>NC_058520.1:323315185-326185185 GCF_904849725.1 Hordeum vulgare subsp. vulgare | reverse complement strand
TTTGGAGGATAATTCGCTAAGTATGTCTTTTTGGGGGAAAATAAGCTAAGGAGAAGAAGAAAGAGGAGAAGAAAGAGGAGAAGAAGAAGAAGAAGGAGGAGGAGGAGGAGGAGGAGGAGGAGGAGAAGAATAAGAAGAAGAAGGATAAGAAGGAGGAGGAGAAGAAGGAGAAGAAGAAGAGGAAGAGGATGATTATAATACTTTTCTTATTTTGGGCTTATTATCTTATTTAGGAGGAAGACACGCTAAGTTATGAGCTAACCAAGGTTCATGTGATGTTTTTACTGAACTAAGATAATTATGTCATAAATGAACTAATTTAGCTAGTTATGGCATTTCGGAGGATAATTACCAGTATGTCTTTCTTGGGGAAAACAAGCTAAGGAGAAGACGAAAGAGGAGAAGTAACATGAGAATCAGTAGGAGAGGAAAAAGAAGAACAAGAAGAAGAAATAGAAGAAGAAGAAGGAGGACGAGGAGGAGGAGAAGAGGAAGTAGAAGAAGGAGGAGGAGAAGAAGAATAAGAAGAAGAAGAAGGAGACGAAGAAGAGGAAGATGATGATTACAATACTTTTTTTATTTTTTTTGCTTATGATGTCATTTAGGAGGAAGACACGCTAATTTTTGAGCTAACCATGGTTCTTGTGATGTTGTTTACCTAACTAAGCTAATTATGGCATACAATTACTAAATTAGCTAATTATGTTATTTTGGAGGATAATTAGCTAAGTATGTCTTTCTTGGGGAAAATAAGCTAAGGAGAAGAAGAAAGAGGAGAAGAAAGAGGAGAAGAAGAAGAATAAGAAGAAGAAGAAGGAGGAGGAGGAGAAGAAGAAGAAGAAAAAGAAGAAAAAGGAGAAGAAGAAGAAGAAGAAGAAGAAGAAGAAGGAGAAGAAGATGCAGAGGATTATTACAACGCCTTTCTTATTTTGAGCTTATTATGTCATTTAGGAGGAAGACACGCTAAGTTATGAACTAACTAAGGCTCTTATGAAGTTTTTTACCTAACTAAGCTAATTATGTCATAAATGAACTAAATTTGATAATTATGTCAATTTGGAGGATAATATACTAAGTATCTCTTTCTTGGGGAAAATAAGCTAAGCATAAAAAGAAAGAGGAGAAGAAAGAGGGGAAGAAGAAGGAGAGGAAAAAGAAGAAGAAGAAGAAGAAGAAGAAGAAGAAGAAGAAGAAGAAGAAGAAGGAGGAGGAGGAGGAGCAAAAGAAGAATAAGAAGAAGGAGAAGGAGGAGGAGAAGAAGAAGACGAAGAAGAAGAAGGAAAAGAGGAAGAGGATGATTACAATACTTTTCTTATTTTGAGCTTATTATATCATTTAGGAGGAAGATACGCTAAGTTATGAGCTAACCAACGTTCTTGTGATGTTGTTTACCTAACTAAGCTAATTATGCCATAAAAGAACTAAATTATCTAATTGTGTCATAAATGAACGAAATAAGCTAGTTATGTCATAAATGAACTAGAGAAAACTTACCATCATGGTCATCAAGGAGGAGAAGCACCAGGGTTGCTCGGGGCGGATGCGTTTGGAGAAGGTTGCCCTCGAGAAGGGTCGTGCGATGCCGCTCGGGAGTTATTCTAGAGAAAAGATATTTTGCAATGTCTCGTTATCATGATGACACTCAAATGTTAATACTAGTTTATAATGACCATTGAAATGAAACTCATCGTGCCAATTGCAGAAAAGACCGGCATCGACGGAGGGGGCTGACCGATCTTCTCGCAGATAGACTGCACATTTGGTTTTGAAGAGTAGGTCGTATTAGTTAGTAATGAAACATACATTACACACATGATTTGACTAATATGAAAAAGGAACTTACCACACAAATCTCGTACATGGCCAGGTGACCCGCCTCATTCCGGGCCCTCTCCTCCTCCAACTACCGAGGCGTGGTCCGGTCCCTCTCCTCTAGAATCACGTGAAGAGGAGCCTGGTTTGCCGCTCTCTCTTCCTCAAGAGCAGCCTGGTTTGCCACTCTCTCTTTCTAAAGAGCATCCTGCAACATCACTCCTCGTTAGCACCGTAATGATCGATGGCCACACACACAATGAAACGGATGAATGTTTTCTGAGTCCGTACAACTAACCTCGATGACGAGATCGATTGGCCGTGGACGAGGCGTTATCTCAGGACAGGAGCTCGTCTGGCGCGCCTTAATCTTCAGGAGAGTGAGTGGACAACGTTTTATCCCATCTCTAATGGCTATCGAGCCATGGGGCCTCCCACCACCAGATATCATCACCAACTCTGGATCCAAAGGTTCCTGGTTTAGGTTAAGGTGCTCCCCTTTCCTAGCCTTCCCCACGTCCTTGTATTTCACAAGCTTGCGGTGGGAGGAGATGTTGGTGAAATTCTGTGGATGATCTAGGTCAGACTCATAGAATGCCTTGGCCTTCTTGTAGGAGGCAGTGAGGACCATGCCATAAAGGTCGTACAACTCTGACACCTCCATCTTATTGTGATGCACCTAAAAGATAGGAACAAAGTATTAGTAAAGGGCTCAAGCTACCATGAAGAATGAATTGCATGAATCATGAAGAAAACCACATACCCAGTTCCGTCCGAACTAAATTAATTTGGCGCTGCCTTGATGGTGTGGCACACCAACCATTTGGGAACTCCGATCCTTCGCATTGTCGTGGACGGCTCGCCAGTTGCGTGTGCACCACTCATCCGCCAACGCCTCCCAATAATCCATCTTATCCGCACACCATCTCAAGGTCACCTATAAATTAGTAAAAATAATTTTGAGCGCTACGCCTACGAATCAAATCGAGAAAACTACGTACAAGGCCTTAAGAATAGGTAATTACCTTCAGGTACTGCTCCTTCTTCACATACTTTCCGCGACACTCCTTCTTGTGCTTCTTAACACCACGCGTGGCATAGTAGTCTCGAATAGCCTGCGGCCGAGCCTCATGGCCTAAGTTCTATAATAGCCGCCTGCACTCAGCCTCGAGAACCTTGACTGCCGCCTCCTCATATCCATCCTCACACGTGTAGAAGGTCTGCAATCAAACGAGACAACACCTTAGTGCAATAAGCAACTATATAGTTCATTTTAGGTTGTGTAAAAGGAAAATTTACCCAAAATCTGTTGATCACCATCTTGGCCCTCATGTGGCACAAGACACCATCTATAATCTCCTCCGGCGGGGCCTATGCAGCCTGGTAGTGCTCCGAGATAAATCCTAGTGTAGCAACCTGACCCTCACCGGGTAACGTGAGAAACCTCGGGAAATTTGTGCAGCAAAGCACACCAAGGACGGTGTTCGGCTTGCGGACTCTAACGGGGTGTTTCCAACCCCTGCAGTATGACAAGGTCAACACATTTGATATTTGAATAAACTTGAAGGAAAAAGGTGAAAAAAAGAGTAAATGCACTTACCTCTCCCCTTCAAGCCTAATCACCAGCCTCTTCTCGCAGGATGCTCGTACGACCGGGAGACGTGTACTACCACGCCTGTACATTGTGACTCCGTCCATCACCTCATGCTCACTACTCGTAGACTCATCCCCGCCACCAATAGAATGGCCACTCGGCCCCTCGGTCCGTTTCGGCCAGGCACCTCGGTCCAATCCAGCCAGGCAAACGATCCGGACATCTCCACGTGGCCGAAGCCTGTGTGGAAGGAGTCTCCTGGTATGTAGCCTCTGGTACTGTAGTATCATGGCCCGGATGCCCGTCGACCTGAGTCTCCTAGAACGTAGCCTCATGACCCGTAGTCTCATGGGCCGAATGCCCGTCGACCCGAGGCTCCTGGACTGGAGTCCCCATAGCCTCCACTGCAAACGGGTCCACCATAGTAGTCCTGTGCTCGGGTGAATGAGCTCATGGTGGTGGCGAGGATGGCGTAGCAGTCCGCCTACCTCTCACGTGGCCACGTCATGTACCCTTCCCCTTCTTCCCTACCTGACCTCCTCTCCTAGTGGGCAATGCCACCGATGAAGAAGCACCCGCGGGTGGTGTCGTCACACTGTCCGCCAAGGCTCTACAGAGAGATAGGGGTGGAATGGAAGTACCACCCCTCGCGGAGGCCGCCGATGAAGAAGTACCCGCCGAGCGATCTGGACCCGCGCCCACCATCTTTCAACACCTGCCATGATAAAGAGTAAAAGAAATTAGTACAACATACAAAAACTGAATACCTCACATGAATAATAATATGTACATATACAATTTAAGTTGGAATACATACAAACTAATAATAGTCTGGATCAATAAATGCATCATCATCATCACTATCAAGCGTGTCTTCATGAATGACGTGCTCATCGGGTTCAACGACATCAACTTGTGGAAGGCCTTTCTATAATCGGTCAAGCATTGACAGGTCATCCGCAACAGTAACCTCTTCTAGTTTCGTCTCAGGGGTGAAGTCACATTCACTGTCACTGTCTACTTCTTCTTCCTCTTCTTCCTTTTCTTCCTTTTCTTCTTCTTCTTCTTCTTCTTCTTCTTCTTCTTCTTCTTCTTCTTCTTCTTCTTCTTCTTCTTCTTCTTCTTCTTCTTCTTCTTCTTCTTCTTCTTCTTATTTCTCCTCCTCCTCCTCGTCGTCTTCTTCTTTTCCTTTTTCCTCTTCTTCGTCTTCTTCTTCTTCTTCTTATTATTATTATTATTTTTATTCTCCTACTACTCTTCTTCTTCCTCTCTTCTTTTTGTTATTCTTCTTCTTATTTTCTTCTTTTTTTCACTAACCTAATTAACCTAAACTACTATTCTTTTTTCTTATCCTACTAGTATTCTTTTTTCTTCTCTTCTTTTTCTTATTCTTCTTTTTCTTCTTCTTCTACTTCTACTTAAGTATTCTTCTTTTCTTCTTTTTGCACTAACCTAAACTAACAGTAACCTATTTGACACTAACAGTGACCTAAACTAACACTAACAGTAACCTAAACTAACTTAATTGACCTCACAGATGCAATGAAATGATAAAGGGCAAAAACAAATGAAGAAGAACTCACCGGAGGAAGGGGTCGCCATGGGCTGGCTCTTATAGGGGGGCTTGCCGCCGGGAGGGAGGGGGGCTGGCCGCGGGTTGGCTCTTGCGGGGGGGGGGGGAGGGGGTTCCTTGGTGGGGGAGTGGGGTGGCATCGGTGGTGGGGAAGGGGGTGGCGCTGGTAATGGGGAAGGGGTGGCACCGCGCGGATGGGGTGGCGCCGCGGCGGAGGAACGGGGTGGATCCGGTGGGAGGAAGGGGGGTGGCTTCGACGGTGAGGGAACGGGGTTGTGACGATGGTGGGGCAGGGGTGCAGTAGCGGCACGGGGTTGTGGTGTGTGGGCGGGAGAGAGATTAATGGGGAGAGAGAGGGCGAGGCGGGGGTGACGGACGTTAGATAGAAACGACTTTGTCGTGTGCAAGCAGACGACAAAGCCGCATCCGTTGACCAACCGTTAGGGGGTGGGGCCTTGCCCCTTTGCTGTGTGCCTCGCTGTTCTGTGTCGTCCGCTAGCAGACGACAAAGTGCGGGGGTGGGGCATGGGCCCTTTGCCGTGTGCCTAGGCCTTCTATGTTGTCCGCTGGCACATGACAAAGGCTTGGCAGATGGCAAACATGTTTTTTGCCATCAGCCATGCCTTTGCCGTCTATTTTCTTGCAGCTAATGGCAAAGAGGCTCTTTGCCATCAGCCAGCAGACGACAAAGAACTGGCTGATGGAAAATTTCCGGATTGCAGTAGTGACTCCTACAAGCGACCCCATTTAGTCCATCTCTATACGTTCGAGCCAAAACAGACAAATGCGATGGCCCAACACGCAACTCAATCCCCCCGTTCTCACTAATTGAAATAATTAAATCCAATAGTAGTAGATATATAAATAAAATTAAATCAAAATTGAATAAAAAACAACTAGTAATATAGATTTTTATTAATGGAGAATGGACCTCGGGGCCATAGCGTTCACTAGAGGCGTCTCTCTCATGAGCATAGTAACGCTGGATAGACAAATTACTATTGGGGATTGATAAGTCTCCAATGTATCTACTTTTTCAAACACTATTGCTTTAGTTTTGACTTCTAATTTGCATGATCAGAATGAAACTAACCCGAACTGATGCTGTTTTCAGCAAAACTACCTTGGTGTTATTTTTGTGCAGATATAGAAGTTCTCGGATTTGGACGAGGCTTTTTGTGAATTATTTTTCTGATTTATGTTGAATTATGGAGCAAAGACCTGTTGAAGAAACGTTGCCAAGGCCACAAGCCAACATGCATCCCCAGGCTGCGCCCTGATGGCTTGTGGGCTCCATGTGGCTCCTCCGACCCTAATTCTAGTCCTATAAAATCACATCTTGGCAGAAAAAATGAGATAGAAGTTTTCATCGCATTTCACGAGATGGAGCCGCCGCCACCTCCCATTCTTCCTCTAGAGTGTTGATCTGGAATCTGTTTGGGGCTCCGGAGAGGGGGATTCGTCGACATTGTCATCACCAATCCTTCTCCATCAAGACTGCTATGATGCTCACCACCGGGAGTGAGTAATTCCTTTGTAGGCTTCATGGGCATGGTGGGATTGGATGACATAGATCATGTAATCGAGTTAAGTTTGATAGGGCTTGATCCCTAGTATCCAATATGTTCTGAGATTGATGTTACCATGACTTTGCTATGCTTAATGCTTGTGACAGGGGCCCGAGTGCCATCATTTCAGATCTAAACCTATTATGTTTTCATGAATATAATAATGATTTGGATCCTATCTTGCAAGTTGTAGTTACCAGTTATGTGTCTTGATCCACATACCCCAAGGTGAATCATTTGGATTTTTTCCGTTGATTGTCGTAGTTTGAGAAATTCATGTATTCACCATGTGTTACTGCTTTGTTCTGGTTCTCTATTAAAAGGAGGATGGGATATCCCTTAGTTTCCAATAGGACCCCTCTTCCATAAGAGGGTAGGACAAAAGATGTCATGCACATTCTTATCGCAATAATGTATGACTATATACAGAATAAATGCCTAAATTATATTTATAAATTGGAGCTAGTTTTCTATGGCCCTAGTGTGTAACTGTTACATGATCAATGTCATCTAAATCATTATCCATCACCAATCCATGTGCCTACGCATTAGATATACTGAATCTTGCTAAGTTACTACTATTGTTGCTCTTGTCACACCTCTACTCAATTGCTACTATTACTACTGCTACAAAATTGTTGCTATCACTATTACTGTTACTACTATCATTTGAAGTGCTACTAAATATTTGATGTAGCGAGATATCCCACGTGCGGCTGAATTGAAAAGTAAACTGTTACAGCTAATAAATATTCTTTGGCTCCCCTTGTGTCGAATCAATAAATTTGGGTGAAATACTACGTGTGAAGACTGTCGTGATCCCCTATACTTGTGGGTTATCAAGATCTTTTTCTAGCACCGTTGTTGGGGAGCATAGCTTTATTTATTGTGTTGAATTGAGGATATCTAATTGCCACTATGAAGAATCTGAAATATTATCGAACTAAGATTGTCCCCTCTCGCGAGAGGAGGTAAGGAACTGCCATCTAGTTGTGCTTTTGATTCACCTACTATTTTGAATCAGCTTGTTGGACCACCACGTGTTGATCGTACTGATATGTCACATGAACTTGATGATGCTACTTCTGAAATTAATCATTATACTATTTCTACACATATTGAAACTAAAACTATACCACTGAGTGAATTACTTGATGCTCGTATTGCTAGCGCTAGCAAACTTGAAAATGCTGAAACTGATGAGAGCTTTGAATCACCAATTACACGTCGTCCTCCTAATAGATATGCTTTGCCTTATGTACCTGAAGGTTATGTTATGGATGGTGAGGTAGCTAAGGATTTTCTTGCTTGTGAAAATAGAGATGATGTGAAGAGATTACTTTTCAAAATAAAGAAAAACCTACGATGTAGAATATCAAACATGATCCTAAATTTGCTACTTCTTTTCCTATATTTGTCACTGATAAGGACTATGAATTTGCTATAGACCCTAAACTAATTCCTATAGTAGAGTCCGATCCTTTTCATGGCTATGAAAATGAAACTGTGGTTGGACACCTTATGAAACTGAATGATATTGCTACCTTGTTTACCAATGATGAAAAGATACGCTACTATTATATCCTTAAGAATTTTTTACTTTCTCGCTGAAAGGCGAGGCTAAGGAATGGTTCCTGTCTCGTGCTCCTGGTTGTATGCGTAGTCCCTAGGATATGATTTATTACTTCTCTGAAATATATTTTCCTCCTTAGAACAAACAAACTGCATTATAGGAAACATTTAACTTTGTGCAAATTAAAGAAGAGAATCTCCCTCAAGCTTGGGGGAGGCTTCTCGACCTACTTAGATCTTTGCCTGATTGTCGTGTGGAGAAGAATGAAATTCTTTATATCTTTTATAGTGGACTAATAGATGCTTCTAGGAATTTCCTAGATAGTTGTACTGGTTGTGTTTTTAGGGAAAGAACCGTTGTACAAGCATAAGAGTTATTAAATAATATAGTGCAAAATGCCAATTATTGGACACTCCTTGAACCACCACTGGAACCTATTAAAAAAAGAGAGGTATTCTATTCCTCATCCCTGAAAGTATGCAAGAAGGTATTAAAATTGAGGATGTCAAGAAATTACCACCGATTGAAGAAATAAATGGACTTGATACCCCGATACATGTAGTAGAGGTAAACTCTCTCCGTTCCTTTACTGAAAATGAAATACATTATGCTATGACTCCTGATCAATGCAAGGATGAATTTGATAATTACATTGTTAAGAAAGAACACTTCAATAACTATGTTAAGGATCAATTGAAGAATAATGCCATGATGATAGACCGCTTAAGTGAATTGATGTTTAGAATTGCTAATGACGTGAAAAGTATAGGTAAACATGCATGTATGGTTCACACCCAACTAGATCAAGTAGCTAAGTCACCAAATGATTGTCTTGCTGAAATGAATAATATTAACTATCATGCTATTAGAGTAATGACTAGGGGAGGTAGAATGACTCAAGAACCTCTTTACCCTGAAGGTCACCCTAAAATAATAACACTGTATTCTCAGAGAATTAATGATGATACACCTACTCTAAGAAGAAAAAGAAAAATAAAAATGATAGGGCTTTGCATGCCCCTAGTGAACGTGATATCAAGAAACCTGCTGAGAATCATAATCATGTTTCTATTTCTGAGGATGAGACACAATCTGCTAGTGAACATGAACTTAATGATAATGATAATGATAATAATGATGTTCATGTAGAAGATCCACTAGGTAGTAATAAGGAACCTAATAATGATGTTGAGATAGAACCTGCTGAGGGTCTTGATAACCCACCTCATAAAAATAAACGTTATGATAAGAGAGACTTTGTTGCTAGAAAAATGGAAGGGAAAGAGAACATGGGTTCAAAAACTCATCCTATTCCCTCAAAAGACTTCTAAAAGTAGGGATGATGAAGATTTCGAATGCTTTGATGAAATGATTAGACCAGTCTTTTTGCGCACTCACTTCACTAACATATTGAAAATGCCTCTCTTTCCTAAGTACATGAAGGATATCATTACCAATAAAAGAAAGATACTTGAAACTAAAATTTCTACTATGCTTGATAATGACTCTTTTGATGGTGTAATGCCTAAAAAGTTGGGAGATTCGGGTATACCCATAATACCTTGCTCTATTAAAAGAAAATATGTTAAAACTGCTTTATGTGATTTAGGAGCCGGTGTTAGTGTTATGCCTTTATCCCTTCATAAAAGACTTGAATTGTATAATCTTACACCCATTGAGATTTCTTTGCAAATGGCTAATAAATCCACTGCTTTACCTATTGGAATTTGCGAGGACGTCCCCGTTGTGGTTGCAAATGTTACTCTCTTAACATACTTTGTTATTCTTGATATGCCCGAGGACGACAATATGTCAATCATCCTTGGTACACCCTTTCTAAATACTGTAGGGGCTGTTATTGATTGCAACAAAACCAAGGTCACTTTTCATCTTAATTGCAAGCAACATACTGTGCATTTTCTGAAGAAGAAAACTTTGGTTAACAATATTAATGCCATTGAGCCTATTCCCATAATCATCATTGGAGATTTTACAATCCCTCTACCTACCGTCAAGAAAAAGAAATACTATAATCTTATTGTTGGGAGATGCAAATCCTCATTGAGGTAACCTAGTGATTACAAAATTTATTTGGTTTCATGTTAATCGCAAGTAGTGATTAATAAGACTTGATCAACCTTGTTAATGGATCTTTTTTGAAAGACATGTTATTGATGAATTGAGTATTCACAACTGTGTGTACCCCAAGTTTATTCTTTGTTCACTTAGCTAAAGAAAAATAAAATGCCATGATTACCCTATTTTATGAGTTTTCCGTACCATAGAAAAATGACCAATAAAAAGTCTCAGAATGCCATAGAATTTTAATATTATTTTTCCAGAATAAATTAGAATTTGTGGCATAAAAATACTAGCAGGGAGACGCATATGTGGGCCATAAGCCAACAAGGCGCGACCCCCTCCCTAGGCAAGGCCCTGATGGCTTGTGGGGTCCACAGGCCCCCTACCTTATCTCTTTAGCTCACATCATCCTCTACCTCCACAAAAAATTCCCTAGCTCTCTCTATCCCATGTTCTTCCTCTAGAAACTGAAATTTTTGATCTCCTTACTCGGAACTCCGTTTCTGAAACTGTTTTGAGGAAATTGTTCCTTGGTATGTGACTCCTCCATCCCTCCAATTAATTTTTGCCTTAGTATTTTGTATTTTGCATAAGTTGCCTCACTTGGTGCTATAGGAAATGAGCTTGCATGTTAAATTCTTTGAGTTCCAAGTAGCATGAATGCTTGATATAGCCTCTAAGTATCCATATGAATAGTTGATATCATTTTCATAATACATCAATTTGTGGCTCAAAAAATTGAGATTTTTTTTGCTTAGGGAGATGAGTTTCTTTAGGAGGAGCTCCTAGAGAAAGCGTACTTCAGGTGAATCATCGAGTGAGGGCTCGATACGACAAGCTTACATTAGCCCTCGGGCCAATGAGATAGTCATGGCTGATGCCAAATCTTGTCGATGGCCAAGCGATGTGTTCATGAGGAATGCAGGCATCAAGGAGGAATTTGATTATTTCATTCACAACATCGGCCTAACCGACTTCCTTGCGTATAAGTGTGTTCAACATTATAACCTCATACGTACATTCATGCAAGGATTTCGTTATTGTTCTAGTACTTCTAGAGTCTTATTTAATCTCTATAATAAATCATTTAGTATGAGTTTAGAAGAATTTACTGTCGCATGCAAGCTACCACTTTGGGGTTCACATGAGAAACCATCAAAAACTGATTATAATTTGTTCCGCGAGAGCCTTTGCTTTGGAGAAAATAGAAGAGTGATGCAGGCTAGAATTAAAAGCATTCATTTTCCCTCTATTCATTACTTTGCACTATTTAATGGGAAATGCGTAGTAGCGAAACAAAATTGCAGTGCCGTAGTCCCCCTGATTTGAGCCTTATTCACATTGATGTGACTAGTGAACAACGCTATAACCTTGATGCAATTGTTGCGTGAAGGTTGCATTCCATATCTAGCAACGGGGAATTGTATGGAGGAATTTATGCCTCCCGCATAGCTGTACATGTGTGAGTGTCACCCCAACCTAATGATCCTATTTTGCTCGATAGATATTGAGATTATGAAGCTATGCATTATCTTGAGTTTATTGTAAATCGTGGTAGATGATATGAGTATAACTTAGTATTTTAGAAATATACACCTATGCTTGTTACTTTTCCTGCACCTGCCCTCTTTAATTTTCAGACTCGCCGGAGATAATGCGTTCTTGAGAATGAAGTGCGAGAGTATAATGTTGCAGTAGGGGTGGCTCGCTTGGCAGAAGAGCCAGCCAGGAATGCCCCAACAAGCTACCATCTGAACCACTTCCGATACTACTAGTGGTGATTACCAAGCTAGGCGAAAGCCTAAGCTTGGGGGGTTACGTATTTCCCATCGACATTACATTCATGGTCACATAGTTCATATAAATTGTCGGTGTTCATTCTCTTTCATTTTATACCCATGTTAGCTTTATTTTTTTGCTTTATTTTTGTGTGTTTGATAGAAGCTTAGAAAGTCCAAAAATATTTCTTACTTATTTTTGGTTTTTATTTCTTGTTTAATTAGTTGTAGTATCAAAAGAAAACCCCAAAAGATTTCCTATTTCTTGCTGGGAGATTTCTTGTGTAAATAGTTTTTCTCGTTCTTATTTTCCCTTAGTTTATTTTTGCTTACTTAACAAAATACAAAACTCCAAAAATATTTCAGTGTGTTTCTCTAAGTTTCTTTTCCTTTTTGTTGAGTCATGAAAGGAGAATACCACGATGAAAATGATGAGTGGATCTCATATGCTTTGTTGTTGATCTTACAAAGAGCCAATATTACCATGTCTTCTCCTTTGCTTAAAACTGTCGTGTAGATTCCAGCTTAGTCCACGATACCCTTGCACTTTTATTATTATCTCATCATTCGATCGTGCAAGTTAAAGGCAACAATGACGATATTTGATGAAGTGATCGTGGCAAAGGAAAATGGGTATGAACTCTTCTTGTTTTTTTATTTTTGTAAATATGTTGGTTCGTTAGATCTTGATTCAGTATATCATGAGTGAACATGTTTATGATGACAATTAGAGATCATAGTTTTTCATGCGATGCTTTAATAGCTACAAGTTAATAATGATTTCCCTTGTGTCTCAACATGCATTAGAATAGTTATGATGTGGTATGGTAGTATGGTATTCCCCTTTGAGTAATTCGAGTGGTTTGACTTGGCCCATGTCCAAACATGTAGTTGATTCGAAACCAATGCAACCATCACGATATTTAAAGTCACAGTGTTTATATATTACTCATGCTTTACCCATAGTTGATTATTTTCAACGCATGCTCATGACCATTGTTGCTCTCTAGCTGGCGGCTTACCAATCTTTTGTTAGCCCCCACCTATATTAAGCGAGAATGCTGCTTGTGCAGCCAATATGCTTAAAACCAAGTTATACCACATGAGTCCACCATACCTACCTATAAGCGGTATTAACCTGCTGTTCCAAGTAAATTTGCATGTGCCACCTCTAAATATTCAAAAAAACATTTGTTTTGTGCACTCGTACTGCTGATGGAGCAACGGGCCAATTGGTATCTTCCATGCTAAGTAAGTTACTCTCACGACATCCGTTTATTCGCTGCCATTGCATGAGAGAGGTTGGTAACAAGCATGTCCAATCATTATTAATCAAAATTAAATTAAAATAAAACTCCTTGGGAAAGTTGATGTGCTTTAGGGCACCCATGAAGTCGGCTAGCCATGGTTGTGTATGGATGGTGGATAGGAGTAAAACTTTACAATTCTGTTTGGGAACCACTAATAATGAGTTTAGCATGGAAGATACTTAAAACCTTTGTCGTCACGTTGATAGTAAAGAATACCACACAAAAACAATATTTTCAATCCTGCTTTAAAACTTGAGCTCTGGCACCACTTTAAATCAATGCTTCCCTCTGTGAAGGGCCAATCTATTTAATTTTATGTTGAGTCATCACCCTCTCATCACCAGACTGGACAACACTATTGTCATTTTTATGCATTGACTTTAGTCAACGTTGGATATGAGTATGACTAGGATCTTTTCTATTCTAAATTATAATATTTAGTCAATTCTTGGATCTCAGAGGTGCTCTGCATTTATGTTTTTTGGTCTCAAAAAGGGCTAGCGAGATGCCATGTCACCATATTATATCATGCCTGTTTTTACAAATTGTTGGCATGTGAGATATCTTGCTTGCTAGTTGGTTATGTATTGCATGATTGAATACAATGCTTAATTGTTATCATGAATGTGGTTATTTATGATTTATGCTCAAAACTTGAACCCTAGCTAAGCATATGTATAACTACAAGAACAAAAGAGTTTGTAAAAGTTCTCTTTATCACTTTGAGTTTATCAACTGAATTGCTTGAGGACAAGGAATGGGTTAAGCTTGGGGGGTTGATACGTCTCCAACGTATCTGATTTTCCAAACACTTTTGCTCTAGTTTTGACCTCTAATTTGGATGATTTGAATGAAACTAACCCGGACTGATGCTATTTTTAATAGAACTACCTTGGTGTTCTTTTTGTGCAGAAATAGAAGTTCTCGGAATAGGACGAAACTTTTTGTGAATTATTTCTCGGAATTATTGTGAATTATGGAGCAAAGACCTGCAGGAAAATGCTACCCGGGGGGACAAGCCAACAAGGTGCCCCCGAGGTTGCGCCGTGATGGCTTGTGGGCCCCACGTGTCTCCTCCGAACCTGATTCGAGTCCTATAGAATCACATCTTCGGAGAAAAAATTCAGAGAGAAGTTTTCATCACGTTTCATGAGACGGAGCCGCCGCCACCTCTTGTGCTTCCTCCGGGGGGCTGATCTGGAGTCTGTTTGGGGCTCCGAAGAGGAGGATTCGTCGCCGTTGTCATCACCAACCCTTCTCCATCAACACCACTATGATGCTCACCATCGCGAGTGAGTAATTCCTTTGTTGGCTTGTTGGACGGTGATGGGATTGGATGAGAAAGATCATGTAATTGAGTTCATTTTGATATAGCTTGATCCCTAGTATCCACTATGTTCTCAGATTGATGTTACTATGACTTTGCTATGCTTAATGCTTGTCACTAGGTCCCGGGTGCAATGATTTAAGATCTGAACCTATTTATGTTTTCATGAATACAAGAGTGATTTGGGTCCTATATTGCAAGTTGTAGTTACCTATTACGTGTCTTGATCTGCATACCCAAGGTGACAATAATTTGGATTCTTTCCGGTGATTGTCGTCGTTTTAGGAGTTCATGTATTCACCATGTGTTAATGCTTTGTTCCGGTTCTCTATTGAAAGGAGGCCTAACTATCCCTTAGTTTCGAATAGGACCCCGCTGCCACGGGAGGGTAGGACAAAAGATGTCATGCAAGTTCTTAACGGAAGAACGTATGACTTTTGATGGAATACATGCATATATTATATTGATGAATTGGAGCTAGTTCCGTGCCGCACTAGTTTGTAACTGTTACATGATTAATGTCATCTAAATCATTATCCATCACCAATCTATGTTCCTACGCTTTACATATACCGAATCTTGCTAAGTTACTACTGTTGTTGTTGCTGTCACACCTGCTACTCAATTGCTACTCTTACTATTGTTAAAAAGTTACTGCTATCACTGTTACTATTACTACTATCATTTGTTGTGCTACTAAATCCTTGCTCCGGAGAAATATCTCAAGTGCGGATGAATTAACAACTCAACTGTTATGGCCAATAAATATTCTTTGGCTCCCCTTGTGTCGAATCAATAAATATACTTGAAATACTACGGGTGAAGACTGCGCGAGCCCCTATACTTGTGGGTTATCAGGGATCTCACACAATAGCACGTATACAATTATGATTATGATTCTTCATGGAATGATTCATATATAGGCTTTACGGCTGTGATAAGTAGACTGTTTAAGTTTACCGACACCTACTACTATTACTCCACCCCAAAACCGATATCCAACATTCATCTCAAAGTATTAAGTTTTTGTCAAAGAAAGTAATGCTTTAAGCAAGATGACATAATGCAGATAAGGCAAGATTAATCAATATGTTCAAACCCGATCATTCTGTCCCTAGTAGCAACAATACAATATGTGCCTCCAACCCCGCCTATCATAGAGGAAGGACACCACAAGGTTGAACCCGCTACTATGCACCACTCCCTCTAATGATCTACTCATTGACTTGGGCAAAGAAAACTTGTAGATCAAAAAGCATACAAAGATATGAAGTCACATATAATTTATTTGAAAGGACTCAATTAATTTCAATAAATAATCTGATCATAGACCCACAAATCATCATATCCGAACAAACAAACTGCATGTATTGAAATGAATAGATCTTCGAATAGATCATTGTATTGAATATCACAAGAGAGAGAGAGAGGGAGATAGAGAGAGAGATTCATCCAGCTACTGATGTGGACTCGCAGGTCTTGTTAGAACTACTCACAGATCATCCTGGAGGAAGCAAGGTTGACGATGATAGCCTCTATGATAGATTCCCCGTCCGGCAAAGCAGTGAAAAAGGCCTCCAGATTGGATCACGGAAGGACTGGGGTTTGCGGCGATGATAAAATTGTTTTGGGTATTGCTATAGGGTTTTCGCATATTTCTGAATATATAGCATTGGAATTAGGCCAGCCGGAGCCTCACGAGCCTCACAAGCTCCACTTGTTTGGATTTTAGTTGGTAGGATTTTTCTACCAAACAAAGTTATAGGCAAAAACAAAAAACTGGCACTCGGTGATACTTCTCCAACGAATCTATAATTTTTAATTATTTTATGCTATTATATTATGAATCTTATATTCCATATATGCCATTTTATATTGTTTTATGGACTAACATATTAACTTGGTGACTAGTGCGAGCTCCTATTTCTTGCATGTTTTTAGTTTTCCAGGAAATCCATTCCAAACAAAGTTCAAATGCAACGGAACTTGTTAAAGATTTTTTCTGGACTAAAAGAGACCTTGGAAACTTTGGTAGGAGACCCTGCATTTCATGAGGGAGCAACAAGGCAGGGGTGCACAACAGGGCAGGGCATGCCTCGGTGCCTCATGGTCCCTCTCTGCCTCTGGTTGACCTAATTCCAGCGCTATTAATTCCCTAATATCCAGAAATCCTCAGAACAAGACCCGTAAATTTTTTATGTTTGCCCTAAGCCTATGTGGTTCTGCGATTCCATCTACATCAACCTTGCTGCCTCCATGATGATGTATGAGTAGTTCCCACATGACCTATGGGTCCATAGCAGTATCTATATGGATCTCTCTCTCTCTCTCTCTCTCTTATGATCCTCTATACATTGATCTCTCGGAGACCTATTCAATGTAATTTTTGTTTTGCGTTCGTTGGGATATGATGAATTGTGGGTTTATGATCAAATTATTCAATGAAAGTAATTTAGTCTTTTCAGATCTATTATGTCCAATTTGATATCTATATATGTTTTTTGATCTTTGAGTTTTCTTAGGCCAAGACAACGAGTAGATCATTAGAAGGCGTGGTGCATAGTAGTGGGTTGAATCTTGCGGTGTGCTTACTTTATGACAAGAGGAGTTGCAAGACACATATATTATTATTGGTACTTAGGATAAAATGTCTGTATCTAAACATATTGATTGATCTGACCTTGTTTACATTATGTCATCATATTTTAAGCATTACTTTGTTTGTTATGAACGTAATACTTTGAGATCCATGCTGGATAGCCGTTTTCGGATGGAGTGATAGTAGTAGGCACCACTAATTTTAACAGTCTACTTTTCACGTACATAATGCCTATGTATGAATTATGCCATGAAGAATCACAACCATAACTATGTGCTTTTTAATCACACACCGAACTGTAATTTGTTTACCTAGTGTATTTTACTCATGATGGATATGTCTCTAGTGAAAGCTATGCCCCCTGGTTTGAGATTTCTTGTCAAATACTAAAATAAAAATTTCTTGCAGTTTTCATTTACTTTTTATTCTATTTTGCTGTTTAGCTATCACTACCAGATTTAACCTTGCAGTTAGTGGGAATAATAGGATTGACAACCCACTTACATTCATTGGATGCGAGCATTTCATTTGTGTGTGTGCATGTATTGTGCACGTTATCTGTGTGGTGTCTCATATTGGATTGATAACCTTGGTTCTTAACTGAGGGAAATACTATTTTCTACTATACTGCTTCATCCTTTCCTATTTAGGCAAACTCCAACGCATACACCAAGTAGCACTGGGCACTAAGTTAATAGGTTAGTGCCAAAAACTTATATGAAATGACAACTATGGAACAATTTCAAAAATTGGATAGGAAGGTGCATAACCAACTGATTAAGTTAGTCTCTATGGTAGGAAATGCTTTAAAACTAGTAAAAGACAATCCAATTTCAGATAAAGTAGAACAAAGTCCCACTAGAATTGATAAGATAGAGAGAGTTACCAATGCTTTGGTTTCTGCTTTCTCCTCTATAGAAATCAATGAGAAACCTCCTATAAATAAAATTCAGAACTTATTCATCTTCCCAAAGTTCCTAGGCCTAATAAGGGTGAATCATCTAGTAAAGGTAAATAGGATTTATAAATGATAAGTGTTCACCCAATTTCTACAAAGATAAAAGAAATAACCTATCTTTGATACACACTTTTTGAAATTTTGACCCATGAGTGTCTTTCTAAATGATATACTTAGAAAACCTACTAGGAAGACACATTGTGTCACTGAAGAGTTAAAGATGACCAAACGTGAAACTTTGCATTATGCCTAGCTAGTGGCATTAAATAATAGCTCTTGATGGGAGGCAACCTAATAGTTATGCTTTATTTCTAATAAGAGGATTGACAACCCACTTACATTCGTTGGGTGCGAGCATTTGATTTGTGTGTGTGCATGTATTGTGCATGTTATCTGTGTGGTGTCTCATATTGGTTTGATAACCTTGGTTCTTAACCGAGGGAAATACAATTTTCTACTATACTGCTTCATCATTTCCTATTTAGGCAAACTCCAACACATACACCAAGTAGCACTAGGCACTAAGTTAATAGGTTAGTGCCAAAAACTTATATGAAATGACAACTATGGAACAATTTCAAAGTTGGATAGGAAGGTGCATAACCAACTGATTAAGTTAGTTTCTATGGTAGGAAATGCTTTAAAACTACTAAAAGACAATCCAATTTCAGATAAAGTAGAACAAAGCCCCACTAGAATTGATAAGATAGAGAGAGTTACCAATGCTTTGGTTTCTGCTTTCTCCTCTAAAGAAATCAATGAGAAACCTCCTATAAATAAAATTCGGAACTTATTCATCTTCCCAAAGTTCCTAGGCCTAATAAGGGTGAATCATCTAGTAAAGTTAAATAGGATTTATAAATGATAAGTGTTCACCCAATTTCTACAAAGATAAAAGAAATAACCTATCTTTGATACACACTTTTTGAAATTTTGACCCATGAGTGTCTTTCTAAATGATATACTTAGAAAACCTACTAGAAAGACACATTGTGTCACTGAAGAGTTAAAGATGACCAAACGTGAAACTTTGCATTATGCCTAGCTAGTGGCATTAAATAATAGATCTTGATGGGAGGCAACCTAATAGTTATGCTTTATTTCTAATAAGAGGATTGACAACCCACTTACATTCGTTGGGTGCGAGCATTTGATTTGTGTGTGTGCATGTATTGTGCATGTTATCTGTGTGGTGTCTCATATTGGTTTGATAACCTTGGTTCTTAACCGAGGGAAATACAATTTTCTACTATACTGCTTCATCATTTCCTATTTAGGCAAACTCCAACACATACACCAAGTAGCACTAGGCACTAAGTTAATAGGTTAGTGCCAAAAACTTATATGAAATGACAACTATGGAACAATTTCAAAAATTGGATAGGAAGGTGCATAACCAACTGATTAAGTTAGTTTCTATGGTAGGAAATGCTTTAAAACTACTAAAAGACAATCCAATTTCAGATAAAGTAGAACAAAGCCCCACTAGAATTGATAAGATAGAGAGAGTTACCAATGCTTTGGTTTTTGCTTTCTCCTCTAAAGAAATCAATGAGAAACCTCCTATAAATAAAATTCGGAACTTATTCATCTTCCCAAAGTTCCTAGGCCTAATAAGGGTGAATCATCTAGTAAAGTTAAATAGGATTTATAAATGATAAGTGTTCACCCAATTTCTACAAAGATAAAAGAAATAACCTATCTTTGATACACACTTTTTAAAATTTTGACCCATGAGTGTCTTTCTAAATGATATACTTAGAAAACCTACTAGGAAGATACATTGTGTCACTGAAGAGTTAAAGATGACAAAACGTGAAACTTTGCATTATGCCTAGCTAGTGGCATTAAATAATAGCTCTTGATGGGAGGCAACCTAATAGTTATGCTTTATTTTTAAATTATTTTGTGAGTCAACATTATTATTGCTACTATAATAATTATGTTTGTATCTTTTATTGTGATTTTTGTGCCACGTAAAGCGTGTGGGATGTTAGAAAACATTTATTTACTAGGTTCTATGTCGAAACAGAAACTTTTATATCCAGATATTGAATTCTTATTGTGTAGTGGAGCATGATAAATTGTTGTTTTTTACAAATAACTGAATTATAAATTTTAAAAATCATCCTAATTATTCTGAATTTTCCGAGTTACATAAGTACGACTAAAAAATTCATTTTTACATGTTGTTATATTTTAGATTGATTTTTTATTGCATAGAGTGCTTATTTTGGAGTTTCTATGAATTGTATCGGGGGATATAAGTCATGGTGTCGGTGCACTAGTAATGGGGTACCTAGTGCCCCTGAATTTTGCACACGCGTTAGGAGCATAACCCCTCAAGGGAAACCACCAACCCAAGCAAATAGCTGTAACCACACGCCCGCAAGACCTACACAAGCAGCCCAAGACATGCCAAGAACCCCCGACTCCTGCTAGGGGCGAAGGCAGAGGCATCCTTGACAAGACCCGGGAAGACGCCTCCCCGGCAAGCATGGGCCAATCAGCCACCGCTCCACCTCATCGTTACACCAGTCACTTATCGATGAGGGGTCGAGCTCCCAGATGGCTAGGTGGCTCTCGCTAAATACATGGCGGTGCGCCGGAAGACAGATTACGACTAGTTGACACCCATCTAGAGGCGTGTCAAGACACCAAGGCACGGCCAGGTGATAGGTGGCGGGAGCTTGCCGAGAACACACCCCCGCTCACCACCTAAGGCCACATTTGTGGTGCTTTGTCTTAAGTGCCATAGTTAGGTATGATAGCACTCTTGGCTATGTGATCATGACTGTTTGCCACCGTGGATGCCTCTTGAGCTATAGAAGGAGGCTCAAGGCAACCTAGCAAAGTATTCGGACCCCGAGGGGATTAGAACCAAGTGTATTTGTACGTACGTGATAGCTCTCCGTGGCAACCCTTCCCGGGGAGAACTCCATGCGAACTTCCTCTTCCTCAACCAATCCACCAAAGGAGGAGTAGGGTTTTACGCTTCACAGCGGCCCGAACCTGGGTAAGAACGCCCTGAGTCTCATCATTGTGTTGCCTCGTGGTTTCTGCTCTTTGTGCCACACGACCTCCCCGTCGAACCACAAAGGGGCCAATGGTCCCATAGGTGATCGAGTGCACATCCGTGCCGACATCTTTGGCGCGCTAGGCTGGGGGATTCGTTCGCGGAAACCTGAGATTGCGAGCGGCGTGTTGATCTTCATTGTTGTTTCTTTTTCACCATGGCTCCCAAGAAGAAGACTAGCGCAGACGCTCATATTTCTACTTCGAAGGCCACGATACTTGCTGCTGCGGATGTTGCTGGCGCCACGATGGCATCCCGCGATCCGGGCGTCGCGGGCGACACAGTCAGCGCAGGAGGCGCCACCATCGTGTCCCCCACGGTCGAAGTTAGACAAGGAACGCTGAAGGCGAGCAGCAGCGATGTCATGGCGAGCTTGGCCCTAGTGCTGCGGGTGAAATGGACACCCAAGCTTCACACTTCCACCGCATCTATGGCCGTAGCCCCATAGCAATGCCCAGTCTGAAGCAAGCTATGATCCGCGAGGTGCGCCTGCCACATGCACTGCTGCTGGGCGCGTGCCTCGTCCAGAGCAAGATGGAGTGCCGAGCGGGGCCACAGATCCACGAGCTCAGCCTCCCCCATGCCAGACCGCTACAGCGATTGGTGCATGACGACAAGGGCGTGAAGACGCTCCTCTTGGTTCGACCAGGAGTCAAGAAATATCGCGTTCCGCTTCTCTACCCATGTCGGACAGAGCCGTGGAGGCAATGGTGCAGGCTCAGCTGCTGCTAAACTTTCCACGAGCGGCTGACAAGATGGACGAATGAAGGGCCACCATTCAGAGTTTGATTGGCTTCGCCGAAGCCAGCAAGTCGTAACAGGTAGGATCGTCCCGTCGATCACACATGAAGACGGCGGCCCAGACTGATGGTCGCTTTGAGGGGCCACACCAATGGTGCAATCCCCTCCTCAATAGCAAACCCAAGGGCAGCCGCAACAAGCGGTGCACATTGACGGGCCCAACGCGGCATCCATGGCCTCGTCCGGTCCGTGCAACCAGCGAGACCACCGGCATGTACTAGGAGACCGGCGGAAGGAGGATGCACGTATCACCATCGAACAAAGTCGGGAAGCACACCGTTAATCTGACTAGTGCAACGGCATAGACGATGGCGACCCCGCGCCCAGTGCTGGCGGATACCTACCTTACAAGGTCAGGTGTCCCGCCTTCACTCGCGAGCCGCGACAAGTTCACTGGCTATTGAGGTGAGCTTTCAAGCGTGAATTAACAAAGAAGTATGACGAAAAGCTTAACCTGGCAGAGTTCCTAGGCATCTACATGATAGAAGTCCAGGCTGCTGGAGGGAGAGATGAGAAGGTGCTTGCCAACTATTTCCCTTTGGCACTCAAGGAAAATGTGAAGTCGTGGCTGATGCACCTGCCGGAGAATTCCATTTCATCATGCGCTGACTTGTGCAACGAGTTTGTTCGTGCCTTCACGAGCGGCCACCAGGAGTCAGGACAACCCAGTGACTTGCAGGTCCTCCTACAGAAGGAGGGGGAAACCTTGCGGAAGTACATCCGAAGATTCAGTAGGGTGCACTACAACATTCCCGAGATACACCCCACGGTCGTGATTGCCGTGTTCCATTCGAATGTGCACAACAGGAGAATGCGGGCCAAGATGAATGTCAAACTCCCCAAGACACACAACAATCTGTACATGTTGGTGAACAAGTGTGCACCAGCTGAAGAAGTAAGGCGACTTGCTGGAGAGGAGGCATGTATCGGAGTCGATTCTGATGACAACGATGATACCCCTCGATCGGAGGGTAGGAACCGGAAGCGCAACAAGAAGTGCCAAGGCAAGGCAGTGTTGGCTGTCGAAAGTTTTGGTGATCTCGACCCTAGCAAGAAGGCAAGAGCCGAGACCCTCGGCAAGGGAGCTGCCTCGTGCACTGATTGCCGGAAGGCCGCAACGTCTGAGAAAACCGGAAATTCTGACGGGCCATATTGCAAGATCCATCGCACCAAGGGACATGATCTCCAAGAATGCCGCCTAGTTGAGCAGCTTGCTGAGAAGGAAAATGAGAATACGAGAAGCACGATAAGGAGAAGGGCCAAGATAGTGCTGCCGGGAAGGGCCACAGTGGAAGAGGAGGCCGCTGTGGCAAGGCCGTGCAGCAAAAGGAAAAAACCTGCCAGAAGCCGTGAGAAGAGAATGGAAGATGACGTGAGTGACGATGAAGATGATGGAGAGGATTCCAGTGATAGAGAATTCGAGAAGGTAACCGATGCCATGTGTCTTGACGGGGCTAAATCTATGCACTCCTCTCGCCGCCAGTTCAAGCAGTGGGTGCACGAAGTTAATACCATGGAGCCTGCAGCAAAATCTCGAAGACCGCTCTAATGGTCTGCTTCTGATGAAGACTGAGGAGTAGTTCTCTGTTAGTCATCACCCGTGGGGCAGTTGGACTTGGAGGTTTTGCTGTGCCATCAGATTCTTGGGTGACAGTGTCATCATAGGAAGAGTAGGATGCAGCCTTACGACATTGACCATCCAGTGGTCGATTTCCTTCATCAATCATAGACTTTCCTTTTCCCTCAATTGGTTCAAAATATTTCTTGATGACTTTGAGAGGAGGCAGATAGCTGAGGTGATTCTGAAAGTCAGCTTGATAGTGGATTGCAATCTGGTTCTGATGAATCTCATGATCCAAGGCACATAAATCTTCAGCTCGAATGGTGACAAGGCATTGTTGGCCAAAGTCCTCAAGAAGGAGTCGTGAAGGTTCATTTTGATTCCGTGAATGACGTTGAACAATATGTTCTTCATGATCCCAACAACATTTTCTTCATTATCATGCCCTTTGATATGTGCGAAGGAATATGCCAATATCCTGTAGACTGTTTTGGGCACATACTTCAATTCCTTCACCATGAATTTAGTCCTTGGAGGTTGCCCGAAGCTAAAGGCTTTATGAGGGCCTCCATTAGATGATTTGGCAACTCTTTTTCATCATATAATTTTATTGCTTCCTTTGAAGGAATTGAGATTGATAGAGCTTGAAGCAATTCAGTGGTTGGAGCTGTTAAGTGAGTGTGCTGAGTCATCCAGTCCAGTACCCAAGAGTTGATGTTTTGGGGTCACCTGAGATGTGCAGTGTGGCATATAACTGAAGAATGATGTATGTATTCCAATCACTGATATCCACGCAGAATGGCAGTAGCCCTGGATCATGAAGAACACTCAAAACAGGGGTAAAGCAAGGAATTTCCTCCATATCACAGTGAGGAATGTTTATATGATAGAATATCTTTCTCTTCTCCACAAGCACAACAACATAGTAATTGAGTTGTGTTCTGGTCCAGAACATCCTCTACCTGATACAAAGCTTGTCATATGGATTTTCTCTAGTGAAGAAATGATGTTCATCATAGACATCTGCTTTCATAAACTTTGGCCTCTTTGAGTATGGGTGATGAGGATTTGGTTGAAGATTTTGATGTGGAATTTCATCAGCTTGACGAATTTTGGCCACCACTATTGCGGTTTCAGGATTTTCAACAAGTGGTTCATCAGTTGTATCTTTATTTTGTATCGAGGCAGGTTTTTCAAGCGCTTGTTCTTCAGTTTGAGGAATTTACTGTGCCGTTGATGCAGGTGCAGTTTCTGGTACAACAGTTTCATTTGCATTTTCATCAGGTAATGCAGCTGATTCTTGGTCTCGTGCTGATTTCACACGTGAGCTCTATTCTTTAGAATGAGTCAAAATTTCTGTAGCTACCGGGGATGCAGTAGTTTGAGGAATTTCAGAAGTCATTGGCGAGTTTGGATGAGCCTTTTCCCATAAATCATCATGGATTATAGGTGTGGTGCATCCAACGTCCACATCCTCCTCCTTTTCTTCAGAAGTCATTTCTGGGTTTTGAGGAGGAGGTGTTGAGACTTGAGGAAATTGATCAGCTTGAATTTCCTCATCTATTGGTGTGGATGCTGCAGAGCGATTTTCATCCATTTCCTCATCCTTTTCGGGAATGATATGTTCTTCACCAAATGGTACAATCATGTACGGCGGTGAAACGCTGAGAGGAGTTGTATCAACTCGAGATGATGATGAACTAGGCAGAGTCTTCATGTGTTTTGCCTTGAAGACTTTGAAGGTGTTGATGTCTTTCTCTTCTTGGCTTCCTTCTCAACTGCTTTGGTTTTCTTCACGTCTAAGACAGATGGAAGTGTCACTTTCTTCACTTTTGAAGACATTGGTGAAGAAGCATTTTCTTCATGCATAACATTGGCAGTTTCAGGCCTGGCAGATTCTTCATCAATTACATTCTGAGCGGAGTCATCAGCAACAGGTTCTTCATTTTCATCAGCCAATTGTACACTGTAGCTGGCCAAAGGAATAGTCGGTTGCTTTAGGGCTGCAACCCTATTGTTGTATTAAGTAATGGCGTCAGTTGCAACCTTGACAAACCTCACTTGTGTATTTTTTAGTGAGGGTTTTCAGCTCATCTTGAGTAGAGACAAGTTTCTCTAGCGTCAGGTTAAGGAGATTTTGTTTCAAGTACATCTCCTTTTTAACCTTTCCTATATGACCTTATTTGGCTTGCTGATCCTTCCACTTTGCTTCATTTATGAACAATATTACCATGTGTCTTGGTCTAGGTGGAAGCTTCAAATCATCAATGGGTGTGGTTGGATCTTCATACCAAAGATCAATGAAGTCCAGCACCACTTTTAGATCGAGTGTGAGGGGAATGGTGTTGCGAGTAGCTTGTGCAAACCTTTCTTGTTTGTTCCTGATAATGGCTTGAAGAGCTTCATCATCATATTCCTCACTTCCCTCTGATGCAAAAGGAATATTGAGGACAACTTTGCTTGTGCTCGGCCTTGTTCCTCTCCCAACAGTCATCTTTATCTTCAGCATGCCAGTTGAAGATTTGTTAGCTAAGCCAAAGGAAGATGGCATTGAGGAAATTGGAGTCCTTATTTGATGCTGACTAGGGTGTGGCTGTAGAGGAAGTGAAGACTGTGCTGCAGTTGAGGACTTGGCAACCGTTGTTGTTTCTGTCTGAGGAATTAGCTCTTTGGATAATGCTATTGAGGGCTTTGACTTGACACCAGATTTCTTCACTAGTGCCTTCTTGGGAGGTTGTTATGTAGAAGAAGCCTCAACAGCTGAGGAGGAGGCAGCAGTAGTTGCAGCAACATCCGTATCCTCATTGAACTTTGTTACAGCCTCGTTTATCTTTTTCTTTAACTTTGCCAAATACTTGGCTTTTTCTTAAGGATAGTCTTCAACTCTGACCATGCTTGAGGGATGGGTTGTTTGTTGATCTCCCAAAGGCAGTCTTTTGCAAGGAGGTTTGAGAGAAAACTTCTTGACGTACTTGGGAGTGACATACTTGTGTTTCTTCCACTCCTGAGCCCATCTACTTTCAATCCTCTGAAGCCTGATTTTGCGTTTTGCTGTTGTTTCTTTCCCATGAGTTTCTTCACCTGGTGTGCAATAATCAGCTCAGACATCTTCAAGGATCTCAAAAGCAGTGTTTTGTTCTAGCTTCTTACCACCCTTCTGTTTTCTGTCATCCTCCATTTTCTTTAGTTGAGGTTTTTGCTGATGAATTTGTATTTTGGAGGAATCTGATGAAACGGGATTTTCTTCAAGAAATGTTGCAAATGATTTAAGTTGATGAGAACCTAGTGATTCATCAATTGACATTTTGTAACTATGAACAGAGTATGGGCGTAAAGAGTTTGGAGAGGTCATATGTGTTCTCAGATTTGAGGAATTTGAAAAATGACTCAAGTTGAGGAATTTGACCACTATTGTGTTGAGGAATTTGACTAAGTATTCTGATCTTGGGTTCTAGAGTTGTGCAAATTCGAAAATTTACACAATTGTGGAATCTCGTGAAGAATTTAGTGTCTTAGTGAAATTCATCAAGTGTTCTAAACATGGGTGTGCACAGCTGAAGGATTTTCTGAGGAATAACAGATTTCACAGATCTATAGAAAATAAATGGATCAATAGAGTGAGTAAAATAAGATTTTAATTACTGTGTTTGATGAACTCGATGAACTATGGAAGTAAAAAAGAAGCTCTTCTTTTCAGATCTTCAGTGCCCTAACTCGGCGGCTGAAGATAGCTACAGCGACGGCGCATGGAGATGTTCCACAATAGGCACGAGTCCGGTGAAGGTGAGGTCGAGGCTGTGAAGTTGTTCCTCACTGGCGACAAAGATTGCTAGCGGCGGCGCTAGGTTTGAGCTCGAGCGGAGAAGGCGAGAGTGAGAGAGGAGTTTTTCACTGGAGGGGGAAGGAGCTATTTATAGCTCACATAAAAACGGTCCGAAGTGAAATATTCGAATGAAACTGCACCCGCCCTTTCGTCTCCGCATGACACGTGCTACCAACGTACGAAGCGGTGGAGATAGTGGAGATCGTGGTTATCCAATCGTGAGTAGTGGATGCAGTTAGGGTGGTAACGATTTTTTTTGAAATTTGAGGATTTTGTAGCAAAGTCATCAGCTGACTTGGACTCAATGAGGACTTTGAACAAGTGTCAAATAGAACACATATGAAGAATTGAGAATAGACTGGGTTGATCTTAGCATAGAGGGGAGACGGGTCCGATCACATTCACTCAGAAGAAATACCAACTTGAAGACTTAGCAATAAGTGAATGCTGTTGAGGACATTGAAAGCTCATATACAGTCAATGAAGATCATCACAGAAATTTTTGAAGAATTCAATTTTCATGAAGACTTTGAAAACTTTGAGGAATTTGTGAAAAGTCTCAACTTTGAAGAAGTTCAAAGTTTGGTGGTGGCATGACCCACCGCATAAGAATGATGATTTTCGGCGCCGTGTACAATTGTCGTAGGGCAACGAGAATCAAATTCTTCATTAATTTCTTCACATGTAGAGAGTTATTCTTCATTGATTGAAGAAAAAACGTTACTTCGTGTGTTGCGCATCTAAGTCATCAATTTTGGAAAGTGTTAGGATGTGCGCATTTTTATAGAACATTCGAAGATTCTAAGATATTTAGCTCACACCGCAACTTACAAAACCTTTTCTCGTCCAAGGGCTTAGTGAAGATATCTGCTAGGTGGCCATCAGTCTTCACATGGTCGATGATGATATTTCACTTGAGTATATGATCACGAAGAAAATGATGACAAATTTGGATGTGCTTGGTCTTCGAGTGTTGTACTGGGTTGTAGGCGATCTTGATTGCACTCTCATTGTCGCACTAGAGGGGCACATTCTTCATGTTGATGTCGTAGTCCTTGAGGGTTTGCTTCATCCATAGAAGTTGAGCACATCAAGATCCAACATCAATGTATTCAGCTTCAGAAGTGGAGGGTGATACACAATTCTGCTTCGTTGAGGACCAGCAGACTAGGGATCGTCCAAGGAAATAACATGTGCGAGACGTTGACTTGCAATCCACACGGTCACCAGAATAATCAGAATCAGAATATCCAACGAGGTGAAGATTTGAGACCTTAGGGTACCATAATCCAAGCGTTGGTGTGTGAGCTAGATATCAAAGAATATGTTTCACAGCCTTATGGTGTGATTCCTTCGGTTTTTCTTGGAAACGTGCACACATGCAAACACTAAGCATAATGTCTGGCCTAGATGCACATCGGTACAATAAAGAGCCAATCATAGAGCGATATACCTGCTGATCGAAATCTATACCATTTTCGTGAGTGCACAGGTGGCCTTTGGTAGGCATAGGAATCTTGACGCCTCTGCATTCATTCATGCTGAATTTTTTGAGGACATCCTTGAGGTATTCCTCTTGAGAGGTGAATATGCCTTTGCGTTGTTGAAGAATTTGCGGACCTAAGAAGAATTTCAGCTCCCCCAACATGGACATTTGATATTATTCACCCATCATGTAGGCAATTCATCAATGTAACGTTTGTCAGTACAACCAAAGATAATGTCGTTGACATATATTTGGCACACAAATAGTTCGTTGTCATAGGATTTTGTGAAAAGAGTAGGATCAAGTGAACTGCGTTTGAAGCTTTCCTTCATGAGGAAATCCTTCAATGTGTCATACCACGCCCGAGGGGTTTGCTTGAGGCCATAGAGTACCTTTTTGAGTCTGAAGACTTTGTCAGGATGCTTCGGGTGTTCAAAACCTAGGGGCTGAACAACATATACTTCTTCCTCAAGCTTACCATTGAGGAATGCATATTTATCATCCATTTGATATAGAATAATATTGTGATGGTTAGCATAAGCAAGAATTATACGAATAGCTTCAAGTCTAGCAACAAGTGCAAAAGTTTCATCAAAGTCAATTGTTTCAACCTGTGTGTAGCCTTGGGCTAAAAGTCGTGCCTTGTTTATGACAACTTGACCATCCTCATATTGCTTGTTTTGGTAGATCCACTTGGTGTCGATGATATTGTGCTTTCGAGGATCAAGTCTTTTGACGAGTTCACATACATCATTTAGCTTGAACTGAAGAAGTTCATCTTGCATGGCTTGAATCCACTCTGGTTCCATGAAGGCTTCAACAACTTTTGAGGGTTCTGTGATAGACACAAAGGAGGAAATCCCACAAAAGCTTACTAAATGTGAAGCTTTTGAGTGAGTGAGAGGACCTGGCGCATTGATGTCATCAAGGATGTTGTCAATTTCCACTTGATTTGCAATCCTTTGATGTGTTGGTTGAAGACTTTGGTTAGACCGAGGAATTTGATCTGGAGCATTTTCCTCAGGTGCACCCACTTGAATTTCATCATTGTTGGGGACGATTTATTCAACAAGGGGTTGTTCCTCGGTAGGAATGATATCTTCAGTAGCCTTGTGCTTAATAGCTTCCTCAGGAGTCAATTTATGTGGCACATGAGGTAGTTGCTCTCTTTGCGAGCCATTAGTTTCATCGAACCCCACATCTATAGTTTCAACAACCTTGTTGTGATAGGTGTTGAAGACTGTGTAGGTGTGCGATTCCTTTCCATAACCAGGCATAAAACCCTCATGTGCTTTAGGTGCAAACTTTGAGCTATGGTGAGGATATTTAATCCAACATCTTGCACCGAAGACTTTGAAATAACTTACATTGGGTTTCTTGTCACTGAGTAGTTCGTATGAGGTTTTCTTGAGGAATTTGTGAAGATATACCCTGTTGATGATGTGGCAAGCAGTGTTGATTGCCTCAGGCCAAAAGCCATGCGGAGTCTGATATTCTTTCAGAATGGTCCATGCCATTTCAACCAGAGTCCTGTTCTTGTGCTGAACGACGCCATTCTGTTGAGGAGTATAAGGAGAAGACAATTCGTGAGTAATACCAAGTTCATCAAGATAATTATCAACACCAATATTCTTGAATTCTGTCCCATTATCACTCCTGATGTGTTTGATCTTGATGTAGAAGTTCCTTGAGGCCCTTGAGGAAAATTGTTTGAAGACTTCCCGCACATCAGTTTTGTAAGGAATGATGTGTACCCAAGTATAACGAGAATAGTCATCAAAAGTGATAAACCATATAGAGATGCTGCATTGGTTAGAGTAGCATAATGAGTAGGTCCAATGATATCCATATGAAGCAATTCAAATGGGCGAGTAGTAGTCATGATAGTTTTCAAGGGGTGTTTGGATCTGGTCATTTTTCCAAACTCACAAGCACCGCAGAGATGGTCCTTCTGGAACTGGACGGTTTCGATGCCAATGACATGCTTCTTCTTCGCCAGTGTGTGCAAATTCCTCATGCCTGCATGACCAAGTCATCGATGAAATAGCCAGTTGTCTAATGTATTTGCTAGTAGACACGTGGCTGGTTGTGGACCTGTAGAGAAGTCAACAATATACAAGTCTCCTCTCCCAAAGCCTTCGAAGACTTTAGATTTGTCAGATTCCATGATGACTACACATCTATATTTTCCAAAGATGACAATCATATCAAGAACACAAAGCATTGTGACTGACATGAGGTTAAACCCAAGGGATTCGACAAGCATGACTTTGTCCATGTGCCGATCCTTAGAGATAGCCACTTTACCAAGCCCAATACCTTGCTTTTACCTTTTTTGACCTGCTACTATAGGGAATCACCCTACAACCTTTTCTTTTATTCCCATAAAAAGAGGTTGTATGTACAAGAGAGGATTAGAATGTACAAAAGAAGAGAGAGGGTGGTTGACATACAAACCTCAAGGAGTTAAAAAGGAGATCCATTTAAGGAGATCATCCCTGAAACTAGCTATAATTCTGTGAGCTAAAAGGGAAATATCATGAATAAAACTAGATCGCCATTTTCTGAACTTGGGCTGCTCATGGTTGAAAACCTTTGCATTTCTCACTGTCCAGATGTTCCAACAAGCAGTAAAGACTACTTCTGAGAAGAAGGGGTGTCGAAAGTCTTTCCTTGCAGCCAATGAAGTGGACCACATAGAGTGTCCCTGCCATGATATCTGAAGGTAGTTCCAGACCCTGGTACTGAAAAGACAGTTGAAGAACAGATGCTCCCTATCCTATTTTACCTTGGCATGACATAAAACACATAAGTTTGAATCAGATACTTTCCAGTGGTGCCTCTCAAGCATATCCTGAGTGTTGAGCCTATCCATGATGAGCAACCAGGCAAACATCTTGTATTTCATGGTATATCAACTCTTCCAGATCCATCTGGGCAGAGGGTTTGGAATGATAGGCTGGTGGATATGGATATAGTATTTCTTGGCAGTGTAAGCATTAGAATATTTACTCCAGAGACAGATATCAGTAGCAGAAGGGTCTAAAGCAAGATTCTGGAGTAGAGTGTTGACATAGCTTAATTCCTGATAGGCCTGTCCAGAGAGAGGCAAGTGAAACATGGAGAGCATACTGTTCTCTTGGAAAGCATGGAAGACCTCCTCAGTAGTGCAGAAAGAGTCAATAACAAAAGAGAACAACCTTTGAAACCTGGAAGCCAGAGGCCTGGTAGAATCCCCAATCAACCAGGAATCAGTCCAAAACACGAAAGTATCACCTCTGTTGGGCTTAACATAAGTGACAACCCTGAAATTATCCAGTCTCTTGCAGATGTCCTTCCACCAAAAAGATCCACAAAGTGAGGTACCCTGTGGAACTGTCTTGTGGTAGTATGAGTTCCAAATTAACTTAACCCAGGGTATATAAGCTTTGTTCAGGAATTTATCCACATGTTTGAGTAGCAGAGCTTCATTCTGGACAGCAAGATTGATGATCCCCAAACCACCTTTCATCTTAGGTCTACACACAAGGTCCGAGGCAGCAAGAGAGGGGGCATGACCCTGGCCATTATTTCTCCAGAGACATTGCCTTTGAATCCTTTCAAGCTGTTTGAGACTCCCTGGTGGAATATCTAAGCTGCACAGGAAGAAGATTGGGACCGAGGACACAGCTGAATTTAAATATTGTAAACGGCCCCCTGAGCCAGGAAGGAGGAGCTAGCACTAAGTCTTCTTTCCATATGATCCACCAAGGGCATGAGGTCAATGATCCTTGGTTTGGTTGTTCCAACGGGCAAGTCAAGATATGTGAAGGGCAAGGAGCCTACCTTGCAACCAATTGAGTCAGCTAGCATCTGGAGTTGTGATGGAGTTAGTGGGATATTCATCAATAAGCATTTATCACAAGTCATGTGATTTGTACGTCCACTGTCAAGAACCCACTCTGTGTTCTTGGGTTGATCATCCTGCAGATGAATTAGTACAACTTACGATCTCATATGCTTCAGATTTGAAGAATATGATATCAATTTCATCAGATTTGAATTTCATCATAAACAGTAATTTGAGGACATAATGAGGACGAGTGAAATGTTAGATCATTTCATCATGTTTTAGCTTGGGTCCTATCAAGCAATTTCCTTAGGTCTCGAGCAAATTCTTAAGATGATGACTTTCATCTGAAGACCTAACCTCCAGAAGTGATTAATTCGACTTCATCACCACCCACATCTGAAGGGGTGGCAAACAGTTCATCATCCTATGAGCACCATATGAGAATGGGGGCACTGAAGCTAATGCACTTCTTTTCATAGTAGGGGGCTTAGAGTACTCAAATGATTTGAGGAATAGTGCATATATTCATGTCCCTTGTAGTTTCCCTGCATATCAGAAGCATTAGTGCGAGTACGAGCATAATTTTGACCATTTGAGGAATTTGATCCTCGTGAATTCTTTGGTCCACCTCAGGAATTTGATCTGAGATTCTAGTTCTTCACTGGTGGTGTCATGAGGAGATTTACTTGAAGATTTTCCAAGCAGGTTTTGGGAACCCAGATCATCCTGAGGGGAGGTCCATTCCTGTAGTTAGTTCGAACATATCGAGCAAATACTTCACTAGATTGATTTTTGAACAGTTTATAGTTGGAGTTAAATGACTCATCAGAGACATAAGTCATTTCACATGCAAAGCCTGTTAGATTGGATGGATCAATGGGAGGTCCTTTTGCAGCAATCCACGAGGTTTTGGGGTACTGCCCAGGTTTCCATTATGACCCATCAAAGTTCAGTTTCCTCTCAAAGGCAATGCCCTCTTTCCTCGGGTTCCTGTTCAGAATCTTCTTTTTGAGCACATCGCAAAGGGTTTGATGCCCTTTGAGACTTTTGTATATGCCTGTCACATACAATTCCTTCAATCCTGCATTTTTGTTTGTAGCATTTGTGGTTTCCTCAAGTGAAGAATTTGATACCACATGAACAGTTGAAGAATTTGTAGCGACAGAAGCATTTGAAGTTTCAGGTGAAGAATTAGCAGTTTCAAGCGGTACTGATCTGTTGAGCAAGCAATGAATCATTTTCCATTCGAAGATCATCATGGGACATTTTCAACTTCTCAAGATCAAGATTCCTTTAAAGAAATTCATAGGAAAGCTTCTCATGATCAGCCAAGAGCGTACCATAATGATCTTGAAGACTATCAAATCTAGACTGAAGACTTTGAACATCTTCAGTGAGGATTTGAGTATGATTCATTTCATCATTCAACAGATCATCGCTTTTGTCTAGCAGTTTCTGAAGCTTTTCAATAGAACGTTGTTGCTTAGTGTTAATGTTGACAAGTTTATAGTAACTGGGTTTTTGATAATCATCAGGTTCACAGTCACTAGAATGAGAGGAGGATGTGTGGTTTGGTACCTTTGGACCTTTTGCCATGAAGCAATAGGTGGGAGCGAAGTCATCATCATATTCATGAGTGTTGTTGACATTGTCATTTTATTCAAGGTTGAAGATCAACTTGGTGACGAATGTGGTAGCAAGTGCAAGACTTGCCACACCTGATTCTGACTCCACTTCAGAACATTCCTCTTCATCACATTCCTCAGATTCTTCTTCAGAATCCATTTCCTTGACAATGAGTGCCTGAGCCTTTCTGAAACTGGTCTTCTTGTGCGATGAGGACTTTGTAGATAAGGACTTTGAAGATTTCTTCTTTTTCTTCGAGTCATCAAAACTTTCATGCTTGTATTTCTTCTTTCTTGATTCCTTCACCCAACGAGGATAGTCACCAATGTAGTGACCAGATTTCTTGCATTTGTGGCAGGTTCTTTTCTTGTAGTCCTCAGATGAAGATTCTGATTTCCTCATATCTTTTCTTGAAGACATTCCGAACCGGCCACGCTTTGTGAACTTCTCGAATTTCCTCACAAGCATATCAAGTAGTTCCTGCCCAAGTTCTTCAGGATCACCAAGACTACAGTCAGATTCTTCTTGTTCAGATGAGGAAACAGCCTTTGCTTTCATCGTAGGAGCTCTTGAATAGCTTGGTCCATATAGGTCTCTCTTTTCTTCTTGTTGGAATTCATGAGTATTGAGTCTCTCAACTATATCAGCAGGATCAAGCATCTTGTAGTCTCTTTGTTCTTGGATCATCCGAACCAGTGTGTTAGACGATGGATAAAGAGATTGTAGCAGTTTCTTCACAACTCCATGGTGAGTGATGTCTTTGGCTCCCAGAGCTTGCAATTCATTTGAGATGTCAGTGAGGCGATCAAATGTGTCTTGGCAGCTTTCATTATCAAGCCTCTTGAAACAGTTGAAGAGATTGCGAAGAACATCAACATGAGAGTCACACTGTGTGGAGACTTCCTCATTGACTTTGGACAACCTATGCGAGATAAGCTTAGCTGAGCCCAAAGTGCTAACTCTGCCATACTGAACATTGCTCAGATGGCCACAGATGATATTCTTCGCTTGCAAGTCGATTTTCTTGAACTTCTTCACATAAGCGGCAGGGATGGTTGCAGTGCTAGAGGGAACACCATTTTCCACAATGTACCAAAGATCATTGTCAATTGCTTGAAGATGCATTTGCATCTTGGTCTTCCAGTAGAAGAAGTCCATTCCTTCGAAGGTAGGACAACCTGCAGTAACCTTGACCATACCTGCGGTCGACATAACTAAAACTCCAGGCGGTTAAACCAAAATCACACAGAACAAGGGAGTACGTTGATTTGATACCAATTGAAAGTGCGTTATATCGACTAGAGGGGGGGGTGAATAGATGATTTTTATAAATTCATCACTGAGGAAATTCCTAGTGAGGAAAGTCCTCAGTCATGAACTGAGTGCAGCGGAAATAATACTTAGGCAGAAGTGCTAAAATGACTACAACAAAGTACTCACCGTGAATTGAGATAATCGGTTATCACAGGTCACGTATAAAGTATAAGTAGGTGATGAATAACTCAGGTGAAGAATTTGAGGTGAGGAATTCAGAGAAAGTCTTCAGTCAAATTCTTCAAACAATATAGATGAAAGTCTTCAACATGCAATTGAGGAAATGAAAAGAGTTGAAGAAATAGAACCAGTAGCTTGATGAAGAAAGTTGCTGATGACCCAGTTAGAACTGTTGTGATAGTTGTACATGTGGTTTGGAGCGGCTTGGTATTGAAACCAAAGGACACACAGTCCCTGGACACACAGTCCCTACCATATTCTCCTTGAGCTAAGTGCACAAAGTCCTCGCCCAACACTCAAGGTAAGTCTTCAGGGCATACTTCCAAACCCTCACAAACTCGGTCACCCGGTGATCCATAATTGATTGTTGGATGCTCTTGACCATGACGCCTAGCCATGTGGAGGATGCACAGTCCTCAAAGGTAACAAGCGTTGGTTCCACACATGAATAACTTCTTCAGTGATGCTCATTCACTTGGGTTTTTGTTTGGGTTTGGGTGTTTGGGGTATTTTCCAACTTGATGATTTTCTCTCAAAGTCCTTGAGGAATTGGGTTGCTCTAAATGACAAGTGTCAGTTTATTTTGGAGCATCCAACCAACTAGTGGTTGTGGGGGTGGTTATTTATAGCCTGGGAGCATCTCGACATGATTTGACATAAATGCCCTTAATGATGTGACCGTTGGGTGGATAAGATTTGGGACAGGTGGCGTGTCGAACGGCAACGGCCGGAACTTTCAACTATGAAAGTTCTCATGTCTCTCATGTTCCCCACTTTGAGGATCTGGAAGGTGTAAGTTTGAGTTGAGCATCATGAGGAAATTCTTTCCATAGTTTTACCTTGACCCCCTTTAATTGTACGGTGTTCCTATGACTCAAGAATCAAGAAAATGAAACAGAAAGAGTAAATATTCAAGCTTCAAAGTCTTCAAAGTATTTTCTTTGGGACACACCAAATTCCTCATCTTCAATGTATTCATGAGGAATATCAGGTTTCTTTGCAATTTCTTCGCAATCAAAGTCTTCAAGGAATGACTAAAGTCTTCACACGAAGACATACATTTTTAGGGGTCGATATTCATAGAATAACTCAAACTCCTCAGTGACTTATAGAGCCTGTGTACACTTAAAAACTTATCACTCTCTTAACCTATAATTCTTCAATCCGCCAAAATCACTAAGGGGCACTAGATGCACTTACACGTTTACCATCAGTGCCACCCTTAATGACAAATAGTAAAGTGCGCTTGTTGCCTTTCTACGGGTGAATGTCGATGTTTTTGCGTGGAAAACTTCTGACATACCCGGTGTTCTGAGAGAGGTAATTGGGAACCACCTTGTTGTTTTGCCTCATGCCTGACCCCTCAAGCAGAAGGTTAGAAAACATGCCTTGGAGAGACAATAGTTTATCGCCGAAGAGATCAAGAATCTAGAAGCAGCTAGTTTGGTCCGAGGAGTACACAATCCAACGTGGTTAGCTAACCCGGTAGTGGTGCGCAAGGAAATGGGAAATGGAGGCTTTGCATTGATTTCCCTCACTTAAACAATGCATGCCCGAAGGACCCATTTCCCTTGCTGCACATTGATCAGATAGTTGATGCCACTTCCGGGTGCGATTGGCTTTCCTTCCTGGATGCATATTCTGGGTACCACCATATATTCATGGCCAAAGAGGATGAGGAAAAAACCGCGTTGAAGTTAAATAGCGTTGGTTCTATCTTTGACAAAGCCATGCAAATTGGATTTGGACCCTAGTTGCAGAGAAATGTGGAAGCTTATATGGATGACATAGTGGTCAAGAACAAAGACGAAGCTACCCTTGTACAAGACCCAGAAGAGACCTTTGCAAACCTGCACAAGATCAACCTAACGCTCAACCTTAAGAAATGTGTGTTCAGTGTCCCGTCCCGCAAGCTACATGGATTTGGTGTCAGCGAGGAATTTAAGATAATCCCAACAAGATCAAATCTATCGAGTAGATACAAGCACCCAAGATAGTCAAGGACGTGAGACGTCTGACCGAGCGCGTTGCCGCATTGAGAAGATTCATCTCCAAATCCGCTGAACGGGCCTTGCCGTCCTTCAAAACCCCGAAGAACGATGGCCTGATGAAGTGGACCCCGGAAGCAAACACAGCGCTGCAAGGTCTGAAAACATATCTTTCTTCCGCTCCCACCTTGGTCGCTCCCAAGACGCATGAGTCGTTGGTGCTATACCTGGCGGCAACGAATCAAGTGGTTAGCGCGGCCCTGGTGGCGCAGAGGGAAGTAGATGAAGATGCAGCCTCCGCGGCATATGCTGCTGGGGAATAAATCAAGGTTTCCTCGGCAACGCCCAACACAGACTCAGCAGAACACCAGCAGGCTGGCAGAGAGAACACCAAAGAGCTGGCAAAGAAGAAAGTGGTATAGCGGCCAATGTAGTTTGTCAGCTCCGTGTTATAGGGGGCTAGGTCAAGGTATTGTGGAGCACAAAAGCTGATCTTCAGCCTCGTCATGGCCTAAAGGAAGCTGCGCCACTACTTCCATGCCCATGAGATCACGGTTGTCACCCGTTTTCCACTATGACGCACCCTGAGGAACTCCGAAGCTAGTGGTAGGATAGTCGACTCGGCCCTGGAGCTATCAAGTTTTGGGTTGAAGTACGAAAGCACTTCGACATTCAGAACAGAGCACTGGCAAAATTCATAGCCAAACGGACGCCCACACCAGACGAAGACGTCGAAGAAACCATTCTCCCCGGTAGGGAGGCACCTAAGCAATGGGTCATGTATTTTGACAGTGCCTTCTCACTCCAGGGTGCCGGGGCAGGTGTGCTCCTCGTCTCCCCCTAGAGAGCACCTCAAGTACGTGGTCCAAATGCATTTTTTCCACGAGGACGCTACCAACAACGCTGCCAAATATGAAAGGAATCCTTGCGGGACTCGGAATGGCGGTGGAGTTGGGAGTCAAGAAGGTGATCATCGTAGGAGACTCTCAGCTCGTGGTGAAGTAGGTCAAAAGAGATTATCAAAGTCCGTTGATGGAGGCTTACATAGAGGAAGTGAGGAAGTTGGAAGAATGCTTCGACGGGCTACACGGAGAACATATGCCACGTGCAGAAAACAACATTGTTGATCACGTGTCAAAGTGCGTCGCGCACAAACTTCCTGTGGAACCAGGAGTTTTTGTCCTTCACCTCACTCAATTGTCTGTATACCCTTCGATGATTACCAGAAAAAGAAGAAAACTGAACTCTGGCAAACATTTCCTGGTAGAGCTTCCTAAAGCCCCCGGTAGAGAAGTTGCCGGAGGCAGTTCCGTTTCGCATGGTGAGCCGCTAGCTCCCACAGAACCCCAGGTTCTCACGGTAGAGGTAAGCCCTCCCATGAACACGGAGATGCCTTTAGTCCTTATCGTCAAACCACAGGCTCTGGCTCGGGTGCAACATATCGTCGACGACACTCTGCATAGAAGGAGATCCAATGGTGTGAAATTAAGGTGTATATGCCACGAGGGACTAGAGATGTTGATAGAGATTCATGGAGGCATGTGTGGGTCACACATAGGATCAAGGGCTTTTCCGGCAGCGTTTCTATTGGTCCACAACCCTCCATGTGCAACTGAGCTAGTCACCAAATGTGAGGCATGCCAGTTCCATTCCAAGAACATTTATCAGCCAGCGCAAGCCCTCGAGACGATCCCTTTATCATGGCCATTGTCGGTCTGGGGGCTCGATATCTTGGGACCCTTCCCCCGCGCTGCCAGGGGTTTTGAGTTCTTGTATGTAGTAATCGACAAGTTCACGAAATGGCCCGAGGTGGAGCCAGTGAGAAAGGTGACCGCGCAGTCAGCTATCAAGTTCATGAAAGGACTTGTGTGTCGCTTTGGAGTACCCAACAGAGTAATCACTGACAATGGCACCCAGTTCACAAGCTGCATATTCATACAGTACGTCCAAAGCCTTGGAACCAATGTCTCCTTCACCTCTGTTGCACACCCAAGGACCAACGGGCAAGTTGAGAGGATGAATGTTGAAGTGTTGCGGTGACTCAGAACAAGAACTTTTGATAGACTGCGAAAATACGGCAAGCTCGTTAGATGAGTTGCCGGTGGTTCTTTCATCCCTCGAAACGACACCAAATCGAGCTACTCGTCAGACACCTTTCTCCCTAGTATACGGGGCAGAGTAGTTATGCCCACAGAACTCATATACGGGTCACCTCGAGTGCTTTCTTATGGCGAAGTGGAGCAACAGCACCTGCGGCAGGATGATGCCACATTCCTCGAGGAAGATCGTCTCCGGGCTGTTGTGCATGCTGCACGCTACCAGGAGACCCTGCACCGCTACCATAGCCGCAAGGTCCACGCTCGGAGCTTTGAGGAAGGCAACCTTGACCTTAGGCGCGTTCTGTCTGCCAAGGGTTCCAACAAGTTGACGCCAAAGTGGGAAGGCCCTTTTCGGGTAGTGCAAGTCACCAGACCTGGCGCAGTCTGTCTGGAGACCGAAGATGACATCAAGGTGCTTACCTCATGGAATATTGGGCATCTTCATAAGTTCTAGCCGTAAGGCATGGTTTCTGGGCCCAATCCCCGGCAACCACCTTTTGTACAAGCTTCGCCGAAGTTGCATATAACCCTTTGTACGAAGTCACACGTAGACTCTGTGCATAAATAAAGCTAGGCATCACATCATATCATCATTTGCATGTGCATAATGCATCACAGATTTACTTGTGTTATGATGTCACTACTGCCCTAGTTTACCAGTTATTAAGAGTGCTTGATGGACTTGTGGTCCTTGCTATCGCGTCTCCCCTCTCTTCGAGAGGACGGAGCCTATCTTTAGCTCTATGTGTTTGATCTCTAGGTAAACAGGAGACAACGGAAAGGTAAGGACGGCGAAGCATCGCACCTTCAAGGGGGCGTCCCCCAAAGAGATAAGTTTAAACTACCTTGTCTTAAGCTCGATTCTATTTTTTTCATGAGGTAATCCTTTCCATTCCTTTTTTGATCATGTACAATGGAACTCTCTGCGCAACGAGAACCCTTGTCGGGACGAGCCGTCCTTCATCCCCTGTTGCTTATTAGCCTTAGGAAGGACCGCGCCGATACCGATAAGGGGGCTTGCCGGGGGACGACGCTTGTCCGTTGCTATGGAGGCTTGCTCCCCCTTCGACACTTGCTCGTGGAACAACCCAACAAGGAATCATGCACAACACATACATACAACACAACGCAAATAGAAGGGTGGAGGGACAGTACTCGAGAAAGATGAACGAAGCTCATTGTATTCATTCTTCAGTACAAAATGGACAAAATAAATTACATTTACAGTAGTAAAAATTTAGCGAAGGCCTACAATCTTTTGCTTTATAAAATAATAAGTGCCCCGTAATGCCCTTCTTGTCCCTCTCCTCTCAGGGATTGGATGGATGAAAAAAACAGGGCAAGGGGAGGCCCGAACAGAAGCCCATCGTGACCCCGCCAGAACCAGATGGACGAGGCTCGGCGTACCCACCGATGGTGAAGACAAAGTCGAAGTCCATGAGGCCTAACAGGATCCAGCTGGAAGATGAGGCAGCGTCCGGGCCAAGGAGCCCCATCAAGATCGTCTTGCTGGGAGGGGTAGGGGCGTGAGCAAATGGTGATGGTGCGAATCCATGATAAGATTCAAACATTTGGTCACGAGATAACAGAGGGTGGTGTCACCTGGTCGGCTCGAGCACAAGCCATCATACTCTGATTTGACGGCTGGGGGCTCACAGTCGCCATCCTCGTCAGCACTGTCCTCCTCGTCACTGTCGCTCGAGGAGGAACTTTCAACGTCGCTCGAGCTCTCTTCGCAACAGCCAGGACGAGCTCCCGAGTGCCCATAGATCTTGACGGAGAGCATGTCTGCCTCCACCAGCTTGAAGTGGAGAACATGCCCCGCCATGAAGTTATGGTCACGCGGAAAGGTATTCCACCCGTGCCTCAAGAACATGACAAGGGGCATTGGATATTCAGCCTCAACATACAAGGCACCATTACAGCAACCATGCACGTGGAGTCACACTCCCTGAGCTTTGTCAACCTCCATCACCCTAGCAAAAGGACGAGGGAGGCACAAACGACCACATGTAGGACCATGCAGACTGATGACGAACTCCAACACCGTTCCTTCGGTGTGTCCCGGCAATGGCGGCGCCGGCATCACCGGAGGAGGGTCGGGCATAACACTCCGTCCCCTTCAACAACGGGCTCCTCGGCGGCCCTAGGCCCTAGAAGCGCTCCCACCTCGAGCATTGGTGTTGCCCTCCGTCGCCACGACTGAAGCGACTGCATGATCCAAAAGGGAGGATATTGCAGCTCCCACAAAAGATGGGGGACGCCTATGCTTCCCCGCCATAGCCAAAAACCAAAGACACCTCAAGCGACAAGAAGAGAAGAGCAAGCCAGGCAACCCTAGGTTGGAGGAGAGGAGAATGATGGATGAGCATCATCTACCACTCCCCTCCCCTTTTATAGGGAGGATGCGGGAGGCTGGTTGTCCTACACTCCAAGGGTCACCGCCCATATCCGCCTATGTCATTGCCCATCATCATGGGCAAATAGTTAACCACCGCATCATTGCAATCCACGACGTTGCGGCTTCTGCCATGACCACGCCTTTAAGCCACGCCCACCCGCCACAACTAGGCCTTTAGGCGTGCGTGGCGAAAACGGACTGAAGTGGTGGGACAATGCAGAACGGTTACCCCTTTGAAGTTTCACGCCCATGCACGAACTTTGGGCCTGACCCAACAGCGCTGGGCGAGCGCGTATGGGCCAGGACCAAGGGCTCCTGTCGGTGCACTAGTAATGGGTTACCTAGTGCCCTTGACTTTTGCACATGTGTTAGGAGCATAGCCCCTCAAGGGCAACCACCAATCCAAGCAAATAGCTAGAACCAAACGCTGATAGGACCTACACAAGCAGCCCAAGACATGCCAAGAACCCCCGGTGCCTGCCAAGGGCGAAGGTACATGCATCCTCTACAAGAACCGACAAGACGCCTCCCGAGCAAGCGTGGCCCAATCTGCCACCACTCCACCTCATCGCTACACCAGTCACTTATCAATGAGGTGTCGAGCTCCCAAATGGCTAGGTGGCTCTCGCTAAATACGTGGCAGTGCGCTCGAAGACAGTTTACAACTAGTTGAAACCCGTCCAAAGGCGTGGCAAGACACCAAGCTACGACCAACTAATAGGTGGCAAGTGCTTGCCGGGAACGCACCCCCGCTCGCCACCTAAGGCCGCATTTATGGCGCTTTGTCTTAAGTGCCAGAGTTAGGTATGAAATCACTGTTGGCTATCTGATCATGACTGTTTGCCACTGTAGACGCCCCTTGAGCTATAAAAGGAGGCCCAAGGAAACTTAGCCAAGGATTCAGACACTTGGAGATTCGACCATTGGTAGATACACACCCCGAGGGATTAGAACCAAGTGTAGTTGTACGCACGTGATAGCTCTCCGTGGAAACCCTTGCCGGGGGAGAACTCCGTGCGAACTTCATCTTCCTCAATTAATCCACCAAAGCAGGAGTAGGGTTTTACGCTTCATAGCGTCCTGAACCTCGGTAAAAACGCCCCGAGTCTCATCAATATGCTGCCTCATAGTTTCTACTCTTTATGCCACACGACCTCCCCGCCGAACCACAAAGGGGCCAAAGTTCCCATAGGTGATCGAGTGCACATCTACGCCGACACATGGATATGATATAATAGAACCGATATTATGTATGAAATATTATGAATCTATTTATGATAGTACCTAAATTAATGATTTATTTTATTATACTAATGGATGGCTCAAGGTTTTGTTAAGTTCCGTGAGGTTGCAGTTTTGGGTGAAACCATGGTGGAGAACAGAATAATGAGCGGCAAGTTCCAAAGATTGTGGATGCCAAGGCACCCAGATACTTAAGGAAGATCTAAGCATCTAAGCTTGGGGATGCCCCGGAAGGCGTCCCCTATTTCATCTCCTATTTGTCCGTAGTATACATTGGAGCTATATTTGTATTCATCACATGATATGTGTTTTGCTAGGAGCATCATGCTTTTTTCTTTTCTTTGTTTGCATGTTTACACAATCATTGTTTCCAGATTGCACCCATTATGATAGACACATGTTCATCACAATTTATAGAATACGCATTGAATTTCACTTGTATTTTGAGTTGAGGCAAAAGTGCTCATGTGCTTCACTTATATCTTTAGAGCACGTGGATACATATATTTTATAGAAATCAATCGTACTCTATTTATTCACTTATATATTTTTGGGAGTTGAATAGGAAGTGCTAATTTGCATGACTTATATGTTTGTTCCAAAAACAATAGGTATACAAGAGAGGTATAATAAAAACTTCCATGTGGATCACTGAATAGGCTGCCTTTGATAAACGATATTGATGTTATAATATGAGGGTTTACTAGTTAATAATCATGATTGAGTAAGAATATTGATGTTAAGGTTTGCGATGTCCCACTCATTAAAATGGTTGTCATGGCATGCTCATCAAGTTGGAGCATAACATCCTTGATTGATATCCTTTGTGTTGTCCGAATCAGTGGCGCAACATGGTTAACTCCTCCAAACCTCCCTTCTTGGAGAATGCGATTAGTACTTTTCTTTGAGGGCTTCTAGCATTTGAAAATAAATACCTGAGTTCTTTATCAATAACATGACTTCGTAGCCTATAAGCAATCCCTCCTATATGTAATTTGCTAGCCTCTACGGTACTGTGCATTGCCTGTTCTCACCGCGAGACTTGGTTCAAACTTTTCTAGTGTATCCAGACCCCATGGTATGATACACTCTATAACAGAAAATAATTATTGCATATTTGATCAAAATAGCCACCATACTCACCTATTATGGCATTTTCATAGCCATTTCGAGATATATTGCCATGCAACTTCCATTGTTACTATTCATTACATGACTTGAGCATCGATCGTGATTTTGCTTTGCATAATCAAGTAGAGATGATATGATATTTCATGGTAAAGTCACCGTTCACCGTTGTTTTACATGTTACTCTAGATCATTGCACATCCCGTTACACTTCCAGAGGCATTCATATATAGTCATCATATAGTTCATTTGTCTTACTGTAAGTAAAATAAAGTGTGATGCCTCTTGCCTTCACTGATGTGAGCATTTGCTTTGCGTGTGTGTGTGCGTGCGTGCGTGTATGTGTGTTTGTGTATGTGTGTGTGCAATATTTGTTGAACTTTTTTGTGTGGACTCCTATTTGTTTAATAACCTTGGTTCTTAACTGAGGGAAATACTATGTGCTACTACCTCATCCTTTCTTCTTCAAGGAAAATCCAACACCTACACCAAGTAGCACTGGGCATTAAGTTACTAGGTTAGTCGCAAAAATGATATAAATGGCATATAGAGCGTACAAGATTGATATTATAATAGCAAGGAAGTGTAAAAAATTATAGATATGTTGGAGTCGTATCAACATCTCAACATAATTCATACTCGTCCCTGAGTAGGTAAATGATAAAAACTGATTTCTGATGTGAAATACCCCCTCCGTCCAAAAATACTTGTCATAAGAATGGATGTATCTAGATGTATTTTAGTTCTAGATACATTGATTTTTATCCATTTGTGTGAAAAGTAATTTCGGACGGACGGAGTAGTAGATAGCATGTTTTAATCGTGTAATTCTTCATGGTATGATTATTTGGAAGCAATTAAATAATTAGATATCAAAATGATAATATGCAAGAATGCTAGAAATTAATCATTGTCTTCAAAAATAAATAATGTTAATAATGTTATTCAAAAACATTTAATCATGTAAGCATTGCATAGCTCGGTCTTCCCGACATAAAGTGTAAATCATGAAAACCCCAATGCCAAATCAAGCAATTGTGGTATACTTTTTCTTGCTTTAGCTTTTTCAACTTCACTTAGTAAATTAGCATGAGCCATGGGCTTAGCACTTTGCATGGAAAAGAGAAAAGGTGATTGGGGTTTATAAGAAGTCAAAATTAGAGAATGTCTCGCATCAACATGGCTTGCAATTAGGAAATGAAGAGGCAGTATAATGTATACCAATGCGAGTAGGGATTGCCATGGAATGGATGAACTAGAGCTATGTGTATGAAAGTTATTCTATTTCAACTAGCAAGTGTGCATTGCTGACGTGCAACTATTCCGGACCTGATGCCTCCACGGCAACAGAGCTAGAAAAGAGCTTGTCCCCGTTGCTCAACAATTAGCAATTGTCTTGCAATGGCCCACCAACGCGTGGGATCGCGGCAATTTTCGAGGGTAGAGTATTCAACCCAAATTTGTTGGTTCGCACGACGGGAAGTGAAAGAATATTCTCAAGTATTAGCAGCTGAATGTGTCAGATTCAACCACACCTAAAAGATTAGTGTCTGCAAGAAAAGTATCAGTAGGAAAGTAGTATGATAGCAACGGTGCCAAAAACGATCTGGTGACAAGGCAGACTATTCCTAATGGTTGTATCAATGGCGCCAGTAAGTTGCGGGTGGACGGGAAATAGTCTTTCCCGGCAACGGTGCTAGAAAATGTATTGTAGCAGGTAGCAGCAGTGGCAAGGAACAACAGTAGTGACAGCAGTAACAAGTAGCAACAGTAGCAAGTAACAACAGTAGAAACAGTAGTAACAGCAGCAGAGCAAAGCAAGTAACAACAACAGCAAGTAACAGTAGCAGCAGCAGTAGTAACAGTAGCAGAGCAAAACAAGTAACAACAGCAGTGGGACAAACTCGTAGTCAATGGGTCCGTGATTCGTTATAAACGGTTATAAACGGAGAGATATGTGGCTAGCTCCCGTTCGTCAATGTGATGTAGGCATGCATTCCGTGTGTAGTCATACGTGCTTAGGGAAAAGAACTTGCATGACATCTATTGTCCATCCCTCCCGTGGCAGCGGGGTCCAAATGGATACTACGGGATATTAGGGTTCTCCTTTTAATAAAGAACCGGACCAACGCATTAGCACTTGGTGAACACATGAACTCCTCAAACTATGGTCATCAACGGGAGTGGTTCCGGTTATTGTCACTCCGGGGTTGCCGGGTCATAACACATAGTAGGTAACTACAACTTGCAAGATCCGATCTAAAACACACATATATTGGTGACAACATAATAATTTCAGATCTTAAATCATGGCACTCGGGCCCAAGTGACAAGCATTAAGCATGGAAAAGTAGTAGCAACATCAATCTCAGAACATAGTGGATACTAGGGATCAATCTCCGTCAAAACTAACTCGATTACATGATAGATCTCATCCTACTCATCACCGACGAGCGAGCCTACGAATAGATTACTCACGAACGATGAAGAGCTTCATGGAATTGGAGAGGGAAGAAGGTTGATGATGACGATGGCGACGATCTCCTTGATCCGGAGCCCAAAACGGACTCCAGATCTGCCTTCGAGATGAAGAACAAGATGTGGCGGCACCTTCGTATTGCCAACGCGATGAAATCTTCTCTCTTGATTTTCTTTCGGGACGAAAGGGAATAAATAGCGCTGGAGTTGGGGGCGGCATAGCCACGTGGGCCCCACAAGCTTGGTTGCCGCGGCGACACGGCTTGTGGCCCACTGGCCCGTCCCATTTGGTGGATCTTTGCACAGGTATTTTTCATATTTTCCAGAAATATTCTCCGTAAATTTTTAGGACGTTCCGAGAACTTTCATTTCTGCACAAAAACAACACCATGGCAATTCTGTTGAAAACAGCGTCAGTCTGGGTTAGTTCCGTTCAAATCATGCAAATTAGAGTCCAAAACAAGGGCAAAAGAGTTTGGAAAACTAGATACGATGGAGACGTATCAACTCCCCGAAGCTTAAAACCTTGCTTGTCCTCAAGCAACTCAGTTGACAAACTGAAAGAGAAAGAAAAACTTTGACAAACTCTGTTTGATCTTGTTGTTGCAACTATGTCTAACACATAACCAAAATTTTAGCAAGATCACAAGTTAACCACATAAGCAAGTGACACAAAGGTCTCACGGTAAACTAATATGAATGGTATAATCAGCTAGCGAGCAAATAATAATGAGTTTCAGATACCAACAATTCAATCAAAACAAGCATGAAGCAATATGAATAGGTGGTATCCCGCTAGCTCTTTCTGAGACCGCAAAACATAAAAGCAGAGCACTTTCAAAGATCAAGGGCTGACTAAACATTGTAATTCATAGCAACGAAGATCCAGTCATAGTCATACTCAATATCAATCAAAAGCAAAACATAAAAATGACAGAGGTGCTCTCTAATTGGTGCTTATATAAGAAGAGGATGACTCAACAGGAAAGTAAATAGACAGGCCCTTCACAGAGGGAAGCAATGATTTGCAGAGGTGCCAGAGCTCAAGCTTTGAAAACAGAGATAATAATTTTGGGTGGCATGCTTTCATTGTCAACGCAATGCCCAAGAGTTCTCAATATCTTCCACGCTACTCATGCTATAGGGCGGTTCCCAAACAGAGAAGTAAAGTTTTAACTCCCCCACCACCAACCAATCACACTCCACGGCTAGCCTAATCCTCGGGTACTGTCCATACGAACATCAATCCGGGGGAGTCTTGTTTTACAGTTATGTTTTCGATTTAAGCGTGGAACTGGGCATTCCAATTACCGGCCCCTTTCTCGTGAATGACAGTGAATAAACACATGTCGAGCATAACACGCCTAACATGGAAGATACCAATAGCCCCCTGTCACCACATGAGCGGTTCGGGCATGCAAAACATATTATTTCTTGAAGGTTTAGAGAATGGCACTTCCAAATTTACTTGGAACGGCAGGTAGATACCGCAAATAGGTAGGTATGGTGGACTCTCATGGAAAAACTTTTGGGTTTATGGAAGTGGATGCACAAGATTTATTCCGCTTAGTACAAGTGAAGGCTAGCAAAAGACTGGGAAGCGACCAACTAGAGAGCGACAACAGTCATCAAGATGCAATGAGTTTGACTAACATGGAGTGCAAGCATGAACATGATATAAATCACCATGATCACGAACATCATAGAGGCTATGTTGATTTTGTTTCAACTACATGCATGAACATGCGCCAAGTCAATCCACTTGAATCATTCAAAGGAGAATACCGTCCTAACATACTGCATCATAGTCATCTCAAAATCTATGTTGGCATTCAAGACAAACCATTATAAGCTCCTAGCTAAATAAGCATGTCATTAGAAACTATGATCTCTAAGTTGTCATTGCAAACATGTTTTTCTCACCACAAAGTTGAATCTGGAACGACAAGCTAGTCATATTTACAAAAACAAAATAGATAGAGTTCATACCAGCTTTTCTAGTCTCAGTCACTTCATCATATATCGTCATTATCGCCTTTCACTTGCACGATCGAACGATGTGAACAATAATAAGAGTGCTCGTGCATTGGACTAAGCTGAATCTGTAGGCAAACACAAAGGAAAATAAAAAGTAATAGGGATCTTTGAAAGCTAAACAGGTATGCATGCGAGAGCCACTAAACATTGTAACCAATATATTCTACCTTGACCCAAAGAAAAAGAAAACTATTTACACGGGAAAACTCCCAACAAGCAAAAGAAGAAAGGAAAATCTTTTTGGGGTTTTCTCAAAAGGACACAAAACAAGAAAACAAGAAAACAAAAATAAACTAGCATGGATAATACAGTGGCAAAGTGTAAACACCGACTAACAAAGTGAAAGCATAAGCATGAATGTAAAATTGGTGCAAATACGTACTCCCCCAAGCTTAGGCTTTTGGCCTAGCTTGGTTTACTCCCAAGGGCGGTCCTAGAGAAACCCAAAATCATAATCGGGGTTATACTGGAGCGCTGCAGCCACTGCCTGAACAGCTGCCTCACGAAGACGAGCAACCATCGACTCCCTCTCATACTCCTCTGCCTCTCCTATGGTTATGTAGTATCTCCGTTTTACCTGGAAGTCAAAGAAAGCAGGAGCAGGAAGGGTAATATGGAAAAGACGCTATTGGTTAAGTATCAATCGGTATAGGAGGGATTCATCATCCCTCTCAAGGAACTGGTAGTGTGTCATGGCAACGTGGTCAAGGAAAGCTGTATGGAGCGGGGGATCTCCTGCGTGGATGGGTACTCCAAGAAAATTTGCTATGCGAGTGGCATAGATGCCGCCAAATAAATCCCCATCAATATCATTCTTATTCAGCCTCCTTGCTATAATAGCTCCCATGTTGAAGCTTTTGTCACCCGTCACTGCGCTATTAAGGATACTAAGGTCGGATGCGCATAGGTGACAATGTTCAACCTTATCGTTATTGCATCTACCTATGAACAGGGCAAAGTAGTGCAAGGCATGGAAATGAATGCTTCCTATGGTAGCTTGCGTGATGTCTCTAGTTTCTCCAACAGTTATACTAGAGACAAAATATCTAACAGAACACTTAACAGGATCTTTAAGATTACCCCATCGGGTATCTTGCAAATCCTATTGAAATTCTCCAAATCCATGGCATATGATTTATCATACAGATCGAATAGTATGGATGAGTCACGGCCAACTGAAAATTTAAATCTACGCATGAAAGAGGCAGTGAGCAAAGCATACTCGTCACATTTATCTGAGAGGAATTCTTCTAACCCGGCATTGCGGACAAGTGTATCAAACTCATCCTTGAAGCCTGCTTCGATCATGAACTCATCGGAAGGCCATTCACATGGTTGTACCGGTGCGTCCCTTAGTTGATAAGGATTGGGCTCCCGAATAGAAAGACGGGGGCCCTTCTTACTTGAGGTACCACCATGAAACTTCCTCCTGAACATAATTTCTTTTTGCTGAAATTTTTGAAGTTCAAGAGAAAAGTGAATAAAGACCAACCACACCTTGTAGCAACTACTCCTACTAGTGCCTAGAGATTGTATCACGCGCTAAAACTACTTGGGACCAGCTAAAATCAACATTTCAAGCTCAAGAACAGGGTCACCGAGGTAGCAAGAATACGCGAAGGATAAAGCACTAGAGTAGAAACTAATAGGACCAATGGAGGAGTCACTTACCAAGGAGTAATTTCCCCAAAACGGTTCGGAGACTGGTGCTTTGAGCAAGGAGATCGAAAATCACAGCCAAATGAGCAAGAACACGGGTTTGAGCTGCGAAACAATTTTTTCTGGAGGTAGAAGAAGAGGATGGGAGCTAGAATGAGTGGAGGGGGTACCCGTGGGCCCCACAAGCTAAGTTGCCACGGCCAGGGGGCGCGGTGACAGGGCTTGTGGCCCACTGGTGTGGCCCCCATGCCAGATCTCAGTCCCAGTATTTTTCAAATATTCCAGAAAAAGTCATACTAGATTTTCAGGACCATCGGAGAACTTTTATTTTCGGGGTACTTTTCTCCGGGACGCTAAAACAGGAAACATGGAAAACTAAACTAAATCTATCATTTTTCTTCCAAGCAACAAAAAGTGAAAGCTTAAAACAGAGGTATGTGACTCTTTGATTCATCCATTTCATGGTCATCGAAAGAAATCCGTCAATGGGGTTGATCAAATCCTCATGACAAAACTTTTCCGAATCGCAAAAGAGAACGGAGAATTTTCGAATAGTCACTAAGTCACGTCAATGGGGATATGAATCTCCCCAACAAGCAAATCATACTTCATCTTGACACGAGGAATAGGGCATTCAAAGCTCCCAATAAGGATCGATGAAGTTTTTTCGATAGCATTGATGCAATGTACTTGATATTGTTTGTTCGGAAAGTGCACTGTATGCTCATTACCGTTGACATGGAAAGTGACATTGCCTTTGTTGCAATCTATAACAGCCCCTGCAGTGTTTAAAAAGGGTCTTCCGAGGATGATAGCCATGGCATCGTCCTCGGGAATATCCAAGATAACAAAGTCTGTTAAGATAGTGGTGTTAGCAACCACAACAGGCACATCCTCGCAAATGCCGACAAGGAAAGCATTTGATTTGTCGGCCATTTGCAGAGAAATTTCAGTGGGTGTCAAATTATCCAGTTCAAGTCTACGATAAAGAGAGACAGGCATAACACTAACACCTGCTCCAAGGTCACATAAGGCAGTTCTTACGTAGTTTCCTTTAATGGATCAAGGTATAGTGGGTACTCCGGGATCACCAAGTTTCTTAGGAGTTCCACCTTTGAAAGTATAATTGGCGAGCATGGTGGAGACCTCAAGATCTGGTATCTTTCGTTTATTGGTCACGATATCTTTCATGTACTTGGCATACGGAGACATTTTGAGCATATCAATTAACCGCATCTGCAGAAAGATGGGTCTTATCATTTCAATAAAGCGCTCAAAATCCTCATCATCCTTTTTCTTGGATGGCTTAGGAGGAAAGGGCATAGGTCTCTGAACCCATGGCTCCCTTTCTTTACCATGCTTCCTAGCAGTGAAGTTATTCTTATCGTATCTCTTAGGTTGTGGGTTATCAGGATTAACCATAGGTTCAATCTCCACATCCTTATTATTGCTAGGTTGAGAAGTATTATGAACATCGCTGTCCATATTGTCACCAGGTTCGTGATCATCACCACATTGTGTTTCTACATCAGACGCAAAAATATCATTTGGTTCATCAGGTGTGATAGTATTTGGTGAACTTACATGTAGGTTTCTATCATCCTCCTTCTTCTTCTTACGATGACTGGGTGTATCAGCATTAATTCCTTGAGAATCTTGATCAATTTTCTTAGGATGGCCTTCAGAATACAAAGGTTCCTGAGTTATTTTGCCTCCTCTAGTAATGACTTTGACAGAGTTGTCATTTAATTCATTGAGCAAGTCATTCTGAGCTTTAGTTACTTGTTCTACCTGAGTAGTAATCATAGAAGCATGTTTACTCAGAAGCTTCAGATCATTGACATTTCTGTCTACACAAGCACTTAAATGAGTAAGCATACGAGTGCTTTGTTCCAAATGTCTGCTAACATAATCATTGAAACTTTGTTGTTTGGCAACAAAGTTGTCAAATTCATCAAAGCATTGGCTAGCAGGTTTGTCAAAAGGAATATCACTCTCATCAAACCTACGTAGAGAATTTACTTCTACTACCTGTATCGGGTTATCGAGACCATGGATCTCTTCGATAGGCGGTAGATTTTTGACATCTTCAGATTTAATGCCTTTCTCTTGCATAGAGTTCTTGGCTTCTTGCATATCTTCGGTACCGAGGAATAGAATACCTCTTTTCTTCAGAGTTGGCTTAGGAGGTGGTTCGGGAATAGTCCAAGCATTATCGTTGATCAAGATGTTATTCAGTAGAATCTCAGCTTGTTCTATAGTTCGTTCCCTAAAAACACAACCCACACAACTATGTAGGTGGTCTCCAGAAGCATCGGTAAGTCCGTTATAGAAGATATCAAGTATCTCGTTCTTCTTAAGAGGGTGATCAGGCAAAGCATTCTGTAGCTGGATGAGCCTCCCCCAAGCTTGTGGGAGACTCTCTTCTTTGAATTGAGCAAAGTTGTATATTTCCTGCAAGGCAGCTTGCTTCTTATGGGTAGGGAAATATTTCTCACAGAAGTAATAGACCATAGCCTGGGGACTACTCACACATCCAGGAGCAAGAGAAATGAACCACGCTTTAGCGTCATCCTTTAGAGAGAAAGGAAACAACTTAAGGATATAGTAGTAGCGGATCTTCTCCTCACTAGTGAAAAGGGTGGTTATATCGTGTAGTTTGGTAAGATGGGCTACGACCGTCTCAGACTCATAACCGTGGAAAGCATCATATTTGACTAGAGAGATTATCTCAGGGTCGACAGAGAATTCATAATCCTCATCGGTGATAAAGATAGGTGAAGTGGCAAACTTCGGGTCGTATTTCATCCTAGCTTTCAGAGATTTTTTCCTTCCACTTGAGAAGTAACTTCTCAGTGTCATAGGCATCCTTACACGCAAGAAAATCCTCAGCTATCTCTCCCTCGATAACATAACCCTCAGGTATATCAGGCAATTCATATCTAGGAGAGCTAGATCTAGCAGGAGCAAAAGCAGGTTCTATCTCAATAGTATTGGCAGTTTCAAAAGCATCACGAGCATTGGCAATAACTCTAGCAATATGAGCATCAAGGAATGCCCCTAGTGGCATATCAGGCAAAGTGGTATCAAGCATAGCATCTCTAGAAGTATCAGGCATAGCATCTCTAGCAGTATCAGGCATAGCAGCATCATAAGCATCATCAAGCACAGGCGACATATCAAGATTTCTAGCAGGAGGTGGTGTCGCAAACTTACTCATAACTGAAGGTGAATCAAGTGCAGAGCTAGATGGTAGTTCCTTACCTCCCCTCATAGTTGAGGGCAAGACTTTGGTTTTTGGATCTTTCAGATTCTTCATAGTGATCAGCAGATATAAATCCCAAGTGACTCAGAGAATATAGCAATCCTTTCCCCGGCAACGGTGCCAGAAAAATGTTGCCGAAGTGCAACTATTCCTGACTTTATGCCTCCACGGCAATAGAGCCAGAAAAGAGCTTGTCCCCGTTGCTCAACAATTAGCAATTGTCTTGCAATGGCCTACCAGCGCGTGGGATCGCGGCAGTTTTCGAGGGTAGAGTATTCAACCCAAATTTGTTGGTTCGCACGACGGGAAGTGAAAGAATATTCTCAAGTATTAGCAGCTGAATGTGTCAGATTCAACCACACCTGAAAGATTAGTGTCTGCAAGCAAAGTATCAGTATCAAAGTAGTATGATAGCAATGGTGCGAGAAACGATCTGGTGACAAGGCAGACTATTCCTAACCGTTGTATCAATGGCGCCACTAAGTTGCCGTGGACGGGAAATAGTCTTTCCCGGCAACGGTGCTAGAAAAAGTATTGTAGCAGGTAGCAGCAATGGCAAGGAACAGCTGTAGTGACAGCAGTAGCAAGTAGCAACAATAGCAAGTAACAGCAGTAGCAACAGTAGTAACAATAGCAGAGCAAAGCAAGTAACAGCAGCAGCAAGTAATAGTAGCAGCAAAAGTAGTAACAACAGCAAAGCAAAGCAAGTAACATTAGCAGTGGGACAAACTCGTAGGCAATGGGTCGGTGATCCGTTGGGTGACATTCATCATGCAAGTGCTATAACACGGAGAGATATGTGGCTAGCTCCCGTTCGTCAATGTTATGTAGGCATGCATTCCGTGTGTAGTCATACGTGCTTAGGGAAAAGAACTTGCATGACATCTATTGTCCATCCCTCCCGTGGCAGCGGGGACCAAATGGATACTACGGGATATTAAGGTTCTCCTTTTAATAAAGAACCGGACCAACGCATTAGCACTTGCTGAACACATGAACTCCTCAAACTATGGTCATCACGGGGAGTGGTTCCGGTTATTGTCACTCCGGGGTTGCCGGGTCATAACACATAGTAGGTGACTACAACTTGCAAGATCGGATCTAAAACACACATATATTGGTGACAACATAATAATTTCAGATCTGAAATCATGGCTCTCGGGCCCTAGTGACAAGCATTAAGCATGGCAAAGTAGTAGCAACATCAATCTCAGAACATAGTGGATACTAGGGATCATTCCCCGTCAAAACTAACTCTATTACATGATAGATCTCATCCTACTCATCACCGGCTAGCGAGCCTACAAATAGATTACTCATGAACTATGAAGAGCTTCATGGAATTGGAGAGGGAAGAAGGTTGATGATGACGATGGCGACGATCTCCTTGATCCGGAGGCCAAAACAGACTCCAGATCTGCCCTCCAGATGAAGAACACGATGTGGCGGCGCCTCCGTATGGCAAATGCGATGAAATCTTCTCTCTTGATTTTCTTTCGGGACGAAACGGAATAAATAGCGCTGGAGTTGGGGGCGGCAGAGCCACGTGGGCCCCACAAGCTTGGTTGCCGCGGCCAAGGGGGCCGCGGCAACAGGGCTTGTGGCCCACTAGCCCGTCCCCTCCGGTGGATCTTTGCGCAGGTATTTTTCATATTTTCCAGAAATATTCTCCGTCAATTTTCAGGACGTTCCGAGAACTTTGATTTCTGCGCAAAAATAACACCATGGCAATTCTGCTGAAAACAACGGCAGTCCGGGTTAGTTCCATTCAAATCATGCAAATTAGAGTCCAAAACAAGGGCAAAAGAGTTTGGAAAAGTAGATACGATGGAGTCGTATCATGCATCCAACTTGATTCCTCATGAAGACCTCGAGTATTTGAGGAAGCTCATGATAGGAATATACAAGCCTAGTTCTCTAAAAAACTAACTAACATAATCATGAATGATATGAAAACTCGATATATGAAGACATTGTTGTTACTTTGAAGCACAAGCCTGGAAAAAAGGATAGTAGTCTGCCCCCTCTCTATTTTTCTCTATTTTTTGGTCTCTCTTTTTTAGCCTCAAGGTAGGGCACACCCAAATAATGCATCACACGTTTATTTACTTACAACTCGAAATATGAATAAGATGATGAGTTAATATGAATGCTTCTGGCAGTGTACCAGGTTGTTCAATGATCTAGCATGACATGTATAACAATAATGAATGGTGGCTTTGGCACTAAATATCATATCAATTCTATATGATCATGCAAAGAAAAATGACAATGAATGCCCAAGTCATGTAATGAATAGCAACAGTGCAAGTTGCATGTCAATATATCACAATGGATATGTAATTGCCATGATAGGTAGGTATGGTGGCTAGTTTGAGGAATGATATAATAAGGCTGATGTGTGAAAGAGCGTATCATTTGATGGGGTTTGGATGCACCGGTCAAGTATGCACCAAGTCTCTAGGTGAGAACATGCAATGCATGGTACCGAAGAGGCTAGAAAAATATGGATAGGTGGGAGTGCTTCTAGTCCAAAAACTCATAATAGTCATAAAGAACTCAAGAATTTTTGTGAAAGCTTTAGAAGCCTTCAAAGCAAACTATTACCCATGTGCCCCAAGGAGGGAGGTTGGGAGGAGTTAACCATCACACCCCAAATCTGGCCAATACAAAGGATATCAATCAAGGATAAATTACGATCCAATTTCCTATTTGTGCCCTGACCGACACTTCAATGAGTGGCAAATCACAAACCTTAACATCAATATTTTTACTAAACCAAGATTGTTAACTAGTAAGCCTTCATATTATAACCTCAGTATCGTTTAACAAACACAACCTATTTGATGATCCACGTGCAAGTTTCAATTATACCACCCATGTATACCTATCATTTTTGGACCAACATATGACTCATGCAAATTACCACATCCTATTTAACTATTAAAAATATATAACTGAATAATGAGAGTGCAATTTATTTTATAAAATATATGCATCACCATCCTCAAAGGATATAAGTGAATAACATGAGCACTTACCTCAACTCAAAAGATATAAGTGACGTTCAGTGAGAAATCTATAACTTGTGATGAACATGTGCATCTCATAATTGGCGTGATCAGGAAACAATGATTTTGGAAACAAGCAAGAGAATAAAATAAAAACACATGATGCTCCAAGCAAAGAACATATCATGTGAAGATTAAAAATATAGCTACAAGTGATACCACCGATAGATTGAAGACGAAAGAGGGGATGCCTTATAAGGCATATCCAAACTTAGATGCTCGAATATTACTTGAATGTTACCTTGGGGAGCCTCAGTAATTCCCAATCTTAGTCTCTTGCCGCTCCTTATAAATTTCTCCATCATGATCTCGCCCAAAACTTGAAAACTTCAACCAACTAAACTCAACAAAACCTCTGAGATCCATTAGTATAATAAAATAAATCATTAACTTAGATAATTTAATAAATATATTCATAATTGGTCTTACATAATATCTATTCTATTCTATCATCTTCATGACTTTTACCACCTGATACAGTTTGTAGAAGCTCCAAAACAAGCACACTATAAAAAACAGAATTTGTGTAAGAAAGAACATTATGTAGTGATGATGTTTTTAGTTAAACTTGTGTAACTCGAAATATTCCGAAATATTAGGATGTTCTGACAATATATAATTCATTCATATGTAAAACTTCAGCAATCTATTATGCTCTAGTACCCAGGAATAATTCAATCTCTCGACACAATGTTCTTGTTTCTACACAGAACCTAGTAAACAAATATTTTCTGACATCCCAATGGATTTATTGGCATAAAGATAAAATAAAAGATACAAACATAATTAAGACACAGGAAATAATCATGTTTACTCATAAAAAATAAAAAGCAAAAATGATAAATATTAGGTCACCTCACAACAAAAGTTATTGATTAATGCCCCTAGTTAGACATAACGCATAGTTTCACGTATTGCCATCTTTGAAAGCAATGCCAAATGTGGCTCGCATTATAGATTAATAAGGAGCCATACTTTCATTTCTAGGTAAATGTTTCATACCTTTATTTATATGAAGTTTGAACCTGATGGTACCCGCCCCTATGTCAAGTATTGCACCTATAATTCTCAAAATTGTCTATCAAGAATAATGGCACAAAACCGATTGGGTTCAATATAAAGCACAATAAAGTCCATGGACACATTATTTCTAGTAGCAGTAATAAGCACACTATTCACTCTTCCTGTATATTTTTAATTGTAGAATCCTCTAAGTGCAATTTTAAAGAACATTCACTCATATTAGTGGAACCTAGGACATCACGTAAAACTGTTGGCATGGTTGACACGCTAGCTCCGAGATCACACAATAGATTGCATTCATAATATTTGATTAAATTTTTTGTAGGTTCATGTTCATCATGTAATTTTCTTGGTATGGAGACTACTTGTTAAAGTTTCACTTCATGAACTTTGATAAGAACTTCTGAAATATGCTTACTAAAATATGTGTTTCGTTCATAGGCATTAGGTGAATTGAAGCAAGAAAATTCATTCATTTAATAGAAAATATCAAAATTTAATTCTTTTTAATCGAAAGTAGTGGGCATATCACTATCTAAAGTTTTAACCTCTTCAAATCCACTTTTGTCATGAATAGAAATATGATCATCACCCTCCAAATTATGGGACGCCTCCTAATTAAAGTTGACTCATCTTAAGTCCCATCATTGTAAAGTTTTATATTTTTGAATAAAAATTCAATAGGTTACACCAATAGTTTTAAAATCCTCATTATTACTAGAAAGAAACACAATTCAACATCATTTTCCTCTCTTTCTCTTCTAGCTATAATCATGTCAACCATTTTCCTATTGAAAGAAATGGTGACTTGAATAGGAATTTCGTACTTATTAGGTGGAGATTTTTTGGTTTTAAGAATATCCAAATCATGCACAAGCTTATCGATGTTTCTAGGCATATCATCAACTTCACTAGATTTTCCTTCACCCATAGTATTGAGAACCTTTTGAGAACTAATAAATTATTTAATATTGTTCTATAGCAAAAAGGTATCCTATTATTATTATATGAATTTTCATAGGAATTACCATAATTATTAGAGATATAATCGGGGTATAGAGATTATCGGGGTATGGTCTAGGATTATTGAAATCCCCTCTATAAGCATTATTATTGAAATTACTCCTTAAGATAAAATTCACATCAATAGCATCACTATTTTGATCAATCAAAGTAGACACGGGAATATCATTTGGATCTATTTGAGCATTTTTAGTAGTAAGCATATTCATGATAGCATCAATTTTCTTACTCAAGGAGGATACTTCCTCAACAGAATTTACCTTCTTACTTGGTGGAGCGTGCTCAACATGGCATTGACAGTAGTTTACCATCATGTTGTCGAGAAGCTTCGTGGCTTCTCCAAGAGTTATTCCCATAAATGTTCCACATGTAGCTAAATCTAGTATATTTCTTGAAACAAAGTTATCCGACATAAAAGTTTTGTATTATCATCCATAAACTCAATCCATGTGTGAAACAATTTTTTATCATCAATTTCATTCTCTCCCACCATTGTGCAACACGCCATTTCTCATGTTATTTAAAATTCAAAATTTGTTTTCTAAGAGATATTATCTTAGCGGGAGAAAACTATTTATCAATAAAGGCATCTTTACAATTTGACCATGAATCAATATTTTTTTGGTAAAGATGAAAACCATGCTTTAGCTCGATCTCTAAGAGAGAAGGTAAATACTTTCAGTCTTACAATATTATTATCCACATATTTTCATCTTATTGCATATACATAATTCAATGGAAGTGTTAAGATGGGGTGTAGCATCTTCATTAGGATTTCCAGCAAAATGTCCTTTTATTATAAGATTTAATAAGGCAACATTTATATCATAGAACCCCACACAAGTGGTGGGAGGAGTAATAGGTGTACTAATAAGATTATTATTAGTATTTGAAAACTCGCACAATCTTCATATTTTTAGCGGTAGACACGATAACCATTGAAGCAAAGACAGTAACACAAATATTTTTGTTATTTTTTCAGTTTTTGATAAAGAAGGCAAATAATAGCAAAAGGAAAACGAACTAAATGACGCAAATTGATAAAAGTGTAAGAAGGCACCTAGGTTGTTTGGTGAAGACTCCCCGGCAATAATGCCATAAATCCTTCTCCTACTCATGATTGGTGTTGGGATTGTCCATAGAAGAAGGGTGGGGTAGTATAGTAGAAGATAATTTTTCCCTCGGTTAAGAACCAAGGTTTATCGAACCATAAGGAGATGACACACAACAAATGTTAACAATACATGCACACACACAAGTAAATGCTTGCACCCAACGAAGGAAATAGGGTTGTCAATCCCCTTGTTCTCGCCAATTTTAAGAATTGAATCTGATAGTGTGTTAGATATATAAATACAATCAAATAAAATATAAATAAAACAACAAGTAAATATAGATTTTTACTAATGGATTATGGACCTGGGGGCATAGCATTAACTATAGGCCTCTAGCATAGCAACGGTGGGTAAACAAATTATTGTCGGGCAATCGACAAAATAACACATAGTTATGATTATGATCTTTCATGGCATAATTCGTATATAGGCATTACATCCATGAAAAGTAGACCATAATACTTACTACGCCTACTACTATTACTGCACCGAAGATCGCTATCCGACATCCATCTCCAAGTATTAAGTTCAGGACAGATAGTGTAATGCTTTAAGAAAGATGAAATAATGTAGACAAGGTAAGATCAATCAATATGTAAAAATCCCATTGTTTTTTTTCTTAGTAGCAACATTACAATGCGTGCCTTTATAGGATCCGAAGTATGTCTAGAGATGGAGTGATTGGACTACTTGACCAAATAAAAACTTAGGCTTTTCCTAGTTTTAGTTGTGGGCAAGTTTTAGCAATTATAGTAAGTCAAGCACACACTACACATGCAAGTCTAAGAGTATAGAAGAGGGAAGTAAAGACATGCACATGTAAGTAGAGGGTAGGGATAGGAAAATCAAACGCAAAGATGACACGTAGATGTTTGGCGTGGTTCTGATAGGTGGTTCTATCATACGTCCACATTGATGGAGACATCAACCCATAGAGGGTAACAGTCGTGAGAGTCCATGCACGGCTCCACCCATGAAAGGTCCACAGAGAAGCAACCTTTTTTTATTCCACCATGGCTTACATCCACGAAGGACTAGACTCACTCAGGGTGTATCTTCACGAAGTAAGCGATCTCGTTGCCCTTACAAACTTCTTGGTTGTAGGATCGAAAGTATGTCTAGAGGCGGTGATTAGACTACTTATAAGATATTATTTTTTTGCCTTTTCCCAATTTTACTTGAGAGGCAGTTACGACAGTAATAATAGGTCAAGTACACCCTACACATGCAGTTCTAATAGTATAGCATCGAAAAGTAAAACATGCAAGTGTAAAGTAGAGGAGTAAGGTAGGGAGATCAAACGCATGAGGTTGACACGACGATTTTTGGCATGGTTCCGATAAGTGGCGCTATCGTATGTCCATGTTAGTGGAGAATTCAACCCACATAGGTTAACAACTGTGAGAGTCCACACAGGGCTCCACCCACAAGGGGTCCACAAAGAAGTGGCCTTGTCTATTCCACCACGGCTTACGTCCACACATGACTAGCCTCACTCCCTATAGATCTTCACGAAGTAGGTGATCTCCTTTTCCTTACAAAGTTCTTGGTTCAACTCCACAACACACAGTAGGAGGCTCCCAAGCGACACCTAACCAATCTAGGAGGTACCATCCTACAAAAGGTAATAGATGTGGTAGATCAATGAACTCCTTCCTCTCGTGATTCTAAAGATAGTCTCCTCAACACAAATCACACTCTCACAAAATATGCATGGGTAGGAGAGGTTGATTTGGTGGAAAGAAGTTTGGGGAGGCTAGAGATCAAGTTTCAAATGATTGGATTGGAATATCTTGGTCTCAACACATGAGTAGGTGGTTCTCTCTCAGAAAATGGATCTGGAAATGAAGTGTATGTTCTGAGTGCTTCTCCCACGAATGAGAGGGGAGTGAAGCGGTATATATAGGCAGCACCCAAAATCCAACCGTTACACACAAAAGTGCAAACTCGGTGACACCTAAGTGTACACCTCGGTGGTACCAACTAGTACTAAAGGTGTGAACTTTGAATCCCTGTGAGACCGATATATAGAACTTGGTGGCACCAAAAAGGTGACTAATGGTGACATGACCAAACTCGGTGACACCGATAGTCAAACTTAGAAATTCCAATTTTGTGTATCTTGGCAACAGAATGTTGGTCACACTGAACTCGGTAGAACGGATGCAGTTTTGGGTGCACCGATTTGGTGGGAATGGCTAGGGTTGTGTCTGAGGTTCAAACTTGGTGGGTCCAAAGTGGCAATGTTGGTTACAACAATTTTTTATATGTGGAACTTGATATAGTGGATATGTGGGAAAATGACTGAGTGTTTTGGTGGCTAACTTTGAGCATCTGAGCAATCAGATAATTTTACTACCTCACCCCCTTTTATAGTATTGGCTTTCCTATGGACTCAAAAGTGATTTCTTAGAAATATAAAATGAAGAGTTTTCGAACTTGAAGCTTGAGCCAATATTATTCCTTTCTTGCATCCAGGGGTATCTCCACATAAACCTTAAGCCATAGAATCTTTTGAACTTTTCTGAAATACACTTGGAAAACACATTAGTCCAATGATGCATATGTTGTGATCAATTATCAAAACTACCCTAGGGAGCAATTGTGCTTTCAATCTCCCCATTTTTGGTAATTGCTGACAACATACAGATCAAAGCATCGACAAAAGATATAATCAATGATTAGCATCGACACTTTGAGAAGTATGTGAAAAGCAAGAGCTCCCCCTAAATTTGTGCATTGTTTAAAATTTGCGTTTGAATGCAAATGCACAATCAATTAGGATCATGGGTTACTCTTCCATGTCACATACATCTTGGTGGTGCATAAGAGTAAAAGTAATGCACATGACACCAACAAGATAAGTGAGTGATCATCACAAGGATAGATAAAAGATGATATAGTAGCATCACACATGATAAAGAGTATGATCAATCACACAGACAGGATAAAGTCATCCAAAAACAAAAGTTATTAAAACCAAACGAGAGCAAATAAAGTCAAAAGCTCTCTCTCTCTCTGTCACGAAGTCTATGATCTATACATTTCTCCCTCTTTGGCAACAAGTTACCAAAAAGTTCAAAAGTTGATGATGGAGTCGATAAAACAGCATTGACGAAGGCTTCTGTTAACGTTCCTGGAGTTGGAGGATTTGATACTGAAGGATCTTGAGCTGGAGCTGGTGATGAAGGTGATGAAGGTTGTGCTGAAGATGTTTGTCTTGTCTCCGGAGCAGGAGCAACAGCTGACTGAGGCTGGCTTCTGAACCTAGTGGTAGTGGGAGGAGGAGACTCATCCTCGTCATCATCATCATCTTCATCTTCATCTTCATCCTCTGAGCGTGGAATCTCCATAGAGTCAACTTCATGTTGAAGCGGTCTGACAATGGTTTTCAACTCAGTTACCTTCAAATTTATGTTGTGGAATTTTGTCTCCACAACTCTCTCAAGGCTCTTCTGATTTAGCATAATCTCCTGAATGTTCCTCTCCATGATTTGGACAGTGCTCACTAGAAATGCCATTTGCTCAGCTTGAGTTCTGAGCTATGGAACTGGAGGTGGCCTATTTCTAGTAGCTTCAGCCTATGCTCCCTCTGTTGCCATTCTGGCTATAGCTGAGTTGGGATCATTGTCATCCATCACAACCTCATTGTCTTCAAATTCAGGCTGAAGAGGTAGATGGGGACGATCAAGTTGATATGCATGCTTTCCTAGCTTGGCATTGATCAGCATTTGAATATAGGGTGCATATCCACAGGATCTCTTCTGATCCATAGCAGTCCTTCGGATAGTCTCAACTGTCAAGTCCATCACTCTAAATCTGGTATGGGTATCAAGTAGGTGCAGCAGGTTGATCGAATATCCTCTGATCATCTTCTCATCTCCTGACTTAGGCATGAGAGTGTATCGCAGTATAGTGTTAGTTGTAGGAATACCATCTTGTAGAAAATATACCAAACCAAACTTGTGACTCTCCAAGTACTGATGTGGAATGGTCTTGTACATGTCGGCCATGTAGTTGTTATTCTTCTTAGCATCTGCATACACATCTACATCTTCTTCTTCCTGCTTGGTAACACCAATGATAGCAGCCCATTCAGCAATTGTAGCCTCGTACCTGTGTCCATCGGTCATCCAAACTAAAGAGTCATCATAGAAATGAACTGTTGCATATAATTGCATGATCATCTCGCCATTCCATGGGGTCATCTCCGTCCTAACAAAGTCTTCTATGTCAACTAGCCTAAAGTTCTCTTGAACATATGGAAATAAATTCTCATTCTCCATGATGTATGCCCAGTCGATATACCTCATATTACTGACAATAGGACTCTTGTCATACAAAACAGTCTCATAAAAATCTTGTTGTTCCTTGGTGTGAAACCTTGGATAAATAGCAGTTCGTCTTCTCATGGCATATGGATCAGCAACTCTCCACTTTCTTAATCCAGCATCCTTCCTCTTCTTCATGTCTTCTGCTACATGATGTGCAACATTATGCAGTGGAAGGTATGGTCTGAGTTTCCTGAGAACTGGAGAATTCCCATCTTCTTCCTCTTCTACAACATGGGCACTGGATGCAGGTCCTTTGCTCTTACCAGTTGCAGGTATATCTCTAGTGGTCTTCTTGGAAGCTACAACCTTGTTTGCTTTTGCAGCAGGCTTTGGAGCATATTTCGTTGCATCACCCATCAGCTTCTTCTTGGGAGGAACTGGGATCTCCTAGGGAGCTTCTTCCTCTGCTTCTTCCGGGTCTTCAAACATAGAAGTCTTTCTACCAACAAGATGGATAGTTCTCTTCCTGGGCCTCTTTACAGCAGCCTTCTTTGCAGGTGCATCCTTGGAAATAGGTTTGCCCTTCTTGGCATAATTAGGTGCTCTCAGATAAGCAACACTGGCAGATATCTTCCTGACAACTTTCCTTGGAGGAGCCTTAGGAGGGGCTGAAGTTTCTTCTCGCAAAAAGTCCGAGTCCTCCTCATCAGAAACTATCTTCCTCGTTTGTGTGGTGGCTGCCTTGGGCAAGCCATGGGAACATGGAGAACTAGGATCTGAAGTAGTCTTCTCTGGACTAGTGTCCAAGTCCAGCTCGACACTCTGCTCTCTGAAGTCATTCTTACTATCACCTAAACCTGACATGCTGACAGACACGCTCAACAGCAAACAATAGAACTTGTGAAGTGGATATAGGAAAGACGGAATGGATGAGTGCTACGGCAACAAAAGTCCTTCCCTAGCAACGCCAGGAATTCTTCTTGCTACTTCTCTTGTTTTGCGTCGGTTTTTCCCTTGAAGAGGAAAGGGTGATGCAGCACAGGAGCAGTAAGTATTTCCCTCAGTTTGAGAACCTAGGTATCGATCCAGTAGGAGGGTCTCGTCAAGTCTAGAGTACCTGCGTAAACACAAACAAGCTTGCACCCAACGCTTCAAAGGGGTTGTTAATCCCGTCAAGATTGTTTGCAAAGTGAGATCTGAAGGCGGAAAGTGCAACGAAGTAAAAAAGTGTGAGGCTGAAAATATGGTGTGGAGTAGACCCTGGGGGCCATAGTGTTCACTAGAGGCTTCTCTCAAAATAGCAAATATCACAGTGGGTGAACAAATTACTGTCGAGCAATTGATTGAACCGCGCAAAGTCATGACGATATCTAAGGCAATGTTCATACATATATGCATCACGTCCGAGACAAGTAGACCGATACTTTCTGCATCTACTACTATTACTCCACACATCGACCGCTATCCAACATGCATCTAGTGTATTGAGTTCATGACGAATAGAGTAACGCCTTAAGCAAGATGACATGATGTAGAGGGATAATCTCAAACCAATGATGAAAACCCCATCTTTTTACCCTTGATGGCAACAACATGATGCGTGCCTCGCTACCCCTTCTGTCACTGGGTGAGGTCACCGCATGGTATGAACCCAAAACCAAGAATCATAGATCTAGTTGGCCAAACAAAACCCACAACCCGAAGAAAATTACAAGGATATGAAATCATGCACAAGAGAGATCAGAAGAAACTCAAATAAGAATCATAGATAATCTGATTATAAATCTACAATTCATTGGATCTCGACAAACACACAACAAAATAATATTACATCAGATAGATCTCCATGAAGATCATGGAGAACTTTGTATTGAAGATCCAAGAGAGAGAAGAAGCCATCTAGTTACTAGCTATGGATCCGTAGGTCTATGGTGAACTACTCACGCATCATCGGAGAGGTCATGGTGTTGATGAAGAAGCCCTTCGTATCCGAATCCCCCCTCCGACAGGGCACCAGAACGTGCCCCAGATGGGATCTTGTGGAGACAGAAGCTTGCGGCGGCGGAAAAGTACTTTCGATGATCTCTTGATTTTTTTGGGATTTTTAGGGAATATATAGGCACAACCCTAGGGAAAAGGACGTCTAGGGGGCCCACAAGCCTGTGGGCCACGGCCTCCCCCCTGGCCGCGGGGTGGGGGCTTGTGGGGCCCGGGGGGCTCCCCTACCTTGGCTCTCAAGTCTCCTGATCTTCTTCCGTTACGGAAAAAATCTTTTCGGGGATTTTATTCAGTTTGGACTCCGTTTCAAAATCTCCTCTCAAGGGGGTCAAAAACATGGAAAAACAGGAACTGGCACTTGGCACTGAGTTAATAAGTTAGTCCCAAAAAATATATAAAAGGCATGCAAAACATCCAAAGTTTGACAAGATAATAGCATGAAACCATAAAAATTATAGATACGTTGGAGGCGTATCAATGAGCATCACAAAATTCAGATGTTTTTGAAAATTTGAAGTTTTCAAACTTAGAATATGATCTTCTGCACGATGTAAATCGGTGGCACCGAGTTGGCATTTTTGGTGTCACCGAGAAGGCTTACTCGCTTAACACAGACTTGGCAGTCATTTTCGGTGGCACCGAAACCAGTTGTTCGGCCTCACCGAGTTTCCTCTGAGGAACCCTAAAACAAGAATCGGTGGAACCGATTTTGCAAACTCGGTCTCACCGAGTTGCATGCTACGGTAGATCAGATCCAGAATTTGTACTTCTTCTACTCTACGAGATTTATCTGGTGGAAGGAAGTATTTGCACATGGTGTCTCAAACAAAAACATGTCCCAATGTGTAATAATCAGAAGGGAATGCAAGGGAGATCGAACTGCACCCTAGATCGGTGGCAGTTCGGCTATGACGATGATGATGGGGCACATTGCATCGACGACTGCGAATCTCAAAGGAGGCGGCGCTCGGGGAGTCAAGGGCGATGACCTCAGATATCGAGGGCAGAGACGGTTTTGGCGAATGAAACATTTTGACGAAGTGATGACAAAGATTCGGTCTGCAAGTATATATACCCATGCACTGTTTGTGTCACCGAGTTCCTTAACTGTTAGCAGACAGGGAAACTCAGTGTAACCGAGTTGGCGATTTTGATGGTACCGAGATTGAAAACCTGATCAACTTTGAAAAATCAGTGGCTCCGAGTTTGTGGAGTTGGTCACGCCGTGTTTTTCAAGGAGGTTTTGGAAGGCATCCTTTGACGATACAGAACTCCGAGTGCACCTCCACACAGAGGGATCGACAAGTGCTTGTTCATGTTTTGTGATGAAGCATGACTAGAACTTGAGATGAGATAGCATAGATAGCTGGAGAGGGGTCCTAGGCATTCTTTTGCATCCAATTAGCAAAAGATAAATCAAAAGCCAAATAACAACAATTGGATGTCCTCGAATGATCAAACACATGCATACCAACATGGTCACTCAATAACTATGATGAATAAAACATGGTGAACATGCACACACATCCTAGCAGCTATCAAGCACTTGAGAGATGACAAATTCATCTATATATGAGTATATTGACATAGGATCCAAGTAAGAATAATTGATCATAGGTCGTACTCATCGTTAAGCACAAGTGGGGTTACCACTCTTACATAAGCATTAATGTGTTCATATCCTTAGGAGATGCTTATACTCAAGTCTTAGAGTAAAGCTCCCCCTTGATATGACCCACTAAGATGAATCAACTAACCTTGGGTTTTGTCGTAGAAGACCTCAAGTAGGTGAAGTAGTGGTGGATGCTCAATGTTGATGAATATCATCTTGAGTTCGGAGCAATCCTTGTTGTTTTCATACCTTTCTCACCTACATGGGTTAGTCCCAAAGCCAAAGGAACATATGTAAGAATATCTATGGACATGGAGTGAAGCACACATGGGATAATGTCCATAGATGCATTATTCACCTTGTTCCTTGCTTAACTTTGAGGGAATTTGTGACTCATTGAACTAATGCATATGGTTGAGGTTGACTGCATATAGTTCTTGCGAATATGAATAAGAGTGAATTTCATTAGCACAGTCACCCCTCAAGAACTTCTAGTTCTTCCTCTTGGGAATCCACACCAAATTGATGGGAATCCTTGGAGTTGTGGTAGCACTTGCTAAGGCAGAGCTAGTAGTATCCTTGGGAATCCACTTGACCTTGGCTTGGGGTTCTTCTCCAAATAGGTTAAGTCATCCTGAATCTTTCCCTTGTCTTTGTGATCTTGTCGTAGAAGGCCATCTTGTGAGCTTGTTCCTTTGGAAGGAGTGGACTTCTCCTCTTGGGGAGAAAACTTGGGAGTGAGATATGGACCTTCTTCCCAAACATCTCCATTGACGTTGAAGTAGCCAACACCTCGTTTCTTCCGATGTCCTCCTTGGTTGCTCACAATTTCCTCAAATTGCTTACTTCCGGCAAGACTCTTGAAGACACCTCTCTCTATAATCCCCTTCAATAGATCGTTTTCTTGCTCAAGTGTAACTTGGCTAAGAGAAACGTTAGTGGAATCAATAGAGGTACCGGCAACAACATTATTCGATTTAGCTTGAGCATTGTTGTTACTAGATGAAGAAACCTTCTTGCCTTTGTTACTAGTGTTTCTAGGTTTAACTTGTGGAACAAAGTTAGACAGGAGTAATTGTTTGGCTAGATAAGGAGAACTCTTGTTTCGAAGATCATCATTGGTTTCTTTTAAGAACTCATGCTTTTGCTCCAAGTTGAGCTTCTCGAAGCGTAGCTTCTCATGGGTTCTTGCAAACTCTCTATGATCTTCTAGAGTAGTCTCATGAGCTAACTTAAGAGTTTTTAATTCTTGAGTTAGTCGTTCAATTTATTTCTTATCATCATCATTCGATTTCTCTTGACTAGCATAATAAATAACAAGTTCATTTTTAGTGCATTCACTAGCTTTATCTAGAAGCAAGTCATCGTCTCCTAACAAGTCATCCTCATCACTATTGAAATCAAGATACTCAGGATGTGATACCTTGGGGCATTTAGCCATGAAGCAGTTCCGGACTCCCTCATTTGGTGAATCAAATAAGTCGTAGGAGTTGGTGGAAACAAGTGCAATCCCGGCAACACCTTCATCTTGACTATAGTCGGAGTTGGAGTGATAGCTTCTCTCAGAGTGGTGATCAGACTCGGAGCCACAGACCCATTCACCAACATGAGCTTGATGTCTTCTTCTTGAGCCGCTCTTGGTGTATTTTTCCTTCTTCTCTGATTCCTTGCCTATCTTGAGTGTCTTCGTTCATAGTGATCTTCTCTACTACTTCTCTCTCTACGAGGTGACTCCTCTCTTGAGATTCGTCTTCGTGGTGACTCTTCTCTTATTTTGTAGGGAGCCAAGAACTAATTTGAGTAGTGTCCGGGCTTCCCACACTTGTAGCAATTTCGGTCACGACTGGCCCAACGCTTCTCATCATGTCTTGAACTTGAGCTTCTATCTTTGCCTCTACTCTTGTGAATTTTCTGACCATGAGGCTTATCTCTTCATCAGTGACAAGATTGTATTTTGAAGTAGCGGGAACATCACATGGAGCTTGATAAGCACCGCTTGACTTGTTGTGCAACTCATCTTTGTCCTTGAGTGACATCTCATGAGCAACAATCCTACCAATGACTTCAGTTGGCTTGAGATGTTTGTAATTTGGCATCATTTGAATCAATGTGCACACTGTGTCATACTTGCCATCAAGAGCTCTAAGTATATTCTCGATGATGAATTTCTCAGTCATCTCTCCGCTTCCTAAGCCGACAATCTCATTGGTGATGAGACGTAGCCTAGAGTACATTTCAGCGACTCCTTCACCATCTTTCATCTTGAACTTGTCAAACTGTCTTTCCAGCACATCCAACTTAGATTCTCTGACAGAATTATTACCTTCGTGCATATCAACCAAAGTATCCCAAATTTCTTTTGCATTCTCAAGATGACTGATTTTGTTGAATTCTTTGGGGCAAAGGCAGTTGAAGATGATATCGCAGGCTTAAGCATTAAGTTACAACATCTTCACTTCATCAGTTATCGCATCACGTTGTGGTTCACGCCCTTCTCCAAAGAAGTTACCTTGCACACCAACACGAATAACAGCCCAAACATGAGGATTAAAACCAAGTATGTGCATTTTCATTTTATGCTTCCAACTAGCAAAATTAGTGCCATCAAAGTAAGGTCCTGTACGATGATAATTTCCCTCACTAGATGCCATACTCTCCTAGGTTGCTAAAACAATGAAATGGAGACCAAAGCTCTGATACCACTTGTAGGATCGAAAGTATGTTTAGAGGGGGATTGATTAGACTACTTGACAAGATAATTTTTTTGCATTTTCCCAATTTTACTTGAGAGGCAGCTACGGCAGTTATAGCAGGTCAAGTACACCCTACACATGCAGTTCTAATAGTATAGCAACGGAAAGTAAAACATGCAAGTGTAAAGTAGAGGAGTAAGGTAGGGAGATCAAACACATGAGGTTGGCAAGGTTCCGATAGGTTGCGCTATCGTACGTCCATGTTAGTGGAGACTTCAACCTACGGAGGGTAATGACTGCGAGAGTCCACACAGGGCTCCACCCACAAGGGGTCCACAAAGAAGCGGCCTTGTCTATTCCACGACGGCTTACGTCCACACAGGACTAGCCTCACTCACAATAGATCTTCACGAAGTAGGCGATCTCCTTGCCCTTACAAACGTCTTGGTTCAACTCCACAACACACAGTAGGAGGCTCCCAAGCGACACCTAACCAATCTAGGAGGCACCACCCTCCAAAAGGTAATAGATGTTGTAGATCAATGAACTCCTTGCTCTTGTGCTTCTAAAGATAGTCTCCTCAACACAAATCACTCTCTCATAGAATATGCATGGGTAGGAGAGGCTGATTTGGTGGAAAGCAGTTTGGGGAGGCTAGAGATCAAGTTTCAAACAATTAGATTGGAATATCTTGGTCTGAACACATGAGTAGGTGGTTCTCTCTGATAAAATGGATTTGGAAATGAAGTGTATGTTCTGAGTGCTTCTCCCACGAATGAGAGGTGGGTGAAGGGGTATATATAGGCAGCAGCCAAAATCCATCCGTTACACACAAAAGTGCAAACTCCATGAAACCAAAGTGGACAACTCACTGGTACCGACTAGTACTAAAAGTGTAAACTTTGAATCTCGGTTAGACTGATATGTAGAACTTGGTGGCACCGAAAAGGTGACTAACGGTCAGATGACCAAACTCTGTGGCACTGATACTCAAACTTGGAAATTACGATTTTGTGTATCTTGGCAACAGAATGTTGGTCACACTAAACTCGGTAGCACCGATGTAGTTTTGGTAACACCGATTTGGTGGGAATGGCTAGGGTTGTGTCTTTCAAACTCGGTGGGTCCGAAGTGGCAATGTTGGTTACACCGAATTTGTATATGTGGAACTTGATAGAGTGGATATGTGGGAAAAATGACTGAGTGTTTTTGTGGCTAACTTTGAGCATTTGAGCAATCAGTTCATTCTACTACCTCACCCCCTTTTTATAGTATTGGCTTTCCTATGGACTCAAAAGTGATTTATCACAAATATAAAATGAAGAGTCTTCTAGCTTGAAGCTTGAGCCAATATTATTCCTTTCTTGCATCTAGGGGTATCTCCACATAAACTTTAAGCCATAACATCTTTTGAACTTTTGCGAAATACACATGGAAAACACATTAGTACAATGATGCATATGTTGTGATCAATTATCTAAACTACCCTAGGGAGAAATTGTGCTTTCATTGGTTCAACTCCACACGAAGTCGAAGGCTCCCAAGCGACACCTAACCATTCTAGGAGAGATCACTCTCCAAAAGGTAATAGATGTGGTAGTATGATGAACTCCTTGATCTTGTGCTTCAAATGATTGTCGCCTCAACACTCAATCACTCGTTCACAGATTTGGCTTGGGCAGAAGAGAATGATTGGATGGAAAGCAACTTGGGGTCTAGAAATCAAGATTCTTATGGTAGGAATGGAATATCTTCAAATCAACACATCAGTTGGTGACTCTCTCTCTCAGATTCCTATGGCAAGTGTTGGTTCGTTCTAAGTGCTTCCTCTTTGAATGAGAGGCTGGTGGAGGAGGTATATATATAGGCATCTCCAAAAATTGAACCGTTACAACACTATTTCCAAACTCGGCGAAACCGAAATAAAAACTCGGTTGCATGGACTAGTGCAAAATGTGGCAAATTTTGGCGTTTTGATGAGGCCTATATATAAATCTCAGTGTGTCCGACTTTGGATGACCTAGGTAGTTACCATATTCGGTGTCACCAATTCCTAAAATCTGAAATTCCAATATCTAGAAATGGGACAACAGAAAGTTGGTCAGTGATTTCACTTTAATCGAAATGGAACTTGGTGGTATCGATATTGTTTGCTTGGCTCTCGACTCTATCTAGGGTAAAACTCGGTAGGGCCAAATTGGAAATATTTGTGGCACCGACTTTTGACTTTGGGGTTTGGATAGAATATTTGTGGGAGAATTCCATGAGGTTTTGGTGGCTAACTCTAAACACTTGAGAAACTAGATCATCATAGACATCTCATCCTCTTTTAATAGTATTGGTTGTCCTATGGACTCAGTTGTGCTTTCTCACATAAAAGCAAAATGTAGAGTCTTGAAGCTTGTTGCCAATTGATGTTCCTTGCATCTAGGGTATCCCCTCACAATCCTTAGCCAATCCATTCATTGAACTTTTCCTAAAATATACTTGGTAGAATCATCAGTCCAATGAAATATATGTTGTTATTAATTACCAAAACCACCTAGGGAGAAGTTGTGCTTTTTGTATCCACCTTTTTGGTAATTGATGACAACATATGGATCAGAGCTTTGACATAAAATATATAGTTGATGAATAACATTGTAGCTTTGAGAGGTATGTTATAAGCAAGAGCTCCCCCAAAATTTGTCCATTATTTCAAATTTGCGTTTGAATGCAAATGCACCATCAATTAGGATCATGCGCAACTCATCCATGTCACCTACATCTTGGTGGTGCGTATAAATGATATGAATGGATTATAACGCACATAACTCCAATAATGAGTGAATGATCATCACGTAGATGTCTCAAAGAGAGGAAATAGTAGCATCAAACGTAAAGCGTGTGATCCATCACAACAAGGTTTAAGACATCCATACGGTAAAGCAAAAAAATTCAAAAACAAGAAGAGCAACAAAAAGCAACACACACACTCTCGCAGGCCTATGATCTATGACACTTCTCCACCTTCGGCAGCACGTTACCAAAAAGCTTGAAGGTATAAAGCTCAGTGTCGAGCATGGTCTCCTATTCTAGTTATGGAAGGAGTCGAAAGAACATCCAGTGTGAATGCTTCAGCTGATATCCTCTCAGGTGGTGGTTTATAGAGTGGAGTTGTAGGAGTTGATGGAGCTGATGAAGATGGTCTCGTCTCTACAACTGGCATGACAAAAGATCTGGCCTGTGTCCTAAACTCAGTGTGTGAGTCTGGAGTGGACTGTCATTATCATCACTAGAGCTGGGAGCAAGCACTGCATCTACCTCCTGCCTTAACTGGTTGAGCATGGTGGTCATCTGACTGACCTTTATATCTGGTTCAGCAGAATGTCATTGATGTTCTTGTCTATCCCTTTAATGGTGTCAATAAGACATGCCATTTGATCACCTTTGGTATTTACCAGTAGAGCACTATTGGCTATGGCTTCCTCTTCCCGGGACCCAACTACAATCTCAGCCTATTGTATAGCTGAAGTGGGATGTCTTGGTTCCATCACCACAACATTATCCTCGAATTCTAGCTTGAGTGGCAGGTCTTGACGATCAAGTAGATAAATGCTCTTTCCAACCTTGGAGTTGATCAACATCTGAATATATGGAGCATATTCACATGACCTCTTCTCGTCAGCAGCAGTCCTCTTGATTATCTCTACAATCAAATCCATCACCCTTTTCCTGGTGTGGGTGTCTACATGATGCAACATATTTATGGAATATACCATGATCATCTTGTCATCTCGTGATTTTGGCATCAAGGTGTACCTCATAATAGTGTTGGTGGTGGGCAGTCCTGCTTGTAAGAAGTAGACAGGTCCAAGCTTGTGGGAATTTAGATATTCCTTGGGAACTGGGTTATAGATGTTGGCCTTGTAGTTGTGGTCCATCTTGGCCTCAACATAAACATCCAAATCTCTATCCTGCACCCTTCGGCTCCTAAGATGGTAGCCCACTCATCAACAGAAGATTTGTACCTGGTGCCTTCAGTCATCCATTCAATTTTCCCATCTGGATAGAAATGAGCTATAGAGTAAAATGACAAGATCATTTCATCATTCCAAGCTATCATCTCTCTGCCAATAAAGTTCTCAATGTCTATGGCCCTGAAGTTCTCTTGCACATGAGGGAAGTAGTCTTCATTCTCCTTGATGTACTTCCAATCAACATACCTCATGTCACTGATAGCTGGACTCTTGTCTAACAAGACAATCTCATACAAATATTGCTGCTCCTTAGTGTGGAAACGAGCATCAACACGAGTCCTTCTTCTGGTAGCATAGGGATCAGAAGCTCTCCACTTCCTGAGCCCTTGATCCTTTTTCTCCTTCATGTTCTCAGATATAGGATGATCATCATTGTGCTCTGCAAAATGAGTCCTCCACTTCGTCAAAATAGCAATCTCTTGTTATTCTATAGTAGCTTCCATGGAGGTTGTTCCTTTGTTGTTCTCACCTACTAAGAGAGAGAGAGATCTACTACTATGGACTTGTAGGTCCTATAGGAATTAATCATAGATCATCGTGGAGCAAGCAAGGTTGATGAGGATGGCCTCCATGATGGGCCCCCCCTCTGACAAGCACCGGATAAGTCCTCCAGATTGGATTGTAGAAGAACAGATCCTTGAGTGGGTGATAAAATTGTTTCAGCTCTCGCTCTGTGGGTTTCCAAATATTTGTGAATATACGGCATTCGAATTAGGTCATTCGGAGCCTCAAGGGCCCCCACAAGCTCACATGGCTCATCCTACCCATGGGCATCATCTAGTGCGTCATCGAAGCTTCTAGGGTCTCTTTCGAGGTATGACAATCTATGGGAATGGAAAGGCCCCTTTGCAGTTTGACTGTGGGGATATACGTTCCCAAAGAGCAGCACCAACCAATGCACACGAGGTTTATACAGGTTCAGGCCACCTAGAGGCATAATACCCCACGTCCCGTGTGGTTTGTGTATTATGAGATTATCTCAAATTACAAGGAGCGCAACAACCCGGCAAAGTGCTCGAGGGTGCTACCATGCACACAAATGAGCAGGATTTCGACCCTTGTACAGTTATCCATGGACCTCCTTTTATAGGAAAAGGAGTTACCATAATGGTTAAATGGTAATTGCACAAGGGTAAATAGTAGCGGTGGACAAACTACTAACATAGCAATAGTGGAAAATACCTAACCCTCATGGATTAGCACATGCATAATAAATGCACCATTAGGTGTCATGCTCGCGCCATTCCCCGACAAGGATGGCCTCTCCTTTTATGTCGTGAGCTAATACGTCTCCGTCGTAACTATAATTTTTTATTGTTACATGCCAATATTATACAACTTTCGCATATTTTTGGCAATATTTTATATGATTTATTGAACTAACATATTGATCTAGTGCGAAGTGCCAATTCTTGTTTGTTGCATGTTTTCTATTTCACATAATATCCATATAAAAAAACTCCAAACGCGATAAAAATTTATGGAGATTTATTTTGGAATATATGTGATTTTGGGGAGGAGGAAGCAACGCAAACGGAGGCCCACAGCCTCCACTAAGCAGTAGGGTGCTTGGTCCCCCTCGTGTGTGGTGGTGTCTAGTGGGAACCCCTTAGGTCGGTTGGGGCTCTTATTCGAACGCAAGAAAGATAATTTGTGGATAACAATCCTCTCAGAAATTCAGCGCAATCGGAGTTACTGTTACGGATCTCCGGGAATTTAAGAAACGGTGAAGGTCGAGAAAACATGAACGTGAAAGTGAAGAGAATAGAGAGGGAAATCCAATATCGGAGGGGCTCCTGCCCCTTCGCTGCCATGGAGGACATGGACCAGATGGGGAACAGTCCTCCCATCTAGGGCGGAGTCCAAGGAATAAGAAGAAGGAGGGGGACTCACTCCCCATCTGTCCCCGTGGCGCCGAAGTGCCGCCGGGGAAAGGAGCGTGACGGCGATCTACATCAACAATCCTGCCGCCGCCAACACCAACTCTCTCTCCCTCTATGCAGCAGTGTAACACCTCCTTTACCACTATAACTCTCTACTTAAACATGGTGCTCAACACTACATACTATTTCCCAATGATATGTGGTTGTCCTATGATGTTTGAGTAGATCCATTTTGTCATGCGGGTTAATTGTGATATGATGTTATTGATATGAGTTGTGTGTTGATATGGTGTTGTCCTAAGGTGCCTTCCGTGATCCGCACACGTGAAGGATACACGCTGGAGGGTTTGCAACATGTTCATGATTCACTTATGGCGGGTGGCGAGAGTGACAGAAACTTACACCCGAGTAAGGGAGTTGTGCACGTATGGGAGTAAAGTGTACTTGATGTTTAATGCTATGGTTGGGTTTACCTTAATGATTTCTAGTACTTGTGGATGCTTGCTAGAGGTCCAATCATAATTCCATATGATCCAAGTATGGAAAGTATGTTAGTGTATGCCTCTCCATCATTGCACATAATAAGTATCTATCATGTTATATTCAATTGCCTACGGACAATCATTTCTTCTTGTGTTACACAGAAAGCTTTCTAAACGGACCGAAACTTTTATTTACTTGCTCTTCATTTTCTTGCAAAGTACTTCTAGTTTTATTCTTGTTTTACGTAAAGCAAACGTTAAGTGCGCGTAGAGTTGTATCGATGGTCCATAGAACTTGAGGGAATATTTGTTCTACCTTTAGCTCCTCATTGGGTTTGACACTCTTACTTATTGAAAAAGGCTACAAAAAAACATATACCCTTGTGGGTTATCATGAGCCCAGCTACCTCTTATTACTGAACCACACCATTAGGACGGGTGTCATCAAAGCTGACACGATTGTATGGAGCTTCCACGTGCCCCGACAGGCCCTACCGAAATGCTTGCCCGCGTGACACCTCATTGATGGGCGACAATCCACCCGATGAGGTGGAGCAGTGCCTTGAAGGTGGGATTCTTCCGGGCACAGAGTATGTCAGGTATTGCTCTCTAGCAAGAGGCTTGCCAAAGGCTTGGTCTTCTTTTGATTTTTCTTGAGTGTGGTATCTTCCCGGCAAGGCTCGGTCCAGAGACTATAGCCGTCTGTGCACAAGTCAAGGTACTAAAGGACCCATTCTTGAGTACACTGATAGGAGCCCTCGAGCCTGGGCCACACTTAATTCTATGACATTATTGGGCTAGGCCCAAAACTGTGCAGAGACACACATGTACATCCTTTATTATGGTTGTAATGATGGGTTTTACCACCCACCCACGACACACATTAAATGCAGGACATGGGAGAGGTGGAACTAAACGGTGCCTAAGGCGCACGCCTAAAACACCATAACCACGCCAAGGGGAGAGCCAACCTCTATGTATTCTTCCTTATAAAAGGGGAAACTGTAGAGGCGCTACTCATCCAGCCATTGCTTCCCAGGCCTGTCGTCACTATCATCTTCATTGGGCAAGGTAGAGCCCTTCTGCTGCTCCATTGTCTTCATGCACCTCCGTCGTCGATTTCCCTCAAGCTCGCCATGGCGCCCAAGAGGAAGTTGCTAGCTGCCGCCCGGCCTCAACAAAGAATGCCAAGAAGGCAACTCGCCCTAACGCAGAGGCGAGGAAGGAGGCGCTTGTAGATGCGTGGCGATCCTGCGTCATCTTCTACCCTTCTGTGTCGACGGTGAATGACCTCGTCTCGAGGTATGACCTTGCTTGGGGGAAGGAGATCTCGGAGCACCAACCGCCGGAGGTGTTTCCTAGTGACACCGAGCCTAGCGCAGGGAAGTACCCATTCTTCATGGCGTACTTTTACCGTGGGTTGTTTCACCCCTTCTCTACCTTCTTTACAGACCTGATGCTGATATATGTCTTCAGACTGCTTGATTTTACTCCCAAAGTCATGACCACCCTAGCGATCTTCGCACATATGTGTGAGAACTTTATAGGAATAGTCCCCAACATAGCACTTTTCTGCTATTTTTACTATCCACGCATGGAGGGAGATGCCTGCTCCGATAACATAACATGGATCCACGGGTCACTCACAAGGAGGTATATCCCCTCGAGAACCTACACAAGAAGTGGGATGAGTGGCAGGGATAATGGTCCTACAACAAGAACAAGGACGCTCTGTCGTTCTATAAGACTCAAAAGTCAAATCCGATCCGCGTCAAGAGATAGAGAGACGTTGATGCCAAGGATGTGTTCCCAGAGATCTCCATTGCTCGCATGCTCCGCTTGAGGGCTGTCGGGCTTACCATAGAAATGGTGGGCGCAAATTTCCTCACCACGCACATTGCTCCCCTGCAAGACTGGAATCGCTTCGCCTCGAAGTACGACAATGATGCCGATGTGATGCCATTGCATCCACAGATCCACACCAACTTTATATCGATGCAGATGTTCACTTTGTGCCACTAGCTCTTCCACCCAGACAGCAAGTTCAAGCTCCCGGCATGCATCATCCCACTGTGCCAAAGATTTGATCTGGGCGATGATACTGGAATACAACGTGCACGGTCTCGAATCCACATGGTAGCTGCTACGGAAGGAGATTGTCCCGGACTGGTTCGATAAACTGACGGAGGTGGCCATCAGGGATGAGGGCAAGCTGATCCACAACACCATCGAGGAGTAGATCAAATGGATCGGCAAGAGGGTCGCGGAGGCTTGATTTTATGTGGGAGGAAACAAGTCAGGTGCCACCACGCCTGATGATGAGGATGAGGATATTGGCGGGGAACACGAGGAGGAGGATGAAGAGGAAGATACACCTGACTTGCCGGAGGACCCTATCGTGGACGAGGAGCCTGAGGCTTCCAGGGAGCTAGGATTCGAAGAATTCCATGCCCTTGTCATCCTCAAAAAGAAATCTCACACCCTCCACAAGGCTTTCACCGAGGAGGCAATATGCCATTCCTCGCCACCAGATGAAGATGTAGAATAGGAGGACCCTGCCGCAAATGTTTCTCGTCCACAGCTACCGAGGCAAGTCGACGTGAAATGCTTGGCAAGTGCTTCCGCAAAGGGGGCAGAGTCTTCAAGCTCTGCCATGCCAGTGATGCGTTCCAGGACGCCTACTCAGTAACCCGCTCTTGTTGGTCACCAAAAGGAGCTGTAGGACTTGTCTACGTTCAACTCATAGGAAGAGTAAGTGTCCATTTCCTGTGTTTGCCTTGAATTCTTGAATTGCATTTGCTGAATCTTGTTATCGGTTTCCTGCAGGGATGAAGAGACCTTGGCACAGTGCATGGACAAGAAGGCGAATCTTGCGCGTGCCATGGAGTGGACAACAAGATCCTTGTCACAGGCAAGGATTTTCGTCACCAACCCTGATCGCAGCCCCGAGAAAGAGGTCCCTTTCGAGTACCCGATGGCAAGTACTAGAATGGGTGCCACCGTTACTTCCATCCCTCAATAGACATAGATGGAGCGCCCAGAGATGGTTCACGAGCACACCACTTTGAAAACGAGTTCTTCAACAAGGACTTATGTCGATGAGCCTATTTGCACTGATGACGTGCCAGTAGGCGGTGCTGTCAGCAATCATGCGACGACAGATGATGTTGTCGGAGAGGGAAGAGTTCCCCCTCAACAAGCATCCACCTGTGAGTTCCTTACTGCCAAGGTCTTGTTTTCTTATATCTTTTTGTGTTCTTGAACTTCTTCTAAGTCCAATTTACTTATGTTTGTTGTTGTTTGTAGATCTACCCCCGACCGATGATGTGGGTTGCGATGACAACATCAAGGTGGCTGCCAAGGATACATCTGCTCAAACCAGCTAGACTGCAGCGCGAAGGGAGGCCACAAACATACCTCTGGAGGAGGCCGATAAGAAGGCCGCTGAGGAAACGGTGCCGGAGGTGTCCAAAGATATTGAAGACATTCTTGTCTCAGGAATGCCCGACAGGGGCATGCTCATTGGGGCGAGGGTGTCTGAAGTGCCTCCTCCCAACAGGTACCTCAAAGTCGGCAATCTATAGTTCGTCAGCATGCCTAGAGAGGAAATTTTCCAAGCCTTATTGAAAGAGGGTTCCCTTGATAACGTCGTCACCATAGCTGGAGGAACAGTTGTCGTTGATCCCTTCAGCGGCAGTGATGAGGCCAAAGAGCACGTCATCCTTGCCTCCCTCGGCATGGGCTTCAAGCAACATGAGGGTCATTACAGTAGCCGCCCTGAGAAGTTGGACCATCGAGAGGCCCTTGTTGCAGAAGAAGGTACTAGATTCCAAGAGCGCCTTGAGCATGGTTCACTAAGAATCAAAAATACCTCACCGAACGACATGCTAACCTCACCAAGGCTATGGTGGAGTTCATACATCAAAAGGCTGAGGCGGAGGCAACATGGGCAGAGGCTGATGATACGTCTCCAACGTATCTATATTTTTTTATGGTTCCATGCTATTATAATGTCAACTTTTTATGTTTTGTATGCATGAATATTCTATTTTATATCTTTTTTGGGACTAACCTATTAACTCAGTGCCAAGTGCCAGTTTCTGTTTTTTCCGTGTTTTTGACCTTTTTCAAAGGAGAATATTAAACAGAGTCCAAACGGAATAAAACATGCGAAATGATTTTTTCCATAACAGAAGATACGCAGGAAACTTGACAACCAAGGCAAAGGACCTCGGAGGAGGTCACAAGCCCACCAGCCCCGGCCTGGGGGGGGCTAGCAGGCTTGTGGGCTCCCCGTGGCTCCTCTGCCCTACTTCTTCCGCCTATAAATTCTCCAGAAATCTAAAAACGCTAGAGAGAGCCACGAAAATACTTTTCCGCCGCCGCAAGCTTATATCTCCGCAAGATCCCGTCTGGGGCACGTTCTGGTGCTCTGCCGGAGGGGGGATTCGGACACGGAGGGTTTCTTCATCAACACCATTGCCTCTCTCATGATGCGTGAGTAGTTCACTACAGACCTTCGGGTCCATAGCTAGTAGCTAGATGGCTTCTTCTCTCTCTTGGATATTCAATACAAAGTTCTCCATGATCTTGATGGAGATCTATCCAATGTAATCTTCTTTTGCGGTGTGTTTGTCGAGATCCGATGAATTGTGGATTTATGATCAGATTATCTATGAATATTATTTCAGTCTCCTCTCATCTCTTATATGCATGGTTTCGTATCCTAGTAATTCTCTTCGAGTTGTGAGTTTCGTTTGGCCAACTTGATCTGTAATTCTTGCAATGGGAGAAGTGTTTGGTTTTGGGTTCATACCGTGCGGTGTCCTCACCTAGTGACAGAAGGGGTAGCGAGGCACGTATCGTGTTGTTTCCATCAAGGGTAAAAAGATGGGCTTTATATCTATTGCATGAATTTATCCCTCTACATCATGTCATCTTGCTTAAGGCGTAACTACGTTTGTTATGAACTTAATACACTAGATGCATGCTGGATAGTTATACGTCTCCAACGTATCTATATTTTTGATGGTTTCATGCTATTATCTTGTCAAACTTTGGATGTTTTGCATGCCTTTTATATATTTTTTGGGACTAACTTATTAACTCAGTGCCAAGTGCCAGTTCCTGTTTTTTCCATGTTTTTGACCCCTTTCAGAGGAGGATTTTGAATGGAGTCCAAACGGAACGAAATGGCCAAAAAGATTTTTTCCGAAACAGAAAAAATCGGGAAGCCTCAGAATGAGGGCAGGGGGCCTGCAGGGACCCCACAAGCCCCCTAGCCGCGGCCAGGGGGGCCTGCACCTCCCTGGCTTGTGGGCTCCCTGGGCCACCTCTGCCGTAGGTCTTTCGCCTATAAATTCCCTAAAATCCTAGAAAAAATCAAGAGATCATCGAAAGTACTTTTCCCCCGTCGCAAGCTTCTGTCTCCGCAAGATCCCATCTGGGGCACGTTCTGGTACCCTGTCGGAGGGGGAATTCGGACACGGAGGGCTTCTTCATGAACACCATGACCTCTCCGATGATGCGTGAGTAGATCACCATAGACCTATGGGTCCATAGCTAGTAGCTAGATGGCTTCTTCTCTCTCTTGGATCTTCAATACAAATTTCTCCATGATCTTCATGGAGATCTATCCGATGTAATCTTCTTTTGCGGTGTGTTTGTCGAGATCTGATGAATTGTGGATTTATGATCAAATTATCTATGAATATTATTGGAGTTTCTTCTGAACTCTCTTATGCATGATTTCATATCCTTGTAATTCTATTCGAATTGTGGGTTTTGTTTGGCCAAATAGATCTATGATTCTTGCAATGGGAGAAGTGCTTGGTTTTGGGTTCATACCATGCGGTGACCTCACACAGTGATAGAAGGGGTAGCGAGGCACGCATCGTGTTGTTGCCATCAAGGGTAAAAAGATGGGGTTTTCATCATTGGTCTGAGTTTATCCCTCTACATCATGTCATCTTGCTTAAGGCATTACTCTGTTCGTCATGAACTCAATACACTAGATGCATGCTGGATAGCGGTCGATGTGTGGAGTAATAGCAGTATATGCAGAAAGTATCGGTCTACTTGTCTCAGACGTGATGCCTATATGTATGATCATTGCCTTAGATATCGTCATGACTTTGCGCGGTTCTATCAATTGCTCGGCAGTAATTTGTTCACACACCGTATTATTTGCTATTTTGAGAGAAGCCTCTAGTGAACACTATGGCCCCGGGGTCTACTCCACACCATATTTTCAGACTTACACTTTTTCTTCATTGCACTTTCCGCTTTCAGATCTCACTTTGCAATCAATCTTGAAGGGATTGACAACCCCTTTATAGCGTTGGGTGCAAGCCGTTTTGTGTTTGCGGAGGTACTCTGGTGTTGACAAGATTCTCCTACTGGATTGATACCTTGGTTCTCAAACTGAGGGAAATACTTACTGCTCCTCTGCTCCATCACCCTTTCCTCTTCAAGGGAAAAACCAAGGCAAGCTCAAGAGACGACAGAAGGATCTCTGGCACCATTGTCGGGGAAGAACTTTTGTTTCCGTAGCAGAAGAATTTCTGGCGCCGTTGCCAGGGAGGATCAAGTCAAGAACTCATCCAAGTAAGTGTCGCAAACTCATCTCTTGCATTTACTTTGTTTGTCAGTTGCCTCTCGTTTTCCTCTCCCCCACTTCACCAATTTGCCTTTTTCGTTTGCCTTTTTCGTTCGCCTTTTTGTTCGCCTTTTTTTTCTAGCTTGCTCCTTGTTCGCTTGTGTGCTTGCTTGCTTGCTGAAGTCACCATGACCGAAAACACCAAACTTTGTGAAATCTCGAATACTAATAATAATGATTTAATTAGTACTCCAATTGCTCCTGCCACTAGTGCGGAGTCATACGAAATCAACGCCGCTTTGCTGAATCTTGTTATGAAGGAGCAATTTTCCGGCCTTCCTAGTGAGGATGCCGCATCCCATCTTAACACCTTCATTGAGCTTTGCGATATGCAAAAGAAGAGAGATGTGGATAATTATGTGATTAAATTGAAGCTTTTTCCTTTCGTGTTGCGAGATCGAGCAAAAACTTGGTTTTCGTCTTTGCCCAAAAATAGTATCGATTCTTGGGATAAGTGCAAAGATGCTTATATATCCAAGTATTTTCCGCCGGCTAAGATTATCTCTCTCCGTAATGATATCATGAATTTTAAGCAACTTGATCATGAACTCGTTGCACAATCTTGGGAGAGAATGAAATTGATGATTAGAAATTGTCCTGCTCATGGCTTGAGTCTTTGGATGATTATACAAATCTTCTACGCTGGCTTGAATTTCGGTTCTAGAAATATATTAGACTCCGCCTCAGGTGGAACGTTCATGGAAATCACGTTAGGAGAAGCCACAAAACTCCTAGACAATATCATGACGAACTACTCTCAGTGGCACATTGAAAGGTCACCTACTAGTAAGAAGGTACACGCTATAGAAGAAATTAACTCATTGAGTGCTAAGATGGATGAGTTAATGAATTTGGTTGCTAGTAGAAGTGCTCCTTTATATCCTAATGATATGCCCTTGTCTTCTTTGATTGAGAGTAGCAACTCTAGCTTGGACGTTAATTTTGTTGGTAGGAATAATTTTGGCAACAACAATGCTTTTAGAGGAAACTTTGTTCCTAGGCCTTTTCCTAGTAACTCCTCTATAACTTTGGCAACTCCTAGAACAATACTCATGGAAATTACAATATATTACCCTCTGATCTAGAGAGTAATATCAAAGATTTCATCAACTCGGAAAAAAATTTCAATGCGTCCATAGAGGAGAAACTACTCAAAATTGACGATTTGGCTAAGAGCGTTGATAGAATGTCTAGTGATGTTGATGCTTTGAAATTTAGATATGCTCCTCCCAAGATCAATATGGATGAAACTTTGAAAGCTATTTGTGTTTCCATGATTGAGAGCAAAGAAAGAACCGCCCAAATTCGTGCTAGACATGAATGGCTTAAAAAGGCGTGTTCCCGTGATAAGAATCACGAAGATCTCAAAGTGCTTGGTGTGACTCCCATTAAATCTTTGTTTTCTTGTGTCAAACCTAATGATTATGGGTCTGGATATGAATCCACTTTGGTTGAAAAGTGTCCCAATGATTCGGAGTCCATCTATCTTGATGCTAAAAGCATTGAAAGTGGAGTAGAAGATATTAAAACTTTGACTAGTAATGAAATTAATGCTTTGGATTTCAAGGAATTCAATTATGATAGTTGCTCCTTGATTGAATGCATTTCCTTGATGCAATCCATGCTGAACTCTCCACACGCTTATAGCCAAAACAAGGCCTTTACCGATCATATCATCGAAGCCATGATAAAATCTCTTGAAGAGAAAGTTGAATTGGAAGTCTCTATCCCTAGAAAGCTTCATGATGAGTGGGAACCTACTACCAAAATCAAAATCAAAAACTATGAATGCAATGCTTTGTGTGATTTGGGTGCTAGTGTTCCGCGATTCCAAAGTCTTTATGTGATGTTTTGGGTTTTAATAAGATTGAAGAGTGTTCTCTTAATTTGCATCTTGCGGATTCTACTATCAAGAAACCCATGGGAAGGATCAATGATGTTATTATTATTGCAATTAGAACTATGTGCCCGTGGATTTCATTCTGCTTGACTTTGATTGCAATCCTACATGCCCTATTATTCTTGGTAGACCTTTCCTAAGGACTATCGGTGCTATCATCGATATGAAGGAAGGGAATATTAGATTTCAATTTCCGTTGAAGAAGGGCATGGAGCACTTTCCTAGAAAGAAAATAAGATTTCCTTATGAATCCATGATGAGGGCCACTTATGGTTTGAGCACCAAAGACGACGATACGTGATTCTATCGCTTTTATGCCTAGCTAAGGGCGTTAAACAATAGCGCTTGTTGGGAGGCAACCCTATGAATTTACCTTTTTCTTTTTGTTTTGTTGCATCCACACCATCATAATTCTGTTGTTATTGTGTTTTTTGTGTTTCTTTTTGTGTTTGAGCCAAGCAAAACCTTTATGATAATTTTGGTAATGGTTGTTTGATCCTGCTGGAAAAAGACAGAAACTTTTCGCTCCCGAGATGATTTTTCATTTTTATTCAGAAAGAGATTGTGAGTTGATTATTATTTTTCTTCTAGTTGATATGCCTTTTTCCCACGGATTCGTAATTTTTCAGAATTTTTGAGGTACCATAAGTATACGAAGTATATAGATTGCTACACACTGGTCTGTTTTTGACAGATTCTGTTTTTGTTGAGTTGGTTGCTTGTTTTGATGAAACTATGGTTAGTATCGGGGGGGGGGGGGGGGTACTAGCCATGGAAAAGTGAGAATACAGTAGCCCAACACCAATATAAATATAATTCAAGTTTTCTACAGTACCTAAAGAGGTGGTAGTTTGTTTTCTTGTGCTAATGATATCATGAGTTTGTGTTTAAGTTTTGTGTTGTGACATTTTCAAGTTTTGGGTGATGTTCTCATGAACAAAGATATAAGGAATGGAAAGAGCTCAAGCTTGGGGATGCCCAAGGCATCCCAAGCCAAATTCAAGGACACCAAAAAGCCTAAGCTTGGGGATATCCCGGGAAGGCATCCCCTCTTTCGTCTTCAAACCATCGGTAACATTACTTGGAGCTATATTTTTATTCACCACATGATATGTGTTTTGCTTGGAGCGTCTTGTATCTTAGGAGTATTTTATTTTTGTTGTGTCACAATCATCCTTGCTGCACACCTTTAGAGGTAGACATGCACTCATTGTGATTTTGCTAGAATGCTAATAGTGCTTCACTTATATCTTTTGAGCTAGATAATTTTGCTCTGTGTGCTTCACTTAGATCTTTTAGAACACAGCGGTGCGTTACTTGGTAGTTGGCTTATGCTATGAAAGTAGTTACAAAGGTGATAGGTACCCAAAGAGGATACAAAAACCTCCATATTCATGTGCATTGAGTAGAAAGAGAAGTTTTGATTCCTCTCAATTAGTTTTGAGACGTGGATTTGGTAATATTAAGAGTTATGTTAGTTGGGTGTTGTGAATCTAGAAATACTTGTGTTGAAGTTAGTGATTCCCGTAGCATGCACGTATGGTGAACGGCTATGTTAGGAAGTAGGAGCATAATTGATCTATTGATTGTCATCCTTTGTGTTGAGGTCGGGAACGCGCGATGGTTAACACCTACCAACCCTTCCCCTAGGAGTATGCGTTTAGCACTTTGTTTCGATTACTAATAAAAAATTCCGCAACAAGTATGTGAGTTCTTCATGACTAATGTGAGTCCATGGTATAGATGCACTTTCACCTTCCACCATTGCTAGCCTCTCTAGTGCCGCGCAATTCTCGCCGGTGCACAAACCCACCATATGCCTTCCTCAAAACAACCACCATACCTACCTACTATGGCATTTTCATAGCCATTCCGAGATATATTGCCATGCAACTCCCACCGTTCCGTCTCATGACTTGTACCGTCACACTCATATTGCCATTGCATGATCGTAAGATAGCTAGAGAGATGTTCCAATGTCATACGCCAAGCTAGATCGTTGCACATCCGGTACACTGCCCGAGGCATTTCCTATAGAGTCATCATCGTTTTGAGCTTTGAGCTGTGAGTAAATAAAAGTGTGATGATCATCATTATTAGAGCATTGTCCCATGTGAGGGAAAAAAGAGGCCAAAGAGCCCAAAAATAAAATAAGGAAAAGATAAAAAAAGAGGCCTAAGAGCCCCAAAAAAAGAAAAAAAGAGAGAAGGGACAATGCTACTTCGTTTTCCACACTTGTGCTTCATAATAGCACCATGTTCTTCATGATTGAGAGCTTCTTGCTTTGTCACCACCATATGATAGTGGGAATCTTCATTATATAACTTGGCTTGTATATTCCAATGATGGGCTTCCTCAAAATTGCCCTAGGTCTTCGTGGGCAAGCAAGTTGCATGCACACCCACTAGTACTACTTTTGAGCTTTCACATATTTATAGCTCTAGTGCATCTCTTGTATGGCAATCTCTACTCATTCACATTGATATCTATTAATGGGCATCTCCATAGCCCTTTGATATGCCAAGTCAATGTGACCATCTCCTCCTTTTTTCTCACGACCACCACCACACTCTATTCCACCTATAGTGTTATATCCATGGCTCACGCTCATATATTGCGTGATAGTTATAAAAAGTTTAAGAAAGTAAGAGTGTGAAAACTATTACTTGGACAATACCGGGGTTGCGCATGATTTACATTATTTGTGTGAGGATGATGGAGCATAGCTAGACTATATGATTTTGTAGGGATAACTTTCCTTGGCCTTGTTATTTTGAAAGTTCATGATTACCTTGCTAGTTTGCTTGAAGTATTATTATTTTCATGTCAATAGATAACTATTGTTTTGAATCTTACAGATATGAACATTCATGTCACATGAAAGAAGTTACAAAGGACAACTATGCTAGGTAGCTTTACACATAAAAAATTCATTCTTTATCACTTCCCTACTCAAGGACGAGCATGAGTTAAGCTTGGGGATGCTTGATACGACTCCAACGTATCTATAATTTTTGATGGTTTCATGCTATTATCTTGTCAAACTTTGGATGTTTTGCATGCCTTTTATATATTTTTTGGGACTAACTTATTAACTCAGTGCCAAGTGTGTCACAGCCCAAGTTTGCCTTGCTTGCCATTGCATTTCATGCATGCATTCAAATTTCATTGAATCTGGAAATGGAAGTGATCAAGCCAAATAAGTTGAAATTGACAAAAAGGCAATAAAAATATTACCTTAAAAGGAACCAGAAAAATGTTCCAAACATTTGAGAAAATAGTGACAGGGAATAAATTTGTCAAACCAAATTTCTAAGTCACAGGAACTTATGAACATGAATTTTGATTGGATTAAATAACTTTTTGGAATGGAGTTATTTTGTTTTCTTTTAAAATAAAAGTTTCAAAAATGTTGAAACTATTTTGTGGCATTGATTATTTTTATTACTGTCACATAATACTATTTTAGGGTTTTATAAAATGATTAAATGTTTTATTAAAATCCTAAATCTAAATGCCAGAAAGAAAATAAAACAAAAATAGAAAAGAAGAGAGAGAGAGAATCTATCCTGTCCTCACCTGCTTGCCCAGCCCACGAGGGGCACCCCTGTCTTCTACCTCTTGCCAGAAGGCAGAGGAGAAGCAGGGGACGGTGAGCTCGTGAGAGCGCCGCGCCTCCTGCCTGTCTGGCCTCCCCGCCGACCTCGTGGCTAGGATAGGCTCGGGAGAGCCGTCCCGATCTCCTCCCCCTCCTCTCCATTTCTCTCCCTCTCCTCTGCCCTGCTCTCACTTTCTTCTGCCCCCATTAGTGAGCTCGGGCTCGAGCTCACCACCGTGCCCTCCGGCCCCTCGTTGCCCTGTCGCGCTCCACACCTCCGCCTTGACGAGTTGCTCCTCTCCATCAACTTCTCCGAGCTCCCGAGCCCCGCAGCGTCGCCATCGCCGTCGTTTCTCCCTCCGGTCACCGGATCCGCCGTCGTCGATTCGGCCTGCTCCGAGCCTCCCCTTCGTCCCCGATGCCAGAAATGGGTTCGCCGTGAGCTCCTGTGCCTCCTCCTATGCTCTCCCCCTCCGTTCCTGCCCTCTAGCACCAACCCCCACCATGGCCGACTCTGACCACCGCCCGAGGTCGTCGCCGGCCTCGCTCCGGCCACCTCCTGGCCCGTGGCTTGTTTAGAACGGATGCTGCGTTTCCTCAGCTAGCCGTAGAGCCAAACCGCGACCGAAATGGATGCCCGTAGGTATTTTCCGATGACCTCCGCCGCGTCTGTAGTCGTCGGCGTTGAGCCGCCGGTGGTCTCGACCCCCTATGACAGTGGGTTGACTCCCCTGAGTCACAGACAGGTGGGGCCTAGCCCTGTTTAAATTAAGTCAATCACAAAATTAACTAACCAGATTAATTAACCTAAAGACTCAGTGACAGTGGGCCCAGACCCTAATTAGGAATAAAAGATTAAAATTAAACTGTTCTTAACATGTGTGTCACTGACTAGTGGGCCCTGGCTGTCAGGTTTGACCTGGCCGGCCAGTTGACCTGCTGACGTCAGTGGTGATGCAATAATAGTACTTTCTGATTATAAAATAATTCTAGAAATGTCTAAAACTTCTAAAATTCATAGAAAATAATCTGTAAGTCCAATGAAAATAATTTATATATGAAAAAGGATCAGAAAAATCCAAAGAATATGATTATGGCATTTTCATGCATGTTTGAAAAAGTTAACAACACCAAATAGGCAAAATGATGAATAGGGTAAATTTAATAAATAGTTTGGAGTAGGAAATTGATACTTATTTGATTTCCACTTCAACTGTTATGACCAAACATTAGTCAATGCAAAATAGTACCTCAAAATACTAACCCCATGCATGTTGGAACAATTTGTTATGAGCATCGGGTCGAATCAATTATAAGGGTACTTGGAAAGATACTCGGCTTGAAGTGATGCTTGGATCCTAATTCAAACCAACTTCAACTTAAGAAATGATAGCCACATTAGCCCTGCCACCTTTCATTTCATGTCTTGAGCATGCATCATAGTGTTGCATTTCCGTGAAGTGATTGTTGTTCTTTTCTTGTTTGCATGTGTTGTTCCCTCCCTGTAGACGATCTTTCCGACGATGTGATCGTTGACATTGATGAAGACTCATTGCTATCTTCAAACGTGTCAGGCAAGCAAACCCCCTTGAGCATATTGAAATAAACCCACTCTCTCGCTCATGTTCTCTTTTACTGCATTAGGACAAACACGATTCAACTGTACATGTTATCGGTAGTTGAACCCATTCCTTTGCATGGCCTGATTTTGTCACAGTAAATAGTTGAAACCATTTAGCATGAGTAGCAACTGCTTGAGCCTTGATGTGCTTACTCATCCATGCTTGTTTACAATGCCTTCTATGCTTAGAGTCGTGTCGGGTCTGATCCGTCTGGATGATGAATCGGAATGGTTGTGTTCATGTCCTATAGTGTGAGAGTAAAGGTTTGAATCTGATTTGGTAAAGGTAGCGATGAGAGGCCATGTAGAAGTACATGGTGGGTTGTCTCATTGGGACCGTCCTTAAGAACTGAGTTCTGTGTGTGTTATCCAAGACAAGATACTACCACACATTGGGATACTTAATTGACCCTCTCGTCTTATTAATCGCCTAGACCTTTGTCGAGGAGTTGCAATTAGTTTTTGGTGTTTGTAGGAAAAGTGTTGGCGGCCGTGTTTAGCTCTGCCCGACGGGGTAGGCTTCACTACGGTAGATACATAGTGGCACGGTGTACCAAGTGGCACCCGGATGGTGGGCTTGGGAACCCTGCGCGCATCGTTTGGGGCCGTAGAGGAAACCTCGGCCGGACTTCCTTGCGGGTTCAGTCTCAAATAGGCCATAAACCTGGACTAGGGTCTTGTGTGGTTAACGGTCGTGGCCGACACCCACGCCAGTGCTTCCGCTTGAAGGTTGCCGAGATGCATGACGTGCATATGGTGATAAGTGGTGAGAGCATCTGTGAAGAAGTATACCCCTGCAGGGTGATTCAATCTGTTCGAATAGTCGCGTCCTCGGTTATGGACTACTTGGAAACATTACGTGGTACATAGACAATTTAAATGGATACTCTAAAACATGCAAGATAAGTGTGAGTGCTATGGAAGGCCTTCTCGTTGGGAGACGAGAGTGGATCCATAGTGGTGTATTGCATTGGTGAATATGTGGACTCGTGTGCGCTATCCCACCTCAAAGAAAGAACTTGTAGTCGTAGTACAGGTTAGCCAAGAGTCAAAGCTGGCTTGCTGTAATCAAACCCCACAATCCTTTCATTGAAACATGATGCATATGTAGATAGTTCTGATGTAAGACTTGTTGAGTACCTTTGTACTCACGGTTGCTTTATTTATGTTTTTGCAGAGAAGACTTAGACTCATTAAAAGGTTCTACGCGATGTGTTCGATGTTGACCGGAATAGCTTGGGAATCCCAGACAGAGGTCTAGCTCCTTTGGTAGGGTCGTAGTAGCTTTTCAGGCTCTTCTAGCCACTTTTAGTAGATGTCTGTACCCAGACATGATTTGCTTCCGCTTGTTGTTTGTATGACTTGAGTGTCGGGTCACGAGACCCCTGTTTGTAATATCATACTATGTTGACTCTTATGAGTCTTTAATAAATGCTTGAGTCATAGAGTTATGTTGTGATGCCATGTTGTATCTACACATATCGTGCATAATGTGTGTATGTTTGAAATGCATTATATGTGTGGGATTCGACACCTAGTAGTACTCTTTACAGGGAAATGCCTCTTTGTGATTCCATCGAGCCTTGGTAGTTTGCTAATGCTCGGAACACATTGATTGACCGGCATGTATCCTTCTTTGCTGTTGTGTCTGTCCCCTTGGGGAAATGTCACGCGGTGTAATGGAGTCCTTGTAGCTTGCTACGACTCGTCTACACACGCTGATGACCGACACCTGCTTTGCTGGGTTATGTATGCCTGTCCCTGTACGGTTTTACAGCTGGGGTTTATAACTAGTCATGTCGACCCGGGTTCTTTGTCGTTTGAACGCTAGCAACATATTCATATACGTGAGCCAAAAGACGCAAACGGTCCCGGCCAAGGTAAGTTGGCAGCCGTGGAGTTTACCGTGCATGAGGCCACAAAGTGATGTGATGTGTTACAGGCTAGGTTCTTATGACTCAGGATCAGGGTCCCGACAAAGTGCCAGTTCCTATTTTTTCCATATTTTTGACCCCTTCTAGAGGAGGATTTTGAACGGAGTCCAAACGGAAGGAAACTGCCAAAAAGATTTTTTCTGAAATAGAAAAATATCGGGAAGCCTGAGAATTAGGGAAGGGGGCCTGCACGGACCCCACAAGCCCCCTAGCCATGGCCAGGGGGCACGCCTCCCTGGCTTGTTGGTTCCTTGGGACACCTCTCCCCTAGGTCTTTCGCCTATAAATTCCCTAAAATCCAAGAAAAAATCAAGAGATCATCGAAAGTACTTTTCCGCCGCCGCGAGGTTCTGTCTCCGCAAGATCCCATCTGGGGCACGTTCTGGTGCCCAGCCGGAGGGGGGATTCGGACACAGAGAGCTTCTTCATCAAAACTATGACCTCTCGGATGATACGTGAGTAGTTCACCATAGACCTACGAGTCCATAGCTAGTAGCTAGACGACTTCTTCTCTCTCTTGGATCTTCAATACAAAGTTCTCCATGATCTTCATGGAGATCTATCCGATGTAATCTTCTTTTGCGGTGTGTTTGTCGAGATCTGATGAATTGTGGATTTATGATCATTATCTATGAATCTTATTTGAGTTTCTTCTGATCTCTCTTATGCATGATTTCATATCCTTGTAATTCTATTCGAGTTGTGGGTTTTGTTTGGCCAACTAGATCTATGATTCTTGCAATGGGAGAATTGCTTGGTTTTGGGTTCATACCGTGCGATGACCTCACCCAGTGAAAGAAGGGGTAGCGAGGCACGCATGGTGTTGTTCCCATCAAGGGTAAAAAGATGGGGTTTTCATCATTGGTTTGAGTTTATCCCTCTACATCATGTCATCTTGCTTAAGGCGTTACTCTGTTCGTCATGAACTCAATACACTAGATGCATGCTGGATAGCGGTCGACGTGTGGAGTAATAGTAGTAGATGCAGAAAGTATCGGTCTACTTGTCTTGGACGTGATGCCTATATGTATGATCATTGCCTTAGATATCGTCATGACTTTGCGCGGTTCTATCAATTGCTTGACAGTAATTTGTTCATCCACCATAATATTTGCTATTTTGAGAGAAGCCTCTAGTGAACACTATGGCCCCCGGGTCTACTCCACACCATATTTTCAGCCATACACTTTTCTCTGTTGCACTTTCCGCCTTTAGATCTCACTTTGCAATCAATCTTCACGGGATTGACAACCCCTTTATAGCGTTGGGTGCAAGCTCTTTTGTGTTTGCGCAGGTACTCTGCACTTGACGAGATTCTCCTACTGGATTGATACCTTGGTTCTCAAACTGAGGGAAATACTTAGTGCTCCTGTTCTGCATCACCCTTTCCTCTTCAAGGGAAAAACCAACACAAGATCAAGAGACGACAGAAGGATCTCTGGCGCCATTGCCGGGGAAGAACTTTTGTTGCGGTAGCAGATAGCGGTCGATGTGTGGAGTAATAGTAGTAGATGCAGACAGTATCGGTCTACTTATCTCGGACGTGATGCCTATATGTATGATCATTGCCTTACATATCATCATGACTTTGCACGGTTCTATCAATTGCTCGACAGTAATTCGTTCACCCACCGTAATACTTGCTATCATGAGAGAAGCCTCTAGTGAACACTATGGCCCCCAGGTCTACTTCACATCATATTTTCAGCTCTACACTTTTACTTTGTTGCACTTTCCACGTTCAGATATCACATTGCAATTAATCGTGAAGGGATTGACAACCCCTTTATATCGGTGGGTGCAAGTTTGTTTGTTTCTGTGCAGGTACATTGGTGACTTGTATTGATACTCCTACTGGATTGATACCTTGGTTCTCAAACTGAGGGAAATACTTACTGCTACTATGCTGCATCACCCTTTCCTCTTCAAGGGAAAATCAACGCAAGCTCAAGAGGTAGCAAGAAGAATTTCTGGCCCCGTTGCCGGGGAGGAGGATCAAGTCAAGAATAGTCTCCCGTCAACGTGCCAATTTCTGGCGGCGTTGCCAGGGAGTATCAAGTCAAGAATAGTCTCCTGTCAACGTGTCAATTTCTGGCTCTGGGACTATTCTAAGTGAAGCTTATCCAAGTAACTATCGCAAACTCATCTCTTGCATTTACAAATATATTTGCCTTTTTCATTTGCCTTTCCTTTGCTTGTGTGCTATGTGCCTTCAATATGCTTGCATCTTCGCTTGCTGAAAATCAATTGATATGGATCCTCATCCACTTGCTAATCTCTTTAAGAGATCCAATTATGTTGAACCAATTGCTAGTGAGTTGAGTGCACTTGACTATCTTTATGAAGTTTTCCTTGGGATGCGTGAATCTGAAAATTGTGATGAATAAATTTATGAAGTGATTCACGAGGGCTCCTTGAACGAAAAGCATGATTGCAATGGTTTCACTATGAATTCTATTAATGACAATCATGCTAAAAATATGCAAAACCCTAAGCATGGGGATGCAAGTTTTGCTATGTCCACTACTTGTTGCAACGATCATGATTGGGTAATCTATTTTCTTATGATCTTGAAAATTTGTTTAAGCCTCATGTGAATAAAATATTTGCAATAATATTGAAAGTGGGTTTGGAGAATTCATGACTTTAGTTGATGATAATCCCACTATTTTTCAAGAGCGTCAACTTTGCATGCATGTGGATCATGAAAAGAATATCCTATGGGATAGCTATATTGTTGAATTTGAATATGATCCCACATGTAATTGTTATGAGAGAGGAAAATATTGTGGTAGAAACTTTCATATCACTAAATCACCTCTCATTATGTTGATATTGCTATTGTCTCTTTCTTCTTCCTTGCATATGGTCAGTATTGGTTGTCTTGACAATTTGTTTTCCTATAAACTTCATATGCATAGGAAGTATGTTAGACTTAGATGTGATTTTCACATGCTTTATGATGGTCTCGTTGTGCTTCAATTCTTGTCTTTTGTGTGAGCATCATTGAATTATCTATGCCTATCTAAAGGGCGTTAAACAATAGCGCTTGTTGGGAGGCAACCCAATGAATTTATCTTTGCTTTTTGCTTTCTGTTTTGTTGTGTCTGCACCATCATAATTGTGTTACGATTTTGCTTTTTATGTTTCTTTTAGTGTTGTGCCAAGGAGAACCTTTATGACTAGTTTTGGTGATGGTTGTTTGATCGTGGTGAAAAAGACAGAAACTTTGCGGTCACGAAATTATTTTTAATTCCTATCCAGAAAGAGGTTTTGAGTTGATTCTTGTTGATGCTGGTTGATATGAAAATTTCCCTAATTTTCATAATTTTTTAGAATTTTTGGGATACCAGAGGTATACGAAATGTACAGATTGCTACAGACTGTTCTCTTTTTGACAGATTCTGTTTTTGTTATGTTGATTGCTTATTTTGATGAAACTATGGATAGTATCGGGGGGTACTAGCCATGGAAAAGTGAGAATACAGTAATCTAAAATCAATCTAAATAGAAATCAAGTTTACTACAGTACCTAAAGAGTTGGTAGTTTGTTTTCTTATGCTAATGATAGCACGAGTTTCTGTTTAAGTTTTGTGTTGTGAAGTTTTCAAGTTTTGGGTGATGTTCTCATGGACAATGGGATAAAGAGTGGATACAACTTAAGCTTGGGGATGCCCAAGGCATCCCAAGCCAAATTCAAGGACACAAAAAACCCTAAGCTTGGGGATGCCCTGGGAAGGCATCCCCTCTTTCGTCTTCAATCCATCGATAACGTTACTTGGAGCTATATTTTTATTCACCACATGATATGTGTTTTGCTTGAAGCGTCATGTATTATAGGAGTATTTTGTTTTCTTTTTGTTGTGTCACAATCATCCTTGCTGCACACCTTTTTGAGAGGGACATGCACTCATCGTGAATTTGCTAGAATACTCATTAAGCTTCACTTATATCTTTTGAGTTAGGAAATTTTGCTCCCATGAGCTTCACTTATATCTTTTGAGCTAGATAATTTTGCTCTAGTGCTTCAATTAAATCTTTTTAGAGCACGGTGGTTTCATATTTTGTAGAAATAAAAACACTCGATCTTCACTTATATCTTTTTGAGAGTGCTCTCTCTCAGTAACTTTGTAATTGTCTTGTGCTATGAAAGTAGTCCTAAAGATGATAGGCATCCACAGAGGATACACTAAAAACTTCCATAATTCAAGTGCATTGATTAGTAAGAGAAGTTTGATTCCTAAAAATTAAGTTTTCAGACGTGGATTTGGTAATATTAGAGTTATGGTAGTAGGATGTTGTGAATCTAGAAATACTTGTGTAGAAGTTAGTGATTCCCGTAGCATGCACGTATGGTGAACCGCTATGTTAGGAAGTCGGAGCATAACTGATTTATTGATTGTCATCCTTTGTGTGGCGGTCGGGATCGCGCGATGGTTTACACCTACCAACCCTTCCCCTAGGAGTATGCGTTTAGCACTTTGTTTCGATTACTAATAAAAACTTTCGCAACAAGTATGAGTTCCTGTTTTTTCCATGTTTTTGACCCCTTTCAGAGGAGGATTTTGAACGGAGTCCAAACGGAATGAAACTGCCAAAAAGATTTTTTTCCGAAACAGAAAAAGATCGGGAAGCCTGAGAATCAGGGCAGGGGGCCTGTAGGGACCCCACAAGACCCCTAGCCGCGGCCAGGGGGGCCCGCGCCTCCCTGGCTTGTGGGCTCCCTGGGCCACCTCTGCCCTAGGTCTTTCGCCTATAAATTCCCTAAAATCCTAGAAAAAATCAAGAGATCATCGAAAGTACTTTTCCGCCTCCACAAGCTCCCGTCTCCGCAAGATCCCATCTGGGGCACGTTCTGGTGCCCTGCCGGAGGGGGGATTCGGACACGGAGGGCTTCTTCATCAACAGCATGACCTCTCCGATGATGTGTGAGTAGTTCACCATAGACCTACGGGTCCATAGCTAGTAGCTAGATGGCTTCTTCTCTCTCTTGGATCTTCAATACAAAGTTCTCCATGATCTTCATGGAGATCTATCCAATGTAATCTTCTTTTGCGGTGTGTTTGTCGAGATCCGATGAATTGTGGATTTATGATCAGATTATCTATGAATCTTATTTGAGTTTCTTCTGATCTCTCTTATGCATGATTTCATATCCTAGTAATTCTCTTCGAGTTGTGGGTTTTGTCTGGCCAACTAGATCTATGATCCTTGCAATGGGAGAAGTGCTTGGTTTTGGGTTCATACCCTGGAGTGACCTCACCTAGTGACAGAAGGTGTGGCGAGGCACGCATCGTGTTGTTGCCATCAAGGGTAAAAATATGGGGTTTTCATCATTGGTTTGAGATTATCCCTCTACATCATGTCACCTTGCTTAAGGCATTACTCTGTTCGTCATGAACTCAATACACTAGATGCATGCTGGATAGCGGTCGATGTGTGGAGTCATAGTAGTAGATGCAAAAAGTATCGGTCAACTTGTCTTGGACGTGATGCCTTTATGTATGATCATTGCCTTAGATACCGTCATGACTTTTTGCGGCTCTATCAATTGCTCGAGAGTAATTAGTTCACCCACCATAATATTTGCTATTTGAGATAATCCTCTTGTGAACACTATGGCCCCCGGGTCTACTCCACACCATATTTTCAGCCTTACACTTTTTCTTCGTTGCACTTTCCGCCTTCCGATCTCACTTTGCAATCAATCTTGAAGGGATTGACAACCCCTTTATAGCGTTGGGTGCAAGCTCTTTGTGTTTGGGTACTCTGGACTTGACAAGATTCTCCTACTGGATTGATACCTTGGTTCTCAAACTGAGGGAAATAAATACTGCTCTTGTGCTGCATCACCCTTTCCTCTTCAAAGGAAAAAACCGATGCAAGCAAGTCTCCGTCAACGTGTCAATTTTGGCGTTGTTGTTTGAGAAGTAGCAAGAACAATTTCCGGCGCCGTTTCCGGGGAAGGACTTTTGTGGTCGTAGCATTACTCTGTTTGTTATGAACTTAATACACTAGATGCATGCTGGATAGCAGTCGATGTGTGGAGTAATAGTAGTAGATGCAGACAGTATCGGTCTACTTGTCTCGGACGTGATGCTTATATGTATGATCATTGCCTTAGATATCATCATGACTTTGCGCGGTTCTATCAATTGCTCGACAGTAATTCGTTCACCCACTGTAATACTTGCTATCATGAGAGAAGCCTCTAGTGAACACTATGGCCCCCGAGTCTACTTCACATCATATTTTCAGCTCTACACTTTTACTTTGTTGCACTTTCCACCTTCATATCTCACCTTTTAATTAATCGTGAAGGGATTGACAACCCCTTTATAGCTTTGGGTGCATGTTTGTTTGTTTTTGCACAGGTTCATTGGTGACTTGTCTTGATACTCCTACTGGATTGATACCTTGGTTCTCAAATTGAAGGAAATACTTACTGCTACTGTGCTGCATCACCCTTTCCTCTTCAAGGGAAAAACCAACGCAAGCTCAAGAGGTAGCAGCTAACCAGAACATTGCTGTCGCCGATGCAGAACTCATTGAGTGCAAGGTGCAACTTGATTCCCACGAAGAGGAAATATCTGCCCGGGAATCTTCCCTCACGCCCAATCTCGAGACTCAACTAGAGAAGAAAATCCAGGAGTTGTAGTAGAAGTACAAGAACACCCTCGAGAAGAAGGCAACAGAGTATGCCGACAAGATTCTAGAGGCCGCCACGCAACACTTCAGCATTTCCAGGAGGCCCGACAACCGCGCCTCATGGGTAGAACTTGCAAAGATGTTCTATATTCCATGAGTTTTGTACGGGGCGCCATCTTAGATCTTCACGCAGACCGCGCTAGGCCTAGTGACTCATACCACTCGGTAAGGGCCTTCCCTGTTTGGCGTCAACTTTTTTGAACCCTTTGCGGACTGGATCCGATGAAGAACAAGGTCGGCTTCCTTAATGTTTTTGGCATGCACCTTGTGGTTGTGATAGCGGCACAAGGCTTGCTAGTATCGAGCGACACATAGGGCAGCCTGAAGATGATTAGCCACGAGGAGGGTGGCATCATCTTGCCGCAGTTGCTCTTGTTGTTGGTGGTCAAAGGCTTGCAGTCGAAGTGACTTGTATGTGAGTTATGTGGGGAGCACCTCCTCTACACCACACACTAGGGATAAGTGTGTCTTGCCGGCGGCTCGATTTGGTGTCGTTCTGAGTGACCAAAGAACCGTCAACAGCTCATCAATCCAACGCCTTCCTTGACTATGCAACTTGTCGAAAGTGCTTCTCTTGAGGCCACACATCACTTCATCATTCACCCTATCCACTTGGACATTGATCCTGGGGTGAGCAACAGAAGCAAAGCAAATCTAGACGCCAATATCTTGGTAATATTGCATGAAGATGCGGCTCGTGAACTTTGTGCCGTTATCAGTGATGATCCTATTTGGAACACCAAAACGGCAAACTATTCCATTGAAAAACTTGACGGCTACTTGCACCGTCACCTTTCTCACTGGTTCTACCTCAGTCCACTTCGTAAACTTGTCGATTGTGACGAACAAGAATTTGAAGCCCCCGGTAGCACGGGGGAAAGTGCAAACAATGTCGAACCCCCAAACTGAGAAGGGGTAAGAGAGTGGTATAATATGAAGGACCTGTGCTGGTTGATGTATCTACTTCACGTGGAACTCACATGCTTCACACGTGGTTACCACTGCCAAGGCATCTTGAAGGTTTGTCGCCCAGCAAAAATCTTGATGGAAGGCCTTGCCCACAAGAGCATGATACACAATATGGGAATCACATATCCCTTCATGTATCTCTGCCAATAGATTCCATCCATCTGCCCTTGAAATGCACTTCAACTTCGCCCCATTTGGCCTTCACTTGTACAGAGAGATGTCCATAAATTGGTACATGTTGGACTCTCGGACTACTCTTTCAGCTTATTCTTGTTCTTCGGTAAGCTCTCCTCTCTAAAGATATCAGACTACTTTTTGTGCCCATGTAGGAGCTTGTGTCTCGATGACAAGGACTAAAGGCATCTCTTCTGTTGTGGGAGCGCAGGCTTTAATGGTAGCACATAGGGCCTACAGGAGCTTGTTGCTCTACGACAAGCACTTTGTTGTTTCCACCAACCTTCTTGGCTGCGGCTGGTAGCTCTGCCATGATGTAGTCACCAGAATTGATCTTTCTTTTCTTTGACTTCTTAACTGATGGTGTGACGGATGGTTGAGTGAGTTGAAGTACAAAAGTTCCTGGTTCCACAAGAAGATTTTGAGCAGTTTCTTTTAAAAAGTCATCTCCAATGATGTTTTTCGCACGCATAAATTTCTCTGTTTGCACACCGTCAAAACGCTCTTCCACCTTTATCACTTCATCTACGTATGCTTCCATCAGAGGGCCTTGATAATCTTTGTTTACTTGACACACAACAAGGTGTGAATCTCCTCGGACGATTAGCTTCCTGATGCAAAGGTCAACTACAATTCATAGGTCGGTAAGGAGTCCTTCTTATTTAGTAGTGTTGTTTGTCAATGCCTCACTGGCAAAATGCATCTAGATTACATACTTGAGGCTCTCTCCGGTGGGTGCGACAAGCAGCACTCCGGCACCGACGCCTTGTCACGAAAAGGCCCTTCAAAGTACATAATCCACTCTTGTGGTATTCCCTTGCCGTGGAGGGTTGTTTCTAGAATTTCCTCATCTTACTTTTGTGTCCATTCTACAATGAACTCTGCCGAAGCCCTGCTCTGAATGGTTGTTGTTCTCTCAAAGCTTAAATCAAAGCTGGCAAGCTCCAACACCCACTCAACAATCTTGTTGGTGCCTTCTGGATTCATCAAGATGTGTTGCAACGGAAAGCGAGTGATGATGGTGATGTGGTGTGCTTGAAAGTAACAGTGCAGATTCTGGGAGGCCATGAGGAGGCCAAAAATCAACTTTTCTACACCAAAGAATCTTGAGCTAGCCCCATGTAGAAGAGAGATGAAAAAATAGACTCGGAGCTGCACCAACTTCTTCTTTTGCACAACTTGCTGACTTGCTTGTTGCACAGTATTTGTGTTGGCGACTTCTTGTCTTGTCGAAGTCAAATCTGGCTTGCCGGTTGCCGACTCAGGGGTTGTTTACTCTTCGTCCTTAACTTCCCTCTCCACCACTAGTGCATCACTAACCACTTGATTCATTGCCGCCAAATAGAACAACAATGACTCTTGTGGTTTAGGTGCGACTAGTACCGGCGTTCAGGACAGGTAAAATTTTCAAATCTTGCAGTGGTGTCTCCACTTCTGGAGTCCATTTCATTGGACCTAACTTTTTCAAGATATTAAAAAATGACAAGGCATTTTCTGCAGACTTAAAAATAAACATGCTCAGGGTGGCTATGCAACCTCCAAGCGGCGCACATCCTTGATGCGCTTCGGTACCTCCAACTGCTTGATTGTTTCTATCTTGGTGGTGTTGGCTTCAATCCCGCGCTCTGACACGAAGAAACCGAGAAGATTACCAGATGGGACTCCAAACACGCACTTCTCAGGGTTAAGCTTCAAACTGATCTTGTGCAAGTTTGTGAATGTCTCTTCTAAGTCTTGGATTAGTGTAGCCTTGTCATTGGCCTTGATGACTATATCATCCATGTATGCTTCCGCATTTCTATGCAGCTAGGGCTCAAAACCAATCATGGCGGCTCTTGTAAATGGTGAACCAACACTCCTTTGTCCGAAAGGCATAAACTTAAAGCAGTATGTTACACATGGAGTAATGAATGCAGTTTTCTCTTCGTCTTCGTTGGCCATGAAGATGTGATGATAACTAGAGTAAGCATCAAGGAAAGAGAGCAGATTGCAACAGGAAATGGAGTCCACTATTTGATAATTGCACGACAAGGGGAAGGGGTCTTTTGGTAAAGCTTTATTTATATGAGTAAAGTCAAAACAAAACCTCCACTTTTTGTTTGCCTTTCGCACTACAACTCGATTCGCCAACCAGGTTGGGTGAATCACACCTCTGATCAAGCATGCCAGTTCTAGCTTCTTGATTTCTTCAGCAGTAATCTCTTTCCGCTCGATAGCTTGCTTCTTGACCTTTTTCTTGATGGGACGTGCGTGGGGACAACGGCAAGGTCGTGCTCAATCACCTCCCTGGGAACACCGAGGATGTAAGATGGTTGCCACACAAACACATCGACATTCGCCCACTGGAAGCATATGAGCGCACTTTCCTATTTGTTGTCGAGGGTTGCACTTATGGTGAAAGTGCCGACCTCTCCATCCTCATATGCAGCTACTTGCTTTGTCTTAGGAATGGTCACTTTTCTATTGTTGCTCCTCGCAGAGGAGCTCTTCGGGAAGTCCCCAGTGGGCATGCTACACTCTATGGTGTGCTTTCCAGAGTCCTTCCCACATGTCTTGCTAGAACTATTGTTCTTCTTCCCCCTAGGAGCTTTTTCGGCAAGAGCAAGTGCCTTGTCGGCAGATGCTACAACTGCCTCTCGGTAGATCTAGTCAGCACAGAGGACAACACTTTTGTTGTCACTGTGGATGGTGATGATGCTGATCGACCCTGGCATCTTCAAGGTGTTGTATGTGTGGTGGGACGCTGCGATGAAGTTCGTCAATGCCGGGCGACTATAGATTCCATTATAAGACAGCGGTATCTTGGCAACATCAAAGACAATCCTCCCTATCCTAAAATTGAGCTCGCTGCCAAACATCATTGGTAGAGTGATCTACCCTTTGGGTTGGCATCTTCCTCGGTTGACCCCTTGGAATGTCTCTGTTGGCTTTAGATCTGTGTTAGGGATCTGCAACCTATTCATCACACCGGGTGAGATCAAGTTCAAGCCGACCCAAGTGTCTACCAGCATCTTCATCACCTAGAGGTTGTGAATTGTTGGTGAAACCAACAATAGCACACACCCGACAATAGTGGTGCAGTCAGGGTAGTCTCTGATACGTCTCAAACGTATCTATAATTTTTGCATAGACCAGTCAGGAAATCCTTTGCATATTTGCCTAGGAAGTCCCTTAAGGTGTAGCCGTAGCAGAAGGATTCCTGGTGCCGTTGCTGAGGAGTATCAAGACAAACAGTCTCCCGTCAGCACGTTTCTGGCGCCGTTGGAAGATCTTTTGTTGCAGTAGCAGAAGTATTTCTGGCGCCGTTGCCGGGGAAGGAGAGATCTATCCAAGTAGGTCTCACAAACTCATCTCTTGCATTCACTTTTTTGCCAGTTGCCTCTCGTTTTCCTCTCCCCCACTTCACATTTGCCGTTTCCATTTGCCTTTCTCCTTTGCCGTTTTCTTTTGCCCGTTTCACTCTCTCTTCCTGCTCGTTTGTGTGTGAGATAGTCCATCAATGGCTAGACCTACCACTCCAAACGATACCCCTGAGAATGAAGTTCTCAATTTCAGGCAGAATGAGGAAGAAAATTTAAAGGACGCTTGGTACAGGATTTGCAATGCTCAAAGAAGATCTACTCGTAAGCAATCCGCTACCATTCTTCTTCGAAGTTTTTATGTTCGAATTTCTCCTTGGAATAGGTATATCCTTGATACCATTGTAGGCGGGAATTTTTTGGGGAGCCATACTGTTGACTCCTATGGAGCTATCATGAATTTGGTAGGCCCACCCCCGCTCATGGTTAATGGAACAACCTTAACCCTGGAACACGTGATGCAAAGGCTTGACGCTATTGAAAACAAAATTGCCACAGTTGAACTTATTGAGGGTTTGGATATAATGATCCACAATCAAATTACTCAGTACGGATCCAGAGTGGGAAATTTTTTGAAAAATTTAAGGGAGAAGGAACTTATAGTTAATGATTCTTCTAGAATTGGCAAACTAGAAGGTGTCATAACCAACTTGGGTTCCTCCTTTGCCGCTGTGCAAAATACTCCAAATCTCACTCTAAAAAAGACCGTCAAGTCTGTTTTTGTTCCTAAAGCTAGTGGTGAGTCATCCAATAAAGATGAATATCTTAAGATGATAAATGATCACACTACTTATGGTTTGAGCACCAAAGATGACTATACGTGATTCCATCACCTTTTTCCTAGCTAAGGGCGTTAAACAAAAGCGCTTGTTGGGAGGCAACCCAACGAATCTATCCTTTTTCTTTCTGTTTTGTGTTTTCCACACTTTAATAATTCTGTTATGATTGTGTTTTTTGTGTTTCTTTTTTGCGTTTGTGCCAAGCAAAACCGTTATGATTAGTCTTGGGGATGATCGTTTGGTCATGCTGGAAAAGACAGAAACTTTCTACTCACGAAAATAATATTCATTTTTTTCTGTAAAACTTTTGAGTTGATTCTTTTTTCTGCTGATTTCTACACAAATTGTTCAGAATTTTTGAAGTACCAGAAGTATATGAAGCATACAGATTGCTACAGACTGGTCCGCTGTTAACAAATTATGTTTTTGGTGTGTTGGTTGCTTATTGTGATGAAACTATGGATAGCATCGGGGGTATTAGCCATGGAAGATTGAAGATACAGTAACCCAACATCAACATAAGTAGAATTTAAGTTTGCTACAGTACCTAAGGAAGTGGTGGTTTGCTTTCTTATACTAATGTTATCACGAGTTTCTGTTTAAGTTTCGTGTTGTGAAGTTTTCAAGTTTTGGGTGAAGTTCTTATGGACAAAGAGATAAAGAGTGGCAAGAGCTCAAGCTTGGGGATGCCCAAGGCACCCCAAGAGATTCAAGGATGCCGTAAAAAACTAAGCTTGGGGATGCCCCGGGAAATCATCCCCTCTCTCGTCTTCAATCCATCGATAACTTTACTTGGGGCTATATTTTTATTCACAACATGTTATGTGTTTTTGCTTGGAGCGTCTTGTATCGTAGGAGTCTTTTATTTTTGCTGTGTCACAATCATCCTTGCGGCACACCTAGAGAGAGAGATGCACTCACCGTGATTTTGTCGAGCTTCACTTATATCCTTTGGTAGACAATTCAGCTCACATGTGCTTCACTTATATCTTTTGAGCTAGATACTTTTGCTCTGTGTGCTTCACTTATATCTTTTAGAGCATAGCGGTGCGTGGCTTGGTAGTTGATGTATACTTTGAAAGTAGTCTCAAAAGTGCTAGTTATCCAAAGGGATACGAAAACTTCCACCTTCATGTGCATTGAATCGTTAGAGAAGTTTGATTCATCTCAATTAGTTTTGAGTTGTGGTTTGGCAATATTGAAGTTATGCTAGTAAGGTGTTGTGGATCTAGAAATACTTGTGTTGAAGTTAGTGATTCCCGTAGCATGCACGTATGGTGAACCGCTATGTGATGAAGTCTGAGCATGATTAGTCCATTGATTGTCATCCTTTGTGTGGCGGTCGGGATCGCGCGATGGTTTATACCTACCAACCCTTCCCCTAGGAGTGTGCGTTGAATGCTTTGTTTCGATTACTAATAAAACGTTTGCAACAAGTATATGAGTTCTGCATGACTAATGTTGAGTCCATGGTTTAGATGCACTTTCACCTTCCACCATCACTATCTTCTTAGTGTCGTGCAACTTTCACCGGTGCACAAAACCCACCATTAGCCTCCCTCAAAACAGCCACCATACCTACCTACTATGGCCTTTTCAAAGTCATTCCGAGATATATTGCCATGCAACTACCACCATGACATGTGCCACCACTTCTACATTGCCATTGAATGATCGTAATATAGCTAGCATGATGTTTCCATTAATGTATATGCCATGCTAGATCATTGTCACGGTACACTATCGCAGGCATTCCATATAGAGTCATCGTTGCTCTAAGTTTTGAGTTGTAAATGTGATGATCATCATTGATGGAGCATTGTCCCATGTGAGAATATAAAAGAGGCCAAATATGCCCACCAAAAAAAAAGAGGCCAAAGAGCCCATCCAAAAAAATGAGAGAAAAAGAGAGAAGGGACAATGCTATCACTTTTCCACACTTGTGCATATTAAGCACCATGATCTTCATGATTGAGAGTCTCTCGTTTTGTCACCACCATATAGCTAGTGGGAAATTTTCATTATATAACTTGGCTTGTATATTCCAATGATAGGCTTCCTCAAAATTGCCTTAGGTCTTCATGAGCAAGCAAGTTGGATGCACACCCACTAGTTTTCTTTAAGAGCTTTCACATACTCTTAGCTCTAGTGCATCATTTGTATGGCAATCCCTACTCATTCACATTGATATCTATTGATGAGCATCTCCACAGCTCATTGATATGCCTAGTTAATGTGATCATCTTCTCCTTATTTTGTCTTGCAACCTCCACCACACTCCACACCACTTATAGTGCTAAAACCATGGCTCACGCTCATGTATTGCGTGAGAGTTGAAAAGGTTTGAGAAAGTAAAGGTGTGAAACAATTACTTGGCCAATACCGGGGTTGTGCGTGATTTAAATTCGTTGTGCAATGATGATAGATCATAGCCAGACTTTCTTTTGGCCTTGTTATTTTGAAAGTTCACGATTACCTTGTTAGTTTGCTTGAATTATTATTGTTTCCACGTCAATAGCAAACTATTGTTTTGAATCTAATGGATCTGAACATTCACGTCACATAAGAGGAGTTACAAAGGACATCTATGCTAGGTAGCATGAAAGCATCAAAAATTCATTCTTTATCACTTCCCTACTCGAGGACGAGCAGGAGTTAAGCTTGGGGATGCTTGATACATCTCAAACGTATCTATAATTTTTGATGGTTTCATGATGTTATCTTGTCATCTTTGGATGTTTTATGTACCTTTTATATCTTTTTGGGGACTAACTTATTAATTCAGTGCCAAGTGCCAGTTCCTGTTTTTCTGTGTTTTTGGCTCTTTTTAGATCTGATTTTGGAACGGAGTCCAAACGGAATAAAATCCCCGAAATAAATTTTTCCCGAACGGAAGAAGATCAGGGGGCTTGTGGGCCAAGCCAGGAGAGCTACAGGGAGCCCACAAGCCCTGTAGCCACCACCAAGGGGGCAGCGGCTAGCAGGCTTGTGTTCTCCCTGGCGCCCCCCTGACCTAGCTCCTTCGCCTATATATTCCCTAAAATACAGAAAAAATCAGGGAATCCATGAAAACAATTTTCCGCCGCCGCAAGCTTCTGTTTCCGCGAGATCTCATCTGGAGACCCTTCCCGGTGCCCTGCCGGAGGGGACTTTGGAGTTGGAGGGCTTCTACATCAACATCATCGCCCCTCCAATGACTCGTGAGTAGTTCACTTCAGACCTACAGGTCCGTAGTTAGTAGCTAGATGGCTTCTTCTATCTCTTGGATCTTCAATACAAAGTTCTCCATGATCTTCATGGAGATCTATCTGATGTAATCCTCCTTGGCGGTGTGTTTGTCGAGATCCGATGAATTGTGGATTTTTGATCAGATTATCTATGATATACATCTGAGTCTTTGCTGATTTCTTATGTGCATGATTTGATATCCTTGTAAGTCTCTCAGAGTCTTGGGTTTTGTTTGGCCAACTAGATCTATGATTCTTGCAATGGGAGAAGTGCTTGGTTTTAGGTTCTTACCGTGTGGTGACCTTTCCCAGTGACAGTAGGGGCAGCAAGGCACACATCATGTAGTTGCCATCAAGGGTAACAAGGTGGGCTTTGTCGTAGATATGAGATTGTCCATGTACATCATGTCATATTGCTTAAGGCGTTACTCTGTTCTTTTGGACTTAATACACTAGATGCATGCTGGATAGCGGTCGACGTGTGGAGTAATAGTAGCAGATGCAGAAAGTATCGGTGTACTTGTTTTGGACATGATGCCTATAGATATAATCATTGCCATAGATGACGTCACGACTTTGCGCGGTTTTGTCAATTGCTTGACAGTAATTTGTTCACCCACCGCCTACTTGCTTTCATGAGAGAAGCCACTAGTAAACGCTACGGCCCCCGGGTCTATTCACACCTATCGTTTCCACTTTTGTTTTTACTTTGCTTTGTTACTTTGTTGCTTTCAGTTCTCACTTGGCGAACAATCTATAAGGGATTGACAACCCCTTCATAGCGTTGGGAGCAAGCTTTTTGTATTTGTGCAGGCACTTGAGATACTCCTTCACTCGATCGATACCTTGGTTCTCAAACTGAGGGAAATACTTACCACCGCTGCGCTACATCACCCTTTCCGCTTCGAGGGAACACCAACGCAAGGCTCCAAGGCCACGGGGGAAATCCTTTGCATATTTGCCTAGGAAGTCCCTTAAGGCGTAGCCGTAGCAGAAGGATTCCTGATGCCGTTGCTGAGGAGTATCGAGACAAACAGTCCCCCGTCAGCACATTTTTGGCGCCGTTGGAAGGTCTTTTGTTGAAGTAGCAGTCTTCACCATCGAAGATGATGGGCGTGTTGGCCCACTTGAGCGGTTTGTGTGCTTCTCCTGCCGGCTCCTCCGCATTGATCTCACGGGCCCATTGCTTGACCTGTCGGTGGGAGGAGTGCAAAGATGTGCCTCCTTCAATGGACATGGCATGTATTTCCTTTCGGAAGTCGTATCAATTAGATCCTACTTCATCCTTGTCATCATCGCCTTTATCGTCAAATTTCTTGTCTCGGACTCTAGCCGGCTTCTCCTTCTACTGCTTGGCCTTTTCACATCGACCACCATTGCCGTCATGGTTCTTCTTGCCGGAACCATCAACACCATCTTGGCCCTTCTCCTTATCACGCTTGGTGTATTATTGCGTCTATTTCTCAGCAAGCTACATGACTTGGCGACACTCATTGATGTCATGGCCCTTGGAGCATTGGATGTTGTAGTAAGGCATGTCGTTCTTCTCGCCTACCATGGATTCATCGTCGCTTGAGCAAGCGGCAACCTCCTTGCTAGAGTTCTCTTTCTTTGCTTTATTGTCGGTGTTGTTGTTGTCGGAGCCTTCAACAACCATAACTGCTTTGCCTTTGCGCTTACGGTTGCACTTTTGGCCTTTGTTTCAGTAAGTGGATGCATCTGCATCATCAAAGTCAACCTCCACGCTAGCATCTTCTCTAAGAAGCCTTCTCCCCTCTTCAGCACGTGCAGATTTATTAGCCAGAGCATAGGGCTTAGCGATATCACGCACCTTATTGATGCTCATCTCCTCAAGAATCCAACTATTGTGCATGTTCATATGGAACGCGTCAATCACTGCGCCCAGATCGATGTCGGGGATGTTGTGTTGCGGATGGCTGAAATGTTGGATATACTTGCAGAGAGATTCACCATCCCTCTAAGGAAGCGCATGCAGGTCACTGTACTGCCCTAGGAACTTGTGGCTCCCATGGTAAGCGCCAACGAACTAATTGCATAGATCTGCCCAAGAGGAGATGGATCCCTCATGCAAGTTCATCAACCAACTCCTCGTGTTGAGTTTGGGCGCCAATGGAAGTAATTGGCGAACACTTTCTCGTCGCACCCCTGGCAGGTGCACCATGATGGTGTAGATACCGAGGAACTCTGACGGGCTGATACTACCATCATACTTGTCCAACAAGTCATGCTTGAACATCTTGGTGGAGCGCCGCCAGACTTGTCGTAGCTCACGGGTAAATGTCGGGCAACGCATCTTGTAAAGCAAGTTGTTGGGCACCCCTAGCACAGGCTTGTCAATGTCTGGTCCGCATGATCATTTTATGACGGCGTGTATCCCGCCGCTGCTTGATGGTGGTGCGGGCATTCTCCTTTCGTTGGTCCTTCAAGATTTTTCGTTGATCTTGGTGTTGTCGTGGGTCTGATGACGTGAAAGACATATCGTCTTGCGTATTGATACGTCCATTTTGAATCATGATACCTTATTGATTTTTGTGTTATTCTTGTCCATTATTCCCTATTATCATACAATTCTTATGTCCTTTTTCTATGAATATGCAAGGTGCATCACAAAGAGGGAAATATCCGAAAACTAGAATTCTAGTCCGGGAAACCAACAAAAAGGCACAAAACTCACCAGACTCCAAGTGACCTAAAACTTCATGGAGATTTTTTATAGAATATTTAAAAATAATTCGGCCAAAAATATACCAAAGGGGGGCCACCTGCTAGCCACAAGAAAACAGGGCACGCCCACCCCCCTAGGCGTGCACTAATGGCTTATGGCCCCCCTACAGGCCTACTAACGCCCCTGTTCTCCTAGATGGTTGTTTTACCGTAGAAAACTCATAAGAAACCTTTTGGGACAAAGTGTCACCATCTCGAGGCAGAAACCTGGGCAAAAGCCCTTTTGCTCTCCGGAAAAGAGATTCTGCTCGGGGGATTCCCCTTTGGGAGGGGTAAATCGAAGCCATCGTCATCACGAGCACTTCCTCCTTTGTAGGAGGGACAATCTTCATCAACATCTTCAATAAAACCATCTCATCTCCAACCTTAGTTCATCTCTTGTATTCAATATTTGTCTCGAAACCTCAGTTTGGTACGTGTGAGTTACTAGGTCTGTTGATTACATCTTGTAGTTGATTCTTGTTGGATTACTTGGTGAAAGATATTAGGTTCAGATCCTTAATAACTATTATTATATCTATGATCTTGAGCATGTTCATGGGGTGTGAGTATTTACTATTCTTCCTGAGGACATGGGAGAAGTCTTGTTACAAGTAATCATGTAAAGTTGGTATCCGTTTGATATTATGATGATATGTATGTTGTTACTGCTCTTAGTGGTGTCATGTGAACGTCGACTACATGACACTTCACCATGTTATGGACCTACGGGAAGTCATTGTTGATTAACAAGTATATGATGGGTTGCGTGAGTGACCGAAGCTTAAACCCTAGTTTATGTGTTTCTTCATGAGGGGCTGATTTGGATCCACACATTTAATGCTATGGTTATATTTATCTTAATTCTTCTTTCATATTTGCAGATGCTTGTCAGAGAGGGTAATCATAAGTTGTCTGTTTGTTCAAGTAAGAACAACACCTTACACCAGGCCACCCACATATCAAAGTAGCAAAGTAGCAAACGTGAATCAACTCAACATGATGAACATGACTAGACAGAAATTCCCATGTGTTCACGACAGCGCTTGCTTAATATAAGAGTACTTTTAGGCATGTCCTTTGATACAAAAAGGATTGGGCTACCTTGCAGCACTGTTGCTACTATTGTTACTTGTCACTTGTTACAAATTATCTTGATACAAAAATATCTATCACTGTTACTTACAACACTTGCACATAATACCTTGCTAAAAACCGCTTCTCATTTCCTTCTGCTCCTTGTTGGGTTAGACACTCTTACTTTTTGAAAGGACTATAATTGATCCCTTATACTTGTGGGTCATCAAGACTCTATTCTGGCACTATTGTCGGGGAGTACAGCGCCTTTAGTAAGTGGAAATTGGTAAGGAAACATTTTCGATACATGCTAAAATTTATTGTTGCTTGTCACTATGAATAGTCACCCTTTGAGTGGCTTGTTTGGGGCATCTTCACCTCGAACGGAAGTTGAGGAAGCTATTCCTCGACGTACCAAACCTATTAAAAATATTTTTTATGGGATTCCTTCGGGTATGGTAGAAAATTGTTGGCTAATCCTTATAACGGTTCAACTCATCCTGATTACCATTTAATATATGTTGACGAGATTTGTGGATTGTTTAAGCTTTCAGGTCTACCTGGAGACAAAGTGAAGAAGAAAGTTTTCACTTTATCTTTTGAGGGGAAAAATTAATGTGGTATATGCTATTGGATGATATTGGACCATGGGACTAGAATCGCTTGAAGGTGGAATTTCATCAGAATTTTATCCTATGCATCTAGTTCATCGTGATCGGAACTTTATTTATAATTGGTGGACTCGTAATGGAGAAAGTATCACTCATTCTTGGGGGAGGCTTAAATCTATGATGCACACTTGCCCCAACCGTGAGCTCTTGAGATAAATGATTACACAATTGTTTTGCTCAGCTTTCTCATGATGATCAAGAGTTACTAAATTCTTGTGCTACTGGTTCCTATATGGACGAGACTATTGAATTCAATTGGGATCTTCTAGAAAGGATTAAACACAACTTTGAAGATTGGGAATTCGACGAAGGTAAAAAGTCAGGTATAAAGCTTAAATTTTATTGTGTTAAATATTTTTTGGCAACCAATGCTTTCCATGAGTTTAGCAATAAATATGATCTTGGCAGTGAGATAGTAGCTACTTTCTGTGAATCTTTTGCTACCCATGTTGATCTTCCAAGGGAGAAGTGATTGAAACACCATCCTCCCATTGAAAAATTGTCTGAGGAACCAGTTAATATTAAGAAGAAAAAATATTTGTTAGCCTTGTTGATCCAATTCTTCCTACTACTTACAGTGAGAAACCACCTTCTCCCGTTATGATTACGGAACACGGTAAGGGTACAACTATGGTTAATAAAAGTCATGTTAGGACATCGAAACCTTGTGAACAAATAAATGTTGAGCCTAATGTTGCTATAGTTAAGGATCTCCGAGTTCATAATATTGATGGGTGGGTTATTTACCTCTACGATGAAGCTGCTAGAATTGCGAAACCTGTTAGAAACAAGCGAGATGAGCTCGATAAAAATAAACTAGTTTTAGGTATGCCTGTCGTTTCAGTTAAAATTGGAGATCATTGCTACAATGGCTTGTGTGATATTGGTTCTAGTGTTAGTGCGATAGATTTTATATTATATCAAGAAATTTTGCATGATATAGCACCCTTTGAGATTGAAGATATTGATGTCACTATTAAACTTGCAAACCTTGATACTATTTCACCACTTGGGATTGTTAGAGATGTAGAAGTCTTGTGAGGAAAAGTCAAGTACTCCACTGATTTCCTAGTACTTGGTTCAGAACAAGATAACTTTTGTCCTATTATATTTGGTAGACCTTTCTTGAATACTATTAGTGCTAAGATTAATTGTGCTACTGAGATGGTTAAGGTAAGCGTTGGTGATACGTCTCATGAATTTAATTTCTCCAAGTTTAGTAGACAACCACATGAAAAAGAATTGCCTAACTAGGATGAGATAATTGGTCTTGCTTCTATTATCGTACCTCGTACTGATCCGCTATAACCATATTTGGTACACCATGAAAATGATATGCATATGAATAAAGAAATGAAATAGATAATATGTTCTTTGATCGTAGACCTATCCTTAAACACAACCTACCAGTTGACATTTTAGGGGATCCTCCTCCACCCAAGGGAGATCCCGTGTTTGAGCTTAAGACATTACCTGATACTTTGAAATATGCTTAACTTTATGGAAAGAAGATATATCTTGTTATCATCAATGCTAACCTTTCACGGCATTAAGAAAAGAGATTAATTAAAATCTAAAGAAGCATAAGGCTGCTACTGGATACACTCTTGATGATCTTAAGGGCATAACCCCCATTCTTTGTCAGCACAAGATTAATATGGAACCGGATGCTAAACCTGTCGTTGATCATAAATGTCATCTCAATCCTAAGATGAAGGAAGTGGTAAGAACTAAAATGCTAAAACTTCTAGGGGCACGTATAATTCATTATATTGCTGATAGTAGATGGGTAAGTCATCTTCATTGTGTTCCTAAGAAAGGAGGTATAACTGTTGTTAGTAATGATAAAAATGAGCTTATTCTACAAAGAATAGTAACTGGTTATAAAATGGTAATTGATTTTAGGAAATTCAATAAAGCTATTACAAAATATCATTACCCCTTCCCTTTTATTCATCAAATGATAGAAAGATAATACAAGCACACACACTTTTGCTTTCTTGATGGATACTCTGGTTTTTCTCATATACCTCTGTCAAAAGAGGACCAAGAGAAAAGTACCTTTACTTGCCCTTTCGGAAGTTATTCTTATAGGTGTATGCCCTTTTTACTATGCAATGCATCTCCTACCTTTCAAATATGCATGACTGATATATTCTATGACTTTTTTGAAAAGATTGTTGAGGCTTCCAAGGATGGTTTTTCGGTTTACATGAATTCTTTTGATGACTTGAGCAAACTTGATTGAGTTTTGCAGTGATGTGAAGAAACTAATGTTGTCTTGAATTAGGAGAAATGCCACTTTATGGTGAAAGTGGCTATAGTACTTGGGCATAAAATTTCCGAACAAGTTATTGAGGTAGATAAAGCCAAAGTTGATGCAATATAGAAAATGCCATGCCCAAAACATATCTCAAAGATTTCTATACGCTTTTCATAGAAACTAATAAGAAGTTTCCTCGGTCATGCCGGTTTCTATACGCTTTTCATAAAATATTTCTCAAAGATTTCTAGGCCACTAACTAATCTCCTTGAAAAATACATTCCTACTGTTTTTTATGATGGTTGTCTATAAGCCATTCAAATAATTGAGAAGGCCTTAATTTCTGCACCTATTGTTCAACCACCCGATTGGAACTTACCATTTGAAATCATGTGGGATGCGAGTGATTACGTTGTTGGTGTTGTTCTAGGCCAAATAGTAGTACCCAAAGAAATTATGCTACCACTCAAAAAGAATTTTTAGCAGTTGTGTTTGCATGTGATAAGTTTAGACCTTACATCATTGATTCCCAAGTAACTATTCACACTGACCATGCTGCTATTAAATACCTTATGGAAAAGAAAGACGCAAAACCTAGACTTATTAGGTAGCTGCTTTTACTTCAGGAATTTGACCTGCTTATAATTGATAGGAAGGTATATGAAAACCATGTAGCAGATAACTTGTCTAGGGTGGAAAATGTTCTTGATGACCCACTGCCTATTGATGATAATTTTCCTCATGAGCAAATTGTCATTATAAATACTTCACATAGTACTCCTTGGTTTGCAGATTATGCTAATTACATTGTTGCTAAATATATTCAGCCTAGCTTCACCTATCAACAAAAGAAAACAAATATTGTATGATTTACGACATTAATTTTTGGACGACCCACATCTTTATAAAGGAGTAGATTGTGTTATTAGACATTGTGTACATGAGCATGAACATGAACACATCCTAAGGAAGTGTTACTCCGAGGCCTACGGAGGAGACGATGATGATGATAGAACTGCACAAAATGTATTACAATTAGGTTTTTATTGGCCTACTCTTTCCAAAGATGCTCACAAGTATGTTCTCTCATGTGATAAATGTCAAAGAGTTGGTAACACTGGTAAACGCGAGGAAATGCCTATGAATTATTCACTTGCTACGAACCATTTGATGTGTGGGGCTTTGATTTTATGGGACCTTTTTCTTCCTCTAATGGGTATACTCATATTTTAGTTGTTGTTGATTACATGACTAATTGTGTATAAGTTATTTGAACTAGTAGTGTTGATCATAACACCTATATTAAAATGCTTACATACATCATTTTTCCAACGTTTGGAGTCCCTAGATATTTAATGACTTCTGGTGGTTCACATTTTATTCATGGTGCTTTCCATAAACTTCTAGCAAAATATGATGTTAACCAAATAATTGCATCACCTTATCATGCTCAACCTAGTGGCCAAGTTGAATTGAGCAACCGAGGAATAAATCAATTTTGCAAAAGACTATCAATAGGTCTAGAAAGAATTGGTCTAAGAAACTAGATGGTGCTTTATGGTCTTATAGAACTGCTTATAAAAACCCATGAGAATGTCCCCATATAAAATGGTCTATGGAAATGCTTGTCATTTACCTCTTGACTTAGAACATAAAGCTTATTGGTGAATTAAAGAACTTAACTACGTCTTTAAACTTGTTGGTGAAAAGAGGTTATTTGATATTAGCTCATTAGATGCATCGAGGACACTAGCCTATCAAAATGTCAAGTTATTTAAAGAAAAGGTTAAAAGATTACACGATAAGAGAATCCAAAAACGAGAATTTCATGTAGGAGACCTAGTGCTTTTGTACAATTCTTGTTTCAAATTTTTTGCAGGTTAACTGTGCTCCAATGGGAAGGCCCATATGTTGTCGAGGAGGTCTATCGCTCCGTTTTTATAATGATCAATAACTTTGAAGGAAAAAATTCGAGAGTGGTAAATGGGCAAAGAATTAAGAATTACATGTGAGGATGCCCAATAATGTTGAAACTAATATTATTCAAGTAATAACACTGGAGGAGCACATAAGAGAGAACTTCTGGAACGCTCCAAAAATCTGAAAAAGGAGTAGGTACGTGATACGGTAAGCAAGCCGACTCCAAAAATTCCAAACAAATATGTTCTCTTGGTTTTCTATTTTAGAAAAAATCCAAGAATAAAAAAGAGTCAGGGGGACCCACGAGGGAGGCACAAGCCAACAGGGCGCGCCCTGATGGCTTGTGGGGCCCTCGTGTGACCTCCGGACTGCATTTTCTTCCAGAACACGTATATTGACCTGGAAAAATCATTATATATACTCCCATATGTTTTGGCCACCACATCGCGAGTTTCTCCTCGGTTCTTATTTCGACCCGTTTTCTTACGAATTTAGATCATCATGGCTCCACCAACCCTGCGTCCATCCAACAAGGTCTACTACAAGCTATCTTTACGACAGGATGATACACACGGGGTCCTCGAAAACGTCACGAGGAAGGGCTAAGAGGGTGAAGGATCGAAAGGAGACTACACAGATCCTCGTAGTGTACTTTCTAACAAGAGACAATCACTATTACTTCTTCGTGATGATATTTCCTTACCTCAAATTAATGCATTGAATGCCATGGAATCTATGTGTGCCCAAAATGCATCACTGTTGGTGAATACTAACAACATATGATATAGGTAGGCTAAAGTCGGTGAGAACCGAAGGGACAAAGGTGGGCGCTGGGAACGAGGTTGGTACACGCATGGGACGCACGATGTACCCAGGTTCATGGCTCTCCGTAGAGATAATACCCCTAATCCTGCTTGTGTGTTTGATGTATGGGAACAGAGTACAATGTTACTCCTGGAGCTGTGTTGGGAGGAGGAAGAGGGGAGCAGCTGGCTCGTCTCTACCTCGCTCTCTGTTGGTTGGTGAGTGTGTAGTGTTGAATGACTGGCAAGTGATCGGCCCCCTTGCATGGGGGGCGGCCGGGGGGTTTTATAGGCGGACCCGCCGGCCTACAATATGGATAAAAGGTACATGCGTGGGACCCGGCTGGCTGCTTCGCCGGCTGACCAGGGGCCCACAAGGGTCTTGTCTTGTCGATGAGGGGCACGCCGGCTGCATGGTCTCGATTGCTGGTGGGACCCGCCGGCTGGCCAATGGGGCTCCCGCGTAAGGTTGACGCTGAGCACGCGTTGTACGTCGAGCGTCGCCCCGCGAGATTCTTCATGGGCAGGCTGTACGACCGCCTCCACTGATCCCCACGCCGAGTGCACTAATGGAGTGGGAGTGTGACGGTCTGACATCAAGGTAGGTGATGGATCAGAGCCGGGGTAGGTCAGCGGCGTGGCCGCCGACTCGTACCTGTCGGGCGCCCCGATCCAGTACCTTTGCTGATGCGTAGCTACCTTTAATCGTGACGTCCTTTCCTGACCTACGATCTGATGTGACTGGTGATCCTCGGCCGGCTGGCCTGCTTGGTCTGCCGGCTTGAGGGTGGCCGCCTCCTCCTCAGTTTGGCTGGCGGGACCAGGCCGGGTCTGAATGGGAGGCCGCTTGGATTCCAGCCGGCAGGGGTTGCCTGGCTGGCCAGAAAGGTGGCTGCCTCGTCTTCTAGCCGGCAGGTGATGCCTAGCCTGTCAGAAGACTTGGGCCTTGAGAATCTCCGCGCCTTCATGTCCATTGGGCCGGAAATGAAGGAACAGGCTTGATGAGCCTACCCCGGGGTTATCCCCCCGACAGTAGTCCCCGAAGCTAGCGAGGCCTGCCGCCTGCGGGCGGGCGGCCTCATCGGCTTGTTGATTTTTCTTGATATTTTAGCCGTTGTCTGCGACGAAGGACGCCGGCTTTGGAGCCGGGTAGCTTCGATGCGACGCCTCAGTCCAGTCGTAACTGGCCCGGAGAACGCCACGTGCCAGGCCCCGCCTAGAGTAATGATGGCGATTACTGCTGACAGGACCGGGCCTAGGCCCTAGGTCCCGCCATGATGCCCCCTCGGCCTCCGTGCGGGATATCCTCTGTGGATTTACTCCGCGACGGTTGGGCTTCTGGGGGCGTTACCGCCCGTAATACACGGAATTAATGGGGCCCGGCGCGCACCGGATCCCCTCCCCATGATGCTTCGTGGGGGTTTAAATGGGACGTGAGGGTTTCGAGGAGGCCATTCGCCCCCACTTCTCGTCGTGCTCCATGCTTTCTTACTCCTTGCATCCTGAGAAGAAGAGCTCGCGCCCTTCGTCTTCTTCTTCTTTGCCGCCGAGACCTCCGCCGACCGCTCCGACCTCTTGCCACCCGCAGCCATGGCTAGTGGATCTTCTTCGAAGAAGTCATCGGCGCAGCAGGCGTCCTTACAGGGGGCCTGGCTGGGCAGCGATGTCAACGAGGAGCTCATCGATGCGCTCTGTCATCATCGGCTGCTGCCTCCGGCCTCCCAAGTGTCGGTGCGCCTTCCTAGCTCTGAGGCCTCTCCCGCACCTGTCGCGGGAGAGGTTGTGGTCTTCGCCGAGCACTTCTACCGGGGTTTCGGGCTCCCGGCTAGCTCTTTCTTTGCCGAGTGGCTCCAGTTCTTCGGCCTGCAGCCGCATCATCTGGCACCGAACGCCATATTGCAGTTGGCCGCCTTCGTGGTCCTATGCGAGGGCTTCGTGGGGATCGAGCCTCGCATCGATCTGTGGCGCAACTTGTTCTTCTTCAAGCAGCAATCCCTCGCCATGGAGAAATCCGAGGTGGAGAAGCTCAAGGGGTCGCGCCCCATGACGCCGTGCGGGGCCGCGTTGGTGCATCACCGCCCGAAGTCCGACTTCCCCAGATGCCTTGCAAGACTCCGTCAAGCATTGGCAGAAGGGGTTCTTCTACGTGAGGAGCACCGACCCGGCTCAGGACGCCCTCAACATGCCCCCGTTCGCCATCGCCCCTCCGACGCGGCAAAACTGGGACGCGAAGACTCCCAAGCCGCATCCGGAGGTGGCGCTCATTCGCGCCCACCTCGATATCTTGAGGGAGAGCGGCCTCCTCGGCCGCGACCTTCTCGCCACCATGGTTGTTCGCCGGATTCTGCCTCTGCAGAGGCGGCCGCATCTGGTCTTGCCAGATTAGCGGCCGGCTTGATATGTGCTGGCTGTCCATCAAGAGGTTCACCCCGGGCGGTGTAGCGCGAAGGGTGAACCTGATCTCCACCGCCCGCATGGATGAGGGTGGGGAATGGACATGGGGGATGTCCCCATTCAACCGGGCTCATCTGCCTCCAATGGTAGCCTTACTCCCTTATTTTTTGTCGTTTTGTTTTGAAGCCGGTGGCGTTTGCTGAACCTGGTTGAATTCCTTTCTTGTAGATGTTCAAGACCCTGCAGGGGTCCCTCCCCCAGCCTGCTCCTGACGTGAAGGCGTCCGGCGCCTCCGAGATGGAGGATGAGGACGCGATGGAGCCTTGCTCAGACTCCTCCGCCGGCACGGGAGATCCCCTTGAGTCGGAAGGGACCGAGCCGTCTGGTGAGTACCCGGGGCACGCCCTAGCAGACTGGACGGACGACGATGAGGAAGCCTCATTCTGCTCTGATGCAGCCTTTGAGGGAGATTCCAACGAGGTGGAGGAGGTCACCGGCCCACTACCGTCGCACGGCCGGCGTCAAGGTGGCGGAGCGACCGCTGCTGACGAGGCAGCCGGGAAGAAGGGCAAGGGTGCCACAGCTTCCCGGCCGGCCTCTAAGCAACTGGCGCCGGGTCCTCCAGCCGGGCAGCGAGCAGACGGCGCCAAGAGGCACCGTGGCGGTGGCCGGAGGCAGGTCCCGGTAGTTGTCGGGTATGGTTTCCTCCTCTTCTCACTTCCATATTTTGAGATGAACTTTGTTCCTGAGAAGCTTGGCTTGACAGGGAGGCGGAGGATGCGGATGAAGACACAACCTCCGCAGCCGAGCGGGCCGGCTGGGCAGCAGCTGATGCTGCCGATAGGGAACTCGAGATAGAATCCAAGCGCTCGTGGGACACGTCCGCAGGGAAGACCGCCGTGGGTCAGCCTTGCCCCAGCCGGGTCGAGGCCGGCGGAGAAGCGTGCGAAGGCTAGACAGGACCCCTCCGCACATGCTCCATGTGGAGGAGCCAGCTAGCGAGGCCGCCTCCAGGCCGACCCTGAGGACCGAAGGGGCTCAGCCGTCTGAGTCGGTAGCCCCGGAGCAGGTGGACCTGGAGACGATCCCGGTTTCTCCCCGGGTCGAAGCAGCTCCTAACGCGCTGGTGCTGGATCTGACCGCGCCGGACACTGCCCCTGATGCTCCAGGGGCGACCATGGATGCGCCGGGCACGGCTCATCCGCCTCCTGCGGAGGAGGTAGCGCCGGCTGGGACGGCGCCCGAGCCGGCCGTTGAGCCGGCATCAGGAGCCGGCGCCATCGTCGTCCCCCAGCAGGGCCCTGTTGTGCCAAGGGCACGGGACCGGCCTGGGAGCCGGCCCATGAAGTCATGGCGGGCGGCGAACGTGGCCCGCCTGCGAATGCCCGCCGACACCGTTCTTTCCGGCGTGCCAGAGCTGGTGACGCTGTTTGAGAGCGGCCGGTCGAAGGTGAAGCCTGCACCCAGGTAGGCCTTGCCTTTTTTGGTTTTTCTTTGCACTTTTTCTCTTCTCTTGACGTCAGTGGGGGCGCGACAGCGCACCCACTGGGTGTAGCCCCCGAGAATCGGGCGGGTTGATTGCCAACTGGGCCGAATCTCTTGGAGGCCTTTTTCTCTGCGTATTTTCCTACAGTGGGGGCGCGCAAGCGCACCCACTGGGTGTAGCCCCCAAGAATCAGGCTGGTTATGCTTTTAACCAGGTCGAATCTTACTCATGTTCCCTTTCTCTCCCCTTTGGCATGCGCTTTACGATGCTCAGGTACAGGCGTACAACGAGCTTCGGGACCAGCACCTGGGGGCTGATAGCCGGATCGCCGAGCTTGAAGTCCGGCTGGGCGAGGCCGCCGTGGAGCGCGACTCCCTTCGCGAATCCGGCGGCCGGCTCCAAGAGCAGCTGGACCTTCTTCAGGCGGAGAAGAAGGAGCTCGAGGCGGCCGGCCGGGTCGAATTGGAGCGGCTCCGAGCCACGCTGCAGGAGAAGGAGGCCTCCTACTCTGCTGATATGGACCGCCTTGCGTCGCTTCATCTTGACGAGGCGAACCTCAAGGACGCCGCCTTGAGGGCGAAGGACGAAGGCCTTACTCAGAAGCAAGCGCAGCTGGGTAAGGCGGTGGAGTCCGCCGCGACCCTCCAGGAGGAAATCGCCCCCCTCACTCATGCGAGTGAGGTGCGGGAGCGCGAGGTCCTCGAGGTCTTTCATGAGACCGACGGCGCCTTCCAGCGTGGGTCTCTTTTCCTTGTTTTGTGTTTGGTTCTTTTGGCCGTCTCCTCCTCTTGCTGTGTTCTTACGTCTCGGGTTTCTTTTCCCCAGATCTCTTCTCCGAGACCCAGGTCGCAGCCAACACCGCCGTTGAGGTGAGTCGTGAGGAGCGCCGCGCGGCCGGGCAGGAGGTGGATACTACCTCCGGCTGGAGCGTCGAGGAGATCGGTGTGGGTCTTCGGGCCCTCCTGCACGTCCTGGGCGAGTTTGTGACTCAGCTCCAGGTTGCGGGTTCGTCGATGGTGGCGGCCCTATGGCTGGAGGGCGTAGAGCCGACGACCATGAGTTGTCTTGCCCGTTGGCTCGCGACGGGTGGAGAGCACCTGGACGCCTGGCGAGCCTCCACAGCGCGGTCTGGGGCTTATGTGGCCCTGCGCTTGGCCAAGTCATGGTATCGCAACCTGAACTTGGGCATGCTGGCTGCCCAGCGCGACGACTCATAGGCAGAGCTGCAAGGCCTGGAGGAGGAGCTCCGGGTGAGGGCCAGCGTCGTTGCCGAGTACGCCGCCTGGGATGACTTCGTCTTGGAGCGGGGTGACGACGGCGGTGTGATCGCTGAGGATCTGCACGGCCTTCAGCCCTACGACGCCGATGGCAGCTCTAACGAGGCGGCCTGGGCTGCGGAATCTGCAGCCGCCTCCAGCGGTGGGGCGTATGCCGACTCCGGGATCAGCGCAGCCGGGGGCTGCAACGGGGGAGACAGCGGATCCACCTCGGGAGGAGCCGGAGGCGGCGATGCTACCACATCAGGAGCAGCAGCCGAGACGACCACTGAGGCCGCTGTCCCATGACTGATGTCCTTTTGTTTTTTTGGTTCTACCCCTGGAGGGATGTAACGAACGCGGGCTGTGGGCCAACGCTTTTTATGAATGTATATATTCAGCATTATATTCGTCACCAAGCGTGTTGTCTTATGATCCCGTCTTTTGATTCCTGGTTGACTTCTCTTATCCGAAGCCATCAAGACGTAAAGAACAAGACATAAGCCAATCAGAGGCCAGCTAGAATGAACCAACTCGAGCCGGTCGTCACTAGTATAGCCGGACTGTGCATGTATTCGACTTGACCCGGCGTCACATCGCGAACCGAGCGACCGGATCCAGCCCGCAGGTTCAAGCGATGGACCGGGAATCAGCCGGTACACTATGTGCCCGACTACAAGGATTGACCATCCGAGCGGCTGGCGAGCCCCCGAGCTTGTTTAAAGCTAGCATGGGGCCGCTCTGCGTAGCCTCCGAGCTTGAGCAAGCGAGCAAGAGGTGGTACGTGGTGTAGCCCGTACACTGAGTGAAAACTCTTTTAGCAAGAGAAAGCATGGAGCATGCTTTTTTCACCATATTAAAACTCTTTTAACAAGAGAAAGCATGGAGCCTGCTTTTTTCACCATGTTTGTTGTTCTCGGCAGTCACAGGCCGTCTTGAGTCTCGGCAATCAAAGGCCGTCTTGAGTCTTGAAGGAGATCGTATATACGATCGAGCCGGCCCGAGTCGGTCGTCCCAAGTATAGCCGGACTGTGCATGTATTCGACCTGACCCGGCATCACATCGCGAACCGAGCGACCGGAGTTAGCCCGCAGGTTCAAGCAAAGGACCGGGTTTCAACCGGTACACTATGTGCCCGACTACAAGGATTTGACCGTTCAGGCGGCTGGCGAGTCCCCGAGCTTGTTTTAAGCTAGCAAGGGCCGCGCTGCTTAGCCTTCGAGCTTGAGCAAGCCAGCAAGAGGTGGTATGATATGTAGCCCGTACACGTGAGTGAGAACTCTTGACAAAAAGAAACATGGAGCATGTCCTTTTTATTGCCTTCTTTGTTCCCTGAAGAGGGAGGAAGATACATGTGTATGCTCTTTCCTTTGCTTGTCTTCTGCCTTTTAGCAATAGAACTGGCGAAGCAACGCCGCGTTCCATGGGCGCTCCGTTTCTTGGCCGGAGTCGTCCCTCTTGCGCTTCCTTGGTTTCTGGGCGTCAATCAGGTAGTAAGCGTTGTTGTGTAACGCGCTACTGATGATGAAGGGTCCCTCCCAGGGGGGTGAGAGCTTGTGCTGGCCGGCAGTGCGCTGGATTCTTCTGAGGACCAAGTCTCCCTCCCTGAAAGAGAGAGGCCTGATCCTTTTTCTGTGGTAGTATCTTAGCTTTTGTTGGTAGATGGTCGTCCTGCTCAAAGCCAAGTCCCTTACTTCTTCGAGGAGATCCACACCATCTTCTCTGGCCTCCTTCGCCTCCGTTTCTGTGTATAGGGTGACCCGAGACGAGTGGAATTCGACATCCGTGGGGATGATAGCCTCAGACCCATATACCAGAAAGAATGGAGTGAAGCCGGTCGACCGGTTGGGCGTGGTGCGGAGGCTCCATAGCACAGCCGGCAGTTCTTCGATCCAGTAGCCGGCTGACCTGACCAGTGGTGCCACCAGCCTTGGCTTGATGCCGGCTAGGATCAGGCCGTTGGCCATCTCCGCTTGGCCATTTGACTGGGGGTGTGCCACCGAGGCCAGGTCGAGCCGGATGCCTACCTTGGAACAGTAGAGCGCCAGGGCGCCCTTGGCAAAGTTGGTGCCGTTGTCGGTGATTATGCTGTGGGGAAGCCATATCGGACAGAGATGTCCGTGATAAACCTGACAGCAGTGGGGTCATCAAGCTTCTTGATAGGCCTGGCTTCGATCCACTTGGTGAACTTGTCGACGGCTACCAAAAGATGTGTCATCCCTCCGCGAGCCGTCTTGAAGGGCCCAACCATGTCGAGTCCCCAGACGACGAATGGCCACGATAAGGGGATGGTTTTCAGTGCTGAAGGCGGCATATGGCTTTGTGCACTGAAGCGTTGGCAGCCTTCATATTTGTCCACCAGATCCACAGCCTCCTCGAGGGTCGTGGGCCAGTAGAATCCATGGCGGAATGCTTTGGCCACCAGGGTTGTGGAGGCGGCGTGATGTTCTCTTTAGTCGGAGGCGTGGTGTTCTCTTTAGTTGTCTTGAGTGTTGTATCTTCCCGACAAGGCTTGTCGGGCCGGAGATTGTTGTCGTTTGTGCACAAGTCAGGGTACTAAAGGGCCCATTCTTTAGTACACCGATAGTCTTTAATAGTCCAGAAAAAATCACCGTACAATTTCATCTTGTGGGTAACTTTATTAGGTATGATTTTGATAGGGAACAATAGGAAAAAAATAGTAACTCACACTAAGCACTAAGTTAATAGGTTAGTCCCAAAAAGTGATAAAATGGCATAAAGCATACAAGATTGATAATATAATAGCATGAAAAAATAAAAATATATAGATACGTTGGAGACATATCAGCCACCCAACTACCCCCGAAGCGTTCTCTTATATGCTAAAGTCGTGGACCGACACGTCCACAGCATCTTCACTAACGCTCCGCCACCTTCCACACACTTCGGAACCCCTCCAACAACAACAATCCCAGAGCGCACCGTAGGTCTCCACCCATAATGGGGATATGGAAGTGGAACCCCACCAAGACTACCAAGCACGGCCATGAAGCGGGGCCCTCCTTAGTTCCGCGAGGAATGAGGAGCTCCACCGACTTCTCCATCTCTCTAGTGTCGCCCCACCTTCCATCTTTCCGTATGTCAAGGTCGACATGTGTTGGAGGTACTGGGAGATGTCCACCCTCCTTCCTTGGCTAGATGCACACCTGCCCAATGGGTGGCATTTAAGCCCAGATTGGGTGCTCGTGTCACCCATCACGGCGAGCGGCCATGGCCGTCTCCTGGAGAGCAATCGCGACAGGTTCACATCCCGTCACATCTCCTCAATGACCTAGGGTATGTCGTTGATTTGCAACTTTATGATACCTTGTTCCAGGATGAGCATGACGTGCGGCGGCAAGCACATTTTGTCAGCCGTGCTCATAGCCCAGAGCTACTCCCGCACGAGTTGTTGGATTTCCCCCAAAAATATGGGTGATGTAGCACAACAGCAGAAAGTGTAAGAGCATATTTATCCATGTGTGGCTTTGGTAATTGACGATAATCCCTACAGACTAATGGTTGCCTTGAGTTATATTCGAAGGTTTTGTCCATAGGCACTTTTTGAAGTCCATCTGTTGGTTTTAAGGAGATTATATGGTGATCAAGGTGGTACTCAAGGTTTTAACCAAAGATTGCTCATCTGAGAGTTGAGCTTACTAAAATCATGTCTTGAAGGATAAGATTGTGTGAGCATTCATGTTTAGCTTCAAGACATCATCTTCATGAAGAGAGAAAATAAGATACATGGTTGATCAACACTAAGTCAAAGAGTGAATCAAGTTGATCAACACACAAAGCGTATAAGATTTACCGAGAGGGATCAAGTGATCCCATGGTATGGTAAGCATTGTCGATTATGCTTTGTATACTAACACATGGTCTACGTGAGAGTTCTATGTGAGGTTAGGTGTGTTTCAATGGGCCTGCGTCAAGAGGAAGATCTCATTCAACCCATGGAAGATTGCGGTGTGGAAGTTCAAGTGGAGCATCACGAAGAGATCATGCTTGAACTTGACGTCCATTGTGGTGACAATGTACTTGCGAAAATGTGTCGAAGAGTGGCTCACCCATAGTGGAGTATGGGAGGGGGGCAATCAACTAGTCTTTATCGAGCCAACGCAATTAAGAAAGGTGGTCCATCTTGAGGAAGTCAAGATCGTCGTCATCTAGCTCAAGTGGACTATGTGCAAGGTATAGGTTTTCCCTTGATAGATTTTCTATTTTATAGGTCTCATTCTAGTAGTTGGGAGACACTGGGTTATAGGATCTATTATAGTACTATCAAGGGTGGCTCTCAAGTGAGTAGCTTCGTCGTTGAGAGCTCAAACCATTTGCATACCTGCATCAACTTTCTTGGTTCTTGTTTGGTGTTTCTCTATGTGAGTTTTAGATCTTATGGTCATCTTCATGACAAGCTCAAGTTCATTTAAAACGGAGTCCGTATGTATCATCTATGATATTCTTGATGTTGGAGTTTTTGCAGGTTCTTCATTCATAGAGGGTTCACATCTCTATATCATTGGCATTTTCGTATTGCACCTACTTAAGATAAAATGCGGAGCTCTTAAGATAAATATTTCCTGTTGTTGGATAGCTCTTGTCGTCCTAAATATAACAACCTTGAGTTTTCTCAATTCGGAGCTCATTTGCACAAGTTATGGCAATTCTGGTGTTCCTACATTCATTCATTCATTCTGTTATGCTGTGGAAAATCCCAGTGGTAGTACCGCTCCCAGCAGCGGTACTACCTCTTATCTATGGTAGTACCACCCCAGTCAGCGCCAGTACCACTCTCGGGCGGTAGTTCCCCGGGCTAGTGTCGCTGGTTGTGCTGGTGCCTTGGGGTCTCGACACTTTTCGTGTCGGACTTGGCGGTTTCTGGCTGGTAGTTCAGTGCGGTAATACCGCTCGCAAGCGGTTGTACCACTTCTTACCACTGCACCAATTCCACCCATGTTTTCTCGGGATGAATCCTCAACACGTCCTGAGCGATAGTAGGAGGCGGTACTACCTCTTATGTGTGGTTGTACCGCTCCTGGCAGCGGTAGTACTACTCCAGCAGAACTACCACTCGCCTGCCTACTCTTTGATCTCTGGCTTTGCCGCCCTAGACGTAGTACCGCTCCCAACAGCGGTACTACCGCTTATGGGCGGTAGTGACTCTCACTAGAGCGGTAGTATCATTTGTGTGTTGAGTGAGGGGGTAACGGTTGGATTTCCCCTCCTATATAAGGAGTTCTTCTTCCCCACTGAACCTCATCCTTTGAGAGCATGTTTCCCCCACTGTTGACCTTCTTCGATCTTTCTATCTATCAATCCCTCCAATGATTCTTGCTAGTTCTTGAGGGAAAAAAGAGAGGAGATCTATATCTACGTTTCCACCAATCACTTTCCCCTCTACCTGAGGGGAACCCGTTGGATGTAGATCTTGGATTTATTTGTGAGCTCCTTGTTCTTCCTCTCATATTCCTCCATACCTTTTATTGTTGTGGAGGGATCTGGGTGTGAGGGACATGACCACTTTTTTTCGTCTTGCCATTGCATTAATTGCATTGTTTTGAGTTCTCCTCGGTGATACGTGGAAGTGTTGTTTTAGAAGCTTATTACTCTTGGGTGCTTTGACTCCCTAGATGGTTGGTGGTGTCTCAAAGCTCAATCATTGTGGTGTAAAGCTCCTGTTAAGCATCGGGGTCTCCAATTAGGTTGTGGAAATTGCCCCGGGAAATTGAGGTCATCTCAAAGCCACAATCCATTGTGGTGAAGCTCCATGGTGTTGTTGGGAGCCGCCAATTAAGTTGTGGAGATTGCCCCAACCTTGTTTGTATGGGTTTGGTGACCGCCCTGAAGTGTCCCTTGGAGGAATCACGACATCTTGCATTGTGCAAGGGTGTGAGGAGATTACGGTAGCCCTGGTGGCTTTTTGGGGATCATTGTGCCTCCACACTGCTCCAAACGGAGATTACCATCCGCAAGGGTGAGAACTTCGGGATACATCATCATCTCGGCATGCCCCAGTTATCTCTTATTCGAGGCCTTTACTTATGCACTTTACTTTGTGCCAGTCATATTGTTTCTTGTTATAGATATTGCTATCATTTAGTTGTTTATCTTACTTAGCATAAGTTGTTGGTGCACATAGGGGAGCCTAGTTGTTCTAGGTTTTATGCTTGACTAATTAAACATTGGTTTTATTCCGCATTTTTTCAAGCCTAAACCATAATTATTTTTAAAGCGTCTATTCAACCCCCTCTAGGTGACAACCACGTCCTTTGAGAAATTATTTCCTTTGGTTAAGAACCAGTGTTTAATAGAATCATTAGGAGGCACTGTACTAACAACGTTAGCACTACCGGCACACAACTACAAAAGATACTTGCACCCAACAAAAGGCAAGAGGGTTGTCAACCCCCTTGTCTCCCTCTAGTTGTAAGATTAAAACTAATAGTGATAAGATAATAGTTTGCAAGACAATAAATAACTAAATAAAATAAACAATAAATAGGATTGCAATGGTAGGAAGTTTGTATTAATGACAATAAAGACCCGATGGCCATTGGTTCACTAGTGGCATCTCTCGCGAAAGCATAACAACGGTGGGTAGATAAATTATTTTTAGACAATTGACAGAATAAGAAATAATTATGATCATCATTCATAGTATAATCTAATATAGGGGGTCGAGGTAATGCTATGGAATGAATTTCCTCATGATGCTCAATCCAAGCCTAAACCTACAAAAGCCTCAACTGAGGAATATGAGAGACATGAGGACTCTCACAGTTGAGAGTTCCGACCGTTGCCGCGATACGCGCCACCTCACTAATTATATCCACACCAACGGTCACATTATTTAAGGGCATTTATGTCAAATCATGTCGGGATGCTTCCAGGCTATAAATAGCCGCTCCCACAACCACTAGTTGTTTGGTTGCTCCGTGAGAAACTGACACTTGTCATTTAGAGCAACCCAAATTCCTCAGAGTCTTCGAGAGTAAATCATCAAGTGAAGAAATACGCCAAACACCAAACCACAAACCAAAAACCAAGTGATTGAGCATCACTGAAGAATTTGTTCTTGTGTGGAACTGAAGCCTTTTACCTTTGAGGACTGTGCATCCTCCAGACAGATAGGTGACCGAGATTGTGAGGGTTTGGAAGTCTGCCCTGAAGACTTACCACGAGTGTTGGGCGAGGACAGTGTGTACTTAGCTCAAGGAGAATACGGTAGGGACCGTGTGTCCCGGGACTGTGTGTCCTTTGGTTTGAATACCAAGCCGCTCCAAACCAGACGTACGACTGTCACAGCAGTTGGAACTGGGTCATCAACAACTGTCTTCATTGTGATACGGGTTCTTTTTCTTCAACTCTTTCAATTCCTCAATATTGTATGTTGAAGACTTTCATTGTCACTATTTGAAGAATTTCTTGAAGACTTTCTATGAATTTCCTCAACCTCAAATTCTTCATACCAGTTAATCTTCACCTCCTTATTATGTGCCTGCATACTGTGCAAACCGATTCTCATAATCCTCATCAAGTAAATTGTTGTTGTAATCTTTGCACCTGTGATCCTGCGCTACTTCTGCTGCACGTTATTCATCCGTGATGAATTTCCTCAGCGATGAAATTCTAAAAATTGCCTATTAACCCCCCCCCCTCTAGTCGATATAACGCACTTTCAATTGGTATCAGAGCAAGGTACTCCCTGGTTCTGTGTGATTTTGGTTTAACCACGTGGAGTTTTAGTTATGTCGACTGCAGGTATGATCAAGGTTACTGAAGGATGTCCTGCCTTCGAAGGAAAGGACTTTCCCTACTGGAAGACCAAGATGCAAATGCATCTTCAGGCTATTGACAATGATATCTGGTACATTGTGGAACATGGCATTCCCTCCATCGCTATTACCGCCTCTGTCGCTGATGTGAATAAATTCAAGCAACTTGACTCTCAAGTGAAGAATATCATCTGTGGCCATCTGAGCAAAGGTCAGTATGGCAGAGTGAGTGCTTTGGGCTCTGCAAAACTTATCTGGGATAGGCTGTCCAAAGTCAATGAAGGAATTTCAACTCAGCGTGACTCTCATGTTGATGTTCTTCGCAATCTCTTCAATCACTTCAAGCGGCTTGACAATGAAAGTTGCCCAGATACCTTTGATCGCCTCACTGACATCTCAAATGAACTGCAAGCACTTGGACCTCGAGACATCACTGACCATGAAGTTGTGAAGAAACTGCTAAGATCTCTAGATCCATCCATTGATACACTGGTTCTGATGATTCAAGAAAGAGTAGACTATAAGATGCTTGATCCTGATGATATACTCGAAAGACACAATACTCATGAATTGCAACAGGAAGAAAAGAGAGATTTGTATAGACCAAACTACTCTAGACCTCTTGCGCTGAAGGCCAAAGCAATTTCCTCATCTGAAGAAGAAGACATAGATTGCAACATTGGTGATGCAGAAGAAATTGGACAGGAGCTTACAATGCTCGTGAGGAAATTCCAGAAGTTTACAAGGTGTTGCCAGTTTGGTAAATCTTCAAGAAGAGATATGAGGAATTCATAATCTTCATCTGAGGACTACAAGAAAAGAACCTGCCTAAAATGCAAGAAATCTGGTCACTATATTGATGATTGTCCTTGCTGGGTTAAGGAATCAAAGAAAAAGAAATACAATGATGAAAGTTCTGATGACTCGAAGAAAAAGAAGAAATCTTCAAAATCTTCATCCTCAAAGTCCTCATCGCACAAGAAGACTAGTTTCAGAAAGGCTCGGGCACTCATTGGCAAGGAAATGGATTCTGAGGAAGAATCTGAGGAATGTGATGAAGAGGAATGTTTTGAAGAAGATTCAGAGTCTGGTGCGGCAAGTCTTGCCCTGGCTACCACATTCGTCGGCAAGTCAATCTTCAACCTTGAAGAAAATGACAACGCTATCTACACTTATGACTATGTTGATGGCTTCGCTTCAACCTATTGCTTCATGGAAAATGGTTCAAACGTATCGAATCACACTTCCTCCTCGGATTCAAGTGACTATGAACCTGATGATTATAAAAAACACAGTTACAGTAAACTTGCCAACATTGCAACTAAACAACAAAGTGCCATTGAAAAGCTTCAAAAACTGCTAGACAGAAGCGATGACCTGTTGAATAATGAAATGAATCATACACAAATCCTCACTAAAGATGTGAAAAGTCTTCAGTCAAGATTTGATAGTCTTCCAGATCGTTATGGCACAGTCTTGGCTGATCATGAGAAACTTTCCTATGAATTTATTCAAAGGAAACTTGATCCTCAGAAGTTGAAGATGTCTCATGATGATCTTTGAGTGGAAAACGATTCATTACTTGTTCAACACATCAGTGTTGCTCAGGTTGAATTCACTCCATCATGTCTCAAATGCATCGAGCGTGAAACTGCCAATTCTTCACCAGAATCATCAAATGCTTCTATTGATACAAATTTTTCAACTGCTCCTGTGGTAACAAATTCCTCACTTGAGGAAACCACAAATGTTACTGACGAAAATGCAGGTCTGAAGGAATTGTATGTAACAGGCAAGTACAAAAGTCTCAAAGGGCATCAAACCCTTTGCGATGTGCTCAAAAAGCAGATTTTGAACAGTAACACGAGGAAAGAAGGAATTGCCTTTGAAAGGGAACTGAATAACGATGGATCATACTGGAAACCTGAGCAGTATCCCAAAACCTCATGGGTTGCTGCTAAAGGACCTCGTGTTGATCAATCCAATCTAACAGGCTTTGCATGTGAATTATCCTATTCCTTAGATGAGTCATTTGACTCCAACTATAAACTGTTCAAAAATCAATCTCGTGAAGTGTTTGCTCGATATGTTGGAACTAACTGCAGGAATGGACCACCCGTCAGGAAAATCTGGGTCCCCAAAATTTGCTTTGAAAATCTTCAGGTGAATGTCCTCACGACACCACCTGTGAAGAACCTGAACCCCAGATCAAATTCCTCAGGTGGACCAAACTCTTCAAGAGGATCAAAATCCTCAACTGGTCAAAACTCTGCTCGTACTCGTGCTAATGCTTCTGATATGCAGGGAAATTACAAGGGATATGAATAAGAGCATTATACCTCAAATCATTATGTTCATAAATCCTCAAAGAACTTCTTTGCCTATTCATTTGAGTACTCTACCCCCCTACTGTGAAAAGAAGTGCATTAGCTTCAATGCCCCCTTTCTCATATGGTGCTCGCAGGATGATGAACTCTTTGCCACCCCTTCAGATGTGGGCGGTGAAGAAATTTAACTAATCACTTCTACAGGTCAGGTCTCTAGATGAAAATCATCATCTGAAAAATTTGCTGGAGACCTGAGGAAAATGCTTGATTGGACGCAAGCTAAAATTGATGAAATGATAACATTTCACACGTCCTTAAATTTACTGTTTATGATGAAATTCCTATCTGATGAAATTGATATCATATTCTTCAAGTCTAAAGCATATGAGATGGTAAGTTGTACTAATTCATCTTCAGAATGACAAACCCAAGAGTACTGAGTGGGTTCTTGATAGTGGTTGCACAAACCACTTGACTGGTGATAAAAGTTTGCTGATGAATACGCCACTGACTCCATCACTACTGAAGCAAATCACTTATGCTGACAAAGGTAAAAGCAAGATATTGGGACTTGGCAAAGTGGCTATTTCCAAGGACAAGCACATGGACAAAGTGATGCTTGTCAAATCCCTTGGGTTTAACCTCATGTCAGTCTCAATGCTTTGTGATATTGATATGATTTTTATTTTTGGAAATATAGATGTGTAGTCATCATGGAATCTGAGAGATCCAAAGTCTTCGAAGCCTTTAGGAGAGGAGATTTGTACATTGTTGATTTATCCACAGGTCCTCAACCAGCCACGTGCTTACTTGCAAAAACCTCAGAAGGCTGGCTATGGCAACGAAGACTTGGTCATGCAGGCATGAGGAATTTGCACATGCTACCGAAGAAAAAGCATGTCATTGGCATCGAATCCATCAAATTCCTCAAGGACCACCTCTGCGGTGCTTATGAGTTTGGAAAAATGACCAGATCCAAACACCCCTCGAAGATTACCATGACTACTACTTGTCCGTTTGAATTGCTTCACATGGATCTATTTGGACCTACTCATTATGCCATTCTAACCAATGTAGCATCCTTATATGGTTTTGTCATTGTTGATAACTATTCTCGATATACTTGGGTGCATATCATTCTGTATAAAACTGAAGTGCAGGAAGTCTTCAAACGATTTTCCTCAAGGGCCTGGACGAACTTCGGCGTCAATACCAAACACATCAGGAGTGACAACGGGACAGAATTTAAAAAATATTTGTCGTGATGATTATCTTGATGAACTTGGCATTACTCACGAATTATCTACTCCTTATACTCCCCAACAGAATGGCGTCGTTGAACGCAAGAACATGACTCTGGTGGAAATGCACGGACCATGCTTGAAGAATACCAGACTCCTCATCGTTTCTGGCCTGAAGCTATCAACACTGCTTGCCACATCATCAACGGGGTATATCTTCACAAATTCCTAAAGAAAACCTCATATGAACTCCTCACTGACAAGAAACCCAATGTAAGTTATTTCAAAGTCTTCGGTGCAAGATGTTGGATTAGACATCCTCACCATAGCTCAAAATTTGCACCTAAAGCACATGAGGGTTTTATGCGTGGTTACCAAAGGACTCGCACACCTACAGAGTCTTCAACACCTATCACAACAAGTTCGATGAAACTAATGGCTCGCAAAGAGAGAAATTGCCACATGTGCCAGATAAACTATCTCCTGAGGAAGCAATCAAGTTCAAAGCTACTGAAGACATTGTTCCTACTAAGGAAATTGCTGAAGAAATCGTCCCCAACACTGATGAAATTGAAGAAGGTGCTCTTGAGGAAATTGCTCCACAGCAAATTCCCGAGCCCACACAAAATCCTCAACCATCTCATCCAAGGATAGCAAATGAAGTAGAACTTGGCAAAATCCTCGATGACATCCATGCGCCAGGTCCTCTCACTCGCTCAAAAGCTTCACATTTAGTTACTTTTTGTGGGCATTCCTCCTTTGTGTCTATCACAGAACCCTCAAAAGTTGTTGAGGCTTTCATGGAACCTGAGTGGATTGAAGCCATGCAAGATGAACTTCTTCAATTCAATCTAAATGATGTGTGGGAACTCGTCAAACGACCAGATCCTCGCAAGCACAATATCATCGGCACCAACTGGATTTTCCGAAACAAAGAATATGAGGATGGTCAAGTGGTGAGGAATAAGGCACGACTTGTAGCCCAAGGCTACACACAGGTTGAAGGAATTGATTTTGATGAAACTTCTGCACCTGTTGCTAGACTTGAAGCTATTCAAATTCTACTTGCTTATGCTAATCATCATAACATTACTTTATATCAAATGGATGTGAAAAGTGCATTCCTCAATGGTAAGCTTGAGGAAGAAGTATATGTTGCTCAGCCCCCATGTTTTGAGGATCCAAAGAATCCATACAAAGTCTTCAGACTCAAAAAAGGCACTATATGGCCTCAAGCAAGCCCCTCAGGCGTGGTATGATACATTGAAGGAATTCCTCATGAAGAAAGGCTTCAAACCTGGTTCACTCGATCCAACTCTTTTCACAAAATCCTATGATAACGAACTATTTGTGTGCCAAATATATGTCGATGACATTATCTTTGGCTATACTGACAAACGTTACAATGATGAATTTGCTTACATGATGAGTGAAGAATATCATATGTCTATGATGGGGGAGCCGAAATTCTTCTTAGGTCTTCAAATTCGTCAACAACACAAAGGCATCTTCATATCAGAGGAGAAATACCTCAAGGATGTTCTGACGAAATTCGACATGCATGAATGCAAAGGCATCAAGACTCCCATGCCTACCAACGGCCACCTCCGCACTGACGAAAATGGTAAAGCTTTCGATCAGCAGGTATATCGCTCGATGATTGGCTCTTTATTGTATCTATGTGCATCTAGGCCATATATAATGCTTAGTGTTTGCATGTGTGCTCGTTTTCATGCAAAACAGAAGGAATCAAACCATAAGGCTGTGAAGCATATTCTTCGATACTTAGCTCACACACCAACACTAGGATTATGGTACCCCAAGGGCTCAAATCATCAACTCATTGGATATTCTGATTCTGATTATGCTGTTGACCGTGTAGATCGCAAGTTAACATCATGCACATGCCATTTCCCCGGCAGATCATTAGTCTGCTGGTCCTTAAAGAAGCAGAACTGTGTTTCTCTCTCCACTGCCGAAGCTGAGTACATTGCTGGTGGATCTTGTTGTGCTCAATTGCTATGGATGAAGCAAACCCTCAAAGACTACGGCATCAACATGAAGAATGTACCTCTATACTGCGACAATGAGAGTGCAATCAAGATCGCCTACAACCCAGTACAACACTCGATGACTAAGCACATCCAGATTCGTCATCATTTTCTGCATGACCATGTCCTGAAGGGCAATATCATCATTGAGCATGTGAAGACTGGCAATCAACTAGCGGATATTTTCACCAAGCCCTTGGATGAGAGAAGGTTTTGCAAGTTGCGGTGTGAGCTAAATATCTTAGAGTCTTCAAATGTTTTGTGAAAACATACACACATCCTAACACTTACGAAAATTGATGACTTAGATGTGCAACAAATGAAGAATCTGTTTTCTTCAATCAATGAATAATATCATTCTTAGTGTGAGCAAATTAATGAAGAATTTGGTTCTCACGGCCCTACGACAATTGTACGCGGCGCCTAAAATCATCATTCTTATACGGTGGGTCATTCCACCACCCAACTTTGAAATTCTTCTTGCTGTTTCTCTTCAACGTTGAAATTCATCAACGTGGCGCTTTGTCACAAAATCCTCAAGATTTTCAAAATCATCAAAATCTTCAAATTCTTCAAAAACGTTTGATGATTTTCATTTGCCTATATATATATATATATGTATATATATATAGACTGATATTTCGAAGTCCTCAACAACATTCACTTATAGCTCTGTCTTCAGTTTGATATTTCATCTAAGTGAATGTGATCGGACCCGACTCCCCTCTATGATATACTCAACCCAGTCTATTCATTTTTTTCATATGCGTTCTACTTGAAACTTGTTCAAAATCCTCACTGTGTCCTTGTCAGCTGAGGACTTTGCAACAAAATCCTGAAAACTTCAAAAATGAATTTTATAACGTTACACAGTAACTGGACCCACTTCCCACGATCGGATAAGCACGATCTCCACTGCTTTAATCGTGGCCTCCACATGTTGTGCGGAGACCAATGGGAAAGGGCAGTTCGGTCCGAAAGTTTCGGCCGAACAGTTTTTCACCTGAGCTATAAATAGGCCCTTAATCCCCCCCTTAGTTAAAACTCTTCCTCCTCTCATCTTCTCTCCGCTCGAGCTCAACCCTAGCTCCACGGCTAGCAATCTCGTCGCCGGTGAGGAACAGCTTCACTGCCTCGCCCTCGCCGTCGCCGAACTCACGCCGGAAGCGGAATATCTTCCTCCGCCACCGCCGTAGCTGACTTCTGCTGCCAAGTTAGGGCGCAGAAGATAGAGGGAGGGAGGGAGAGGGAGAGAGAGAGAGGTCCTCAAAGAAGCAGAACTGTGTTTCTCTCTCCACTGCCGAAGCTGAGTACATTGCTGGTGGATCTTGTTGTGCTCAATTGCTATGGATGAAGCAAACCCTCAAAGACTACGGCATCAACATGAAGAGTGTGCCTCTATACTGCGACAATGAGAGTGCAATCAAGATCGCCTACAACCCAGTACAACACTCGAAGACTAAGCACATCCAGATTCGTCATCATTTTCTGGATGACCATGTCCTCAAGGGAAATATCATCATTGAGCATGTGAAGACTTGCAATCAACTAGCGGATATTTTCACCATGCCCTTGGATGAGAGAAGGTTTTGCAAGTTGCGGTGTGAGCTAAATATCTTAGAGTCTTCAAATGTTTTGTGAAAACATACACACATCCTAACACTTATGAAAAATTGATGACTTAGATGTGCAACAAATGAAGAATCGATTTTCTTCAATCAATGAAGAATATCATTCTTAGTGTGAGCAAATTAATGAAGAATTTGGTTCTCACGGCCCTACGACAATTGTACGCGGCGCCTAAAATCATCATTCTTATACGGTGGGTCACGCCACCACCCAACTTTGAAATTCTTCTTGCTGTTTTTCTTCAACGTTGAAATTCATCAACCTGGCGCTTTGTCACAAAATCCTCAAGATTTTCAAAATCATCAAAATCTTCAAATTCTTCAAAAACGTTTGATGATTTTCATTTGCCTATGTATATATATATATATGTATATATATATATAGGCTGATATTTCAAAGTCCTCAACAACATTCACTTATAGCTCTGTCTTCAGTTTGATATTTCATCTAAGTGAATGTGATCGGACCCGACTCCCCTCTATGATATACTCAACCCAGTCTATTCATTTTTTTCATATGCGTTCTACTTGAAACTTGTTCAAAATCCTCACTGTGTCCTTGTCAGCTGAGGACTTTGCAACAAAATCCTGAAAACTTCAAAAATGAATTTTATAACGTTACACAGTAACTGGACCCACTTCCCACGATCGGATAAGCACTATCTCCACTGCTTTAATCGTGGCCTCCACATGTTGTGCGGAGACCAATGGGAAAGGGCAGTTCGGTCCGAAAGTTTCGGCCGAACAGTTTTTCACCTGAGATATAAATAGGCCCTTACCCCCCCCCCCCCCTTAGTTAAAACTCTTCGTCCTGTCATCTTCTCTCCGCTCGAGCTCAACCCTAGCTCCACGGCTAGCAATCTCGTCGCCGGTGAGGAACAGCTTCACTGCCTCGCCCTCGCCCTCGCCGAACTCACGCCGGAAGCAGAATATCTTCCTCCGCCACCGCCGTAGCTGACTTCTGCCGCCAAGTTAGGGCGCAGAAGATCTGAACCGAAGAGCTTCAGACTTTTACTGCTCCTGTTCTTCGTGTTCTTCGCTCAGGGTAATTAAAATCTTATTTTACTGCCTCTGTTGATCTATTATTTCATTTTAGACTGTTGAAATATGTTTTTCCTCAGATTGTCCGTCAGCGACGCACACTCATTCCTTAAACACTTGATGAATTTCACTAAGCCACTCAAATTCTTCATGAGATTCCTCAATTGTGTAAATTCTCGAATATGCACAACTCTAGAACCCGAGATCAGAATGCTTAGTCAAAATCCTCAACCCACTGGTCAAATTCCTCAACTTCTAAAAAAATTCAATTTCTTCAAATCCGAGAATGCATGTGACCTCTCCAAATTCTTCACACCCATACTTTGTTCACACGTACAAAATGTCAGCTGATGAATCACTAGGTTCTCATCAACTTAACTCATTTGCAGCGTTCCTCGAAGAAACTTTACCAGTGTCATCAGAATCTTCAAGAGTGCATATTCCTCAGCAAAAGCCTCAGTTGAAGAAAATGGAAGATGACGGGAAGCAAAAGGGAGGAAAGAAGCTTGAACAGAACACTGCAGTTGATATTCCTTAAGAAATATATGCTGACTACTCCACTCCTGATGAGGTAACATATGGCAAGAAACCATGGCGAAGCGCAAGATCAGGCTTCGGAAAATCGAACGCGGGTGGGCTAAGGAGTGGAAAGAATACCGCTATGTAACTCCAAAATATGCGAAGAAATTCGCCCACAAGCCACCTTGCAAGAGGCCTCCTGAGGGTGATCAACAAGCTGCTCATCCCTCAAGCGTTGAAACAATTGAGAATTACCTTGATGAGAAAGACAAACATTTGTCTAAGCTTTAGAAGAAAGCAGAAGCAGCCATGAAGAAATTCAATGATGACTCTGCTGCTGCTGCCACTTCCACCACCTCTTCAGCTGCTGAAGCCTCTGGTACAACTATTCCTCAGAAGAAGACTGTGCCAAAGAAACCAAAGGCCTTAGCGCCAAAAGAGCAATTGCCTCAGAAGGCTACACCAGTGCCAAAACCTTCAACAGCACCACAATCCTCATAGCCTCAACAGAAGCAGATAGTTAAGCATCAGCCTGCTCATTCCAGTTCCTTAGTGCCATCCGCCACAAGTTCTGCCACAAAGTCTTCACGACCTCTCTTGAAGAATAAAATGTCTGTTGGAAGAGGCATCATGCCTAGTCCTAGCAAAGTCATCAACATTCCTTCTACATCAGAAGGAAGCCAGGAATTTCATGATGAAACTCTTCAAGCAATCATCAGAAACAAGCAGCAACGAGTTGCACAAGCCTCAGGAAGCTCTATTCCTCTTGCCATGGATACGAAGGTTCTGTTGTACTTCATCAACATCTGGTATGAAGATCCAAACACTCCCATTGATGACTTGAAGCTTCCCCCGGCTATCAGTCACATGGATGCCACCTTCATCAATGAGGCAAAATGGAAATAACAGCAAACCAAGCAAGCAAAGGCTGCTAAACTCAGGAAGGAGAAATTCCTCAAGCAGAATCTCCTCAATCTGACGCCTGAAGCTCTTGCTTCAACTCAGGCTGAACTAAAAACCTTGACAGGGAAGTACACAAGGCTATTTGATCGTCAAAGTGTCAAGGTGAATTTCATCAAGGTTGCAACAGCTACAGTTGATGAATACAACAACAAAGTTGCTCCTCCTGTGCAGCAAAAGCTACCTGAATCCATCTACACTGTTCAGCTGACAGAAGAAGATGAAGCTGATGAACCTGCTGCTGAGGAAATTCCTCAAGATGCTCCAGTTGAAGAATCTGCTCCAACTGAAGAAAATGTTCTAGCTGATGAAAATGATTCAGCTGAGGAAACTGCGAGGACTGTGTCTGCACCAGCTCCTGATGAAACTATTCCTTCACCACAACCCTCAAAGGTGAAGAAGATGATTCCATCCGCATCAGACGTGAAGAAGACCAAAGCTGGTGAGAAAGAAGCAAAGAAGAGAAAAGCTTCAATGACCTTAGAATCCTCAGAGGCCAAGCGCCCAAAGATCACTCAGACAGAGTCTTCAACTGCCCTTGTGGATGCTACGCCTCTGAATGTAGCTCCATCCTACTCATTGGTTCCCTTCGGAGTTGACTATGTCATTCCTGAAGATGATGAGGAAATGGAGGATGGTGAAGCTGAAGAAATCATGGATGAGGAAATACAAATTGATGATATTCCTCAACCTACCATTCCTCAGAAGACATCTGATGAAATAGTGGGTGATGATGAAACTGGGTGCACCACTCCAGTCATTCATGATGACTTCTGGGAAGAAACTTATCACTCACCAAGGTCAATCCAAATCCCTCCTACTCCTGCTACAACAGAAATCCTCACAAGATCTGATGGGAAGACTTTCCGTGAGGAATCTTCTCAAGAATCAGCTGCATCAACTAAAGATAATGCAGCGACTAATGCTACAACTGCCTCCTCCAACAAGCAAATTCCTCAAGCTGAGGAAAATCCTCAACCTGATGAAAATGCTCAGAATGAAGAATATGCTCTAGCCCCAAATACTGAAAGTGCTATTGTTGTGGTAAACACAGAAACAACAATGATAGTAGCTCCTCCTCAAGAATAACAACATAATCCTCAACCGCAGCAAAATCAGCCATTTTCAAAAAGGCCAAAGTTTCAAAAGGAAGGATTTTAGGAAGAACGGATGTACTTCACTCGCGCAAATCCTTATGATAAGGTTCACATCAGGCACCAGAAGTTTTGGACGAGGAACCAGCTCAACTACTATGCTTTAGTGCTCTGTGGGAGGAAAGATATTTCAGCACAAGCATATTCCTCACTGTGACATGGAAGAAATTACTTGCTTCACTCCACTCCTCGATGTTCTTCACCAAGCTGGACTGCTGCCTCTCTGCACTGACATTGGTGACTGGAACTGCGACATAATTCTTCAGTTCTACGCCAAACTGCACATCTCTGGAGACCCGAAGGATGTCAACACTTGGGTTTTGGATTGGATGACTCAGCACACGCACTACAAAGAGCCTGCCACTGAATTGCTTCGAGCTCCTCTAGTCTCAATTCCATCAGAGAATGCAATGCTGATGTATGATGAACGTGAGCTACCCAACAGACTGATGGAAGTCCTCATGAAGCCTTTGGCCAAGGACCAACCTCCAAGGACTCACTTTCTGGTTCAAGACTTGAAGTATGAACCACGAACAGTCTACAGAATCCTGGCCAATGTCATCGCTCCTATCAAAGGCCATGATGATGAAGAAGATGTCTTAGGCATCATGAAGAATATACTTTTCATCCATGGCATACCAATAAACCTTCATGACTTCTTCTTGAGGACTTTGGCTGATAATGAAGTGTCGCCTTTTGACATGAAGATTTATGCTCCCTGGATCATGAGATTCATCATAAGCAGGTCAGGCATCAACTACCATGCTGATTTTCCTAATCACATCGGATATCTGCCGCCCATCAGAGTCATCAAGAAGACATTTGAGCCTGTTGAAGGCAAAGGAAAATCTGTTAGTGATGAAGGAAATTGGCCCCTTGATGGTCAGTTTCGCGAAGCAGGGTCATATTCTTCATATGATGACACTGCTACCCAAGATCCACCAAGCCCTACTGCCCCAAGAGTGATGAATAACAGGGAGCTACTCCTCAGTCTTCATCAAAAGGTCGATCGCAATCACAAATGGGTCAAACATCAATTCAGTGCCATTGTGAAAACCCTCTATGAGATTCAGAATGCAGTGAGGAAAAATCACTATTATCTTCATGAGGTGTTTGATCGTACCTGGGCCACCTTGGCTCATCTGAAGACTCAAGAAGAACTTGAGGAATTGGAGTTTACTCAGGACTTCGACTGGCTGTGGCCTCCCAAGAAGAAATTCAAGCCAATTCTAGTTCCTGACCTTGAGAACAGTTCTTTTTCTTCATTACGCACTGCTTAGTCAGATGAAGAACCAGAAGACACTGCAACTGGTCCAAGGAAGAAGCACGTAACCAAGAATCCTCACGCCTCTTCATCAGCCAAGAACTGAAAGTCTTCATGGGGTGTTAGTCCTCAGTTTTGTCCCTTTTCGTCACTTGATGACAAAGGGGGAGAAATCAGAGTTAGTCTTCAAACAGGATCTATTTTGGGGCTTATGAGCTGTCACAGCCCTAGATTATATCTTGTAGTTAGTTGCATCAGTAAGCATTCATGAATGCATTCAAATCAATTTAATTCAAATTTGGATGATCTACAAATGGGGATGACCAAACCCTAACACCAAACAACATCCAAATAGGTTCAACAAGAGAAAAATCCTAGCTACTCTATATTCAAAACAAAACCCTAGCAACTCTATGTGCAAAACAATTCAAAAGTGGTGACAAATCAATGAACCAAAATGGTTTTCATAAACGTCCATCATTTTTGATAAATGTTGGAAAGAAAATATCACGGGTGATATATATTTTCAAAATACTTTTGGCATTTTATTTTAAACTCAAAAGCCACTGAAATCAATTAATTAATTGATTTCAAATACTTCCTAGTTTTATAAAATGTTGAAAACTTCACATGGGGTTGGAAATATTCCAAATAACACCCGAGAGTTGTTTACCTATTTTCTTTGAATTAGTTGGAGCCAAAACAAATAAAACAAATGTTAGAAATAACAAAACAGAAAAGAATAGAAGAAAAAAAAAGGAAACGCTTACCTGTCGCCCCTGTAGGCCCAGCCCACCAGGGCCTCCCCCTACTCGTCGTCTTCCCCGAGCAGCTGCGTGGCAGGAGCGCGTGCGCCGGCTCCACCTCCTGCTTGCCACCTCCTACTCGTCCCCGTCTTTATCTCCTCGCCCGTGGATAGCCCAGACCCCCCTCGAGCTCATCCTCCTCTTCTCTCACGAGTTCCCTCTTCTCTCTCTCTACTTTCCCTCGTTGCCGCCATTGCCGAGATCTCCAAGCTCGCCTCCAGCTCGTCTCCGGCCACCCCTCGCCTTCCTGACCAGTTCATCAGCTCCGCCTCGCCGAGATGCTCCTCACCGTCAACCTCCCCGAGCACCTGACCCACTGCAGCGTCGCCATCGCCACCTTCTTCCTCCTCCGGTCGCCGGAGCTCCCCACCTCGATTCGCCGGCCAGAGACTCTCTCCGACCTCCCCGATGCCAGAAATGGATCCCTAGTGAGCCCCTGCTCCTTTCCCCTCTCCTCCCTCGCTCTGCCGTGCCCTGTAGCCCACTCCCCGCATCGGCCGAGCTCCGGCCACCGCGAGAGCACGTCGCCGGCCCTGCTCCGGCCACCTTCCCTGGCCCTGGATGGGTCTGGCGGACGAGGCAGAGCCTGGGCTACGCCCCAATGCTCTCGGCCCTCGAATCCGAGCCTATAGCGCGTTTTTGGCCAACTCCGGCGAGCTTCCGCCGCGGCTATGGTCGCCGGCGACCACCCTCCGGTGGGAGTCGACGTGGCCAGCCATTAACCATTAACCCCCCTCCCCAGAATCGCTGACAGAGGGCCCCACATGGGGTCAAAGCTTGATTAGCTTCGGGTTTGACCGGGGATTAGCCCTGTGTCACTGACCGGTGGGCCCTGGCTGTCAGGTTTGACCTGACCCAGGCCAGTTGACTGCTGACGCAATGCTGACGCAGTAATTAATTTCCTATTATAAAATAAATCCAGGAAATTGCTAAAACTTGTAAAAATCATAGAAATTAAAATATAATTCGGATGAAAATAATTTATATATGAAAAACTATCAGAAAAATCCAAGGAATCTGATCATGGCATTTTCATGCATGTTTGAAAAAGTTAACAACACCAAATAGGCAAAATGATGAATATGGTAAATTTAATAAATAGTTTGGAGTTGGAAATTGATACTTATTTGATTTCCACTTCAATTGTTATGACCAAACATTGGTCAATGCAAATCAGTACCTCAAAATACTAACTCCATACATGTTGGAATAATTTGTTTGAGCATCAGGTCGAATCAATTATATGGATACTTGGAAAGATACCCGGCTTGACGTGATGTTTGAATCCTAATTCAAACCAACTTCAACTTAAGAAATGATAGCCACATTAGCCATGCCACCTTTCATTTCATGTCTTGAGCATGCATCCTAGTGTTGCATTTCTGTGAAGTAATTGTTGTTCTTTCTTGTTTGCCGGTGTTGTTCCCTCTCGGTAAACGATGTTTCCGACGATGTGATCGTTGACATTGATGAAGACTCATTGCTATCTACAGACGTGTCAGGCAAGCAAACCCCCCTTGAGCATATTGAAATAAACCCACTCTCTCGCTCCTGCTCTCTTTTACTGCATTAGGACAAACACGATTCAACTGTACATGTTATCGGTAGTTGAACCCATTCCTTTGCATGACCTGATTTTGTCACAGTAAATAGTTCAAACCACTTAGCATGAGTAGCAACTGCTTGAGCCTTGTTGTGCTTACTCATCCATGCTTGTTTACAATGCCTGCTATGCTTAGAGTCGTGTTGGGTCTGATCCGTCTGAATGATGAATCGGAATGGTTGTGTTCATATCCTACAGTGTGAGAGTAAACGTGTGAATCTGATTTGGTAAAGGTAGCGATGAGAGGCCATGTAGGAGTACATGGTGGGTTGTCTCATTGGGACCATCCTTAAGAACTGAGTTTTGTGTGTGTTATCCAAGACAAGATACTACCACACATTGGGATACTTAATTGACCCTCTTGTCTTATTAATCGCCTAGATCTCTGTCCAGGAGTTGCAATTAGTTTTTGGTGTTTGTAGAAAAAGTGTTGGTGGCCGTGTTTAGCTCTGCCCGACGGGGTAGGCTTCTCTGCGGTAGATACACAGTGGGACGGTGTACCAAGTGGCACCCGGATGGGGGGCTTGGGAACCGTGCGTGCATCGTTTGGGGCCGTAGAGGAAACCTCGGCCGGACTTCCTTGCGGGTTCAGTTTCAGATAGGCGATAAACCTGGACTAGGGTCTTGTGTGGTTAACGGTCGTGGCCGACACCCACGCCAGTGCTTCCACTTGAAGGGTGCCGAGATTCATGACGTGCATATGGTGCTAAGTAGTGGGAGCATGTGTGAAGAAGTATACCCCTGCAGGGTGATTCAATCTGTTCGAATAGCCACGTCCTCGGATATGGACTACTTGGAAACATTAGGTGGTACATAGACAATTTAAATGGATACTCTAAAACATGCAAGATAAGTGTGAGTGCTATGGAAGGCCTTCTCGTAGGGAGACGAGAGTGGATCCGTAGTGGTGTATTGAATTGGTGAATATGTGGACTCGTGTGCGTTATCCCACCTCAAATAAAGAACTTGTAGTCGTAGTACAGGTTAGCCAAGAGTCAAAGCTGGCTTGCTGCAATCAAACCCCACAATCCTTTCATTGAAACATGATGCATATGTAGATAGTTCTGATGTAAGACTTGTTGAGTACCTTTGTACTCACGGTTGCTTTATTTATGTTTTTGCAGAGAAGACTTAGACTCATTAAAAGGTTTTACGCGATGTGTTCGATGTTGACCGGAATAGCTTGGGAATCCCAGACAGAGGTCTAGCTCCTTTGGTAGGGTCGTAGTAGCTTTTCAGGCTCTTCCAGCCACTTTTAGTAGATGTCTGTACCCAGACATGATTTGCTTCCGCTTGTCGTTTGTATGACTTGAGTGTCGGGTCACGAGACCCCCGTTTGTAATATCATACTATGTTGACTCTTATAAGTCTTTAATAAATGCTTGAGTCATAGAGTTATGTTGTGATGCCATGTTGTATCTACACATATCGTGCATAATGTGTGTATGTTTGAAATGCATTATATGTGTGGGATTCGACACCTAGTAGTACTCTTTACAGGGAAATGCCTCTTTGTGATTCCATCGAGCCTTGGTAGTTTGCTACTGCTCGGAAGACATTGATCGACCGGCATGTATCCTTCTTTGCTGCCGTGTCTGTCCCCTCAGGGAAATGTCACGCGGTGTAATGGAGTCCTTGTAGCTTGCTACGACTCTTCTACACACGCTGATGACCGACACCTGCTTTGTTGGGTTATGTATGCCTGTCCCTGTACGGTTGTACCGCTGGGGTTTATAACTAGTCATGTCGACCCGGGTTCTTTGTCGTTTGAACGCTAGCAACATATTCATATACGTGAGCCAAAAGACGCAAACGGTCCCGGCCAAGGTAAGGTGGCAGCCGTGGAGTTTACCTTGCGTGAGGCCGCAAAGTGATGTGATGTGTTACAGGCTAGGTTCTTATGACTCAGGGTCGGGGTCCCGACATGAACTTTATTAAGTTACAAACTCTTGGTTCTTCTGAAGTGTTTTATGTAATGAGTTCTAACTTAAGCCCGATGGTACTCTGACTCTTTCGAACATTTTTATTCGCATGCTTATTCCTCAAAATATATTAATGCATGCATGCTGAAATTCATCAGATACCATTTCTCAACATGCATTCTTAAATTCCTCATTTTATATGTCATATATATGCATGATTTACAAGATACAGGGGGAGATCTCCATGATATAAATCATCAATGTGCATCTGCTGTGAAAAGCAAATTCCTCAAAATAGGCACATCTTCAGGGGGAGTCTCTCAGTATCTTGATTTCATATTCCTCAAACTCAGTAGTTACACTTCATATTTTTATCCCCGTTGAAAACTTAACCTAATTGTCATCAACCACCAAAAAGGGGGAGATTGTAAGTGCATCTAGTGCCCTTAGTGATTTTGGTGGTTTGAAGACATAGGTTAAGTAAATAATGTGTTTATAAGTGTGCACGGGATCTATAAGTCGCTGAGGAGTTTGAGTTATACGATGAATATCGACCCCTAAAAATGTATGTCTTCGCCTAAAGAAATTGGTCTAAGCTTGAAGACTTTGATCGAAAAGAAATTGCGATGAAATTGATATTCCTCATGAAGATATTGACGATGAGGAATTCGGTGTGTCCTGAAGAAAATCAGTCCGAAGACTTTGAAGCATGAAGATTTATTCTTTTTTGTTTCATTTTCTTTACTCTTGAGTCATAGGAACAACATCCTGTTAAAGGGGGTCGAGGTAATTCTACGGAATGAATTTCCTCATGATGCTCAACCCAAGCCTAAACCTACAAAAGCCTCAAGTGAGGAATATGAGAGACATGAGGACTCTCACAGTTGAGAGTTCCGACTACTGCCGCGATACGCGCCACCTCACTGATCTTATCCACACCAACGGTCACATTATTTAAGGGCATTTATGTCAAATCATGTCGGGATGCTCCCAGGCTATAAATTGCCGCCCCCCACAACCATTAGCTGGTTGGCTGCTCCGCGAGAAACTGACATTTGTCATTTAGAGCAACCCAAATTCCTCAGAGTCTTCGAGAGTAAATCATCAAGTGAGGAAATACCCCAAACACCAAACCACAAACCTAAAACCAAGTGATTGAGAATCACTGAAGAATTTGTTCTTGTGTGGAATTGAAGCCTTTTACCTTTGAGGACTATGCATCCTCCAGACGGTTAGGCGTCATGGTCTAGAGCTTCCAACAGTCAATTGTTGAATGCCGGGTGACCGAGTTTGTGACGATTTGGAAGTCTGCCCTGAAGACTTACCACGAGTGTTGGGCGAGGACTCTGTGTCCTTAGCTCAACGAGAATATGGTAGGGACTGTGTGTCCCGGAACTGTGTGTCCCGGGACTGTGTGTCCTTTGGTTTGAATACAAAGCCACTCCAAACCAGACGTACGACTATCACAACAGTTGGAACTGGGTCATCAACAACTGTCTTCATCGTGATACGGGTTCTATTTCTTCAACTCTTTCAATTCCTCAATATTGTATGTTGAATACTTTCATTGTCACTGTTTGAAGAATTTCTTGAAGACTTTCTCTGAATTTCCTCGACCTCAAATTCTTCATACGAGTTAATCTTCACCTGCTTATTCTGTGCGTGCATACTGTGCAAACCGATTCTCATAATCTTCATCAAGTAAACTGTTTTTGTAATCTTTGACCTATGATCCTGCGCTATTTCTGTTGCACGTTATTCATCAGAAGGAATTTCCTCAGCGATGGAATTCAAAAAAACGCCTATTCACCCCCGTCTAGTCGATATAAAGCACTTTCAGGGACCATTCAAGCGGCCTTGGAGACTCTGTCGCTGGCTCCATGGTGTTAACTTCGTGCTCCACTGTTTGAGCTGGCGGCGAGAGGACTGCAGGATGCACCCCCGTTAGCACAGATGGTATCGGTTGCCCTTTGGAATTCTTTGTCACTAGAATTCTCTCCATTAACTTCATATTACTCACATCTCCTTCCTTCTTCAGCTCGAGCACACTTGTCTGCCAACATGTACAACTCGTTGACGGTCTTGGGGAGTTTGGCATTCATCTTGGACCGCGTCCTCCTATTGTGCACGTTCAAATGAAACGTGGCAATCACAGCTGCGGGGCGTATCTCGGGAATGTTGTGGTGCACTCTACTAAACCTCTGGATGTACTTCCGCAGGGTTTCCCCCTCCTTCTACGGGAGGACCTGCAAGTCGTTGGGCTATCCTGGCTCCTGGTGGCCACCGTGAAGGCGCCAACAAACTCGTTGCACAAGTCAGCCCATGACGAAATGGAATTCTTTGGTAGGTGCATCACCACGACCACACATTCGCCTTGAGTGCCACAGAAATAGTTGGCGAGCACCTTCTCATCTCTTCCTCCGGTAGCTTGGACGACTATCATGTAGATGCCCAAGAATTCTGCTAGGTTGCACTTTCCGTCATACTTCTCCATCACTTCAGGCTTGAAATCTTGGCCCGACGACGAGCGGACCTGTCGTAGCTCGCGAGTGAAGGCGGGACACCCGACCTCGTAAGTTAGTATCTGCTAGCACTCGGCACGGGATCGCCAGCGTCTATGACATTGTGCCTGTCAGATTGACGATCTGCTTCTCGACATCATTCAATTATGATACGCACACCCTATTTCCGTCGGTCTTCTAGGACACGCCGCTGGTCTCGCTGGTAGCACGGGCTGGACGAGGCCATGGATGCCTCATCGGGTCCGTTACTGCGTGGAGCTAGTTGCGGCTGCGCTTGGATTTGTTATCGGGGAGGGGACTGTATCGTTGATGTGGCCCCCTCAGCACGATCATCAGTCCGGGCCGCCATCATTGTGTGTGGATGACGGGGCGGTCCTTCATATTGCGATTTGCTGGCTACAATGAAACTCTGTATGGTGGCCTCCACTTGTCCATCTTGTCAGCCACTGGTGGAAAATTCAACAGTAGCTGAGCCCACGTCATTGTCTATACGGTTGTGTCCGGCATGGGCACAGAGACAGACCACGACATTGCTTGATTCCTGGTGGAACCAAGAGGAGCGTCGTCACACCCTTGTCGTTGTGCACCAGTTGTCTTCGTGATCTGACGTGGGGGTGGCTAAGCTCCTGAATACGTTGCAACACTCAGCACTCCATCTTGCTCTGGATGAGGCACGAGCCCAGCAGCCTCGCCCATGATAGACGCAGACGATGGATCATGGCTTGCTTCGGATTGGGTGCCGCTATTGGGGTTGTGGCCACTGATGTGGCGAAAGCGTGGAGCCTGGGTGTCCCTTTCGCCCGTAGCACCAGGGCCAAGCTCGCTAGGACGTTGATGTTGCTCGCCTCCGAGGTTCTTTGTTCCGGCTGAGGTCGTGGGTGGCGCCTCCTGCGCCGACTGTGTCACTCGTGACGCCTGTATCGCTAGACGATGCCGCAATGTCAGTAGTGTCCGCAGCCACAAGCGTCATGGTCTTTGAAGTAGAAGGATGGGCGTCTGCGCCAGTCTTCTTCTTGGGAACCATGAGGAAAAGGAACAACAACGAAGATCAGCATGATGCATGTAATCTAAGTTTTGCGTGAACGGTTGCCCCCTGCCTGGCGCGCCAAAATTGTTTGGCCAGGTGTGCTCTCGATCACCTATGGACCATTGGCCCCTTGGTGGTTCAACGGGGATATCATGTTGCAGAAAAAGCAGAAACTACGAGGCAGCACAACGAGGAGACTCGAGGCATTTACCCAGGTTCGGGCCATTGAGAAGCGTAAAATCCTACTCCTCCTTTGGTGGATTGATTGGGGAAGACGAAGATCGCACGACATTCTACCCCGGCAAGGGTTGCCACGGAGAGCTACTACATGCGTACAAATATTCTTGGGTCCTAATCCCCTGGTGTCTAAATCCCTTGCTAGGTTGCCTTGGGCCTCCTTTTAAAACTCAAGGGGTGTCCATAGTGGCAAACAAACATGATTAGATAGCTAACCATGCTATCATACCTAACTCTAGCACTCAAGACAGAATGCTATAAATGGAGCCTAAGGTGGCGTCCAGGGGTGCGTCCCCGGCAAGCTCCTGCCACCGCTTAGCTGGTTGTTGCTTGGTGTCTTGACACGCCTCTGGACACGTGTCAACTGGTCGTAATATGTGTTCCGACGCATTGCCACGTGTCTAGCGAGAGCCACTTAGCCATCTGGGAGCTCGACACCTCATCGATAAGTGACTGGTGTAGCGATGAGGTGGAGTAGTGGCAGATTGGCTCGCGCTTACCGGGGGATAGCTTGTCGGGTCTTGTTGAGGTTGTGTGTGCCTTCGTCCCCAGCAGGTGCCGGGGGTTCTTGGCGCGTCTTGGGCCCATCCTGAGCTGCTTGTGTATGTCTTGCCGGTGTCTGGTTCCGGCTACTTGCTTAGGTTGGTGGTTGCCTTTGAGGGGTTATGCTCTTAACACATGTGCAAAAGTCAGGGGCATTGGGTATCCCATTAATAGTGCACCGACACTCGACAAATGCGTCGTGATCATCATTAGCATTATGAGCTCTTCTAGGATATGAGTCGAACTCATGATGAGAAATATCATCCTTGCACCTCGATGATTTGTGTTATCATCGACAACCTTTTTGCCTTCCCTCCAACACAAACTTGTTCATGTTTTGTGTTGTCCCTTGAGTTCCTTGCTATCTGATACGTCTCCGTTGTATATACTTTTCCGAACTCTTTTGCCCTTGTTTTGGACTCTAATTTGCATGATTTGAATGGAACTAACCCGGACTAACGCTCTTTTCAGCAGAATTACCATGGTGTTGTTTTTGCGCAGAAATAAAAGTTCTCGGAATGACCTGAAACTTTACGGAGAATTTTTGTGGAATATATAAAAAATACTGGCGCAAGAATCAGCGGAGGAAGTGGAGCATGGAGCCCACAATCCCACCAGGCGCGGGCCCCCTGGTCGCGCCTGGCAGGCTTGTGGGGCCCACAACGCTCCACCGCCTCCAATCTCAGCTCTATTTAGCCTCTTTCGTCCGGAAAAAAATCAAGGAGAAGAGTTAATCGCGTTTTACGATACAGAGGCACCGCCACCTCCTTTTCTTCATCTGGAGGGCAGATCTGGAGTCCGTTTTGGGCTCCGGAGAGGGCAAATCGTTGCCATCGTCATCACCAACCTTCCTTCATCGCCAATTCCATGATGCTCTTCACCGTTCGTGAGTAATCTCATCGTAGGCTTGCTGGACGGTGATGGGTTGGATGAGATCTATCATGTAATCGAGTTAGTTTTGACGGGGATTGATCCCTAGTATCCCTATGTTCTAAGATTGATGTTGCTACTACTTTGCCATGCTTAATGCTTGTCACTAGGGCCCGAGTGCCATGATTTGAGATCTGAACCTATTATGTTGTCGCCAATATATGTGTGTTCTTGATCCTATCTTGCAAGTTGTAGTCACCTACTATGTGTTATGACCCGGCAACCCCGGAGTGACAATAGCCGGAACCACTCCCGGGGATGACCATAGTATGAGGAGTTCATATATTCATCGAGTGTTAATGCGTTGGTCCAGTTCTTTATTAAAAGGAGAACCTTAATATCTCGTAGTTTCCATTAGGACCCCGCTGCCACGGGAGGGATGGAGAATAGATGTCATGCAAGTTATTTTCCGTAAGCACGTATGACTACATACGGAATACATGCCTACATTAGATTGACGAACTGGAGCTAGTTACTTATCCCTCCGTGTTATAACTAATGCATGATGAATAGCATCCAGCATAATCATCCATCACGGATCCAATGCCTACGAGTCTCTTACTACTGGTCCTTGCTACGTTACTTTGCTGCTACTGATGTCCCTGCTGCTACTGTTACTCTGTTGATACTGTTGTTACTCTGCTGCAACTGTTGTCACTATTGCTACTGGTTACTGTTGCTACTGCTACTATCATACTACCTTGCTATTGATACTTTGCTGCAGATACTAAATATTTCAGGTGTGGCTGAATTGACAACTCAGATGCTAATACTTGAGAATATTCTTTGGCTTCCCCTTGAGTCGAATCAATAAATTTGGGTTGAATAATCGACCCTCGAAAACTCTTGCGGTCCCCTATACTTGTGGGTTATCAAGACCTTTTTCTGGCGCCATTGCCGGGGAGGCATAACTATATTCTCTGAGTCACTTGGGATTTACGCCTGCTGGTCACTATGAGGAATCCGATAGATCCAAGAACTAAAGTCTTTCCCTCAACTACGAGGACAGGTAAGGAACTGCTATCTAGCTCTGCACTTGATTCACCTTCAGTTATGAGTAAGTTTGCGACACCACCTCGTGCCAGAAATCTTGATATGTCTCCTGTGCTTGATGATGCTACTTCTGCTGCCCATGATGCTTATGATGATTCTATGCTTGATACTACTTTGCCATTAGGTGCATTCCTTGATGCACAAATTGCTAGAGTTGCTGCTGAATGTGATGATACTTCTGAAACTGCTGATACTATTGAAGTAGAACCTGCTATTTTGCCTGCTAGAACTAGCTCTCCTAGATATGAATTGCCTGATATGCGTGAGTGTTATCTTATGGAGGGAGAGATAGCTGAGGATTTTCTTGCGTGTAAGGATAGCTATGATGTTGAGAATTTACTGCGCAAGTCGAAAGAAAAATCTCTGAACGCTAGGATGAAATACGACCCAAAGTTTGCTACTTCGCCTATCTTTGTGACCGATAAGGATTACAAATTCTCTGTCAACCCTGAGTTAATCACTCTGGTCGAATCTGATCCTTTTCACGGTTATGAGTCTGAAACGGTTGTAGCCCATCTTACCAACCTGCACGATATAGCCACCCTATTCACTAGTGAGGAAAAGATCCGCCACTACTATATCCTCAAGTTGTTTGCTTTCTCGCTAAAGGATGATGCTAAGACCTGTTTCACTTCTCTTGCTCCTGGTTGTGTGCGTAGCCCCCAGGATATGGTCTACTACTTCTCTGAAAAATATTTCCCTGCCCATAAGAAGCAAGCTGCCTTGGAGGAAATATACAACTTTGCGCCAGTTGAAGAAGAGAGTCTCCCACAAGCTTGGGGGAGGCTCGTCCAGCTACTAAATGCTTTGCCTGATCACCCTCTTGAGAAGAATGAAATACTTGATATCTTCTATAATGGACTTGATGATGCTTCTAAAGACCACCTAGATAGTTGTGTTGGTTGTGTTTTTAGGGAACGAACCGTAGAACAAGCTGAGATCCTATTGAATAACATCTTGTGTATTGAGAATGCTTGGACTATTCCCGAACCACCTCCTAAGCCAACTCCGAAGAAAAGAGGTATCCTATTCCTCAGTCCTGAAGATATGAAGAAGCTAATAAATCTATGAAAGAGAAAGGCATTAAATCTGAAGATGTCAAAAATCTACCACCTATCGAAGAGATACATGGTCTTGATAACCCGATACAGGTAGTAGAAGTAAATTCCCTTAGTAGATTCGATGAGAGTGATATTCCTTTTGATAAACCGGCTAGCTTATGCCTGGATGAATTTGATAACTTTGTTGCCAAACAACAGAGTTTCAATGATTATGTTAGCAGACAATTGAAACTGAATGCTCGTATGCTTAGTCATTTAAGTGCTTGTGTGGACAGAAACGTCAATGATCTTAAGCTCTTGACTAAACATGCCTCTATGGTTACTACTCAAGTAGAACAAGTACTTAAAGCTCAGAATGACTTGCTCAATGAGTTGAATGACAATTCTGTCAGAGTCGTCACTAGAGGCGGTAGAATGACCCAGGAACCTTTGTATCCTGATGGTCATCCGAAGAGAATTGAACAAGATTCTCAAGGAGTTAGCACTGATGCACCTAGTCATCCTAGAAAGAAGAAGAAAGGTGATAGGAACTTGCACGCTAGCAACCCTATTGCTGCTACACCTAAGAGTCCAAACGATGTCTCTGTCTCTGATGCCGAAACGCAATCTGGTGATGAACATGAGCCTAATGATAATATCAATAGTGATGTTCATGATGATGCTCAACCTAGCAATGATAAGGATGTGGAGATTAAACCTGTTGATCTTGATAACCCACAGCCTAAGAATAAGAGATACGATAAGAACGATTTTGCTGCTAGGAAGCATGGTAAAGAAAGGGAACCATGGGTTCAGAAACCCATGCCCTTTCCTCCCAAACCATCCAAGAAAAAGGATGATGAGGATTTTGAGCGCTTTATTGAAATGATTAGACCTGTCTTTCTGCAAATGCGTTTGACACATATGCTCAAAATGTCTCCGTATGCTAAGTACATGAAGGATATTGTGACTAATAAAAGGAGGATACCTGAGGTTGAGATTTCCACCATGCTCGCTAATTATACCTTCAAGGGTGGAACTCCTAAGAAACTAGGTGATCCTGGAGTGCCCACTATACCTTGCTCCATTAAAGGCAACTACGGTAGAACTGCTTTATGCGACCTTGGAGCCGGTGTTAGTGTTATGCCTCTCTCTCTTTATCATAGGCTTGAACTGGATAAGTTGACACCCACTAAAATCTCTTTGCAAATGGCCGACAAATCAACTGCTTTCCCTATCGGCATTTGCGAGGATGAGCCTGTTGTGGTTGCTAACGTCACTATCTTAACAAACTTTGTTATTCTGGATATTCCTAAGGACGATGCCATGGCGGTCATCCTTGGGAGGCCCTTTTTAAACACTGCAGGGGCTGTTATAGATTGGAACAAAGGCAATGTCACTTTCCATGTCAACGGTAATGAGCATACGGTGCACTTTCCAAGGAAACAATATCGAATACATTGCATCAATGCTATCGAAAAGACTTCATCGATTCTTATTGGGAGCTTTGAATGCCCTATACCTCCTGTTAAGATGAAGTATGATTTGCTTGTTGGGCAGATACACATCCCCATTGAGGTAACCTAGTGACTATTCGGAAATTCTCTGTTTCCTTTTGCGATTCGAAAAAGTTTGTCAAGGAGACTTGATCAACCTCATTGGCGGATTTCTTTCGATGACCATGGAATGGATGAATCGAGGAGTCACAAACCTCTGTTCCAAGCTTTCACCTTCGGTTGCTTAGAAGAAAAATTATAGATTTAGTTTAGTTTTCCCTGTTTTCTGCTATTAGCGTCCCGTAGAAAAGTACCCCGAAAATAAAAGTTCTCCGAACATCATGAAAATCAAGTATGATTTTTTCCGGAATTTTTTAAAAATACTGAGACGAAGAGCTAGTGTGGGGGCTGCACCAGTGGGCCACAAGCCCAGGAGGCACGGGCACCCCCCTGGCCGCGCCTACCAGGCTTGTGGGGCCCACGTGCACCCCCTCTACCCATTCTAGCTCCCATCTGCTTCTCCTACATCCAGAAAAAATCGTTTCGCAGCTCAAACCCGTGTTCTTGCTCTTCTTGCTGGGATTTTCGATCTCCTTGCTCAAAGCACCATTCTCCGAACTGTTTTGGGGAAATTACTCCTTGGTAAGTGACTCCTCCATTGGTCCAATTAGTTTTTGCTCTAGTGTCTTATACTTCGCGTATTTTTGCTACCTTGGTGACCTTGTTCTTGAGCTTTGCATGCTAATTTTAGCTCGTCCCAAGTAGTTTTGATGCGTAATATGCCCTCTAGGCACTTGTGGAAGTAGTTGCTATGAGTTTTTGTTGAGCCTTGTTCACTTTTCCTTAGAGTCACTAAAAATTTCAGAAATTTTCAGAGATAGAAAAGGGAAAAGATGAGGAGGTTCTTAAGAGGCTCTTCAAACCGTGACCCCAAGGATGATGGAAGTGAGAAGAAGCCCAAGTATCCGGTCCCTCGAGTTGCAGAAGTTCGAGCGTGCGAATGGCCAAGCGATGTGTTCTTACACGCCGCCGGACTTTATGAGGACTTTTATCACCTGGTGGAGAACGCATGCCTTACCGCCTTCGTTGAAGATAAGTGTCCACAATACCTCCTCCTCACTAATATTTTCGTGCAAAGCTTTAACTTCTATCCAAGTAAGAGTCCTCCTATGGTTGAGTTCAAATTATATGATATCCCCTAGTGCATGTCACTATAAGATTTTTGCAATGTTTGCAAATTACCTTATGTTGGGGATATTCATGAACCTCGTCCACGGGACTTGGAGGCTTTCATCGATACTATTGATGTAGGAGAGGAGAGAGGAGTGTCTTGCGCTAGAGCTACTAGCATACATTTTCCCGTGCTTCGGTACTTCTCATTATTCATGGGAAAATGTTTGATTGGCCATGGGAAAGCTGGGTCCATTAGCTCCCCAGATCTTGCGGTCTTGGGCAAAGCCCTTTGTAACGACAAAACTTATAGCTTGGGCGCTGTAGTAGCTCAACGGTAGAACACGAACCGTTCTAAAGGCGTTGTCTATGGAGGTATCTATGCTACCCGTCTTGCTAGATGTTTTGAGATACCTATTAGACTGGACGAGGAAGAAGATATTCTTCTTCCCGAGAGATATCTAGATTATGATAGCATGGTTCGCCATGACTTTCTTGATAGAGATATAAATAGAAAGATGATTTATAATCTGGTATTTAGTCAGGGTACTCGTGAGACTATTACTTTGCCTGCTCCTTCTTTGTTCAATCTTCATGCAGGCAGGTACATTATTATGCCCTCGGACATCTACGCGTATTAGGGCTTAGCCCAACCACAGGTGCCCGTGCCCGAGCCACCCATCGAGTACCAGACGCCAGTTTATTAGTGGGAGCCAGAGGAGATCACACAGTAGTGGCATCCTCAGTTCACTCCGGAGTACCCCGGAGCTGGTTATTTCCCTCCTTGGGAGTATACCAACTTAGGCCAAAAGCCTAAGCTTGGGGGAGTATGTGTTTCTCACCGACTTTACATTCTTGCTTATGCTTTCACTTTGTTTATCAGTGTTCACACTTTGCCACTGTATCATCCATGCTAGTTTATTTTCTCTTTCTCATTTTCTTTTCGTGTGTCTGTCTAGTTTGAGAAAACCCAAAAAGATTTTCTTTTTCTTCTTTTGCTTGTTGGGAGCTTTCCCGTGTAAATAGTTTTCTTTTTCTTTGGGTCAAGGTAGAAGACCATGGTTACAATGTTTAGTGGCTCTCGCATGCATACATGTTTATCTGTTAAAGATCCATATTACTTTGTCTTCTCCTTTGTGTTTGCCTGCAGATTCCAACTTAGTCCAATGCACGAGCACTCTTATTATTGTTCACATCATTCGGTCGTGCAAGTGAAAGGCAATAATGACGATATATGATGAAGTGACTGAGCCTCGAAAAGCGGTTATGAACTCGATCTATTTTGTTTTTGTAAATATGACTAGCTCATCATTCCCGGTTCAGCTTTGTTGTGAGAGAAACATGTTTGCAATGAAAACTTAGAGATCATAGTTTCTGATGCCATGCTTATTTATCTAGGAGCTTATAATGGTTTGTCTTGGTTGCCAACATGAATTTTGAGATGACTATGATGTAGTATGATAGGATGGTATCCTCCTTTGAATGATTCAAGTGGCTTGACTTGGCGCATGTTCACACATGTAGTTGAAACAAAATCAACATAGCCTCTATGATATTCATGTTCATGGTGACTTATGTCTTACTCATGCTTGCACGCAATGTTGGTTAATCTCAATGCATCTTGATGAATGTTCTCCCTCTCTAGTTGGTCGCTTCCCAGTCTTTTGCTAGCCTTCACTTGTACTAAGCGGGAATACTGCTTGTGCATCCACTTCAATAAACCCAAAGTATTTCCATATGAGTCCACGATACCTACCTATATGCGTTATCTACCTGCCGTTCCAAGTAAATTTGCATGTGCCACTCTCTAAACCTTCAAGAAATAATCTGTTTTGCATGCCCTAACCGGTCATGTGGTGACAGGGGGCTATCAGTATCTTCCATGCTAGGCGTGTTATCCTCGATATGTGTTTATTCACTATCATTCACGAGAAAGGGGCCAGTAATTGGAATTCCCAGTTCCATGCTCAAATCGAAAAGATAATTGCAAACAAAACATCCCCTGGATTGATGTTGGTATGGACGACACCCGAGGATTCGGCTAGTCGTGGAGTGTGATTGATCGGTGGTGGGGGAGTCAAAAAACTTGACTTTTCTGTTTGGGAACCGCCTATAGCATGTGTAGCGTGGAAGATGGTGAAAACTCTTAGTCAGTGCGTTGACAATGAAAGCATGCCACCCAAAATTATTATCTCTGTTTTCAAAGCTTGAGCTCTGGCACCTCTGCAAATCAATGCTTCCCTCTGCGAAGGGCCTGTCTATTTATGTTCTTGTTGAGTCATCCTCTCCTTATAAAAGCACCAATTAGAGAGCACCTCTATCATTTTTATGCTTTGCTTTTAACTATGATGAGTATGACTGTGACTGGATCTTCTTGGCCATGAATTACAATGTTTAGTCAGCCCTTGGTCCTTGAAGGTGATGTGCATTTATGTTTTGCGGTCTCAGAAAGACCTAGCGAGATACCATCTGTTCGTACTGCTTCATGAGTTTTTGATTGAAGTGTTGACGTTTGAGACTTATTATTATTTGCTCGCTAGTTGATTATGCCATTGATATGAGTTTACCGTGAGACCTAGATGTCATTTGCTTATGTGGTTAGCTTGTGATCTTGTTGGAATTCTAGTTATGAGTTAGACATACTTGCAGCAACAAGATCAAACAGAGTTCGTAAAAGTTTGTCTTTTGTCTCTTTGAGTTTGTCAACTGAATTGCTTGAGGACAACCAAGGCTTTAAGCTTGGGGGAGTTGACACGTCTCCATCGTATCTACTTTTCCGAACTCTTTTGCCCTTGTTTTGGACTCTAATTTGCATGATTTAAATGGAACTAACCCGGACTAACGCTGTTTTGAGCAGAATTGCCATGGTGTTGTTTTTGCGTAGAAATAAAAGTTCTCGGAATGACCTGAAAATTTACGGAGAATTTTTGTGGAATATATAAAAAATACTGGCGCAAGAATCAGCGGAGGAAGTGGAGCGTGGAGAACACAAGCCCACCAAGCGCCCCCCTGGCCGCGCCTGGCAGGCTTGTGGGGCCCACAACACTCCACCGCCTCCAATATTAGCTCTATTTAGCCTCTTTCGTCCGAAAAAAAATCAAGGAGAAGAGTTCATCGCGTTTTATGATACGGAGGCGCCGCCACCTCATGTTCTTCATCTAGAGGGCAGATCTAGAGTCCGTTTTGGGCTCCGGAGAGGGGAAATCGTCGCCATCGTCATCACCAGCCTTCCTTCATCGCCAATTCCATGATGCTCTTCACCGTTCATGAGTAATCTCATCGTAGGCTTGCTGGACGGTGATGGGTTGGATGAGATCTATCATGTAATCAAGTTAGTTTTGACGGGGATTGATCCCTAGTATCCACTATGTTCTGAGATTGATGTTGCTACTACTTTGCCATGTTTAATGTTTGTCACTAGGGCCCGAGTGCCATGATTTCAGATCTGAATCTATTATGTTGTCGCCAATATATGTGTGTTCTTGATCCTATCTTGCAAGTTGTAGTCACCTACTATGTGTTATGACCCGGCAACCCCGGAGTGACAATAGCCGGAACCACTCCCGGAGATGACCATAGTATGAGGTCCGGTTCTTTATTAAAAGGAGAACCTTAATATCCCTTAGTTTCCATTAGGACCCCGCTTCCATGGGAGATATGGACAATAGATGGCATGCAAGTTCTTTTCCCTAAGCACGTATGACTACATACGGAATACATGCCTACATTAGATTGATGAACTGGAGCTAGTTACTTATCTCTCTGTGTTATAACTGTTGCATGATGAATAGCATCCGGCATAATCATCCATCACCGATCCAATGCCTACGAGTCTCTTACTACTGTTCCTTGCTACGTTTCTTTGCTGCTACTGCCGTCATTGCTGCTACTGTTACTCGGGTTCTACTGATGTTACTCTGCTGCTACTGATGTTACTCTGCTGCTACTGTTGTCACTATTGCTACTGGTTACTGTTGCTACTGTTGCTATCATACTACCTTGCTACTTATACTTTGTTGCACATACTAAATCCTTCAGATGTGGTTGAATTGACAACTCAGCTGCTAACACTTGAGAATATTCTTTGGCTTCCCCTTGAGTCGAATCAATAAATTTGGGTTGAATACTTCTCCCTCGATAACTGTTGCGATCCCCTATACTTGTGGGTTATCACTATCCAGCTTATGTTATGTTCTACCTTGGAGTATTACCATCTTTTATGTCAAGAATTCTATGAGAATTGTTGCTCCTCTTAATAGTTCTTCATATAGTGATAGTTCTCGCCATCACCATTCATTTCTTGGTCCCCGTGTTGTTTCTAACTGGAATACCAGCAAGTGAACTTTGATGGGTGATTCCAATACTTCTCGCAACCCTATTGCTTTCAAGTTTACAACTGATAGTTTCATTCTTGGTGTGTTGATTATTGACTCGCCATTTTAGCATTGGTCGTGATACTCAGTCCTTATTTACGCGTGCACCCTTCAATCAATGTTTAATTGTTGATGTTTACACAAGCATACGTCATTATATTATTTGATCTGACAAATTATATCTCTTTGTCCTTATAATTTTGGAAAGTCATCCCTACAAAAATCTTGAGGGATTGTTGCTGAGCCCATTGAACACACTCTAAACTTCTCCATCTTTCATGATGAAGCTTTTGGAATCATTATCTCTAGGCCTAGCTCATGAAAATATGTTTGATAGATGAAATGTTTTCCCAAAGTTCACGTGCATTCTTGCTCCCGTGAATATGAGAAATTTTGTTTCGCTTACTCTGGGATTATCCCAAATCATTCAAGCATGTGTGAAGTGTTATATGTTTTGAAGATTTCCTATCTTCACTTCATATAACTTTCTTAGCACCCCAAGCCACTCACTGATTTGATCAAGGAAAAGAAGTTCCTTCATATGACCTAATCCAGGCTTACACAAGCACCTTCATATCCTCAATGATGGAACCCAAATCAGAACTCGTTTTTGTAAGAATTACATGTGGGCTTGAATGTATTCACATTGTGTTCTTGTGTTTTACAATCCAACTCATGATTCAAGACTTACTTCCATAGTTCACATCCCGAGAATCTTGCATCATCATCTCATCAAGTTTTGTTGCCCCCTTTTCTTCTCACGCATCCTGAGTCTAAGGTATCCTGACACCAATTAGATCTGAATCTCAGGAAGATATGATGGTTGGAACATTTTTACATTAATTATAACTTTGGTCTTTAAGTAACCTCCTACTGTGATGTCTTGTCTAGCACACCTGGTCGCAAGACCTATTATTATATTATCTTCCTTAGTAAGGTTAGCCATTCTCTCGTGAGGAAATTGTATGACTTATGTTGCATCTTCTTGCTTGTATTTATTGTTTCTTCCCCCTTCTTCACTCAGTTAGACACCGAGACTGACGCTGCTGCTGGGTAAGACTATGCATGTGACGTTCAACCTTTTGCAGCAGAGCAACAAGGCAAGCAAACCCCCCTGATCATCCCTATATTGCCCATTCTTTCTCAATCTTGCTTGCATTAGGTTTTGCTACTGATGTAGATAGCACATATTCTGATGCATAGCCTCTCTTTGTTAAATTGCTTTTGTACCCTACTATGTATTAAATGCTTAGTATAGGTTGATTAGTGATCCCCAGTGACCCCCTGCTTCATCATCAAAGACTGGATGACTTGAAGACTCGGAGACTCGATCAATCGATCGTCGAGCCAGACCCGTCACATCACCTCACACCCCTTAGTTGTACGACCCTGCAGAGCTACTATCGAGTACTAAGGGTGATACCATGTAATGTACTCCTGATGTTAATTTTGTAGTGTAGTTAACCCAAGGTGGCTTACGAATGGTCATTCCTCCTTCCCCACTTCCGATAACGACTCTGTCGTGCAACCCCTCAAGCGTGAACCATCAAGGGTGATTCCTACCTCGTCACCTTGATGGTAACATTGATTGGAATCCATCAAGGGTGATACCTCAGATTCCTTTGATGTTATACACACACGGTTACTTTAACTTTACTACTTGAACATGATGAGATGTTATACCTCAGATTCCCACGTAATTGTGACGAGGCATGGCCGGGAATTCTTGGCCCTTGCCACAAGTCCTCAAGACAAGGAAACTGGACCACATATCGTGGGTCACTCATCGTCACGACAGTTAAGGTGCGGGTGGATACCCGCGTGATTGCGACGAGGTGTGGCTGGGCATTCTTGGGCCTTGCCACAATTCCTCGAGACGGGGCGACGGGACCACCTATCATGGATCATTGATCATCACGGTAGTTTAACAAAGCATTACTGGGTTTAGTTATGTGATCTGAGAAGGCCTCTGGCATGTTTCGCACTAACCACCACATGGGAATAAGTATGGGCACTATGCGTTGTACATTCACTCAAAAGCTCTTCAGATATCATAGTGAGCAGCACACATTGGGTGGTCCGTGCAAGGAATGTTCTTATATTAAGAGGTTCTAGGACTGATATCGGCCATCCTCGCAATGCACAGGACTGTGAAGGGAGATTGGCCCATGACCCGTTTGTGATTAGGATGTAAACCGGCGTGCGACCTTTCTATTGAGCCTAGGTAGGACTACACCGTGTCGATCAGCAGAGGCCGGGCATGACCCAGGAAAGTGTGTCCGACCGGAGTTAATCGAGCACGTAGGGTAAGTTTGTGCACCCCTGCACGGAAGTATATCTATTCAAATAGTCGTGTCCACGGTAATAGGCGCTCAGAGGGTATCCTGATCTTCTATAACTGGAACTGGATACTTGTGATGTTAAATTGAAATGTTGGCTCCCAAATTGCTTTCTCGCACGAAATCGAGGAAGGATCTCTGGGAATTTTTAATGAATTTGTGCAACATAATTATTACATATGTGTTGCTGATCTACACTCTTCTAATACTACAAGACACTAAAGATGCTTGTCTTCGATAGGACTAGCCCCCCTCTTTATTCTGGAATTTTTTGCAGTCAGTCCAAAGATATAGCCCCATTCCTTTGAAACTGATGCATATTTAGCATAGTCCTCATGTCAGTCTTGTGAGTACTTTGGATGAGTACCCATCGTTGCTTTGCTCCCCCTTTTTCTTTTGATACGATTGTCACGACCATATGACGAAGCCCAGGAGATGGGTCATCCCGCAGGCGACTACTACTTCCCCGATGGAGCCTACTACTATGTGGAGGCCGCTGACGACCAAGTGTAGTTAGGAGGCTCCTAGGCAGGAGGTGTTGCCTTTTCGTTCAGATTTTATGTTTGTGCTAGCCTTCTTAAGGCAAAACTTGTGTACTTATGTCTGTACTCACATATTGCTTGCTTTCGCGACTCGTTTATTTTCGAGCTTATGTATTCGAGCTCTCGAGGGCCGTCGCTTGTAATATTAAGCTTGTATGACTTTAATTTGCGTCTAGGGTTGTGTTGTGATACCTTCCCCTGAGTCCCTAATCTTGGTCGTACACATTTGCATGTATGATTAGCGTTTGATCAAAATGGGGGCGTCACATGCACCTATATAGTTGGTGCCACATCCCTAGTTTTAGACATGTTTGCCATTGCATTTCATACATGCATTCTTTTAATGAATTGAGGATCTAGTAAGCCTCATAAAGCATTCTTCACAAAAATGACCAAGATAACATTGCCTCAAACAACTCCAAGAAAATGTTCTTGTTGTTCTGTGAAAATATTGGCAATAGGGAAAACTTAAACCAATACTTTTGGAATCACAAAAATATATATATTTGGAATTTTAGTTAATCCAATAAGTTTTTGCATTGGATCTATAAGTACTATAAATAGTTTTATAGAACCTAAAATTCTGAAAGGTTGCAAGTGGCCCTGAATATATTCCAATAAGCCACATAAATATTTTCAAAAGGTTTTCAAATGATTAGGTATTTGAATCAAATAAAAACATAATACAAATAAATAAATGACAGAAACAAACAGAAAATAGAGAGGACTATCCTGGAGCTTACCTCGCGGCCCACTGGACAGCCAGCCCACCAGGCCCAGCTCGCCACTCGTCTTCTCCATCGTGCCAGAAGGACGCCGGCGTGTGCCCGACGCACACGCGCGCTCAGCGCACCATGCACCAGCCTGTCGCCCCCTCCCCGCTAGTGCGACGAGATGGATAGCTTCGTCACAGACGTGCCGACCCTGCCAGCTCCCTCTCCTCCCTTTCCCCTCCCTCTGTCTTTTCCCCTTTTCCATGCCGAATCGTCCATGGCCAAGCTACCACCGTTCACGTAGCCACCGGCCACCATTCGCGTAGCAACCAGCCACCCCTTGCCCCTCTGTCTTGTCCAACGGAACCGCCTCGATGCCATGCCAACGGAACCGCCTCGATGCCATACACTCTGTGCTGTAGCCGTCATCCACGCGAGCTCCTAGCACCACCGTCCTCCATTGACGACAAGCTCCATGCTCTGGTGCACTTCGACTCGACCTAGTTGCACCATTGGGTTCCTGCTGCTCCGTAGATGCCTCCCGGTCCCCTAGCCTGCTTGATAGAACATCCCAGCGCTAAGAGTGCAACCACCGAGCTCCAGCCGCCACCTCCATCGTCGCACACGACGACTCCGACCGTCCCCCGAGCCCCGAGTTGGCCCGCTAGACGCAGGGGGGTTGAGGTCTACGCCCTGGTGCCATCTCCAATGTCCTTGTGGCCTCCTCCGCGGACGCTGATGTGTCCAGAGGTCACTAGCGTCGAGCCTCGCCGGCCTGGGCCACTCACCGGCAGGTCCTGCATGCCACATAATTAAGTTAAGCCTAATTACCAATTAGCTAATCCCACGAGCTACTCACGTGTGGACCCCGTGGTCTAATAAAGCCCTAGTTAAAACTGAAACATGTTAATTATAGCCGAGCCACTGATGTGTGGACCCCACACATCAGGTTTGACCTGACCCGGCTTTGTTGACCGCACTCTGACACAGAAGTGACGCAATATTTGATTTCTGGATTTATTTAATTCCAGAAAATTCTTAAAACTTTTAAAAATCATTGAAAATAATTTGTAAGTCCAATGAAAATAAATTATATATGAAATTATCAAAAAAAATCGATGAATCTGGTGGTGGCATTTTCATGCATGTTAGAAGAACTTATGTATTTTGTTTAGGGAAAATCAAAAAAATGCCATTTAAATATTCACATATGGAGTTTCAATTTGAACCTTTGGTTCAAACCAACTTCATTTAATCTTGATGCTAGATGCATTAGCTCAATCAACATCATTTTGGCATGTCATGATCATGCATCATAGTGTTGCATTCCTTTGAAGTAAATGTTATTCTTTTTCTCTTTGCCGGTGCTATTCCCTCTCGGTAGACGATGGTTTCGGCGTTGTGATCGTTGGCACCAATGAAGACCCATGGTTATCCTGAGAACTGTGAGGCAAGCAACCTCCCTTGTGCATTCCGATACAATCTCACTCTCTCGCTCCTTCTCTCTTTTAAATGCATTAGGACAACAACGATTCAATGTTATTTGTTCTCGGTAGTTGAACCCATTCCTTTGCATGACATGTCTTTGTCACAGTAAATAGTTGAAACCATTTGGGATGAGTAGCAATTGCTTGAGCCTTGTTGTGCTTACTTATCCATGCTTTCTTAATATGACTGCTATGCTTAGAGTCGTGTCGGTTTTGATCCATCTAGACAATGAATTGGAATGGTTGTGTTCATGTCCTGCTGTGTGAGAGTAAAGCGTGTAAACACGATTTGGTAAAGGTAGTGATGAGAGTCCATGTAGGAGTACATGGAGGGTTGTCTCATTGGTACCGTCCTTAATAATTGAGTTCTTTGTACTTTATCCAAGACAAGATACTACCACGCATTGGGATACTTAATTGACCCTCTCGGCTTATTAATCGCCTAGATCTCTGTCCAGGAGTTACAATTAGTTACTAGTGTTTGTAGGAAAAGTGTTGGCGGCCGTGTTTAGCTATGCCCAATAGGGTAGCTTCAGCGCGTTAGATACACAGTGGCACGTGATACGTCCCAAACGTATCTATAATTTCTGCTTGTTCCATGATCTTTTGTGTGACATTGTTATATGTTTTGCTACACTTTCATACCTTTTAAAACATATTTCGACTAACCTACTAACTCAGTGCACCCAGTGCCAGTTTGTGTCTGCTGGTGTCTTTTTTGCAGGGACTTTTACCCAAATTTACAGAGCCCCAAAAATCCCGAGAAAAATATATAAAAATCAGTGTGACAGAAGCTTCATGAAGCACGAAGATGGGCCAGAGGGGAGCCAGGGCCTGCCCAGACGGCCTCCCTGCGTGACCCCCCTCCAGGACGCGCCACCAGGTCGCTAGTGTGGGGCCCACCTCCTCTGGTGCCCTCCTTCGGCCTATATTTAGCTCTCTTATAATGGTGAATTTCTCCATCGTTCCGCCGCCACAGCGCTTCCGAGATCGGGAGCGTCAGAAGACCTCTTCTTGGCACCCTGCTGGAGGGAGGATTGACCTCCGGGAGCTTCTCCACCACCATGGACGCTTCCCGGATGTGTCGTGAGTAGTTCTCCTTGGACCATGAGTCCATGACCAGTAGCTATGTGATGTCTTCTCTCCAGTCTTGTGCTTCAATGCTTAGCCCTTGTGAGCTGCCCTACATGATCAAGGCATCTATGTAATTTTCATGTTGTTGCTATGCTTGGTTTGCTGGGATTCAATGGATTATGAGATTATGTTCAGATTGTGATGAATTATATATTTGATTATACTTTTATATTATGTTCTTTAGTGATTCATTCATGTTCTCCGTTGCTTTTTATTGCTTTGGCCGAGTTGTAGATTGTAACTCCAAGAGGGAGCGTTATGCATGATTGTGGGTTCATGCCCCCCTGATGTCTATCTTGAGTGACAAAAAACATGAGACTAGGGGATGTGCTATTGCCACCAGGGAGAAAACAATGGTGCTTGTGACCGTGGTTGCAAGTATTATTTATATTACGCAAAGTTCAATAATCCAGTTGTTCGTTGCTTTGAGTTTACAATTTGGGTGGGGCTCGCAACTTAATACCAGCGAGATGTTATGGATAGATATCTCATGGTGGATGATTAGTAAGTAGATGCTGATGAATAAATGATCTACTTGTCTTGGCATACTGCCCATTACTTTTGAGCCTCTAACTTTCTAGTAGCATGATTAGCATTGCGATGCGTTCATAATTCTATCAATTGTCGAGCTGTAATTTGTTTACCCATGCATAGTTGTTTATCGTCTTTTGGGAGAGAGACATCACTAGTGAACATCATGTGACTCCGGTCCATATTACCACCATTTCTTACACCTCCACCATTTACTGTTTTCATTTACTTTTCGGTTGCAATCACTATCACTATTCCCTCTTGTGTTTTGATCCTTTGCAAACTACAAGGCCGGAGAGATTGACAACCTCTCTTTACTCGTTGGGAGCAAAGTTATTTGTTGTGTGTGCAGGTCCATGTCTTCTGCTAGCGCTAGAGCAGCGGCCACCTACTTGTTGATCCTTGGAGTCCTCCTGGTTCGATAAACCTTACAGTCCCCGTGTAAGGTAAATATGATACTGACTACATCTCCACCTTCTACTTGGGGTAACCAACGAGGGGCGATAAGTATATCCATCAACTCGTCATCAAGAAAAGTTGTGGCGCTGTTGGCGGCGACTCCAGCCTTCAAGATAGGGGAGTTGCACACTATATTTTACCTTTTCTTTTTAGTGTTTCTAGTTAGGCTTAATGGAAAACGATAAAAATATGAGAGAGATTTATAAACTTTATCTTGAACTAGAACCTGAAGTGTTTGAGGAGAAATTAAAAAACCTATGGAACTTTATTATTTGCATAACAATTATGATGGTGGCAATGTTATTAGTATGCTTTCTTTGAATATCAATATTGCTAATGACATGGAAAGCCCTAAGCTTGGGGATGACGGGTTTGATGAACATGATATTTTTAGTCACCCAACTTTTGAGGAGAAAATTTTCTTTGATGATACTATGCTTCCTAAATATGATGATTACCATGATGATAATGATTGCTTTACTCTCACTATTCCTAATAAGAAAGATTTTGCTTATAAGAAGAGTAATGATACTTTTATGCCTTTGGATCATGGAAATAATGCCTTATGTGATAGTTATATTGTTGAGTTCATCCACGATGCCATTGAAATTTATAATGGGAGGGGGAGACATTGTTCTAAATATCTAAAAAATACGAAGTTCCCTCTCTTTATGTCGAAGGTTTTGAAGCTGCACTTGTTTTGCCTTCCTATGCTTATTGCTTTCTGCTTCAATGAATTATTCTATTGCAATATTCCTATGCATAGGAAGCATGTTAGACTTAAATGTGTTCGGTATTTGCTTCTTGATGTTCTCTTTTGTTCTACAAGTCTTATTCCCACGAAAGCATCATTAAAATCTTAAGCCTATCTTTATGGCTATAAAGAAAGAGCTCTAGGGAGAAAACCCTTGTTATCTTTACTTTGAGTTTTTACTTTCAGTTTTAGTGGTCTTGATGCTTGTTTCTACTGTAGCAACATCATTATATCTTTATTTTCAAGCTTTGTGCCAAGTTTTAGCCTCCGGTTGCAAGAAAGTTCAAAAGTTGTGACATGCTGTCCAAAAACAGATTTTGTCTTCTTGACGAAGAAATTCGCCAAAAATTACCAGATAATCTTTTTCATCTGACGTTTTTTGAAAGTATGTTCTACATAATTTTCTTTCTGGCGTCTGTTCTGAGTTTTTTTATTTGAGTTGCAGAAGTGCCCCGAAATAATTATTTACTACATGTTGTTCTGTTTTTCACAGATTCTGCCACGTTTTTCGTTTTCATCATTTTCCATATCTTAAGCTTTCTTTTCCTTTGAAAAAACTTTGTGAAAATCTTGAGAAACAATAGCTCTTCTTGAAAATCCTTATTTCGAGTAGAGAATAAATTATTTTATCATGGGAACTAACCACTCTAATCAGCTTATGATGAGTTTCGTATGAAGGGAGTTTTCAAGTATGCGATGGAAGATGATGAAAGAAGATCTAGGAGTGTCAAGCGCTCAAGCTTGGGGATGCCCCCATGCACACCCAAGAAATATTCAAGGAGACTCAAGCGTCTAAGCTTGGGGATGCCCCCGTGCATCCCCTTCTCCATCAACAATCACCAGTTTGTCCTTGTCCATGCTATATTTTTATCACTTCATATGTTATGTGCTATGCTTGGAGCGTCCCGCTCTTTACTTTTTAGTTTTTTTTAGTTTTGCTTGCTGTTCATAACAAGTTCGAACCCAGCCTTCTTTGTTTGGGAGAGAAACACGCTCCACTCCGCCCTAGAACACAACATAGATTTTCATGCTTATCATTTTGTGTGTTCTTTTTCTTTTCATAGCTGTTGCCATGCTTAGCTCTTAGTTTTCATGCTTTATCTTTTTAGAAGATTTTATTTAGGTTGCTTTTGGAACTCTCTTGAGTTATCATGCTTATCTTGTTTAGAGAGTTGGCTTGTTGCACTGAGTTGTGTGTCTTGCATGAGTAGGTAACTGAGGTTGCTATTTAAGTATAGTAGTAACTTGCAATAGTTTTGAGGTATTGATTTGAGTAATGTTTGGACTATTGGTGCCAAGAGTTTGAGACTATTAGTCATAGGTGTCATATTTTGGGAAATCCGTGCGTTTTTCAAAACTAAAAAAATAGTTGAGAACTCTAGCTACTAGATTGATCGCTAACCTCTGGAGGGGTTGGAATATATAGAGTACCCTCACGTTACCATGGGTCGAGTATGCGCAAACCAAACCTCCAAACACTCCTCCTCGGGGTCCTTTGTCTCTTTGTGAATCTCCTGGCTAGATAGAGAGTTACTGATAATAAGTGCATGAGTTCTTCGGAATAATGCGAGTATTCTTTTGTTGGCACTTCCACCATCCATATTTTGATAGCCTCTTCGGTACCGTGCCTTAGCCTTTCTCATCTTGAGAGTTGGTGCAAACTTCGCCGGAGCATCCAAACCCTTGGCATGATACGCTCTATCATCATAAGCCTCATTATATCCTTCCTCAAAACATCCACCATACCTACCTATTAAGGCATTTCCATAGCCTTTTTGAGATACATTGCCATGCAACATCCACCATCTCATGAATTTATATTCATGTCATACATGTTTTTGCTTGATCGAGGAGCCGCGTGTTAGTTGGGCCTTGCCCTTATTATTGCTACATGACACGCTAGTTTCGTTACATATCCCACTAAACTGGCACAGGCATACATTTGCATACATCATGATAGTTTTCATTTGTCTTTATGTTGAGTACTTCTGATAAAGTGTGAAGATCTTATTTTATTCTTGTAAAACATAGAGTGTTGCCCTTAAGTGAGGAAAATATCCCAAAAGAGGACAAATGAAAAGATCTCAAAGAGGACAAATGAGAGATAAATACAAAGAGCCAAAGAGGCCACACAAAAATAAAAAATAAATAAAAAGAGAGAAGGGGGCAACACTACTATTCCTTTTGAAGGATCCACACTCGTACTCCATTGTTATATTTGTACTCCATAGAGATTATCATTCATGCATAACTATGTGGGGACCCTTACACTATAGAACTTGGCTTGTATATTCCAATGATGAGCCTCCTCAAATGAGCTCTAGGTCTTCATGAGCAAGCAAGTTGGATGCACCCCCACTAGTTACATAGGAGAGCTTACCTTAGCTCATATGTGCATCCGTTGCATGGCAATCCCTACTCCTCACATCATATCTATCATTTGTCTTTCTCTCACCTATGGTTGTCCTCATTGATGTGAGCCTTTCACACATTTTTTGTCTTCCTTCCCCATCATTATTCTCTTTGTCATCCTAAGTGCCAACATTTCTTGCTTGCGCTCATCCATTTCATGAGCGCTCAAAGTCGAAAGGGAGAGGATCATTTTGACTTGTGCCTGACTAGTGTTGTGGGGATGAGTCAAAATAAGATTCCGAAGGAGATCAAGTGTGAAGTTTTAGTAGATTGAATTCTCAATTAAAAATTATTTTTATGCTCTAAAACCATCTCCCACTTCTTTCACGCAAACACCATTTGGAGACATTCGAGTCACGGACAGCGAGAGCTATTGCACCTTTATGTTCTTACTTTGCTATTTTCAATACTAAATATAGACTCTTGCTTGTTATTGTCTTGACTTGAGTTGCATATCTTACTTGCTTTACTCTGAAGTTCTTATATGTGTGTTAGCATGTTACCACAGAAATTATTTGTGTTATCATTTACCTACTCGAGGATGAGCAAGAATTAAGCTTGGGGATGTTGATACGTCCCAAACGTATCTATAATTTTGTCGGTGCAATAAAGACTGGGGTCCCTAGTGCCCCAGACTTGTGCACGGGCGCAAAGAGCACCTGACGGCAGGGCACGATGGGATCCATACAAGACTCATCCCCAATATATCCAAGGCCCCGGCAAGCCTATTTTGCTGGGAGGACACCCGAGGCCACGTCCGCCCAACGGACGTGATGAACATACCTAACCCAAGGCCCCGGCGAGCCACCCTTGCCGAAAGGACGACCGAAGCCCCCGACAAGCCTCCTTGCCGGGACGAAGCACCAAGGCCCTAGCAAGCCCCCTTTTGCCGAGATGACGTGGCAGCATGCCAGAGGGCGACCGCCCTTGCGACAGTACCACCGCTCCCCCGTGTTCCAGCGCATTCCGCATGCGCCAGCGGGGCGTCCAGGTGTCGAAACCCTTGGACACATGTCTTCACCAGCACTTAGCTGACATGGCAAGACATGCATTTAATGCGCCTGACAGCGGTAGATGGATAAGCACCGCTGTAGGTTCACTGTAACAGCTCGTGAACCTACCATTGAGCACTGTAGGTGACCCCTTTGCCTATAAAAGAGGCGCTTAGCTCATTCACAAGGGGTTAGACTTTTGGGAGATTGACCAAGAAGACGATTATCATCACTGTAAACGAACAACGAAAGAACGCTTAATACGATCAGATGAGCAGGACATAGGGTTTTATGCGTAAGCGACCCGAACGTGGGTGAAAAGGCTTGTCGGGTGTTGATCGTTTAGTCTGATCTTGACGTTGTTTTTCCCCGCCCTACGAACACAAGGGTATCTCGTTGATCCCCATAGGTGTCGACCTAGCATCGCCGACATCTTTGGCGCACCAGGTAGGGGGCGGGGAGAGATGCATGGAGCAAAGCAGGCTCAACGCCGGCTCCATCCAAGTTTGGGCCCTATGTCGCGTTCCTTCGGAAACGGAGCACCGTGGCGGGCGCCCTGTTCTGCTACGGCTTCCCAAGGCCTACACGAGCGCGTTGCTACACGCACGAGTGGGGCAGGGAGGCAGAGACTCCAAGAGCGGCATCGTCAGGCCGATGTGTCCCTCGAGGGGGCCAACACGCAGTTGTCGAGGGCGTACCTGGGCGCTTCACAGAGGCCCCGGCGCATACTCCGGCGGACGCACCTCCGCGGAGCGATGCATAGTCGTTGAGCGTGCGCCACACGGTCCCGAAGCCCCGGCGCGCACTCCAATGCGAAGGTTGCACCCTGAGAGCATCGCATCATCGCCCAAAGACGCGCTCGGGGGCTCCGCAAGCACGGCCTAGCAAGAGAAAAGAAAAAAGGTTACACCCTGGCTGGCTCTTCCTCCAAGCGACGGTCACGGACCGTCGTCAAGAAGCCCTCGCCGGAGAAGAGACCACCAGGAGCGGTGATTCCTTGCCTACTGGAGGTTTCGATGCCCTAGCAAAAGATTCAGACGCAGGATCACGGTGCAGAAAAATAAGTTTTTGTGTTTGAGATTCAGATTTGGAATAGATAGATCCTTTGCTTTTCCCTTCGGAAGTTTCAAATCCTTGTGTGAGGAGTTTGCACGTGCTGGGACCTTTCCAAAGCTCGGTGCATCTTGTCTTTGTTTCAAACTCGTTCAAACGACCTGAACGGACATAGAGCGCCTTCAAACAGTTGCGAACCTAATCAGCAGAGCAAGCAGCTACATAGCACCTGATTTCGTCTCAAGCTGCGCTTGGCGATTTCCATGGTTGCACCGAACGCAGCAAGGAGCCTTGCCGGTAGTCGCCGGCAAGCTCCCAGATATGCAAGAACAAATCGCACAAAGAACAGATTCGAAAAAGGGGAAAACAGCCTTTTTCATTCATATGGATAGATACATCTAGCTCCACTTACAAAGTGTGGTCGTCCTAACCTAAAGACCATGTCTTTTGACAAGGATTGACCCATGCGGAGGAATTGGAGTTCATGAAGACAAGGCGCGGCAAGGCCCGCGGTACATCCACGCTGGCTCCCCCAGCACTGTACCGACGGAAGCGGGTTCGGCCTCGTCAAGCCGCGAGGAGGGGGCGACGGATCCGGTTGAGATCCCCCCTCCAACGTGAGGGCGGGGCGTTGACGGGCCGCGTCAGTGCAGGAAGCACTCAGTCCCAGCCGGGGGAATCGCCGTCCGATTCAATTCCCCCGGGCTTGGGACAGGGCCTGGCACCACCACCGTCGTCGTCCCCCTCATCACCATCACTGTAAGCGGAGATCCCAATGCTGCTTGAGCGACCATCGCAGCAGTCGAGAAGCGCATGTGGGGCCCTCTAAAGCAACATGGAGGGCCACGAGAGAAGCAAGCCCCGGGAAGGCAGAGGCGTTGGAGTAGCGCTCTGCCTCCCCCGGCCTAGACCTCTGCGGTGACCTCGGCCCCTCGTCCTTCCTCCACCACGGGCATCCGGGCCATCTCCCGCCGCGGCACCCCTAGAAGCGGTGGCATGATTCAAGTGGGATCCCCTCGTTGTCCTCATGGCAGACGGTGGCCGACCTCGTCCCCTCACCATGGTGAGGGACGAGCGCTACCGGCGGACAGGGGAAGATTCAGAAGACCAAGGTCGAGGAGTTGGTGGAGCCAGAGGGAGTTGGATGAGCAAAACCCCTCGCAAACCCTCCCAATTTATAGGACGGGGCGCGGGGTCTGGCCTCCCTTACTCCAGAAACCACCACCCTCTGTGACCAATCGCTCCAGTTCACGGGCAAACAGAGAACCGCCCTGATGCGCAAATGCATGCACGGGCGGGCCTAGCCACTAATACGCATTTCAAAGCCTCGACTGCCACCTGCCAATCAATGGATGCGCATGCCACGTGCGTGGGAGAGGTGTTTCAGGAGGCGGAGGGGCCACTCCGTGCACGACCTCCCACTTCGTGCATCCGATGCGCGGCGTGCGGAAAGGCAACCGCCAGTAGATCCAGCCGCAAGAGCCCGTACACCTCTTTGGTCCTGGCCCAACAATGCTCCGCGTGCGTGTGTGGCCCAGGCCCGGGGGCTCCTGTCGGTGCACTAAAGACTGGGGTCCCTAGTGCCCTGACATGTGCACAGGCGCAAAGAGCACCTGACGACAGAGCACGGCGGGATCCAGACAAGACTCACCCCCAAGATATCCAAGGCCCCGACAAGCGTGTCTTGTCGGAGGACACCCGAGGCCGACGTGATGAACACACCTAGCCTAAGGCCCTGGCGAGCCCCCCTTGCTGGGAAGATGGCCGAAGCCCCCGGCAAGCCTCCTTGCCTGGACAAATCACCAAGGCCTCAGCAAGCCCCCTTTTGCCGGGATGACGTGGCAGCACGCCAGAGGGCGACCGCCCTTGCCACAGTACCACCACTCATCCGTGTTCCAGCGCATTCCGCATCCTCCAGCGGGGCGTACAGGTGTCGAAACCCCTGGACACATGTCTTCACCAGTACTTAGCTGACATGGACAAGCGTGCATTTAATGCACCTGACAGCGGTAGATGGATAAGCATCATTGTAGGTTCACTGTAACATCTCGTGAACCTACCATTGAGATGTAGGTGACCCCTTTGCCTATAAAAGTAGACCCTTAGCTCATTCACAAGGGGTTAGACTTTTGGGAGATTGGCCAAGAAGGCTATTATCATCACTGTAAACGAACAACGAAAGAACGCTTAATACAATCAGATGAGCAGGACGTAGGGTTTTACGTGTAAGCGGCCCGAACCTAGGTAAAAAGGCTTGCCAGGTGTTGATCATTTGGTTTTCTCTTGACGTTGTTTCTCCCCGCCCTACGAACACAAGGTTATCTCGTTGATCCCCATAGGTGTCTACCTAGCATCGCCGACAAATTTCTGCTTGTTCCATGATCTTTTGGGTGACATTGTTATATGTTTTGCTACACTTTCATACCTTTTTATACATATTTGTACTAACCTACTAACTCAGTGCACCCACTGTCAGTTTTTGTTTGTTGATGTCTTTTTTGCAGGGACTTTTACCCAAATTTACAGAGCCCCAAAAATCCCAAGAAAAATATATAAAAATCAGCGTGACGGAAGCTTCACGAAGCACGAAGATGGCCAGAGGGGAGCCAGGGCCTGCCCAGGCAGCCTCCCTACGCGGCCCTCGTCCAGGCCACGCCACCAGGTCGCCTCTGTGGGGCCAACCTCCTCTGGTGCCCTCCTTCGGCCTATATTTACCTCTCCGATATAAAACCCTTCCAGAAGATCCAGAATCGTGAATTTCTCCATCGTTCCGCCGCCGCAGCGATTCTGAGATCGGGAGCGTCACAAGACCTCTTCCCGGCACCCTGTCGGAGGGAGGATTGACCTCCGAGAGCTTCTCCACCACCATGGACGCTTCCCGGACGTGTCGTGAGTAGTACGCCTTGGACCACGAGTCCATGACCAGTAGCTATGTGATGTCTTCTCTCCAATCTTGTTTTTCAATGTTTAGCCCTTGTGAGCTACCCTACATGATCAAGGCATCTATTTAATTTTCCTGTTGTTCCTATGCTTGGTTTGCTCAGATCCAATGGATTATGAGATTATGTTCAGATTGTGATGAGTTATATATTTGATTATTCTTTTATATTATGTTCTTTAGTGATTCATGCATGTTCTCCGTTGCTTTTTATTGCTTTGGATGAGTAGTAGATTGTAACTCCAAGAGGGAGCATTACGCATGATTGTAGGTTCATGCCCCCTGATGTCTAGCTTGAGTGACAAAAACATGAGACTAGGGGATGTCCTGTTGCCACTAGGGAGAAAACAACGGTGCTTGTGACCGCGGTTGCAAGTACTGTTTACCTTACGCAAAGTTCGTTAATGCAGTTGTCCGTTGCTTTGAGTTTACACTTTGGGTGGGGCTCGCAACTTAATACCGGCGAGATGTTCTATATAGATATCTCAAGGTGGATGATTAGTAAGTAGATGCTGATGAATAAACGGTCTACTTGTCTTGGCGTACTACCCATTACTTTTGAGCCTCTAAGTTTCTAGTAGCATGATTAGCATTGCCGTGCGCTCATAATTCTGTCAATTACCCAACTGTAATTTGTTTACCCATGCATAGTTGTTTATCGTATTTTGGGAGAGAGACATCACTAGTGAACATCATGTGACTCCAGTCCATATTACCACCATTGCTTACACCTGCACCATTTACTGTTTTTATTTACTTTTCCATGGCAATCACTATCACTATTCCCGCTTGTGTTTTGATCCTTTACAAACTACAAGGCCGGAGAGAATGACAACCTCTCTGTACTCGCTGGGAGCAAAGTTATTTGTTGTGTGTGCATGTCCACGTCTTTTGCTAGCGCCAGAGAAGCTGACACCTACTTGTTGATCCTTGGAGTTCTCCTGGTTCGATAAACCTTACAGTCCCCATGTAAGGGAAATCTGCTGCTGCCTACATCTCCACCTTTCACTTGGGGTAACCAACAAGGGGCGAGAAGTATATCCATCAACTCGTCATCAGCGCCCCGCGCCCGCATAGGCAGCATACATTGAAGGCCCAAGCGAAGCTGGTCGTGGGCGGGGGGGGGGGGGGGGGGGTCTGCGAACGAACTGGAGTAACTGCAACCACCTACCTCCTCATGAATGCGCAGATCCGGTGTGGGCCTTGGAGATCCGGTGTGGGCCTTGGAGATCCGGCTGCCAGACGAAGCATTGAATGGGCACCCGAAATGATCCTCTCCCTTTCGACTTTGAGCACTCATGCAATGGATGAGTGCAAGCAAGATATGTTGGCACTTAGGATGGCAAACAGAATAATGATGGGGAAGGAAGACAAAAAGGTGTGAAAGGCTCAGGTCAATGAGGACAACCATAGGCGAGAGAAAGCCAAATGATAGATATGATGTCAGGAGTAGGGATTGCCATGCAACGGATGCACATATGAGCTAAGGTAAGCTCTCCAATGGAACTAGTGGGGGTGCATACAACTTGCTTACTCATGAATACCAAGAGCTCATTTGAGGAAGCTCATCATTGGAATATACAAGCCAGGTTATATAGTGTAAGGGTCCCCACATAGTTATGCATGAATGATAATCTCTATGGAGTACAAATATAACAATCGAGTACGAGTGTGGATCCTTCAAAAGGAATAGTAGTGTTGCCCCCTTCTCTCTTTTTATTTATTTTTTATTTTTGTGTGGCCTCTTTGGCTCTTTATATTTATCTCTCATTTGTCCTATCTGGGATCTTTTCATTTGTCCTCTTTTGGGATCTTTTCCTCGCTTAAGGGCAACACTCTATGTTTTACAAGAATAAACGAAGATCTTCACACTTCATCAGAAGTACTCAACATAAAGACAAATGAAAACTATCATGATGTATGCAAATGTATGCCTCTGCCAGTGTAGCAGGATATGCAATGAAACTAGCGCGTCATGTAGCAATAATAAAGGCAAGGCCCAACTAACATGCGGCTCCTTGATCAAGCAAAATCATGTATGACATGAAGACCAAGTCATGAGATGGTCGATGTTGCATGGCAATGTATCTCGGAAAGACTATGGAAATGCCTTAATAGGTAGGTATGGTGGCTGTTTTGAGGAAAGATATAATGAGGCTTATGATGACAGAGCGTATCATGCCAAGGGTTTGGATGCACCGGCGAAGTTTGCACCAACTCTCAAGATGAGAAAGGGCAATGCTCGGTACCAAAGAGGCTAGCAAAATATGGATGGTGGAATTGCCAACAATCGAATAATCGCATTAGTCTGAAGAACTCATGCACTTATTATCGGTAACTCTCTATCTAGTCACGAGATTCACAAAGAGACAAGTACCCCGAGGAGGAGTGTTTGGGGGTTTAGTTATCCTTGCGCATCCTCGACCCATGATAACGTGAGGGTACTCTATATATTCCAACCCCTCCAGAAGTTAGCTAGAGTTCTCAACTAATTTTTTTTGTTTTGATGAACACACGTATTTCCCAAAATACAACACCTATCACTAATAGGCTCAAGCTCTTGGCACCAATAGTCCAAACTTTACTCAAATCAATACCTCAAAACTATTGCAAGTTACTACTATACTTAAATAGCAACCTCAATTACCTACTCATGAAAGACACACAACTTAGTGCAACAAGCCAACTCTCTAAACAAGATAAGCATGATAACTCAAGAGAGTTTCAAAAGCAACCTAAATAAAAGCTCTTAAAAAGATAAAGCATGAAAACAAAGAGCTAAGCATGACACCAGCTATGAAAAGATAATGAACACACAAAAAAGATAAGCATGAAAACCTATGTTATGTTCTAGGGTGCAGTGGGGCATGTTTCTCTCCCAAACAAAGAAGGCTAGGTTCCAACTTGTTATGAACAACAAGCAAAACTAAAACAAACTAAAAAGTAAAGAGCGGGACGCTACAAGTATAGCACATAACATATGAAGTGATAAAAATATAGCATGGACATGGACGAACTGATGATTGTTGATGGAGAAGGGGATGCACGGGGGCATCCCCAAGCTTAGACGCTTGAGTCTCGTTGAATATTTCTTGGGTGTGCATGGGGGCATCCCCAAGCTTGAGTGCTTGGCACTCCTAGATAAATATTTTATTTCCTCCTGAAAACAAATATTTTCATGAAAATCTACTGTTTCTCATGATTGCCAAAATATTTTTGCAAAGTAAAAGCAATCTTAAGATTTGCAAAACGATGAAAGCGCAAAACGTGGCAGAATCTGTGAAAAATAGAACATCATGTAGTAAATAATTGTTTCGGGGCCCTTCTGCAACTTAAATCGAAAAAATCAGAACAGACGCCAGAAGGACAATTATATAGAGCATAATTTCAAAAACATTCAGATCAAAAAGATGATCTGGTGATTTTTGGCGAATTTGTCCATCAAGAAGACATAATCTGTTTCTGGACAGCATGTCACAACTTTTGAACGTTCTTGCAATCGGAGGCTAAAACTTGGCACAAAGCTTGAAAATAAAGATACAATGATGTTGCTACAGTAGTAACAAACATCAATACCACTAAAACTGAAAGTAAAAACTCAAGGTAAAGATCAGAAGGGTTGTCTCCCTAGAGCACTTTCTTTATAGCCACAAAGATAGGCTTAAGATTTTAATGATGCTCTCGTAGGAATAATAGTTGTAGTACAAAAGAGAACATCAAGAAGAAAATACCAAACACATTTAACTCTAACATGCTTCCTATGCATAGGAGTATTACAATAGAATAATTCATTGACGCACAAAGCAATAAGCATAGGAAGGCAAAACAAGTGCAGCTTCAAAACCTTCGACATAAAGAGGGGAAACTTCTTATTTTTTAGATATTTAGAACCATGTCTCCCCCTCTCATTATAAATTTCAGTGGCATCATCGATGAACTTAACAATATAACTATCACATAAGGCATTATTTCTATGATCGAAAAGCATAAAAGTATCATTACTCTTCTTATAAGCAAAATCTTTCTTATTAGGAATAGTGAGAGTAAAGCAATCATTATCATCATGGTAATCATCATGTTTAGGAAGAATAGTATCATCATAGAAAATTTTCTCCTCAAAAGTTGGGGGACTAAAAATATCATGTTCATCAAACCCATCATCCCCAAGCTTAGAGCTTTCCATGTCATTAGCAATATTGGTATTCAAAGAAAGCATACTAATAACATTGCCACCATCATAATTGTTATGCAAATAATAAAGTTTCATAGGTTTTTTAATTTTCTCCTCAAACACTTCATGTCCTAGTTCAAGATAAATTTTATAAAGCTCTCTCATATTTTTGTTGTTTTCCATTAAGCCTAACTAGCTCATGGAAAAGTAACAAGACTAAAAAGCAAAGGTAAAAGATACCGTGCAACTCCCCAATCTTGAGACTGGAGTCCCGGCAATGGCGCCAGAAATTTGGTTGATGACGAGTTGATGAATATACTTCTCGCCCCTCGTTGGTTACCCCAAGTGGAAGGTGGAGATGTAGTCAGCAGCAGATTTCCCTTACATGGGGACTGTAAGGTTTATCGAACCAGGAGGACTCTGAGGATCAACAAGTAGGTGTCCGCTGCTCTGGCGCTAGCAAAAGACGTGGACCTGCACACACAGCAAATGACTATGCTCCCAACGAGTACAGACAGGTTGTCAATATCTCCGGCCTTGTAGTTTGCAAAGATCAAAACACAAGAGGGAATAGTGATAGTGATTGCAACGGAAAAGTAAATGAACGCAGTAAATGGTGGAGGTGTAATCAATGGTGGTAATATGGACCTGAGTCGCATGATGTTCACTAGTGTTGTCTCTTTCCCAAAAGACGATGGGTAAACAAATTACAGCTCGGCAATTGACAGAATTATGAATGCACCGCAATGCTAATTATGCTACTTGAAAGTTAGAGGCTCAATAGTAATGGGCAGTACGACCAGACAAGTAGACCGTTTATTCATCAGCATCTACTTACTAATCATCCACCTTGAGATATCTATCCAGAACATCTCGCTGGTATTAAGTTGCGAACCCCACTCAAAGTGTAAACGCAAAGCAACGGACAACTGCATTAACGAACTTTGCGTAAGGTAAACTGAAAGTGCGTTATATCGACTAGAGGGGGGTGAATAGGAGATTTTTAGAATTTCATCACTGAGGAAATTCCTTTTGAGGAAATTCCTCACTGATGACTAACTTACAGCGGAAACAGTAAAGGATCAGAAGTGCAAAGTTTCACAACAGCAGTTTTTCAGAGTGCGGAATGTGAAAACGGATTGCACTGTGAGCAGGCATGCAGAATACAGATGAGGATTAACTGACGTGAAGAATTTGGGGTTGAGGAAATTCAGAGAAAGTCTTCAGCAAATTCTTCAAACAGTAGCAGTGAAGTCGTCAACACATAATTCAAGGAAAGTAAGGAGTTGAGGAATAAGAGCCCGTTTCTCAGTGAAGACAGTCGTTGATGACCCAGTTCCAACTAATGTGACAGTTGTACATCTCGTTTGGAGCGGCTTGGTATTGAAACCAAAGGACACACAGTCCCTACCGTGTTCTCCTAGGGCTAAGAACACACAGTCCTCGCCCAACACTCGTGGTAAGTCTTCAGGGCACACTTCCAAACCCTCACAAACTTGGTCACCCGGCGATCCACAATTGACTGCTGGAAAGCTCTAGACCATGATGCCTAACCGTCTGGAAGATGCACAGTCCTCAAAGGTAAAAGGCTTCAGTCCCACAGAGGAACAACTTCTTCAGTGATGCTGAATCACTAGGTTTGGTTTGTGGTTTCGGTGTATGGGGTATTTCCTCACTGATGAATTACTCTCGAAGACTCTGAGGAATTGGGTTGCTCTTATGACAAGTGTTAGTTTCTAACGGAGCAGCCAACCAGCTAATGGTTCTGGGGGTGTCTATTTATAGCCTGGGAGCATCCCGACATGATTTGACACTAATGCCCTTAAATAATATGACCGTTGGAGTGGATAAGACCAATGACTTGGCGTGGGTATCGAAATGGTCGGAACCCTCTGTGAGAGTCCTCATGTCACTCGTATTCCTCACTTGAGGCTTTTGGTCGGATTAGGCTTGGGTTGAGCATCATGAGGAAATTCATTCCAAAGTGTAACTTCGACCCCCTTTAATAGTACGGTGTTCCTATTACTCAAATGCGAAGAAAATAAAACAGAAAGAGTAAATCTTCATGCTTCAAAGTCTTCAAAATGATTTTCTTCAGGACACACCGAATTCCTCGATTTCAGTATCTTCATGAGGAATATCAATTTCATCGCAAATTCCTCACGATTCATTTCTTCAACTTCAGACCAATTTCTGCAACCGAAGATATATATTTTTAGGGGTCAATATTCTTCAAATATCTCAAACTCCTCAATGACTTATAGATCCTGTGTACACTCATAAACACATTAGATACTTAACCTATAAGTCTTCAAACCACCAAAATCACTAAGGGGCACTAGATGCACTTACAATCTCCCCCTTTTTGGTGGTTGATGACAATTAGGTTAAGTCTTCAACAGGGATAAAAAATATGAAGTGTAAATACTCATTTGAGGAATTTGAAATCAAGATTCAGAGAGACTCCCCCTGAAGATTTTCATATCGTGAGGATTTTGCTTTTCACAGCAAATGCACATTGATGATTTATATCATGGAGATCTCCCCCTGAGTCTTGTAAATCATGCATACATGTAACATATCATATGAACAAAAGGGAAATGCATGATGACAAATGGTATCTGACGAATTCCAGCATGCGTGCATTAAAACTTGACGAACAAGCATTCGAAGAAAAACGTTCAAAAGCGTGAGAGTACCATCGGGCTTAAGTTACAACTCATTACATAAAAACTTCAGAAGAGCCAAGAGTTTGTAACTTAAATATAGTTCATAAGCCCCAAAAATATCCCGTTTGAAGACTAACTCTCAAGTTTTTCCCCCTTTGTCATCAAGTGACAAAAAGGGACAAACTGAGGACTAACGCCCGTGAAAACTTCACTTCTTGGCGGTTGAGGAAGAGTCGTGACGCTTCTTGGGAGTAGTCTTCTTCCTTGGACCGGTAGCAGTGTCGAGCTGTTCTTCATCAGTTTCAGCAGTGCGGAATGAAGAAAAGGAGCCGTCTTCAAGGTCTGGAACTGGAATGGGCCTGAACTTCTTCTTGGGAGGCCACGACCAGTCAAAGTCTCGCTCAAAGTCCATTTCTTGAAGCTCAGTCTGAGTCATCAGATGTGCAAGTGTAGCCCAGGTGCGATCAAAAACCTCATGCAGATAGCGATGGTTGAGCTTCACAGAATTCTGTGTTTGAGTGAGGGTTTTCACAATGGCGCTAAACTGGAGTTTGACCCACTTGTGATTGCTATCCACCTTCGGGTGAAGACTGAGGAGGAGCTCTCTTGTATTCATCACTCGAGGAGGAACGGGGCTTGCCGGACGAGTCTCACTATCATCCCATGAAGAATAAGGAACGGGGCTTGCCAATGTGCTCTCTGAACTGGCCATCAAGGGGCCTACTACCTTCTTCAATCACTGATTTGCCTTTTCCTTCAATGGGCTCGAAAGTCTTCTTGTTAACCCGGATAGGAGGCATATAACCAACATGGTTTTGGCACTCGGCGAGAAAGTTGATGCCTGTCCTTGTCCTGATGAATCTCATGATCCATGGGGCATATATCTTGTGATCAAAACGACACATAGCATTGTCGGCCAAAGTCCTCAAGAAGAAATCATGGATGTTGATAGGAATACCATGAATGATGTTGAAGAGGATATTCTTCATGAGGCCTACGACATCTTCTTCATCATCATGGCCTTTGATCGGAGCGAGCACACTGCAGAGGTTTCTATAGACAGACCTGGGTGTATACTTGAGCTCGTGGACGAGGAATTTTTTTCTCGATGATTTTCCTTCAGCCAAAGGCTTCATGAGGACTTCCATCATCCCATTGGGCAGCTCACGCTCACCATAAAGCTTCACAGCCTCCTCCGAGGGAATTGGTACGGGCAGTTCACGGAGGAGCTCAGTAGCAGGAGCCTTGTAGTGAGTGTTTTGTGTCATCCAGTCAAACACCCAAGTGTTAATGTCTTCATGGTTGCTAGAGATGTGAAGAGTGGCATAGAACTGAAGAGTGAGCTCGTTGTTCCAGTCATAGATGTCGGAGCACATTGGCAGTAAACCAGCATCATGGAGTACATTGAGGACTGGCTCTAGGCACGGTATAGCTTCAAGTTCAACGTGAGGAATATGCCTCTGTTGGAATATCTTGTTTCTTCCACACAACACAGAGGCATAGTAATTCATCTGTGTCCTAGTCCAAAACTTCAGATGCCTCATTTGAGGCTTGTCATAGGGGTTCTCTCCAATGAAGTACATGCGTTCTTCAAAGAAATTATCCTTTTGAAACTTTGGACGCTTGGAGAATGGCTGACACTGAACTGACTGAAGATTTTGCTGAGGAACAGGAGGGGAGACAACAATTGCAGTCTCGGGGTTGAGCACGACGAATGCATTGTCTTGGTCAGGTGCATTTTCCTCAGCATTTTCCTCGGGGTGTGGAATTTCAGTAGCTGGGACTTCAGGCTGAGGAGATGGCTCTGGATGGGCGTCGGGCTGAGGGGCTTGCTCTGGCTGTGCATGAGACTGAGGAATAGTTTCATCTTGCTCAGGTGGAGGAGTTGGGTCAGCCTGTTCCTCATCTTGAAGATTTTGCTCAGAGCTTTGAATTTCATCAGCTTGAGGATTTTCAGTTTGTTCTTCCTCAGCTGGCTTGGTGGCAGAGGCAGTTTCTTCAGCTGGTGCAGCTGATCCTTGAGCAGTGTCTTTCTGAGGAATGAAGGGCTAAGGACTGTCGTCAATACAAATTTCTTCGTCGGTGTGTTCCTCAACGGCAGCATCCTTCATTTCCTCATCTGCCCCTTTCGCTTGATCATCAAGGATGACCATTTCATAAGAAGGAGCGACATTTAGGGGCACAGGGTCTAGAGGGGCAGTCTCTTCAAGCGCTTTGAGGAGCTTGGCCTCTGTTTCTTCTTCTGCTGAGGAGGCCTTTCTCTTTTTGGCTTCCTTCTCAGCAGCCCTGGTTTTCTTCACGTCTGATGCAGACGGAGTCATCTTCTTCACCTTTGAAGCTTTTGATGAAGGGGTTCTCTCGACAGATTCTTCAGCTGATTTTGAGGAACCAGCTGGAACAGAGTCATCAGCTTGCTTTGATGAAGCAGCTGGGTCAGGGGTAGTCTCATCAGCTGCAGCAGATTCATCAGCTGGAGCTTCCATGATGATTTCTTCAATAGCCGGTACATCAACACGGCTTTCTTGGTGTATTTCCTCAGCTTGAGGAGTTTCCTCAGCATGAGGAGATTCATCTGCTGGCTCCTCAATCAAGGGCTGGGAAGTTGGTGCTGGAGGTGCAGCCTTCTTGTTGTAGTCATCAACAGTTTTGTGGCCAGCTTGATGAAATTGCTCTTGAGACTCTTACGATCTGACAGCTTGGAGTACTTGTCAGTCAAATTCTTCAACTCTATCTGTGTTGACACAAGTGCATCAGGCGTCAAGCTGAGGAGGTTCCGCTTGAGGAATTTCTCCTTTTTAAGCTTTGCAACCTTGGCCTGCTTGGCCTGCTGTTCTTTCCACTTGGCTTTATTGATGAAAGTGGCCACCATGTGGCTAATGCCAGGGGGAGTTTCAAATCATCAAGCGGAGTGTTTGGGTCCTCATACCAGATGTTAATGTAATCTAGGAGGACCTTGGGGTCCATGGCCAGAGGAATGGTGCTGCCTGATGCGTGAGCTACTCTCTCCTGCTTGTTTCTGATTATGGCTTGCAGGGTTTGATCATCATACTCATCACTGCCCTTTGATGCAGACGAGACGGTGATGATTTTGCTGGGGCTCGGCAGAGTTGCTCTTTTAGCAGACACCTGAGTCTTCACCGAAGGTGGTGAAGACTTTCTCTCCGAGCGGGTTGTAGCCGGGAGTGAGGAGCTGGAGGTGGCGGTCATTGGCTTCATGACTGGCTTCGGTACTGGTGTTTCTTGAGGCTTTGGTGGTTGTGCTGAGGGTTTGGGAGCTGAGGGTTTTGGAACTGATGCCTGAGCAGACTTCTCTTGAGGCTTTGGAGCCCTTGGCTTTGATGGCACAGACTGCGGTTGAGGAATTGCTGAACCAGAGGTCTCAGCGGCAGAGGAAGTAGCTGCAGCTGATGCAGCAGCTGAGGATTCATTGAATTTCCTCACTGCAGCATATGCCTGCTTCTTGAGCTTAGCCAGATGCTTTTCCTTCTCATCTGGATAGTCATCAAGGGTCTTGGGGCTTGAGGGATGTGCTACTTGATGAGCCTCAAGTGGGGCCCATTTGCCACGGGGCTTCAGAGCGAATTTCTTCGCATACTTGGTAGTTAGAAACATGTATTCTTTCCATTGCTTCGCCCATCGGCGTTCTATCTTCTGCAGCCGGATCTTTCTCTTGGCCATTGTCTCATTTTCATCAGGTGTGCAATAGTCCAAGTAAATATCCTCAAGGATATCCGCAGCTGTGTTTTGCTCAAATTTCTTTCCTCCCTTCTGTTTTCTGTCATCCTCCATTTTCTTCAGCTGAGGATTTTGCTGATGAGATTGAACTCTTGAGGATTCTGATGAGACCTTTAGATTTTCTTCAAGAAACGCTGCAAATGAGTTAATGTGATGAGAACCGAGAGACTCATCAGCTGACATGTGTGTACCTGTGAACAGTGTATAGTTGCGAGGACTTGGGAGAGTTCATATGCGTTCTCAGATTTGAAGAAAATGAAAAAGTTTGACAGTTGAGTAATTTGACCAGTGGTTGAGGAATTTTCTTAAGCATACCGTTCTTGGGTTCCAGAGTTGTACAGATCCGAAAATTCGCACAATTGAGGAATCTCGTGAAAATCTTAGATGCTTAGTATAGTTCATCAATGATGTGGTTATAGACAGTGTTTGAGGAATCAAGTGCTTATCGATTCTTGAGGAAAAATAGATTTATCATAGAATATGTAAAATTTTAGATCTAACTTGCGGTCAAAATGGGATTTTATTTAACATTGAAGGAGCACACGAAGAACACAAAGAAGTTGTGTAGAGAGGCTCTTCGATCGCGTGTCCAATGTGCCCTAACCCGGCGACAGAGGACGTCTACGGCAGCGGTGGACGAAGATGGTCCGACTCCAGCATGGTGCCGGCGACGGAGAAGTCGAGGCAGTGAAGCTCTTCCTCACCGGCGACGAAACTTCCAGCGGTGGCGCTAGGGTTCGGTGCTTTTTGCTGTAGCAAGAGAGCGATGGGCTGAAGAAGAGTTTGCCGAGGGGGATAGGGACATATTTATAGCCAGACAGTTACTGTTGGCGCGAAGATTTCGGACCAAACAGCCCCTGCCTCTACGTCTCCGCAGGACACGTGTAGTTCCCGAACAAGGCGGTGGAAATAGTGGAGATCGTGGTTATCCGAATGTGGGAAGTGGGGTTTAGTTACTGTGCATTAAAGAAACAATTTTTGAAGATTTGAGGATTTTCGTTACAAAATCATCAGCTGACAAGGATGCAGTGAGGATTTTGAAAAAAGTTTCAAGTAGAACGCATATGAAGGATTGAATAGACTGGATGAGTATAGCATAGAGGGAAAGTAGGGTCCGATCACATTCACTTAGCAGAAATATCAACTTGAAGAAATAGCTATAAGTGAATGTTGTTGAGGACTTGAAATCACAGTCTATCTAGTCAAATGAAAGTCATCAACTATTTTTGAAGATTTTGTGATAAATCGTCACAATGAAGAACAACTGTTTTGAAGAAAAAACACATTTTGAGGAAATGGAACATTTGAAGAAAATCAACTTGAGGAATTTCACATTGGGCGGTGGCGTGACCCACCATATAAGAATGTTGATTACACACACCGCGTACAATTGTCGTAGGGCCCTGAGAATCAATTTCTTTGTTGATTTCTTCACATTCAGAGTGACATTCTTCATCAGTTGAAGAAAATCGATTCATCATGTGTTGCACATCTAAGTCATCAATTTTGCATAAGTGTTAGGATGTGTGCATGTTTTTACAAAACATTTGAAGATTCTAAGATATTTAGCTCACACCGCAACTTGCAAAACCTTTTCTCATCCAAGGGCTTAGTGAAGATATCTGCCAGCTGATCATCAGTCTTCACATGGTCGATGAGGATATTGCCCTTGAGGACATGGTCCCGAAGAAAATGATGACGAATCTGGATGTGCTTGGTCTTCGAGTGCCGTACTGGGTTGTATGCAATCTTGATTGCACTCTCATTGTCGCAGTAGAGAGGCACATTCTTCATGTTGATGCCGTAGTCCTTGAGGGTTTGCTTCATCCATAGTAATTGAGCACAGCATGACCCAGCAGCAATGTACTCAGCTTCGGCAGTGGAGAGTGATATGCAGTTTTGCTTCTTTGAGGACCAGCAAACTAGTGATCTTCTAAGGAAATGGAATGTGCCAGAAGTTGACTTGTGATCCACACGGTCACCAGCATAGTCAGAATCAGAATACCCTACCAGATGAAGATTTGAGCCCTTGGGATACCATAATCCTAGTGTTGGTGTGTGAGCTAAGTATCGAGGAATATGCTTCATAGCCTTATGGTGTGATTCCTTTGGTTTTGCTTGAAAACGTGCACACATGCAAACACTAAGCATTATATCTGGCCTAGATGCACATAGATATAATAAAGAGCCAATCATAGAGCAATATACCTGCTGATCGAAATCTTTACCATTTTCATCAATGCCGAGGTGGCCGTTGGTAGGCATTGGAGTCTTGGCACCTTTGCATTCATGCATGTTGAATTTCCTCAGAACATCCTTGAGGTATTTCTCCTGTGATATGAAGATTCCATTGCTTTGTTGACGAATTTGAAGACCTAAGAAGAATTTCAGCTCCCCCATCATGGACATCTGATATTCTTCACTCATCATCTAAGCAAATTCATCACTGTATCGTTTGTCAGTACAGCCAGATATGATATCATCGACATATATTTGACACACAAATAGCTCATTATCGTAGGATTTAGTGAAAAGAGTTGGATCGAGTGAACCAGGTTTGAAGCCTTTCTTCATGAGGAATTCCTTCAATGTATCATACCATGCCCGAGGGGCTTGCTTGAGACCATAGAGAGCCTTTTTGAGTCTGAAGACTTTGTGTGGATTCTTTGGATCCTCAAAACCTGTGGGCTGAGCAACATATACTTCTTCCTCAAGCTTACCATTGAGGAATGCACTTTTCACATCCATCTGATATAAGATGATGTTATGATGATTAGCATAAGCAAATAGTATTCGAATAGCTTCAAGTCTAGCAACAGGTGCAAAAGTTTCATCGAAATCTATTCCTTCAACCTGGGTGTAGCCTTGGGCTACAAGTCGTGCCTTGTTCCTCACCACCTGACCGTCCTCATCTTGCTTGTTTCGGAAAATCCACTTGGTGCCGATGATGTTGTGCTTGTGAGGATCTGGTCGTTTGACGAGCTCCCATACGTCATTCAGCTTGAATTGAAGAAGTTCGTCTTGCATAGCTTGGATCCACTCCGGTTCCAGAAAAGCCTCAACAACTTTTGAGGGTTCTGTGATGGATACAAAGGAAAAATGCCCACAAAAGTTAACTAAGTGTGATGCTTTTGAGCGAGTGAGAGGACCTGGTGCGTTGATGTCGTTGAGGATTTTGTCAAGTTCTACTTCATTTGCAATCCTCGGATGAGCTGGTTGAGGATTTCGTCTGGGCTGAGGGAGTGGTTCTGGTGCAATTTCCTCAGGAGCATCTTCTTGATTTTCATCAGTGATGGGGATCGTTTCTTCACCAATTTCCTCAGTGGGGACAATGTCTTTAGTAGGTTTGAGCTTTATTGCTTCCTCAGGAGACAGCTTATCTGGATCAGAAGGCAATTGCTCTCTTTGCGAGCCATTAGTTTCATCGAACCGCACATCTACAGTCTCAACAACTTTGTTGTGATAGTTGTTGAAGACTCTGTAAGTGTGCGAGTCCTTCCCATAACCGAGCATAAAACCTTCTTGTGCCTTAGGTGCAAATTTTGAGCTATGGTGAGGATCTCTAATCCAACATTTTGCACCGAAGACTTTAAAATAACTTACATTGGGTTTCTTGTCAGCGAGGAGTTCATATGAGGTTTTCTTGAGGAATTTGTGAAGATATACCCTGTTGATGATATGGCATGCAGTGTTGATTGCTTCAGGCCAAAAGCGACGAGGAGTCTGATATTCTTCAAGTATAGTTCTTGCCATTTCAACCAGAGTCATGTTCTTCCTTTCGACGACACCATTCTGCTGAGGAGTATAAGGAGCAGATAATTCGTGAGTAATACCAAGTTCATCAAGACCATTGTTTTTGAACTCAGTTCCATTATCACTCCTGATATGTTTGATCTTGATGCCAAAGTTCGTCGTGGCCCTTGAAGAAAATCGTTTGAAGATTTCCTGCACTTCAGTTTTATACACTATGATATGCACCCATGTATATCTGGAATAATCATCAACTATGACGAAGCCATATAAAGATGCTGCATTGGTTAGTGTGGCATAGTGAGTAGGTCCAAATAGATCCATATGAAGCAATTCGAATGGACGTGTAGTGGTCATGATAGTCTTCGAGGGATGCTTGGATCTGGTCATTTTCCCAGATTCACAAGCACCGCAGAGATGATCCTTGAGGAATTTGATTGATTCGATGCCCATGACATGCTTCTTCTTCGCGAGCGTGTGCAAATTCCTCATGCCTGCATGACCTAGTCTTTGGTGCCACAACCATCCTTCTGACGTTTTTGCTAGTAAGCAAGTGGCTGGTTGAGGACCTGTAGAGAAATCAACAATGTACAAATCCCCTCTTCTTACACCTTCGAAGACTTCGGATCTGTCAGATTCCATGATGACTACACATCTATATCTACCAAAGATAACAATCATATGAAGATCACAAAGCATCGAGACTGACATGAGGTTAAAACCAAGGGATTCAACAGCATCACCTTGTCCATATGCCTATCCTTGGAAATAGCCACTTTGCCAAGTCCCAATACCTTGCTTTTACCTTTGTCAGCATATGTGATTTGCTTCACAGGTGATGGAGTTAGTGGCATATTCATCAGTAAGCTTTTATCACCAGTGATGTGATGTGTGCAGCCACAATCAAGAACCCACTCAGTATTCTTGGGTTTGTCATCCTATAGATGAATTAGTACAGCTTACCATCTCATATGCTTCAGATTTGAAGAATATGATATTAATTTCATCAGATAAGAATTTCATCACAACAGAAATATAAGGACGTGTGAAATATTTCTATTTCATCAATCATTAGCTTGCGTCCTATCAAGCATTTCCTCAGGTCTCCAACAAATTCTTGAGATGATGATTTTCATCTGGAGACCTGACCTGCAGAAGTGATTAGTTCGATTTCTTCACCACCCACATCTGAAGGGGTGGCAAAGCATTCATCATCCTGCGAGCACCATATGAGAAAGGTGGCATTGAAGCTAATGCACTTCTCTTAATAGTAGGGGGGTTAAAGTACTCATATGAATATGCAGAGAACTGGTTTGAGGATTTATGAGCATAATGATTTGAAGAGTAGAGCTCATATTCATATTCCTTGTAATTTCCCTGCATGTTTCGCGTTCAATGCATTTAAGACATGGAGGAATGAATTCAACTTGACCAGCGCTGGTCTGTTGAGCTAGTAATGAATCATTTTCCATACGAAGATCATCATGAGACATCCTCAGCTTCTCAAGATCAAGCTTCCTTTGAAGAAATTCATAGGAAAGCTTCTCATGATCACTGAGGAGTGTATCATAACGATCCTGAAGATTATCAAATCTAGACTGAAGACTTTTCACATCTTCAGTGAGGACTTGGGTAAGGTTCATTTCATCATTCAACAGATCATCACTTTTATCTAGCAGTTTCTGAAGCTTTTCCAAGGCAGTTTGTTGTTTAGTGGCAATGATAGCAAGTTTACTGTAACTGGGTTTTTTATAATCATCAGGTTCATAGTCACTTGAATTAGAGGAGGAAGCATCATTCGGTACCTTTGAACCTTTTGCCATGAAGCAATAGGTTGGAGCAAAGTCATTAGCATAGTCATCAGTGTGGATGGTGTTATCATCTTCTTCAAGGTTGAAGATTGACTTGCTGACAAAAGTGGTTGCAAGTGCAAGACTTGCCTGTCTGGATTCCGAGTCTTCATCAGAACCCTCCTCATCATCACATTCCTCTGATTCTGCCTCGGAATCCATTTCCTTACCAATAAGTGCCCGAGCCTTTCTGAAACTAGTCTTCTTGTGGGATGAGGGCTTTGAAGATGAGGATTTTGAAGATTTCTTCTTCTTCTTCGAGTCATCAGAACTGTCATCCTTGTATTTCTTCTTCTTTGATTCCTTTCCCCAACGGGGACAATCAGCAATGTAATGACCTGATTTCTTGCACTTGTGGCAGGTTCGTCTCTTGTAGTCCTCAGATGAAGATTATGATTTCCTCATGTCTCTTCTTGAAGATTTACCGAACTGGCCACGTCGTGTAAATCTCTAGAATTTCCTCACGAGCATTGCAAGCTCCTGTCCAAATTCTTCAGGGTCACCAATGCTGTCATCTGTGTCTTCTTCTTCAAATGAGGAAATTGCTCTAGCCTTCACTGCACGTGGTCTGGAATAGCTTGGTCCATATAGATCTTTCTTTTCTTCTAGCTGGAATTCATGAGTATTTAGCCTTTCGAGTATATCAGCTGGATCAAGCATCTTGTAGTATGGTCTTTCTTGAATCATCAGAACTAAAGTATCAAATGAATAATCCAAAGATCTCAGCAGTTTCTTCACAACTTCGTGATCAGTGATGTCTCGAGCTCCCAGTGCTTGCAGTCCATTTGATATGTCAGTGAGGCGATCAAAGGTGTCTTGGCAGCTTTCATTGTCATGTCTCTTGAAGCGATTGAAGAAATTGCGAAGAATATCAACACGAGAGTCACGCTGGGTTGATACTCCTTCATTTAGTTTGCACGGTCTCTCCCAGATCAGTGTTGCAGAGCCCAAAGCACTTACTCTTCCAAACTGGCCTCGGCTCAGATGGCCACAGATGATATTCTTCGCTTGAGAATCGAGTTGCTTGAATTTCTTCACATCAGCAGCAGAGACACTAGCAGAGATGATGGGGACGCCATGTTCCACAATATACCAGAGATCATTATCAATAGCTTGTAGATGCATTTGCATTTTGTTCTTCCAGAAGGGAAAGTTCTTTCCTTCCAAGGTAGGACATGCTGCAGTCACCTTAAACATGCCTGCAGTCGACATAACTAAAACTCCAGGTGGTTAAACCAAAATAACACAGAACAAGGGAGTACCTTGCTCTGATACCAATTGAAAGTGCGTTATATCGACTAGAGGGGGGTGAATAGGAGATTTTTAGAATTTCAACACTAAGGAAATTCCTTTTGAGAAAATTCCTCACTGATGACTAACTTATAGCAGAAATAGTAAAGGATCAGAAGTGCAAAGTTTCACAACAGCAGTTTTTCAGAGTGAGGAATGTGAAAACAGATTGCACTGTGAGCACGCACGCAGAATACAGATGAGGATTAACTGACGTGAAGAATTTGGGGTTGAGGAAATTTAGAGAAAGCCTTCAGCAAATTCTTCAAACAGTAGCAGTGAAAGTCATCAACACATAATTCGAGGAAAGTAAGGAGTTGAGGAATAAGAACCCGTTTCTCAGTGAAGACAGTCGTTGATGACCCAGTTCCAACTGCTGTGACAGTCGTACATCTGGTTTGGAGCGGCTTGGTATTGAAACCAAAGGACACACAGTCCTGGGACACACAGTCCCTACCGTGTTCTCCTTGGGCTAAGAACACACAGTCCTTGCCCAACACTCGTGGTAAGTCTTCAGGGCAGACTTCCAAACCCTCACAAACTTGGTCACCCGGCGATCCACAATTGACTGCTGGAAAGCTCTAGACCATGACGCCTAACCGTCTGGAGGATGCACAGTCCTCAAAGGTAAAATGCTTCAGTCCCACACAGGAACAACTTCTTCAGTGATGCTCAATCACTAGGTTTGGTTTGTGGTTTCGGTGTATGGGGTATTTCCTCACTGATGAATTACTCTCGAAGACTCTGAGGAATTGGGTTGCTCTTATGAAAAGTGTCAGTTTCTAACGGAGCAGCCAACCAGCTAATGGTTGTGGGGGTGGCTATTTATAGCCTGGGAGCATCCCGACATAATTTGACACTAATGCCCTTAAATAATATGACCGTTGGAGTGGATAAGACCAATGACTTGGCGCGGCTATCGAAACGGTCGGAACCCTCAACTGTGAGAGTCCTCATGTCACTCGTATTCCTCACTTGAGGCTTTTGGTCGGATTAGGCTTGGGTTGAGCATCATGAGGAAATTCATTCCAAAGTGTAACTTCGACCCCCTTTAACAGTACGGTGTTCCTATTACTCAAATACGAACAAAATAAAACAGAAAGAGTAAATATTCATGCTTCAAAGTCTTCAAAATGATTTTCTTCAGGACACACCGAATTCCTCGATTTCAGTATCTTCATGAGGAATATCAATTTCATCGCAGATTCCTCGCGATTCATTTCTTCAGCTTCAGACCAATTTCTTCAACCGAAGATATATATTTTTAGGGGTCGATATTCTTCAAATATCTCAAACTCCTCAATGACTTATAGATCCTGTGTACACTCATAAACACGTTAGATACTTAACCTATAAGTCTTCAAACCACCAAAATCACTAAGGGGCACTAGATGCACTTACATAAACAATACTTGCAACCGCGGTCACAAGCACCGTTGTTTTCTCCCTGGTGGCAACAACACATCCCCTAGTCTCATGTTTCTGTCACTCAAGCTAGACATCAGGGGGCATGAACCCACATTCATGCATAACGCTCCCTATTGGAGTTCCAATCTACTACTCCGCCAAAGCAATAAAAAGCAATGGAGAACATGCATGAATCACTAAAGAACATAATATAAAAGGATAATCAAATATATAACTCATCACAATATGAACGTAATCTCATATTCCATCGGATCCCAGCAAACCGAGCATAGCACTAGCAGGAAAATTACATAGATGCCTTGATCATGTAGGGCAACTCACAAGGGTTAATCACTGAAGCACAAAATTGAAAAGAAGACATCACATAGTGTCACGCCCAAGAAGCGCCCTATCCTCAATTTGGCATGAAGGCCTCGTCAGGGATAGAAGCGCATCTCGTCGTGTCGCAAGAATGGATATCGTTACAAGTACATGTACTGAAAAGAAGCGATATATAACAGAGTTGGCTTACACTCGCCACATGCTACATCAGAGTCACATCAGTACAGTACATAATCATCAAAAGTAAGAGCAGGGTCCGACTACGGACGAAAATAAACGACAAAAGAAGAGCGACGTCCATCCTTGCTATCCCAGGCTGCCGGCGTGGAACCCACCCTAGATCGATGAAGAAGAAGAAGAAGAAGAAGCAACTCCAAATGAACAATCAACGCGCTCGCGTCAAGTAACCTTTACCTGTACCTGCAACTGGTGTTGTAGTAATCTGTGAGCCACAGGGGACTCAGCAATCTCATTTCCAAAGGTATCAAGACTAGCAAAGCTTAATGGGCGAAGTATGGTTAAGTGGTGAGGTTGCAGCAGCGGCTAAGCATATACTTGGTGGCTAAACTTACGAGTACAAGAATTAGAGGGGGAAGATCTACGCATAACGGACGTGTCTACTGATGATCAAATGAATGACACTGAACACCTACCTACGTCAGACATAACCCCACCGTGTCCTCGATCGGAGAAGGAACTCACGAAAGAGACAGTCACGGTTACGCACACGGTTGGCATATTTTATTTAAGTTAACTTCAAGTTATCTAGAACCAGTGTTAAACAAAGTTTCCTTGTTGCCACATAACCGCGGGCACGGCTTTCCGAAAGATTTAACCCTGCAGGGGTGCTCCAACTAGTCCATCACAAATTACCACAAGCCGCATAGAAATCCTCAATCACGAAGCTCGCGATCTCGTCGGATTCCCTAGTGGAAAACCTCAACTCTGAGATTACCCAAAGCATCACCGGAATCCCGATGCACAAGATATTTCGTCAAAGGTAAAACTAATCCAGCAAGGTCGCCCGATGTGTCGACGATCCCGATAGGAGTCGCGTACCTCGTTCTCAGGACACGAGGGATGGGTCACACTAGGAGAACCAAACCTCGGGTTGCCCCGCGGTGGCCCCGTAGTCTGCCAATTTGGACCAACACTCATGCGGAGCACTGGCCCGGGGGGTTGATTAAATTATCCTCGGGGTCCGGAAAGTCCCTATGCAATTTTATTAGGTAATTAGGCAAATGTAGTACCAAAGTTGGGCCTTGCCAGACCAGTCTTAATCTAAAACGAATTATCAAGGGGGTCCCCATAACAACCCCGATCGTGTTAGGAGCGCTCGATTATGGAACATAACACCAGTAGCCGAAACTAAGGGGGGCAAAGGTGGAACAAAACACCAGGCTAGAAAGGCCGAGCCTTCCACCTTTTACCAAGTATATAGGTGCACTAAAATAAATAGCATTTAAATATGGTGATATAAGAAGGAACCCATGTTTTCACATGGAAGCACTGCACCTGCAACTAGCAACGCTAACACAGGGTTAAGCAAGCGGTAACATAGCCAATCAGTGGTTTGCTAGGTCGAACAGGTTGAAGGTTAACATGGCATTGATGAGAGGCTGATATTTAACAGGTGGTAGGCAACGAGACATAATCGATAGAAGCGATAAAACTAGCATGGCAATGATAGTAATGGTATCTGGGGAAATGATCATCTTGCTTGAGATCCCGCTTGCAAGAAGAATGCCTCCGTGAAGCAAACGAACCGACGTAGTCGAACGGGTCCTCACATCCGACACGCTTGCGGAACTCTATCGAGACGAAGCCAACCGGAAACACGAATCAACACACGAATTCACCACACGATGCACAACACATATGATGCATGAGAAGCTGAAAACATGCAAGTCACGGCATGAAAATCCACACAATCAAACACTACACATTAAATGAAGTTCAATATGCAACGAGTTGCATATTGACAAAACTCCACGTTAATTATTTAGTTCTGCCCCGATTAAATACACGGCAATATTAAATGTGGTCAAACATGGCTAGAGGTGAATCGTAATTAAACTAACTATCTAGGCATTTTAAATGAGGTCGGAAATGACATATAGCACCTCCGAGACGACCTCACATGTTAATTTACAATTCTGTCCAGATCTGAACTAATGCATTTAATTAGTTTTTAAACAGCAAAACAAATAGGTTCACGTGATTCTACGCGTCAAGGCAAGCAATCCACACATGAAGAACATCTCCAACGGAGCTACGGATCAAAAGTTACAAGCATCGCAAGATATGATGGCATGAATGCAATACGTGTGCAACGACGGTCACGATCACTTCAAAACATACAAACCGCCAGAGAAAATGAAACTACACAAGATTCTAAGCAAGTTTCATGTATAACACGATCAAATCGGAGCTACGGTTCAAAAAACTACGAGCAAAACAAGAAATGACTACAAACTGCCAAAATCAGCCACATAGCTACCTCTACGCCCCGCAACTACGACTACTCAACTCCGATATGCCCGAGCAAGGCATGGCATGGAAGAGGGCAAAAAGCACTACTACAAACAACTAACAACAACTAGCATGGCATCATGGATCACTAGGGAAAGAAGTCACAAAATGGCATCTCACACACTATTTCAGACTTAGTGAAAATAACACCTCATGAAGGTGCAGTTTTCAGCCTGAAGGCATATTGACAGCAGCAAAACCATAAGCTATAGGACTCCAAATGGCATGAAACTTTACAGCATGCTAGAGAAACACAAGGGGTACAACTATCTCCATTGGACCAACCTCAAAAGAGCTACAGATCACAAGATGCAAGCAAGACAAGACAGCAACAAAATATAACAGATTCCAGACTTAGAAATATTTCAGCCCCTCTAAAACAGCACTATTTCTAGCAACTTGAGAGCAAGCAAATCACACCTAAACATGCATTTCTATTGCAACCAAAAATACCAGGGGCTAAACAAAACATCCAAGATCAACTCTCTAGTTGACAACTAATTCAAACGAGGCACGGAATAAATCCTACGAATTAAACAAAAGGGCAACTTAGCAAAATATCTCGCGAACTAACTTGCTCTAATGCTAAAACTAATTGTACAGAAAAATCCATGGGATTTTTCTACCCCGGAAACATATAAAATATGTGGGGTTTGCAACACAAAATAATGCCACACAAATATGCGGGAAAATAACCTATACACGGAAAAATAAACTAGCCACAAATCCCTACACGTAAATATACAATTGACCGCTCTAAAATACATGGATAAATAGTCGCTAAAACATAGGCATTTCTAAAACGGCATTCGGGCAATACGGTCTAGCGCGAAAAATAAATACGGCGTCTATCCTATATAGACAGCACGTTAAACTAGACGGTTGGCACGTAAAACTACGTCAAATAAATATGCAAGTTGTAAATTCGTACTCTACGCGCAAAACTACGCAAAATCCATATGCTACATGCCTCAATCCGACTTACGGATTAAATTCTACGGGCGCTCTAATATTCGACTAATTCCTGAAATACAACTAATTCGGAAAAAATCCTAAATTGCTACTGGGCCGAACAGTGGCGCAAATAACTAAAACAGCACACGGGCGCAAATTAGAAGGCTTGGGGGCTGCTGTTTACCTGGGCCGGCCTGGCTCGGCGGCGGGAGCTGGGCCGAGAGTTGCGAGGTGGAGGGCACCGGAGTGGGCCACTGAAGATGGGCCACCAGGCTGGTAGGCGGGCCCACGGGGGCAGCACGCGAGGCGAGCGGTAGGGTCGGCTCCTCCCGTCGCCCGCTGGAGCGAGGCCAGGCCATGGCGGCGGTGCACCTCCTGTCGGCTGGTGTGGGCGCAGGGCCATGGCGGCCGGGAACGGGCAGATCCGTAGGTCGAGGACCCGGATCCGGCATCCTTTGCGGCGACAGCAAGGCGAGGTCCGACGACGGGCACGGCCGACACCTGCACAGGAGTAGGAAGAGAGGTGAGGGAGAGAGAGGCCAAGGGGAGAGGAAGAAACAGAGGAGCAAGGGAGAAGCTCCGGCCTGGGGTCGCCGGCGATGGCTTCTCGCTGGAGTGCCACGGCGACGAGGGTCGGACGGCGCACGCGGTGCGGAGCTCGGGCACAGGCGCCATGGGGGGAGGGGCGAGGGAGCTTGGGAAAATCGGGCAGGCGGCAGCGCGGACAATCCGGGCTCGGGCGGGCCCCGGATGGGCTTCGCGGGCCCGGCGGCTGGAGGGAGGCGAGAGGCTGGGGGAGGAGAGCTAGGGTTAGGGGTAGGCGGCGCGGAAATCAAGGAGAGATTAGAGGGAGGCTGTCCGATAATAAGAAGGGATCTATATATAGACAAACGGGGGGGGGGGGGGGGGCTCGGTTACCCGAAATCGCGTTCCGGATCCACCCGCGTGGTCGGATTCGGACGATTCCGAACGCGGGTATGGGTACGCGGCCGTGTAGAGGGGATACCCGGAGACGAGAGGGGGAACGGGCGGCGCGGCACGTATTTTAGAACACCGACAGACGTCCGACGGTAGACCGAATACGGTGCCGCTACGGACGACCGTTCGGGTACCAGACGAACTCCGATCGCGACGAAATTTGACAGGCGGCCTACGTGTATATAAATAATACCGCACGACAAATCTCAACCCGATCAGAGGAAGTTTAACGCACACATTTAAAACAACGACGGTGCCGCGGGCGCGTGCGTGTGCGGTCAGGCTCGGAACGAACAACGACGAACGCGAAGAGAAGCGGCAACTAATAACGGATGCAAGTTTTGAAAACGGGCGGCAACGGAGACGCCGATGCAATGCAGATGATGTGAATGATGCGATGATGATGCGACAAATGAAAATGCCCACACGACGAAAACAGAAAGAAAATGGAATCTTCTAGAACGTCGGTCTCGGGCTGTCACACATAGCTACTGGTCATGCACTCATGGTCCAAGGAGGACTACTCACGGCACGTCCGGGAAGCGTCCATGGCGGTGGAGAAGCTCCGGAGGTCAATCCTCCATCCGGCAGGGTGCCAGGAAGAGGTTTCCTCACGCTCCCGATCTCGGAAGCGCTGCGGCGGCGGAACGATGGAGAAATTCGTGATTCTCGATGTGTTGGAAGGGTTTCCGATCAGAGGGGTAACTATAGGCCAAAGGAGGGCGTCATAGGAGGTGGGGCCCACCTAGGCGACCTGTGGGCGCGACCAGGGGCTAGGCCGCACAGGCAGTCCGCCTGGGCAGCCCCTGGCTCCCGTGTGGCCCATCTTTGGTGTTGTGGAAGCTTCCGTCATGCTGATTTTTATTTATTTTTCTCGGGATTTTTGGGACTGTGAAAATTTGGGTAAAAGTCCGTGTAAAAAAGACATCAACAGACAGGAACTGGCACTCGGTGCACTGAGTTAGTAGGTTAGTCCAAATATGTGTATAAAGATATGAAAGTGTAGCAAAACATATAACAATGTCACCCAAAAGATCATGGAACTAGCAGAAATTATAGATACATTTGGGACGTATCAGCCGCGAGGTCGCGGCTGTTGGTGGATGGCAGATGGCTAAGTCGCGGTACGCCCCGTGCTGCCCGGATGTGACTGTCGCATTCTAGCCGTCCATCCCATCCTGGCTTCATGGCCGCCGCTGCTGCTGCTGCTTATCCCCCGGTCACAAAGCGGCGCTCTACCGCAATCCATTCCACTCCTCCCGGTGCCTTCAAAACGGGCATCGTGTGCGTGGCTGCACCAACAAGTGGAGACTCCTCAGTGACCTTCAAAGCCTCGCTGTGCCCCCTCCTCCGCTTCCCCGACCTCATCATGCTCTTGCAACGCACCAAGGCCCACCACCTCAATTTGGTGCTGGTAGGGGTTGACCGATTCTCCAGCAAGCTCCGGCCGCCCCTCCTCCTCTATAGTCGATCGACACTGCGGTCATGCCGCAGCTGGGTGGCCCTGTGTCTCGGTCGGACGTGGACTTCATGGTGGCCCCGGCCACACCAGAGATGCAGGCCGAGTAGGAGCTGCTATCAATGCAAGCGACGGTCGCGTGGTTTGAGGATGCACGCGATGTCGACTATGACATCATGGCTACAGCATACGCGGCCAAGGTGGGTGCACACAAGGCCGACGTCAACGTCGTCCGTCACTACCCCGAGCAGTACTTAGTTCGCTTCATGTACCCCCACCACTGCGCTGATGCGGTCAACCGCGGCGACTTTCAATGCTGGAACTCCATGATCTTCATCCGAGCTTGGCGGCTGGAGGCTCATGCGGACAACAAGGCCATGATGCACCATGTCAGGCTGTGCATTGAGGGCATCCCCGTCCACTCCCGGAACACCTACATCGACACCTTCTTCATCAGCCCTGGTTGCTCGCTCGACTACATCGAGCAGCGCTCACTCCGCAGGGAGGACACCTACGACCTTGCCCTCTGGGCTTGGACGGCGGACCCAAGCTGCATCCCAAAGGTGAAGTGGCTCACTCACCCCGCCTGCGGACACCACCGTCGTGGGTGCCGGGGGCTGCGCCACCGTGTCCTACTGCACCTCGACCTACACAAAGATCACTCGAAGGCTCGTGACGACGACAACCCGCCTCCCCCTGACATCTACGAGCACACTTGGGTCAGGAAGATGGTGCACGGTAGTGCCTCTCGTCGTGAACACATGGGCGACCAAGGCCGTGATGATCACAACCACAACAGGCGGAATGACGAGGGTGGCTGTGATGGTGGCCGTGGGCGTGATGGCGGACATGCGCGACATGGCTGGCGTGACCGTGTGCGCCGCTCACTATCGAGGAACCCTCGGACCCGCCAGCGCCAGGAAGAGGGAGGTCACTGATACGTCTCAAACGTATCTATAATTTTTGATGGTTTCATAATGTTATCTTGTCATCTTTGGATATTTTATGTACCTTTTATATCTTTTTTGGGACTAACTTATTAATTCTGTGCCAAGTGCTAGTTCCTGTTTTTTCTGTGTTTTTGGCTCTTTTCAGATCTGATTTTGGAACGGAGTCCAAATGGAATAAAATCCCCGAAATAAATTTTTCCCGAACGGAAGAAGATCAGGGGCTTGAGGGCCAAGCCAAGAGAGCTACAGGGGGCCCACAAGCCCCCTATCCCCCACCAGGGGCGGCGGCCAGCAGGCTTGTGGCCTCCCTGACGCCACCCCTGACCTAGCTCCTTCGCCTATATATTCCCTAAAATACAGAAAAATCAAGGGATCCACGAAAATACTTTTCCGCTGCCGCAAGCTTCCGTTTCCGCGAGATCTCATCTCGAGACCCTTCCTGGTGCCCTGTCGGAGGGGACTTTGGAGTTGGAGGGCTTCTACATCAACATCATCGCCCCTCCAATGACTCGTGAGTAGTTCACTTCAGACCTACGGGTCCGTAGTTAGTAGCTAGATGGCTTCTTCTGTGTCTTGGATCTTCAATACAAAGTTGTCCATGATCTTCATGGAGATCTATCCGATGTAATCCTCTTTGGCGGTGTGTTTGTCGAGATCCGATGAATTGTGGATTTGTGATTAGATTATCTATGATATATATTTGAGTCTTTGCTAATTTCTTATATGCATGATTTGATATCCTTGTAAGTCTCTCCGAGTCTTGGGTTTTGTTTGGCCAACTAGATCTATGATTCTTGCAATGGGAGAAGTGCTTGGTTTTGGGTTCTTACCGTGTGGTGACCTTTCCCACTGACAGTAGGGGTAGCAAGGCACACATCGTGTAGTTGCCATCAAGGGTAACAAGGTGGGCTTTGTCATAGATATGAGATTGTCCATCTACATCATGTCATCTTGCTTAAGACGTTACTCTGTTCTTTTGGACTTAATACACTAGATGCATGCTGGATAGCGGTCGACGTGTGGAGTAATAGTAGTAGATGCAGAAAGTATCGGTCTACTTGTTTTGGACGTGATGCCTATAGATATAATCATTGCCATAGATTACATCATGACTTTGCGCGGTTCTATCAATTGCTCGACAGTAATTTGTTCACCCACCGTCTACTTGCTTTCATGAGAGAAGCCACTAGTAAACACTACGGCCCCCGGGTCTATTCACACTTATAGTTTCCACTTTCGCTTTTACTTTGCTTTGTTACTTTGTTGCTTTTAGTTCTCACTTGGCGAACAATCTATAAGGGATTGACAACCCCTTCATAGTGTTGGGAGCAAGCTTTCTGTGTTTGTGCACGCACTTGAGATACTCCTTCACTGGATCGATACCTTGGTTCTCAAACTAAGGGAAATACTTACCACCGCTACGCTACATCACCCTTTCTGCTTCGAGGGAATACCAACGCAAGGCTCCAAGGCCACGGGGGAAATCCTTTGCATATTTTCCTTGGAAGTCCCTTAAGGCGTAGCCGTAGCATAAGGATTCCTGGTGCCGTTGTTGAGGAGTATCAAGAACAGTCTCCCGTCAGCACGTTTCTAGCGCCATTGGAAGGTCTTTTGTTGCAGTAGCAGAAGTATTTATGGCGCCGTTGCCGGGGAAGGAGAGATCTATCCAAGTAGGTCTCACAAACTCATCTCTTGCATTTACTTTTTTGCCAGTTGCCTCTCGTTTTCCTCTCCCCCACTTCACATTTGCCGTTTTCATTTACCTTTTTCTTTTGCCTTTTGCCTTTTTGTCGTTTTCGTTCGCCGGTTTTCTTGCTTGCTTGTGTGCTTGTTTGTTTGTTGAAGTCATCATGGCTAAAAACACCAAACTTTGCGACTTCTTGAGTACCAATAATAATGATTTTATTAGTACTCCAATTGCTCCCGCCACTAGTGCGGAATCGTATGAAATCAACGTAGCTTTGCTGAATCTTGTTATGAAAGAGAAATTATGTCGCCTTCCTAGTGAAGATGCCGCATCCCATCTCAATACCTTCATTGAGCTTTGTGATATGCAAAAGAAAAGAGATGTGGATAATGACGTGATTAAGTTGAAACTTTTTCCATTCTCGTTGCGAGATCGCGAAAAAACTTGATTTTCTTCTTTGCCTAAAAATAGTATCGATTCTTGGGATAAGTGCAAAGATGCTTACATATCCAAGTATTTCCCGCCGGCTAAGATCATCTCCTTACATAACGATATCATGAATTTCAAGCAACTTGATCATGAACACGTTGCACAATCTTGGGAGAGGATCAAGCTTATGATTAGAAATTGTCCCGTTCATGGCTTGAGTTTGTGGATGATTATACAAATCTTTTACGTTGGCTTGAATTTCGCTTCTCGCAATATCTTGGACTTCGCCTTAGGTGGAACGTTCATGGAAATCACGTTAGGAGACGCTACAAAACTCCTAGACAATATCATGACCAACTACTCTCAGTGGAACACTGAAAGGTCGCGTGCTAGCAAAAAGGTACACGCTATAGAAGAAATTAACTCTCTTAGTGCTAAGATGGACGAGCTGATGAATTTGGTTGCTAGTAGAAATGCTACTGTAGATCCTAATGACATGCCACTATCTTCTTTGATTGAGAGTAGCAACGCTAGTTTGGATGTGAATTTTGTTGGTAGGAATAATTTTGGCAACAACAATGCTTTTAGAGGAAACTGTGTTCCTAGGCCTTTTCCTAGTAACTCCTCTAACAACTATGGCAATTCCTACAACAACACTTATGGAAGTCACAACAAATTACCCTCTGATTTAGTGAGTAATATCAAAGAGTTCATCAACTCTCAAAAGATTTTCAATCCGTCCATAGAGGAAAAACTACTCAAAATAGACGATTTGGCTAAGAGCGTTCATAGGATGTCTTGTGATATTGATGCTTTGGAAGTTAGATGTGCTCCTCCCAAGGTCAACTTGGATGAAACTTTGAAAGTTGTGTGTATCTCCATGAATGAGAGCAAAGAAAGAACCGCCCAAATTCGCGCTAGGCATGAATGGTTTAAAAGGGTGCGTTCTAGTGATGCAAATCACGAAGATCTTAAAGTGCTTGGTGTGTCTCCTCTTGAATCTTTGGTTTCGCGTGTCAAACCTATTGATGGAGGGGCTGGATGTGAATCCACTTTGGTTGAAAAACGCCCCAATGATTCGGAGTCCACCCATCTTGATGATAAAGGTGTGGAGAGTGGAATAGAAGAAATCAAAATTTTGGGTAGTAATGAAACTCCCACTTTGGATTTCAAGGAATTCAATTATGATAATTTCTCCTTGTTTGAATGCATTTCTTCGATGCAATCCATTGCAAACTCTCCACATGCTTATAGCCAAAGCAAAGCTTTTACCGCGCATATCATAGATGCTATGATGAAATCTCTTGAAGAGAAGCTCGAATTAGAAGTCTCTATACCTAGAAAACTTCATGATGAGTGGGAACCTACTATCAAAATCAAGATCAAAAACTATGAGTGCAATGCTTTGTGTGATTTGGGTGCTAGTGTTTCCGCGATTCCAAAGTCTTTATGTGATATTCTTGGTTTTCATGAGATTGAAGAGTGTTCTATTAATTTGCATCTTGCGGATTCTACTGTCAAGAAACCCATGGGAAGGATAGATGATGTTCTTATTGTTGCAAATAAGAACTATGTACCCGTGGATTTCATTGTACTTGACATAGATTGCAATCCTTCATGTCCCATTATTCTTGGTAGACCTTTCCTAAGGACTATTGGTGTGATCATCGATATGAAGGAAGGGAATATTAGATTTCAATTTTTTAAAGAAGGGCATGGAGCACTTTCCTAGAAAGAAAATAAGATTGCCTTATGAATCTATGATGAGGGCTACTTATGGTTTGAGCACCAAAGATGACTATACGTGATTCCATCACCTTTTGCCTAGCTAAGGGCGTTAAACAAAAGCGCTTGTTGGGAGGCAACCCAACGAATCTATCCTTTTTTCTGTTTTGTGTTTTCCACACTTTCATAATTCTGTCATGATTGTGTTTTTAGTGTTTCTTCTTGCGTTTGTGCCAAGCAAAACCGTTATGATTAGTCTTGGGGATGATCGTTTGGTCATGCTGGAAAAGACAGAAACTTTCTGCTCACGAAAAGAATTTTCTTTTTTTTCTGTAAGAGCTTTTGAGTTAATTATTTTTGCTGCTGATTGCTATGCAAATTGTTCAGACTTTCATAATTTTTCAGAATTTTTGAAGTACCACAAGTATACGAAATATACAGATTGCTACAAACTGGTCTGCTGTTAACAGATTCTGATTTTGTTGTGTTGGTTGCTTATTTTGATGAAACTATGGATAGTACCGGGGGGTATTAGCCATGGAAGATTGAAAATACAGTAACCCAACATCAGCATAAGTAGAATTTAAGTTTTCTATAGTACCTAAGGAAGTGGTGTTTGCTTTCTCATACTAATGTTATCACGAGTTTATGTTTAAGTTTCGTGTTGTGAAGTTTTCAAGTTTTGGGTGAAGTTCTTATGGACAAAAAGATAAAGAGTGGCAAGAGCTCAAGCTTGGGGATGACCAAGGCACCCCAAGAGATTCAAGGATGCCGTAAAAGCCTAATCTTGGAGATGCCCCGGGAAGGCATCCCCTCTCTCGTCTTCAAATCCATCGGTAACGTTACTTGGGGCTATATTTTTATTCACCACATGTTATGTGTTTTGCTTGGAGCGTCTTGTATCGTAGGAGTCTTTTATTTTTGTTGTGTCGCAATCATCCTTGCTGCACACCTAGAGAGAGAGACATGGACTCACCGTTATTTTGTCGAGCTTCACTTATATCCTTTGGTAGACAATTCAGCTCACATGTGCTTCACTTATATCTTTTGAGCTACATACTTTTTCTCTATGTGCTTCACTTATATCTTTTAGAGCACAGCGGTGCATGGCTTGGTAGTTGATCTATTCTTTGAAAGTAGTCTCAAAAGGGGTAGTTATCCAAAGGGATACGAAAACTTCCACCTTCATGTGCATTGAATAGTTAGAGAAGTTTGATTCGTCTCAATTAGTTTTGAGTTATGGTTTTGGTAATATTGAAGTCATGCTAGTAAGGTGTTGTGGATCTAGAAATACTTGTGTTGAAGTTAGTGATTCCCGTAGCATGCACGTATGGTGAACCTCTATGTGATGAAGTCTGAGCATGATTAGTCTTTTGGTTGTAATCCTTTGTGTGGCGGTCGGGATCGCGCGATGGTTTATACCTACCAACCCTTCCCCTAGGAATATGCGTTGAATGCTTTGTTTCGATTACTAATAAAACTTTTGCAACAAGTATATGAGTTCTTCATGACTAATGTTGAGTCCATGGTTTAGATGTACTTTCACCTTCCACCGTCACTATCTTCTTAGTGCCGTGCAACTTTCGCCGGTGCACAAAACCCACCATTAGCCTCCCTCAAAAAAGCCACCATACCTACCTACTATGGCTTTTTCAAAGTCATTACGAGATATATTGCCATGCAACTACCACCATGACATGTGCCACCACTTCTACATTGCCCTTGCATGACCGTAAGATAGCTAGCGTGGTGTTTCCATTAATGTCTATGCCATGCTAGATCATTGTCACGGTACACTACCGAAGGCATTCCATATAGAGTCACTGTTGCTCTAAGTTTTGAGTTAAAAGTGTGATGATCATCATTGATGGCGCATTGTCCCATGTGAGGAAATAAAAGAGGCCAAAGATGCCCACCAAAATAAAAAATATATAAAAAAAGAGGCCAAAAGAGCCCACCAAAAAAATGATGAGAGAAAAAGAGAGAAGGGACAATGCTACTATCCTTCCACACTTGTGCTTATTAAGCACCATGATCTTCATGATTGAGAGTCTCTCGTTTTGTCACCACCATATAGCTAGTGGGAAATTTTCATTACATAACTTGGCTTGTATATTCCAATGATAGGCTTCCTCAAAATTGCCTTAGGTCTTCGTGAGCAAGCATGTTGGATGCACACCCACTAGTTTTCTTTAAGAGCGTTCACATACTCTTAGCTCTAGTGCATCATTTGTATGGAAATCCCTACTCATTCACATTGATATCTATTGATGAGCATCTCCACAGCTCATTGATATGCCTAGTTAATGTGATCATCTTCTCCTTGTTTGTCTTGCAACCTCCACCACACTCCACACCACTTATAGTGCTAAAACCATGGCTCACGGTCACGTATTGTGTGAGAGTTGAAAAGGTTTGAGAAAGTAAAGGTGTGAAACAATTACTTGGCCAATACCAGGGTTGTGCATGATTTAAATTCGTTGTGCAATGATGATAGAGCATAGCCAGACTATATGCTTTAGTAGGGATAACTTTCTTTTGGCCTTGTTATTTTGAAAGTTCATGATTACCTTGTTGGGTTGCTTGAATTATTATTGTTTCCACGTCAATAGCAAACTATTGTTTTGAATCTAATGGATCTGAACATTCACGTCACATAAGAGGAGTTACAAAGGACATCTATGCTAGGTAGCATGAAAGCATCAAAAATTCATTCTTTATCACTTCCCTACTCGAGGACGAGCAGGAGTTAAGATTGGGGATGCTTGATACGTCTCAAACGTATCTATAATTTTTGATGGTTTCATGCTATTATCTTGTCATCTTTGGATGTTTTATGTACCTTTTATATCTTTTTTGGGACTAACTTATTAATTCAGTGCCAAGTGCCAGTTCCTGTTTTTTCTGTGTTTTTGGCTCTTTTCAGATCTGATTTTGGAACGGAGTCCAAATGGAATAAAATCCCCGAAATAAATTTTTCCCGAACGGAAGAAGATCAGGGGGCTTGAGGGCCAAGCCAGGAGAGCTACATGGGGCCCACAAGCCCCCTATCTGCCATCAGGGGGCGGCGGTCCCCTGACCTAGCTCCTTCGCCTATATATTTCCTAAAATACAGGAAAAAAAATCAAGGGATCCACGAAAATACTTTTCCGCCGTCGCAAGCTTCCGTTTCCGTGAGATCTCATCTGGAGACCCTTCCTGGTGCCCTGCCGGAGGGGACTTTGGAGTTGGAGGGCTTCTACATCAACATCACCGCCCCTCCAATGACTCGTGAGTAGTTCACTTCAGACCTACGGGTCCGTAGTTGGTAGCTAGATGGCTTCTTCTCTCTCTTGGATCTTCAATACAAAGTTCTCCATGATCTTCATGGAGATCTATCCGATGTAATCCTCTTTGGCGGTGTGTTTGTCAAGATCCGATGAATTGTGGATTTGTGATTCAGATTATCTATGATATATATTTGAGTCTTGGCTGATTTCTTATATGCATGATTTTATATCCTTGTAAGTCTCTCCGAGTCTTGGGTTTTGTTTGGCCAACTAGATCTATGATTCTTGCAATGGGAGAAGTGCTTGGTTTTGGGTTCTTACCGTGTGGTGACCTTTCCCAGTGACAGTAGGGGCAGCAAGGCACACATCGTGTAGTTGCCATCAAGGGTAACAAGGTGGGCATTGTCATAGATATGAGATTGTCCATCTACATCATGTCATCTTGCTTAAGGCGTTACTCTGTTCTTTTGGACTTAATACACTAGATGCATGCTGGATAGCGGTCGACGTGTGGAGTAATAGTAGTAGATGCAGAAAGTACCGGTCTACTTGTTTTGGACGTGATGCCTATAGATATAATCATTGCCATAGATGATGTCACGACTTTGCGCGGTTCTATCAATTGCTCGACAGTAATTTGTTCACCCACCGTCTACTTGCTTTCATGAGAGAAGCCACTAGCAAACACTATGGCCCCCGGGTCTATTCACACTTATCGTTTCCACTTTCGCTTTTATTTTGCCTTGTTACTTTGTTGCTTTCAGTTCTCACTTGGCGAACAATCTATAAGGGATTGACAACCCCTTCATAGTGTTGGGAGCAAGCGTTTTGTGTTTGTGCAGGCACTTGAGATACTCCTTCACTGGATCGATACCTTGGTTCTCAAACTGAGGGAAATACTTACCACCGCTGCGCTACATCACCCTTTCCGCTTCGAGGGAACACCAACGCAAGGCTCCAAGGCCACGGGGGAAATCCTTTGCATATTTTCCTAGGAAGTCCCTTAAGGCGTAGCCGTCGCAGAAGGATTCCTGGTGCCGTTGCTGAGGAGTATCAAGAACAGTGTCGCGTCAGCACGTTTCTGGCGCCATTGGAAGGTCTTTTGTTGCAGTAGTAGTCACAACCGTGACCGCTTAGGAGGCCGCCTACACGACGTCGGCGTAGTCATGGCCGAATTTCCGCCCTTGGCGCTGGTGGCGCCTGCACCTATGGTCGCATCGATTGCCCCGGTCTAGGCCATGGGCCAAGGCCCTATGCGCAATAGCTCCTCACACGCCAACAAGCAAAGATCGAGGGACAACCTTACTCCTCCATCGTCCCCAACTTCAGTGTTGCCAAGCACCCACGCTCCATGCGCAACTCTGACACCATTCTCCAAAGTCTACGGTGGCCTGCAGGGCCTTCGACATTTTCTCACGTGATGGCTTGGTCAGGCATGTGCCCCAGATATCCCCGGTACGTCCGCCTAGGTTCAAAGCATCGTCCGAGCCTCCAGTGCAGCATGAGCCTCTACTGGCAGATGTGGGCACTACTCCTACAGGTTTCAGAGTGCAGGAAGCCATCCCTGAAGGCCTGGAACCTTTGTTCCAACTACAGTCAGTGCCAGTCATCTCCTCCCCTCTCATGTCATCCCCTCCCTTGCGGCCCATTGAGAGATGCAAGACCCTTGATGGGATGGCAATCTCAAAAAAGGGTGGGGGTGTATCGCTCCGGCGTATCAGTGAAAGGCAATGTGCTGAGGGAAGAGGCAGGCCTGTCTGAGTGGCCAAAGCGGCACAGCTGCTGGTGTGCCAAAACCTGGGAATTGTGAAGGATGGTAAGGATGTCACGGCTCACGCACTAACAACATTCGCAGACATGTTTAAATACGAGATGTCCCCTGATATTGTTGCAGCCATGTGTGCTCTGGTCAAGATTGATCATGGCCTTGAGAACAAGGTGGAGGAGTCCTTGCTTGCACATGGCAGCACTGGCGCCCTGGACCGGGCTGAAGACCATGATGGAGCTGCCGCTTCCTAATATCCCACAAGTATAGGGGATCGTGTGTAGCCTTTTCGACAAGTAAGAGTGTCGAACCCAACGAGGAGCTAAAGGTGGGATAAATATTCTCTCAAGTTCAATCAACCACTGACACAACTCTACGCACACTAAACGTTTTGCAATATCTAGGAAATAAAACTAGAGTAACAATACGGGTATGAGAGAAAGCTTTGCAAGATAATAAATACAAGAAAGTAATTGTTAGTGCTGCAGCGATAAAATATACTGAGTAACGATAAACTAATAGTACCATGAGTGTGTAAAAGTGGTGGTAATTGTGGTGGAATTGTCCATGATCAAATAGTCAAATACAAGGTTGATATTTCTCTTTTGTGTGGGAGAGGCAAATCTAACAAGCTCTCACTATCCAATGATTGCAAGTACTTATGATTGGAACTCTAGCAAACATTCGTAAATACTAGAAGATACATTAAGGTAAAAATACCCAACCATACCATTAAGATCAAAAGGTCCTCTTTATCCCATATGCTTAGATCACTAGATTGGGGCTCATGTTTCTGTCACTCAAGCAGCCCAACCTCTAGCTTTCTCCACATACTACAAACCCTATGATGTGATCCATGCGCGCATAAACATATGATGGGCACCATAGGACTGTAACAAATTCAATATATAGCTCAAACCATCCATGGAGATTCAACAATCAATCATATGACAAAAGGGAACTACACAAACATGACATAGATGCAATAGATCATCTGCAAATAATTTATAACATCAAACACCATGTTTACATAGAGGATTACAGAGGTTTGTGGGAGAGTGGACCGCTGTAGCTATGGAGGAGATGATTATGGAGGTGTTGGTGAAGGTGGCATCATGACGGAGAGGGTGGAGAAGGGGCAGCACGTGAGGTGCAGGGCGACGCCGGCAGCCGTCAGCGGTGCAGGGGGCTCCTCGTGCGCCGGCCGACCATCATGGGGGAGCACCGCCCCTTAGCCCCCTTCCTCCATGGCTTCTTGGTGCTATAGATTATCCCTCCCCCATGGAGATGAGGCCATGGGGGAGGCAAAATTCGTGGCTTTTGGTGGCCGTCCAAAAATCCGGGTTTTCCTATCCTTATATGAGTTGGGACGATCATCCTTGGCCCTCCGATGGATTCCCCTTTGATCCAAGGGTTCTTGGGCATCTCTAGAACCTTCCTAGGGACCCCTTTCAGCCCTAATGAGGTCCCAAAGTCGTGGCTTGGCTGAATCCATCAAATATGGTAAGAGTTGGACTCAATCACGTCACTGATTCCCGTAATCCCGTAATCACATATCTGTCCTCTAGTATAGCGGGCTTTCCTGGAGCGTCCAAACTCCAAATGGACCGAATTGTATCTCTAGAATTATCAGCATAACATTCCCCACACTTTTGTCTTCTGTCAGATTTCCTTTTGAGGTTGTATTCGACACGTAACGTGGCAATCTTTAAAAAGGGTTTTCAGACGGATTTCTGGAAAGTCCCAATTCGACTCCAACAAGGTTTCCTCTTCTATTTTTGATAGTTCGTACACATAAAAGTGTAAAACAAAAACATTGTGCACTTTTGAAACTATTAATAAGTTAGTCCAAATTAATCATAAATTTAATATAAAAATAATTATCAAAAGCATAAAAGTAGCATGAAACCATCAAAAATTATAGATACGTTTTGGACGTATCAACATCCCCAAGCTTAGTTACTACTCGTCCTCGAGTAGGTGAAACGATAAAAACTAAATAATTTTTTGAGGTGACATGCTACCAACATAATCTTGATGATTATATTTGTAAGAGCATCTGTCAGCTGAGATCATAACACTCTAAACATAGGCATGATAGATATAATTCTAACAATGAAACCTAGCAACCATGTTGCAACATGAAAGATAACACAAACAAAAGATCATGAATAATAATGCACTTGAAAGTTATATGTTTGTTTCGAGCATAAAGAACACATAGCAAAGTGGTATTTCGCTTGTCCTTAAGAGTGGGGAAAAACAGAAATGCCAGGACACCTTCAAAGTTCAAGTGAATGACTATAACAAATAATTTGAGAGCAAGTAATAACACATCATGAATCAATCAGTAATAAATTTTGGGACTATGCACATTATACTCAGGATGATAACTATGCTCTCTTAATTAGTGCATAAAGTTAGAAGATGAAGACTCAACATAAAAGTAAAACAAAGGCCCTTCGCAGAGGGAAGCAGGGATTACTCTTGTGCTAGAGGTTTTAGAGATTTTTGAAATCAATAAGATTGTAAAACAAGCTTTTGGGAGGTGCATAATTCGTCAACGAATGCTATCAGATAGCCCAATACTTCTCATGCTGGACAAGTTTTGAGAAACGGCTCCCAAAGTGGGGACGGTCACATCCACTTAGTCTCCTTTGTTTATCACTATTCTGATTTCTCATGAACAAAGGGTGAAGGAGGTTTTGTTTGTTGCTATTATCTTTTATGAGCTAGGCGCACTCATGCGAGTCCCTCCTTGTATTAGGGGTTCGCAGATTAGACATGCAAACCCAAGATAAAGCTTGTCCAGTATGAGAAGATCATGAATTATCTACTACTTCCTCGTGAGCTAAAATAGAGGCACAAAACAGGAATAATTTTGAAAGTTTTAAAGGTAGCACATGAGAAATTTATTTGGAGTGGCGGTTAAATACCACATTTCACAAACTTTGGTTTTGGGGAGTTGTATGGACGAGTAGAGCTCATACTCAGTACAGGTGGAGGCTAGCAAAAGACTGAGAGCGACAAATTAAGAGAGCAATAATGGCCATAATCATGCATAGAAACAAAAACATTATTAATCAAGGCATCAATGGTATTACAAGTCAAAAACTAAATTATCATAGAGGCTATAAGTGACTGGTTTGTAGTCATAACATGGTGTGAGCATGCGCCAAGTCAACCCAAATGAAGTAGTAAAGGAGAATACCACAATATTATGCTTCGATATGATAAAATTAACACATGATTATTTCAATGTCACATTAAGCACTCTCAACTATTTGAGACAATTCATGCTACATCAATAACTACTAAGCATATAATTAAGATAATATCTAACATGACATGTTAAAGTATAAGCCACACTCTAAACGAGCTTCCTATTGCACCACCATAAGCATGGCATATTTTACTCTTCTCCAACACCAATCAAATTTCTTGAAACAGCTCTCATAGATAATACTAATTAAAGACCAGATAGATAATCATATATAACTGAAGCAAACTAACAAGCTCTAAACAAAATATGAGTGGAAAACAAGAGCTAAACGCAGTACTGGCAAAAAGTGAACACTCACAGAACAATACGAGTGAAAACTAGAGTGTTCTAAGCAATTAAAACGGAGCGTGTATCTCTCCAAACTAATATGATGGGATCCAACCATTTATTACATCAAAGAAAACTAAACAAACTTAGAAGTGAAGAGGCGGACGCTCCAAGCATAGCACATAACATATCAAGTGATAAAAATATAGTATGGAGAAGGACGAACTGATGATTGTTGATGGAGAAGGGGATGCACGGGGGCATCCCCAAGCTTAGTCGCTTGACTCGCCTTGAATATTTCTTGGGGGTGCATGGGGCATCCCCAAGCTTGAGAGCTTGACACTCCTGGATCTTCTTTCATCATCTTCCATCGCATACTTGAAAACTCCCTTCATATGAAACTCATCATAAGCTGATTAAAGTGGTTAGTGCCCATAATAAAATAATTTATTCTCTACTGTAAATAAATATTTTTAGGAAGAGCTACTGTTTCTCAATATTGCCAAAAGGTTTTTGCAAAGAAAAAGCAAGCTTAAGATTTGCAAAACAATAAAAACGCAAAACAAGGCAGAATCTGGGAAAAACAGACCAGCAGGTAGTAAATAATTTTTTCGGGGCACTTCTTTAACTCAAATAAAAAAACTCAGAACATACTCCAAAAATTCAATTATATAGAGCATACTATCAAACAAATTTAGATCAGAAAGATGATCTGGTGATTTTTGGCGAATTTTTCTGTCAAGCACACATAATCTGTTTCCGGATAGCATGTCACAACTTTTGAACTTTCTTGCAATCAGAGGCTAAAACTGGGCACAAAATGAAATAAAAAGGATAAGGAGCGGTTGATACAGAGGTAACAACTTCCAAGAATCGAAGAAAACAAAATAAACTGAAAGAAAACACCATGAAAACATAAGAAAAACAAAGTGGGTTGCCTCCCACAAGCGCTTTTCTTTAACGCCTTTTAGCTAGGCATGGAAAAAGGAGGGATGCCTTGGGCATCCCCAAGATTTTATGATTGAATATTCTTGAATAATTCATTGAGGTGCACTTGGGAGTCCCCAAGATTGAGCTTTTCTCTTCTCATTCATCTCGTATCACCATCTCCATTGAATCTTAAATACTACATTCACATAAAACATGACAAAAACTAATTAGTAGGGTTAGTACTCATTAAATAAAATCCACTCATGTTCAAGCATTGACAAGTTTCATAATATTTACTCAACATTAGCCAATGTATATACTAAGGTGTTCATGATTTCCATTGTCCGTCGAAAAACTGATGAAACTAATAACACCAAGTACAATATTGAATAAACTAAGAAATCCGTCAAAATGGAACCGTTTGTAAAGATGACACTCAACAAGATAGTTAGGTAACTCAAATCGAAAAACTCAAAACTAATGAAAGACAGATCATAATCTCAGGTTTATGCACAAAAACATTCATATGAAAATACTATTCTGAGATTTATCACGATTTTTTACAATGAAGCACAGGAAATCTATTTAAACAGAACAGTCAGTAAAGATCGAATTATTAGACCTATATACGCACCTCAAATCAAAAAAGTCAAAACTAATGAAAGTAACGTAATAAACAGTAATTTGCACTAAAAAAATTTAGATCAAGATCATGTTCTAGTGATTTTTAAAATTTTCTACGGTGGAGCACGGAAATCTGTTTCTAGGCAGCAAAGTGGTAAACTTGCATCATAAACAAACTAGAAGTTATCTATACATTTTATTTTCATGATACAAAGGAATATGTAGAATATATACACAGTATATACAAGTTTTTAACTGAAAAGCTTCCATGGAAAGAATTGTTTTGGTTTCATAGGCATGAACACAAATGTACAAGGTCGACCCCCACTTAACCATTACTCATATTTCCAATCACTTTCCTTTTTGAAAACGTTTTTAGATAACAAGTACAACTAATTTTTTTTAATTCGCAATCCCTATCCATATAAAGATAGAGAACTATTTAAAACCGAAAGTAAACCTACTTAGAGACAAAGCAAACAAGTGCACACAAGAACATCCACCCCCCGCTATTGCTCACCAGCAACCGCGCCACAAAAGGTCTTGATATCCCACAAGTATAGGGGATCGTGTGTAGCCTTTTTGATAAGTAAGAGTGTCGAACCCAACGAGGAGCTAAAGGTGGGATAAATTTTCTCTCAAGTTCTATCAACCACTGAAACAACTCTACGCACACTAAACGTTTTGCAATATCTTGGAAATAAAACTATAGTAACAATACGGGTATGAGAGAAAGCTTTGCAAGATAATAATACAAGAAAGTAAATGTTAGTGCTGCAGCGATAAAATACACTAAGTAACGAAAACAAACAGTACCATGAGTGCGGAAAAGTGGTGGTGATTGTGGTGGAATTGTCCATAATCAAATAGTCAAATACAAGGTTGATATTCCTCTTTTATGTGAAAGAGGCAAATCTAACAAGCTCTCACTATCCAATGATTGCAAGTACTTATGATTGGAACTCTAGCAAACATCCGTAAATACTAGAAGATACATTACGGTAAAAATACCCAACTATAGCATTATTATCAAAAGGTCCTCTTTATCCCATATGCTTTGATCACTAGATTGGGGCTCTTGTTTCTATCACTCAAGCAGCCCACCCTCTAGCTTTCTCCACATACTACAAACCCTATAATGTGATCCATGCGCGCATAAACATATGACGGGCGCCATAGGACTGTAAGAAATTCAATATTTAACTTAAACCATCCATGGAGATTCAACAATCAATCATATGACAAAAGGGAACTATACAAACATGACATAGATGCAACAGATCATCTGCAAATAATTTATAACATCAAACACCATGTTTACATAGGGGATTACAGAGGTTTGTGGGAGAGTGGAATGCTATAGCTACGGAGGAGATGATGATGGAGGTGTTGGTGAAGGCGGCATCATGGCGGAGAGGATGGAGAAGGGGCAGCACGTGAGGTGCAGGGCGGCGCCGGCAGCGGCGCAGGGGGCTCCTCCTACGCCAGTCGGCCATCATGGGAGAGCACCGCCCCTTAGCCCCCTTCCTCCATGGATTCTAGGTGCTGTAGATGAGCCCTCCCCCATGGAGATGAGGCCATGGGGGAGGCAAAATTCGTGGCTTTTGGTGGCTGCCGAGAAATTAGGGTTTTCCTCTCCTTATATGAGCTAGGACGATCATCCTTGGTCCTCCGATGGATACCCCTTTGATCCAAGGGCTCTTGGGCACCTCTAGAACCTTCCTAGGGACCCCTCTCAGCCCTAATGAGGTCCCAAAGTCGTGGCTTGGCCGAATCGATGAAATATGGTAATAGTTGGACTCAATCACGTCACCAATTCCTGTAATCCCGTAATCAGATATTTGTCCTCCAGTAAAATGGGCTTTCCTGCAGCGTACGAACTCCAAATGAACCGAATTGTATGTATGGAATTATCAGCATAAAATTCCCCACACATTTGGCTTTTGTGAGATTTCCGTTTGAGACCGTCTTCGACCCGTAATGTGGCAGTCTTTAAAAAGAGTTTTCAGACAGATTTCAGGAAAGTCCCAATTCGACTCCAACAAGGATTTTTTTTATAGTTCCTACACATAAAAGTGTAAAGCAAAAACATTGTGCACTTTTGCAACTATTAATAGGTTAGTCCAAATAAATAATAAAGTTAATATAAAAACAATTATCAAAAGCATAAAAGTAACATGAAACCATCAAAAATTATAGATACGTTTTGGACGTATCACTGTCGCGGCCATTGTTACCGGATGTTGTTGACCCTCATGCAGATTTTTATCCATGCAAGTGTTGTTTTAGTGGCTATGTTAGGCAGGTCATGTACTACCAAGTGTGCTCTTGGAAGGAGAAAATGTACGTGTCCCCTCTCTGCAATGACCCAGTACTATGTGCCAATGTCAACTCAATTATGTTAGACCAAAACCCAAATATCTTGTGTTGGAATGTGAGAGGCATGAACGACCTTAATCGCCACATCACGGTCTCAGAAATAATTGCATCATCTTCATGCCACCTGGTGTGTGTGAAGGAGACTAAGTTGGCCAGTGTGGACATGTACTGTGCTGCATTCTTGGGTGGCAACAGGCTTGAGAGCTTCGCTCAACGCCCTACCATATGTACTAAGGGAGAAATTCTCTTCCTATGGGATTCTTGTGTTGTCATCGTATTCCCTCTTAGCCATCGTTTCCATCAGAACCACCAACGTGATTTTCAAACTAACTACTGTGTATGGGCCAACATCTTCTCAACTAAAAGATGCCTTCTTCGTCGAGCTGGTTGCGGGGAAGCCTATGGACGGTGTGATGTGGGTGGTGAACGGGGTTTTCAATCAAATCTATCGAGCTCGAGATAAGAACAAGCGAAATGTCAACCGTGGTCGCATAAGTCATTTCCAGGACACTTTAAACATTCGCGATCTCATAGAAATACACCTGGAGAATCGGCAGTTCACTTGGAGCAACAAAAGAACCAACCCAACGAGGAGCAAGCTAGACTCTTTCTTGTGCAACGCCGATTGGGACATGTACTTCAACACCCACATCCTTCAAGCGCTTTCCTCGTCCCTTTAGGACCATTTCCCCCTTCTACTCAAGGACGACAAAGGGCCGCGGCGGCCTCACTCTTTCAACTTTGAGAACTCCTGGACCTCGATGCCGGGCTTCAGAGACATGGTCTATAAGGCGTGGGTGGAGACAACTTCTCACTCACGGCCTTGTCACATGCTATACCACAAGCTGAAAACAACGGGCTCTAGGCTTACAGAGTGGAGTCGGAAGCTATTTTCCAAATCAAAAGTCCATCTTCATGTCGCTCTATTAATTATCCTCCACCTTGACATAGCCCAAGAAAGTAGAGCGCTATCCATGGCAGAAATGGACCTCCGCAAAAGGCTAAAAAGAAGGGTCATCGCTTTATGTATCATCGAGAGGGCTAGAAAGCGCCAATGTGCAAAAATGACCAACTTGAAGGAAGGAGATGCAAACACCAAATACTTCCACTGGAAGGTTAATGCGAGGTGGCGAAAAAACCATGTCCACATACTCAAACACAATCTTGGATGGATAACTGAACATCACAAGAAAGAGGATCTCATTTTTGACCACTTTAGTGCGATGCTGCGCAGAGAGGAACCTAGGTCCCTGGACTACAACTGGGGAACTAAACCTGGAGCCCCATGGCCTTTCAGCTCTTGCGGACTCAATCACTCAAGAGGAGGTCAAAACAGCGATCAACGACATGCCCACAGATAGGGCCCCGGGCCCCGATGACTCCACTTGCATTTTCTTCAGAAAGTGTTGACAAACAGTGAAGGTTGATGTGATGGCTGTTGTTCAGTGCTTCGAGGATCTACAAGGTGCCAACCTTCACTAGCTTAATTCAGCCAATGTGGTACTTATGCCAAAAGAAGACGGTGCCGAGGGGATAACAGATTACATGCCAATTAGCCTCATTACCGCCATTAGAAAGATCATTTCGAAGGTCCTTGCAAATAGATTACGCCCCCACATGAACGACCTTGTCTCCAATGTGCAAAGTGCTTTCATCAAGGGAAGGAGCATCCACGACAACTTCATGTACGTCAGAAACCTTGCTCGGAGGTTTCATAAGAGTAAAACACCTTCGCTCCTCTTAAAGTTGGACATCTGCAAAGCTTTTGATTCAATTAAATGGGAATACATCCTCGACCTTCTGCAAAAAAATAGGTTTCCCACCAAGTTTAGGAATTGGATCACAATCCTTTTGCGCTCCTCCTCTTCCAGGGTCCTCCTCAACGAGGTGCCAGGGCACCGATCAAGCACGAATGTGGTCTGCAACAAGGAGAATTGAAAGTGCGTTATATCGACAAGAGGGGGGTGAATAGGAGATTTTTAGAATTTCATTGTTGAGGAAATTCCTTTTGAGGAAATTCCTCACTGATGAATAACTTGCAGCGGAAACAGCAAAGGATCAGGAGTGCAATGTAATACTACAACATTTTCTCGATGAGGATTATGAAAAACGGTTTGCACAGTACGCAGGCACAGAGTAACCAGGTGAGGATTAACTATCGTGAAGAATTTGAGGTTGAGAAAATTCAGAGAAAGTCTTCAGCAAATTCTTCAAACGAAGACAATGAAAATCTTCAACATACAATATTGACGAATTGAAAGAGTTGAAGAAATAGAACCCGTATCATAGTGAAGACAGTGGTTGATGACCCAGTTGCAACTGCTGTGACAGTTGTACGTCTGGTTTGGAGCGGCTTGGTATTGAAACCAAAAGACACACACTCTCGGGACACACAATCCCTACTGTATTCTCCTTGAGCAAAGGACACACAGTCCTCACTCAAAACTCGTGGTAAGTCTTCAGGGCAGACTTCCAAACCCTCACAAACTTGGTCACCGGCGATCCACAATTGACTGTTGGATTGCTCTAGGCAATGACGCCTAACCATCTGGAGGATGCACAGTCCTCAAAGGAAAAAGGCTTCAGTTCCACACAGGAACAAATTCTTCAGTGATGCTCAATCACCTGGTTTTTGGTTTGTGGCTTGGTGTTTGGGGTATTTCCTCACTGATGATTTACTCTCAAAGTCTCTGAGGTATTTGGGTTGCTCTCAATGACAAGTGTCGGTTTCTTGCGGAGCAGCCAACCAACTAATGCTTGTGGGGGCGGCTATTTATAGCCTAGGAGCATCCCTACATGAGTTGACATAAATGCCCTTAAGTATTATGACCATTGGTGCGGATAAGTTCGGTGAGGTGGCGCAAATAGCGGTAACGGTTGGGACTCTCAACTGTGAGAGTCCTCATGTCTCTCATATTCCTCATTTGAGGCTTTTGTAGGTTTAGGCTTGGGTTGAGCATCATGAGGAAATTCATTCCGTAGTGTTACTTTGACCCCCTTTAATAGTACGGTCTTCCTATGACTCAAGAGTGAAGAAAATGAAACAGAAATAATAAATGTTCACGCTTCAAAGTCTTCGAACTGATTTTCTTCAGGACACACCGAATTCCTCATCTTTAATATCTTCATGAGGAATATCAATTTCATCACAATTTCTACGCGATCAAAGTCTTCAGCATAAGATCAATTTCTTCAGCCGAAGATATTCATTTTTAGGGGTCGATATTCATCGTATAACTCAAACTCCTAAGCGACTTATAGATCATGTGTACACTCATGAACAAATTAGATACTTAACCTATAAGTCTTCAAACCACCAAAATCACTAAGGGCACTAGATGCACATACAATCTCCTCCTTTTTGGTGGTTGATGATAATTAGGTTAAGTTTTCAACGGGGATAAAAATATGAAGTGTAAATACTCAGTTGAGGAATTTGAAAACAAGATACTGAGAGACTCCCCCTGAAGATGTGCATACTTTGAGGAATTTGCTTTTCACAGCAAATGCACATTGATGATTTATATCATGGAGACTCCCGTGTATTTTGTAAATCATGCATACATTTGACATATAATATGAGGAATTTTGAAAATGCATGATAAGAAATGGCATCTGATGAATTTTAGCATGCGTGCATTAATATTTGAGGAATAAGCATGCGGAGAAAATGTTCAAAAGCGTCAGAGAACCATCGGGCTTAAGTTACAACTCATTACATAAAACACCTCATAAGAACCAAGAGTTTGTAACTTAATAAAGTTCATAAGCCCCAAAAAAAATTCCCGCGTGGAGACTAACTCAGATTTCTCCCCCTTTGTCATCAAGTGACGAAAAGGGACAAAACTGAGGACTAAAGCCCCATGAAGACTTTCACTTCTTGGCTGATGAAGAAGACGCGTGAGGATTCTTGGTGACGGGCTTCTTCCTTGAGCCAGGGTGACCCAAGTACGATCAAAAACCTCATGTAGATAGTAGTGATTTTTCTTCACTGCATTCCGAGTCTCGTTGAGGGTTTTCACAATGGCACTGAATTGACGTTTGACCCATTTGTGATTGCGATCGACCTTCTGATGAAGACTGAGGAGTAGTTCTCTGTTAGTCATTATCCTTGGGGCAACAGGGCTAGGCGGCTCCTGAGTTTCAGTGTCATCCCATGAAGAATATGCATCTGGTTCGCGAAACTAGCCATCAAGGGGCCGACTTCCTTCATCGATGACAGATTCTCCTTTTCCTTCAACAGGCTCAAAAGTCTTCTTGTTGACTCTGATCGGAGGAATATATCCAATGTGATTATTGAAATCAGCATGATAGTTGATGCCTGACCTGCGTCTGATGAATCTCATGATCCATGGAGCGTAAATCTTCAAGTCGAAGTGTGATATATCATTGTCAGCCAGAGTCCTCAGGCAGAAGTCGTGAAGGTTTATTGGTATGTCATGGATGATGTTGAAGAGGATATTCTTCATGATGCCTACAACATCTTCTTCATCATCATGGCCCTTGATTGGAGCGATGACACTGCACAGGATCTTGTAGACAGTCCTTGGTTCATACTTCAAGTCTTGAACTAGAAAGGTTGTTCTTGGAAGTTGATCCTTGGCCAAAGGCTTCATGAGGACTTCCATCAGTTTGTTGGGCAACTCCCGTTCATCATACACCATCACAGCTTGTTCTGAGGGAATTGAAACTGGAAGCACTCGCAGCAGCTCAATGGCAGGAGCTTTGAATGAGTGTGTTGAGTCATCCAGTCCAGCACCCAAGTGTTGATATCCTTCGGGTGTCCAGAGATGTGCAAAGTAGCATAAAATTGAAGAATGATATCACTGTTCCAATTGCTGATATCAATGAAGAGAGGCAGTAGTCCAGCTTCATGAAGAACATTGAGGACAGGGGCGAAGCAAGGAATTTCTTCCATCTCAACATGAGGAACATGCCTGTGTTGAAATATTTTGTTACTGTCACAGAGCACAAAGGCATAGTAGTTGAGCTTAGACCTTGTCCAAAACTTCATGTGCCTGATGCGAAGCTTGTCATATGGATTGTCGCCGATGAAATACATATGTTCTTCATAGAACTCTTCCTTCTGCAACTTTGGCCTCTTTGAAAAAGGCTGATTTTGCTTTGGTTGAAGATTATGCTACTTTTTCTTGAGGAGATACTATCATTGCAGTCTCAGTGTTGACCACAACAATGGCAGTTTCAGTATTGGGTGCGGGAGCATTTTCTTCACCCTTTTCCTCACGTTGAGGATTTTCCTCAGGTTGAGGATTTTCTTCAGGTTGAGGATTTTCCTCAGCTTGAGGAGTTTGCTTGGTGGAGGAGGCAAAACCTTCAGCTGTTGCAGCTGATCCTTGAGCAGGTTCATCACATGTCTTGTGAGGAATGAAGGACTGAGGAATATCATCAATTTGAATTTCCTCATCTACGGTTTCTTCAGAATCAGCATCTTTCATTTCCTCATCAATCTGAATTTCCTCATCTTCTTCAGGAATGACATAATCAATTCTGAAGGGAATAAGTTAATATGATGGAGCTACCTTCACAGGCATAGCATCCACTGGAGCAGTTGAGGACTCAGTCTGAGCTATCTTTGGGCGCTTGGCCTCTGATGATTCTGAGTTCTTTGAAGCTTTTATTTTCTTCGCTTCTTTTGCAGCAACCTTGGTTTTCTTCACGTCTGATGCAGATGGAACCGCTTTCTTCACCTTTGAGGATTGAGGTGAAGGAATTTTCTCTTCAGGAGCTGGTGCAGTATCAGTCCTGGCAGTTTCCTCAGCTAAAGCATTTTGTTCAGCTCGAGCAAATTCATCAGCTGGAGTGTCTTGAGGTATTTCCTCAATTATAGGTTCATCACCTGGAATATCTTGAGGCATTTCCTCATCAACAGGTTCATCAGCTTCATCTTCCTCAGTCAACTTAACAGAATAGCTGGACTCAGGCAGCTTTGGTTTTACTGGAGGAGCAGCCTTCTTGTTATATTCATCAACTGCATTAGTTGCAAACTTGATGAAATTTGACTTGAGACTTTGATGATCAGATATATTCGTGTACTTGTCAGTCAAAGTCTTCAGTTCAGCCTGGGTGGACACAAGATCTTTAGGCGTCATATTGAGGAGATTCTGCGTGAGGAATTTCTCCTTCTTCAGTTTTGCAGCCTTTGCTTGCTTGGCTTGCGTCTCTTTCCATTTCGCCTCATTGATCAATGTGGCCACCATATGACTGACACCTGGGGCAAGCTTCAAGTCATCAATGGGGGTGTTTGGATCTTCATACGAAACACTTATGAAATCTAGCAGAACCTTGGGATCCATGGCAAGAAGAATTGAGCTGCCTAAGGCTTGTGCAACTTGTTCCTTCTTGTTTCTGATGATGGCTTGAAGTGTTTCATCATCGAATTCATCACTTCCTTCTGATGCAGAAGGGACGTTGATGACTTTGCTTGGGCTGGGCCTGACGCCCCTTCTAGCAGTCATTTTAGTCTTCAAGGGTGTTGGTGAAGACTTTGTCTCTGAGCTCGTGGCAGATGGTACAGAGGAGCTGGAGTGAGCAGGCGGGTGCTTGACAATCTTCTTGTGTTCAGGATTTGAAGCATGTGTAGCTGCTGAGGATTTTGGCGCTGGTGCAGCCTTCTGAGGCAATTGCTCTTTTGGCTTTGAAGCCTTTGGTTTCTTTGGCACAAACTTCACTTGAGGAATAGCTGTACCAGAAGCTTCAGCAGTAGAAGTGGTCGCTGCAGCGGGAGCAACAGATTCTTCATTGAATTTTATCACTACAGCTTCTGCTTTCTTCTGAATTTAGACAAGTGTTTGTCTTTCTCCTCAGGGTAATCATCAACAATTTTGATGCTTGAGGGATGTGCTACCTGATGATCACCAAGAGAAGGCCTTTTTCAAGGTGGCTTGAGGGCGAATTTCTTCGCATAGTTGGGAGTGACGAAGCGATATTCCTTCCACTCCTTAGTCCACCTGCGTTCTATCCTTTGAAGCCTGATTTTCCTTTTCACCATAGGTTCTTGCTCATCTGACATACAGTAATCAAGGTATATATCCTCAGGGATATCAATTGCAGTGTTCTGTTCAAGTTTCTTTCCACCCTTTTGCTTTTTGTCATCTTCCATTTTCTTCAGCTGATGCTTTTGCTGAGGAATTTGCACTCTTGAGGATTCTGATGACACTGGCAAATTTTCTTCGAGGAATGTTGCAAATGAGTTAAGTTGATGAGAACCTAGAGATTCATCAACTGACATTTTGTACCTGTGAATAGAGTATAGGTGCGAGGAATTTGGAGAGGTTATATGCGTTCTCAAATTTGAAGAAATTGAAATTTTAAAGTTGAGGAATTTTGTCTAAGCATTCTGATCTTGGGTTCCAGAGTTGTGCAGATTCGAAAATTTGCACAACTGAGGAATCACGTGAAGAATTTTAGTGGCTTAGTAAATTCATCAAGTGTTTGAGGAATAGAGTGTGCGAAGCTGATAGACACTAAGGGAAAATAGATTTCTCAAATCTATGGTAAAATAGTAGATCAAACAGGGCAGTAAAATAAGATTTTAATTACCCTGTGTGGCGAGCACGAAGAACAGAGTCAGTAACAGTAAGAAGCTCTTCGGTTCGTGTCTGTTGCGCCCTAACTTGGTAGCAGAAGACAGCTACGGCGGCGGCGGATGTAGATGTTCTGCTTTCGGCGTGAGTTCGGCGACAGAGAGGTCGAGGCAGTGAAGCTGTTCCTCACCGGCGACGAGATTGCTAGCGGTGGCACTATGTTTGTGCTTGAGGCGGAGAGAAGGACGAGAGAACGAAGAGTTTTGACAAAGGGGGTAATGACCTATTTATAGCTCAGGTGAAAACGGTCTGGCCAAAACTTTTGGACCGAACAGCCCTTGCCCATTCGTCTCCGCACGACAGGTGTAGCCTGAGTTTAAAGCGGTGGAGATCGTGCTTATATGATCGTGGGAAGTGGGGTTCAGTTACTGTGTAACGATTTAAAATTCATTTTTAAGATTTGAGGATTTCTTTGCAAAATTCTCAGCTGAGAAGGACAAAGTGAGGATTTTGAACAAAGTTTCAAGTAGAACGGATATGAAGAATTGAACAGACTGGGTTGAGTATAGCATAGAGGGGAGTACGGTCCGATCACATTCACTTAGATGAAATATCGTATTGAAGAAATAGCTATAAGTGAATGTTGTTGAGGACTTTGAAATCTCAGTCTACATATATATACCTAGGAAAATGAAAATCATCAAGTGTTTTGAAGATTTTGAAAAACTTATGGATTTTCTAATAAAGCATCAGGTTGATGAATTTCAACTTTGAAGAAAAATCAGCTTGAAGATTTTCAAAGTTGGGTGGTGGCGTGACCCACCGTATAAGAATGATGATTACAGGCGCCGTGTACAATTGTCGTATGACCCTGAGAACTAGATTCTTCATTAATTTCCTCACACTAAGAGTGATATACTTCATTGATTGAAGAAAATCGAAACTTCGTGTGTTGCACATCTAAGTCATCAATTTTGCATAAGTGTTAGGATGTGTGCATGTTTTTACAAAACATTTGAAGACTCTAAGATATTAAGCTCACAGCTCAACTTGCAAAACCTTTTCTTATCCAAGGGCTTAGTGAAAATATCTGCTAGTTGATCGTCAGTCTTCACATGGTCGATGAGGATATTGCCCTTGAGGACATGGTCCCGAAGAAAATGATGACGAATCTGGATGTGCTTAGTCTTCGAGTATTGTATTGGGTTGTATGCAATCTTGATTGCACTCTCATTGTCACAGTAGAGAGGCACATTCTTCATGTTGATGCGGTAGTCCTTGAGGGTTTGCTTCATGCATAACAATTGAGCACAGCAGGATCCAGCATCAATGTACACAACTTCGACACTGGAGAGAGAAACACAGTTCTGCTTCTTTGAGGACCAACAGACTAATGATCTTCCAAGGAAATGACAAGTGCGAGAAGTTGACTTACGATCCACACGGTCACCAGCATAGTCAGAATCAGAATATCCCACGAGATGAAGATTTGAGCCCTTGGGGTACCATAATCCTAGTGTTGGTGTATGAGCTAAGTATCGAAGAATATGTTTCACAACCTTATGGTGTGATTCCTTCGGTTTTGCTTGAAAACGAGCACACATGCAAACACTAAGCATTATTCCTGGCCTAGATGCACACAAATACAGTAAAGAGCCAATCATTGAGCGATATACCTGCTGATTGAATTCTTTACCATTTTCGTCAGTGCAGAGGTGGTTGTTGGTAGGCATGGGAGTTTTGGTGCCTTTGCATTCATGCATGTCGAATTTCCTCAGAACATCCTTGAGGTATTTCTCCTGTGATGTGAAGATGCCATTGCATTGTTGACGAATTTGAAGACCTAAGAAGAATTTCAGCTCCCCCATCATAGACATCAGATATTCTTCACTCATCATGTAAGCAAATTCATCACTGTAACGTTTGTTAGTACAACCAAATATGATGTCATCGACATATATTTTACACACAAATAGTTTATTGTCATAGGATTTTGTGAAAAAAGTTGGATCGAGTGAACCAGGTTTGAAGCCTTTCTTCATGAGGAATTCCTTCAATGTATCATACCACGCCCGAGGGGCTTGCTTGATGCCATAGAGTGCCTTTTGAGTCTGAAGACTTTGTATGGATTCTTTGGATCCTCAAAACCTGGGGGCTGAGCAACATATACTTCTTGCTCAAGCTTACCATTGAGGAATGCACTTTTCACATCCATTTGATATAAAGTAATGTTATGATGATTAGCATAAGCAAGTAGTATTCAAATAGCTTCAAGTCTAGCAATAGGTGCAAAAGTTTCATCGAAATCAATTTCTTCATCCTGTGTGTAGCCTTGGGCTACAAGTCGTGCCTTATTCCTCACCACTTGACCATCCTCATCTTGCTTGTTTCGGAAAATCCACTTGGTGCCGATGATATTGTGCTTGCGAGGATCTGGTCGTTTGACGAGCTCCCACACGTCATTTAGCTTGAATTGAAGAAGTTCATCTTGCATGGCTTGAATCCACTCAGGTTCCATGAAAGCCTCAGCAACTTTTGAAGGTTCTGTGATAGACACAAAATAAGAATGCCCACAAAAGTTAACTAAGTGTGAAGCTTTTGAGCGAGTGAGAGGACCTGCACGTTGATGTCATCGAGGATTTTGTCAAGTTCTACTTCATTTGCAATCCTCGGATGAGCTGGTTGAGGGTTTCGTCTGGGCTGAGGAATTTGAGCAATTTCCTCAGGATCATCTTCTTGATTTTCATCAGTGTTGGGAGTGATTTCCTCAGCAATTTCCTCAGTAGGAACAATGTCTTCAGTAGCTTTGAGCTTGATTGCTTCCTCACGAGTCAATTTATCTATATTAGGAGGAAATTGCTCTCTTCGTGAGCCATTAGTTTCATCAAACCACACATCTACAGTTTCAACAACCTTGTTGTGATACTTGTTGAAGACTCTGTAGGTGTGCGAGTCTTTTCCATAACCGAGCATAAAACCCTCATGTGCTTTAGGTGCAAACTTTGAGCTAAGGTGAGGATCTCTAATCCAGCATTTTGCACCGAAGACTTTGAAGTAACTTACATTGGGTTTCTTGTCAGTGATGAGTTCATATGAAGTTTTCTTGAACAATTTGTGAAGATATACCCTATTGATGATATGGCAAGCAGTGTTGATTGCTTCAGGCCAGAAACGACGAGGAGTCCGATATTCTTCAAGCATGGTTCGTGCCATCTCAACCAGAGTCATGTTCTTTCTTTCGACGACGCCATTCTGTTGAGGAGTATAAGGAGCACACAACTCTTGAGTAATACCAAGTTCATCAAGATAATCATTAAGACCTATATTTTTGAATTCTGTCCCATTATCACTCCTGATGTGTTTGATCTTCAGGCCGAAGTTTGTCGAAGCCCTTGAGGAAAATCGTTTGAAGACTTCCTGCACTTCATTTTTTATACAGAATGATATGCACCCATGTATATCTAGAATAATCAGCATTTATGACATAGCCGTATAGAGATGCTGAATTTGTTAGAGTGGCATAATGAGTAGGTACAAATAGATCCATGTGAAGCAATTCAAATGGACGAGTAGTAGTCATGATAGTCTTCGAGGGGTATTTGGATCTGGTCATTTTTCCAAACTCACAAGCACCGCAGAGGTGGTCCTTGAGGAATTTGACTGATTCGATGCCAATGACATGCTTCTTCTTCACCAACGTGTGCAAGTTCCTCATGACTGCATGACCAAGTCTTTGATGCCATAGCCAGCCTTCTGAGGTTTTTGCTAGTAAGCAAGTGGCTGGTTGAGGACCTGTAGAAAAATCAACAATGTACAAGTCCCCTCTTCTAACACCTTCGAAGACTTTGGATCTGTCAGATTCCATGATGACAACACATCTATATTTTCCAAAGATAAATACCATATCAAGATCACATAGCATTGAGACTGACATGAGGTTAAACCCAAGGGATTCAACAAGCATCACTTTGTCCATGTGCCTGTCCTTGGAAATAGCCACTTCGCCAAGTCCCAATACCTTGCTTTTACCTTTGTCAGCATAAGTGATTTGCTTGAGTGGTGATGGAGTCAGTGGCATATTCATCAGCAAGCTTTTGTCACCAGTCATGTGGTGTGTGCAACCACTATCAAGAACCCACTCAGTACTCTTGGGTTTGTCATCCTGCAGATGAATTAGTACAGCTTACCATCTCATATGCTTCAGACTTGAAGAATATGATATCAATTTCATGAGATAGGAATTTCATCATAAACAGTAATTTTGAGGACATGTGAAATGTTATCATTTCATCAATGTTAGCTTGTGTCCTATCAAGCATTTTCCTCAGGTCTCTAGCAAATTCTTCAGATGATGATTTTCATCTGGAGACCTGACCTGCAGAAGTGATTAGTTCAATTTCTTCACCACCCACATCTGAAGGGGTGGTAAAGAGTTCATCATCCTGCGAGCACCATATGAGAAAGGGGGCATTGAAGCTAATGAACTTCTCTTCACAATAGGGGGGTTAGAGTATTCAAATGAATAGGTAGAGAAGTTCTTTGAGGATTTATGAACATAATGATTTGAGGATTAATGCTCATATTCATATCCCTTATAATTTCCCTGATATCAGAAGCATTAGCACGTGTACGAGCATAGTTTTGACCAGTTGAGGATTTTGATCCTCTTGAAGACTTTGGTCCACCTGAGGAATTTGATCTGGGGTTCAGATTCTTCACGGGTGATGTCATGAGGACATTCACTTGAAGATTTTCCAAATAGCTTTTGGGAACCCATATTCTCGTGAGGGGTGGTCCATTCCTGTAGTTAGTTCCAACATAACGAGCAAATACTTCACTGGATTGATTTTTGAACAGTTTATAGTTGGAGTCAAATGACTCATCTGAGGAATAGGATAATTCACATGCAAAGCCTGTTAGATTGGATGGATCAACACGAGGCCCTTTAGAAGCAACCCATGAGGTTTTGGGATACTGCTCAGGGTTCCAGTATGACCCATCAGCATTCAGTTTCCTTTCAAAGGCAATTCCTTCTTTCCTCGGATTCCTGTTCAAAATCTGCTTTTTGAGCACATCGCAAAGGGTTTGATGCCCTTTGAGACTTTTGTATATGCCTTTCACATACAATTCCTTCAACCCTGCATTTTTGTCAGTGACATTTGTGGTTTCCTCAAGTGAGGAATTTGGTACCACACAAGCAGTTGAAGAATTTGTAGCAACAAAAGCATTTGATAATTCTGGTGAAGAATTAGCGGTTTCACGTTCGATGCATTTAAGACATGGAGGAATGAATTCAACCTGAGCGGCACTGGTCTATTGATCGAGTAATGAATCATTTTCCATTCGAAGATCATCATGAGACATCCTCAATTTCTCAAGATCAAGTTTCCTTTGAAGGAATTCATAGGAAAGTTTCTCATGATCAGCGAGGAGTGTGCCATGACGATCTTGAAGGTTATCAAATCTGGACTGAAGACTTTTCATATTTTCAGTGAGGATTTGGGTACGATTCATTTCATCATTCAACAGGTCATCGCTTCTGTCTAGCAGTTTCTGAAGCTTTTCAAGGGCAGTTTGTTGTTTAGTTGCAATGTTGGCAAGTTTACTGTAACTGGGTTTTTTATAATCATCAGGTCCAGAGTCACTTGAAGCAGAGGAGGAAGTATCATTCGGTACCTTTGAACCATTTTCCATGAAGCAATATGTTGGAGCGAAGTCATCAACATAGTCATCAGTATAGATGGCGTTGTTGTTTTCTTCAAGGTTGAAGATTGACTTGCTCACGAATATGGTAGCCAGTGCAAGACTAGCTACACGAGACACTCGGTCTTCTTCAGAACCCTCCTCTTCATCACATTCCTCAGATTTTGCCTCAGAATCCATTTCCTTGCCTATAAGTGCCCGGGCCTTTCTGAAACTAGTCTTCTTGTGCGATGAGGACTTTGAGGATGAGGATTTTGAAGATTTCTTCTTTTTCTTCGAGTCATCAGAACTTTCATCCTTCTATTTCTTCTTCTTTCATTCCTTCACCCAACGAGGATAATCAGGAATATAGTGACCTGATTTCTTGCACTTGTGGCAAGTTCTTTTCTTGTAGTCCTCAGATGAAGATTCTGATTTTCTCATATCTCTTCTTGAAGATTTACCAAACTGGCCACGTCTTGTAAACTTCTGGAATTTCCTCACGAGCATTGCGAGCTCCTGTCCAAGTTCTTCTGGATCACCAATGCTGCAATCTGAGTCTTCTTCTTCAGATGAGGAAATTGCTTTGGCCTTGAGTGCACGAGGTCTAGAATAGCTTGGTCCATATAGATCTCTCTTTTCTTCCTGTTGGATTTCATGAGTATTGAGTCTTTCGAGTATATCAGCAGGATCAAGCATCTTGTAGTCTGGTCTTTCTGGAGTCATCAGAACCAGTGTATCAAATGATGAATCCAAAGATCTTAGCAGTTTCTTCACAACTTCATGGTCACTAATGTCTCGAGCTCCAGTGCTTGTAGTTCATTTGAGATGTCAGTGAGGCAATCAAAGGTATCTTGGCAGTTTTCATTGTCAAGTCTCTTGAAGCGATTGAAGAGATTGCGAAGAACATCAACACGAGAGTCACGCTGAGTTGATATTCCTTCATTGACTTTGGACATCCTTTCCCAGATTAGTTTTGCTGAGCCCAAAGCATTCACTGTGCCATACTGACCTTTGCTTGGATGGCCACAAATTATATTCTTCACTTGAGAATCAAGTTGCTTGAATTTCTTCACATCAGTGGTAGAGACAGTAGCAGTAATGGAGGGAACACCATGTTCCACAATATACCAAAGATCATTGTCAACTGCTTGTAAATGCATCTGCATCTTGGTCTTCCAGAAGGGGAAGTCCTTTCCTTCGAAAGTAGGACATCCTGCAATAACCTTGATCATGCCTACAGTCGACATAACTAAAACTCGAGGTGGTTAAACCAAAATCACACAGAACAACGGAGTACCTTGCTCTGATAACAATTGAAAGGGTGTTATATCGACTAGAGGGGGGTGAATATGAGATTTTTAGAATTTCGTCGTTGAGGAAATTCCTTTTGAGAAAATTCCTCACTGATGAATAACTTGCAGCGGAAACAACAAAGGATCAGGAGTGCAAAGTAATACTACAACATTATCTCGATTGGGATTATGAAAAACAGTTTGCACAGTACGCAGGCACATAGTAAGCAGGCCAGGATTAGCCATCGTGAATAATTTGAGGTTGAGGAAATTCAGAGAAAGTCTTCAGCAAATTCTCCAAATAGAGACAATGAAAATCTTCAACATACAATATTGAGTAATTGAAAGAGTTGAAGAAATAGAACCCGTATCATAGTGAAGACAATGGTTGATGACCCAGTTCCAACTGTTGTGACAGTTGTACGTATGGTTTGGAGCGGCTTGGTATTGAAACCAAAAGACACACAGTCTCGGGACACACAGTCCCTACCGTATTCGCCTTGAGCAAAGGACACACAGTCCTCACTCAACACTCATGGTAAGTCTTCAGGGCATACTTCCAAACCCTCACAAACTTGGTCACCCGGCGATCCACAATTGACTGCTGGATTGCTCTAGACCATGACGCCTAACCGTTTGGAGGAGGCCACACATGAACAAATTCTTCAGTGATGCTCAATCACTTGGTTTTTGGTTTGTGGTTTGGTGTTTGGGGTATTTCCTCACTGATGATTTACTCTCGAAGACTCTGAGGAATTTGGTTTTCTCTCAATGACAAGTGTCAGTTTCTTGCGGAGAAGCCAACCAGCTAATGGTTGTGGGGCGGCTATTTATAGCCTGGGAGCATCTCGACACGAGTCGACATAAATGCCCTTAAGTATTATGACCGTTGGTGTGGATAAGTTCGGTGAGGTGGCGCAAATAGCGGTAACGGTCGGGACTCTCAACTGTGAGAGTCCTCATGTCTCTCATATTCCTCACTTGAGGCTTTTGTAGGTTTAGGCTTGGGTAGAGCATCATGAGGAAATTCATTCCGCAGTATTACCTTGACCCCCTGTAACAGTACGGTGTTCCTATGACTCAAGAGTGAAGAAAATGAAACAGAAAGAATAAATCTTCACGCTTCAAAGTCTTCGAACTGATTTTCTTCAGGACACACCGAATTCCTCATCTTCAATATCTTCATGAGGAATATCAATTTCATCACAATTTCTACGCGACAAAGTCTTCAGCATAAGACCAATCTCTTCAACCGAAGATATACATTTTTAGGGGTCGATATTCATCGTATAACTCAAACTCCTCAGTGACTTATAGATCCTGTGTACACTCATGAACATATTAGATACTTAACATATAAGTCTTCAAACCACCAAAATCACTAAGGGCACTAGATGCACTTACAAGAACCTCTGCCTCCGCTACTGGAGAACCTCTGTCTCCGCTGCTGTTTGTCATCGCTATTGACCCTCTTTAGTGGCTCATGGACAATGCCACCACGTAGGGCCTTCTGCACAAGATCCGAGGACGAAGGGCCTCTGTTCGTACCTCTCTCTACGTGGATGATGCGACGGTCTTCATGGCGCCGATCAAGAGGGATATTGACCAGCTAGCTCAGATCCTTCACTGCTTTGGCAAGGTTATAGGCCTTGCAACCAACTTCCAGAAGAGTTTGATAGTTCCCATCAGATGCAGCAACATCAACTTGGCGCCTATCCTGCACAACCTGCCGGCCAAAATATCCTCATTCTCAATGAGATATCTAGGGCTTCCTCTCTCTGTACGACAACTGAAGAAGGTGGACTTCCAAATTTTGGAGGATAAGGTGGCTGCTAAGCTCACTCCTTGGGATTGTGGCAACATCACTTCCATTGGGCGCACAACTCTAGTCAAATGGGTGCTCTCGTCCCAAGTGCTATACTACATCACGACTCTCAACGTTCCCAAGAGCATCCTCCACGACACCAACAAATTGGAAAGAGTTTTCCTTTGGGATGGCTCTGACAAGACAACAGGGGTAAAATGCAAAGTCAACTGGGACTTGGTATGCAGGCCATACGAGCGTGGAGGGCTTGGTGTGCTTAACACAAAAAAGTTCGCGCGAGCTTTCCGGCTCAGATGGCCATGGTTCGAATGGAAAGAGCCATCCAAACTATGGGTTGGCATGGATAACCCCTGCGACAACATTGACCTCAATCTCTTCTACGCTTCCACCACCATCACCATGGGTAATGGCACAAGAACTCCTTTTTGGGACGCTCCATGGATTAATAACCAAAAACCCAAGGATTTAGCTCCACTCATTTTCGAGGCTTCTATGCGCAAAAATTGGAAGGTGAGAGAGGCCCTCAATAATGGGGCATGGGTTGCCAAGGTCAAAGTTTCCGCAAACTTCACCATGGAGCATATTTGACAATTTGTGACCCTTTGGTCCACCATCCAAGGCCTTCACCTCGATGAGCATGCAGAAGACCATATCCTGTGGAGGCACACGAGAAGAGGGCAATACTCCGCGGACTCCGCCTACAAGGCCCAATTCCTGGGTACGGTCTACTCTGCAATGGAGCAAATGATATGGAAAGTGTGAGCCCCTCCCAAGGACAAGTTTTTCTCCTGGCTGGCTACACAAGACCGTATTTGGACCGCCGACCGACTAGCCAAGCGAGGATGGCCGAACTGTAACCTCTGCCCACTCTACAAGCAAGTAGAGGAGTCCGATCCCCATATGTTCTATAAGTGCCGGTTCACACTCCGTCTTTGGAGCATGGTGAACGACTGGCTCCACTTGATTGACTTTAATAATTCAGGTTGGCATCTTGAGAATTCAGTTAGTGATTGATAGGTCTAGAAATCCGATGACAGCAAGCCCAACAGGAAGGCATTGGCATCCCTTATGATGCTTGTCGAATGGATTCTTTGGAATAAGTGAAACGCGTGCGTCTTTCATCACAAGAATACGCCAACAACAATCTTGCTCAACAACATCAAAAGCAAAACAGTTGGGCATCATCATACCGGGAAAGTGAGCTCTATGTAGTGTGGGGTTTGTAATAAAAATTCTATTCTCCTCTTATTTAATATATGAGACAAATCTTTTGCCCCCGTTTAAAAAAAAACCATCCCTAGTTCAACCAATCCTAGTTCTGAGGATCTTGGAGCCGAGATCACCACGGCGAAACTCACGAAACCCCGCATGTACATGACTAACATCAGATCAGCGATGAACTGATCAGGATGCCATGACAAGCACATGAGGTCAGGAGAAAGTGAAGGGAATAAAGAGGATGTGGACAAAACTGATGGGAGCAGTGCGTGAGCGCAAATCTTCTCGCTCGATTTCCAGTGCCGCGGCGTCCTGTGGTGGCGACAACCAGCTCGTGATCCTGCAACGTTTGCACATGCAAACAGTGACCACACGCGCGTGACCACGTCAATATTGTCAGCATGGAGACTTGCCTCGGGATCGGCAAGTAATTGAATCTTAGATCAGGCCAACGGCAGTCCTGATCAAGCACAACCAACAGTCCAACAGCCAGTTGTTATTTTTATTGTTTTCGCATTGATGATGCGTTGCATGGACCTGGTAAGCAGCCACAGACGTAATGCTGCAAACAACATCTGCAAGTAACCAAGAGTGCTAACTACACAAAGTTAATCTTACAAGCGAATTAGAGAAGATTAGTCACCAGGATGCTTGCCAATTTAGGCACGAAGGCTTTCAAAAAAAAAAAGTTAGGCACGAAGGCACCTGGCACGTTAGCCTTCACCGGAATGTATATTTGGAGCTCCCTCCTATTTGTCGCAGGCGTGCGTCAAACTGGCGCACTTTCGCGCAGAGCCTCCGACCGACTAGGCCGGTCCATGTAGCTATCCTCTGTGATGTAGCTAAACTGCACTGCAGTAGACCTGGTACTCTAGCAAACAGGAGGCCGTACCGTTTCGAATTCGGTTTTTTGAAAATTCACGATTTTATTTCTAAAATTGAATGCTAGTGGGCTCATTTTTTTTTTTAAAAAGTGTACACTTTTTGAAATTTCAAACTTTTATTAACATGCTAATTTCAAAAAATAAGAAATGTGAATATTTTCACAAACACAACTTGTTTTTGAAATGATGTATAGTTTTTAAAACGTGAATATAAAAATTGAGATAAATTTTTGAAAAATCCCAAACATTTTCTGAAACACAAATTTTTTTAATCTGTGATTGTATTTCAAACACGAATACTTTAACATTCCAAACTATTTTTAAAATTTACGAACATCTTTCTAAAAAAGGAAAAAAATGGAAATGAAAGGGAAAAATAAAAACGAAAGAAAATACAGTAAAACAATCTAGAGAAAAAACCAATATGAGTGAGCCGAAATCTTCAATGTGGCCAAAACCAAATAAGGAGTTGCCTAGCTAATGGGCCGACCCGTTTCAATTGTCTTGTGTGATTTGCGCGCCTTAAATTGGAACGATGATCCATAGATAGTCATCTAGTGCACAAGCACCGAAGTCACTAATTAAGGCGCAAGTACCGTCAGAGACGAGCAAGACGCTTGGAAATCGCTATGAAAGACACATGTTTGGGCGAATGCACGGTTGTTTCTATGGAGGTTGTCAACACATTCACTCACAACGGAAGATGTTAGGGCCTACAAACACGTGAAAGACAATGGTTTGTGCGGACTATGCGATGTGCTCGACTCCTGGAGACACTTATTGATAGTTTGCACAAAGTCAGGATGTACTTGGGCTATTGTCGACCAGGACTTGACTCAAATTCTGGCAACTACCTATGAACCAAGTGCTAAGCAATGCTTATTTACACTTATGAAATCATTATCACATGTACATTTTGCGAATCTTTGGTTACTCTTTAAGGCATGTGGTGTGCTAGACGCAAGGCCATCCGTGAGGGCATATTTCTAACACTGCAAGCAAACTATAATTTATAAAAGAGGTTCATTGATGAACTAGATATGGTTAGAGAAACTCGTCCACATATAATTGAGAGGCCATCAAATCTTTCTCAAGTTAGGCGCCAACGGCCTAAGGCACCACCACTACGTTACGCCAAAGTTCATGTTGATGCTCGGTGCGACCGTGAAGGGGCGGTTCCATGGCAGCGGTATGCGGAGCCAAAGAAGAAATTTTTTGAACAACTCTTCACTCGTGATACAAGGAGTGCATAATCCAACGAGCCTCGAGGCCATTGCGTGTAGGAGCTATCACCATTGCTAGAGATTTGCATCTTCAACATTTTGCCATCGCTTCTTACTCCAAACTAGTGGTAGGAGATATCAACAAAGGTGCCCTAGGAAGCTACAATGCCATCATTAGCGAAACTAATCTTATAGCACTTTAATTTTAGTGTAATTTTACTTTTGAAAGTCGTGCGATCAATTTCGACACACATAGTCTAGCCAAGTTTCCTCCATCTCTGAGTGAGGGACGTCATGTGTGGCTTGGATAACTCTATGATCCGAATTGTATCCCACTTATTATGTTCTTTGATGAATAGTACTTGGTTTACCCCTAAAAATAATAATTAATGGGTATCCCTTGCAAAGGTCACTCCCAACTTTTCTAGGTTGCAACAACTCGCGCGCTGCATGGGCACCACTTGTCGCAACGTGAGTGTTTCTCTTTTTCCATAGATTATTCGTTTATTCATAATGTTTTATCTCTCAAACCTTGTCTCCAAATTCCGAACTACTTTCACCATCAGATTTCTCGCATCGAGACCTTCAAAACTAGATCACATGTTAATATATTTTCATGAACTTTCTTTCACAAAAATACCGAAAGAAAAAAAGCGAGTCGAAGGCATGTTTCCTCCCTTCCAAAGAGGCATAGATGTGCCTCCCGCGGAAGCAAATATGTGCGTCCATGCCTATCTCGAAAGAAAGAAATAAAATGCATTTTTTCATTTCTGAGTGGCACAACGAAAGCAAATCTATGCCCCAAAAAAAGTAAATATGTGTCTTCGCGAAAAGCAAATGTGTGCCTCTCACGAAAGAAAAACATATGTTTTTTTTCCAAGATGCACAATTGTGCCTTTCGCAAAAGCTAGCATGTGCCTTCACGAAAAGCAAATATGTGCCTCTAGTGAAAGAAACAAAACCTATTTTTTCTTTTCTTTTTGAGAGACACAGTTGTGCCTCTCATGGATGTAAAACATATGCCTTCAGCAGAAACAAACTTGTGCCTCTTGGAGAAGAAGAAAATCATCCAAAAACCGAAACCCCTCAAAATAAAACACCTAAAACCCGAAAACGCATAAAAAAGGAAAATAAAATCCCAAGGGAGCGTACAACACGTCATATGTGACAACGGCCTGCACCATCCTAAATGACCCTTGCAGGGCTCCTACAAGGGGTACCCCTTGATTATTTACTTTCCAAAAGCGTGCGCGTGCGTGTTGTCATTTTCTAGTGTTTTCTTTCTTCGGTTTTCTTTGATTCAAAGTTTCCAAAATAATTGTTAACTCATTCATGAATATTAAAAATAAAATATCCATGCATTTTTTTTAAAATTTCTTTGCAAGTATTTAAATAATTCCTGAAAATACTTGTGGTCAATTTAAGCGCATATTAATTAACTATGAAAATTATTTCAATATAATAAAAGTATTTATGATTGTTAGATTTTTTTTCAAGAATATTAAAAGGTGATCACAAATTTAAGGAATATGTTTGCATTTTAAAAACTCTTCATGAATTGCAAAAAAAATCCTAGATTTAGAAAATTGTCATGTATTGCTAAAATGAAAAGGAAATAAAAATTAAAAAGGGGAAATAAAAAATATGTGTTAAAAGGAAAAATGGAGAAAACTAACACCAAAATGAGAAAAGCAGAAGAAACCAAGGAAAAAAATAAACCAAAGAAAATCCTATTGAAAATCATAAGCAAAGGCTAAGAAGAAAACAAATTGCATTTTTTACAAGGAAATATATTAATGCAACACCCGATTACGGATATAAGTTACCAATTATACCCAGCTTGTGTAACAAATATAAGTTACCAACTATACCCAGCCTTTGTAAAAATGCAATGTCGTAAAGACATTACGGATGTCTTTCTCTGGGCGCCGAGAATTTTTGACGTGTCCGGGTCGATTAGAGGTTCGGCTTGCTTCTCCCCCACCCTCGCCCATTGCCAAAAGACAAAAAGAAGAGAGAGAAAAAGAGAGATCCCGCTAAGTGATCAGTTCCTTGTAACTTTAGCAGGAATCACCACCTAGACAACACTCGAAGTCCAAATTCTCCAAAAACGTCACCTTCAAGAAGTAACAGTATACAAGCATTGTCATCGCCCGATCTTAGATCATAGGTTTTCACCGTGAAGAAGATCCTCGCTCTCAAAACAATGTCTTCAACAAAATCATTGCCATGCACAACCAATTAAGGCGAGACCTTGGATTTTCACCCTCAAAGCTAAAACTCTGTACTCCACTTGTGTTGCCGCCCCCACTTGTCGATGTCGCCGCTACGAGTTACGAACCACCAAGCAAAATCCTAATCGCCATGAAGACTCGATCCATCATGACAAGGCCTCAGACCTCAACCACCATGACATTTTCTGTCAGTGTCTTCACCTTGGAAATTAAAATATAGACGTATCCCATAATGTCAACAGATATCAAAACTTCGTGTCACATCCTCGTGAAGCCACTAAGGTTGAAATAGAGGCATACACGACCGAATCCCATCCGATCCAGCAATCTATATGGCGTCAAGCACAAAATGAAGATCTCCAACGGAGCATTCCTAAACTCGTCAACAACCATACATGTCATTGTCGACATGACAGATGCCACACTGCACCATCTCATGCTCCAGATCTTCACCAATGTCGGCCAACATCTCCATGGAGAGAAAAGGCACCCTCGGGTGTCGCAGCGGTCGTGGCCAAACAAGGTCGGAAAGGTAGATCAATACGACAAGTCTCATGACCCAGATGGCCGATGTGTACAGAAAAGCACATCGAGTAGAGGAGCGAACGCGATCAGATCCAAATTAGTCGTTGTCGCACGATCATGACCACTATCGCCTCATGGAAACGTCTTGCCGGACAAAGAGCAGCTCCCGATGGACGCCACATGCCACCCGGAAGAATTGCGGTCGGATCTAGCGATCCATATAGAGTGCCACGGACGCACATCACCAACTGCCACCACGCACGCAACATGGACTAGCACGACCGAGCACCTTGCGCACAACCGTGCTGTCCCTCACTACTGCACCGAAGCGCCCCGCCGTCAGCATGCCGACATCATCCGACATCGCTCGCCCATGCAAGCAACCCTGAACTATGAGAGAGAAAACCCCGCCGCCTTCGATGCCGACCTAACTTCGCTTGGCGGCGCGCCCGCATCAGGGGCGGGGGCGGGGGGGGGGGGGGGCGTTGGAGGAAGGGAGAACCCTGATGGCGCTAGGGTTGGCCCTCCAAGTCGCTACGGGAGCGACACGGGAGGGGTACGACGCATGATTGGAGGAATGGACTACCTATGTCGAAAACAAATTGCATGGGAATCGACTGCATGCATGCTAGTTTCGCCCTATGTGTCATCCCGACTATCGTGGTATGGCGCGCCTTATAGGATTCACCTCCTATATTGCGCTTGAGCGCCGTCGAGGTGGGAGCCTCCCTAGTTATTACATACGTAATATTTTTACATGAAAAGTAATAGCATGATTTTTTTTTATTTCCATCAACTAAATTGTGTTCATTTTTTATTATTTAATAACAAACTTCGTATGAATATTTGAACATGCTATAACATTAGACGAAATGTTTTGTTCACTCTATGTAAATTCATCGTACTGCTAATTTTTTTCACTGTATGCATAAAATATTCATGTATATCAAATAATGCATCCATGCAACTTGTGAAATTTGTTCGGGTAGATCTTTTTTGCTGATTTATTTATGTTATAATAACACACATTTTTTGGATTTTCGAGAAATGTTGTATTTTTCCAAAATGTTCACCTTACTCCGACAAAGAACTGTGAACTTACGATGAAAACATTTCCTTTTTAGAAAAAACAATAGGAAAATCACTATTGTAGCAAAAACATTCAACTTGAGAAAGACATATGCATCTAAGAATTTTTTAAAAATACATATGCATTGGTGAACACTTAAAAATCCATACAACACATAAAAAATCCAAATTTAAGGTGGAATATGTTGGTGAAGATATTATTGGAGATGAAGCCTCCCACACTGAGAGGAGCATTTGTGACGACAATGGCTTCGATCCCCCAGAGGGAAGTTTCCCTTGTGGAATCGCTCCGCCTCAGAGCAAAAGTTCTATGCCTCTGGTTCCACCTCGAGATGGTGGCCAAAGGTCCCGAAAGTATTTGTTTACTTTTTCCTAGGGTAAAGTCCTTCATATAGGAGAAGACGAGCATAAGTGTGCCCCTATGGGACCCACAAGCCACCTAAGGGCGCCCTTGGGTAGGGTCCGCCACCTCGCTAGTGGCCCACCAAGGGTCTTGTAAGAAACTTATGTTTCTATTATTTTTTATGTATTTTGACCTCTAGAGAATAGCTATCTCTGATGTAGCTTTTCGGTCAGAATTCCTGCTGCTCGCAATCTCCCTCTTTCGGAATGCATGATGCAAAATGTATGTAGCAATCCTCCAAGCTTAGACTCCGCTTGCCCTCAAGCGAATGCCGAACTCAATAAAGATGATCTTTTGTTTAGAGACAGAGGTGTCGATAAAATAAATATGTACATGGCAACATCAAATTGAAAAGCATCATAATAGCCATTCATTCATAAGACCTCTCATGATCAAATAATAATACATCCATCAGTCAAGGTATAGAAAATAAACTCTTTTGAAACCAACAAACTATGTTCTCAGTCATTCAAGCAATTACAATTCATCATGCATTCTGAAAGGATCTATGTAGGAGCTTTTGTTTTGGCAAACTTCACATGCTCAGTTATAATAGTATTCTAATGATTGTTGGTACTCGAAGAATATTTTTAGAGCAAAACATTTCCATTGAACACAAAAGAAGACGAGGGTTTAATGTGTCACCACCCAACAAACTTACCACGGGGATAATTGTCAACAATCATGACTCATGATTATATATATTGAACTGGATATATATGCATGGATCTTACCCCACCACATGTTGCTTTCCAAGTGGATAATAATTGAGATTGGAATAGAAGATGATATTTTAACTCTTGCATAAAAGTAAAACTTGAGGAATAAAAGATATGCCCTTCATAAAGGGAAGTAGACGTTGTCATGCGCTTTTTGATTTTTGGATGTGCAAACTCTTAATGCAAAGTAACGTCACTTTATATTGACACTTACGACGGTGACCTTTATTACTTCACCATCATGACATCGTACAAAGCTTATTTTTCCCTTCCAATAAAATATCATTCATATTTCAAGAATTTTTTTATTGCTTGTGTTGATAACTCAATTGAAGGATCTTGTATAATTCATAGGTAGATATGGTGGATTCTTGTAGGTAGTATCTCTACACAATTCATTTTTTGGCTAGCAAAACATTATAAGAAAACCCCACATGTTGGAGGATCCATGACAATATAATTTCTTTGCAAATATACATAAACATAACTCATATTGTTTTGTTCGTTGTCCACTATCAACTATTTGATCAAGTTTGAGAATAATTAATCAGGGTTCACAGTCATAATGGATGTCCAAGATATTATATTTGCATGTGAAATTTCTCTTCCTTGTTTATTATTTCATGAATTGTTTGAATGATCGGTGATATGTTTGTCACTTTCAACAATTTTTATCATCTACACCCCTTATGTGAAGTCATTACTTCCCTTGGGATAAGCATTTGAAATTTATTTTGCAAAGATCGATGTGATGAAATAAAGCAAAAGATATTCATACTAATCTTTATTATAGAAACTCTCACGCATGGTTACATTGATAGCACGGGCATGAGACAAGCACTCAAAAACTACTTCATAGTAATACCTTTTCTGATTCATGAGATAAGTGATAATCAAACTAAGATAGATAATAATAGTAAAAGGCGATGATGATACGATACCGCGACATCTCCACCAAGCTTGGAACAAGCCATGGGTGGTGTCCATACCTGAGTACTCAGGTTTCCTTATTCAATTGTGGTGGTTCTGGAGTAGTGGGATTGCCATCCGTTTTCCAAGTAACATGTTCTCCATCAAATAAAGAAGTGTATGTCTCCGGCATCTTGAAATCCGGAGCCAAACTCCTCCTTCTAAACCTGGTTTCATACTCACCATTTTGGTTTTGCAGGTCATAGACTTTTGCTTGGAGATCTTCAATCCATACGTGAAGGATATCAACTGACTCCTAGATGTGTTTGATGTCACACTTCTGCTCATGGAAAAATTATTGATCATGGAGTGGTTGGCATCAAGTACACGCTCCACCATGCTTTGGCACTTGAAGAGTTTATCGTCCACATCTTAAAGCCTGTCATTCTCGTATCCCTCCTTCTTAGGACCTCGACGATCTCGGATATGAAGCACCCCATCCATGAACTCCTTGGTTTGTGGATGCTTAATTACTCGAGGGAGGTAGGGATTTATGACCTTCTCACAAAATTGATCCTTGCACGAGCTTGATGATGACATAGCGATATTGATCTTGACAAAAAATAACTTGGGACAAAAACATGAGAACTTGCGATAGAGAGGTCAAAATATCGAGGAGTATAAATAACATTTTTTATCTTGCAGAACAAGTATTCAAAACAAAGTGGAGTCGAGAAAGTACATGTGGGGCCCACAGGCCTCCATGGCACGCCCCTGGCCTGTGGGTCCCATGTGGACTCCCTTAGTTGTTTGAAACTAAGGGATAGTGTTTATGCAAAAAAATAGAAGTTCTCGGAATCACCCAAAACTTTTTGATGATTTTTTTCTTCGGAAAATATGTGAAATACCGGAGCAAAGAACCACCATAGGGGGGCCACCTACTGGCCAGAAGCCAATAGGGTGCGTCGACCCCACTAGCATGTCGTGATAGCTTGTGGCCCCCTCGTGGCTCCGTTTAGCATGGTTCGAGTGCACAAAATCCTATGTATATAGAAATCCTCATAAATAAACCTACAGCTTCCACTCCGTTGCCACAAGCCTCTGTACCAAAGACAACTCATACAAAGCCCTTTTCTGGCACCCGGCCGAAGGGGGAAACCATCACCGGAGGTCATCTACATCATCCCAGTGGTGCCCATGACGAGGATGGAGTCACCCTGAGGGCTGAGGGTATGTACCAGTAGAATGTGTTTGATATCTCTCTCTCTCTCTCTCTCTCTCTCTATCTATCTATCTATCTATCTATCTATCTATCTATCTCTCGTGTTCTTGAGATGCCATGATCTTGATGTATGACGTGCTTTGTTAATATAGTTGGATCATATGGTGTTCTTCCCTTGCAATCTTGAGGTGATGAATTGAATATTTCCCTTTGAAATATCATTATTTTGGATTGAATACTTTGGGTTTCACAACACTTGACGTATGTCTTGCATGTGGATACTCGTGGTGAAAATGAGGTATTCTATTGATACATTTGATATATGTTATGGCATCAACTTGCAGATTTCGGTCACCTTGTGGGATCTATGCACATGGGTTGATTGCACGTTTTCATCCTACTTTCTGTGAAAGAAATTTTGGGGTACTCTTTGAATTTATTTGTCTTGGATTGAATTTGATGAATCTGAGATTTTTTGATGCATGTCAAATAATTAACCCACGGGTACTTGAGGTGACATTAGAGTATATAGGTTACACTAGGGTTGATTGATATGTATCATAGGTGTTCTTCTTGTACAGACTCTAGGAATGTTTATGAAACTTATAGGAATAGCTCAATGGATTGATTGTAAAGGATAACTTTGAGCTGGTTCACTGCCTACAACTTATTCTTCTTATGTTCTCCACTAATAGGGACTTTGGAGTGATTCTTTGTTGCACGTTGAGGGATGATCATATGATTCTATTATGTTAGCATTGTTGAAAGATTGCACTAGTGAAACTATGAATTCTAGGCCTTATTTCCAAGAATTTATACAATGTTTTGCTCATTGTTTTCCACTTTATACATTGTGGTTATTATTTATTAATATTATAAAAATATATTTCTACTGTCCATACTACACTTGTATCACCATATCTTCGCCAAACTAGTGCACCTATACAATTTACCATTGTATTGGTTGTGTTGGGAAAATAAGAGATTTCTTGTATTTGATTATAGAGTTGCATGAGAGAGTCCATCTTCATCCTGCACCTCCCATGGATTGATAAACTTCAGGTCATCCACTTGAGAGAAATTTCCTATTTTCCTACAAAACTCTACACTTGGAGGTCCAACAGTGTCTACAAGAATAAAGTTGCGTAGTAGACATCAACCACTTTTCTGGCGCCGTTGCGGGGGAGGTGAGTGCTTGAAGGTATATCTTTATATGTTGCAATCAAATCTTTTAGTTTCTTGTTTTTCACTAGTTTGCTTTTATGAAAGAAAACTAAAAAAATGGAATTTAGGTTGCCTCAATTGCTTTGCCTTTTTAATGTCTTTCACGAAAATGATGGTTCAGAAAATTGTGCTCAATTGTTAGAGGAAGAAATTAAAAAATCGTTTAATGTGAAATCCGTGAATGATGATAATGATAGCAATATTGTTAGTATGAATTCCGTGAATATCCATGATGCTACAGATATGCAAAGCCACAAGCTTGGGGATGCTATGTTTGATGAAGATGATATTTTTTGTCCCCCAAGTTTTGATGAGTAAATTTATTATGAAGATAGCATGCGTCCTATTTATGATGATTATATTGATGAAAGTGGGTTTGGAAGAGTGTCAACTCTAGGTACTAATGCTCGCACTACTTTGGAGGGTGCTGAATATTCTTGGAATAATGATGAAAGTGGATTTGGAGAGGTCATGACTTTATTTAGTGACGAGTACACTATTTTGGAAGAGGTTTCAATTGATTATGACAACAAAGTTTCTATCTATGATGATTATGGTAATGACATGTATGCTATAAAGAGTAATAATAACCATGAAACTTTTCATCATGGTTTTAATGCTAAACTGGATTATGCCAATCAAGTATCACATGATAGTTATTTTGTTGAGTTTGCTCCCACCACTATTATGGATTATAAGAAGTTTGCTTGTGTGGGTAGTAATAAAAATTCTATGCTTATGTATCATGAAAGGAATGCTTTGTATTATAGTTATGTTGTTGAGTTCCTTCAGGATGCTACTAAATTTATTATGGCAGAGGGGTATATGCTTGTAGGTATTGCTATAATATCATGTTTCCTCCCTATGTGTTCAAAGTTTTGAAGTCATGCTTGTTTTTACTTCCTATGCTAGTTGATTATTTCTCCCATGAATTGTTTATCACCAAATATCTATGCATAGGATGATGTTTATACTTAAATGTGCTTGTCATATAATTCATGATGCTCTTTTGCATGTTTCAATTATTACTTTTATGTGAGCATCATTAATATCAGCATGCCTAGCTAAAAGGCATTAAAGAAAAGCGCTTGTTGGGAGACAAACCAACACTTATCTTTTCTGTTTTTGTGTATTAATACGATGAAGACACTGTAGTAATCATGTTTTGTGTCTTTTATTTCAATAAGGTGCCAAGTAAAGCCTTTGGGATAGCGTGGATACTTGTTTGTTTGATTTTGTACAGAAATAAAAACTTTTACGTTGAGTGCAGAAATTCTATGATTTTATTGGAGCGTCAAAAACTTATGAAAATTTTACACACTTTTTATATGCAAATTATTTGAGTTGTAATAATTTTTCAGAATTGTTAGAGTGAGGGAAGTATTGTTTTCCTTCACATCTTCGCAAACTATTCCATTTTTGGCAGATTCTATTTTGCATGCATAGTTTGCCTGATTTAGTGTTTCCATAGCTTATATTTGGTAATATTAATTACGCGAATGATAGAATACAATAGGTATTATGTTTGAGAAATTATGAATCTTGTCTTGACAGTACCTAAGTGAATGATCTATTTTTATTATGTTAACCCATCTCACGAAGTTCCGCTATGTTTTGTGTGATTGAAGTTTTAGAGTTTTGGATGACATACCAATATGAGGAGAATAAGGAGTGGAAATACCCTCAGATTTGGGTTTAAAAAGCACCCCCAATGTAATATCCAAGGAAGACTCAAGCGCCTAAGCTTGGGGATGCCCCGGAAGGCATCCCCTCTTTCGTCTTCAACATTATCGGTATATCTTACTTGGAGCTATATTTTTTATTCGCAACATAATATGTGTTTTTATTGGACTGTCATTTTATTTTGTTACCCTTTGCATGGTATTATTCATAATTGTGATTTTAAATAAAAATACCCGAGAATTGCCTTCAGAATGCTTCAATTGCATGTGTGATGTGTGCTGTATAAAAATAGAAACTTTTGCTGAAGTATTTGAATTATGTGATTTTACTGAAATGTGGAAACTTTCTGAAATTTTTACATAGTACTTTCATAAAAACTATTTAAAGTTTCCTAATTTTCAGAATTTTTAGAGTTACAGAAGTACACTTTTAAAATTTATTGCTACAAACTATTCTGTTTGGATAGATTGCTGTCATAGTTTTGTTATCTACTTATCCTAGAGTTTTCATGGCTTATATTGGTAGATGTAAATTGTGGAAACGATAGTATACAGTAAATAATGTTTTAGGATTATTATTCAACTTGTCTTGGTAGTTCACGAAGTGTTGATTTATTATTATGTGTACTAACCGATCTCACGAGTTCTTTTTAAAGTTTTGTGTGATGAAGTTTTTGAGACTTAGGTGAAACTAGGATATGAGAGGATTGAACGAGACACGGAAGCTCAAGCTTGGGATTCCCATGTGCTTCCTCTTGAACTTGCGTTGGTTTTTCCCTTGAATAGGAAAGGGTGATGCAACACAGGAGCAGTAAGTATTTCCCTCAGTTTGAGAACCAAGGTATCAATCCAGTAGGAGAATCGTGCCAAGTTCCAGAGTACCTGCACAAACACAAACGAGCTTGCACCCAACGCTATAAAGGGGTTGTCAATCCCTTCAAGATTGATTGCAAAGTGAGATCTGAAGGCGGAAAGTGCAACGAAGTGAAAGTGTAAGGCTGAAAATATGATGTGAAGTAGACCTGGGGGGCATGGTGTTCACTAGAGGCTTCTCCCAAAATAGCAAATATTACGGTGGGTTAACAAATTACTGTCGAGCAATTGATAGAACCGCGCAAAGTCATGAAGATATCTACGGCAATGATCATACATATATGTTGGGGAACGTCGCATGGGAAACAAAATTTTTCCTACGCGCACGAAGACCTATCATGGTGATGTTCATCTACGAGAGGGGATTTCCGATCTACGTACCCTTGTAGATCCCACAACAGAAGCGTTAGTGAACGCGGTTGATGTTGTGGAACGTCCTCACGTCCCTCGATCCGCCCCGCGAACCGTCCCACGACCCGTCCCACGATCTAGTGCCGAACGGACGACACCTCCGCGTTCAGCACACGTACAGCTCAACGATGATCTCGGACTTCTTGATCCAGCAAGAGAGACAGAGAGGTATTTGAGTTCTCCGGCAGCGTGACGGCACTCCGGAGGTTGGTGGTGATCTAATCTCAGCAGGGCTCCGCCCGAGCTCCGCAGAAACGCGATCTAGAGGTAAAACCGTGGAGGTATGTGGTCGGGCTGCCTTAAAATTTGTCTCAAATCAGCCCTAATTGCTCCATATATATAGGAGGAGGGAGGGGAGGCTTGCCTTGAGGCTCAAGGAGACCCAAGGGCTGCGTCACCAAGGGAGGAGGAGTCCTCCTCCAATCCTAGTCCAACTAGGATTGGAAAGTGGAGTCCTTCTCTCCTTTCCCACCTCTTTTTTTTCTTTTCTCTTTGATTTTCTATCCTTGGCGCATAGGGCCTTCTTGGGCTCTCCCACCAGCCCACCAAGGGCTGGTGCGCCACCCCCAAGGCCTATGGGCTTCCCCGGGCTGGGTTGCCCCCCCCGGCGAACACCCGGAACCCATTCGATATTCCCGGTACATTCCCGGTAACTCCGAAAACCTTCCGGTAATCAAATGAGGTCATCCTATATATCAATCTTCGTTTCCGGACCATTCCAGAAACCCTCGTGACGTCCGTGATCTCATCCGGGATTCCGAACAACATTCAGTAACCAACCATATAACTCAAATACGCATAAAACAACGTCGAACCTTAAGTGTGCACACCCTGCGGGTTCGAGAACAATGTAGACATGACCCGAGTGACTCCTCGGTCAATATCCAATAGCGGGACCTGGATGCCCATATTGGATCCCACATATTCTATGAAGATCTTATCGTTTGAACCTCAGTGCCAAGGATTCATATAATCCCGTATGTCATTCCCTTTGTCGTTCGGTATGTTACTTGCCCGAGATTCGATCGTCAGTATCCGCATACCTATTTCAATCTCGTTTACCGGAAAGTCTCTTTACTCGTACGGTAATACAAGATCCGGCAACTTACATTAAGTCACATTGCTTGCAAGGCTTGTGTGTGATGTTGTATTACCGAGTGGGCCCCGAGATACCTCTCCGTCACACGGAGTGACAAATCCCAGTCTCGATCCATACTAACTCAACGAACACCTTCGGAGATACCTGTAGAGCATCTTTATAGTCACCCAGTTACGTTGCGACGTTTGATACACAGAAAGCATTCCTCCGGTGTCAGTGATTTATATGATCTCATGGTCATAGGAACAAATACTTGACACGTAGAAAACAGTAGCAACAAAATGACACGATCAACATGCTACGTCTATTAGTTTGGGTCTAGTCCATCACATGATTCTCCCAATGATGTGATCCCGTTATCAAGTGACAACACTTGCCTATGGTCAGGAAACCTTGACCATCTTTGATCAACGAGCTAGTCAACTAGAGGCTTACTAGGGACAGTGTTTTGTCTACGTATCCACACATGCACTGTGTTTCCAATCAATACAATTATAGCATGGATAATAAACGATTATCATGAACAAAGAAATATAATAATAACTAATTATTATTGCCTCTAGGGCATATTTCCAACAATATAGGCATCACGTCCGAGACAAGTAGACCGATACTTTCTGCATCTACTACTATTACTCCACACATCGACCGCTATCCAGCATGCATCTAGTGTATTGAGTTCATGATGAAGAGAGTAACGCCTTAAGCAAGATGACATGATGTAGAGGGATAAACTGAAACCAATGATGAAAACCCCATCTTTTTACCCTTGATGGCAACAACACTATGCGTGCCTCGCTACCCCTTCTGTCACCGGGTGAGGTCACCGCATGGTATGAACCCAAAACCAAACACTTCTCCCATTGCAAGAATCATAGATCAAGTTGGCCAAACAAAACCCACAACTCGAAGAGAATTACAAGGATATGAAATCATGAATATAAGAGATCAGAAGAAACTCAAATAAGATTCATAGATAATCTAATCATAAATCCAGAATTCATCGGATCTCGATAAACACACCGCAAAAGAAGATTACATCGGATACATCTCCATGAAGATCATGGAGAACTTTGTATTGAAGATCCAAGAGAGAGAAGAAGCCATCTAGCTACTAGCTATGGATCCGAAGATCTATGGTGAACTACTCACGCATCATCGGAGAGGTCATGGTGTTGATGAAGAAGCCCTCCGTATCCGAATCCCCCGTCCGGCAGGGCACCAGAACGTGCCCGAGATGGGATCTTGCAGAGAAAGAAGCTTGCGGCGGCGGAAAAGTATTTTCGTGGATCTCACGTGCAGTTTTGGATTTTTCAGGAATTTATAGGCGGAAGAGGTAGGGCAGACGAGCCACACGGGGGGGCCACAAGCCTGCTAGGCGCACCCCCCCGTGGCCGCGCCTAGGGTGCTTGTGGGGTCCCCTGATGGCCCCTGCCTTGGTTCTCAAGTCTCGTGCGTATCTTCTGTTCCAGACAAAAATCTTTTCGGAAGTTTTATTCCGTTTGGACACCATTTGAAATCCTCCTCTGAAAAGGGTCAAAAACACGGAAAAACAGGAACTGGCACTTGGCACTGAGTTTATAAGTTAGTCCCAAAAGATATAGAAGGCATACAAAACATCCAAAGTTTGACAAGATAATAGCATGGAACCATAAAACATTATAGATACGTTGGAGAAGTATCAAGCATCCCCAAGCTTAACTGCTGCTCGTCCTCGAGTAGGGAAGTGATAAAGACTAAATTTTTGATGTGGAATGCTACCTAGCATAGTTTTCCTTTGTAACTTCTTTCATGTGACATGAATGTTCAGATCCGTAAGATTCAAATCAATAGTTTGCTATTGACATGAAAACAATAATACTTCAAGCAAACTAGCAAGGTAATCATGAACTTTTGAAATAACAAGGCCAAAGAAAGTTATCCCTACAAAATCATATAGTCTGGCTATGGTCCATCATCCCCACACAACTAATTTGAATCATGCACAACCCCGGTATTGGCCAAGTAATTGTTTTCGCACTCTTACTTTCTCAAACCTTTTTCAACTCTCACGCAATACATGAGCGTGAGCCATGGATATAGCACTAAGGTGGAATAGAGTGTGGTGGTGGTAGTGAGACAAAAAGGAGGAGATGGTCAGATTGACTCGGCGTATTAAAGGGCTATGGAGATGCCCATTAATAGATATCAATGTGAATGAGTAGGGATTGCCATACAAAGGATGCACTGGAGCTATAAGTATGTGAAAGCTCAAAAGGAGAACTAGTGGGTGTGCATCCAACTTGCTTGCTCGTGAAGACCTAGGGCAATTTTGAGGAAGCCCATCATTGGAATATACAAGCCAAGTTATATAATGTATACTCCCACTAGTATATGGCGGTGACAAAACAAGAGGCTCTCAATCATGAAGAACATGGTGTTATTATGAAGCACAAGTGTGGGAAAGATAGTAGCATTGTCCCTTCTCTCTTTTTCTCTCTCTTTTTTTGTTTGGGATCTTTGGCCTCTTTCCATATCTCTTTTTTTATGGTGGGCAACTTTTGCCTATTTTTTTATTTCCTCACATGGGACAATGCTCTAATAATGATGATCATCACACTTTTATTTACTCACAGCTCAAAGCTTAGAACGATGATGACTCTATAGGAAATGCCTCCGACAGTGTACCGGGACGTGCAACGATCTAGCTTGGCGTATGATGTTGAAACATCTCGCTAGATATCTTATGATCATGCAATGGCAATATGAGAGTGACGGCACAAGTCATGAGATGGAATAGTGGGAGTTGCATGGCAATATATCTCGGAATGGCTATGAAAATGCCATAGTAGGTAGGTATGGTGGCCGTTTTGAGGAAGGCATATGGTGGGTTTGTGCCTCGTCAAAAATTGCGCGGTACTAGAGAGGCTAGCAATGGTGGAAGGTGAAAGTGCATCTATCCCATGGACTCACATTAGTCATGAAGAACTCACATACTTGTTGCGGAAGTTTTTATTAGTAATTGAAACAAAGTGCTAAACGCATACTCCTAGGGGAAGGGTTGGTAGGTGTTAACCATCGCGCGATCCCGACCTCAACACAAAGGATGATAATCAATAGATCAATTATGCTCTGACTTCCTAACATAGCGGTTCACCATACGTGCATGTTACGGGAATCACTAACTTCAACACAAGTATTTCTAGATTCACAACACCCTACTAACATAACTCTTAATATTACCAAATCCACGTCTCAAAACTAATTGAGAGGAATCAAACTTCTCTTTCTACTCAATGCACATGAAGATGGAAGTTTTATTGTATCCTATTTGGGTACCTATCACCTTTGGGAATACTTTCATAGCATAATCCAACTACCAAGTTACGTACCGCCGTGCTCTAAAAGATCTAAGTGAAGCACATAGAGCAAAATGGTCTAGCTCAAAAGATATAAGTGAAGCACAATGAGCATTCTGGCAAATTCACGATGAGTGCATGTCTCTCTCAAAAGGTGTGCAGCAAGGATGATTGTGACACAACAAAAATAAAATACTCCTACAATACAAGACGCTCCAAGCAAGACACATATCATGTGGTGAATAAAAATATAGCTCCAAGTAATGTTACCGATGGATTGAAGACGAAAGAGGGGATGCCTTCCCGGGGCATCCCCAAGCTTAGGATTTTTGGTGTCCTTGAATTTGTCTTGGGATGCCTTGGGAATCCCCAAGCTTGAGCTCTTTCCACTCCTTATCCATTTGTCCATGAGAACATCACCCAAAATTTGAAAACTTCACAACACAAAACTTAATAGCATGGAACCATAAAAAAATGTAGATACATTGGAGACGTATCACCCTGTCACCCCAATTCAATATTACAACAATTCCGAAGCGTCTAAGATTGGGGAGGCTACGTATCCCACCTCTATTCCGTATCGGTTAGCCTATGTTGAGCCCTTTTCAATTAGAAGCTTCGTTAGGCATTTCTACCAAGCTCCAGGGGCTTGTTTAAGACCATATACAACTTTACGAAGTTTGTAAACATGATCAGGTTTCTTAGGGTCCACAAAACCAGGAGGTTGTTTAACATAAACTTCCTCCTCAATTTCTCCATTGAGAAAGGCACTTTTGATATCCATTTGGTAAAGAATTATATCATGGTGATTGGCATAAGCTAGAAGAATGTGAATGGCTTCTAGTGTAGTAACGTGAGCATAAGTCTAACCGTAGTCTATACCTTCGACTTGCGTGTATCCTTGGGCTACGAGACGTGCCTTGTTGCATACAACTTGTCCGTATTCATCTTGCTTGTTCCAAAACACCATCTTGTACCAATGATATTCTACTCGCCTTCAGGCTTTTCAACAAGTGTCCATACTTGGTTCCCCTCGAAGTTGTGTAGCTCTTCGTGCATGGCATTGACCCAATCCGGATCTTGAAGGGTTTCTTCAACCTTCAAAGGTTCAATGCTAGAGATGAAAGAATAATGCTCACAAAAGTTAGCTAAATGAGATTTAGAGCGAGTGATTCTCCCAGTTTTTATGTCACCATAGATTTGATTCAATGGATGATCCCTGTCCACTCTTGTTGTAACTCTTGCAGCTTCTTCTTGTTGGATGATGGAGATTCTTCTTCTTCTTCATCATCTTGCATGTTGTCGTTGTCATTGTAATCTCCTTGAGGTGGTGGTGAGGAAGGTTGAGCTGCATCATCATGATGTACTTCTTCCTCTGCTTCATCACGTCGTGTACCGCTTGTGGATGCTTCCATGTCATTTTGTGGTTTGCCTTGACGCGAAGGAGGAGCTTCCACTTGAATTGATGAAGTTCTTTCCTTCACCTCTATGGGAAGGTTCTTGCCAATGGACAAGTCTTTGATAGCTTCCAAAGGTTCCTTATCTCCTACATCAATTGGCAATTGTTTGACTTGCGAACCTTTAGTCTCATCAAACTTCACATCTACCATCTCTTCATGTGGGGACCCCGACTTACGAGTCGAGACCGCCGTGCTCAGTGATCCCAGAGATCAATGATCACCGAACATAGATACCGAATAAAAGAGTCTTATATCCATACATACCGTTTGATACATTAAATGACCACTTTGGTCGAGTCTTACATATATAGGGCCTTAAAGGCCTACACTTGAAACTGAACCAATAGCGAGAATTATTGGTTGAAAGCATGAACCCATGCCATCAGCCTTAACCTACATGCATTTTGACTGGGAAACATCCTAGCTCGCATGAACATCACTGAGTTAATCTTCGCCATATCCTGTTCTTGCATACCTGGTCAATGAAATAACCAGTGGCAAGCCAATGAGTACTTTGAATGTACTCGCAAATAACCCTATGACATGAAAAACAAATGTGAAGGATAACAATATCATGCATTTCTAGTGTAACTCATCTGGGTGGAATGATCATGAATATGTATCAAGCTAAAGAATTACTCTTGAAGAATAGGTTACATATATCAATATATCTGTCGAGGGTTGAACCATCCGGGTTCACCCTATATGCCAAGTCACCAAACTTGGTCATATCATTGCTATCATAGCAACACCTTTCCCATCACCAGACACACACTCACACTCACGCACACTTGGTTTTGGAAATATCAGGACGTAGTTTAAGCAGGATTACCCAACTATCCTTGACCGTGGACATGGCTATTCGAATAGATTACACTCTGCAGAGGTAGTACGCTGGACCCACGAGATCCGGTGAACTTCCGTGTCATCCACGACTCGCGGTATATCACATACCCGAGGTAAGTACCCGATCCATGCCTTTCCCCTGACGATACTAGACAAAGAGGTCCACTCGATTGGTACCCAGCCCACATGTTGTACGTCTTACGAGCACCGACTTTGGACTATACCAACCATGCGGGGACCAACAGTGTGACTGGAACTCATAAAAATGGCATAGTCGTCCTACCCGGCACGACCCCATCATGAGAGTGACCACACATCACTCCCGCCACTAGTAATGTGGCTCTTTGCTAGCACCGACCAGAGTAATTAACATAGCCCCGTCCCATAAGGGGTAACGTGGTCGTACTGGTAAGGTTGGGACGGTCGACACATCATAAATCTAATCCCATTTCCGAAACCTTACTCACACAAATACCGGGTGCATCACTTCACCAAAAGTGACCACCTACTCATCATCACCCTTGGGCATTAGTGGCACCCGACGGGGTTTTCATAAACTCTTGCTTTATGTCAACAACATGCTCATGATAATACTACTTCTATCTATACTTGTCAACATGGTATTAGCATGACCCTAAGGGGTAGAGTCAAGCTCAATGCATGTGCTCCGGGGGAGCCTCCGGTAAAATCATATCAAATTATTACCGGCTGTTATGATCATATGCAACGGGAATACTTGCTATTTTAACATGCAAAGTAACATATGCTCAGTCATGGTCAAATGGCTGCTTGCCTTGCTCACGTAAGTCCTTGGGGTCTTCGTGGTCTTCCGCTCCAACTCCGAATACTCTGTCTACCCGTAACTATCGTCGGAAACAACCACAGTAAGCCACATAGCAAGCAGAATAAATGTGTTCTAAAAATAGAAGTTTTATCTTTCTTGCACCTCTCTGGTCATAGGAAAAAAAATACCTGAAGCTTGATATAGGATATCTGGATCATCAGGGAATTTTGAATGGATGAAAGAAGGAATAGATGACCATTGAAGAAACCAACAGAAATCATTCTGTTAAAAATGAGTGGAGGCACCCATTTAACAGAGAATGATTTTAGAAATATTTAGGAAGTGGTTTCACTGGATTTGGAGTTGGTATGAATATTCTAGAGATTTTCTACTATGGAGTAAATAGCAATAGGAACCTATTTATTATGAGCAACAGAATGAAGCTTGATAAAAATGTTGGCCAAGGCTCTAAAATTAGTACATGATATAAGAAGGCTTTGGAGATTTGAATCACTCCAATTGGAGTTGATTTGGTTCCTCTAGGAATTTGCAAAAGTGGTGTTTATAATATCTAAATGAGCATTTATATATTATTATCATAGAGAAGTGCTTTGGAAAAAGGTGCAAATCCCATATCTAGATAGAACAAGATTTTAGAAACCTGCAGAATTTTGAAACATCAATTTTGGAGTTAGGATGGATTTGATATAGATTTTTGAAATATCTGGTGCAATAAAAAGGAAAGGGGGACCTTCAGGGCTTATAATGCGCTCGGCACGTTAGATAGGCAATTGGCCAGCCTAGCTGCTCCACCACGCAGCAGACCGGCCACGTCGAAGGCGTAAACCGAGGTTTACGCCTTTACCACGGAGAGGCGCGGCCTGGGTGGGATGTCTCCACTCAGAGGGCTGGGCTTGATCTACCTGCCGCTGACGGGGGGGGGGGGGACCAACTGCCAGGTTCTTCTCCCACCTCCCGCTCGAGCTGGGAGAGTGGGGAGGCAGAACAGGGCCGTGCCCGACGTAGCTCCGGCGGCTCCGGTCGTCCCCTGGCATCGCAGCGACCACCAGCGCGCGAGGGGCGACAAGGCGAGCCTGCCTGGCTGGCCATTCATCGCCGGGGAGCTCCGAGGCACGCGGGATCTCTCCGAGAGGAGCCGGCGCCGGCAACCGGGAAGAACGGCACACCGGCCGCTAGGAGGAGGGACAACGATGGGAGAGGGCCCTGCGAACGAGCTGGGGTGCCCTGGAGGTGCTCTAGGAGGAGGAAGGGGCTGGGGAGGCGCGCGACCCGCGGGGCATGGCGGCGGCCATGGTTGCCGAAGAGAAGGGAGTGGAAGAGAGGCTCTGGAGGAAGAAGGGGCTCGAGAGGGGTCCAGGGAGAGAGGAGGAGGGTTAGAGGGAGCCAGAGATGCTCGGGAGTGAGGAGTTAAGGGAGGGGGAGGCCGAGAGAGATCGAGAGCTCCTGGAGCCCGCGTGGGCATGGGCGCCACATGTCCCAGAGGGGCATTGGAAGCTAGCAAGCGTCGTGGAGGGAGTCAAGGTAGAACGGGGGAATGCTCTGGCGCTCTGGGGCATACTGTAGCTGCGGGACACGAGCTAGGAGACGAGGAAATGGTGCAGAGCACCATTAGTGCATGCAACCAGCATGGTCACCATGGCTACGCGTGTCCAGGGTGACCGTTTGACCTGACAAAGATGTCTCTCGCATAGGGCATGCTTGTTAGAGATCCCTGGTGGAGTTTGGAGCCAAGTGAAGGAGGTTTGAATGGGTTTGGACTATGATTAGGTTTGCAGCAGCAAACTTAAGGCTAGCAAAACTAGTTTGCACAGAGAGTTAATTGAGATGAAACCTTGTCTAGTAGTGTTTTTAATAGAGGGACTACAAGGCTGCAAAGTTTCAGCTCAAGGAAGCAAGTGTAGCTGGTACTTGCTATAGAAAGCCACATTTCAGCCAGAATTCAACTTGAGGAGGTGCTGCTCATTTTCTCCACATGAGCATGCCATATCTAGGTTTTAAATGAAGCATTGTTACACTAGAGAGGCTCTGGAAATAATTGGGAGCCTTGGGTTAACCAGAAGCATGGGAATAGAGGTAAAAAAGTGATCCAAGGGTGAAAATGAGAGAAAGTTACAAAGGTTCTTTCCCCAATGATTGACTAGTGGCCATGGGGATGTTACTGGAGGTACAATATAACTATGGGAGGCTGTGGTAGAAAGTTGAGCTCAAGGGTAAAGGGGGAAGGGGCAAAAGAAGCCAATTTAGTGAGTGCACACAAGGTGTTTGATCTGTGGTTGGGCTACCAGATGGATTCCAATGGCTATGAAACTTAACAGGATCAAATAATAGATGAAAATAGGCTTGCACACCAAATTTGGGATTTGGTGGAGAAGTTTTCCAATGTAGACTTGGAAAAGCCATGAAATGGGCAGAAATGGCTTTCTTCTTGCAAGCCTATTCAAATGAATTCGCAGAAATCCAATATTTGGTGTAGGGCATTATTTGAGCATTAAGGCATGCACAAAAAGTTTGAGGCCAATTGGAGAAACTTTATAATGTAAAGTTTACCAAAGTCAGAAATCAACAAAGAGGGTTTTGAGGGTCTTAGGACAAGTTCTTCTATTCTCCTTGGTGTACCACTTGGTGTGGATGCCTTATTGGAGTATTAGAACATGTCCACCAAATTTGAGCACAATTGGAAACACCTCATAATGTAGAGTTGCTCAAATTTGATTCTGAACAGATAGGGTTTTAGAGTGATTAGGGGAGCCAAATCAACTTGGATGGAAGTGAAACTTGGCAAGATCATCAATAATATCATAGATGACATGCTAGAATTTTACTGGAATTTATTGAGAATATTTCTTATAGAAATATTTCAAAAGCTTGAAATAGGCAGGAATGGTTTTGGAGGGATTTGCCCAATATTTTGAACATGACCATGTGTTGAAACTCATAAATATGGAATAAATATATCCACTGAGTTTCCCTAAATTTTCTTAAATATTTTGAAAGCAATAAAAATAACTTTCCTTCATAGGAGACCATTTCTAGCCTCACAGAAAGGCTTTTAAATAAAATAATAAAATAACTTTTAAAATAATAATATGGTGGTTTTTGGAAGATAATTTATTAATAGGTTTTAAATAAAATAATTGGTGCAAAAGAATTTCCCTAATTTGAGAACTTGTAGTACAAACCTCATCTCAGGGGTTTGAAAGTTTAATTCAAAGAATGCTTTTTGGTGAAAATAATATTTGGTGAAAATAGATATTTATCCTAAACACATGGTATGATCATTAGGCAGGAGATCATGGAATGAGGAGGTGAGTAGGAGGATGGCAAGAATGAATGAGGAGCAATCACATGCATTCAAGCAAACAGGCAAACAATAGTCACTCCAAGCATCACAAGCATTCACAATTTTTTTAATTGGTCCTAAATTTTGATAAAAGTTAATTAGTCAGGAAAGCCAAAAGCTAGGTGTGACACTTCAACTTTTTGACTAAAGTTGTTGTAGACACGGTAAATGTGAGAGTTCGATCAGTAACTGAGTAGGAAACCATCATCAGATTTAGGTGCAAATTTAGATCGACGATGCTTATCAAGAATATAGCACTTAGAGTCGAATACCCGAAAGTATCCAACTTGGGGTTTGTTACCGGTGAGTAGCTTGTATGCCGTTTTACCGAGAAGCTTGTTCACGTAGAGTTGGTTTATGGCATGGCAAGCTGTTTCCACGACCTCTGCCCAAAAGTGTCTTGGAGTCTTGTATTTGTGAAGCATCATTCTCGCCATCTATATGAGTGTCCGGTTCTTCCTCTCAACAACTCCATTTTGTTGATGTGTGTACGTCGCCGAGAATTCATGTGAGATATCTTCTTCGTCAAGAAAAGTAACCATATTTGTGTTCTTGAACTCCATTCCGTTATCGCTCCGAATCTTCTTGATCTTCACTTCAAACTGATTTTGAGCTTTTCGAGCAAAGTACTTGAAGATCATTTGTACCTGCGACTTATCATTAAGAAAAAAATACCCACGTAAATCTGGAAAAATCATCAATAATGACTAAACCATAAGAATTTCCACCGAGACTCTTGTAAGCATTGGGACCAAAGAGATCCATGTGAAGCAGCTCTAGTGGTCTTCTAGTAGTCATGATGTTCTTGACGGGATGACTTCCACCAACTTGCTTTCCTGCTAGACAAGCACTACAAAGTCTATCTTTGTCAAAGATAACATATTTAAGACCAAGAATATGACCACCTTTTATAAGTTTGTCAAGATTACGCATACCAACATGTCCAAGCCTTCCATGCCATAACCAACATTTAGAAGATTTTGCAATAAGACATGTACGGATTTCGGATATCTTGGAGAAATCAACAATGTATAGATTACCTCTATGGAAAACAGTGAAGACAATGTTATGATTGTTGCTACGAAACACTCGGCAGTCAACTTTCATAAATAGCACATTGAAACCAAAGTCTGATAGTGTAGATACTGAAAGAAGATTGTAGCCAAGGGATTCAACAAGCATGACATTTTGAATGGAACTATCATGAGATATGACCACCTTACCAATACCAAGTACCTTACCCTTGGAGTTATCTACAAAAGTCACATGCATTACAGGTCCATGGTGTGGTGTGATCTCATGGAACATGTCTTTATCTCAGGTCATGTGATCGGTGCATCCACTGTCGAGAACCCATTCCTTTCCACCGGCCATGTAGTCTCTAAGGTTCGCCATAAGACTAAGATTCCTCATGGTCTTCTCATACTCTATGTCAAAGTCCTCATCTTTATCATAGTAGCCATGCTCCACATAATCATCATCGAATGAAGTTCCCTCATAATAAATAAGAGTTTCATCAGAATTTTTACTATGACAATGTTCATGTTTATGCATTCAAATGGCTTCAACAATGATATTGTTAATAGTAATGGCATCTCCTTTGGCATGCATGAGGTCACAAAGATCAAATAGGCATTTATCAAAATTAGGATCCGTTGGTTTCATTCTGTGAAAAGCAATGCATTTGTGGATAAGGATATCAAGATTTTTCAAGGAATAGTCTGAATATATTTTCTCTAAGTCTTTCCACAAATTTTTTCAACTGGTTAAGCACATTTCTTGGAAATCTTCTAATAATTAGATTGATAGTGTTAAGATTACAAAGCATATCAATTTCATCATCATGATAAGGATGTATGGGATCAATGGGAGGCGCATAGGGATATTCAACATACTTGCGCAAATGGAACTCATCAAATATATCAAGCATTTCATTTTTCCATTGTCTAAAGTACTCCCTATCAAGAATAGGCACTCTACAACTAAAAATCCTCGAACTAGTCACACTGATCTTCCTTCAACGGTGATTAAACCAAGGTTTTGGAGACCTTGCTCTGATACCAATTGAGGGATCGATAGAAGATGTGTCTAGAGGGGGGAGGGGTGAATAGATTACTTGTCAAGATAAAATTCCTAGCCTAACCCAATTTCAAGGAAGGCATAAATTCAACAGTTCTAACAAGTCTAGTGCACCCTACACATGCTAGTCAACATAAATGGCAGCAGAAAAGTAAAGACTTTGCACATGTAAAGAAGTAGAGATAAGGAGATCACACGCAAAGGTTGACACAACAATTTTTGGCATGGTTACTATAGGTGGTGCTATCGTACGTCCATTCTAGTGGAGACTTCAACCCACGAAGGGTAACGACTACGAGAGTCCACAGAGGGCTCCACCCACAAGGGGGCCATGAAGAAGCGTCCTTGTCTATTCCACCACGTCTTCCGCCCACGAAGGACTAGCCTTAATCACGGTAGATCTTCACGATGTAGGTGACCTCCTTGCCCTTAGAAACATCTTGGTTTAACTCCATAACATGAAGTAGGAGTTTCCCAAGCAACACCTAACCAATCTAGGAGGCACCACCCTCCAAAAGGTAATAGATGGGGTAGATGAATGAACTCCTTGCTCTTGTGTTTCTAAAGATAGTCTCCTCTACACAAAATCACCCTCTCATAGAATATGCATGGGTAGGAGAGGTTGATTTGGTGGAAAGCTGTTTGGGGAGGCTAGAGATCAAGTTTCAAATGGTTGGATTGGAATATCTTCATCTCAACACATAAGTAGGTGGTTCTCTCTCAAAAAATGGATCTGGCAATGAAGTGTGTATTCTGAGTGCTTCTCCCATGAGTGAGAGGTGCGTGAATGGGTATATATAGGCAGCACACAAAATCCAACAGTTACACCTAAAGTGGCAAACTCGGTGACACCAAAGTTACTAACTCGATGGTACCGATTAGCACAAAAGGCATAACTTTTCAATCTCGGTGAGACCGATATACACAACTCAGTGGCATCGAAACGGTGGCTAACGGTCAGATGCCCAAACTCGGTGGCACCGATATTCAAACACGGAAATTCTGATTTTGTGTATCTTGGCAACATAATGTTGGTCACGCCGAACACGGTAGAACTCATATGGATTTGGTTGCACCGATTTGGTGGGAATGGCTAGGGTTTCCATCTGTGGTCAAACTCAGTGGGTCCGAAATGTGTTGGAGACACCGAATTTGAGTATGTGGAATTTTACAGAATGGAGATGTGGGAAAATGACTAAGTATTTTGCTGGTTAACTCTGAGCACTTTGAGCAATCGGTTAATTTTACTACCTCACCCCCTTTTAATAGTATTGTATTTCCTATGGACTCAAAAGTGATTTCCCACAAATATAAAATGAAGAGTCTTCTAGCTTGGAGCTTGAGCCAATCCTATTCCTTTCTTGCATCAAGGGGCATCTCCACATAAACCTTTAGCCAAATCTCTCCATGGAATAAACCTGAAATATCTAGGTAAAAGTATTAGTCCAAGAGACAATGTATGTTGTCATGAATTAGCAAAACCACCAAGGAAGCATATGTTCTTTCACAGTCTTTTTCAAGATTAATTTTATCTCTCTATTACTTAATTCTATTTCCTCACTAGAGTGAGGATGATAAGGTGATGCCATGAATAAAGTATGAACCACCATATTTAAATATCTAGGGACTCCAAACCTTGAAAAAAAACATCCTTAAAGCTTTTAATAGAAGTATTATGATCAACACTACTTGTTGCAATAACTTCTGCCACTTAGTAACATAATCAACAACAACTAGTATATGAGTGTACCCATGCGAGGAAAGAAATTGTCCCACATAATGAGAACCCCAAACTTTAAATGGTTCAATAACAAGTGAATAATTTATAGGCATTTTCTGATGTCTACTAATATTTCCAACTCTTGGACATCCATCACAAGAAAGGACAAACTTACATGCATTTTGAAAAGAGTGGGACGATAGAAACCATATTGTAATACCTTGTGCACAGTACTGTCTCCAGTGTGGCATCCTCCGAATGCACCGGAGTGACACTTCCTCAATATTTGTTCATGTTGATGCTTAGGTATACACTGTGTAATAATAACATCTACTCTTTATTTATATAAATGTGGGTATATTATTTATTTTTTATAGGTATAGCAATAGGTGGTATATATTTTGCAACAATATAATTAGCATAATGAGTATACCAAGGATTATGAGGAGAAGAAGAACCATTAATAATAACTAATTTCTTATCAAGAAAACTACCATTAATAGGTATTGGGTCATCAAGAACAGTTTGCATCCTAGAAAAATTACTTTCTACAGGATTATCAGCTCCCTTTCGATCAACAATATACAGATCAAAATCTCATAATAAAAGAACATGCCTAATCATCCTATTCTTAGCTTCTTTATTATCCATTAGATATTTAATAACAACATGATAAGTGTGAATATAAACTTTAGAATTAACAATGTAAGGTCTAAATTTATCACAAGGAAACAAAACTGCTAAAAGCTCTTTCTCATTAGTAGCATAATCTTTTTGGGCATTGTCCAAGGTCCCACCAGCATAATGCTACCTCTTGAGCTTGCATTGGTTTTTCCCTTGAAGAGAAAAGGGTGATGCAGCACAATAGCAGTGAGTATTTCCCTCAGTTTGAGAACCAAGGTACCAATCCAGTAGGAGAATCAAGCCAAGTGTCCAGAGTACCTGCGCAAACACAAAAGAGCTTGCACCCAACGCTATAAAGGGGTTGTCAATCCCTTCAAGATTAATTGCAAAGTGAGATCTGAAGGTGGAAAGTGCAACAAAGTAAAAGTGTAAGGCTGAAAATATGATGTGAAGTAGACCCGAGGGCCATAGTGTTCACTAGAGGCTTCTCTTAAAATAACAAATATCACGGTGGGTGAACGAATTACTATCGAGCAATTGATAGAACCGCGCAAAGTCATGACGATATCTAAGGCAATGATCATACTTATAGGCATCACATCCGAGACAAGTAGACCGATACTGTCTGCATCTACTACTATTACTCCACACATCGACTGCTATCCAGCATGCATATAGTGTATTGAGTTCATGACGAACAGAGTAACGCCTTAAGCAAGATGACATGATGCAGAGAGATAAATTCATGCAATAGATATAAACCCCATCTTTTTACCCTTGATGGCAACAACATGATGCGTGCCTCGCTACCCCTTCTGTCACTGGGTGAGGTCACCGCACGGTATGAACCCAAAACCAAGCACTTCTCCCATTGCAAGAATCATAGATCAAGTTGGCCAAACAAAACCCACAACTCGAAGAGAATTACAAGGATATGAAATCATGCATATAAGAGATCAGAAGAAACTCAAATAAGATTCATAGATAATCTGATCATAAATCCACAATTCATCGGATCTCGACAAACACACCGCAAAAGAAGATTACATCGGATAGATCTCCATGAAGATCATGGAGAACTCTGTATTGAAGATCCAAGAGAGAATAGAAGCCATCTAGCTACTAGCTATGGACCCGAAGGTCTATTGTGAACAACTGACGCATCATCGGAGAGAAAATGGTGTTGATGAAGAAGCCCTCCGTATCCGAATCCCCCTCCGGCAGGACACCAGAACGTGCCCCAGATGGGATCTTGCGGAGACAGAAGCTTGGGGCGGCGGAAAAGTATTTTCATGGATCTCTCCCGTGGTTTTGGATTTTTCGGGGATTTATAGGCGGAAGAAGTAGGGCAGGCGAGCCACGAGGGCCCCACAAGCCTGCTAGGCGCGGGCCCCCCTGGCTGTGCCTTGGGGACTTGTGGCCTCCCCTGGTGGCCTCTGCCTTGGTTCTCACGCCCCCTGCGTATCTTCTGTTCCGGAAAAATTCTTTTGGGAAGTTTTATTCCGTTTGGACTCTGTCTAATATTCCCCTTTGAAAAGGGTCAAAAACACGGGAAAAACAGGAACTGGCACTTGGCACTGAGTTAATAAGTTAGTCCCAAAAAATATATAAAAGTCATACAAAACATCCAAAGTTTGACAAGATAATAGCATGGAACCAACAAAAATTATATATACGTTGGAGACATATCAAGCATCCCCAAGCTTAACTCCTGCTCATCCTCGAGTAGGGAAGTTATAAAGACATAATTTTTGATGTGGAATGCTACCTAGCATATTTGTCCTTTGTAACTTCTTTCATGTGATATGAATGTTCTGATCCGTAAGATTCAAAAGAATAGTTTTCTATTGACATGAAAACAATAATACTTCAAGCAAACTAGCAAGGTAATCATGAACTTTCGAAATAACAAGGCCAAAGAAAGTTATCCCTACAAAATCATATAGTCTGGCTATGCTCCATCATCCCCACACAACTAATTTAAATCATGCACAACCCCGGTATTGGCCAAGTAATTTTTTTCGCACTCTTACTTTCTCAAACCTTTTTCAACTCTCACGCAATACATGAACGTGGGCCATGGATATAGCACTATAGGTGGAATAGAGTGTGGTGGACATTGTGAGACAAAAAGGAGGAGATGGTCACATCGACTCAGCGTATCAAAGGGCTATGGAGATGCCCATTAATAGATATCAATGTCAAAGAGTAGGGATTACCATGCAATGGATGCACTTAGAGCTATAAGTATGTGAAAGCTCGAAAGGAGAACTAGTGGGTGTGCATCCAACTTGCTTTCTCACGAAGACCTAGGGCAATTTTGAGGAAGCCCATCATTGGAATATACAAGCCAAGTTATATAATGAAGATTCCCACTAGCATATGGTGGTGAAAAAATGAGAGACTCTCAATCATGAAGAACATAGTGCTATTATGAAGCATAAGTGTGGAGAAGATAGTAGCATTGTCCCTTCTCTCTTTTTCTCTTTTTTTTGTTTGGGCTCTTTGGCCTCTTTCCATATCTTTTTTTTGTGGGCAACTTTGGCCTCTTTTTTTATTTTTGATTTCCTCACATGGGACAATGCTCTAATAATGATGATCATCACACTTTTATTTACTCACAACTCAATACTTAGAGCAATGAAGACTCTATAGGAAATGCCTCCGGCAGAGTACTGGGATGTGCAATGATCTAGCTTGGCGCATGACGTTGAAACATCTCGCTAGCTATCTTACGATCATGCAATGGCAATATGTAAGTGACGGGACAAGTCATGAGACGGACGGTGAGAGTTGCATGGCAATATATCTCGGAATGGCTATGAAAATGCCATAGTAGGTAGGTATGGTGGTTGTTTTGAGGAAGGCATATAGTGGGTTTGTGCACCGGCGAAAGTTGCGCGGCACTAGAGAGGCTAGCAATGGTGAAAGGTGAAAGTGCATCTATACCATGGACTCACATTAGTCATGAAGAACTCACATACTTATTGCGAAAGTTTTTATTAGTAATCGAAACAAAGTGCTAAACGCATACTCCTAGGCGAAGGGTTGGTAGGTGTTAACCATCGTGCGATCCCGACCGCAACACAAAGGATGACAATCAATAGATCAATTATGCTCCGACTTCCTAACATAGCGGTTCACCATACGTGCATGTTACGGGAATCACTAACTTCAACACAAGTATTTCTAGATTCACAACACCCTACTAACATAACTCTTAATATTACCAAATCCTTGTCTCAAGACTATTTGAGAGGAATCAAACTTCTCTTTCTAATCAATGCACATGAAGATGGAAGTTTTATGGTATCCTCTTTGGGTTCCTATCACCTTTGGGACTACTTTCAGAGCACAAGCTAACTACCAAGTTACTCAGAGAGATCACTCTCAAAAAGATATAAGTGAAGATCGAGAGTTCTTATTTCTCCAAAATATAACACCGACGTGCTCTAAAAGATCTAAGTGAAGCACATGTGAGCTAAATTGCCTAACTCAAAAGATATAAGCGAAGCTCAATGAGTATTCTAGCAAATTCACGATGATTGCATGTTTCTCTCAAAAAGTGTGCAGCAAGGATGATTGTGACACAACAAAAAGAAAAGACTCCTACGATACAAGAAGCTCCAAGCAAAACACATATCATGTGGTGAATAAAAATATAGCTCCAAGTAAGGTTACCGATGGATTGAAGACGAAAGAGGGGATGCCTTCCCGGGGCATCCCCAAGCTTAGGCTTTTTGGTGTCCTTGAATGTGGCTTGGGATGCCTTGGGCATCCCCAAGATTGAGCCCTTTCCACTCTTTATCCCTTTGTCCATGAGAACATCACCCAAAACTTGAAAACATCACAACACAAAACTTAAACACAAACTCGTGATATATTAGCACAAGAAAACAAACTACCACATCTTGAGGTACTGTAGCAAACTTGATTTCTATTTATATTGGTGTTAGATTACTGTATTCTCACTTGTCCATGACTAGTACCCCCCGATACTATCCATAGTTTCATCAAAACAAGCAACCAACACAACAAAAACAGAATTTGTCAAAAACAGACCAGTCTGTAGCAATTTGTATACTTCTGTTATCTAAAAAATTCTGAAACATTACGACAGTTTGGGAAATTGGCATATCAACCAGCAGCAAAAAGAGTCAACTCAAAAGCTCTTTATGGATAAAAATGAAATATAATTTCGTGAGGGAAAAGTTTCTGTCTTTTTCCAGCAGGATCAAGCAACCATCACCAAACTAGTCATAAAGGTTTTACTTGGCTCAAACACAAAAAGAAACACAAAAGACACAATCATAACAGAATTACGATGGTGTGGATGCAACAAAAAAGAAAGCTAAAAGCAAAGATAAATTCGTTGGGTTGCCTCCCAACAAGCGCTATTATTTAACGCCCTTAGCTAGGCATGAGGTGATAGAATCACGTATCATCGTATTTGGTGCTCAAACCATAAGTAGCCCTCATAGTGGATTCATAAGGCAGTCTTATTTTCTTTCTAGGAAAATGCTCCATGCCCTTCTTTAAAGGAAATTAAAATCTAATATTCCCTTCCTTCATATCGATGATAGCACCAATAGTCCTTAGGAAAGGTCTACCAAGAATGATAGGACATGTAGGATTGCAATCAATATCAAGCACAATGAAATCCACGGGTACATAGTTCCTATTTGCAATAATAAGAACATCATTGATCCTTCCCATGGGTTTCCTAACAGTAGAATCCGCAAGATCTAAATTAAGAGAGCACTCCTCAATCTCATTAAAGCCTAGAACATCACATATAGACTTTGGAATCGTGGAAACACTAGCACCCAAATCACACAAAGCATTGCATTAATAGTTTTTGATCTTGATTTTGATAGTAGGGTCCCACTCATCATGAAGCTTTCTAGGAATAGAAACTTCCAACTCAAGTTTCTCTTCAAGAGATTTCATCATAGCATCGACGATATGATCGGTAAAGGCCTTGTTTTGGCTATAAGCGTGTGGGGAGTTTAGCATGGATTGAATCAAGGAAATGCATTTAATCAAAGAGCAACTATCATAATTGAATTCCTTGAAATCCAAAGTAGTAGTTTCATTACTACTCAAAGTTTTGATATCCTCTACTCCACTTTCAATGCTTTTAGCATCAAGATAGATAGACTCTGAATCATTCGGGCGTTTTTCAACCAAGGTGGATTCATATCCAGCCCCATCATCATTAGGTTTGACACTAGAAAACAAGGATTCAATGGGAGTCACACCAAGCACTTTAAGATCTTCGTGATTCTCATCACAAGAACACGCGTTTTTAAGTCATTCACGTCTAGCATGAATTTGGGCGGTTCTTTCTTTACTCTCATTCATGGAAACACGCATAGCTTTCAAAGTTTCATCCATATTGATCTTGGGAGGAGCACATCTAACTTTCAAAGCATCAATATCAATAGACATTCTATCAACGCTCCTAGCCAAATCATCAATTTTGAGTAGTTTTTCTTCTATGGACGCATTGAAAATCTTTTGCGAGTTGATAAACTCTTTGATATTACTCTCTAGATCAGAGGGTAATTTATTGTAATTTCCATGAGCATTGTTGTAGGAGTTGCCAAAGTTATTAGAGGGATTACTAGGAAAAGGCCTAGGAATATAGTTTCCTCTAAAAGCGTTGTTGTTGCCAAAATTCTTACCAACAAAATTAACGTCCAAGCTTTCGTAGCTACTCTCAATCAAGGAAGACAAGGGCATATCACTTGGATCTAAAGGAGCACCTTTACTAGCAACCAATTTCATTAACTCATCCATCTTAGCACTCAACGAGTTAATCTCTTCTATAGCATGTACCTTTTTACTAGTAGGTGACCTTTCAGTGTGCCACTGAGAATAGTTTGTCATGATATTGTCTAGTAGTTTTGTGGCTTCTCCTAACGTGATTTCCATGAACGTTCCACCTGAGGCGGAGTCCAAGATATTTCTAGACGCGAAATTCAAGCCAGCGTAGAAGATTTGTATAATCATCCAAAGATTCAAGCCATGAGCGGGACAATTTCTAATCATAAATTTCATTCTCTCTCAAGATTGTGCAACATGTTCATGATCAAGTTGCTCAAAATTCATGATATCATTACGGTGAGAGATAATCTTAGCCGGCGGAAAATACTTGGATATATAAGCATCTTTGCATTTGTTCCAGGAATCAGTACTATTTTTGGGCAAAGATGAAAACCAAGCTTTTGCTCGATCTCGCAACGAGAACGGAAATAGCTTCAATTTAATCACATCATTATCCACATCTTTATTCTTTTGCATATCACAAAGCTCAATGAAGGTATTAAGATTGGATGCGACATCTTCACTAGGAAGGCTAGAGAATTGCTCTTTCATAACAAGATTCAGCAAAGCAACATTAATTTCGTATGATTCCATACTAGTGGCGGGAGCAATCGGAGTACTAATAAAATAATTATTATTAGTATTCGAGAAGTCACAAAGTTTGGTGTTTTCAGTCATGGTGACTTCAGCAAGCAGACAAGCACACAAACGAACAGAAAGCAAGCGAGAGAAAAGGGCGAATGAAAAAGGCAAATATTTTTGTAAATTTTTGTTTTTCAGAAGCGAGAAAAAAGTAAATGCAAGAGATGAGTTTGCGACACTTACTTGGATAAGCTTCACTTAGAATGATCCCCGATGCCAGAAATTGACATGTGGACGGGAGACTATTCTTGACTTGATCCTCCCCAGCAACGGCGCCAGAAATTCTTCTTGCTACCTCTTGAGCTTGCGTTGGTTTTTCCCTTGAAGAGGAAAGGGTGATGCAACACAATAGCAGTAAGTATTTCCCTCAGTTTGAGAACCAAGGTATCAATCCAGTAGGAGAATCAAGCCAAGTGTCCAGAGTACCTGCGCAAACACAAACGAGCTTGCACCCAACGCTATAAAGGGGTTGTCAATCCCTTCAAGATTGATTGCAAAGTGAGATCTGAAGGTGGAAAGTGCAACAAACTGAAAGTGTAAGGCTGAAAATATGATGTGAAGTAGACACGGGGGCCATAGTGTTCACTAGAGGCTTCTCTCAAAATAGCAAATAGCAAGGTGGGTGATTGAATTACTGTCGAGCAATTGATAGAACCGAGCAAAGTCATCACGATATCTAAGGCAATGATCATACATATAGGCATCACGTCCGAGACAAGTAGACCGGTATTGTCTGCATCTACTACTATTACTCCACACATCGACCGCTATCCAGCATGCATCTAGTGTATTGAGTTCATGACGAACAGAGTAACGCCTTAAGCAAGATGACATGATGTAGAGGGATAAATTCATGCAATAGATATAAACCCCATCTTTTTACCCTTGATGGCAACAACACGATGCGTGCCTCGCTACCCCTTCTGTCACTGGGTGAGGTCACCGCACGGTATGAACCCAAAACCAAGCACTTCTCCCATTGCAAGAATCATAGATCAAGTTGTCAAACAAAACCCACAACTCGAAGAGAATTACAAAGATATGAAATCATGCATATAAGAGATCATAAGAAAATAAAATAAGACTCATAGATAATCTAATCATAAATCCACAATTCATCGGATCTCGACAAACACACCGCGAAAGAAGATTACATCGGATAGATCTCCATTTAGATCATGGAGAACTTTGTATTGAAGATCCAAGAGAGAGAAGAAGCCATCTAGCTACTAGCTATGGACCCGAAGGTCTATGGTGAACTACTCACGCATCATCGGAGAGGCAATGGTGTTGATGAAGAAGCCCTCCGTATCCGAATCCCCCTCCGGCAGGGCAAAAAAACTTGCCCCAGATGGGATCTTGTGGAGACAGAAGCTTGCGGCGGCAAAAAAGTATTTTCGTGGATCTCTTCCGTGGTTTTGGATTTTTCGGGGATTTATAGGCGGAAGAAGTAGGGCAGACGAGCCACAGGGGGCCCACAAGTGTGCTAGGAGCGGCCCCCCTGCCGCGCCTAGTGGGCTTGTGGCCTCCCTTGCTGGCCTCTGCCTTGGTTCTCATGCCCGTGTGTATCTTCTGTTCCGGAAAAAATCCTTTTGGAAGTTTTATTCCGTTTGGACTCCGTTTAATATTCTCCTCTGAAAAGGGTCAAAAACACGGAAAAAATAGGAACTGGCACCTGGCACTGAGTTAATAAGTTAGTTCCCAAAAAGATATAAAAGGCATACAAAACATCCAAAGTTTGACAAGATAATAGCATGGAACCAGCAAAAATTATAGATACGTTGGAGACATATCACATAACAACTAACATTCAATTTCTGATCAACTGTTTGACCAAGAACAACACCTTTAGCATAATCACTAGCATCGCACATTATTTCAAAGTGTAAATTATAATTAGGTGGTTGAATAAAAGAAGACGTGATCAATGCTTTCTAAAGTATTTCAAATGCTTCTAAAAAATTATAATAAAAACAAATGGAACGTATTTTTGCGAGAGATTAATTAGAGGCCTAGAAATTTTAGAGAAGTTTTTAATGAACCTTCTATAGAATGTTTTTGTAACATTTCATCAATAAAAGGTAGAGGATAATGATTTTCTATATGCCTTATTCATTTTTCTAAAATCAGGTACCATCCTATAAATAGCCAAAACTCTTTGTGGGAAATATTCATTTTTATCATTAGGAACAATAGTAATGCAACCTTTCTTAGGGACACAATAAAAATGATTTACCCCTCTACTATCAACTATAGGATAAAATATACCTGCCTTTAGAAGCTTTAAATTTTAATTTCTTACCACTTATTTTATCTTATGATTTAAGCGATGTTGATGATCAATAATAGGTTCGACATGAGGCTCCTATGAATTTTGTGTTGACACATAGATGGACTATAATGTCTTTAAGATCATCCAAAATATATGTTATTGCATCTAGTTCCCCTTAATGGTTTTTGGAGTATTGAAGACAAATGGGTTAAGGGAGTAATGTGTTTTTGAGTGTACATAGGGGAAAGAGTCCCTAAATATTTGGTTTAAGCGACGAAAGATGAGCCCTAAACATGTATTTCTTCAATTGAAGAATTTGATGCGGCCTTTGAAGAAATTGACGTGAAGAATTAGAAGCTTGAAGACTTTGTTTTGTAGTTTATTCCTTCTTATTATGAGTCATAGGAAATTTCGTACTGTTAAAGGTGGTTGATGACCCACAAGTATAGTTGTTCAATCATAGTCCTTTCGATAAGTAAGTGTGTCGAACCCAACGAGGAGCAGAGGGAAATGACAAGCGGTTTTTAGCAAGGTATTCTTTGCAAGTGTTGTAAGTAACAAGGATAAATAGTTTTGTAGCAACATAATTCATAATAAGTGATAAGTAACAATAGTAGCAAAGGTGCAATGAGTTATCCCAATACTTTTTGTAGAAAAGGAGAGTCCTGAAAGTACTCATATATTAAGAATTCTCTCCCGAGGACACATGGGAATTTGTGTCTAGTCGTGTTCATCATGTTGAGTTGATTCGCGTTCGCTACTTTGACAATTTCATGTGTGGGTGGACCGGTGCTAAGCTGCTATTCTTACTTGAACAAGCAACCAAATTATGATTACCCTCTGTCGCAAGCATCCGCAACTACGAAAGAAGAATTAAGATAAATCTAACCGTAGCATTAAACGGGTGGATCCAAATCAGCCCCTCATGAAGCTATGCATAAACTGGGGTTTAAGGTTCTGTCACTCTCGCAACCCGTCATCTACTTGTTACTCCACAATGACTTCCCTTAGGCCCATAATGTGGTGAAATCTCATGTAGTCGACGTTCACATGACACCAGTAAGAGAAGTAACAACATAAATATCATCAAAATATCGAATGAGTAACAACTTTATATGATTACTTATAAGAAGACTTCTCCCATGTCCTCAGGAACAATAGTTACTACTCACACCTCATAAACATGTTCAAGATCAGAGGTGTAATAATAATAATTAAGGATCTGAACATAATATCTTCCACCAAGTAATCCAACAAGCATCAACTACAAGATGTAATCAACACAACTAGTATCCCACAGGTACCATTCTGACGTTTTGAGACAAAGATTGAATATAAGAGATGAACTAGGGTTGGAATTGAGATGGTGCTCGTGAAGATGTTGATGAAGATTGGTCCTCCCACAAAGGAGGAAGCGTTGGTGATGACGATGGCTTTGATTTCCCCTCTTGGAGGGAAGTTTCCTTGACAGAATCTCTTTGCCGGAGAGCAAAAGGGCCTCTGCCCAGGTCTCCGCCTTGAGACGGTGGCACTTTGTCCCAAAAGGTTGCTTATGATTTTTTAGGTCAAGACACGCCATATAGGAGAAGAGGGGCGTTAGAGGGCCAGCAGGGGCCACAAGCTATCAGGGGGCGGCTAGGGGGTGGCCATGCCTTTTTGGCTTGTGGATAGCAGGTGGTCCTCCTCTGGTATATTTTTGGCCCAATAATTCTTAAATATTCTAGAAAATTTCTCCGTGAAGTTTCAGTTCATTAGTAGTCTGTTGGTTTTTCTACCCTTTTATCGGTTTCCCGGTCCAGAATTCCAGTTTCCTGATATTCCCCTCTTTGTGATGTACCTTGCATATTTAGGGAGAAAGGGCATAAGAGTTTTATGATAATAGGGAATAATGGACAAGAATAACACAAATATCAATGATAATTCATGATGCAAAATGGACGTATAGCCTCCCCCAAGCTTAGACCTTGCTTATCCTCAAGCGAAAGCCAAGCTCGAAAATAATGACCACTTGATTTGAGAGGGAGGATTCAATAAAAAATAAAATAGAATACCGACATGAGATCATCATGAATATTAACATAGAATCAAGTTTTTTTTATCATATCTCTTCTCATAAACAAGTAATGATTCATTCACAATTGTTGGAGGATGAAGCGTAAACTTTATTGACAATCAACAAACTATGTTCTCAGTCGTTGGGACAATCATAATTCATCCTATTTCATAGGAGAGTCAATGTGAGAGTTTTCTTATATGCAAGTTCACATAATCAACTATCATTTAATCTTCTATGATTGCTCACACTCAAGTCATATTTTTGGTGCTCGTGTTTCCATAGGATACATAGGAAGATATGGGCTTAAATGATTTTCCACCAAAATTATTTACCTCAAGGATAATGTCAGCAATAGTAAATCATGATAATCTACATCCACTTGGATATATAAGTCTGAATCTTTCCTCAACACATGATGCTTGCCACTATAGAGTTAATAGGTAGGAAGAGGGGTAGACTTTATTGACTCACACGCAAGAATGAACACCCGAAGATAAATGATAGGCCCTTCACATAGGGAAGTAGAGGCTGTCATGCACTTTTAAGTTTTTGGATGTGCAAACTCTTAATGCAAAAGAACGTCACTTTATATTGCCCCTTGTGATAACAAACTTTATTATGAAGTCTGACGCTTTTATTTCTTTTCTATCACTAGATCGTACAAAGATTATTTTCCCTTACAATAAAAGATAATACATGTTTAGGAGAAATTTTTATTGCTTGATGCACCGATGAAAACTTACTTGAAGGATCTTACTCAATCCATGGGTAGGTATGGTGGACTCTCATGGCAAGAAATTGGGTTTCAAGGTTATCGATGCATAAGTAGTATTGATATGCCTCCAACATATCCACATTTTTTTTATTCTTGGATGCTATTATGGTATCATTTTTGAACACTTTTCATGTACTTATCTACAATTTATATTATTTTTGAGCGCTAAACTATTGACCTAGTGCCTAGTGCCAGTTGCTGTTTTCTGCTTGGTGTTCCATTTTTCAGGTTTTTAGTACCAAACGAAGTCCAATTGACCTAAAACTTTTTGTGTTTTTTCGGACCACAATAATACCATGGAGCATTGGAGGGAGACTGGAGGGTGCACAAGGGCCCCACATGCCAGCAAGGTGCGCCCTGGGGGGAGGCGTGTCGTGATGGCTTGTGGCCCCTCGTGGCTCCCCCACTCCGTTCTCTATCCTATAAATTATCATCTACCCTAAAAACATTGAGGGAGGTCCCAAAAAACTTTTTATGACGCCGAAAGTCTCTGTTCTGATGGGAGGCCATCTAGAGCTCTGTTTCAACACTCTGCGAGAGGGGGGATCGAACATGGAGGGTTTCTTCATCAACTTTCGTGCCCTCAAGATGATGTGAGTGTAGTTCACTACATACCTACGGGTCCATAGCCGGTACCTAGATGGCAATCTCCCTCTCTCTCTCTCTCTCTCTCTCTTTGATCTGCAATACAATAAGCATAACATCTTCACTTTGATCCATATGATGTAACTCTTGTTCGGTGCGTTTGTTGGGATCCGATGAATTGTGGGTTTATGTTCAGATTATTCGTGATAAATATCCGAGTCTCCCCTGATACATAATATAATTTTTATGTGCATGATTATGATAGCTTCATAATTCCCTCTGATCTATTCAAATAGTTTGGCCAACTAGATTGATATTTCTTCGGTGAGAGAGGTGTGTTGTAGTAGGTTGAACTTGGCGAGTTTCTATATCCAAGTGACATAATGGGACAAGTTGAGTCTGTGTGTTTCTGTTACTAACGGTAAAACAATGGGGTTTATTCATATTGGTGAGTTTACTTTCTCTAAATCATATCATCTTACTCGAAGCATTACTTCGTTTGTCATGAACTTATTACGTACAAAGGCAATCATAGAAGCGCTCTTGAAGTGAAGTAATAGTAATTGGTATAGGAAGGAGTTCACCTATTTGTTTATGGATGCAATGACTATATTTACATGATCATTTCCATGAAAATCGCATAACTATCCGCTCTTCTTTCAATTGCCCAACAGTAATTTGTTTACCCACCATGTGCTATTTTTATGAGAGATGTCGTTAGGGAAAACTTTGCCACCGCTGTCTATTCACAACATGTTGCTAAAACTTCAAATATCTTGCTGACATTTATTTAATTTTATTTTATTTTGAATTTTAAAATTATCTATAATTGTCTACACACCTCATTTGCTTGCAAATAACAAGACCAAGGGGATTGACAACCCTCTTGCCCGCGTTGGATGCAACCTATGTGTTCTTTTGTGTGCAGTCGCTGAAGACGGTTGTGGTTGATATTACTATTGGTTCGATAAACCTTGTTCTCATAACCGAGGGAAATATACCCGCGTTACGTTGTGATAATCTGTTCCTCTTCACGGAAGACCCAACGTAGATCACAAGTATCAGGAAGAATTTCTGGCGCCGTTACGTGGGAATATCATCACCAAGTATCAAGTAAGCCCACAACAAATTTTGTTCACCCGTTCCTCTTTATATTTTCTGGTATATTTAGTTTGTCTCAAAAAAATAAAAATACAAAAATATTTACCTTTGCTTGCTTAGCTTGTCACTAGATTGCATCTTAGCTCTCTAGTTTGCTTGTTACACTTGTCACTTTTCTCACTAAGTTGTGTTACTTTTAAAATACCAATAATAAGGATTTTATTAGTACTCCTATACCACCCGCCACTAGTGCAGATGCTTTTGATATTAGTGCTTCATTGCTAAATCTTGTCTTGAAAGATCAGTTTTCGGGAAGTCCTAATGAAGATCCCGCTTCACATCTCAATACTTTTGTGGAACTTTGTGATATGCAAAATAAAAAGGACCTCGATAATGATATTTTCAAATTAAAATTATTTCCTTTTTTGCTTAGAGAAAAGAAAAAGCTTGGTTTTCATCTTTGCCACATAATAGTATTGGAACATGGGATAAGTGTAAAGATGCTTTCATTGCGAGGTATTTTCCTCCTGCTAAGATTATCTCCCTAAGAAATAAAATAATGAATTTTAAACAGAAAGAACACGAACATGTTTCTCAAGCTTGGGAGAGAATAAAATTGATGATAAGAAATTGTCCTACGGATGGTTTAAACTTATGGATGATTATTCAAAATTTCTCTGCGGGACTAAACTTTGCGTCCAGAAATCTTATAGATTCTACCGCGGGTGGTACCTTCATGGAGGTGGCCCTAGGAGAGGCCACCAAACTTCTGGACAACATCATGGTCAACTATTCTCAATGGCATACCGAACGAGCTCAGACTGGTAAGACGGTAAATTATGTTGAGGAAATCGCTGCTTTGAGTGAAAAAGTGGATGTTCTTATGAAATTGGTTGCTAATAAAAATACTCATGTTGATCCCCATGATATTCCTTTTTCTACCTTGATTGATAAAAGTAATGATGCTATTGATGCGAACTTTGTCTATTGAAATAATTTTAACAACAATCCTTATAGAGGTAATTTCAATCCTAGGTCGTATCTCGGTAATTCTTCCAACAATTATTGAAATTCTTATGGAAATTCCTATGGAAATTATTCTAAAAAGTCTAATAGGATACCCTCTTATCTTGAGAACACAATTAAGTAATTCATTAATTCTGAAAAAGTTTTCAATACTCTCGTAGAGGAAAAATTGCATATTTTTGATACTTTAGCTAAGAATGTGGATAGAATTGCTCTTGATCTAGAGACTCTTAAAAGTAAAAATCTGCCTCCTACGCATGATTTTAATTATACTATTAAATCTATCCAAGTTTCAATCAATGACAGTAAGGAAAGGACCGCTAAATTCAGAGGTAAGCGAGAATTCCTAGGAAAGGCTCTTCCACCCGATTTTTACCGTAATCCTGATGAAGACCTTAAAATTATTGGTACTTCTCCTATTGATTCTTTGTTTACTTCTCTGAATACTAATCATAAAGGGACCCGAGATGAATCAAATTTAGTTAAGGAGCATACCGTTTTCTTGGAGGGTGATAATCCTAATGATAGAATTGAAAAAATTAGGTTTCGAGAGGTCAAAACTTGAAGTAGTGATGTGCCCACTATCTTGGATTACAAGGACTTCAATTATGATAGTCTGTCACACCCTGTTTTTCATCACAAGTATTTTATGTTGCAAAAATAAGAGCTTGTTAAAACTTTTTCAAATAATGTTGTGAGTGCAATGTCAGCCCTTGTATGAGTGAATGCTTGCTTGCTTGATGACTCAAACCCATGAAAACTTATTATTTTGCTCTCTTCAAAAACCCTTTTTCCTTTATATCAAGATCACCTTCATCATGTTGGGATACACTACTAGCTCATGAAGCCAAAGTTGGTGATCTGATCCAGATATTATTTTCATTCATTAAAAACATTAATTGGTGATTTAAAATATTATTTTCCTATTTTATATTTATGTCTGTTTCTAAGGCCAGCAATGATATTCCCACAAGGAAAATTGCTTTCGTGCCTTAGAAAATTCTGAGTAAATTCATGGAAGCTCAGAAGGACATATATTTTCCATATATAAGATTTTAAACCCTATTTTATGTTAATATTATTTGAGTAAAACCCTGAAAACCATTTATGTCTGTTTTAGCTTTTTGAGATGTTTCCAAAGGAAATGATCTCAGTAAATTCCCATAAAATTACAGGAGCTCTCCCAAGCCATATTAGGTGCTCACATAAAATTTCACCTTGATCCAAGGTGGGGAAGTGCACCTAATGAGCCCAAAACCCTCTCTGCCCAGAGAAGAGTTGGAACAACTCTACATTGCAAAATCTCTCCAATGGAGCTGAAACTTTGCACAGGTGTTTGACACCCCAAATGAGGACTCCACACCAAAGAGGGGATTTGTGAGACTCTGTTTGGCCACACTTCCTTTGTAAAGGACAGTACTGGTCATTTTGAAGCATTTTCAAGTTTCCAAAGCTAAACTTGTTCAATGGAGCTCAAATTTGGTGAAACCCCATGTTTTTACCCCAAGACCAAACCTGTTAAGTTTCAGTTCCAGTGGTGGAGTGGAAGCACCCCAAATCACTGTCGAACACCTACTGACAGGAAGGTAAAAACCCTCCTAGCCACTATGTTACCCAATGTAAAAGCCCCAAACTTGGTTAGTTAGAGCCCCAGAACACCCTGAGCACCCAGTCAACCAGCCCCTCCCCAACTCCAAGAACTAGTGACAAGATCTTCAATTTGAGCCGCAGGCCAGTACTGGCAACACTGGTGTTCCTTGCCTCCTTTGACCAGCTCGTGCTCCCACTAACACACAACGGCTAGGCACACTCCCAGCAACACTCAGGACATGGAGGATACGTCCCAAGTGCCCCAGAGCGCGCTAGAATGCCGTGGCATGCCAAAACTGCGCTCTGGGCGCGCTACAGAGAGCCTCCAGCAAGGGGACGTCGCCCCGGCCAGTTCCAACCCCCCCAGTAATGTCCAAACGCTCCCCCAACACCCACTCTGTGCAAAGCTACCATCAGGGGACCCCTCTCCTCGCGCAAGAGCTCAGGCGACGCGTGCCCGCGCGCGCCCGACGCGGCCGAGCATGCACGGTCGCTGCGGCTCGACCCCACTCGCTTTCCCTCTACGGCCGATGCACCAGGAGGTCCTGAACCACGTCCCGAACCCGTGGTTTCGCGGCCAGCACATCACTGTGCTCGCACGCGCGCCACGGTGAGTCACCGGTGCGCTCGAGTCGTCTCACCGCCGCTGGCCTATAAATAGGTCCCCCCGGCACCCCAGCACCCCCCAAACAGCTTGAACACAACCACTAGACTCCCCCTAGCCACCCAATCGAGCTCGCAGAGCCCCGGTGCTCAAGATCGACCGAGGCCCCTCCGCCTCGGAGCTCCGGTCGATCTCCGGCTACACGCCGGCTCCTGCGCCGCCCGACCTCCCATTGCACTCCCCTTGACGCCAGGATCATTTCCCCCAACTTCCCCGAGCGAGTCCGTGCCCCTAGCCACTAGCTCGACGCCAGCCCGAAACCTTTCCGCCACGATCACCTCGTCGCCGGTGACCCAGACCACCTCTGGTGACGTCCTGACCACGAGCAGGTAGGCGGAGGAACGAGGGACCCATTTCCGCTCCTAGATTGGACTGAGGGCAACGGTAGCCTCGTCGGCGTCCGTCTCCACCTCTCTGGCTGGAGGAAGGAGAAGGACCCGACAGGAGGAGCCCACCTGTCGGTGTCCTCGGGCAGCCAGCGCGCGCAGCCACTGACACTGACCCCAGGGGCCCGCAAGTCAGGTTTGAACCTGGCCCGCGCACGCCTGGTGGCCGGTCTGCTGGCTGGGCCGACTGGGTCTCCCCCTGGCCTTTTTCTTTTATTTTTAACCTGCAGCTTAAATGATTTTTATAAAAATATTTAGCCAGTAGAAAAATATGATTCTTCCACCAACAATTTTCTAAAAATGTGTAGTAATTGATTCTGTAGAGTTTGACATTTATCAAAAACAGAACCTGTTTTGGTATAATAAAATGATATTAAAAGCAATTGTTTGCTCCTGTTTGCTTTTAAATAAATATTCTTAGCTAATAAAAACCATATGAAACATTTTCCAAAATAATAAACTGAATTTATTCAAGCCTTGCAACATTTTTAAAAGCACCTTGTGATCTGTTTTGGTGTGAGCTATTATTTATTTATTCCTTTCTCGACGGTAGAGTTACCGAGTGACGGAGGATCCGGAGTGGAAGACGTGAAGACCCCGGATACCTAGCTGACCAAGGCAAGCAGCCCTTTGACCATGACTTGAGCACAAACATTGGTGCATGCTAGTATAGTTGGTATTTTCCCGTTGCATGTGATCACGATGCCGGTTCATCATTGCGGTGATGGCACCGGAGGCTTCTTCAAAGCACTTGCATGTTGATGATGTTATTCATGTGGCTCCTCGAAGCACAAACATGATGAGCTTGACCCTACCACTTATAAGGATCATGCTACTGTCATGTTGACTAGTAGAGTAAGATCATTGCATTGAGCTTGACCCTACCCCTTGAGGGTCATGTTATACCATGTTGACAAGTAAAGATAGAGCGTATTATCATGAGCATGTTGATGTCATAAAATAAAGAGTTTATGAAAACCCCGTCGGGTGCCACTAATGCCCTGAGGGTGATGATGAGTTGGTGGCCACTTTTGGAGAAGTGATGCACCGGGTATTTTGCGTGTGTGGTTTCGGAAATGGGATTAGAATTATGATGTGTCGACCGTCCCAACCTTACTAGTATGACCACAATACCCCTTTATGGGATGGGGCTTTGTTGATTACTCTGGTCGGTACTAGCAAAGAGCCACATTACTAGTGGCGGGAGTGATCGGTGTCACTCTCGTGATGGGGTCGTGCCAGGTAGGACGACTATGCCATTATTATGAGTTCCAGGCACACCGTTGGTCCCCGCATGGTTGATACTATCCAGAGTCGGTGCTCGTAAGACGTACAACATGTGGGCTGGGTACCAATCGAGTGGACCTCTTTGTCTAGTATCGTCAGGGGAAAGATGATGATCGGGGACTTACCTCGGGTATATGTGATATACCACAAGTCGTGGATGACACGGAAGTTTCCCGTTTCTCGTGGGTCCAGCGTAGTACCTGTGCAGAGTGTCAAACTATTCGAATAGCCGTGTCGACGGTCAAGGACAGTTGGGTGCTGCTGCTTAAACTACGTCCAACGTTTCCGCATAAACCAAGTGAAGTGTGTGTGTGTGGTGTTAAAAAGGTGTTGTTATAATCATAACATTATGACCAAGTTCGGTGACTTGGCATATAGGGTAAACCCGGATGGTTTATCCCTCATTAATACATTGAGGTTATGACAAGTCCGATGACTTGGCATATAGGGTGAACCCAGTGTGTTCAACCCTTAGCAGATATGTTGATATCTGTAACCTGTTCTTCAAGAGTAGTTCTTTTAACTTGTTGCATATACTTGATCATTCCACCAAATTGCATTCCACTATAGATACATGTTACTATTATTCTTCACTATCAATGTACATATCATGGGCTGTTTGCGAGTACATTCAAAGTACTCATTGGCTTGCCACTGGTTATATTATTGACCAGACATGGAAGGACCGGAGTTTGGCGACGAGTACGCCGTCGGAGATGAACCTGCGATCTAGGACGCTTCCAAGTCAGAATGCTTGTCGGTGTAGGCTTGATGGCATGGGCACCGCTTAGCCCTTACGAGTTTCTGCTACTCGATGTATCTGTTTAATTTGGCTTTAGGCCTCGCTCTTGAACCCGACCTTCTAGTCGTTTGATGTAAAAATTTCGGTACTTGGATGTAAGACTCTATTATTCAGTATCTGTGTTCAGTGAACATTTATCCTTGGGGTCACTAGGCACGGCGAACTCGACTTGCTAGTCGGGGTCCCCACAGAACTGGTATCAGAGCCATCTTGACTATAGGAAGCCTTAGATAGCATGGACGTTAGCCGAGAACGTTAGAACACCAGCCTTGCACAAACTTTTGCACATACAACCTTCTGACCTCTCTCCTATGCCTTGTAGATGGCTGCCGTACCTGAGACGCTTCTGGAGACCGGCTTTCCACTACTCCTGGTGGATTGTATCGAGAAGTGCCACGTACGTCGCACACCCATCTTCCTCTACCACGAGAACTGGGTCAATGCCGACACTAAGGAATATCACGTGGATGTGATAGTGAAGGCTAATGACTCCGTGTCTACTTGTTTCTTCGAAGGACCACATATGGGAGAGCTGATGTTGGCAGTGGAGACGGCCGCACGAGAGGCGCTCGTGCGTCTCCGCAACATCCTCCTTGAGATGGCTAATGAGCCTGTCACTCGTCACCTACCTTTCATTAAGGAAGGAGTGGATGGGAGTTGGACAATCACCCCAGCCATGGAGGATGGGATGCCATTAAGGTTTCAGACCTACTTCAGCCTCTCGTCGGACACCCTGATGCACTTCCTGGTTAAGGAATCAGCCAAGCTTCGCCAAGAGTTGCACCTAGTCAAGGGCCTGCTCCACACTGACAAGATGCAGAATCGCAAAGTAAAGAAGGCAGGCGCACCTGAAGGGAGGACAGCTGTTGCTACTAGGGGTGGTGTGTTCCCATCCAGGAAGTCCCTCTGTGGAGTCGCCGCCTGACAGCGGAAGAGTACACTGAGATCTTCGCCGCCTCGCCTAAGAGACGCCGTGATGTGCGGATTCTTTCTTCCACTCCTATAAAGGAAGAAGATGTTGATGAAGACGAGGACAAAGATGAGGATCCCGTTGAATCCTCCTTTGAGACTGAGCAGTCCGCCGCGTAGGATTTAGCGTAGGCAATTAGGAGTACCCCGAGCATAGGGTATCCATGTATCCGTTTCTAATTTACGTATGTGTGCATGATGTAAGTCACCTATTGCCTTAGGCAGCCTGTAAGTGACTACATCACCTAGTTTTTATGAATGCAATTTCCGTTTGTCAAAAACTTTGGTTTTGAAAACTTGGCACTTGCACGTATTGGACCCCCTCTTACTAGGAACGAATCCTTGTATTCCCCAGCAAGGTGGCATTTTGACCTGTCTATTTCTATGACAGGATGGTGAACGCAACCCGCAATAGCACCTTCGGCAACCCCGGCGCCGGCTCCTCAGGGACGCCACAGGGAACCGAAGGAGAAGCTCACGCTGGAGGTCACCACAAGCAATCTAGAGACCTTCCGCCACCACCTCCTCTTGAGAACTTGACGATGGCTCAGTTCCTTCAAGCTCTTCGGGAGGAGCGTCAAGCCAGCAATGCCGCTATTCAGCAGCTGACTCAAGTCCTGGTGGACAACCCGCCGCGGAATGGGAATGGCGGTGGCCTCTGTACTCTTTTTGAGTTCATGCAAACTACGCCCCCCATATTCACGGAGACGACTGAACCACTGGACGCCGATGACTGGATCCGCACCATTGAAGACCTCCTTGCGCTGGTCAAGTGCACGAACGATCATGAGAAGGTCCTTTATGCTTCTCACCGTCTCGGAGGCACCGCCAGGGCATGGTGCGATGGATTTCAGATCATGCGGATAGGGCAAGTCATCACTTGGGTGATGTTCAAGGAAGGATTTTGCGCGGCTCACATTCCACCTGGATTGATGACCATTAAGAAGCGGGAATTCCGAGCCTTGAGGCAGGGTAGTGGAATTGTTAAGGAGTACCTGCAGAAGTTTAACCTCTTGTCAAGGTACGCGCCCGAAGATGTTAACACTGAGGCCGCTAAGGTGGAACGCTTCATGGAAGGGTTACAACAGTCCGTGCAATACCAGCTGGTGGTTTGCGACTGCCAGACTTTCAGTGAGTTGGTTAATAAGGCGCTTATGCTGGAAGACAAGCATCGTGCGATGGATGACACCCGCAAGCGTAAACTGATAGGAAGTGGAGGACCCAGTAGCGCAAGACCAAGACCATGGCAGTCAGCAACTACAAGACCCAACTTTCAGCAGCAGTAGTACATGCACCCGGTGTTCCACCAGAATTATCAGCCTCAGCAGCAAGCCAAGCCGGTAGTCAACCCGCCGAACAACGGTGGAGTCAAGACCAACCCTCCGGGGCAGGTAACCTGCTTTGGGTGTGGTCAGACCGGGCACTATTCCAGGCAGTGCCCCAACAAGAAGCCCGACGCACCGCGTCCCAATGCACCCAACCCCGGTCAAGGTGCACCAGGAAGGAACCAGGCCCCCCGCAACCAGCAGTTCAATGAGAGGGGCCGGATCAATCACATCACTGCAGAAGAGGCGCAGGAAGACCCGGACTGCATTCTGGGTACGTTCGTCGTCAACTCAACTCCAGCAAGAGTGTTGTTTGATTGTGGTGCCTCGCATTCTTTTGTTACTCAAAGGTTTGCGGAGAAGTGTGGTTTAAAACCCACTCTACTCCGTGGACAGATGGCAATTCAAACCCCGGGAGCAGTATTGAGGACCAACCTAGGGTGTAGAAGGGTCGAGATAGTTATCAATGGAACGAGTTTGTTGGCAGACCTCATTGTGCTTAAATCGCAAGGTGTAGAAGTAATCCTCGGCATGGATTGGTTGGCCAAGCACCAGAGTCTTTTGGACTGTGCCAATAGGGCCATTATCATGACAAGCAACCAAGGGGTCAAGGTCAAGTTTGTCTCCGAGCCAGTATCGACTCAAATGCCTCGAGTCAACAGTCTATCCGAGGTAGAGCTTGATCAAGTGCATGTAGTCTGTGAATACCCGGACGTCTTTCCTGACGAGCTACCCGGAATGCCTCCCGACCGAGAAATCGAGTTCATCATCGAGCTCATGCCCGGATCAAGGCCTATATATAAAAAGCCTTACATGATGGGTTCCGAAGAGCTGGCAGAGCTGAAGAAGCAGCTGGATGAGCAACTCAGGAAAGGGTTCATCCGTCCGAGTGCATCACCTTGGGGATCACCTGTTCTATTTGTTTCAAAGAAGGATGGTACCATTCGACTCTGCGTCGATTACCATTCTCTTAATGAAGTCACAATTAAGAACAAGTACCCGCTCCCCAAGATCGAAGACCTGTTTGACCAGTTAAACGGGGCCAGGGTATTTTCCAAGATCGATCTTCGATCGGGATATTTGTAACGACCCAGATGCGGTCCTTTCCGATCTGAGGGTCGAGGCCCCCGAATAGGAAAGAAGCGCATCTAAGCGTTTCGCAAGCAAGTAAACATAGCACATAATAATAATTACAGTAGACAATCTGGGATTCAACTGTCTTCTTATTAATAATACAGAGTACAACGCAGATACAAACAAGGTAGTTCCGGTACGGACTATAAAACAAGGAAAATGCTATGCTACCCGCTGCAGGCCCATGATCACGACCACGGCTTAGTCCTCTGGATAGTTCACGTAAAGGCGATCTGTCTCCTCGTCCTACTGCCACGCCAGCTGGGTGCCGTCGGGATCATCTGTCTCCGGGATACCTGTACCTGCTGGGAGTTTCGGAGGAATCCGTGAGCCACGGGGACTCAGCAATCTAGGACCTTGGTGCCAAAACTAGTCACGTTAATTGGGTAAGGAAGGGATGAAGTGTTTCAGGCTGCTGCATCCTATGATTGAATAAGTGGCTAACTTGCACAAAAGGGAAGTGAAAGTGGCCTATGCCAACAATCGGGAATACTTGATCAGAAAGTGATCCTGAACACCTACCTACGGCATTCATAACCCCACCGTGTTCCCGATCAAAGAGAGATCTTCGAAGGGACAGTCACGGTTACGCACACAGTTGGCACTTTTTTATTAGTTTATGTTTAAGTTCTCTAATACCGGGTGTTAACAAAATATTCCAAGTTGCCACATAACCGCGGGCACGGATTTCCGAAAGATTAACCCTGCAGGGGTGCTCCAGCTAGTCCATCACAAATGAACACAGGCCGCAAAGGCATCCTCTACCACGAATCTCGTGATCTCGTCGGATTCCTTAGAGGAAAAACCTCAACTCTGGGTGAAACCAAAGCTTCACAGGGAATCCTATACGCAAGATAAACCGCTAAGGTAAGACAAGGCTAGCAGGACCTCCCGACGTGTCGACGACCCTGATAAGAGCCGCGTATCGCAGTCTCAGGACACGCCGGATGAGCGATGGTTACCACGCCAAAACACCGAGTTGCCCCGGGGAGCGTAATAACTGCTCTGGTTTGGACCAACACTCATCAGGAGCACTGGCCCGGGTTGTTGATTAGGGAACCTCGGGGTAGCTACTCCCTATGCAGTTTAATATTAGGTGATTAGCAAATAGTACCAATGTTGGGTCCTGCCGGACAAGCCTTAACACTACGCGATTTATCAAGGGGGTCCCCATAGCAACCCCGAACGTGTTAGGAGCGATCGTTATGGAATCAAACACCGGTAACCGGTAACTAAGGCGGCAATAACGGAACAAGACACCCGGCAAAAGGCTAGGCCTCCCGTCATTTACCAAATATGTAGGTACATTAATTAAATAACAGAATTTACTATAATGATATCAAGCTCATGTCCTCACATGAGTTTAAAACACCTGCAACTAACAATGCTAACATTAGTAGCTGAGCAAGCCTACCTAGCCATACAAGTTTGCTAGGAAAGTGTATGGTGTTTAGGCTCATGGCATATGAAGAGGCAATATATTTTCAGTGGTAGGCAGCGAGCAATATGACATGGAATCGAAACTAGCATAACAAGTCTAGAGATGGAATCAAGGTCATATCATCTTGCCTGTGATATGCTCAGCTTGGAATGGTTCTGGATCGTCCTGCACGTACTCTCCTGACTCCACGTATTCGTTCTCCGCTCCCGGTGCTACCCAACATAAGAATAAAATCCAATGAACATCAGCACCACAAAATGCAACAATCACATGATGCATGGGATGAAAGTTGAGCATGCACCACTATTTCTTTCACTAGCACAAGCAAAATAAACTACAGCAAATTCTGGACAGAACTTTTCACTAAGCTAATTTGACATGCATGAGAATGACATGAATAGATGCGGCTCGTAAAAACGGTGCAAAACCATATAAGGAACATTGCAAACGGAGCTACGGATCAACGGGAATCAACGAAACAAGATATGAAGCTCTACGTGAAAGATTCAACGCCACACACACATTTGGCACAAATCTGGTATTCCCAGGTAGCCAAGACATGTAATAACCCAACATGAATGAAATGGAACAAGGTAGAACACCACAACATCAATTAAGCACAAACTTTGAACAAAATGGCAAAACTACATAATCTGCCAGTTTCTGCATCTTAGCTGTTTGGGAGCAACATGCAATATAGCTACTTGTCTTCAAACATGACAAATAATATATGTGGCTGTTGCCAACCAAGAACACTACAAGCCCCAGCAAGAATCACAGAAAAAGGAATTAAACTCTAGAAGATACAAGGCCACAAACTTTCCCAAAACCATCAGATCTCAGGGACTTGGTGAAAATTCCTGCACCTGAGTTTCTGTTTCTGTTCTGAAGCTTTTTGACAGCAATCAAAACACAAGCTAATGGATTCCAAATGACTTGAAAATTTACAGGAAGCTTCACAAACATATCAGGTTAAAAATACTATCACTGAACTAAGTCCAGTTCTCAACATAATGAGCAGCATATCCTCATCTACAGGGGAAGAAAATGTTTCCAGCATCCCAGACTTTGTGAAATTTTTAGAGTTCAAAAATCTGGAATTTTCCAGCCACATGCCCACTTTGTCTAGGCATAGTTTGCACACACATGTCACCAAGAGGTAGTTGACACCACTATGGTGTTGAGCACAAACCCCTACTACTAACACACAAAAATCCATGCCCTTGGGCTCCTCCTATTCCATGGTATCAAGGACCAAACTTCTCACAAAAATGTAAATGCCACTCCATAAGGTATTATTCTAAGATGACAATCACATAGGAGAGTTTCATGTGCACAATGACAAAGTGACATGGGGGTTTGAACACCATGTTTGTGTCAAGCACATCAACAACACCCACACACATATCACAATATCACTAGCATCAAGCACATCACAATATGACTCTATGCTACCAAGAGAGTATGCACACCCCCACATATGGGCATGTGATGGTACAAACTCTCACATGCATTACTAGGATCACCCTAGGAATCATGTCATCCTCAAAGTGCAACCCCCACAACAATCTACCCTAGCTTAACTAGTAATCCACACCTTAAGAACAACACTCACAAGAAACCACATCACATGCACAAACTCCTACCAAGTGTAACTTCACACCACAAGATGCAATCCTCATAGGTTCACAAGGCTAGCAATACATCATCTATCATCTCACAAGTGTGCAAAACACACACACAAAGGAATCTGCTCCTAACTACACTAGCAGGGAAAAGGATTTTAATGCCACCTTGCTGCCCAAGTATAAGGAAGAGGAAGAACAAATTAAAGACAGCAAAAAAATAGCAAAAACATACATCAGGGGTCCTGGGAATCGCACCCAGTACCTCCTGGTACACAAAGCACCACCTAGCCACTGCACCACCACCACCATGTCGACAGGTTGGGGGAAGAGACCAGGGTATCGTATCCCTGATGCTCTTGTGCAGAAAAATACAGTAAAACAATCAAAACAACAGCGCCGAGGGGGGAATCGAACCCACACCCTGCTCATCAGGCACCCAGCACCACAACCAGTAGACTACAGCGCGACATCTGAACTAAAACGCGCGAGAGAGAAGATGGAGAGGCTCCCCTGTGCTGATCTGCCACTATGATCTAACCTCCTCGCCGGAGACGCAGCAGGCAGACCAGCCGATCATGCCAACGATGACGGGGAGTTCTCCTGGCTACGGCGCTGCTGTCACGAGGGGGGAGGGGGCCCTCCTCTGTGCAGCACACCCACGAATGCCGCACTATGCAGAACAACCCCTACCACTACAACCTACTAAGCTGCTGCAACTAGGACAGAGAAAAGCACGCACCACGGCGGATCCGAGCCGATCTACGAAGGAGAAAGGAAGGGGGAGGCGCAGCTTCACCTTGGGAAGGAAGGGAGGGTTCCGATCTGACGGAGAGGAAGCCGGACCGGAGGGAAGAAGGCGAGCCGAGGTGGTTCTGGCGCAGACCGAAGTAGAGGAAGCAGTTCATCGGGTGCGCGCCGAAGACAAGCTCCTACCCGTTGCTGTGGTCTCTCCCCGACCTCAACAACGGCGGGAACGGAGCGCGGGCACTCTCCCCAAGCTCCCAGACATGGTGGTCGTGCCGCCCGACGAAGCACGCGGGGGTAGACGCCGGCGAGCCACTTCTGTGTCTCTCTGCTAACCCTACAGAAAACTTACCTGGGGAAGAAAGGAAGAGATGGAGGGGGAGGAAGGAGATGGCGGCGGTAGGAGGGAACCCTATTCGAGGGGAGGGCTCGGACGCCAGCTAAATAGGGTCCTCGACGTTGGTGCCACGGCACCGTCAACTCCTCCCTCTCTCTCACGTACTGACAGAAAGGAGAAAACCGGGGGGAGGAGAAGTGATGGCGTCAGGAGGAGGAGGGGGCTCGCTCGCGTGGGCTCTCGCTGGAGGGGGAGCAGCTGGGCCAGCAAGGGAAGGAAGCCCACGGTGAGCACTATAAGAAAGGCCCCAGTGGCCTTTCCCAAATAAAAGAAACACCAGAAGGAAAGCAATAAAACAAATAAACTGGTGGGGATAAACTTAAAAGGAAAAAATCCCCTGGTCATAAGGAATTATGGCCCATTAGAATAAAATAGGAAAGCAATATTTGGAGCCATTTGAAATAAATGCAAAACAGTAATTAATTTACTGTTTTGGGTTTATTTGCACCTTTGAAAAATCAAAGAACAAGTCAGCAAAATTACGCCTCCTCATAACCACAATTTACTCTAACCACTAGACATTTTGGAATAAGTTTTGGGAAGAAGGAATTTTGACATGAGATAATAGGAGGGAAAAGGATTTTGAATAGCAAAGAGCTTTGAACATACTTAGCACTCACTCCTACCCATCGCACACCAACATCACATGCATCACACAAGATAGTGCAAAACCGCAACATAACCCTAGTAAGATCACATGCAATCATAACACCACAATACTAACTCCTAGTAAGAACATATGCCAACATGAACATGACATGCAATCATAAGGTATGGCAAGGAATGATATGGCATGGATGCATGCATGCTAATGCAAAATAGAAGGTGACACAAGAAATCATACATGCATAGAAACTCTCATGACAAAGTCAAGGTGGTCCCACATGGAAGGTTACAAAAAGGGAAAGTCCTACACTTGGGGCATTACAAACTCTCCCACACTACAAAGAAGATCTCGACCTCGAGATCTAAGACTGAAAGAAATCGGGAAATTCGGAACGTAGGTGATCCTCGCGTTCCCACGTAGCCTCTTTATCGGAATGGTGTGACCACTGCACTTTGAGAAACTTGACAGACTTGTTACGGGTCTTGCGCTCAGTCGCCTCGAGAATCGCAACTGGATGCTCGCGATAAGAAAGGTCAGGCTGAAGATCGATATCTTGAAGATGCACAGTGCGCTCGGGGTTCTTGAAACACCTCCGAAGCTGAGAAACATGGAACACATCATGGACATTTGCAAAGGTTGACGGAAGCTCGAGTTAGTACGCGAGGTCGCCCCTCTTGCCAACCACTCTGAACGGGCCAACGAAACGAGGCGCAAGCTTGCCTTTGATGCCAAAACGCTGCATACCCTTCATAGGCGACACCTTGAGATAGACAAAATCATCAAGCTCATACGACATGTCACAATGCTTTCTATCGTAATAGCTCTTCTGACGGGACTGAGCTGCTCTGAGGTTGTCGCGAATGATCCGACACATCTCCTCAGCTTCTTCTATCATATCATTGCCAAGTACCCGACGCTCGCCTGTCTGGGACCAGTTGAGCGGAGTACGGCACTTCCTGCCATAGAGAATTTCAAATGGAGCCTTGCCAGAACTAGCTTGATAACTGTTGTTATACGAGAACTCCGCGAAAGGCAGACAATCCTCCCACTTCATGCCAAAAGAGATAACACAAGCTCTCAGCATGTACTCAAGAACTTGATTCACTCTCTCCACTTGACCACTAGTCTGAGGATGGAACGATGTGCTGAAGCGGATCTTTGTGCCCATAGCAGACTGAAAAGAGTCCCAGAACTTGGAAGTGAAGATACTCCCGCGATCTGATGAGATCATCATAGGTACACCGTGCAACGAGACAATCCTCGAGGTGTACAACTCTGCCAACTGAGATGCTGAAATGGACTCCTTGACTGGAAGGAAATGCGCCACTTTACTCAATTTGTCTATGACGACGAAGATAGCGGCATTGCCCTTCTTGGACTTCGGAAACCCTGTGACGAAGTCCATCTCAATGTGATCGAACTTCCACTCCGGAATCGGCAAAGGCTGCAAGAAGCCCGCTGGTCTTTGATGTTCTTCTTTCACCCTTCGACATACATCACACTCATTAACGAATTGTGCAATTTCACGCTTCATACGGGTCCACCAGAAAGTCTGCTTCAAGTCGTGGTACATTTTGGAACTTCCAGGATGAATAGAAAGCAGAGAATTATGAGCTTCTTCCATGATCACCTTCCTGAGATCACCTTTCGGGACGACAAGACGGTCCTCGAAAAACAAAGTGTCCCTGGCATCAACAGTGAAACACTTATACTTGGGAAGACTCTTTCCCACACCAATCTTGACCTTCTTCACCATAGTATCAAGTAGCTGAGCTGCTCTGACCTGATCTTCCAAGGTAGGAGAGATCTGAAGGTTCGCAAGAAAACCCTGAGGAACCAGCTGAAGATTGAGCTTCCTGAAAGACTCAGAAAGACCCGGCTGGAGAGGTTGCAGAATCAGACTGTTGCAATATGCTTTCCTGCTCAATGCATCTGCCACAACATTTGCCTTGCCTGGCGTGTACTCAACACTCGGATTAAAATCCTGGAGCATTTCCACCCAACGTGTTTGCCGAAGATTCAAGTTAGGATGAGTGAAGATATACTTGAGGCTCTTGTGATCGGTGAAAACTTCAACCTTACGTTCCAACAAGAGATGTCTCCAAGTCATCAAGGCGTGCACAACAGCTGCTAGCTCGAGATCGTGCACAGGATAGTTCTTCTCCGCAGGCTTCAGCTGCCTGGAGGTATAAGCAACCACCTTCCTATCTTGCATCAAGACTGCACCCAAACCCTGGAGAGAAGCATCGCAAAAGACCTGGTACGGCTTGGAATCATCCGGAGGAGCCAATACCGGAGTGGAGGTAAGCTTCTCTTTGAGTGTATCGAAAGCCAGTTGACACCCTGGAGACCACACATACTTGACACCCTTCTGAAGAAGACTAGAGAGCGGCTTGGCGATTTTGGAGAAGTTCTCAACGAATCTTCTGCAATATCCGGCAAGATCGAGAAAGCTTCGAAGCTGCTTCACATTCTGCGGAGGTTCCCATTCAACAATGGCTTGAACCTTGGACGGGTCAATCTTAATGCCCTCGGCAGAGATAATATGCCCAAGATAAACCACTTCTTTCAGCCAGAACTCGCATTTGGAAAACTTGGCATACAGCTTGTATTCTCTCAGTTTATCAAGCACCAACCTGAGATGTTTCTCATGTTCTTCCTCATCCTCAGAAAAGACCAGAATGTCATCGAGATAGAGCAAGACAAACTCATTCTTGAATGGCGAGAAAATAGAGTTCATCAATCGGCAAAAAGTCGGAGGAGCATTAGCCAGACCAAAAGACATGACCGTATACTCATACGAGCCAAAACTGGTCCTGAATGCCGTCTTCGGAATGTCTTCCTCGCGAATGCGAATCTGATGATAGCCCATTCTGAGATCAAGGTTGGAGAATACTTTAGCACCTTTGAGCTGCTCGAACAACTCATTTATGTTCGGAAGTGGATATTTGTTCTTGATTGTCTTCTTGTTCAATGGGCGGTAATCGACACACAGTCGGTCCGTACCATCCTTCTTCTTGACAAACAGAACACCACATCCCCACGGAGACGAGCTTGGTCTGATTAAACCCAAACGCTCCTGCTCATCGAGTTGCTTCTTGAGTTCCTTCAACTCTTCTGGACCCAACTTGTACGGCCGCTTGCACACTGGCTCTGTGCCTGGCTCAAGCTCAATGACGAACTCCACTTCGCGGTGCGGAGGCATGCCTGGCAGCTCTTCAGGAAACACATCTTGATATTCGCAGACTACTGGAACTTGCTCAATGGGATTGATCTCACCCTTTTCATTCAAGGAGACCAAGCGGATTGCGTCATCGCGCGCCGCGAATATAATCACATCCTCCGAAGAGTGGGTCAGTTTCACTTCTTTAGCTTCACAATCAATTGATGCCTTGTTCATGGCCAACCAGTCCAGACCAAGGATCAAATCAATGTCGGACTTGCCCAAGACAATAGGAGATGCCAGAAAAGCATAATTGTCCATTTTGATAGAAACATCCAGAACCCTCATGAACGAACTCATGCGCATGCCCGGAGAAACCACACGGAAGGGACTATCCAAATGAATTGCAGGAATATCATGCTTAGCTAGGAAAGGCTTGGAGATGAAGCAATGCGAAGCACCAGAATCAAACAAGACTTTAGCAGGAAAATCATTGACTAAGAGATTACCCATGATCACCTCCGATGAATTTTCTGCCTCAGCTGCATTCACCATGTTGACTCGAGCTGATCTGGGGTTGAACTTCACAAGAGCGTTGCTAGGAGGTTTGCCTGGAGGAGGAGGTGGCAGACGGAGCTAAGAAGTGCATTTGTTGGCATAGTGACCCTTCTGCCCACATTTGTGACAAGTGACATCTGCTGGCTGCTGGAACTGAATCTGAGGAGGCCCTTGCTTCTGATGCTGGTATCTCTGCTGGAAGCCAGGGTTGGGTGGGTGGGAAGAACCACGTCCACCTGAGTGCTTCGGCTGCTGAGAGTGCCGAGGAGGAGGAGGAGAAACCCAAAACTTCTGTTGCTTCTGAACCACCTGAGTCGAGGAAGAGCTGGAATCTCTGAAACGTTTCTTGGAGTTCTCCACCCTGAGCAAGGCTGCCTCTGCTCTGAGAGCTAAGTTATAGAATTTGTCAAACTCCCCAGGATCATGCAAAGCGATTGCTAACTGCAAATCCTCCTTCAAGCCACCCCTGAACTGGTATATCTTGCTCTTCTGATCCGGAACATCCTGCAGCGCGTAACGGGCCAGCTCATGGAACTCGACATTGTACTTGTACATAGAATTGCCGCCCTGCTTCAAGCGCCTGAACTTTTCACGCATCTCCTCAACAAAACTGGAAGGGATGTAGAGGGACCTGAAGTCACGACAAAGCTCGTCCCAAGTCATCACCCTGCCACCTCTGGAGTCCTTAAGCTGCTGCCACCAAATAGAAGCCTGCCCCTTCAACTGAATGTTGCAAACTTGACATAATCCTCTGGACGCACATTGCTACACTCAAAATGCTTGTTCATATCACGGATCCAATCTTCCGCATCAAACGGCTGGTCGCAAGAAGTGAACGTCTTAGGCTGGTTTGACAGGAACTGACTCAGACTGGCGAAGTGATTGCCACCCTGCTGGAAATTGCCCTGCTGATGATTGGCTCTCTCCTGGATCAACTGCAACCACATCTGAGTGTTTGCATTGGTAGCTGCCATCATCGCCTGCCAGGCCTCTGCAGGAGGAGGCGGCGGCGGCGGAGGAGGAGGAGGCGGAGGCGGCATATCCTCACGCGCTGGGGTCTAACGAGTTGGTGGAGCCATCCTGAAGACGGACAACATATTAGTCCATAGAATAATTGAAGATATGCTGAATCAAAAGACAGAATATCTGAATAGAATTTAGCATTGCACTCGAACAACATAGCAAGAGTGCATCCTCAAAGTAACAGACGACAAAATTCCGATAAGGGCCACTACAAACAAATGTGAGCTAGAACTGCTCGGAACAAACATATGACCGAGATTTCCCAAACCTCAATCAAGCGTCTGTAGGAAGATAGTCCTATAAGATACTACTAGATATCCCACCTATGAATTCCCGAAATAACTCGTCATGCAATCAGGTACACGGATACAAGGAGTATTTCACACAACTCCTAAACTAACCCGTCACCTGTATCACATCCTTCAACACATGACCGGCATCTCGGACCTTCGTCTACAACAGATCCTCGTGATCACAACGATACAAAGTGTGGTAGTACCCCCGAACAATCTACACCAGTACTGGGGACATCGGGGTTATCTCACCACCACCCGTATTGAAGCAATAACGAACACCCTCCGTTCTTAGATACTCAGAAATCTGAATGATGGCGATGTGCGCGATAATCCCTGGAGCTCAACTCCCCTGATACTTAGAGCAGATAGGAGGTACCAGGTAATGATTCCGTGACATCGAAATCATATAGATTTCACAAATACCCGCGTGATCCTAAAAAAATTTTGAGCGAGAAAAGGAGTAGAGTTAAAGATTTCCTAGGACGGAAGCCTCACGAGAGCAAAGAAGAGGAGAAAAAAGAAACCTACTCTCCGATATAACTAAGACTCAAAACATATTCTAGACTCGACTCGGCCAAATACGATCACAGAAAGGCTCCTATGGTCGTAAGGCTCTGATTACCAACTTGTAACGAACCAGATGCGGTCCTTTCCGATCTGAGGGTCGAGGCCCCCGAATAGGAAAGAAGCGCATCTAAGCGTTTCGCAAGCAAGTAAACATAGCACATAATAATAATTACAGTAGACAATCTGGGATTCAACTGTCTTCTTATTAATAATAACGAGTACAACGCAGATACAAACAAGGTAGTTCCGGTACGGACTACAAAACAAGGAAAATGCTATGCTACCCGCTGCAGGCCCACGATCACGACCACGGCTCAGTCCTCTGGATAGTTCACGTAAAGGCGATCTGTCTCCTCGTCCTACTGCCACGCCAGCTGGGTGCCGTCGGGATCATCTGTCTCCGGGATACCTGTACCTGCTGGGAGTTTTGGAGGAATCCGTGAGCCACGGGGACTCAGCAATCTAGGACCTTGGTGCCAAAACTAGTCACGTTAATTGGGTAAGGAAGGGATGAAGTGTTTCAGGCTGCTGCATCCTATGATTGAATAAGTGGCTAACTTGCACAAAAGGGAAGTGAAAGTGGCCTATGCTAACGATCGGGAATACTTGATCAGAAAGTGATCCTGAACACCTACCTACGGCATTCATAACCCCACCGTGTTCCCGATCGAAGAGAGATCTTCGAAGGGACAGTCACGGTTACGCACACAGTTGGCACTTTTTTATTAGTTTATGTTTAAGTTCTCTAATACCGGGTGTTAACAAAATATTCCAAGTTGCCACATAACCGTGGGCACGGCTTTCCAAAAGATTAACCCTGCAGGGGTGCTCCAGCTAGTCCATCACAAACGAACACAGGCCGCAAAGGCATCCTCTACCACGAATCTCGTGATCTCGTCGGATTCCTTAGAGGAAAAACCTAAACTCTGGGTGAAACCAAAGCTTCACAGGGAATCCTATACGCAAGATAAACCACTAAGGTAAGACAAGGCTAGCAGGACCTCCCGACGTGTTGACGACCCTGATAAGAGCCGCGTATCTCAGTCTCAGGACACGCCGGATGAGCGATGGTTACCACGCCAAAACACCGAGTTGCCCCGGGGAGCGTAATAAGCTGCTCTGGTTTGGACCAACACTCATGAGGAGCACTGGCCCGGGTTGTTGATTAAGGAACCTCGGGGTAGCTACTCCCTATGCAGTTCATTATTAGGTGATTACCAAATAGTACCAATGTTGGGTCCTGCCGGACAAGCCTTAACACTACGCGATTTATCAAGGGGGTCCCCATAGCAACCCCGAACGTGTTAGGAGCGATCATTATGGTATCAAACACCGGTAACCGGTAACTAAGGCGGCAATAACGGAACAAGACACCCGGCAAAAGGCTAGGCCTCCCGTCATTTACCAAATATGTAGGTACATTAATTAAATAACAGAATTTACTATAATGATATCAAGCTCATGTCCTCACATGAGTTTAAAGCACCTGCAACTAACAATGCTAACATTAGTAGCTGAGCAAGCCTACCTAGCCATACAAGTTTGCTAGGAAAGTGTATGGTGTTTAGGCTCATGGCATATGAAGAGGCAATATATTTTCAGTGGTAGGCAGCGAGCAATATGACATGGAATCGAAACTAACATAACAAGTCTAGAGATGGAATCAAGGTCATATCATCTTGCCTGTGATATCCTCAGCTTGGAATGGTTCTGGATCGTCCTGCACGTACTCTCCTGACTCCACGTATTCGTTAACCGCTCCCAGTGCTACCCAACATAAGAATAACAGCCAATGAACATCAGCACCACAAAATGCAACAATCACATGATGCATGGGATGAAAGTTGAGCATGCACCACTATTTCTTTCACTAGCACAAGCAAAATAAACTACAACAAGTTTCTGGACAGAACTTTGCACTAAGATAATTTGACATGCATGAGAATGACATGAATAGATGCGGCTCGTAAAAACGGTGCAAAACCATATAAGGAACATTGCAAACGGAGCTACGGATCAACGGGAATCAACGAAACAAGATATGAAGCTCTACGTGAAAGATTCAACGCCACACCCACATTTGGCACAAATCTGGTATTCCCAGGTAGCCAAGACATGTAATAACCCAACATGAATGAAATGGAACAAGGTAGAACACCACAACATCAATTAAGCACAAACTTTGAACAAAATGGCAAAACTACATAATCTGCCAGTTTCTGCATCTTAGCTGTTTGGGAGCAACATGCAACATAGCTACATGTCTTCAAACATGACAAATAATATATGTGGCTGTTGCCAACCAAGAACACTACGAGCCCCAGCAAGAATCACAGCAAAAGGAATTAAACTCTAGAAGATACAAGGCCACAAACTTTCCCAAAACCATCATATCTCAGGGACTTAGTGAAAATTCCTGCACCAGAGTTTCTGTTTCTGTTCTGAAGCTTTTTGACAGCAATAAAAACACAAGGTACTGGACTCCAAATGACTTGAAAATTGACAGGAAGCTTCACAAACATATCAGGTTCAAAATACTAGCACTGAACTAAGTCCAGTTCTCAACAGAATGACCAGCACATCCTCATCTACAGGGGAAGAAAATGTTTCCAGCATCCCACACTTAATGAGAGTTCAAAAATCACATAGGAGAGTTTCATGTGCACAATGACAAAGTGACATGGGGGTTTGAACCCCATGTTTGTGTCATGCACATCAACAACACCCACACACATATCACAATATCACTAGCATCAAGCACATCACAATATGACTCTATGCTAACAACAAAGTATGCACACCCCCACATATGGGCATGTGATGGTACACACTCTCACATGCATTACTAGGATCACCCTAGGAATCATGTCATCCTCAAAGTGCAACCCCCACAACAATCTACCCTAGCTTAACTAGTAATCCACACCTTAAGAACAACACTCACAAGAAACCACATCACATGCACAAACTCCTACCAAGTGTAACTTCACACCACAAGATGCAATCCTCATAGGTTCACAAGGCTAGCAATACATCATCTATCATCTCACAAGTGTGCAAAACACACACACAAAGGAATCTGCTCCTAACTACACTAGCAGGGAAAAGGATTTTAATGCCACCTTGCTGCCCAAGTATAAGGAAGAGGAAGAACAAATTAAAGACAGTAAAAAAAATAGCAAAAACATACATCACGGGTCCTGGGAATCGAACCCAGTACCTCCTGGTACACAAAGCACCACCTAGCCACTACACCACCACCACCATGTCGACAGGTTGGGGGAAGAGACCAGGGTATCGTATCCCTGATGCTCTTGTGCAGAAAAATACAGTAAAACAATCAAAACAACAGCGCCGAGGGGGGGAATCGAACCCACACCCTTCTCATCAGGCACCCAGCACCACAACCAGTAGACTACAGCGCGACATCTGAACTAAAACGCGCGAGAGAGAAGATGGAGAGGCTCCCCGTGCTGATCTGCCACTCTGATCTAACCTCCTCGCCGGAGACGCAGCAGGCAGACCAGCCGATCATGCCAACGATGACGGGGAGGTCTCCTGGCCACGGCGCTGCTGTCACGAGGGGGGAGGGGGCCCTCCTCTATGCAGCACACCCACGAATGCCGCACTATGCAGAACAACCCCTACCACTACAACCTACTAAGTTGCTGCAACTAGGACAGAGAAAAGCACGCACCACGGCGGATCCGAGCCGATCTACGGAGGAGAAAGGAAGGGGGAGGTGCAGCTTCACCTTGGGAAGGAAGGGAGGGTTCCGATCTGACGGAGAGGAAGCCGGACCAGAGGGAAGAAGGCGAGCCGAGGTGGTTCTGCCGTAGACCGAAGTAGAGGAAACAGTTCGTCGGGTGCGCGCCGAAGACAAGCTCCTGCCCGTTGTTGTGGTCTCTCCCCGACCTCAACAACGGCGGGAACGGAGCGCGGGCACTCTCCCCAAGCTCCCGGACATGGTGGCCGTGTCGCCCGACGAAGCACGCGGGGTTAGACGCCGGCGAGCCACTTCTCTGTCTCTCTGCTAACCCTACAGAAAACTTACCTGGGGAAGAAAGGAAGAGATGGAGGGGGAGGAAGGAGATGGCGGCGGTAGGAGGGAACCCTATTCGAGGGGAGGGCTCGGACGCCAGCTAAATAGGGTCCTCGACGTTGGTGCCACGGCACCGTCAACTCCTCCCTCTCTCTCACGTACTGACGGAAAGGAGAAAAGCGGGGGGAGGAGAAGTGACGGCGTCAGGAGGAGGAGGGGGCTCGCTCGCGTGGGCTCTCGCTGGAGGGGGAGCAGCTGGGCCAGCAAGGGAAGGAAGCCCACGGTGAGCACTATAAGAAAGGCCCAAGTGGCCTTTCCCAAATAAAAGAAACACCAGAAGGAAAGCAATAAAACAAATAAACTGGTGGGGATAAACTTAAAAGGAAGAAATCCCCTGGTCATAAGGAATTATGGCCTATTAGAATAAAATAGGAAAGCAATATTTGGATCCATTTGAAATAAATGCAAAACAGTAATTAATTTACTGTTTTGGGTTTATTTGCACCTTTAAAAAATCAAAGAACAAGTCAGCAAAATTAAGCCTCCTCATAACCACAATTTACTCTAACCACCAGACATTTTAGAATAACTTTTGGGAAGAAGGAATTTTGACATGAGATAATAGGAGGGAAAAGGATTTTGAATAGCAAAGAGCTTTGAACATACTTAGCACTCACTCCTACCCATCACACACCAACATCACATGCATCACACAAGATAGTGCAAAACCACAACATAACCCTACTAAGATCACATGCAATCATAACACCACAATACTAACTCCTAGTAAGAACATATGCCAACATGAACATGACATGCAATCATAAGGTATGGCAAGGAATGATATGGCATGGATGCATGCATGCTAATGCAAAATAGAAGGTGACACAAGAAATCATACATGCATAGAAACTCTCATGACAAAGTCGAGGTGGTCCCACATGGAAGGTTACAAAAAGGGAAAGTCCTACACTTGGGGCATTACAATATTACCAGTTGAAGATTCGACCCGAAGACATACCCAAGACTGCATTCGTGACCCGATACGGTCTATATGAATGCACTGTCATGCCCTTCGGTTTGACAAATGCCCCAGCCTACTTCATGTACCTCATGAACAAGGTCTTCATGGAATATTTGGACAAGTTTGTCGTCGTGTTCATCGATGACATATTAATCTTCTCGAAGTCCGAAGAGGAGCATGAGCAACACCTGAGGTTAGTTATGGGAAAGCTTCGAGAGCACCAGCTTTATGCCAAATTCAGCAAGTGTCAGTCCTGGCTGAACGAAGTTGGATTTCTGGGTCATACCCTGACGGCAAGCGGTTTGGCCGTATATCAGTCCAAGATTACTACAGTGACCAACTGGGAATCACCAAAGGACGTGAAGGATGTGAGGAGTTTCCTCGGGCTCGCGGGATACTACCGCAAGTTTGTAGAAGGTTTCTCCAGCATCGCTCGACCTATGACTCAACTCTTGAAGAAAGGCCGAAAGTTCGAGTGGACACCGGTGTGTGAAGCAAGTTTCCAGGAGTTGAAGAAGAGGCTAACTACCGCCCCGGTATTGGCTACCCCAGACATCAACAAGGTATTCGTAATATACTGTGATGCCTCTGGAACCGGGCTCGGTGGAGTCCTGATGCAAGATGGCAGGGTCGTGGCGTACTTGTCACGGCAACTGCGACCGCATGAGAACTACGCCACCCATGATCTCGAGCTAGCAGCTGTAGTGCATGCTCTGAAGACGTGGCGACATTACCTTTTGGGGAAGCGATGTGAGATATATACAGACCACAAAAGTCTGAAATATATCTTCACTCAAAGGGAGCTAAATATGAGGCAGCGGAGATGGCTTGAGTTAATCAAGGATTATGACCTCAGCATTCAAATTCATCCTGGCAAGGCGAATGTGGTAGCTGATGCCTTAAGCCGAAAGGCAGGCTCCTTGAACGTCGCGCTCAAGGAAAGGTTACTCGTCTTGTATGAAGAGATGGAGGGCTTTGGGCTTGAGATAGTCGAACCAGGATACCTGGCCAACCTCGAAGTCAAGCCTACTCTGGCAGACGACATCAAGGAAGCCCGGAAGGGACACAAGAGTATTGAAGGCCTCAAGAGGAAGGTGCGAGAAGGCAAAGTCCCAGGATTCTCGATTGATGAGCAAGGAGTACTGTGGTACGGGAAGCGCTTATGCATACCTAACAAGGCCGAACTTAAGGACTTGATCCTGCAAGAGGCTCATGACACACCGTACTCTATCCATCCAGGTGGTACCATAATGTACCAAGACCTCCGAGAACGATTCTGGTGGCATGGCATGAAGAGGGAAATTGGATCCTATGTCGCTAAATGCGATGTATGCCAGCGAGTCAAGGCTGAACACCAGCGACCTGCTGGATTGCTGCAACCTCTTCAAGTGCCGGAATGGAAGTGGGATAAAGTCGGCACGGACTTCATCACCGGGTTGCCCCGGTCGAATAAGGGTCATAACTCCATTTGGGTCATAGTCGATCATTTGACCAATGTGGCCCATTTCATCCCCGTTAACACCACCTACCATGGCAGCCAGCTGGCCAGTCTATACATTCATCAAGTGGTGAGTCTCCATGGAGTTCCCAAGGAGATCGTGTCCGACCGCGGCACGCAATTCACCTCATGATTCTGGAAGAAGTTTCAAGAAGCTCTCGCAACCAAATTCTCCTTCAGTACGTCTTTCCACCCGCAAACGGGCGGACAGACTGAGAGGGTAAACCAGATACTTGAGGACATGCTCCGCGCCTGTGTTTTCGCTCATGGTGCCAAGTGGGAAGATTGCCTGCCATTTGCTGAGTTTTCTTACAACAGCAGCTACGAGTCCAGTCTTTAGATGGCCCCATTCGAAGCGTTATATGGGCGGAAGTGCCTCACCCCGCTCAATTGGTCCGAAACCGGTGAAGGACTAGTTTTAGGACCAGAAGCACTGCAAGAAGCAGGGGGCAAGGTTCAGCTTGTCCGAGAGAACTTGAAGGCAGCTAAGTCAAGGCAGAAGAGCTATGCGGACCCTCGCCGCAGAGATGTGGAGTTTGTTCCCGGAGACCAGGTGTACTTGCAAGTCATGCCTCTGAAGGGGACCAAGCGTTTCCACGTCAAGGGGAAGCTAGCTCCCAGGTTCATTGGACCCTTCAAGATCACGGCAAGGCACGGAGAAGTAGCTTACCAGTTGGAGCTACCTCCTGAGCTTTCGGGTGTGCACAACGTGTTTCACGTGTCACAGCTCCGGAAGTGTTTACAAGTGCCGAACCGTCCCGATCTTCACAAGGACATTGATCATCAAGCTATTGACCTTCAACCGGACCTTACCTACCGCGAGAAACCGATCTGCATTCTGGATGAAGCCGAACGTTGCACCAGAAGCCGCACCATCAAGTTTTTCAAGGTTCAGTGGAGCAACCATACCGAAGCAGAAGCCACGTGGGAACGTGAAGACTATCTCCGATCAGAATTTCCCGAGCTATTTAAAGCTTAGCTTAGGAATCTCGGGGACGAGATTCTTGTAAGAGGGATAGGTCTGTGACACCCTGTTTTTCATCACAAGTATTTTATGTTGCAAAAATCAGAGCTTGTTAAAACTTTTTCAAATAATGTTGTTTGTGCAATGTCAGCCCTTGTATGAGTGAATGCTTGCTTGCTTGATGACTCAAACCCATGAAAACTTATTATTTTGCTCTCTTCAAAAACCCTTTTTCCTTTATATCAAGATCACCTTCATCATGTTGGGATACACTACTAGCTCATGAAGACAAGTGGCACTTCCAACCAAAGTTGGTGATCTGATCCAGATATTATTTTCATTCATTAAAAACATTAATTGGTGATTTAAAATATTATTTTCCTATTTTATGTTTATGTTTGTTTCTAAGGCTAGGAATGATATTCCCACAAGGAAAATTGCTTTCCTACCTTAGAAAATTCTGAGTAAATTCATGGAAGCTCAGAAGGACATATATTTTCCATATATAAGATTTTCAACCCTATTTTATATTAATATTATTTGAGTAAAACCCTGAAAACCATTTCTGTTTGTTTTAGCTTTTTGAGATGTTTCCAAAGGAAATGATCTCAATAAATTCCCATAAAATTACAGGAGCTCTCCCAAGCCATATTAGGTGCTCACATAAAATCTCACCTTGATCCACGGTGGGGAAGTGCACCTAATGAGCCCAAAACCCTCTCTCTCCAGAGAAGAGTTGGAACAACTCTACATTGCAAAGTCTCTCCAATGGAGCTGAAACTTTGCAGAGGTGTTTGACACCCCAAATGAGGACTCCACACCAAAGAGGGGATTTGTGAGACTCTCTTTGGCCACACTTCCTTTGTAAAGGACAGTACTGGTCATTTTGAAGCATTTTCAAGTTTACAAAGCTAAACTTGTTCAATGGATCTCAAATTTGGTGAAACCCCATGTTTTTACCCCAAGACCAAACCTGTTAAGTTTCAGTTCCAGTGGTGGAGTGGAAGCACCCCAAATCACCGTCGAACACCTACTGACAGGAAGGTAAAAACCCTCCTAGCCACTGTTTTACCCAATGTCAAAGCCCCAAACTTGGTGAGTTAGAGCCCAGAACACCCTGAGCACCCAGTCAACCAGCCCCTCCGCAACTCCAAGCACTAGTGACAAGATCTTCAATTTGAGCCGCAGGCCAGTACTGGCAACACTGGTGTTCCTTGCCTCCTTTGACCAGCTCGTGCTCCCACTAACACACAACGGCTAGGCACACTCCCAGCAACACTCGGGACATAGAGGACACGTCCCAAGTGCCCCAGAGCGCGCCAGCATGCCGTGGCATGCCAAAACTGCGCTCTGGGCGCGCTACAGAGAGCCTCCAGCAAGGGGACGTCGCCCCGGCCAGTTCCAACCCCCCCTAGTAATGTCCAAACGCTCCCCCGACACCCACTCTGTGCAAAGCTACCATCAGGGGCCCCCTCTCCTCGCAAAATAGCTCAGGCGACGCGTGCCCGCGCGCGCCCGGCGCGGCTGAGCATGCACGGTCGCTGCGGCTCGACCCCACTCGCTTTCCCTGTGCGGCCGATGCACCAGGAGGTCCTAAACCACGTCCCGAACCCGTGGTTTCGCGGCCAGCACCTCAGTGTGCTCGCATGCGCGCCACGGTGAGTCACCGACGCGCCCGAGTCAGCTCACCGCCGCTGGCCTATAAATAGCCCCCCCGGCACCCGAGCACCCCCAGACAGCTTCAGCACAATCACTAGACTCCCCCTAGTCGCCCAATCGAGCTCGCAGAGCCCCGGTGCTCGAGATCGACCGAGGCCCCTCCGCCTCGGAGCTCCGGTCGATCTCCGGCTACACGCCGGCTCCTGCGCTGCCCCACCTCCCATTGCACTCCCCTTGACGCCAGGATCATTTCCCCCAACTTCCCCGAGCGAGTCCGTGCCCCTAGCCACTAGCTCGACGCCAGCCCGAAACCTTTCCGCCACGATCATCTCATCGCCGACGACCCAGACCACCTCCGATGACGTCCCAACCACGAGCAGGTAGGCGGAGGAACGAGGGACCCATTCCCGCTCCTAGATTGGACTGAGGGCAACGGTAGCCTCGCCGGCGTCCGTCTCCACCTCTCTGGCTGGAGGAAGGAGAAGGACCCGACAGGGGGAGCCCACCTGTCGGTGTCCTGGGGCAGCCAGCGCGCGCAGCCACTGACACTGACCCCAGGGGCCCGCAAGTCAGGTTTGAACCTGGCCCGCACGCGCGTGGTGGCCGATCTGCTAGCTGGGCCGACCGGGTCTCTCCCCTGGCCTTTTCATTTTATTTTTAACCTGGAGCTTAAATGATTTTTATAAAAATATTTAGCCAGTAGAAAAATATGATTCTTCCACCAACAATTTTCTAAAAATGTGTAGTAATTGATTCTGTAGAGTTTGACATTTATCAAAAACAGAACCTGTTTTGGTATAATAAAATGATATTAAAGCAATTGTTTGCTCATGTTTGCTTTTAAATAAAATGCTTCGCTAATAAAAACCATAGGAAACATTTTCCAAAATAATAAACTGAATTTATTCAAGCCTTGCAACATTTTTAAAAGCACCTTGTGATCTGTTTTGGTGTGAGCTATTATTTATTTATTCCTTTCTCGACGGTAGAGTTACCGAGTGACGGAGGATCCGGAGCGGAAGACCTCGAAGACCTCGGATACCTAGCTGACCAAGGCAAGCAGCCCTTTGTGTTGGGGAACGTCGCATGGGAAACAAAAATTTTCCTACGCGCACGAAGACCTATCATGGTGATGTCCATCTACGAGAGGGGATGAGTGATCTACGTACCCTTGTAGATCGTACAGCAGAAGCGTTAGTGAACGCGGTTGATGTAGTGGAACATCCTCACGTCCCGCGATCCGCCCCGTGAACAATCCCGCGATCAGTCCCACGATCTAGTACCGAACGGACGGCACCTCCGCGTTCAGCACACGTACAAGTCGACGATGATCTCGGCCTTCTTGATCCAGCAAGAGAGACGGAGAGGTAGAAGAGTTCTCCGGCAGCGTGACGGCGCTCCGGAGGTTGGTGATGACCTTGTCTCAGCAGGGCTCCGCCCGAGCTCCGCAGAAACGCGATCTAGAGGAAAAACCGTGGAGGTATGTGGTCGGGCTGCCGTGGAAAAGTCGTCTCAAATCAGCCCTAAAACCTCCGTATATATAGGTTGGAGGGAGGGGACCTTGCCTTGGGGCTCAAGGAGCCCCAAGGGGGTCGGCCGAGTCCAAGGGGGAAGGCTCCCCCCCCCAAACCGAGTTGGACTTGGTCACCCAGTTACGTTGCGACATTTGATACACACAAAGCATCCCTCCGGTGTCAGTGAGTTATATGATCTCATGGTCATAGGAATGAATACTTGACATGCAGAAAACAGTAGCAACAAAATGACACGATCAACATGCTATGTCTATTAGTTTGGGTCTAGTACATCACGTGATTCTCCTAATGACGTGATCCAGTTATCAAGCAACAACACTTTGTTCATAATCAGAAGACACTGACTATCTTTGATCAACTGGCTAGCCAACTAGAGGCTTGCTAGGGACGGTGTTTTGTCTATGTATCCACACATGTAAATGAGTCTTCATTCAATACAATTATAGCATGGATAATAAACGATTATCTTGATACAGGAATTATAATAATAACTATATTTATTATTGCCTCTAGGGCATAATTCCAACAGTCTCCCACTTGCACTAGAGTCAATAATCTAGCCCTCACATCATCATGTGAATTACATTGTAATAAATCTAACACCCATACAGTTCTGGTGTTGATCATGCTTTGGCCGTGGAAGAGGTTTAGTCAGCGGATCTGCTACATTCAGATCCGTGTGCACTTTGCATATATTTACGTCCTCTCCCTCGACGTAGTCGCGGATGAGGTTGAAGCGTCGTTTGATGTGTCTGGTCTTCTTCTGAAACCGTGGTTCCTTTGCTAAGGCAATGGCACCCGTGTTGTCACAGAACAAGGTTATTGGATTCAGTGCGCTTGGCACCACTCCAAGATCCGTCATGAACTGCTTCATCCAGACACCCTCCTTAGCCGCCTCCGAGGCAGCCATGTACTCCGCTTCACATGTAGAATCTGCTACGACGCTTTGCTTGGAACTGCACCAGCTTACCGCACCCCCATTAAGAATAAATATGTATCCGGTTTGCGACTTAGAGTCGTCCGGATCTGTGTCAAAACTTGCATCGACGTAACCTTTTACGGCGAGCTCTTCGTCACCTCCATACACGAGAAACATCTCCTTAGTCCTTTTCAGGTACTTTAGGATATTCTTGACCGTTGTCCAGTGATCCACTCCTGGATTACTCTGGAACCTACCTGCCATACTTATGGCCAGGCTAACATCCGGTCTAGTGCACAACATTGCATACATGATAGAACTTATGGCTGAAGCATAGGGGACGGAGCGCATATGCTCTCTATCTTCATCAGTTGCTGGGCACTGAGTCTTACTCAATCTCATACCTTGTAAAACTGGCAAGAACCCTTTCTTGGACTGTTCCATTTTGAACCTCTTCAAAACTTTATCAAGGTATGTGCTTTGTGAAAGTCCTATCAGGCGTTTTGATCTATCCCTATAGATCTTAATGCCTAGAATGTAAGAAGCTTCTCCTAGGTCCTTCATAGAGAAACTCTTATTCAAGTAATCCTTTATGCTCTCTAAAAACTCCACGTTGTTTCCAATCAGTAATATTTCATCCACATATAATATTAGAAACGCCACAGAGCTCCCACTCACTTTCTTGTAAATACAAGATTCTCCAACCACTTGTATAAACCCAAATGCTTTGATCACCTCATCAAAGCGTTTGTTCCAACTCAGAGATGCTTGCACCAGTCCATAAATTGATCGCTGGAGCTTGCACACCTTGTTAGCATTCTTAGGATCGACAAAACCTTCGGGTTGTATCATATACAACTCTTCCTTAAGGAAACCGTTAAGGAACGCTGTTTTGACATCCATCTGCCAGATTTCATAATCGAAAAATGCAGCTATTGCTAACATGATTCTGACGGACTTAAGCATCGCTACGGGTGAGAATGTCTCATCGTAGTCAACTCCTTGAACTTGTCAAAAACCCTTTGCCACAAGTCGAGCTTTATAAACGGTCACATTGCCGTCAGCGTCCGTCTTCCTCTTAAAGATCCATTTGTTCTGAATAGCCTTGCGGCCCTCAGGTAGTACCTCCAAAGTCCACACTTTGTTCTCATACATGGATCCTATCTCGGACTTCATGGCTTCTAGCCATTTGTTGGAATCTGGGCCCACCATTGCTTCTTCATAATTTGCAGGTTCATTGTTGTCTAACAACATGATTGAAAAGGAGGGATTACCGTACCACTCTGGAGCAGCACGTGGTCTCGTCGACCTGCGTGGTTCGACAGAAACTTGAACTGGAGTTTCAGGATCATCATCATTAACTTCCTCCTCAACCGGCGTCGCAACGATAGAGGTTTCCCCTTGCCCTGCGCCACCATCCAGAGGGATGATAGGTTCGACAAACTCGTCAAGTTCTATCTTCCTCCCACTCAATTCTCTCGAGAGAAACTCCTTCTTGAGAAAAGCTCCGTTTTTAGCAACAAACACTTTGCCCTCGGATTTGAGATAGAAGGTGTACCCAACTGTCTCTTTTGGGTAACCTATGAAGACGCACTTTTCCGCTTTGGGTTCCAGCTTTTCAGGCTGAAGCTTTTTGACATAAGCATCACATCCCCAAAATTTAAGAAATGACAACTTTGGCCTTTTGCCATACCACAGTTCGTATGGTGTCGTCTCAACGGATTTTGATGGTGCCCTATTTAAAGTGAATGCAGCTGTTTCTAATGCATAACCCCAAAACGATAACGACAAATCAGTAAGAGACATCATAGATCGCACCATCTCTAATAGAGTACGATTACGACGTTCGGACACACCATTACGCTGTGGTGTTCCAGGTGGTGTTAACTGTGAAACAATTCCACATTGTCTTAAGTGAGTACCAAACTCGAAACTCAGATATTCACCCCCACGATCAGACCGTAGGAACTTGATCTTCTTGTTACGATGATTTTCCACTTCACTCTGAAATTGCTTGAACTTTTCAAATGTTTCAGACTTGTGCTTCATCAAGTAGACATAACCATATCTACTGAAATCGTCAATGAAGGTGAGAAAATAACGATATTCGCCGCGTGCCTCCACACTCATCGGACCACACACATCGGTATGTATGATTTCCAACAAGTCACTTGCACGCTCCATTGTTCTGGAGAACGGAGTCTTAGTCATCTTGCCCATGAGGCATGGTTCGCACGTGTCAAGTGAATCAAAGTCAAGTGACCCCAAAAGTCCATCAGCATGGAGTTTCTTCATGCGCTTTACACCAATATGACCTAAGCGGCAGTGCCACAAAAATATGGCGCTATCATTGTTAACTCTAACTCTTTTGGTCTCAATGTTATGTATATGCGTATCGCTATCAAGATTCAATATGAACAATCCTCTCACATTAGGTGCATGACCATAAAAGATGTTACTCATAGAAATAGAACAACCATTATTCTCTGACTTAAAAGAGTAACCGTCTCGCAATAAACAAGATCGAGATATAATTTTCATGCTCAACGCAGGCACTAAATAACAATGATTTAAGTTCATCACTAATCCTGATGGTAACTGAAGTGAAACTGTGCCGACGGCGATTGCATCAACCTTGGAACCATTTCCTACGTGCATCATCACTTCATCTTTCGCCAGCCTTCGTCTATTCCGCAGTTCCTGTTTCGAGTTGCAAATATGAGCAACAGAACCGGTATCGAATACCCAGGCACTACAACGAGAGCCGGTTAAGTACACATCAATAACATGTATATCAAATATACCTGATTTTTCTTTGGCCGCCTTCTTATCTCCCAGATACTTGGGGCAATTGCGCTTCGAGTGACCCATACCCTTGCAATAGTAACACTCCGTTTCAGGCTTAGGTCCAGCTTTGGGTTTCTTCGTCGGATTGGCAATAGGCTTGCCGCTCTTCTTCGAATTACCCTTCTTGCCTTTGCCGTTTCTCTTGAAACTAGTGGTCTTATTCACCATCAACACTTGATGCTCTTTACGGAGTTCAGACTCTGCGACTTTCAGCATCGCAAACAACTCGCCGGGAGACTTGTTCATCCCTTGCATGTTGTAGTTCAACACAAAGCCTTTATAGCTTGGCGGCAGTGATTGAAGGATTCTGTCAGTGATAGCCTCTTGCGGGAGTTCAATCCCCAGCTCAGCTAGACGGTTTGAGTACCCAGACATTTTGAGCACATGTTCACTGACAGACGAGTTTTCCTCCATCTTGCAAGCATAGAATTTATCAGAGGTCTCATACTTCTTGATCCGGGCGTTCTTCTGAAAGATAAACTTCAACTCCTGGAACATCTCAAATGCTCCATGACGCTCAAAGCGACGTTGAAGTCCCGGTTCTAAGCCATACAAGACTGCACATTGAACTATTGAGTAGTCCTCCTTACGTGCTAACCAAGCGTTCTAAACATCCTGATCAGCCGTAGCGGGTGGTTCATCTCCTAGCGCAGCACTAAAGACATAATCCTTCTTCCCAGCTTGTAAGATTAGCTTAAGATTACGAGCCCAGTCTACAAAGTTGCTTCCATCATCTTTCAACTTAGCTTTCTCTAGGAACGTATTAAAATTCAGGATGACTGTAGCGTGAGCCATGATCTACAACACAAATATATTCAAAGTGGACTTTAGACTATGTTCAAGATAATTAGAGTTTAACTTAATCAAATTATTCGCTAAACTCCCACTCAAAAGGTACATCTCTCTAGTCATTTGAGTGGTTCATGATCCACTTATACTAGCTCAAGTCCGATCATCACGTGAGTTGAGTATAGTTTCAGTGGTAAGCATCCCTATGCTAATCATATCATCTATATGATTCATGACCGGCCTTTCGGTCTCACGTGTTCCGAGGCCATGTCTGCACATGCTAGGCTCGTCAAGCTTAACCCGAGTGTTCCGCGTGCGCAACTGTTTTGCACCCGTTGTATGTGAACGTTGAGTCTATCACACCCGATCATCACGTGGTGTCTCGAAACGGTGAACTGTAGCAACGGTGCACAGTCGGGGAGAACACAATTTCGTCTTGAAATTTTAGTGAGAGATCACCTCATAATGCTACCGTCGTTCTAAGCAAAATAAGGTGCATAAAAGGATTAACATCACATGCAATTCATAAGTGACATGATATGGCCATCATCACGTGCTCCTTGATCTCCATCACCAAAGCACCGGCACGATCTTCTTGTCATCGGCGCCACACCATGATCTCCATCAACGTGTTGCCATCGGGGTTGTCGTGCTACTCATGCTATTACTACTAAAGCTACATCCTATCAAAATAGTAAACGCATCTGCAAGCACAAACGTTAGTATAAAGACAACCCTATGGCTCCTGCCGGTTGCCGTACCATCGACGTGCAAGTCGATATTTACTATTACAACATGAGCATCTCATACATCCAATATATCACATCACATCGTTGGCCATATCACATCACAAGCATACCCTGCAAAAACAAGTTAGACGTCCTCTAATTTTGTTGTTGCATGTTTTACGTGGTGACCATGGGTATCTAGTAGGATCGTATCTTACTTACGCAAACACCACAACGGAGATATATGAGTTGCTATTTAACCTCATCCAAGGACCTCCTCGGTCAAATCTGATTCAACTAAAGTTGGAGAAACCGACACTTGCCAGTCATCTTTGAGCAACGGGGTTACTCGTAGCGATGAAACCAGTCTCTCGTAAGCGTACGAGTAATGTCGGTCCAAGCCGCTTCAATCCAACAATACCGCGGAATCAAGAAGAGACTAAGGAGGGCAGCAAAACGCACATCACCGCCCACAAAAACTTTTGTGTTCTACTCTAGAAGACATCTATGCATGAACCTAGCTCATGATGCCACTGTTGGGGAACGTCGCATGGGAAACGAAAATTTTCCTACGCGCACGAAGACCTATCATGGTGATGTCCATCTACGAGAGGGGATGAGTGATCTACGTACCCTTGTAGATCGTACAGCAGAAGCGTTAGTGAACGCGGTTGATGTAGTGGAACATCCTCACGTCCCGCGATCCGCCCCGTGAACAATTCCGCGATCAGTCCCACGATCTAGTACCGAACGGACGGCACCTCCGCGTTCAGCACACGTACAAGTCGACGATGATCTCGGCCTTCTTGATCCAGCAAGAGAGACGGAGAGGTAGAAGAGTTCTCCGGCAGCGTGACGGCGCTCCAGAGGTTGGTGATGACCTTGTCTCAGCAGGGCTCCGCCCGAGCTCCGCAGAAACGCGATCTAGAGGAAAAACCGTGGAGGTATGTGGTCGGGCTGCCGTGGAAAAGTCGTCTCAAATCAGCCCTAAAACCTCCGTATATATAGGTGGGAGGGAGGGGACCTTGCCTTGGGGCTCAAGGAGCCCCAAGGGGGTCGGCCGAGTCCAAGGGGGAAGGCTCCCCCCCCAAACCGAGTTGGACTTGGTTTGGTGGGTGGGAGTCCTTCCTACCCTTCCCACCTCCCCTTTTTTTCTTTTCTCTTTGATTTTCTTTCCTAGGTGCATAGGGCCCTTTTGGGCTGTCCCACCAGCCCACTAAGGGCTGGTGTGCCACCCTCAAGGCCTATGGGCTTCCCCGGGGTGGGTTGCCCCCCCCCCCGGTGAACTCCGGGAATCCATTCGTCATTCCCGATACATTCCCGGTAACTTCAAAAACCTTCCGGTAATCAAATGAGGTCATCCTATATATCAATCTTCATTCCTAGACCATTCCGGAAACCCTCGTGACGTCCATGATCTCATCCGGGACTCTGAACAACATTCGGTAACCAACCATATAACTCAAATACGCATAAAACAACGTCGAACCTTAAGTGTGCAGACCCTGCGGGTTCGAGAACTATGTAGACATGACCCGAGAGACTCCTCGGTCAATATCCAATAGCGGGACCTGGATGCCCATATTGGATCCTACATATTCTACGAAGATCTTATCGTTTGAACCTCAGTGCCAAGGATTCATATAATCCCGTATGTCATTCCCTTTGTCCTTCGGTATGTTACTTGCTCGAGATTCGATCGTCAATATCCGCATACCTATTTCAATCTCGTTCACCGGCAAGTCTCTTTACTCGTTCCGTAATACAAGATCCCGCAACTTTCACTAAGTCACATTGCTTGCAAGGCTTGTGTGTGATGTTGTATTACCGAGTGGGCCCCGAGATACCTCTCCGTCACACGGAGTGACAAATCCCAGTCTTGATCCATACTAACTCAACTAACACCTTCGGAGATACCTGTAGAGCATCTTTATAGTCACCCAGTTACGTTGCGACGTTTGATACACACAAAGCATCCCTCCGGTGTCAGTGAGTTATATGATCTCATGGTCATAGGAATAAATACTTGACACGCAGAAAACAATAGCAACAAAATGACACGATCAACATGCTACGTCTATTAGTTTGGGTCTAGTCCATCACGTGATTCTCCTAATGACGTGATCCAGTTATCAAGTAACAACACTTTGTTCATAATCAGAAGACACTGACTATCTTTGATCAACTGGCTAGCCAAGTAGAGGCTTGTTAGGGACGGTGTTTTGCCTATGTATCCACACATGTAAATGAGTCTTCATTCAATACAATTATAGCATGGATAATAAACGATTATCTTGATACAGGAATTATAATAATAACTATATTTATTATTGCCTCTAGGGCATAATTCCAACACTTTGACCATGACTTGAGCACAAACATTGTTGCATGCTAGTATAGTTGGTATTTTCCTGTTGCATGTGATCACGATGCCGGTTCATCATTGTGGTGATGGCACCGGAGGCTTCTTCAAAGCCCTTGCATGTTGATGATGTTATTCATGTGGCTCCTCGGAGCACAAACATGATGAGCTTGACCCTACCACTTATAAGGATCATGCTACTGTCATGTTGACTAGTAGAGTAAGATCATTGCATTGAGCTTGACCCTACCCCTTGAGGGTCATGTTATACCATGTTGACAAGTACAGATAGAGCGTATTATCATGAGCATGTTGATGTCATAAAATAAAGAGTTTATGAAAACCCCGTCGGGTGCCAATAATGCCCGAGGGTGATGATGAGTTGGTGGACACTTTTGGAGAAATGGTGCACCGGGTATTTTGCGTGTGTGGTTTCGGAAATGGGATTAGAATTATGATGTGTCAACCGTCCCAACCTTACCAGTACGACCACGATACCCCTTTATGGGACGGGGCTTTGTTGATTACTCTGGTCGGTACTAGCAAAGAGCCACATTACTAGTGGCGGGAGTGATCGGTGTCACTCTCGTGATGGGGTCGTGCCAGGTAGGACGACTATGCCATTATTATGAGTTCCAGGCACACCGTTGGTCCCCGCATGGTTGATACTGTCTAGAGTCGGTGCTCGTAAGACGTACAACATGTGGGCTGGGTACCAATCGAGTGGACCTCTTTGTCTAGTATCGTCAGGGGAAAGATGATGATCGGGTACTTACCTCGGGTATATGTGATATACCGTGAGTCGTGGATGACACGAAAGTTTCCCGTTTCTCGTGGGTCCAGCGTACTACCTCTGCAGAGTGTCAAACTATTCGAATAGCCGTGTCCACGGTCAAGGACAGTTGGGTGGTGCTGCTTAAACTACGTCCAGTGTTTCCGCATAAACCAAGTGAAGTGTGTGTGTGTGTGGTGTTAAAAAGGTGTTGTTATAATCATAACATTATGACCAAGTTCGGTGACTTGACATATAGGGTAAACCCGGATTGTTTAGCCCTCATTAATACATTGAGGTTATGACAAGTCCGATGACTTGGCATATAGGGTGAACCCGGTGTGTTCAACCCTTAGCAGATATGTTGATATCTGTAACCTGTTCTTCAAGAGTAGTTCTTTAACTTGTTGCATATACCTGATCATTCCACAAAATTGCATTCCACTATAGATACATGTTACTATTATTCTTCACTATCAATGTTCATATCATGGGTTGTTTGCGAGTACATTCAAAGTACTCATTGGCTTGCCACTGGTTATATTATTGACCAGACATGGAAGGACCGGAGTTTGGCGACGAGTACGCCGTCGGAGATGAACCTGCGAGCTAGGACGCTTCCAAGTCATAATGCCTGTCGGTGTAGGCTTCATGGCTTGGGCACCGCTTAGCCCTTACGAGTTTCCGCTACTCGATGTATCTGTTTAATTTGGCTTTAGGCCTCGCTCTTGAACCCGACCTTCTGGTCGTTTGATGTAATAATTTCGGTACTTGGATGTAAGACTCTATTATTCAGTATCTGTGTTCAGTGAACATTGATCCTTGGGGTCACTAGGCACGACGAACTCGACTTGCTAGTCGGGGTCCCCACAAAACTGGTATCAGAGCCATCCTGACTATAGGAAGCCTTAGATAACATGGACGTTAGCCGAGAACGTTAGAACACAAGCCTTGCACAAACTTTTGCACATACAACCTTCTGACCTCTCTACTATGCCTTGTAGATGGCTACCGTACCTGAGACGCTTCTGGAGACCGGCTTTCCACTACTCCTAGTGGATTGTATCGAGAAGTGCCACGTACGTCGCACGCCCATCTTCCTCTACCACGAGCACTGGGTCAACGCCGAGACTAAGAAAACCTTAGGTAGAATTAATGATGTTCTTATCATTGCAAAAAAAAGTATGTGCCTGTAGATTTATTGTGGGCTTTATATTGATTGCAATCCTACTTGTACCATTATACTTGGAAGATCTTTTCTACGAAATATAGGTGCAATAATTGATATGAAAGAGGGCAACATAAGGTTCCAATTCCCATTAAAGAAAGGGACGGAACACTTCCCTAGAAAGGGAATCAAACCACCTTATGAATCTATCATGAGGGTCACTTATGGATTCAATGTCAAAGATGACAACACTTGAAACTGTGCGATATGCCTAGCTAGGGACATAAAACAATAGCGCTTGTTGGGAGGCAACCCAATAGTTATAATTTATTTTTGCTTTCCACTTTCTGTTTTATTGTGATGACACAATTGCCAGCTATAATGATTGTGTTTTTATGTTTTAATTAGTGTTTGTGCCAAGTAAATACTTTGGGATGATTTTCATGATGAGTAGAATCGATATGGTGCAAAAACAGAAACTGTAACGCTGAGTGCGGAATTTCTCTGATTTTACTAGAACATATTTTTAAGCTGAATTTTTTTACAAAGTACTGATATACAAATTCCTCATGTTGTCCTAATTGTTCAGAATTGTTTTAGTTACATAAGTATGGCAATTAAATATATTACTACACATTGTTCTGTTTTAAACAGATTCTGTTTTTGCATGCATAGTTTGCTTGTTTTGGTTATGTTATGGATTATATCGGGGGGTATAAGCCATGGAGAAGTTATAATACAGTACCTTATGCCAAAATAAAACAAGAATCAATCTATAACAGTACCTAAAAGTGTTTGTTATATTACCTATACTAACGGATCTCACAAAGTTTTGTTGAGTTTTCTGTGGTTTAAGTTTTCAAAATTTGAGTATTATTTCGATGGACAAAGGAATGCGAAGTAGCAAGAGCCTAAGCTTGGGGATGCCCAAGGCACCTCAAGGTAATATTCTAGGAAGACTCAAGTGTCTATGTTTGGGGATGACCCGGGAATGCATCCCATCTTTTGTATCAATCCATCGGCATGTTACTTGGAGCTACATTTTTATTCATCACATGATATGAGTTTTTCTTGGAGCATCATTTGCTTTCGTTTACTTTTACATTCAGTTTCACACAATCATTGTTTGCTGGACACACCTATTTGAGAGACAAAGAGACCATCATTATAATTTGTTAGAATACTCTATGTGCTTCAGTTATATCTTTTGAGCTTAGCAGTTGCTATAGTACTTCACTTATATATTTTTGAACACAGTGGCATGTAGATTTTATAGAAATAATATACTCTGGTTCCTCATATTTGTTTGAGAGTTAATAAACAGTGATAGTAATTGGGTAACGCTTCTTATCAGTAGTCTGATAGAAATTTTTGAGCCAACGTGTCATGCGACGTTGATTCTTATTTAATCGCATGGCCTAGCGATACCCTCATCTAACCCATTAACTCCACGTATTCATCCAGTCCGAGTAAATATTGCCTCCTCCCAGCCCCAACCACCTCACCACATCAAGGCGAGTAAATATCGCCTGGCCCCCATCCAACCCCATCTCGCATATCATGGACGAAATCTTCCCGAGCACGCCGAGCTCGCTCAGCACGACGACGACCTATGACGTCGCCCTGCTTCGCACCAACAAATCCATTGCACCTAAAACTGCTCCATGTCGTCGGTCCGCTGTCTCTCTTCGTCTCCTTCGTTGAACCTTGTTCTCACCACTGACTACATGACGTAATCACCATCGCCGCCCCTGTCCCTCGCCCGACCATGCTCGTCAATTCCCTCTTATCGTCTTGGCAAAGAAGCTTCACGCGGTTCTCACGTGTCGACCCCCAGTATCTACGCACATGAATTAGGGTTTTGACTCATCACATCTTCGATTTATGTTTAATCACTTTGTTTCGATTTGCGCTACTTTTGATGCAATACTTGCTTCGGTGAATTTTGTTGAGAGTATTTACCTCAGGAAGCATGACCAACTCTGGTAGGAAGCACGACCATCATTCACAGTTTAGGAAGGAAGAACGACTACCATCGCAAAGAAAGTACGTTGGCCAAAAAATGGAAGCAAGACTACCATTGCAAGCACGACAAACATCAAAAGGAAGCACGATGAACAAAATAAAGCCTTTACTCAACATATAGTTGAAGCTATGGTAAACGCTTATGATGAGAAACTTGAGCATGAAGTTTTTTATTCCTAGAAAGTTGCATGATGAGTGGGAACCTACTATCAAAATTAAGATAAATAAATATGAATGCAATAATTTGTGTGACCTTGGTGGTAGTGTTTGAACTATACCTAAAGCTTTATGTGATGTGCTTGGTCTCACTAATATCGAAGAATGTTCCCTTAACTTGCATCTTGCGGATTCTACCATTAAGAAAACCTTAGGTAGAATTAATGGTGTGCTTATCATTGCACACAGAACTTATGTGTCTGTAGATTTATTGTGTTTGATATTGATTGCAATCCTACTTGTACCATTATACTTGGAAGACCTTTTCGATGGAATTTAGGTGCAATCATTGATATGAAAGAGGGCAACATAGGGTTCCAATTTCCACTAAATAAAGGGATGGAACACTTCCCTAGAAAGGGAATCAAACCACCTTATGAATCTATCATGAGGGCCACTTATGGATTCAATGTCAAAGATGACAACACTTGAAACTGTGCGATATGCCTAGCTAGGGACGTAAAACAATAGAGCTTGTTGGGAGGCAACCCAATAGTTATCTTTTAATTTTGCTTTCCGCTTTCTATTTGATTGTGATGGCATAATGGTTTGTTATAATGGTTGTGTTTTTATGTTTTAATTAGTGTTTCTGCCAAGTAAAGACTTTGGGATGATTTTCATGATGAGTAGAATGATACGGTGCAAAAATAGAAACTTTAATGCAGAGTGCAATAATTGTCAGATTTTACTAGAACATCTTTTTAAGGTGAGTTTTTTTACATAGTACTGATATACAAATTCATCATGTTCTCCTAATTTTTCAGAATTTGTGTAGTTACATAAGTATGGCAATTAAATGTATTACTACACACTGTTCTGTTTTAAACATATTCTGTTTTTGCATGCATAGTTTGCTTGTTTTGGTTATGCTATGGATTATATCGGGGGGTATAAGCCATGGAGAATTTACAATACAGTACCTTATGCCAAAGTGAAACAAGAATCAATTTATAACAGTACCTAAAAGTGTTTGTTATGTTACCTATACGAACGGATCTCATGAAGTTTTGTTGAGTTTTGTGTGGTTGAGGATTTCAAGATTTCGGTATTATTTCGATGGACAAAGGATTGAGAAGTAGCACGAGCCTAAGCTTGGGGATTCCTAAGGCACCTCAAGGTAATATTCGGGGAAGAATCAAGCATCTAAGCTTGGGGATGCCCCGGGAATGCATCCCCTCTTTTGTATCAATCCATCGGCATGTTATTTGGAGCTACATATTTATTCATCACATGATATGAGTTTTGCCTGGAGTGTCGTTTGCTTTTGTTTACTTTTACTGTTAGTTTACCACAATCATTGTTTGCTGGACACACCTATTTGAGAGAGAGAGAGACCATCATTATAATTTGTTAGAATACTCGATGTGCTTCAATTGTATCTTTTGAGCTTATCAGTTGCTCTAGTACTTCACTTATATCTTTTTGAGCATGATGGCATGTCGATTTTATAGAAATAATATGCTCTCGTTCCTCATATTTGTTTGAGAGTTAATAAATAGTGATAGTAATTGGGAAACGCTTCTTATCTGTAGTGTGACAGAAACTTTTCAGCAGACGTGTCGTGCAACATTGATTCTTATTTAATCGCATGGCCTCGCGATACCCTCATCCATCCCATTAACTGCACGTATTCATCCAGCCCGAGTAAATCTCACCTCCTTCCCAGCCCCAACCACCTCACCACATCAAGGCGAATAAATCTCGCCTGGACGATCCACCCATCCAACCCCATGTCACATCTCATGGACAAGATCATCCCCAGCACGCCGAGCTCGGTCACCACGACGACAACCTCCGCCTCCGCCCTGCTCCACCCCAAGAACTCCATTGCAGCTAGAACTGCTCCATGTCGTCGGTTCGCTGTCTCCTTCATCAAATCTTGTTCTCACCACCGACCACGTGATGTAATCACCATCGCCGCCCCTGTCCCCCGCCCGACCATGCTCGTCAATTCCCTCTTATCGGCTTGCCAAAGAAGCTGCACGCAGATCTCACACGTCGACCCGCGGTATCTATGCACATGAATTAGGGTTTTGATTCATCTCTTCTTTGATTTATGTTTAATCACTTTGTTTTGATTTGCGCTAATTTTGATGCAATACTTGCTTCGATGATATTTGTTGAGAGTATTTACCTCAGGAAGCATGACCAACTTTGGTAGGAAGTGACATCTCTCTGTCGTATCTACTTTTCTGAACTCTTTCGCCCTTGTTTTGGACTCTAACTTGCATGATTTGAATGGAACTAACCCGGACTGACGTTGTTTTCAGCAGAATTGCCATGGTGGTTTTTTTTGTGTAGAAATGAAAGTTCTTGGAACGTCCTGAAAATTTACGAAGATTTTTTCTGGAATAAAAGAAAAATACGTGCACAAAGATCCACCGGAGGGGGCATGCCAGTGGGCCACAAGCCCACAGGCCGCGACCACCACCTATGGCCACGCCGTGAGGGCTTGTGGGGCCCACATTGCACCACTGCCCCCAAACTCAGATCTATATCTTCTGTTTCGCCTAGAAAAAAATCAAAGAGAAGGTTTCATCGCATTTTGCGATACGGAGGCACCGCCACATCCTGTTCTTCATCTGGAGGGCAGATCTGGAGTCCGTTTCGGGCTCCGGAGAGGGGAAATCGTCGCCATCGTCATCATCAACCTTTCTCCATCGACAATTCCATGATGCTCTTCATCGTTCGTGAGTAATATCATCGTAGGCTTGCTGGACGGTGATGAGTTGGATGAGATCTATCATGTAATCGAGTTAGTTCTTGACGGGGATTGATCCCTAGTATCCACTATGTTCTAGATTGGTGTTGCTACTACTTGGCTATGCTTAATGCTTGTCATTAGGGCCCGAGTGCCATGATTTCAGATCTGAACCTATTATGTTGTCGCCAATATATGTGTGTTTTAGATCCTATCGTGAAAGTTATAGTCACCTACTATGTGTTATGACCCGGCAACCCCGGAGTGACAATAGCCGGAACCACTCCCGGAGATGACCATAGTATGAGGAGTTCATGTATTCACCGCGTGTTAATGCGTTGGTCCGGTTCTTTATTAAAAGAAAAACCTTAATATCCCGTAGTTTCCATTAGGACCCCGCTGCCACGGGAGGGATGGACAATAGATGTCATGCAAGTTCTTTTCCCTAAGCACGTATGACTACATACGGAATACATGCCTACATTAGATTGACGAACGGGAGCTAGTTACATATATCTCCGTGTTATAGCTGTTACATGATGAATCACATCCGTCATACTCATCTATCACCGATCCAATGCCTACGAGTCTTTCACTACTAGTTTTCGCTACGTTACTTTGTCTAGGCTTGTCCCTTGCTACAAAAGGGATTGGGCCACTTTGCTGCTACTGTTGCTATTGCTGTCACTTTGTTGTTGTTGCTACTGCTGTTCCTTGCTACTCTGCCGTTATTTGTTGCAAGACTTTGTTGGAGCCGTAGCCAGGGAAGCATACTTCTCAAGAATAATCCCCCGTCAACGTGCTGGCGCCATTGATACAACAGTTAGGAACAGTATGCCGTCAACAGATCGTTTCTGGCACCGTTTCTATCATACTACCTTGCTACTGATACTTTGCTTACAGACACTAATCTTTCAGGTGTGGTTGAATCTGACACATTCAGCTGCTAATACTTGAGAATATTCTTTCGCTTCCCGTCTTGGCGAATCTACAAATTTGGGTCGAATACTCTATCCTTGAAAACTGCAGCGATTCCATACGCTTGTGGGACATCAAGGCTATTTTCTGGCCCCGTTGCCGGGGATTGCCAACAGCTTTTTTCTGGCACTGTTGCCGGGGAAGCACAACTATATTCTCTGAGTCTCTTGGGATTGACGTCTGCTGATCACTATGAGGTATTCGAAAGATCCAAGAACTAAAATCTTGCCTTCCACTACGAGGAGAGGTAAGGAATTGCTATCTAGCTCTGCATTTGATTCACCTTAAGTTTTGAGTAAGTTTGCGACTTCGCCTCCTTCTAGAAATCTTGATATGTCGCATGTGCTTGATGATGCTACTTCTGCTATCCATGATGCTATGCTTGATACTATGCCTGATGATGCTATGCTTGATACTATGCCTGATGATGCTATGCTTGATACTATGCCTGATGATGCTATGCTTGATACTATGCCTGCTATGCCTGATACTGCTTTGCCACTTGGTGCATTCCTTGATGCACATATTGCTAGAGCTGCTGCTAGATGTGATGATACTTCTGAAACTGCTGATACTATTAAAGTAGAACCTGCTACTATGCCTACTATGCCTGATACGCGCTATGTTATGAAGGGAGAGATAGCTGAGGACTTTCTTGCGTGTAAGGATAGCTATGATGTTGCGAAACTACAGCGCAAGTGGAAAGAAAAATCTCTGAACGCTAGGATGAAATACGACCCAAAGTTTGCCACTTCGCTTATCTTTGTTACCGATAAGGATTATGAATTCTCTATCGACCCTGAGCTAATCACTCTGGTCGAATCAGATCCTTTTCACGGTTATGAGTCTAAAACGGTTGTAGCTCATCTTACCAAACTGCACGATATATCCACCCTATTCACTAGTGAGGAAAAGATCCTCCACTACTACATGCTCAAGTTGTTTCCTTTCTCGCTAAAGGATGATGCTAAGACCTGGTTCACTTCTCTTGCTGCTGGATGTGTGCGTAGCCCCTAGGATATGGTCTACTACTTCTCTAAAAAATATTTCCCTGTCCATAAGAAGCAAGCTGCCTTGCAGGAAATATACAACTTAGCTGAAGCTGAGGAAGAGAGTCTCCCACAAGCTTGGGGGAGGCTCATCCAGCTACTGAATGCTTTGCCTGATCACCCTCTTGAGAAGAATGAAATACTTGATATCTTCTATAATGGACTCACCGATGCTTCCAAAGACCACGTAGATAGTTGTGCCAGTAGTATTTTAGGGAACGAACCGTAGAACAAGTTGAGATCCTACTGAATAACATCTTGTGCAATGAGAATGCTTAGACTATTCCCGAACCACCTCCTAAGCCAACTCCGAAGAAAAGAGGTATTCTATTCCTCAATTCTGAAGATATGCAAGAAGCTAAGAAATCTATGCGAGAGAAAGGCATTAAATCTAAATATGTCAAAAATCTACCACCTATCAAAGAGATCCATGGTCTCGATAACCCGATAGAGGTAGTAGAAGTAAATTCTCTGCGTATGTTTGATGAGAGTGATATTCCTTTTTATAAACCTGCTAGCTTATGCCTGGATGAATTTGATAACTTTATTGCCAAACAACAGAATTTCAACGATTATGTTAGCAGACAATTGGAAAAGAATGCTTAGTCATTTAAGTGCTAGTGTGGACAGAAATGTCAATGATCTTAAGATCTTGAGTAAACATGCCTCTATGGTTACTACTCAGGTAGAACAAGTACTTAAAGCTCAGAATGACTTGCTCAACGAGTTGAATGACAATTCTTTCAGAGTTGTTACTAGAGGCGGTAGAATGACCCAGGAACCTGTGTATCCTGAGGGTCATCCGAAGAGATTTGAACAAGAGTCTCAAGGAGTTAGCACTGATGCACCTAGTCATCCTAGAAATAAGAAGAAAGGTGATAGCGACCTTCACGCTAGCAACCCTGTTGCTGCTACCCATGAGAGTCCAAACGATGCCTCTATCTCTAATGCTAAGACACAATCTGGTGATGAACATGAGCCTAATGATGATATCAATGGTGATGTTCATGTTGATGCTCAACCTAGCAATGAAAAGGATGTGGAGAGTGAACCAATTGATCTTGATAACCCACATCCTAAGAATAGAAGATATGATAAGAATGGTTTCGCTGCTAGGGAGCACGGTAAAGAAAGGGAACCATGGGTTCAGAAACCTATGCCCTTTCCTCCCAAACCATCCAAGAAAAAGGATGATGAGGATTTTGAGCGCTTTGTTGAAATGATTAGACCTCTCTTTCTACAAATGCGTTTGACAGATATGCTCAAGATATCTACGTATGTTAAGTACATGAAATATATTGTGACTAATAAGAGGAGGATACCTGATCTTGAGATCTCCGCCATGCTTGCCAATTATACCTTCAAGGGTGGAACTCCGAAGAAACTAGGTGATCCCGGTGTGCCCACTATACCTTGCTCCATTAAAGGTAACTATGTTAGAACTGCGTTATGCGACCTTGGAGCCGGTGTTAGTGTTACGCCTCTCTCTCTTTATCGTAGACTTGAACTGGATAAGTTGACGCCCACAGAAATCTCTCTGCAAATGGCCGACAAATCAACTGCTTTCCCTATCGACATTTGCGAGGATGTGCCTGTTGTGGTTGCTGACACCACTATCTTACCAGACTTTGTTATCTTGGATATTCCTGAGGACGATGCCATGGCGGTCATCCTCGGAAGACCCTTTTTAAACAGTGCAGGAGCTGTTATAGATTGCAACAAAGGCAATGTCACTTTCCATGTCAACAGTAATGAGCATACGGTGCACTTTCCAAAGAAACAATATCGAGTACATTGCATCAATGCTATCAAAAAACTTCATCGATACTTATTGGGAGCTTTGAATGCCCTATTCCTCGTGTCAAGATGAAGTATGATTTGCTTGTTGGGGAGATACACATCCCCATTGAGGTGACCTAGTGACTATTCAAAAATTCTCCGTTCTCTTTTGCGATTCGAGAAAGTCTTGTTGAAGGGATTTGATCAACCCCATTGACGGATTTCTTTCGATGACCATGAGATGGATTAATCGAGGAGTCACGAACCTCTGTTCCAAGCTTTTACGTTAGGTTGCTTAGAAGAAAAATGATAGATTTAGTTTAGTTTTCCATGTTTTCTGTATTAGTGTCCGGTAGAAAAATACCCTGAAAATAAAAGTTCTCCAAACGCTATGAAAATCTAGTATGATTTTTTCTGGAATATTTGAAAAATACTGGGAAAAAGAGTCTGTCTGGGGGCCACACTAGTGGGCCACAAGCCCTAGGGGCGCGAGCACCCCCCCCCCCCGCCGCACCACCCAGGCTTGTGGGGCCCATAGGCACCCCTCCAGTACTTCTTGCTCTTATCTCCTTCTCCTACCTCCAGAAAAAATTGTTTCACAGCTCAAACCCGTGTTCTTGCTCCTCTTGCTGGGATTTTCGATCTCTTTGCTCAAATCACCGTTCTCCGAACTGTTTTGGGCAAATTACTCCTTGGTAATTGACTCCTCCATTGGTCCAATTAGTTTTTGCTCTAGTGCCTTATACTCCGCGTATTTTTGCTGCCTTGGTGACCATGTTCTTGAGCTTTGTATGCTGATTCTAGCTGGACCCAAGTAGTTTTGATGCGTAATATGGTCTCTAGGCACTTGTGGGAGTAGTTGCTACGAGTTTCGTTGAGCCTTATTCACTTTTCCTTAGAATCACTAAAAAATTCAGAAATTTTCAGAGATAGAAAAGGGAAAAGATGAGGAGGTTCTTGAGAGGCTCGTCAAGCCGTGACACCAAGGAGGATGGGAGTGAGAAGAAGCCCGAGTATCCGGTCCCTCGAGTCGCGGAAGTTCGAGCGCGCGAGTGACCAAGCGACGTGTTCTTATGCGCCGCTGGAATTTATGAAGACTTTTATCACTTGGTGGAAATCGCAGGCCTTACCGCCTTCGTTGAAGATAAGTGTTCGCAATACCTCCTCCTCACTAATATCTTCGTACAAAGCTTTAACTTCTATCCGAGGAAGAATCCTCCTATGGTTGAATTCAAAATTTATGATATCCCCTGCGCATGTCACTCCAGGATTTTTGGAGTGTTTGCAAATTACCTTACGTTGGGGATATTCATGAACCTCGTCCACGGGACTTGGAAGCTTTCATCGGTACAATTGCTGTAGGAGAGGAGAGAGGAGTGTCTTGTGCTAGAGCTGCTAGCATTCATTTTCCCGTGCTTCGGTATTTCTCACTTTTTGTGGGAAAAATGTTTGATTGGCCGTGGGAAAGCTGGCCACTTAGTTCCCCAGATCTTGCGGTATTGCGCGAAGCCCTTTATAACGATAAAACTTATAGATTGGGTGCTATAGTAGCTCAACGGTTGAATCTGAACCGTTCTAAAGGTGTCGTCTATGGAGGTATCTATGCTACCCGTCTTGCCAGACACTTTGAGATACCCATTAGACTGGAGGAAGAAGACGAGGTTCTTCTTCCCGAGAGATATATAGATTACGATAGCATGGTTCGCCATGACTTTCTTGATAGAGATATAGGTGGAAGGATGATTTATAACCTAGTATTTAGTCAGGGTACTCGTGAGACTATTACTTTGCCTGCTCCTTCTTTGTTCAATCTTCATGCAGGCAGGTACATTATTATGCCCTCGGACATCTACGCATATTGGGGCTTAGCCCAACCACAGGTGCCCGTGCCCGAGCCACCAGTCGAGTACCAAACGCCAGTTTATCAGTGGGAGCTGGAGGATCTCACACAGCAGTGGCATCCTCAGTCCACTCCGGAGTACCCCGGAGCTAGTTACTTCCCTCCTTGGGAGTAGACCAACTTAGGCCAAAAGCCTAAGCTTGGGGGAGTACGTGTTCTCACCGACTTTACATTCTTGCTTATGCTTTCACTTTGTTAGCCGGTATTCACACTTTGCCACTGTATCATCCATGCTAGTTTATTTTCTTTTTCTCGTTTTATTTTCGTGTGTCTGTCTAGTTTGAGAAAAACCAAAAAGATTTTATTTTCTTCGTTTGCTTGTTGGGAGTTTTCCCGTGTAGATAGTTTTCTTTTTCTTTGGGTCAGGGTAGAAGATATTGGTTACAATGTTTAGTGGCTCTTGCATTCATACCTGTTTAGCTTTCAAAGAGCCATATTACTTTGTCTTCTCCTTTTTGTTTGCATGCAGATTCCAGCGTAGTCCAATGCACGAGCACGCTTATTATTGTTCACATCGTTCGGTCGTGCAAGTGAAAGGCAATAATGACGATATACGATGAAGTGACTGAGCCTGGAGAAGCTGGTATGAACTCGATCTATTTTGTTTTTTAAAATATGACTAGCTCATCATGCCTGATTCATCTTTGTTGTGAGAGAAACATGTTTGCAATGACAACTTAGAGATCATAGTTGCTTATGCCATGCTTACTTAGCTAGGGGCTTATAATGGTTTGTCTTGGATGCTCACATGAATTTTGAGATGACTGTGTTGTAGTATGATAGGATGGTATCCTCCTTTGAATGTTTCAAGTGGCTTGACTTGGCGCATGTTCACGCATGTAGTTGAAACAAAATCAACATAGCCTCTATGATGTTCATGTTCATGGTGATTTATGTCCTACTCATGCTTGCACTCAATGTTAGTTAATCTCAATGCATTTGGATGACCGTTGTCGCTCTCTAGTTGGTCGCTTCCCAGTCTTTTGCTAGCCTTCACTTGTACTAAGTGGGAATACTGCTTGTGCATCCACTTCCATAAACCCAAAGTTGTGCCATATGAGTCCACCATACCTACCTATGTGCGGTATCTACCTGCTGTTCCAAGTAAATTTGCATGTGCCACTCTCTAAATCTTGAAGAAATAATCTATTTTGCAGGCCCGAAACGCTCATGTAGTGACAGGGGGCTATTGGTATGTTCCATGCTAGGTGTGTTATCCTCGATATGTGTTTATTCACTATCATTCATGAGAAAGGGGCCGGTAATTGGAATTCCCAGTTCCATGCTCAAATCAAAAAGATAATTGCAAACAAAACTCCCCCAGGATTGATGTTGGTATGGACGGTACCCGAGGATTCAGCTAGCCGTGGAGTGTGATTGATTGGTGGCGGGGGAGTCAAAACTTTACTTTTCTGTGTGGGAACCGCCTATAGCATGTGTAGCATGGAAGATGTTGAGAACTCTTGGCCATTGCGTTGACAATGAAAGCATGCCACCCAAAATTATTATCTCTGTTTTCAAAGCTTGAGCTCTAGCACCTCTGCAAATCAATGCTTCCCTCTGCGAAGGGCCTGTCTATTTATGTTCCTGTTGAGTCATCCTCCTCTTACAAAAGCACCAATTAGAGATCACCTCTGTCATTTTTCTGCTTTGCTTTTAACTCTGTTGAGTGTGACTATGACTGGATCTTCATTGCCTTGAATTACAATGTTTAGTCAGCCCTTGGTCTTTGAAGGTGCTCTGCATTTATGTTTTGCGGTCTCAAAAAGAGCTACAGAGATACCATCTATTCGTATTTCTTCATGTTGTCTTGATTGACGTGTTGACGTTTGAGACTTATTATTATTTGCTCGCTAGTTGATTATGCCATTGATATGAGTTTACCGTGAGCCCTAGATGTCATTTGCTTTTGTGGTTTGCTAGTGATGTTGCTGAAATTTTGGTTATGAGTTAGACAAAGTTGCAACAACAAGATCAAACAGAGTTCGTCAAAGTTTTTCTTTTGTCTCTCTCAGTTTGTCAACTGAGTTTCTTGAGGACAAGCAAGGCTTTAAGCTTGGGGGAGTTGATACGTCTCCGTCGTATCTACTTTTCCAAACTCTTTTGCCCTTGTTTTTGAGTCTAACTTGCATGATTTGAATGGAACTAACCCGGACTGACACTATTTTCAGCAGAATTGCCATGGTGTTGTTTTTTTGCAGAAATGAAAGTTCTCGGAACGTCCTGAAAATTTACGGAGATTTTTTCTGGAATAAAAGAAAAATACATGCGCGAAGATCCACCAGAGGGGGCGTGCCAGTGAGCCACAAGCCCACAGGCCGCGGCCACCCCCCTATGGCCGCGCCATGAGGGCTTGTGGGGCCCACGTGGCACAACCGCCCCCAACCTCAGCTCTATATCTTCTGTTTCGCCTGGACAAAAAAAATCAGAGAGAAGGTTTCATCGCGTTTTGTGATACGGAGGCGCCGCCACATCCCGTTCTTCATCTGGAGGGCAGATCTGGAGTCCGTTTCGGGCTCCGGAGAGGGGAAATCGTCGCCATAATCGTCATCAACCTTTCTCCATCGATAATTCCATGATGCTCTTCATCATTCGTGAGTAATCTCATCGTAGGCTTGCTGGACGGTGATGAGTTGGATGAGATCTATCATGTAATCGAGTTAGTTCTTGACGGGGATTGATCCCTAGTATCGACTATGTTCTAGATTGATGTTGCTACTACTTGGCTATGCTTAATGCTTGTCACTAGGGCCCGAGTGCCATGATTTCAGATCTGAACCTATTATGTTGTCGCCAATATATGTGTGTTTCAGATCCTATCTTGCAAGTTGTAGTCACCTATTATGTGTTATGACCCGACAACCCCGGAGTGACAATAGCCGGAACCACTCCCGGAGATGACCATAGTACGAGGAGTTCATGTATTCACCGCGTGTTAATGTGTTGGTCCGGTTCTTTATTAAAAGGAGAACCTTAATATCTCGTAGTTTCCATTAGGACCCCGCTGCCACGGGAGGGATGGACAATAGATGTCATGCAAGTTCTTTTCCCTAAGCACGTATGACTACATACGGAATACATGCCTACATTAGATTGACGAAAGGGAGCTAGTTGCATATCTCCCCGTGTTATAGCTGTTACATGATGAATCACATCCGTCATACTCATCTATCACCGATCCATTGCCTACAAGTCTTTCACTACTGGTTCTCGCTACGTTACTTTGTCTAGGCTTGCCCCTTGCTACAAAAGGGATTGGGCCACTTTGTTGTTACTGTTGCTATTGCTGTTACTTTGTTGTTGTTGCTACTGCTGTTCCTTGCTACTCCGCTGTTACTTGTTGCAAAAATTTGTTGGAGCTGTAGCCCGGGAAGCATTCTTCTCAAGAATAATCCCTCGTCAACATGCTGGCGGCATTGATACAACATTTAGGAATAGTCTGTCGTCAACACATCTTTTCTGGCACAGTTGCTATTATAATACCTTGCTACTGATACATTGCTTACAGACACTAATCTTTCAGGTGTGGTTGAATCTGACACATTCAGCTGCTAATACTTCAGAATATTCTTTCGCTTTTCGTCTTGGCGAATCTACAAAGTTGGGTCGAATACTCTACCCCACAAAAACTGCTGCGATCCCATACGCTTGTGGGACATCAAGGCTATTTTCTGGCACCGTTTCCGGGGATTGCCAACAGGAAGCACGACCATCATTTATAGTTTAGAAAGGAAGAACGACTACCATCGCAAATGACGTACGTCGCAACCAAGTGGAAGCAAGACTACCATCGCAAGCACGGCAAACATTGAAAGGAAGCACGATGACCTTTGGTTCAATGGTGTTCGAACTATGCCTAATCCCAAATTTTGTTTTAGAGAAGCAAGTTTTGATTTCTTTGGAAGCAATAGTTCAGTTTGTTTCAAACCAATGCAAGTGTTTCAAGTTCAAATACACGGTACAAGAACACAAAATTAATCGAAGCACGTGAAGGAATCATTCAAGCACATGAAGGAAGCAAAATGAGAAGAGATGATGAGGACCAGCTAGAGTACGCGAGCAACCCATGACCATGGTGTTCCTGTCATCACAGACTTTTAAATTGATAGATGTACCTGCACCGCTAAAAAAATGAACCTAAGCTTGTATGAAGTATTGAAGGAAATTTTTGATAAGCAAATCAGTGCAAATATGTATCATGTAAGAAGCATGCAATAGGAACATATGATGTATTGTAATATCAACAACTTGTAGGTATAGTACATTTGTAATATGTCAGATGCATAAAACATGAACATAAAAGCATTTTCTATTTTCCTATTGATGAATCTAAATTTATTTCTAGTTAAAATGGAACCAAATTTTGTTCAGCACCTAATCAAATTTATTTTGAATCCATATAGAAGAAAATTTCTAATCAACATGGAATCCAATCGAAAACAAATTTTGGCAACTAATAAGTAGCAACACAATATTTTAGACCGATGCACATTTTATTTTGCGCTTGAGGAAATTATAAAGAATATTGGAAACAAGAAGTGTTGTGTAAGGCAAGGTTGTCAGACTCGCGATTTTGAATCAGATCAGAGCTCTGTTGGTAGGATCGGGAATCGTAGAATCATAACTACTAGGATCGTAGAAACTTAGATTCTATGAGAAAAATCGTAGAATCGGAGGGGCTACTTTGGATCATAAATTCGTAAGATTCTAAGACTTGAGTCACGATTCTGACAACTTTGGTGTATGGAAATACAGTCGCTCGATGCAATTTCAAGAATGTTGGAAACATGAAGTGTTTTGTAAGGAAAAAAAATGTGATTCGTAAGGATAAAAATTGCATTCAGAAATCTTTATGCCACAATCCTTCCATAATTAATTTCCTCAAAATGCTCCATTGGTTTCCTAAATACCTTGGATTAGTGACCCCAAATTACGTGCTTCTACTTCTGAACAAACTTGCTTCCAAATCAGTACTACATCCAACGGGTCACGAGGCTATGATCCAACGGCAGAACACTAGTCTGATGGGAGGCTAGGAATCAATAGTCTGATTCCTAGTGCTTCCAGATAGTAATTTGCATGGGTCATAAGGCTGCATAAAAAATAGTGAGTGTTTAATGCATGATAATTAAAACCATCATGTAGCACATATAGAGAAATTGTGGTTAATGATATTGATGTGGTGATATGAAAAGGTGTGAGTGCATATTCATTAATTTAGAGAGGTGTCAATATTAAGAGATGTCAAAACTTCTTGAACATCTAAATTTTTTAGAAGGAATGGTGATGGTGTGTGAGCATTTCTATTCCTCATGCAAAACTTAATGTTGTTTCGAGTCGGAGTCGCACGATGGTTAACTCCTGCCAACCCTCTCCCTCGGGGAATGCGAATAGTACTTTGATTTTTGATAAGACTAATAAAACTTTGCAACAAATATATGCCTTCTTTATGACTAATGTGACACCATGGACATACACAATCTCACCTCCTCATTTTTTACTGGGAACTGTAGGGAAACCCCCCACAACATTTATAACTTTTATTGAAAGAGAGTTACAAATGTTAGAAGGAGTAACTTAAAAGTACAGCTGAGGAACTAAAAGAAAACTAATATACAAGGATAATATGCAATCTCACCTCCTCATATTTTCTAGCCTCCCCAGTACGCGCATAGCCAATTCTCACCTCGACAATTGGTGCAACTTTCGCCGGTGCATCCAAACCCCGTGACACGATACGCACTGTTGCACATAAGCCTTATTATATTCTCCTCAAAACAACCACCATACCTATCAATTATGTCATTTCTATAGCCATTGTGAGATATATTTCCATGCAAATTCCATCATGACTTCACATGATTAGTTCGCTCATCTTCATATTGCTTTGCATGATCATATAGAGCTGAAATAGTATTTGTGGAAAAGCCGTTGTTCATAATAGCATTTGTGGCAAAGCCACCAATTATCATATGATGAATACATGTCATGCTAAATCATTGCACATCCTAGTACCCTGCCAGAGGCATTCATATTTGAGTCATGTTGCTTCATAGTTCATGATATCGAGTTACCTATGAGTTGTAAGTAAACAAAAGTGTGATGATCTTCGTTATTAGAGCACTATCTCCGTGAGGAAATAAATATGGGGGGGGGTCCAAATGAGCCCACCATATATGAATAAAAATAAAATGAATGAGATAAAAAGAGAGAAGGGACTTTACTACTATCCTTTACCACACTTGTGCCTCAAAGTTGCAGCATGTTCATCATACAGAGAGTCTCATGTTATATCATTCATATGTTAGTGGGAATCAAAAAAAATAGAAACTTGGCTTGTATATTACGATGATGGGCTTCTTCAAATGCCCAAGGTCTTCATGAGCAAGCAAGTTGGATGCACACCCCACCTAGCTTCAGTGGAGTTTTCATACACCTATAGCTCTAGTGTATCATTTGCATGGCATTCCCTACTCCTTCTGTGAATATCTATCGACGGGCATCTCCATTGCTTGTTGGTACGCCTTGTTGATACGAGGCTATCTTCTCCACTTCTAAACCCCTTTAAAACCTACCACCTTACTCTATTCGACCTATATGCTATGTCCAATGGTTCACGCTCATGTGTTGCGTGAAGAATAAAAAGTTGATGCATAATGAAAAGGTACGATCCAATTTCCTGACTTGGGCACCGTGGTGCTTGACATTTGTAGTTATGTGGTGCAGGAGGAGCCATGCCTTGCTAATCTAATAAAGATGGATAGGGGTGAAACAATCTTTGAGAATCGTACACTTTGAAAAAATAATTGTTTTGCTGATTATAATTATAAATACTGATGTGTTAATATTTGTTAATTCATCGTTTCTCAGTGAGCATACATGCAGAAGATTACATCATGGATAGCATGTCACATCAGCAATTTTGTTTTTATCATTTACCTACTCAAGGACGAGCATGAATTAAGCTTGGGGATGCTTGATACGTCTCGAAAGTATCTAAAATTTTAGATTGTTCCATGCTATTATATTATCATTTTAGAACACTTTTTATGTACTTATCTATCAATTCATATTAGTTTTGAGCACAAACCTACTGACCAACTGCCCAGTACGAGTTGTTGTTTTGTGCGTGTTTTTCCACTTTTCAGGTATTCAGTACCAAACAAAGTCCACCTGACCTAAATTTTTTTGTGAATTTTTTGGACCAAAACATGACTGTAGAGCATTGGAAGCACGCTGCAGAGTGCACAACAGCCCGACAAGCCACCACGGTGTGACCTGTGGGGGATGATGGCTTGTGGCCCCCTCGTGGCTCTCCCAACCCAGTTCTATGGCCTATAAAATCTCATCTACCCTAAAAAATATAAAGGGAGGTCCCGAAATACTTCTTACGCCGTCAAAAGTCTTTGTTCCGACGGAAGGTCATCTAGAGCTCCATTCTGGCGCTCTGCCGGAGGGGGATTGATCACAAAGGGCTTCTTCATCAACCTTGCTTCCCTCATGATGATGTGTGAGTAGTTCATCATAGACCTACAGGTCCATAGCCCGTACCTATATGGCAATCTATCTCTCTTTATCTCTCTCTCTCTCTCTCTCTCTCTCTCTCTTTGTTCTTCAATACAATGATCATCACATCTTCGCTTTGATCGATATGATGTAACTGTTTTGTACGGTGCGTTTGTTGGGATCCGATGAATTGTGGGTTTATGTTCAGATTATTAATGATAAATATTTGATTCTCCTCTGATATATAATATGATTCTTATGTGCATGATTATGATAGCTTCATAATTCTCTTTGATCTATTGAAATAATTTGGCCAACTAGATTGATATTATTCGGTGAGGGAGGTGCACTATAGTAGGTTCAACCTGGCGAGTTTCTATATCCCAGTGACAGAAGGGAACAAGTTGCATCTTTGTGTTGCTGCTAATAATGGTAAAACAATGGGATTTATTTACATTGGTTGAGTTTACTTTGTCTACATCATGTCATCTTGCTCTAAGCATTACTTCGTTTGTCATGAACTTAATACGTAGAAAGGAAAGCATAGAAGCACTCTTGAAGTGAAGTAATAGTAATATGTGCACACATGAGTCCGCCTATTTGTTTATGGATGTGATGCCTATATTTACATGATCATTATCGTGAATATCGCATAACTATCTGCTCTCCTATCAATTGTCGAACAGTAATTTGTTTACCCACCGTGTACTATTTTTATGAGAGATGCCATTAGGGAAAAATATGGCTCGTGAGTCTATTCACGACATATTGCTAAAACCTCCAATACATTGCTGAAATTTATTTGCTTTTATTTTATTTTTCATTTTACAATTATCTACACACCTCATTTGCATGCAAATAATGAGACCAAGGGGATTGATGACCATCTTGCGTGCGTTGGATGCAATCTGTTTGTTCTTTTGTGTGCAACCTCTAAATACAATTGTGGTTGATATTCCTATTAGTTCGATAAAAAATGGTTTCATAACTAAGGGAAATACTTACCCGCATTGTGATGCGATAAAATGTTCCTCTTCATGGAAAACCCAATGCAGATCACAAGTATCAAGTATATGTACTCAGTGGGGAACTTATTTGGGATAGAAAAGATCTAAAGAAAGAAAACATGTTAAAGGAGCCATGACCATATAACTTGTATGTGAATGTAAACTACCATAATCATTACATTGTCTTCCATGTCCAACATCAACACTTGACCATTATCTAATATTTGGTGGGGGCTCACAATCATAAAAGATGACTAAGATGGTGTATTTATATGTGAGTCTTCTCTCCTCTATCATACTCTTTCTTGGATTGCATCAATGACTAATACTATGTTTCTTTACTATCAACAACTTTTATCACTTATACGTTTTTTAATGTGAAGTCATTACTTCTCATGAGGTAAGCATACAAGTAAAGCACACAAACTCAACTAATATTTACGATATGACTCTCATACTCAATTACAAGGAAAGATGGATCTCAAAGCAAAAGTTCTAAGCAAAGAAAATCTGAAATTTTATTTCTCTAAATCACAAAACAACTAAAGATAAAACTAAGATAGATGGTAATGGTTGAAGCACTACTCCAATTAGAGAATTTACCATCGCGTGTTCTTTGTTGTCTGCCAGCGGACGACAAAGAAGGTCTTTGTCGTCGGCTTCCAAAAAATAGACGACAAAGAAGGGACTCATGGAAATTAAGGTATTTGCCATTAGGCCATTCATTGTCGTCTGCTAGCTGACGGCAGAAAGCCTAGAAGCAGACGGAAAAGGACCGAGATGGGCCCACTAGGTACTGGGGCATGTTAGGTAAAATGGGTGCCCTCTTTGCCGTATGCGAGCAGACAGCAAAGCGCACGGCCTCCCTCCCACCGTTAGTCGCCCCCACCTCTCTATCTCTCCCCCTCCCTCCCTCCCTCAGATCCCCTCTACCTCCCTCCCGCCGCACCCCGACGCCCACTACCTGCCGCCCCTTCCAATGGCCGCCGCCCCGTAGGAAGCCCCCTCCTTGTGGCCCCCTCTCTCTCCCCCTCTCTTGCTCCACCCCACCTCCTCCCTCCCACCTCAACGACGCCCCATCACGTTGAGCCCCCTCCCAAGTGTCGCCCCACCTCCACCCTCCCACTGCGGCGAGCCCCCCAAGCGCCGCCCCACCTCCACCCTCCCACCGCGCCGATCCCCCCTCCCCTATGACGTCCCTCCTCCATCGGCCCTCCTCTAATGAGTATTTGCAAGTCTTTTTTTTTCATTTTATTGCATGTGTTGTAGTTACTGTTAGTTTAGGTTGCTTTTAGGTCTTTTTTGCTCTTAGTAGTTAATGTTAGTGTTGTTAGAGCATATTTCTCCGTACGTGGTTTTCGTAATTGATGACAATCCATATGGACTACTGGTTTCCTTAAGCTATATTCAAAGGATTTGTCCATAGGCACTTCTTGAAGTACATCTATTGGTTTAAAGGAGTTTATATGATGACCAAGGTGGTATTCAAGGTATTATCCAATGATTGGTCATAAAGACACAAGGTTGATGAAGACTAAGCAAATAGTAAATCAAGATGATCAACACACAAAGCATATAACATGTATCGAGAGGGATCAAGTGCTCCCATGGTATGGTAAGCATTGTCCATAACGCTTTTGTGTACTAACCCATGGTCTTCGTGAGAGTTCTATGTGGGGTTAAGTGTGTTTCCATGGGCTTGCATCAAGAGGAAGATCTCATACAACCTTTGGAGGATGAATTCAAATGGTGATTGTCATCAAGATTGCGGTGTGCAAGTTCAAGTGGAGCATCACAAAGATATCATGCTTGAAGCTTGCCGTCCATTGTGGTGGCAATGGATTTGTGAAGATGTGTTGGAGAGTGGATCACCCATAGTGAGTAGGGGGGAGCAATCAACTAGTATTCATCAAACCAACGCAATCAAGAAAGGTGGTCCATCTCCAGGAATCCAATATCATTATCATCTAGCTCAAGAGGACTAGGTGCAAGGTATAGGTTTGCCCCTGATAGGTTTTTCTATTTTAGGATAGATTGTCGTTCTATCAAGAGGGGACCCTCAAGTGAGTAGTTTGATCATATCGTTCGTTGAGAGCTCAAACCATTTGCATCCTTGCATCATATTTCTTGGTTCTTGTTTGGTGTTTCTTTTTGTGAGTTTAAAGCTTATGGTCATCTTCATGACAAGCTCGAGTTCATAAAAAACGGAGTCCATATGCATCTTCTATGATGTTTTCAATGTTGGAAGTTTTTGCTCGTTATTCATTCATAGAGGTCTCACATCTCTATATCATCGTTGTTTGGATATCACTTGTCGTCTTGAATCCAACAAGCTTGATTTTGCTTGATTCGGAGCTCGTATGCGAAAGTTATCGCAGTTTCAGTACTAGAGCTGCTTTTCTCTAAACAAGCGGTAGTACCGTTTGGTACCATAGTAGTACTGCTTGGGCGGTAATTTCGCTGTGTAAAGAGCGGACATAGTTTTTTACTACTGCCCTCAGGTGGTAGCACCACAAAACCATGTCCGGTACTACTGTGCCGTATTTTTGCACAGCCGCAGCCTCAGGGGAGGTAGACATGGAACTAACTTTTTACTTCCATGTACCTCGTGTGACAGTTGGATACTACCATCCCGTAGTACCATAAGGGCGTGCAGTAGTACCGCTCGTTGCCCCGTGTTGTAGTTCCTCCCTCTGCGACTACCGTGCGTGCGGTAGTACAGCTATGCTCGGGCTGAAAGTGGGGGTAGCAGCTGGATTCTTCCCCCCCCCACTATAAAAAGGGGGTCTTCTTCCCCAATGGTGATCTATCCATTGAGCTCGTGTTCTTTCCCCATTGTTGACCTTCTTCGAGCTTGCTAACTCTCAATCCCTCCAATGATTCTTGCTCCTTTTTGAGGGAAAAGACAGAGGAGATCTAGATCCACATTTCCAGCAATCACTTTATCCTCTAAGTGAGGGGAACCCCTTGGATATAGTTCTTGGTGTTCTTCTTTGTTCTTCCTCTCATTCTCCACCATAGAATTAGTTGTTGTGGTGGGATTTGGGAGTGAAGGAGTTGGGTACTCAGTGTGCCCTTGCCATTGCATTTGGTGCATAGATTTGAGTTCTCCACGGGGATACGTGGAAGTCAAGTTTGAGAAGCTTATTACACTTTGGTACTTGGTACCCTAGAGATTGTTCTTCGTGGATGCTTTGGCGTCCTAGTAGCTTGGTGGTGCCTTAGAGCTCAATCATTGTGTTGTAAAGCTCCAGGCAAGCGTGGGGGTCTCCAATTAAGTTCTGGAGATTACCCCGAGCATTTGTGGTCACCTTGAAGCCATATGCTATTGTGGTGAAGGTTCATGGTGTTGTTGGGAGCCTCCAATTAAGTTGTGGAGATTGTCCCAACCTTGTTTATACAGGTTCGGTGACCGCCCTCAAGGGTCCCTTAGTGGAATCACGACATCTTGCATTGTGCGAGGGCGTGAGGAGATTACAGTGGCGTTAGTGGAATCTTGGGGAGCATTGTGCCTCCATGATGACCCACAAGTGTAGGGGATCTATCGTAGTCCTTTCGATAAGTAAGAGTGTCGAACCCAACGAGGAGGAGAAGGAACTGACAAGTGGTTTTCAGCAAGGTATTCTCTGCAAGCACTGAAATTATCGGTAACAAATAGTTGTGTGATAAGATGATTCGTAGCAAGTAGCAAGTAACAAAAGTAACAAAGGTGCAGCAAAGTGTCCCAATCCCTTTTGTAGCAACGGACAAGCCTGGACAAACTCTTATAGTAGGAGAAACGCTCCCGAGGACACATGGGAATTTCTGTCAAGCTAGTTTTCATCATGTTCATATGATTCACGTTCGCTACTTTGATAGTTTGATATGTGGGTGGACCGGTGCTTGGGTGCTTCCCTTACTTGGACAAACATCCCACTTATGATTAACCCCTCTCGCAAGCATCCGCAACTACGAAAGAAGAATTAAGACAAAGTCTAACCATAGCATTAAACTAGTGGATCCAAATCACCCCCTTACGAAGCAACGCATAAACTAGGGTTTAAGCTTCTGTCACTCTAGCAACCCGTCATCTACTTACTACTTCCCAATGCCTTCCTCTAGGCCCAAATAATGGTGAAGTGTTATGTCGTCGATGTTCACATAACACCACTTGAGGAAAAACAACATACAACGCATCAAAATATCGAACGAATACCAAATTCACATGACTACTTATAGCCAGACTTATCCCGTGTCCTCAGGAACAAAAGTGACTACTCACAAAGCATAATTATGTTCATGACCAGAGAGGTATTGAATAGCATCAAGGATTTGAACATATAATCTTCCACCGAGTAATCCAACTAACATCAACAACAAAGAGTAATTAACACTACTAGCAACCTTACAAGTACCGATCGGAGTCGCGAGACGGAGATTGGTTACAAGAGATGAACTAGGGTTTGGAGATGAGATGGTGCTGATGAAGATGTTGATGGTGATGTGTCTCCTCCGATGAGAGGAGTGTTGGTGATGACGATGGCGGCTATTTCCCCCACCGGGAGGGAAATTTCCCTGACAGGACGACCCTGCGGAGCTCTAGATTGGTTCTGCTCAAGTTCCGCCTCGTGGCGGCGGCGAATCCTCCCGAAAGCCTCCTCCTAATTTTTTTGGAAAAAAACCCTCCTTATAGCAAAAGATGGAAGCCAGAGGGGCAACAGGGGGCCCACAAGCCACCTAGGCGCGGCCAGGGGGGTGGGCCGCGCCTGGCAGGCTTGTGGCCTCCTGGTGGCTCCCCTCTGGTACTTCTTCCGCCCAGTATTTTTTTTAAGTTCCAAAATAATTCCTCGTTGATTTTCATGGCTTTTGGAATTGTGCAGAATAGGTCTCTCAAACTTGCTCCTTTTGAGACCAGAATTCCAGCTGCCGGCATTCTCCCCTTCATGTAAACCTTATAAAATAAGAGAGAAAAGACATAAGTATTGTACCATGAAGTGTAATAACAACCCATAAAGTGGTAAATATCAACATAAAAGCATGATGCAAAATGGACGTATCAACTCCCCCAAGATTAGACCTCGCTTGTCCTCAAGCGGAAGCCGAGATCAATAAATATGCCCACATGTTTAGAGATAGAGGTGTCTACAAACAAGATACGGACATGCAGGCATCATGATCATAATCAGAACAACAATATCATCATATAATCTCTTATGATAAAGTGATAATTCCTTCACAAAGTAAACTATGGATCAAGAACCTTATTGAGAATTAACAACAAATAGCCTTTAGTCATTGAAGCAATTGCAATTTATCATAACGTCGGAAAGAGTCAAATAAGAGCTTGTAAAGCAAATCCACATACTCGATCATCCTTTCGTCTTCTACAATTGCTAAAACTCACGTGGTACCCATGAGATCAAAGTTTCATACTTTAAGGAGTGTTCACAATCATAGATGGTGTCAAATATGATATATTTATATGTGAACCTCTCCTTCTTTATCACTTCCTATTAATTGCAACAATGACCAAGGTCTACGTTTGTTCACCCACAACAAGTTTCAATCATCATTCTTTTTATATGTGAAGCCATCACTTCCCATAAGATCTTTACATGATCTTTCATGCTTTTGTTCTTTTATCATTCTTTTCTTTAGATCATGGCATGAGGAAAGGCCCTTAAATAAAACACTCTTTATTATATGACTCACGAGCTTAAATACATTGGGGGACACAAAGCAAAACTCAAGCCTAGAACACTAAGAACTTTATTCTACTAGAGAAAGATAAAACCAAAAAGGACCAAACTAAGAAAAAGGTAAAGGCAAAAGATGTGATGGTGATACGATATCGGGGAAACTCCCCCAAGCTTGGCACAAGCCAAGGGGATTGCCCATACCCACGCCTAATTGTCTTCCTTCGAAGGTGATGGTGGTGGAGTTGTCCTGTCTTTTGATTCCAAGAGGGCCATCAATCTTTGATTTATACCTTGGAGCTCTGTGATATGTTTCTCCATCAAAACAACTTCACGGGTGAGATAAGTATTACGAACATGAGTTATTTCACATAACCTCAAGAGCTCGATCAAGGATGGAGGTAAAAGGTGGAGGTAGGGTTGAAGAAAATCCTCTTCCTCAACTTCTTCCTTGTTGAGCACAGATTGCCCTTCGTCCAACGCCGGATTCTCCACCTTACTTTTTCCCTTAGTTTCTTCAAGCAGCCTCTCCTTGGCCTCCATGGCCTCCATTCTTTTTAGATCAGCATTAACTTCTTCATAGACTTGAGGGAGATTGTTCTCCCCGACAGATTCCTGAGAAAACATCCTTGCCCTAAATATGCGGAAAAAATAGGCTCGAAATGAAAGCAGAGGATATTTGCACGGTACGAGGGTCAGACCTTCCGGGAGAATATATAATGAATTTTCCCCGACCAAAAGGAGTACTCCGCAAGAAAATGGAGTCCGGGGGGCACACGAGGTGCCCACAAGCCACCCACGCGCGACCAGGGGGTAGGCCGCGCCTGGCACGCTTGTCGCCTCCTCGTGCGCTTTCCGGACTACTTTATTTTTTCTATTTTTCTAAAAATTCTAAAACGGAGAAAAATTGCTACTGGAAAAGTTTTGGAGTCGGTTTACTTACCGCATCACATACCTCTTCGTTTGTGGAGTCTGAAACAGGCTGATAAATATCCCTTACGTACTCCTCCGGAGTTATGGTATTAATTAGATTGCTTTCAACATTTATGGGAGTACCTGAGATATAATGCTTCATTCCTTGCCCATTTACAACTCTCGGAAAATTACCTTCCTTGTTGTTGATCTTGATGGCACCGGAATGATATACTTCCTCAACAATGTAAGGACCTTCCCATTTAGAGAGAAGCTTGCCTGCAAAAAATCATAAACGAGAATTGTATAGCAAGACATAATCACCTACATTGAACTCACATTTTCGTATCCTTTTATCATGCCACCTCTTAACTCTTTCTTTGAACAACTTGGAATTTTCATATGCCTGAGCTCTCCATTCATCAAGTGAGCTAATATCAAATAACCTCTTCTCACCAGGAAGTTTGAAATCAAAGTTGAGCTCTTTGATTGCCCAATAAGCCTTATGCTCTAGCTCAAGAGGTAAATGACATGCTTTATCGTAAACCATTTTTTACGGAGACATGCCCATGAGATTCTTATAAGCAGTTCTATAAGCCCATAGTGCATCATCATGCTTCTTAGACCAATTCTTTCTAGACCTATTAATAGTCTTTTGCATAATTAGTTTAATCTCTCTATTGCTTAGCTCTACTTGACCACTGGACTGAGGATGATAGGGATATGCAACTCTATGGTTGACATCATACTTAGCAAGCGTTTTACGGAAAGCACCTTGAATGAAATGTGAACCACCATCAGTCATCAAATATCTAGGGACTCCAAATCTAGGGAAAATAATTTCTTTAAGCATCCTGATAGAGGTGTTGTGATCAACACTACTAGTTGGGATAGCTTCTACCCACTTAGTAACGTAATCAACAGCAACTAGGATATGAGTATACCCGTTGGATTTTGGAAAAGGTCCCATATAATCAAAACCCAAACATCAAATGGTTCAATGACAAGTGAATTATTCATAGGCATTTCTTGACGTTTATTGATATTACCTATCCTTTGACATTCATCACAAGACATGACAAACTTACGGGCATCCTTGAAGAGAGTAGGCCAATAGAAACCTAATTGCAATACCTTGTGTGCAATTCTATCTCCCGCATGGTGTCCTCCGTAAGCCTCGGAGTGACACTTCTGTTGGATCTATCCCTGTTCATGCTTAGGTACATACCGTCTAATAACACCATCAACTAATTCTTTATAAAGGTGAGGATCATCCCAAAAGTAATGTATCACATCAAAGAAGAATTTCTTCTTTTGTTGGTAAGTGAAACTAGGTGGTATATATTGGCAACAATATAATTTGCATAATCAGCATACCACGGTGTACTACGTGAAGCACTGATGACATTCAATTGCTCATCAGGAAAGCTATCATCAATAGGTTGTGGGTCATCAAGAACATTCTCCAACCAAGACAAGTTATCTGTTACTGGATTCTCAGCAACCTTCCTATCAACAACATGCAAATCAAATTCTTGTAGCAAGAGAACCCATCTGATAAGTCTAGGTTTAGCATATTTCTTCTCCATGAGGTACTTAATAGCAGCATGATGAGTGTGAATAGTAACCTTGGAATCAACAATGTAAGATCTGAACTTTTCACATGGAAACACGACTGCTAAAAATTCCTTTTCAGTAGTAGCATAGTTTCTTTGGGCAACGTCTAGAGTTTTACTAGTATAGTAAATAACATTCAACTTCTTATCAACTATTTGTCCTAGAACAACACCAACAGCATAATCACTAGCATCACACATAATCTCAAAAGGTAAGTTCCAATCAGGTGGTTGAACAATAGGTGCAGTTATCAAGGCCTTCTTAATTATTTCGAAGGCTTCATCACAATCATCGTCAAAAACAAAAGGAATATCCTTTTGCAAGAGATTGGTAAAAGGCCTAGAGATCTTAGAAAAGTCCTTAATGAACCTTCTATAGAAACCAGCATGGCCAAGGAAACTTCTTATACCTTTGATATCTATAGGGCATGGCATTTTATCGATCGCATCAACCTTAGCCTTATCGACTTCAACACCTCTTTCAGAAGTTTTATGTCCTAAGACGATGCCTTCATTAACCATAAAGTGGCACTTCTCCCAATTCAAGACAAGGTTGGTATCTTTACATCTCTGCAAAAATCGATCAAGGTTGCTGAGGCAATCCTGAAAAGAAGACCTGTAAATGGAGAAGTCATCCATGAAAACCTCAACAATCTTTTCACAAAAGTGAGAGAATATAGCCATCATATATCTTTGAAAGGTAGCACGTAAATTACATAAGACAAAAGGCATACGTCTGTAAGCAAAGGTACCGAAAGGGCAGGTAAAAGTGGTTTTCTCCTGATCAGATTATGCAACAGGTATTTGGGAGAAACCAGAATAACCATCTAGAAAGCAGAAGTGTGTGTGTTTAGACAATCTTTCTAGCATTTGGTCAATAAAAGGCAAAGGGCCGGTAATGATCTTTCCTAGTGGCCTTATTCAATTTCCTAAAATCAATCACCATCCTATAGCCAGTAATAATCCTCTGTGGGATCAATTAATCTTTATCATTAGGGACAATGATAGTACCTCCCTTCTTAGGGACACAATGCACCGGACTTACCGAATCACTAAACCAACAAGATAGATAATACCTGCTTCGAGGAGATTTAGTATTTCTTTTCTTACTACCTCTTTCATCTTAGGATTTAATCTCCGTTGATGATCGGCAACTGGTTTGGAATCAGGATCGGTATTAATTTTGTTCTGGCATAGAGTGGGACTAATGCCCTTAAGATCATCAAGAGTATATCCAATAGCAGCACGGTGCTTTCTCAGAGTTTTCAATAGTTTCTTTTCTTCATGCTCTGAAAGGCTAGCACTAATAATAACATGATATATCTTTTTTTCATCAAGATAAGCATACTTAAGAGTATCAGGAAACTGTTTAAGCTTGAACACAGGATCACCCTTTGGTGGGAGTGGATCTCCAAGCAGTTCAACAGGCAAATTATTCTTAAGGATATGATGTTGTTCAAAGATAACTCTATCTATCTCATTCCTTTCATCCATATGCATATCATTTTCATGCTCAAGCAAATATTGCTCTAAAGGATCACTAGGAGGCACACCAATAGAAGCTAGAGCAATAATTTCATCCTTGACAACTCTTTTTCATGAGGTTGTCTACCAAACTTGGAAAAATTGAACTCATGTGACACACCTTCAAAGCCAACAGTGACAGTTTGCTTCTCACAGTCAATATGAGCATTGCCAATATTGAGGAAAGGTTTGCCAAATAAGATGGGACAAAAGCTATCTTGTGTGGTAGCAAGAACGAAAAAATCAGCAGGATACTTAGTTTTACCACACAAGACTTCAACATCTCTAAGAATTCCCAAAGGGCAGATAATATCTCTATTGGCAAGTTGAATAGTGACATCAATAGGTTCCATCTCGACAGGTGCAATCTCGTCTTTAATTTCATCATATAAAGATTGAGGTATTGCACTAACACTAGCACCCACGTCACATAAACCATGATAACAATAATCTCCTATCTTAACAGAAACAACAGGCGTGCCAACAACAGGCCTATGTTTGTCTCTAGCATGAGGTTTTGCAATTCTAGTAGTATCTTCACAGAAGTGAATATCATGGCCATCAACATTGTCGGACAGGAGGTCTTTGATAATAGCAATGCTAGGTTCAACTCTAATTTGCTCAGGGGGTGTAGGTGTTCTAATGTAGCCCCTACGTATCACAGTTGAAGCTTTAGAATGATCCTTTATTCTAACAGGGAAAGGTGGTCTCTGAATGTAAGCACTAGGAACAATAGGATCATTATAAGCAATGACTTTCTCTTCAACTGGATTGGGTTTAAATACATTGTCTTCTAAGGGAGGATGATATTTAAACCACTTCTCTTTACGGAGATCAATATGAGCAGCAAATGATTCACACAATGAAGCTACTATCTCAGAGTCAAGTCCATATTTAGCGCTAAAATCACAAAAAGTATTTGTTTCAACAAAGGATTTAACGCAATCGAACTTAAGATTCATACCTGACTCCTTCCGTTCATCAAACTCCCAATCTTCAGTGTTGCATTTAATTCTTTCCAAGAAATTCCATTTGAAGTCAATATCTCTCTTCATAAATGAACCGGTACTAGAAGTGTCAAGCATGGTGCGATTATCAGGAGAAAGCCGAGCATAAAAGTTCTGAATAATAATTTCTCTCGAGAGCTCATGGTTGGGGCATGAATATAACATTGATTTAAGCCTCCCCCAAGCTTGAGCGATACTTTCTCTAGCACGAGGCCAAAAATTATAGATATAATTCCAATCACGATGTACCAAAAGCATAGGATAAAACTTTTGATGAAATTACAATTACAATCGGTTGTAGTTCCATGATCCAGTATCATCACACAGACTATACCATGTCAATGCTTTATCCCCCAAAGATAAGGGAAAGACCTTCTTCTTGACCTCATCCTCGGGCAAACCTGCAAGCTTAAATAAACCACAAACTTCATCTACATAGATTAGATGCAAGTCGAGATGTGATGTTCCATCTCCTGTAAAAGGATTAGCCAATAGTTTCTCTAGCATACCCAAAAGAATTTCATAACAAATATTTTCAGTAGGTGCAGCAGGTTGAGGAGCAACTCCTTGTTCTTCCGTTCGAGGTGAAGATACCCCAAACAAGCTCCTCAAAGGATTAGTTTCCATAGTGACAAGTGACAATAAATTTCAGCACACTATATATATGTTTCCTTACCAAATTCCACTTACCAAAGGCGCCTCTCTCCCCGGCAACGGCGCCAGAAAAGAGTCTTCATGACCCATAAGTGTAGGGGATCTATCGTAGTCCTTTCGATAAGTAAGAGTGTCAAACCCGACGAGGAGCAGAAGGAACTGGCAAGTGGTTTTCAGCAAGGTATTCTGTGCAAGCACTGAAATTATCGGTAACAGATAGTTGAGTGATAAGATGATTCGTAGCAAGTAGCAAGTAACAAAAGTAACAAAGGTGCAGCAAAGTATCCCGATCCCTTTTGTAGCAAGGGACAAGCCTGGACAAACTCTTATAGGAGGAGAAATGCTCCCGAGGACACATGGGAATTTCTTTCAAGCTAGTTTTCATCATGTTCATATGATTCGCGTTCGCTACTTTTATAGTTTGATATGTGGGTGGACCGGTGCTTGGGTGCTGCCCTTACTTGGACAAACATCCCACTTATGATTAACCCCTCTCGCAAGCATCCGCAACTACGATAGAAGAATTAAGAAAAAGTCTAACCATAGCATTAAACTAGTGGATCCAAACCATCCCCTTACGAAGCAACGCATAAACTAGGGTTTCAGCTTCTGTCACTATAGCAACCCATCATCTACTTATTACTTCCCAATGCCTTCCTCTAGGCCCAAATTATGGTGAAGTGTTATGTAGTCGACGTTCACATAACACCACTAGAGGAAAAACAAGATACAACGCATCAAAATATCGAACGAATACCAAATTCATATGACTACTTATAGCAAGACTTATCCCATGTCCTCAGGAACAAAAGTGACTACTCACAAAGCATAATTATGTTCATGACTAGAGATGTATTGAATAGCATCAAGGATCTGACATATAATCTTCCACCGAGTAATCCAACTAGCATCAACTACAAAGAGTAATTAACACTACTAGCAACCTTACAAGTACCAATCGGAGTCGCGAGACAGAGATTGTTTACAAGAGATGGACTAGGGTTTGGAGATGAGATGGTGCTAATGAAGATGTTGATGGTGACGAGTCCTCTCCGATGAGAGGAGTGTTGGTGATGACGATGGCGACGATTTCCCCCTCCTGGAGGGAAGTTTCCCCGGCAGGACGCCCCTGTTGGAGCTCTAGATTGGTTCTGCTCAAGTTCCACCTCGTGGCGGCGGCGATTCCTCCCGAAAGCCTCCTGATTTTTATGGAACGAAACCCTCCTTATAGAAAAAGATGTGAGCCAGAGGGGCAACAGGGGGCCCACAAGCCACCTAGGCGCATCCAGGGGGTGGGCCGCGCCTGGCAGGCTTGTGGCCTCGTGGTGGCTCCCCTCTGGTACTTCTTCCGCCCATTATTTTTTATAAATTCCAAAATAATTCCTCGTTGATTTTTACGGGTTTTGGAGTTGCGCAGAATAGGTATCTCAAACTTCTCCTTTTTCAGACCAGAATTCCAGCTGCCGGCATTCTCCCTCTTCATGTAAACATTATAAAATAAGAGAGAAAAGGCATAAGTATTGTACCATGAAGTGTAATAAAAGCCCATAAAGCGATAAATATCAACGTAAAAGCATGATGCAAAATTGACGTATCACTCCACACGGCTCCAAACAGAGATTAGCATCTGCAAGGGTGTGAACTTCGGGATACATCATCGTCTCCGCGTGGCTTGGTTATCTCTCACCCGAGCTCTTTACTTACGCACTTTACTTTGTGATAGCCATATTGTTTCTTGTTGTATATCTTGGTATCACTTAGTTATTTATCTTGTTTAGCATAAGTTGTTAGTGCACATAGGTGAGCCTAGTTGTTTTAGGTTTTATGCTTGACAAATTAAGTGTTAGTTTGATTCCGCATTTGTTCAAGCCTAAACCATAATTATTATAAAGCGCATATTCACCCCCCTCTAGGCGACATCCACGTCCTTTCAAGTGCTAATTAGTTTAGTGTATATGAGGTTATTGTTAGTTTAGGTTAATTAGGTTAGTGCAAAAAAAGAAGAAAATGAAGAAGAAGAAGAAGAAGAAGAAGAAGAAGAGGAGAAGAAGAAAAGAAGAAGAAGAGGGGGAGGAGAAGGAGAAGAAGAAAAAGAAGAAGAAGAAAAAGAAGAGAAGATGATAAGAAGAAGGGGAAAAGAAGGAAGAATAAGAATAAAAAGAAGAAGAGGAGGAGGAGGAGGAGGAGGAGAAGAAGAAGAAGAAGAAGAAAAAGAAAAAGAAAAAGAAGAGAAGAGGAGAACAGGACAAGAAGAGGGGGAGAAGAAGAGGAAAAAGTAAAAGAAGGAGGAAGAAGAAGAAGAAGAAGAGGAGGAGAAGAAAAGAAGAAGAAGACGACGATGAAGAAGAAGAAAAAGAGGAGAAGACGAGGAAACATAGAAGAAGAGGAGAAAGAAGAAGAAAAAGAGGAGAAGAGGAGGAGAAGAAGAGGAAAAATAGAAGAAGAGGAGAAAGAAGAAGAAAAACATGAGAAGAAGAACATGAGAAGAATAAGAGGATAAGAAACGAAGAAGAAGAAGATAACATAGAAGTGGAAAAGTAGTTATATATATATATATATATATATATATATATATATATATATTTCTATCAGGACTGAATATTGTGTCGATCATGTGGATTTAAATGTGCAGTTTTTCCGTCACTACAAGGGTCTAGTGTTTGACGACCTCCTTGTGTGTTCGACGAGCTTCTCCCTGCGGTTTGTGGGTGAGCACAAATGACATCTCCGCCTCCCCCCTTATTTTTCTCTGTTCCGGTCTTCGTGCACATGAAACTTGCTAGCTATAGGTAGATTAAATCATCAGTATGCGTGACGAGTATGTGTCTTCTGCTCGAAAAGGTTATAATTATTAATATATATGAATTTCATATATTTATAACCGTGATTCTTTCGAATTGTGCAATTTTATCCATGGACAACCCGAGTATGTGTAGATTGGGTTCGTTTTCCCATATGCTCTGCTTCGGATCCGATGCATAATTTCGTTAGTGCCTCCCTATTGTTCTTCGGGTACACATCCTCTCTGTTTATTGGCAAGACGTGTATCAGGAGAACAACGGGGGGGGGGTGCTACCAAAATTTTGCATTGTATCGAGAGCAGAGCATGGGAAAATGAACCCAATCTACACATACTCGGGTGGGATTAGGACCTATCTTTACCTATTAGTGTGTAGTTTGCATGGACGTAATAAACCGACAAACTTGATTAACTGATGAATATATATGTTGAATTATATATCTATATTTGTGTGTTTAGTAGCTAGGCAAGATGAGTGATCGTGCGTGAATGTACACCGGTCACACTAGTCAGAAAGAGACGACCAAAGAATGGTTAACAAAAACCAAGGAGTTTGTGAAAGCCGCATTTGCAAATGGATAGAGAAAAACCTGGTGCGTCTGTCCTGGGTGCGACAACTTTAAAAAGAGGACATAGGATGAAATGGGTAAACACCTACAAAAGAGGGGTTTTACGTCTGATTATACGGTGTGGACATTTCATGGTGAGTCTTCCCAACGTACCAGAGATGAGGTGGTTCGTCGTCACACCGACGAGCATGGTACCGGGATCGAAGACATGGTGCAAGACTTTGATGATGCTCGGGATTCGGACGATGAGATGGAGGAATGCGCAAAGGCCTTCTATGAAATGTTGGAGTCTTAAAAACGTCCTCTCCATGAGCACACTGAGCTTTGTCACCTGGATGCCATCGCACAAGTAATGGATCTGAAGGCTCAATTCAACTTGGGCAGAGAATGCTATGACGCGATGATGACACTATTTGAATGCAACCGTGTACCACCCGGACAAAATACTGTGTCCAAACTCCTCTGATTCCCAGATATTTGATATTGTTGATACATTGCCAAATTCTTGGATGGAGCGGTGATCCAAAAGGATTCCGTCGAAGAGTATGGCCTTCTGGCAAAGAATGGAGGCGACTATCCCGATTTCTTCTCTTCGTTCTGACAAACGGTAATTATCAATAGTGGACCTCATTTCATTTCTTGGTCTTATTTGCGGCTAAAGCAACAATCCTTTCGTATTAAATTTGTAGGCTAATTCAGAGTCTATGGGCGCCGAATTGAGACAAACCGCTAACGGGTTGACTATAAGGTTCGTTCATTTGAGCAATACAACATCAACAGGTATCTCTTTCATACCTATGGCAAAGAGCTATCTATGCCCTAACGGAAATCTATAAATTGTGGTGTCTCTGCAATCGGCAAAGGAGGTACCGAGTATTATGGAAGAGTTGAAGCAATTTAGGAACTTCAATTCTATGGTGAAAACCCACTGAACGTCGTAGTCTTCAAATATTATTGGTTCGAGTAGAAGGAGACTAGATGGACTCATGAACATATTGGGCTACTCAAAATCAAACAAAGTACCCATTTAGATGTTCCCGATGTCTATATTACGGCTCAACAGGCGACCCAAGTTTTCTGTCTACCGTGGGCCTGCCAAACTGATGAGAATCTCAATGGTTGGGATGTTGTTTATGAAGTTCTGCCACATGTTAGATCACCGCCCCCCATGAAGAGGATTATGAACCTCACATTAAAAAAGACACATATGACGGAAAATTATTCCAGGAAACACTTCTTTCCAAGAAAAATTTCAAGAACCGCTCTACTTCACCCAGAACATGGAAGTAGACACCGATAGTGAATTCGACTTCACCCCTGAGCCAGTACCGACAGAGCCAGAAATAGAAGAGGTTACTGCTACAGATGACCTCTCAATGCTTGACCAATTACATAAAGGCCTTCCACATGTTGATGCCGCTGAACCCGTTGAGCATGCCATTCATGACGACAAGCGTGATAGTGATGATGATGATGCATTTATTGATCCCGAAGCATATATAGATGATCCCGACTATTATTAGTTTGTATGCATCCCAACTTAAATTATATATGTAGATATTATTATTCAGGTGAGGTATTCAATTTTTTTATGTTCTACTAATTCTTTTACTCTTTGTCATGATAGGTGTTCAAAGATGATGGGCGCGGGTCCAGATAGCTCTGTGGGTATTTATTCATCGGCGGCCCATGTGAGGGGTACTTCCATTCCTCCGTTGATAGTCTGGAGACACCCCTTGTTGCCCACCAGCAGTGGAGGTTGGGTAGGGAAGAAGGTGAAGGGTACAAGAGTTGGCCACGGGAGAGGTAGGTGGACTGTTGCGTCGTCCTAGCTGTCACCCCTAGCTCGTTCACCCGAGCACATGACTACTACGGTGGACCCATTTGAGGTGGATGCTACGAGGACTCCGGGCCACAAGCCTCGGGTCGACAGGCCTTCGGTCCATGAGACACCAATCTTAGAGGTTTCGGCCCATGAGACTGCTGTACCAGGGGCTACGTCACATGAGACTTCGGTCCCAGAGGCTTCGTCCAACGAGACTCGGGACCAGGGCCTACGTCCCAGGAGACGTCCAGATGGGGTACTTGGTCGGATCAGACCGAGGGGTTGGGTGGCCATGCTGTTGGTGGCGGGGATGAGCCTACTGATAGTGAGGGCGAGATGGTTGAACGGGTCGCCGTGTACCAGCGTTGTGGTACATGTCTCCTGCCCGTGTCGGCGACCCACGAGCATAGGTTGGTGCTTAGGCCTAGTGGGGAGAAGTAAGTGCATTTGCTATTTTTCTACCTTTTGCCTTCCCATTCCTTCAAATATCTAATGCATTGACCTTGTCATACTATAGGGGTTGGGATCACCCCCTTGGAATGTGCAAGCCAAACACCGTCCTTGATGTGCTTTGCCGGCAAAATTTCCCTCGATTTGTCACGTTGCCCGGTGAGGGTCAGGTTCCTCAACTAGGATTTAGCTGGGAGCACTACAAGGCTGCCCAGGCCCCGCCGGAGGAGATGATCGATGGTGTCTTGTGCCACATAAGGGCCGACATGGTGATCAACACATTTTGGGTAATTTCACCTTTTACACAATCCAAAATTAACATTATAGCTAGTTATTGTACTAATCAATGTTGTCTTGTTTGATTACAGACCTTCTACACGTGTGAGGAGGGATACGAGGAGGCCGCTGCCAAAGTTATTGATACAAAGTGCAAGCCCCTATTACAGAACTTACACCATGAGGCTCGGGTGTAGGTTGTTCGAGACTACTGCGCATCGTGTTGTATTAAGAAGGACAAGTGGTCGTGCTACGAAAAGTTTCTGAGGAAGGAGCAGTACATGAAGGTAATCACCTATTCTTAAGGCCTTGTACTTAGTTTCCTTGATTTGATTCGTAGGCATAATGCTCAAAGTTCTCTTTACTAACTTATAGGTGCCCCCGAGATGGTGTGCGGATAAGATGGATTGTTGGGAGGTGTTTGTGGATGAGTGGTGCACATGCCATTGAGGATCCGTCCACGACAATGCAAAGGACTGGTGTGCCCAAATGGTTGGTGTGCCACACCATTAAGGCAGCGCCAACTTATTTTAGTTCGGGCGGAACTGGGTATGTGGTTTGATTCATGATTCATGCAATTCATTCTTCATGCTATGTTGAGCCCTTTACTAATACTTTGTTGATCTCTTTTAGGCGCATCACAATAATACAGAGGTGCCAGAGGTGTACGACCTCTATGCCATGGCCCATACTGCCTCCTACAAGAAGGCCAAGGCATTATGTGATTCTGACCTCGATCATCAAGAGAAATTCACCAATATCTCCTCCAACCATAAGCTCGTGAGTTACAAGGAGGTGGGGAAGGCAAGGAAAGGGGAGGACTTCAACCCGAGCCAGCAACCTTTGGATCCAGAGATGGTGATGATATCTGGTGGCGGGAGGCCCCATGGCTCGATATCCAATGGAGATGGGCTGATACATTGTCCTCTCACCCTCTTGGAGGTCAAGGCGCGCCAAACGAGCTCCTGTCCTGAGATAAGGCCTCGTCCACGGCCAGTCGATCTCGCCATAAAGGTTAGTTATACAGATTCAGAAAACTTTCCTCCATTACATTGTGTGTGTGGCCATCGATGATTACAGTGTTAACGAGGAGTGGTGTTGCAGGCTGCTCTTTAGAGAGAGAGAAAGCGACAACCTATGCCGGTCTTTAGGAGCTTCTGCAGGAGATAGACCGAGTGGCGGTGGGGACGGCTCGCTTGTTGGAGGAGGAGAGGGCACATAATGAGGCGGCTCACCGGGCCATGTACGAGCTCCTTGTGGTCTGTTTGTTTTTCATAATAGTGAAATCATGCATGTAGTGTCTGTTTCATTACTAACTAATATGACTCACTCGTCAAACCAAATGTGTAGTCTATGTGCGAGAAGACCGGTTAGACCCCTCCACCGATGCCAATCATTTCTGCGGTTAGAACAATGAGTTTCATTTGAATGGTCATTAGTTACTAGTATTAACATTTTAGTGTCATCATGCTAACGAGACATTGCAAATTAATCTTTGGTGCGGAATAACTCCCGAGCCGCATCGCACAACTGTTCTCCAGGGCAACCTTCTCCAGGTGATACCGCCCCGAGCAACCCTGATGCTTCACATCCGCCATGACGACGACTCTATGTTTTCTCTAGTGTTCTTCTTAACAAACGCATACTTAACTATGTACATGCTAGTTAGCCATATTATGCCACATACCTCACTTATTTTCCCCAAGAAATACATACCTAGATAATTATCCTCCAAAATGACATAATTAGCTTATTTAGTTCATTTATGACATAATTAGCTTAGTTATGTCAAAAATGGCATAATATCCTTGGTTAGCTCATAAATGTTATATACTTAGTTTATTTTCCTCCAAAATGACATAATAATCTCAAAAGTAGCATAAAAGAACAAGAAATAATTTAATAGGAAAGAGGAGAAAAAGAAATAATATAAGAAGAAGAATGAGCTTCTTCTTTCTTTCTTCTTATTTTTCCTTCTCTTTCTTCTTCTTTTTCTTCGTCTTCTTCTTTTACGTCTTCACCTTGTTCTTCATCATAATCATCATCATCATCATCATCATCATAATCATCATAATCGTCATCATCATCATCATCATCATCATCATCTTCTTCTTCTTCTTCTTGTTCTTCTTGTTCTTCTTCTTGTTCTTCTTCTTCTTATTCTTCTTATTCTTCTTCTTCTTCTTGTCCTTCTCCTTCTCCTTCTCCTTCTCCTTCTCCTTCTTTTTCTTCTTCTACCTAGCTAATTATCCTCCAAAATGACATAATTAGCTTATGTAGTTCATTAACGACATAATTAGCTTAGTTAGGTCAGAAATGGCATAAGAATCTTGGTTAGCTCATAAATGTTATATACTTAGCTTGTTTTCCTCTAAAATGGCATAATTAGCTTAGTTAGGTCAAAAATGGCATAATAACCTTGGTTACCTCATAAATGTCATATACTTAGCTTATTTTCCTCCAAAATGACATGATTATCTTAGTTAGGCCAAAAATGGCATAATAACCTTGGTTAACTCAAAAATGACATGTACTTTGCTTATTTTCCTCCAAAATGACATAATAAGCTCAACAATGTCATTTACTGTTCTTCTTCTTCTCCTAGTATTCTTCTTCCTCTTCTAGTATTCTTCTTCGTCTTCTTCTAACTTTCTTATTTCCCATCTTGTAGATTTGATTTACTACATGGAAGCTGGCATTGATGGAGTGCTTTAGTTTTGTTTTTGTTTGTGTTGATGAACAATGTGGAACTATATGTATGCATATATGGATGAACAGTGTTAAACTTTGTATGGTGAAGGTTATTTTAATATGTATTATTCTTTTAATCTGGCCTAGCTCACTATATACCATATATGTGTTGTGAACTTTATATATTATAAATGTGATGTGAAAATGCAAGGAAATAATAGAAAACAAACAAAATAGGGGTAATATAGGAACTTCGTCCTCTGCAAACCGATGGCTAAGGCCTTTGCCGTGTGCAACCGATGGCAAAGGGGCCACGTGGCAGCTACTTGTGCAACCTGGGAGCACCAAGGCTGACCCACTTGGTCACTTTGCCGTCTACCTGGTGCTAGGCAGACGAGAAAGGAACAAGCAGGTAGACGACAAAGGGACATCCAGGCATACGACAAAGGGCATGGCACGCAGCTGGCTAGCGGAGGTCGAGTGACGTTAGCTCGCGGACGACAAAGGTTGTCGTTAGCCACCTAACGACGCTGACACCTATCCGATGTCGCCTAGCCCCTTTGTCGTCTCCCGGTCTTGGTAGGATGATTTAAAAGATCTTTTCTGTCCGCTTCCTCCCGGCAGAAGAGAAGAAGGTCTTTACCGTGAATTTTACTGCCGAAAGTTTTGCCATCTGCCAGCGGATGGCAAAGAACTTTGCCGTCCATGGACAGGTCCTTTGTCGTCCTCTATGCTAGACGACAAAGTAGCTGATTCCTGTAGTGAAATGATGGTGATACGATACCGGGACACCTCCCCCAAGCTTGTAACAAGCTAAGGGTGGTGCACATACCCATGTACATAGGCATCCTTCTTGGGCGATGGTAGTGATGGTGCAATGTCATTCTTCTTCTCCAGCCTACGACTCAGGATGAAATTCTCCTCCCTCAAGTCATTGTTTTCTTGCTCAAGCTTCAATATCTTTTTGCATAATGCCTCCTTGCTTTCCTGTAGAAATTGAGATTGGTTAAATTGGATCTTAGATTTGTTTACCCTGTTTGGGAGACTTGACTTCTTGAATTCCACGTGCATATCTCCAAGCTGAGGTAGTGGAGCTTCATCTTCATCTGAGCTCGCATCCCTTATCTCCTCCAATTCGGTGTCTTCCTCCTCATGCGTGGACCAAATGTAGGGATGGCTATCCCTATAGGATTTTTATAAGCAGTTCTATAAGGCATCATCAAGTTTCTTAGACCAATTCTTTATAGACCTATTGACAGTCTTTTGCAAGATTAATTTTACTTATCGGTTACTGAATTCAACTTGGCCACTAGACTAAGGATGACAAGGTGATGCAATTCTATGGTTAACACCATATTTACCTAGGAGTTTAGGAAAGCACCATGAATAAAATGTGAACCACCATGAGTCATTAAATATCTAGGGATCGAGAAAATGATGTCTTTAACTATTTTAATAGACGTGTTATGATCAACGCTACTAGTTGGAATAGCTCCTACCCACTTACTAATGTAATCAACAACAACTAAAATATGAGTATACCCATTAGCGGAAGAAAAAGGTCCCATAAAATCAAAGCCCGAGAAATCAAATGGTACAATAGCAAGTGAATAATTGATAGGCATTTCCCGATGTTTACCAAAGTTACCAACTCTTTGACATTCATCACATGAAAGGACATACATACGAGCATCTTTAAAAAGAGTAGGCCAATAGAAACCGGATTGTAATACCTTGTGTGTAGTTCTGCTACCAGCATGGTGTCCTCCGTAGGCCTTGGAGTGACACTTCCTCAGGATCTATTCATGTTCATTCTCAGGTATACAATGACTAATAACACCATCTACTCCTTTATAAAGACGTGGGTCATCCCAAAAGTAATGTTGTAAATCATAGAAGACTTTTTTTCTTTTCCTGATAGGTGAAGCTAGGCGGAATATGTTTACAAACAATGTAATTAGCATAATCCGCATACCAAGGAGTACTATGTGAAGTATTTATAACAACAAGTTGCTCATCAGAAAAATTATCATCAATAGGCAGTGGGTCAACAATAACATTTTCCATCCTAAACAAGTTATCTACTATAGGGTTTTCAGCTCCCTTCCTCACTATGATATGCAAGTCAAATTCTTAGAGTAAAAGCACAGTCTAGGTTTAGCATCTTTAATTTCCATAAGGTATTTAATAGTAGCATGATGAGTGTGAATAGTTACTTTAGAGCCAACGATCTAAGGTCTAAAGTTATCACATGCAAACACAATTGCTAAGAATTTTTTTAGTAGTAGAAAAATTTCTTTAGACACTTAATAACATTTCTCTAGGGTTTTACTAGCATACTTAATAACATTCTATTTCTTGTCTACTCTTTGCCCTAGAATAGCGCCAACAGCAAAATCACTAGGATCATACATGATTTCAAATGGTAAGTTCCAATCAGGTGGTTGAACAATAGGTGCAGAAATTAAGGCTTTCTTAAGTATTTCAAAGGCTTCTACACAATCATCTTTAAAAACAAAAGGAATAACTTTTTGAAGAAGATTTGTTAATGTCCTTGAAATCTTTGAGAAATCTTTAATGATACGCCTATAGAAACCAGCATGACCGAGGAAACTTCTTATACCTTTGATATCTTCTGGGCATGGCATTTTCTCTATTGCATGAACTTTGGCATTATCCACCTCAATACCTCATTTAGAAATTTTATGCCCAAGTACTATACCTTCATACACCATAAATTGACACTTCTCCCAATTCAAAACAAGATTAGTTTATTCACATCTCTGCAAAACTCGGTCAAGGTTTCTCAAGCAATCATCAAAAGAAGTCCCGTAAACAAAAAAATCATCCATGAAAACCTCAACAATATTTTCACAAAAGTCACAGAGTATAGCATTCGTACACATTTAAAAGGTAGCAAATGCATTGCATAGACCAAAAGGCATACTCATATAAGCATATTATCCAAAAGGGCAAGTAAAGCTAGTTTTCTCTTGATCCTTTTCGACCCAGGAATTTGACAGAATTCAGAATATCCATCAAGAAAACAAAAGTCTGTGTGCTTGGTTAATCTTTCTAACATTTTATCAATAAAAGGCAAGGGGTAACGATCTTTCCTAGTATCTTTATTGAGTTTCCTAAAATCAATTACCATCTTATAACTAGTTACTATTCTTTGTGGAATAAGTTCAGTTTTATCATTAGGAAGTACAATAATACCACCTTTCTTAGGAACACAATGAACAAGACATACCCATCTACTATCAACAATAGGATAAATTATACCTGCCTCTAGAAGTTTAAGTATCTCAGTTCTTACCACATCTTTCATTTTATGATTGAGACGTCGTTGATGATCAACGACATGTTTAGCATCTGGTTCCATATTAATCTTGTGCTCACAGAGAGTGGGGGCTTATGCCCTTAAGATCATCAAGAGTATATCCAATAGCAGCCATGTGCTTCTTTAGAGTTTTAAGTAATCTCTTTTCTTCATGCTCTGAAAGTTTAGCACTGATAATAACATGATATATCTTCTTTTCATTAAGATAATCATATTCCAAAGTAGCTGGTAATGTCTTAAGCTCAAACACAGGATCTCCTATGAGTGGTGGAGGATGCCCTAAAATTTCAACTGGTAGGTTGTGCTTAAGGATAGGTTGTTGATCAAAGAATATTTTATCTATTTCTTTGCTTTCGTTCATATGTATATCATTTCCATGGTCTAGCAAATATTGTTCTAGAGGATCGGTAGGAGGTACAACGATGGAAGCAAGACCAACTATTTCATCCTTATTATTCAATTATTTTTTATATGTCTGTTTACTAAACTTGGAGAAATAAACTCATGAGACATATCACCAAATCTCACCTTGACCTTCTCAGTAGAACAATTAATTTCATCATTAATGCTATTGAAGAAAGGTGTACCAAATATAATGGGACAAAAGTTATCTTATTCTAAACAAGGTACTAGGGAATCAGTGGGGTACTCCAACATCTCTAACAATCCCAAGTGGTGAAATAGTATCATAGTTTGCAAGTTTAATAGTGACATCAATATCTTCAATCTCACACGATGCTATATCATGCATAATTTCTTGATATAATGTAAAAGGTATACCACTATCTCTAGCACCAATATCAGACAAACCATGATAGCAATGATATCCAATGCAACTGAGATGAGAGGCATGCCTACAACTGGTTTATTTTTATCGAGCTCATCTCACTTGTTTCTAATAGGTTTTGTAATTCTAGCAACTTCATCACACAGGTAAATAACCTGCCCATCAATATTATCAACCAGGAGATATTTAACTATAACAACATTAGGATCAACATTTTTTTCATAAGGTTTAGGTGTCCTAACATAGCTTTTATTAACCACGGCTGTAGCCTTAGCATGTTCACTATTCATAACAGGAAAAGGAAGTTTCTCAATGTAAGCAGTAGGAACAAATGGATCAACATGGTTAACAATTATTTCTTGCTTGTTAATTTTAACAGGTTCCTCGAATAAATTTTCAATGGGAGGATGATACTTAAACCACGTCTCCTTGGGAATATCAACATAGGAAGCTAAACATTCATAGAAAGTAGCTACTATCTCACAGTCAAGACCATATTTATTGCTAAACTCATGGAAAGAAGTAGTTTCCATCAAAGATGTAACACAATCGAAATTAAGCTTTGTACCTGACTCTTTACCTTTGTTGAGTTCCCAATCTTCAGAGTTGCATTTAATATTTTCCACAATATCACATATGAATTCAATAGTCTCCTTCATATAGGAACGAGTAGCATAAGAATCGAGTGTTGTTTGATCATCATGAGAAAGACGAGCATGAATTTTTTGTATAATCAATTCTATTGAGAGCTCATGTTTGGGGAGAGTGTGCATCATAGATTTAAGCGTCCCCCAAGATTGAGAGATACTTTCTCCTTCACGAGGTGTGCTATTATAAATAAAGTTCCGATCATGATGAATTAGATGCATAGGATAATACATCTGATGAAATTCTAGCTTCAAGGGATTCCTGTCCCACGATCCAATATCATACAATAGCCTATACCACATTAATTATTTTCCATACAAATATAAAGGGAAAGTTTCTTCTTAAATTTGTCTCCGGGTGGACCTGAAAGGTTAAACAACCCACAAATCTAATCGTCGTATATCAAATGATAATCAGGATGAGTTGAACCATTATAAGGATTAGCCAACAGTTTCTCTACTATACCCAAAGGAATATCATAATAAATAATTTCAGTAGGTTCAAGAGGTTGAGGAACAACTTCCTCAACTTTCATTAGAGGTGAAGATGCCCCAAAAATCCACTCAAACGGTGATTGTTCATAGTGACAAGCAACAGTAAATTTCAGCATGTACCGAAGGTGTTTCCTTACCAATTTCCACTTACCAAAGGCGCTTCACTCCCCGAAAACGGTGCTAGAAAATAGTCTTGATGACCCACAAGTATAGGGGATCAATCATAGTACTCTCTGTAAGTAAGAGTGTCGAACCCAACAAGGAGCAGAAGGAAATGACAAGCGGTTTTCAGCAAGGTATTCTCTACAAGTGTTGTAAGTAACAGTTATAGATAGTTTTGTAGCAATATAATTCATAACAAGTGACAAGTAAAAATAGTAGCATATATGAATAAAGGTATAATAATCCTTTTTGTAGCAAAGTACATGCCTGAAAGTACTCTTATATTAAGCAAGCACTCCCGAGGACACATGTGAATTTCTATCTAGTCATATTCATCAAATTGAGTTGATTCACGTTTCCTACTTTGATAATTTGATATGTGGGTGGACCGGTGCTAAGGTTTTCTACTTAATTGAACAAATAAACAACTTATGATTACCCTCTCTCACAAGAATCCGCAACTATGGAAGAAGAATTAACATAAATCTAACCATAGCATTAAACATTTGGATGCGAATCAGCCCCTCATGAAGCAATGCATAAACTGGGATTTATGCTTCTGTCACTCTCACAAACCATTATATACTTGTTACTACACAATGACTTCCCGTAGGTCCGTAACATGGTGAAGCTTCATGTAGCCGACATTCACATGACAACATTAAGAAAAGTAACAACATACATATCATCAAAATATCGAATGAATACCAACTTTATATGATTACTTATAACAAGATTTCTCCCTTCCCCTTAGGAATAATAATTACTACTCACACCTCATCAACACGTTCAATATTTGAGGTGTAATAATAATAATTAAGGATATGAACATAATATCTTCCACCAAGTAATCCAACAAGAATCAACTACAAGATGTAATCAACACGACTAGTAACCCACATGTACCTATGTGAGGCTTTGAGACAAGGATTGAATACACGTGATGAACTAGGGTTGGAGATGAGATGCTTCCGGTGAAGTTATTGATGAAGATTGGTCCTCCCATGAAGGAGGAAGCATTGGTGTTGACGATGGCTTCGATTTCCCCCTCCCGAAGGGGAATTCCCTCGTCAGAATCTTTCTGTCGAGGAGCAAAATGGCCTCTGCCCATGTTTCTGCCTCGAGACAGTGGTGATTCCTCTCTAAAGATTTCTTATGATTTTTCTAGGTAAAAACACACCATATAGGAGAAGCAGGAAATCGGAGGGCCAACAGGGGGCCATAATCCATCAGGGCGCGACTAGGGGGTGGCCGCGCCTTGTGGGCTTGTGGGCAGTAGGTGGCCCCCGTGTGGTATATTTTTACCCCGATAATTTTTAAATATTCCATAAAAAATCTTTGTGAAGTTTCAGGTCATTTGGAGTCTGTTGATTTTTCCGCCTTTTTCTTAGTTTCCCGGTCCAGAATTCCGGTTTCCAAATGTTTCCCTCTTTGTGATGTACCTTGCATATTTAGAGAGAAAGGGCATAAGAATTGTATGATAATAGGGAATAATGGACAAGAATAACAAAAATATCAATAATAATTCATGATGCAAAATGGATGTATGATGGTTCTAGGTGATACATAGGCATATCTCCGAAGTGATTCTCAAAAACATACACCTACCTATTTCTTTGAGTTGAAGACTTTGGAAATCTTCTCCAATGTAGTCGAATATTAACAGAGATGAAGTTCTTCTTGTCACTCAAGAAAGTCGTCTGACAAAGTAGTTAGGATTTCGCCTCTGCGATCTGCCTGCCGTGAAGAAATTGAGAGCCCCGATGAATTTGAGAGTTCAAATTTACGACTATTTTTTTTGCTTTGTACCAGCTCTCGAGTGGATCCTTATCTTGGCGTTCATGTTTGTAGGGTCATTTATATCTTATCATGTTGGGGTTCCATAACTATTAGTTATTTGGCTGCTCCAAGAGAGAGATATACAAGTCTCACCTAGAGCAACCCTTTCCTCTAATGACTTTGAGATAATCCAAAGTGAGGAAACCCATACACCTAGAGCAACAAAGTGATTGAGAATCACTGAAGAAATTATCATGTGTGGAATCTACTCCTGTTACCTTTGAAGACTCTGTATCTTCCAGATGGTTAGGCGTCTTGTTCTTGAGAATCGAAGAGACATTCTGGATTCCGAGTGACCAGGTTTGTGAAGGTTTGGAAGTCTATCTTGAAGACTTACCACAAGTGATTGGGTGGGTTCTAAGTGACTGTAGCTTAAGGGGAATAGGATGAAGACTTGGTTTCTTTGGAGTTCAATCTCAAGTAGCCCTAACCAAACATACAAATGTCACAACAGCTAGAACTGGTCAAACAAGTCATGTGTCTTCATCCAGCAACCTGGTTCCATTTCCTCAACCTTTCAATTCCTCATACATATGTTGATGAAATTCCTCCTGTTCTATGAAGACTTTGACCGGAGAATTTCTCAAGTTCATTAATCATAATTTTTTAGTCGATGTACTTTCCTCCTTCCTATCCTAATTGCTTGCTACTCATTCCTTGTGTATGCCCCAATTCATCATGATGATTTTGTTGTATTATGTTTTGCATGCACTTGAGTACTTTATCCGTTTCATAGCATTTTATTCCAGACTCTACTGCAGGTGGTACCTTCATGGAGGTGACATTAGGAGATGCCACCAAAATTATAGACAACATCATGACAAACTACTTTCAATGGCATACCGAGAGAGCTCCAACTGGTAAGAAGGTAAACTCTGTTGAGGAAATCGCTGCATTGATTGACAAAGTTGATGCTCTTATGAATATGGTTGCTAGTAAAAATGCTCAGGTTGATCCTAATGACATACCCTTGTCTACTTTGATTGAGCAAAATGATAATGTCATTGATGTGAATTTCATCTTGCAGAACAATTTTAATAACAATGCTTCTAAGGGTAATTTCAATGCTGGGCCATATCCTGGTAACTCCTCGAATAGTTATGGCAATTTTTATGGCAACTCTTATGGAAATCCTTCTACCAATAATAATAAGTTACCCTCTCATCTTGAGAACACCATTAAATAATTCATTAGTTCTAAAAAAATCAATACAACGGTACATGAATAATTGCGTAAAATTGATGATTTGGCTAGGAACATAGATAGGATTGCTCTTGATGTGGAAAATCTTAGAAGCAAAATTTTACCACCAAAGCATGACTTTAATGAAACTATTAAATATATCGAATATGTATCAATGAAAGTACGGAGAGGACTACCAAGTTGAAAGCTAAGCAAGAATTCCTAGAAAAAGCTCTTCCACCTGTTTTACCGTCTCATGATGTAGATATGAAAATGCTTGGTACTTCTCCCATTGATAATTTGTTTTGTATTCTTTTAGTAAATAATAAAGGTATTGGAGATTAGTCAACTTTAGCTAGAGGGCGTCTCAATTGCTTGGAGGTTGATGACTATAGTGATAAAACTGAAAAAGTGGTTTTGCAGAGGTTAAAACATTAACTAGTGATGTGCCTACTATCTTGGATAACAAGGAGTTTAATTATGATAATCGTTCTTTAGTAGAATATATATGCTTGCTGCAATCCATAATTAGCTCACCAAATGCTTATGAACAAAATAAAGCTTTTACCCAACATATAGTAGAAGCTATGGTAAAAGCCTATGATTAAAAAGTTGATTTAGAAGTCTCTCTTCCTAGAAAGTTACATGCTGAGTGGGAAACAACTATTAAAATTGAGATACAAGAGTATGAATGCAATGCCTTGTGTGACCTAGGTGCTAGTATTTCAACTATACCTAAATATTTATGTGATGTACTTGGTGTCACTAATATTCATGAGTGTTCCCTTAATTTACATCTTGTGGACTCTACTGTCAAGAAACCTTTTGGAAGAATAAATGATGTTCTCATAATTTGTAATAGAAATTATGTGCCTCTAGATTTTACAGTTATTGATATTGAATGCAACCCATCTTGTCCAATAATACTTGATAGACCTTTATTACAAACTATAGGTGAAACAATTGATATAAAAGAGGGAAACATACGGTTCAAATTCCCATTAAAGAAATGGATGGAACATCTCCCTAGAAATAGAATCAAAGCACCTTATGAATCTATCATGAGGGCTATGTTCGGGATATTCCCCATGGTTTGACCCGGCGATAAGGTATAACCCGACTCATAACTTGGAGGGTCATGGGTAGCCTTGCTTACCGTGTCGGCCTCGATGACAAGGACTAAGGCCCAGTCTGCAACCCGACAGAAGGCCGAATCACGAAGAGGCATGGAGAGATTGCTCACAGAGAAGGTCCACAAACAGGAAAGGTTCCATGACAAGGGAAGCAAGACCCGGACTAGGATTCAACATGTAATAGAAAAGATACTAGTTGTAGTCCTACTAAGACTGTACATGTAAGTCTGATCCTTCAACTTATATATGTAGGTGCTCCGATTAAAACCGTGATGGGTAAAGTGGTTGTCGTGATAACCTAATTCGCTAAGTTCAACATGCACTACCCAGGAAAAACCTACCAGTAGCACCGGCTTTTGGGCTACTAGTAGCGCTACTAGGAGCGCTATTGCTACAATGCTACAACTAATTTTTAGCAGTAGCGCGCTTTCCACCTAGTGCTACTAGCAATGTCCTCTGTTAGTAGCGCGCTTTACACACGCGCTACTATTAACTATATGCAGTACACATCATCTGGTCATGGTACTGTTAAACGCGCGCTGCTAGTATACCTAGGACCAGCGCTAGTATTTTGGTTTTATGCTATTTTTGGCTGTTTTTTCTCTATTTAAACAAATACAACTTCTATACAATAAGAACATGCATATTAACTGAAATAGATATGATACCAATTATGTCTAATCGTCGACATTGACGAATAGAAGAAGGGCTTTCATCTCATCTCATCTCATCATCATCACTAATGGTCGAACATCTTATTACAAGTTTCAAAGAGATAGTGATACAGGTTATTACAAGTCTCGAATACATGCAACTAACCATGGTCAAACTCATGTTTCATCATCTATGTAACCTAGCTATGATTTGATCACAAACAAGAGAGGCCGATCACGATGAGGAAAAGCGGGATTACGTAGTAGTTCTTAAGGCGTTGGTTCTGATTTCTCTCGCGTGCTAGCGTCCACCTCAAGTAACTAGCTTCTACCTTGATTCTACTATCAAACCCTTTCTGGCTGCCGCCCGGGAAGCGATGCACTTGGGCCTGACACTCTGGTCACTCCTCGTACACTCCCAAAACCCTCCATATGTACACATCATACCACCTCACCATCGATGATCTATTTACCTCTCAGAGATGTATATATCATCAAGTGAATTCAACGATAATATGCAACATAATATACGACGTCGGCCTACAGAGAGAAAGAGTTAGCAAATAGAAGCAACATAAACATAGTTACCAAAATTCATCGTACCCAAACGAACTAACTAGAATGCGGTAGTGTTTAGATGTAGTAGTTACGGTGTACTAATAAATCCCAAGTTTCGGTTGTAGAGAAAGTAACAACTAAACAAAAACAGTGTCATCGTGAATTTTAGCAGTGCACTCGTCCCATCCGTCCATATCAGGGACGATGAACCCAATCTTTTTGAAAGGCGTGTTGTCCTGGCATAGTAGGGTTATGCGGGTGCGGACGTCACACCGTGATATTGGACCTCCGTAGAACATCCCATTCTCTTCAATGAACTACATCGAGCCGCCTCATTAGTAACATCTCAAATATGTAGTAAAATCACAGGACGAACATGTGTGCAAGGCAGTCGCGGACATACTCCTTGCCATGAGATGGCACATGGACCCTATAAAGAGGGTATACTAGGTCATTCGAGGAGAGAAGTCTTTTCTCCGTCGACAAGACATTGTCATGTAGACTCCCGAGATCTCCTGTTATGGCGGCTAGCGCATCCTTCGGTAACATTGGTTGTCTCGAGATATGGATAGACGGTGCAGCTTTGATCGATACATGTGTCACTTGGGAGCCTCCTACTTCGTATTGTGGAGTTGAACCAAGATATTTGTAAGGGCAAGGAGATCGCCTACTTTGTGAAGATCTACCATGAGTGAGGCTAGTCCAGTGTGGACGGAAGCCGTGGTGGAATAGACAAGGCCGCTTCTTCGTGAACCCCTTGTGAGCGGAGCCCTCCGTGGACTCTCGCGACCATTAACCTCCATGGGTTGAAGTCTCCAATAACATAGACGTATGATAGCGCCACCTATCGGAGCGATGCCAAAAATCACCGTGTCAACCTCATGCATTTGATCTTCCTACCCTTCCTTACTTTAAAGTTGCATGTTTTACTTTCCGCTGCTATATACTCTTAGATGTGCATGTGTAGGGTGTACTTGACAAGTCATAATAGCTAAAACCGTCCCACACTAAAAACTAGGAAAAGGCTAAGTTTTTATCTTGTCAAGTGGTCTAATCACCCCCATCTATACATACTTTCGATCCTGGAAGTGGTATCAGAGCTTTGGTCTCCATTGCATTGGTTTCACAGCCTAGGAGAGTATGGTGTCTAGTGAGGGAAGTTATCACCCTAGAGGTCCATACTTCAATGGCACTAATTTTGCTAGTTGGAATCAAAAGATGAAAATGCATCTTCTTGGTTATTATCCTGCCGTATGGGGCATTGTTCATGTTGGTGTGCAAGGTGATTTCTTTGTAGAAGGGTGAAAACTGGATCGTGATACGATAGCGGAAGACTTGAAGATGTTTCAATTCAATGCACAATCATGTGACATAATATTCTACTTCCTATGCACCGAAGAATTCAACCAAATCATTCGCCTTGAGAATGCAAAGGAAATTTAGGATACTTTGATTGATATGCAGGAACGTACCGATTCTGTAAGATAATCTAGGTTGGATGTGTTTCAAAGTGAGCTTGACAAGTTCAAGATGAAGGATGGTGAAGGAGTCGCTGAAATGTACTCTAGGATAGCTCTCATCACAAATGAGATTCCCGGCTTAGGAAGCAAAGAGATAACTGACGAATTCGTCATCAAGAAGATACTTAGAGATTTGGATGGAAGATACGACACCATGTGCACATTAATGCAAATGATGCCCAACTACAAAGATCTCAAGCCTACTGAAGTCACTGGAAGGATTGTTGCTCATGAAATGTCTCTCAAAGACAAAGATGAGTTGCACAACAGGTCAAGCGATGCTTACAAAGCTTCAGTCAATGCTCCTGCTACTTCAATTGACAACCTTGTTACCAATGAAGAGATAAGCCTCATGGTTAGGAAATTCAACAAGTTTTACAATAGTAGAAGCAAAGAAAAAAGCTCAAGCTCAACACATGATGAGAAGCATTCGTCCAGTAGTAATCGAAACTTCTACAACTGTGGGAAGCCCGAACACTACTCCAATGAGTGCTCGGTTCCCGAGAAATAAATATAAGAGTCACCTCGAGGATGAAGCTCAAGAGATGAGTCACCTCAGAGAGAGAGAAGGAGTAGAGAAGATCATTATGAACGAGGACACTCCCGGAGAGGTAAGGAATCGAAGAAGAAGGACAAATACACCAAGAGCGGATCTAGAAGAAGACATCAAGATCATTTGGTGAATGGGTTTCTGGCTCCGAGTCTGACAACCAATCCGAGAGAAGCTACCACTCCAACTCTAACTATAGTCAAAATGAAGGTGTTTCCGGCATTGCACATGTTTTCTCCAATTCCTACGACATATTTGATTCACCAAATGAAGGGATTGGAAACTGCTTCACCAAATGGTATCACACCCCGAGTATTTTGACTTTGATAGTGATGAGTATGGATTGTTAGGAGAAGACAACTTCCTTCTTGATAAGACTAGTGATAATACTGAAAATGAACTTGCTAATTGTCATGCTAGTCAAGAGATATCGAATGATGATGATAAGAGAGAATTTGAACGACTAACTAAATAATTAATCACTCTTAAGGTAGCTCATGGAAATACTCTATAAGATCATATAGAGCTTGCAAGAACTCATGAGAAGCTACACTTCGAGAAGATAAATTTAGAGAAAATGCATGAGTTCGTAAAAGCAGTCAATGACGATCTTCGAAAGCAGAGTTTCTCTTATCTAGCCAGATGATTACTCTTTTCTACTTTTGTTCCCCAAGTTAAACCTAAGAACACTAGTAACAAAGGAAAGAAAGGTCCTTCTTCTAGTAACAATAATGCTAAAGCTGAATCAAATGATGTTGTTGCTAGTAGCTCTCTTGATTCCACTAATGATTCTCTTAGCCAAGTTACACTTGAGCAAGAAAACGATTTCTTGAAAGGGGTTATATATATAGGTGTCTTCAAGAGTCTTGTCGGAAGTAAACAATTTGAGCAAACTTTGTGCAAGCAAGGAGGACATAGGAAGAAGCAAGGTGTTTGCTACTTCAATGTCAACAGAGATATTTGGTAAGAAGATCCATATCCCATTCCCAAGTTTGTTCCTCAAGAAGAGAAGTATGATCCTACTCCTCCCAAGGGAACAAGCTCACAAGATGGAATTTTATCACAAGACCGCAAAGGCAAGGGAAAGCTTCAAGAGGACATTGACTCATTTGAAGAAGAGCCCCAAGCCAGGGTTGAGTGGGTTCCCAAGGACACTTCTAGTACTACCTCATCTAGTGCTACCACAACTCCAAGGATTCCCATCAAAGTGATGTGGGTCCCCAAGAGGAAGAACTAGGAAGTTCTTGAGGGGTGACTCCGCCAATGAAATTCACTTCCATTCATTTTGGCAAGAACTATATGCAATCAACCTCAACCATATGCATTGGTTCAAGGAGTCACACATTCCCTCAAAGATGCGCAAGGTACAAGGTAATTAAAACATCTTTGGACATAAAATCCCATGTATTTCACTCCATGTTCATAGATATCTTTGTGTTTGTTCCTTTTGCTTTGGGACTAACCCATGTAGGTGAGAAGAGTAAGAAACAACAAGGATTGCTCCCAACTCAAGATGATCTCATCAACATTGAGCATCCACCACTACTTCACCTACTTGAAGCCTTCTACTACAAAACCAAGGTTAGTTTGTCCCTCTTAGGGGGATGTCATAACAAGTGGGAGCTTCACTAAAAATCATTGAGTATGAGCATCTCCTAAAGATACGAACACATTAATGCTTTATGTGAATATGGTAACCCCACTTGTGCTTAAACGATGAGTATGAAATATGATCAAGTATTCTTACTTGACTCCTAAGGCAATATACTCATATATAGATGACTTCTTCATTGCCCAAGTGCTTGATAGATGCTAGGATGTTTGTGCATGTTCATCATGATTATATTTGACATCTTATTGTGTGAGCATGTTGGTCTGCATATCTTTTCTCATTCGAGGATATCCAATTGTTGCTATTTAGCTTTCGATTTACCTTTTGCCAATTGGATAGACGAGAATGCCTAGGACCCTTCTCGAGCTATCTATGTTTTCTCGTCTCAAGTTCTATTCATGATTCATCACAAAACTTGAACAAGCACTTCTTGATCCCTTTGTGTGAAGGAGCACTCGGAGTTCGGTATCGACAAAGGCTGCACTCCAAAACCTCTTTGTGAATCTCGGTGTAACCAACCCCACAATCTCAGTTCCACCAAATTCCAAAGTTGATCTGGGTTTTTAATCTTGGTACCACTAAAACCACTATCTCGGCTTCATCGAGTTTCCATGTCAACTGACAACAACGAAACTCGATGGCCTCGAAATTTTAGTCTCGGTGACACCGAGAGTGACGGGTATATATTTTGGCAGATCTGACATTTTGAAATTACTCATCAAACGTTTTGTCCCCAACCCTAACCTCCCGTCACAATGGCCCCTCGTCATCGCCTTTGCATCCCCGAGCGCCTCCACCATTGGGATTCGCTGCCACTGACGTTATCCTCACCACCGTCGTCGTCTAACCGGTTCATCATCGAATTAGGGTATGAATTCGAACCCTCTAGCGCTCCTTAATCTGAATCTCGCGCATTAGGTTCTTTCCATCCACAATACACGATTTGAAACCTTCATATTCCACAAGAAAGGCTCCATAGATTAGAGAATGCAGGAATCTTGGATCTCACTTCCCGTAGCATGCATCTCGATGATACCAAGTTGGAAAAATCGGTTCCAGGTATTTAAGTTTTAGGGTTTGTGAGAACCGCTTCGGAGAGACCGAGTAGCTCTTTTCAGTTACACCGAAAAGACTGCAAAGTTTCTGTTTAGCAAGTGGTCAGTCTCAATGACTCGAAAAAACTCAACCTGGTGATACCGACATTCATTATGCAGTAGATCAAACCCAAAGTTTCTGAATTCAAATTTTGAAAAATTACGTGTTTTGTAATGCGCAACCCTTCTGCTCCTCTATATCTATTTCACAAGGTTGCTTGTTTGCTGATTTGCTCGTGTGTTAGTTTGGTTGGTCTACAAGATGTCAAGATATGATGATAGCCAAAACAACTTCACTGAGGATAGTGTTGAGATGGACTCAGGCACAAGTCCTGAGAGGTACCCTTTCAATCCAGGCACCCCCAGTTCCAATAGCTTGCCCAAGGAAGCTACAAGGACAAGAAGGAAACTGAATTGTGATGAAGAAGTCTCAGACTTTGTTCCTGTTGAGTGTGATCTCCAGAAGCATAAAGAAAAGCCTGCTGTCAAAGAAACTACCAGGAAGGAGTACTCAAAACCATTTGACATGATAGCTCAAGAGTCCGCAAGGCAAGGGACACTTACCCTTGAGAATCCTCCTAAGAAGGCTGGTATGAAGAGAGTTAGGAAAAGGACTATTCATGTCATTGGTAGACAAAGTTTCAAGTATGAAGACCAAGCTGAAACTGCTGCTGCTGAGGAAGAGGAAGTTCTAGCTAAGGCCCCACCGACAAAGAAGAAAAAGAAGCTTATGGAAGATGCTATGAAGCCTTCTGCTCCAAGGCCTTCAGCACCAATGAAGCATGTACCTCCCAAGATGACTACAAATGACATACCTACAACTGCTAAAGAGAAAGGCACTGCTTCTAGAGCCTTTACTGGAGAGGAAGATGTTAAGAATGCACCAATTCTCATCAAGTTAAGGCCTCACTTGCCACTTCACAATGAGGCTCATCCAATAGTTGAAGACATGAAGAAGAGAAGAGATGTCGGGCTGAGGAAGTTGAGAGCTATTGATCCATATGCTGCAAGGAGAAGAAATGCAGTTGATCCCAGATTTCATACAAAAGAACAACAAGACTTTTATGAGACAGTTTTGTATGACAAATGTCTAGCAGTTAGTGACACGAGATATGTTGACTGTAATTATATCAAAGCCAATGACGATTTCTTTCCTCTTGGAGAGAGAACTTCAATCTTGTTAACATTTAAGAGTTTGTTGGCACAGAGATCACTGCATGGAATGACGAAATGATTATGCAATTCTATTCAACAGTTCATTTCTATTCAGATGGCACAATTGTCTCGATGACTCATGTCCATTGATATGAAGCCACAATTGGAGAATGAGCTAATATCATTGGTGCTCCAAAGTCACAAGTAGAGGACTTGGATGTGTATTCAGAACCAAAGAAGAATCACAACTCCATGCCAATATGTACAAAATAGTGCCAAATGACTTCCTGCCATGTCACAAGCTTGGGTCTGTCTATTTCTTGCAAGCTGGAATAACCACTACCAACACTATTTTGAGGCATACCTTGATACCCAAATCAGGTGATGACAAAATGATTAGAGGCTATTCCATCTACATGCTGATTCATTTAGACACCCACACTCGCTTCAAAGTCATGGGTTTGATTCCTGAGACTATTAGGAGAACTTTTGCAGATTAGAATAGATCTTGCAGATATCCACCATACATTCACATGCTCACTCGCTTCAAAGTCATGGATTTGATTGCTGAGACTGTCAGGATAAATTTTTGCGGATCAGAAGAGATCTTGAAGATATGCACCATACATTCACATGCTCATCAATGCCAAGATTGGCAAGAATGCACATAAGATTGATCATCCTCATTTTCCACTCCAGCCACAGTTCGAGGATAATGAATTTGTGATGGATGACACTAATCCAGATCTAGCTACAACTAGAGAGGTTGCAGAGGCAGCTGCTGTAGAGATTGCTAAGAATGCTCCAGCTCCACCACCACAGCTCAGAACCAAAGAAGAACAAATGTCGTTCTTGGTTAGCACCACCCAAGGGATGGAGAAGAATATTTCAGAGATCATGTTGAACAGGAAGAGCCTAGAGAGGATCGTGGAAACAAAGTTCCATCACCTGGATGTGAAGGTTATGGAGTCGACCACTACAGTCAAACAGCTTCAACATGAAGTTGATTGAGTGCAGATTCCATGCTCAGATGATGAAGAAGATGATGATGATGACCATGCTAATGATGATGATTCACCTCTTCGTACTACCACATGTTTCTCGACCCAAACCAGGTCAACATCCGTGCTAGCACCAGAAGATAGGCCGTCTTATCAGGTCAAGCTTCAACTCCTGCTCCTCCACCTCCACTGTCTACACCTCCAGCTCCTGCTCGAGCAACATCAACCGGAGCCTTCTTCGATGCTCTCTTGTCTACTCCAACATCTGCTACCGGAGGAGATCATGCCTACAGAGACACTTAGATTAGACCTTTGAACTTTTTGGTACTTGTTGCCAAAGGGGGAAAAGTGTATAGATCATAGGACTTCGAGAGAGGGAGGACTTTTGACTTTATTTTCTCTCATTTTGTTTTCAAAACTTTATTTGGTCTTTTGGATGACATTATATCATTATATGCCTGTTTGATCATACGCTTTGATTGTTTGATGCTACCACGTTATTATGTTTGAGCTATCTACATCATGATCGTTCACTTTTTTGGTGCTATGTTCATTGTTATTCATTCTTATCTTTTATGCACACCACCAATTGTATGTGACATGGAAGAGTAACCCATATTCCTAATCAATTGTGCATTTGCATTCAAACACAAATTTAAAATAATGCACGAATTTAGGCGGGAGCTCTTGCTTTTCACATACTTCTCAAAGCATTGATGCTAATCATTGATTATATCTTTTTGTTGAAGCTTCGATTTATATGTTGTCATCAATTACCAAAAAGGGGGTATTGAAAGAACAATTGATCCCTGAGATGGTTTTGGTAATTAATCACAACATATGCATCATTGGACTAATGAGTTTTTCCAAGTATATTTTAGAAAAGTTCAAAAGATGCCTTGGCTATAGGATTGAGTGGACATGCCCCTTGATGAAGGAAGAAATAAGATTGCCTAAAGCATCAAGCAAGAAGACTCTTCATTTTATACTTTGTGAGAAATCACACTTGAGTCCATAGGAAAGCCAATACTATTAAAAGGGGGGGAGGTGTTATGATGAATTGGTTGCTAAAGTGCTGAGAGTTAGCCACCAAAAATATTCACCCACTCTTCCACAAAATATATTTTTCCCAAGCCAAATGTCCAAAATCGGTGCCACCAACAATTCTAACCGGCCCTAACGATTTCAGACTTAGACAGATCCTAGCCAAACCCTACCACTTTGGTGCAACCGAAACTGCGTCGATGCTACCAATCTCATGTGACCAACTTTCTGTTGCCTTGGTACACCAATTCAGAATTTCCGAGTTTGAGTATCAGATTCACCGAGTTGTGTCATCTGACCGTTAGTCACCTTTTCGGTGCCACCGAGTTGTGTATATCGGTCCACCGAGATTCAAAGTTACTTCCTTCTCAGCAAATCGGTACCATCGAGTTGTAACTTCGGTGTCACCGAGTTGGTCAATCATGGTGTAACGGTTGGATTTTGTGTGCTGCCTATATATACCCCTCCACCTAACTCTCATTCAAAGCGGAAGCACTCACAACACACACTTAATTGCCATATTCATTTTTTTGAGAGAGAGCCACTGACTCATGTATTGATATCAAGAGATTCCATTCAAAGCATTTGAAACTTGATTTCTAGCCTCCCCAAGTTTCTTTCCACAAGATCAATCTCTCCTGCCCCTGCCAAATCTGAGAGAGAGTAATTCAGTGTTGAGGAGACTATCTTTAGAAGCACAAGAGCAAGGAGTTCATCGTCCTACCACATCTATTACCTTTGGAGGGTGGTGCCTCCTAGATTGGTTAGGTGTCGCTTGGGAGCCTCCTACTTCGTGTTGTGGAGTTGAACCAAGATGTTTGTAAGGGAAAGGAGATCGCCTACTTCGTGAAGATCTACCGTGAGTGAGGCTAGTCCTGTGTGGACGAAAGACATGGTGGAATAGATAAGGTCGCTTCTTCATGGACCCCTTGTGGGTGGAGCCCTCCATGGACTCTCATAGCCGTTACCCTCCATGGGTTCAAGTTTCCACTAACATGGACGTATGATAGCGCCACCTATCGGAACCATGCCAAAAATCGCCGTGTCAACCTCATGCGGTTGATCTCCCTACCCTTCCTTACTTTACACTTGCATGTTTTACTTTCCGCTGCTATATACTCTTAGATGTGCATGTTTAGGGTGCACTTGACTAGTCATAATTGCTAAAACTGGCCCACACTAAAAACTGGGAAAAGGCTTAGTTTTTATCTTGTCAAGTAGTCTAATCAACCCCCTCTAGACATACTTTCGATCCTACACTCTTCTTATTCTTGGTGGGCTCAGGTGGTGGTGCGTCTGGCTGACCATGTTTGACCACCACCCCTAGTGTCATCGGGCTCGGCATTGCACTAACTTGGCTTAGTTGACCTTTGGTTGGGGCGAAATCTCAAGGGGTGTCCTATGAGGCTTGCATGAACAAAGACTTGTTGCAACCCCGAGGACGTTCCGGCTCCGGCTGTTGCTCATATGGCTGACTCATCACTACATCATCATAGGTGCCGGTTTTGAGCCACTTGAAAGGATCCTCGTCCTCCATTTCATGATCCATATCCACATCCATGTGGGCGACATCATCAGCCGGTGGACCCCCTTCCTCGTGTCACTCACCCTCATCCAACAACACAGATGGTGGTCGCAATTGTGTAGGTGGGGTTGTGGTCATTCTTGCTCAGGTACCGTTGGTATGCTCCCTAATGCCTCAAAACAAAGAAGATTCTTCGGCCACAAGATCGGCCAATTTTTGTATTCACCAAGCTGCATCGGTGTCTCGTCATCCTATGCACCGATTTGTTCGGGAAGACATAAACCCTCGTAGTCCCGTACCACACTCACCATGGAGACATTTAAGGCGTTATAAAGCATCTGCTGGCCATGGAACAAGTGATCATTGGGCTTCATTATAGTAGCCTTCCCCACAACCACCAACCCGATGTTCATGTGGTAGAGGAGGGTGCATGGAATGGAGTCAACCTGCAAAGACATGTGTACGACATTAGAGATCCGAAAGGCAATAGGAACTAAAGATTATTTAGTTATGTTCATGAGCGTGCAACGCGTGTTTACCATGAGGGCATCTAGCTTGGCCAATGTTGAGGGCCCGACATTAATCCAAAAACGGAGCACGGGCTGCTATCACATGGTGCACGTGTGGGAGTGGGTGCGGGAACAGGTGCGGGATCATGCGGTGCTGCTGGAATAGGTGCATGTGCAGTCGCCATAGCGAGTAAGGGTGTGCGTACGAAGTTCAACGAGTTTCTCCTGTGAAGGTGGGGATGGGAAAACCACATGGGGGAGGTTTGGATTTTGTTGCACCGAACTAACCATACCTGGAATCAAGCGTTTCAATGCAGCTGCCATATCATTTCTGCACGCATCGAACGCTGTCTTTCTTGCCTCTTCTACGGTTTCAGCTTTGTTTTTCTCCCAGGCCAATGCCACATTCTCATTGATAGTCACTTCACTTAACTTCTTTCTCTGGTTTTTGGCCTTGTTGTCCTCCTTATAGTAGTACTTCCGTGTGGCGCCATCTCCAACGGCATGCACATGTCCATATTGTGGCCTCCTGTCCAATGGTTCTCCATACATTACGTTGATTATCTCAGTGAAAGGGGTGTCCCACTTGTACTTCGCCGATGACAAAGTCGACTTAGTCGATGATTCGCTTTCGGCTACAAACTTCTGTTTCTCTCTCTACAAAATGATCGTGAATCAATTATGAATATTACTACAACGTAGTCGACCTGATCAGAAGCTAATATAAGGTGGTAAAATGATAATTACTAGTTTTCTCATGAATTCCCTTGTAGGCCCATCCGTGAAAAATCCCCTATTTATAGGGTCCCACTTGAACCGGGCCCTGATGAAGTCATGCTCATGCTGGTTGGTGAATTCAGACAAGGGGTCTGGGAGCCCCAGACGTTCACGTTCCGCGTCCTCCTTAGCCCACACGGGCCTCTTGCCCATGTAACCACAACTTCCAGGGTGGCGGTTCCCATGTTCCTTACCTGAATCTGCTTGACTTTATCCGACCTGGCCTTGGCAGCTTCTTTAGTGCAAGTCGCCTTGAACTTTTCAAAGTCCTCTTCCAAAATTGTTGGATTGTCTTCTTTAATATGGGCATAGGTTTGATGGTCTACTTAAATCGCCTTTTTCACCCTTGTTTTCCAGGCGCTCAGGTTGTTGCTGAACTTTGTTAGGGCTTTGTTGTTTATTTTCTTCTTGGCAGGATCCTTGCATGGGTGCTTGACTTCTCTTTCATTCCGCGTGGGGAACAAGACTCTTTCATGCAGCCTAGTTAGGAGCAGTTGTCTCAAAGGTTCATTCTTCCATATTTTTGTGTCATTCAAGTTAGCGGTATCCTGTAATGCATGCTAGTTGGTTGCCATACGTCCCTGCCACTTCCCGCGGATCTATTGGTTGGAATCACCTTCATGCACCTTTGTGATCACTAGTCTTTCGGTGCCGAGCTGATTTGGGCAGCGTGCCCTCATTGCCATCTTCGTTCCTTCACTGGCTTCGGTGTCGTCGCCATCACGAGACCCTCCGGCGTTGGTGGCATCAGTGTCGTTAGCATTCTTTGTGTCGGCGTTGGTGGCATCGATGTCATTGGCATCGGCACCATCGGTGTTGTCAACAATGGTCGTCTCCATCGTTTGGCTAGCTAGATAGTCGATGTAAGCGCGTGATTCTCCCTCTTGGGTGCGAGAACCTCTAGCTTCATCGTTGCGCACATGTTTATAAAATGAATAACGACTCCTGTAAAAATGGCCTATATTTTGCATGAATGTCATTTCATTCCCATCCATGCAAATCTAGGGCACTCGCTATGTCTACTTTGAAGCACACGTAATGTCGAAATTCACATTTTTTTGGCATGACGTATACTAAAAATGGGAAATATCGAGCGCCCGAAATTTTCTGGAACGGAAATGAATCAACATTCCGACAAAACATAGGACAATCAGAATGAGTTTCCTTGCAAACAAGAATGACCTCACGCCCATAACACATTGTATCTAGCCTTTGGTAGTAGCTAGGAAAACTATGACTTTGTTTGCCCTTTTCTTCATCAATCAGTTTCTACATACTACTCTTGATAATATCCAAAAATAATTATTGCAATAAAACAAAGCATTCTCATGATTTATATGCATTGTTTCACCAGCGTTTTATAACCCGTTAAAGATATTGTTCATAACAGGGTATAATTTCAAAATATATATATTGTAAACATGATGGCAGAGAACATAACAATTAACTAGTTTTTTACACAAATAGAAACTATTAACTTTTTTTCAAAAACCATAAACTATTGACTTTTTACAGAAACTATTTATAATGATTATTTGTGATACTCACATGAAGAATAGAGTATTACAATGCTGAAATTTTGTGTAATTTTGTGCATCTACAGTTTACTCCACTGTACAAACTTGAATTTATGAGAGATACTATTGTTACTTGTTAGTGTCTTTGAGCGTTGTACACACTATTTTGGCCTAGTTACTGTCTTTTTCCAAGTGTCACCATATCTTAACACCAATGTTTTGTATAACCCAATTTTTGGGGCACCTTTTTTCAATTTAGCATAACATGGTATTAAAACGTTTCTGAAGATAAGTGGGACTGTATGGTTTCATAATCAGAGTTGAGTTCTTTGACAGTAGTAAGTTAATGCAATAAAACATGTTATAATAATTTCTTTGGCTGTGACTATTTTGGTAAGGGTCTTTTGACAGATAGATAGTTAGTGTGTAAGACAAATGTTTTTGAACAAAATCTCATATACTACCCTGCCTATGATTGTGAGTCTTATATCAGTCCTTTAAGATGCCTGGTTCTCTATCTTTCTTTCTGGAAAGAACGAGGTTATCCTCTAAACTTTGTTGCACATAAGTGATTCTTCCAAATAACAATAGTGCAACACATTTGTATCTACCAGCTAAGGTTTATGCTTGTAGTCTCTAATTATACAAGCATTTTCCAGTATGTCCAGAAACTGATAAGAGCAAATACATGGGGTGTCAAAATGATATCCTATGGTTAGGTAATTTTTGTACATTAGGATTAAGTGTTGAGTTTAGATATGCAGGAAAACAACTCATGTGCACAACAATATGTGGCTAGTTGAACTTTAATGGTCTCTACCTGAGGAGGTCATGATACACCCGACTTGGAAGGGAGAGGGTGGTGCTCACTAGAGACAAAGACGGGCGGAGGAGGTGAGGTGATGCGAGTGATGGTGGCCGGTGGTGAAGGAGAGGCTGGGGACATTGGGATTGGTGTCGGGTTCGCCGGGGCAGAGTGGTCGGTGACGAAGTCAGTGTCGGGGCCGGGGTCGTCGGAGGTGAGGTCGCTGAGGTCGTCGAGGCCAGTGGAGAAGGAGAGGACGGGGTCATCAGGGACAATGTCGGGGTCGCCAGGGCATACTGGTCGGGACGATGTTGGGGTCAGGGCCATGGTCGTCAGAGGTGATGTTGCCAGGGTCGTTGGGGTCGCTAGAGGAGAGGCCGGGGTTGTCGCGGCCGGTGGAGGAGAGGTCGGGGTCGTCGGACGAGAGAGAGAGCGAGGGAGAGGATCGAGAGCGAGACATAGAGAGTGGTGGATTGGGGATGTGGAAGGACGGTCGGGCTATAGCCAACTTAGCTATAGCACATTTCTACAAAACACGTTATAGCTAAGTTATCGATAGCGCATGTCTACAAAACGCGTTATAACTATTTTGTTTATTTTACAAATTATTTTTCTTTTTGCTTTTACTATTTCTTTTACATTTTTTATTTTTCATTTTCCTTGTTCTCTTTATTTTTCCTAATTGAAAATTAGGGTTGTTTATGTAGTAATAACACCAGCCCCGGCCCATATATATGATCGAGCACCTTCGAATGACGCCTTATCCCACGCTAAGAGCACCTCCAAATAATAATTAGTGCATAATATATATATTAAAACATTTGACTGATAATGGTGTTAAATACTTATACAAAATAGGTACACACAAATTATGATCGTTTGTTAATTAGCATGAGGGCGATGACACTTGAGATTGATCTTCTTCATTCCTCTTTTGTTCTTTGTCGAATAATTGATCCCCTCATCGTGACTTTCCATTTTCCAAGGAGTACAATCTTTGTTTGGTAACGTTGTGTTGCTTCTTGTTTTGATGTATGGTTCATCGTCATCATCATCTTCCCTCATCGGGTCACCGTACTGGTCATAGTCTTCCTCGTTGGCGACTCCATCCATTTCGACGATGCTCCTTTTGCCTCTCCTCATGACTACACGGTTGGGATTGAGAGGGCCTTCTTCGAATAGTCATTGTGTCACACACTTAACATGTACCCATGGCTCATTTTTTGCAGTGTCATTCACGGTAAGGCTATTGGAGTCAGGTATACATATGGTAGTGACAATTCAATTTTCTCTTTGTAAGTTCTTAGCCCATCTGACACCAAACATCGCCAAGATATGCAATCTAGAGTATTCAAGCTCCCACATCTCTTCGACCCTTCCATAGTATCTTCCATTTTTATTGCCGGTCATGACTTCCATCGTCACCCTTGAGTTCTGGTATTCACTGTTCATATCTTTGGCCTCCGTTTAGAAGATCTATTCATTGATATCGTATGCCACATAGGTCGTGAGTTGACTGCCGGGCCATGTGCTAAGGCATAGATCAAATTTCCGTTTCGACAACCTCTTCCGGGGGATTAGCAACAACTCTCTCTTTGAACCAACGCAAGAAAGTGGAGTTGTGCTCTCTAATAACTTTAGTGTCCATCCTATGCATCCCACGATCATAGTAGTTTTTGTGGTTGGTCTGTTTGTGCAGTGCCAAGAAATGATCTACCATGTTCAGGTGTTGTAGCACTACTAAGTTAGCTATGTTAAAGTTGTCTTGTCGGCCCGAGCGGTATACATTCAATTCCCTCCGACCATTGATGTGAACTTCTCCTTCCAGCATACGAGAGTGCTTGTTAACGGGCAAACTAACAATAGATTCTTCGATTCCTAGATAATTCTCGTAGAAGTAGATGCACTCTTGGGTCAGATAGCCCGGTGTGATGCTTCCATCCGGACAGGACATGTTATGAACGAATCCTTTGATGCCCCCATTCATCCTCTCGAATGGCATCATGCCATGTAGGAATGTCGGCCTTAGGTCTATGATGTCATCAATGATGTGGACACACAGGTGCACCATGACATCAAAGAACGTGGGCGGAAAGTACATCCCTAGCTCACTCAGTATGACAACAATCTCTTCATGTACCTTTTCAGTTCCTTCACACAGATCGACTTTTGAGAGATAGTGTCGAAAAAGTGGCATAGATCAGTAAGCGTATCACGGACGTGTGTGTCCAAAATCCCTCTAAGTGCAACCAGGAGTAACTCCATCATCATCATGTGGCAGTCGTGAGACTTCATCCCGTTGAACTTTTTCTTGGTGTCGAGATATATGCTTATCTTCCCATAGTATTCAGAAATAACTTTGATTCCACCAAGGCACTTGAAGAATGGATCGACCTCCTTTGGATCTATGGTGAAGCAAGACGGGGGCAATACTCATCTCCCTTCTTTTTAGCTTTTTGCCCATATCATCCATCTCCGTCTCCCTCTCCTCCGATGACTTTTTACAGGGCATGTGGAGGTCTTTCCTGATATCTAACAATTCCAAGTCTTTTCCTGCCTTTGGCCCATCCTTGGTCTTATCCGTCATGTTCATCAATGTTCCAAGAAAACTCTCCAGGATATTCTTCATGATATGCATTTGATCAAGGCTATGAGGCGTGTCTAGTTTGGGCAAGTACTCCAAGTCCCAGAAAACAGACCTCGTTTTTCATACCTTTAGTAGCGGCTCCGATGCCTTTTTATTTGTCTTTCCGGGCGAGGAGCACTGTTCCCAGTTCTTCAACAACTCATCAATTCTGATGCCACTACGCTTGTGTGGAGGTCCTCGAAGCTCGACCTTACCATTGAATAGATCTCCATGCTTTCTCCATGGGTCATCCTTCTCGAGCCATCTTCGATCCCCCATGTACACGATTTTTGAAGACCCCATATTTCGATAGTTGATGGGACGTTGCATCATCCATGCATCTGGTGCATCCGGAATATCCATGGCAGACTTGTCGTGTGATATATCCGTAACCAAGATAGTCATGCATCATCATGATCAACAAGATCTTATGTCGAAATACTCTCCTGTGATGGCGTCTCATATCTTGGTTGGCATTATCCATAACGTGTCTAGCTCCTCTTTCAGTAACCCGATATACATATTAATATTATTTCCCGATTATTTTGGCCCTTGAATAAGGATAGTCATCTGTATGTATTTTGCCTTCATGCACTTCTAGGGGAGAGGTTGTACATCCATAAAAACACGGGCCACGTGCTATGGTTGGTGCTCTGCTTGCCAAACAGATTCATGCCATCAGTACTAGCACCAAGCATGATGTTCCTTGGATCAACTGCGATGTGTCTGAGCTTTGAATTATCTCAACCGTTTGGCTTCACCCTATCCGTGTGCCATCACATGAGCTTTGCTTCCTTAGGATCTACGAAATAACGCTGCAGAAGGGGAGTGATGGGAAAGTAATATACAACTTTCGGTGGAGATTTCTTCCCGGCCTTCTTATATTATGAAGCATTGCACTTTGGGCAGATGGCCTTTTCCGCATGCTCATTCCGATATATGATGCAATCATTGATGCATGTGTGGTATCTAATGCGTGGCAGATCAAGAGGGCGCACGATCTTTTGACCTCCTGAACACCAATGGGACAGATGCTTCCAAGTGGAAGAACCTCCTTTAGATACTTCAAAAGGTCATCTAGGCTTGCATCTGTCCCTTGTTTTTTTAATTCATCTTGAGAAGTTCTAGAGTGAAACTCAAGTGGGTCACCTAGGAATCACAACCATCATTCAATGGAGTCTTCGACTCTATCTCTAGTTGTGCCAACTTGGCCTCCTCACTAGAAGCAGCTCTGTCGCTAATCATCCTCTTGAAGCAGTTCTCAAACATGCTGATCCCGCATGGCTAAACTTGGTATGGACGAAGACTGCGGCGTGTCTCCGTCTTCTCCTTGATGTCCGACCTCTTGTCTGTCAGGTCTTGCCTCTTCTACGCAATTTCCGACGCCCTCTTCTTTGGGCCCATTTTTGATCATCTCTTTGTTTGGGCCCAGGTCATTATTTCCCGCCCCGTCGATGTCCTCATCATCATCGTCTTCACTTATCCATCGAGTACGACCATCCATGAAACAATGCATTAGCAGGTGAGTCTTGAATTTTCCGTCCTTAAAGGGGTAGAGGCATACTTTATATTTGCATTTACGGCATGGACATAAAACCTGCTTCCGTCTGTTTTCATACATGTCGTACACCGTGGATTGCTAGTATCTTTGCACCTTCCTTCCATTGACCTTCATGACCGCCTGCACGATGCCAAATAACTATAATTAACCAAGTACGCATGCAAGAAACAAATTCATACAAAATTTTGACATGACCTTCCCTAATCATAGGACATGTCAAGTTTCCCAAAATTCGCCGAAACAGAAATGAATCGACATTTCGGCAAAACAAAGGCAACTCATCTCACACACATTTCAAAAAATCAGATATATAGGCAACTCACACATGCACACACACAATCACATAGCTCACTCTTATCGCACACACACACAAACACATACTCATATTTCCATTCTTGCATGTTATCTCTTCTTTTTCCTCACCTATAGTTTGGGAGAGATCAAGCCCAGTGCATAGATATATAGATCTAAGTAGGGAGAGAGAGAACAAGCTAGCTAGTGGGGGCTAAAGTATTAAAGGGAGGGGAGGTTAGGTTATTAGTTAATCAAGGTGGGGTGAAGGGAAAAGAAAGAGATGAGAGGGGGGAGGGCATTAATGGAGGTGATGGAAGGGTAAAGAAGAGAGTGGATGAAGCACTGAAGGAAGAAGAAGAGGATAGGTGAGGAAGAAGGAAGAGAGAAGAAGAGGTGGGGAAAAGGTGATCGAGGGGCAAAGAAGCGAGTGGGAGGAGGGTAGCATTGAAGGAAGAAGAAAAGGAGGTGGGGAAGAAGGAAGGACAAAGAAGAAAACAAGATGGGGAAGAAGGAAGGAGGAAGAAGAGGTTGTGGGGGAAAATGTGGCAGATATGTGGATGGCGACCATATAGGTAGCGTCTATTTGTACATGATCACTACTAGTATTTAAACTAGTAGTAGCGTCTCTTGCAAATACGCGCTGCTGTTAAGTGGGGCCCGCCATCGTAACCATAGGAATTCACCAGTAGCGCTTTTTGCCGGAAACACGTTGCTGATTGTTAGGTTAGCAGTAGAGCATGAATAGAGCGCACGCTACTGGTAAGTGGGACCCGCTAACTTAACGGTAGAAAAATATGTGTAGCGTCCGTCATAGTAAGCGTGTTATAGATATGCTATTAGCTGTAGCGCTTTCTTACGGGGCATTGCTAATTTTCGCTGAACATGGGGTATCCATTGACCCACTTAGAGCATCTCTAGCAGACCGTGTATAATTGCGACCTGCAAACTCATTTTACAGTTCGACGATCCAGGGTTTTGCAGGGTGAAATGTTGCGCTACAGAACAAACCCTGCATAATTTGAAAAAAAGCATTCACGGGCAAATTTGGAAGCACACTCCATTTAGTGTTTATACATAGTAGACGATCATACGTACTACAGGGTGGTAGAGGTAAGCATCCTACTGGAGTTCACCGGAGCTCATCAGAGCTACTATATCCTACCGCACTGCTCAAAAAGAGCTCAGCAGAGTCGAGCCCGTGCGGTAGTAGATGCGCAGTGCGCTCAGTCGTCGTCCTCGTCGGAGGAGAGCTCGACGTAGATGCGCTCCTGCGCAGTCACTTCGAGGCACCACTCCTCCACCTTCTAGCTCAAGGTGAGGGCCGAGGCGACCCCCTGCTCGTAGAGCACGGTGTCGATCTCCTCCTCCCTCTGCTGGCGTTTTTGGTCCTGTTCTATCTCCCTCGCACTCCTCGCCAGCAGCGGGGGCAAAAGGCTGTTTGCCTCCGCCGGGGGGAGGAAATCCTCTGGTCCGACGACGGGCCCGGCATGTCGCGCCGGCACTTCCTCGTCCTTTGGATCCTCGAGCTCCTTAAGCTCCATCTTCACTGGCGCGAGCTCCTCGAGCTCCCCCTTCAGTGGGGGGAGGGAGGTGCACGAGCGCGAGCTCGAGGCGTCGGAGGATCTGCATGAGAAGAATCGGCCGTGCATGCGGTCGTACACCTCTGTCTTGGGATGGAGGAGCTACAAAGGCAGCGCCACGCCCCATTGCGTGTACCGGAAGACGACTCGCTTCCGGGCGGCGTCGGATCGGACATAATGATCCCTCTCGGGGTCATCGTTGCTACGACAGCCGGAGTTGGCCATCAAAGGGCGATGGAATGGAGTGACTACGCGGCGGAATGGAGGCGGACGACGGCGGATTGGAGGCGCCGGCGGTCAGGTGGCGAAACTGTGCAGTGACAGGGGGATAGGGTTTTGACCCGCATCCAGTGCTCGAACCGGGAGATATAGAGGTCGAGTGCTCACCTTTATGGGCCACCGCAAAAGTTTTACACGACGGGTCGCGTTTACAGTATCTGCTCTGGCGGGAAAAACGGCCCAAACCCGTATAATCGCCGGAATTTTATGGTTTCGGTGATTATACGGGGTCTTCTGTAGATGCTCCTAGCAATAGTGTTTTCATGGACCACAATCGCTATTGATGATATTTACCAATATCGCCTTTTTCCCTGCCCACTAGTGGTACTTAGCAGTATTGCCTGGCCTCTAACAAATGCTATTAGTAAGATTCTGCCTATAAGCTTTTCCCTAGTAGTGATGGAAGGGATCGAAGCCGCTGACTCACCTCGCAAACTTGTGATGGAAGGGATCTAACAGACCCCATATAATGCCGACCCACAAAAGCCGTTTACAGTTCACCAAAAACGGGATTTACGGGTCGGCGCGGGTGCGGACACAAGCACACCCCCCAAAACGGATTCGCAAAAAAGCATATTCGCAGAAGATACTATTATACAGGTCGTCAATGTGGGGGCTTCTCGGGCGCCACTGCATTGACCCGCAAACCGAAAAACCATGCAATAAAACATAGTTGTAATTTGAGTGCGATTCCGGCAAATGAATTCGAGTTAAAACACTGAAGCATAGTTCGCGTGCGAAATGAGAGCATAGTTTGAAAGACAAACGCAAAAGGACTTCATGCATCATCGGTCTTCAGTGTGCACCATTGAGTTCATCGCCGCCCCCGAAGGCATCGACTCCTCTGAATCCATCGACTCCCCCGAATCCATCACCTGCACTTGTTCCTACTCCGGCACTTGTCCCGTGCCTTGTTCTCGACGAACTCTATCTTTGCATCCAATGACTTCACTAGAAATACCTCATTTGATTGTAGCATGGAATCTATCTTGTCCAGCAAGGTCGATGCTTTGCATTCCCTTTTGATCTTCTCCTTTGTCTTTTTTCACCATCGGGTTTGTTCATGTTTCTTGGGCCATCATCATCTTCATCCATTTTCGTAAGTGAACCTTGATACATCTCCAACGTATCTATAATTTTTTATAGCTCCATGCTATTATATTATCTCTTTTGGATGTTTTATATGCATTAATATGCTACTTTCTATTATTTTTGGGACTAACCTATTAATCTAGAGCATAGTGCCATTTTCTGTTTTTTCCATGTTTTTGAGTATTGCAGATGAGGAATATTAAACGGAGTCCAAACGGAATAAAATATACGGAATGATTTTTCTTGGACCAGAAGAAACTTGCCAGACTTGGAGAAGGGGCAGGACACCTGCCGGGAGAGGACAAGCCTCCATGGCATGCCATAGGGGGGCTCCCATTGAATTGTGGGCCCTGTGCAGGTCTTCTAACCCTAATCTTCTATAACGCCCAATATGCGACTCTATTCTTATTTTGGCATGAGGGCCTCGACAGGAATAGAAGTGCATCTCGTCGTTTCGCAAGAATGGATTTCGTTACAAGTACATGTACTGAAAAGATGAGTATAAGGAGTTGGCTTGCACTCGCCACAAGCTACATCAAGTTCACATCAATACATCAAAATACAGTCATCATGTAGAAGAGCAGGGTCCGACTACAGATGAAAACAGACGGTAAAAGAATGACGTCCATCCTTGCTATCCTAGGCTGCCGGCGTGGAACCCATCCTAGATCGATGAAGAAGAAGAAGAAACTCCAAATCGAAGAATCTTCGCGCTCACGTCAGAGTATCGCTTTACCTGTACCTGCAACTGGTGTTGAGTAATCTGTGAGCCACAGGGACTCAGAAATCTCATTTCCAAAGGTATGAAAACTAGCAAAGCATAAAGGGTGAGGTATGGTTAAGTGGTGAGGCTGCAGCAAGTGACTAAGCATTTATTTGAGGTGGCTAACTTACAAGTAAAAGAATTCAAGAGGCGGATGACCTACGTAGAGCGTACGTGAACTACTGATGATCAAATGAATGATCCTGAACACCTATTTATGTCAGACATAACCCCACCGTGTCCTCAGTTCGAGAAGGAACTCACGAGAGAGACGGTCACTGGTATGCACACAGTTGTCATATTTTAATTAAGCTTACTTCAAGTTATCGAGAACCGAATGTTAAACAAAGTTTCCATGTTGCCATGTAACTGCTGGCACGGCTTTCTGAAAGATTTAACCCTGCAGGGGTGCTCCAACTAGTCCATCACAAATTACCACAAGCCACATAGAAAGCCTCGATCACGAAACTCATGATCTCCTCGGATTCCTTAATGGAAAACCTCAACTCTGAGAAGACCCAAAGTCTCACCGGAATCCCGATGCACAAGAGATTTCGTAAAAGGTAAAACTAATCCAGCAAGGCCGCCCAGCGTGCCGACAAACCCGGTAGGAGCCGCATATCTCGTTCTCAGGGCACGATTGGATGAGCTAGACGTCAGGTTGGCGGAAAACCCGGGTGACCAGGGGGCACCGGACATCGCTTAGTTTGCACCAACACTCATGCGGAGCAGTGGCCCAGGGGTTGATTAAATTTCCTCGGGTTAATTCCTCCCTATGTGGTTCATTAGTTATTAGGGAAATGTAGTACCAAAGTTGGGCCTTCCCAGACCAGTCTTAATCTAAAACGAATTATCAAGGCGGTTCCCAAGACAACCCCGATCGTGTTAGGAGCGCTCAATTATGGAATATAACACTAGTAGCCGAAACTAGGGTGAAAAAGATGGAACAAAGCACCAGGCTAGAAAGCCGAGCCTTCCACCTTTTACCAAGTATACAGGTCCATTAAATTAATTAGCAATTATAAGGTGATATAACAAGGAACCCATGTTATCACATGGAAGTAACTGCACTTACAACTAGCAACGCTATCCAATGGTTAAGCAAGCGGTAACAAAGCCAATCAGTGGTTTGCTAAGTTGTAGAAAGGTTGAAGGTTTTCATGGCAATGTTGAGAGGCTTATTAAACAGGTGGTAGGCATCGAGACATAGCGATATAAACAAAACAACTAGCATGGCAATGATAGTAATGGTTTCTAGGGAAATGATCATCTTGCTTGTAATCCCGGTTGGAAGAAGAACGACTCCGTGAAGCAGAAGAACCGACATAGTCGAACGGATCCTCACATTCCAACATGCTTCCAGAACTCTATCGAGACGAAGCAAACCGAAACAACAATCAACACACAATATTCACCACGACACATGCACGACATGATGCACAACCTAATATGATTCATGATCAGTTTCAAATATGCAAGGCATGGCATGGCAATTCACACAATCAAACACTACACATTAAGTGAAGCTCAATATGCAACGAGTTGCATATTGACGAAACTCCACATATGAATTATTTAGTTCACTCTCGTTTAGGTACACGGCAATATTAAATGTTGGTAAACATGGCAAGGGGGGTCGGCTACCAAATTAGGAGGTGGGGCTGTTTAAATATGATTGGGGGCTAAGTTACGGGGATTTTGCATCCGATTTTGACCACGCGATCGCGATCGGACGGCCCCGGTCGTGGGCTTAGGGTAGGCTGGGTGCTATCCCACAGACAACAGCGCCAGAAATTGACACGTTGACAGAGGCTGGGCTTGCGTTGGTTTTTCCCTTGAAGAGGAAAGGGTGATGCAGCACAGGAGCAGTAAGTATTTCCCTCAGTTTGAGAACCAAGGTATCGATCCAGAAGGAGGGTCTCGTCAAGTCCAGAGTACCTGCGCAAACACAAACAAGCTTGCACCCAAGGCTTCAAAGGGGTTGTCAATCCCTTCAAGATTGTTTGCAAAGTGAGATCTGAAGGCGGAAAGTGCAACGAAGTAAAAAGTGTAAGGCTGGAAATATGGTGTGGAGTAAACCCTGGGGGCCATAGTGTTCACTAGAGGCTTCTCTCGAAATAGCAAGTGTTACGGTGGGTGAACAAATTACTGCCGAGCAATTGATAGAACCGCGCAAAGTTATGACGATATCTAAGGTAATGATCTTACATATAGGCATCACGTCCAAGACAAGTAGACCAATACTTTATGCATCTACTACTATTACTCCACACATCAACCGCTATCGAGCATGCATCTAGTGTATTGAGTTCATGACGAACAAAGTAACGCTTTAAGAAAGATGAGATGATGTAGAGGGATAATCTCAAACCAATGATGAAAACCCCATCTTTTTACCCTTGATGGCAATAACACGATGCGTGCTTCGCTACCCCTTCTGTCACTGGGGAGGTCACCGCACGGTATGAACCCAAAACCAAGCACTTCTCCCATTGCAAGAATCATAGATCTAGCTGGCCAGACAAAACCCACAACTCGAAGAGAATTACAAGGATATGAAATCATGCATAAGAGAGATCAGAAGAAACTCAAATAAGATTCATAGATAATCTGATCATAATTCCACAATTCATCGAATCTCGACAAACACACCGCAAAAGAAGATTACATCGGATAGATCTCCATGAAGATCATGGAGAACTTTGTATTGAAGATCCAAGAGAGAGAAGAAGCCATCTAGTTACTAGCTATGGACCCGTAGGTCTATGGTGAACTACTCACGCATCATCGGAGAGGTCATGGTGTTGATGAAGAAGCCCTCCGTGTCCGAATCCCCCCTCCGGCAGGGCACCAGGGCGTGCCCCAGATGGGGTCTTGCAAAGACAGAAGCTTGCGGCGGCGGAAAAGTGATTGCGATGATCTCCTGATTTTTTCTGCAATTTATGGGAATATATAGGCGAAAGACCTAGGGAAAAGGGCGTCCAGGGGGCCCACAAGCCTGGATGGCGGCCCCCTGGCCGCGGGGTGGAGGCTTGTGGGGCCCCTGGGGCTTCCCTGCCTTGGCTCCCAAGCTCCCCGATCTTCTTCCGTTCCAAAAAAATCTTTTCAGGGAGTTTCTTTCGTTTGGACTCCGTTTCAAAATCTCCTCTGAAATGGGTCAAAAACATGGAAAAAACAGGAACTGGCACTTGGCACTGAGTTAATAAGTTAGTCCCAAAAAATATATAGAAGGCATGCAAAACATCCAAAGTTTGACAAGATAATCGCATGAAACCATCAAAAATTATAGATCCGTTGGAGACGTATCACTGGGTTAGTGGGCTGTGTAGAGTGGTGGTGGGCTAAGAAGAGAGGGAAGTTTGCGGCCTGGCACAATATTTTATAACACCAAAAAACGTCCGACGATAACTCGATGACGGTGCCGCTACGGTCGACCATACGGGTATCAAACGGACTCCGATTGCGATGAAATTTGACATGTGGCCTACCTACACCAAAATAAGACCGCACACCAAGTTTCAACCCAATCCGAGAATATTTGGTACACACTTTAAAAAAATATTATCGATGCCCTGGGCGCGTGCATGTGTGGTTGGTCTCAAAACGCTCAACTCCGAAAACGGAGAGAGTCAGCAACTAATAGCGGATGCAATTTTTGAAAAGTGGCGGCAACAGAGTGCCGATGCCACGCAGATGATGCACATGATGCGATGATGAACACAACAAGCAGACGAATCACACGACAAGAACGAAATAAAAGGGGAATCTTCTGGAGCGTTGGTCTCAGGCTGTTACATCTTCCTCCTATAAATTCCCAAATATTCCCCCATTGCTAAAAAGAGATGAAAAAATACTTTTCCACCGCCGAGAGCCTCTGTTCCCGTGAGATCCAATCTGGGAGCCTTTTCCAGTAATCTGTCGGAGAGGGAATTCATCACGGAGGGCATCTACATCAACTCCATTGCCCCTCCGATGATGCGTGAGCAGTTCAGCATAGACCTATGGGTCCATAGTTAGTAGCTAGATGGCTTCTTCTATCTCTTTGTTCTTCATGATCTTCATGGAGATCTATCCGATGTAATACTCTTTTGTGGTGTGTTTGTCGAGATCCGATGAATTGGGGGTTTATGTTCAGATTATCTATGAATACTATTTGAACCTTCTTTGAATTCTTATATGCGTGATTTCATATCTTAGCAAGTCTCTTCGAGTTATTGGTTTGGTTCGGCCAACTAGATGGGTAATTCTTGCAATGGGAGAAGTGCTTAGTTTTGGGTTCAATCTTGCGGTGTCCTCACCCAATGACAAAGTAGGGGTAGTGATGCACGTATTGCATTGTTTCCATCGAGGATAAAAATATGTGGTTGTCATCATATTCCTTGAGTTTATTGCTCTACATCATGTCATCTTAGTTAATGTGTTACTCTGTTCTTCATGAACTTAATACTCTAGATGCAGGCAGGAGTAGGTCAATGTGTGGAGTAATAGTAGTAGATGAAGAATTTTTTTGGTCTACTTGACACGGACGTGATGCCTATATGCATAATCATTGCCTTGGATATATTCATAATTACTTGCTTTTCTATCTGTCGTGGGTATAAGCCCGACAGTAGATGAGTAGGGTACGAAAGGAATGGGCAGAGCCTTAGCTACGGCGAGGTTGTATGAGTTCAGGCCCCTCTACGGTGGAGGTAATAGCCCTACGTCTCAGTGCTTAGGGAGCTTGTTGTCGAGTGGAATATCGAATACAGTGAATTGCTAACCCCTGCACCAGAAGGGGAGGGTGGCTTATATAGAGTGCGCTGCCCTCCACAACGGTTCGGTGCACAGGGGTGGAGTAGTGGCGAATAAATGTCTACGGTACAGGTAACGTACGTCCTAAATGCTAATTAAGGCATATGGAAACGTATGACGGTTTCCCTCTAGAGGGTTACGATGCGCAGAGTGGAATCCAGTCGGTTAGTTTGATAAACTCCGAATGCTAATCTCCGACTGGACGGTCGAGCATCTGTTACCGACTGGATGAATGGAACTCCTTCGTTCAGTCGGAACTGACTAAGGGCCTTGTCCCTTGTGAGGGGTAGTCCTTGGGTTGGACCTTTAGGGCAGGCCTATGACCCTACCCTAGGACTATAACCCCATCATTAGTCCCCGAATGGATTGGGGTTGGAACGACGAAGCGATCCTCGAAGTTTGGATTCGACTGGAACGGATGTGAATTTGGCATTGTTTGCCGCGATCCACTTTATCTTCTCTGATCAATGATCCGAGTGGAAGTAGCTGCGAAACAAACTGTCGGAAACCGAGTGCTTCCGCGACATCTTCTGACGTGACCAGTCAACTGACAGCGGCGGATTTTCCGGGATCCTCAAATTTCGGTTACCGCGCGCTCAGCGGGGTTGACGCCATCGCGCTCGAGTAGCGCCTGACGCCTCGATTCTCGCGCCTTCATCTTCTCCACTGATATCGCCGCGGTTGGTCGGGGGATAAGGTTTCGGGGCGACCCGCCAGTGACACAATCGGAACCTTACTTAAACCCCAGCGGCGAGGGTTTTCTCGTTACGCTCGCCGGATCTCTTGCCTTTGCTTGCTCCGCTCCTCTCGCCTTCCCCTGCGCACCCAAGCTTCCTCCTTTTCCTTCCCCTTCGTGGACCCGCAGCTTCCGCCATGACCAAGGGACAGACCAGCAAGCTGGAGGCGAAGAAGAAGAAGGGGAAGGCGGCGGATCCTGCTCGGCGGCGGCAGCGAGCGTTGCCGACGGGGTGGATCCAAGGAGACTTCCTCCCCTCCACGGTGACGGAGGGGGATCTGCTGCAGCTGGTGGAGCACGGGATGATCGTGCACAAGTCGTGGAGGCTGCCGGCAGAGGATGAGATCAAGCCGGCGCCTCGGGAGGGAGAGCGCGTCCTATTGCTCAGCCACGTATATCGAGGTTTCTCTCTGCCCCCGCATCCTTTCTTCAAAGGCATCACGAACCACTTCGGGGCGCAGCTTCACCACTTTCCCTCGAATGCTATAGCTCATCTCTCTGCTTTCATAGTCCTGTGCGAGTGCTTCATCGGCTGTCCCCCCCATTGGGGGTTGTTCAAACATATTTTCTCTGCTAGATCCCAAACTATCAAACGACTCCACCAGTCGGATGATAAGACACACCTTCTCCAGCTCTGCGGAGGCTTAGGTTTCCAGAAGAAGAGTAGGAGTAGTTATCCTGTCCTTCAGCTGATGGAGTCGGTTAGGAACAGGCAGTCGACGTGGTTCTACTGCCACGACGTTGCCTGCCTGAATGCCACAACAGGGCTGCCTCCCTTTAGCCTAGATCGACCCGCTCCGCCTAAGCAGCTTGCACTCAGGAAGGCGGAGAAGGTCGACATCCAGCCTCTGGTCGACGCCCTCGCAGACGCCGTCAGAACGGGGGTCACCGGCATAGATTTGCTGGAGATTTTCCTCGGTCGGCGCATACAACCACTGCAGGCTCGCGACCATGCCATGTGGCACTACACGGGGCCCGAAGACTCCACTCGGACCAACGTCTTGGGCGTGACCGAGGAGACGGTGGCGTCGTGGGTGCTCCAGATCACAGGCGCCTGCGAGAACCCCAGAGGGTCTTGGCGAGTGAGGGCTTTCTGCGCGGACAATCCTCCTCCGAACCAGGTGAGTACCATTTGTCGAGTGCACGTATCTGTCTTAGTTTTATTGTTTTCTTGAACCTCTGCCTGGCGTCTGATGTCACCGACCGTATTCTATGCAGAAGTGGACCAACTGGTTTTCCCCTATCTCGAACGGGAACCCGGCCGAGGAGGAGGAGGAGGGCAGCCAGGAGGGCAGCGTGGAGAGCGCCGAGTATGTCTCCGACAGCGGGGAAATGGTGGAAGAGTCTAGTGAGGAGGAGGAGGAAGACGAAGAGCAGGACTCGCCGCCTCCGCTGCCGGAGCACCGAACCAAGCGCCGACATGAACCTGCTGTTCCTTCGGCCCCTCCGGCATCCTCGAGTGCTCCGCCCACTGTTCCCGTGGTCTCGAGTGCTCGGAGCACCAAGAGGACCAGGGACGTTGCTGCTGAGCCTGCGGGTCAGCCTTCCAAGGTGGCTAAACCGAGCGGATCTAAACCTCGGAAGGCTTTGCCGCGGATGAGGGTCGCTATTCCCGTCACCTCAACGTAAGTGCATTGTCGGGAGAAGCCAAGGAGCTTCCAACGATGCCAGGCCCGTCAAATGTCGGGTTCAACGTCCAGCGCCTCCCGGAGGATCAGGTGGGAGCGGCCAAGGGGGCCATGGTGCAGGCGGAGCTGATGGCGGGAGAAGCCAAGAAGGCGTACGACTCCATCACATCCTTGTACCAGCGGAGCTTGGAGCTGCGGGACGATATCCGAGTAAGTGGGCTATTAAGTATTTACTTTTCTCTTGTAACCCACTGGGTGTGCTCGGATACCGTATGATGTTTGCAATGGGTTCACTCTGAGTGAACCCAGTGGGTGTAGTCCCCGAGACTTCTGTCGAGTGCTTGCACCGACAGTTGTCTTTACGCATATTGTCTTTGCCTTGGCCAGATCCGTAAATAATATGGTCGACTGCTAACAGTTGGGGCGCTCGGAGTGCACCTACTGTAAGAGTCCCCGAGAGTAATTTTACTCAGGTCGGGTAGTATTAGCCTTGTGGGCGTAGGTGTTGTCATGTATCTCAATGGGGCGGGCCGTTTGAGTTTCATGCCAGTGGGGTCACTCTCAGCGAACCCACTGGGTGTAGTCCCCGAGACCGCTGTCGACTTCTTACGTCGGCAGTGGTCTGAAGAACTTAGACTTTGTAGTGTTTGATTTGTCTGATCGTCTCTTGTTGCTGGCTGGCAGAAAACTTGTGAGATGGGGGCAGCATACGAGACTCTTAGGGCGGAGAAGGTTCAGTTTGCCGGTGAGCTGGATGCGGCACTGATTGCAATGGCTGGTATGAAGGAGGTTCTGGTGGAGCGAGAGAAGTCGTTGGAGCAGGCTCGTGAAGCGAACAAGGCCCTGACTGCTGAAGTTGAGAATATGGGGAAACAAAGGTCTGCACTGATGGGACAAATGGCTGTGCTGAACAAACGGTGTATAGCGCAGGAGAAATACGTCAGTGACTGGGCTCGGCAGATGATGGCGCGTCTGGGTGGTAAGTCCTGTTTTTCCGAGTGCTTGTGGTACGTGCGTTACACTCGGCGCTAATTGTTTGGTTGTCCTGTGTTTGCAGATTTTTGCATGGACGCTGAAGCTAAAGCAGCTGACGTGGAGTGGTCGATTCGCGAGAACACTCCACTTGGCGAGGACGCCAATCGAGATCTGCTCGCAGCGCACATTCGCGTGGGCAAAGTTGGTCCTTTCATCGGTCGACTGAGAGAATTCGTCGGCTGGATCGACAAGGAGCTTTGGCCAGAAGATGAGTCGCGGCATGAGATGGAAAACTTGATGACTCGACTGGAGGACGTCCCAAACCGGGTGCAGTCATGGAAGAAATCTGCGGCTCGCTGTGGTGCCGACGTTGCTCTGTCCCTGGTCCGAGTGCATTGCAAGGAGGTGCGCGAGGAGAAGCTGAAAGCGTTGAAGGTCGCCAACACAAAGAAACTACGATTCAAAGACTTCATGGAAACCTTCCTTGAGAGTGCCACCCGCATCACCAACGGGATCGACCTGGACACATTCGTGGAGCCCTCCAGTCCTGGCGCCAATCCGGACGACACGTAAGAAAAATTTTACCTCAGTATGCCGAGTGTTGGTTGTAAGAAACCTTGGCCACTTCTGTTCGCCGTCCCATTCTTGGTTCGGTGCGGGTAAGCTTGATCCGCACCGAGTGAACCATCTTTAGGTGGACTTCAAATTTGAATCAAATCGTTTGCTCTTCTGTTGCGATTTTGGCTCGAGTTTTGTTTGGCGTTTCTTGGTTAAGCCAATGGCAAACATGCGGAGCATGTAACTGGAAGTTTGCTTGACATCTGTGTGAACCTTTCGGAGGATCTGCCAAGTCACCGAGTGGATCTGTAGGATACACTCGAGGGTAATAGAGTACTTAGGCGATTCATGATCGCGGCTAAGTCTTCGAGTGCGACAGATATGCCGCACTCGGAGCGAGTTGTTACTCATGTAATTGTCAGTTCTCTTGACATCCACATGAGCCTCAATGAGGGTCTACTATTCATGTAATTGTCAGTTGTCTTGACATCCACATGAGCCTCAATGAGGGTCTGCTGAGTCCCCGAGTGGATCTATAGGATACACTCGAAGATAATAGAGTACTTAGGCGATTCTTGATCGCAGCTAAGTCTCCGAGTGCGACGGACATGCTGCACTCGGAGCAAGTTGTTGCTCATGTAATTGTCAGTTGTCTTGACATCCACATGAGCCTCAATGAGGGTCTGCTACTCATGTAATTGTCAGTTGTCTTGACATCCACATGAGTCTCAATGAGGGTCTGCTGAGTCTCCGAGTGTATCTGTAGGATACAGTCGAGGGAAGCTTTCCCATTTCGGCGATTGTAGATACTTAGGCGATTTTGGATCGCAGCTAAATCCCCGAGTGTGACGTTTAGTGCACACTCGGAGAAAGTTAGTACTTAGGCGATGCTAGATCACAGCTAAGTCCCCGAGTGTGACGAGTAGTGTACGCTCGGAGAAAGTTATTACTTAGGCGATTCTTGATCGCAGCTAAGTCCCCGAGTGCAACGTTCAGTGCACGCTCGGAGAAAGGTATTACTTAGGCAATTCTGGATCACAGCTAAGTCCCCGAGTGTGACGAGTAGTGTACGGTCGGAGAAAGGTATTACTTAGGCGATTCTTGATCGCAGCTAAGTCCCCGAGTGCGACGTTCAGTGCACGCTCGGAGAAAGGTATTACTTAGGCGATTCTGGATCGCAGCTAAGTCCCCGAGTGCGACGTTCAGTGCACACTCAGAGAAAGGTATTACTTAGGCGATTCTGGATCGCAGTTAAGTCCCCGAGTGCGACGTTTAGTGCACACTCGGAGAAAGTTAGTACTTAGGCGATTCTGGATCGCAGCTAAGCCCCCGAGTGCGACGTTTAGTGCGCACTCGGAGAAAGTTAGTACTTAGGCGATTCTGGATCGCAGCTAAGCCCCCGAGTGCGACGTTTAGTGCACACTCGGAGAAAGTTCGTACTTAGGCGATTCTGGATCGCAGCTAAGCCCCCGAGTGCGACGTTTAGTGCGCACTCGGAGAAAGTTAGTACTTAGGCGATTCTGGATCGCAGCTAATCTCCCGAGTGCGGCGTTTAGTGCACACTCGGAGAAAATTAGAACTTAGGCGATTCTGGAACGCAGCTAAGTTTTTTTTTTGATACCGGAGTCTGTGACCACGGAAGAATTCTGAATCTGCAAAAGCTCAATCTGCTTTATATTATTTCATCAATACTTGCTTTTTACATCGCTTCAGTCGACGGTCATGTGTAGAAGCGCTTCAGGAGATCTCCGTTCCATGCTCGCGGCTCGTTTGTCTCCCTGTCGATTTTGTCGAGTCCATATGCTCCGTTGTTCAGTACCTTGGAGATGATGAAGGGTCCTTCCCAGGCAGGAGCCATCTTGTGAGGTCTTTGCTGATCCACTCGGAGCACCAGGTCGCCTGCTTGGAACGTGCGACTCCTGACGTGGCGTGCGTGAAAGCGCCGCAGATCTTGTTGATAAACGGTTGAGTGAGTCAGTGCCATCTCGCGCTCCTCCTCTAGAAGGTCCATTCCATCTTGCCTTGCTTGTTCTGCTTCAGCTTCGGAGAAGAGTTCGACTCGTGGAGCATTGTGAAGCAAGTCACTCGGAAGGACTGCTTCTGCTCCGTAAACGAGGAAGAACGGTGATCGCCCTGTAGATCTGTTCGGGGTTGTGCGGAGACACCAAAGCACTGAAGGTAGTTTGGTGACCCATGCACCAGCGGCATGTCCCACCTCTCGCAGCAGTCGGGGCTTCAAACCTTGCAGAATAAGTCCATTCGCCCGCTCTGCTTGTCCGTTGGATTGAGGATGCGCCACGGAAGCAAAATCCACTCGGATACCTTGGCTTGCACAGAAACTTTTGAATTTGTCCGAGTCAAAGTTTGTCCCGTTGTTCGTGATTATGTTGTGAGGTACACCGAATCTGGAGATGATGTCCCTGACAAACTTGATGGCTGTTAGGGCGTCGAGCTTCTTGATGCGCTTGGCTTCAATCCATTTTGTGAACTTGTCGACTGCCACCAGCAAATGTGTGTATCCTCCTTGGCCTGTCCTGAATGGACCGACTGTATCTAATCCCCATACTGCAAACGGCCACACAAGAGGGATTGTCTTCAACGCAGATGTTGGCTTCTGGGACTTGTTGGAGTAGAACTGACAGCCCTCACATCGATCGACCATATCTTTAGCCATTTCGTTTGCCTGCAACCAGAAGAAACCAGGTCTGAACGCTTTGGCGACGATTGCCCTTGAAGAGGCGTGATGACCGCAGGTTCCCTAGTGAATATCTTCCAGGATTAACTGTCCCTCCTCTCAGGAGATGCATCGTTGAAGAACGCCCGAAACGATTTCCTTGTACAACTGGCCATCAATGACAGTGAATGACTTTGACCAGCGGACTATCTGCCGGGCCTGGACTTCGTGTTCTGGTAATTCTTGCCTTAGGATATATGCAATGATCGGCACAGTCCAATCGGGGATGACAGCAAGAATCTCCATGATCAGATCAACCACAGCAGGTACGTCGACTTCAGTCGGATCAGACGAGCTCTTTGGTTGTGTTGGTTCCTCTGTGAAAGGATCTTCTTTGACTGAGGGAAGGTGGAGGTGCTCGAGGCAGACGTCACTCGGGACTGGTCTCCGTGTGGATCCGAGTTTTGCCAACTCGTCAGCTGCTTGGTTCTTCAGTCGCAGAACATGGTGGAGTTCTAGACCTTCAAACTTCTTCTCAAGCTTCCTCACTGCATTGCAGTATGTGGTCATGGTGGGGTTCCTGACGTCCCACTCTTTCATCACTTGATTAACCACCAAGTCTGAATTGCCATAGACCATCAGGCGACGGACGCCGAGTGCGATGGCCATACGCAGTCCATAAAGGAGAGCTTCATACTCCGCCTCATTGTTGGAGGAATCAAAGTGTATCTGCAACACATATTTGAGTTTGTCGCCCTTTGGCGATACGATCACAACGCCAGCGCCAGAGCCATTCAACATCTTGGACACATCGAAGAACATTGTCCAATGAGCCGAGTAGATGTGGGTTGGTTGCTGTTGTTCTACCCATTCTGCTATAAAGTCAGCCAGAGCTTGAGACTTAATAGCTTTCTTGGCCTCGAACTTGATATCGGAGTACAACATCTCCTTTGCCCACTTCGCCACTCGGCCTGATGCGTCTCGATTGTGGAGCATTTCCGACAACGGAGCATCAGAAACGACAGACACCGAGTGGTCTTGGAAATAATGGGCTACCTTCTTCGCAGTCATGTAAATCCCATAGATGAGTTTTTGATAGTGGGGATACCTCTGCTTGGAAGGAGTCAGGACTTCGGTGACGTAATACACTGGCCGCTGAATTTTTTTGCTTTGCCTTCTTCTTCTCGTTCGACTGTAAGAACAGTGATGACGACTTGATTTGTAGCCACGATATACAGAAGAAGGGGCCCTTTACTGAGCGGAGCAGTAAGAACCGGCTGGGTGGAAAGTAGGACTTTGAGGTCGTCGAATGCGACTTGGGCTTCGTCTGTCCACTCGAAAGTATCTAATTTCTTCATGAGTCGGTACAGAGGAAGTGCTTTCTCGCCGAGTCGACTGATGAACCTGCTGAAAGCCGCTAGGCAACCTGTGAGACGATGAACATCGTGTATTCTGACCGGCCTCTCCGTTCGGACGATGGTCCCGATCTTTTCGGGGTTGACATCGATCCCTCGTTCAGAAACGAAGAAACTAAGTAACTTCCCGCTGGGAACACCGAATGAACATTTGGCGGTGTTAAGCTTGATATCGTCCCTATGAAGGTTGGCGAACTTTTCTGCCAAGTCAGTCAGCAGGTCGGAACCTTTGCGTGACTTGACTACGATATCATCCATATACGCCTCCACATTCCGGCCGATCTGGTCGAGGAGACATTTTTGGATCATGCGCATAAAGGTAGCTCCTGCATTCTTCATACCGAATGGCATAGTGATGTAGCAGAAGCACCCGAATGGGGTGATGAAGGCTGTTTTTAATTCATCGGGGCCATACAGACGGATCTGATGATAGCCCGAATAGGCATCTAGAAATGACAGACGCTCGCAACCCGCTGTCGAAGCGACGATTTGATAGATGCGCGGGAGCGGAAAATGGTCTTTCGGGCAGACCTTATTGAGGTGCTTGAAGTCGATGCACATTCGGCGCGACTTGTCCTTCTTGGGCACCATGACAGCATTGGCGAGCCACTCGGGGTGGTGAACCTCGCGAATGAAGTTGGCTGCCAACAGCTTGGCCACCTCTTCTCCGATTGCCTTCCTCTTATGCGCGGCGGAACAACGCAGGCGTTCTCGGACAGGCCGAGCGGTGGGATCCACATGCGGTCGGTGCTCAGCCAACTCCCTGGGTACACCTGGCATGTCAGAGGGTTTCCATGCGAAGATGTCCCAGTTCTCATGGAGGAATTGGGTGAGCTCGGCTTCCTATTTAGGATCGAGGGTGGTGGAGATGTTCGTCAGGGCAGCAGTGGCGTCCGTCGGGTGGATGCTGACCTTCTTCGTCTCTCCCGCCGACTGGAATGCAGACTCCGAAGCTGGCTTCTTCGAACGCATCAAGTCTGCGGGGTCGACTGTTTTCTTGTACTCGTCAAGCTCGAGGACGGCCATCTGCTGGTCGGCGATTCTTGATCCCTGCTGCAGACATTCTTCGGCCCGCTGCCGATTGCCTGTGATGGTAATCACGCCCTTCGGGCCCGGCATCTTCAGCTTCAGGTATACGTAACATGGACGGGCCATGAAACGTGCATACGCTGGGCGGCCCAGAATCATGTGGTAAGCGCTCTGGAAGTCGACCACTTCGAACGTCAGCTTTTCCTTGCGGAAGTTCTTGTCGGAGCTAAAAACGACGTCCAACGCGATCTGGCCGAGTGACTTGGCCTTTCGTCCAGGGACGACTCCATAGAACTGCATTCTGCTCTCGCTGAGTTTGGACATCGGAATGCCCATCCCCTTGAGAGTGTCGGCATACATGATGTTCAAGCCACTGCCACCGTCCATGAGGACTTTGCGCAGTCGGACTCCTTCCACCACTGGGTCGACGACTAGAGCCTGTCTCCCTGGGGTGGGTACATGTGCTGGATGATCTGACTGGTCAAAGGTGATCGCAGTCTGGGACCATTTGAGGAACTTGGGGTTGGTAGGGGTGGCCATGTTCACCTCCCTGTTCACCAGCTTCAGTCGACTCTTGCCCTCGACGTCAGCGAAAATCATGAGTGTTGCATGGACTTGGGGGAACGGATCCTCCTTATCCTCCTCATCCTGTTCATTGTCCTTCTCACTCGGTTACCCTTCTCTGAACCCTTGGATTAGGAGGCGACACTGTCGAGTGGTATGCTTCGCATATATGGGGTTGCCCTCTTCATCCATCTTCGTATGAACCGGACATGGCTGATCCAGGATGGGGTTATTGAACTGTTTCTTCTTAGGGGTGAACTGAGCCTTCCCTTTGCCCTTGAACTTGGCATTGGTTACGGCTGCAGCTTCTGCCTGCGGAGTAGACGGAGCTTTCTGCTTCTGCTTCCGAGTGTTGCCCCCATCTCCATCGGCGACTGTTTTGTGCTTGCCGCTTCGGATGCGGTCCTCTTCTTCGCCATTTGCATAGCGTGTTGCTATCTCCATCATCTTGCTCATGGAGATGTCGCCTGTTCGGTCGAACTTCAGGTACAGATCCCTGTACCGCACGCCTGTCTTGAAGGCGCAGACTGCTTGATGCTCCGTGACGTTCTCCACCGTGTGGTAGAGAGTTGTCCAGCGCTGAATGAAATCACGCAGGGGCTCATTCTACTTCTGGACGCAGTGCTGGAGCTCCATGACGCCAGCAGGGCGCTTGCACATCCCTTCGAAGGTCCTGATGAACACTCGGGCCAGATCTGCCAAGCTGTAGATGCTTGAGCGGGCCAACTCGTTCAGCCACGCTCGCGCCGAGCCGTCGAGTATCAGGGGGAGGTGCTTCATGGCGACATGGTCGTCTCCTCCTCCGATCTGGACTGCTACTCGGTAATCATCCAGCCACGTTTCTGGCTTGGACTCTCTTATAAACTTGCTAATTCCCGTCGCCAATCGGAAGTTGGGAGGGATGTCAGCCGAACGGATGGCTCGACTGAAACACTCGGGACCAGAAACGATGGCCCTGCTTCCACTCGGATGGTCAATATCGTAACCATCGCGGTGGGCTCGGCCCCTGTCGACCCTCCGCTGGGCGATATGCCCTCTCGCGTCGGGCCTTGGGTCGTAAGTGCCGCCGACTGAACGCCGATCATCAGGATGTCGGGGCCCATAGGGCCCACCCCGCGGAGGGGTGCGTGAACGGCGACGATCTTCGGGATTTATGGAACGACTGCCTCCTCTGTGTCGCTGATGAGAACCAGGGCTATGAACTGACCGATGCGTATTCGCATGAACAGAACTATTGCAGATCCTGTTGTGCGACTGGGAGACCGCCGAATTTAGCTGCTGCACCGTGTGCAACAGGGCGTGGATTTACTCGATTCCCCTGCCAGCCTCTGAATCAGTCGGCTGAAGGGAATCGGCTATCTTGGCAGCCGCGGCCAAGTTGAGGAGGGGTGTGCGGAATAGCTCCACGTTGCTCCGCCGAGTGTGCCGACTGGCAGAACGGCGAGGCGGACAACGCGCGCCGGACGTTTCGCCGATCTCGTGCTCGTTCCGGCCAGCTTGACGGGGATCTTCATGGGAATTGGCCATGTGTACTTCTGCTGCAGGCCTGCGACCCGCGTACTCGGAAGGAAACTCAGTCGGAACCCAGCCCGAGCGCTGGGACGGCGGGGCAACCACAACTGACTCTAGAACTGCCACTTGTGAAGACGCGTAGTGGCGCGCCTGGGCGTGTTGCACCCAATGCTGGAGCCGCGGACGACGGGACTGCTTGTTGCGGCGCGTGACGGCGGTGTAGGTCGACACCGGAGCCGACTGCTGGAGAAGAAGAATGTCGCGGGCGCCGGCACGGAAGGGCGTAGCCCCGCGACGGGGAAGCGCCTCGACGTCGAGAGGGGCGTCCCGAAGCCATACCGAATCGTCGACGATGAAGGAGAGAGCGCCGTAGAGGATCTCGTGACCCATGCTCGAATCTCCACCAGACGACATGACGAAGTGATGTAGTCGCAAACTCGCCGGAAGTCGCTTAGACGCCTGCCCCACGGTGGGCGCCAACTGTCGTGGGTATAAGCCTGACAATAGATGAGTAGGGTACGAAAGGAATGGGCAGAGCCTTAGCTACGGCGAGATTGTATGAGTTTAGGCCGCTCTACAGTGGAGGTAATAGCCCTACGTCTCAGTGCTCAGGGAGCTTGTTGTCGAGTGGAATATCAAATACAGTGAATTTCTAACCCCTGCACCAGAAGGGGAGGGTGGCTTATATAGAGTGCGCTGCCCTCCACAACGGTTCAGTGCACAGGGGTGGAGTAGTGGCGAATAAATGTCTACGTTACAGGTAACGTACGTCCTAAATGCTAATTAAGGCATATGGAAATGTATGACCGTTTCCCTCCAGGGGGTTACGATGCGCAGAGTGGAATCCAGTCGGTTAGTTTGATAAACTCCGAATGCTAATCTCCGACTGGACGGTCGAGGATCTGTTACCGACTGGATGAATGGAACTCCTTCGTTCAGTCGGAACTGACTAAGGGCCTTGTCCCTTGTGAGGGGTAGTCCTTGGGTTGGACCTTTAGGGCAGGCCTATGACCCTACCCTAGGACTATAACCCCATCACTATCAATTGCTCATCAGTAATTTTTTCACCCACCATGTTATGTTCCTTTATGAGAGAAGCCTCTAGTGAAACCTATGGCCCTCGGGTCTATTTCCATATTATACTTTCAGATCTATAAACCAAAAATACCATAAATATATTGTTTCTATATATTTACATTTTTTTAACTTTTAGATCTATCAATCTTTTATATCTATCTCTATCAGATCTCATCCTTGCAAATAACTGTGAAGGGATTGACAACCCCTTTTTAGCGTTGGTTGCAAGTGTTTGATTGTTTGTGTAAGTACTACGATTGGGGCCTTGCTTGTTCCTCCTACTGGATTGATACCTTGGTTCTCAACAAACTGAGGGAAATACTTATCTACTTTGCTCCATCACCCTTTCCTCTTCAAGGGAAAACAAACGCAAGCTCATGAAGTAGCAAGAAGGATTTATGGCGCCGTTGCCGGGGAGGATACATAGCAAGATCAATCCTACCAAGTACCCATCATAAACTCATATCTTGCATTTACTTTATTTTCCATTTGCCTCTTGTTTTCCTCTCCCCCACTTCTAAAACGATTTTCAGAAAATACCAAAAAGATTTCCCTTTCTATTCGCCTTTTTTCATTCGTCTTTTCGTTTGATTGCTTGTGTGCTAGATTGCTTGCTTTGTCACAATGGCTCAAGAGAATACCAAGTTATGTGATTTTTCCACTACTAATAATAATGATTTTATTAGTACTCCGATTGCTCCCATCACTAGTGCAGAATCTTGTGAAATTGATGCCTCTTTGCTCAATCTTGTTATGAAACAACACTTTTCTGGCCTTCCTAGTGAAGATACGACATCCCATATAAATACTTTCATTGAGTTATGTGATATGCGAAAGAATAAAGATGTGGATAATGAAATTGTTAACTTGAAGCTATTTCCTTTCTCACTACGAGATCGTGCTAAAACTTGGTTTTCATCTGTACATAAAAATAGTATTTATTCGTGGAATAAGTGTAAAGATGCTTTTATTTCCAAGTACTTTCCGCCCACTAAGATTATCTCCCTTAGGAACGATATAATGAATTTTCAGCAACTTTATCATGATCATGTTGCACAATCTTGGGAGAGGACGAAACTAATGATTAGGAAATGCCCCGCGCATGGTTTGAGTTTATGGATGATTATACAATTTATTTATGCGGGACTAAATTTTCCTTCTAGAAATGTTTTAGATTCCTCCGCGGATGGTACTTTTATGGAAATCGCATTAGGAGAAGCTACTAAACTCCTAGATAACATTATGGCAAATTACTCTCAATGGTATACCGAAAGATCTCCTACTAGTAAAAAAGTGCACACTATTGAAGAAATAAATACTTTGAGTGGAAAGATGAATGAATTGATGAAATTGTTTGCTAGTAAGAATGATCCTATTGATCCCAATGATATTCCTTTGTCTTCTTTGTTTGGAAATAATAACGAATCTATGGATGTGAATTTTGTTGGTAGGAATAATTTTAGCAATAACGCGTATATTGGTATTTCAATCCTAGGTCATTTCCTAGTAATTGCTCTAACAATTATGGTAATTCCTACAACAATTCTTATAGAAATTATAATAAGATGCCCTCTGATCTTGAGAATAATATAAAGAATTCATTAGCTCTCAAAAAGGTTTCAATGCTATGATTGAAGAAAAATTGCTCAAGATTGATGATTTGGTTAGGAACGTTGATAGAATTTCTCTTGAGTTTCATTTTTTGAAAATTAGATCTATTCCACCCAAGCTTGATATTAATGAGTCTTTAAAAGCTATGAGAATTTCTATTGATGAGTGTAAGGAAAGAACTGCTAGAATACGCGCTAAGCGTGAATGGCTTGAAAATGTGTTTTCTTGTGATAATAATGATGAAGATATTAAAGTGATTGATCTGAATCCTATTGAACCTTTGTTTTCTAGTATAAATCTTGAAAAAGATGGTACTGGAGATGAGTCAACTTTAGTTAAAAGGCATCCCAACGATTCAGAGTTTATAGATCTTAATGCTAAGATTGATAAAAGTGGGATTGAAGAGGTCAAAACTTTAAATAGCAATGAACCCACTCTTTTGGATTTCAAGGACTTTAATTATGATAGTTGTTCTTTGATTGATTGTGTTTCCTCATTGCAATCCATGTTGAATTCTCCGCATAATTATAATCAAAATAAAACTTTTACTAAACATATTGTGGATGCTATGATGAAATCTTTTGAAGAAAAACTTGAGTTGGAAGTTTCTATACCTATTAAGCTTTATGATGAGTGGGAACTTACTATTAGGATTAAAATTAAAGATTCTGAGTGCCATGCTTTGTGTGATTTGGCTGCTAGCGTTTCCACGATTCCAAAAACTTTATGTGACATGCTAGGATTCCGTGAATTTGATGATTGCTCTTTAAATTTGCATCTAGCGGATTCTACAATTAAGAAACCTACAGGAAGGATTAATGATGTTCTTATTGTTGCAAATAGGAATTATGCACCCATAGATTTGATAGTTCTTCATACAGATTGCAATCCAACATGTCCTATTAATCTTGGTAGACCTTTCCTTAGAACGATTGGTGCAATAATTGATATGGAAGAAGGGAATATTAGATTTCAATTTCCGTTAAGGAAAGGCACACATCACTTTCCTATAAAGAAAATAAAATTACCTTATGAATCTATTATAAGAGCTACTTATGGATTGCATACCAAAGATGATAATACCTAGATCTATTGCACTATGCCTAGCAAGGGGCGTTAAACAATAGCGCTTGTTGGGAGGGAAACCAATTTTATTTTTATGACATTATTACCTCTGTAATGATTGTGTTTTCTTGTTTTAATTAGTGTTTGAGCCAAGTAAGACCTTTGGGATGGTCTATAGTGTTTGCAAGTTGATTTTGCTAAAAAACCAAAAAAATTTCTCTCAGTCTAGGAATTTTGTAAATAAGTTGGAACGTGCTTTTGATCTGAAATTTTCGAAAAAGATTGATTTACAAATTTCCCAGATTTTCCTAGTTTTTCAAAAAAATTGGAGTTCAGAAGTATTCGAAGTATACAGATTGCTACAGACTATTGCATTTTGACAGATTCTGTTTTCTTTGTGTTTTTTACTTATTTTGACAAACCTATGGGTTGCATCGGGGGTATGAACCATGGAGAGGTTGGAATACAGTAAATATTACACCAATACAATAGTACCTAAAGTTGTCATTTATTTTTCTTATACTAACAGATCTCATGAGTTTTTTGTTGAGTTTTTTGTTGTGAAGTTTTCAAGATTTGGGTAAAGATTTGATGGACTATGTAATAAGGAGTGGAAAGAGCCTAAGCTTGGGGATGACCAAGGCACCACAACCCATATTCAAGGATACCAAAGAGCCTAAGCTTGGGGATGCACCAAAAGACATCCCCTCTTTCGTCTTCAATCCATCGGTAATTTACTTGAGACTATATTTTTATTCACCACATGATATGTGTTTTGCTTGGAGCGTCTTGTATGATATGAGTCTTTATTTTTTAGTTTTCCACAATCATCCTTGCTGCACACATCTTTTGAGAGAGGCAAGCTGAATCATTAATTTGTTTGAATGCTCTATGTGCTTCACTGATACGTCCCAAACATATCTATAATTTATGCTTGTTCTATGATCTTTTGGGTGAGATTGTTATATGTTTTGCTACACTTTTATACCATTTTACACATATTTGGACTAACCTACTAACTCAGTGCACCCAATGCCAGTTTATGTCTGCTGATGTCTTTTTTGCAGGGGCTTTTACCCAATTTTCCGAAGCCCGAAAAAATCCAGAAAAAATATATAAAAAATAAGAGAAACAGTAGCTTCAGGATCACCAAAGGAGGGCCCGAGGGGGGCCAGGGGCCTCCCAGGTGGCCTGCTGGCGCCGCCAGGCCCTAGGCCGCGCTAGGAGGTCGTCTGGGTGGGTCCCACCTCCTCCGGTGCCCTCCTTTGGCCTATATTTAGAGTCCCGAGAGGAAACCCTCGCAGACTTTCTGGAATCGCGAATTTCTTCATCGTTCCGCCGCCGCAGCACTTCCGAGATCGGGAGTGTTAGGAGACCTCTTCCCGGCACAATGTCGGAGGGAGGATTGACCTCCGGGAGCTTCTCCACCACCATGGACGCCTCCCGAACGTGCCGTGAGTAGTTTCCCTTGGACCATGAGTCCACGACCAGTAGCTATGTGATGTCTTCTCTCCAATCTTGTGCTTCAATGGTTAGTCCTTGTGAGCTGCCCTACACGATAAAGGAATCTATGTAATTCTCTTGCTATTGCTATGATGGATTTGTTGTGATCCGATGGATTATGAGATTATGTTCAGATTTTATGAGTTATATATTTGATTATCCTTTTATATTACGTTCCTTAGTGATTCATGCATGTTCTCCTTTGCTTTTTATTGCTTTGGCCAAGTAGTAGATCGCAACTCCAAGAGGGAGCATTATGCATGGTTGTGGGTTCGGGCCCCTCGATGTCTAGTTTGAGTGACAGAAACAAGAGACTAGGGGATGTGCTTGTTGCCACCAGGGAGAAAACAATGGTGCTTGTGACCACGGTTGCAAGGATTGTTTACCTTACGCATAGTTCGTTAATGTAGTTGTCCGTTGCTTTTAGTCTACAGTTTGGGTTGCGCTCGCAACTTAATACCGGAGAGATGTTCTAGATAGATATATCAAGATGGATGATTAGTAAGTAGATGATTATGAGTAAACGGTCTACTTGTCTTGGCGTATTGCCCATTACTATTGAACCTCTAACTATCAAGGAGCATAATTAGCATTGCGGTGCCAGCATAATTCTGTCAATTGCCCAACTATGATTTGTTTACCCTAGCATAGTTGTTTATCGTCTTTTGGGAGAGAGACATCACTAGTGAACATCATGTGACTCCGGTCCATATCACCATCATTGCTTACACCTCCATCATTTACCGCTTTCATTTACTTTTCCATTGCAATCACTATTACCTTCCCGCTTGTGTTTTGATCCTTTGCAAACTACAAGGCCGGAAAGATTGACAACCTCTCTATACTCGTTGGGAGCAAAGTTATTTATTGTGTGTGCAGGTCCACGTCTTCTGCTATCGCCAGGGTGGAAGACACCTACTTGTTGAGCCTAGGAGTCCTCTTGGTTAGATAAACCTTACAATCTCTGTGTAAGGGAACTTTGCTGCTGCCTACATCTCCACCTTCCACTTGGGGTCCAACGAGGTGCGAGAAGTATATACATAAACTCGTTATCATTCACTTATATCTTTTGAGCTAGGCAATGTTGCTCTAGTGCTTCACTTATATCATTTAGAGCACAGCGGTGTTTTATAGAAATTATTAAACTCTCGTACCTCACTTATATTATTTTAAGAGTTCTTTAAATAGCATGGTAATCCGTTTTGGTTATGAATTTAGTCCTAATATAATGGGCATCCAAGAGGGATATAATAAAAACTTTCATATTAAGTGCATTGGATATGATGAGAAGTTTGATTCCTTGCATATAGTTTTAAGATATGAAGTTGGTAATATGAGAGTCATGCTAGTAAGTAATTGTGAATTGGAAGAAATACTTGTGTTAAAGCTTGTGATTCCCTTAGCATGCACGTATGGTGAACCGTTATGTGATGAAGTCGGAGCATGATTTGTTTAATGATTGTCAACCTTTTTGTGGAGGTCGGGATCGCGCGATGGTTAACTCCTACCAACCCTTCCCCAAGGAGCATGCGTCTAATACTTTGCTTTGATAACTAATAGGCATTTGCAATAAGTATGGGAGTTCTTTATGACTAATGCTGAGTTCATGGATTATACGCACTCTCACCCTTCCACCTTTGCTAGCCTCTCTAGTACCGCACAACTTTCGTCGCTACATTAAACCCACCTTCCTCAAAACAGCCACCATATACTTTCCTCAAAACAACCACAATATCTACCTATTATGGCATTTTCATAGCTATTCTGAGATATATTGCCATGCAACACCATCATCCTATTGTTTTTATGACACACACCATCACTTCCATATTGCTTACAGAGTCATATTTTGTTCTAGATATCGACTTGTAATCTTTGAGTTGTAAGTAAATAAAAGTGTGATGATTTGCATTATTAGAGCATTGTCCTATGTGAGAAAAGGATAGTGGAAGCTATGATTCTCTCACAAGTTGGGATGAGTCTCTGAACTTCACAAAAAATAAAAGAGGCCAGAGAAGCCCATAAAAAATAATAGAGGACAAAGATGCCACCAAAAAAATGAGAGAAAGAGAGAAGGGAAAATGCTACTATCTTTTTCCACACATGTGCTTCAAACAAACACCATCTTCTTCATAGAGAGTCTCCTATTTTGTAACTTTCATATAACTAGTGGAATTTCATCTGTTGCACAAGCACTTAGTTTTCTTTTTGAGCTTTCATACACTTATAGCTCTACTGCATTTGTTGCATAGCAATCCCTACTCACTCACATTGATATCTATCGATGGGCATCTCCATAGCCCGTTGGTACGCCTAGTTGATGTGAGACTATCTTCTCCTCTTTATTTTTGCAACCTCCACCATATTCTATTTCACCTATAGTGCTATATCCATGGCTCATGCTCATGTATGGCGTGAGAGTTGAAAAGGTTTGAGAACATAAAAAGTGTGAAACAATTGCTTGACTTTCATCGGGGTTGTGCATGATTTAGATACTTTGTGTGGGGAAGATGGAGCATAGCCAGACCATATGATTTGGTAGGGATAAATTTCTACGACCATGTTAATTCCAAGGGAAGCAATTGCCTTGTTAGTATGCTTGAAGTATTATTGTTTTTATGTCAATATTAGACTTTTGTTTTGAACCTTATAGATCTGAATATTCATGCCACAATAAAGAATATGACATGGATAAATATGTTAGGTAGAATTCCACATCAAAAATTCTATTTTTATCATTTACCTACTCGAGGATGAGCAGGAATTAAGCTTGGTGTTGCTTGATACGTCTCCAACGTATCTATAATTTTTGATAGTTCCATGCTATTATATTATCTCTTTTGGATGTTTTATATGCATTAATATGCTGTTTTATATTATTTTTGGGACTAACCTATTAATCTAGAGCCTAGTGCCAGTTTCTGTTTTTTCCATGTTTTTGAGTATTGCAGATGAGGAATATTAAACGGAGTCCAAACGGAATAAATCTCCGGAATGATTTTTCTTGGACAAGAAGAAACCTGCCAGACTTGGAGTAAGGGGCAAGACACTTACCGGGAGACGACAAGCGTGCAGTCTCGTGTGAGGCTGGGGCCCCCACTAGCCCCTTTAGTCCCGGTTTGTATCAAAACTGGGACTATAGGTAGACCATTAGTCATGCATTGTGATAAAAACTGAGACTACACGTTTTCCTATATAAACACCTTCGTCCAGCCCGAGCACATTGCTCTATTTTCTTCATTTCCCTCTCTGTTCTCCACCTTGGCTCGAGCTCAACCTCCATTTTTTCCTAGATTTGTCAAGGTTTGAGGCACCCCATCTCTCCAAGTGTTCACAAAGGTTAGCAACTTTGTCCTTTCATCTCTCATTGCTAGATCGACTTGTGCAATGCTCTATAAGTATAGTGATTTGTGGATTTTAGTTTGGGAGTAATTATGTGGTAGTTTATTTGATTTATATGCAATTTGAGCTCAAATTAACTTGCTAGTTTGCATATGTGTAGGTGTGGTTTACTTAGTGTCGTCCCCGTCCTAAGCACCGTTGATCGCACGCACCGTCCCGTCGCCGTCGACACCACCTTGGTGAAGCCCTTGTTCTTATCCTTTTTACAAAATAGATCTTATTTGTATGATTTAGATAGTTACTTGTATAATATTCTTACTTGTATAATTGTTTGTTATACGAAGTGCCATGGTTTTGATATCCGTGTCCGTCGGCCCTCGTCCGGTTTACGATTCAGATGTGGTATATTCTATTCTTTAACTATTTGTTGCATTTCATATTTATGACAATTATGCCCATGAAGTTGAGATAGATACTTTTATCTAGGAGGTAGTTGAACCGAAAATTCCAACGGACCCTATTGTCGAGAAGTTAAAATTAGTTGAAAAAGAAAACCAGGTTTTGAAAGGAAAATTGAAAATAGTTGAAGAAGAGAAGATGATATTGGAGTTGTATGTTGTCGATGTCGTTGATGATCACAAGATTAAGATGGATTCAATGCGCTTGAAGATTAGAAGGATTAGAAAATATGCCCTTAATAAAGAGGCTTTGTATCACTATGATGTTGGATCAATTGTTACCTTAGTTGCGATCTTGGTCACATTTGTTCTTGCATTTATATACTTTAGCTAGAAACTCTTCTATGTTGTTTTATGAGAATACGTGTGTATGAACCATATGTGTGAACTTTTATAAATTTGGTCTTTTCGGTCTTCTGTAATGAAGATGAACCGAGAATGGATGTATGACGACCGACGCTCTCCCCAGTTCATTAATGGCTTGCAGAGTTTTCTGCGCATAGCTGAGGCAAACCAACGAGATGGTTTTATGTGTTGTCCATGTCTGTAAGAATGATAAAACTTGCAATATGTCAAGAGTCATTCACGTCCACCTATTTACGTCCGGTTTCATGTCCGGCGAGAATGAAGAACATGATGATGACGGCTATCCTTTGTTCCCATGATACGATGGTACTACAATGGGGGAAGTAGAGGCACCAGATGAGCCTGCTGAAGTAGAGGCACCAAATGAGCCTGCTGATGATCTTGGTCGGGCCATTGCTGATGCAAAGGGAAACTGCGCAAGTGAAAAGGAGAAGCTGAAGTTGAAGTGCATGTTAGAGGATCACAAGAAATTGTTGTACCCAAATTGCGGAGATGACAAGAAGAAGTTGGGCACCACACTGGAATTGCTGCAATAGAAGGCAGAGAATGGTGTATCTGACAAGGGTTATGAAAATATGCTGAAATTGTTAAAGAAGATGCTTCCAAAGGACAACGAATTTCCCGACAGTACATACGAAGCAAAGAAGACTATCTGTCCGCTAGGATTAGAGGTGCAAAAGATACATGCATGCCCTAATGACTGCATCTTGTACCGCGGTGAGGAGTACGGGAATTTGCATGCATGCCCGGTATGCGGTGCCGAGCGCTATAAGATCGGCCGCGATAACCCTGGTGAGGACGTTGAGGTCCAGCGCCCCAGGAAGAGGATTCCTGCCAAGGTGATGTGGTATGCGCCTATAATACCACGATTGAAACGTTCGTTCCAAAACAAAGAGCATGCCAAGTTGATGCGATGGGACAAAGACGAGCGTAAGCAAGACAGGAAGTTGAGAGTACCCGCAGATGGGTCGCAGTGGAGGAAAATCGAGAGAGAGTGGCCGGACTTTGCAGATGACCCAAGGAACTGTTGGCTTGGTTTGAGTGCAGATGGCATTAATCCTTTTGGGGAGCAGAGAAGCAATCGTAGCACCTGCCCGTGACTCTATGTATCTATAGCCTTCCTCCTTGGTTGTGGATGAAGCGGAAGTTCATTATGATGCCAGTGCTCATCCAAGGCCCCAAGCAACCCGACAACAACATTGATGTGTACCCGAGGGCATTAGTTGAAGAACTTCTATAGTTGTGGGATATCAAAGGTGTACGTGTGTGGGATGAACACAAACAGCTGGAATTTGACCTACGAGCGTTGTTGTTTGTAACCATCAATTATTGTCCTGCCTTAGTAACCTTTCAGGACAGACAAACAAGGGATACTATGCATGCACGCACTATTTAGATGATACCAAAAGTATATACTTGGATAAATGTAAGAAGAATGTGTACCTAGGACATCGTCGATTTCTTCCGATCAAGCATCTCTTAAGAAAAGAAGGCAAGCATTTCAAAGGTGAGGCAGATCACTGAAAGAAGCCTGGCCACCATAATAGTGATCATATACTTCATATGGTCAAGGATTTAAAGGTAATTTTTGGAAAGGGTCCTTGCGGACAATCGGTTCCGAATGACTTTGACGGACACACACCCATGTGGAAGAAGAAATCTATATTTTGAGACCTACCTTATTGGAAAGTCCTAGAGGTCCACTCTGCAATAGAGATGACACACGTGACGAAGAATCTTTGCGTGAACCTGCTAGGCTTCTTGGGCGTGTATGGGAAGACAAAAGATAACCCGGAGGCACGGAGAACCAGCAATGTAAGCACAAAAAAGACGGCATGAATCCAAAGCAGTATGAAGGTCCTGCAAGCTACGCTCTTACCAAAGAAGAGAAGGAAATCTTCTTTGAATGCCTGGTTAGTATGAAGGTCTCATATGGCTACTCGTCGAATATAAAGGGAATAATAAATATGACAGAGAAAAAATTCCAGAACCTAAAGTCTCATGACTGCCACGTGATTACGACGCAATTGCTTCCGGTTGCACTGAGGTGACTTCTACCGGAAAACGCCCGATCATCCCTTGTGAAGCTATGTGCATTCCTCAATGCTATCGCGTAGAAGGTAATCGATCCAGAATTCCTAACAAGGTTACAGAATGATTTGGGGCATTGTCTTGTTAGTTTCGAGCTGGTGTTCCCACCATCCTTCTTCCATATCATAACACACGTCCTAGTTCCCCTAGTCGAAGATATTTCCATTATGGGCCCTGTATTTCTACACAATACGTTCCCCTTCGAGAGGTTTATGCGAGTCTTAAAGAAATATGTTCACAACCATGCTAGGCCAGAATGAAGCATCTCCAAGAGCCATGAAACAGAGGAGGTCATTGAATTTTGTGTTGACTTTATTTCTGATATTAAGTTGAATGGTCTTCCTGAATCGAGGCATCAGGGCAGACTGGGTGGAAAAGGCACGCTAGGAAAGGATTCAGTAATATGTAAGGACGGGCATTCTAGGGCGGAAGCACACTACACAGTTCTACAAAATTCCACCTTGGTGGATCCGTATATCGAGGAACATATGTATATTGTATGCTCCAAGAACCCGGAGCAGTCTGCTCCCTGGATCAAACGTACACATGTAGTCATTCGGCAGTTCGTTGCAAACACGTCTCATGCATGACCGTGAAGTTGGAGATGACCTGTACTTGCTCGCCAAGTCACCATCTTTGACTATATCGACTTTTAAAGGGTACGAGATAAATGGGAATACATTTTGCACGATTGCTCAAGATAAAAAGAGCACCAACCAAAACAGTGGTGTCCGCTTTGATGCAGCAAACACCAACAATAGGCCAAAATACACATATTATGGTTACATAGAGGATATATGGGAAGTTGACTATGGAAAAATTTGAAGGTCCCTTTGTTTTGGTGCAAATGGGTCAATCTGAAAGGAGGCGGGGTAAAGGAAGATCCGTGGTATGGAATGAGAACAGTGGATCTCAACAATCTTGGGTACACAGATGAACCATTCGTCCTAGCCAATGATGTGGCGTAGGTTTTCTATGTGAAGGATATGTCTACCAAGCCAAGAAAAAGAAAAGGTAAGGAAGCAAATACATCATACGATGAGCCAAAGCGCCACATAGTTCTTTCAGGGAAAAGAAACATCGTGGGACTGGAGGATGTTGGGGATACACAAAAAGGGTAGGCACATGAAGGGTCAAAATACCATAATAGCATGGGGTCCACAGATGAGGTGGGTCCGGGCAAGTACAATCTATCCACTCGGACGAGTAAAACCTATCCACTCTGATGAGTACAGTCTGTCCACTCAGACGACAGTCAACCACTCGGTCGCACGACTCACTCGGATATGCAAGGATCAACAGTGAGCAAGGCAGTCGGAGCATCGTCCTCATAGCGTAGTTTTTGTAGTGGGCTCACATCATGGAATTAATGCCCCACATTGTAACATATGAGGTGAGGGGGTGGCGCACTCTATATAAGCCACCCCCACCACATAGGTCGGTTAGCATCTTCTCCCACCGGGGCTCATTCTTCCTCATGGAGCCCTGGCTCTCTCTAGTCTGAGGACTTAGTTTGGAGACCTGTTCTTCTTCCTCTCTCTCTAATACACCATGTAACTCCGTGTTCATGATAGATAAGAAAAGCCTCTCCGGAGCACGAGACGTAGGGTTGTTATCTCCACCGTGAGAGGCCCAAACTCGCTAAAACCAATGTGTCACCCATTTGCATCTCGATAGATCATGCTCCGCTATCCTACCCCTCTCTAATGCCGGAATCGTTACCACGACATTTGGCGTCCACCATGGGGCATGGCGTCCATCGAACCATGATGCCGATGGTTTGGTTTATTCGTCTATGTTTTATTTCATGTTCTTCTTGAGCATAATGTTCGTCTTAGCACAACAAGTAACTGAAGTATCGCAAAAGGAAGGGAAAAGATATATCTTCACCGGACGAATCACAAATGGATGGATCGGGAGTTTTCCCTCTTCTGAATGATATCCTCTTTTGATCTAATGATCAATCGACGATCTACTAATTGGTTTTTGTCTCTTTTGCATGTTCACACGTTCATGCATCCATGCTGATCGGTGCAATCACATACAAGAATCAAAAGAGCTACAAACGGTGGTTTGGGCAACTAGTCACCTCACGCAGACGATGACTCCACGACAGTTCAGCGCGGCCCACAGTAGCAGCGTCGGCTGAAACGGATCGGCCTCCGGAGCGACGAGGCCTCAGCTGCACGCCGGCAGCGGGGACACACAGCGGCTCCACCTTCTGAGATTTCCCTCCACCATCAGTCTCTCAACACGGCACACCGGCATGGAAGCTAGTTGAAGTGGTTGTTTATTTTCATGTCGAAACACTTCACTTCCACTTCATTTGGATCCAGTACACACACGAGTTTAGTTGGATCCTTCACTCTTTCAGACTCTTGCTGGTTCCAAACCAGCAATCACGTGGCACACCCGGCGGTTGTCTACGGGTGTAATTTACACAAATCATTTCAGCAAACTCATATTACTTTGAGAATTTTTTACGTTGGCTTCTCCTATTCTTCGTACATAAGTTACACCATCATTCGGCCCCCTCACGCCTCGTCACTCAGTTGAGCACGTCTTCATCACATGGCCGCCCAGTGTGCCACCACTCGGCTGGACGCATCTCCATCATCCAGGCGCCCCGCGCGCCATAACTCCGCCGAGCACGTCTTCATCACAAGGCCACCCAGCGCGCCACCACTCGGCTGGACGCATCTCCATCATCTGGGCGCCCCATGCGCCATTACTCCGCCGAGCACATCTTCATCACATGGCCGCCCAGCGCGTCACCACTCGGCTGGACGCACCTCCATCACTCCGCCGAGCACGTCTTCATCACATGGCCGCCCAGCGCGCCACCACTCAGCTAGACGCATCTCCATCATCTCGGCACCCCGCGCGCCATCACTCCGCCGAGCACGTCTTCATCACATGGTCGTCCAGCATGCCACCACTCGACTGGACGCATCTCCATCATCCGGGCGCCCCACGCGCCATCAATCTGCTAGACGCGTCGTCATCACTCAGCAGCTCCGCGCGCCATCACTATGATGGCCGCGTCGTCATCACTCGGCTGCTCAGCGCGCCGTCACTGCTGAATGCTCCATCGACACTCAGCCACCCCGCCCGCCGTCACTCTACTGAACGCTCCATCGACACTCGGCCCCCCGTGCGCCGTGACTCTGCTAGACGCGTAGTTATCACTCGGCCGCCCCGTATGCCGTCACTCTCCTGGACGCGTAGTCATCACTCGGCAGGTCCGTGCACCGTCACTCTATTGGACGCGTCTTCATCACTCGGTAGCTCCACACATCGCCACTTGGCGAGACACGCCTTCGTCACTCGGCAGCTCCGTGTGTCGTCACTCTATTGGACGTGTCGTCATCACTCGGCAGCTCCGCGCGTCGCCACTCGGCGAGACACGCCTTCGTCACTCGACAGCTCCACGCATCACCACTCGGCGAGACACTCCATCGTCACTCGGCCGCCCCGCACGCCGGCACTCTACTGGACGCGTTGTAACACCCTGATTTTTCAAACTTCTTTTCTTTTCAAAATATTTTGGAGTTTCACTTTCAAATTGGTGGATTTTCAAATGCTTTCAAGCAAGTTGGATTGTGAGTCTCTGATTTCTTGTCTCAATTAACCTAAAACCTTTTTCCTATTGCCAAAACATTTCTTGGATTAATTTGCAATATTTAATTCTTTCAAATAATTCTTTTTATATTTTGGGGAATTAAGGCATCACCATGGGTTGTGAAGAAACCTATAGTTGGGATAAGCTATAAACCCCAAAACGTTTTCCACATATTCTCAGTATCATATTATTTCAAAATCTTCAAAAACATTTCCTTGCCCAATGTAAAATTTTGGCCAGAATAATTATTTCTTTTCTGACTAGAATTGTCACTTTGTGAAGCAACCCTATTTTTCCTGTTTTAGAAAATTCCCAATAAATTCCCTTAGCTCCTAGGGATCCTATTTAGTGCCAATATGTAAAAACATCTGATGGTCCAATACAAGTTTTGAGCAGGAAAACTCTGCTAAGTTTCTGTTAAAATTGAACCTTTGTGAAGGAAGCCCTAGCTAGGGGTGCACAAATGATCTATAAAATTTTGGACATGTGTGCACTACCTAATAACACTCCTCCACCAAGTTTCACCATTAGCAGGGCTTGCATGTGAGTGCCATGAGCTCATTTGCATTCTGTACCAGAAAGGTGATTTTCAAAGGAACTATATTCATTTGATCTTCAAATCTTTTCAAACCTTGCCAGTTTGTAGTCCCTCCTATGCTGATTAACTCGGACATGCTAGCTTGCTCGAACCCTAATCCATTTGAGCTCTAGAACTCCCCAAGTCTGCAGGCAGAAATTGTAGTTGAAGCTACACTTCGCACGGGAGTGTGACTGGTCTAACCAGTGGTGGATGGTGACTAATGAGAGTCTAGTCGACGCAATGGACAAGGTCTCCAGGCTTGTGTGGCCTTGTGGCAGCCGTAACCATGGTGACCACAGTACTGGCATGCCACAACGCGCGCTCTATGCAGTTACTGTGACAGCCAAGGCGCCCGAGCCGTCTTTCGCTGCCCCCTCCTTGTCCGTGGTGTCAACGGTGTTCCTGGCAGCCGCGTGGCACCTCTCGAAAGCTCTGGGTCACCGGAGAGATCCGCCGCCACTTGATACGTCTCCATCGTATCTACTTTTCCAAACTCTTTTGCCCTTGTTTTGGACTCTAATTTGCATGATTTGAATGGAACTAACCCGGACTCTAATTGCCATGGTGTTGTTTTTGCGCAGAAATAAAAGTTCTTGGAATGACCTGGAAATTTACGAGGATTTTTTGTGGAATATATAAAAAATATTGGCGCAAGAAATACCTGGAGGGACGGAGCAAGGAGCCCACAAGCCCAGGAGGCGCCCCCCTGGCCGCGCCTGGCAGGCTTGTGAGGCCCTCGGGGCTCCGCCGCCTCCAACTCCAGCTCTATTTAGTCTCTCTCGCCCAGAAAAAATAATAGAGAAGAGTTCATCGCGTTTCACGATACGGAGCCACCGCCACCACCTGTTCTTCCTTTGGAGGGCAGATCTGGAGTCTGTTTTGGGCTCCCGAGAGGGGAAATTGTCGCCGTCGTCATCATCAACCATCCTTCATCACCAATTCCATGATGCTCTTCACCGTTCGTGAGTAATCTCATCGTAGGCTTGCTGGACGGTCATGTAATCGAGTTAGTTTTGATGGGGTTTGATCCCAAGTATCCACTATGTTCTGAGGTTGATGTTCCTACTACTTTGTCATGCTTAATGCTTGTCACTATGGCCCGAGTGCCATGATCTCAGATATGAACCTATTATGTTCTCATCAATATATGTGTGTTCTTGATCCTATCTTGCAAGTTGTAGTCAACTACTATGTGTTATGACCCCGCAACCCTAGAGTGACAATAGCCGGAACCACTCCCAGAGATGACCATAGTATGAGGAGTTCATGTATTCACTATGTGGTAATGCTTTGTTCCGGTTCTCTATTAAAAGGAGACCTTAATATCCCTAAGTTTCCATTAGGACCCCGCTGCCACAGGAGGGATGGCCAATAGATGCCATGCAAGTTCTTTTCCATAAGCATGTATGACTATATACGGAATACATGCCTACATTACATTGACGAACTGGAGCTAGTTACAAATCACCCCATGTTATAACTGATACATGATGAATGTCATCCGGCATAATTATCCATCACCGATCCAATTCCTATGAGTTTTTCCTACTGGTACTTGCTACCATTGCTATCACGCTACTTTGCTACTGAAACTTTGCTGCAGATACTAAGTCTTTCAGGTGTGGTTGAATTGACAACTCAACTGCTAATACTCGAGAATATTCTTTTGCTTCCCCTTGTGTCGAATCAACAAATTTGGGTTGAATACTCTACCCTCGAAAATTGTTGCGATCCCCTATACTTGTGGGTTATGAAGACTATTTTCTAGCGCCGTTGCCGGGGAGGCCTAGCACTATTCTCTGAGTCACTTGGAATTTACGTCTGTTGATCACTATGATCAATCCGAGAGATCCAAAAACTAAAGTCTTGCCCTCAACTACGAGGACAGGTAAGGAACTGCCATCTAGCTCTGCACTTGATTCACCTTCAGTTATGAGTAAATTTGTGACACCACCACCTACTAGAAATTCTGATGTGTCGCCTGTGCTTAATGATTCTACTTATGCTATACATGATTCTTATGATGATGCTTTGCTTGATACTGCTTTGCCACTAGGTGCATTCCTTGATGCACAAATTGCTAGAGTTGCTGCTGAATGTGATGATACTTCTGAAACTGCTGAAATTATTGAACTAGAACCTGTTGTTACACCTGTTAGAACTAGCTCTCCTAGATATGAATTGCCTGATATACCCGAGGGTTATGTTATGGAGGGAGAGGTAGTCGAGGACTTTCTTGCTTGTAAGGATAGCTATGATCTTGAGAATTTATTGCGCAAGTGGAAAGAAAAATCTGTGAACGCTAGGATGAAATACGATCCTAAGTTTGCTACTTCGCCTATCTTTTTTACTGATAAGGATTATGAATTCTCTGTCGGTCCTGATTTAATCACTTTGGTCGAATATGATCCTTTTCATGGTTATGAGCCTGAAACGGTTGTAGCACATCTTACTAAGCTGCATGATATAGCCACCCTATTCATGAGTGAGGAAAAGATCCGCCACTACAATATCCTTAAATTGTTTCCTTTCACGCTAAAGGGTGATGCTAAGACTTGGTTTACTTCTCTTGCTCCTGGTTGTGTGCGTAGTCCCCAGGATATGATCTACTACTTCTCTGAGAAATATTTTCCTGCCCATAAGAAACAAGCTGCCTTGCAGGATATATATAACTTTGTGAAAGTTGAAGAAGAGAGTCTCCCATAAGCTTCAGGGAGGATTGTCCAGCTACTTAATGCTTTGCCTGATCACTCTCTTGAGAAAAATGGAATACTTGATATCTTTTATAATGGACTAACCGATGCTTCTAGGGACCACCTAGATAGTTTGCTGGTTGTGTTTTCAGGGAACAATCTGTGGAACAAGCTGAGATTCTATTGAATAATATCTTGCGCAAGGAGAATGCTTGGCTTATTCCTGAACCACCTCCGAATCCAACTCCGAAGAAAAGAGGTATTCTATTCCTCGGTCCTGAAGATATGCAAGAATCCAAGAAATCTATGCAAGAGAAAGGTATCAAATCTGAAGATGTTAAGAATCTACCACCTATCGAAGAAATACATGGTCTTGATAACCCAACACAGGTAGTAGAGGTAAATTCTCTTCGTAGATTCAATGAGAGTGATATTCCTTTTGATAAACCTGCTAACTTATGCTTAGATGAATTTGATAACTATGTTGCCAGACAACAAAGTTTCAATGATTATGTTAGCATACAATTGAGGCAAAATGCTCGCATGATTGGTCATATAAGTGCTTGTGTGGATAGAAATGTCAATGATCTTAAGCTCTTCAGTAAACATGCCTCTATGGTCACCACTCAAGTAGAACAAGTACTTAAGGATCAAAATGACTTGCTCAATGAGCTAAACGACAAGTCTATTAGAGTTATCACTAGAGGTGGTAGAATGACCCAAGAACCTTTGTATCATGAGGTTCATCCTAAGAGAATTGAACAAGATTCTCAAGGAGTTAGCACTGAGGCACCTAGTCATCCTAGTAATAGGAAGAAAAAGAAAGATGATAGGAACTTGCATGCTAGCAAACCTGCTACTGTTACACCCGAGAATCCAAATGATATCTCTGTTTCTGTTGCCGAAACACAATCTGGTGATCAACATGAGCCTAGTGATAATATCGATAGTGGTGTTCATGTTGATGCTCAACCTAGCAATGATAAGGATGTGGAGATTGAACCTATTGATCTTGATAACCCACAACCTAAGAATAGGATATATCATAAGAACGACTTCATTGCTAGGAAGCATGGTAAAGAAAGGGAACCATAGGTTCAGAAACCCATGCCCTTTCCTCCCAAACCATCCAAGAAAAAGGATGATGAGGATTTTGAGCGCTTTGTTGAAATGATTAGACCTGTCTTTCTGCAAATGCGTTTGACAGATATGCTCAAAATATCTCCTTATGCTAAGTACATGAAAGATATTGTGACTAATAAAAGGAGGATACCTGAGGTTGAGATTTCCACCATGCTCGCTAATTACACCTTCAAGGGTGGAACTCCTAAGAAACTAGGTGATCCCGGAGTGCCCATTATACCTTGCTCCATTAAAGGAAACTACGTTAGAACTGCTTTATGCGATCTTGGAGCCGGTGTTAGTGTTATGCCTCTCTCTCTTTATCGTAGACGTGAATTGGATAAGTTGACACCTACTGAAATGTCTTTGCAAATGGCCGACAAATCAACTGCTTTTCCTATCAGCATTTGCAAGGATGTGCCTGTTGTGGTTGCTAACGTGACTATCTTAACGGACTTTGTTATTCTTGATATTCCCGAGGATGATGCCATGGCGGTCATCCTTGAAGACCCTTTTTAAACACTGCAGGGGCTGTTATTGATTGCAACAAAGGCAATGTCACTTTCCATGTAAATGGTAATGAGCATACGGTGCACTTTCCGAAGTAACAATATCGAGTACATTGCATCAATGCTATTGAAAAACTTCATCAATCCTTATTGGGAGCTTTGAATGCCCTATACCTACTGTCAAGATGAAGTATGAATTGCTTGTAGGGGATATGCACATCCCTATTGAGGTAACTTAGTGATTATTCGAAAATTCTCCAGTTTCATGTAATTCAAAAAAAGTTTGTCAAGGAGACTTGATCAACCTCATTGGCGGATTTCTTTTGATGACCATGAGATGGATGAATCTAGGGGTCACAACCTTCTCCTCCGAACTTTTACTTTCTGTTGTTTAGAAGAAAAATGATAAAATTAGCTTTAGTTTTTCCTGTTTTCTGCTTTTTGATCCCTTAGAAAAGTGTCCCGAAAATAAAAGTTCTTCAAATGCCCTGAAAATCAAGTATTATTTTTTATGGAATTTTCAAAAAATTCTGAGATCGAGAGCTAATCAGGGGGATGCACGAGTGGGCTACAAGCCCAGGAGGCGCGGGCACCCCCCCCCCCCCCCCGTGGCCGTGCGTGCCTGGCTTGTGGGCCCCACGTGCCCCCCTCCACTTATTCCAGCTCCCATCTCCTTCTGCTACCTCTAGAAAAAATTATTCCACAGCTCAAACCCGTGTTCTTGCTCTTCTTGCTCCATTTTTCAATTTCCTTGTGCAAAGCCCCATTCACCAAACTGTTTTGGGGGAATTGTTCCTTGGTATGTGACTCCTCTATTGGTCCAATTAGTTTGTGCTCTAGTGCTTTATTCATTGCGGATTATTACTGCCTTGGTGACCCTGTTCTTGAGCATTGTCACCTCTACACACCTGACCTTAGTATTCTTATGAGCGCAGTAACGGGTGATAGAAGTTTCATTATGGGAGCTATAATCACGAGGAGGCTAAATAATAATGCTATTGAAGGGGATTTCTTTGGCGGGATCTATGCCACGCGCATAGCAAATTTTCTTGGAGTACCCATCCGCGAAGGAGATCTCCCGCTCCATACAGCTTTCCTTGATCGCGCCTCTATGACACGTTATCAGTTCCTTGAGAGGGATAAAGAATCCCTCCTATACCGGTTAATATTTAACCGACAACATGTTTTCCATATTACCCTTCCTGGTCCTGGCTTCTTTGACTTTCGGGTAAAACAAAGATATTATATAACCAGAGGAGAGGCAGAGGAGTATGAGAGGGAGGCAAAGGCTGCTCGCCTCCGTGAGGCAGCAATTCAGGCGGTAGCTGCCGCGTTCCCGTACAACCACCATTATGATTTTGGATATCGCCCGGACCAGCCATGGGAGTAGACCAACTTAGGCCAAAAGCCTAAGCTTGGGCGAGTACGTTTTTCTCACCGACTTTATATTCATGCTCACACATTCACTTTGATAGTCGGTGTTCACACCTTGCCATTGTATAATACATGCTAGTTTACTTCTTTTTCTCGCTTTCTTCTCATGTGTTTTTTTAGATTGAGAAAACCCAAAAAGATTTCCCATTCTTCTTTTGCTTGTTGGGAGCTTTCCCGTGTAAATAGTTTTCTTTTTCTTTGGGTCAAGGTAGAAGACCATGGTTACAATGTTTAGTGGCTCTCGCCTGCATATCTATTTATCCGTCAAAGAGCCATATTATCTTGTCTTCTCCTTTGTGCTTGCTTGCAGATTCCAGCTTAGTGCAATGCACGAACACTCTCATTATTATTCACTTCATTCGGTCGTGCAAGTGAAAGGCAATAATGACGATATATGATGAAGTGACTGAGCGTGGAAAAGCTGGTATGAACTCGATATATTTTGTTTTTGTAAATATGACTAGCTATTCGTTCCTAATTCAGATTTGTTATGAGAGAAACATGTTTGCATTGACTACTTAGAGATCATAGTTTCTGATGCCATGCTTAATTAGCTAGGAGCTTATAATGGTTTGTCTTGGATGCCAATATGAATTTCAAGATGATTATGATTTAGTATGACAGGATGGTATCCTCCTTTGAATGATTCAAGTGGCTTGACTTGCCACATGTTCACGCATATAGTTGAAACAAAATCAACATAGCCTCTATGATATTCATGTTTATGGTGATTTATGTCCTACTCATGCTTGCACTCAATGTTGGTTAATTTCAATGCATATTGATGACTGTTGTCGCTCTCTAGTTGGTCGCTTCCCAGTCTTTTGCTATCCTTCACTTGTACTAAGCAGGAATACTGCTTGTGCATCCACTTCCATAAACCCAAAGTTGTTGCGTATGCGTCCACCATACCTACCTATATGCGGTATCTACCAGCCGTTCCAAGTAAATTTTCATGTACTACTCTCTAAATCTTCAAGAAATAATATGTTTTGTATGACCGAACCGCTCATGTGGTGACAAGGGGCGGTCAATATCTTCCATGCTAGGCGTTTTATCCTCGATATGTGTTTATTCACTATCACTCATGAGAAAGGGTCGGTAATTGGAATGCCCAGTTCCATGCTCAAATCAAAAAGATAATTGCAAACAAAACTCCACGTGGATTGTTGTTGGTATGGACGGCACCCGAGTATTCGGCTAGTCGTGGAGTGTGATTGATCGGTGGTGGGGGATTCAAAACTTTACTTTTCTGTTTGGGAACCGCCTATAATTTGTGTAGCATGGAAGATGGTGAAAACTCTTGGTCATTGCGTTGACAATGAGAGCATACCACTCCAAATTATGTATCTCTGTTTTAAAAGCTTGAGCTCTCGCACCTCTGCAAATCAATGCTTCCCTTTGCGAAGGGCCTATCTATTTATGTTTCTGTTGAGTCATCCTCTCCTTATAAAGGCACCAATTAGAGAGCACCTCCGTCATTTTTATGCTTTGCTTTTAATTGTTATTGAGTATGACTGTGACTGGATTATCTATGCCATGAATTACAATGTTCAGTCAGCCCTGCAGGTATGTACTTTGTAGTTCTCTTGGGAGCTACACGCTTCTTAGGAGCTAAAGGCTTCATAGCATCTTCCATAAGCTTCTTATTTTTTGGAGTAGGGGCCTTAGCTGGAATTTCTTATTCCTCTTCCTCAGCAGTTGTAGCAGTTTCTGCTGGGTCTTCATACATAGAGGTTTGTCTACCAATGGCATGAATAGTTCTCTTCCTGGCTCTTTTAACTCGTGGCTTCTTAGAAGGTCTCTCAAAGGTAAGTGCCATCCCTTGCCTTGCAGACTCTAGAGTTCTCAGGTTGGAAGGTTAAGCATACTCCTTCCTCACAGTTTTCTTGACTGCAGACTTCTCTTTCTGCTTCTGGGGAGTTCAGGAACAAAATGAGAATCTTCTTCATCAGAATTCAGCTTCTTCCTGGGCCTCGTAGCTGCCTTGGGAAAGCCATGGGAGCTGGGGGTACCTGGATGAGAAGAGGTCCTCTGAGGACTAGTGCCTAAATTAGACTCGACATGGGGCTCACTGAAGTTGTTCTGACTTTCATCGGAACCTGACATCTTGCAATCCAAGCAGACAAGCTGATACACAGACTGGTTGACCCTATGAAAAGATGTGGAAGAGCTTGAAAATATAAGCATCACAAAATTATAGAAGTTTTTCAAAATTTGAATTAGAAACTTTTGGGTATGATCTACTACAGAATGTATTTTGGTAGCATGGGTTGGAGTTTTTGGAGTCACCGAGACTGACCACTTGCATTAATAGAAACCTTGGCAGCCTTTTTGGTGTAACCGACAAGGACTACTCGGTATCACCGAAGTGGTTCTCAAAAACCCTAAAACTAAATTGGTGGTACCGATTTTATAACTCGGTATCACCGAGATGCATGTTGCAGGAGATCAGATCCAGAATTTCTTTGTTCTCTATTCCATGGAAGAATCTTGTGGCATAGAATAATTTCACATTGTGGATTGTAGATGGAAGTAACCTAGTGCACATGATTCGGATAGAGGAGTGCACAAGGGGTCGGGTTCATACCCTAGCTTGGTGATGAATCCGCTAGGCGACGATGGTGGTGAAGATTCCATAGGCAGCGCTTATTCCCAACGATGAAGCCGCTCGGGGATACAAGGGCGACGACCAAGGGGTCCTGGTGCGGTAGTTTGGGGTTGGGTACTTGACGTTTGAAGATGGAATTTCAAAACTTCGGGTCCGCGGATATAAGTACCCCTCACTTTTGGTGTCACACACACTAAAATTTTGGTGCCATCGAGTTCCACTGTTTTGTGTTAACAGGGAAACTCGGTGAAGCCGAGATTATGTTATCCATGGTACCGAGATTAAAACCAATATCAACTTTGAGAATCGGTGGAACCGAGAATTTGGGGTTGGTTACACCAAGATTCACAAAGAGGTTTTTGAAAGCAGTCCTTGTAAACACGGAACTCCGAGTGCTCCTCACATAGGGGGGTCGAGAAGTGCATGTTCAAGTTCTATGATGTAGCGTGAATAGAACTTGATATGAGAAAGCATAGATAGCTAGAGAGGGGTCCTAGGAATTTTTGTCCATCAAATTGGCAAAAGATAAATCAAAAGCCAAATAGCAACAATTGGATGTCCTTGAATGGGGACAGATATGCAGACCAACATGCTGACACCATAAGATGTCAAATGAAATCATGATGAACATGCACAAACATTCTAGCATCTATCAAGCACTTTGGCGATGACGAAGTCATCTATATATGAGTATATTGACTTAGGAGTCAAGTAAGAATACTTGATCATAGGTCATACTCATCGGTTAAGCACAAGTGGGGTTACCACTTTTACATAATGCATTAATGTGTTCACATCATTTAGGAGATGCTTGTACTCAAGTCTTAGAGTAAAGCTCCCCCTAGATGTGACATCCCCCCTAAGAGAGATCAACTAACCTTGGGTTTTGTCATAGAAGACTTCAAGTAGGTGAAGTAGTGGTGGATGCTCATTGTTGATGAAGTTTCTTAATCTTATCACCTATCTGGGTTAGTCCCAAAGCAAAAGGAACAAATGCAAGGATATCTATGGGCATGGAGTGAAGTACATGGGAAGTGATGTCCAAAGATGCATTAATTACCTTGTCACTTGCTCACCTTTGAGTGAAAATGTGTGATTCCTTGAAATAATGCATATGGTTGAGGTTGATTGCATGTAGTTCTTGCCAAAATGAATAAGAGTGAATTTCATTGGCGGAGTCACCCCACAAGAAGTTTCTAGTTCTTCCTCTTGGGAACCCACATCACCTTGATGGGGATCCTTGGAGTTGTGGTAGCACTAGATGAGGTACTGCTAGAAGTGTCCTTGGGAACCCACTAAACCTTGGCTTGGGCTTCTTCTTCAAATGAGTCAATGTCCTCTTGAAGCTTTCCCTTTCCCTTGTGGTCTTGTGGTATAAGGCCATCTTGTGAGCTTGTTCCCTTGGGAGGAGTAGGATCATACTTCTCCTCTTTAGGAACAAACATGGGAATGGGATATGGACCTTCTTCCCAAACATCTCCGTTGGCATTGAAGTAGCCAACACCTTGCTTCTTTCGATGTTCTCCTTGCTTGCGGACAATTTCGTCAAATTGCTTACTTCCGGCAAGACTCTTGAAGACACATCTAGCTATAATCCATTTCAATAAATCGTTTTCTTTCTCAAGTGTAACTTGGCTAAGAGAATCATTAGTGGAATCAAGAGAGCTACTAGATATTGTAGACTGGCGCCGAGATATTGTAGTAGCAATCGACTTACATTTCTTCTTGGAAGGAGCAGCCTTAGATCTGCTAGTCGGAACTTTCCTCTTCTTTTTCCAAAACAAAGAAGAATTCTGCAAGATTTGGGTAAATAAAAATAAAAATAAAGTGCTTAATCTTGGAAATGTTGTTACAAAGACAATCAGGTAATAGCCGAGTAAGCTTCATACCTAAGGAGTCGGGTTGATGGCATTGAAAGGCTTCAAGCCGACTTGTTCGCACGCCGCCTAAGTTTCCCCAAGCAGTTTCATCACAACCTTATTCACGTCTTCATCTATCAAAATCACTATGTTATATCTCTGACGGTCATCCGCACGAATAAAATACTTGCACATAAGGGCATTTCAACAACTCGGTGGGAGGATCATCCAGGATGCCCAGCAATGTTTCAAGTCCACTTCGGTCAAACCTTGAGACCGGAGAGTCGCCAATTTTGGAATACAAAGGCGAATTTGTCACGTTCCTCTTGAGAAATTTGGTCGGGAAGTTGAAAATTGGCTAGAAGGCGATTTAGTATATAACCTGGCACGAGATGTTTGTCTGTTGGGCCGGTATTTTGACAATAGAACAAAGTTTTGTTCCACCCTTTGGGATGACTTGGCAGGGCAGCAGAAGGAAAGCCTCCATTTCTGCGTCTTTGAATTGGAATACCTCCCAGTTCTTGGATGGGGCCATCCATGCACTTAGTCTAGCGTTTCAGATAAAAAAATTCCACAAAGAGTGGAACAGTGGGTTCAATTTGCAAGTACACCTCACATAAGACTTGAAATTGGCATAAAATTGGTATGGAATTAGGGGGAAAATCTTGTGGATGAAGGTGAAGAAAGTTGAGTACATCCCAGAAGAACTTTGACCCGGGAGGAGAAAAATCTGTGAGAAGGTGATCTATGAAAACCACAACTTCTCCTTCATTAGGCTTTGGGTGTGTCTCCCCTTGAGGAACCGCCATCTGATTACTTCCATGGAAGATAATAGGCCTTGGTCTACATAGCCCTCGAGAAGATCCTCTGAAACTTGTGAAGGCACCCAATTGCAAATGGAAGTCTTCGACATGATGATACGCGTGGACGTCAGTCACAAGATTGCAAAAACATTCGTGTTATGGTCAAAGATAAGAGAGTATGGACATCTTAATAATAGAGTCGCCAAAAACATGAGTCGGTTCCCAAAAACCAGCAATATTTAGATATGGCGCGTTAAGATCATTTATACAAGACATCCACAATAAAAGGCACCTTAGACAAGACAAAGTTTCTTTCTGATTCTCTTGAGTACACGAGAAACAGTTTCCTATCAAAATTGCTACAACTACGGATCTGAAAAAGGTTGTGAAAGGAAAAAAATAATTACTGAGCCTAGAACATGGAAATGGCAGTGGTTTGTGTGGCAAGTTCTTAAGAAAGGATATGAGCCTCCTATGCAGGAATAAGAAGCCAATGTGTTCAATAACATGTTTATAAAGATTCGAAGCATGCAAATAGCCACAATGGCGATGAACACATGTGGCACCCTCGGGTTCTCCGAAGAACTTTGAAGATAACTGAGGAGAAGATTTATAGAGGAATAGAAACAACATACCTTTGTCGATTGGAGGAGATGCCAAAAGACGTGTGAAATAAACCAGGGAGAGGACAGGGAATGGCTGCAACACGAGGCAGTTGTGAATGGCAAGCAACAACAATGGCACGACTGGGTGCTCAAACCAGAGGAAGAACAAGAAGATGAAAAGAAGGGGGTAAAACTGAAGAAGAGGGAGCCTCCACCTATATTTATAATGTCTGAAGTGACAACTGCAAAGCACGGGAATAGAGGAGCCGTAGTAAAATCCTGAAGGCATGACGCCTCGGTTTTCGGGATAGGAATGCATGCAGGAACTGGTCTACATGACACCACACGACATTAAATTCTGGTGAGTGAAGTCACGGAAACACAACGAAGGAAAGATAGCTAAGACAACGAGAGCTATGAGCCGACATATTTAAGAAACTAAGAAGGAGATAAAAGGCAAGGATGGTCAGCTCATTATTTGATTAGGATAGCTTGTCGTGAACAAGTTCAAGTCAACCTGGGGCCTAATGTCATGGATATAACCCCAGGATGTAACCTGCCTTAAAGGGTCGGGTCAAATCATAGGAAGATACAAGAAGATGGGCCGATAGATTATTCGAGTAAATCACCATATGGCCCAAAACCACGAGATGGCGACTCAAGACCCAGAAGGCAGAAGACGCCAGGAGTTTCCCTAAACTTGGGAAGTAAGATAAGATAGAATTATAGTAAGTCACAGGTGTTTATTTGACCCGGACTCGGTTGTAAACTCGAGGCCTCTACATGTATATAAAGGAGAGACCTCGATCCAGAAAGATCAAGTAAGAAACTTTGGAGAGCTAGGTTAACGATTATGCATCCTTGTAATCGAGATCCTGATCAATATAGACACAAAAGCACGATGTAGGCTTTTACCTCCATTGGAGTGGCCGAACCTGGGTAAATGTGTCTCTCGTCCCCAATCAACCCCTTTGAGTCGCCACAATGCGATGATGGCCTCACATCTAAGTCCATTCATGAGGACATCTGTCGTGACAAAACCATGACAGGAGCCAAGTAAGAATACTTGATCATAGGTTATACTCACCGATTAAGCACAACTAGGGTTACCACTTTTACATAAAGCATTAAAGTGCTCACATCGTTTAGGAGACACTTATACTCAAGTCTTAGAGTAAAGCTCCCCCTAGATGTGACATCTCCCCTAAGAGGGATAAACTAACCTTGGGTTTTGTCGTAGAACACTTCAAGTAGGTGAAATAGTTGTGGGTGCTCATTGTTGATGAAGATAATCTTTGAGTTGGGAGCATTTCTCGTTGTTTATTACCCTTCTCACCCACATGGGTTAGTCCCAAAGCAAAAGGAACATATGCAAGAATATCTATGCACATGGCATGAAGTACATGAGAGGTGATGTCCAAATATGCATTTGTTACCTTGTCCTTTGGTTAACTTTGTGGGAATGTGTGACTTCTTGAACTAATGCATATGGTTGGAGTTGATTGCATATAGTTCTTGCCAAAATGAATAATAGTGAATTTCGTTGGCGGATTCACCCCTCAAGAACTTTCTAGTTCTTCCTCTGGGGGACCCACATCAACTTGATGGGGATCCTTGGAGTTGTGGTAGCACTAGATGAGGTAGTGCTAGTAGTGTCCTTGGGAATCCACTCGACCTTGGCTTGGGGTTCTTCCTCAAATGAGTCAATCTCCTCTTGAAGCTTTCCCTTGCCCTTGTGCCTTGTGGTTGAAGGTCATCTTGAGAGCTTGTTCCCTTGGGAAGAGTAGGATCGTACTTTTCCTCTTGAGGAACGAACTTCGGGATGGGATATGGACCTTCTTCGCAAACATCTCTGTTGGCATTGAAGTAGCCAACACCTTGCTTCTTCCGATGTCCACCTTGCTTGCGCACAATTTCCTCGAATTGCTTACTTCCGGCAAGACTCTTGAAGACACCTCTATCAATATAATTCCTTTCAATAAATCGTTTTCTTGCTCAAGTGTAACTTGGCTAAGATAATCATTAGTGGAATCAAGAGAGCTACTAGCAACAACATCATTTGAACTAACTTTAGCATTGTTGTAACTAGATGAAGAAACTTTCTTGCCTTTGTTACTAGTGTTCTTAGGTTCAACTTGTGGAACAAAAGTACACAAGAGTAATCGCTTGTCTAGATAAGAACTCTTCTTTCAAAGATCGTCATTGATTGCTTTTATAAACTCATGCTCTTGCTCTCATTTTAGCTTCTCGAAGCATAGCTTCTCATGAGTTCTTGCAAGATCTTTATGATCTTCTAGAGTAGTTTCATGAGCTAACTTAAAAGTGTTTAATTATTTAATTTTTCGTTCAATCTCTTTCTTATCATCATCATTTGATTTCTCTTGACTAGCAAGATTACTTTCAAGTTCATTTTCAATGTTATCACTAGTCTTATCAAGGAGCAAGTCATCATCTTCTAACAAGTCATCCTCATCACTATCAAAGTCAAAGTACTCACGGTGTGATACCTTGAGGCCTTTTGCCATGAAGCGGTTTCCAATCCCTTCATTTGGTGAATCAAATAAGTCATAGGAGTTGGAGGAAACCAGTGCAAGACTGGAAACACCTTCATCTTGACTATAGTCGGAGTTGGAGTGGTAGCTTCTCTCAGATTGGTTGTCACACTCGGAGCCGGAAACCCATCCAACAAGATCTTGATGTCTTCTTCTTGAGATGATGTGGGTGTACTTGTCCTTCCTCTTTGATTCCTTTCCTCTTCGAGGCTGTCTTCCTTCATATTGATCTTCTCTACTCCTTCTCTCTCTGCGAGCTAACTTATATCTTGAGCTTCGTCTTCTAGGTGACTCCTTTCTTCTTTTGTGGGGGAGCCGAGCACTCATTTGAATAGTGTTCGGGCTTTCCACAGTTGTAGCAGTTTCGGTCATGACTAGATGAACGCTTATCATCATATCTTGAACTTGAGCTTCTCTCCTTGCTTCAACTCTTTTAGAACTTGTTGGATTTTATGACCATGAGGTTGATCTCTTCATTGGTAACAAGGTTATCATTTGCAGTAGCGGGGGCATCACTTGAAACTTTGTAAGCACCGCTTGACTTGTTGTGCAACTCATCTTTGTCCTTGAGTGACATTTCATGAACAACAATCCTTCCAATGACTTCAGTTGCCTTGATATCCTTGTAGTTTGGCATCATTTAAATTAATGTGCACACGGTGTCGTATCTTCCATCCAAGGTGAAAGGATCGATATGGTTGACTAGAGGGGGTGAATAGGCAACTATCAAAATTTAAGCTTTTCTTTAAACTAATTAGATTTAGCAACAAATAGGTTGTCTAGATATGCAACTAAGTGAGCAACCTATATGATGCTAACAACAACTATAACAAGCAAGAAGTAAATACAAGTAAAGGTAAGAAATAACCACAAGTCGAACCGATGAAGTCGAGGATGTGTTTCTGAAGTTCCTTACCTTTGAGAGGAAGTACGTCTCCATTGGAGTGCTGTGGAGGCACAATGCTCCCAAAGATGCCACTAAGGCCACCGTATTCTCCTCATGCCCTCACACAATGCAGAGTGTCGTGATTTCACTAAGTCGTGCCCTTGAAGGCCGCGACCGAACCTTTACAAACAAGGTTGGGAGATCTCCACAACTTAGTTGGAGGCTCCCAACAAGACCACTAAGCTTCATCACAATGGAATGTGGCTTCGAGGTGACCTCTTCCGTCTAGGGTGCTAAAAAATCCAAGAGTAACAAGATCCGTGAGAGATTAATGGGGGAAACAACTTTTATCTTGGTGGAAGTGTGGGGGAGGGCCTTCTCCTCCAAACCCTAGAGAATCAACAAGAGTTGATTGCTAGGCAGGGATATCGGGCTAGTTTGAGCTTTTGGAGCAGCAATGGAGCTGGAGAGGGAAAAGGTAAGCTCTCCTCGAGGAAGAAGACTCCTATTTATAGTGGGGCGAATATGGCCGTTACCAGCCCCTTACTGGCCCAACTAAGCAGTAGTACCGTGCACCAGGGCGGTACTTCCGCTGGGCATCCAGTAGGGGCGGTGCTTCCGCTCATCCAGAATGAGGGGAGGTAGGAAGCCAGAGAGAAATATTAAGTGGAAGTGGGCGCAACAGAATGGGGCGGTAGTACCGCTAGAGCGGTACTACCGCTCCCCCTGGGCGGTACTTCTGCTCCACCATATAAAAAGGCCCCCCGACACCAGAAAAGAAAAACAAGCGGAAGAGGGACCGGCTCTGGTGGGCGGTAGTACCGCTGGAGTGGTACTACTGCTCACGAGGGCGGTACTACCACTGGATCGGTACTATCGCTCACGAGGGTGGTACTACCGCTTCTGTAAATTCATGGGCACTATAGCAGGGCAACTCCTTTGCTCCAAAAAAGGGATGGGGAGCAAGAATGAGAGATAGTGTTCCACCCAATTTTTTCAAACGCGGATCCCCTCTTAATAGTACGGGATTATCTATGACTTGAGTCCAGCAACCCTAAATCAATAGATAAGCATTGTCTTCACTTTCACTTACTAGGGGGGTATAATTGTCTTGTGCCACCTGATAATTCTCTGAAAGCATATCGCACACGATTATTCCGCAAAGGGTATTGTCATCAACAACCAAAATAACTTACGAGAAATTGTGCTCTTACAATCTCCCCCTTTTTGGTGGGTTTATGACAATACGGGATTTGCCAAAAACTGAACTAAGAAGTCTTAGACAATCCCAAAACATACAAAATATAGACGTGTGTTCTATTTGAATATGCTTATGGAATGCGAAGAGCACACACCAGGATCAATACTCCCCCTATATTTTATAGACAAGGCTATATACTTGCGTGAACGGAATAGAGTAAAATAGATAAGCAAGCATATCACAGCGGCAAAGACATAACATGATAGATGGGGTAGCATATGTCTTACACCACACATAAGTTCACACAAGTCTTGGGCAAATGCAAACCATAGCAAGCAATAAACGAGTTCACGAGATAGAGAAAACAAATGCAAATAAACACACTCATGACTCAGCAAGGCAAATCCATCTTAAACTAAGATACTTTCTCCCCCTTTGGCATTGATACACCAAAAAGAAGAGACGGGAGAAGCTTAGTAGTCCTCGTTGTCATCTCTCTCGGTCTCATCTGAAGCAGCACACGCCTCCTCAGCCCACACCTCCTCCTCACCACACACCTCATCCTTAGACTCCGTCCACTGGCAGTTGGCCTTTATCCAGTCCTCATCATCAGTGATCTTGTCTTCTGAAGCGCTTTGGACATCAAGTCCAATCTTTCGCATGATCATCTTGTCACGGCTGCGCGCTTTCTTGGCATCGACATGTGCCTTGTACTGACCCTTCGCCTGGAAGCACAAAAGAGCCTTCATATTCTTCCTAAGCTTTGAGGCCTAAGAAGGTTTAGAATCATATCCGGGAACAAACTCATAATCGGGCTCATGATCGCCAGCCGAGTCAGTAGCAGCAATCTCTGGAACAACACGTGGAATGCCCCAATTGTCCTTCAGACGGAGCTTGAGCAGACCATGAGTGACCATGTGATCGGTAGCCAATAGCTCAGTAGGGAAGGTAGCATTCCAGGTGTCCTCAATCAGCTTGAACTCATACGGAGCATAAATGTGCACCTTCTTTTTGTCAAACACAGCAGACCTCAACTCCATCCACATAATGTGGGAAACATCCAATTTGGACTGGCGGTCTCGCTCCTTCTGGCAGAAAAGAAGGAGATTGACAAGACAGGAGTGCACCCGGTCCTTGTTCCCAACACGAGGAAACAAAGAGTTGCGAAAGATCTTGTGCATGATGTCCAGAAAAGGCATGAGCTCGGTACGGTCACCCTTGGCAGTCTTCACAATCCTCGAGTAACGAATGAGCTTGGACTTGTGAATAGTAGGAATACCCTCAGTGTGAGGCCTCGGGCCAATGGGCTCATCCAGTCCCGTGTCAGCAATGCCCAGAGAGTTCATAAACGTCTTCCAATCAGAGTGTAACACACGGGCACCAGTCATCCAGGTCAAGCGCCTTTCATCACCGTCATGGAAGGGAATAGTGGCATAGAATTGAGCCACAATCTTGCTTTCAATGTCCTTCTTGAAATTGATGATAGGACCAAGACGCCACTTCTCATAGAGAGCATAAGCTTCAGCAAAATAAGAAGTATGGGGATTAGAGATCATGTGCCCCATATCATTGCTCTTGACATCCTTCTTCCAATATGGATGCCATGTAAGAGATTCATCCTGAGGCAGAAAATAGGGATTATGCTTGCACAACACAGCAAACTCTTCTTGAGGCAACTCTTGGGGTTCTTTGGGGGCCTTCTTCTTAGTACCTGTCCTCCTCACATGCTGCTTTTGTGGTTGCGCACTCGAATTAGCAGCTACCTCCTCAGATGCACGTGGGTGCTTGGAGCCATGCTTGGGGTTCATGCGACAAGTCATAGGACCAGAGCCATCACGTGGTACTCACAAGGAGAATGACAAGAAAACAAGTATAAACTGACTCCAAAAGTAAAATAGGAAACCATACAGGGATCGGCGGATGGAGGAAAGAAAAGGGGTGCACGTGCCAGGGAGGTAGTACCGATGTGCAAGAGCGGTACTTCTGCTGCAGCGGTAGTACCGTTGTGCAAGAGCGGTACTTCCACCGAAGCGGTAGTATCGGTCATGCATGAGCGGTAGTACCGTCCTGGGCAACTATTGTCAATGGATGCGGCAGTGTCGGATCTCTCCATCCGACAAATCTCTAGTGCAAGTACCAAAATTATTGCAACACAAGATCATCTAGACATCCTACGCAGGCCATGGAAAAACAAACTAAACAAGGAATACACACGCATTGCCCTAGATCAAGATCCAACAAAAATACCACGAGAGAGATGGGGATCCAGGGCAGTATCGGGTTCCATGGCACGAGGGAGATGAGGGGGGAGATCCCTCCGGATGAAAAAGTGGAGGGCGGCACGGATAGAGGAATCCGGAGCCGGCCTCTGGTGATGTTCCTGGCCGCCACAGAGAGGGAGAGGCATGGGGATAGGGAGGGAATGGGTATGGGGGAGTTAGAACTCCCCCTACCCCAATCTTAACACCCCATAAATTCCCCGAGGCGGTAGTACCGCCCATGAGCATGGTAGTACCGCTGGAGTGGTAGTACCACCGATCAGTACGGTAGTACCACCTATGACCCAAGCAACAGGCACCTTAAAAGATGGGGATCTATTTGACCATGCAGAGGAGAGAATAAAGGCACAAAAATAAAGAAGGTACTCCACTTTTAAAAGAATGCAAAATGAGAAGTAGAGCCCATTGTGGAGTGACCGTTCATGCAATTAATGGAAAGAACTTGTGTGGAAGAGGGGCGGTGGCCGAGGCCACCTATGTTTGAGTCAGTTGGTATGGCACCGTGAAGATTTTAAGCTTGGACCCATGACCAAAATTCGTCTTTGAAGCACATGTATCACATGAGTGACTAATGTGAAATAATTGATCGATTTATGCATAATAGGGGGAGGGAGAGTTCATTAAGAGAACAACACTCCCCCTAAATTCATGCCTACATCTACACAAAACAAAATGATGAGAGTGGTGGGGTGTGCCTAATTTCAATCCACATTGCTCAAATCAATGATATTCAGCTCATGCCTTAACTCACGAAATCTTGCTTCATTTAAAGGCTTCATGAAGATATCTGCAAGTTGATCATTAGTGTTGAGGTAAATGAGGTCAATCTCCCCGCGCTTGATATGCTCCCGAATGAAGTGGTGACGAATACTGATGTGCTTCGCCTTGCAATGTTGAATCGGGTTGTTGGATATTGAGATAGCACTAATATTATCACAATAAAGAGGCATTTTGTCACAAGTGACACCGTAATCCTTTAAAGTTCTCCTCATCCAAAGCAACTGAGCACACCTTGCAGCAGCAACATATTCAGTCTCGATGGACGAGAGAGAAATGCAAATTTGTTTCTTGGAAGACCAACTTACCAGAGAGCGACCAAGGAATTGGCAATCTCCGGAAGTTGACTTCCTATCCACACGGTGTCCCGTTCAATCCGAATCCGAATATCCTATGAGATCAAATGAAGCCCCTTTGGGATACGATAAGCCAAAGTTTGGGGTATGAGCGAAATATCGAAAGATTCGCTTGACCGCCACATAGTGACTTTTCTTAGGTGCAGATTTAAATTGTGCACAAATTCCGACACTCAACATAATATCCGGTCTAGATTCACAAAGGTAAAGAAGAGAGCCAATCATAGAGCGATATACCTTTTGATCCACACCTTTACCATTCGTATCGAGGTCAAGATGGCAGTTGAGAGGCATGAGAGTGTTGGCCTTGGCTAGTTTGAGATCATCCATCTTGAACCTTTTGAGCATGTCTTGAGTGTATTTGGCTTGATTGATGAAGGTTCCTTGACTTCGAACCCAAGGAAAAAACTTCAAATCTCCTATCATAGACATCTCAAACTCTTTAGTCATTAGAGCAACAAATTCTTCATTAAAAGCTTTGTTAGGGGAACCAAAGATAATATCATCAACATATAGTTGGCATATGAACAAACTCCCCTTGACCTTCTTAGTAAAAAGAGTGGGATCAATTTTCCCAACTTCAAAACCACGGTCATGTAACATCTCCGTAAGGTGCTCATACCGCGCACGTGGGGCTTGTTTAAGGCCATAGAGTGCCTTATCAAGAACATACACATGATTAGGGAACTTGGGATCCTCAAACCTCGGGGATTGTTTGACATAAACCAACTCCTTAAGGGGACCATTAAGAAATGCACACTGCACATCCATTTGTTATAATTTTAAGTTATGATGAGAAGCAAATGCAAGCAACATGCGAATAGATTCAAGGTGAGCGACAGGAGCAAAGGTTTCACCGTAGTTGATACCCTCGACTTGGGAGTAGCCTTGTGCTACCAATCTTGCCTTGTTCCGAGTGACGGCACCATTCACATCTTGCTTGTTCTTAAAGATCCAGTTTGGCCCAATGGCATTGTGGTTCTCCTTTGGTCTCGGCACCGGTCGCCACACTTTGTTGTGCTCGAAGTTGTTGAGTTCTTCATGCATGTCTTCAACCCAATCCATGTCTCCAAGAGCCTCTTGTACCTTTCGTGGTTCAATGCAAGAAACAAACGCATGATGGGCACTAAAGTTTGATAATTGATGACGTGTGGTTACCCCTCTCTATAAGCTGCCGTAGACATTCTGCAGCACATGAGAATTATTTTTGAGCGTTTTGGCAGTCTTGGCAGCATGTCTTTCTTGAATCTCCTCAGGGGTGAGCTGAGGAGCCTGTTTGAGACCTTTACCGCCTATTTGAGTTTGTCCTTGATCTTGAGCTTGAGTTTGTTCTTGCACTTGCTCTTGATCTTGAACTTGGTGCCTCCTCTTGATCTTGAGCATCCTCGGAGGGGTGAGCTGGATCAAGGACATCATTTGGTGCAGGACCATCTTGAGGTTGATATTTTCCTTCATCGGGATCACGGGGATGAGGGCCTTCACAGCGTTCTTCGAAAGCGTGTGTGATAGTTCCACATGAGTGGAACATTGTCCTTCTCCTTCAGACACAAGGGGTTCCTTCACGGGCAGGAAGTGTCCCACACCCATTCTTCTTATGGCTTGGGGAGAAATTTCGTCACCTACATCACAAAGACCACTTTGCTCCACTTGGTAGCCATTATTCTCATCAAACTCCATGTTACACGTCTTTTCAATGAGTCATGAGGACTTATTGAGGACAAGGTAAGCGCAAGAGTTTGTAGCATAACCAACAAATATGCCCTCTTGAGATCTAGCTTCAAATTTAGACAATCGAGGACCTTTCTTAAGAATGAAACACTTACAGCCAAACACCCGGAAGTACTTGAGGTTGGGCTTGTTGCCATTAAGAATTTTCATATGGAGTCTTGTTCAAGCCTTTGCGAAGGTAGGGGCGATTGGATGCATGACGTAGGGGCGATTGGATGCATGACATGTGGTGTTGATGGATTCAGCCCAAAAGTTATACGGAGATTTATATTCCGCCATCATGGTTCATGCCGCATCCATCAACGTCCGGTTCTTCCTTTCTGCCACACCATTTTGTTGAGGAGTGTAAGGTGTAGAATATTGATGCTTGATTCCTTCATCACTCAGAAATTCAGTTAGGGTGTAGTTCTTGAACTCGGTACCATTGTCACTTCTAATCATCAATATCTTTGCATTATGTTGGCGTTGAGCTTCATTAGCAAAGTCGATGACAGTTTGTTGAGTCTCACTCTTTTTCTTGAAAAAGTATACGCACGTATATCTTGAGTAATCATCCAATATGACGAAGCAATACTTTCTCCCCCCCCCCAAGACTATCATAGGATGGACGTCCAAAGAGATCAATGTGGAGGAGCTCCAAGGTCCTTTTGTGTAGATGATAGTCGTGGGGCGGTGAGCTATCTCATGAATCTTTCCAATAATACACACACTGCAAGCACGATCTCCCGCGAAACTCACATTTGTTAGTCCGAGAACGTGATCCTCTTTGAGGAGACTTTGCAAAGATCTCATATTGACATGGGCTAGCCAGCGATGCCAAAGCAACCCCACATCAACTTTAGCCATTAGGCAAGTCGCGGTCTTAGTGGGTCGCTCCGAAAAGTTAACCACATAGAGACTGTTCTCGATATGTCCAACAAAGGCTACTTCAAGAGTCTTGCGCCACAAAAGGGCCACATAGTCAATGCCAAAGAAAGTACTAAAGCCCATAAGTGCAAGTCGATGAATGGAAAGTAAATTGTATGCGAGGGTCTCAACAAGCATAACCTTTTCAATGGTAAGTTCCGTAGAAATTACCACCTTGCCGAGACCCAATACCTTTGAAATCACATCATCACCAAAGGAGACTTGGTGGGAATAGATGTTTCGGTATGAACGTCCACCACAAAGTCCTTGCTACCGGTCATATGATTTGTTGCTCCACTATCAAGCAACCAGGACACCCCACCAGAAGGAAACTCCTACATAAGATCAATGCTTGGATTTAGGTACCCATTTTTTTAATGGGTCCTTTGAGGTTAGTAACAAGGGTCTTAGAAACCCAAATAGACCATTCAATGTACTCATCATAGGAACCAACAAACTTAGCAAAAACATTCCTATCACTCGCATGACACAAAACATAAGAGGGGTTAACATCACGAGGTGTGTTGGGCAGAGGGGTATTGCCCTTCATGGCATTAGCACGCTTATTTTGGTCCTTGTCCTTCTCATGAGTACCCTCCCCAGATTTAACAAAGGTTTCCATAAGCTGGGAGGGTTGCCTGATCTTCTTCATCATGTTGTTCTTCTTGGACTTGGGTGCAAACCCATCTCCTTCCATTGCAACCACTACTTTTGAATGCTCAAAAGGTCATTATGAGTCTTTTCACCTTGGATGCATGTCACAAGGACTTTCTCAAGGTGCTCTTTTAATTTGAAATTCTTCTCCACAAGATGAGCATGCTCATAACAGGGGTTAGTAGCATGGACATTATCAATTAAAACAAACGGAGAGCAAGCGGCTATTTCCTTAGTGAGTTTTACTTGGAATTGAGCATGAGACTCTTTTAAAGAGACATGAGCACTCTTCAAGGCCTTGTGAGCCTTGTCAAGTTTTGCAAGCTCTTTCTTGAGTCTAACATGATCAAGCCCAAGTGCACTCTTTTCGGATTGAAGCACGCGGGTAAGAGCAAGAGCATGATCAAGATCTTTCTTTAACTTAGCAAGGTCATCATTATGTGACTCCTCAAGAGTCAAACGAAGTCCTTGCTCTTTTTCAAGAGCAATGGAAAAATCCGCAATCTCATTGGCATAGTCACGACTATGAGCTTGTAATGTAGAGATAGTATCTTCATGAGATTCAGTGAGGTCATTAGCCTCTCTGAGTTGTTCCAAGAGAGCAACAAAATGCTTCTTGGATTTACCCTTGAGTTTTCTCATGAATTTACGAAAGGAGTTTTCCTCCTCCTCTAGCTCTTCCTTTTCATCTCCGCTATCCATGGTAGTGGAAATGGTAGCTTTGATGTTGGTAGTTTGAGTGTTAGAGGTTACCTTGTTGGATGGCTTGGCCATCAGGCACATGGCAATGCGGTTCTCGTTGGGGGCCTTGAAGAGAAACGCCTTGCTTGGAGAAGAGGATGCAATGGCCATAGTGGCCATTCCCATTGCTTCACCACTTGCTCGTCGTCATCATCCTCGTCGGAGAGGTACTCTTCTTGAGCCACCAACACCTTTTGGGGCATCTTTTTGGGGAAGTTCTTCTTGTTTGGGAAGGACTTGGTCTTGTCTTTACGAATGAGGTTGCCACCATTGTCTTCCCTCTGCTCATAGGGACAATCCGCCAAAAAATGACTCACATGGCCATAATTGTAACAAGTTCTCACGCGTTGCTTTACCTTGGACCCATTTGAGTTGTTCTTAGAGAAGTTGGGCCTTGAGTTTTTCTTGTCGCCCCAAAACTACCTTGATGCAAGAGCCATGTGCTCCTGGTAAGAATACTTGGTGTCTTCAGGACAAGTTTCTTCTTTGTCTTCCTCATCTTCCTCCAAAGCAACCTTGGCCTTCAAAGCAAGGTTGGGGGAGTCTTTCCTTGACCGTTGAACTCGGATTAGAGCATTTTCAACGGTCTTGTTCAAAATGTTCATGGCAATAAACTCATCCAACACATCGCTTGAGGACAAGGAATGAAAGTCCGAACTTTGACAGATGACGGAGAACATGGACTTGTTGAAAGGCATGATGGCCTTGAGAAAGTTACGATTCATCCAAGTGGCATCCACATCTTTACTTCCATGATCCTGAAGAGCAACAGCAAGAGTTGTAACTCTTCGATATAGCTCACGAGGGTCCTCATCCTCGATCATAGCAAATTCATCGGCCTAATCAAGAACCACTTCATAGTTGGACCGTTAAATGCTAGAGCTTCCCTTATACATGGAGATGATGTGCTCCCAACAATCTTTGGCACGAGTGAAGGGACGCAAGTGAGGAAGGTATTCAACAGGTACGACCGCTTGAAGAATGAACAAGGCGGAGTGATTGAGCTGATTGTCGGCCTCTTCTCTTGACATGAGATTTCTTGTATCATGCGGGTAGTACCCCTACTCAATGATTCTCCAAAGTTGTGTTGAGTTGTGTTTAAAATGAGACTTGATACAAAAAACCCAGTTAGCAAAATCATTCTTAACAAGCTTTGGTGGAGGACCTAGATTAATAATATGCGGTGGGTGGACCGGTCCTCCATAGACCATGGGAGGAGGAACTGAGGCAAAGGCATTTGTCGCACTCGTTCCTTGAGGCATTTTATCCTTTTCACTACCAGCATTTTCCTTTTCTTCATTGCCCCTCGTATCCGAAATTGTGGGATTAGCCACCAACAACAGTTCGGTAGGCGGTTTGTAAATATCAAGGAAATCCTTAAGCATGTTCTTGACTTCAATAGCCACTAAGGATTTAAATGTGGACATGACATGATTTAATTCCTCTCTGGTGACTGAGTTTGCAGCAGCTCCCTCTGGCACCTCCCCAGCCTGGTCCCCATCGTCAACCATACTCTTTGGGTGGTGAAACCCTTAATAAAGAGACGAGGCTCTGATACCAATTGAAAGGACCTGTATGGTTGACAAGAGGGGGTGAATAGGCAACTAAGAAATTTTAAGCTTTTCTTTAAACAAATTAGATTTAGCAACAAATAGGTTGTCTAGATATGCAACTAAGTGAGCAACATATATGATGCTAACAACAACTATAATAAGCAAGAAGTAAATCCAAGTAAAGGTAAGAAATAACCACAAGTGGAACCGATGAAGACGAGGATGTGTTTCTGAAGTTCCTTCCCTTTGAGGGGAAGTACGTCTCCGTTAGAGCGGTGTGGAGGCACAATACTCCCCAAGATGCCACTAAGGCCACCGTGTTCTCCTCACCCCCTCACACAATGCGAGGTGCCATGATTCCACTAAGTGCTGCCCTTGAAGGCGACGACCGAACCTTTACAAACAAGGATGGGGCAATCTGCATAACTTAACTGGAGGCTCCCAACAAGACCACAAAGCTTCACCACAATGGAATGTGGCTTCGAGGTGACGTCTTCCATCTAGGGTGCTCAAACACCCAAGAGTAACAAGATCCGCGGGGGATTCATGGGCGGAACAACTTTTTCTTGGTGGAAGTGTGGGGAGGGCCTTCTTGTTACTCTTGGATGTTTGAGCATATCAATCAAGAAAAAGTTTTTTCCCCCATCAATCAAGATATCCCAAATTTCCTTTGCATTCTCAAGGCGGCTGATTTTGGTGAATTATTCGGGGCACAAACAGTCGAACAGGATGTCACGGGCTTGAGCATTGTATTGCAACATCTTCAACTCATCCGTTGTCGCATCATGGTCCATTTCTCTTCCTTCTCTGAAGAAATCACCTTGCACACCAACATGAACAACATCCCAAACGGCAGGATTATGACCAAGAATATGCATTTTCATCGTATGCTTCCAACTAGCGAAGTTTGTACCATTGAAATATGGACCTCTACGGTGATAATTCCCTCACTATACGCCACTCTCCTAGATTGTGAAACCAATGCAATGGAGACAAAAGCTTTGATACCACTTGTAGAATCGAAAGTATGTCTAGAAGGGGGGTGATTAGACCACTTGACAAGATAAAAACTTAGCCTTCCCAATTTAGTTGTGGGCCAGTTTTAGCAATTATGACTAGTCAAGTTCACCCTACACATGCATATCTAAGAGTATAGCAGCGGAAAGTAAAGATATGCAAATGTAATGTAGAGGGTAAGGTAGGGAGATCAAACGCAAAGGTTGACATGGTGATTTTTGGCATGGTTCCGATAGGTGGTGCTATCGTACGTCCACGTTAGTGGAGACTTCAACCCACGGAGGGTAACGGCAGCGAGAGTGCACCGAGGGGTCCACCCACAAGGGGTCCACGAAGAAGCGACCTTGTCTATTCCACCATGCCTTCCGTCCACACAGGACTAGTCTCACTCACGATAGATCTTCACGAAGTAGGCGATCTCCTTGCCCTTACAAACTTCTTGGTTCAACTTCACAACACGAAGTAGGAGGCTCCCAAGCAACACCTAACCAATCTAGGAGCCACCACCCCCCCAAAATGTAATAGATGTGGGATAACGATGAACTCCTAGCTCTTGTGCTTCAAAAGATGGTCTCCTCAACACTCAATCACTCTCTCACAGATTTGGCAGGGGTAGGAGAGATTGATCTTGTGAAAGCAACTTGGGGAAGCTAGAGATCAAGTTTCAAATGGTTGGATTGGAATCTGTTAATCTCAACACATGAGTAGGTGGCTCTCTCTCAGAAATATGGATCTCGCAAGTGGGTGGGTGTTCTGAGTGCTTCCTCTGCGAATGAGAGGAGGTGGATGGGGTATATATAGTTATCTCCCAAAATCCAACCGTTACAACATTATTGCCCAACTCGGTGACACCGAAAATAATCTTGGTGGTACCGAGTTGCACTAAATGTGGCAAATTTGAATTTTCGATGAGACTGATATATAAATCTCGGTGGTACCGATACGATGACCTAGACCAGTTTCCAAATCTCGGTGAGACAGATTCCAATCTCAGAAATTCAGATTCTTGGAATTTTCTGAACAGAAAGTTGATCACTGAATCTCGGTGGCACCGATATGAAAGTTGCTGGTACCGAGAGATTAGGGTTTGGCAAAGGATTTGTGTGGTGGAAAATCGGTAGGGCCAAGTGGAAAATATTGGTGGCACTGATTTTGCTAGTTTAGCTTTGGAGAGAGAGATTTTGTGGGAGAATGAGTTAATATTTTTGGTGGCTACCCCTAAGCACTTGAGCAACCAATTCATCATAATACTTCACCCCCTTTTAATAGTATTAGCATTCCTATTGACTCAAAGTGTTAAAATATAGAGTCCTCTTGCTTGAAGCTTGAGCCAATCCTATTCCTTCCTTCCTCAAAGGGTTTCTCCTCATAATCCTTTAGCCAAGGCATCTTCGAAATTTTCTAAAAATATACTTGGGTAAGCTCATTAGTCCAATGATGCATATGTTGTGATCAATTATCAAAACCACCTTAGGGAGCAATTGTGCTCTCAGCTTTATGTGCGAGATTAAGTCTCTGGTCATTGCGGTCCTTTCAACGTCTGCGCTTCATCTTAGTCCGAGTTTTGATGAATGTCCGACTGATCGAAGATGGTCCGAATGACTCTGTGTGTCCGAGTGAGACTTAGACTGCATCAGTAGCTCTGGGACTTTAGTGACCGTGTGGAGCCCTAGATGGACCCTAGATAGAAGATCCATGGCCCTACCCCTAATGGACAACCCCCATGAGGGCAAGCAACGCGAAAAAACGGCACCAAGCGGTGACGAGATTCCCATGTAAAGTCGGACGTAGGAACAATCTCTCTACCCCAGAACTTCGATGGCCAGATTGCAGGGTGATTTCGTCTTGTCGGCGAGTGTGCCTCCACTTATTGTTCCTTTATTTAATAGTGATTGTATCTGGTCTAATATATGCGGTTTTTTCCCCTCAGAAAAAGAAACTCACTCGATATGACTTTTCGCTATTTTCTCTAGATTACATGGCATATTCAAGATAGGAGAGCCCAAACAAATCCTACCTCCATTACAAATAACTAATAAAAGGGCTCGTGCGTTGCAATAGGAAAAAAATCATCTCATGCTCTTTATTTAGAAAAAGTATCTATAATCTGAGAATTTGTAGCTACGGTTCAAACAAAGATGGTCTTAACCTAGAAAAAGGACAGTTCAAAATTCCACAGGTTTTCTAGTTCAACACGGCTTGCATGTAGATTTAATACGTAAAAAGAACGAGCAAGTGATCTTTAATTTCGTCTTCAATCTTGATGTTGCTGAGATGTTTATCCCCAATCCGAATAAGTATCCATATAAAAGAAAGACGAATAATGCATTATTAATTAATATTGCACCCTAGATAGTATTTTAAATGGTTAATAGGTAAAATAACATTATTTTTATATTCTACATGTTTTTCTATGAAAATTTCATATATAACATGTTAAATTTGAAGTTACAGTTTAAAAGATATGAGTATTGTAAAAACAATTGATATGTATTACGGATTAAATGTTAAAAACATCGAAGGTTTCCTATAAAATAATAGGACAGACTAAAAAACCAATTTCTTTTATTAGTAGGTTTAGATGTAGATAAGATGTTTAGAATATTTCAATATGAACTACATAGAAATTAAAATGAATGAGCAAACAAACTATAAACATCTGATTAAAAGAAGAAAAAACAGAACATCTTATATTGGTAGTAATGAAAGGAGGGAGTACTGCACATGCCATACAATCTTCCCGCTTGTTCCGTTGCATAAAACCGTGCTGATTTTAAGCAGTCACCTCGTGGGAATGACGCGTTCCAAGTTTAGGAAACTAGAGAGATGATTATGTGACCGTTATGTATGGCGTATGCGAGTCATGTGGCTTAGCAAATCTGTGTGTGGTCGCGTACCCAACCTTGACACCTCACGTGCTCCACTGCGCTTAGCAATTCTCACTGACTAATCATCCGTCCCTTCTCTCCATTCTCGAAACAAAAAAATGATCTCTTCACTCTCGGATTGTACCGCCACGTCCACTAAAAAAGAAGATTGTACCGCCACTACGAGCACTCAGCGGCGGTCACTGTTCACCTAGGACTCGGAGAGCCGAGCCGAGCCACTGGACTGGAGCGAGAGTGACGTCCACCCTTTCTCTCTCCCTCATCCTTTCCCCGACACACGTCATACCGCCTCGCCACGCACAACTCAACGGCATTTTCTTTTCTTTTCTTTCCAGGCCCAGCCGCCTATCCACAGTTCACTTACATGCTGTCCCGGAAACCGATGGGCCCGCACGTCGGCGTCGGCGTCGGCTGCCAGCCATGGTACAGCTGTGCCCCGGATGAGAGGAGAAGATAGATTGAGGAAACGGGAGGGAGAGAAACCGAAAAGGAAATCGAGCTGGAGATAGCTTGTGTTGACGCCACCGACGCGCGTGCGCCGAATCGCTCGCCTACTGCAGTTCGCCTCCTTCCATTTCTTCTCAGCTGCCGGTTTCACTGTGGTGTGGTGTGGTGTGGTCACTAGTACGTACCGTTCTTGCAGAATTATGCCCATCTGTAGCATAGCATAGATCTATGCGGCCTACTTAGCTTGTGACAAAAGGATGGATGGATGAGAGTAGCAAGCAGCAACCAGGAGGAAGATAGAATCATATAAACTATACTCCAATAAATCCACATACAGTGTGAAAAAGGTTAAACCAAACCAAGAAAAATCCCTCCTCTCCCTACCCACAAATGCATCAAAACGTCCAAATCCAGATCTTGACGCGCAGCTTACACTTTGCGTCCGTCGTCGCCGCCCCGCCGCCTCCGGAGGAAGACGACGACAGCCTGATCTTAGACCGGGTGGGTGCAGGCGCCGCGGCCACGATGATCGGCGCCGGGGAGGGCGCCGGCTTGGCCAGCCCCGCGCTGAAGCCGCTGCACAGCACACGGACGTTGATGCGCTTCGACTTGAACTTCCCGATCTGGAACCCCACCTTGGAGTCCATCTCCACTGACATCGCGTGAGACTTCTTGGATCTGAGACTGGCCGCCTGCACAGGGTCCACCGTCGCGGCGGCCGCCGAAGCCGCCCCCTTGATGACCGTCGTGTTGCGACTTGGATGGACGAAACCCGGCACGGTGCCGTCCCCGATGTCCGTGCCGTCGGCCGCGAAGGCAGCCCCGATGTCGCCGTACACGAACGCGATCTTCTCGTTGGGGTTGCGCGCGGTCACCGTGAACTCGATGCGGGAGGTGACGGAGTCGGAGTCCGAGACGTTCAGCGCCGCCAGACGGAGCGACGTCACGGCGAAGGTCGGAAGCTCCGGGTGGTAAATCACGTAGAACACCCCCAACGCGATTGCTCCAAGGAACACCAGCCCCACCAACACCAGCGTCAGCCACAGGCAACACGCGCAGCACCACCCGCGCCCGCTCCTCCGGCGGCGCGGTGGCTGTTGCATCGGCTTCGGCCGGTACATCGGCGGGGGCGGGACGCGGCCGGGCACCATGGGCGGAGGCCGAGGTGGCCCTACGCCGCCGCCGTTCGCCGTGCCGTTGGCGGACCGCGGCGCCGCCACAGGGACAGGCTTGGAGGCCGGCGCGTACGCCCGGTCGCCCATTTCTTGGCCTCTGCTGCTTCTTCTGGGCTTGGGGAAGGAGAAGGCTTGGGGAAGGAGAAGGGGGGAGTAAAAGAGACTGGGGGGAGAAACGCGAAGAAGACGGGCGCAATAAGTGGCCGCATTTATATATACACTGTATATATTGTGCTAGTGCTAGTACTGCGTGTTTGCTTGCTCGTGTCGTGTGGGCGTTTAGGCATGGGAAACGCTTCTCACCAGAAGTCTGGTGCGTAGCATTCGTCGGACCAGTTGTCGACTGTCGATTCTTCTTTGATCTCACGGTCGAGAGAAGCAAGCAAAACCAGTATTTTTATGCTCCAAAAGAACCCGATTTTCATGCCCATGATCCCGTGATCTCTCCTTATCCGGTTATCCCGTATTAATTGGCCCAAACAAATCAACCCAGTGCCCATCTCTCTGCTCGTTCCCTGCTCTCGCCGCCCTGGCTCTCTCCTCATCCAGTATCGCGTCTAACCTCTCTGCGGCGCCTCCGCTCAACCAAACCGGTGTGTCGTCCCGTTTGATGGCCACGCGAGAAAGGACCTGTCAGTGTACGCCCTCGCGAGCTCCCAGTCGTGCTGATCTCCACCATGGCCAGCCGGCGAGGCCCTACTCCGTTGTATGCCTGCGGTTCACCTCGTCAGACTGTCTTCTCTGTCTGGCAATGAAGCCATCACAACTAAAGTTCCGCAGGATTCGCCCACCGAATACCCATCTGACCTAGCGTTTGATTCGCGTCTCTTGACATTGTTCATATTTTTCAGTTACTACTCCCTCCGTTTCTAAATATAAGTCTTTGTAAAGATTTCACTAGTGGACTACATACGGATGTGTATAGACATACTTTAGAGTGTATATTCAATCATTTTGCTTGGTATGTAGACATCTAGTGAAATCGCTTAAAAGACTTATATTTAGGAACAGAGGGAGTAGTTAATTTTGGCATAACTGTGTTCTCAGATTTGTGTGATCTCGTTGCGTGGATGCTATGGTGTACTATGGTTTATTCTGTGTCTACGAGTGTGAAATAGTTGTGATGTATATTATGTACGCGGTCACTAGATCATCAACTAATTTATATGAAATTCGTATATCGTACAAATATGCCCCCCCCCCCCGCCCCGCCGGTTGGTGCTAATAGTAGTTTTTGTTCCATTTCAAATTTCCATGGTTTCAAGTGGTACTACTTATGTACCCAATTCCTTTTTTCGTGTTACTACAATGTAATCGTTTAGATAGATAGTTTATCACGCATGGATCAAGTGCAAATCCATCGATTGTACATATCGAGGACACAAAAGATGCATCCTTATGTTGGTCGCAAGCTTATTTTGTTTCATTATCATTGTTTTATACTATGCTTCCAACCAAGGTGAGTAATGTTGAGTTGTCATATTTTCATCCTTTCTACTTTTTTCATTATTGTCTTAAACAAATAATCTTCTAAACTGTGTCTAGTAGCAACATGTTCATATTTGCTAACATAGCACATATATTAGTGGAGCTGCAACAATGAAGCATAGAGAAGCATAGGGTATGCTTCTTGCCATCCACCACACTGCACATGTTCTCTCCGACAACACCGCCCTAATTCCATCCGCGGTGCATCGTGCTTCAAACCCACCTACACCGGTTCCACCCACACACACATGCAGGACCTGGCCAAGAGGGATGCATCAATGTTGGCAACAATCTTTGTTTGTTTGCATCTCGAATTAATGTTATATGTTTCGACTTAAGAAGAGCCACAACGAGACAAGATATTTGTATTTCTTCATGTATATGGGGTTCCCATATCACACTTCACGTGCTTTTTCGGTTTATGTAGATTGCTTATATACTTTATGTGTTTTACTTTACAAATTTTGTTCTTGCCATTGGTATCACCATTGAAACATGCAATGCTCTCATAGTATGCTACATATGTTTCCTAGTTCTAGGTAGTTTGCTTCCAAAATTTTGTTCTAAAATAGTTCAAATTTGTTTGCATAATTGTAATGTAAACATTATCTACATCCTTAATAATGTACATCTAGTACCAATTGTTGATTCCAACATATAATACATATGCATCATGCCTAATTAATATATGTTTCAAGCAGTTGTCTGCTGGCTTTGGGTCCAATTGGCGTTGTCAAGGCAGGTACATGGAGACACCTCGACCTACCTCAGAATGAACACAACCACACACTAGATGAAGGGAAGCGGATCTCTAGTTTTTAGGAAACATATAGTATGGAAGTATCGTACTATTGGCGACTTGAAGGAATATGTTGTATCATTGGATGAAGCAAGGAAACAAATTTATGTTAGGTTAGGAGCAAATTAGTTATGCGACGGAAGCACTTTTTCTTGGCTGGAAACCAAAAAAATCTTGTGTTGGACACAAATAAAAGATATATTTGACACAAACTTTCCCATGTGGAAATAGTTTTTTGGATGCAAAATTTTATTAGATTGATGTGAATTTCTTGGACACAAATTTTATAGGTCCTAGAAAATTTCAATTGCAATAGAAGCAAATTGTTTCGCCGATGGAAGCAAGTTTTTATTCTAATGGAAATAAAAATAAAGAGACATAAATTTCATCACATCAAAGCGATAAATGCTTTGTAGTATAATAATAAACGCTTGTATCCGCTTAATGCTACATTTTGAGTAAATCATTTTTTATCCAAAAATGCGATAAGCACAAATTATCTAAGAATCCAACAAATTTTTTGATTATAGTTTTTCCAAGATAAACAAGTATATATGGAATAATTAGTGAGACATCTCACTTTTTTTTGAGTGATGGAAGCACAAGTACCATGGTCAAAGTCGGTTCTAGTAAGAAGCACCGCTCCTAGAATTAATTGCTTGGCGCAAGTTATGGATCAATTACAGGGATCGCGTAATAATAGCTGAACGTTAGCCTATCACTCCTAGACAGATCTCTAACATCCATTAGCTACTAATCCGATGGTCATGCAAAGGTCTGATGGGACACTAGGCATCAGTAGTCTCATGCCTAGTGGTTTCCTTTAGGCATTCTCAATTTCTATGGTTACCCACTTTTTTGGTAAGGTTTTCCCCCCTTTTAATTAGTTTCTCTTCGTTCTCTTCGTTAAAAAAGGTTTCATTTCATTCCCTTTATCTTTTTATTTTGCTATGAGTAAATTTTATTTATTTTCTTTTTATGCTTTTCTCAACGCGCTAATGGCTTTGAAAGTTGTTCAACTGGAATGTTCGTGGTTTAAATTTAGATACTTGATAATATTGAGTTAGATGAAAAATAGAGAAAATCATTATATTATTATTTGTTTTTAGGAAACTAAATGTGACTTCTTCGATCAGAAATTAATTCGTAAATTTTGTCCATGTGTATTGTTCGTGAGGTAGATTTCGTCTTCAAAACATACTATGTGACAAGAAAGCTTGGAATCGATCATTTTTTATGAAAGTAATCTTGATAGCTGCTTAGAGCATTTCGAAGAAACGTAGCAATAAACATCATTGCACCTTGTAAGAGTTTTTGATTGACAAAGACGACTACTCCTTTCTAACCTATTGGGTTAAGGATAAGCACCAAAAATGTCATCTTCTGTTCGCTTGTCTCTCTCTTACCTAGCTCCCCCCCCCCCACACAAAGTAGGATGGGTTGCAATCTTCTTACGTGCACTTAAACTTTTATTATATTAACTTGTTCATGCTATATTAACTTATTCATGCTAGGAGGTTCTCTTACTAGTCAAGCTGAAAAATGGTAATACACATGCTTGTGATAACTATGGTCATGTTATTTTGGATTATTCCATGGATGTGACCATGGGCAAGGCCGTCTGGGTTAAAACCCATGGAAGGAAATTTTGGGAATCCCCCCCCCCACACACTTTTTTGTATTGCTACCCAAACAAATACATACAACAGGACCTAAATTTTTGAGACTTTATTCATTTTCTATCAATTTTTTCAAAATGGGGGCCATACTTTCAAGGATGGCTACTCATAGCATATGGTTGAGAGTTTCACTTTTGTTTGTGTCTAGTGCCTACACTAATTATGTAGAGGCTTGAAATTATTTTTGGCACCTATTAGGACCAAACTAGGACACACTTGCAGTTTAAATTTGAATTATGTTAATTAATGGGTAGAAACTGAGTAAATCAATGAAATATAGCAAAAAAAAACACTCTGAAATCCATGAAAACTTGGTATTAGGCCTCCATTGTGATCTGATTTGTATGAAATTGTAAAGGTCCAAATTTTAGTCTTATTCCGGATTACTTCCTTCAGAAAAGAAGCCATTTTTGGTAGTCTGTAAATGCAAACAAGTTATTTTATAAAAAATAATTGAAACCTCATTTGGCACTGTTTTTAAAGTGGTAATATCCATGCTTGTGACAAATGGGTAGAAACTATGGATGTGGCTATGGGCAATACCATCTTGGTTGAAAACCATGAGTCCTCATACAAGATAGGCCATTCTATGAAGTTTTTTTATCAAAATTTTGGGTATTGATAGTTTACCATGTCCACAAAAAATATCACACACAAAAGGGCTACAAGCAAAATGTTATCAATTTTCGAGACTATAATCATTTTCTATCATTTTTTCAAAATGGGGCCATACTTTCATAGATGGTCACACATAGCATATGTTTGAGAGTTTCAACTTTGTTTGACTCGTTCCTATACTAATGATATGGATGCTTGAAGTTATTTTTGGAAACTATTAGGACTAAGTTAGGGCACACTTCAAGTTCAAATTTAAATTGCCTTAAGTAAATGCCTATAAACTCGGTAAATTAATGAAACATAGCAAACACACACTCAAATCCATGAAAAATGGCATTAGGGCTCCATTGTGGTCTAATTTGGATGAAAAAGGACTGTGAGTATATCGACAAGAGGGAGGTGAATGGGAGATTCAAAATTTCTTCCAAAACTTGAATGATCTCAAACACCGCACCAGAAAAGTAGTGAATAAGTGGATGGCTAATGATGGAGGCGAAAGAAAATGATAAGCGAGAAGTAACTTAGATAGGATACTGAGAAAATTTGTCGAGCAAATACTTGATTATTCCTTTAGCATAATGGCAAATAAGATTCACGAATATGATAGTGGCACAACAATAGAGTATTTCAGTTATCATAAGTATGAGTGTCTTCAAGAGAAGCGGTATAGAAGAGTCATGCCGACCAGATATATGAAGGATGAATACGACCGAGTAAAAACTATTCATGCAACGGATCTTAACACATCATGAAGACAGAGCATAGAGAACAACAATTAGAAAAGCTAAATGAGAGGAGAGAGTGAACTGACAGTGCTCGATGGCAACAGATGATTTGGTAGACCAGAACACTCTTCTGCAAAAGAGCTACGTCTGGTTGGAGGGACTTGCGATTTAACACACGAGCAAAAGTCTCTCAATCATGTTCTCCCTTAACTCGAAGCTGATCAGACTTCAGTTGATTTCACTTGTCGTAGGTACTTCTCGGCGATCTCCAAAGCTTTGACAAACATTGTTTCTCATGACAACAATCATTCTTGGTCACACAGTGAAAGCACATATGCTCCCTTGGTGGTTTTGATAATTCATGACAACATACATTGTCTCTTGGACTAACACTTTTATCTAGTATATTTCAGGTTTAGTCCACAAAGAGCTTTGGTTGTAGGTTTGTGAGGAGAAGCCCTTTGATGAAGGAAAGGATAGGATTGGCTCAAGCTTCAAGCAAGAAGACTGTTCATTTTACACTTTGTGAGAAATCACATTTGAGTCCATAGGAAAGCCAATACTATTAAAAGGGGATGAGGTATTATGATGAATTGGTTGCTCAAGTGCTTAGAGATAGCCACCAAAAATACTCAGCCACTCTTCCACAAAATATATCTGTCCCAAGACAAATATAGAAAATCGGTGCCACCAACATTTCTCACTCGGCCATACCAATTTTACACTTAGACAGATCCCACCCTAACCCTACCTTTTTGGTGCAACCGGATCTGCATTGATGGTACCGAGTTCGGATGACCAACCTTCTATTGTCTTGGTACACAAAATCAGAATTTCCGAGTTTTTGTATCGGTGCCACCGAGTTGTGCCATGTGACCGTTAGTCACCTTTTCGGTTCTACCGGGTTGTGTATATCGGTTCCACCGAGATTCAAATTTGCTACCTTTTGAGCAAGTCGGTACCACCGAGTGGTGTCACCGAGTTGGTCAATTATGGTGTAACGGTTGGATTTTGGAGATTTCCTATATATACCCCTCCACCTACCTCTCATTCGTAGACGAAGCACTCAGAACACATTTACACTTGCCAGGTCCATTTTCCTGAGAGAGAGCCCCTACTCATGTGTTGAGATCAAGAGATTCCTTTCCTACCATTTGAACCTTGATTTCTAGCCTCCCCAAGTTTCTTTCCACAAGATCAATCTCCCCTACCCCTGCCAAATCTAAGAGAGGGTGATTGAGTGTTGAGGAGACTATCTTTAGAAGCACAATAGCAAGGAGTTCATCGCTTTACCACATCTATTACCTTTTGGAGGGTGGTGCCTCCTAGATTGGTTAGGTGTCGCTTGGGAGCCTCCTGACGTGGGAACGAGCCTCACAGTAGAGGTTAGAGGTACGTAAGGAGAGGGCAGAGTCCTAGCTATGGCGAGTTTGTACACACAAATGTATGAATTCAGACCCCTCTCGTGGACGTAACAGCCCCACGTCTCAGTGCTCGAGAGCTTCTGTCGTGTGGAAAGTGTGAGTTACATGGGCACGAACCCTTGTGTCAGAGGGGAGGGTGGCTTATATAGAGTGCGCTACCCCTCTTGAATACCCAGCAATCAATGGTTCAATCATGATAATAAAGGTGAGCGTTATTGATAACGTATGAAATAAATGCTACTTATGGTGACTAAACGAATGCCTGCCCATTGGCCTCCCTCGAGTGGCTTCTGATCTTGTGCGGTCGACTGGCTTCTGGTTCTTCCGAGTGAAAGATAACTATCGAATGGAGGGAGAAACCTCCGAATGGATGATCTATCGAGTGACTCATGCACCTTAGTGGTTTCAGTCGGAGTCTGCATTACGATCCTTAAGTTCTCCAATGTAGTGTCCTTGGGTAGGGCATGTAGGTCAGGCCTAAGACCGTACCCTAGGTACATCTCATCATTAGCCCCCAAATGGATTGGGGTTCGAGTGAAAAAAGGTCGATGCAGATTGTGATAAGACACACAAATCCTGAATGCATTTTAGGGCTTCACAGAAATATGCGCAGATTGGAATCTTTGTCATTCGCCCTGATCGATTATGTCTTGAAACGAGTCCGAATGATCTTGAGCGTGAATTCAGGTAGGAGCGGTCAACAGGGTCTCTTGATGTGACGTGTCACTTCGGCAGGCCCGAATTTCACGGGATTCCAAAATTTAGTAAGCACGCGTCGCGCGATGATGACACCACGACTAGGGCAAGTGGGGGCATGACACCTCGATTTGCACGCCGTCTTTATCGCCACGTATCGTGCTTCCTCTAGAATCAGGATGCACAGAGATCTGGCGGACCCACAGGTCAACGACCCACTCGGGAAACTATAAAATGGGACGGTGCTAGGGCCGGTACGGTGTTCCTCCTCCATTCCCCTCTTTTCATTCGCCTCTTCCGCCTCACGCGCGTCGCTCGGCTCCACCTCGACAACCGCCGTCGGGATGACGAAGGGGAAAGCGGAGAAGCTTGAGCACGCCAAGAAGGGAGGCAAGACGAAGAAGCCGTCGGGCGCTCGGTCCACGGCGATGCTGGGGTGGATCCAAGGGGTTTTCCTTCAGTCGACCGTCACAGCGGAGGACGTCCGAAACATCGTCGCCGACGAGCTGATAGTCGACGTGTCATGGAGGCTAACAGAGGGAGAGACCGAGCCGGAGCCACGCGAAGGTGAGCGACTCCTCCTGCTCGCCCACGTCGAGCGAGGTTTTTCTCAGCCTCCCATCCGTTCTTCTGTGGGTTCTTGAATTTCTTCGGTGCACAAATTCATCATTTCCCTCCAAATGCCATTGTGTACCTTGCTGCGTTCGTAACTCTTTGTGAATGCTTCTTGGGTTGTCCCCCACATTGGGGCTAGTTCAAACACATCTTCACTGTCCGGTCTCAGTCAGTCAAAAAGGCCGATCCCAGCGATAGTAAGACCCATGTCACCCAGCTGTGCGGTGGCCTGGGACTCCAAAAGAGGAGTAAGAGTGCATTCCCATTGATGACATTTCCTGAATCCATTCGGGGCTGGCAGTCGACTTGGTTTTACTGTAAGGATGTCGCATCTCCCAATATGTCGACTTGACTTCCCCCCTTCACATTGGAGCGACCCGCTACTCCCAGAACATTGCGCATGACAGAGGGAGAGAAAGTCCAGGTAGGGATTTTAGTGAATGCGGTAGTAAATTTGGTCTGTGGTGGAGTGACTGGTATGGACCTACTAGAGGCGTTTCTCAGTTGGCGAATCCAGCCCCTTTAAGCGAGGGATCACACTATGTGGCAGAATTTGGGCGTCGAAGATACCACTCGGACGCATCCAGAGGAAGTCTCTAAGGAGATTGTTGCACAGTGGCTCAGAAGCATCTCTGGAGCTTGTGACAACCCTCTCGGAGCCAAGCGAATCCTGCCCTTTTCCGCCAAGAACCCGCCGCCGAATCTGGTGAGTTATATCTTTATCGAATGCTTTCATATTTCGTCGAGTGATCGGGTCCTCAACCGACTGACTTTACTGTTTGAATCTTGCAGGAGTTAACGAACATGTACTCGCCCATGCCAAATGGAGTACAACCTGATGACGGAGAAGAGAGGGTAGATGGTAGCATAGATAGTAATTACATTGAGGACAGTGATGGTGGCGACAACGACTCGAAGGAGAGCGAGGAAGAGATTCAGCCACCTCTGTGGAGCGAGCATCGATCCAAGCAGCGTCAAGATCCAGCGTCTGTCAAAAGCAGAACCTTGGCATCGCACACGAGGAATCCGAAGCGCACCCGGGCTGTGACATCCGAGTCGACTGAAAAGGCTGTGAAATAGCTCAGGTCTGCCACACCAAAACCTCGGAAGGCTCTGCCTCGTATGAAGATCATTGTGCCTGTCACCTCAACGTGAGTGTTCATTTTCCTTCTTATGTTGTCATGGAACTTCGTGTCTTTGCTGAACGAGTGGAATTTGCTTGCCAGGGCTTCTACCTCCATGACGTCACCTCCGCGAGATGAATAGTAGCACATGGAACTGGACACTTCTGGCACGACCAACTCTCAACGAGGTATAACAAATCTTCACCTTGCTCTATTTTTTGGAAACGACTCGTCTATTGAATAAGTTAACATTGTCGATTGGCAATTGCAGATGTCATCCACTTGGAAGATGATGAGGTGCCTCGCAGGTTGATTGTTGCACTGTATCAAGAACTTGGCGACTCTTCTCGAGCCAAAGTTGGACTTGAGGTTCCGATGTCGAATGCCCCTCCAGTGACTTCAACTCTTGTGGTCTCAGCGCCAATTGGGCAACTTTAGGCCACTCTTGTGACCTCATCTGTAGCACCAACTCACCCGATGCCCGCGTTCTCTCTGCACCGCATCCTAGAGGAACAGACTGGAGCTGGTAAAGAGGCCATGATTCAGGCTGAGCAAATGATGCTGCGAGTGAAGGAGGCATACGAGGCCACCAAGTTGGCTTATGATGCCAGCTCAGCGCTTCATGCCAATGTCTGAGTAAGTGCAATTGTAAGTTCATTTCCGATTGAATTCCTGTCGATCTTGACTATACACCCACTAGGTGTTTTCTTTTGATGCATACTTGTTTGTTGTCCCTTCGAGTTAGATCAGATCTTAGTCAAGTGGTTTATGGTCTAGTGGGGGCACACTGAGTGCTCCCATTGGATGTAGTCCCCGAGACCGCCGTCGAATGGCGACGGCATCGGCAGGGGTCTTAGATTTGTGTTGATAGACGTCTGACACTCAACAGGTCGGACTTGGTCGAGTGATAGTAATTCCAGTGGGGGCACACTGAATGCATGCGCTGGGTGTAGTCCCCGAGACCGCCGTCGAATGCTTGCATCGGCGGGGTCTGATAGAGAAAAATTTTCATGCTTTGCTCTTCTTTTTTTACTCAGACAGGTCGAACCTGGTCGAGTGGTATCCAGTGGGGGCATGTTGAGTGCACCCACTCGGTGTAGTCCCCAAGACTACTGTCGATCGTTTACGATTGGTAGTGGTCTTAAGAACTTGGACTCGGGGTCCTTTTTCGAACTTGGAGTATGCTTATCACTCAGTCTGTCGACTGAGTTCTTTTTCTTAGTGTCTCCACCTCTGAATGCTTGTGTCAGGGATGGAAAGGTTCGAACCGGCAAGACTTATCCTACAGGTTTCATGGACATCATTTGCATCACCATGATATGACTATTTGCAAGGGTATAGGGTGGGAGGCAGAGACACCATCCATTCGACTGAACTTGGTCTTTTCCACTCGGGAATGGAGAAACATTTGTGTCGACTAAATTGTTACTTTGCTAATTTCAGAAACCTTGTGAGCTTGGGACTAGGTACGTCGACCTGGAGAAGGAGAAAAGCTAGCTTCAGCTGGATTTGGAGGTGGCCAAGAACGACCTGGCCCATGCGCAGACTGAACTGAAGACCCTGGGAGGTAACCCTTGTCAACCAATTGCACTATTACTTTCATCTTCCATCCTTTGAACCGAGTATGCATACTCGAATAGACGTGCGTGATGAGAACTATCGACTCCAAGTGCGACTCAACAATGTTATTTCTTTTAGATACCACGAAGAAGGCTCTTGAAGATAAAGACAAGGCACTCGCTGATGCTCAAAAGGTGGAGACGGAGAAAACCGAAGCCGCTGAGAAGAAGCTTGCCGCAGACAGCAAGTTGGAAGAAGAGAACACCAAACTCAAGCAAGAACGGGTCGATTGGAGCAAAAAGGTCGAACAACTGACCAAGAGTAGGAGCGATCTCGAGAACTAGTTGGGAGACTTTGTGAAGAAGATGTTCGGCATGATTCAAGTTAACTTTCTATCATCGAGTGAATTTCCGTAATTTCCGCAAAACAATAGCGTGACCAACCTTTCATTTCCCCTTTGTGTAGAATTCTGCCAAGACTTTGACAAGGAAACCGAGGAGATCGAGCCAAATCTAGACCCCACCGATCGCCACTTGGGGACGTTTTGGCCATGAACATGTTTTGCCTTGATGCTCGTCTCAGAAGTGTTCAAGGGTATATCACTCGGTTGAAGGATGTGCCGGTGAAGATCGACAAAGAACTGTGGCCAGAAGACACCCTCCAAACTGACCTTGAGTCGATGATGACCCGCCTCAACGAGATTCCCAGTCTAGTGCAGGCATGGAAAAAATTTGTTGCTCGCTACGGAGCTGACGTGGCGATTTCACTCGTCCTGGTCCATTGCAAGGAGGTCAAGGAGGAGAAGCTGAATGCCCTCCACGTGGCCAACATGAAGAAACTTCAATTTGAAGACTTCATGGAGACCTTCATCGAAGCAACCACTAGGATTGCTGATGGGATAGATCCGGACACATTCGTCGAGCCCGCGATCCACAGCGGCCCTTGAGTAAAAACTTTGCTTGCAGTTAAAAGTTTATTTGCCTCGGTATGCCGAGTGATGGTGTATCCTCTAAAGACTCCATTCAGGCCTTAGGCCTGAGTACTTCTGCTTGTGTGGACGACTTTTATCCATACTGGAGATTCTGGATTTATCTTCATTTTGCTTTCTAATCCTTTGCTTGGCTAAGTTCGTTTGGTTTCCGAGTGAGATTGATGCTCAATACTCGGAAAATTTATGAACTTAAGCGAAAACGCGTTCGCAAATAAGTTGTCGAGTGAAATTTTTTGATGTCACTTAAAACATCCTTTAGCTTAAGAGAGATCTGACTCACGGCTAAGTCACCAAGTGAGAGGAGTGCTCGTCCCTCGGGTAAGTTTCTAGCTTAGATGAAGACTGATTAGCAACTAAGTTCTCGAGTGAATAGGATACTATTCACTCCGCAGGGACTTTTTAACTTAAGCAAAACTTGTTCCCGACTAAGCCCTCCGAGTGAGAGGAGCGTTTGTCAATCGAGAGATTTTCTAACTTTGATGAAGACTGGTTCACACCTAAGTTCTCGAGTGAATAGGATGCTATTCACTCGATGGTTTTTTTAACTTAGGCGAAGACTGGTTCGCAGCTAAGCCCCCGAGTGAGAGGATCGCTCACCACTCGAAGATTTTCTAACTTAGACGAAGACCGGTTCACAGCTAAGTTCCCAAGTGAATAGGATGCTATTCACTCGGCGGGATTTTTTAACTTAGGCGAAGACTGGTTCGCAGGTAAGCCCCCGAGTGAGAGGGTCACTCACCACTCGGAGTGTTTTCTAACTTAGACGAAGACCGGTTCGCAGCTAAGTTCCCGAGTGAATAGGATGCTATTCACTCGGCGAATTTTTTTAACTTAGGCGAAGACTAGTTCGTAGCTAACCCCCGAGTGAGAGGGTCTCTCACCACTTGGAATGTTTTCTAAACTTAGGCGAAGACTGGTTCGCAGCTAAGCCCCCGAGTGAGAGGGTCGCTGACCACTCGGAGTGTTTTTTATACTTAGGCGAAGACTGGTTTGCAGCTAGGCCCCCGAGTGAGAGGGTCGCTCACTACTCGAAGTGTTTTTTAAACTTAGGCGAAGACTGGTTTGCAGCTAAGCCCCCGAGTGAGAGGGTCGCTCACCACTCGGAGTGTTTTTTAAACTTAGGTGAAGACTGGTTCGCAGCTAAGCTCCCGAGTGAGAGGGTCGCTCACCATTCGGAATGTTTTCTAAACTTAGGCGAAGAGTGGTTTGCAGCTAAGCCCCCGAGTGAGAAGGTCACTCATCACTCGGTGTGTATTTTAGTATGAGATTGTGCGATTGGAATCGACAAAAAACTGCGGGAGTCATAACCTTGATAAACAACATTGTCTAGAGTACTCTTATTACATCAAACAACTCACTCGTGAGGTATAAAAGCGTCGAAGTAAAGCTGCATTCCAAGCACGTGGTTGTTCAACACTTTGGTGATGACGAAAAGGACCTTCCCATGCGGGGGCGAGCTTGTGAGATCGCTGCTGGTCCACCCGGAGCACAAGATCACCTTCGTGGAATGACCGACTCCTGACGTGCCTTGCATGGAAGCGATGTAGATCTTGTTGATACACAGTCGACCGAATCAGAGCCATTTCACGTTCTTCTTCCAGGAGATCCACATCGTCCTATCGTGCTTGTTTAGCCTCAGCCTCTGAGTAAATATCTACATGGGGAGAATTGTGAAGGAGATCACTAGGCAAAATGGCTTGGCTCCATACACCATGAAGAAAGGAGTGTGCCCAGTCGACCAGTTAGGAGTCATCCTCAAACCCCACAGAACAGACGGCAATTCAGTAACCCAAGCTCCAGCTGCATGTTCAAGGTCTCACATGAGTCGAGGCTTCAACCCTTGAAGGGTAAGACCATTTCCTCGCTCAGCTTGACCATTAGTCTAGGGGTGCTCAACGGATGCGTAATCCACCCAAGTGCCTTGGGCGGAGCAGAAGTATGTGAACTCTTCCGAGTCAAAGATTGAACCATTATCTGTGATGATACTGTGGGGAACTCCATACGAGAATGTTATCTCTTTCATGAATTTGATAGCAGTGCGTGAATCCAGTTTCTTTATGGGTTTAGCCTCGATCCACTTGGTGAACTTGTGGATTGCTACAAGCAAATGCATGAATCCACTCTGGCCTGTTCGGAGAGGACCAAACATATCCAAACCCCATACAGCGAACGACCAGACGAGTGGAATAGTCTTCATGACAGACACAGATTTACGTGACTAGTTTGCGTAAAACTGGCATCCTTCAAAGTGTTCAACAATTTCCTTAGTCATTTCGTTGGTGCGCGGCCAGAAGAAACCAGCTCGGTATGCTTTGGCAACAATTGTCCGAGAGGACGGATGATGACCACAGGTCCCCGAGTGAATTTCCTCCAGAATAAGTCGACCTTCCTCAGGGGAGATGCACCGCTGAGTTACGCCAGTTATGCTTTCTCTGTAAAGTTGTCCATCCATCACAGTAAAGGCCATCGATCTGCAGACGATCTGTCGAGCCTCGACCTCGTCTTCTGGGAGTTCTTGCATCAGTATGTATGCTATATATGGCACCGTCCAATCGGGCGTAATCACCAGAATCTCCATGACCAGATATATGACTGCAGGAGCGTCAACCACAGTTGGATTGGAGGCGCTTGTTGCTTGCAGGGGCTCTTCAGTGAAGGGATCATCTTACACCGAAGGAGAATGTAAGTGTTCCAGAAACACATTGCTAGGTAGAGGCCTCTGAGTGGATCCAATCTTTGCTAAATCGTCAGCTGCTTGATGCTTCACTCGGGGAATATGGTGGAGTTCCAAACGTTCGAACTTCTTCTCAAGCTTCCTAATTGCATGGCAATATCCATCCATGGCGGGGTTCCTGACGTCCCACTCCTTCATCACCTGATTAACCACCAAATTTGAATCACCATATACATTAGGCGTCGGACACCGAGCGAGATGGCCATACGTAACCCGTAGAGAAGTACCTCGTATTCAGCTTCATTATTGGAGGAATCATAGTGAATCTGAGGACATAATTGAGCTTGCCCCCCTTTGGAGATACCAATAACATGCCAACATCAGACCCATTCAACATCTTAGAGCCATAAAAGAATATGGTCTAGTGCGCCGAGTGGATTTGAGTCGGCTGCTGTTGTTCTATCCACTCGGCCATAAAGTCAGCAAGCGCTTAAGATTTGATTGCCTTCTTTTCTTCAAACTTAATATCAAAATATAGGAGTTCAATAGCCCATTTGTCCACTCAACCAACCACGTCTTGATTGTTGAGGACCTCACACAATGGAGCATCGCTAACGACTGAGACTGAGTGATCTTGGAAATAGTGTGCCACCTTCTTCGCTGATAGATATATACCATATATGAGATTCTGATAATGAGGGTACCGTTGCTTTGAAGGAGTCAACACTTCAGAGATATAGTAAACTGGATGTTGGACTTTATAAGCCTTGCCCTCTTCTTCTCGCTCGACAGTGAGAATCATACTGACGACTTGATTAGTGTATGCAATGTACAGGAGCAGGGGTTCTTTGTTGTGCGGAGCAGCAAGCACCGACTGGGTGGAAAGCAGGTCTTTGAGCTCGACAAACTGTGATGCCTTCGGTTTAATTGTACGCTAATCATACACGCAAATGCGTACGATCAAACCCAAGGACTCATGGGAAGATATCACAACACAACTCTAGACACAAATAAAACAATATCAACTTCGTATTACAAGCTAGGGGCCTCGAGGACTAGAATACGGAAGCTCGATAAACACACGAGTCAAAGGAAGCAACAATATCTGAGTACAGACATAAAACATGGGGTGCCTTAGAGAAGGCTAGCACAAAAGATACAACGATCGAACGAGGCGAGGCCTCCTCCCTGGGAACCTCCTAACTACTCCTGGTCTTCAGCGGCCTCCACGTAGTAGTAGGCACCGTCCGGGTAGCAGTCGTCGTTGGCGGGAACCTCCATCTCCTGGGCTCCATCATCTGGTCGCGGCAACGGATCAAGGGGGCAAAGGGGGAGCAAAGCAACGGTGAGTACTCATGCAAAGTACTCGCAAGACTTACATCAGAACTATTCTAATTATGCATCAATATCAAAGAAGGGGGTGGTTATATGTGGTCTGACTACAGCAATGTGAGAAAAGAGAGAGAAGGCCTAGTCCTATCGAAGACTAGCATCTTCAGGGTCTTGCAGCAATAGACGAGAGTAGAACAGATGTAACACAAAAAGTAGTCATATTGTTGCAGCAATATTAAAGTGAGGTCATGCCCAAAGATCCTCCCTCGACTCCCTACGAGGAAGCAATCCCGAGGCAACTAATTCCAGTTAAGTAACAATTGTAGTTGTATAAGATCAGGGCACAACTCCAAGTCGTCCTATAACCGTGGACACAACTATTTGAATAGATAAGTTCTTCCCTACATGGGTGCACAACATATTCCCCAACGCGCTCGATAACACTCTCGCCGGACACACTTTTCTGGGTCCTGCCCGGCCTCGGAATATCGACACGTCACAGCCCCACCTAAGCTCAGCAGAGAGGCCAGCCCGCCGGTCTAACTCCTAAGCACAGAGGGTTCATGGGCCCACTTCCCCTCCGCGCTCCTGCACGATGCGAGGGCGGCCGACGTCAGTCCTAGCACCCCTTAATACAAGAGTGATGCATCTCGGAACCACTCGGGAGCGCGCCGCTACATCACTGACGTCTGAAGAGCTTCGGCTAATACCGCGACGTCGAGTACCATAATTCTTCCCACGCAGATGGTTAGTGCGTAATAAGGCCTTCCGACCAACCCAGTTCAAATACCCAAATCCATTATCATTTTAATTAGGCCATCGACACAATCTCGCAGGAATCCACCCGTCTTAACAACTAATCACCAATGATCCCAGTAACATGGTCGAGTAACTGTGTGGTTGTAACATCGAGGGGAATCCGAGGTATCACCCTCGTTCGATTCCGAACGATGTATCCGTCAAGGTGGGCTTAGAGGAATCACCCTCGTGGGTCCCACACTTGAGGGGTTGCACGACAAAGGCATCGTCGGGAATGGTGAAAGAGGAATCACGCTCGATAACCACGACCGACTAGCTATATTATAGAGATATCATCAGGAGTACTTAGCGAGGTGTCACCCTCAATACCCGATAGTATCTCTGTAGCGTCGTACAACTAAGGGGGGTGTATGTGCTTTGTCGGGTCTGGCTCGTCGATCTGGGATCGAGATTTGAAAGCAAAGCGGAGCAACTGGACTACGGGGTCAGAAGGGATGACCGCTCCACCTATACTAAGCAGATTAAAGGTACAGTACTGAAAGTAGCAGTTAATCAAAAATAGGCTATGCATCAGATATAGGAGCTAACTACAACAGTAGCAAAATACTAAAGCAAGCAGTAGGGAGAAAGACATAGGCGATATACGAATGATCAAGGGGGGTTTGCTTGCCTTGCTGCTCTACGGCAAAGGACTGATCGGCAGGGTCGTAGATGTACACGGCAGCAGCGTCAGTCTTGGGGTCTACCGGTAAGTAGGGGGGGGAGTAAAAATAAATAATAGCAACGCTGCAACACAATGCATGCCATGGCAAGATGCATGCTAGACATGAGCTAACGCAGCAACATCCGTCATAGACGGGTCGGAAGAATATCTGACAATATTTTCCGGGTCTCGGGCTACTACCGGTCAGATGGAAAACGATGGAAAATTTCCACGTTTGCTATGCTAGGGACGCGTGACACACGAATGGACCGTGTATCCCGGTCCGTCTCGTTCTGCTGATCAACTTTCATGTTGAAAATATTTTGATGTGACTTGCTGTTTAATTAATATTAATTTTTAAATTTTTATTGACTATTTAGGAATTAAAAACAAATTTAATTAATTTGATTAAAAGAAATTATGACATCAGCATGATGTCATGCTGACATCAGCAGTTGACTGGTCAAGTGACCAGTGGGTCCCATGCGTCATCGACTCAGTTTTTAATTAATATTAAATAGTAATTAATCAGATTAATTTAGTGGGGGACCCACGTGTCATACTCTAATTATTCTAATTACCTATTTAATTAATTAACTAATTAATTAAATAATATATCTATTTATTTGTTTAATAAAAACATATTTTTATTTTTATATTTTCATTTTCATTTTTCTTAAAAGAGGGTGTGGGGCCTCCCTGTCATAGACATCGGGGTGGGTTGGCCCCACCGGTAAGTGACATAGGCCACTGCTTCGAGTTGCTCAACAATTAGCAATTGTCTTTCAATGGCCCACCAATGTGTGGGATCGCGGCAGTTTTCGAGGGTAGAGTATTCAACCCAAATTTGTTAGTTCGACACGATTGGAGTGAAAGGATATTCTCCAGCATTACCAGTTGAGTTGTTGGCTCAACCACACGTGAAAGATTAGTATCTGCAAGCAGGATATAAGCAGCAAAGGTAGTATGATAGCAACGGTGCTAGGAAAGAATCTGTTGATCGCATATTATTCCTAACTGAAGTATCAATGGCGCCAGAAAAGTATTGTAGCAGGTAGCAGCAGTGTAACGAGTAATAGCAGTAGCAAGGAACGTCAATAGTGACAGCAGTAACAACAGAGCAAGTAACAGTGGTAGTGGGACAAACTCGTAGGCAATGGATCGGTGATTTGTTGGAGGACATTCATCATGCAACAGTTATAACATGGAGAGATATGTGGCTAGCTCCCGTTCGTCAATGTGATGTAGGCATGCATTCCGTGTGTAGTCATACGTGCTTAGGGAAAAGAACTTGCATGACATCTATTGTCCATCCCTCCCGTGGTAGCGGGGTCCAAATGGATACTACGGTATATTAAGGTTCTCCTTTTAATAAAGAACCGGACCAATGCATTAGCACTTGGTGAACACATGAACTCCTCAAACTATGGTCATCACCGGGAGTGGTTCCGGTTATTGTCACCCCGGGGTTGCCGGATCATAACACATAGTAGGTAACTACAACTTGCAAGATCAGATCTAAAACACACATATATTGGCGACAACATAATAATTTCAGATCTGAATTCATGGCACTCGGGCCCTAGTGACAAGCATTAAGCATGGCAAAGTAGTAGCAACATCAATCTCAGAATATAGTGGATACTAGGGATCAATCCCCGTCAAAACTAACTCGATTACATGATAGATCTCATCCTACTCATCACCGCCTAGCGAGCCTACGAATAGATTACTCACGAACGATGAAGAGCTTCATGGAATTGGAGAGGGAAGAAGGTTGATGATGACGATGGCGACGATCTCCTTGATCCGGAGCCCAAAACGGCCTCTAGATCTGCCCTCCAGGGCAAGGACGGGATGTGGCGGCGCCTCTGGATCGTGAAACGCGATGAACTCTTCTCTCCTGATTTTTTCCGGGATGAAAGGGAATAAATAGCACTGGAATTGGGGGCAGCACAGCCACGTGGCCCCACAAGCCTGGTAGCCGCGGCCAGGGGGGAGGCCGCGGCTACAGGGCTTGTGGCCCACTGGCTCACCCCCTCCGGTGGATCTTTGCGCGGGTATTTTTCATATTTTCCAGAAATATTCTCCATAAATTTTCAGGACGTTCCGAGAACTTTCATTTCTGCACAAAAACAACACCATGGCAATTCTGCTAAAAACAGCGTGAGTCCGGGTTAGTTCCATTTAAATCATGCAAATTAGAGTCCAAAACAAGGGCAAAAGAGTTTGGAAAAGTAGATACGATGGAGACGTATCAACTCCCCCAAGCTTAAAACCTTGCTTGTCCTCAAGCAACTCAGTTGACAAACTGAAAGAGAAAGAAAAACTTTGACAAACTCTGTTTGATTTTGTTGTTGCAACTATGTCTAACTCATAACCAGAATTTCAGCAAGATCACAAGTTAACCACATAAGCAAGTGACACATAGGTCTCACGGTAAACTAATATCAATGGCATAATCAGCTAGCGAGCAAATAATAATGAGTTTCAGATACCAACAATTCAATCAAAACAAGCATGAAGCAATATGAGTAGGTGGTATCTTGCTAGCTCTTTCTGAGACCGCAAAACATAAATGCAGAGCACTTTCAAAGATCAAGGACTGACTAAACATTGTAATTCATAGCAACGAAGATTCAGTCATAGTCATACTCAATATCAATCAAAAGCAAAGCATAAAAATGACAGAGGTGCTCTCTAATTGGTGCTTATATAAGAAGAGGATGACTCAACAGGAAAATAAATAGACAGGCCCTTCGCAGAGGGAAGCATTGATTTGTAGAGGTGCCAGAGCTCAAGCTTTGAAAACAGAGATAATAATTTTGGGTGGCATGCTTTCATTGTCAACGCAATGACCAAGAGTTCTCAATATCTTCCATGCTACTCATGCTATAGGCGGTTCCCAAATAGAAAAGTAAAGTTTTAACTCCCCCACCACCAATAATCAAACTCCCCGGCTAGCCGAATCCTCGGGTACCGTCCATACTAACATCAATCCGAGGGGAGTCTTGTTTTACAGTTATGTTTTCAATTTAAGCATGGAATTGGGCATTCCAATTACCGGCCCCTTTCTCGTGAATAACAGTGAATAAACACATGTCGAGGATAACATGCCTAACATGGAAGATACCAATAGCCCCTTATCACCACATGAGCGGTTCGGGCATGCAAAACAAATTATTTCTTGAAGGTTTAGAGAATGGCACATGCAAATTTACTTGGAACGGCACGTAGATACCGCAAATAGGTAGGTATGGTGGACTCTCATGGAAAAACTTTTGGGTTTATGGAAGTGAATGCACAAGTAGTATTCCGCTTAGTACAAGTGAAGGCTAGCAAAAGACTGGGAAGCGACCAACTAGAGAGCGACAACAGTCATCAAGATGCAATGAGTTTGACTAATATTGAGTGCAAGCATGAGCAGGATATAAATCACCATGAACAGGAACATCATAGAGGCTATGTTGATTTTGTTTCAACTACATGCATGAACATGCGCCAAGTCAAGCTACTTGAATCATTCAAAGGAGAATACCATCCTATCATACTACATCATAGTCATCTCAAAACCTATGTTGGCATTCAAGACAAACCATTATAAGCTCCTAGCTCATTAAGCATGGCATCATAAACTATGATCTCTAAGTTGTCATTGCAAACATGGTTCTCTCTCAACGAAGCTGAACCTGGGACGACAAGCTAGTCATATTTACAAAAACAAAATAGATAGAGTTCATACCAACTTTTCCAGTCTCAGTCACTTCATCATATATCATCATTATTGCCTTTCACTTGCACGATCGAACGATGTGAACAATAATAAGAGTGCTCGTGCATTGGTCTAAGCTGAATCTGCAGGCAAACACAAAGGAGAAGACAAAGAAATATGGCTCTTTAACAAATGAACATGTATGCATGCGAGAGCCACTAAACATTGTAACCATGGTCTTCTACCTCGACTCAAAGAAAAAGAAAACTATTTACACAGGAAAGCTCCCAACAAGCAAAAGAAGAAAGGAAAATCTTTTTGGGTTTTCTCAAAAGGACATAAAACAAGAAAACAAGAAAATGAAAATATACTAGCATGGATAATACAGTGGCAAAGTGTAAACACCGACTAACAGAGTGAAAGCATAAGCATGAATGTAAAGTTGGTGCAAACACGTACTCCCCCAAGCTTAGGCTTTTGGCCTAGCTTGGTCTACTCCCAAGGTGAGTAGTAAACGTTTGGAACCTCCGGAGTGGACTGAGGGTGCCACTGCTGTGCGAGCTCCTTCGGCTCCCACTGATAAACTGGTGCCTGGTACTCGACTGGTGGCTCAGGCGCGTGCAGCTGTGGTTGGGCTAGGCCCCAATACGCGTAGATGTCCGATGGCATAATAATGTATCTGCCTGCATAAAGGTTGAACGAAGAAGGTGCAGACAAAGTAATAGTCTCTTGAGTACCCTGACTAAATACCAGGTTATAAATCATCCGTCTACTAGCATCTCTATCCAGAAAATCATGGCAAACCATGCTGTCATAATCCAGATATTCTCAGGAAGAAGCATTTCTTCTTCCTCGTGAAGTCTAATAGGTATCTCAAAGTGTCTAGCAAGACGAGTAGCATAGATACCTCCATAGACGACACCTTTGGAACGGTTTGTGTTCAACCGCTGAGCTACTATAGCACCTAGGCTATAAGTCTTATTGTTATAAAGGTCTTCGCGCAAAACCGCAAGGTCTGGAGAGCTAAGTGATCCAGACTCCCCACGGCCAATCAAACATTTTCCCACAAATAATGAGAAGTACCGAAACATAGGAAAATGTATGCTAGCAATTCTAGCGCGAGACACTCCTCTCCCCTCTCCAACAGCAATAGTATCTATGAAAGCCTCCAAGTCCCGTGGATGAGGATCATGAATATCCCAACATAAGGTAATTTTCACACATTGCAAAAATCTTGTAGTGTCATGCGCTGGGGGATATCGTATAACATGAACTCAACCATAGGAGGATTCTTCCTCGGATAAAAGTTGAAGCTTTGAACGAAAATATTGGTGAGGAGGAGGTATTGTGGGCACTTATCTTCAACGAACGCGGTAAGACCTGCGTTCTCCACCAAGTAATAAAAGTCTTCATAAAGCCCAGCGGAGCGCAAAAATTCATCACTTGGCCACTCGCACACTCGAACTTCTGTGACTCGAGGAACCACATACTTGTGGTGGTTCTTCTCATCCTCCTTGGGGTTACGGCTTGAAGAGCCTCTCAAGAACCTCCTCTCTTTTCCCTTTTCTAACTCTGAAAAATTCTGAAATTTTTAGAGACTTCGAAAGAAAAGTGAGTAAGGATTAACCCAACTCGTGGAGGAGTCACTTACTAAGGAGTAATTTCCCCAAAACGGTTCGGAGAATGGTGCTTTGAGCAAGGAGATCGAAAATCACAGCCAAATGAGCAAGAACACGGGTTTGAGCTGCGAAACGATTTTTTTCTGGAGGTAGAAGAAGAGGATGGGAGCTGGAATGAGTGGAGGGGGTCCCTGTGGGCCCCACAAGCTTGGTAGCTGCGGCCAGGGGGGAGGCCGCGGCTACAGGGCTTGTGGCCCACTGGTGTGACCCCTAGGCAGCTCTCAGTCCCAGTATTTTTCAAAAAATCCAGAAAAAATCATATTTGATTTTCAGGACCATCGGAGAACTTTTATTTTCGGGGTACTTTTCTCCGGGACGCTAAAAATAGAGAACAGGAAAAACTAAACTAAATCTATCATTTTTCTTCTAAGCAACAGAAAGTGAAAGATTAGAACAGAGGTATGTGACTCCTTGATTCATCCATTTCATGGTCATCGAAAGAAATCCGTCAATGGGGTTGATCAAATCCTCATGACAAACCTTTTTCAAATCACAAAAGGAAACGGAGAATTGTCGAATAGCCACTAAGTCACCTCAATGGGGATATGAATCTCCCCAACAAGCAAATCATACTTCATCTTAACACGAGGAATATGGCATTCAGAGCTCCCAATAAGAATTGATGAAGTTTTTTCGATAGCATTGATGCAATGTACTTGATATCGTTTCTTCGGAAAGTGCACTGTATGCTCATTACCGTTGACATGGAAGGTGATATTGCCTTTGCTGCAATCTATAACAGCCCTTGCGGTGTTTAAGAACGGTCTTCCAAGAATGATCGCCATGGCATCATCCTCAGGAATATCCAGGATAACAAAGTCCGTCAAGATAGTAACGTTAGCAACCACAACAAGCACATCCTTGCAAATGCCGACAGGGAAAGCAGTTGATTTGTCGGCCATTTGCAGAGAGATTTCAGTGGGTTTGAACTTATCCAGTTCAGGTCTACGATAAAGAGAGAGAGGCATAACACTAACACCGGCTCCAAGGTCACATAAGGCAGTTCTTACGTAGTTTCCTTTAATGGAGCAGGTATAGTGGGCACTCCGGGATCACCAAGTTTCTTAGGAGTTCCACCTTTGAAAGTGTAATTGGCGAGCATGGTGGAGATCTCAAGATCTAGTATCTTCCGTTTATTAGTCACGATATCTTCCATGTACTTGGCATATGGAGACATTTTGAACATATCAATTAACCGCATCTGCAGAAAGACGGGTCTCAACATTTCAATAAAGCGCTCAAAATCCTCATCATCCTTTTTCTTGGATGGCTTAGGAGGAAAGGGCATAGGTCTCTGAACCCATGGCTCCCTTTCTTTACCATGCTTCCTAGCAGTGAAGTCATTCTTATCGTATCTCTTAGGTTGTGGGTTATCAGGAACCATAGGTTCAATCTCCACATCCTTATCATTGCTAAGTTGAGCATTATTATGAACATCATTGTCCATATTTTCACCAGGTTCATGTTCATCACCAGATTGTGTTTGTGCATCAGACGTAGAAATGTCATTTGGTTCTTCAGGTGTGACAGTATTTGCTGAACTGACATGTAGGTTTCCATCATCCTTCTTCTTCTTCTTAGGATGACTGGGTGTATCAGCATTAATTCCTTGAGAATCTTGATAAATTCTCTTCGGATGGCCTTCAGGATACAAAGGTTCCTAAGTCATTTTGCCTCCTCTAGTAATGACTCTGACATAGTTGTCATTTAATTCATTGAGCAAGTCATTCTGAGCTTTAAGTACTTGTTCTACCTGAGTAGTAATCATAGAGGCATGTTTACTCAGAAGCTTCAGATCATTGACATTTCTGTCTACACAAGCACTTAAATGACTAAGCATACGAGTACTTTGTTCCAATTGTCTACTAACATAATCACTGAAGCTCTGTTGTTTGGCAACAAAGTTGTAAAATTCATCAAAGCATAGGCTAGTAGGTTTGTCAAAAGGAATATCACTCTCATTGAATCTACGTAGAGAATTCACCTCTACTATTTGTATCGGGTTATCGAGACCATGGATCTCTTCGATAGGCGATAGATTTTTGACTTCTTCAGATCTAATGCCTTTCTCTTGCATAGATTTCTTGGCTTCTTGCATATCTTCGGGACTGAGGAATAGAATACCTCTTTTCTTAGGAGTTGTCTTAGGAGGTGGTTCGGGAATAGTCCAGGCATTATCGTTGATCAAGATGTTATTCAGTAGAATCTTAGCTTGTTCTATAATTCGTTCCCTAAAAACACAACCGACACAACTATCTAGGTGCTCTCTAGAAGCATCGGTAAGTCCGTTATAGAAGATATCAAGTATCTCGTTCTTTTTAAGAGGGTGATCAGGCAAAGCATTCTGTAGCTGGATGAGTCTCCCCCAAGCTTGTGGGAGACTCTCTTCTTTGAGTTGAGCAAAGTTGTATATTTCCTGCAAGGCAGCTTGCTTCTTATGGGCAGGGAAATATTTCTCACAGAAGTAATAGACCATATTCTTGGGACTACTCACACATCCAGGAGCAAGAGAAGTGAACCAGGCTTTAGCGTCATCCTTTAGAGAGAAAGGAAATAGCTTAAGGATATAGTAGTAGCGGATCTTCTCCTCACTAGTGAAAAGGGTGGCTATATCGTGTAGTTTGGTAAGATGGGCTACGACCTTCTCAGACTCATAACCATGGAAAGGATCAGATTCGACTAGAGAGATTATCTCAGGGTCGACAGAGAATTCATAATCCTCATCGGTGATAAAGATAGGTGAAGTGGCAAACTTCGAGTCGTATTTCATCCTAGCTTTCAGAGATTTTTCCTTCCACTTGAGAAGTAATTTCTCAGCATCATAGGCATACTTACACGCAAGAAAATTCTCAGCTATCTCTCCCTCCATAACATAACCCTCAGGTATATCAGGCAATTCATATCTAGGAGAGCTAGATCTAGCAGGAGCAAAAGGAGGTTCTATCTCAATAGTATCGGCAGTTTCAGAAGCATCACGAGCATTGGCAGTAACTCTAGCAATATGAGCATCAAGGAATACCCCTAGTGGCATATCAGGCAAATTAGTATCTCTAGCAGTATCAGGCATAGCATCATCAGGCAAACTAGCATCTCTAGCATCATCAGGCAAGGCAGTATCAAGCATAGCATCATCAGGCAAAATAGCATCTCTAGCATCATCAGGCAAGGCAGTATCAAGCATAGCATCATCAGGCAAAATAGCATCTCTAGCATCATCAGGCAAAGCAGTATCAAGCATAGCATCATGGATAGCAGTATCAGGCATAACATCTCTAGCAGTATCAAGCATAGTATCTCTAGCAGTAGCATCATAAGCATCATCAATAGCAGTAGCATCTCTAGCATCATCTAGCATAGGCGACATATCAAGATTTCTAGCAGGAGGTGGTGTCGCAAACTTACTCATAACTGAAGGCGAATCAAGTGCAGAGCTAGATGGCAGTACCTTACCTCCCCTCGTAGTTGAGGGCAAGACTTTGGTTCTTGGATCTTTCAGATTCTTCATAGTGATCAGAAGATATAAATCCCAAGTGACTCAGAGAATATAGCTATCCCTCCCCGGCAACAGCGCCAGAAAAGAGGTGCTTCCAGTTGCTCAACAATTAGCAATTGTCTTGCAATGGCCCACCAGCGTGTGGGATCGCGACAATTTTCAAGGGTAGAGTATTCAACCCAAATTTGTTGGTTCGACACGATGGGAGTAAAAGGATATTCTCCAGTATTAGCAATTGAGTTGTCGGCTCAACCACACCTGAAAGATTAGTATCTGCAAGCAGGATATAAGCAGCAAAGGTAGTATGATAGCAACGGTGCCAGGAAAGAATCTGTTGACGGCAGATTATTCCTAACTGAAGTATCAATGGCGCCAGAAAAGTATTGTAGCAGGTAGCAGCAGTGTAACGAGTAACAACAGTAGCAAGGAACAACAATAGTGACAGTAGTAACGACAGGGCAAGTAATTGTGGCAGTGGGACAAACTCGTAGGCAATGGATCGGTGATTTGTTGGATGACATTCATCATGCAACAATTATAACACGGAGAGATATGTGGCTAGCTCCCGTTCGTCAATGTGATGTAGGCATGCATTCCGTGTGTAGTCATACGTGCTTGGGGAAAATAACTTGCATGCCATCTATTGTCCATCCCCCCCGTGGCAGCGGGGTCCAAATGGATACTACGGGATATTAAGGTTCTCCTTTTAATAAAGAACCGAACCAACGCATTAGCACTTGGTGAACACATGAACTCCTCAAACTATGGTCATCACCGGGAGTGGTTCCGGTTATTGTCACCCCGGGGTTGCCGGATCATAACACATAGTAGGTAACTACAACTTGCAAGATCAGATCTAAAACACACATATATTGGCGACAACATAACAATTTCAGATCTGACATCATGGCACTCGGGCCCTAGTGACAAGCATTAAGCATGGCAAAGTAGTAGCAACATCAATCTCAGAACATAGTGGATACTAGGGATCAATCCCCGTCAAAACTAACTCAATTACATGATAGATCTCATCCTACTCATCACGGCCCAGCGAGCCTATGAATAGATTACTCACGAACGATGAAGAGCTTCATGGAATTGGAGAGGGAAGAAGGTTGGTGATGACGATGGTGACGATCTCCTTGATCCGGAGCCCAAAACGGACTCCAGATCTGCCCTCGAGGGCAAGAACGGGATGTGGCGGTGCCTCTGGATCGTGAAACACGATGAACTCTTCTCTCCTGATTTTTTCCGGGACGAAAGGAAATAAATAGCGCTGTAATTGGGGGTGGCAGAGCCACGTGGGCCCCACAAGCATGGTAGCCGCGGCTAGGGGGAGGCCGCGGCTACAGGGCTTGTGGCCCACTGGCTCACCCCCTCCGGTGGATCTTTGCACAGGTATTTTTCATATTTTCCAGAAATATTCTCCGTTAATTTTCAGGACATTCCGAGAACTTTCATTTCTGCCCAAAAACAACACCATGGCAATTCTGCTAAAAACAACTCAGTCCGGGTTAGTTCCATTCAAATCATGCAAATCAGAGTCCAAAACAAGGGAAAAAGAGTTTGGAGAAGTAGATACGATGGAGACGTATAATCCACATACAATTTACACACATATTAAACATAACGTATTTTCATTTCTCTTATACATGCATATATACGCAATACATACAAAAATACATACATGCATCTCATACACACATACATACACATATACACCTTTTTATTTTCCTATTCCTTTTTTATCTAACACCTCTATGCTAACTCTCTCCTTTCTGTGCTCATCTCTCAACACAGAGAAAAAGAACATCTCCATCATCACCTACTCGATCCTAACGACGTCAGAATGGAGCGCCGATTGCCGGAATGGAACCGGGACGGCGCAAGGAAGAAGATGGTGGGAGGATCCCGAAAAGGGGCTCACCGGCGTTGATGTGTGATACGTCTCCAACGTATCTATAACTTTTGATGGTTTCATGCTATTATCTTGTCAAACTTTGGATGTTTTGCATGCCTTTTATATATTTTTTGGGACTAACTTATTAACTCAGTGCCAAGTGCCAGTTCCTGTTTTTTCCATGTTTTGACCCCTTTCAGAGGAGATTTTGAAACGGAGACCAAACGGAAGAAAATCCCCGAAAAGATTTTTTCTGGAACGGAAGAAGATCAGGGAGCTTGGGAGCCAAGGCAGGGGAGCCCGAGGGGCTCCACAAGCCCCCACCCCGCAGCCAGGGGGGAGGCCGCGCCACCCAGGCTTGTGGGCCCCCTGAGCGTCCCCTTACCTAGGGCTTGCGCCTATATATTCCCTAAAAATCCCAAAAAAATCAGGAGATCATCGAATGTACTTTACCGCCGACGCAAGCTTCTGTCACCGCAAGATCCCATCTGGGGCACGTTCTGGTGCCCTGCCGGAGGGGGATTCGGACACGGAGGGCTTCTCCATCAACACCATGACCTCTTCGATGATGCATGAGTAGTTCACCATAGACCTATGGGTCCATAGCTAGTAACTAGATGGCTTCTTCTCTCTCTTGGATCTTCAATACAAAGATCTCCATGATCTTCATGGAGATCTATCCGAGCTAATCTTCTTTTGCGGTGTGTTTGTCGAGATCTGATGAATTGTGGATTTATGATCAGATTATCTATGAATCTTATTTGAGTTTCTTCTGATCTCTCTTATGCATGATTTCATATCCTTGTAATTCTCTTCGAGTTGTGGGTTTTGTCTGGCCAACTAGATCTATGATTCTTGCAATGGGAGAAGTGCTTGGTTTTTGGTTCATACCGTGCGGTGACCTCACCCAGTGATAGAAGGGGTAGCGAGGCACGCATCATGTTGTTGCCATCAAGGGTAAAAATATGGGGTTTTCATCATTGGTTTGAGATTATCCCTCTACATCATGTCATCTTGCTTAAAGCGTTACTCTGTTCGTCATGAACTCAATACACTAGATGCATGCTGGGTAGCGGTCGATGTGTGGAGTAATAGTAGTAGATGCAGAAAGTATCGGTCTACTTGTCTCAGATGTGATGCCTATATGCATGATCATTGCCTTAGATATCGTCATGACTTTGCGCGGTTCTATCAATTGCTCGACAGTAATTTGTTCACCCACCGTAACACTTGCTATTTTGAGAGAAGTCTCTAGTGAACACTATGGCCCCCAGGGTCTACTCCACACCATATATTCAGCCTTACACTTTTTACTTCGTTGCACTTTCCGCCTTCAGATCTCACTTTGCAAACAATCTTGAAGGGATTGACAACCCCTTTGAAGCGTTGGGTGCAAGCTTGTTTGTGTTTGCGCAGGTACTTTGGACTTGACGAGACCCTCCTTCTGGATCGATACCTTGGTTCTCAAACTGAGGGAAATACTTACTGCTCCTGTGCTGCATCACCCTTTCCTCTTCAAGGGAAAAAACCAATGCAAGCCCAGCTTTTGTCAACGTGTCAATTTCTGGCGCTGTTGTCTATGGGATAGCAGAAGAATTTCTGGCACCATTGCCGGGGAGGAAGATCAATTCAAGAACTCAACCAAGTAGGTGTCACAATCTCATCTCTTGCATTTACTTTGTTTGCGAGTTGCCTCTCGTTTTCCTCTCCCCCACTTCACCAATTTGCCTTTTTCGTTCGCCTTTTGGTTCGCCCTTTTTTCTCGCCTGCTCTTTGTTTGCTTGTGTGCTTTCTTGCTTGCTAAAGTCACCATGAATGAAAACACCAAACTTTGTGACTTCTCCAATACTAATAATAATGATTTATTAGTACTCCGATTGCTCCGGCCACTAGTGCGGAGTCATACGAAATCAATGCCGCTTTGCTGAATCTTGTTATGAAAGAGCAATTCTTTGGCCTTCCTAGTGAAGATGCCGCATCCCATCTCAATACCTTCATTGAGCTTTGCGATATGCAAAATAAAAAATATGTGGATAATGACATGATTAAATTGAAGCCTTTTCCTTTCTCGTTGCGAGATCACGCAAAAACTTGGTTTTCTTCTTTGCCCAAAAATAGTATCGATTCTTGGGATAAGTGCAAAGATGCTTATATATCCAAGTTTTTTTTCCGCCGGCTAAGATCATCTCTCTCCGTAATGATATCATGAATTTCAAGCAACTTGATCATGAACATGTTGCACAAGCTTGGGAGAGAATGAAATTAATGATTAGAAATTGTCCCGCTCATGGCTTGAGCCTTTGGATGATTATTCAAATCTTTTACGCTGCCTTGAATTTCGCTTCTAGAAATATCTTGGACTCCACCTCAGGTAGAACATTCATGGAAATCACGTTAGGGGAAGCCACAAAGCTGTTAGACAACATCATGACAAACTACTCTCAATGGCACACTAAAAGGTCACCTACTAGTAAGGAGGTACACGCTATAGAAGAAATTAACTCGTTGAGTACTAAGATGGATGAGTTAATGAATTTGGTAGCTAGTAGAAGTGCTCCTTTGGATCCTAATGATATGCCTTTGTCTTCCTTGATTGAGAGTAGCAACGCTAGCTTGGACGTTAATTTTGTTGGTAGGAATAACTTTGGCAACAACAATGTCTTTAGAGGAAACTATGTTCCTAGGCCTTTTCCTAGTAACTCCTCTAATAACTTTGGCAACTCCTACAAGAATACTCATGGAAATTACAATAGATTACCCTCTGACCTAGAGAGTAATATCAAAGTGTTCATCAACTCTCAAAAGATTTTCAATGCGTCCATAAAGGAAAAACTACTCAAAATTGACGATTTGGCTAAGAGCGTGGATAGAATTTCTTGTGATGTTGATGCTTTGAAAGTTAGATGTGCTCCTCCGAAAATCAACATGGATGAAACTTTGAAAGCTATGCATGTTTCCATGATTGAGATCCAAGAAAGAACCGCCCAAATTCGTGCTAGACATGAATGGCTTAAAAAGGCGTGTTCTCGTCATTAGAATCACGAAGATCTTAAAGTGCTTGGTGTGACTCCTATTGAATCTTTGTTTTCTTGTGTCAAACCTAATGATTATGGGGCTGGATATGAATCCACTTTGGTTGAAAAGTGACCCAATGATTCGGAGTCCATCTATCTTGATGCTAAAAGCATTAAAAGTGGAGTAGAAGATGTTAAAACTTTGAGTAGTAATGAAATTACTACCACGGATTTCAAAGAATTCAATTATGATAGTTGCTCCTTGATTGAATGCATTTCTTTGATGCAATCCATGTTAAACTCTCCACACGCTTATAGCCAAAACAAGGCCTTTACCGATCATATCATCGAAGCTATGATAAAATATCTTGAAGAGAAACTTGAATTGGAAGTCTATATCCCTAGAAAGCTTCATGATGAGTGGGAACATACCATCGAAATCAAAATAAAAAACTATGAGTGCAATGCTTTGTGTGATTTGGGTGCTAGTGTTTCTGCGATTCCAAAGTCTTTATGTGATGTTTTGGGTTTTAATGAGATTGGAGAGTGTTCTCTTAATTTGCATCTTGCTGATTCTACTATCAAGAAACCCATGGGAAGGATCAATGATGTTCTTATTATTGCAAATAGGAACTATGTACCCGTGGATTTCATTGTGCTTGACATTGATTGCAATCCTACATGCCCCATTATTCTTGGTAGACCTTTCCTAAGGACTATCGGTGCTATCATCGATATGAAGGAAGGGAATATTATATTTCAATTTACTTTAAGGAAGGGCATGGAACACTTTCCTAGAAATAAAATAAGATTGCCTTATGAATCCACGATGAGGGCCACTTATGGTTTGAGCACCAAAGACGACGATACGTGATTCTATCGCTTCTATGCCTAGCTAAGGGCGTTAAACAATAGCGCTTGTTGGGAGGCAACCCAATGAATTTATCTTTTTCTTTCTGTTTTGTTGCGTCCACACTTTCATAATTCTGTTGTGATTGTGTTTTTTGTGTTTCTTTTGTGTTTGAGCCAAGCAAAGCCTTTATGACTAGTCTTGGTAATGGTTCTTTGATCCTGCTGGAAAAAGACAGAAACTTTTCGCTCACGAGATGATTTTCATTTTTATTCAGAAAGAGCTTTTGAGTTGATTCATTTTGCTTCTGATTGATATGCTTTTTTACCAGGCCATCGTAATTTTTCAAATTTTTGGAGGTACCAACAGTATACGAAGTATACAGATTGCTACAGACTGGTCTGTTTTTGACAGATTCTATTTTTGTTGAGTTGGTTGCTTGTTTTGATGAAACTATGGTTAGTATCAGGGGGGTACTAGCCATGGAAAAGTGAGAATACAGTAGCCCATCTTCAATATAGATAGAATTCAAGTTTGCTACAGTACCAAAAGAAGTGGTAGTTTGCTTTTGCTTGTACTAATGTTATCACAAGTTTCTGTTTAAGTTTCGTGTTGTGAAGTTTTCAAGTTTTGGGTGATGTTCTCATGGACGATGAGATAAGGAGTGGAAAGAGCTCAAGCTTGGGCATGACCAAGGCATCCCAAGCCAAATTCAAGGAGACCAAAAAGCCTAAGCTTGGGGATGCCCCGGGAAGGCATCCCCTCTTTCGTCTTCAATCCATCGGTAACATTACTTGGAGCTATATTTTTATTCACCACATGATATGTGTTTTGCTTGGTGCGTCTTGTATCTGAGGAGTCTTTTCTTTTTGTTGTGTCACAATCATCCTTGCTGACACCTTTTTGAGGGAGACAGAGACATGCACTCATCGTGATTTTGCTAGAATGCTCATAGTGCTTCACTTATATCTTTTGAGCTAGATACTTTTGCTCTAGTGCTTCACTTATATCTTTTGAGCTAGATACTTTTGATCTTGTGCTTCACTTATATCTTTAAAGCACAGCGGTGCGTGATTTGGTAGTTGGCTTATGCTATGAAAGTAGTCCCAAATGTGCTAGGTACCCAAAGAGGATGCAAAAACCTCCATCTTCATGTGCATTGAGTAGAAAGAGAAGTTTCGATTCCTCTCAATTAGTTTTGAGACATGGATTCGGTAATATTGAGAGTTATGTTAGTAGGGTGTTGTGAATCTAGAGATACTTGTGCTGGAGTTAGTGATTCCTGTAGCATGCACATATGGTGAACCGCTATGTTAGGAAGTCGGAGCATAATTGATCTATTGATTGTCATCCTTTGTGTTGAGGTCGGGATCGTGGGATGGTTTACACCTACCAACCCTTCCCCTCGGAGTATGCGTTTAGCACTTTGTTTCGATTACTAATATTTTTTTTTGCAATAAGTATGTGATTTCTTCATGACTAATGTGAGCCCATGGTATAGATGCACTTTCACCTTCCACCATTGCTAGCCTCTCTAGTGCCGCGCAATTCTCGCCGGTGCACAAACCCACCAAATTCCTTCCTCAAAACAGCCACCATATCTACCTACTATGGCATTTTCATAGCCATTCCGAGATATATTTCCATGCAACTCCCACCGTTTCGTCTCGTGACTTGTGCCGTCACTCCCATATTGCCATTGCATGATCCTAAGATAGCTAGCGAGATGTTTCAACGTCATACGCCATGCTAGATCGTTGCACATCCCGGTACACCGCCGGAGGCATTTCCTATGGAGTCATCATCATTGTGATCTTTGAGCTGTGAGTAAATAAAACTGTGATGATCATCATTATTAGAGCATTGTCTCATGTGAGGAAATAAAAAAAAGAGGCCAAAGACCCAAAAAAAACAAGAAAAGAGAGAGAAAAGAAAAGAAAAATAGGCCTAAGAGCCCAAATGAAGAAAATAAAAGAGAGAAAAAGAGAGAAGGGACAATGCTACTATCTTTTTCCACACTTGTGCTTCATGTTAGCACCATGTCTTCATGATTGAGAGCTTCTTGCTTTGTCACTACCATATGCTAGTGCGAATCTTCATTTTATAACTTGGCTTGTATATTCCAATGATGGGCTTCCTCAAAATTGCCCTAGGTCTTCGTGAGCAAGAAAGTTGGATGCACACCCACTAGTTTTACTTTTGAGCTTTCACATACTTATAGCTCTAGTGCATCCTTTGTATGGCAATCCCTACTCATTCACATTGATATCTATTAGTGGGCATCTCCATAGCCTATTGATACGCCGAGTCAGTGTGACCATCTCCTCCTTTTTGTCTCACAACGACCACCACACTCTATTCCACCTATAGTGTTATATCCACGGCTCGCGCTCATGTATTGCGTGATAGTTATAAAAAGTTTGTGAAAGTAAGAGTGCGAAAACAGTTACTTGGCCAATTCTGGGGTTGTGCATGATTTACATTAGTTGTGTGAGGATGATGGAGCATAGCCAAACTATATGATTTTGTAGGGATAACTTTCTTTGGCCTTGTTATTTTGAAAGTTCATAATTACTTTGCTAGTTTGCTTGAAGTATTATTGTTTTCATGTCAATAGCGAACTATTGTTTTGAATCTTACGGATCTGAACATTCATGTCACGTGAAAGAAGTTGCAAAGGACAACTATGCTAGGTAGCATTCCACATCAAAAATTCATTCTTTATCACTTCCATACTCGAGGACGAGCAGGAGTTAAGCTTGGGGATGCTTGATACGTCTCCAACGTATCTATAATTTTTGATGGTTTCATGCTATTATCTTGTCAAACTTTGGATGTTTTGCATGCCTTTTATATATTTTTTGGGACTAACTTATTAACTCAGTGCCAAGTGCCAGTTCCTGTTTTTCCATGTTTTGACCCCTTTCAGAGGAGATTTTGAAACGGAGACCAAACGGAAGAAAATCCCCGAAAAGATTTTTTCTGGAACGGAAGAAGATCGGGGAGCTTGGGAGCCAAGGCAGGGGAGCCCGAGGGGCTCCACAAGCCCCCACCCCGCAGCCAGGGGGGAGGCCGCGCCATCCAGCTTGTGGGCCCCCTGAGCGTCCCCTTACCTAGGGCTTGCGCCTATATATTCCCTAAAAATCCCAAAAAAATCAGGAGATCATCGAATGTACTTTACCGCCGACGCAAGCTTCTGTCACCGCAAGATCCCATCTGGGGCATGTTCTGGTGCCCTGCCGGAGGGGGATTCGGACACGGAGGGCTTCTCCATCAACACCATGACCTCTTCGATGATGCATGAGTAGTTCACCATAGACCTACGGGTCCATAGCTAGTAACTAGATGGCTTCTTCTCTCTCTTGGATCTTCAATACAAAGATCTCCATGATCTTCATGGAGATCTATCCGAGCTAATCTTCTTTTGCGGTGTGTTTGTTGAGATTTGATGAATTGTGGATTTATGATCAGATTATCTATGAATCTTATTTGAGTTTCTTCTGATCTCTCTTATGCATGATTTCATATCCTTGTAATTCTCTTCGAGTTGTGGGTTTTGTCTGGCCAACTAGATCTATGATTCTTGCAATGGGAGAAGTGCTTGGTTTTGGGTTCATACCATGCGGTGACCTCACCCAGTGACCGAAGGGGTTGCGAGGCACGCATCATGTTGTTGCCATCAAGGGTAAAAAGACGGGTTTTTCATCATTGGTTTGAGATTATCCCTCTACATCATGTCATCTTGCTTAAGCGTTACTCTGTTTGTTATGAACTCAATACACTAGATGCATGCTGGATAGCGGTCGATGTGTGGAGTAATAGTAGTAGATGTAGAAAGTATCGGTCTACTTGTCTCAGACGTGATGCCTATATGTATGATCATTGCCTTAGATATCGTCATGACTCTGCGGTTCTATCAATTGCTCGACAGTAATTTGTTCACCCACCATAACATTTGCTATTTTGAGAGAAGCCTCTAGTGAACACTATGGCCCCCAGGGTCTACTCCGCACCATATTTTCAGCCTTACACTTTTTACTTCGTTGCACTTTCTGCCTTCAGATCTCACTTTGCTAACAATCTTGAAGGGATTGACAATCCCTTTGAAGCGTTGGGTGCAAGCTTGTTTGTGTTTCGCAGGTACTCTGGACTTGACGAGACCCTCCTTCTGGATCGATACCTTGGTTCTCAAATTGAGGTAAATACTTACTGCTCCTGTGCTGCATCACCCTTTCCTCTTCAAGGGAAAAACCAACGCAAGCCCAACCTCTGTCAACGTGTCAATTTCTGGTGCGGTTGTCTGTGGGATAGCAATGTGAAGGCCCGGTGAAGCCGGAGTTCTCGGGGAGGGGCGGATGAGACGACGAGGAGGAGTTCACGGTGCTGGTGGTAATGGTGTGGGCGAGGTGCGTCGCTGGAGGGGCCTCCCGGAGGGGCCGGCCGGCGTGACGAGGAGGGGGACCTCCCTGCCCGATCCCTCCTAGATCGAGCGGGAGGGATGGTGCCGCGACGGGGATAGGGAGGTCGGCGCCGGATCTGGAGGGAGTGGAGAGGAGAGGGCCTTGGTGCTGGTGAGGCTTGGTTGGGGAGGAGGGACTTGGCACGGTGGAGGGGATTGGGCCATCGCTGGGGGAAGCGCTGGGAGGAGGGGGAGATTGGGCGAGGTGAAGGTAGAGGTCGGTGGGAGGCAGGGGGTCTCGTACGGGGGGGGGGGGGGTTCTGGTGCGGTTGGTGGGGAGGGAGCCGAGAGGGGAGGCTCTTGGTAGGTGGGTGAGACCGAGAGAGAGGGAGGGAGACGCGGTAGGTGGGGGCTCTCGTGGGGAGGGAGGGTCTTGGCTAGCGGGGTGGTAGGTGGGGGGCTGGGTGGCGACGGCCACGGGGTGGGGGAGCGGGGTCGGCTAGGGTTAGCCCCCTCGGGGGTGAGCCGAATGGGAGTGGCCGGCTGGGCCGTTTTTGGCCATGTTGGGCCACGGGGTTTTATGTTTTTTTAATATATATAGTCTTTTATTATTATCTTTAATTACTTTCTTTTCTTTATTTATTTTACACAAATATTCTCTTTTAAATATATAGGGATTACCTAATAATTTCAAAAGTGCCCGATTCGCATTTATAATTCGTTAGAGAATTTTTATAACTCCCCGACGTTTTTATTTCAACAACATAAAACCTTTCTCGTTCGACTTTAAGTTTAAGTTTCGAATTTTAATTTGATTTCAACTAACAATCACGAGAGCAACGATAATAATTTCCGTGACGTGGCATCATTAGTGTGTGATCACTGTAGCTTAATTACAATCATCACTGTAGCAAAAGTTGAGGATGTCACACAAACGCTGCTTCTGCCTCATGATTCCACCCAAACATATCAGATATTTTCATCAATTGGTATAAAGGCAATACCTTCTGATTGAGGCGGGAAATGAATCTACTCAATGCTACCAGGCAGCCCGTGAGTTTCTGGACATCATGCACACGCTCAGAGTGTTTCATTCGGACGATGGTGCCGATTTTCTCGAGATTGGCGTCGATCCCCCGTTCAGAAACGAGGAAACCGAGTAACTTGCCACTAGGAACTCCAAAAGCGCACTTGGTTGGATTTAGCTTGATATCATATTTTCTCAAGTTGGCGAATGTTTCTGCCTAGTCAGTCAACATGCCAGAACCTTTGCGATACTTGACTACAATATCGTTCATATAAGCCTCGACATTCTGACTGATTTGCTCTAGCAGGCATTTATGAATCATACGCACGAAAGTAGCACCAGCATTTTTCACACCAAATGGCATGGTGATATAACAGAAACACCAGAAAGGGGTTGTTTATTTCATCTGGACCAAATAGACGGATCTGATGGTAACGAGAGTATGCATTGAGAAAACATAAGCGCTCACACCAAGCACTTGAATCCACAATCTGATCGATGCGGGGGAGCGAAAAATTATCTTTCGGGCAAGCCCGATTGATATGTTTAAAGTCAATACACATTTGGAGTGACTTGTCTTTCTTGGGGACCATGACGACATTCGTGAGCCACTCGGAGTGGTAAACATCGTGTATGAACTTAGCCACCAAGAGATGAGCCACCTACTCGTCGATTGCTTTCCGTTTCTCTGTCACCTACCGACGCAAGTGCTCTTTGACGGGCTTAGCCTTCGGGTCAACTCGCAGTCAGTGCTCACCCAGTTCCCTAGGTACACCTGGCATGTCAGAAGGCTTCGATGCAAAGATGTCCGAGTTCTCACGGAGGAACTGGATGAGCTTGGCTTCCTATTTGCTATCGAGTGTCGTCAAGATGTTGGTAGGGGCGACATCAGGATGTGTCGGGTGAACGTTCGCTTTCTACACATCATCTACCGACTGAAAAGGAGACTCAGAAGCGGGCTTCTTTGAATGCAGCTGACCGGCAGGATCAGTATTCTTCTTGTATTCTTCCAACTCGACCACAACCATTTGACGATCTACAATCTTGGAGCCTTGTTGAAGGCACTCCTCAGCCCTTTGTCGATTCCCCCTGACTGTGATCACACCCTTGGGCCCGGGCATCTTCAGCTTGAGGTACTCGTAACATGGACGGGACATGAAACGTACATAAGCCAGATTACCAAGGATGGCATTGTATGCGCTCTGGAAGTCTACAACTTCAAACATCAACTTTTCCTTGTGAAAATTCTTGTCGGTGCCAAAGACCACATCTAATGATATCTGACCGAGTGACGTGGCCTTCTTCCCAGGGATAACTCCGTGGAACTGCATGTTGCTCTCACTGAGTCGGGACATCAAAATTCCCATCCTTTGAGGGTATCTACATACAAGATGTTCAATCCACTCCCTCCGTCCATGAGAACCTTGCAGAGTCGAGTGCCTCCCACAATAGGATCCACCACCAGAGCTTGCCGACCAGGGGTAGTGACATGAGCATGGTGATCGGACTGGTCAAACGTTATAGGAGCATGAGACTACTTGAGGTACGTGGGGGTGTCAAGAACAACCATGTTGACCTCTCTGTTAATAAATTTTAGTCGACTTTTGCTTTCTATATGGGCAAAAATCATTAACGTAGCATTGACCTCAGGGAAATCTTCTTTATATTCATCACCTTCCTTTTCAGAAGTTTTCTCATTCGACTATTTATCCTTGAACTGTTGGATGAGTAATCTGCATTGTCGAGTGGTGTGCTTGGGCAATATCAAATTCCCTTCCTCATCTTTCTTAGTGTGGATTGCACACGACATATCCAGGATGTCTGTTCCTGACTGATTCTTCGACTTCTTGGGGGTAAATTGTCCTTTGGGTTTCCCCTTATTATTTCCTTGCGCCGCTAGAGCGGACACCACTGCCTGAGTAGAACCATCGTTTTTTCATTTTTGCTTCCAACTGGAATTGCCGCTGCCAGCATCATTGTCGACTGCTTTTCCCTTGCCGTTGCAAAGGCGGTCCTCCTCTTTGCCATTGGCGTACCGAGTAGCAATTTACATCATCTTGCTCAAGGACATATCTCCTGTCTGACCGAACTTCAGATAAAGCTCTCTGTACCTAACACCAGCCTTGAAGGCGCATACGACTTGGTGCTCGGAAACGTTTTCCACCGTGTGATGGAGGGTGGTCCAACGCTGAATGTAATCTCTCAAAGTTTCACTCGGTTTCTGCATGCAGTGCTGCGACTCGGACAAACCAGCGAGGCGTTTTCACGTGCCCTCGAAAGTTCTGAAGAACACTCGGGCAAGGTCCTCCCAGCAGTAGATGCTAGAAACAGCCAACTTATTAAGCCACACTCGGGCTGAACCATCTAACATCAAAGACAAATGCTTCATGGCTACATTGTCATTCCCTCCACCGATCTGCACTGTCACTCGGTAATCATCTAGCCATGTTTCTGGCTTTCACTCTCTAGTAAACTTGTTGATTCCAGCTGCCAACCTGAAGTTGGGGGGAATCTCAGCAGATCGAATGGCTCTGCTGAAACACTCGGGCCCAGAAACAATGGTACCACTTCCACTCGAATGAATTCTATCATAGCCATCCCTGTGAGCTCTGCCCCTGTCAATCCGTCTCTGTAAGAGGACGTTCCTCGCATTGAATCCAGGATTCCGCTCATTGCCGAACTAGCGCCTATCATCATAGTGTCGGGGCGCATATGAACCACTCCGCGGGGGAGTAAGCGCTGGACGACGGTCATCACGATGATAACGAGGAGCAAACTGATCTCGCCCCTGATCTCTGTACTGGTATTAACAGTAACCTCCACCTCTGCGACGCAGAGGTGACCCCGGGCTGTGAGCCAACTGAACTATTTCTGCCCTGGGCGTATCACTATGTAACCTGTTGTGCGACTAAGAAACAACCGAATTCTGTTGTTGTGCTTCCTGAAGCAATGCTCGGATCTGCTCCAAACCTCTGCGAGCCTCTCAACCTGCTGGTTGAATGGAATTTGCAATCCTAGAAGCGGTTGCAACATTCTGAACTGGAGTACGGAATACCTGGACGTTATTTTGCGATCCACCCAGGAATAATTGTTGTTGTAATCGACCGTAAGCCGGTGGACACTAGCGGGTGCGCTCATTGAGAGTTTCCTCATAACGACACTGCTGATCATTTGATGGTCCTCCAATCTCGCAGTCGCCGCGGCCAAAGCCAGGTGGGCTTTGAAGTGAACCCGCCATAAGAACCTCAGTCGCAGGGTCGTAGCTCTCACACTCGGAAGGAACATCAGACTGGGCGGGCTCGATAGCCGCAATCTGTGGAGATGATGTGTGGAGAGCCTTCGCATGTGTCACCCAACACTGGAGCCACGAGCGACAAGATCGCTTGCGGCCACGAACAACGAGGAGAGCAAATGACATCGAAGTCGATGGCTGCCGAAGAACAACGCCGCAGGAGCTTGCACGGAAGTGCGTTGCCCCACGGATCGGTAGCACCTCAACGTCTAGAGGCGCTTCCTAAAGCCATGCCGAGTCATCGGCGACAAAGGTGAGCGCATCGAAATAAATCTCATGGCCCATGAACAAACCGTCGCTGGAAGACACGATGCAGAAGAAGAATGCAAACTTGCCGGAAGTCGCTTAGATGCCTGCCGCACGGTGGGTGCCAACTGTCGTGGGAATGAGCCTGACAATAGAGGTTAGGGGTACGTAAGGAGAGGGTAGAGTCCTAGCTACGGCGAGTTTGTACACACGAATGTATGCGTTCAGGGCCCTCTCGTGGAGGTAACTACCCTACATCTCAGTGCTCGAGAGCTTCTGTCGTGTGGAAAGTGTGAGTTACTGGGGGTGCGAAGCCTTGTGCCAGAGGGGAGGGGTGACTTATATAGAGTGCGCTACCCCTCATGAATAACCAGCAACCAAGGGTTCTATCATGATAATAAAGGTGAGCGTTACTGATAATGTATGAAATAAATGCTACTTATGGTGACCAGCCGAATGCCTTCCCATTGGCCTTCCTAGAGTGGCTTCTGATCTTCTGTGGTCGACTGGCTTTTTGTTCTTCCGAGTGAAAGATAACTGTCGAATGGAGGGAGAAACCTCCGAATGGATGATCTGTCGAGTGACTCGTGCACCTTTGTGATTTCAGTCGAAGTCTTCCTTACGATCCTTAAGTTCTCAATGTAGTGTCCTTGGGTAGGGCATGTAGATCAGGCCTAATGCCCTACCCTAGGTACATATCCTCATAACCTCCTACTTCGTGTTGTGGAGTTGAACCAAGATGTTTGTAAGGGCAAGGAGATCGCCTACTTCGTGAATATCTACCGTGAGTGAGGCTAGTCCTTTGTGGACGGAAGCCATGGTGAAATAGACAAGGCCGCTTCTTCGTGGACCCCTTGTGGGTGGAGCCCTCCATGGGCTCTCACAGTCATTACCCTCCATGGGTTGAAGTCTCCACTAACATGGACATACGATAGCGCCACCTATCAAGACCATGCCAAAAATCGCCGTGTCAACTTCTTCATGTTTGATCTTCCTAAACTCTACTCCTTACTACATGTGCAAAGTCTTTACTTTTCCGCGGCCATATTTGTTGAATATCATGCGTAGGGTGCACTAGATTTGTTAGAATCACTAAAATATTCCAACCATTAAACTGGGAAAAGTCTAGGATTTTAATATATGCAAGTAGTCTATTCATCCCCCTCTCGACACCTCTTCTATCAATCTCACAATTGGTACCAGAACAAGGTCTCCAAAACCTTGGTTTAAACACCAGTGGAGGAAGATGGATGTGCCTAGTTTGGAGAATATTAGTTGTTGAGTGCCTATTCTTGATGGGGAATATTTTAGATAATGCAAATATGAAATGCTTGATATATTTGATAAATTCCATTTGCGCAAATATGTTAAATATCCCTATGAGCCTCCCATTGATCCTTTGCGTCCTTCTCATGATGAAGAACTTGATATGCTTGGTAATCTCAAAACTGTTAAACTAATCATTAGAGGACTGCCAAGTAATGTGCTTAATCAATTGGAAAATTTGAACTATGCTCACACTTTGTAGAAAAACTTAGAAAAAAGATATCCCGACTATTCACTGAAAAATCTTGAGATCATTTTCCATAAATTCATTGCCTTTCACAAAATGAAGCCAACTGATCCTAATTTTGATAAATTCCTTTTGAGCTTCGTGACCTCATGCGTGCTAAAGGAGATGGCATTACCATTAAAAATGTTATTTCCGAAGCCATTCACATGCATAAATATGAACGTTGTGATAGTCAAAATTCTGATGAAATTCTTGCTTCTTATGACGAGGATATTTCGTTCGACGATGAGAATGTGGAGAATGGCTACTATGATGAAGATGAAGAGTTTTACATTGAGTATGAGAAGACCGTGAGGAACCTTAGTCTTATGGCGAACCTTAGAGACTACATGGCCGGAGGAAAGGAGTGAGTTATCGACAGTGGATGCACCGATCCCATGACCGGAGATAAAGACATGTTCCATGAGATCACACCAAACCGTGGACCTCGAAGGTATGTGACCTTTGGAGACAACTCCAAGGGTAAGGTACTTGGTCTTGGTAAGGTGGCCATATCTCATGATAGTTCTATTCAAAATTTCATGCTTGTTGAATCCCTTGGTTACAATCTTCTTTCCGTATCTAGACTAGGAGACTTTGGTTTCAATGTGCTATTTATGGAAGTTGACTGACAAGTGTTTCACCGTGATAACTATAACATGGTCTTTACTGGTTTCCGTAAAGGTGAACTATACATTATCAATTTTACTAAAAAAATCCAAACCTCATACATGTCTTTTTGCAAAATGTTCTGAAGGTTGGTTATGGCATAGAAGGTTAGGACATGTAGGTATGCGTAACCTTGACAAGCTTATCAAAGATGATCATATTCTTGGTGTTAAAGATGTTATATTTGACAAAAATAGACTTTATAGTGTTTGTGAAGGAGGAAAGCAAGTTACTGGAAGTCATCCCGTGAAGAACATCATGACTACAAGAAGGCCACTCGAGCTGCTTCACATGGATATCTTTGGTCCCAATTCTTACAATACCCTCGGTAGAAATTCGTATGGTTTAGTCATTGTTGATGATTTTTTTTCATATTTACATGGGTATTCTTTCTTGATGATAAGTCGCAGGTACAAATGATCTTCGAGAACTTCGCTTGGAAACTCAAAATCAGTTTGAAATGAAGATCAAGAAAGTTCGGAGCGACAATGGAATAGAGTTCAAGAACACTAATGTGGATAATTTTCTTGACGAAGAAGGTATCTCATATGAGTTCTCGGCAACGTACACACCTCAACAAAATGGAGTTGTTGAGAGGAAGAATCGAACTCTCATTGAGATGACCAGAATGATGCTTGAAGAATACAAGACGCCAAGACACTTTCGGGCAGAAGCCGTGGAAACAGCTTGTCAGCCATAAACCGACTCTACTTACACAAGCTTCTCGGTAAAACGACATACGAGCTACTCACCGGTAACAAACCCCAAGTTGGATACTTTCGAGTATTCACCTCTAAGTGCTACATTCTTGGTAAGCATCGTCGCACTAAATTTGCTCCGAAATCTCATGAATGTTTCCTACTTGGTTACGAATCGAACTCCCACACTTAACATGTCTACAACAGCTTGACTCAAAAAGTTGAAGAGACGTAAATGTGAAGTTTGGTGAATCTAATGGTTCACAAGTCGAACAATTGCCAAATGATGTAGGAGATAAGGAACCTTCGAAAACGATCCAAGATCTACCTATCGAAAAGATTCGTCCCAAGGAGGTGAAGGAAAGTACTTCATCAATTCAAGTGGAAGGTTCTACTTTGCGTCAATGCGAACCAGAAAATGACATGGAGGCATCCACAAGAGGTACACGACATGAAGAAGAAGAAGTACATCGTGATGATCCACCTCAACCTTACTCACCACCACCTCAAGAAGTTGACACTATCAACAATAACATTCAAGATGATGATGATGAAGAAGCTCCACCACCCATCAAGAAGAAACTGTCACGAGTTCGAGCAAGAGTGGACAAAGATCATTCACTGAATCTAATCTTTGGTGACATACGAACCGGGAGAATCACTAGCTCTAAATCTCATTTAGCTAACTTTTGCGAGCATTATCATATCATATCTAGCATCGAGCCTTTGAAGGTATAAGAAGCCCTTCAAGACCTGGATTGGGGGAATGCCATGCACGAAGAGCTACACAACTTCATGAGGAATCAAGTGTGGACACTTGTTGAAAAACCTGAAGGAGAGCAAAACATCATCGATACGAGATGGGTGTTTCAGAACAAGCAAGATGAAGATGGACAAGTTGTACGCAACAAGGCGCATCTCGTAGCCCAAGGATACACACAAGTTGAAGGTATGGACTATGGTGAGACTTATGCCCCCGTTGCTAGACTTGAAGCTATTCACATTCTTCTCGCTTATGCCAATCACCATGATATTACTCTTTACCAAATGGATATCTAAAGTGCTTTTCTAAATATTGAAATTGAGGAGGAGTTTTATGTCAAACAACCTCCCGGATTTGTGAACCCTAAGAAAGCTAATCATGTTTACAAACTTCGTAAAGCTTTATATGGTCTTAAAAGGGTTTATACAAATGCCTAACGAAGTTTCTCATTGAAAAGGGTTTTGAAATTGGTAAGATTGACACAACCTTATTCACTAAAAGAGTTAATGGTGAACTATTTGTGTGCCAAATATATATGGATGCTATTATCTTTGGTTCTACTAACCCACATTTTAGTGAGAAGTTTGGAAAGTTGATGTCAGAGAAGTATGAGATGTCAATGATGTGCGAGCTGAAATTCTTCCTTGGATTACAAATCAAACAATCGAGATAAGTTACTTTTATCTCTCAAACCAAGTACACCAAGGAGTTAATCAGGAAGTTCACTATGCAAGAGTGCAAAGGTATGAGAACCCCTATGCCTACTAGTTGACAAATTTACCTCACTAAGGAGGACAAATGAGTTGATCAAAGAGTTTATCGACCAATGATTGGTTCATTCCTATATCCATGTGCCTCCCATCCTGACATTATGTTTAGTGCCTGCATGTGTGCGTGGTACCAAGCGGCACCTAAAGAGTGTCATCTATTGGCTGTTAAAAGAATCGTGAGATACCAAATACATACACCGAACTTTGGCATTTGGTATCCCAAGGGATCTTCTTTTAATCTTGTTGGCTATTCTGACTTAGACTATGTCGAAGACAAGGTTGATAGGAAATACACCTCGGGTACATGTCAATTTATTGGGAGATCTCTTGTGTCTTGGTCATCCAAGAAACAAAACTCGATATCTTTATCTACTGCCGAAGCTGAATATATAGCCGTCATATCATGTTGTGCGCAATTACTATGGATGACTCGAACTCTTAAGGATTATGGCATTCATGTTTAAAATGTTACATTATTATGTGACAATGAAAGTGCTATTAAAATTCCCTATAATCCTGTGCAACATTCTCGAACAAAACATATTCAAGTGCGACATCATTTCATTTGTGATCATGTTGGTAAAGGAGATATCGATCTTAAGTATGTTCGTACGGACAAACAGTTAGCTGATACCTTTACCAAACCACTGGACGAGAAAGTGTTATGTCATTTGAGGAGTGAGTTGAACATCATTGATGCTTAAAACTTGAGCTAGACTCAGTTGGATGCATGCAAGGGCATGAACTTGATTGTCCATTCCATGATGCTATTGATTTGACACAATCTTATACCTTGGAAAACTGTGCTCCCTTGTATTGCATCTAACCTTTTGTAGGTACTTGGAAGAAATACACTTCATAAGATTGTCATCAACTCATATCAAAAGCAATCTTGTCATGGCCAAGTATCAACATCCCCTTCTTCGGAGATGGAGGAAGAAGACAATAAAATCATATCCTTGACAATTATATGATAATTAAATTCACTCATGTCATTTGGATATATTATGTTCTTCCTTGCATGACTAACCGTTGTAGGTGAAAAGTGAACCAAAACGTCATGGATAGCTCCTAACTCAAGATGATCATGATCAACATTGAGCATCCATGACAAGTTCACCTACATGCCACGTCATCAACATCATTCGAAGGTATGTACTCATATTCTTGATAAAGGTTTGCACCAAGTCATGAGGTAAAGCAACTCAAGTGATATGAATACGTTAAAAAGCTTAATCGAAAAATGGTAACCCTGTTTTTGTGCTTAACAATGAGTATGACCTATGGTCAAGAATTCTTGCTTGACTCCTCAAGTCAAATACTCTAATATAGGTAACCCAGTCACTGCCCTACATCTAGATGGAGATTCTTGTATGGTTCACATTTTTCCTTTCATACTTTCTTGGAACCATTCAACTCTCATCTATTTGTATGAATATATTTTCAAAAATAAAAAATAAAAAAATATTTTCTCTTATTTTCTTTCACAATTGAAATTTTCTGTCTATTTTAAGATTATGAGTTGATATTCATTGCAACTCGGCTTCACCGATCTGGGAAACTCGGTCCAACCAATTTCTCCCAAAGGCTAGATTTTCATTCTCGGTTCTACCGAACCACATTGCCTCGGTGACTCCGATATTATCACTATCTTTGACTTTCATATATTTTCTGGACTTTTTCCTTAGGGGGAGAAAGATTATCAATGATCCCAAGTTTCATTATCTTCCAAGATCTTATTGAACATTCTAGGAAACAAAATCAGTTTACATTATTTTCTAGGGGGAGAAACCCTCAATGATCCCACAATCTAAGAGGGAGAATCATCCAAGATCCCTAACATAGGGGGAGATAGTTCAAGGAACTCTTATCCATATCAAAGGGGGAGAACATTCAATGAACCCTTACCTATCTAAGGCGGAGAAAAATTCAAGGAACTCTTATCAAAGAGAGAAGTATCAAGGATCCCTTTCTCTCAATGAGCCCTTACCCTTTGACATTTTTGACAATTAATGCCAAAGGGGGAGAAATGTCAAAGCTTCAACGAACCTATATAAAGGGGATAAATATCACTAATAAGCTTACACAAAAGAGGGAGAAATATCTAACCTTACATATTAAGGTGGAGAGAGATAAAATTGTTTCAGATATCATTGCTTTACTATCTTTTGATTGAATTTGTCGTACCCTACCTACTCCCAGTATCGACATGCTATGATTCAGGGGGAGAGGAAATTCTTACATATTCACCCTTAGGGGAGAAAGTTACAAATTCTCTTGGAGACACATCTATCATCAAAACCTATTTTCAATATGTCTTCAATATCTTGGTACTTTTGAAGCTCTTTGCATCTTTACAATAGAGTACTCTTGTGTTATCTAACATTTGTTTTCCCAAGTGTACTCCTATAGCTAAGACACTCAAGAATCTCATGGTAAGTATATGCATCACATCCATGTTCATGATCATCTGTTGTCTCTTGCACATATTGTTTGCAAGAGTGAGTCATGAACAAGGAAGTTTTTCATTCACATATGTTCGATGCAAATAGCCAAGATTTATATGACTTTTATTGTCCTTCTTCCTTGAGTGTACCCATGCATTCCAAAGCAACTATCCTTTAAAAGGGATTGGACACATTTAGGGGGAGCTTGTACTAGTCATGTATCCTTCAAAGCTGTCATATTCTAATTCCTATCTTTATTTGAAGCTTTGTTTGTATGTTGTCATCAATTACAAAAAAGGGGGAGTTTGAAAGCACATATGCTGCCTTGGTGGTTTTGATAATTCCTGACAACATACATTGTCTCTTGGACTAACACTTTTGCCTAGTATATTTCAAGTTTAGTCCACACAGAGCTTTGGTTGTAGATTTGTGAGGAGAAGCCCTTTGATGAAGGAAAGGATAGGATTGGCTCAAGATTCAAGCAAGAAGACTCTTCATTTTACACTTTGTGAGAAATCACATTTGAGTCCATAGAAAAGCCAATACTATTAAAAGGGGATGCCGTATTATGATGAATTGGTTGCTCAAGTGCTTAGAGATAGCCACCAAAATTACTCAACCACTCTTCCACAAAATATATCTACCCCAAGCCAAATATGGAAAATCAGTGCCACCAACATTTCTCACTCGGCCATACCAATTTTACACTTAGACATATCCCAACCAAACCCATCCTTTTTGGTGCAACCGAATCTACATCGGTGCTACCGAGTTCGGGTAACCAACCTTCTATTGCCTCGATACACAAAATCAGATTTTTTGAGTTTTTGTATCGGTGCCAACGAGTTGTGCCATCTCACCATTAGTCACCTTTTCGGTTCTACCAAGTTGTGTATATCGGTTCCACCGAGATTCAAAGTTGCTACCTTTTGAGCAAGTTGATACGATCAAGTTTGTAACTTTGGTGTCACCGAGTTAGTCAATTATGGTGTAACAGTTGGATTTTGGAGGTTTCCTATATATACCCCTCGACCTACCTCTCATTTATAGAGGAAGTACACAAAAAAACTTACACTCTTGCAACTGTTTGTAAGGGAAAGGAGATCGCCTACTTCATGAAGATCTACCGTGAGTGAGGCTAGTCCTATGTGGACGGAAGCCGTGGTGGCATAGACAAGGCCGCTTCTTCATGGACCCGTTGTGGGTGGATCCCTCCATGCACTCTCGCAACTGTTACCCTCTTTGGTTGAAGTCTTCACTAACATGTACGTACGATAGCGCCATCTATCGGAACCATGCCAAAAATTGTAGTGTCAACTTCTTCGCGTTTGATCTTTCTAAATTCTACTCCTTACTACATGCGCAAAGTCTTTACTTTTCCGCTGCCATATTTGTTGACTAGCATGTGTACGGTGCACTAGACTTGTTAGAATCGCTAAATTCTGCCATTCGTTAAATTGGGAAAAGGCTAGGATTTTAATTTATGCAAGTAGTCTATTCACCCCCCTCTAGACACCTCTTCTATCAATGTCACACATAGCGAACCATAACTACTCTTGGTTCTCGAAGGCTACCTTGGAGAAAACAATTACTCTTTGTCACTCAAGCTGACGCCTATCCGTCTAGAGAGTGTGCAACTTTCAAGAGTAATGAGAACAAGAATAATAACTTAGCTCTAGTGTGATGCTCAAGCACTGTCTAACTTTTGGCTCTTGATTTTCTCTCAATAAATTTTAAACTCAAATCACTCGGAGAGGGGATGCTCAATCAATCTTCATAGAAATCTTAAGCGGAGCACCCTACAGACAACATTGGTGCAGGGTGGCTATTTATAACCCCAACCTTCCCATGAGGGAAATGACCAAACTATACATGGATATCAAGCAATGGTCAAATGCCACGACTCCAACGGACGGAAATTTAGCACAATGATAACAATCCTTGTTGAGCAAAAAATGCTAATTCTCCACTCCGAAAGATATGTCTTGCAGCATCGAAGGACATCATCTTCTGCTGTCATGTAATCATTTGAAGCATAAAGAGATTTATCTCAATCTACCACGGGTTCAGGTTAATCATGACATCGAACCTAAGCTTCGAGAACTTGTACCCGTGTTAATAGTACGGTGGTGGTCCTATGAGTCAATGAAAGATAAAAAGAACAATGAAACAAATGCTATGTCTTCACTTCGTCTTCATCTTCTCGATGGCAGTCATTTCTTTCGGACCAATCGAACGAATTACTTTGCTTCAACAACATTTAAAGGTGTCAATTCTTTCACCATGACAAGATTATCAACACTTCAATGCAAAGAATAGCGCATCCTTCACTGGGCAGCAGTAAGGATTTGGTGAAGTTCCTCGAACTTGATTCCGAATAGAGAATTATCCTCTGACATGCATTGATTATCTCTGTCTGTGTGCACTAGCAAACAAATTAGTCCATGTCTCCTTTCGACAACAATCTCCAAAACACAAAGGGGGGATTATTGTGCCAACAATCTCCCCCTTCTTGGATGATTGTTGACAAAACAGAGCACATCGAAGGATAGATAAAAGAAGTGGTGATAAAGTGAAAACAAACTAGTGAAGAATACCACTCAAGGTAGAATACACTCCACTAAATGTGTGTATGTAACTTTTAAAGATTACGAGTGGAGTCATGCATAGAAATGAGAACATATGGAGGCGAATGAAATCTTCGAGTGAGTGTCATTGAGGTATAATATCATTCGTCTAGATGGTCAATGCACTTAGTGAGGTCGATGAAGTTTCGTGCAAAATAATATCTTGAAAAAGATTGGTTAGAAAGTATTGATACTTTGAAATGAGAGGTCGCATAGATGGGCCATGGGGAGTTTCATCGAGGCACATATTTGAAGAGCACTGGAAAGTGAGTATCCCTCAAGTTAGATATTCAATATGCAATACTATCATAGGATATTATAGGATATGTTTCTTGAACATTATAGTGCAGTCTCTTCAGAGATTTAGTTCGATCCAATACCATTTTCTATGCATATTAGATAGTTAGAACGAAAGGGAAGATAATTTTTTTGAATACGAACATGAATTCGAAACTTCCATGAACTTGTGTTATGACTCCTACATGAAGAGTTAGTGACTTAAATTTAGGCACAAGCATAAACATTCGAGGAAACCTGCAAGCATAGAATTGATACACATTTGCAGGGGGTGATTAAAATTACATGATGACAAAGTTCATGAACACCACAGGTGGTGTTTTTAAAGTTTGGCGACCACTAAACAATAGTAAGTTCGAATGTAGAAAGACCTATGTGAATGCAAATCCCGTGCAAATAGCCCATTCATCTATCTGTGCGTTTTTCTTTTCCCACGTTTTGTCAACAAGTGTAAAAAAGGACAATAAGGACATGAGGATCTACTCATCCAAAGACCCCTCAGACCTCGAGCATGATGGAGAACAAGAAATGGTGGAGGACGATGCTGGAGTGGAACTTTTGGCTTGAGCTTCATGATCAGTCGGTGGAGCTTCGGAGTTGGGAGCCTGTGGCTTGTAGATCAAGGTGCATGATGTGTCTTCTATTTCATTGCCAGGCTCAACAAACAACAAATCAGTGGAATCAGAACGTTCAGGTAGAGCTGGAGTTTGCCTTCGTATGCGAGGAATTTTAGATAAATCGATATAATCATAGTTCTTCTCAACTCCTTTTGGAAGAAGCTGCTTGCGATCATAATGCTCCCGAAGAAGATTCCGTGATCGTTTTTCTGTTCTTGCTCGTGCAGAAGAGTTTCTGATGATAGTTGTGCAAAAGTTCATTTCAATCATCATTTCAGTCTTACCTTGCGATCAATCTTGAAATGGCACTCAAGGGCTTGCTGAGTGCAAAGGAAAACTTCATAGAATGATGGATTTTCATTGCGGGGAGCTTCAACCTTAACCTTCTTGACTCGAGGGGCATGATCGAAGGCAGAAGCTGCAGCACCAACATGATTTTTTCCTCTACTAGTGTCCTTGATCACACGAAGGGTATCTCTGAGAGGAGGGGTGAAATCCTTCGGCTTGTGAGGGAAAAAGAAGTACTTCTAACTAAGCTTCTCAATCATGAACGTGATCGAAGGTGCAAATGGTTTTAGAGCTTGAGAATTATCAACATCATATGCTAAGTTTCTAATGAATAAATCTGGGAGATCAAAGTTTATCCCGAGAGATAACGCATGAAGAGCATTCTCTTCAATACCTCAAATGCTTTTGGGCCTATTTATTGGAGGTAGAGTATTGCAAAGAATTCAGAATAATATTTTGTTCTCATATGCCAGTTTCTTTGGATCTAATTTGGTGCACACATCTCCAACAAGGTTTGTATCCATGATAAGATGGATTTGAGAAGAGATAACTCCCGTGAAGTGCACACGATGTTCATTTGCTTCATCAAACTCAAATTGAGGCGAATCAAGTAGTGCAAGAAACTATTCACCACAACATTTGATGTGTTCTTCTGCGATCATCCATTCAAGTACCTAAGAGCCAACTTCCTCAAGATTTCGAGAGATATACAGGGTTGCATAGAACTGAAGAATTACTTCTCTATTCCCACCGTGGTTGAACCTCATGAACCTTTTAAGATAATTTTATTCAAATAGCTCGATGATTTTGTGGAAGCAGGGCAATCTTCTGAGTTTAGCGAAATCGAGCACCTTGTGCTTGGATACATTGTTCTTGCAAAATAGATTTCGTGCATAATATACATCCTGCTCTTTGGTCCCAAACCTAGGTGATAGATAAGTTCTTTCTCTCTCATAAGGTCTTGTTCCAAAGAAACCAAGTTTCTAGCGATGTAGATGCTCATTGAATGTCGGGTCGTTGAAGCCATCCTCAACAGAAACAATGGGAAGGTTTCCAGAGGGTTTCTTGGTGCATTCTCCTTGGGTTCATCATGGGATAAATGATCATTAGGTGTAGGTACACCTTGTTCTATAGGCTTGCGAGGAGCATCTGGTGTCCTCTTTGTTATGACATATTTCTCCCTTAGCGGCTTTCGTGATTGATGACAACACATTTGCAGACTAATTGTGTGCATTAAGCCTTTCACATAATCTATCATATGGAAAAAGACGATTCAAGCCCCTTGGAGGCTAAAACTGAAGACAACTATTTTCCTGCATTTCCTTTTTGACGGACTTGAGTCGTAGGAGAATTGTACTATTAAGAGGGGGTCCGCTTCGAAAAGATTTTGGTGAAATAAACACGTACACACTCTCTTTTCCACCCATGTTACTTTCCCGCTTCAATGGAGTTGTCCCTTTGAGTCCTCTGCATATATCGTGAAGGCCCCAAGCAATAGTACCACTCTGGGCAGCAGTAGTAATGCTTTCCAGTATCGTTGGTACTACTGCTGCCTTTGGGGAGTCTCAACTTTTCGTGTCGAACAATGAGATAGTGGCACGGTAGTGCGAAGATGTCTTACCGCCTACAAGCGGTAGTATCACCCGTCACTACTGGTTCACTTCCGCTTACTTCTGGACTCTACACACACTCAGTGGAGGTAGGCCGGTAGTAGGGCACAACACTACTGCTTGTAAGCAGTAGTACCACTTGCCTCACTGGTAGTACCGCTATAGCAGTATTACCCCGTCCTCAATCTCTCTCCTACCTCTCGGGGCTCCTGTGCTACAACCCCGACGGTAGTAGTGCTGGAGAGTGGTAGTACTGCTCCATTGGCACTATTGCACCGTGGCTTTGTGCCATTGCATAGTGTAACGATGCACTGCCGCCCAAGTGGTAGTACCACTCTCTTGAGAGGTAGTACCACTTGTGTGCGGGCTGAGAAATGGATAATGGTTGGATTTGATTCCTACTATATAAAGGGGGTCTTCTTCCCCAAGGAGACTACTTCTTCCTTCCCTAAGCTCCATTGTTGCTCCAAGCTCCATTTTTTGTTGATCTCTCACCCTAGCCAACAAAGCTTGTTGATTCTCTAGGGTTTGGTTGAGAGGACCCCGATCTACACTTCCACCAAGAGAAATTTGATTCCCCCACTAATCCCTTGCAGATCTTGTTACTCTTGGGTGTTTGAGAACCCTAGATAGTGGAGATCACCTCGAGCCACAATCCATTGTGGTGAAGCTTTGTCGTGGTGTTGGGAGAATCCAATTAAGTTGTGAAGATTGCCCCAACCTTGTTTGTAAAGGTTCGATCAAACAACACCACTCCAAGGGAAGAAGTGTACAATCAACTCAATGCATCCACTTTATTTTCACTCTCCAAGCCGCCATGCTACACGAAGAGTGTGCACACTTGCACCCTTTTGCCATTGCCAAAGATGCATGAGAGCATGTCAACTCATTGTACAAAATAAGCTCAAGCATTCAACAATGCAACTTTGAGGTGGTTCTTGAAGAAGCCGATGAGTTTGTGATGAAAGAAGATGAAGACCTATGGTAACTCTACCGGAGATTGACCACCCTTGCTCTATCTTTTCCAAACCATTAGAGCAAGGACATAGATGACAATTGGATCAAGCGCAAGTTCCTCAAAGCCATCATGCTATTCAACAAAGGCATGCATTCTATGATCTGACAAAGGCCGGACTTCCATACTTTAACCTCAAGAGAAGTCTTGGATGAGTTCGTGGCTATGAACATCTTGAAAAAGACCGCCAAGGTTTGATGAAAATAATGGCTGCCAAGTTGAGAAAAGTGGTCTTTGTGATGTAGGTGATGAAATTCCTCCCCAATCCATAAGAATAATGGGTGTGGGACACTTCCTACCCATTGAGGAACCGCTTGTGGCCAAAGGAGAAGGACAATGTTCTATGCAGGTGGAACCATCACCAACACCCACACGCTTTCGAAGAACAAAGTGAAGGCCCTCAACAAAGTGAACAAGATCAAGGGAAAGATCAATCTTATGATGATGGTGATTCGCCAAGTGATGTCCAAGGTCATGTTCATGACTCCGAGCAAGATCAAGATCAAGAGCAATCTCAAGACGACACTCAGGATAATAAAATTGTTTCTCCCCAACCTTCCATGGAGGATATTTTGGAGCGTCGCGCCGACAAAGTAGCCTCCACCCTAGAACGCCAACAACATGTATTGTAGAATGTATACGGGAGCTTGAGTAAAGGGGTAACCACTCATAAACAATTAACAAACTTTTGTGAGCATCACACATTTGTTTCTTGTATTGAACACCTAAAGGTACAAGAGGTGCTCGAGCACATGGATTGGCTTGAAGCCATCCATGATGGACTCATCAACTTCGAGCACAACAAGGTGTGTCAATTAGTTCCAAGGCCAAATGAGGACCATAATGCCATTGGAACCAAATGGATCTTCAAGAACAAGCAAGATGGAAATGATGTTTTCATTCTAGAAAATACAAGATACGTGGCTCAAGGCTACTCCCAATTTGAGGGTATCAACTACGGTGAAACCGTTGCCCCAGTTGATTGCCTTGAATCCATTCACATGTTGCTTGCATATGCTTCTCATCATAATTTAAAGTTGTAACAAATGGATGTGAAGAATGCATTTTAAATGGTCCTCTTAATGTGTTGGTATATGTCAAACAACCCCCTGGGTTTGAGATGGAACCCACTACAACGCACCCCTCTCGCTGGAGAAATATCAATCTAGTTGGCCAAACTATTTCAATAGATCGGAGAGATTTACAAAGCCATAATAATAATGCAAATAAGAATCATAATAGAATTCAGAGAAGACTCAAATCTTTATCATGAATAATCTGAACATAAACTTACAATTCATCGGATCCCAACAAACGCATAGCCCAAAAGAATTACATCAGATAGATCAAATCAAAGATGTGATGATCATTGTATTGAAGATAAAGAGAGAGAAATCGTGATCTAGGTACTAAATACGGACCCGTAGGTCTGTGGTAAACTACTCACACATCACCATGGGAGCAAGAAGGTTGATGTAGAGGCCCTCCATGATCGACCTCCCTCCGGCAGGGCACCGGAATAGGGCTCCAGATGGGCAGAAGGTGGAGCAGATACCTGCACCAGCGGAAAAAGGTGTTTCTGGTGGCTCTCGTAGGATTTTGGGATATTTTAGAATTTATAGGACAGAGAGGGATGTCAGGAGGCGCCTGAGGGGGGCACCACACAACAGGGCACGACCAACCGCCTGAGCGCACACTGATGTGTGGTGCCTCCCCTGTGAGGCCTTCAGTCCCCTCCTTAAGCTTCTAGGTCTTCTTTTGGTCCAGGAAAAATAATAAAAAAGTGTCATGGCAATTGGACTCCGTTTGGTACTCTAAACCTGAAAAGACAAAAACATGCACAAAACAACAACTGACACTAAGCGCTTGGTTAATAGGTTAGTGCTCAGAAATAATATTAATTGGTATATAAACACCCTAAAAGCATCCTAGAATGATAATATTACAGCATGGAACAATCAAAATTATAGATACATCGGAGACATATCAAGTTCCACAAGACTCGTGATACGTCTCCATCGTATCTCCTTTCATCATGCTTTTGCTCTTGTTTTAGGCTCTAATTTGCATGATTTGAATGAAACTAACCCGGACTAACGCTCTTTTCAACAGAACTACCATGGTGTTGTTTTTGTGCAAAAGTAAAAGTTCTCTTAAGGGAACGAAACTTTTTGGAGATTTTTCCTAGAATAAATGAAAAATATTGGAACCAAGACCCACCAACGGGGAGGTCACAAGCGCCCACTAAACATCAGGGAACGCCAGGCCCCCCTAGCGCGACCTGGTGTCTAGTGGGGCCCACGTGGCTTAGCTGACCCTAATTCTAGCGCTTTACAATCCTATTTTCGATAAAAAATGAGAGAGGAAGTTTTATCGCATTTCACGATACGGAGCCGCCGCCACCTCATGTTCTCCATCGGGATGCCTAATCTGGAGTCCTTTGGGGCTCCGGAGAGGGGAATCTTCGGTCTTCGTCATCACCAACCCTCCTCGATTGCCAATTCCATGATGCTCTCCACTCGGAGTGAGTAATTCCTTCGTAGGCTTGCTGGTCGGGGAAGATCTGGATGAGATTCATCATGTAATCGAGTTACTTTGTTAGGGCTTGATCCCTAGTATCCACTATGTTCACAGATAGATGTTGCTCTGACTTTGCTATGCTTAATGCTAGTCAGTAGGGCTCGAGTGACATGATTTCAGATCTGAACCGTTTACGTTTTCACCATTATATCTATGATCCTGATCTAACCATGCAAGTTATATGCACCAACTACGTGTTAGGATCCGCATACCCCAAAGTGACAATAATTGGAATTCTTTGTGGTGATTACCGTAGTTTGAGGAGTTCATGTATTCACTATGTGTTAATGCTTTGTTCCGGTTCTCTATTAGAAGGAGGACTTAATATCCCTTAGTTTCCTTATGGACCGCACAGCCATGAGAGGGTAGGACGCAATATGTCATGCAAGTTCTTTTCCATAAGCACGTATGACTATTTACGGAATACATGCCTACATTATATCGATGAATGTGAGCTAGTTCCATGTCGCCCTATGTTGTGACTATTATATGATGAATATTATCCTACAATATCATTGATCCAGTGCCTATAAGTTTTCCACATATTGTGCTTGCTAAGTTACTACCATTTCTACTACTGTTACAACTACTATAAAATTGCTATCATTGTTTAGCGTTACTGCTACTACTTTTACCGTTACTGCTGCTACTGTTACCACCACTATCGGAACTATCATATTACTGTGCTACTGACCATTGTGCGACAGATACTAAATCTCCAAGTGTGTTTGAACTTACAACTCAGTTGCTAATACCTACAAATGTTCTTTGGCTCCCCTTGAATCGAATTTATAATTTCGGGTTGAATACTCTTGTAACGACTGAGATGCGGCCCTTTCCTTATTTGGGGGCGAGGCATCAAAAGGGGAAAGGGGCGCATCTACACGTTTTGCAAACGGGATTATCATCACAATACATAAATAAAGATTAACAAGTAGGGCATACACTTGCCATTTGTTAATAATATCTCATATAGCTTACACACACACACATTATTCAGAGTAGCAGCAAGTCCAGCTACGGACTTAAACAGAAGAAAAAACAGATGATCTAACACATCCCATATGCTAGCCCACGATCATGCCACGGCCTCAGTCTTCCGGATAGTTCACATACAGACGACCAGAGTCCTCATCGAACTCCCACTTCAGCTGGTTGTCATCAGGATCTCCCGCATCGGGCGTACCTGTACCTATTGGGGTTGGTAGTAATCTGTGAGCCACGGGGACTCATCAATCTAATGACCTTGCTACTGAATCTAGTCAAGTTATTAGTCGAGGAAGGTTTAGTGTATGGGTTTGCAACAACCTAAGCATATATGGTGGCTAACTTACGATGATCAGAGTAATTTATATGGTGGTCTACGCGGGCGATCGAAGACTAGATGATCACTAAGTGATCCTGAACACCTACTTACGTCAAACATAACCCCATCGTGTTCCCGATCAAAGAGGGGTCTTCAAAGGAGACAGTCACGGTTACGCACTCAGTTGGCAGTTTTATTAGAGTTACTTTAAGTTGTCTAGAACCTTATGTTAACAAATTATCCATGTTTGCCACATAACCGCGGGCACGTCTTTCTGAAAGATTAAACCCTGCAGGGGTGCTCCAACTAGTACATCACAAACTGCCACGGGCCGCAAAGTAATCCTCTATCATGAAACTCGTGATCTCGTCGAATTCCTTAGAGGAAAACCTCAACTTTGAGGAGACCCAAAGTTTCACCGGGATTCCTATATGCAAGATATATCGCTAAGGTAAGACAAATCTAGCAGGACCTCCCGACGTGTCGACGACCCCGATAAGATCCGCGTATCTCAGTCTCAGGACACGCCGGATAAGCGAAGCGTACAGTGGCTTGATAGAAATCACCTGAGTTGCCCCGGATTGGCCCCGCACGGTGCTCTAGTTTGGACCAACACTCATGAGGAGCACTGGCCTGGGTTGTTGATTAAATCCTCGGGGTAGCTATTCCCTATGCAAATTATTATTAGGTGATTAGCAGATTAAAACAATTGTTGGGTCCTGCCAGACGAGCCTTAACACTACACGATTTATCAAGGGGGTCCCCATAACAACCCCGAACGTGTTAGGAGCGATCAGTTATGGAATCAAACACCGGTAACCGAACTAAGGCGGCAATAACGGAACAAATCACCCGGCAAAAGGCTAGTCCTTCCGTCATTTACCAAGTATATAGGTGCATTAATTAAATAGTAGTATAAACATAATGATATCAAAGTAATCATTTTATCACATGAGACTGCTGGCACCTGCAACTAGCAAAGCTATTCATTAGACGTTGATCAAGCCTACTTAGCCAAACAACATTTGCTAGGAGAGGGATGTGTTTGGGTTTTCATGGCAATGACAGGTGGCATTTATATCAAGTGGTAGGTAGCGAGCATGTATCGAAGGAAACATGATTCTAAGCATAACAAAGCTAGATACGGTATCAAGGTCATGGTCATCTTGCCTGTGATGTCTTCAGCTTGGAAATGCTCTTGATCCTCATGCACGTACTCTCCAGAATCCACGTACTCGCTCTCCGATCCCGATGCTCCCCAAGATAAGATAACAGCCAATGAACACGAAGACAACATGATGCAACAAGCAATATGATGCATGTGTGAAGAAGGAAGCATGCATCATTATTCTAGTCACTTTCATATGCATTAGTTGAGTTAATTGAATTCTGGACAGAACCTCTTTTAAGTTATCTTGACATGCATGACTATGGCATGAACATGTGCATCACGATAAAACGATGCAAAAACATATAAAGAATGTAGAGATCGGAGCTACGGATCAACCGGAAATTACAAAACAAGATATGGAGACCTACGGTTCAAATCAACCGCAAACACACTCCAATGGCACTCCCCTGGTGTTACCAGGTTGCCACATGATCAAGTAACAAAATATAAGTGGGGTGGTGCATCGAAACACACACACCATCAACAATGCCCACACAAGCTTCAAATCAACAAAAGCATGCAATATTTTTTTAACAGCATCATAGCAGTTTGTCTATAATATTTAAAGTAGCTATTGCCATCCAAATGAGCCAAACAAGATATGAGGCAAAAGCCATTCAAAATCTCTACAACTCTGAACAAGAAGTTAATACAAATGAGTCACCCATGAGCAGATTGATGGACACAAACTTGGACAAAATATTACAGATTCTAGGACTTAGTGAAAATCATAGATTTTCACCAGTTGCTTATGCTCTGAAGCATTTTGGCAGCCTCCGAAATGATATCTACATGAAGTGTATAAGAATGAAATTTTATAGGGAGCTAGACAAACACAAAAGCACACAAACTTTAGTTTGTTTCATGGGTTGATTCCCAACACATGAGCTATTGCAACCAAGACAACAGGGGAAGAAAATAACAGCAGATTCTCAGACTTACTGAAAATCACAGATTTTCACAAAGCTGTCACTTACAGCCAAGTGTCAACTTTGACTAGGCATAGTAGGTGCATACCAATTACTAAGAACAAAACAAAGACCCCATGCTGTAGAGGGGTTCACCCACTACTACTACATCAAGGATTCATCCTCATAGGGTCAAGGCACCACCTAATACAAAGCACCAAACATGGCATCATGACAGAAAATAACAGTTTTATGAAGTTGCTCTAAAGTGAAATCTGATTGCACCAATGGATTGCTAGGATGACTCTACCCAAAATCATATGTAATACATGGGTACTTGCATGTAGCATCTACGCACAAAGCTAGCTCGAAAAACACACCTAGAATCCAATATGACATATAAGAACAATATCACATGTAAATATAGCACATGTAGAAACATCTACACCTACACATGCACACACACAAGTCCCATACACCACTACATCACTCCATAGTGGCAAGCATGAGGGGTTAGCCCTCATGCACAAGTGCATATGCACACATACTCACACACACACCTACATGAGCTCACACACACACATACATGGGCTCACACACACTCTAGTGCACACACTCACATCTACATACATCAATAGGTGCAACATGAGGGGCTAGGCCCTCTTGCACATGTGCATGTGCAACCACATGCACACACACACACACACACTCACATGTGTGCAGACATTCACTCATGTGCACACACACACTACCATGCACATACACATGCACTCACACACATACATGCACACAAGCTAAGCCTTAAAGGGATAAAACCCCCTGGTTCCTAAAAGAAACAACATAGGAAAAACGCAGCAAAATAAAAGTAAAGGAAAAAAACACAAATGCAAAACAACAAGGGGAAGGCCCTGGGTTTCGAACCCAGTACCTCCTGCACCACAGCACCACACAAGCACCACTGGGCTACCACTTCGCTCTCTACAGAGAGGAGGAAGGGGGCAAGTTAACTCTCTCTGCAAAGCAACTACCACTAGCGGAAAAAAATTTAAAAGGGGGCTGCGGGGGATCAAACCCCAGATCTGTCCAAGGCAACAACATACACCTAACCCTCTGCTACTCGAACGGAACTTGACAGAGAGGGGGGAGTTGCTCTTTTGAGAATCCCCCTCTGCTCCTACTGCACACAAGCGGCGGCCGGAACAGGGGAGACTCCCCGGCGATGCTCCGGCGATCTACCACCTACGGCTACTACGGCGCGGGACACGGGAGGTTGGGGGAACCCATTCCCGTGGCTAACCCACGCGGAGGGGCCCTGAGACGGCGGCGCGACGCGCCTGCGCTATCGGCCTGAACAGGACACGACAGCGGCGCGATTCCGGCGATAGGTGAGCCTTTTTGCACGGGGAAGGAAGGGGGGCTCACCTAGGGGTGCTCGAAGGAGTCCCTGCTGGTGAGAAGAGGAGGAAGAGGCGAGTTCGACGACGACGAGCTTCTCTACTTCGCCCGACAGGATGACGACGAGGAGAGGTCGACAGAGGAGAAGATCCGCCCTCCTAGTGTCGGGAATGGAGCAAGGGAGGATCCAGCATCCTTCCTGTGCGCTCGGATTCCCCTGGACGCGCCGGCGATGAGGGGAGGGACGACTGCGACGAGCGGCGCTTCTCTCTGAATCAGTGCTCCCTCTGAACTTACGTGACAAGGAAGAGGTGGAGGGAGAAGAAAGGGGGGCTGGCAGCGGAGGAGGAACCCTAGGAGGAGGGCACACATGCCGAAGGGTTTATATAAGTGGCCTCAACGTCCATGAGGGCACGGCGACGGGCGCTCTCTCTCACTGGCGACGCTCCTCTCTGACGGAAAGAAGGGGGGGGGGAGGGACGGCGTCAGAGAAGGGAGAACAAAAGGCGAGCGGGCTGCGCTGGCGACACAACAGGTGAGGCCCAGGAAAGAAGGAGGGAGCCAACCCACCTGGGCCTCACTGAATAAAACAAAAGGGTTTTCTAATTTAAAATAAACAACACCAAACTGAATCTCATAGCCACACAAGGTTTTTTTAAATAAAATAAATACATAGGGCATAAGGAAATTATGCTCTATTTAACAAAAATGAAAACCAAAATTTTGGAGCAACTAAATTATATTCAAAATAGAAATTAAATATGTTGTTTTGTTGATAAAACCCAATATGACTTAAGATTTAAAACCGCAAGACAATACCCCCTCAAACAAAAGATGAAACACTAAATGATCAACATTTTTACAACAGGTTTAAACCAAGTGAATTCATGAGTTCTAATATAAGGGAGAAGGGGTTTTTGAAACCTTGTTTGAAAGCAACCTAGTTTGAAAACACCACCACATCAAACACAAGCACACTAGCATTCATAATGGATCAAGCAACAACAACATCACAATGGGATTGTCATGAATGCAATGAATGCCATGATGCAAGATGGAGAGACCAAACAAAGCCACATGAAATGATAACTCTGATAGCATTGAAAACATGGATCCAAAATCGGAAAGGTTCCCAAATATGGCAATGGTTACATCTGGGGCCTTACCACTCTACCCTCGAAAACTAAAGCGATCCCATATACTTGTGGATTATCAAGAACATTTTCTGGCGCCGTTGCCGGGGAGCATAGCTATATTTGCTGAGTCACTTGGGATATCTATTTATTGATCACTATGAAGAATCTGAAAGATACAAGAACCAATATCATTTCCTCTAAGACGAGGGGAGGTAAGGAACTGCCATATAGCTCTACACTTGATTCACCCTCTGTTTTGAATAGACTCGCAACACTATCACCACATGCTATTAATCCTGATATGTCGCAAGTAATTGATGATGCTACCTCTGCTATAAATGATGCTTATGATGATGCTAGTACCTTGCTTGATGATAGTGTGCCACTAGGTGAATTTCTTGATGAACAACTTGCTAGAGCTAAAGAAATTGATCATGCTAAAACTAATGATACTATTGAAACTGATGAAGTCTTTGCTACTGAAAATATTGAAATACCTTTTAGCCATGACTATCCTAGAACTGAAATGCCTAAAATACCTAAAGGTTATTTTATGGATGAAGAAGTTGCTAGAGACTTTCTTGCTTGTAAGGATAGAGAAGATCTTAAGAAACCACTATGCTAGTTGAAAGAAAAATCCTTGAATGCTAGAATGAAATATGATCCTAAGTTTACAACTTCACCTATCTTTGTTACCAATATGAATTCTTTGTCGACCCATAGATAATTACTTTGGTTGAATCTGATCATTTTCGTGGCTATGAAAATGAAACTACTGTGGTACATCTCACTAAGCTAAATGATATAGCCACCCTATTTACTAATGATGAGAAAATTCGCTACTACTATATCCTCGAATTATTTTTGTTCTCGTTAAAGGGTGATTCTAAGATTTGGTGTAATACTCTTGCTCATGGTTGTGTGCGTAGTCCCAGGATACGATTTATTACTTCTTTGAAAAATATTTTCCTGCTCATAAAAACAAGCTGCCTTACACGAAATATCTCAGTTTGTGCAAATCGAAGAAGAGTGTCTCCCACAAGCTTGGGGGGAGGCTTCTACAATTACTTAATGCTTTGCCTAATCATTCTCTTAAGAAAATGAAATACTTGATATATTTTATAATGGACTAACCGATGCTTCTATGGACCACCTAGATAGTTGGGGTGGTTGTGTTTTCACGGAACGAACTGTCGAACAAGCTGGGGAATTATTTACTAATATATTGAAGAATTATGATGAATGGACACTTCCTGAACCACCACCTAAACCTACTGCAAAGAATAGAGGTATCTTATTCCTTAGTCCTGAAACTATGCAATTGGCAAAGAAATGTACGAAGCAAAAAGGCATTAAAGGTGAAGATGTTAAGAATTTACCACCTATCGAAGAAATCCATGGTCTCAACACACCACTTCAGGTGGTGGAGGTAAATTCTCTTTTAAAGTTTGATGAAGGTGACATCCCTTACAATAAACATCCTAGTCAATGCTTATATGAGTTTGATGATTATATATTATAAAGCAAGATCATTTCAACTCCTATGTCATGAAACAATTGAAACAAAACTCTGATATGATTGCTCGCTTAAGTGACTTGTTATTTAGAATCACCAATTATGTAAGAGATGTAGGAAAACATAATTCTATGGTTCAAACCCAACTAGAACGTGTTGCTAAATCTCAAAGTGAGTTACTTCATGAAATGACTAATAATATGAATGATCGTGTTGTTAGAGTAATGACTAGAGGAGGAACAATGACTCAAGATCCACTATATCCAGAAGGTCATCCTAAAAGAACTAGACAAGATTCACAAAGAATTAATATTGATGCACCTAAACGTGAGAATGGTTATTAAAAAACCGGGTGTAACGGTTCGGTTCTTACTTTGGGTTCATCGGTTTAGGTTTTATTGGGCTGAGATTTTTTTAGTTTGGTTTTGGTTTGGGTATGTGGAGAAACTAGTTTGGGTATAGTTGGTTATGGATCTAAACGGTTTGGTTATTAGCGGTTATAAACTATGGGTCCAAACCGGTTTCTAGGCATTGGTTATATGCAATAATCAACTACGACCGAGAACGAGTATCTTTGATCCGCGTGCATTCTGTAATGCACTATGTAATTATGTATTATGGGGAAACAACTAATGAAAATTGGAAGTGTTTTCTTATGCTTTCGCTAAGAAATTTGGTTTTAATACACTTGTTAGTGAGCTTATCAGCCATGGGCATGTTCTTTTTGCCTCTTAGTGTGTGTTGACTGTATCTCAAGGATTACTTTGTTTCTAAACTGTTGTAGATGCACTTATGCCTTTTCTATCTTATTTGTTTCTTAACATGTCAATTTATGCAATCATATGTACATTAAAGCAAAACCCATGATTATGTACTGGGTTTAAACCCATGGTTATGTTTTGGGTTTAAATTGGTTTGGGTGAAAAAATAGTGGGTTTGGTTTTGGTTGGGCTAAAAATGACACTAAATCGATATGGTTTAAGTATGGTTTTGAGAGATAAATGAATGGGTATGGTTCAAGTATGGTTCAAGTATGAAACCATTCTCAGGTTTAGATGCACCTAGTGCTTCTAGGAGGAAAAATAAAAAATAAAAATGATAGGACCTTGCATACTTCTAGTGAACCTGAATTAGAGAAACCTTCTCATAATGCTAATGATATCTCTATCTCTAATGCTGAAACTCAATCTAGTAGTGAGCATTCACCTAGTGATAATGAAAATGATAATGACGATGCTCATGTAGATGCTCAACCTCACAATGATAAAGAACTAGATAATGATGTTGAGATAGAACCTGCTGTTGATCTTGATAACCCACAACCTAAGAACAAACATTTTGATAAAAGAAATTTTGTTGCTAGAAAGCATGGTAAAGGAAGAGAGCCATGGGTTCAAAAACTCATGCCTTATCCACCTAAACCAACTAAGAAAAAATATGATGAAGAATTTGAATGCTTTGCTGAAATGCTTAGGCCAGTCTTTTGTGTACTCGTTTAACTGATCTTTTAAAGATGACCCCTTATGCTAAGTACATGAAATACATCATCGCTAATAGAAGAAAAAATACCTGAAGCTGAAATCTCTACCATGCTTGCTAATTATACTTTTAATGATGGAGTACCTAAAAAACTATAAGATCCAGGAATACCAACTATGCCATGTTCCATAAAAAATAACTATGTGAAAACTGCTTTGTGTGATCTAGGAGCTCGTGTTAGTGTTATGCCTTTGTCTTTATACAAAAGACTTGACTTGAATAAACTCACATCTATTGAAATTTCATTGCAATTGGCTGACAAATCAACTGCCATACCTATAGGTATTTTTGAGGATGTACCCATTGTTGTTGCAAATGTTACTAACTTGACAAACTTTGTTATACTAGATATGCCCGAGGACTACAACATGTCAATTATCCTTGGTAGACATTTCTTGAATACTGTAGGTGCTATTATTGATTGCAACAAAAGCAAGGTCACTTTTCATGTCAATGGTAAAGAACATATTGTGCATTTTCCGAGAAAACAATTTCAAGTGAATGGTGTTAATGTTATTGAATAGTATCCACCACCAATGAAAGTTTTCAACCATCTCTACCTACTACCAAAAAAATATGAGATACTTATTGTTGGGCATATGCACATCCCCATTGAGGTAACATAATGTTTTATGAAAATTCTTCGAGATCATGCTAATTGGAAGTGGTTGTTAATAAGACTTGATCAACCTTGTTAATGAATCATTTTTGAGAAGCATGAGGCGATGAATTAAGTAGGGACAACTCTCTCTATCCATTTTACTTTTCCTGTTACTTTCATTTTATTACTATAAATGTCATGATTATGCTATTTTTGATTTTTTTTCGCGCAATAAAAAGTGCTCAAAAATAAAAATTCTCCAAATGACCTAAAATTTTCACACGATTTGTTTCCTAAAATTTTCACACGATTTGTTTCCTGAATATATGTGGCACTAAAAACAGTTGAGGGGTGTCCCAGGTGGCCACTAGATACCAGGGCACGCGAACCCCCGTGGCATGGCTAGGTGTCTAGTGGGCCCCTTGAGGGTCCCCTCAGTTATTCCTTCAGCTCACTTTGTCACTCACCTTCGTAAAAAATCCATGTAGCTCTGTCTCTCTCATCTTCTTGCTCTCAAACCCGTGGATTTTTACCTCTTGTCTCGAAACTCCGTTTCACAAATTGGTTTGGGGGATTGCTCCTTGGTATGTAACTCCCCCACTCCTCCAATTAATATTTTTGCTTTAGTTGTTTATTTTAGAAGTAATTAGCTACTCTATGTGCCCCTGTAGATGAGCTTGTATGTTGAATTCTTGAATTTCCAAGTAGTTTGAATGCTTGTTTTAGGCTCTAGGCATACCTATGAGTAGTTGCTACCGTTCTTGTGAAGTTTTGTTAACCTTAGTTTGTGACCCAAAAAAATTCAGAATTTTGTTCTTGGAAAAATGAACCTCTTCACGAGGATTTCATCCAAAAATAATGCCAAGGGGGTTCTTGGTGAATCATCTCTTGCTGGACTCACCACCTTGCGATTGACCGATATCTGTTCGAGCGAATGGCCACACACTCCTTTCATGGAACAAGTTGGATTCCACCATGAGTTCATGCAATTTGTGGCAAATGTTGGGTTGCCTAACTTTATCACAGATGATTGTCACCAATACCATACCCTCACTAATTCCTTTGTTCAAAATTTCTATTTTCTAAATAAGCATGATCCACCTTCAGTGCGGTTTAAACTATATGCTGAAACCCGCCAAATAACACTTACTGAATTTTGTGAGATATGTTTAATTCCTTCTCATGGGGAGTTAAGAGAACCCAAACTGATTGAGTTTGAGGATTTCCTTCTCACCTTAACAGTCGGTGAGACGAGAGGCATTCGAAAGCCACAGTCCCGAGCCTGTAGTTTCCTTCAATACACTACTTTGCTTTATTTATCATGAAGTGTTTAACTACTAGGGGAAAGGGTGGTACCCTTAGCGCTCCTGACCTTGCCATTTTGCGCCGAGCAATCTATGATGATCACACCTTTCATTTGGGAGCTTTATTGCTCGACGTTTACACAATAAAAGATCTAAGGGTAAAATCCATGGTGGTATTTATGCCACTCTCTTAACGAAATGCTTTAACATCCCTTTTCGTCATGATGACTATCTTTTACCACAAGCTTATCTAGATCGTCAGTCTATGGTTGATCATAATTTTTTTCCAGTGATGATTCCTTGGATAACTTTCCGTATAACTTAGTTTTTAGTGAGGTTACCCGAGATATTATCCCGTTGCCTGCACGTGCTTTGTTTGATTCTATTGTCAGGAACCGATACAGGATCATGCGTGAGGACATTATTGCCTATCAGAACGCCCAAGAAGCTGCCGAACAGGAGCCCAGGAGTGGGACCCTCTGGTGCCGCCGCCCAAACTCTTTGAAATGAGGCGAGACGACTACTACAGGTGGTGATTACGAAGCTAGGCCAAAATCCTAAGCTTGGGGGAGTACGTGTTTCCACCAACTTTACATTCATGCTTACATACTCTAGTTGTCGGTGTTCACACTCTTGCACTGTATTATCCTTGTTAGATTTAGTTTTCTTGGTTTCTTCTTGTGTGCTTGAAAAACTTGCAGAAAACCCAAAAAGATTTCTCTTTTCTTATTTTACTTGTTGGGAGCTTTCCCGTGTAAATAGTTTTTCTCATTTTAGTTTTTCCTTCTTTAATTTGCTTTCCTCTTGAAAAACTGAAAACTCCAAAAATATTTTAGTGTGTTTCTATATATTGATTTTTCCTTCTTTGAGTTATACCCAAGGGGAAGACCACGATGAAAATTTTGAGTGGCTCTTATATGCATTGTTATTGATCTAATAAAGAGCCCATATTACTTTGTCTTCTCCCTTTTGAATAAAAACGTTGCAGGTTCCAGCTTAGTCGATGACACTCTTGCACTATTATTATTTCCATATCGTTCGGTCGTACAAGTGAAAGGCAGTAATGACGATATTTGATGAAGTGACGGTGGCAGAGAAAAGCGGGTATGAACTCAACTTGTTTTTGTTTTTGTAAATATGTTTATACGAGTATCCATGATTCAACGTATTATGAACGAACATGTTTGCAATAATAATTAGAGATTATAGTTGTTCATGCCATGGTTAAGTAGCTAGGGGTGGATAATGATTTATCTTGGATGTCAACATGCATTAAATGGTTGTGATGTTGTATGATGATATAGTATCCTCCTCTGAATGCTCGAGTGGCTTGACTTGGCACATGTTCACGCATGTAGTTGAATCAAAACCAACATAGCATCTACGATATTGATGTTCATGGTGTTTATATCCTACTCATGCTAGTATGCCACGATAATTATTCATAAAGCATGTTCATGACCGTCTTCTCTCTCTAGTTGGTCGTTGTTTCGAGCAGAACTACCATTGTGTTGTTTTTGTGCAGAAATAAGAGTTCTCGGAATGGAACAAAAGCTTTTGGAGATATTTCCTGGAATATTGAAAAATACTGTAACCAAGACCCAGCAGAGGGGAGGCCACAGGGGCCCACTAGACATCCCTAGCGTGGCCTGGTGTCTAGTGGGGCCCACTTGGCTCAACTGACCCTAATTCCAGCGCTATAAAATCCTATTTTTGGATTAAAAATGAGAGAGGAAGATTTATCGCATTTCAGGATATGGAGCCTGTGCCACCTCCCGTTCTTCATGAGGAGGCCTAATCTGGAGTTTATTTGGGGCTACAAAGAGGGGAATCTTCCGTCTTCATCATCACCAACCCTCCTCGATCTCCAATTCCATGATGCTCTCCACCAGGGGTGAGTAATCCCTTCGTAGGCTTGCATGTCAGTGAAGTGCTGGATGCGATTCATCATGTAATCAAGTTAGTTTTGTTAGGGCTTGATCCCTAGTATCCACTATGTTCACAGATAGATGTTTCTCTGACTTTGCTATGCTTCATGCTAGTCACTAGGGCCCGAGTGCCATGATTTCAGATCTAAACCGTTTATGCTTTCACCATTATATCTATGTTCCTCATCTAATCTTGCAAGTTATATGCACTTACTACGTGTTAGGATCCGCATACCCCAAAGCGACAATAATTGGGATTATTTCCGGTGATTGCCGTAGTTTGAGGAGTTCCTGTATTCACTATGTGTTAATGCTTTGTTCCGGTTCTCTATTAGAAGGAGGCCTTAATATCCCTTAGTTTCCTTATGGACCCCGCTGCCACGGGAGGGTAGGATACAAGATGTCATGCAAGTACTTTTCCATAAGCACGTATGACTATTTACGGAATACATGCCTACATTATATCGATGAACGGGAGCTAGTTCCGTGTCTCCCTATGTTGTGACTGTTATATGATGAATATTATCCAACAATATCATTGATCAAGTGCCTACGAGTTTTCCACATATTGTGCTTGCTAGGTTACTACCATTGCTATTGCTGTTAAAACTGCTACAAAATTGCTATCATTATTACCGTAACTACTACTACTTTTATGGTTACTGCTCCTACTGTTACCACCGCTATGAGAACTATCATATTACTGTGGTACTGACCATTGTGCGGTAGATACTAAGTCTCCAAGTGCGTTTGAATTGACAACTCAGCTGCTAATACCTACAAATGTTCTTTGGCACCCCTTGAATTGAATTTATAAATTTGGGTTGAATACTCTACCCTAAAAAACTAACGCGATCCCATATACTTATGGGTTATCAAGTTGCACGATGGAGGTCCTTGCGAGGGCTTGGACTATAGAAGAGGCTTGGTTTTCATGGAAATCAAACAGAGGAACAAAGGAAGAAGATAAGAGGGAGGGTATTTATAACCTTGAGGGTAAACCACCTGTCCTAGGTCTGGGGTCCTCACACAACAGACACTCCGTATTCAACTAATGATATCACGACGAGGAGATCGTGGGCACGTATCAACCATTTACTGTGAGAAAATGAGGAAGTGGAGCGGATGGTCAAAAAATTGAAATGGTCTCGTGCCAAAATTAGATAAACATTCAAGAACCATTTCTTTCGCAATCAAAGCGATGGAGAGAAATTTCCTTCAAATCAACTTGCGTGCTTATGCTTGACATCATAGATTTAGAAGAGATAGAAGAAAGGGGAAATAAGGTCCAAAACAAATTAAATAGCCTATGAAACATAAATGCATCAAAAAACTATAAGTCACTTGTTTATCAGAGAAAACACAAACACATCAAAGGATACAAAGAGCCGACCAAATGAATCACAAAAGAGAAGAAAGGAAACCAGGAGAGTAGGTCTGTGAACTTTTGGTATGCGAAATATTGTCCGTCAGACACATTCTGCAAGAAACTATTAGTTCTTCTTCACAACCCGCACTTGAGTGGGAGGTGGAGACCCGATGTTTCTTCTTCACCACCGCTCGTATGTTGAGATGTCGTCCAACAACCAGCGAGTGCAGGGCTCTGGTGGGGTAGTAAGAGCTCCTGAGGCATGATGATCGGGATGCCCCCTTTCACGTGCAAGCGGCTCATGCCAAGGAGAAAAAGCAAGGGTGCTAGACAAGATCACTAGGAAGAAAAGCTCAAGAAGCTCCAAGGGAATTGCAAAGTGTTTGGACTTAGCTTTTTATGATGCCTGAACCCTGAGGTGTTGTATCTTGCTGGAAGTGCTTCATGAGGCATCATGTGTGTGTCTTACAAATGTAGAGCGGCAGGTCACCCTCGCGAGATCTTTGATGCCTTGTTCCTGCAATGACAATCGTGCCAGCATATGCACGTGATGCTATAACACGTGCTCATGAGCTCACTTATGGGTGTCATGTGAGGAGATAGAGGACCAAGGACCTTCGTGAGGTGACATGCTCTGGAGCAAACCGCGGGCCAAAGCTCAGTCGCTTGGGTTTCACTATGTTGTGAGTACATGTACTGTGCCCAGCCCCTGCATGCGTGATAGGCATGAGGGAGGCCGCAAGCGTGAACAGCTGTTGATTACAAAACAGTTATCCAACACATGAGACACTTTCCAAAAAAAACTTTACTTCTACAAGAAAAAGTACATTTCACAACCAAAAAGTCCTTGCTGTCGTGATGGACACGTGTCAGCTTGAGGATGATGCGGCCAGGTGGCGCCCTCAAAGGATGGATAAAAACGTTGTTGTGCTGGACACCAGTCAGTTTGAGGATGATGCGGTCAAGTGGCACCCTTAGGTTAGATTTCCACCATATCTGAGCATGGGGAGCCCACTAGGACATGGGTGGGAGCTCTCGTGTACAACCCCCTTGCGTTCGTACTCGTGAGGTCATAGATAGAACTTGCAAAGATGTTGGATGTTCCATGTGTTTTGTATCGGAACATTCCCACCATATCAGAGCATGCGGGGTCCACTGGGACATGGGTGGGAGCTCTCACGGCCTTGAGGTGACGCATGAAGAGAGGCTCCGGGGCGTGTACAACCCCCTTGCGTTCGTACCCGTGAGGTCATGGATAGAACTTGCGGAGATGTTGAATGTTCCATGTGTTTTACCGGAACACCCTCCTCCGTATCCAGCCATGTTGCGCCATGCCGAGAAACATGGACGACCCTAAACGGGCCTTCTCACATGGGCGAGAGCTTGTGGAGTCCTTCTCTAGAGAGGATCCTTCACAGGACAAGATCGCCGACCTTGAGTGTGCGGGGGCGTATGTTGCGGGTGTGGTAGCGACATGGTGCAATGCTGATACCGGGACGTGCAAAGAGCGGCCTGGTGGCGTGCCCCCTCGAGGAGGAGCACATCAGCGTCCTGCAGGACACGTTGGTGCCCCTAGTTGAAGGCCAAGACCCGCGTTGAACCATTCTTATGCTCGGTGGGGAGGACCGCTTCCGCCCCCCTAGACGAGGAAGAAAGGTGTTTCGCGGGTAAGATTGGTTGCTATTGTGCGGATTGGACGTAGCATGGAATGGAGTTCGTCGAGCCATCCTTTGCTCCAGGCTGTGAGTTTCTTGTTGAAGCTTCTTGTATTTAGTCCCTTGAGGACCTTAACGTTGGCACGCTCGGCCTAGTCGTTGCTTCACAGGTGCGCCATAGAGGCATAGCAGATCTACGTGCCAATGTTGGTGCAATATGACTTAACGAAGCACTGGTGCATTGCGTGCCATTGTCAGTGATGATGCAGTTGGGGACAACGAAGCAGCACACCAATATCTTGATGAACCTAACGCCTGATGCAGTTGGGATGGTACACATAGGCCCATTTCTGCCCACTTAGTGAACTTGTCAATGGCGACGTAAAGGAAGTGGTTGCTACCAGCCACCCAAGGGAAAGGACCCAAGATGTCCAACCCCCAAGAAAACAAAGGGCCATGAGAGGGGGATGGTCTAGAGCCCCTGAACGGACTGATGAAACTGCGTGGAGTGGACTTGTCATGCTTCAAAAGACTGACCTAGCTCAGTGATGTCCTAAAAGCACCGTGGGCCAGTAGAAACCACTACGGAAGACCATGTCGTCAAGGGTGTGCAACGATGAGTGGTGGCCGTAGTATCCTCCATGTGTACCATCAAGTATGTTTCATCCTTTATCCACACAGATGCAGCGTAGCGTGACTCCATTGGGTCGCCTGCGGTGGAGCTCACCATCCATCATGCATTAGGATGCAACTTGTCGGGCCAGATGCTCGGACACAGTGTCATCCTTAGGAAGCATGCTATTGTCCAGATAGGCTTGGATCTACAGCCTGCGACTCTAATGGAAATAGTAGGTGAGCGCTTGAGGGTGGGCCGCAATGGGATGCGCGTGTGGAATGCGTGGGAGGCAGCTCTTCTTGAGGTTCCATGACGCTGACAGCTCGTGGCATGGCATACTCCTTTAGGAGTTGCTCCTCGAAGATGCCGGGGCCCTCACGCTCGCGGCAAGATGTCCTGTTGGCGATGTCATTAGCTTCTTGATTGATGTTGTGGGGGACGTGTTGGAGCTCCATGCCTAGGAAGCATTTCTCCCGTTTGCGTACCTCCTCGAGGTAGGCCACCATGTGCACATCCTTGGGTTTGTAGCTCTCGTTGGAGAAGTTGATGAGGATCTTAGAGTCTCCCTTGATGAGTATGCATATGGTGCCAAGCACGATGGCAACCTTGGGGCCTGCGATGAGGCCCTCATACTCAATGATGTTGTTGGATACCTTGTCGTCGTGCCTCAAGCAGAGATGCACAACTTAGTAGAGCTTGTCTCTTGTTGGCGAGGTGAGTACTATGCCAGCGCTCTCACCCTGCTGGGAGAATGGCCCGTTAAAGTGCATTGTCCAACCATCACAGGCATCCTTCCGGGCAAGAGGTACTTTGCTTCACGAGGTTCGTCTTGCTGTGGATCCGTCCACTCCGCCGTCAAGTCAGCCAAAGCTGCTCCCTTGATTCTTCTTGTAGCGAGGAATTCTGGCTTGAAAGGTTGCACCTAGATGTTCCATTGTGCCACACGGATGTGGCATTGGGGTTGCGAAGCACTTGCTCCACGGGATATGATGTGATAACCTTGACGGGATGTCCCTGGAAGTAGTTCCACAGCTTCCTTGAGGCGATGAGGAGCACGAGGAGTAGCTCCTCCTGCATAGGGTATGTCTCACATGCATCCCGCAACACTGTGCTCGTGAAGTAGACAGGATGCTCCATGAGGCGTGCCGTCATAGGGGCACCAATCCGGGCTTCAGGGAGCTCATCAACTGTTTCTCCTCGGGTCTCTTGAGGTGGTGCTTCGACAGGCATTGCTTCGTCTTGGTGAGGCTTCGGAAGGCCCTCGACACGTGCTGGAGGAGAGGCCTTGGGAAGTGTCGGCTCAGGCTCAGGGGGCTCAAGTGCCGCAGGAAGCGTTGGCTCGGCCTAGGGGGCTCACACGTCGTAGTCTTCCTCTTGACATAGACTTGCTCCTCTTGTTCCACCACCAGGGCCACACTAGCTATTTCGGGGCGGGGGCGGGGGGGGGGGGGGGGGGGGGCTGCCAATGACAAGCGCAAGGGATCACAAGGTCATGGGGAAACCATGACAAGAGGGCACGTCTAGTACTTCTCGAGGTCCTCGAAGGCCACATTAGCTTAGGGAGTCCACTTAAAGGGGATTGTTCTCTTCAGGAGCTGGAAGAATGGCAGGGCCCTCTCATCGAACTTGAAGATGAGGCTCCCAAGCGAGGCCACACATCCTATCAGCTTCTGCATTTCCTTGAGGTTGTGGGAAGGCCGCATCCTCTCAATAGCTTGAATCTTCTTAGAGTTTGCTTCGATGCCACGATGGGAGACCAGTAAGCCAAGAATCTTGCATGATGGACTCCAAAGATGCACTTGACAGGGTTGAGCTTGTGGACGATTTGTGCAAGTTGGTGAAGGTCTCCTTGAGGTTCTTGATGGGGGAGCTCGCCTCACGGGTCTTGATGACAATGTCGTCAACATAATTCTCGCCGTTTCAGCCCATGTGAGGTCCCAAGACAATGTGCATCACCCTATGGAATGTGGCTCCTCCACTCTCGAGGAGAAATGTTAGGCACACTTAGCAGTACAGGCTGCAGGGAGTGAGGAAGGTTGTTTTCTCCTCGTCTTGCTTCGCCATCATGATCTGGCGGTAGCCTGAGAAGGCATGTGGGAAGCATAATAGATCACACCCAACAATGGATTACACAATAAGTTTGACGTGGCGCAGCAGGAAGTGGTTCTTGGGACATGCCTTGTTGAGGTCGGTGAAATCGACACACATTCGCTCTTCTCCGCTATGTTTGTGAACCAGAACGGGGTTGGTGACCCCCTCAGGGTGGATCTCCTCGTGAATGAAGCCTGCTTCCCGGAGCTTCTTGGTCTCTTGAACGTACAATTTCTACTTCTCTGGCACTTGGAGCCATGCTTTTTTGCTTCATGGGACGTGCATTAGGACACACAGCTAGGTGGTGCTTGATCACCTTCCTCGGTACACCCGACATGTCTGATGGTGCCCAGGTGAACATATCAGTGTTTGCCCGAAGGAAGGTGACGAGCTTGCCTTCCTATTTGGACGAGAGGCCATTGCCGATGGTGACGATGGGCTCGAATCCACTGTCGTCCAACGAAACTTTCTTAATCTCATCCCGTTCGTTCGACAACAATGGCTTCTTCTTGGTAGGTGAATCCTCGCGAGGCTCGAGGTCGTCCTCATCCATGGAGTACGCTCTGACGACAACTTTGTAGGCTATTCTCGATGGAGCTCACAACCTCTTTCTCCTCACAACGGATGGTGAAGACAACACCACAATGTGGCATCTTATCGGTCTTGTAGGCGTGGTGGGTCACGACCATGATCTTGGTTTCGGGAGCTGGATGGGTGAGCAAAAACCCCTCACAAACTTCCTAATTTAGAGGGCGAGGCGCTGTGGCTAGCTCTCCTCACTCCAGAAACCTCCGCCCCTCTCGCCCAGTCACCCATGATCACGGGCGAACAGGGAACCGCCCTGCTGCACCAATGCATGCGGGGCGGGCCCTGCCACGAATGCGACCTTTAAAGCCACAAACGCCACTTGCCTGACCGTTACTGCACATGCCTCATGCGTGGCAGTAATGCTTCGGGAGGTGGGGAGGCCACTGTGCGCACACTTCTCCACCCCGCGCGCTCGATGCGCGATGTGGGGAAAGTGCCGCTCGCAACGGCTCCAAAGCTACAGAGTACCCTGTCATGGAAGCCCATGCACCAGTTTCGGCCTGGCCCAACAACGCCTCACATGCGTGCATTGCCCAGGCCCTGGGGCTCCTCTCGGTGCACTAGAGACTGGGATCCCTTGTTCCCCAGACTTGTGCACGGGTACCGGCAACTCCGCTGGCGGTAGCACACGAGGAAGACTAGCAGGAAGAAAAACCAAAACCCACCAAGGCCATGCCCCCTCTCCGAGGGCGTAGAGTACAAAAGCACCAGATACAAGGCCCCGACAAGCCCTCCTTTCCGGGAAGATTCGCAAGGCCCTAGCAAGCCCTCCTTGCCGGGAAGACTCGCAAAGACTGGCAAGGCCCCGACAAGCCCTCGTTGCCGAGAAGACTTGCAAAGACTGGCAAGGCCCCGGCAAGCCCTCCTTACCGGGAATACGTTCAAGCCCTCGACAAGCCCTCCTTGCCGGGAAGATAATCATGTCCTCTGACAGGGACGCCATGCCAGCAAGCTCCTTTCGCTCGCCATGTGTCCTCCCCTGTTTCTACCACAGTCCCACCGCTCCAGCGCATCTCACATGCGCCAGCGCAAGACCCAGGTGTCATCTACCTGGGTACGTGTCGCGACCACCCGCTACACGTCAGGGGTCAGACAAGGCATTTACTGCCCCTGACACCACCGTAGAAGATAATCGGTGAACCCTGTTCACTATGCAACCCATGAGCACGCTGTTGGTCACCCCTTCCTATACAAGGAGGCCCAAGTCTCATTCTCTAGGGTTTATACTTTTTGGTATTTGAGACTCCCTGATCACCAGCTAAATTACTGTAGCAGATCACCATACAGTAAGCCCCCAATACAAACTAAACAGGACTAGGGTTTTACGCGCCAAGCGGCCCGAACCTGGGTAAATGACCTTGTCGGTGTTGATCGCTTGCTCCGCTCTCGGCTCCACCTCTCTCCTTTCGCCGAACGATCAAGGGACTCTTCGAGCTTCCCATAGGTGTCAATTTCCCCGACAGGGCCCGTCGATCACACCTGAGATGGGCCTCGTGGGCACGAAGCGCTTGTAAGACACCTGAAGCTGTTTGAAGGTCTTGATGGAGAGCACATTGTGGCCTACACCATCGTCAATAATTGTCTTGGTGACACCAACGTTGTTGATGGTGGGAGTGCACCACACGAGGATGGTGCCCATGGTCCTCGTGGACCTGGGGTCGTCCTTGGAGTCGAAGGTGATGTTGTACCATGACCACTTGAGGGCTCCGGAGGCCTCAATTCCCGGGAGGGTGGAATTCACCTCGTGGGAGAATTTCTTGAAGTGGTGGTTGGACGGCGGAGCCTAAGACCCGCCAAGGATGCACACCATCCCGAGAGGCTCTTGATAGCCCCCAACCTCTTCGTCGGGCATGTTGTGGTTGTTGGTGTTGGGGTATAGAGGAGCGCCATTTGCCTCACGGTTGCCACACTACGTCAGATCCCGCCAGCCTTGGCGGTTGTTTTCGTTACCATTGTTGTTGCCACGAACTCCCTAGTGGCCCCCGATGCGTCCACCGCTATGACCCATATCGTGGTCATTGCGGTTGGGGCAAAGGTTATCCCCTACTTGCGGAGCAACCTGAGCTCATGGCAGTCTTCAGTGTTGTGGGAGACCGAGTTGTGGTTGGTGCAGAAAGGCTTCCTCGAAGGTTCCTCGCATTTGAACCCACACTTCTGCTCAGGATCCACCACAAGCACGATAGGGACCTTGTGCCTGATATCCTTGTTCTTGACCTTGGCGGATTTGAGAGTCACGTTTGAATCATTATGGGTGAAGAGGCGGCCCTCTTTAGCTTTAGCGCATTGATAGGAGAGGTTTAAGAGCATGGTGACGATGTCCAGCTCGTCGTTGTGGCAAACTTCTCTCCCATCCTAACGTCTCTGATGCCCGTAGAGAACGCACAGATGATTGTCGCATCAGAGCCATGCAGAATCTTGTTGCGCAACTAGCTGAAGCACTAGATGTACTTGCGGAGAGTCTCCCCTGACTTCTAGTGCACGACATGCAAGTCATGAGGGTGAGGGGACGCTCGTAAGTACCCTTGAAGTTGGAGAAGAACTACGCACGCAACTCGAAACATGAAGAGATTGAGCCCTCAGGGTGGTTCATTAGCCTCAAGCGTGTTGCATCCTTGAGGGCCATGGGGAACCAGTTCGCCATGACCTTCTCATCACCATCGACAGCCTCTATGCTGATGGCATCGAGCTGCAGGAAATCCATGGGGCTAGGGTGCCATCGTTGTGGGAAAGAAACTCTAGCTTGAACAACATGGGCCACCCCACACGGCGCACCTCCCGGGTGATGGCATGACAGCCCCTCCTCCCAGATGGGGACCACCGCTAAGAGCGGCGAAATTGTGGCATCCGACGACAGCGACGTCTTGCAGGGTGCAGTGATGGCGCTCACACTGTCTCTTTAGGAGCACACGGATGCTAGGCTCCGTGTGCTGGATGATCTAATAGTTGGGGTTTGCATGAGGTGGAGAAGACCGTCCATGGGGCGGCTCTCGCATTCGCGCTCCGCGGTGCAGCCTAGAGGTAGAGGTGGGGGGCACCATGCCTTGCCCTGGCGCCCTGCGACGCTTGGGGGACAGGGGGTGGGTGAGAGAGGGGGTGTTGCCGGCAGTGTTGACCAACTCGGTGATGCATGCCAGACGCACATCATAGCTGGCTTTGGTGGGGCGGTAGTGCAGCAGCTCCCGCGCCATGAGGAGCCCGACGTGCGGCGTGCAGAATCGGCTAGTTGTGGTGACCATGGGAAGAGTCCTTGGAGGTGTGTGCTAGCAGAGGGTTCAGGTGCACCGACGGGTGGGCAGAGGAAGCCTATGCATCTCCTGCCGTGGGCTCGGTGGCGGTGGGATTATGCTTGCGACGGTTGTGGTTGACTACAGGCTCTGTGCGAGCCATCTGAGCCGTGTGAGCATACCTTTCATGACGCGCCTCGGCCATGCCGATGCCGAGCAAGTTCGAGGAAGAAGATGCGCAAGCAGCCCCCCCTACCTAGAGCGCCAAACGGCAGTGGTTGGTTTTGGGCCTATGGGAAAACCTCTCAAAAACCCGGTTCGAACACTAGGGATCTAAGCACAATCTACTTCTCGGGGAAGATGAATCTACGCATGTAGAACATGGAAGGGACGCACGGATTTACCAAGGTTTGGGCCACCTTGCACTGTAAAACCCTACTCCTGCTTGGTGGATTGCTCTCTTGTTTGTACACATGCTACAAAGTTCTCGAGGAAGAAGATGAACTCTCTCCGGAGAGTGAGAGCTCTAGGAAAAATGTTCGTCATTTCTCGACGGTGTTGACTTCTCCCTCTTATGTTTCCTCGGGACTCTTTCCCCAAAATATTGTCGGGAAAAGGGCAACCATAGGGCGGAAATTCAAAGGGGGACAGGCGTCGAGTACTCCCTCAAAAAGTTGGCCTTCGTCCTGCAAAGGCACCGTGCATGACGCGCTCGTGGGCTCGCCGGTGACGTTTGTCCTCGCGACTAGTGTCGTGTTGGTATCCTTGCACAAAAGGGGGAAGTCTCAGAACTAATCTTCATGAGGGACAACTGCTCCCTCCCCTTTTATCACAAAAGGGAAAGATTCTTCTACACAGACCCACCATCGCCGTCCTTGCAACTCATGTCGCCCTGCCATGTCACCCGCATGGCGGGGACATGACCGTATGATCAAAACTGCATGGCCTCTCCATGCGGGAGGCTTTGCGGGGCACAGCCTCATGGGGGGATACCTCGTGAGACTTCTCACATATTGTGGTTAGGTGTCCAGTGGGCCCTTGTGAGAGAAAACGGGGCTTCACGGAGCCGGAGCCTCGTGGGGTGATCGTCAAAATCCTTTAGCGGGCCACCTGCCACATTGGGCCTTCTTCACAGAGTCGACTAGGCCAGAAGTAGGTGAGCCATGGTGTTCGCACACGAACACGTCACCGTGTTCCACTATCATCTAGATCACTTCTTCATTTGAAGCCATATTAACAATGTTTTATTCCATGAGAAAATATGGTGTCAACACGTGGGACCCTTGTTCCACTGGACCGACAAGCTCAATAACCAGAGGCAAGGAGAACCTAGCTCTAACACTAAATGTAGGAACCAGGAGTGATAAAAGTGAAGTTGTCCCTGTCTTTCAATGAGACGATGGCTAGCATTTTTGGTGTAGTAGACTTTGATGATCCGACTACAAACGTGTGAGGACGTCGAACCTTAGAAAATGCTAAACCAACTCCGATAGGTGATTGACCATGTCGGAGCATGATGAACCTGATCACGAGGGTGTGTTTCCTGCACACAAACGAAGAACACGCGAGAAACATAAATTGCAATCTAGATATTGTGAATATAAGAAGAAAGCTTTATTGATGAAAGTGGGTGATACGTCTCAAACGTATCTATAATTTTTGATGGTTTCACGCTGTTATCTTGTCAACTTTGGATGTTTTGTTTACCTTTTATATCTTTTTTTGGGACTAACTTATTAACTCAGTGACAAGTGCCAGTTCCTGTTTTTTCTGTGTTTTTGACTCTTTTCAGATCTGATTTTGGAACGGAGTCTAAACGGAATAAAATCCCCAAAATGATTTTTTCCAGAATGGAAGAAGATCGGGAGGCTTGAGGGCCAAGCAAGTGGGCCCACAGGGAGCCCACAAGCCCTGTTGTCGCGGCCAGGGGGGAGGCCGCGGCAACCAAGCTTGTGGCCTCCCTGGCGCTCCCCTGCCCTAGGTCTTTGGCCTATAAATTCCCTAAAAATCCAGAAAAAATGAGGGAGTCCACGAAAACACTTTTCCGCCGCCGCAAGCTTCCGTTTCCGCGAGATCTCATCTGGACACCCTTCCTGGTGCCCTGCCGGAGGGGACTTTGGAGTTGGAGGGCTTCTTTATCAACATCATCGCCCCTCCAATGACTCGTGAGTAATTCACTTCAGACCTACGGGTCCGTAGTTATTAGCTAGATGGCCTTTTCTCTCTCTTGGATCTTCAATACAAAGTTTTCCATGATCTTCATGGATATCTATCCGATGTAATCTTCTTTGGCGGTGTGTTTGTCGAGATCCCATGAATTGTGGATTTGTGATCAGATTATCTATGATATATATTTGAGTCTTTGCAGATTTCTTATATGCATGATTTGATATCCTTGTAAGTCTCTCCGATTCTTGGGTTTTGTTTGGCCAACAAGATCTATGATTCTTGCAATGGGGAAGTGCTTGGTTTTGGCTTCATACCGTGTGGTGACCTTTCCCAGTGACAGTAGGGGCAGCAAGGCACACATCGTGTTGTTGCCATCAAGGGTAACAAGATGGGCTTTGTTGTAGATATGAGATTGTCCATCTACATCATGTCATCTTGCTTAAGGCGTTACTCTGTTCTCATGAACTTAATACACTAGATGCATGCTGGATAGTGGTCGACGTGTGGAGTAATAGTAGGTGATGCAGAAAGTACCGGTCTACTTGTTTTGGACGTGATGCCTATAGATATAATCATTGCAATAGATAACATCACGACTTTGCGTGGTTCTATCAATTGCTCGACAGTAATTCGTTCACCCACCGTCTACTTGCTTTGATGAGAGAAGCCACTAGTGAACACTACGGCCCCCGGGTCTATTCACACCTATCGTTTCCACCTTTGCTTTTACTTTGCTTTGTTACTTTGTTGCTTTCAGTTCTCCCTTGGCAAACAATCTGTAAGTGATTGACAACCCCTTCATAGTGTTGGGAGCAAGCTCTTTGTGTTTGTGCAGGTACTTGTGATACTCCTTCGCTGGTTTGATACCTTGGTTCTCAAAACTGAGGGAAATACTTACCGCCGTTGTGGTACATCACCCTTTCCACTTCGAGGGAACACCAACGCAAGGCTCCAAGGCCATGGGGGAATCCTTTGCATATTTGCCTAGGAAGTCCCTAAAGGCATAGCCGTAGCAGAAGGATTCCTGGTGCCGTTGTTGAGGAGAATCAAGACAAGAACACTCTCCCATTAGCACGATTGTTTCTGCCGCCGTTGGAAGGTCTTTTGTTGCAGTAGCAGAAGTTATTTCTGGCGCCGTTGCCGGGGATGGAGAGATCTATCCAAGTAGGTCTCACAAACTCATCTCTTGAATTTACTTTTTTGCCAGTTGCCTCTCGTTTTCCTCTCCCCCACTTCACATTTGCCGTTTTCATTTGCCTTTCTCCTTTGCCTTTTTCTTTTGCCTTTTTGCCGTTTTCCTTTGCTGCTTTCTTTTGCCCTTTTGCCGTTTTCCTTTGTCGGTTTTCTTGCTTGCTTGTGTGCTTGTTTGTTTGTTGAACTCATCATGGCTGAAAACAACAAACTTTGTGACTTCTCGAGTACCAATAATAATGATTTTATTAGTACTCCGATTGCTCCCGCCACTAGTGCGGAATCGTATGAAATCAACGCAGCTTTGCTGAATCTTGTTATGAAAGAGCAATTCTCTGGCCTTCCTAGTGAAGATGCCGCATCCCATCTCAATACCTTCATTGAGATTTGTGATATGCAAAACAAAAGAGATGTGGATAATGACGTGATTAAGCTGAAACTTTTTCCTTTCTCGTGTCGAGATCGCGCAAAAACTTGGTTTTCTTCTTTGCCTAAAAATAGTATCGATTCTTGGGATAAGTGCAAAGATGCTTACATATCCAAGTATTTTCTGCTGGCTAAGATTATCTCCTTACGTAACGATATCATGAATTTCAAGCAACTTGATCATGAACACGTTGCACAATCTTGGGAGAGGATGAACCTTATGATTAGAAATTGTCCCGCTCATGGCTTGAGTTTGTGGATGATTATACAAATCTTTTACGCTGGTTTGAATTTTGCCTCTCGCAATATCTTGGACTCCGCCTCAGGTGGAACGTTCATGGAAATCACGTTAGGAGACGCTACAAAACTCCTAGACAATATCATGACCAACTACTGTCAGTGGCACACTAAAAGGTCACCTGCTAGCAAAAAAGTACACGCTATAGAAGAAATTAACTCGCTTAGTGCTAAGATGGATGAGTTGATGAATTTGGTTGCTAGTAGAAACACTCCTTTAGATCCTAATGACATGCCACTATCTTCCTTGATTGAGAGTAGCAACGCTAGTTTGGACGTTAGTTTTGTTGGTAGGAACAATTTTGGCAACAACAATGCTTTTAGAGGAAACTATGTTCCTAGGCCTTTTCCTAGTAACTCCTCTAACTATTAGGGAAATTCCTATAACAACACTTATGGAAATCACAACAAATTACCCTCTGATTTAGAGAGTAATATCAAAGAGTTCATCAACTCTAAAAATATTTTCAATGCGTCCATAGAGGAAAAACTACTCAAAATTGACGATTTGGCTAAGAGCGTTGATAGGATGTCTTGTGAAATTGATGCTTTGAAAGTTAGATGTGCTCCTCCCAAGGCTAACTTGGATGAAACTTTGAAAGCTATGCATGTCTCCATGAATGAGAGCAAAGAAAGAACCGCCCAAATTCGCGCTAGGCATGAATGGTTTAAAAGGGTGCGTTCTAGTGATGCAAATCACGAAGATCTTAAAGTGCTTGGTGTGACTCCTCTTGAATCTTTGTTTTCGCGTGTCAAACCTATTGATGAAGGGGCTGGATATGAATCAACTTTGGTTGAAAAACGCCCCAATGATTCAGAGTCCACCTATCTTGATGATAAAGGTGTGGAGAGTGGAGTAGAAGAAATCAAAATTTTGGGTAGTAATGAAACTCCCACTTTGGATTTCAAGGAATTCAATTATGATAGTTGCTCCTTGTTTGAATGCATTTCTTTGATGCAATCCATTGCAAACTCTCCACATGCTTATAGCCAAAGCAAAGCCTTTACCGCTCATATCGTAGATGCTATGTTGAAATCTCTTGAAGAGAAGCTCGAACTAGAAGTCTCTATACCTAGAAAACTTCATGATGAGTGGGAACCTACTATCAAAATCAAGATAAAAAACTATGAGTGCAATGCTTTGTGTGATTTGGGTGCTAGTGTTTCCGCGATTCCAAAGTCTTTATGTGATATTCTTGGTTTTCATGAGATTGAAGAGTGTTCTCTTAATTTGCATCTTGTGGATTCTACTGTCAAGAAACCCATGTGAAGGATCGATGATGTTCTTATTGTTGCAAATAAGAACTATGTACCCGTGGATTTCATTGTACTTGACATAGATTGCTATCCTTCATGTCCCATTATTCTTGGTAGACCTTTCCTAAAGACTATTGGTGCTATCATCGATGTGAAGGAAGGGAATATTAGATTTCAATTTCCTCTAAAGAAGGGCATGGAGCACTTTCCTAGAAAGAAAAGAAATTTGCCTTACGAATCTATGATGAGGGCTACTTATGGTTTGAGCACCAAGGATGACTATACGTGATTCCATCACCTTTTGCCTAGCTAAGGGCGTTAAACAATAGCGCTTGTTGGGAGGAAACCCAACGAATCTATCCGTTTTCTTTCTATTTTGTGTTTTCCACACTTTCATAATTCTGTTATGATTGTGTTTTTTGTGTTTCTTCTTGCGTTTGTGCCAAGCAAAACCGTTATGATTAGTCTTGGGGATGATCGTTTGGTCATGCTGGAAAAGACAGAAACTTTCTGCTCACGAAAAGAATTTTCCTTTTTTCACTGGTAGAGATTTTGAGTTGATTCTTTTTGCTGCTGATCGCCACGCAAATTCTTCAGACTGTCGTAATTTTTCAGAATTTCTGAAGTACCAGAAGTATACGAAATATACACATTGCTACAGACTGGTCTGCTGTTAACAGATTCTGTTTTTGTTGTGTTGGTTGCTTATTTTGTTGAAACTATGGATAGTATCGGGGGGCGGGGGGTATTAGCCATGGAAGATTTAAAATACAGTAACCCAACATCAACATAAGTAGAATTTAAGTTTGCTACAGTACCTAAGGAAGTGGTGGTTTGCTTTCTTATACTATTATTATCACGAGTTTCTGTTTAAATTTCGTGTTGTGAAGTTTTGAAGTTTTGGGTAAAGTTCTTATGGACAAAGAGATAAAGAGTGGCAAGAGCTCAAGCTTGGGGATGCCCCGTGAAGGCATCCCCTCTTTCGTCTTCAATCCATCGGTAACGTTACTTGGGGCTATATTTTTATTCACCACATGTTATGTGTTTTGCTTGGAGCGTCTTATATCGTAGGAGTCTTTCATTTTTGTTGTGTCACAATCATCCTTGCTGCACACCTAGAGAGAGAGACATGCACTCACTGTGATGTTGTCGAGCTTCACTTATATCCTTTGGTAGACAATTCAGCTCACATGTGCTTCACTTATATATTTTTGAGCTAGACACTTTTGCTCTATGTGCTTCACTTATATCTTTTAGAGCACATAGGTGCGTGGCTTGGCAGTTGATCTATGCTTTGAAAGTAGTCTCAAAAGGGGTAGTTATCCAAAGGGATACGAAAACTTCCACCTTCATGTGCATTGAATAGTTAGAGAAGTTTGATTTATCTCAATTAGTTTTGAGTTCTGGTTATGGTAATATTGAAGTTATGCTAGTAAGGTGTTGTGGATCTAGAAATACTTGTGTTGAAGTTAGTGATTCCCGTAGCATGCACGTATGGTGAACCGTTATGTGATGAAATCTGAGGATGATTAGTCTATTGATTGTCATCCTTTGTGTGGCGGTCGGGATCTCGCGATGGTTTATACCTACCAACCGTTCCCCTAGGAGTAGGCGTTGAATGCTTTGTTTCGATTACTAATAAAACTTTTGCAACAAGTATATGAGTTCTTCATGAGTAATGTTGAGTCCATGGTTTAGATGCACTTTCACCTTCCACCATCACTATCTTCTTTAGTGTTGTGCAACTTTCACCCGTGCACAAAACCCACCATTAGCCTCCCTCAAAACAGCCACCATACCTACCTACTATGGCCTTTTCAAGGTCATTCCAAGATATATTGCCATGCAACTACCACCATGACATGTGCCACCACGTCTAAATTTCCATTGCATGATCGTAAGATAGCTAGCATGATGTTTCCATTGATGTCTATGCCATGCTAGATCATTGTCATGGTACACTACCGAAGGCATTCCATATAGAGTCATTATTGCTCTAAGTTTTGAGTTGTAAGTGTGATGATCATCATTGATGGATCATTGTCCCATGCGAGGAAATAAAAGAGGCCAAAGATGCCCTCCAAAATAAAAAATAAAAATAAAAAAGAGGCCAAAGAGCCCATTCAAAAAAAAGAGAAAAGGGACAATGCTACCACCTTTCCACACTTGTGCATATTAAGCACCATGATGTTCATGATTGAGAGTCTCTCGTTTTGTCGCCACCATATAGCTAGTGGGAAATTTTCATTATATAACTTGGCTTGTATATTCCAATGATAGGCTTCCTCAAATTTGCCTTAGGTCTTCATGCGCAAGCAAGTTGGATGCACACCCTTCTTTTAGAGCTTTCACACACTCTTAGCTCTAATGCATCATTTGTATGGCAATCCCTACTCATTAACATTGATATGTATTGATGAGCATCTCCATAGCTCATTGATATGCCTAGTTGATGTGACCATCTTCTCCTTGTTTTTCTTGCAACCTCCACCACACTCCACACCACTTATAGTGCTAAAACCATGGCTCACGCTCATGTATTGCGTGAGAGTTGAAAAAGTTTGAGAAAGTAAAGGTGTGAAAACAATTACTTGGCCAATACCGGGGTTGTGCATGATTTAAATTCGTTGTGTAATGATGATAGAGCATAGCCAAACTATATGATTTTGTAGGGATAATTTTCTTTTGGCCTTGTTATTTTGAAAGTTCATGATTACTTTGCTAGTTTTCTTGAAGTATTATTGTTTCCATGTCAATAGCAAACTATTGTTTTGAATCTAATGGATCTGAACATTCACGTCACATAAGAGGAATTACAAAGGACATCTATGTTAGGTAGCATGAAAGCATCAAAAATTCATTCTTTATCACTTCCCTACTCGAGGACGAGCAGGAGTTAAGCTTGGGGATGCTTGATACTGTAAGTGCATCTAGTGCCCCTTAGTGATTTTGGTGGTTTGAAGACTTATAGGTTAAGTATCTAATGTGTTTATAAGTGTACACATGATTTATAAGTCATTGAGGAGTTTGAGATATTTGAAGAATATCGACCCCTAAAAATGTATATCTTCAGTTGAAGAAATTGGTCTGAAGCTGAAGAAATGAATCGCGAGGAATCTGCGATGAAATTGATATTCCTCATGAAGACACTGATATTGAGAAGACTGGTGGTTCCTGAAGAAAATCATTCTGAAGAAATTGAAGCGTGAAGATTTACGTTTTCTCTTTTACTTTCTTCGCATTTGATGAATAGGAACACCGTACTGTTAAAGGGGGTCAAAGTAACACTATGGAATAGATTTCCTCATGATGCTCAACCCAAGCCTAATCCTACCAAAAGCCTCAAGTGAGGAATATGAGTGACATGAGGACTCTCACAGTTGAGGGTCCCGACCGTTTCAATAACCACGCCAAGTCACTGGTCTTATCCACTCCAACGGTCATATTATTTAAGGGCATTAGTGTCAAATCATGTCGGGATGCTCCCAGGCTATAAATAGCCACCCCCCACAACCACTAGTTGGTTGGTTGCTCCGTTAGAAACTGACACTTGTCATAAGAGCAACCCAAATTCCTCAGAAGCCTTCGAGAGTAATTCATCAGTGAGGAAATACACCACCCACCGAAACCACAAACCAAACCTAGTGATTGAGCATCACTGAAGAAGTTGTTCCTGTGTGGGACTGAAGCCTTTTACCTTTGAGGACCATGCATCCTGTAGACGGTTAGGCGTCATGGTCTAGAGCAATCGAGCAGTCAATTGTGGATCGCCGGGTGACCAAGTTTGTGAGGGTTTGGAAGTCTGCCCTCAAGACTTACCACCAGTGTTGGGCGAGGACTGTGTGTCCTTAGCTCAAGGAGAATACGGTAGGGACTGTGTGTCCCGGGACTAGGTGTCCTTTGGTTTCAATACCAAGCCACTCCAAACCAGATGTACAACTGTCACAGCAGTTGGAACTGGGTCATCAACGACTGTCGTCTCTGAGAATCGGGTTCTAATTCCTCAACTCTTTATATTCTCTGTATTATGGGTTGATGACTTTCACTGTGACTGTTTGAAGAATTTGCTGAAGACTTTCTCTGAATTTCCTCAACCCCAAATTCTTCACAATAGTTAATCATCATCTGTATTCTGCGTGCCTGCTTACTGTGCGATCTGTTTTTACATTCTTCACTCTGAAATACTGCTGGTGTGAACGTTTGCACTTTGATCCTTTACTGTTTCCGCTGTAAGTTAGTCATCAGTGAGGAATTTCCTCAAAAGGAATTTCCTCAGTGATGAAATTCTAAAAATCTCCTATTCACCCCCCTCTAGTCGATATAACGCACTTTCAATTGGTATCAGAGCAAGGTACTCCCTTGTTCTGTGTGATTTTGGTTTAACCACCTGGAGTTTTAGTTATGTCGACTGCAGGCATGTTCAAGGTGACTGCACCATGTCCCACCTATGAAGGGAAGAACTTTCCTTTTTGGAAGAACAAAATGCAACTGCATCTACAAGCTATTGACAATGATCTCTGGTATATTGTGGAAAATGGCGTCCCCATCGTTTCTGCCAGTGTCACCGTAGCTGATGTGAAGAAATTCAAGCAACTTGATTCTCAAGCGAAGAACATCATCTGTGGCTATCCGAGCCCGGGCCAGTTTGGAAGAGTAAGTGCTTTGGGCTCTGCAACACTGATCTGGGAGAGACTGTGCAAAGTAAATGAAGGAGTATCAACCCAGCGTGACTCTCGTGTTGATATTCTTCGCAATCTCTTCAATCGCTTCAAGAGACATGACAATGAATGCTGCCAAGACACCTTTGATCCCCTCACTGATATATCAAATGAACTGCAAGCACTGGGAGCTCGAGACATCACTGATCACGAAGTTGTGAAGAAACTGCTGAGATCCTTGGATTCTTCATTTGACACTCTAGTTCTGATGATTCAAGAAAGACCAAACTACAAGATGCTAGATCCAGCTGATATCCTTGAAAGGCTAAATACTCATGAATTCCAGCAAGAAGAAAAGAGAGATCTATATGGACAAAGCTATTCCAGACCACGTGCACTGAAGGCTAGAGCAATTTCCTCATTTGAAGAAGAAGACACAGATGACAGCAGTTGTGACCCTGAAGAATTTGGACAGGAGCTTGCAATGCTTGTGAGGAAATTCCAGAAATTTACACGCCGAGGCCAGTTCGGTAAATCATCAAGAAGAGACATGAGGAAATCAGAATCTGCATCTGAGGACTACAAGAAACGGACCTGTCACAAGTGCAAGAAATCAGGTCATTACATTGCTGATTGTCCCCGCTGGGGAAAGGAATCAAAGAAGAAGAAATACAAGGATGACAATTCTAATGACTCGAAGAAGAAGAAGAAATCTTCAAAATCCTCATCTTCAAAGTCCTCTTCACACAAGAAGACCAGCTTCAGAAAGGCTTGGGCACTTATTGGCAAGGAAATGGATTCCGAGGTAGAATCAGAGGAATGTGATGAAGAAGAAGGCTCTGGAGAAGACTCAGAATCCGGACAGGCTAGTCTTGCACTAGCAACCAATTTCATCAGCAAGTCAATCTTCAATCTTGAAGAAAATGACTGCACCATCCATACTGATGACTATGCTGATGACATCGCTCCAACCTATTGCTTCATGGCAAAAGGTTCAAAGGTATCAAATAATGCCTCCTCCTCTGATTCAAGTGACTGTGAACATAATGATTATAAAAAACCCAGTTACAGTAAACTTGCCATCATTGCCACTAAACAACAAACTGCTCTGGAAAAGCTTCAAAAACTGCTAGACAAAAGTGATGATCTGTTGAATGATGAAATGAATCTTAATGAAATCCTCGCTGATGACATGAAAAATCTTTAGTCTAGATTTGATATTCTTCAGGATCGTTATGATACACTCCTCACTGATCATGAGAAGCTTTCCTACGAATTTCTTCAAAGGAAGCTTGATCTTGAGAAGATGAGGATGTCTCATGATGATCTTCGCATGGAAAATGATTCATTACTAGCTCAACGGATTAGCGCTAGTCAAGTTGAATTTATCCCTCCATGTCTTAAATGCATTGAACGTGAAACTGCTAATTCCTCACCAGAATCATCAAATGCTACAAATTCTTCAACTGCACCTCTTGTGTCTATTTCCTCACTTGAGGAAAACACAAATGTTACTGATGAAAATGCAGGGTTGAAGGAATTGTACGTGACAGGCATGTACAAAAGCCTCAAAGGACACCAAACCCTTTGTGATGTCCTCAAAAAGTAGATCTTGAACAGGAACCCGAGGAAAGAAGGAATTGCCTTTGAGAGGAAATTAAATGCTGATGGAACTTATTGGAAACCTGAGCAGTATCCCAAAACCTCATGGGTTGCTGCTACTGGGCCTCCTTCTGATCCATCCAATCTAACTGGCTTCTCATGTGAATTATCCTATTCCTCGGATGAGTCATTCGATTCCAACTATAAACTGTTCAAAAATCAATCTGGTGAAGTATTTGCTCGATATGTTGGAACTAAATGCAGGAATGGCCCTCCTTTGAGGAAAATCTGGGTTCCCAAAAGTTGTCTTGAAAATCTTTAGGTGAATGTCCTCATGACACCACCTGTGAAGAATCTGAACCCCAGATCAAATTCCTCAGGAGGACCAAAGTCTTCAAGAGGATCAAAATCCTCAACTGGTCTAAACTATGCTCGTACCCGTGCTTATGCGTCTAACATGCAGGGAAACTACAAGGAATATGAATATGAGCGTTACTCCTCAAATCATTATGTTCATAAATCCTCAAACCAGTTCTCTGCATACTCATATGAGTACTTTAACCCCCCTACTGTTAAGAGAAGTGCATTAGCTTCAATGCCACCTTTCTCATATGGTGCTCGCAGGATGATGAATGCTTTGCCACCCCTTCAGATGTGGGTGGTGAAGAAATCAAACTAATCACTTCTGCAGGTCAGGTCTCCAGATGAAAATCATCATCTGAAGAATTTGCTGGAGACCTGAGGAAATGCTTGATAGTACGCAAGCTAATGATTGATGAAATAGAAATATTTCACACGTCCTTACATTTCTGCTATGATGAAATTACTGAACTAATGAAATTAGTATCATATTCTTCAAATCTGAAGCATATGAGATGGTAAGCTGTACTAACTCATCTGCAGGATGACAAACCCAAAAATACTGAGTGGGTTCTCGATAGTGGCTGCACACATCACATGACTGGTGATAAAAGCCTACTGATGAATATGCCACTAACTCCATCACCTCTGAAGCAAATCACATATGCTGACAAAGGTAAAAGCAAGGTATTGGGACTTGGCAAAGTAGCTATTTCCAAGGATAGGCATATGGACAAAGTGATGCTTGTTGAATCCCTTGGTTTTAACCTGATGTCAGTCTCGATGCTTTGTGATCTTGATATGATTGTTATCTTTGGTAGATATAGATGTGTAGTCATCATGGAATCTGACAGATCCAAAGTCTTCGAAGGTGTAAGAAGAGGGGATTTGTACATTGTTGATTTCTCTATAGGTCCTCAACTAGCCACTTGCTTACTAGCAAAAACCTCAGAAGGATGGCTGTGGCACCGAAGACTAGGTCATGCAGGCATGAGGAATTTGCACACGCTTGCAAAGAAGAAGCATGTCATCGGCATCGCATCTGTCAAATTCCTCAAGGACCATCTCTGCGGTGCTTGTGAATCTGGGAAAATGACCAGATCCAAGCATCCCTCTAAAACCATCATGACTACTACACGTCCATTCGAATTGCTTCATATGGATTTATTTGGACCTACTCACTATGCCACACTAACCAATGCAGCATCTTTATATGGCTTCATCATAGTTGATGATTATTCCAGATATACTTGGGTGCATATCATAGTGTATAAAACTGAAGTGCAGGAAATCTTCAAACGATTTTCTTCAAGGGCCTCGACGAACTTTGGCATCAAGATCAAACACATCAGGAGTGGTAATGGAACCGAGTTCAAAAACACTGGTCTTGATGATTATCTTGATGAACTTGGTATTACTCACGAATTGTCTGCTCCTTATACTCCTCAGTAGAATGGTGTCGTCGAAAGGAAGAACAGGACTCTCGTTGAAATGGCAAGAACTATGCTTGAAGAATATCAGACTCCTCGTCGCTTCTGGCCTAAAGCAATCAACACTGCATGCCATATCATCAACAGGGTATATCTTCACAAATTCCTCAAGAAAACCTCATATGAACTCCTCACTGACAAGAAATCCTCAACGACATCAACACGCCAGGTCCTCTCACTCACTCAAAAGCTTCACACTTAGTTAACTTTTGTGGGCATTTTTCCTTTGTATCCATCACAGAACCCTCAAAAGTAGCTGAGGCTTTTCTGGAACCGGAGTGGATCCAAGCCATGCAAGACGAACTTCTTCAATTCAAGCTGAATGACGTATGGGAGCTCGTCAAACGACTAGATCCTCACAAGCATAACATCATCGGCACCAAGTGGATTTTCTGAAACAAGCAAGATGAGGACGGTCAAGTGGTGAGGAACAAGGCACGCCTTGTAGCTCAAGGCTACACTCAGGTTGAAGGAATAGATTTCGATGAAACTTTTGCACCTGTTGCTAGACTTGAAGCTATTCGAATACTACTTGCTTATGCTAATCATCATAACATCACCTTATATCAAATGGATGTGAAAAGTGCATTCCTCAATGGTAAGCTTGAGGAAGAAGTATATGTTGCTCAGCCCCCAGGTTTTGAGGATCCAAAGAATCCAGACAAAGTCTTCAGACTCAAAAAGGCTCTGTATGGCCTCAAGCAAGCCCCTCGGGTATGGTATGATACATTGAAGGAATTCCTCATGAAGAAAGGCTTCAAACCTGGTTCACTCGATCCAACTCTTTTCACAAAATCCTATGATAATGAGCTGTTTGTATGTCAAATATATGTTGATGATATCATATTTGGCTGTACTGACAAAAGATACAGTGATGAATTTGCCTACATGATGAGTGAAGAATATCAGATGTCCATGATGGGGGAGCTGAAATTCTTCTTAGGTCTTCAAATTCGTCAACAAAGCAATGGAATCTTCATATCACAGGAGAAATACCTCAAGGATGTTCTGAGGAAATTCGCCATGCACGAATGCAAAGGTGCCAAGACTCCAATGCCTACCAACGGCCACCTCGGCATTGATGAAAATGGTAAAGATTTCGATCAGCAGGTATACCGTTCTATGATTGGCTCTTTATTGTATCTATGTGCATCTAGGCCAGATATAATGCTTAGTGTTTGCATGTGTGCATGTTTTCAAGAAAAACCGAAGGAATCACACCATAAGGCTGTGAAACATATTCTTTGATACTTAGCTCACACACCAACACTAGGATTATGGTATCCCAAGGGCTCCAATCTTCATCTGGTAGGGTATTCTGATTCAGACTATGCTGGTGACCGTGTGGATCGCAAGTCAACTTCTGGCACATGCCATTTCCTCGGAAGATCACTAGTTTGCTGGTCCTCAAAGAAGCAGAACTGCGTATCACTCTCCACTGCCGAAGCTGAGTACATTGCTGCTGGTTCTTGCTGTGCTCAATTGCTATGGATGAAGCAAACCCTCAAGGACTACGGCATCAACATGAAGAATGTGCCTCTCTACTGTGACAATGAGAGTGCTATCAAGATTGCATACAACCCAGTACAGCACTCGAAGACCAAGCACATCCAGATTCGTCATCATTTTCTTCGGTACCATGTCCTCAAGGGCAATATCCTCATCGACCATGTGAAGACTGATGATCAACTGGCAGATATCTTCACTAAGCCCTTGGATGAGAAAAGGTTTTGCAAGTTGCGGTGTGAGCTAAATATCTTAGAGTCTTCGAATGTTTTGTAAAAACATGCACACATCCTAACACTTATGCAAAGTTGATGACTTAGATGTGCAACACATGATGAAACGATTTTCTTCAACTGATGAAGCAAGTCATTCTAGATGTGAAGAAATTAACGCAGAAATTGATTCTCAGGGCCCTACGACAATTGTACGCGGCGTCTGTAATCAACATTCTTATATGGTGGGTAACGCCACCGCCCAATGTGAAATTCCTCAAGTTGATTTTCTTCAAATGATCAATTTCCTCACAATGCATTTTTCTTCAAAACAGCTGTTCTTCATTGTGATGATCTATTACAAAATCTTCAAAAACACTTGATGACTTTCTTTGCCTAGGTAGACTGTGATTTCTAGTCCTCAACAGCATCCACTTATTGCTATTTCTTCAAGTTGATGTTTCTGCTAAGTGAATGTGATCGGACCCTACTTTCCCTCTATGTTATACTTATCCAGTCTATTCAATTCTTCATATGCGTTCTACTTGAAACTTTGTTCCAAATCCTCACTGCATCCTTGTCAGCTGATGATTTTGTAACGAAAATCCTCAAATCTTCAAAAATTGTTTTCTTTAAAGGAACAGTAACTGAACCCCCACTTCCCACGATCGGATAACCACGATCTCCACTATCTCCACCGCATCGTACGGGAGCTACACGTGTCCTGCGGAGACGTAGAGGCAGGGGCTATTTGGTCCGAAACTTTTGCGCCAAACAGTAACTTTCGGGCTATAAATATGTCCTTATCCCCATCGCTCTCCTGCCACAACACACTCCACCGAACCCTAGCGCCACCGCTGGTAGTCTTGTCGCCGGTGAGGAAGAGCTTCACTGCCTCGACCTTTTCGTCGCCAGGATCACGCCGGAGTCGGACCATCTACGTCCGCCGCCGCTGTAGACGTCCTCTGCCGCCAAGTTAGGGTGCATTGGACACTCGACCGAAGAGCCTCTCCAACACCACTTTCTGTGTTCTTCGTTCGCACCTTCCAGGGTAAATATACCCCATTTTTACAGCAGATTAGATCCGAAATTTTACCTCTTCTATGTGAAATCTGTTTTTCCTCAAGATACGATGCGCACATGATTCCTCAAACACTACCTATCACCGCAATCATTGATGAACTAGCTAAGCATCTAAGATTTTCATGAGATTCCTCAATTGTGCGAATTTTCGGATCTGTACAACTCTGGAACCCAAGAACAGTATGCTTAGACAAATTCCTCAACCACTGGTTAAATTCCTCAAACTGTCAAACTTTTTCATTTCCTTCAAATCTGAGAACGCATATGACCTCTCCAAATTCCTCGCAACTATACTCTGTTCACAGGTACACACATGTCAGCTGATGAATCTCTCGGTTCTCATCACATTAACTCATTTGCAGCGTTTCTGGAAGAAACTCTTCAAGGCTCATCAGAATCCTCAAGAGTTCAAAATCATCAGCAAATTCCTCGACTGAAGAAAATGGAGGAAGAGAGAAAACAAAAGGGAGGAAAGAAACTGGAGCAGAACACAACTGCTGATATTCATGAGGACATGTACTTGGACTATTGTACGCCTGATGAAGAACCTGAGACAATGGCCAAAAGAAAGATTAGGCTGCAGAAGATTGAACGCAGATGGGCGAAGGAATGGAAGGAGTACAGGTTTGTGACTCCAAAATATGCGAAGAAATTCGCTTTGAAGCCTCCTGGCCGAAGGGCCCCACTTGAGGATAATCAAGTAGCACGTCCCTCAAGTCTCATGACAATTGATGACTACCCAGATGAGAAGGAAAAGCATCTGGCCAAGCTCATGAAGCAAGCTGAAGCTGCAGTGAGGAAATTCAATGAATCCTCAGCTGCTGCCTCTGGTGCTGCTAATTCCTCAGCAGCAGAAACCTCAGGCTCAGAGATTCCTCACATGCAGTCTGTGCCAACAAAGCAAAGGGCTCCAAAGCCTCAAGAGAAGTCTGTTCAGGCTTCTGTCACAAAACCCTCAGCTCCAAAACCCTCAGTTCCAAAACCTTCAACACCAAAACCATCAGCGCCAAAACCCTCCGCACCAATCTCCTGTGCACAAAAATCCTCAGCTCCACCTCCAAAGCCTCAACTAAAACCAGTACAAAAGCATGTCGTGAAGCCTACGACCGCCAACTCCAGCTCCTCACTCCTAGCTGCAACTAGCTTGGAGACAAAGTCTTCAACACCACTTGTGAAGACTTTGACAACTGCTCAAGGTGCACCTCTGCCCAGCCCCAGCAAAATCATCGCAGTCCCGTCTGCATCAGAGGGAAGTGATGACTATGATGATGAAACCCTGCAAGCCATCATCAGGAACAAGCAAGAACGGGTAGCACAGGCATCACGCAGTGCTATTCCTCTGGCCATGGACCCCCAATGTCCTCCTCGACTACATCAATATATGGTATGAGGACCCAAACACACCCATTGATGATTTGAAACTTCCTCCTGGCATCAGCCACATGGTGGCCACCTTCATAAATGAAGCCAAGTGGAAGGAACAGCAGGCCAGGCACGCAAAGATTGCAAAGGCCAAAAAGGAGAAATTCCTCAGGCAGAATCTCCTCAAGCTGACTCCTGATGCACTGGTGTCAACCCAGGCAGAGCTGCAAGTACTGACTGACAAGTGTGACAAGATGTCAGATCGCAAAAGTATCAAGCGCAATTTCATCAAGCTAGCCACTAGTGTTGTTGATGACTACAACAAGAGAACCGCACAATCAGCACCAACTCCTCAGCCCTTGGTTGAGCAGCCAGAAGATGCATCTCCTGATGAGGAGGAAACTCCTCAAGCTGAGGAACAACACCAAGAGCGCCGTGCTGATGAACCGGCCATTGAAGAAATCATCACGGAGACCGCAACTGATGAAATTGCAACCACTGAAGAGACTGCTCCTGATCCAGCTGCTTCATCAAAGCAGGCTGATGACTCCGTTCCAGCTGGTTCCTCACTACCAGCTGAATAATCTGCAGAAAGAACACCTTCACCAAAAGCTTCAAAGGTGAAGAAGATAATCCCGTCTGCATCAGACGCGAAGAAGACAAGAGCTGCTGAGAAGGAAGCAAAGAAGAGAAAAGCCTCCTCAGCAGTAGAAATGACACAGGCAAAGCGCCTCAAGGAAACTGAAGAAATTGCTCCTCTGGATCCAGTGCCTCTAAATGTCGCCCCTTCATATGAAATGGTCGTCATTGGTGACCCGAATACAAGGGCAGATGAGGAAATGAAGGATGTCGCCTCTGAGGAACACACTGATGAGGAAATCCAGATTGATGACAGTCCTCAACCTCATGTTCCTCAGAAAGAGACTACTCAAGCTTCAGCTGCAGCAACTGATGAAACTGCTTCTGCCACAAAGCCAGCTGAAGAAAAACAAGCTGAGGAAAATGCACATTCTGAGCAGACTCCTCATTCTGAACAGGGTGACCCAACTCCTCAAGCTGAGAAAGAAGCAGAAATTCCTCAGCGTGAAGCTCAGCCAGAGCAAGAAGTACCAGCTGATGAAATTCCTCAACCTGAGGAAAAAGCTGAAGAAAATGTTCCCGCCCAAGACAATGAATTCATTGTGCTCAACCCAGAGACTGCCATGGTTGTTTCCCCTCCCATTCCTCAGTTGAATATCAAGCCAGTTCAGCGCCAGCCATTCTCCAAGCGTCCAAAGTTTCAGAAAGAAGATTTCTTTGAAGAACGCATGTATTTCATTGGAGAGAATCCTTATGACAAGCCTCAAATGAGGCATCTGAAGTTTTGGACAAGAACTCAGATGAACTACTATTCCTCAGTGCTTTGTGGCCGCAACAAGATATTCCAGCACAGGCACATTCCTCATGTTGAGCTTGAAGCAATACCCTGCCTGCAACCAGTCCTCGGTGTACTCCACGATGCAGGTTTGCTCCCTATGTGCTCCGACATCTCAGACTAGAATAGTGAGCTTATTCTTCAGTTCTATGCAACACTGCACATCTCTGGCAACGCTGATGACATCAACACTTGGGTGTTCGACTGGATGTCCCAAATTACTCACTACAAAGCTCCGGCTTCTGAACTCCTCAGAGAACTGCCCGTACCAATTCCCTCAGATGGGGCAGTGAAGCTTTATGGTGAGCGTGAGCTGCCAAATGGAATGATGGAAGTCCTCATGAAGCCTTTGGCTGCTGGAAAACCCTCAAGAACCACATTCCTCGTCCATGAGCTCAAGTAAACACCCCGGTCTGTCTACCGCATTCTCTGCAGTGTGCTCGCGCCAATCAAAGGCCATGACGATGAAGAAGATGTTGTAGGCCTCATGAAGAATATCCTCTTCAACATCATTCACGGTATTCCTATCAATATCCATGATTTCTTCTTGAGGACTTTGGCCACCAATGCCATGTGCCCCTTTGATCACAAGATTTATGCCCCATGGATCATGAGATTCATCAGGACAAGGACATGCATCAACTTTCATGTTGATTGTCAAAACCATGTTGGGTATATGCCTCCTATCAGGGTCAACAAGAAGACTTTTGAGCCCATTGAAGGAAAAGGAAAATCTGTGATTGAAGAAGGCAGCAGGCCCCTTGATGGTCAGTTCAGAGAGCCAGACACATATTCTTCATGGGACGATACTGAGACTCGTCCACCAAGCCCTGTTCCTCCTCGCGTGCTAACCACCAGAGAGCTTCTCCTCAGTCTTCATCAGAAGGTGCATCACAACCACAAATGGGTCAAACGCCAGTTTGGTGCCATTTTGAAAACCCTCACTGAAACCCAGAACTCTGTGAAGATTAATCATCACTATCTGCATGAGGTTTTCAATTGCACCTGGGCTACACTTGCACATCTGAAGAACCAGACTGAGCTTGAAGAAATGAACTTTGAGCAGGACTTTGACTGTTCGTGGCCTCCCAAGAGGAATTTCAGGCCCATTCCACTGCCAGACCTTGAAGACAGCTCCTTTTCTTCATTTCACACCGCTGAATGTGATGAGGAACAACTCGACACAGCAACCGGCCCAAGGAAGAAGACTACCCCCAAGAAGCGTCAAGGCTCTACATCAACCACCAAGAAATGAAGTCTTCACGGGCGTTAGTCCTCAGTTTGTCCCTTTTTGTCACTTGATGACAAAGGGGGAGAAACTCGAGAGTTAGTCTTCAAGCGGGATATTTTTGGGGCTTATGAACTATATTTAAGTTACAAACTCTTGGTTCTTCTGAAGTTTTTATGTAATGAGTTGTAACTTAAGCCCGATGGTACTCTGACGCTTTTGAACGTTTTTCTTCGCATGCTTATTCCTCAAGTTTTAATGCACGCATGCTGGAATTCGTCAGATACCATTTGCCATCATGCATCTTCATTTTCTTCATATGATATGTTATATGTATGCATGATTTAAAAGATTCAGGGGGAGATCTCCATGATCTAAATCATCAATGTGAATCTGCTATAAAAGCAAAATCCTCAAGGTATGCACATCTTCAGGGGGAGTCTCTGTGAATCTTGTTTTCAAATTCCTCAAATGAGTATTTACACTTCATATTTTTGATCCCTGTTGAAGACTTAACCTAATTGTCATCAACCACCAAAAAGGGGGAGATTGTAAGTGCATCTAGTGCCCCTTAGTGATTTTGGTGGTTTGAAGACTTATAGGTTAAGTATCTAATGTGTTTATAAGTGTACACATGATCTATAAGTCGTTGAGGAGTTTGAGATATTTGAAGAATATCGACCCCTAAAAATGTATATCTTCAGTTGAAGAAATTGGTCTGAAGCTGAAGAAATGAATCGCGAGGAATCTGCGATGAAATTGATATTCCTCATGAAGACACTGATATTGAGAAGACCAGTGGTTCCTGAAGAAAATCATTCTGAAGAAATTGAAGCGTGAAGATTTACGTTTTCTGTTTTACTTTCTTCGCATTTGATGAATAGGAACACCGTACTATTAAAGGGGGTCAAAGTAACACTATGGAATGGATTTCCTCATGATGCTCAACCCAAGCCTAATCCTACCAAAAGCCTCCAGTGAGGAATATGAGTGACATGAGGACTCTCATAATTGAGGGTCCCAACCGCTTCGATAACCACGCCAAGTCACGGGTCTTATCCACTCCAACGGTCATATTATTTAAGGGCATTAGTGTCAAATCATGTCGGGATGCTCCCAGGATATAAATAGCCACCCCCACAACCACTAGCTGGTTGGCTGCTCCGTGAGAAACTGACACTTGTCATAAGAGCAACCCAAATTCCTCAGAAGCCTTCGAGAGTAATTCATCAGTGAGGAAATACACCACCCACCGAAACCACAAACCAAACCTAGTGATTGAGCATCACTGAAGAAGTTGTTCCTATGTGGGACTGAAGCCTTTTACCTTTGAGGACCGTGCATCCTCCAGACGGTTAGGCGTCATGGTCTAGAGCAATCCAGCAGTCAATTGTGGATCGTCGGGTGACCGAGTTTGTGAGGGTTCGGAAGTCTGCCCTCAAGACTTACCACCAGTGTTGGGCGAGGACTGTGTGTCCTTAGCTCAAGGAGAATACGGTAGGGACTGTGTGTCCCGGGACTGGGTGTTCTTTGGTTTCAATACCAAGCCGCTCCAAACCAGATGTACAACTGTCACAGCAGTTGGAACTGGGTCATCAACGACTGTCGTCTCTGAGAATCGGGTTCTAATTCCTCAACTCTTTATATTCTCTGTATTATGTGTTGATGACTTTCACTGTGAGTTTTTGGAGAATTTGCTGAAGACTTTGTCTGAATTTCCTCAACCCCAAATTCTTCACAATAGTTAATCATCATCTGTATTCTGCGTGCCTGCTTACTGTGCGATCTGTTTTCACATTCTTCACTCTGAAATACTGCTGGTGTGAACGTTTGCACGTTTGATCCTTTACTGTTTCCACTGTAAGCTAGTCTTCAGTGAGGAATTTCCTCAAAAGGAATTTCCTCAGTGATGAAATTCTAAAAATCTCCTATTCACCCCCCTCTAGTCGATATAACATACTTTCGGATACGTCTCAAACGTATCTATAACTTTTGATGGTTTCACGTTGTTATCTTGTCAACTTTGGATGTTTTGTTTACCTTGTATATATTTTTTTGGGACTAACTTATTAACTCAGTGCCAAGGGTCTGTTCCTGTTTTTTTGACTCTTTTCATATCTGATTTTGGAATGGAGTCCAAACGGAATAAAATCCCCAAAATGATTTTTTCCAGAACGGAAGAAGATCGGGAGGCTTGAGGGCCAAGCAAGTGGGCCCACAGGGAGCCCACAAGCCCTGTTGCCGCGGCCAGGGGGAGGCCGCGACAACCAAGCTTGTGGCCTCCCTGGCGCTCCCCTGCCCTATGTCTTTGGCCTATAAATTCCCTAAAAATCCAAATAAAATGAGGGAGTCCATGAAAACACCTTTCCCCGCCGCAAGCTTCCGTTTCTCCGAGATCTCATCTGGAGACCCTTCCCGGTGCCCTGCCGGAGGGGACTTTGGAGTTGGAGGGCTTCTTCATCAACATCATAGCCCCTCCAATGACTCGTGAGTAGTTCACTTCATACCTACGGGTCCGTAGTTATTAGCTAGATGGCTTCTTCTCTCTCTTGGATCTTCAATACAAAGTTCTCCATGATCTTCATGGAGATCTATCCGATGTAATCTTCTTTGGCGGTGTGTTTGTCCAAATCCGATGAATTGTGGATTTGTGATCAGATTATCTATGATATATATTTGACTCTTTGCTGATTTCATATATGCATGATTTGATATCCTTGTAAGTATCTCTGAGTCCTGGGTTTTGTTTGGCCAACTAGATCTATGATTCTTGCAATGGGAGAAGTGCTTGGTTTTGGGTTCATACCGTGTGGTGACCTTTCTCGGTGACAGTAGGGGCAGCAAGGCACACATCGTGTTGTTGCCATCAAGGGTAATAAGATGGGCTTTGTCGTAGATATGAGATTGTCCATCTACATCATGTCATCTTGCTTAAGGCGTTACTCTGTTCTCATGAACTTAATACACTAGATGCATGCTGGATAGCGGTCGACGAGTGGAGTAATAGTAGTAGATGCAGGAAGTATCGGTCTACTTGTTTTGGACGTGATGCCTATAGATATAATCATTGCCATAGATAATGTCATGACTTTGCGCGCTTCTATCAATTGCTCGACAGTAATTCATTCACCCACCGTCTACTTGCTTTCATGAGAGAAGCCACTAGTGAACACTACGGCCCCCGGGTCTATTCACACCTATCGTTTCCACCTTCGCTTTTACTTTTTTTTGTTACTTTGTTGCTTTCAGTTCTCACTTGGCAAACAATCTATAAGGGATTGACAACCCCTTCATAGCATTGGGAGCAAGCTCTTTGTGTTTGTGCAGGAACTTGTGATACTCCTTCACTGGATCGATACCTTGGTTCTCAAAACTAAGGGAAATACTTACCGCCGCTGTGCTACATCACCCTTTCCACTTCGAGGGAACACCAACGCAAGGCTCCAAGGCCACGGGGGAATCCTTTGCATATTTGCCTAGGAAGTCCCTAAAGGCGTAGCCGTAGCAGAAGGATTCCTGGTGTCGTTGCTGAGGAGAATCAAGACAAGAATAGTCTCCCATCAGCACGCTTGTTTCTGGCGCCGTTGGAAGGTCTTTTGTTGTAGTAGCAGTGGGGTTCTGTGACGTCTTGGTCTGGTCGTAGACCACAAATGAAGAACACTAAGTTACAACTATGGTGAACTTGGAGGAGGGGTCCTAAGGGATGTATATATGGGGGGATAGAGTGGGAATTTAGTGGCCCCTTGGAGGAAGGGTCCGAAACCAACCCTAACTCGGTTTCCCCACACATAAGGACTCTAAAAACAACCTATAATGTAGTATTTCGAAATTACATGGGCGTGGCCAAAAAATAAGGTGACATAGCACCTATAATAGCCTACGGGTGAAATTTATGAAGTGGCATCTTGTATATTTCATCCAAGGCTTCATCCTCTCCTTATGGTGGCTTCAAAGTGCGAATATCACCACTAGAAACTCCATTGTTCTTTCCCGCGCGCACCTTCTTCTCCATGCTTGATCCCTCTCCAATGGCCATCCTTCTTGTCCATGAGAGGTCCTTCATTCACAAGTAAAACAAAAGTATCTAATTTAGGCAACGTCATATGTTCATAAACATTAGAAGGATTTCCAAGAAATGAAAGTATCTCGTAATTCAATTGGCGTGCACGAGCTCTAGTAATTGGTCTAGTATGTATAGTAGCACGGGTTGTGGGTGTAACAATGGTACTGATGTCCTCATCATCCTCCCCTTCTTGAAATGAAGTCGTCCTCGACAAAAACTCATCTTCCTCACCCACATAAGGCTTCAAATCTGCAATGTTAAAAGTGGGACTAACCCCAAACTCTGCACGCACCTCATGTTTATATGCATTATCATTTATTTTCTCTGACACCTTAAACGGACCATCAGCATGTGGCATTATCTTTGACTTGCGCAAATCAATAAATCTATCCTGATGCAAATGCAACCAAACAATATCTCCACGTGCAAAGGCAACATGTTTTCTACCCTTATCTCCAGCAAGTTTGTATTTAGGATTGATACACTCAATGTTTTAATTAGTTACTTCATGCATTTTTAATATCAATTCAACACACTTTTTAGCATCAAAATTGACCTTCTCCGAAGATGGAAGAGGCAACAAATCAATAGGTGCACAAGGTATGAAACCATACACAATTTCAAAAGGGCACATCTTAGTAGTAGAATGCAATGAATGATTATAAGAAAATTCAATATGAGGCAAGCATCCTTCCCACATTTTCAAGTTATTCTTCAAAACAACCCTAAGCATAGTAGACAATGTTCTATTAACTACTTCAGTTTGTCCATCAGTTTGGGGGTTACATGTAGTTCTAAAAAGTAGTTTAGTCCCCAACTTAGCCCATAGGCATCTACAACTGTATTTGGCACATAATGCAAGTGAATTATTTCACGAAAGAACAAATGACCAACATTAGCATCAACATCACTTTTATGACATGGTATAATGTGTGCCATCTTTTAAAATCTACCCACAACAACAAATATGCTATCACTCCCCTTCTTTGTTCGAGGTAAACCTAAAATAAAGTCCATAGATATATCCTCCCAAGGAACACTAGGTACATGCAAAGGCATATATAAACCATGAGGATTGAGTCGCGACTTAGCTTTTTGACATGTAGTGGAGTGAGCAACAAAATGCTCAACCTCCCGTCACATCTTTGGCCAGAAGAAATGTGTAGCAAGTACGTCCTCCTTCCTCGCGCCAATGTGTCCTGTTAATCCTCCTCCATGCCCATCCTGCAACAACAAAAGACAAACGGAGCTAGCTTGAATGCATAGCTTGTTCGCATGGAACACAAATCCATCATTAATGGCAAACTTGTTCCATGTTCTCCATTCTTTACAATTCTGCAAAGCATCTTTAAATTCAACATCATGCACATATTGATCTTTGATGGTCTCCAAACCAAATATTTTAAAGTCAAGTTGTGAAAGCATAGTACACCGATGAGACAAAGCATGAGCAATAACTTTTTTCTTTTCCCTTCTTGTGTGTTAATGACATAAGGGAAAGTTTGAATGAATTCAACCCATTTAGCATGTCTACGGTTCAGTTTTGCTTGACTATTAATATGTTTCAAAGATTCATGACTAGAATGTATAACAAATTCTTTGGGCCATAAATAATGTTGCCATGTTTTCAAAGTCCGAACAAGAGCATATAATTCCTTATCATAAGTAGAATAATTCAGACTAGGCCCACTCAATTTTTCAGAAAAGTATGCAATAGGTTTACGATATTGTAATAACACACCCCCTAAACCAATTCCACTAGCATCACATTCAAGCTCAAAAGTCTTATTAAAATGAGGAAGTTTGAGTAAAGAAGCATGTGTTAACTTATCTTTCAATATCGTGAAGGCTTCTTCCTATGCGGTACCCCAAGCAAAAGGCATATCCTTCTTTGTAAACTCATTGAAGGTGTAAGAATGTTGCTGAAATCACTCACAAAACGCCTATAGAAACCAGTGAGGCCAAGAAAACTCCGAACTTGTGTGACCGTTTTAGGCTACAGCCAACTATCAATAGTTTCAATCTTGGCTTTATGAACTTCAATTCCCTATGGAGTAACAACTTTGCCAAGAAAAGATACTCGGTTACCAAACAAATGTGCATAACTTAGAGCAATAAAACAACACATAAATGTTCCAAGTGTTCCTCCAAAGATCTGCTATAAATCAACATATCATCAAAATAGACTACCTCAAATCGTCCAATGAAAGCACGTAAAACCACATTCATTAATCTCATGAAAGTGCTAGGTGCATTAGTTAAACCAAAAGGAATGACTAACCACTCATATAATTCAAGCATAGTTTTAAATGTTGTTCTTCATTCATCTCCCAGTTTTATACAAATTTGATGGTATCCACTACGCAAATCAACTTTGGAGAAAATTGTAGAGCCGCTTAATTCATCAAGCATATAATCTAACCTAGGAATAGGATGATGTCGGATTTTGGGCTGTGCAAAACCCTAAGGATTCGAACACTTGGGCGTGTACGAAGGTCTCTCCCTGCTCAGCCTCGCCTAGCCCACTACTCGATGGAAACGACGAAGGACTCACTCGATGGCGAGGGTAACACATGACACAACAGTTTACCCAGGTTCGGGCCGCTGCGAAGCATAAAACCCTACTCCTGCTTTTGGTGGTTTGTCTCTCGCGGAGGTGGTGGATGAATTAGTACAGTGCTCTCGAGCCTCCGAAGGCCAAGTGGCTAGGTGTATTGTTCTACCGTCCGAATGAACTCCCTCTCTCAAGTATCCTACCCTCTCTGTTTATAGTGGAGTCCCGGATCCTCTTCCCTTGTAGCTTCGGCGGGAAGGGATCCCACAACGGCCAATTTTGAAGGGGAACACGGCAACATGCTCCCTTGCCCAAAGGTGGTCTTCGCGTGCAAAGTAACTGTCCGCGCTGCAGAGATGGGCCCGAGGGTGACGTTCGCCCTACTGGCGGGTGGCGGCGGCTTTATTGCACCAGAAGGGAAACCTTTGGAAGATGCCTTTGGAACTCCTGTATGCTCCCGCCTCCTTTGCACAAAAGGGGAAACTGCCCCGTCCTGCCATCTGCTGCTCACTTGTCCTTTCCTGGTGTCACCCTTGACTCGTTTTGCTCGACCTTGCCTTGGAATATCCGCCGCTCCGGAGGGGTCTTGAGGAGGTCCCATGCGGGTCTTGATGTCGCTCTTCCTCGCGAGGCTTGGCCCCTCAAGAGGGCCTTGTCCAAGGTGGTGCTGTTCTAGTTGGTCTTGGGTCGCTGAGGTGGGTCGGCCCTAGGCCACAGGCAGGCAGGTCTAGGTATCCCCATTCCCAGAACGCCAACAGTAGCCCCCAGGCCCGCGGAGTGCTCGGGTTGGCTTAGGGGTGGAGCCCCGGGGAGCACCATGAGGCGCCGTGGGACCCCAAATGCATGTGGGCCAGGGCGGCATGTGTCACGCGGCTCGTCCCGGGTCCTCCTTGTCCTCTATGTCTGCCCTTATTATTAGGTGCCATGCTTGTAACTTCGGTGCCTTATTGCTTTCCTTCTTCCATACTCGCCCTTCTTCTTTGGTCTCGGACTCCAACCGGCGCCTTCCAGGTCCAGCGCCGCATAGTTCCTTGCCAGTTAAGCAATGACGCCCGCCAGCAAGCGGAAGCCAGAGTGGCATGGTCCGGCCCCAGCTTCTCCGCTCTTGGACTGCGCCCTCTCCAAGGACGCGGATCTCGTCCCCGTGCTTCCATTGACCACGGCCGAGTCTAGCAAGCACTGGAGAACCCTAATTTGGCCTAGCGTCGTAGAGGAGCGGCCTGCGCCCGGGGTGGTATACCCCTTCTTCCTCCACAATATCTATGCTGGGCTAGTGCCGCCTTTCTCCCGGTTCTTCACCGCTATCTTTGACCACTATGGGATCCAAGCCCTTCATCTCCAGCCCAACTCCATCTTGCTTCTGTCCGTCTTTGCTTTCTACTGTGAGGCTTTTGTTGGCGTGCACCCTTCGGTTGCCCTCCTCCGCCACTTCTTTAGCTTGCGCCTGCATGACGACGCTCATTTGTCGGCATGCGTTTCTATCGTGGCGGCCCAGAGCGGCAACATGCTCTTGATGGTCGGGAAGAAGGTGGATAACTTTAGGCACTGCTGGGTCCATATGTTCCTCAAGGATGCCAACCCTCGGCTGGAAGAGCCAGAGGAGTTGCCGGAGAAGACATCCCCGTGGAGCTCGGCGAAGCTCTCCGACCCTCCGGTTGTGCCCGTGCTAGAGTGCTTTTCCTGCGACATCAGTGCCAAGAGGCTGACCGGGGGAATGATAGTGAAGGAGTTCCTGGCGCAGTGCTTGGCGCCTCTCCACGCACACTCCAGGCCCGTATGGGAGTACCGGGCTGGAGACGACAAGCTCGGGCTTCGGTCCCGGGACCTCCCCACAGAGGACCTGAGCAGGGCCGTGCCAATTTTTCTGGGCGGCGACCCTGGCGACCTTACCGAGGCCCTGGGTCCGTTATACCGTCGTGACAGTCGGGTCGACCTGGTCGCTGTGATGCCTGTCTTCAACGAGCGGGGGCTCCTCCTGGTTGAGGGCTCCGGCCCGGTGGAGGTGTCATCCGGCGACACCTCCGGTGAAGGGGACTCGGGGAATACCGTCGACGACCGTGCGACAAGCGTGCCTGTCCTGTCGCAATCCGTCCTTCTGCGCGAGCTTGAGGATGATGATGCCATTGGTGATACCTCCGTCGGGATCCCCTCGCGCCTATCCAGGGCCTCCAGGGGGCCCGTGCTGACCCCACACGCCACGCGGTGTGCATGCGTGCTTGCTTCTCGGAAGCTCAGGGCTGAGCCGCCCCGGCGCGCCCCGCCTCTGCCAGCGGGAGATCCAAGGCGTCGAGGTCGCCGGGGCGGAGAGGAGGAAGAGATGGCGCGATGTCGTAGAGTAAGTTACCTGCTTTGGCACGCCTTGTGTGTCTATTGTCTGTGCTTGGCTGATTTACTCCTTTTCACTTGACGTCCAGGGATGTCGTCTCACCAAGGGCGAAGAGGAAGAAGACGGTCGTCAAGCTGAAGGCGACTCCCGACGCCCCGCCTGCTCTCGTCGGTGCGTTGCCGTCTGCGGGTGTGGAGGAGGAGGTTTGTGGTGCGGCCTTCCTGGCCTTGTTCGTCGAGCCCCCCGAGCCCCCGAAGCATCCTAAAGCGACCGTGGGGATGCCGCTGCCCGGGGGGCACGCCTACGAGTGTCCTCAGGCTCCTGGGGTGTTGATGCCTGCAATTGTTGAGCAGTTTTCGGGGCCCATTGTTCTTCGTGGCGCTGCTCCTCCGGTAGAACCACCCGTGCCAGCGCTCGACACTCTTCAGGAGGAGGTCCAGAAGACCCTGGTACTCACCCAAGGTGTCTTGGATTCGGCATCCACCACCCTATGTGACGTTGAAGTGGAGATGAGGAAGGTCGAGAGGGAGGCCGAGGCCACCCGTGCCGCGTAGGAGAAGGCGCTGAAGGAAGCCTAGGCGGCTTTCGAGCACCGCGAAGAGGTGGAAGCCCGCCTGAACGTCCTCCAAGGAGAACAAGCCAAGCTCGTCGAGTAGTGTCGCTTGTAGGGGGACGAACTTAAGTCCCACGAGACCAAGCTCGCCGCCCGGGAGGGAGAACTGTCCCAGGAGGCGAGCAGCCTAAACACGAAGCAGGCTCGCTTGGAAGAGCAGGAGAAAGAGCTAGCCTCAAGGAAGGCCCTCCTTGACGCCGGGGAGAAAGCTCTCGCCACGGCCAAGGCGAGGAAGACCATGGAGCTGGCCTGCTTCCCTAACGTTGAGCTCGGGCTTCACGCGGCGCTCCGCTCCCTCTGCCGGGATTAGTTCGATGAGCCTCTGGCCACCCTGGAGGGCGGGTTTCCCGCGCTCGCGAAGAGGCTCCTCACGGCGCTGGATATCACCCTCGTGCAGGTGGACAAGATCTTGGACAACGAGTGTCGTGACCTTTTCTTCGCGGTTGCGACTCGCATGTTCAGCCATCTTCATCTTCGCGAGCCGGAATTTGATCTAAGCACCATGATTGTGTCGGTCCCTACCAAGGCCCACGACAGCACCGCGGAGGTCGTGAAGGGCCCTGTGATGGTGTTGGTGAAGAGGTTCGCCGGCGTCGCAACTCCTTCGTCTCCAGGTGCCGCCAAAGCCGATGACGGGGAAAACGATGCCTCTAACATCGACGAATAGCCCCCTACGATGGTGGCGACCAGCAGCGGCTCCTTCTGATTTCCAATCCCAGTTAGTTTCCTGCAATGCACATCGTACCTCGCGGAGGCGTTAAAATTATTTGCGTTTTTATGAACTTGGTCACGGTTTGTAATAACTGAATGCTTGAATGTTTTCCTCGCCCTGCTCCTATCATGTTTGTTGTGTTACTCTACCCCGGCAGGGCCCGCCCCGCGTGTACCTCCCCGTGATTGGACCGACCGGAAACCAAGGACGTCCCAAAGGGGGAAGGGGCTACGAGCGCAGTTAGGCCCCTGAGTTGCGATGCTCAAGGGTCCCCCTTAACGTATGAGTGACTCCAATGTTCCTCCTAAGAAGCCGGTAATTTGAGACTCTCGAACTCCTTCAGCACTCTGCGTCTGCAGGTTCCACCACGCGCATACCTCCCTGTGGTTGAACCGACCGGAAAGGGCGGCTCAAAAGAGAAAAGGGCTATGCGCATAGTCCAGGCTCCTGAGTCGCGATTCTCACGAGTCCCCTTGACGTACAAGTGACTCGAGTGTTCTTCCTAAGGGATTCGAAGTGATTTGTCGAGCGCAGTGGGCTTTGCATTGGTAGGGCCCGCCCCACGCGTACCTTCCCATGATTGAACCGTCCAAGGACGGTCCAAAGGGGGAAGGGCTACGGGCAAAGTTAGGCCCCTAAGTCGCGATGCTCAGGGGTCCCCCTTGACGTGCGAGCGGCTCCGTACCTTCAGTTATTTTCCCCACATACTGGGTGTGGGCAAAGTCGCGGGTGGACCATGTTGATCTCCTTGCCGGTGACGGTTGTGTTGGTTCCATCTGTGGGCACAGTCATTGGCGGACTACATTGGTGCCAGCTGAGGGCGTAGTCATTGGCGGAATGCATTGGTGCCAGCTGAGGGCGTAGTCATTGGCGGACTATGTTGATTGCCCCTATTTGTACCCAACGTGGAGCATAGGTCTTCCACTAGGCGTGGGGTGGACCCCTTCGCTTCCTCGGGGAGCCCTGGGTCTATACAACCTCGGCTCATCATTACGTGAGAGTGTCACGGTGGGGGTGTATATGGGAGGTCGCAAGGACGCTTTGGCCTCGCGAGTGTCCCTACCCCCGAGTCATTGGTGGAGTGAGCTTCTCCCCAGCGCAAAGCATAGGTCTTCCACTAGGCGTGTGGTGGACCCCTCCGTGTCTTCGGGGGGCCCTAGGCGTATACAGCCTCGGCTTGTTATTACGTGAGAGTGTCATGATGGTGGTGTATTTGGGAGGTCGCGAGGACGCTATGGCCTCGCTAGTGTCCCTACCCCTGAGTCATTGGTGGACCGAGTTGATTTTCTTTGGGTCATTGGCAAACCCTTCTAACTTCTTCTTCTTTGGGAGCAAGGCTGCGTATCTGCACAGACAAACTTCGACCGGAGCCCCCAAATAGGGGGCCGACCGCCCGACAATATAAGCAAGGCAGAACATTAGGATTCTGAATGGGTGAAACTAAACAACCAAACGATGCATAAACGATAGTAGCAGCTGGAGGAGTGTCCTGAGCTTGGAGGGACCACATGGCCCCGGGGGTGCCCTCGGACGGGGTGAACCAAAAAGTTACCTGGCAGCAACCAACAAAAAGTCACCTGGCGGCCGTTCCACTGAAGTACCGAAGGCGCCGTTATCGCTTGATCTCCTATCTCCACGGTCGCGACCCTCACGGGTCCGTCGCCTCCCGAGGCTCGGGGCCTTCGCTTGGCCCGAGCATCTCCTCCTCTTCCTCGTGGTGCCCCAGCAGGCGGGGTATGAGCCTGGCCCTCTGGATCCTCTCGTAGGTGGCAGCCGTGTTCGTCAACCCGAAGGGCATGAAGGCATTGGCGCCCGGGTACTCCCACCGGTAGCTAGCCACCGTAGGCCAGAAGGGGCTGCGTGCCGCAGCTATGTTGGTTGCGGGCACGTTGATGCAAATGCGGGTCCGGTCAACCGTGCCGACGACGACGACTTCGATTGGTAGTGTAGGGCAATCACCGCGTCATATGGCTTGGACCTCTCGAAGTTCTTGGATCATTCTAATGACGGATTCACGGGAGCTAGGTGGACGTGCTGCGGAGCTCGTCCTCGGGATGTGCTCGGACGCCGCCCCCACCTCACTGATCAGGTCAGGGACCTCCCCGGTGGGAGCCCCCAGCCCTGACCCAAGGGGGGTGCCAAGCGCGCATCCCTATGCGATAGGGGCATGGCCCCGTCCTCCGGCATGGAGCCCGAAGCCCCAAAGCGCTCCGTGGGGAGGGGCTCCTTCTTCTTCTTGTGTGGGTCCTCGCGAGGCAGCTCGTCTTCTTCATCGTCCGAGCGTTCCGCCACCGCCACGCGGTAGGCACGCTCCAATGCACAGATGACATCCTTCTCATGGCAGGGGATGGTGAGGACATTGTAACCATGGTGGATCACTACCATGAACTTGGCGAGCGCGGAGTACCCGAGGATTGCGTTGTATGGCTGGTGAATGTGCGCAACGTCGAAGACGATGATCTCAATGTGGTAGTTCTTGCGCTCGTCGAAGGTGACGGGCAGATGCCCTTGCCCAATGGGCACAGTGGACCCCTCTGTTACTCCTGAGAAGGGTTTGGTCGGCATGAGCTCCTCGTATGGCAGCTGGAGTTTCTCGAAGGTCTCGACTGAGAGGACGTTGAGCCCTTCTCCACTATCAATGAGGGTCTTGGTGACGAGGACGTTGCTGATGGTCAGGGTGCACATCATTGGGAGCTTGACGGCCATGAACGAGCACCTGAGCTGGTCACTTGGGTCGATAGCGATGGTGGTCTGGGACCAGTTGAGGGGACGCACTGCCTCTGGCCTCGGGAGGGCGGCATTCACCTCCCGGGCAAACTGCTTGAAGGTACGGCTGGAGGCTGGGGGTCTGGGCACCGCCCAAGATGGAGGCCACTGCCCTGGCCTACTGGAACCCCCCAGCCCAGTCGTCCTGCATGTCTTCATCCCTCCTCCTAGGTGGCGGAGGCAACAGGGGCAGCCCGGCATCCCGAGGGCGAGCCTCATGAGGTTGACCGCGTCGTTGCTCCTCATGAGGGTTATCACGCCAGCGGTCCTCCTGAGGCTGGCCACGCCAGGGGTCCTCCCGAGGCTGTTCACGCCATCCCTGCCGCGGCTCATGGTCATCCCAGCGGCCCCCATTGTAGCCTCCTCCACGCACGGGGCTTATGTCAAACTGTCCGGGGTGCTGATACGTCTCAAACGTATCGACTTCTCCAAACACTTTTGCTATTGTTTTGGCCTCTTTCTTGCATGATTTGAACGAAACTAACCCGGACTGATGTTGTTTTCAGCACAGTTGCCTGTATGGTTTTCTCGTGTGCAGGAAAATGAATATTTAGATGTCCCGGAAAAATCCCATAAAAGTAGAGAAAATCCACGCACCGGGAGGGACCATGGGCCAGAAGATGGGCCACAGGGGAGCCACATGGCCCCTAGGCGACCAGCTGGAGCGGCCTGCCCCCTGGCTGCGCCGGGAGGCCGCTTGGCTAGGGCCCACCCCCTCTGGTTCCCTACTCTGGCTCCTATTTTTACCCGTGACGAGGAAATTCCAGAACAGGATTCGTTTTGCAAGTTCTCGATGCGAAGCCGCCGCCACCCTCGGTTCTTCTTCGGGAGAGCTAATCTGGAGGCTGTTTTGGCCTCCGGAGTGGGGAAATTGTCGCCATCGTCATCACCATCACCACTCCATCATCCTTCCATGCCTTCTCCCATCATGTGTGTGTAATTCTGTGTTGTAGGTGAAGGGGATGAGAGAGATTGGATGAGCTAGGTCATGTAATAGTTCGTCGGATTATTGGGGGCATGTTGCCTATCATCTACTATGGTGTTTATCATCTTTGCTACTACTTGTTACTCTTAATGCTTGTCACTTTGGGCCCAAGTGCCATGATTTCAGATCTGAATACCTTATGTTTTCATGAATATATTTGTGTTCTAGATCATATCTATGAGTAGTATGCACCTATTATAGTCCGGAACCGGCGATCCCAATGGTGACAGCTCGGGACACCAAAGGGGGTGTGTTATAGTTTGAGGATCCCATGTATCCATTGATTGTTAATGATTTGTTCCGGTGCTCTTTGACAGGAGCACCTTAATCTCCATAAGTTCCTTTTGGCCCCGTTGATAACCGGATGGTAGGAAAAAAGATGTTGTGCAAGTTCTTATTGCAAGCACGCACGACTACCTCGGGATACATGCCTAATGTTTGATATATTCCTAGATTATCATTACTTTTCTATGTGCCTTTCCCCAAGTTAAATCCATGATATCTCTCATCCATTACCAACCATCCATCTCCTTAGCCTATAGTGTTTTAATCCTACTAGTTACAGGTTACTTTACTTTCACCGTTTTACTTTCGTTGCTTTGCCACTTTTATTTCCGTTGCCGCCGTCACTTCCATATCACCGTTGCTACTAATATTTCTTCGCCAAGCAAGTATCTTTCAGGTGCGATTGAATTGACAACTCAACTGTTAAAGCTTATAAATATTATTTAGCTCCCCTTGTGTCGAATCAATAAATTGGGTTAACTTACCCGCGAAGACTGTTGCGATCCCCTACACTTGTGGGTTATCAAGAACTTTTTCTGGCGCTGTTGCCGGGGAGCATAGCTTTATTTACAAGTCTACTTGGAGTTATTTTTGCTTGCTGCGATTTATTCACTATGGGTAAGATAGGATACCCCGAGGTTCCAATTTTACCATCCACTACGTGAAAAGGTACCGTTCTTAGCCCTAGCGCTACGCTCTATTCACCTTCCATTATGAGTAAGTTTGCTTCACCACCATTACATGCTGACTCTACTGAGTCTGTTACTATGCCTGATATTTTGATGATGCTTCCACTACTATTGATGAGCCTGGTTTACTTGGTTATTTTATTGAGTCTCAGATCGCTAAGGCTGCTAAGGAGTCTCAAATTGAACTTCCTGTTACACGCTACCCCGTTGGTAGATCTTTTGGTTACCCAGACTTGAGTGGTCTCAAGGAAAGAATTCTTGATGATGATTATATTGAACTTGATGATGATTTATGCAGGGAACTTACAAAGTGTGCTGACTCTGACCCTACTTCTATTAAGAAGCTGCTTGAAAAGCATTCTATGGAGAACAAGTTTACTCCTAATCCTAAGTTTGCTTCATCTCCTATTTGCATTGAGGATGCTAATTTTGATTTCTCTGTTGATCTTTCACTTATATCCATAGTTGAAGCTGACCCTTTTTATGGCGGAGAAGATGACGATGCTATTGCACACCTTACCAAACTCACTGAGTTGGGCGGCTTATTCACTACAGAGGACAAAAAGAGAAATTATTATGTTACTAAGCTACTTCCTTTCTCCTTGAAGGAAGATGCTAAAACATGGTATGATGCACTACCATGTGGTTCCATTAAGAGTCATCAAGACTTAGCTCAATCCTTTGTTGCTAAATATTTTCCTGCTCATAAGCAACACGCTGCTTTACAAATAATTTATAACTTTAAACAATTGCAGGATGAGCACCTCCCTAAAGTTTGGGGGAGGTATTGCACTTTGCTTAAGGCTAGACCGGTACATGAAATTCCGAAGAATGAATTGCTTGATATATTTTATGCTAGTCTAATCGATGAATCTAGAACCTATTTGGATAGTTGTTTTGGTTGTGTTTACAGGGAAAGAACACCCGACGATGTCGAAGAATTAATGGGCAAGATAGCTAAGAATCATGATGATTGTTCCGTTCCAGAACCACCTCCATCACCCAAGAAGAGAGGTATGCTTTTCTTGAGCCCAGAAGTTATTCAAGAAGCCAAGAAGTCTATGAAAGAGAGAGGTATTAAAATTGAAGATGCGAAGAATCTACCTCCTATTGAGGAATTATGTGAGCCTACCACTCACCCACCTATGGTAGAGGTACACTCTCTTTTAGAATTCAATGCAAGTGACATCCCTCATGGTAAGCCTCCTGATCAATGTTTAGATGAGCTTGATAATATCATTGTCAAGCAAAATCACTTTAATGAGCGGATTCAAAGCCAATTGCATGATAATTCCCTTGCTATCAAAAGTTTGCTTGATGTTTTAAGTAGAACTGTTAATGATGTTAAAGGTCTTGTTAAGCATTTTCATATGGTTCAAACTCAGCTTGAACAAATTTCTAATGTGCAAAAAGATTTGCTTGCTATCAAATCCAAACAAGTTGATATGCACGCATATGGTATAAAGACCCGAGGTCGTACACATACCCAGGACCCCCTTTAGCCGGAGGGGCATCCAAAGAGGATCGAGCAAGAATCTCAATTGCACGAAGAAGACATTGTCAGCTCCCCGAAGAAGAAGAAGAAACACAAGGAGGCTGACAACTCCAATGATCCCATAATTGATGAAGAACCTATTGTTGATCCTAATAGTATATCTATTTCCGATGCTTAAACTGAAGATGGTGCTGAACCGGATAAATATAATGAGAAGATTGACCCTCCTGAGATACGAGAAGAAGAAGAACCAGACAAGCACAAAAGATATACCAGAGAAGATTTTGTTGTAAGAAAACATGGGAAGGAAAGAGAACCATGTGTGCAAAAATACATGCCCTTCCGAGGTAAGTCCTTCAAAACTAAAGAAGAAGAGCATTACAATAAACTTTGTGAATGGATGAAACCTCTTTTTCTTCAAATTCCTTTGAGCGATGGTATTAAGTTGCCTCTGTACTCAAGGTATATGAAAGATATTGTTACTAAAAATAGAGAAGTTCCCAATGAGGTAATATCTACTATGCTTGCTAATTACTCTTTCGGTGGCAAGATTCCTTAGCATCTTGGTGATCCAGGTTTACCCACCATTCCTTGGTCCATAAAAAATAAGTATGTCAGAACTGCTTTGTGTGATCATGGTGTAGGAGTGAGTGTTATGCCTTTCTCTCTTTACAAAAGGATTTGTCTAGATAAACTAGTCCCTAGAGATATCTCTCTTCAAATGGCTGATAAGTCAACAACCGTCCTTGTAGGTATTTGTGAGGATGTTCCCATTGAAGTTGCTAATTTCTTGATCCTTACTGACTTTATTGTGCTTGACATGCCCGAGGATAGGAGCATGTCTATTATTCTTGGTAGACCTTTTCTTAACACCGCAGGTGCTATTATTGATTGCAATAAAGGAAAGGTGACTTCCAACGTTAATGAGAAGGAGCACACGGTATATTTTCCGAAGAAGATTGATAAAAGGCATGGCCTTAACTCTATTGAGAATATTGAGACCGTGAAGGTTGGAGAGTGGGATTGTCCTCTACATGTGCACCACAAATACAAAACCATTATGGTGGGGACAATATCCACTAAGATAAAGGTACCATGATTGCTTTATAAGAAGTTAAACTTTTTTGCTCAAATATAACACCTATTTGGTAGTAAGACTTGATCAGTCTTGCTAACAAATATGTTTTATATGAGTAAAAAGAGAAGCTTGTTATGTTTTCATTCCCTTTATCTTTCATCCTCCTTGCAGTACCAAAGTTTTATGTTTTTGAAACTTCATATGTTTAACTATTGTTTCGAGTTACTGGAAGTTTTGCAGCTTTCAATATTTCGAAAAAAAATTCAAAAGTGAAGTTGTCAAAAAAATTCCATAAAATTTAAAATAAAAATTTCCATCGGAAAAGTGACGCAGGGGCACGTGGGGCCAGCCAGGGGGGGCACCCTCTGTCTAGGCGTCCAGCTGGCGCGGCCTGCCCCATGGCCGCACCAACAAGTCGTCTGGGCCCGCTTGGGCCCCTTTCCAGGTACTTCTTCCTCCCTTCTCTCTCTCACTCCAAAAATCCCAATCTTTCTGCTAGAGCTCGAGTTCTTGTTGTTCTTGGTGGCAAATTTCGATCTCTCTCTACGACCCATCATTTGCATTGAGAATTTGAGCATTTTATCCCTGGTATGTGACTCCTCCACTCCTCCAATTAAAATTTTGTTTGGTGGTCTTATTTGTGAGTATTTAGGAGTTCTTGGTGTTGTTCATATGAGCTTACTTGCATGCCTAGAAATTTATTTCTGAAGTTTTGATGCAAGCTTATGCATAAGGGGAGTGAGTAGAATAGTTTGCTCCAACTCATTTTTGCTTAAACCTCCATTTTTGTGATGAACCAAAAATTTCAGAAATGAGCTTGTTTGGAAAGGTAAAGGGATGGCTTGGGAAGAAGAGACCCGAGCCTACTGATAGATTAACTAGAGTTGCAGCTTCATCCTCTACTCTGAGGACAAGTTACAATGATGATATCGTGCCACCGGAACTGTTCCACAAGACGGACACGACACGTGCCATGGCATACCCATGTTCATATTTTCTTATGGAGGGAGGTATACAGAATGAGTTTCACAACATCTGTGCAGCTGCAGGTTTGAAACATCTCGTAACACGACGTGTGCAACAGTATCCAAAAATCACCTATTATTTTGTCAACTGGTTTAGATATAATGATAAAACTTCCATGATTGAATTCAGATTATATGAGGATGTATTTACCATGTCTTTGGCAGAACTTTGTGATATTATAGGTGTGCGGAATGTTGGGAAGACGACCAAAATGAAGGTTCATCCATAAGAGCTGAAATCCCTATCTGCTTCCCTTAGAAGTAAAGACCCGCGAGAAATTCATCGGGGGAAGATCTCGAGCATCTTGTTTCCCCACATCAGGTATTTTGCATATTATATTGCTCGAGGGGTGTTAGCTCGTGGCAACACGAGCAACATTTCGGCTCCGGATCTCGCTATCTTGGGAGCCGCCCTCTTAGGAGATAATACGTATAATATTGGTGCTTTGATTGCCCGTCGCCTCGTCGCTAACAGCGGAAAGGGTCTCACTTTGGTGGCTTTTATGCCACACTTATCCTCGACCATCTCGGGTGCATAGTGCGCACGGATGATACGCCTTTTTCATTCATAAGCTTTGATCTTACAACTATGAAGAGGCATGAGTTTGTTACTAGGACTTCTGAGTTTGGTAGCCTTGTTTATATGATGAGATTTGGCGATCTTACTACTCGCGAGATCTGTCTACCTGCACCACTTTTGTTTGATTACACTAGCAGGAACGAATGGTCTTTCACCTCGACTGAGCTGGACGAATTCGTGATCCAGCAGCAGTTCCACAACCCCATGGAGGAGGTTGTTCCCGAGGAAGAAGAACCTTCTCCTTGGGAGGCCAGCTGGGCATCAGTGTACACGCCCGAGGATTCGTATGATTCTTGGAGCCACCAGTACCACTCCAGAGCTGGAGGAAGCTCCTGGATCCCGAAGTAGCCAAGCTCAACTTAGGCCAAAATCCTAAGCTTGGGGGAGTACGTATCCTTCTCCCCTTTCAATGTATCATCCGTAGTTTCCTTTTTATGTCTTTTTGGAGTTTTTGTCTGTTCTTCTTTGTTCTTTCTTTGCAAAAACAACAAAAATATTTCTCGTTTCTTTTGTTTTTCGTTTAACCTTTGGAAAACCCAAAAAGATTTCTTTTCCCTCTTTAGTTTGCTTTGTTTGCAGAGTCCAGCTCGCGTCCATGGTTGCAATTGCACTTGATTATATCTTTCTACGTTTGATCGTGCAAGTGACGATGCAATAATGACGAAGATCGACGGAAGGGATGCAACAAGGAAAGCCGGTATGAACTCTGTTTGTTTCTACTTTTGTACATATGCATGTACTTATGATATAGAGACCAGCTTGTAGCGACATAGTGCTATGATTACAACGCTTTCCCAGTAGTTCACGCTTTCTTTGTGACTAGTCTCAAATAGCTGGAGTGCATAATGTGTTATTGAAATAATTTTCATACATTGCATTGTTCATGGTTTGGCATATTAGAGTGGTATTTCCCTTCGGAGAGTTTTTGAATTGACTTGGCACATGCTTACACATGTTTATGACTAAAAGTCTATCAAGCCTTGACGATTTTTTTATTTCAGAATAGTTATATTGCTTTCATGCCCAATTCAATGTTGCTTTGTCGCTCTGCATGATTATGACTATTATTGCTCTCTAGTTGGTCGCTTCCCCGTGTTTTGCTAGCCTTCGATTGTATTAAGCGGATTGACTGCTTGTGCATCCAAATCCATAAAACCAGTTGTGCCATATGAGTCCACCATATCTACCTATATGCAGTATTTATGTGTCGTTCTAAGTAAAATTGCATGTGTCGTATTCTAAATTTTCAAGTGAATATTTTGTTTTGTATGCCCTAATCGCTCATGAAGTGACTAGGGGCTACCAATATCTTCCATGCTAAGTAGGTTATTCTCAAGATATGTGTTCATTCACTATCATTCACGAGAAAGTGGCTGGTAAGCGGGATGTCGAGCTCCATTCTCAGAGGTAAACCAAATTTAATGAAACAAAACTCCCCCATGATGGTTGTTTGTATGGACGGTACCCGTGGATTCGACCCGCCGTGGAGTGTGATTGATTGGTGGAGGGGGAGTTAAAACTTTACTTTTCTGTTTGGGAACCGCCTATAATGTATTTACCATGGAAGATATTGAGATTTCTTAGTTCTTACGTTGACAATGAAAGCATGCCATTCAAAATGTTGATTTATCTCTGTTTTAAAGCTCAAAATCTGGCACCTCTGCAACTCAATGCTTCCCTCTGCGAAGGGCCTATCTATTTTACTTTTCTATTGAGTCATCCTCTTCTTATAAAAAACACTAACTATAGAGAGCATAATTGTTATTCTGAGTATAATGTGCATTATCCCAAAGCATCGCATTCTCTTCTGCATGATTTATATATTGCTTATTCTGAAATATTTATTTGTAGTCTCCTTTAATACTCCCAAGGAGCGTCTGCATTTATGTTTTGCTTCACTCATGGGGGCTAATGAGATACCACTCTAGTATTTCCAAGTCATGTGCATTGTGTTCTCGCTATGATTTTCAGTTACATATTATTCTTTCTTAGTTGTTTGAAACACTTTACATGATTGCACGATTGCTTCGTGTATTGTTTTTGTAGCATTACTGCAATACTTGTTGGACTTATCCGTAGTGCACGCTTATATACATCTGATGAAGCAAAAGAGTTTGTCAAAGCTTTCTTTGTCGCGTTCAGTTTGTTAAAATGAATTGCTTGAGGACAAGCAATATGCTAAGCTTGGGGGATTTGATACGTCTCAAACGTATCGACTTTTCCAAACACTTTTGCTATTTTTTGGCATCATTTTTGCATGATTTGAATGAAAGCAGAGCTGCCTATATGGTTTTCTTGTGTGCAGGAAAATGGATATTTAAATGTCCCGGAAAATCCCATAAAAATAGAGAAAATCCACACACCGGGAGCGACCATGGGCCAGAAGATGGGCTAGAGGGGAGCCACAGGCCCCCCAGGCGACCAGTTGGCGCGACTGTCCCCTGGCCGCGCCGGGAGGCCGCCTGGGCAGGGCCCATCCCCTCTGGTGCCCTACTCTAGCTCCTATTTTTACCCATGATGAGGAAATTCCAGAACATGATTCGTTTTGCAAGTTCTCGATGCAGAGCCACCGCCACCCTCGGTTCATCTTCGGGAGAGCTAACTGGAGGTTGTTTTGGCCTCCGGAGAGGGGAAATCATCGCCATCGTCATCACCATCACCACTCCATCATCCTTCCATGGCTTCTCCCATCATGTGTGAGTAATTCCCTGCTGTAGGTGAAGGAGATGGGAGAGATTGGATGAGTTAGATCATGTAATAGTTCGTCGGATTGTTGGGGGCATGTTGCCTATCATCTACTATGGTGTTTATCATCTTTGCTACTACTTGTCACTCTTAATGCTTGTCACTTTGGGCCCGAGTGCCATGATTTCATATTTTAATACCTTATGTTTTCATGAATATATTTGTGTTCTAGATCCTATCTATGAGTAGTATGCACCTATTATAGTCCGGAACCGGCGATCCCAATGGTGACATCTTGGGACACCAAAGGGGATGGGCTATAGTTTGAGGATCCCATGTATCCATTGATTGTTAATCCTTTGTTCCGGTGCTCTTTGACAGGAGCACCTTAGTCTCCATAAGTTCCTTTTATCCACGTTGATAGCGGGATGGTAGGACAAAAGATGTTGTGCAAGTTCTTATTGCAAGCACGCACCACTACCTCGGGATACATGCCTAATGTTTGATATATGCCTAGATGATCATTACTTTTGTATGTGCCTTGCCCCAAGTTAAATACATGATATCTCTCATCCATGACCAACCATCCATCTCCTTAGCCTACAGTGTTTTAATCCTACTAGTTAGAAGTTACTTTACTTTTGTCGTTTTACTTTTGTTGCTTTGACACTTTTAGTTTCGTTGCCGCCGTCACTTCCATATCACCGTTGCTACTAATATTTTGTTGCGAAGCAAGCATCTTTCAAGTGTGGTTTAATTGAGAACTCAATTGTTAAAGCTTATAAATATTCTTTGGCTCCTCTTGTGTCGAATCAATAAATTGGGTTAACTTACCCACAAAGACTATTGCGATCCCCTACACTTGTGGGTTATTAGGCACCAGTTGAAGTGCTCAGCACGGACCAAATGGAGTTCTTGACACTTAGAGGTATCATGGCCGATGGTGCCATGGAAGATGCACGTCGGGCCCCCTCCGGACGGGCGCTCTCCCCCTCGGACATGCTTCGCCTCAGGCTCAGCGGCGAGCACCACTGGGGCCTTACGCTTCACCTCATTGGATTTGGCTTTCTTCTCTTCTGGGTCCGCTGCCTGGGGCCCGAGGAGCGACAGGTGTCCTTCTTCAGCCTTGGCGCATTTGCTTTCCAAGTTGAACATCTCTAGTGCGGTGCTCATTTCATCGTTCATGGCGAGCTTTTCCTTCATGTTGAGGTCGGTGACTCTGTCGGAAAAAGCCGAGATGACGGCTTCGTCCGATGCCTTGTGGATCTTGAAGGGCATAACTGTGAAGTGTTGTATGAACTTGCCCAGGGTCTCTCCTTCCTGCTGCTTGATGCGTCGCAGGTCATTCACGGTGGGGGCGAGGTCGCGGGTGCCCTGGAAGCTGGCGATAAACTGCTCGCGCAGGCCGTCCCACGAGCTGATGGATGCCTTCGGGAGGTTGAGGAGCCAAGAGAGTGCGCCGCCCTTGAGCGCCATTGCGAACCAACACGTCATGATTTTGTCGCCTCCTCCAGCCACCCTGATGATCAGCATGTAGAGTTGCAGGAACTCAGCCGTGTCTTGGGTGCCATCGTAACGCGGGGGGAGGTCCGGCTTGAACTTGCAGGGCCATGCAGCGGGGTAGAGCTCGGGGCGATAGCAAGGCACCCCACCGGTCCAATTGGTGCGGTACGTGCGGGGGCTGCCAGGTCTTGTTGATCCATGGGGTCTGCTTCGAGCGGGGCGTGCTCACAACACGGGATTTGTAGCTCCAGGCGAGCGCATACATTGGCGTGCGATCGGTGAATCATCTGGCAGCTTGCTTCATCTCCGGGTCCCGCCCTGGGTTCACGAGGCCGGGCACGGGGTCACGCTTCCTGCCTGGGCTCAAGGTCCGCGACACGCCGCGGGGGTGTGGGTGGCGTGTCTTGTTCTTCGTTGATCGCCAGGGACGGCTGATAACCCACAAGTATAGGGGATCGCAATAGTTTTCGAGGGTAGAGTATTCAACCCAAATTTGTTGAATCGACATTAGGGAAAGCCAAAGAATATTCTTGAGTATTAGCAGTTCAGTTGTCAATACAACCACACCTGAAAGATTTAGTATCTGCAGCAAAGTTTCAGTAGCAAAGTAGTCTGATAGCAACAATAGCAACGGTAACTGTAGTAGCAGTGACAGCAGTAGCGACAAAGTAACTTAGCAAGGACCAGTAAGAAAAATTTGTAGGCAATGTATCGGTGATGGATAATTATGTCGGATGACATTCATCATGCAACAGTTATAACATGGAGATATATGTAACTAGCTCGAGTTCGTCAATGTAATGTAGGCATGCATTCCGTATATAGTCATACGTGCTTATGGCAAAGAACTTGCCTGACATCTATTGTCCATCCCTCCCGTGGCAGCGGGGTCCTAATGGAAACTAAGGGATATTAAGGTTCTCCTTTTAATAGAGAACTGGCACAAAGCATTAGCGCTTAGTGAATAAATGAACTCCTCATACTATGGTCATCTCCGGGAGTGGTTCCGGCTATTGTCACTCCGGGGTTGTCCGGTCATAACACATAGTAGGTGACTACAACTTGCAAGATTGGATCAAGAACACACATATATTGATGGAAACATAATAGGTTCAGATCTGAAATCATGGCACTCGGGCCCTAGTGACAAGCATTAAGCATAGAAAAGTAGTAGCAACATCAATCTCACAACATAGTGGATACTAGGGACCAATCTCCATCAAAACGGGTAGCATAGATACCTCCATAAACATCGCCTTTAGTACGGTTTATGTTCAACCGTTGAGCCACTATAGCACCCAAGCTATAAGTTTTATCATTACAAAGGGCATCACGCAAAACCGCAAGGTCTGGGGAGCTAAGGGCCCCAGCTTTCCCACGCCCAATCAAACATTTTCCCATGAATAATGAGAAATACCGAAGCACGGGAAAATGTATGCTAGCAACTCTAGAGGAAGATACTCCTCTCTCCTCTCCTACAACAATAGTATCGATGAAAGCTTCCAAGTCCCGTGGACGAAGTTCATGAATATCCCCAACATAAGGTAATCTGCAAACATTGCAAAAATCCTGAAGTGACATGCGCTGGGGGATATCATATAACTTGAACTCAACCATAGGAGGACTCTTCATCGGATAGAAGTTAAAGCTTTGCACGAAAATATTAGTGAGGAGGAGGTATTGTGGACACTTATCTTCAACAAATGCGGTAAGGCCTGCGTTCTCCACCAAGTAATAAAAAATCCTCATAAAGACCGGCGGCACGTAAGAACACATCGCTTGGCCACTCGCATGCTCGAACTTCTGCAACTCGGGGAATAGGATACTTCGGTTTCTTCTTCTCATTTTCATCTCCCTTGGGGTCACGACTTGAAGAGCCTCTTAGGAACCTCCTCATCTTTTCCCTTTTCTTTCTCTGAAAATTTCTGAAATTTTTAGTGACTCGGAAGAAAAGTGAACGAGGCTCAACTAAACTCATAGCAACTACTCCTTCAAGTGCCTAGAGGCCATATCATGCTTCAAAACTACTTGGGACCAGCTAAAATTAGCATGCAAAGCTCAAGAACAAGGTCACCAAGGCAGCAAATATACGCGACGTATAAGGCACTAGAGCAAAAACTAATTGGACCAATGGAGGAGTCACATACCAAGGAGCAATTTCCTCAAAACAGTTTGGTGAATGGGGCTTTGCACAAGAAGATCGAAAATCGCAGCAAGAAGAGCAAGAACACGGGTTTGAGCTGTGGAATGATTTTTTTTTTAGGTAGGAGAAGGAGATGGGAGCTGGAATAAGTGGAGGGGGGGCTGTGGGCCCCACAAGCCTGGTAGGCGCGGCCAAGGGGGGTGTCCGCGCCTCCTAGGCTTGTGGCCCACTGGTGCATCCCCGTGACTAGCTCTTTCTCTCAAAATTTTTCAAAAATTCCAGAAAAAAAACATACTTGATTTTCAGGGCATTTGAAGAACTTTTATTTTCGGGACACTTTTCTAAGGGACGCAAAAAGCAGAAAACAGGAAAAACTAAAGCTAAATCTGTCATTTTTCTTCTAAACGGCCGAAGGTAAAAGTTCGGAACAGAGGTTTGTGACTCTTAGATTCATCCATCTCATGGTCATCAAAAGAAATCTGTCAATGAGGTTGATCAAGTCTCCTTGACAAACTTTTTTCGATTCGCATAAAACCGGAGAATTTTCGAATAGTCACTAGGTTACCTCAATGGGGATGTGCATATCCCCAACAAGTAAATAATACTTCATCTTGACAGTAGGTATTGGGCATTCAAAGCTCCCAATAAGAATCGATGAAGTTTTTTCAATAGCATTGATGCAATGTACTCGATATTGTTTCTTCGGAAAGTGCACCGTATGCTCATAATCATTGACATGGAAAGTGACATTGCCTTTGTTGCAATCAATAACAGCCCCTGCAGTGTTTAAAAAGGGTCTTCCAAGGATGACCGCCATGGCATCATCCTTGGGAATATCCAGAATAACAAAGTTCGTTAAGATGGTAACGTTGGCAATCACAACAGGCACATCCTCGCAAATGCCGATAGGGAAAACAGTTGATTTGTCTGCCATTTGCAAGAAGATTTCAGTGGGTGTCAAGTTATCCAATTCAAGTCTACGGTAAAGAGAGAGAGGCATAACACTAACACCAGCTCCAAGATCACATAAAGCAGTTCTAACGTAGTTGCCTTTAATGGAGCAAGGTATAGTGGGCACTCCGGGATCAGCTAGTTTCTTAGGAGTTCCACCCTTGAAGGTGTAATTGGCAAGCATGGTGGAAATCTCAACCTCACGTATCCTCCTTTTATTAGTCACAATATCCTTCATGTACTTAGCATAAGGAGACATTTTGAGCATATCTGTCAAACGCATTTGCAGAAAGACAGGTCTAATCATTTCAACAAAGCGCTCCAAAATCTTCATCATCCTTTTTCTTGGATGGTCTGGGACGAAAGGGCATGGGTTTCTAAACCCATGGTTCTCTTTCTTTACCATGCTTCCTCGCAATGAAGTCATTCTTATCATATCTCCTATTCTTAGGTTGTGGCTTATCAAGATCAACAGGTTCAATCTCCACATCCTTATGATTTCTAGGTTGAGCATCATCATGAACACCACTATCGATATTATCACTAGGCTCATGTTCATCACCAAATTGTGTTTCGGCATCAGAAACAGAGATATCATTTGTATTCTCAGGTGTAATAGCGGCACGGTTGCTAGCATGCAAGTTCCTATCATCTTTCCTTTTCTTCCTATTACTAGGATGACTAGGTGCCTCGATGCTAACTCCTTGAGAATCTTGTTCAATTCTCTTAGGATGGCCCTCAGGATACAAAGGTTCCTGAGTCATTCTACCGCCTCTAGTGACGACTCTAACAGAATTGTTATTCAGCTCATTGAGCAAGTCATTTTGAGCCTTAAGTACTTGTTCTACTTGAGTGGTGATCATAGAGGCACGTTTACTCAAAAGATTAAGATCATTGACATTTCTATCCACACAAGCACTTAAATGACTAAGCATATGAGCATTCTGTTCCAATTGTCTGCTAACATAATCATTGAAACTTTGTTGTTTGGCAACAAAGTTATCAAATTCATCTAAGAATAAGCTAGCAGGTTTATCAAAAGGAATATCACTCTCATTGAATCTACGAAGAGAATTTACCTCTACTACCTGTGTCGGGTTATCAAGACCATGGATCTCTTCGATAGGTGGTAGATTCTTAACATCTTCAGATTTCATGCATTTCTCTTGCATAGATTTCTTAGCCTCTTGCATATCTTCAGGACTGAGGAATAGGATACCTCTTTTCTTTGGAGTTGGTTTCGGAGGTGGTTCGGGAATAGTCCAAGCATTCTCATTGCACAAGATATTATTCAATAGAATCTCATCTTGTTCCACAGTTCGTTCCCTGAAAACACAACCAGCACAACTATCTAGGTGGTCCCTAGAAGCATCGGTTAGTCCATTATAGAGGATATCAAGTATTTCATTCTTCTCAAGAGGGTGATCAGGCAAAGCATTCAGTAGCTGGACAAGCCTCCCCCAAGCTTGTGGGAGACTCTCTTCTTCAACTTGCACAAAGTTATATATTTCCTGGAAGGCAGCTTGTTTCTTATGGACAGGAAAATATTTTTCAGAGAAGTAGTAGATCATATCCTGGGGACTACGCACACAACCAGGAGCAAGAGAAGTGAACCAAGTCTTAGCATCATCCTTTAGCGAGAAAGGAAATAGCTTAAGGATATAGTAGTGGCGGATCTTTTCCTCACTCGTGAATAGGGTGGCTATATCGTGTCGCTTAGTAAGATGTGCTACAACTGTTTCAGACTCATAACCATGAAAAGGATCAGATTCGACCAAAGCGATTAGCTCAAGATCGACAGAGAATTCATAATTCTTATCGGTTACAAAGATAGGGGAAGGAGCAAACTTAGGATCATATTTCATTCTAGCGTTCATAAATTTTTCTTTCCACTTGCGCAGTAATTTCTCAAGATCATAACTATCCTTACAAGCAAGAAAGTCCTCAGCTATCTCTCCCTCCATAACATAACCCTCAGGTATATCAGGCAATTCATATCTAGCAGAGCTAGTTCTAGCAGGTGAAACAGTAGGTTCTACTTCAATAATTTCAGCAGTCTCAGAAGTATCATCACATTCAGTAGCAACTCTAGCAATTTGTGCATCAAGAAATGCACCTAGTGGCGAAGCAGTATCAAGCAAAGCATCATCACAAGCATCATGGATAGCAGAAGTAGCATCATCAAGCACAGGCGACACATCAAAATTTCTAGCAGGAGGTGGTGTCGCAAACTTACTGATAACTGAAGGTGAATCAAGTGCACAGCTAGATGGCAGTTCCTTACCTGTCCTCATAGTTGAGGGCAAGACTTTAGTTTTTGGATCTCTCGGATTCCTCATAGTATCAACACACGTAAATCCCAAGTGACTCAGAGAATAGAGCTATGCCTCCCCGGCAACGGCGCCAGAAAATAGTCTTGATAACCCACAATTATAGGGGATCGCAACGGTTTTCGAGGGTAAAGTATTCAACCCAAATTTGTTGATTCGACATAAGGGAAAGCCAAAGAATATTCTCGAGTATTAGCAGTTGAGTTGTCAATTCAATCACACCTGAAAGATTTAGTATCTGCAGCAAAGTTTTAGTAGCAAAGTAGTGTGATAGCAACAGTAGCAACGGTAACAGTAGTAGCAGTGACAGCAGTAGCGACAAAGTAACAACAGTGACAGCAGTAGCGACAAAGTAACTTAGCAAGGACCAGTAAGAAAAATTCGTAGGCAATGTATCGGTGATGGATAATTATGTCGGATGACATTCATCATGCAACAGTTATAACATGGAGAGATATGTCACTAGCTCGAGTTCGTCAATGTAATGTAGGCATGCATTCCGTATATAGTCATACGTGCTTATGGAAAAGAACTTGCATGACATCTATTATCCATCCCTCCCGTGGCAGCGGGGTCCTAATGGAAACTAAGGGATATTAAGGTTCTCCTTTTAATAGAGAACCGGAACAAAGGATTAGGGCCTAGTGAATACATGAACTCCTCATAATATGGTCATCTCCCGGAGTGGTTGCAGCTATTGTCACTCCGGGGTTGCCGGGTCATAACACATAGTAGGTGACTACAACTTGCAAGATAGGATCAATAACACACATATATTGATGGAAACATAATAGGTTCAGATCTGAAATCATGGCACTCGGGTCCTAGTGACAAGCATTAAGCATAGCAAAGTAGTAGCAACATCAATCTCAGAACATAGTGGATACTAGGGATCAATCCCCATCAAAACTAACTCGATTACATGATAGATCTCATCCAACCCATCACCGTCCAGCAAGCCTACGATGATATTACTCACAAACGATGAAGAGCATCATGGAATTGGTGATGAAGGATGGTTGGCGGTGACGAAGGCGTCGATTCCCCCTCTCCGGAGCCCAGAAGGGACTCCGGATCTGCCCTCAAGAGGAAGAACAGGTGATGGTGGCGGCTCCGTATCGTAAAACGCGATGAACTCTTCTCCTTGATTTTTTTTTCTAGGCGATAGGGACTAAACAGACCTGGAGTTGGAGGCGGCGGACCCCCGAGGGCCCCACAAGCCTGCCAGGCGCGGCCAGGGTGGTCGCGCGTCCTTGGCTTGTGGGCTCCTCGCTCCACGTCTCCGGTTGATTCTTGCGCCAGTATTTTTTATATATTCCACAAAAAATCCTCGTAAATTTCCAGGTCATTCCGAGAACTTTTATTTCTACGCAAAAACAACACCATGGCAATTCTGCTGAAAACAGCGTTAGTCCGGGTTAGTTCCATTCAAATCATGCAAATTAGAGTCCAAAACAAGGGCAAAAGAGTTTTGAAAAGTAGATACGATGGAGATGTATCAACGGCTGGGGTCAGAGCTAGCAGGAGAGCACCGCTGAGTCACCGGCAGCGCCGATGAGCTCCTCGATGCGATGGATCCAGTCGTGGTGGCAGTCCGGGGCAGGCCGGTAACGGAGCAGCTCAGTGGCCATGGCAAGCGCGCGCCGGTCGTGGGGCATCTCTGGCCTGGCACGCTATGTCGATCCAGAAAGCGTGGCGAGAGACGGAGTGGCGGTACGGCCGTCGATCGGCTCGGTCACCGGCTGGGAGGAGCCTTGTTGCTCTTGGACTTCGGGGCCGGTGGCAGGGTTCACCACATGTGACCGCGACCGGCACGCGCCGGCGGCACCGACGGGCGCGATCTAGGCGATGCGGGTGGCGCGGTGTTCTGTGCGACCCAGCGAGCGTCAGCTATCAGAGCCGTGGAGCTTGGTGAAGACGGAGCTTGGAGGAAACCTCGACACGCCCCTACCTGGCGCGCCAAATGTCTGATTTCGGGCTCCGCAAAACCGAAAGGGTTCAAACACTAGGGCATGTACGAAGGTCTCTCCCTGCTTAACCTCGCCTTGCCCACTACTTGATGGAAACGACAAAGGACTCACTTGATGGCGAGGGTAGCACAGGACACAACAGTTCACCCAAGTTCGGGCCGCTGCGAAGTGTAAAACCCTACTCCTTATTTTGGTGGATTGCCTCTCGCGGAGGTGGTGGATGAATTAGTACAGTGCTCTCGAGCCTCCGAAGGCCAAGTGGCTAGGTGTATTGTTCTACCGAGCGAATGAACTCCCTCTCTCAAGTATCCTACCCTATCTATTTATAGCGGAGGCCCGGGTCCTCTTCCCTCGTAGCTTCAGTGGGAAGGGATCCCACAACGGCCAATTTTGAAGGGGAACAGGGGAACATGCTCCCCTGCCCAAAGTTGGTCTTCGCCTGCAAAGTAATTGTCTGTGCTGCATAGACGGGCCCAAGGGTGACGTTTGCCCTACTGGCGGGCGGCGGCGGCTTCGTTGCACCAGAAGGGAAACCTTTGGAAGATGCCTTTGGAACTCATGTACGCTCCCGCCTCCTTTGCACCAAAGGGGAAACTGCCCCGTCCTGTCATGTGCTGCTTGCTTGTCCTTTCCTGGCGTCACCCTTGACTCATGAGGCCCGGCCTTGCCTTGGAATATCCGCCGCTCCGGAGGGCTCCTCAGGAGGTCCCATGCGGGTCTTGATGTCGCTCTTCCTCGCAAGGCTTGGCCCCTCACAAGGGCCTTGCCCAAGGAGGCGTTGTTCCAATTGGTCTTGGGTCGGTGAGGTGGGTCGGTCGTGGGCCACAGGCAGGCAGGTCTGGGTACCCCCATTCGCAGAACGCCGACAGATGATTATAACAAATTGTAATATTATTAATGCATCTAGAATCAACACACACACACACGATGTACCATCCTTTTTTGGTACTAGAATAATAGGAACAACACAAGGACTAAGGGATTCACATATATAACCTTTGTCGAGCAGCTCTTGTAGTTGACGCATGATCTCCTTTGCCTTCTCTATATTGGTACAATATGGTGCACGGTTGGATGGAGATGCACCGGGAATTAAGTCAATCTGATGCTCAATCCCTCGAATAGGTGGTAATCCCGGTGGCACGTCTTGTGGAAAGACGTCAGCGAACTCCTGCAAAATGTTACTGACAATAGGAGGCAAAGAGGGAGGCATGTCCTCGAATGAAAATAATACTTCATTGCACACAAATGCATACCAAACATATGTAAAAAAATCCAGATCAGTAATATCATATTTAGTAGCAAGTAAACATCGAGTCTTAAATTTTACTCGAGATGCAACACTAGATGATGGTTTTTAGGCTTATTGTGTTGCTCAAATTCCTTTGCCACAATCTAATTTTCACTCTTATTTAGCTCCTTTTTCTTTACTAGCACTAGCAATGTCAATTTTCATAATATGTTCAGGAGACATAGAAAGCAAAGTTATATTTTAATCTTTATGAACAAGAGTATAATGATTTGTCCTACCATGGTGTACATAATGTTTGAAATTTCCATGGTCTACCAAGTAAAACAGAGCATGCTTGCATGGGCACATCACAATCAACATAATCAGAATATGTAGCACTGCTAAAATGCACACGAACAGTATGTGTTACCTTAACCTTGCCACTATTGTTGAACCATTGGTTGTAATAAGAATGACGATGTTGTCTGGTGCAGAGAGACAACTTTGTCGGATTTTGGGCTCCAAAAAACCATAAGGGTTCGAATACACGGGCGTGTACGATGATCTCTCCCGGCTCGACCTTACCTAGATCGCTACTCGATGGAAACGGCGAAAGACTCACTCGATGGTGAGAGGAACACAGAACACAACAGTTTACCCAGGTTCGGGCCGCTACGAAGTGTAAAACCCTACTCCTGCTTTTGGTGGATTGCCTCTCGCGAAGATGGTGGATGAACTAGTACAGTGCTCTCGAGCCTCTGAAGGCCAAGTGGCTAGGTGTGTTGCCCTATGGTTGGGATGAACTCTCTTCCGTCTCAATCTCGTCTCCCTTATATCAAGTATCCTTCCCTCTCTCTTTATAGCAGAGGTCCGGGTCCTCTTCCCTCATAGCTTTGGTGGGAAGGGATCCCACATCGGCCAATTTTGGTGGGGGACATGGGAACATGCTCCCCTGCCCAAAGGTGGTCTTCGCCTACAAAGTAACTATCCGTGTTGCAGGGACGGGCCCGAGGATGACGTTTGCCCTACTGGCGGGCGGCGGCGGCTTTGTTGCACCAGAAGGGAAACCTTTCGAAGATGCCTTTGGAACCCTAGTACGCTCTTGCCTCCTTTGCACTAAGGCCTCGTTTGGTTAAGGGGGATTGGGGAGGTTTTGAGAGGGAGGGATTTCTGGGGATTGGGTGAATCCCTTTGTTCCACCCAATCCTCTCGAATCCCCGGGGTTTTGCTTCCACTAGTCCCCCGAGGAGGGTTTTGAAACACATAGATAGAAAGGGATTGAAGGGGAATGGAGGTGATTGGGCTGAGCAAACCCCTCCTACCAAATGGGCGCCCGAGGATCTGTGGGGTTTCTGAGCCCCCCGGGGATTTTCCTCTCAAAACCTCCCCAATCCCCCTTAACCAAACGAGGCCTAAAGGGGAATCTCTCCCATCCTGCCATCTACTGCTCACCTTTCCTTCTCTCGCGTCACCATTGACTCCTAAGGCCCGACCTTGCCTCGAAATATCCGTCGCTCCGGAGGGGTCGTGTGGACGCCCTTGCGGGTCTTGATGTCGCTCTTCCTCATGAGGCTTGGCCCCTCACGAGGCCCTTGTCCATGGTGATGTTGTTCCAGTCGGTCTTGGGTCGGTGAGGTGTGTCGGCCCTCGGCCGCAGGCAGGCAGGTCGGGGTACCCCCATTCCCAGAACGCCGACAAACTTCTCCACCATCTCCATGCTAGCCAAGCTGTTGCAACTCCCTCCATCGATGATGACGTGAACAGAACATTTGTTTACAACTCCCTTTGTATGGAACAAATTGTGCCTCTGATTTTTCTCACCTGTGTTACCTGCACACTTAAAACACATTGAGCAACTAAACTTTCATACCTGTCAGTGTAGTTAGCAGCCATGTAGTGTGTCTCTTGTTGAGTATCATCTACACTCTATTCTTCGCTTGTAGTAAGAGCCAGACAACGAAAGTGTAGGTGAAGTTGCCCCTATCTTTCCATGAGATGGTGGCTATCGTTTTTGGTGGAGTAGACTTTGACAATCTGACTATGAACATGTGAGGACGTCGCGCCTTAGCGATCGCTAAACAAACTACGAGAGGTTATTGACCATACGCCTGAGCACGATCAACCTGACCACGAGGGTTTGTTTCCTACACGGAAACGCAGAATAAGCTAGAAACTGAAATTGCAATCTGAATACTGTGAATATAAGAGGAAAGTTTTATCGATGAAAGTGGGGTTATGTGATGTCTTGGTCTGGTCGTTGAATACAAACGAAGAATGTGAAGTTACAGCTATGGCAAACTTGTAATCTAAACAAAATCCAAGTCTAAACGACTCCCTAAGGGCTGTATATATGGGGAATAGATTGGGGATTTTCTAACCCCTTGGAGGAGGGGTCCAAAACCAACCCTAACTCGGTTTCCCCACATATACGGCCTCTAAAAACAGCCTATAATGTAGTATTTCAAAATTACATGGGCATGGACCAAAAATAAGGCAACACAACACTTATAATAGCATATGGACGAAGTTTATGAAATGGCATCTTGTATATTTCTTCCAAGCCTTCATGCTCTCCTTATGGTGGCCTCAAAGTGCGAAAATCGCCAATAGAAAATCCATTGTTCTTTCGCGCGCGCGCACCTTCTTCGACATGCTTGATCCTGCTCTAATGGCCATCCTTCTTGTCCTTGCTAGTTACTTCATTCATAAGTAAAACAAATGTATCAAATTTAGGAAGCATCGTGTGTTCATGAACATTTGAAGGATTTCCAAGAAATGGAAGTATCTGATAATTCAATCGGCGTGCGTGAGCTCTAGTAATTGGTCTTGTATGTATAGAAGGAGGGGTTGTGGGTGTAACAATGGTATTGATGTCCTCGTCAAAGAGTATATCAGCCATAGGGGGTGAATGTGAGATTCAGATTTTCTTCCAAAAGTTTGAATGATCTTAAAAACCGCAACAGAAAGTAGTGATCAAGTGGATGGCTAATGATAGAGATGAAAGAAAACAATAAGCGAGAAGTAACTTAGACAGGATACTAAGCAAATTTTTCAAAGAAATACTTCATTACTCCTTTAGCATAGTGATATATAACATTCACGAATATGATAGTGACACAACAATAGACTATTTTAGTTATCATAAGTTTTAGTGTCTTCAAGAGAAGTAGTATAGAAGAGTTCTCCCGAGCACATGTATGACAGAGGAATATGGTAGAGCGAAAACTATTCATGCAACGAATCTTAATAGATCATACAGACAGAGCATAGCAAATAAGAAGTATCAAACCTAAATGAGAGGAGCGAGTGAAAGAGTGGTGCTCGATGGACTCAGATGATTTCCTAGACCATTTCACTCTTCTGCAAAAGAGCTACATCTAGTTGGAGCGACTTGTGATTTAACACACGAGCAAAACTCTATCCATCCTATTCCACCTCAACTCGAAGCTCATGAAACTTCAGTTGTTTTTGCTCGTGGTAGATACTTTTCTGCGATCTCCAAACCTTCAACAAACTTTGTCTTCGGTGACCACAATCACTCTTGGTCACACCATGAACCAGAACTATTCTTGGTTCCCAAAGACTAACTTGGAGACGACAATTACTCGTCGTCACTCAAGAAGACGCCTATCCGTTTAGAAAGTGTGCAACTCTCAAGAGTAATAACCACAAGAACACTAACTTAGCTCTAGTGTGATGCTCAACAATTGTCTAAGTTTTGGCTCTTGATTTTCTCTAAGTAGATTTTAAATTCAAATTCTTTAGAGAGGGGATGCTCAATCAATCAACATTGGTGCGGGGTAGCTATTTATAATTGCATCCTTCCCATGAGGGAAATGACCAAACTCGACATGGACATCTGCCAATGGTTGAATGCCACAAGTCCAACGGTCGGAAATTTAGCACAATGGTAACATTCCTTGTTGAGCAAGAAATGCTAACTCGTCATCCAAAAGATATCTCCTCCAGCACCGAAGAACATCTCTTCTACCGACAGGTAATCATTCAAAGCATAAAGAGACTTTTCTCGATCTCTCATGGGTTCAGTTAAGCATCACAACAACCCTAAACTTTGAGAACTTGTACCCCTGTTAATAGTATGGTGGTCCTATGGCTCAACGAAAGAGAAAAACAAAAAAAACAAATGCTACGTCTTCACCTCGTCTTCATCTTCTCGATGACAGTCATTTCTTTCGGACCAACCAAACGAATTCCTTTTCTTAATCAACATTTAAAGGGGTTAGTTCTTTAACCATGAGAAGATTATCAACACTTCAACACAAAGAATAACTCATCCGTTGCTAGGCAACAGTAAGGATTTGGTGAAGTTCCTCGAACTTGATCCCGAATACAACATTCTCCACTGACTTGCATGGACTATTTCTCTCTATGTGCACTATCAAACAAATCAATCCATGCCTATATGTAGCAACAATCTCCAAAACACAGGGGGGCAAATCATTGCATCAATACTTAGAAACTCGGCAAATCAACAAAATTAGCAAAACACTCTAAAAGCCATGAAAAATTGGCATTACGCGTCTAATGTGGTCTAATTTGGATGGAAATTGCTGCAACTTGTTTACCGTACTTCCTTCACAAAACAAGATACTTTTGCATTGTTTAAATTAAAACAAATGATTGATAACAAAAAAAACCGAAACCTCCTTTAGCAATGTTGTTGTTGGTATACACTAGGTGCATTTGCTACAATATAAAACATTTTCTACACGTAGTAGAACCTGGAGCTGGATCGTGGATCATTACCACTAGAGACACAGTACCATGCAGCAGAAGAGTCGTGGCAGCGCATCACCAAAGTCACATCCTCCTCACGATCTCGAAAGTAGTCGGTCGTATCCCACAAACATATTCATTGAAACGGCGCCAGCGCATCTCCTCTAATGATATTCGAGCATTCAGGAGGAAGAACATGCTACAAACTAGTAGATGCAGTTGCAGAGCCGATAGTGAGTGAAGGTGACTTGTTCCTACACATGCAAAGCCCTAGTGAGGGTGCCGAAGTGATCAACTGAATACGTGTGTTGTAGCTCCACTATATATAGATATTTGTGGAGGGCTCATTACATGGGACTCGCACGGATCCTAAAGCCCACAAGTCTACACAGTCATGATCCAAGTCCTGCTCAGATCACATTCGACCAGCGTCCTCGGATCCGGCCTCGTAGGTTCATCCCCTTAAGCGGGCAACCCCTTAGGTTTAAGTCGGCTTTGTCAAAGGTCGAATCTCATCCGACATGCTGGGTTGGTAGCGGCCTCTAGCAAAGCATGCCGACCGCCAAGCAAACTATGAAGCTTGTTTGGTGAACTTGTACATCACACTTCTATTCCATTTTCCACACGATATATGTTCCTAGGCTCAACGCGATATGGTCATCCTTGTTGCAGCCTAACATATTTGTCGTTTTAGTGAATCTAACCAACACTTTAGATTATCTTGTAATATTCATCGCATGGCCATGCCTATATAGGTCAGACAACTCAAAGGGCATAGAATATATCTCTCCTTATCGGAGGTGAAAATCCCATCTTGCTCGATGATACGTCTCCAATGTATCGATAATTTCTGAAGTATTCATGCCATATTTACCTAGGTTTACAATACTTTTATATGGTTTTCTTGTATTTTACATGGTTTATTTAGAACTAATCTGGACTGATGCTCTTTTCACAAGAATTACCGTGATATTGTTTTTATGAAAAAGATAAAATTTCTCGGAATCGCTCGAAACTTTTTGATGATTTTTTCTGGATAATATGAGAAGTACCAGAGCGAAGAACCACTGGAGGGTGGCCACCTGTGGGCCACTAGCCAATAGGGTGCAACCACCCCCTAGGCACGGCATGTTAGCTTGTGAGGCCCATGTGGCTCCGACTGACATGATTCCAACGTTGAAAATTCCTATAAATCGAGAAACCCCTAAAAGTTAACCTAGAAATCTCGGTCGGCCACCGCAACTCTCTGAGTAGAAGAAATCTCATCTGTAGCCCTTTATGTTACCATGTTAGAGGGTTAAATCGTCACCGGAGGCCATCTTCATCATCCCGACGGTATCCATGACGAGGAGGTAGTAGTTCACCCTAGGGGCCGAGGGTATGTACCGGTAAATATGTGTTTTATCACTCTATTTTGTCCTTGAGATGTCAAGATCTTGATATATCACTGGCTTGGTTAATATAGTTGGATCATACGGTGTTCATCCCTTCCTATCTTGATGTGATGAATTGAACCTTTCCCTTTGAGATTTTGTTATGTCGGATTGAATATTGGACTTGAGATCACTTTATATATGTTTTGGTACTCAACTCGCGAATTCTCGAGGTGACATTAGGGTAATCTATGCATAGGGGTTGATACACGTTCTTGTCCTATTTTCTCCGATAGAGATCTTTGGGTACTCTTTGAAGTTCTTTGTGTTGGATTGAATATGATGAATATGAATTTTTTTATGCATGTCGAATGATTAACCAACAGATACTTGAGGTGACATCGGAGTATCTAGATGACATTAGGATTGATTGTTGTGTATCATACGTGTTATTCTAGTACGAACTCTAGGGCTGTTTGTGACACTTACAGGAATAACTCAATAGATTGATCGGAAAGAATAACTTTTAGGTGGTTTGTTGCCTACAACAATTTCATCTCATGTTCTCTGCTATATATGAAGTTTGGGGTAATTTTTTGTCGCACATTGAGGGATGATCATATGATCCTATTATGTTAGCATTGTTGAGAGATTACACTAGTGAAAGTATGAACCCTAGGCCTTATTTACAAGCATTTATACAACGTATTGCTTGTTGTTTTCCACTTTCTATGTTGATGTTTTTATTTATTCAGATAATAAAAATCTATTTCTACTATCCATACTACACTTGTATCGCCATCTCTTCGTCGAACTAGTGCACCTATAAAATTTACCGTTGTATTGGGTGTGTTGGCGACATAAGATATTTCTTGTATTTGATTACAAGGTTGTTCGAAAGAGACCATGTGCATCCTACACCTCCCACAGATTGATAAACCTTAGGTCATGCACTTGAGGGAAATTTGTTGTTGTCCTATAGAACTCTGTACTTGGAGGCCCAACAATGTCTACAAGAATAAACTTGCATAGTAGACATCATTCGACCATGTCTCGTGGCATGGGTCTAGAAAAGCCTGAAACCTACCTTTATAATTACTTAGTTCCAGAGTAGTGTTTGGTTACTCATGGGACACTCTCCCGACCCCCGTGTCGCCTCGCTTTGGTGGCTCGGGGGAGATACCCTAGCGCCGCCACCCTCTCCCCACTACCTCCCACCCATCTCGCCGCCACCAGAGGGCACTCGCCGGTGAAATTCAGGTCGGCCCCGAGGAAGGTGGCGGCGGGGTGATTCCGCTGGCATATCCGACATAGTGTGGAGGGCGGCTGCGTGTGCAAGGCGAGTTGCGCGCTGTGGTGAGCGGCTGAGCGCGGGCCGGCGCTGCCCGACGCGCCTTGGCAGAGAGCTTCAGCCTGCGCGCGCCGCCGGCGCGAGGAGTGGACCCTTTGGACGCGGGGCCGCTGTGGGCTGCCAGAGCAGATCTGGCCTCTGCTGGCTTGATGTTGGGCGAGGCGGCCTCTGGCGCCTTTGGAGTGGGTGTAGGAGGACGCGGGCGCGCGGGATCCCCGCGATGGGCGGCGCCCTGGCTTGGTGCAGCCAGATCTAACAGGCCATTTACGACCGGATCTGGTGCCTTGGCGGCTAGGGGTCGGAGGTGGTTCGGCCAGTAGTTTGCTTCCAGTGAGTGCGAGGTGGCTCCACACCGGGTTTGCGGTCCGTGGTGGCGTGGTCTTGGCACGGCCTCCGGGTTGCTACGGCACGGCATCACCGGTGGTGCTCCGGTGAGTTCTATGAGGTGCAGCAGGTGGCGTATGCTGCTCTGGTTTGGTGGTGGTGTGTCGGAGACGTTGTCCCCGACATAGATGTTCGGCTCCTCGACGAAAGTCATGCTCAATTTCGGTCTGAGCGGATGGCGAATGATGCCCTTGGGTATGAATTTTCCTTGTTGGAGGCGCCATCGAGGGGTCCGACAGCTCTCATGGCTCCATTCTCTTGTCTCCCCGTGAAAACCGTATGCAATGGTGGTGCCTGTGGTGTCATTACTTCGTTGGAAGCATTGCTTTGGAGAAAAATCTAGTGCTGGAGCACTTGGTTGGTGGTGATGCGGTGGTTTTTAGAGCAGGCAACATTTGGAAGTGTGTGGAGTCTTTGGTGGTGCTTTCGTTTGGAGCAGGCTGCTCTGGTCGACGAGGAGAGCAACAGGAGCGTCCTTCGCATGCAATTGTGTCGGGTGAGCTATGTCGGCTTGTCTCGGGAGATTGGTGGGGCATAGGTTTTTGCTCTTTCGGACCTATCGTTCGTCTCCGATGTTCTCGAAGTCTGCAGATATGCTCGCGGCTACTCGGTATAGTACGACAGTTGTCGGTGTGCACTCTCGTAGCAGCGAAGGTGCTCGAGTTCCCGACCGGGTGTATTGTGGGGTTTCGCCTTCCGGCGCCTTGTATGTCTTCTAGTGCTCTAGGTCTAGTCTAGTTAGACGTTGCTATGGTTTTTGCCCGGTTTTCAGCAATAAACTGAGCAGTCCATTCTTGTAATACCTTCTTCTGATCAATGAATTTGGCAGCTCTCCTACCAACGTTCAAAAAAAGAGTAGTGTTTGGTTGGCCGAAAGCAAGTATGTCACGATAACAAGTCCATGCACCATCTTAGGTCTTAGAACACGGAACGTATATTGTACTAGAGACTCGCATATGACCTTTTATCACGGTGTCTCATAGACGGGTCTAACCAACTCGGACCTTATTTGGACTCAGATCCGACTATGCCGAATTCGACCAGAATTTTCCGAGTTCATATTATCCATATAGCATCCAATGCTACATGGTCAATGAGACTGTACCATCCATCGAGTCATATACTAGTATAGTCGATTGCGCATACACACAACCCTTTCGAATAGGGACCATCTAGGATAATCATCATACAATAAAAGTCTTAGAACAAGCTATATACTTGTTTATATACATCATTGATAATGTCCAAGGACTATACTTATGCATATACATGATTGAATCTAGGATGTATCTCCAACAGTCTCCCACTTGCACTACGTCGAATGCTCATAGCTCTAACTTACCCCTCGTGTTTGGGATGTGGAAGTAGCTTAGTCAACAGATCTGCAATAGTTGCATCCGTGTCCCAGACTAGGGTGTGCTACCTATGTTGGCCTACGATTCAAGGGTCATTTCTCAAGATCACACCTAAAATAGATTACATGTTGCGTAGCATGTCAAATCAAAAATTCCGTTATCATTTACCTACTCGAGGACGAGTAGGAATTAAGCTTGGGGAAGTTGATAAGTCTCCCACGTATCGATAATTTTTTATTGTTCCATGCTATTATATTATCAATCTTGGATACTTTGTATGCAATAATATGTTGTTTTATATCATTTTTGCGAACTAACCTATTAACCTAGTGTCTAGTGTGAATTGTTGTTTTCTGCTTGTTTTTTATTTTTCAGAAATTCAGTACCAAACAAAGCCGAACACTACGAAACTTTTTGATGATTTACAGCATGTTGATGCCACATAATGACACCATGCCAAGTTTCATGAATTTCAGATGACTTTTGGATTTATAGGAATTTAAAACCCAAGCTTCTCAATGTTTGCGGCCGATCCACGATGCCGAGGTGTATGAAATTAGTTCCTATTTCTTGCATGGGAACTAAACATGCACCCAGGGACACGTATATGATTTTTCAACCCATTTTGGTGGACTAGAGGATGTGCTTGTAGTTCAAGTTTGAAATATGCCGACTAAATACCTATAAAACTCGGTTAACGTATAAAAATGTCCAAACAAACCCTGGATAATTCCAAATTTTAACACGACAGTCCTACTAATCCATGTTGCCCCTGGATAAAAATTCAAGGCGAGAAGAGGCAATAAATGTCATTTCGTCCACAAAGGTGACACGTTCCCTATCGGAACCACGAGGCTTCTAGTGAGAATTTGTTGTCTATAAGAATCTTATGCCAAAAGTTTTCCCAAATTGGACAAAAAAATACACCAGGATTTTGGTGCCTATTCATGGCACCATGCCAAGTTTCATTAATTTCACACGAGTTTTCGATTTATAGGAATTGAAAAACCAAGCTTCTCAATGTTTGCGCTAGCTCAACGACGCCGAGGTGTTTAAAATTCATTCCCATTTATTGCATGGGAACTAAACATGCACCGAGGGATGCATATATGATTTTTCAACCCGTTTTGGTGCACTAGTGCATGTGCTTGTAGTTCAAATTTGAAATATGCACACTAAATGCCTAGAAAACTGGGTTATTATACAAAAATGTCCAAACAAACCCTAGATAATACCAATTTTTTACACGACACTCCTACTAATACATTTTTCCTTTGGATAAAAATTCAAGGCAACAAGAGGCAAAAAAATCATTTCGTCCACAAAGGTGACACGTTCCCTATCGGAATCACGAGGCTTCTAGTGATAAGTTCTTGTTTGAAATAAGCTTATGCCAAATATTTTCCCAAATTGGAAAAAAAATACAACAACATGTTGGTACCATTTCATGACACCATGCCAAGTTTCATGAATTCCACACAAGTTTTGGATTTGTGGGAATTTAAAAACCAAGCTTCTCAATGTCTGCGGCCGATCCACGACGGCAAGGTGTTTGAAATTCATTCACATTTCTTGATTGTGAAATAAACATGCACCTAGGTACACATATATGATTTTGAACCCATTTTGGTGCACTCGAGCATGTGCTTGTAGTTTAAATTTAAAATATGCACACTAAATGCCTAGAAAACTTGGTTATTATATAAAAATGTCCAAATTAACCCTGGGTAATTCCAAAATTTAACACAACAATCCTACTGGTCCATGTTGCCTCTGGAAAAAAATTCAAGGTGAGAAGAGGCAATGAATATCATTTTGTTCACAATGGTGACATGTCCCTACCGGAACCACGAGGCTTCTAGTGAGAAGCTCTGGTTTGTAAGAAGCTTATGCCAAAGCTTTTCCAAACTGGACAAAAAAATTACCATAGCATGTTGGTCCATTTCATGACATGATGCAAAGTTTCATGAATTTCAAATGAGATTTAGATTTATAGGAATTTAAAAACTAAGATTCTCAATGTTTGTGGTCGATCCGCGATGTCGAGATGTTTGAAATTCATTTTCATTTCTTGCATGGGAACTAAACACGCACTCACAGACACATATATAATTTTTCAACCCATTTTGGTGCACTCGAGCATGTGCATGTAGTTACAATTTGAAATATGCACACTAAATTCCTAGAAAACTTAGTTAATGTATAAATATGTCCAAACGAATGCTGGATAATTCCAAAATTTAACATGACACTCCTACTAATCCATGTCGCCTTTGGATAAAAATTCAAGGCGAGAAGAGGCAATGAATGTTGTTTTGTCCACAAAGGTTACATCTTCCTTATCGGAACCGTGAGGCTTCTAGTGAGAAGCTCTGGTTTGGAAGAATCTTATGCCAAAAAAAATCCCAAATTGCACAAAATGTTTAACCCAACATGTTGGTACCATTTCATGACACCGTGCTAAGTTCCATGAATTTCAGAAAGGTTTTGGATTTATAGGAATTTAAAAACCAAGCTTCTCAATGTTTGCGGCTGATCCACGACGCCGAGGTTTTCAAAATTCATTCCCATTTCCTGCATGGGAACTAAACATGCGCCCATGGAGACCTATATGATTTTTAACCCATTTTCGTGCATTCGAGCATGTGCCTATAGTTCAAATTTGAAATGTGCACACTAAATGCCTCGAAAACTCTATTAATGTATAAAAATGTCCAAACAAACACTGGATAATTTCAAATTTTAACACAACACTCTTATAGTTGCATGTTCACCGAAGAAAAATGTTCTAGCAATTCAAACACCTTCCTTTTCTGCCGTAACCCCATTTTGTCTTTCATTTCAAAATGAAAAATCAAGTACACGTGAAACAGTTCATTGGCAAGAATCGTGTGTGTTGCAGTATAAAATATCTTGGGGGTCTGGCTTAATCCAAAATTTGGATCGGCTACAGTCCACCGCTCCCATGTCAACCACACTTGCGCGCCAGACTTTCATCGCACCGGGCGAAAAAAATTGGCAAGCGCTGAAATATCTACTTCACCCCTACCAAAATCAACGTTTCCATTGTTTCCTCCTTGTTTTCCCATATTCAAACATGCACTGCTTGCTTGCAACTCCTCCTCCTCACCAGTGATGCTCCTTCCTGTTGCGCGGCATCATCGATCTTGTGAGATAATCCACACCCCACCCACATCCGCCTTTTCATTGTCCTTCTTCACTCCACATGCCCCGATAGTCGGCACGAAACCTTCCACCCAAATTTTCGCTCCATCCTCCAAATAAGCACCGCCCTAAGCCATGGTGCACACACTATAGACAATAATTCAAGGAGCATCTAGCGACGGAGAAGAAAATCATGGCCCCAAGCGTGGATGAGGTCGCGAGGCCTACCATCTGTGTTGACCGCCAGATCGTAGACGAGCACCTCAACATAGAGGCCACCATCGACGCCTCATGTGCGAGCACCACCACATGGTTGGCTGCTTTAAATGAAAGTTCATGGTGTTTTCTTGAGGCCACTGGTGGTGCTTTCTTGTGATGTTTATATGCAATATGATTTTCTAGAATATATGGTATATATAATGTGCAATGCGGTGCTTAGTTAAGTGTTTGGTTCATTCGGTGTGATGTTCAGTTAACTGTTTGGTTCAATTATGAAATGTGATCTTCAATTCTTGTGGGTTCAATTTTGTATTCTTATGCACAGAGAAATAAATCGAATTTGGCTATACTAAATACCTGAAAAACATATACAAATTCTACATTTCCTACTTATTAAGCTTGCTTGGCTTGGATAACTGTCCTTTCCATGTGGCTCGAATTAATCTACTCAATATGTAGTGTGTTTATTTTTCATCAATATATATTAATTATCATATGCCAACTCTCAGTTAAACTAATCAATAACTACCTTATATGTGTTATAGGGAAACAATGTGAGACACCAAGGTTTACCATCGAGGTTTGCAGATGCATCGTCCTTTAGCTAATAGCACATTATTGTGCAATTACACGAACCATTCTAATATCCAGGTTTTTAATTTTTGGTCTAGCACATGTAGGTCCTGTTGTCAAAGGTTTAGACAAACTATTCGATCATTTTGCATATGGGGAATGAAATGTCCATGAATACCAGTCAAGTCAAGAAACTCAGAAAGATTGTTAGGATAAAGAAACTAGCGATGAATAACAACATGATCTTTGTTTGTACAATGATAAAGACATGAGTCAACTATAGGATGGTACTAACTCTTTTACATAGTTTTTTACCTTTGCGTCATTTCAAAATTTATAACAGATATTTATGCATATATTTATTTTTAGTCCTTTATAAAGCAATTCACTGATGATTACCTCTCAAACCAATTTCATGGTCAAGGGACGAAGACGGTATCCATTCAACACCCATGATACAATATTGAAGTATTCCTCAAGAGGACGAAGGATGCGTGGGAAATCATCCATAACCACTCGCCTAAAGTTGCAAGGACATTCAAAATCACTAAAGGCTCAATATTCACCTTCACATTTAGCAGTTTTCCAAATGAGATTCATGTTTATATTTACTAAATATGATGCTACTTTCCAAAGGTTTTAGATGTTGCATGTGAAACGTGGTGTTGTTGAGTAATGTCGTAGCTAGCTATATGCATATATAATGTAACTGGGTGTTGAAGCTATATGATGTTTTACTCTGATGTAACTCTGTTATGAAATCCTGGTTTTTGTAACACGAATATGAAATATATGGTGTGTTTCATTTGAAATGTCAATTTGATTACTAAATGGATTATCGGTAATAGGCCAATTAGCCTGCTTGTTGGGGTATTTTAATGCATACGGTTTCTTAGACACCAATGTCGGAAATGACCTCAAACAACCCACACAATTTCTACAAAGTAGGCATGTTGGATCAATGAACAATCACACACGACTTCCACCCGACAAATGTTTGCGTTAGGCCACTTTGCACCAACGTTTCCAAATAAAAAATGTGTGTGATGGAGAACCTATGCCATAGAGTTTCTTCTAAGCACCTTGCGCGATGCTAAGAACATCTCACATGGTTTGTCCTGTATAATTGTTTGTGATGGCTTACCCGATCGCACTTGTGCTATTTTTCTCAATGTTTGTGACCGGAGGACCTATCATCAACGGTTTTTATGTCGTGTGGAATAGACCCCCCCCCCTATAGCACACACAGTCAAGGCGATGGTTTAAATCTCCTTTGCGGAAAGGGGGTAAAAATCGTTTGTATGGGACACGTATGTAGCAGTGATTATTAGGCTTTGAAAGCACAACTTCTCTGTAAGGTGGTTTTGGTATCTAATAACAACATATGTGTCATTGATCTAATGATTCTATCTAGTATATTTCAACAAAAGTTCAATGATGCATTGGCTAAGGATTGTGAGGAGAACCCCTAGATGCAAGGAACATCTATTGGCAACAAGCTTGAAGACTCTACATTTTATAGTTTGTGAGAAATCACATTTGAGTCCATAGGAAAGCCAATATTATTAAAAGGGAATGAGGTGACTATAATGGTATGGTTGCTCAAGTTCTTAGAGATAGCCACCAAAAATACTCATGAAAGTCCCCCAAAAATATTCTGCCAAAATCCACAGTCCAAAATTCAGTGCCACCAACTTTTTCCATTCGGCCCTACCAAGTTTTCCACGAGAGAGACCCCGTGCCAAACCCTAGCTTCTTGGTGCCACCAACATTTGGTCCCACTGAGATTTGGAAACTCCCTAGGACACCGATATCGGTACTACCGAGAATTATATATTGATCTCACCGAAAAGAAAATAGTTGCCACATTTTGCACTAGTCCGTGCCATCGAGTTTCACTTTGGTCTCACCGAGTTGGGCAATAATGTTGTAACGGTTGGATTTTTTGAGGTGTCTATATATACCCATCCACCACCTCTCATTCACAGAGGAAGCACTCAGAACACACATACACTTGTCAGATTCATTTGTCTAAGAGAGAGCCACCTACTCATGTGTTGAGATCAAGATATTCCAATCCTACCATTTGAAACTTGATTTCTAGCCTCACCAAGTTGCTTTGCACCCAATCAATCTCTTATACCCAAGCTAACTCTGTGAGAGAGTGATTGAGTATTGAGGAGACTATCTTTTGAAGCAAAAGAGCAAGAAGTTCATCGTACTACCGCATCTATTACCTTTTGGAGAGTGGTGTATCCTAGATTGGTTAGGTGTCGCTTGGGATCCTCCTACTTCGTGTTGTGGAGTTGAACCAAGAAGTTTGTAAGGGCAAGGAGATCGCCTACTTCGTGAAGATCTATCCCGAGTGAGGCTAGTCCTTCGTGGACATAAATTGTGATGGAATAGACAAGGTTGCTTCTCCGTGGACCCTTCTTGTGTTGAGCCCTCCGTGGACTTGTGTGGTCATTACCCTCCGTGGGTTCAAGTCTTCATCAACGTGGACGTACGATAGCACCACCTATCGGAACCACGCCAAAAATCATCATGTCAATCTTTGTGTTTGATCTTCATATCCCTACCCTTTATTTACATGTGCATCTCTTTACTTTCTAGTGCTATACTCTTAGACTTGCATGCGTAGGGTGTGCTTGACTTGTTACAATTGTAAAACTTGCCCACAAGTAAATTTGGGAAAAGTCTAAGTTTTTATTTGGTCAAGTAGTCTAATCACCCTCCCTCTAGACATACTTCGGATCCTACAAGTGGTATCAGAGCTTTTATATCCATTGCATTGGTTTCACAACCTAGGAGAGTATGGCATCTAGTGAGATAAATTCCCACCATAGAGGTCCTTGTTTTTATGGTACAAACTTGGCTAGTTGGAAGCATAAGATAAAAATGCATATTCTTGGTCATAATGTCGCCATTTGGGTTGTTGTCCGTGTTGGTTTGCAAGGTGAATTCCTTGGTGACGAGAAGGAACCAGATCGTGAAGCAATGAGGGAAGAATTGAAGATGTTATAATACAACGCTCAAGCATGTGACATTCTATACAACTACCTATGCCCCAAAGAGTTCAACAAGATTAGCCGTCTTGAGAATGCAGAGGAAATTTGGGATACTTTGGTTGATATGCACGAAGGTACCGAATGTGAGGGAATCTAAGTTGGATGTGCTACAAAGTCGACTTGACAAGTTCGAGATGAAGGATGGTGAAGGAGTCACTGAGATGTACTCTAGGCTTGCTCTCATCACAAATGAGATTGTCGGCTTAGGAAACGAAGAGATGACCAACAAATTCATCATTAAGAAGATCCTTAGAGCCTTGGATGGAAAGTACGACACCTTGTGCATACTGATCGAAATGATGCCAAACTACAAAGATCTAAAGACAACGGAAGTCATTAGAAGGATTGTTGCCCATGAAATGCCACTCGGGGACAAAAAAGAGCTTCATAACAAGTCAAGCGGTGCTTACAAAGCTTCAAGTGATACTCCTGCTTCTTCAAATGACAACCTTGTCACCAATAAAATGATAAGCCTCATGGTCAAGAAATTCAACAAGTTCTACAAGAGTGGATGTAAAGGGAGAAGCTCCAACCTAGATATGAAGATAAACATTCTTCTAGTCGTGACCGAAACTGCTACAATTGTGGAAGGCCCGGACACTACTCCAATGAGTTCTTGACCCCCCACAAAAGAAGAAGAGTCACCTAGAAGACGAATCTCAAGAGATGAGTCACCTCGAAGAGAGAGAAGGAGTAGAGAAGATTATTATGGACGAAGACCCTCCCAAAGAAGCAAGGAATCGGAGAAGAAGGACAAGTACACCAAGAGCCACTCAATAACAAGACATCAAGCTCATGTTGGTGAATGGATTTCCGGCTCCGAGTCCAACAACCAATCAAAGAGAAGCTACCACTCCAACTCTGAATACACTCAAGATGAAGGTGTTGCCGGTCTAGCACTCGTATCCTCCAACTCCTATGACATATTTGATTCACCAAATGAAGGGATTGGAACTGCTTCATGGGTAAAGGCCCCAAGGTATCACACCCCGATTACTTTGTCTTTAATTGTTATAAGAATGACTTACTTGGAGATGATGACTTGTTCTTTGATAAAACTAGAGCTAACAATGAAAATGAACTTGATGATAATCATTCTAGTCAAGATAAGTCGTGTGATGGTGATAAGAAAGATATTGGGCGTCAAACAAAAGAATTAAACACTCCAAGTTAGCCCATGAATCTACTCTAGAAGATCATAGAGATATTGCAAGAACTCATGAGAACCTGCGCTTAGAGAAGCTAAATTTAGAGCAAGAGCATGAGTTTCTAAAAGCAATCAATGATGGTCTTCGATAGAAGAGTTCTTCTTATCTAGCCGAACGATTTCTCTTGTCTACTTTTGTTGCACAAGTTAAATCTAAGCAAACTAGTAACAAAGGCAAGAAAGTTTCTACATCTAGTAACAACAACATTAATGCTAAATATAATGATGTTGTTGCTCGTAGCTCTCTTGATTCCACTAATGATTCTCTGAGCAAAATTAGACTTGGGCAAGAAACGATTTATTGAAAGGAATTATAGAGAGAGGTGTCTTCAAGAGTCTTGTCGGATGTAAGCAATTCGAGGAGATTGTATGCAAGAAAGGAGGACATCGGATAAGGCATTGTCTACTTCAATGTCAATGGAGTTGAATGGGAAAAAGGTCAATACCACAATCTGAAGTTCTTCCCAAAAAGGAGAAGTATGGCCCTACTCTCCCCAACGGAATGAGCGCTGAGGATGACATCCTACGACAAGACAAAAATCTCAAGGGAAAGGACAAGCTTTAACAGGAGATTGACTCATTTCAAGAAGAATCCCAAGCCATGGTCAAGTGGACTCCCAAGGCCACCACTAGCTCTATATCATCAAGAGCTACCTCAACTCCAAGGATCCCCATCAAGTTGATGCAGGTCCCTAAGAAGAATAACTAGAGAAGTTTTTGAGGGGTGACTCCGCTAATGAAATTCACTCTTATTCATTTTGGCAAGAACTATTTGCAATCAACTTCGACCATATGCATTAGTTCATGGAGTCACATATTCCCTTAGAGGTAAGAAAGGGACAAGGTAATTAATGCATCAATGGACATTGTATCATATGTACTTCACTCCATGTCCATAGATATCCTTGTATTTGTTCCTTGTGTGGGACTAACCCATGTAGGTGAGAAGAGTACGAAACAACCAGGACTGCTCCCAACTCAATATGATCTTCATCAACAATGAGCATCCACCACTACTACACCTACATGGAGTCTTCTAAGACAAAACCCAAGGTTAGTTTATCCCTCTTAGGGGGATGTCACATCAAGGGGGAGCTTTACTCTAAGACTTGAGTTAAAGCATCTCTTAAGATGTGAACACATTGAAAGCTTTATGTAAAAGTGGCAACCTCACTTGTGCTTAAAGGATGAGTATGACCTATGATTATGTATTCTTGCTTGGTTCCTAAGTCGATAAACTCATATATAGATGATTTTGTCATCGCCAAAGTGCCTGGTAGATACTAGAGTGGTTGTGCATGTTTGACATGTTTTATTTGACATCTTATTGTGTGAGCATGTTGGTATGCATTTTTTTGCTCATTCGAGGATATCCAATTGTTGTTATTTTGTTTTCCATTTTCTTTGGCCAATTGGATATACAAGAATACCTAAGTACCCATCTCTAGCTATCTATGCTTTCTCGTCTCAAATTCTATTCATGCTTCATCACAAAACTTGAGCAAGCACTTTTCAGACACTCCATGTGAGGAGCACTCGCAGATCCATCTCGACAAAAAGCTAACTTCCAAAACCTCCCATGTGCCACTCGGTGTGACCAACTCCAAACTCGGTCTCACCGAAGCACTAGGGTTGATATGGTTTATGAACCTCGGTACAATCGGTTTTGCAATCTCGGTCTCACCGAGTTTCTCTGTCCTAGATAGTTAAGAAACTCGGTGGCACCAAAATTTCCAAATCGGTGTCACCGACAGCATGGGGATATATATACCCAATGACCCGACTTTTGAAATTATACTTCAATCTTCACCTCCCGCAAACCCATGTTGCCATGCTCGTGCCTCCAGGACGTCGCCATTTAACTTCTAGACGCCCTCGTCGTAGGAGTCCTCGCCGTCGACTGCAATCTCACCTTCCATCGCCGCCGTAGGAGATCTTCACCGAGCTAGCATAAAGACCACACCCCTATTGCACCCTCCTTATCAAAATCATGCACATTAGGAACTGTTCTTCGTCATGCCATAGTTTGAGACTGATCCAACCATAGAACAAACCCCGTAGATTAGACGAACAGATTTTTTAGGGTTGGTCTCTCCTTTGTGCGTCTCGGAGTCCCCGAGTGGATTTGGATTGGTGTCACCGATTCCTGGATTAGGGCTTTTGAGAACCGTCTCGGTGAGACCGAGTCTCACTTTTTGGTGCGACCAAAAAGCGTGGCCAAGTCTCTATTAAGGAGATGGTCAGTCTCAGAGGCTCCGACTTTTCCAACTCGGTGGAACCGAACACACAAATCTAATACTTAAGACTAAATATTTGAGTTGAAATTTTGAAAACATCTATGTTTTGTGATGCTCATTCATTCCTACTCTTCTATAACTATTCATAAGGTCTGCTTGTCAGCTTGTCAGCATGTCAGGGTCTACAGATAGTGAGAATGCTTACAAAGAGCAGAGCATGGAAGTGGACTCACGCACTAGTCCTGAGAGGAGTGATTCTGATCCAGGCACTCCTTGTTCTCCTTATCTTCCCAAGGTAGCTACCAGGTCCAGGAAGAGGCTCAACTCATATGAACAAGATGTTGATTTCAATCCTCAGGAAGGCACTTCTCACAAGTAGAAGGAGAGAGGAACAGTTAGAAATGTTCCAGAGTCTGTTGCAGCAAAGAAAAGGTTCTCTAAATCTTTAGAGCAACCTAGTGGAGTTGGAAGGACAAAGACTCTAGCCAAGAATCCAGGGAAAAAGAGGCAAAGGACTAGTTTTGTCAAAGTAGTTGTGCGTCCATCTACACCTGAGTACCTAGATGATGGGTAAGAAGAAGAGGAAGAGGTACCTGCTAATCAGACTCCTTCAAAGAAGAAGAAGCTTTTGGGAGATACTATGCCCAGCAAGCCTGCAACTGAGGCTAAGACTACTTCTCCCAAGGCTAAGAAGCATGTAGCTCCTAAACCTAAAAGGACTACGAGGGATATAGCTGCAGCACAGAAGAGCGAGAGTTCTGCATCTTGAGATGTTGCTTCAGAAGAAAAAGATCTTGTTATTTTGAGGAAGATGAGATCTCATGTGCCAGAGCACAATGATGAACACCCCGTGGCAGAGAATATGGAAGATAGAAAGGATCAAGGGCTCAAAAAGTGAAGATCAGCTGATTTGTATGCTATCAGAAGGAGAACTACCGTCGATGCTTGCTTCCATACAAAGGATCAGCAGGATTTCTATGAGTCGGTGATTTTGGACAAAAGTCCAGCTGTCATCGATATGAGACATGTAGACTCGGACTACATTAAGGAAGATGAGGATTACTTCCCTCATGTGAGAGAAAACTTCAGAGTCATTGGCATTGAAGATTTTGTTGGCAAGGAGATGACAGCTTGGAACGACGAGGTGATCATGCAATTCTACTCCACAGCTCACATTTATCCTAATAGTAGGATTGTATGGATGACTAAAGACAACAGGTATCAATCAATGGTGGAGGAGTGGGCAACCATATGAGGTGCCCCAAAGGCACTAGAGAGTGACTTGGATGTTTATATTAAGGCAAAGATGAATCACAATTCAATGGCCAACATGCATAAACCAGTGCCACAACAATACTTGAAGACTCACAAGTTAGGCTCTATCTATTTCATGCAAGAAGGAATACCCACCACTAACGCCATTGTGAGACACACCTTGATGCCTAAATCAAGCGATGATAAGATGATAAAGGGGTATTCCATCAATATGTTGCACCATATAGACACCCACACCAGGATTAGAGTGATTGACCTAATTGTTGAGACAATCAGAAGGACTCCTGTTGACCAGAAGCGATCCTACGGATATGCACCATACATTCAGATGTAGATCAATTCCAAGATTGGGAAGAATGTATATCTACTTGATAGTCAACACCTTCCACTCCAACCAGAGTTTGAAGATAATGAAGTGGTGATGGACCGAGACCATCCTAGTTCAGCTACAACATAGGCAGAGATGCATGTTGAGGCATAGGCAAAGGCAGCCAGAGCAGCTAGAGATCCACAGTTGAGGACCAGAGAGGATCAAATGGTGTTTCTTATTAGCACCATACAAGGGATGGACAACAACATTACTGACATCTTGCTGAATTAGAAGAGTGTTGAGAGGATCGTGGAAACCAAATTCGATGACCTGGATATCAAGGTAACAGAGTTGACAACCACTTTCAATCAGTTGAAGCATGAAGTTGATGAAGTGCACCCTCCTAGCTCCAGCAATGGTGATGATGATACGTCTCTCCCAACTACCACTTAGTTTAGGACACATTTCAGATTTGAAGTTCTGGCAGTTCCGAAATCCTCGCCGTCTCCATCAGCCCAAGCATCAGCTCCATTAGCTCCATCAGCTCATGCACCTCTAGTGTCTACACCACCACCTCAGAGGACTTCTGCTTAAGCCTTCACCCACGCTTTCCTGTCCACTCCATCAACTGCTATAGTAGGATATCAAACCTAGAGTGACACCGACGCTTAGTTCTAGACCTTTGAACTTTTTGGTAACTTGTTTCCAAAGGGGGGGAAGTGTATGGATCATTAGGGCTTCGAGAGAGAGAGTTGTTTTTGTTGCTCTCTTTGGTTTTCTAAAAAATTTGGTCTTTTGGATGCCTTAAACTTTGTCATGTTTGATAATAGGCTTTGATTGTTGATACTACATTTTCATACCTTTGAGCTATCTACATGATGATCATTCACTTATTTGTTTGGTGTGATGTGCATTACTATTCATTCTTATCATTTATGTGAGCGCATCACCAAGATGTATGTGACACGGAAGAGTGACCCATGATCCTAATTGATTGTGCATTTGCAGTCAAACGCAAAATTTAAATAATGCAAAATTTTAGGGGGGAGCTCTTGCTTATCACATACTTCTCAAAGCAACGATGCTATTCATTGATTCTATCTTATGTCGAAGCTTTGGTCTATACGTTTTCATCAATTACCAAAAAGGGGGAGATTGAAATCATAACTTCTTCCTATGATGGTTTTGGTATTAATAACAACATATGTGTCATTGATCTAATGATTCTATCTAGTATATTTCAGGAAAATTTCAATGATGCATTGGCTAAGGATTGTGGGGAGAACCCCTAGATGTAAGGAACATCTATTGGCAACAAGCTTGAAGGCTCTACATTTTATAGTCTCTAAGAAATCACATTTGAGTCCATAGGAAAGCCAATATTATTAAAAGGGAATGAGGTGACTATGATGATCTGGTTTCTCTAGTACTTAGATATAGCCGCTAAAAATACTCATGAAAGTCTCCCACAAATATTCCACAAGTCCAAAATTCGATGCCACCAACTTTTTCCATTCGGCGCTACCGAGTTATCCACCAGACAAATCATGTGCCAAACCATAGATTCTCGATGCCACCAACATTACATTCAGTGCAACCGAAATCAGTGACCAACTTTCTGGTTAGCCATTTTCAAGAATCAGAATTTCTGAGTTTTGGAAATCGGCCCCACCAAGATTTGGAAAATTTTCTAGTACACCCATATCGGTACCATCGAGAATTATATATCGGTCTCACCAAAAATACAAAGGTTGCCACATTTTGCACTAGTCGGTGCCACCGAGTTTCACTTTGGTTTCACCGAATTTGGCAATAATGTTGCAACGGTTGTATTTTTGGAGATGCCTATATATACCCATCCACCACCTCCCGTTCAGAGAGGAAGCACTTGGAACACACATACACTTTCCAGATCCATTTTCTGAGAGAGAGCCACCTACTCATGTGTTGAGTTCAAGATATTCCAATCCTACCCTTTGAAACTTGATTTCTAGGCTCCCCAAGTTGCTTTTCACCCAATCAAACTCTTCTACCCACGCCAAATCTATGACAGATTGATTGAGTGTTTGAGGAGACTATATTTTGAAGCACAAGAGCAAGGAGTTCATCGTACTACCGCATCTATTACCTTTTGGAGAGTGGTGTCTCCTAGATTGGTTAGGTGTTGCTTGGGAGCCTGCTACTTCGTGTTGTGGAGTTGAACCAAGAAGTTTGTAAGGGCAAGGAGATTCCCTACTTCGTGAAGATCTACCCCGAGTGAGGCTAGTCCTTCGTGGACGTAAGCCGTGATGGAATAGACAAGGTTGCTTCTCTATGGACCCTTCGTGGGTTGAGCCCTCTGTGGAGACGCGCGGCCGTTACCCTCGGTTGCATGAAGTCTCCATCAACATGGACGTACAATAGCACCACCTATCAAAACCACACCAAAAATTGTTGTGTCAATCTTTGTGTTTGATCTTCCTATCTCTACCCTCTATTTACATGTGCATGTCTTTACATTTCGCTCCTATACTCTTAGACTTGCATGTGTAGGGTGTGCTTGACTTGCTACAATTGCTAAAACTTGTCCACAACTTAAATTGGGAAAAGGCTAAGTTTTTATTTGGTCAAGTAGTCTAATTACCCCCCCCCCCTTCTAGACATACTTTGGAGCCTATAGGCTTAGGAACATTGGACACATAAATAAATTAAGCTTTTTGTCAGTAGGGGGTTCCTCATTAGACTTTATAGGGGGGAAGCAGAACCCAAAGCATTAATAACCTTTTCTATCTTACGGATTCTAATGGAACTTTATTCTACTCTATCGGTAATTGGTTCTTTTTCTTTTAGTAAATTTAAATCATATCCTATTGTAGAGCCTAACTTAGTCACTTCATTATACACCTTTTTATCTAAGTTCTTGATTTGTTCCATAGTTGACATTTTTTCAATAACATCCAACCTTTGGATAAGGTGTTCAAAAGTCAATGTTGTTTCATTAATAGTAATAGGTGGTGATCCCACTAAATTGCCCATAGCATTAAAAGTATCGTGAGGGTGACTACTCGGAAAATTTTCTCCTTTAATAGTGTCAAGCACAAATCTATACCAAGTAGTAACACCAACATAACAATTGCGGACAAGAAGAGTGGTAGATTTTGATGGCGAACGTAGCATGGGAAACAAAAAAATTCCTACGCACACGCAAGACCTATCATGATGATGATCATATACGAGAGGGGAGATCCGATCCACATACCCTTGTAGATTGCTAAGCAGGAAGCATTAAGAAACGCGGTTGATGTAGTCGAACGTCTTCGCGATCCGAATCGCAAGCGTCCCACGAACTCCGTCCCGATCTAGTACCAAACGGACGGCACCTCCGCGTTCAGCACACGTACAGTTCAATGACGATCTCCGCCTTCTTGATCCAGCAAGAGAGACGAAGATATAGTTGAATTCTCTGGCAGCACGACAGCGTGGCGGTGATGGTGGTGGAGCTACTCCGGCACGGCTTCGTCGTGCCGTACCGAACTAGCTGTGGGGTGTAATGAAGTGGTGGAGGGAGAGAGGGATGCACTATGGCTTGGGTGCCAAAAGCCTCTCTCACCTCCACTATATATAGGTGGGAGGGAGGGGTGTCACCTATGGAAAGAACCCTAGGGTCGGCCGATGCAAGAGGGAGAGGGAGGAGTCCTCCTCCAACACAACTTGGAAGGAGGAGTCCTCCTTCCCCAATTCGGTTTGCCTCCTCTCCTTTCCTTTTCTCCTCCCTTCGGCCGAAGTGCCCTTCTTGGGCTGGACACTAGTGCAATAAGGTCTGGTACGCCACCCTTTGGGCCTCTTTGGTTCTCTCCCGGGTGGGTGGCCCCTCCCGATGGAACTCCGGAACCTATTCGTCACTCCCGATACTTTACCGGTAATGCCCGAAAATCTTATGGAACTCAAATGGATACTTCCAATACATCAATCTTCGTCTCCGGACCATTCCGGAAACCCTTGTGACGTCCGGGATCTCATCCGAGACTGCAAAAAACATTCGGTTACCAACATCAATAATTCAACTATACCAAAATGTCATCAAACCTTAAGTGTGCACACCCTGTGGGTTCGAAAACTATGTAGACATGACCGAGACACTCTCCGGTCAATATCCAATAACGGGACCTGGATGCCCATATTGGATCCTACATATTTTACCAAGATCTTATTGGTTGAACCTCTAAGTCAAGGATTCAATTAATCCCGTATATCATTCCCTTTGTCCCTCGGTATGTTACTTGCCCGAGATTTGATTGTCGGTATCTCCATACCTATTTCAATCTCGTTACGGGCAAGTCTCTTTACTCGTTCCGTAATACAAGATCACGTGGCTAACTCTTTAATCACATTGATTGCATGGCTTGTTTGTGATGTTGTATCATCGAGTGGGCCCTGAGATACCTCTCCGTCACAAGGAGTGACAAATCTCAGTCTTGATCCATGCTAACTCAACGGACACCTTCGGAGATACCTATAGAGAACCTTTATAGTCACCTAGTTACATTTCGACGTTTGATACACACAACGCATTCCTCCGATGTCAGTGAGTTACATGATCTCATGGTCATAGGAACGTATACTTGACATGCAGAAAACAATAGCAACAAAACCACACGATCACATGCTACGTTTATAGTTTGGGTCTTGTCCTTCACATCATTCTCCTAATGATGTGATCGTGTTATCAACTGATAACACTTGTTTATAGATAGGAAACCTTAACCATCTTTGATGAACAAGCTAGTCAACTAGAGGATCACTAGGGACATTGTTTTATCTATATATCCACACATGCATTTGTGTTTCCATTCAATACAATTATAGTATGGATAATAAACGATTATCTTGAAACAGGAAATATAATAATAACTATTTTATTATTGCTTCTAGGTCATATTTCCAACAGTCTCCCACGTGCACTAGAGTCAATAATCTAGCTTCACATCTCTATGTGATTTACAAGGTAATGAATCTAACACTCATGCAGTTCTTGTGTTGGTCATATTTTTCTCGTGGAAGAGGCTTAGTCAGCGGATCTGCAACATTCAGGTCCGTGTGCACTTTGCAAATATTTATGTCCTCCTCCTTGATGTAATTGCGGATGGCATTGAAGTGTCGCTTTATGTGTTTGTTCCTCTTGTGAAACCTTGGTTCCTTGGCTAGAGCAATGGCACCAGTGTTGTCACACAATAGATTTACTGGATCCAGTGCACTCGGCACAACTCCAAGATCTGTCATGAACTGCTTCATCCAGACACCCTCCTTAGCCGCCTCCGAGGCAGCTATGTACTCCACTTCGCATGTAGAATCAGCTACGACGTTTTTCTTGGAACTGCACCAGCTTACCACACCCCCATTAAGAATAAACACGTATCCAGTTTGTGACTTAGAGTCATCCGGATCCTTGTCGAAGCTTGCATCGATGTAACCCTTTACGACGAGCTCTTCGTCACCTCCATAAATGATAAACATTTCCTTAGTCCTTTTCATGTACTTCAGAATATTCTTGACCGTTGTCCAGTGCTCCATTCCTGGATTACTTTGAAACCTGCCTGCCATACTTATGGCTAGGCTGACATCCAGTCTTGTGCACAGCATTGCATACATGATAGACCCTATGGCTGAAGCATAGGGGACGACACTCATTGTTTCTCTATCTTCTACAGTCACTGGGCATTGAGTCTTACTCAACTTTATACCTAGTAATACAGGCAAGAACCCCTTCTTGGATTGTTCCATTTTGAACTTCTTCAAAATCTTATCAAGGTATGTGCTTTGTGAAAGTCCTATCAGGCGCCTTGATCTATCTCTACAGATCTTAATGTCCAATATGTAAGCGGCTTCTCCCAGTTCCTTCATTGAAAAACTTTTATTCAAGTAATCCTTTACGCTTCCCAAAAGTTCTACATTGTTTACAATCAGCAATATGTCATCAACATATAATATTAGAAACGCTATAGAGCTCCCACTCACTTTCTTATAAATACAAGCTTCTCCAAAAACTTGTACAAACCCGAACGCCTTGATCACCTCATCAAAGCGTTGATTCCAACTCCGAGATGCTTGCACCAGTCCATAAATGGATCGCTGGAGCTTGCACACTTTATCAGCATTCTCTAGATCAACAAAACCTTCCGGTTGCATCATATACAACTCTTCCTTAAGAAACCCGTTAAGGAACGTTGTTTTGACATCCATCTACCAAATTTCATAATTGAAAAATGCAACTATTGCTAACATGATTCTGACGAACTTAAGCATCGCTACTGGTGAGAAAGTCTCGTCGTAGTCAACTCCTTGAACTTGTGAAAAAAACATTTGCCACAAGTCGAGCTTTATAGACGGTCACATTGCCATCCGCGTGTGTCTTCTTCTTAAAGATCCATTTGTTCTTAATGGCCTTTCGGCCTTCAGGTAATACTTCCAAAGTCCATACTTTGTTTTCATACATAGATCCTATCTCGGACTTCATGGTCTCTAACCATTTGTTAGAATTCGGGCCCACCATTGCTTTTCCATAGCTCATAGGTTCATTGTTGTCTAACAACATGATTGATAAGACATGATTTACGTACAACTCAGGAGTAGTACGTGCCCTTGTCAACCTACGAGGTGTGATAGCAACTTGATCTGAAGTTTCATGATCATCATCATCAGCTTCCTCTTCAACTGGTATAGCCTCGACAGAAACTTGTTTTTGTCCTGCACCACCATCTGGTTGAAGCAAAGGTTCTAAAACGTCATCAAGTTCTATCTTCCTCCCACTCAATTCTGTCGAGAGAAACTCTTTCTCAAGGAAAGCTCCATTCTTAGCGACAAACACTTTGCCCTAGGATCTGAGATAGAAGGTATACCCAACTGTCTCTTTTGGGTAACCTATGAAGACGCACTTTTCCGCTTTGGGTTCCAGCTTTTCAGGCTGAAGCTTTTTGACATAAGCATCACATCCCCAAACTTTAAGAAATGTCAACTTTGGCTTCTTGCCATACCACAGTACATATGGTGTCATTTCAACAGATTTTGATGGTGCCATATTTAAAGTGAATGTAGTTGTCTCCAATGCATAGCCCCAAAACGATAATGGCAAATCGGTAAGAGACATCATAGAACGCACCATATCTAATAAAGTACGATTCGACGTTCGGACACACCATTGCGTTGTGGTGTTCCAGGCGGTGTCAACTGTGAAACAATTCCAGATTGTCTTAAGTGAGCACCAAACTCGTAACCCAGGTACTCACCTCCTCAATCAGATTGTAGGAATTTGATGTTTCTTGTTACCACGATTTTCAACTTCACTCTGAAATTGCTTGAACTTTTCAAACGTTTTAGACTTGTGCTTCCTCACGTAAATATAACCATATCTACTCAAATCATCATTGAAGGTGAGAAAATAACGATATCCACCTGTCGGGGAAACCAACACCTATGGGAAATTCAAGGAGTCCCTTGATCATTCTGCGGCGAGAGAGAGGAACGGCGTCGAGAGTGGAACTAGCGATCAACACCGGCAAGGTCTTTTTACCCAAGTTCGGGCCGCTTGGCGCGTAAAACCCTACTCCTACTTAGTTTGTATTATGTACTTACTGTAGGGTCATTTTGCTACAGTAACTTAGTAGGTGATTAGGGAGTCTCAAATCCCAAAAGGTCCAACCCCTAAGAATGAGATTTGGACCTCCTTTTATAGGCAAAGGAGTCACCAACAGTGTGCTCACGGGGTGAATAGTGAACAGTGTTCACCGCTCTACTTCTTCGGTGGTGTCCGGGGCAGTAAATGCCTTGTGTGACCCCTGACCTGCCGCAAGGTGGTCGCGACATGTATACAGGTGAATTGACACCTGGGTCTTGTGTTGGCACACGAGGGATGTGCTAGAGCGGTCGGATTGTGATAGAAAACGGGGGAGGACACCTCGCGAGCGAAAGGGGCTTGCTGGCCTGGAGCCTCTGTCGAGTGACTTGGTCACCTTCCCGGCAAGGAGGCTTGTCGAGGGCTTTTAATACTTTCCCGGCAAGGAGCGCTTGTCGGGGGCTTCTCTAGTCTGCGCGAGCCTTCCCGGCAAGGAAGGCTTGCCGGGGGCTTGCTAATCTTCGGGACTCTTCCTGGCAATGAGGGCTTGCCGGTCCCTTGGGAATCTTCCCGACAAGGAGGGCTTGCCGGGGCCTTGCATCTGGAGCCTTTGTACTCCGCGCCCCACGAAGAGAGGGAAGGGTGTGGCCTTAGTGGGTCTTGGATTGCCTTTCTGCTATTCTTCCCGGGGCACTTCCACCAGGGGTGTCGTCGATGCCCGTGCACAAGTCTAGGGCACAAGGGACCCCAGTCTCAAGTGCACAGACACCACCGTGCGCCTCTATGCTCATCGGTCCGCATACATCAGTATGTATGATCTCCAACAAGTCACTTGCACGCTCCATTGTTCCGAAGAACGGAGTCCTAGTCATCTTGCCCATGTGGCAAGGTTCGCATGTGTCATGTGATTCAAAATCAAGTGACTCCAAAAGTCCATCAACATGGAGTTTCTTCACGCGTTTTACACCAATATGACCTAAGCGGCAGTGTCACAAGAAAGTGGCACTATGATTATCAACTCTACATCTTTTGGTCTCAATATTATCTATATGTGTATCATCACTATCAAGATTCAACATGAATAAACCCCTCACATTGGGTGCATGACCATAAAAGATATTACTCATATAAATAGAACAACCATTATTCTCTGATTTAAATGAGTAACCGTCTCGCAATAAACAGGATCCAGATATAATGTTCATTCTTAACGCACGCACTAAATAACATTTATTCAGGTTCATCACTAATCTCGATGGTAACTGAAGTGAGATTGTGCCGACGGCGATCGCATCAACCTTGGAACCATTTCCCACGTGCATCGTCACTTCATCCTTCACCGGCCTTCGTTTATTCTGCAATTCATGTTTCGAGTTGCAAATGTGAGCAACAGAGCCGGTATAAAATACCCAGGCACTACTACGAGAGCTGGTGAGGTACACATCAATAACATGTATATCAAATATACCTTGTTTAGCGTTGGCCGCCTTCTTATCGGTCAGATACTTGGGCCAGTTTCACTTCTAGTGACCAGTCCCCTTGCATTAATAACACTCAATTTCCGGCTTGGGTCCAGCCTTGGGTTTCTTCGTCGGAGGGGCAACTACCTTGCCACTCTTCTAGGAGTTACCCTTCTTGCCCTTGTTGTTTTTCTTGAAACTAGTGGTTTTATTGACCATCAACACTTGATGTTCTTTCTGGATTTCTGACTCAGCGACTTTCGGCATCACAAATAGCTCGGCTAGTGATTTATTCGTCCCTTGCATGTTATAGTTCAACACGAAGCTCTTATAGCTAGGTGGCAGTGACTGAAGAACTCTGTCATTGATAGCCTCTTGCGGAGAGCAATCCCCAGCTCAGCTAGACGGTTAGAGTACCTAGACATTCTGAGTATGTGTTCACTGACAGACCCATTCTCCTCCATTTTGCAAGCATAGAACTTATCGGAGGTTTCATACCTCTCGATCTGGGCATTCTTCTCAAAGATAAACTTCAGTTCCTGGAACATCTCATATGCTCCATGACATTTAAAACGTCTTTGAAGTACCGGTTCTAAGCCATACAAAACTGCACATTGAACCAATGAGTAGTCATCCTTACGTGATCGCCAAGTGTTCATAAGGTATTGGGTCACCGTTTCGGGTGGTGCATCACCTAGCACTGCATCAAGGACATATTGCTTTTGGGAAACCGTGAGGAGAAGCCTCGGATTATGGGACCAGTCAACAAAGTTGCTTCCATCATCTTTCAGCTTAGCTTTCTCTAGGAACGCATTAAAATTCAGGGTTGCTACTGCGCGAGCAATTGATCTACAACATAAATTTTTGCAAAGATTACTTAGACTATGTTTAAGATAATTGAGTTTAGCCAATCATGTTGGGGAACGTTGCATGGGAAAAAAAATTCCTACGCACACGAAGACCTATCATGGTGATGTCCATCTACGAGAGGAGATTTGGATCTACGTACCCTTGTAGATCGCACAGCAGAAAGCGTTAAGAAACGTGGTTGATGTAGTGGAATGTCCTCACGTCCATCGATCCGCCCCATGAACCGTCCCAAGAACCGTCCTGCGATCCGTCCCACGATCCGTTCCGATATAGTGCCGAACGGACGGCACCTCCGCGTTCAGCACACATACAGCTCGACGATGATCTCGGCCTTCTTGATCCAGCAAGCAAGACGGAGAAGTAGATGATTTCTCCGGCAGCATGACGGCGCTCTGGTGGTGGTGATGATCTATTCCTGCAGGGCTCCGCCCGAGCTCCGTAGAAATCCGATCTAGAGGAAGAACTATGGTGTCTAGATCTGAGTTGCACGTGGCAAAAGTTGTCTCAAATCAGCCCTGAATCACCACTATATATAGGAGGGAGGGGGAGGAGGCTTGCCTTCAGGGCCAAGCCCTCAAGGGTGCACCGGCTAGGAGGAGAGAAGGAATCCTACTCCAATTAGGATTGGAAAGCGGAGTCCTTCTCTTCCTTCCCACCTCCCTTTTTTTCTTTCTCTTTGGTTTTTCTTCTCTTGGCGCCAAGGCCCTGTTGGGCTGTCACACCAGCCCACTAAGGGCTAGTGCGCCACCTAAAGGCCATTGGGCTTCCTCCGGGTGGGTTGCCCCCCTCTCATTGAACTTCCGGTACCCATTCGTCACTCCCGGTAGAATGCCGGTAATGCCCGAAAACCTTCCGGTAACCAAATGAAACCATCCTATATATCAATCTTCATTTCCGGACCATTCTGGAAACCCCCGTGACGTTTGTGATCTCATCCGGGACTCCGAACAACATTCGGTAACCACACACATAACTCAACTATGCTAAAAACATCATCGAACCTTAAGTGTGCAACCCTGCGGGTTCGAGAACTATGTAGACATGCCCCAAGGTACTCCTCGGTCAATATCCAATATCGGGACATGGATGCCCATATTGGATCCTACATATTCTGCGAAGATCTTATCGGTTGAACCTCAATGTCAATTATTCATATAATCCCGTATGTCATTCCCTTTGTCCTTCGGTATGTTACTTGCCCGAGATTTGATCGTTGGTATCCGCATACCTATTTCAATCTCATTACCGGCAAGTCTCTTTACTCGTTACGTAATACAAGATCACGTGACTTACACTTAGTCACATTGCTTGCAAGGCTTGTGTGTGATGTTGTATTACCGAGTGGGCCCCGAGATACCTCTCTGTCACACGGAGTGACAAATCTCAGTCTTGATCCATACTAACTCGACGGACATCTTCGGAGATACCTGTAGAGCACCTTTATAGTCACCCAGTAACGTTGTGACGTTTGATGCACACAAGGTATTCCTCCGGTGCCAGTGAGTTATATGATCTCATGGTCATAGGAACAAATACTTGACACGCAGAAAACAATAGCAATAAAACGACGGGATCAATATGCTACGTTCATAGTTTGGGTCTAGTCCATCACATGATTCTCCTAATGATGTGATCCAGTTATCAAGTGACAACACTTGCATATAGCCAGAAAACCTTGACTATCATTGATCAACTGGCTAGCCAACTAGAGGCTTGCTAGGGACACTGTTTTGTCTATGTATCCACACATGTATCTATGTTTTCATTCAATACAATTATAGCATGGATAATAAACGATTATCTTTAAAAAGGAAATATAATAATAACTATTTATCATTGCCTCTAGGGCATATTTCCAACAGTCTCCCACTTGCACTAGAGTCAATAATCTAGTCCTCACATCGCCATGCGATTTACATTGTAATAAATCGAACACCCATATAGTTCTGGTGTTGATCATGTTTTTCCCGTGGAAGAGGTTTACTCAGCGGGTTTGCTACATTCAGATCCGTGTGCACTTTGCAAATATTCACGTCCTCTCCTTCAACGTAGTCGCGGATGAGGTTGAAGCATCGTTTGATGTGTCTGGTCTTCTTGTGAAACCTTGGTTCATTTGCTAAGGCAATGGCACCAGTGTTGTTACATAACAGAGTTAATGGATCTAGTGTGCTCGGCACAACTCCAAGATTTGTCATGAACTACTTCATCCAGACACCCTCCTTTGCTGCCTCCGAGGCAGCCATGTACTCCGCTTCACGTGTAGAATCTACTACGACGCTCTGCTTGGAACTGCACCAGCTTACCGCACCCCCATTAAGAATAAATACATATCCGGTTTGTGACTTTGAGTCATCCGGATCGGTGTCACAAATTGCGTCGACGTAACCCTTTACGACGAGCTCTTTGTCACCTCCATAAACGAGAAACATTTCCCTAGTCCTTTTCAGGTACTTCAGAATATTCTTGACCGCCGTCCAGTGATCCACTCCTGGATTACTCTGAAACCTGCCTGCCATACTTATGGCCAAGCTGACGTCTGGTCTAGTGCACAGCATTGCATACATGATAGAACCTACGGCTGAAGCATAGGGGACGGAACTCATTTGTTCTCTATCTTCCGCAGTTGTTGGGCACTCATTCTAACTCAATTTTATACCTTGTAATACTGGCAAGAACCCTTTCTTGGACTAATCCATTTTGAACTTCTTCAAAATGTTATCAAGGTATGCGCTTTGTGAAAGTCCTATTAGACGTCTCGATCTATCCCTATAGATCTTAATGCCTAGAATGTAAGAGCTTCTCCTAGGTCCTTCATAGAGAAACTTTTATTCAAGTAATCCTTTATGCTCTCCAAAAGCTCCACGTTGTTTCCAATCAGCAATATGTCACAGATCTCCCACTCACTTTCTTATAAATACAAGATTCTCCAACCACTTGTATAAACCCAAATGCTTTGATCACCTCATCAAAGCGCTTATTCCAACTCCGAGATGCTTGCACCAGTCCATAAATGGATCGCTGGAGCTTGCACACTTTATTAGCATTCTTTGGATCGATTGAACCTTCGGGTTGCATCATATACAACTCTTCCTTAAGAAAACCGTGAAGGAACGCCGTTTTGACATCCATCTGCGATATTTCATAATCGTAAAAGGCAGCTATTGCTAACATGATTCAGACGGACTTAAGCATGCCTACCGGTGAGAATGTCTCATCGTAGTCAACTCCTTGAACTTGTGAAAAACCCTTTGCCACAAGTCGAGCTTTATAAATGGTCACATTACCGTCTGCGTCCGTCTTCTTCTCAAAGATCCATTTGTTCTGAATAGCCTTGCGGCCTTCAGGTAGCACTTACAAAGTCCACACTTTGTTCTCGTACATGGATCCTATTTCAGACTTCATGGCCTCCTGCCATTTGTTGGAATCCGGGCCCACCATTGCTTCTTCATAATTTGCAGGTTCATTGTTGTCCAACAACCTAATTGATAAGACAGGATTACCGTACCACTCAGGAGCAGTACGTGATCTTGTCAACCTGCAAGGTCCGATAGGAACTTGATCCGAAGTTTCATGATCATCATCATCAATTTCCTCCTCAACCAGCGACGCAACGACATGGGTTTCCCCTTGCCCTGCACCACCATCTAGAGGTATTAGAGGTTCGACAACCTCATCAAGTTCTATCTTCCTACCACTCAATTCTTTCGAGAGAAACTCCTTCTCAAGAAAAGCTCTGTTTTTAGCAAGAAACACTTTGCCCTCGGATTTGAGATAGAAGGTATAACCAACTGTCTCTTTTTGGTAACCTATGAAGACGCACTTTTCTGCTTCGGGTTCCAGCTTTTCAGGCTGAAGCTTTTTGACATAAGCGTCACATCCCCAAACTTTAAGAAACGACAATTTTGGTCCTTTGCGATACCACAGTTCGTATGGTGTCGCCTCAACGGATTTTGATGGTGACCTATTTAAAGTGAATGCAGTTATCTCTAATGCATAACCCCAAAACGATAACGGCAAATCGGTAAGAGACATCATAGATCGCACCGTCTTTAATAAAGTATGATTATGACGTTCGGACACACCATTACGCTATGGTGTTCCACGCGGTGTCAATTGTGAAACAATTCCACAATGTCTTAAGTGAGCACCAAACTCGAAACTCAGATGTTCACCCCCACGATCAGACCGTAGAAACTTGATCTTCTTGTTACGATGATTTTCAACTTCACTCTGAAATTGCTTGAACTTCTCAAACGTTTCAGACTTGTGCTTCATCAAGTAGACATAACCATATCTACTCAAATCGTCAGTGAAGGTGAGAAAATAACGATATCCGTCGCGCACCTCCACACTCATTGGACCGCATACATCGGTATGTATGATCTCCAACAAGTCACTTGCACGCTCCATTGTTCCAGAGAACAGAGTCTTAGTCATCTTGCCCATGAGGCATGGTTCGCACGTGTCAAGTGAATCAAATTCATGTGACTCCAAAAGTCCATCGGAATGGAGTTTCTTCATGTGCTTTACACCAATATGACCTAAGCGGCAGTGCCACAAAAACATGGCGCTATCATTGTTAACTCTAACTCTTTTGGTCTCAATGTTATGTATATGTGTATCATTGCTATCAAGATTCAGTATGAACAATCCTCTCACATTGGGTGCATGACCATAAAATATATTACTCATAGAAATAAAAACCATTATTCTGTGACTTAAACGAGTAACCGTCTCGCAATAAAGAAGATCCAGATATAATGTTCATGCTCAACGCAGGCACTAAATAACAATTATTTAAGTTCATAACTAATCCTGATGGTAACTGAAGTGAAATTGTGCCGACGACGATTGCATCAACCTTGGAACCATTTCCCACGCGCATCGTCACTTCATCCTTCGTCAGCCTTCGCTTATTTTGTAGTTCCTGTTTCGAGTTGCAAATATGAGCAACAGAACCGTTATCGAATACCCAGGCACTACTACGAGAGCTGGTTAAGTACACATCAATAACATGTATATCGAATATACCTAATTTTTCCTTGGCCGCCTTCTTATCAGCCAAATACTTGTGGCACTTGCGCTTCCAGTGACCCATACCCTTACAATAATAACACTCTGTTTTAGGCTTAGGTCCAGCTTTGGGTTTCTTCGTCAGATTGGCAACAGGCTTGCCGCTCTTCTTGGAATTACCCTTCTTTCCTTTGCCATTTCTCTTGAAACTAGTGGTCTTATTCACCATCAACACTTGATGCTCTTTACGGAGTTCTGACTCTGCGACTTTCAACATCGCGAATAACTCGTCGGGTGACTTGTTCATCCCGTGCATGTTATAGTTCAACACAAAGCTCTTGTAGCTTGGTGGCACTGATTGAAGAATTCTGTGAGTGATAGCCTCTTGTGGGAGTTCAATCCCAAGATCAGCTAGACGGTTTGAGTACCCCCAGACACTTTGAGCTCATGTTCACTGACAAACGAATTCTCCTCCATCTTGCAAGCATAGAACTTATCGGAGGTCTCATACTTCTCGATCCGGGCGTTCTTCTGAAAGATAAACTTCAACTCCTGGAACACTCAAATGCTCCATGACGCTCAAAGCGACGTTGAAGTCCCGGCTCTAAGCCATACAAGACTGCACATTGAACTACTGAGTAGTCCTCCTTACGTGTTAACCAAGCGTTCTTAACATCTTGGTCAGCCGTAGAGGGTGGTTCATCTCCTAGCACAGCATTAAGGACATAATCCTTCTTCCCAACTTGCAGGAGCAACTTAAGATTACGAGCCCAGTCTACAAAGTTGCTTCCATCATCTTTCAACTTAGCTTTCTCTAGGAACGTATTCAAATTCAGGGTGACTGTCGCGTGAGCCATTGATCTAGAACACAAATATTTCAAAGTGGACTTAGATTATGTTCAAGATAATTAGAGTTTAACTAATCAAATTACTTGCTAAACTCCCACTCAAAAAGTACATCTCTCTAGTCATTTGAGTGGTACATGATCCAAATTCACTAACTCAAGTCCGATCATCACGTGAGTTGAGAATAGTTTCAGTGGTAAGCATCTCTATGCTAATCATATCAACTATACGATTCATGCTCGACCTTTCGGTCTCATGTGTTCCGAGGCCATGTATGCACATGCTAAGCTCGTCAAGCTTAACCCGAGTGTTCCGCGTGTGCAACTGTTTTGCACCCATTGTATGTGAACGTTGAGTCTATCACACCCGATCATCACGTGGTGTCTCGAAACGACAAACTGTAGCAACGGTGCACACTCGGGGAGAACACAATTTCGCCTTGAAATTTTAGTGAGAGATCACCTCATAATGCTACCGTCGTTCTAAGCAAAATAAGGTGCATAAAAGGATTAACATCACATGCAATTCATAAGTGACACGATATGTCCATCATCATGTGCTTCTTGATCTCCATCACCAAAGCACCGGCACAATCTTCTTGTCACCGGCGCCAAACCATGATCTCCATCAACATGTCATCATCGGGGTTGTCGTGCTACTTATGCTATTACTACTAAAGCTACGTCCTAGCAATATAGTAAACGCATCTGCAAACACAAACGTTAGTTTAAAGACAACCCTATGGCTCCTGTCGGTTGCCGTACCATCGACCTGCAAGTCGATATTAACTATTACAACATGCTCATCTCATACATCCAATATATCACATCACGTCATTGTCCATATCATATCACAAGCATACCCTGCAAAAACAAGTTAGACGTCCTCTAATTTGTTGTTGCATGTTTTACGTGGCTGCTATGGGTATCTAGTATGATCGCATCTTACTTACGCAAAAACCACAAGAGAGATGTGCAAATTGCTATTTAACCTCTCCAAGGACCGCCTCGGTCAAAACCAATTCAACTAAAGTTGAAGAAACCGACACCCGCGAGTCATCTTTATGCAATGAGGTTGCATGTCAATTGATGAAACCAGTATTTCGTAAGCATACGAATAATGTCGGTCCGGGCCGCTTCAATCCAACAATACCGCCGAATCGAGAAAAGACTAAGGAGGGCAGAAAATCGAACATCACCGTCCACAAAAGCCTTTGTGTTCTACTCGAGATAACATCTACGCATGAACCTAGATCTGATACCACTGTTGGTGAACGCTGCATGGGAACAAAAAAAATTCCTACGCACACGAAGACCTATCATGGTGATGTCCATCTACAAGAGGAGATTTGGATCTATGTACCCTTGTAGATCGCACAGCAGGAAGCGTTAAGAAACACAGTTGATGTAGTGGAACGTCCTCACGTCCCTCAATACGCTCCACGAACCGTCCCACGAATCGTCCCACGATCCGTTCCGATCTAGTGTCGAACGGACGGCACCTCCGCGTTCAGCACACGTACAGCTCGATGATGATCTCGGCCTTCTTGATCCAGCAAGCAAGACGGAGAAGTAGATGAGTTCTCCGGCAGCGTGACGGCGCTCCGGTGGTGGTGATGATCTAATGCTGCAGGGCTCCGCCCGATCTCCGTAGAAATCGGATCTAGAGGAAGAACTATGGTGTCTAGATCAGAGTTGCACGTGGCAAAAGTTGTCTCAAATCAGCCCTAAATCACCACTATATATAGGAGGGAGGGGGAGGAGGCTTTCCTTGAGGGCCAAGCCCTCAAGGGTGCGCCGGCTAGGAGGAGAGGAGGAATCCTACTCCAATTAGGATTGGAAAATGGAGTCCTTCTCTTCCATCCCACCTCCCCTTTTTTTCTTTCTCTTTGGTTTTTCTTCTCTTGGCGCCAAGGCCCTCTTGGCCTGTACCACCAACCCACTAAGGGCTGGTGCGCCACCCTAAGGCCATTGGGCTTCCTCCGGGTGGGTTGCCCCCCTCTCGGTGAACATCCGGTACCCATTCGTCACTCCCGGTAGAATTCCGGTAATGCCCGAAAACCTTCTCGTAACCAAATGAAACCATCGTATATATCGATCTTCGTTTCTGGACCATTCCGGAAACCCTCGTGGCGTCCGTGATCTCATATGGGACTTCGGACAACATTCAGTAACCACACACATAACTCAACTATACTAAAAACATCATCGAACCTTAAGTGTGCATACCCTGCGGGTTCGAGAACTATGTAGACATGCCCCGAGGTACTCCTCGGTCAATATCCAATAGCGGTACCTGGATGCCCATATTGGATTCTACATATTCTCCGAAGATCTTATCGGTTGAACCTCAGTGTCAAGGATTCATATAATCCTGTATGCCATTCCCTTTGTCCTTCAGTATGTTACTTGCCCGAGATTTGATCGTCGGTATCCGCATACCTATTTCAATCTCGTTACCGGCAAGTCTCTTTACTTATTCCATAATACAAGATCTCGTGACTTACACTTAGTCACATTGCTTGCAAGGCTTGTGTCTGATGTTGTACTAACTCAACGGACACCTTCGGAGATACTTGTAGAGCACCTTTATAGTCACCCAGTAACGTTGTGACGTTTGATGCACACAAGGTATTCCTCCGGTGCGAGTGAGTTATATGATCTCATGGTCATAGGAACAAATACTTGACACGCAGAAAACAATAGCAATCAAAGACACGATCAATATGCTACGTTCATAGTTTGTGTCTAGTCCATCACATGATTCTCCTAATGATGTGATCCAGTTATCAAGTGACAACACTTGCATATCGCCAGAAAACCTTGACTATCATTAATCAACTGGCTAGCCAACTAGAGGCTTGCTAGGGACATTGTTTTGTCTATGTATCCACACATGTATCTATGTTTTCATTCAATACAATTATAGCATGGATAATAAACGATTATCTTTAAACAGGAAATATAATAATAACTATTTATCATTGCCTCTAGGGCATATTTCCAGCAAATCACATTACTGATAAACTCCCACTCAAATTGACATCCCTCTAGTCATTCGAGTGTCGCATGATCCAAATTCACTAACTCAAGTCCGATCATCACGTGATTTGAGTTTACTTTCAACGCTGAACATCTCCATGTTGATCATATCAACTATATGATTCATGTTCGACCTTTCGGTCTCTTGTGTTCCGAGGCCATGTCTGTACATGCTAGGCTCATCAAGTTTAACCCGAGTGTTCTGCGTGTGCAACTGTTTTGCACCCGTTGTATGTGAACGTAGAGTCTATCACACCCGATCATCACGTGGTATCTCGAAATGACGAACTGTCGCAACGGTGCACAGTCCGGGAAAACACAATTTTATCTTGAAATTTTAGTGAGGGATCACCTTATAATGCTACCGTCGTCCTAAGCAAAATAAGGTGCATAAAAGGATTAACATCACATGCAAATCATAAGTGACATGATATGGCCATGAACTTTTGCTTCCTGATCTCCATCACCAAAGCACCGGCATGATCTACATCGTCGCCGGCGCCACACCATGATCTTCATCATCGTGCTGCCATTGAGGTTGTCGCGCTAACTATGTTGTTACTACTAAAGCTACTACTAGTGATAAAGCAAAGCATCACCAAGTGCAAAATAATTAAACACAACCCTATGGCTCCTACCGGTTGCCGTAGCATCGACGTGTGATTCGATATTTAACTATTACAACATGATCATCACATACATCCAATATATCATATCATGTCTTTCGCCATATCACATCACATGCATATCCTGCAAAAACAAGTTAGACGTCCTCTAATTTGTTGTTGCAAACTTTATGTGGCTGCTATGGGTATCTAGTATGATCGCATCTTACTTACGCAAAGCCACAACAGTGATATGCAAATTGCTATTTAACCTTCTCCAAGGAACGCCTCGGTCAAATCCAATTCAACTAAAGTTGAAGAAACAGACACCCGCCGGTCATCTTTATGCAACAAGTTGCATGTTAGTCGATGAAAACGGTCTCTCGTAAGCATACAAGTAATGTTGGTCTGTGCCGCTTCAATCCAACAATACCGCTGAATCAAGAAAAGACTAAGGAGGACAGCAAATTCAACATCAACACCCATAAACACTTTTGTGTTCTACTCGAGATATCATCTACGCATGAACCTAGCTCATGATGCCACTGATGAGAACGTACCATGGGAAACAAAAAAATCCTACACACACGCAAGACCTATCATGGTGATGATCATCTACGAGAGGGGAGATCGGATCCAAAAACCCTTGTAGATCGCTAAGCACGAAGCGTTAAGAAACGCGGTTGATGTAGTCGAACGTCTTCGCGATCCGAATCGCAAGCATCCCACAAGCTTCGTCCCGATCTAGTACCGAATGAACGGCACCTCCGCATTCAGCACACGTACAACTCGATGACGATCTCCGCCTTCTTGGTCCAGCAAGAGAGATGAAGAGGTAGCTGAATTCTCCAGCAGCACGACGGCGTGGCGGTGATGGTGCTGGAGCTACTCCGGCAGGGCTTCGCCATGCCGTACCAAACTAGCTACGGGATGTCACGAAGTGGTGGAGGGAGAGAGGGTTGCACTATGGCTTGCGTGCCAAAACTCTCTCTCACCTCCACTATATATAGGTGGGTGATACGTCTCCGTCGTATCTAGTTTTCCAAACTCTTTTGCCCTTGTTTTGGACTCTAATTTGCATGATTTGAATGGAACTAACCCGGACTAACGCTGTTTTTAGAAGAATTGCCATGGTGTTGTTTTTGCGCAGAAATAATAGTTCTCGGAATGACCTGGAAATTTACGAGGATTTTTTGTGGAATATATAAAAAATATTGGCGCAAGAATCAACCGGAGGAGTGGAGCGAGGATCCCACAAGCCCACCAGGCGCGGCCCCCCTGGCCGCGCCTAGCAGTCTTCTGGGGGCCACGGAGCTCCATGCCTCCAATTCCAGCTCTATTTAGTCCCTTCTGTCCGGAAAAAATCAAGGAGAAGAGTTCATCGCATTTTACGATACGAAGGCGCCGCCACCACATGTTCTTCCTCTGGAGGGCAAATCTGGAGTCCGCTCTCGGCTACGGAGAGGGGAGACCGTCGCCATCGTCATCACCAACCTTCCTTCATCGTCAATTCCATGATACTCTTCACCGTTCGTGAGTAATCTCATCGTAGGCTTGCTGGACGGTGATGGGTTGGATGAGATCTATCATGTAATTGAGTTAGTTTTGATGGGGATTGATCCCTAGTATCCACTATGTTCTGAGGTTGATGTTGCTACTACTTCGCTCTGCTTAATGCTTGTCACTAGGGCCCGGGTGTCATGATTTCAGATCTGAACCTATTATGTTCTCGTCAATATATGTGTGTTCTTGATCCTATCTTGCAAGTTGTAGTCACCTACTATGTGTTATGACCCGGCAACCCTGGAGTGACAATAGCCGGAACCACTCCCGGAGATGACCATAGTATGAGGAGTTCATGTATTCACTAAGTGTTAATGCTTTGTTTCGGTTCTCTATTAAAAGGAGAACCTTAATATCACGTAGTTTCCATTAGGACCCCGCTGTCATGGGAGGGATGGACAATAGATGTCATACAAGTTCTTTTCCCTAAGCACGTATGATTATATACGGAATGCATGCCTACATCACATTGACGAACTGGAGATAGTTACATATCTCTCCGTGTTATAACTGTTGCATGATGAATATCATCCGGCATAATTATCCATCACCGATCCAATGCCTACGAGTTGTTCCTACTGGTCCTTGCTTCGTTACTTTGCCGCTACTGCTGTCACTCTTCTATTGTTACTCTATCGCTACTGATGTCACTGCTGCTACTGTTATTCTGTCGCTACTGCTGTCACTATTGCTACTGGTTACCGTTGCTACTATTGCTATCACACCACCTTGCTACTGATACTTTGTTGCAGATACTAAGTCTTTCAGGTGTGGTTGAATTGACAACTCAACTGCTAGTACTCGAGAATATTCTTTGGCTTCCCCTTGTGTCAAATCAACAAATTTGGGTTGAATACTCTACCCTCGAAAACTGCTGCGATCCCCTATACTTGTGGGTTATCAAGACTATTTTATGGCGCCGTTGCCGGGGAGGCATAGCACTATTCTCTGAGTCACTTGGGATTTATGTCTGCTGATCACTATGAGGAATCCAAGAGATCCAAAAACTAAAGGCTGCCCTCAACTACGAGGACGGGTAAGGAAGTGCCATCTAGGTCTGCACTTGATTCACCTTCAGTTATGAGTAAGTTTGTGACACCACCTCCTGCTAGAAATTTTTATGTGTCGCATGTGCTTGATGATGCTACTTATGCTATCCATGATGCTTGTGATGATGCTTTGCTTGATACTGCTTTGCCACTAGGTGCATTCCTTGATGCACAAATTGCTAGAGTTGTTGCTAGATGTGATGATACTTCTGAAACTGCTGAGATTATTGAAGTAGAACCTGTTGTTTTACCTATTAGAACTAGCTCTCCTAGATATGAATTACCTGATATGCCTGAGGGTTATCTTATGGAGGGAGAGATAGTTGAGGACTTTCTTTCTTGTAAGGATAACTATGATGTTGAGAAATTATTGCATAAGTGGAAAGAAAAATCTTTGAAAGCTAGGATGAAATACGACCCGAAGTTTGATACTTCGCCTATCTTTGTGACCGATAAGGATTATGAATTCTCTGTCGACCCTGAGTTAATCACTCTGGTCGAATTTGATCCTATTCATGGTTATGAGTCCGAAACGGTTGTAGCACATCTTACTAAGCTGCACGATATAGTCACCCTATTCACGAGTGAGGAAAAGATCCGGCACTACTATATCCTTAAGTTGTTTCCTTTCTCGCTAAAGGATGATGCTAAGACTTGGTTCACTTCTCTTGCTCCTGGTTGTGTGCGTAGTCCCCAGGATATGATCTACTACTTCTGTGAAAAATATTTCCCTGCCCATAAGAAGCAAGCTGCCTTGCAGGAAATATATAACTTTGCGCAAGTTGAAGAAGAGAGTCTCCCACAAGCTTGGGGGAGGCTCGTCCGGCTACTGAATGCTTTGCCTGATCACCCTCTTGAGAAGAATGAAATACTTGATATCTTCTATAATGGACTAACCGATGCTTCTAGAGACCACCTAGATAGTTGTGCTCGTTGTGTTTTTAGGGAACGAACTGTGAAACAAGCTAAGATCCTATTGAATAATATCTTGTGCAATGAGAATGCTTGGACTATTCCCGAACCACCTCCGAAGCCAACTCCAAAGAGAAGAGGTATCCTATTCCTCAGTCCTGAAGATATGCAAGAAGCTAAGAAATCTATGAAAGAGAAAGGCATTAAATCTGAAGATGTCAAAAATCTACCACCTATCGAAGAGATCCATGGTCTTGATAACTCGACACAGGTAGTAGAGGTAAGTTCTTATCGTAGATTCAATGAGAGTGATATTCCTTTTGATAAACCTGCTAGCTTATGCTTGGATGAATATGATAACTTCATTGCCAAACAACAAAGTTTCAATGATTATGTTAGCACACAATTGGAACAGAATGCTCGTATGCTTAGTCATTTAAGTGCTTGTGTGGACAGAAATGTCAATGATCTTAAGCTCTTGAGTAAATATGCCTCTATGGTTACTACTCAAGTAGAACAAGTACTTAAGGCTCAGAATGACTTGCTCAATGAGTTGAATGATAATTCTGTTAGAGTCGTCACTAGAGGCGGTAGAATGACCCAGGAACCTTTGTATCCTCAGGGTCATCCTAAGAGAATTGAACAAGATTCTCAAGGAGTTAGCACTGATGCACCTAGTCATCCTAGGAAGAAAAAGAAAGATGATAGGAACCTGCATGCTAGCAACCCTACTGCTGTTGCACCTCAGAATCCAAACGATGTCTCTGTTTCTAATGCCGAAACACAATCTGGTGATGAACACGAGCCTAGTGATAATATCGATAGTGGTGTTCATGATGATGCTCAACCTAGCAATGATAAGGATGTGGAGATTGATCCTGTTGATCTTGATAACCCACAACCTAAGACTAGGAGATATGATAAGAATGACTTCATTGCTAGGAAGCATGGTAAAGAAAGAGAACCATGGGTTCAGAAACCCATGCCCTTTCCTCCCAAACCATCCAAGAAAAAGGATGATGAAGACTTTGAGCGCTTTGTTGAAATGATTAGACTTGTCTTTCTGCAAATGCGTTTGACAGATATGCTCAAAATGTCTCCCTATGCTAAGTACATGAAAGATATTGTGACCAATAAGAGGAGGATACCTGAGGGTGAGATTTCATCCATGCTCGCTAATTACACCTTCAAGGGTGGAACTCCTAAGAAACTAGGTGATCCCGGAGTGCCCACTATACCTTGCTCCATTAAAGGAAATTATGTTAGAACTGCTTTATGCGACCTTGGAGCCGGTGTTAGTGTTATTCCTCTCTCTCTTTATCATAGACTTGAATTGGACAAGTTGACACCCACTGAAATCTCTCTGTAAATGGCCGACAAATCAACTACTTTCCCTATCGTCATTTGCGATGATGTGCCAGTTGTGGTTGCCAACGTTACTATCTGAACAGACTTTGTTATTCTGGATATTCCCGAGGATGACGCCATGGCAGTCATTCTTGGAAGACCCTTTTTAAACACTACAGGGGTTGTTATTGATTGCAACAAAGGCAATGTCACTTTCTATGTTAAGGTAATGAGCATACGGTGCACTTTCCGAAGAAACAATATCGAGTACATTGCATCAATGCTATCGAAAAAACTTCATCGATTCTTATTGGGAGCTTTGAATGCCCTATACCTACTATTAAGATGAAGTATGATTTGCTTGTTGGGGATATGCACATCCCCATTGAGGTAACCTAGTGACTATTCGAAAATTCTCCGTCTTTACGCGATTCGAAAAAAGTTTGTCAAGGAGACTTGATCAACCTCATTGACGGATTTCTTTTGATGACCATGATGGATGAATCTGAGAGTCACAGCCCTGTGTTCCAAACCTTTACCTTCAGTTGCTTAGAAGAAAAATGATAGATTTAGCTTTAGTTTTTCCTGTTTTCTGCTTTTTGCGTCCCGTAGAAAAGTGTCCCGAAAATAAAAGTTCTTCAAATGCCGTGAAAATCAAGTATGATTTTTTCTGGAATTTTTGAAAAATTCTGAGATGGAGAACTAGTCAGGGGGATGCACCACTGGGCCACAAGCCCTGGAGGCTGGGGCACTGCTAGCAGTCCCCGGCAATGGCGCCAGAAAAGAGCTGCTTCCAGTTGCTCAACAATTAGCAATTGTCTTGCAATGGCCCACCAGCGTGTGGGATCGCGGCAGTTTTCGAGGTTAGACTATTCAACCCAAATTTGTTGGTTTGACACGATGGGAGTGAAAGGATATTCTCCAGTATTAGCAGTTGAGTTGTCGGCTCAACCACACCTGAAAGATTAGTATCTGCAAGCAAGATATAAGCAGCAAAGGTAGTATGATAGCAACGGTGCTAGGAAAGAATCTGTTGACGGCAGATTATTCCTAACTAAAGTATCAATGGCGCCAAAAAAGTATTGTAGCAGGTAGTAGCAGTGTAACGAGTAACAGCAGTGGCAAGGAACAGCAATAGTGACAGCAGTAGCAAGTAGCAACAGTAGCAAGTAATAGTAGCAGCAACAGTAGTAATAGCAGCAGAGTAAAGCAAGTAACAGCAGCAGTGGGACAAACTCGTAGGCAATGGAACAGTGATTTGTTGGATGACATTCATCATGCAACAGTTATAACACGGAGAGATATGTGGCTAGCTCCCGTTCGTCAATGTGATGTAGGTATGCATTCTGTGTGTAGTCATACGTGCTTAGGGAAAAGAACTTGCATGACATCTATTGTCCATCCCTCCCGTGGCAGCGGGGTCCAAATGGATATTGCGGGATATTAAGGTTCTCCTTTTAATAAAGAACCGTACCAACGCATTAGCACCTGGTGAACACATGAACTCCTCAAATTATGGTCATCACCGGGAGTGGTTCCGGTTATTGTCACTCCGGGGTTGCCGGATCATAAGACATAGTAGGTAACTACAACTTGCAAGATCGGATCTAAAACACACATATATTGGTGACAACATAATAATTTCAGATCTGACTTCATGGCACTCGGGCCCTAGTGACAAGCATTAAGCATGGCAAAGTAGTAACAACATCAATCTCAGAACATAGTGGATACTAGGGATCGATCCCCGTCAAAACTAACTCGATTACATGATAGATCTCATCCTACTCATCACCTCCCAGCGAGCCTACGAATAGATTACTCACGAACGATAAAGAGCTTCATGGAATTGGAGTGGGAAGAAGGTTGATGATGACGATGGCGACGATCTCCTTGATCCGGAGCCCAAAACGGACTCCAGATCTGCCCTCTAGGGCAAGAACGGGATGTGGTGGTGCCTCTGGATCGTGAAACGCGATGAACTCTTCTCTCTTGATTTTTTCCGGGACGAAAGGGAATAAATAGCGCTGGAATTGGGGGCGGCAGAGCCACGTGGGCCCCACAAGCCTGGTAGTCGCGGCCAGGGGGAGGTCGCGGCTACAGGGCTTGTGGCCCACTGGTGTGGCCCCCAGTGAGGGAAATAACCAGCTCCGGGATACTCCAGAGCGGCCTGTGGATGCCACTGTTGTGTGAGCTCCTCTGCCTCCCACTGATAAACTAGCGTCTGGTACTCGACTGGCGGCTCGGGCACGGGCACGTGTGGTTGGGCCAAGCCCCAATACGCATAGATGTCCGAGGGCATAATAATGTACCTTCCTGCATAAAGGTTGAACAAAGAAGGAGCAGGCAAAGTAATAGTCTCACGAGTACCCTGACTAAATACCAGGTTATAAATCATCCGTCTACTAGCATCTCTATCCAGAAAATCATGGCGAACCATGCTGTCATAATCCAGATATTTCTCAGGAAGAAGCATTTCTTCTTCCTCTCCCAGTCTAATGGGTATCTCAAAGTGTCTGGCAAGACGGGTAGCATAGATACCTCCATAGACGACACCTTTGGAATGGTTTGTGTTCAACCGCTGAGCTACTATAGCACCTAGGCTATAAGTCTTATTGTTATAAAGGCCTTCACGCAAAACCGCAAGGTCTGGAGAGCTAAGTGATCTAGCCTCCCCACGGCCAATCAAACATTTTCCCACAAATAATGAGAAGTACCGAAGCACAAGAAAATGTATGCTAGCAATTCTAGCACGAGACACTCCTCTCTCCTCTCCAACAGCAATAGTATCTAAGAAAGCCTCCAAGTCCCGTGGACGAGGATCATGAATATCCCCAACATAAGGTAATTTGCACACATTGCAAAAATCCTGTAGTGTCATGCGCTGGGGGATATCGTATAACATGAACTCAACCATAGGAGGATTCTTCCTCGGATAAAAGTTGAAGCTTTGAACGAAAATATTGGTGAGGAGGAGGTATTGTGGGCACTTATCTTCAACGAACGCGGTAAGACCTGCGTTCTCCACCAAGTAAAAAGTCTTCGTAAAGCCCAGCGACGCACAAAAATTCATCACTTGGCCACTCGCACGCTCGAACTTCTGTGACTCAAGGAACCACGTACTTGGGGTCGTTCTTCTCGTCCTCCTTGGGGTTACAGCTTGAAGAGCCTCTCAAGAACCTCCTCATCTTTCCCCTTTTCTAACTCTGAAAAATTCTGAAATTTTTTAGAGACTTCGAAAGAAAAGTGAGTAAGGATTAACCCAACTCGTAGCAACTACTCCTACTAGTGCCTAGAGACCGTATCATGCGCTAAAACTACTTGGGACCAGCTAAAATCAACATTTCAAGCTCAAGAACAGGGTCACCACGGTAGCAAGAATACGCGAAGGATAAAGCACTAGAATAGAAACTAATTGGACCAATGGAGGAGTCACTTACCAAGGAGTAATTTCCCCAAAACGGTTCAGAGAATGGTGCTTTGAACAAGGAGATCGAAAATCACAGCCAAATGAGCAAGAACACGGGTTTGAGCTACGAAACAATTTTTTCTGGAGGTAGAAGAAGAGGATGGGAGCTGGAATGAGTGGAGGGGGTCCCTGTGGGCCCCAAAAGCTTGGTAGCCGCGGCCAGGGGGAGGCCGCGGCTACAGGGCTTGTGGCCCACCGGTGTGGCCCCCAGGCCAGCTCTTAGTCCCAGTATTTTTCAAAAAATCCAGAAAAAATCATATTTTATTTTCAGGACCATCGAAGAACTTTTATTTTCGGGGTACTTTTCTGCGGGATGCTAAAACAAAAAATAGGAAAAAGTAAACTAAATCTATCATTTTCCTTCTAAGCAACAGAAAGTGAAAGCTTAAAACAGAGGTATGTGACTCCTTGATTCATCCATTTCATGGTCATCGAAAGAAATCCGTCAATGAGGTTGATCAAATCCCCTCGACAAAACCTTTTTGAATCGCAAAAGGAAACGAAGAATTGTCAAATAGCCACTAAGTCACCTGAATGGGGACATGAATCTCCCCAACAAGCACATCATACTTCATCTTAACACGAGGAATAGGGGATTCAAAGCTCCTAATAAGAATCGATGAAGTTTTTCCGATAGCATTGATGCAATGTACGTGATATCGTTTCTTCGGAAAGTGCACTGTATGCTCATTACCATTGACATGGAAGGTGACATTGCCTTTGCTGCAATCTATAACAGCCCTTGCGGTGTTTAAGAGCGGTCTTCCAAGAATGATCACCATGGCATCATCCTCAGGAATATCCAGGATAACAAAGTCCATCAAGATAGTAACGTTAGCAACCACACGGGCACATCCTCGGAAATGCCGACAGGGAAAGCAGTTGATTTGTCGGCCATTTGCACAGAAATTTCAGTGGGTGTCAACTTATCCAGTTCAAGTCTACGAGAAAGAGAGAGAAGCATAACACTAACACCGGCTCCAAGGTCACATAAGGCAGTTCTTACGTAGTTTCCTTTAATGGAGCAAGGTATAGTGGGCACTCCGGGATCACCAAGTTTCTTAGGAGTTCCACCTTTGAAAGTGTAATTGGCGAGCATGGTGGAGATCTCAAGATCTGGTATCTTCTGTTTATTAGTCACGATATCTTTCATGTACTTGGCATATGGAGACATTTTGAGCATATCAATTAACCGCATCTGCAGAAAGACCGGTCTCAACATTTCAATAAAGCGCTCAAAATCCTCATCATCCTTTTTCTTGGATGGCTTAGGAGGAAAGGGCATAGGTCTCTGAACCCATGGCTCCCTTTCTTTACCATGCTTCCTAGCAGTGAAGTCATTCTTATCGTATATCTTAGGTTGTGGGTTATCAGGATTAACCGTAGGTTCAATCTCCACATCCTTATCATTGCTAGGTTGAGCATTATTATGAACATCGCTGTCCATATTGTCACCTGGTTCATGTTCATCACCAGATTGTGTTTTTGCATTAGACGCAAAAATATCATTTGGTTCTTCAGGTGTGACAGTATTTGGTGAACTGACATGTAGGTTTCTATCATCCTTCTTCTTATTCTTAGGATGACTGGGTGTATCAGCATTAGTTCCTTGAGAATCTTGATCAATTCTCTTACGATGGCCTTCAGGATACAAAGGTTCTGAGTCATTTTGCCTCCTCTAGTAATGACTCTCACAGAGTTGTCATTTAATTCATTGAGCAAGTCATTCTGAGCTTTAAGAACTTGTTCTACCTGAGTAGTAATCATAGAGGCATGTTTACTCAGAAGCTTCACATCATTGACATTTCTGTCTACACAAGCACTTAAATGACTAAGCATACGAGTACTTTGTTCCAATTTTCTGCTAACATAATCATTGAAACTCTGTTGTTTGGCAACAAAGTTGTCGAATTCATCAAAGCATAGGCTAGCAGGTTTGTCAAAAGGAATAACAGTCTCATTGAATCTACGCAGATAATTCACCTCTACTACTTGTATCGGGTTATCGAGACCATGGATCTCTTCAATAGGCGGTAGATTTTTGACTACTTCAGATCTAATGCCTTTCTCTTGCATAGATTTCTTGGCTTCTTGCATATCTTCGGGACTGAGGAATAGAATACCTCTTTTCTTAGGAGTTGGCTTAGGAGGTGGTTCGGGAATAGTCCAAGCATTATCGTTGATCAAGATGTTATTCAGTAGGATCTCAGCTTGTTCTACAGTTCGTTCCCTAAAAACACAACCGGCACAACTATCTAGGTCGTCTCTAGAAGCATCAGTATCTCGTTCTTCTTAAGAGGGTAATCAGGCAAAGCATTATGTAGCTGGATGAGCCTCCCCCAAGCTTGTGGGAGACTCTCTTCTTTGAGTTGAGCAAAGTTGTATATTTCCTGCAAGGCAGCTTGCTTCTTATGGGCAGGGAAATATTTCTCACAGAAGTAATAGACCATATCTTGGGGACTACTCACACATCCAGGAGCAAGAGAAGTGAACCAGGCTTTAGCGTCATCCTTTAGAGAGAAAGGAAACAGCTTAAGGATATAGTAGTAGCGGATCTTCTCCTCACTAGTGAAAAGGGTGGCTATATCGTGTAGTTTGGTAAGATGGGCTACGACCGTCTCAGACTCATAACCGTGGAAAGGATCAGATTCGACTAGAGAGATTATCTCAGGGTCGACAGAGAATTCATAATCCTCATCGGTGATAAAGATAGGTGAAGTGGCAAACTTTGGGTCGTATTTCATCCTAGCTTTTAGAGATTTTTCCTTCCACTTGAGAAGTAATTTCTCAGCGTCATAGGCATCCTTACACGCAAGAAAATCCTCAGCTATCTCTCCCTCCATAACATAACCCTTAGGTATATCAGGCAATTCATATCTAGGAAAGCTAGATCTAGCACGAGCAAAAGCAGGTTCTATCTCAATAGTATCAGCAGTTTCAGAAGCATCACGAGCATTGGCAGTAACTCTAGCAATATGAGCATCAAGGAATACCCTTAGTGGCATATCAGGCAAAGTAGTATCTCTAGCAGTATCAAGCATAGCATCATCAGGCAAAATAGCATCTCTAGCATCATCAGGCAAGGCAGTATCAGGCATAGCATCTCTAGCAGTATCAGGCATAGCATCTCTAGCAGTATCAGGCATAGCATCTCTAGCAGTATCAGGCATAGTGGCATCATAAGCATCATCTATAGCAGTAGCATCATCTAGCACAGGCGACATATCAAGATTTCTAGCAGGAGGTGGTGTCGCAAACTTACTCATAACTGAAGGTGAATCAAGTGCAGAGCTAAATGGCAGTTCCTTACCTCCCCTCGTAGTTGAGGGCAAAACTTTGGTTCTTGGATCTTTTAGATTCTTCATAGTGATCAGTAGATATAAATCCCAAGTGACTCAGAGAATATAGCTATCCTCCCCGGCAACGGCGCCAGAAAAGAGCTGCTGGCAGTCCCCGACAATGGCGCCAGAAAAGAGTTGCTTCCACTTTCTCAACAATTAGCAATTGTCTTGCAATGGCCCACTAGCGTGTGGGATCGCGGCAGTTTTCGAGGGTAGAGTATTCAACCCAAATTTGTTGGTTCGGCACGATGGGAGTGAAAGGATATTCTCCAGTATTAGCAGTTGAGTTGTCAGCTCAACCACACCTAAAACATTAGTATCTGCAAGCAGGATATAAGCAGCAAAGGTAGTATGATAGCAACGGTGCTAGGAAAGAATCTGTTGACGGTAGATTATTCCTCACTGAAATACCAATGGCGCCAGAAAAGTATTGTAGCAGGTAGTAGCAGTGTAACGAGTAACAGCAGTGGCAAGGAACAGCAATAGTGACAGCAGTAGCAAGTAACGGCAACATCAAGTAATAGTAGCAGCAATAGTAGTAACAGCAGCAGTGGGACAAACTCGTAGGCAATGGATCGGTGATTTGTTGGATGACATTCATCGTGCAACAGTTATAACACGGAGAGATATGTGGCTAGCTCCCATTCGTCAATGTGATGTAGGCATGCATTCTGTGTGTAGTCATACGTGCTTAGGGAAAAGAACTTGCATGCCATCTATTGTCCATCCCTCCCGTGGCAGCGGGGTCCAAATGGATACTACGGGATATTAAGGTTCTCTTTTTAATAAAGAACCGGACCAACGCATTAGCACTTGGTGAACACGTGAACTCCTCAAACTATGGTCATCACCGGGAGTGGTTTCGGTTATTGTCACTCCGGGGTTGCCGGATCATAAGACATAGTAGGTAACTACAACTTGCAAGATCGGATCTAAAACACACATATATTGGTGACAACATAATAATTTCAGATCTGAATTCATGGCACTCGGGCCCTAGTGACAAGCATTAAGCATGGGAAAGTAGTAACAACATCAATCTCAGAACATAGCGGATACTAGGGATCAATCCCCGTCAAAACTAACTCGATTACATGATAGATCTCATCCTACTCATCACCGCTCAGCGAGCCTACGAATAGATTACTCATGAACGATGAAGAGGTTCATGGAATTGGAGAGGGAAGAAGGTTGATGATGACGATGGCGACGATCTCCTTGATCCGGAGCCCAAAACGGACTCCAGATCTGCCCTCCGCGGCAAGAACGGGATGTGGCGGCGCCTCTGGATCGTGAAACGCGATGAACTCTTCTCTCTTGATTTTTTCCAGGGCAAAAGGGAATAAATAGTGCTGGAATTGGGGGCGGTAGAGCCACGTGGGCCCCACAAGCCTGGTAGCCACGGCTACACGGCTTGTGGCCCACTGGCCCGTCCCCTTCGGTGGATCTTTGCGCAGGTATTTTTCATATTTTCTAGAAATATTCTCCGTAAATTTTCAGGACGTTCCGAGAACTTTCATTTCTGCACAAAAACAACACAAAGGCAATTCTACTGAGAATAGCGTCAGTCCAGGTTAGTTCCATTCAAATCATGGAAATTAGAGTCCAAAACAAGGGCAAAAGAGTTTGGAAAAGTAGATACGATGGAGACGTATCAGGCACCTCCCTGGCCGCGCCTACCAGGCTTGTGGGGCCCACGTGTCCCCCTCCACTTATTCCAGCTCCGAGCTCCTTCTCCTACCTCCCGAAAAAAATCATTTTGCAGCTCAAACTCGTGTTCTTGCTCTTCTTGCTGCGATTTTCGTTCTCCTTGTGCAAAGCCCCATTCACCAAACTGTTTTGGGGAAATTGCTCCTAGGTATGTGACTCCTCCATTGGTCCAATTAGTTTTTTCTCTAGTGCCTTATTCGTTGCGTATTTTTGCTGCCTTGGTGACCCTGTTCTTGAGCTTTGCATGCTAATTTTAGCTGGTCCCAAGTAGTTTTGATGCGTGATATGGCCTCTAGGCACTTGTAGGAGTAGTTGCTATGAGTTTAGTTGAGCCTTGTTCACTTTTCCTTTGAAGTCGCTGAAAATTTCAGAAAAGGGAGATTTTCAGGAGAAACTATCATGGTGGTTCCTCAAGCAAGAGGGGTCCCCGTCTCACGATTCGGGAACCCGATCCTTACCAACCGAGGAACGCACAGGTACAACCATGTGAATGGCCTTCTGATGAATTAATGATTGATGCAGGTTTCAAAGACGAGTTTGATACATTTGTTCACAATGTCGGACTCGAAGAATTCATCTCCGATAAATGTGAACAGTATACTACTCTCCCTGCCTGTTTTGTTCGTAGATTCAAATTTTTAGCTGGCTGTGACACATGTGTACTGTTTGATCTCTATGACAAATTGTATACCATGGATTTAGAGGATTTCAATAGAATTTGCAAGATACCTGATTGGGGTAGTCGCAATGATCCTCCTAAGTCTTCAGTTAGAGATTTTATCTCTAGTATAACTGTCGGAGAAACTAGAGATATTACGCAGGCAACCATCGGGAGCATTCATTTTCCTGCCTTGCATTACTTTTCCCTATTCATAGGTAGATGCATTAACGGCAAGATTGAGCATTGTCACCTCTACGCACCCGACCTTAGTATTCTTAAGAGCGCAGTAACGGGTGATAGAAGTTTCAACATGGGAGCTATAATAGCAAGGAGGCTGAATAATAATGCTAATGAAGGGGATTTCTTTGGTGGGATCTATGCCACTCGCATAGAAAGTTTTCTTGGAGTACCCATCCGCGAAGGAGATCCCCCGCTCCATACAGCTTTCCTTGATCATGCCTCTATGACACGATATCAGTTCCTTGAGAGGGATAATGAATCCCTCCTATAGCGGTTAATATTTAACTGACAGCGTGTATTCCATATTACCCTTCCTGCTCCTGCCTTCTTTGACTTTCAGGTAAAACGGAGATATTACATAACCAGAGGAGAGGCAGAGGAGTATGAGAGGGAGGCAAAGGTTGCTCGCCTTCGTGAGGCAGCTATTCAGGCGGCAGTTGCAGCGCTCCCATACAACCCCCATTATGATTTTGGGTATCGCCCGGACCATCCATGGGAGTAGACCAACTTAGGCCAAAAGCCTAAGCTTGGGGGAGTATGTGTTTCTCACCGACCATATATTCATGCTTTCACTTTGATAGTCGGTGTTCACACTTTGACACTGTATCATCCATGCTAGTTTATTTCTTTTTCTTGTTTTCTTCTAGTGTGTTTGTCTAGTTTGAGAAAACCCAAAAAGGTTTCTTGTTCTTCTTTTTCTTGTTGGGAGCTTTCCCGTGTAAATAGTTTTCTTTTTCTTTGGGTCAAGGTACAAGACCATGGTTACAATGTTTAGTGGCTCTCGCATGCATATCTGTTTATCTGTCAAAGAGACATATTACTCTGTCTTCTCCTTTGTGTTTGCTTGCAAATTCCAACGTAGTCCAATGCACGAGCACTCTTATTATTGTTCACATCATTCGGTCGTGCAAGTGAAAGGCAATAATGACGATATACGATGAAGTGACTGGGCCTGGAGAAGCTGGTATGAACCCGATCTATTTTGTTTTTGTAAATATGACTAGCTCATCGTTCCTGAATCAGCTTTGTTGTGAGAGAAACATGTTTGCAATGACAACTTAGAGATCATAGTTTCTGATGCCATGCTTAATTAGCTAGGAGCTTATAATGGTTTTTCTTGGATGCCAACATGAATCTCGAGATGATTATGATGTAGTATGATAGGATGGTATCCTCCTTTGAATGATTCAAGTGGCTTGACTTGGCACATGTTCACGCATGTAGTTGAAACAAAATCAACATAGCCTATATGATATACATGTTTATGGTGATTTATGTCCTACTCATGCTTGCACTCAATGTTGGTTAATTTCAATGCATTTTTATGACTGTTGTCGCTCTCTAGTTGGTCGCTTCCCAGTCTTTTGCTAGCCTTCACTTGTACTAAGCGGGAATACTGCCTGTGCATCCACTTCCATAAACCCAAAGTTGTTCCATATGAGTCCACCATACCTACCTATATGTGGTATCTACCTACCGTTCCAAGTAAATTTGCATGTGCCACTCTCTAAACCTTCAAAAAATAATCTGTTTTGCATGCCCGAACCGCTCATGTGGTGACAAGGGGCGATCAGTATCTTCCATGCTAGGCGTGTTATCCTCGATACGTGTTTATTCACTATAATTCACGAGAAAGGGGCCGATAATTGGAATGCCCAGTTCCATGCTCAAATCAAAAATATAATTGCAAACAAGACTCCCGTCGATTGTTGTTGGTATGGACGGCACCCGAGTATTCGGCTAGTCGTGGAATGTGATTGATCGGTGGTGGGGGATTCAAAACTTTACTTTTGTGTTTGAGAATCGCCTATAGTATGTGTAGCATGGAAGATGGTGAAAACTCTTGGTCATCGCGTCGATAATGAAGGCATGCTACCCAAAATTATTTATCTCTGTCTTCAAAGCTTGAGCTCTAGCACCTGTGCAAATCAATGCTTCCCTCTGCGAAGGGCCTATCTATTTATGTTTCTGTTGAGTCATCCTCTTCTTATAAAAGCACCAATTAGAGAGCACCTCTGTCATTTCTATGCTTTGCTTTTAATTGTTATTGAGTATGACTGTGACTGGATCTTCTTTGCCATGAATTACAATGTTCGGTCAGCCCTTTGTCTTTGAAGGTGCTCTGCATTTATGTTTTGCAGTCTCAGAAAGAGCTAGCGAGATACCATCTATTCATATTGCTTCATGATTGTTTTGATTGAAATGTTGACGTTTGAAACTCATTATTATTGCTCGCTAGTTGGTTATGCCATTGATATGAGTTTACCATGAGACCTAGATGTCATTGCTTATGTGTTTGCTTATGATCTTGCTGAAAATCCGAATATGAGTTACACATAATTGCAACAACAAGATCAAACAGAGTTCGTAGAAGTTTTTCTTTTGTCTCTTTCAGTTTGTCAACTGAATTGCTTGAGGACAAGCAAGGCTTTAAGCTTGGGGGAGTTGATATGTCTCCGTCGTATCTACTTTTCCAAACTCTTTTGCCCTTGTTTTGGACTCTAATTTGCATGATTTGAATGGACCTAACCCGGACTAACGTTGTTTTCAGCAGAATTGCCATGGTGTTGTTTTTGCGCAGAAATAAAAGTTCTCGGAATAACCTGGAAATTTACGAGGATTTTTTGTGGAATATATAAAAAATACTGGCGCAAGAATCAACCGGAGGAGTGGAGCGAGGAGCCCACGAACCCACCAGGCCCCCCTGGCCGTGCCTAGCAGGCTTGTGGGGCCCACGGAGCTCCACCGCCTCCAATTCCAGCTCTATTTAGTCCCTTTTGTCCAGAAAAGATCAAGGAGAAGAGTTCATCGCGTTTTACGATACAGAGGCGCTGCCACCACCTGTTCTTCCTCTGGAGGGCAAATCTGGAGTCCGTTCTGGGCTCCGGAGAGGGGATATTGTCGCCATCGTCATCACCAAGCTTCCTTCATCGCCAATTTCATGATGCTCTTCACCGTTCGTGAGTAATCTCACCGTAGGCTTGCTGGATGATGATGGGTTGGATGAGATCTATCATGTAATCGAGTTAGTTTTGATGGGGATTGATCCCTAGTATCCACTATGTTCTGAGATTGATGTTGCTACTACTTTGCCATGCTTAATGCTTGTCACTAGGGCCCGAGTGCCATGATTTCAGATGTAGCAACCCGACTCAAGATGAGTCAAGCCTCTGTGTATCTGTGCCATCCCTGGATCAGTATGCTGGCACACACTGTACATCAATGTATATATCAAAGTGCAATCACATGGAAATAGCGTAAAACTGATATATACCTTAAATATCTCAGGGGAAGCAGTCAAGGGAGTGGAGTCCCAATAAACACCAACGGCAAGTTGAGTGTAGACCGTAACCCTGAATCGTACTCTTACTCGCCGAAGAAAAATGTCTGCAACATAAAACGTTGCAGCCGTGTAGGTCAGCATATTGAATATGCCGGCAAGTCACATAAGAGAGGGGTGAAAAGTAATCATCTATACTATATGCATATATGGCAGGTGGGGCTATAAGTTTTTAGCGAAAAGCAAGTTTTCTCCTACATCAAGAGAGGCTAAAAGCAAAATATTACTACGCTATTGGTTGTTAATGAGATGGTTCCGCCAACCAGTTCTCATACCCAAGTTATCAATATTACCCTCATCAAGTATTTATAATGGTGTTGAGAATTTCAGATAACTTCGGTTCCTTTGGCTCAAGCTGTCCATGACCGTGGACACGGCTAATCAATTAGGTTTGAGTACTCTGCAGAGTTTTGCACACGTTCCCCACAAGATTTGATCGCCTTCGAGTATGTCCTCGCACTTCAGGGTGTTTGAAGACCGGATGATCAAAACATGGTCTTTCAACGGGTCCCTCTGAATCCCTGCCGGTGCCCATCCATTCCTACCGTTCTTCTACATCTGCTAGCACCGCCTGTCTAGAGTCGCCGCGTTGTCCAACCAAGCCAGAGCCCATAATGACCTGTGGCTGTGCAGGTAAGCCTTGGGTCTTGAAGCCTCCGTCCGTCTCTTCGATCCTGGGTGAAGCTTTCCGCAAGATGTCATGGCCGTATCCAGCATCCCGGGTCATCCACTGGTTTCTCCAGGGAGCCGATCAACCGTCCTTCACCCAGAGTTGCATTGCATCACGAGGTCTTGAAAATCTTGACTTAACCGGTCTTGGTAATTTATTTATCCTCACATCACTCGTGTTATGCACTTAACCAGAATCCCGTCTACTCAAGCATAGCAATATGAAATTTGTCGTCCCGGGCCAAGTATCGGGGTTGTTGTGTGCCTACCACATGATACTACAACCTATACTAAAATTTCCAAGTACCTACGCAGCATGCAAATGGGCAAAGAAAGGTGAAACTACCATGCATAGAAAGACATAGGAGATAGTATGATCAAAATGACTTGCCTGGCGATGTTGACGAAGAAGAATTTCTCGAGAAATAACTTGATAGACTACTCGTCACTCTCCGATGAAATCTATATAACAAACATATCATTCACATAAGCACTCATACTAGCAATCATTCTAGCATTCAAAACAAAAGAGAGAGTGAATAAGAATCCGAAGGAAACTTCAAATAAGACTAGGGAGTCTTCTACTACATCAAACACTAAATAGTTTTTGTCCAACGGAAAATAATAACAGGGAACTAAGATATAAATTTAACTAAGATGGAATAGAGTATTTTTCACAAAACTTTTTGAAAGTATTTCCAAACGGGATTTGAAACAGTGGAGAAACCAATTGCAAGTTATTAGGGAACTAGAATTGATTTCATGATAACATATAAAAATAAAAATCAAAACTTGTTACAAACCTACTGGTAACTAACAGAAACAAAACATAATCTTTCTGAAATATAAAAGAAAATAATTTAAAAACAATTATAGAAGAGGAAATAGCCATAATCCTAAAAGAGGTGAAACAGAAATTGTTTCACAAGAAACAATGAGCTAAAATACTCATATAATTCTGTAATTTTTACCACTGATAACTAAGATCACTAGTGATCAGTAGCAAAACGAATCAAATTAAAACCTACTTTTAAACTCCTGGAATAAGCAAAACAAGGTTTAAACTAAATCTGATCTAATTCAAATTTGCCAATTTCAAACATAGACAAATTATATGTTTTTAAAAACTACAGAAACATTGTGATCTACTGGAACAAGTTTCAACTCCACTGGAATTTGGGATCAAAAGCTATGATTAAAACAAGATTGGAACTTTCTCTGTTTTGGAATTAAAACAGAAAAAGAAAAACTGATTTCTAATTGGACAGGGTACACGTGGCAGCTTCTGGTTGGCCTAGGTGGTGTGTGCTGCGGGGCTTTCTAGCAAACGGCCGCTATGTAAGTAACACCTCTCGGCTAAATAGTAAGTGAAGTAAAACCGGCTCAGTTCTTAACTAAAAACCGAAGGGGTATTGTGCTTCTAATCACATGCGTTGGTTCAGATCTAACGGCTACCAGGGGGTGGGGGGTGCTCACCGTGGGGTGTTGCTGGAGCTCCTTCTCCGGCGAGGCAGAGAAGGTGGCTGTCGACGGGGAGGGCCCTCCGGCGGTCTCCGGCGACGACTGAGGTGACGGGGATGTTGCGGAGGAGCTCCGGCATCCTTGGGGAGCGACGGCGAGGCGGGAGAGGGTCGGGGGCGTCGTGCTCGAGCTCCTCAAGTTCCTGGTGGCGGCCTAACTCCGGCGAGGTTGGGGGTGAGGCGTGGCGGCGTCGAAACTCGGGCCTTGGGTGAAAAATGGGTTGGGGGCGAGGTGGTGCTCGTGGCGGCGTCGGTTGGGGCGGGGAGGCGCGGTGGTGATGCGGCAGTGTAGCGGGGAGGAGGCTCCAGGAGGTTTTCTCCGGCGAGGCTCTGTAGGGGCGGGGCGGCGTGGGGGAAGGGGGCCGAGGGGGGCTCGGGGTGCGGCTTATATAGGGGGGCGAGGGGGCGTGGGGAAAGGAAGGGGGAGGCGAGATCGGGGAGATGATCCCGTGATCCAGGGGGTGGCGCCATGGAAAGGGGAGGCGCGCTGGGGAAGGAAGGGGCACGGGAGAAAGAAGGAAAGAGGAAGAAGAAGGAAGGAAAGAAAATAAAAGAAGAAGAAAAAAGAGGGGGTGGGTGCGCTGGGTGGAAGGATCGGCGAGGGGATCTGGCCGAGAAAAACAAACGCCCTAGGGCGGTTCCCTATTAAAAGGAAAAAAGATTTCCTGATTTTGTTTTTTTTCTTTTAAAACAGCAAGGAAAAAATAATAAAAGGAAACAAAATAAAAAGATTTATATGGGGTATTATATACCAAATCGATCAGAAAAATATTTCCTAATTGATTATCATTTTTCCAAAACCAAAATAAAAACTTTTAAAATATGTTTTTTTTCAAAAAAATCCCTAAGGCTTTATTTTCTTTTTGGCAATTAATTTCCCCATAAAACTTTGGTTTTCTTGGCTCAAAATATATCAAAAGTGCCCCTGGTCATTTTGGAGGGTCATATTCCTCCTCTCTTTCTTGCTTGCAAGAAATTATTTTTCGGGGTATTTCTGGGGGAAGAAAGATAAAGAAGCAAGGGCAAATGTTTGAAAGAATTCAAATGCAAAACTCCGTTCAAATTCTTTATAATTGACGAAGTCATGTCATCTTCTCTCATTGCTTTTACTTGGGTGAATTTGAATTTACCGGAGAAGGGGAAAGTCATTTTATTCCCTCTCATTCAAAAGTTTTGAAAAGTTTCAATTTTCACTCAAGCTTCAATCACTCAATCAAACAAACAATCATTCTAATAATTATTTTAACATTCCGAAATTTGGGATGTTACATCACATCTGAACCTATTATGTTCTCGTCAATATATGTGTGTTCTTGATCCTACCTTCCAAGTTGTAGTCACCTACTATGTGTTATGACCCGGCAATCCCGGAGTGACAATAGCCGGAACCACTCCCGGAGATGACCATAGTATGAGGAGTTCATGTATTCACTAAGTGCTAATGCTTTGTTCCTGTTCTCTATTAAAAGGAGAACCTTAATATCTCGTTGTTTCCATTAGGACCCCGTTTCCACAGGAGGGATGGACAATAGATGGCATACAAGTTCTTTTCCCTAAGCACGTATGACTATATACGGAATGCATGCCTACATTACATTGACGAACTGGAGCTAGTTACATATCTCTCCGTGTTATAACTGTTGCATGATGAATAACATCCGGCATAATTATCCATCACCGATCCAATGCCTACGAGTTTTTCCTACTGGTCCTTGCTTCGTTACTTTGCCGCTACTGTTGTCACTGCTGCTACTGTTACTCTATCGCTACTGATGTCAGTGTTGCTACTGTTACTCTGTCGCTATTGTTGTCACTATTGCTACTGGTTCTGTTGCTACTGTTGCTATCACACTGATACGTCCATTTTGCATCATGCTTTCATATTGATATTTATTGCTTTATGGGTTGTTATATTACTTTGTGGTACCACATTCATGCCTTTTCTCTCTTATTTTGCAAGGTTTATTTGAAGAGGGAGAATTCAGGCAGCTAGAATTCTGGACTGGAAAAGGAGCAAATCTTAGTACTGGACTGGAAAAGGAGCAAATCTCCAAATTCCCTGAAAAGTTACGTGGATTTTTTTGGGATTATAAAAAAATATTGGGCGCAAGAAGTACCAGAGGGGGGCTACCAGGGCGCCACAAGCCCTGCCACCGCCACCCCAGCCCCTGGTGGCACATGTTCATCAGCACCCCTCTTTTGCTATATGAAGGGTTTCGTTCCAGAAAAAATCAATCGGGAGCTTTTTCGTGGTTTCGCCGCCGCCACGAGGCGGAACTTGAGCAAATCCAATCTAGAGCTCCGGCAGGACGATCCTGCCGGGGAAATTTCCCTCCCGGAGGGGGAAATCGTCGCCATCATCATCACCAACACTCCTCTCGTAGGAGGGGAGGCATCTTCATCAACATCTTCATCAGCACCATCTCCTCTCCAATCCCTAGTTCATCTCTTGTAATCAATCTCCGTCTCACAACTCCGATTGGTACTTGTAAGGTTGCTAGTAGTGTTGATTACTCTTTGTAGTTGATGCTAGTTGGATTACTTCGTGGAAGAGTTTATGTTCAGATCCTTGATGCTACTCATTACACCTCTGATCATGATTATGATTATGCATTGTGAGTAGTTACTTTTGTTCCTGAGGACATGGGATAAGTCATGCTGATAATAGTCATGTGAATTTGATATCCGTTCGGTATTTTGATATGTTGTATGTTGTCTTTTCCTCTAGTGGTGTTATGTGAACGTCGACTACATAACACTTCACCATACTTGTGCCTAGAGGAAGGCATTGGGGAGTAGTAAGTAGATGATGGGTTGCTGGAGTGACAGAAGCTTAAACCCCAGTCTATGCGTTGCTTCGTAAGGGGCTGATTTGGATCCACTAGTTTAATGCTATGGTTAGACGTTGTCTTAATTCTTCTTTTGTAGTTGCGGATGCTTGCGAGTGAGGTTAATCATAAGTGGGATGCTTGTCCAAGTAAGGGCAGTACCCAAGCGCCAGTCCACCCACATATCAAACTATCAAAGTAACGAACGTGAATCATATGAACATGATGAAACTAGCATGACAGAAATTCCTGTGTGTCCTCGGGAGCGTTTTTCCTCCTATAAGACTTTGTTTAGGCTTGTCCCTTGCTGCAAAAGGGATTGGGCCACTTGCTGCACCGTTGCTACTACTTGTTACTTGTTACTTTTTGCTTGCTATGTTTCACCTCGCTACACAATCACTTGTTACCGCTACTTTCAGTGCTTGTAGTTATTACCTTGCTGAAATCCATTTATCAAAGCCTTCTGCTCCTCGTTGGGTTCGACACTCTTACTTATCGAAAGGACTACGATTGATCCCCTATACTTGTGGGTCATCAATACTCTTTTCTGGTGCCGTTGCCGGGGAGTGAAGCGCCTTTGGTAACTGGAAATTGGTAAGGAAACATTTTTTTATTGTGCTGAAATTTATTGTCACTTGTCACTATGGAAACTGTTCCTTTGAGAAGTTTGTTCGGGGTATCTTCACCACGAATGGAAGCACGAGGAGTTGTTCCTCAACCTGAGGTACCTACTGAAAATATCTTTTATGAAATTCCTTCGGGTATGCTTGAGAAACTACTGGCTAATCCTTTCAGAGGAGATGTATCTTCACATCCAAACTTGCATCTGATCTATGTAGATGAACTTTGTGGTTTATTTAAGCTTGCAGGTTTGCCTGAGGATGAGGTAAATAAGAAAGTCTTTCCTTTATCTTTGAAGGATAAGGCGTTGACATGGCATAGGCTATGTGATGATACTGGATCATGGGGCTACAATCGGTTGAAATTGGAATTTCATCAAAAGTTTTATCTTATGCATTTAGTACATCATGATCGGAACTTTATTTATAACTTTTGGCCTCGTGACAGGGAAAGCATAGCTCAAGCTTGGGGGAGGCTTAAATCAATGCTATATTCATGCCCCAATCATGAGCTCTCGAGAGAAATCATCACTCAAAACTTTTATGCTCGGCTTTCTCATGAAGATCGTACCATGCTTGACACTTCTTGTACCGGTTCTTTTATGAAGAAGGATATTGATCACAAGTGGAATTTATTGGAGAGAATCAAACGCAACTCTGAAGATTGGGAGCTGGAGGAAGGTAAGGAGTCAGGTATGAATTTCCAGTTTGATTGCGTTAAATCTTTTGTTGAGACAAACACTTTTAGAGATTTTTAGCGCTAAGTATGGACTTGACTCTGAGATAGTAGCTTCTCTATGTGAATCTTTTGCTGCTCATGTTCATCTTCCCAAAGAGAAGTGGTTTAAATATCATCCTCGTGTAGAAAGCAACATAGACAAAACCAATCTAGTTGAGGAGAAAATCATTGCTTTTAGTGATCCTGTTGTTCCTTGTGCTTACACTGAGAAACCACCATACCCTGCTAGGATAAAGGATTATTCTAAATCTCCAATTGTGATACGTAGGGGTTACATTAGACCACTTGCACCCCCTGAGGAGATTAGAGTTGAACCTAGTGTTGCTATTATCAAAGATCTCTTAGCCGAAGACATAGATGAGCATGTTATCAAATTCTGTGAGGACTCCGCTATAATTGCTAAACCTCACGTGAAAGACAAATGCGGACCTGTAGTTGGCCTGCCCGTTGTTTCTGTCAAGATAGGAGATCACTGTTACCATGGTTTATGTGATATGGGAGCTAGTGTTAGTGCAATACCCCATTCTCTATATGATGAAATCAAAGATGAGATTGCACCTGCTGAGTTAGAACCCATTGATGTCACTATTACGCTAGCTAATAGAGACACTATCTGCCCTCTGGGAATTGTGAGATATGTAGAAGTCATGTGTGGTAAGACGAAGTATCCTACTAATTTCCTCGTCCTTGGTACTGCACAAGATAGCTTTTGTCCCATCATATTTGGTAGACCCTTTTTCAACACTGTCAATGCTCACATTGATTGCATTAAGCAGACTATCACAGTTAGTTTCGAGGGTGTGTCTCATGAATTTAACTTCTCCAAGTTTGGAAGACAACCCCATGAAAAAAAGTCGTCTGGTAGGGATGAAATCATTGCTCTTGCCTCTATTGTCGTACCTCCTACGGATCCTTTAGAGCAATATCTGCTTGAGAATGAAAATGATATGCATATGGAGGAGAGAGATGAGATAGATAAAATTTTCTTAGAACAATATCCTATTCTCAAGAATAATCTGCCTGTTGAACTGCTTGGGGATCCTCCCCCACCAAAGGGTGATCTTGTTTTCGAGCTTAAACAGTTGCCTAATACTCTTAAGTATGCCTATCTTGATGAGAAGGAGATATATCCTGTTATTATTAGTGCTCTCCTCTCAGAGCACGAAGAGAAGAAGTTACTAAGAACTTTGAGGAAGCACCGTGCTGCTATTGGATATACTCTTGATGATCTTAAGGGTGTCAGTCCTACTCTATGTCAGCACAAGACTAAAACTGATCCTGACTTTAAACCAGTTGCTGATCATCAAAGGAGATTAAATCCTAAGATGAAAAAGGTCGTTAGAAAAGAAATATTAAAGCTTCTGGAAGCAGGAATCATTTATCATGTTGCTCATAGTGATTAGGTAAGTCCAGTACATTGCATACCTAAGAAGGGAGGTATCACCGTCGTTCCTAATGATAAGGATGAACTAATCCCACAAAGGATTATTACTGGCTATAGGATGGTGATAGACTTCCGGAAACTGAACAAGGCAACCAGGAAAGATCATTATCCTTTGCCGTTTATCGACCAAATGCTAGAAAGGCTATCAAAACACACACACTTCTGCTTTCTAGACGGTTATTCACGTTTCTCGCAAATACCTGTTGCACAATCTGATCAGGAGAAAACCACCTTCACCTGCCCCTTCGGTACCTTTGCTTGTAGACGTATGCCTTTTGGCTTATGCAATGCACCTGCCACCTTTCAAAGATGTATGATGGCTATATTCTCTGACTTTTGTGAAAAGATTGTCGAGGTTTTCATGGATAACTTCTCCGTTTACGGGTCTTCCTTTCATGATTGCCTCAGCAACCTTGATCGAGTCTTACAAAGATGCGAAGATACCAACCTCGTCTTGAATTGGGAGAAGTGCCACTTTATGGTTAATGAAGGCATCGTCTTAGGACACAAAATTTCTGAGAGAGGCATTGAAGTTGATAAGGCTAAGGTTGATGCAATTGAGAAAATGCCTTGCCCCACAGATATCAGAGGTATACGAAGTTTCCTAGGTCATGTTGGTTTCTATAGAAGGTTCATTAAAGACTTCTCTAAGATTTCTAGGCCTCTTACCAACCTCTTGCAGAAGGATGTACCTTTTGTTTTTGATGAGGGTTGTGAGGAAGCTTCCGAAATACTTAAGAAGGCTTTGATAACCGCACCTATTGTTCAACCACCTGACTGGAACTTGCCCTTTGAAATCATGTGTGACGCTAGTGATTATGTTGTTGGTGTTGTTCTAGGACAAAGAGTTGATAAGAAGTTGAATGTTATTCACTATGCTAGTAAAACTCTAGACAGTGCCCAATGAAACTATGCCACTACAGAGAAGGAATTTTTAGCAGTCGTGTTTGCATGTGAAAAGTTCAGATCTTATATAATTGACTCCAAAGTCACTATTCACTCTGATCATGTTTCTATTAAGTACCTTATGGAGAAGAAGGACGCTAAGCCTGGGCTGATCAGATGGGTTCTCCTGCTACAGGAATTTGATTTGCACGTCGTTGACCGAAAGGGTGTTGATAATCCTGTAGCAGATAACTTGTCTAGGCTAGAGAATGTCCTTGATGACCCACTACCTATTGATGACAGCTTTCCTGATGAGCAATTAAGTGTCATCCACACTTCACATAGTGCACCGTGGTATGCCGATTATGCAAATTACATCATAGCCAAATACATACCACCCAGTTTCACCTATCAGCAAAAGAAGAAATTCTTCTTTGATTTGAGACACTACTTTTGGGATGATCCTCACCTTTATAAGGAAGGAGTAGATGGTGTTATTAGACGTTGTGTGCCTGAACATGAACAGGGACAGATCTTGCAAAAGTGCCATTCCAAAGCCTATGGAGGACACCACGCTGGAGATAGAACTGCCCATAAGGTATTGCAATCAGGTTTCTATTGGCCCACTCTCTTCAAGGATGCCCGTAAGTTTGTCTTGTCTTGTGACGAATGCCAAAGAATAGGGAACATCAGTAAGCGTCGGGAAATACCTATGAACTATTCACTTGTCATTGAACCATTTGATGTCTAGGGCTTTGATTATATGGGACCCTTCCCGAGTTTCAATGGGTACACTCACATCTTAGTTGTTGTGGATTACGTCACTAAGTGGGTAGAAGCTATCCCCACTAAAAATGCTGATCACCACACCTCTATTAAGATGCTTAAAGAAGTCATTTTCCCAAGATTTGGAGTCCCTGGATATCTGATGACTGATGGCGGTTCACACTTCATTCATGGTGTTTTCCGCAAGATGCTCGCTAAGTATGATGTCAACCATAGAGTTTCATCTCCTTATCATCCTCAGTCTAGTGGTCAAGTGGAGTTGAGTAATAGGGAGATCAAGTTGATCCTACAAAAGACCGTCAATAGATCTCGAAAGAACTGGTCTAGCAAACTTGACGATGCACTATGGGCCTATAGGACTGTTTATAAGAATTCCATGGGCATGTTACCGTATAAAATGGTTTACGGTAAGGCCTGTCATTTACCTCTTGAGCTGGAACACAAAGCTTATTGGGCAATCCAATAGCTCAACTTCGATTTCAAACTTGCCGGTGAGAAGCGGTTGTTTGATATCAGCTCGTTAGATAAATGGAGGTCCAAGGCATATGAGAATGCCAAGTTGTTCAAGGAAAAGGTTAAGAGATGGCACGATAAACGAATACAGAAATGAGAGTTCAATGTAGGTGATTATGTCCTGCTATACAATTCTCGTTTGAGATTCTTTGCAGGCAAGCTTCTCTCTAAATGGGAAGGTCCCTATGTTATCAAGGAAGTATATCGCTCCGGTGCCATCAAAATCAATAACACGGAAGGAAATTTTCCTAGAGTGGTAAATGGGCAAAGAATCAAGCATTACATCTCTGGTACTCCCATAAATGTTGAGACCAATATCATCAATGTCATAACTCCAGAGGAGTACATAAGGGATGTTTATAAGCCTGTTTCAGACCCTGAAAACGAAGAGGTATTTGTTTCGGTAAGAAATTGGACTCCGACGCTTTCCCAATAGGAAATTTCCTCCATTTTGGAATTTTTGGAAAATTAGAAAAATAAAAAGCAGTCCGGAGAGCGCACGAGGAGGCCACAAGCTTGGACACCGCCCCCTACCCCCTGGTGGCGGAGGGAGGGCTTGTGGGCACCTCGTGTGCCTCCCGGACTCTGTTTTCTTGCGGAGCACTCCTTCTAGTCCAGAAAAAATCAATATATACTCGCCCGAAGGTTTTGATCTCCGTATCGTGCAGTCTTCCTCTGTTTTCGTTTCGAGCCTGTTTCTGCCGCAGATTTAGAGCAAAGATGTCTCAGGAATCTGTTGGGGAGAATGATCTTCACCAAGTTCATGAGGAAGTAGATGTTGATCTGAAAATAGTAGAAGTCACGGAAGCCAGCGACCAAGCTAAGGAGAAAACCCAAGCTAGGGAGGAAGTTCAACCTATGTTCAACATTGAAGACGTTGAAGGAGTAGATTTTCTCCAACCCTTCCTCCACGTGCTGTCTCCATCCTTGATTGAACACTTGAGGTTTTGCGAAACAACTCGTGCTCGCAATATTTCCCTTTCTCGTGAAGTTGTTTTGCTAGAAAACCATGTCACAGATCTCAAAGATATAAATCAAAGATTGATAGCTCTCTTGGAATCAAAGGCGACAACTCCACCACCATCATCACCGAAGGAAGACAACTAAACATTGGTATGGGCAATCCCCTTTGCTTCTGTCAAGCTTGGGGGAGTTGCCCTGGTATCGTATCACCTTTATATCTTTTGCTTTTACCTTTGTTTTAGTTCTTTCCTTTTCAGTTTTTATTTCTTCTTTTAGAGGAATAAGTCTTTAGTGTTTAGTTTGAGTCTTTTGCTTTTGTCTCTCCCCCGGTGTATTCGAGCTTGCGAGCTATATAATAAAGAGTATCTTAGTTAAGGGCTTTGCTTTGTGCCATGATCAATGGTATGAAAAGAACGATGGCATGAAAGATCATGAGACAATCTTATGGAAAGTGATAACTTCACATATGACACGTATGATGATTGAAACTTGTTGAGAATAAATCAACATAGACCTCAGCCATTGTTGCAATTAATAAGAAGTAATAAGGAAAGAGGGTTCACATATAAATATATCATCTTAGAAACTTTTTACAATTGTGAGCACTCACCAGACTATTACATGCTTAGAAGTAGATGTTGGACAAGGAAGACAACATAATGAATTGTGTTTGCTTGGTTCCAAACAATGTTATATGATTAGAGATCCCTTAGCATGTGACGATTGCTTCCACCTCATATTAGCCAAAACTCCTCCACCAAGTGGAGATACTACTTGTGCATCCATAAACCTCCAACCCAGTTTTGCCATGAGAGTCCACCATACCTACCTATGGATTTAATAAGATCCTTCAAGTAAGTTTTCATCGGTGCAAGCAATAAAAATTGCTCTCTAATATGTATGATCTATTAGTGTGTGGAAAATAAGCTTTGTATGAACATGTGATGAGGAAGACATAAAAGCGACACACTGCATAATAAAGTTCTTTATCACAGGAGGCAATATCAAGTGACGTTCCTCCGCCCTAAGAGGACACGCATTCAAACCTCAAAAGCGCATGACAACCTATGCTTCCCTCTGCGAAGGGCCTATCTTGTACCTTTACTTTTTGCCCTTGTAAGAGTCATGGTGATCTTCACCAATTCCCTATTTTGCCTTTGTCTTGGCTACCGTCACATGCTTGGGAAAGATCTATATTCATATATCAATTTGGAGTTGAATACTCTTGCTTTATTATTGTTGACTTTACCCTTGAGGTAAATCGTTGGGAGGCAAAACTATAAGCCCCTATCTTCCTCTGTGTCCAGCTGAAACTTTGACATCATGAGTACCACGTGAGTTGTAACAATTGTGGAAAACAAAAAAGATGATTGAGTATGTGGATTTGCCTTACAAGCTCTTATTTGAGTCTTTCTGATGTTGTGATAAATTGCAATTGCTTCAATGACTTGGGACTGTTGTTGGTTACTTCTCGGTAAGGTTTTGGCTTCATGCTTTGCTTTGTGAAGGAATTGTTACTTTCCAATAAGAATCTTTATGATGTATTATTGTCCTATGTGTGATCATGATGCCCTCATGTCCGTATTATGTTTTATCTACACCTTCGTCCCTCAACATGTGGACATGTTTATGGAACTTGGTTTTCGCATGAGGACAAGCGAGGTCTAAGCTTGGGGGAGTTGATACGTCCATTTTGCATCATGCTTTCATGTTGATATTTATTGCTTTGTGGGCTGCTATATTACTTTGTGGTACCATATTCATGCCTTTTCTCTCTTATTTTGCAAGGTTTATTTGAAGAGGGAGAATTCAGGCAGCTGGATTTCTGGACTGGAAAAGGAGCAAATCTTAGTCCACTATTCTGCACATCTCCAAATGCCCTGAAAAGTTACGTGGATTTTTTTGGGATTATGAAAAAATACTGGGCGAAAGAAGTACCGGAGGGGCTGCCAGGGCGCCACAAGCCCTGCCACCGCCACCCCCTGGTGGCGGAGGGAAAGCTTGTGGGCTTCCTGACGGCCCACTAGCCCCCTCTTTTGCTATATGAAGGGTTTCGTTCCAGAAAAAATCAATCAGGAGCTTTTTTGTGGTTTCGCCGCCGCCACAAGGCGGAACTTGAGCAGATCCAATCTAGAGCTCCGGCAGGACGATCCTGCCGGGGAAATTTCCCTCCCGGAGGGGGAAATCGTCGCCATCATCATGACCAACACTCCTCTCGCGGAGGGGAGGCATCTTCATCAGCACCATCTCCTCTCCAATCCCTAGTTCATCTCTTGTAATCAATCTCCGTCTCACGACTCCGATTGGTACTTGTAAGGTTGCTAGTAGTGTTGATTACTCTTTGTAGTTGATGCTGAAAAGGATCGAGATGGACCTAGAGGGGGGTGAATAGGTACAGTTCCAAATTTTAATAATTACTTCGAAATTTTAGGCAAAAGTGCGGAATATGAGTGTAGGCCTAATAATTGCTACAACAAGGAGTAAGCTATTTAGAGTGAAGTAAGGCAAGCAGTAAACAATAATCAAATACAAGTACGTAATAAGGATTAACACAAGTAGAGAGTTAGGGTTAGGAATAACCGAAACTCCAAGAGAGACAAGGATGCATCCCGATGTTCACTTCCTTGGAGGGAAGCTACGTCACCGTTAGAGGGGCGGATGTTACCACGAAGGCACACCAACGCCACGAAGGCTCACCCTATTCTCCCTTTGAGATAACTCCACGAAGGCGTTTCTCAACCACTAGTGGTAAGCCTTGAGGTGGCTTCCAAACCTTCACAAACTTTCCGGGGGAAATCACAATGGTTTGATTCCTCTCTGAAGACTCCTACCGCCTAGGAGTCTCCAACCTCCAAGAGTAACAAGATCACAGGGATTGCTCGAAACTTGCTCAAATCACAAATCACTTTGGTGGGAAGGAGGAGAGGGAGACGATCTATCTTTTGATTGGAACAACACTCAAAGGGACTCACAAATGCTCTTGGGATCTAAGATTTGGTGTAGACAAGAGTGAGTGAGAAGAAAGGTGTTCTTGGATGTATTCTACTTGTGCTTAACACCCTCTCACGAAGTGGGAGAGGGTATATATAGTGGGGAGTGTAAAACAGCCGTTGGGGACACTTTAAGTCACACACGGTCCGGACGTCCGGCAGTCTCCGGATGTCCGGGCGTCTGCAAGGGGTCGGACGTCCGACGGGAGTCGGTCGTCCGAGGGCTGTAGATGTGACTGGAAACACTGTGAATTGAACAGCGACCGAACGTCCGGAGAAGACCGCAAATCCGAGTTATTCGACTCAACTTCTTCTGGTGGGAGGTTTCGGATTTCCGAAAGGGGACGGACGTCCGGCCCTCGGACATCCAAAGGGAGCCAGAAATCTGAGTTATAGAGCTCATGTTCTTCTGGTGCAGGGCTCCGGATTTCCGAAGCTGGTCGCACGTCCGGCCCTCGGATGTCCGGAGGGAGCCGGAAATCCGAGTTATATGACTCAAATTCTTCTGGTGGAGGGCTCCGGATTTCCGAAGCCTGCCGGTCGTCCGGCCCTCAGACGCCCGGAGGGAGCCGGAAGTCCGAGGCAATAGACATGTTTTGAGATAGGAGCAGAGTAGAGAATATGTGGTATTGGGTAGGATAGTGAAGATGTAGTATGAGCAAGTTCATCGCAAAACCTGTGATCCCCTCTTAATAGTGCGGGATCCCTATACTCAATAATAGTAAACTCAAAAGGATAGTCTACATCATCTTTTCTCAATCCTGAGCCTTCTTGAAAAATAAATCCCGATCTTGTCAGACCACCTTTGGCACATAAATCTCAATCTACTAAAGTACTTACCATCCTGAGATACACTCAACAAATAGGATTAGTTTCCTATGTATGTGTTGTCATTAACACCAAAAGTCGATTAGGGGCAATGCATGCACTTTCAGTCTCCCCCTTTTTGGTAGTTGATGAGAACATATACATAGGTCTCAAAAAGATTTAACATACATTATAGCCTAGGAGATATTTAGTACGGAGCTCCCCCTTAGTATGTGCATGATAAAATATCGGAGCTCCCTTTTAATGTGTTTATCGAACATATAATGGATCATCATGTAAAGATAATAGATCATCATAGAAAGACAATAGATCATCATAGAAGTAGTGGAGCAAAACATAATAGTCTATGATGATATCATAGCAATCCATAGCAATCACAATCATTCATAAGTAGCCATACATGAGTTTATCCATTACTTTAAGTCTCCAAAGACTAAAAACTACGATACATTACTCCCCCTTTAGCACCAAGTACCAAAAAGGGAGGCACCAACAGCACCAACCATGCTCAGAGCTCATCATCAGCATCATCCTCATCGTCAGGCAAGCCACTGCCACTAGCCTCATCAAGGAAATCAGCCCACTCAAGACCAGATGGAAGCCAAAGTCAGAAGGAGGAGCAGCAGGAGGGGCCTCATCATCACTCACATCAAGAGCGCCCGAGGCTCTCAGACGAGCCTTGAGGGCATTCTTGGAGGAGACTAGGCGAGAAACCACATCATGGGTTTGACCACACTGGAAGGAGACGGCCTTCATCATAGCAGAATGTGTCTTGCCAAGGAATTTGGCAATGCGACCGAGAGGAGCGGAGCTAGATGAGGGGGTGGCTGACCGGGCAGCAGTGCGGCGAGTGGATGTGGAGGATGGGGCTTTCTTGGGAGCATAGTTATCTGCCATGTGAGCGGGAATGACCCACTTGCGATGTGTGTGCGTGACAGCAACACAGAAATTAGCAACATGATTAATAAGAGACTGGATGAAGGGGGCATGAGGAAAGGCTCGCTTGTATTCAAAGCTAGCAAGCCGAATCTCATGCCATAGAAAGTGAGGCACATTAATTTTGCTCTTGGGGTGCTCGTATAAGTGAGACATGATGTCAATGCAGTAGCCACTGCAAGAGCCCTTATCACCCATCTTAGGATAGAGGGTGCGGATAAGACATTGAAAGATGATGAAGTAAGGTGAGCGCCAGATGGATACCTGGTTAAGATCCTTCATGCGTTCATCCGCATCAAGCTCGCTGAGTGGTTTGAGAAGATACCCACACGCCTCAATGGACTTAGGTGCATGGTTAGGATCATCCCTATGTATTTTGAAGCCGGAGTTGGGGAAACCAAGTGCGGCAACAAATGTATCATAAGAAGCTGTGAAGTGAACGTCAGAGGTGATCCAGCTAACAGTGTGGTTTGGAGCAAAGAAGCATGTGGCATAGAACTGGTGAATGGCAGCAGCATTAAAATCGCGATGAAAAGCAAACGGGGAGGCAAGCCCCGATATCTCAATAAGCTCAATGGCACCCGGGTATTTCACCAGGTGCATGCGAATATGCTCAAGATCTATGTAGAGATGAACAGATAGACCCTTAGGAACTATGACTGTAATAAAAAATGTTCGCCTGGACGTGTGTGCGGAAACGTGAGTCCGTAGAGTCACGTACGACAGCATATTGATCAATGTCGCGGTGGAAAGTGAGGTATGAAGACTTGGCAAGTGTGGTGAAGTTCGTGATTGCACGACCTAAAGTGGCAGGGGGTTCTAGTGAGATGCGACGAGCTTCACCTGCGGGCTGAGCAGGAGGAGGTGGTGGCATGTAGGACGCCCTGCGAGTCCCGGGCTTTGGCTTGGACCTCCGATCGGCGGGCTGGTCAGCAAGGTCCTCGGCGGCAAGTTCATCCTCGAAGTCGGGGTCATCACCATCAGAAGACGAGGGGAGCTATGGAGACGGAGAACGCCGGGCAGTCCATTTGAAGGGATGACGTGGCCCATCTGAGTCCGACCCCGTGCTAGTAGGGGCGCGAGAGGATGAGCCAGCAACGTTCTTCCGTGCGGCGTTCTTGACCTTGGGCATGATGCACAATAACCTACACGGATGGAAATCCCAAATGAGGAACGAACATGGTCAAACCATAGGAACGAACAGGTGGACTTGGAAGAGAGGGAACCAAACGCGAGGGGAACGGAGGAAATACCTGTAGACGGATCCCGTGGAGGAAGAAGAGGAAGAAGAGAAGGATCCGCGGAGGAGATTGGGCAGATCTCCGGAGTGGCGGCGCTGGCAAGTGCTCCAGAAGCTGGCGGCGGCGGCGGCGGCAGGGGAAAAGGGGGCGCGTGAGGGCTAGGGCAAAGCCCAGCCCCGCGCCCAGCTATTTATAAGCCCCGATGCGTCGGACGTCCGACAGGCGTCGGACGTCCGGAGAGGATTGTGCCGTTGGACGACCGACACTGGTCGGATGACCGGAATGGGATTTGCCGCCGGACGTCCGAGACACGTCGGACGACCAAGAGAGAGGAGGAGGCAGAGGCTGATTCTTGAATTTTTGATGATGAGATGATGATTTTTCATGGTTTCTCACAAAAAAGTACGAACATAGTTGCCTACAAGCATTACATATACTACTTGTGGACAGAAATTGATTTATGCGTACTTTGTAAGCTTAAAAATAGAAAATTAAGACACACTCCCCCTAAATGCATGCCCACATCAAGACGCAAATATAATGTGAGTGTGTGTATGTGTGCAAGGTTTCAAGTTATGTTGTCAAGCTCCAAGATACCAAGTTCACGCCTAAGTTGACAGAACCTAGCTACGCTAAGTGGCTTGGTGAAAATGTCGGCTAGCTGCATGTCGGTACCCACATGGGTAATATCAATGTCACCCTTTTGCACATGGTCTCTCAAGAAATGATACCTAATATCAATATGTTTTGTGCGAGGGTGATCAATGGGGTTCTCGGAGATCTTTATGGCACTTTCATTATCACAGAGAAGAGGAACGTGTCGATACGTGATACCATAATCCTTTAGTGTTTGCCTCATCCATAGCAGTTGGGTTGCACAACTTGCGGCTGCAATATATTTGGCCTCGGCCGTGGAGAGAGAAACACAGTTCTGCTTTTTCGAGGACCAACTTACCAAGGAGCGTCCAAGAAACTGACATGCACCGGAAGTGGATTTCTGTCCCACTTTGTCACTGGCCCAATCCGCATCGGAGTACCCAATAAGATCGAACTTTGCATCCTTAGGGTACCATAAGCCTAACTTTGGGGTGTGAACAAGGTATCTAAGAATATGCTTAACCGCCGTATGATGGCTTTCCCTAGGGGAAGCTTGAAATCTAGCACATATGCCTACACTTAACGTGATGTCCGGTCTAGATGCGCAAAGATAAAGTAGCGAACCAATCATGGAGCGGTAAGTATATGGGTCAAAAGGAATACCGTTTGTGTCTTCATTTAGAACTACATCTGTGGTCATGGGTGTCTTCATTGGTTTAGCATTTGTCATATCAAATTTCTCAAGAATGTCCTTGAGGTACTTAGTTTGAGACAAGAAAATCCCTTCTTGAAATTGTTGTATTTGAAACCCAAGAAAGAACTTCAAGTCCGTGTTGAGTGACATCTCAAAGGTTTTGGTCATGGAGGCTGCAAACTTCTTGCACAAATGGATGTTAGGAGAACCAAAAATGATGTCATCTACATAGATTTGGCATAAGATCAAATCACCATTTTCCCTCTTAGTAAAAAGAGTGGGATCGATCACCCCCACTACAAAACCATCATCGAGTAGGAACTTCTTAAGATGATCGTACCAAGCATGGGGTCCTTGTTTGAGGCCATACAGAGCCTTGTGAAGTTTGTATACATGGTCTTTGTGGTGAGGGTCAACAAACCCAGGTGGTTGTGATAAATATACCTCTTCTTGTAGAGGACCGTTAAGAAAAGCACTTTTCACATCCATTTGATGCAAAGTAAAACCATTGAAGGCATCATAGGCCAATAAAATGTGAATGGATTCAAGACGAGCAACAGGGGCGAAAGTTTCATCAAAGTCCAAACCTTCAACTTGGGAGTACCCCTGTGCTACTAACCTTGCCTTGTTGCGTAGGACAGTCCCATTCTCATCTTCCTTGTTCTTGAAAATCCATTTAGTGCCAATGACATTATGTTCCTCAGTTGGTCGTTCTACCAATGACCATACTTTGTTGCGTGTAAAACTGTTTAACTCCTCTTGCATAGCGAGGAGCCAGTCATTGTCACACAATGCATCCTGAACCCTGTGTGGCACGGTACTAGAGCCAAACGAAAAGTGAGCACAAAAGTTTGTTAATTGTTTACGAGTCACTCTACCTTCCGACACGCCGGTGAGGATTTGATCAATATCAACACGACCGGCCACACGTGGCATGATGGAGGTCAGGGTTTCACGAGGTTCGACTTCATTTCCATCATCAACGTCCTCAACATATGGATCATTTATGTGCGGAGGAAGATATTCCTCTTCGCGTTGCACCTATTGAGGTTCGTCATCAAACATACCCATACTTTGGTCTAGCTCTTGAAGATCAACTTGTTCTTGAGTGTGATCAGAGTGAGAGACATGTTCTCCCACTTGATCCTCAACAACTGGCATGATATGTGTTCTAGTATCTTGTGAAGGTACGGGTAGTGAACTGTCTTGAGGATGAGAAATACTCTCCTCATCTTCATCATCATCATGGGGTCTTTGTTCCATGGGAAGAAGTGCACCTACACCCATGTTTAAGATATCTTGTGAGGAGTCTTTTTCACCTGCATCATTTAGATCAACTTGCTCCCCATGGGAGCGGTTAAATTCATCAAACGTCACGTCACAGGTTTCTATAACACATCCAGTGGATTTGCTGTAGACTCTGTAGGCGTGAGAGTTTGATCCATAGCCAACAAAAATCCCTTCAGTTGTTTTGGATTGAAATTTTCCTAACCGTTCCCGTTTGTTGAGGATGAAACACTTGCATCCAAACACACGAAAGTACTTAACATTGGGCTTGTTCCCAGTTAGGAGCTCATATGGAGTCTTCTCCAATATTGATCGAAGGAAGAGCCGGTTTGATGCATGACATGCTGTGTTGACGGCCTCAGCCCAAAAACTATGTCGTGACTTGTATTCGTCTAACATGGACCTTGCCATTTCCACAAGTGTCCGGTTCTTCCTCTCTGCCACACCATTTTGCTGAGGGGTGTAAGGTGCGGAGTACTGATGTTCATTTCCCTCATCACTAAGAAATTCTTCTAGGGTGTAGTTCTTGAACGCAGAGCCATTATCACTTCTTATTGCCTTGATGTCCTTGTCAAACTTCCGCTGGGCTTGTTTGGCAAAATCAATGAAGGTGATCTTCGTCTCGTCCTTGGACTTGAGAAAGAACACCCATGTATATCTTGAGTAATCATCAACAATGACTAGGCCATACTTTTTCCCTCCAAGACTTGCCCATGAAGGAGGCCCAAACAGATCCACAAGAAGGAGCTCTAACGGCCTCGAAGTGGATACAATGTTCTTGGGTGGATGTTTTGATTGATGTTGTTTCCCAGCTATGCATGCACTGCACACACGATCTTTCTTGAAAGATACATTTGTTAGTCCAAGGATGTGATTACCGTTTAAGAGATTTTGAAGATTTCTCATGCCGACATGGGCGAGCCGGCGATGCCACAACCATCTCATGTCGGCCTTGGCCATTAGACAAGTTGTATGGAAGGTGCTCTCTTTCGAGAAATCAACCGTGTAAAGGTTGCCATCCAACTCTCCAACAAAGGCCACTTCGAGAGTGTCTCTCTTAAAGACTTTCACATCTGTTAGTCCAAATAATGTGTCATAACCAACGGAAGCCAATTGACAAACTGGAAGTAAATGATATTGAAGGGATTGGACAAGCATGACATTTGCAATAGACATGTCATTAGTGATTGCCACCTTGCCCAAACCAATTACCTGCCCTTTCGACCCTCTACCAAATACAATGCTCATGTATGGTCGAATGGCTTGCATGAAGTCATAGAGCAAGTTACTATCTCCGGTCATATGATTGGTGCATCCACTGTCGATCACCCATTTGGCTCCTCCGGAGAAAACAGCCTGTAACGAATTAAGACTTGGTTTGAGGTACCCATTTCGTCATGGGGCCTTTCACATTAGTTACAAGAGTCTTAGGGACCCAAATAGCATAGAATCGGAATGCATTACGGGGACCAACGAATTTAGCATAAACCTCTCCTTCCTTTGATTTGCGTAGTACATAGGATGGAGGCATGAATTCGGTTGTCTTGTTGTGAGTAGGCGAACCCCTAGTGGCCGACCCACTCACAACCTTACCTTTCTCCTTGTGTCCCTCTCGTACAAATATTTCTTTAAGCGGAGTGGTACACTTGAGAGGAGATGCACTTTTCTTGGCGGTGCTTTGGTTGGACCCAAGCCCTTCCTTGGCAAGGCCTCCATTGTGTCGACTTAAGATGTCATTGAGAGTCTTTTGTCCTTGTGCACATGTCATGAGACCTCTGTCTAGCTGTGCCTTTAGCGAACAGTTTTCCTCAAGGATAGATGTCAGTTCACTACTAGAGTTAGTAGTGCGGGTATCAACATTAATAATAGGTGAGGAGTAGGCCTTAGCTAAAGTGTCAAGATAAGTAACCTTGAGTGCCTCAAAGCTCTTTGTAAGAACAGTGAGTTTCTCTTCCTTGTCTTTGAGAGATAAGGATAGACGCTCACAATCCTTAGAAAGGGAAGCATGAGAGTTCACTAGTCGGTTTTTATCATTTAGTAACTCTTTGCACACAGATTCAGCCTTTTTCAAGGAGGCAAGATCATTAGCATGTTTATCAAGGTTTTCACCTACTTTTGAGCATAATGCATCATTTTGTGCTTCCTCATACAGGACTTTCTGCTCAAGGATTTCATTTCTTTCCTTCTCCTCAGTGACGAGGGTTTCGAGTTCCTTGATGGTAGTGGTGTGCTTACTCACCATTTCCATAAGTATGCGAAACATAGTGAGCTTCTTTCCTTTAAGCGAGCACATAAATTTGCTTATTTTAGCAAACATGGGATGATCTAAGTCATTATCCTCATAGTGATCTTCCGCATCAAGATACTCATCAGATGGGGTAGAAGCTAGACTGAAGGAGTTTAACCGTGGAGTTACCTTAACCTTATCATGAGAGCTTTGGTCTTCCTCATCTCCCATGGTAGTCTTTGCCATCAAACACTTGTGAGCGTTGCCCTTGTAGTCCTTCATATAGTTGTAGTGAACAACATCACCACTTTTGTTGACTAGCCTCAAGGTGTTTTGTGTATCCTGAGCTACTCCGGCAACCCCACCAACATCTTCTGGATCTGATTCTTCTTGTGCAACCATTGCTCTTCCATCTGTCCTCTTGAACTTGGAGTTCATAGGGTTTGGCAACTTCTTCTTTACAAAGGTCTTTGGAAACCTTGGTTTGTCTTCTCTCTTCTCATAAGGGCAGTCATTGGAGAAGTGGTTGGTTTCCTCACAGTTGTAGCATTTCCTTACCTTCTTCTTTGGGAATCTTCCCTTGAATTTTCATGCACTGAACTTCTTTACAAAGAGAGCAATGTCCTCATAAGATGGGCTCTCATCAGAGTCAACATCATCACCATCTTCACAGTCATCATCACCCTCTTCTTCTTCACTTTCTTCTTCGTCACATTCATGCTTGGCTTTCAAAGCAAGATTGATCTTTGATGTTTAAGTGCCATGCATGGCAAGGTGCTTTGTTGCATTTGCCTTTGACTCTTCAAATAATTGGAAAGTGGATATGATGTCATATGGAGTCATTTCTTTGAATCCATGGTGTTGCCTCATGTCCCATACCATTTGATGGTGATACGGAGCAAGAGCATGAAGTAACTTATCCACGAGAAATATCTTGGTCAGATTAAACCATCTTGCGTCTTGTCACAGTCACATGACTCAATATCTGCGGTGAGAGTCATGAGCCGTTCTAGTAGTTGCTTGGGAGATTCACCCTTTTCCATACAGAAATTATGTAATTGCCCCTTGGCAATTTCATATTGAGCAAGCCGAAGAGTGGAGGTACCGGTCTTGGTCCTTATAATGCTATCCCACAGTTCCTTGGCACTTGTGATGTGAATGTAAGGTCTCCGTTGCTTGTCATTCATTCCTTTTCTTATGCACATGATCGCGGTGTCATTGATATGCTTGTCATAAGTTTCTCTGGGAGTGATGCACCTTGGATCTACAGGGTTGTACCCATGCTTGAGGATGTCCAACATCTCATCATTGGCATACCTAAGATGATCCTGCATACCAACTCTCCACAAAGCAAAATCGGAATTGTCATCAAGCAAAGGAGGTTTTCCGCCAGGATTGTACTTAGGTTTCTCAATTTGAGATCTAGCATAAAGCCATGGAACACTGGTTTGGTTCCTTTCCGGAGGTTGTTGGCCAAATGAAGAACCATGCACATGTGGCCCTGAGGCCCTCGGGGACGTGGTTGTCCCCGTGGTTAGTGATGTCAGTCTCATTTGGACCATGGCCTCAAGAGAAGCATCATGCTCCTCTTTTTGCTTGGCAAGGGCCCGTTCCAGGTCCTCAGAGGTGAAAGACTTGACTTCCGTGTAAGTCCCGTCCCTCTGCATTGGAGCTACCGTAGTTGGAACCCCGTCCATCTCGCTCTAGGGCGGTTAAGCCACAAGAATAGAGCACGAGGCTCTAATACCAATTGAAAAGGATCGAGATGGACCTAGAGGGGGGTGAATAGGTACAATTCCAAATTTTAATAATTACTTAGCAATTTTAGGCAAAAGTGCGGAATATGAGTGTAGGCCTAATAATTGCTACAACAAGGAGTAAGCTATTTAGAGTGAAGTAAGGCAAGCGGTAAACAATAATCAAATACAAGTACGTAATAAGGATTAACACAACTAGAGAGTTAGGGTTAGGAATAACCGAAACTCCAAGAGAGACAAGGATGCATCCCGATGTTCACTTCCTTGGAGGGAAGCTACGTCACCGTTAGAGGGGCGGATGTTACCACGAAGGCACACCAACGCCACGAAGGCTCACCCTATTCTCCCTTTGAGATAACTCCACGAAGGCGTTTCTCAACCACTAGTGGTAAGCCTTGAGGTGGCTTCCAAACCTTCACAAACTTTCCGGGGGAAATCACAATGGTTTGATTCCTCTCCGAAGACTCCTACCGCCTAGGAGTCTCCAACCTCCAAGAGTAACAAGATCACAGGGATTGCTCGAAACTTGCTCAAATCAGAAATCACTTTGGTGGGAAGGAGGAGAGGGAGACGATCTATCTTTTGATTGGAACAACACTCAAAGGGACTCACAAATGCTCTTGGGATCTAAGATTTGGTGTAGACAAGAGTGAGTGAGAAGAAAGGTGTTCTTGGATGTATTCTACTTGTGCTTAACACCCTCTCACAAAGTGGGAGAGGGTATATATAGTGGGGAGTGTAAAACAGCCGTTGGGGACACTTTAAGTCACACACGGTCCGGACGTCCGGCAGTCTCCGGATGTCCGGGCGTCCGCAAGGGGTCGGACGTCCGACGGGAGTCGGTCGTCCGAGGGCTGTAGATGTGACTGGAAACACTGTGAATTGAACAGCGACCGGACGTCCGGAGAAGACCGCAAATCCGAGTTATTCGACTCAACTTCTTCTGGTGGGAGGTTCCGGATTTCCGAAAGGGGACGGACGTCCGGCCCTCGGACATCCAAAGGGAGCCAGAAATCTGAGTTATAGAGCTCATGTTCTTCTGGTGCAGGGCTCCGGATTTCCGAAGCTGGTCGCACGTCCGGCCCTCGGATGTCCGGAGGGAGCCGGAAATCCGAGTTATATGACTCAAATTCTTCTGGTGGAGGGCTCCGGATTTCCGAAGCCTGCCGGTCGTCCGGCCCTCAGACGCCCGGAGGGAGCCGGAAGTCCGAGGCAATAGACATGTTTTGAGATAGGAGCAGAGTAGAGAATATGTGGTATTGGGTAGGATAGTGAAGATGTAGTATGAGCAAGTTCATCGCAAAACCTGTGATCCCCTCTTAATAGTGCGGGATCCCTATACTCAATAATAGTAAACTCAAAAGGATAGTCTACATCATATTTTCTCAATCCTGAGCCTTCTTGAAAAATAAATCCCGATCTTGTCAGACCACCTTTGGCACATAAATCTCAATCTACTAAAGTACTTGCCATCGTGAGATACACTCAACAAATAGGATTAGTTTCCTATGTATGTGTTGTCATTAACACCAAAAGTCGATTAGGGGCGTAGCATGCACTTTTAGATGCTAGTTGGATTACTTGGTGGAAGAGTTTATGTTCAGATCCTTTATGCTATTCATTACACCTCTGATCATGATTATGATTATGCTTTGTGAGTAGTTACTTTTGTTCCTGAGGACATGGGATAATTCATGCTGATAATAGTCATGTGAATTTGATATCCGTTCGGTATTTTGATATGTTGTATGGTGTCTTTTCCTCTAGTGGTGTTATGTGAACGTCTACTACATAACACTTCACCATACTTGGGCCTAGAGGAAGGCATTGGGGAGTAATAAGTAGATGATGGGTTGCTGGAGTGAGAGAAGCTTAAACCCCAGTCTATGTGTTGCTTCGTAAGGGGCTGATTTGGATCCACTAGTTTAATGCTATGGTTAGATGTTGTCTTAATTCTTGTTTTGTAGTTGCGGATGCTTGCGAGAGAGGTTAATCATAAGTGGGATGCTTGTCCAAGTAAGGGCAGTACCCAAGCGCCGGTCCACCCACATATCAAACAATCAAAGTAACGAACGTGAATCATATGAACATGATGAAACTAGCATGACAGAAATTCCCGTGTGTCCTCGGGAGCGTTTTTCCTCCTATAAGACTTTGTTTAGGCTTGTCCCTTGCTGCAAAAGGGATTGGGCCACTTGCTGCACTATTGCTACTACTTGTTACTTGTTACTTTTTGCTTGCTACGTTTCACCTCGCTACACAATCACTTGTTACCGCTACTTTCAGTGCTTGCAGTTATTACCTTGCTGAAATCCGTTTATCACAGCCTTCTGGTCCTCGTTGGGTTCGACACTCTTACTTATCGAAAGGACTACGATTGATCCCCTATACTTGTGGGTCATCACACACCACCTTGCTACTGATACTTTGCTGCAGATACTAAGTATTTCAGGTGTGGTTGAATTGACAACTCAACTGCTAATACTCGAGAATATTTTTTGGCTTCCCCTTGTGTCGAATCAACAAATTTGGGTTGAATACTCTACCCTCGAAAACTGTTGCGATCCCTCATACTTGTGGGTTATCAGTGGGAGGGAGGCGTGGCGCCCTAGGGAAAAACCCTAGGGTCGGCCGGCGCAAGAGGGAGAGGGAGGAGTCCTCCTCCAACACAACTTGGAAGGAGGAGTCCTCCTTCCCCAATTCGGTTTGCCTCCTCTCCTTTCCTTTTCTCATCCCTTCGGTCGAAGTGGCCTTCTTGGGCTGGTCACCAGCCCACTAAGGTCTGGTGCACCACCCTTTGGGCCTCTTTGGTTCTCTCCCGGGTGGGTGGCCCCTCCCGGTGAAACTCTGGAACCTATTCGTCACTCCCGGTACTTTGCCGGTAATGCCCCAAAATGTTCCCGAAGCCAAATGTATACTTCCTATATATCAATCTTCGTCTCCGGACCATTCCGGAAACCCTCATGACATCCAGGATCTCATCCGCGACTCCGAACAACATTTGGTTACCAACATCTATAATTCAACTATACCGAAACGTCATTGAACCTTAAGTGTGCAGACCCTGCGGGTTCGAGAACTATGTAGACATGACCGAGACACTCTCCGGTCAATATCCAATAGCGGGACCTGGATGCCCATATTGAATCCTACATATTTTACGAAGATCTTATCGGTTGAACCTCTGTGTCAAGGATTCAATTGATCATGTATATCATTCCCTTTGTCCTTCGGTATGTTACTTGCCCGAGATTTGATCGTCGGTATCTCCATACCTATTTCAATCTCGTTACCGGCAAGTCTCTTTACTCGTTTGTAGTACAAGATCCCATGGCTAACTCTTTAGTCACATTGCTTGCAAGGCTTCTTTGTGTTGTTGTATTACCGAGTGGGCCCCGAGATACCTCTCTGTCACACAGAGTGACAAATCCCAGTCTCGATCCATGCTAACTCAATAGACACCTTCGAAGATACCAGTAGAGCATCTTTATAGTCACCCAGTTACATTGCGACGTTTGATACACACAAGGCATTCCTTCGGTGTCAGTGAGTTACATGATCTCATGGTCATAGGAACGTGTACTTGACATGCAGAAAAAATAGCAACAAAATGACAGAATCACATGCTACGTTTATTGTTTGGGTCTTGTCCATCACATCATTCTTCTAATGATGCGATTCCGTTATCAACTGACAGCACTTGTCTATGGCTAGGAAACCCTAACCATCTTTGACCAACGAGCTAGTCAACTAGAGGTTCACTAGGGACATTGTTTTGTCTATATATCCACACATACATTTGTGTTTCCATTTAATACAATTATAGCATGGATAAATAACGATTATCTTGAAATAGGTAATATAATAATAACTATTTTATTATTTCCTCTAGGGCATATTTCCAACAGATTTCTTACGAGTAGACCTATTTTCTGCATCACAAATCCTCGACCAAGCATCTTTTAAACTCCCCCCCCCCCCCTCGTCGTTTAAAATTGAGCACTTCATTTTCAGGGGTAGAAGAAACAAGCGAAGAGCTAGCCATAGCAACAAACAAGGAATGCACACATGATACTTTTGGTATTTTTATTTTTTAACAAAAACAAATAAAGGTAAATAAAAAATAGAGGAAGTAAATGATAAATGTGTGTGAAGGGACATATATTTGTTTCATGAAGTCGCCCCAACAACAACGCGAGAAATTCTTCTGCTACTTGTGATAGTCGTTGGGATTTCCTCGAAAATGAAGGGTGATGTAGTATAGTAGGAGATAGTATTTCCCTCTATTAAGAACCATGGTTTATCGAACCAGTAGGAGACTCATGCAAACGAACGTCGATAGTACTTGCACACACACAAGACAAATATTTGCACCCAATGCGGGCAACCTGAGATTCAACCCCTTCGGACACATTAGAAAAACTCTCTTTCCCCAGATATAAGAAGGAGCTAGAAAGTATGTGGAGAGGGGCATTTGGAGTGCTTCAAACCCGTTTCGTAGTTGTTCATGGACGTGCTAAACAATGGAATCCAAAGATCTTTGTGATAGGTGATGACATATTGTGTGATCATGCACGACATGATCACGAAGGGTGAGGATGAAGATTTTGCTGGAGGTCTGGAATTTGAGAGCATGGATGATCCTATCTAACTTCCACATCTGAATTCGACCACTTTGTTCAAATGAATCAACAAATTTGGGACTATTTTAATATTTTATTTGAAAACTTAGTTGGATTCAAGTTTGAACTATTTTATTTAAAAACTTAGTTGGATTGTAATATTTTAATTAGAACTATTGTGGCATTTGAATATTTTCACTCATCAAAGATTTGATATGTTATTATTTTAAACTTGTGGATTCTAACAAGTAGAGGCAAACGTTTAAGGGACAAGGTGAGATTGTCGACTCCCATACCGTTGTTCACGGGAGAGTCCGGACCAGTCCATGGATAAATACAGTGCTCACTTTGAGGGTCGGTGTTGAAGGTGCCCTAACATATTTGTCCAAATAATAGTGTGTTGTATGTGCTCTTTCTACTAACAAATAAAGTACCAAAGGCAAAGTTGGCTAACTAGGACTAAATTGAAAAATCCACCACAATAACGTTTGAAGTTTGTCGAAACGCTAAAAGTTTGCAAAAACAACCGATCCATAGTACCCCTTTCATCTACTAATAAAAGGTCACTTCATATGTTTATGTCGAATTTTGATCATTAATTTTACCAATGAAATGTGAGTCATATGCCATAAAATGTATACCATTGGATGCACATTTGAAAGAACTTTTCAGTCATATATTTTTTACAAAATACAACCAATGGTTTTTGGTCAAGATTCGACATGAAAAACGAAGTGGCTTTGTTCTATTACAAAAACTGAAAATTGGTCTTTTTTGTAAAATTTTAACATTTGGGTTGTTTTCAGCAAATTACAAAGCAATTGTGGTGGTATTTTTATAACTAGATGATGCCCCGCGCGTTGCTGCAAAAAACATGATAAATAGATATATAAATAGGTGTTGAAAAACAAAATCTATTTGCTAAAAACATATTAGTATTGCTCTCGTTTTATATTTCAAGAATAATAAATCATATGAAGCATTTAACAAAGAGATGCATAAAAAAGTGTAACATGATCTACATATATTTGCTCTAAAGTATACACCGTTTTATTCTCATAACAAAAATTAGTGAAATAATGTGTAGATTAGTGCACACATTATAACTTATGACCACATGTATGACTTGATGATGTCGCATGGTTACATAAAAAAATTATGACTAAATGCATGACTGATAATGTGACATGGTTGCATGAGAAGAAATAATAGGTAGTAGGTTACAACTACTCCGTATTTAAGAATAGAAGATTTAGTCCGTTAATAGTATAGCCAACTGCTGGCTATAAGCAGTTTTATAGCTCATCTTATAGCTAACTTGTACAATAGTTAGCTATAAAAGAGTACTACTTTTATCATATATGGTCCACCTTTCATTCTCACAAAGCACCTAGGAGCACGTGCTAGAGCTGGCTCTTCACGAAGAGTCCGCTTCCCTTCTCTCTTCTTTTCTCTCTCATCCAACTCAGTAAAAATATACTTCCTCCGTTCCTAAATATAAGACATTTTAGAGATTGCACTATAAACTACATACGGATGTACATAGACATATTTCAGAGTATAGATTCATTCATTTTGTTCCTTACGTAGTCTCTTATAAAATTCCTAAAAGGTCTTATATTTTGAAACGAAGGGAGTAGTATTTTAATTCTTACAGTCTGCTGACTGTACCTTATTGTACTTGCTCTTGGTTAATAGTATAGCCAACTGCTGGCTATAAGCAGTCTTATGGCTTATCTTATAGCTAGCTTGTACAATAGTTAGCTATAAAAGAGTACTACTTTTATCATATATGGCTCACGTTTCATTCTCACAAAGCGCCTAGGAGCCCGTGCTAGAGCTGACTCTTCACGAAGAGCCCGCTTCCCTTCTTTCTTCTCTTCTCTCTCATACAACTCAGCAAAAATATACTCCCTCCGTTTCAAAATTATTGTCTCAAGCTTAGTACAAATTTGTACTAGAGCTAGTACAAAGTTAAAACACTTATTTTAGAACGGAGGGAGTAGCATTTTAATCCTTACAGTGTGCAGACTGACCTTGTACTTGCTCTAACCGGAGCGGGGTTCGGATCGGGTGGCGCAGCCGCGTCGCGTTGGGCTCGCACGCTGTCCCAGATCACGCTTTTGCGACCGCGGATCCGCGACCACCAGCAGTTGTAGCTTCGTCGTCGCGGAGCTCGAATCTTATCCCGCTTATTATCTGCATCCATGGCCGCGGCCAGCTTCCTCCTCAGCCCCAGGGTGACGCTGCCCCTGCGCCGAGGATCCCGCCTCCTCGTGTCCTGCTCCGCCTCTTCGTCGTCCTCCTCGTCAGGTGTCGGCTCCCTTCTTCGGTTCAGCAGACGCAGCTGTGTATGTAGTGTAGTTGAAAGATTCAATGTAGTACTAGTACTTATCAGATTCTTCTTGCGTCTCAGATGCTGCTGGAGGGATGGGATTCCAGGGAAGGGTGGGGTTCTTGGGCCTCGGGATCATGGGCGCCCCCATGGCATCAAACCTCATCAAGGCTGGGTGATTCCCTTCTCTTCTACTTCTGTCTCTCTTCCTTCTTTTCCCTTTTGTTGTTACCGGGAAACATACAGTTTTACTTTGGTACCTTGTCTTCTTGTCTTGGATTTTTATACATTTCAAATCAGTATTATGCTTATGCTTTTACTGACTGGTGATCAAAATATCGAATGTATGGTTTTATGCTTATGCTTTTACTGACTGGTGATCTGCAGTTGTGATATTACAGTTTGGAACAGAACCAAGAGCAAGTGCGATCCTCTTCTCAGCCTCGGTGCCAAGTATGCTCCACATCAACTCAATTGTGATCTACAACCATCTTCTACTTATTAAATATGTGCCATTTCCTAAACAACTACCTGAGGGATTGTCTGTAGCTCGTGGATTCGGGCCGAAACCACACCACCTCATAACTGAAACTTGATATAACTATAAAACTCTCACATGTTCACTAGTAAACACAACTACATTTTTCTTCTCTGACTACCTTGTTCTGCTCTACTTTATTTGAAAACATTATATTTTCCTAAAATCTTGTACATCTAGATAGCTAGCCCCCGCTACTATATTAATATCAACATGCAAGCATGCCACCTCATCATGTAACATGCATGGGAAAAGGTCCACCTCAACATCCAAACATGCATAAGAATTTCCATTCTATTATGCTATTTATATTTAATAAAAAATATACAACTACACAGTAATCAAACATAATATATCATTTATATTTTCTTTTTATAGTTATCATATTGTTACTCCAAATACCCATATAACCAAATATATTACAAAACATTCCCGCAACAACGTGCGGGGTATCATCTAGTTCCACTAAAAACTGTTCCCACTTGAAAGAGACCAAAGATTATGGTGTGAATGGATTTAGTCTATTAGATAGTTCATGTTGTTGATGTTGATCAAAGTTAAGAGACAGTATTGCGTGTAACAAAAGATGTAAGCAACACTCCGTTTGATTGACTCTCTCATACAAGAGGATGGCTTCCTACAGGTTCGAATCTTCGCCCGCCAGAGTTTCATCATCCTGTGATGTCACCTTTGCAATGCTTGCTGACCCAGAAAGCGCGGTATAAGTTCCGTTTCAGCATTCCAATGGCCATTTCTTTTATTCATGAAGTCTCGGCATGATAACATACCTAATCATGTCCATAAACGATTTGTTTCAAAGTTTGAGGTTGCATGTGGGGCTAATGGAGCCGCAGAAGGGATGGCCCCAGGGAAAGGGTAAGTGCTAACTAATTGCTCTCAAGAAAAAGGGTTAAAAATTCCAGAGCATTTGCAGAACAGCAGAAGTAGACCTTAAAAACATCATATTTTCTCTTGCTTGTCCGTCATAGGTATGTCGATGTTTCGATCATATTTGTCTTGCTTGTCTGCCGTAGGTATGTCGATGTGTCAACAGTCGATGATGCAACATCTAAGCTAATTGGCAAACGTATTACAAGTACTGGGGCATCTTTTCTCGAGGTAGTTTTTGGTCCATATCATTGGTTGTACTGTTCCTGTATGTAATTGTTGATTTTGTTGTGTGGATGTGCAACTAGCAATGTAATTTCAGTGCTTCTACTCTTGGTCCAATGTTTAGTTGATGATTTTTCAGTAGGCTCCAGTTTCAGGCTCAAAAAAGCCAGCAGAAGATGGACTGCTAATCTTTCTTACTGCAGGTAAACTTGTTTCTTCATTCTTGGTCATTGAGGAAATCTAGTACTCCCTCCGATCCATATTACTTATCGCTCAAACGGATGTATCTGAACGTATTTCAGTGCTAGATACATCCGTTTGAGTGACAAGTAATATGGATCGGAGGGAGTAATTAAATCTCCTTTTCTTCTGACACCTTAAATTGTCGATATGATTGATTGCACTAGGTGATGAATCTTTGTACAAGAGAGTGGCGCCCCTACTTGATGTGATGGGCAAGGTTAGCATCTCTAATCAGAAAGAGGCACTTGAATAAGAAAAGCAGTTGGTGTTGATAAGAGAGTGCACTTACGTTTTCCTTACTCTGAAAGCAGTCCAGATTTTATCTTGGGGATGTCGGAAACGGCGCAGTAATGAAGCTCGTGGTTAACATGGTGATGGGGAGGTAAAGTGGAACCTCATTTATGTGAATCCTATGTATGGTGATGGAGATTATCATATATTTGGTTTTACTGATCCTCGCGGTGAAACACTGCAGCATGATGGTCTCATTTGCAGAAGGGCTACTCTTGAGTGAAAAAGTTGGGTTAGACCCGAATACTGTCGTCGAGGTAGCTATACGGAAACAAGTAATAACCTGAAATATGTCAAGAGAGTTTTTCATCTAACCCAGGGTGCTCCAACAGGTTATTTCACAAGGTGCTATCAATGCTCCCATGTTCTCCCTCAAGGGCCCTTCCATGGTTAAGGCTGCATACCCTACTGCCTTTCCCCTGAAACATCAGCAGAAGGTAAACAGAGCACTGAAAAAGAAAGTTGCATGTTGCACCTAGTCTTAATCTGACACTGAGAAGAAACTTTGCTGAAACATGACAGGATCTAAGGCTGGCGCTGGCCCTGGCAGAATCGGTGTCCCAGCCCATTCCTACAGCTGCAGCTGCAAACGAGCTGTACAAGGTTGCCAAATCGTTGGGCCTCGCCGACCAGGACTTCTCCGCGGTCATTGAGGCGCTCAAGGCCAAAGTGCAGAGCTCGCAGCACTAGACTAGACTTCAGCCGGCCAAGTTTGAGTGTGGCATTCAAATCTATTCGCCGATCTTGTCTCTTGTTGCGGACATGCATATGTGCTTGTTTTACAGGCAGAATATACACAGAAATGTAAAATGAGTGTATGAAGAAAGCATACCCCCGCGATCCCCGCGTCGCCTGGGGCGACACTGGCGCCGCCGCCAAAGGCCCTCGCCTCCATGCTCCCCCGCATCGCTGTCACTAGACTAGAGGAGCCGACGACGAAGCCCGCGCATGCCCCGGGGAAGGTAGCGGCGGGGCGTTCCTCTTTCCGCAGCGGTGCGCGTGGTGGCTCTGTCTTCCCGGCGGCGCGGTCGAGCTGCAGGGTTGCAGGGTGTCACCTAGAGAATTACCAGAGAGCTTGAGCTCGGCTGTCAATGGCGAGAGCGAGAGAGAGAGAGTGTTTTGTGCAGCTCACAACTAACTGCTGTTTTTCGGTCTTTCTCTTATTAACTGAAGAACGCAAAGGTGCCGTGATCCCGAGCTCCTACTGAATCGCGCCATCCCACGATCGAGCCTGCAGTCCACGACGCCAACTACTCCCCCGCCGATCGCACAGCCCACGTCTGATGGGCCGGTCGCACAGCCCACGTCTGACGGGGTTTTAGCCACCGGCTAACTAGCTAACTGAACTTGACCTATTACCTAGCTAACTGAAACTAATTGGGAAAGCAAATCCTAACCAACGAACGGCTAGCTAGTCTAGCTTATTGTCCAACACAGGGTTTCGTCTCTCCTGTCTGGGCAGCTCGGCGACAGCGGTTCTTCGGTGGGTTGTAGCTTCGGGATGCATCGCTGGCGCAGTGCGGGATCTGGCCGACGAGGTGGTGCGGGGTGGCAGTCTGTTCGTCCCTGCCCGGAGGCTTGCCGTGGTTTGCTCGATAGAGAAGCGTGGTGGTGGTCCCTGCATGATGATGGTGCGATTGCTGTGCAGGGGTGCACGGGCCAGTGGAGGTGTTGGTTGGCATGGTCAACCACGCGGGAGTGATGTTGTTACTATTTGAGGCAAAAGCTTAGCCGATGCTTGTCGATCGACGGCGGCGGCGTCGCATTCTTCCTTCATTCCTTGAAGGCGTCATTGAAGTGACCTGCGCATCCTCTTCTCTCGGGTCAAGTTCCTCGGACGAAAGTTAAGATCTTGTTTGTGTCAGGCGGCGGTGACGACGTCTTCAACATCGTATTTCCTTTTTCGGGCGCAGTCTTAGAGTTTCTTGGTCCCATTTGTGCTTCTTGAAGGTTGGACGTGTACATCATCGTGGTCGGCAGGTGGCCGGTCGACGGTGAGGTTTGTATGGCATTGCGATGTGTGTCGCAACGACAATGGTAGCGAGCAGAGCTTGGCCGCGGCTTGTCCTTCTGATGTCGAAGGTCTCGTGCGCGAGTGGGTGTCTATGCTGGTTTCTAGCTGTGACACAGAGGTCGGAGTTGCGGGCGACGGGGCCACTGCAGCAACGATGGCTTCAAGGGTGATCTTTAGCATGCGGTGATCTTTGGATGTTGCGTTGGACTCGGTCCGAGGCTTGCAACTTTCTCCTATGAAGCTCGTTGGCAAAATCGGAGGTGTCATGTCCTCGGCGTCGTGGTCGACTATTTGGCGTTGCTTTGTTGCTCGGTGCTTCCTCTCGACAGTTGTGTTGTTAGTTGTATCGTGATCTTGTTTGTGGCCACATCATCGACGGATGCCCCATGGGTTTTGTAATATAGGTTTTCGTCTGATTTTCTTTAATTAACCGACCAACTCTTTTTTTCTTAATCAATAAAAATAGTAAATATTTTGCCTTGTTTACAAAAAGTGAGTGTATGCAGAATATCAACCATGCAAAAGGGGAAAGGGTGTCGATATTTTTGGTATGTTTGTAATTAAGTTTGGTTATGGCAGTCAGCTGTTAGAAATGGTAAAGATAACCTAGCAAATTTAAGGTCCCAAACCAACTATCTGACCAAGGGTGACCACTTCTGGAAGAAAAAGAAAACCAACGGTGTGTATGTGTATATGTCATGTGTATGTAAATATATTTTTTATATAGTGCTGTTTATAAATATAAGATCTTTTAAATATTTTAATACAAAAGACATATAAAGCAAAATCAATGAATGTGTATTTTATACATACGTGTGTGTAGTTCATATCAAAATCTTTAAAAGACCTTATAGCTTTTGGTTTCGTTGCAGCTTAGCTTCTACTCCCTCCTTTTTGGAAGAAAGAAACTACTCGCTTCACTATTATAAGATGTTGTATATAGATGCATTTTAGTGTGTATGTTCACTCATTTTAGTTCATATTTATTTTCTCTATACCTAAATGCTTGTAATTGGGATAACCAAAAAATAATTTATATTAAAAAATATCTTAAGTTAACGGAGGGAGCGCGTGTTTCTCGGTATCAAAATATAAGAGGGTTTTACAGTTGTGCAGATGTAGTATTCTAATACTTTACAACTTTATACAAATGGGGCTGCTACGCATCTACCGACGGATGTTTAGTAAACATCCGCCACCTGGAGGTCCGTCCGATGTACGCGCAGTTGTCCCGATCTGCGCGCGCAGCCGTCCGCCTGAAACAACGGCCGAGTTGCAGAAACTTTCATTCCTGAAACGACGGCCCAGTTGCAGAAACTTTCGCTTTGTTACGAGAAATAAATTTTACACTCGTTAATTCCTGAAACAACGGTTGAATTTCAGAAATAATTTGCTTGTTGCAGAATTTTTCCCTTCGTCTTTGTGTAACATAGGGAGGACGTGGGATAAAGAGATAGTCCAGGCAGCCATTCGATTGACTCGACCGAACGACAGCGCGTCCGACCGATGTCTAGCACGGATCAGCCGGCTGAGGGAAAGGTTTTCCCTTATACAAAGCTAGTACTTCCTCCGTTCCGAAATATAAGACATTTTAGAGTTTTGATTATAGAGTACATACGGAGTAAAATGAATGAATTTACACTCTAAAATATGACTACATACATCTGTATGTAGTATATATAGTGGAATCTTTAAAAGGTCTTATGGTATTTAGTAACGGAGGGAGTATAAAGTTAAAAAACTTATTTTGAAACGGAGGAGAGTACTATATAACATGAGTTCCATCGTAGGCACAAAGGACGTAAGTGCGGATTAGGGTGCGGAACACAGAGAATGAGAATGAGGGTGACGAGGGCTGAGCCGGTGCTCGTGCACGCTGCCGGTGACGTTCCTGCCGCCGACGAGTACTACTTCCTCTCCAACCTCGACCAGAATGTGGCAGTGCTCATGAAAACCGTGCACGTCTTCAGCCCGTCCCGCGCCGGCGAGGACGCGGCCACCGTGATCATGGGCGCCCTGGGCAGGGTGCTGGTGCACTACTATCCATTCCAGGGGAGCCTGGTGGTGAGCGCCGACGACGGGAGGCTCTCGGTGCGGAACGACCGCCGTGGCGTGCCTTTCGTCGTCGCGGACGCCGACTGCGAGCTCAAGGAGGTCGGGGACGTCCTAGTGTCGGCACCCGACGCCGCCGCGGTTCAGGGGCAGCTCGTGTTCGTCGGCCGTAGTAACTCGGAGGAGTCGTCGGGGCTGGGGGCGCCTTTACTGAGCGTGCAGGTCACCAGGTTCAGGTGCGGCGGCTTCGTGCTCGGACTCGCCATGAACCACTGCCTGGCGGACGGCGTCGCGGCGGCGGAGTTCCTCCGCTCCTGGGCCGAAATGGCCCGCGGCGTGCCCCTCTCCTCCCCGCCCTTCCTGGACCGCACCATGCTGCGCGCCAGGACGAGCCCCACGGTCGCCTTCCCGCACGAGGAGTTCGCGGAGATGGAGGACGTGTCCGGCCTCGCCGGCCTCCGCGACGAACCGCGCCTGCACCGAGCCTTCGCCATCGACGCCGGCAAGCTCGCGCGACTGAAGCGGCAGGCGTGCGCGTGCTCCACCTTCGAGGCGCTGACGGCGTTCGTCTGGCGCGCGACGTCGCGCGCCATGAGGATGCGCCCCGAGCAGAAGAGCAAGCTCATGTTCGCCGTCGACGGAAGGCGGCGCGTCGACCCGCCGCTGCCTCGCGGTTTCTGCGGGAACGCCGTCGTCTTCGCCTGCTGCGTGTCCACTGCCGGCGACCTCCTCGGCGGCCCGGTGTCGACTGCAGCCCGGTGGATCCAAGACGCCATCAGGCGCACGGACGGCGCGTTCATCCGTTCGGCCATCGACTACGTGGAAGTCGCCGGTGGCCGGGCGCCGTCGATGACAGCGACGACGCTGGTCACGGCGTGGAACCGTCTTGGGTTCCACACGGCCGATTTCGGGTGGGGCGGGCCCGCACGGTCTGGCCCAGCGGAGCTACCGCGCGGGGAAGTGGTCATGTTCATGCGGGACGTGCGTGACAGCAGCATCGTGGTGCTTCTTGGCCTGCCGCAGTCGTGCATGCACGAGTTCCAGGAGATGGTAGATTTGATCTGAAGCTTTGGCCATTTTAGCCGCTCATTCATAATGCGAACTACTCCCTCCGTGTATGAAAATATAAGACTGTTTTTGTACTTCAATTTGAAGTGCAAAAACATCTTAGAGGTAGTACTCCCTCCGTTTGTAAATATAAGACATTTTAAAGGTTTCACTATGGACTTACATACGAAGCAAAATGTATGAATGTACACTCTAAAATGTATCTATATACATCCCTATGTGGTCCATAGTGAAATCACTACAAGGCCTTATATTTAGGAACAGAGGGAGTAGATGTGTATGCATGGTGTCTCAATATCAGCATTGCGGCTGATGAGCAAAATATTATTGGTAACTTTCATGACCAAACGTGTATCGTACAAATACAAGGCAGATTTTAACGATAACAATTATTGAGATGTGAAGTTATCAACAGCACAAGTAGAAAAATCACTCGAACACTAGCTTACATCTGCCTGCTACTATGTGTGCATTTCTTCCATGTGTTTCTTTCTCTATTCACACCCCAAGCAACATCCATGTGTCCTCGTGGTGATGCAGCAGTGTAGCATATTCTTCCTGGGGGATGCTCATCAGTTGACAGTTTGACGGAACAACCTGCTAATTTGGTGAATTAATATACACAATGCAAACATGTGGATGCTAAGACCCGATACCAGCAACTCCCTTGGCTTGCGCTGCCGCTTGTTGTGCTGCCGCGGCGGCAGCCGCTGCCGCCGCTGCCGCTGGAGATGGGGGTGAAGCTGGCGCCTTCTGTGGGGCTTCAACAGCATGACCCTGCTGCGGCTGTTTGTTATCTACTTGGGCCAACAAGTTCTTTATTTGGGTTCCGCTCATGGTCTCATGCTCAAGAAGTGCATTGGCTAGAGCATGGAGTTCCTTGTTGTGTTTGGTGAGGATAGCCTTTGCATTGTTGTATGCTCTCTCCAAGAAATTCTTCACCTCCTCCTCAATTAGAAGCCTCGTTTCTGAGCTCATAGTCTTTCCGTCATCTTCATAGTTGTACGAAACAAGACCCACCTGCTTGCTCATACCATACTGGGTAACCATTGCCCTTGCCATCAAAGTTGCTTGCTCAAAGTCGGATGAAGCACCAGATGTCACCTCGCTATCCCCAAATATAAGCTCCTCTGCCACCCGTCCTCCCATGCACACATCCAATCTTGCTAGCATCTGTTTCCTTGACACACTAGTCTCGTCTTTGTCAGGGAGTTGAGCCACCATCCCAAGGGCCATCCCCCTGGGCACGATGGTAGCTTTGTGGACAGGGTGCGCACCATCAGTGTGCATGGCAACAAGGGCATGCCCTCCTTCATGGTATGCTGTCAGTTTCCTGCACTCATCAGAGATAACTGCTGACTTGCGCTCACTACCCATCATGATCCGGTCCTTGGCATACTCAAGATCATTCATGCTAACGGATTTTGCACCATCCATGGCAGCCCTAAGAGCAGCCACATTCACCAAGTTAGCAAGGTCGGCACCTGAAAATCCCGGTGTTCCCCTGGCGATGATCATCAAATCCACATCATCACCCTTTAAAACCTGCAATTATGTGCAAAGGGATATGAGATCACATTTTAATACTGATAGCATGCCAACAAAAATTCCCAAAATTACCTTTGACATGTGGGCCTCTAAGATTTGACGTCTGCCCTCAACATCTGGATTGGGAACAACAATATGACGATCAAAGCGCCCAGGTCTGACTAGTGCTTTATCTAATGACTCAGGGAAGTTAGTTGCAGCGATGACGATTATCCCCTCATTCTGCTTAAAGCCATCCAGCTCAACAAGCAACTGATTCAAGGTCATCTTCATATACTGCTGATCCTTTGGATTTCTACTCCCACCAATTGCGTCGATTTCATCAATAAATATGATACAAGGCGATCGTTTTTTTGCTGCAGCAAAAAGATCCCTCACTCTTCTAGCTCCCACGCCTACAAACATCTCCTCAAACTCACTACCACTGCACGAGAAAAAAGGGACGCTGGCTTCCCCAGCAATAGCCCTCGCTAACATGGTCTTGCCAGTGCCAGGAGGGCCAACAAGCAGAACACCTTTTGGCAGTTTTCCCCCAAGACGTGTAAAACGCTGCAAAACATTAAGGCCACTTATGAATATCAAATTAAGCAGATATAATACCAACAATGGAGGACTGGAGATAGCAAGGATACACAAAAACAGTGGCTAACAACTGATTTCTACCCCACAAAATGTGAACTACTCCCTCCGAACCACAATATAAGACGTTTTTGTAAGCTAAACAGCTTACGAAAACGTTTTATATTGTGGGACGGAGGGAGTACATAACTTAGCATTGAGAAAGCCATTCAGCTGAGGACAAACAAATTGGACAGACATAAAGCACAACACTAAGAAGACAACAAGACTATTCAAATGAGTTACAGAACAAAAAACAAAATAGTTCACTTCAAAAGTTGAATGTAATGTGAAGCAGTCCACAATATGACTAGGCAAAAGTTCATCCATAGCACCGGCAATTAAACCTATTCAGTTGTCAATGGCTTATTGCTAAAAAGAGTAGCTGGTAGAAGCACTGCTAAATGGAAAAATAGTAAAGAGTTTACCTTTGGATCTCGAAGGTAGTGAACTATTTCCTCGAGCTCAGCTTTGGCTTCATCAACACCTTTTACATCACTAAATTTCGTACTAGATTCCATGCTTGGTTGAACCTCTTCGTTTAGACCAAGGCCTACAATCATTTTATCAAAAAATATTACTGGGATGAAGTCCAATTTGGAATTAGGAGATTAGTCTTTCAGATCGTTGAGAAAACCAAACCTTTGCTGATTCCTCTATCCTCAATGAGAGCCCCGATGCCCGAAATTAAAAGGAAAGTCAGTGCAATGCTTCGGAAGGTGCGCCAAAGCTGATCCTTAAATTGACCTGTTTCTGCTGTAACCATGTGAATAGGCGCATTCGCAGTGCCAATAATTCCATCTTTTGTCACTTGACCAGCACTCTTTAATGCCGGCACGCTACCAAGGCTTCCTTCTGCCCTTTCTGAAGCAGCAAGACCTAACAGGTATTCCATGCACGATATTTAAGCCAAGTAATAAGAAAATTAGTCATTATGGAATGATGCTCAAGCTCCATCAGATGGAATGTAACTGTAAATTCACTTCCACAGAAAACTGAAACAGCCTTAACCAACGACAGATCAACCTAAACTATAGAAGGTAAAATAAAATAGTAGGGCAAGAATAATGCTTGTTCTAGTTGTTAGTTTCTGTATGGGTTTTTATTATTTCACCTTGCAGATTTGCAGCAAACGCGTCTGCTTCCAATGGAACATTACCAATTTTGTGAAAAACAATATTTTATTAGTAATATATCTCAGTACAGCCCTGAGCTACTAGAGTAATATACAGTGCAACATAATTGTAAACTAGCAACACATAGTACAAGGTTATCATTTATCTAACTGTAGTACAAGTGACTGATAGTCCCCGAGCCATAAAGAAAAACAAATTAAAGTAATCAACAGTTTAGGACTAGGGTACATGATATAATAACATATATATGCTATAGACAAGAAGTATATATGAACAATTACCAATCATGCTTGAACCATGCCCCACAAAGCAGCTAAATTAGAACAACCTATTGAACGCAGCAAAGTAAGGTACTTTGAGGATATAGATACCTCTTTGCAATGTTTTTAGCAAGGTGCTATCATCCAACCTATCAACCTTTACAAGAGCTTTTACATATTCAGATAGTGCTGAAGGATTCGAACGCAACAAAGGCTGGCTTTCAAATATTTTTATCACACGCTCTGGGTCACTTCTGTATATCTCTTTTAGCATAGAAGCTTCACTTTGGGAGCCCAGGTCTCGCATGCTGCGTGAAAGGCCACCAAAATAGCTCGAATGATACCTCTCATGTAAGTTCCTGAGTGCACCACCTGCATTGATCATCCCCAGCACAAAAAAATGGTAAAAGAATTATCCCCCAGAGCAATGGCAACAATAACACTAACTACAGAATAAAAATAAATAAACCATAATGGCCCTCAAGGCCTGCTTTAATGCAACTTCATAAAAGGTAAGAAGGCGCAGACAGCTAAAGATATATGTTTAATACGCAGATACAGACACTCACATTTTTAATAAATTTAAAAGCTGCAAATGCCACGCTGTTAGTGATAGGAATAGAATCCCTACCAGACCTAGATCGCAGGTTATATGGGTGGAAGGGTGGCTGGCGTGGTGATGGGCACGTCTACCGGCGGCGAGGCGCCGTTGTCGCGCGCGAGAGAGAGAATACGGGTGGCTAGGGTTAGGGCGCCGGCTCCTGCTAGGAGCCGATCAAATAGATTGATTCTGCTTAACCTCAAACGGTGTCTCTTACATGAGTATATATCTTCTAGGCTAGGAGATATAATAAACTGGGGTAAGCCCCTAATACCATAAGATAACTGGGCCAGCTTGCTTTAACTGGGCCTTCTCGGGGTATAATGTAAACCGGTTATGCTCCGGGTATAATGTAAACCGGTCATAACATCTCTCCCCGCCTGCGCAAACAGCTCGAGGGCGAGCTGGAAGTCTGGAAAATGCTTGCGGAACTCCTCAAGGGTCTGCCAAGTAGTGTCCTCCTCCGGAAAACCGTGCCACTGGATCAAGAGGCGCCACACACCACGGCTTTGCTGGACCTTCAACACCTGAGCTGGATCTGGAAGTAGACGGCCGTCGGAGGTCGGAGGAAGATCCGGTCCAGTCACCGGCGGCTCCCCATGGAACGGCTTCGACAAGCCCACATGAAAGACATCGTGGATGCGGGCACCAGGTGGAAGCTGAAGGCGGTAGGCGACGCTACCGATGCGTTCCAACATAGCGAGGACCTAGCTTGCGCTTGGCGCAAGGGTCAAGTGACTGTGTAGTATGGTGGAGAAGCCGCAGCCACACCCAATCGCCCACCGCAAACTCGGCCTCGCAATGGTGAGCGTCATGGTACTTCTTGGACAGCTGTTGGGCCTGCAGAAGACGCTGCCGTCTTCAGCAAGGATGACATCGCGGTTGTGAAGAAGGGCCCCCGCCGCCTCAGTCCGGACCGTCCCTAGTTGGAGCGGCAGGATGGGTGGAGGAGGCCGACCATAGACCACCTCAAAGGGGGTGGCATGCAGGGCGGGGTGGTAAGAGGTGTTGTAGCAGTACTCCGCCCACGAAAGCCAGTCCACCCAAGCTCGTGGGCGATCACCTGTAACGCAGCGTAAGTACATAGCAATCACCTTGTTGACGACCTCTGGTTGGCCGTCGGTCTAGGGATGAAAAGTCGTGCTCAAGCGCAACTTGACGCCGGCCAGCTGAAAAAGATCTCGCCAAACATGGCCGGTGAACCACGGTCGCTGACGACCGAAGAAGGAAACCCGTGGAGGCGGACGATGCCATCGAAGAAGGCCCGCGCGTCGGAGGTGGTGGTGTAGGGATGGCCGAGCGCAATAAAATGCGCATACTTGGAGAAACGGTCCACCACCGTGAGGATGACGGACTTGCTGCCCACCTTGGGAAGGCCCTCGATAAAATCCATGGAGATGTCGGCCCACACCTGTGAGGGCACGTCAAGGGGCTGTAGCAGGTCGGTCGGCTGCAATGTCTCCGTCTTGCGCTGGCATGTTACACAAGACCGCACCCAGTCTCGCACCAACGCACGGTCCCCCGGAAGATAGAAATCGGCGCGGAGTCGATGGAGCGTCTTCTGCACCCCCTCGTGGCCCGCTGAGTGAGCCAACAGAATAGCCTGATGACGGAGATCGTCGTGATCGGACACAAAGAGGCGCCGGCCGTGGAGAAGTAACCCGTCATCCGGTCACCACGATGCCGGCAAATCGCCCTCGTCGAGTCGCTGCCGAAGAAGCTGAGCATCAGCGGCCGTCGCAGTGGCTCTATGAATGTCGTTGATGAAGGCGAACGAGGGCCCAGAGCGGATGCAAAGTGCAGTGCCCTCGGTGTCTGTGACGCCCTCGTCGTGCTCGGCGTCGCGGCGGGACAAGGCGTTCGCCACGATGTTGAGGCGGCCAGGCCGGTACTCAATCGTGAAGTCGTGACCGAAGAGCTTGCTGATCCACTGGTGCTGCGGAATGGTGGAGAGGCGCTGATCTGGTAGAAATTTCAGGCTGTAGTGGTCTGTGCGAATCAGGAAGTGTCGTCCCCAGAGATACAGCCGCCAGTAGCGCACAGCCTGTACCAAACCGATGAGCTCCCGCTCGTAGGCCGCAAGCTTGTGGTGACGAGCGGCGAATGGTCGGCTGAAGAAGGCGAGTGGTCCCGTGCCCTGGTGGAGTACAACGCCGAAGCCCATGCCCAAAGCATCGCAGTCAACCATGAACTGTTGCTCAAAATCCGGCATCTGGAGGACCGGTCCTGTGGTAAGAGCCTCCTTAAGCGACTGGAAAGCGGCAGTTGCCTCATCATCCTAGGAGAAAGCGTCGCGGCGCATCAGCCGGGTGAGCGGCGCGGTGAGAAGGCCGAACTCCTGGATGAACTTCCAGTAGTAGCCGGCCAGGCCCAAGAATCCACGGATGGCCCGCGGCAAGTGCGGCGTCGGCCAAGACGCGATAGCCGTGATCTTGTCGGCATCCATGGTAACTCCCTCTGCCGAAATGACGTGGCCGAGATAAGCGACGAATGTCGTGTCAAACGAGCACTTAGGGCGCTTGAGGTGCAATTGATGCGCCCGAAGCTCGTTGAAGATAATGGCGACGTGTTGCAAGTGCTCCGCCCAAGAGGAGTTGTAGATGAGAATATCATCGAAGAAAACAAGCACAAACCGCCGTAAGTAGGGTCGGAGGACGTCGTTCATCAAGGCCTGGAATGTCCCGGTGCATTGGAGAGGCCGAAAGGCATCACCAAAAACTCAAAGTGGCCGTGATGGATGCGAAAGGTCGTCTTCGCGATGTCGTCCGGGTGCATCCGAACCTGGTGATAGCCAGAACGCAAGTCGAGCTTAGTGAAGAAGCGTGCCCCGTGAAGCTCGTCTAGGAGCTCCTCCACTACTGGTATGGGAAATTTGTCCTTCGACGTCTTGGCGTTGAGAGCACGGTAGTCGATGCAAAAACGCCACGAGCCGTCGGCCTTGCGAACAAGGAGCAACGGTGCCGAGAACGGCGAAGTAGAAATCTGGATGATGCCCAAGGTGAGGATGAGTGTGCACTGTCGTTTCAGCTCGTCCTTCTGCAGCTGTGGGTAGCGATATGGTCGTACGGCGACAGGTGTTGTACCCGGAAGGAGGTGAATGCGACGATCGCAGACCCGGGCGGGCGGAATACCCTAGGGCTCGTCGAAAATGTCGTTGTGTTGCTGCAGGATATGAGCCAACAGGGGCGACTCTGGGTCTGCGACCAACAACTGTGGTTGGGGAGCTGTTGGGGCAGCGCCACCCTCGCCCTTCCACTACACTTCGCGGCCCAGACGCCAGAAAGTCATGGTCAGGGCGGCGAAGTCCCAAAGGATAGGACCTAGGGTCCACAAAAAGTCGACGCCGAGGATGAAGTCGAAGCAGCCCAAGTCGATGCCCACGCATGTGATGGCGAAGTGTTCGTCGCCGATGACGATGGGAACCTGCCGCGCAATCCTGTTGCAGTGAAGGCGGTCACCGTTAGCCACGGTAACCCGGAGTTGCTCTCCGCCCGTCGGCTGGAGTGCCAGACGACGCATGGTAGCCTCGAGCAGGAAGTTGTGTGTAGAGCCCGTGTCCAGGAGAGCTAGGAGGCGCTCCCCATTGACCGTCACCGACAGCAGCATAGTTTTCTCCGCTCGTATACCTGCGAGGGCATGGAGGGAGACCACGAGGGCGGTGGCTGAAGCACGGCCTCCTCGACGTAGAAGAGTCGCGGGCAGATGTGGCCCTGTACGTAGGGCTCGTCGCAGTTGAAGCAGGGACCTTGACGGCGACGCTCGAGTTGCTCGGCCGAGGTGAGCCGACGGGACGGTCGAGTCGCGGCCGTGGCAGGGGACCCTGCTGCCGCCTGGGCCGGTCGGCTGGGCGCGGACACGGCCGCCCGAAGGGGTGGGCCAGGGGCCCGGGCCGGGAACGCCTGCTGGCATGGCCACCGCACGACGCTCGAATGCACGGGCGTAGCACATGGCCGTCTGGAGGTCCTGCGGTCCGCGCATCTCGACGTCCACGCGGATGTGGTCGGAGAGGCCACTGACAAATAGTTCGGCTCGTTGGAGAGCCGAGAGGCCGGGGCGTGGCAGGCCAGTGCCTGGAAGCGCTCGGCAAAATCCTACACCAAGGAGAGGAACGAAAGGCGCCTCAGTTCCGCCAGCCGGCTTCCGCGGACGGGTGGCCCGAACCGTAGGAGGCACAGGTCGCGGAAGCATTCCATGGCAGCATCCCGCCCTCGCCTTGTTCGAGGGCGTAGAACCACGTCTGAGCAGCGCCCCGGAGATGGTACGAGGCGATCCAGGTGCGGTCGGACGCGAGCGTGCATTGCCCCTTGAAGAATTGGTCGCACTGGTTGAGCCAATTCAGGGGGTCCCCGGATCCGTCGTAGGTGGCGAACTCCAGCTTGGAGAAACGCAACGGGGGATGGCCGTAGCCCACGGACATGGACGTCTCGTCGGCGCGGAGCAGTGCAGATGACGGGCCAGGAAGGCGCGCTTCAGTGTTCGCCGTGGAACAAGGGCCCGTCCACGTCGGCGTAGGGACCTGCAGTCTCGGAGGGGCCGGCGAGCGGCCCGGTCAGGTGCGCCGCGGCCGGTGGTGGAATAGAGGGCTAACCCGGGCCTGTCGTGTAGACCGGCTCGGCGAGCCATGCAGGCAGTGGTGACGGCGACGAGGGGAACCGCACCTCCTGGATGGGCACGCCCGGAGTCGGCGGCGGCCCGCTTTGCGTCGAGGTCGTCCCCTGATGCGGCGCCGCCGATAGGGACAGAGGAGGCGCCACGTTGGGGAAGAAGGAAGTGGCCGGCTGCGGCGGCGCGTAGGGCCCTGCGAGGAGGGCGCGGATGCCCGCAACAGCATGTCCTAGCTCCAGTAATGTGGCGGTCATCTCCGTCGGGATGAGGACGAAGCCGGCCGAGATCGGCGAAGGCCAGGCGGGCGCGGGAAGCGGCCCGGTCAAGGTCGGCGTGGCGGCCGAGGTGGTCAGCGGTGGCGTGGTGGTGGTGTGCGGCGGAAGGTTGGGAGTGGGCGGAGGTGCAGACATGGTCGATCTTGAGCTAGCAGATACCAAGTTGATAGGAATAGGATCCTTACCAGACCCAGGGCCGGCCCTGAGGGGGGCAAGGGGGGCGGCCGCCCCGGGCCCCCAAATTGGAGGGGCCCCCGTATGTATATCTCTACGCACTAGGCCTCCAATGTATAACACGGTAACAAATATTCACGTACTCATTGGGCGAGATGAAGCACCTGGCGTATATTCCGTAACACACGCATTGACTGGGCGAGATCCACTACCTTGGAGCGAGGCGTCGCGTAGGTATCACCCCTCATTTTCAACTCCCATCCAGACGCGGTGGATGAATCGGGATGCCCGGCCACAAGAGATGCCGCTGCGCGCCGGAGCTCGGCGGCGGACCGATGCTGCGTTCTTCAGTGAAGGCGAGTGTTGCCGGCCGATCGAGTCTTCCGCTGTTTGTATTACTAACCTTCAGTTTCTGTGATTTATAGTGATGTTTTCTTTGTGATGGAGGATTAGTAGTGATGTTGTCATGATTCAGATGTGAAAGAGATCAAGACAAAGAGCGAGGTCTGGATTATCATGGCAGATTTTTTTTCCAATGAACTGAATGATGACAACACAAATGGGGTAAATAACTGTTGATTTACTCATTCACACAACTAGGTAAGAATAAATTTGCACTATGATGGCACTGCTGGTATACTTTTTGAAGATACGAAGGGATTTTTTTACCTCACCCATAAGGCCGATATGTTCTTTTATCATAATTTGTATTCAAAGTAACAAAATCCAAGAACTAAAAATATGCGTTGCAACTCAGCATTTTGAACAGAAATTTCATGTAAGAGTATTCATGGAGTCACATGTCCAGTGGCAGAGTTAGAAAAATCTAAGTGGCCAGCTACTATTTTTCTCTGAATCTATGCCTGTTCAGAAAAAAAAATCTTCACAAATATTTCAAAGTTGACCACCCCCTCCCAAATCAACATAGCTCCGCAGTTGCACATGTCTATGAACCTTTTTCTACCCAATATATACTCCTATAGTTGCAATACAAGCCTCACAATAAGCATCGCTATGCATTTCCAAGAATACACATGCACATTTTTCTACTTCCTTTATACTCCCCCAGTCCGGAATTACTTATCGCAAAAATTGATAAGAATGGATGTATCCAGAACTAAAATACATCTATATACATCCATTTCGCCGACAAGTATTTCCGGACCAAGGGAGTATGCCATTGTTTCGTTGTTTATGTTGAGGGCCTCTGACTTTAGTTTCGCTCCGGGTCCCCGAATTCTCAGGACCGGCCCTGACCAGACCTAGATCGCAGGTTATATGGGTGGAAGGGTGGCTGGCGTGGTGATGGGCGCAGCTGTCGGCGGCGAGGCGCCGTTGTCGCACGAGAGAGAGAATAGGGGTGGCTAGGGTTAGGGCGCCGGCTCCTGCTAGGAGCCGATCAAATAGATTGATTCTGCTTAACCTCACACGGTGTCTCTTACATGAGTATATATAATCTCTTCTAGGCTAGGAGATATAATAAACTGGGCTAAGCCCCTAATACTATAAGATAACTGGGCCAGCTCCGGGTATAATATAAACCGGTCATAACAGTTAGATTATTAAACAATAGAGTAGAGACGGTTACAATTTGAGCCAAGATGGCGTCGTTGTACAAAGACCGTGTACCTGCACTGATGTCACTTCTAAGTAACCTCAGAGGAGAGGAGGCTGCCAACTCATTATAGATTGCATATGCTGATTGGTTCCTTGCAGCCTGCAATAAAAAAATGTATACCTGAATTAAGTCTTGCATACACATAAATACATACGGCAACAAGAACAGCAGAAGACAAAATAGCTGAGCAAATTATTCGAATGGAAGGAACAAATGTGAGCCATTCGGCTTGGTCAGGGATCCAGGAAGTAGAAACTCGGTCATGCCTTCAAATCCCCAATCCATGAACCCTAAACAACTTCCCTGAATTCCCCATCCTACACAGCTGTGTACACGGCAAGCTCAACCACCACCTCCAGCAGCAATGCTACCTGCAAGAGGGGCCCTTGGGCAGCACGGAGCCATCGAGAACTGAGTGAAAAGCAAGATTTAGATCTGGAGAGGCTCACCCTCATCCGCATCCGACACATGGCGAATTGATCAATTGAAGCTGCTGATACTAGATAAGGCCAAGCCAGAGCTGTTGAGCCTCGTTATTGTGTGTGGTTCTTGATTAGCTATCATATTGCGATTTTTTTCTGATGTGATCGAAGGGAATGGGTATTTTGGGCACAGTGGGGGACCTGATTGGGTTTTGCATGAAAAAAATTGTTGGCATATTTGAAGATATCTTGGTAGATTATTATTATCGATGCATGTACATGTTCTTCCTACCCATCATCAACAAAGGTGGCGGAGCAAATCACATTGGTCAAAGACAGAGTTACTCAAGCACGGCAGTGGTAGAGAAAGAAAGAAAGAACAGAGTGCTGCAACATGTGAAACTAAGAGCAAACATAGCTTACCAGGTGGAATTAAGCTATATCAATTATATGTTAATTATGACTTGGTACAAGAGTACTTTCTGGAATAATTACAAGTGCTTAGCTTTTGGCCTGGGGTTTGGTTGAATCCTGGCTCTGCCGCTATTTAGGGCTCCTTTGATTCAAAGGAATTCCATAGGACTTTTGGAGGGTTAGAATCCACAGGATTTTTCCTACGTTTGTCGTTTGATTCACAGGATTGAATCCTATAGAATTTTTTCCTATGGAACCAAGTGTGCTACATTTCATTGGAAATCAAACATCCACTCCAACTATATTTCTTTCTGAAGTCTAAACTATCTCCATGCTCAAGCATATCAATACACGCTAAACTACCTTTTCTGGTCGAATCCTGACTCCACCACTGTCAACCATAAATATTTCTGATACATCTCCATGCTCAAACATAGCAATACATACTACACGACTTTTTCCAGCATACTGATACCGCATACCTAGACAACTGACACAAGCCGGTTCGGACTTAAATTTACCAATACCTACAAATTCGTCAAAGCAATCTGATAAGTTTTGATATAAAAGAGAATTCATTACACTCTTGTACTTTTAACGGATTAACTAACCTGAAATCCACAAGCATCCAAGATAGAAGGGATAACGTTTATAAGGTCACAACTAGAATTAGCAGTCTTATCGTCTAATACAACATGCACACGGAGGCGAAGCTCTGAAGTCTAATGGAACCACGGCTACATCCCTCCCTCCCTCCTATCCCATCACAACCGCGCGCCCCGCGAAAGGAGAAGTAAGGACGAAGAAAAGCAAGAAGAAAGCTAATAGAAAACACACCTGGGAGAGGACGCGCCGCCACGCCATGGCCCCCAAATCCCAAATCCGCCGCCGCCTCTCCCGACGAGATCCCGAGTTCCAAGCAAGCAGAAACGCGGAAGGATTGGATTAGATTGGGTTGTAGTAGAGGTACATAGGAACGGACTAGTGCTAACGCGAGGCTGAGAGGGACGGCGCCGCGGAGGCGAAAGATTCAGCTGCGTCGTGGTATGCCGCGGCGGGCGGGAGGAAGCGGCGCGAGGAAATAGCCCACGTCACGAGGCGCAAGGGAGACAAGTCCTCAGATTTCTCTTTTCTCTTCTTCGCTCATGGGAGGCGGAGGCCGGCAAAATTAAAAAAAATTGACCCCTCGGACCAAAGAACTTATGAAATGAACCCTAACGTAAAATATTTCACTCGTGTGATTCATTTGCGTGGTGCCCGACACCTAGGCGGCACACTACACTGTGTGACGCCTAAGCCGTCGGCGCCACACGCCCTGACCACCTGACAGAGAGGGCCCACCCCCCACCCAGTGTGACACCTAAGCCTCAGGCGTCGCAAATTGTAATGTGTGGCGCCGAATGCTTAGGCGTCACACGTTGATTTATACAGCCACGGGTCAGCCCCCCTCCCCACCCCCTCCTCATTCCCCATTCAAACCGGCGGCGGCTGGCTCATCTCCAAGTCCGAATCCCCTCCCCCACCCCCTTCATATCTGGTGATTTCTTTCGTGGATTGATCCCCCAAGCTTGGCTACGAGGTAATCTCTTTCGTTTCCCATCTCTCTATCCAAATGAATTGGTTTTTGTTTGAAGATGGGTAGATTCATATGAGTAGATGAGTAAATTCATATGAGTAGTTAGGATATGAGTAGATTCATATGAGTACATTCATATGAGTAGTTAGGATATGAGTAGATTCATATGAGTAGTTAGAATATGAGTAATATGTAAATGAGTGGATTAGTAGATGAGTAGATTCATATGAGTATTTTTTTGAATATGAGTACATTCATAAGTTTTTTTGTGATATGTAGGATGGTGTGGCTTTTGAATGATGTTTATGACGTTGAACACTGGACCTATTTGATGTCGGAGAAGAAAATGATAAGTAGATCATATGTTAAAAAATCATGTATTTAATAAGATGAAAATGTAATGATATCACTCACTTCTATCTGTTTGCAGGAGTTTATACCCTTGAAGATCCGGTCTCACGGGGCATCGACTGTAATGCAGTACGATGAGCGGTACACATCATACATCAAGATGACAACACTCCTTTCATTCATTCAGCTTGTGAGTCGGTCAACGTCCAATCTGAACGTTGCGGCAGTCACTGCACTTATTGATCGGTGGAGGCCGGAGACTCATAGTTTTCACCTCCGGACCGGAGAGATGACAGTGACTCTTCAAGATGTTTCCATGATCACCGCACTTCCGATCGAGGGGAAGCCTCTTTACATGAGCACTGATTCCGAGGGATAGCGGCAACAAATGGAGGCCCTTATTGGTATGTCGCCTCCAGAGCCGGAGGTAGAAGATGGAGGGAAGAAAGATAGAGTCCCGGCCGGCGCTCCTTTCACTTGGACTGCCGCCAACTTTGCTCATTGTCCTCAGGACGCAGATGACAAGGTGATCCAGACGTATGCTCGCGTGTACATGTGGTATGTCATCTCTAGGACTATCTTCGCTGACGGCACTGGCAAGAATGCTCCATGGATGTGGCTGAAGGCATTGACTATTTTCGACAACAAGTTCAGTTGGGGCTCGGCCGCACTGGCTTACTTGTATCGGTAGGTAATAAATTGTTAATAGTAAGTACTCTCTGTTATACTTTTCTGCTAAACTGATGCATGTTTGTTGTTACTTGTAGTTGGACGATGCTTGTCGCAGGTCCACAAAGGACGATGGAGTTGGTGGTTGTATGCTCCTACTTTCGATATGGAGCTGGGAACGCCTTTTTGTTGGACGCCCTAAAACTGCAAAGTGGAATACCTGGGATGACCACGACAACCCTGTACGGCTTCCTACGTGGGCTTACAAGTGGGACGTGGTATCGGAGGTGGCAAGCGAAGTGAATCTATTGTATAAGCAATACACCAACGAGATGGATTCGCTTACCGCCGAGCAGGTAAGATGGTTTCAGAGTTGACTCCCAGCTTTTGTTGTGAGTAAAATGAATTGTGCCTTTTATGTTGTGTTGTAGGTGGAATGGCAGCCATATGGTGTCGGGCCAAACTTTGGTGATGCACACACGTTCCAGCTCAATCCAATATGCCTGAGGAAAAACATCTTTGGCTAATGCGTTGTCCCCTTATATGCAATTGGGCGGTTGAGTTTCATCTCCCGCATCGTGTGGTGCATCAATTTGGGTTGTTTCAGCCACACCCGCCGGAGTGGGTGGACACCGACACACAGCTTCACAGGTAACAAAATCATGCACAATAAAGAACTACTGATGGGTTTTGTTTTTAGTGTTGAGCGAGCTACTGATGGGTTTTGTAAAAAGCAGGTTGGATAGGAGGAGGCAGTGAAAGATCAAGGATTGGCATAAGCATCATAAGAATTATGTCATCATGTTCGAGCAAAGTGTGCAGACAGCTACTGATACGTCTCCAACGTATCTATAATTTTTGATGGTTTCATGCTATTATCTTGTCAAACTTTGGATGTTTCGCATGCCTTTTATATATTTTTTGGGACTAACTTATTAACTTAGTGTCAAGTACCAGTTCCTGTATTTTCCATGTTTTTGACCCCTTTCAGAGGGATTTTGAAACGGAGTCCAAACGAAAGAAAATCCCCAAAAAGATTTTTTTGGAACGGAAGAAGATCGGGGAGCTTGGAAGCCAAGGCAGGGCCCCACAAGCCTCCACCCTGCGGCCAGGGGGTGGCCGCGCCATCCAGGCTTGTGGGCCCCCTGGACGCCCTATGCCCTAGGACTTTTGCCTATATATTCCCATAAATTCCAGAAAAAATCAGGAGATCATCTAAATCACTTTTCCGCCGCCGCAAGCTTCTGTCTCCGCAAGATCCCATCTCGGGCACGTTCTGGTGCCTTGCCGGAGGGGGATTCGGACACGGAGGGCTTCTTCATCAACACCATGACCTCTTCGATGATGCGTGAGTAGTTCACCATAGACCTACGGGTCCATGGTTAGTAACTAGATGGCTTCCTCTCTCTCTTGGATCATCAATACATGGTTCTCCATGATCTTCATGGAGATCTATCCGATGTAATCTTCTTTTGCGGTGTGTTTGTCGAGATCCGATGAATTGTGGATTTATGATCAGATTATCTATGAATCTTATTTGAGTTTCTTCTGATCTCTCTTATGCATGATTTCATATCATTGTAATTCTCTTCGAGTTGTGGGTTTTGTCTGGCCAACTAGATATATGATTCTTGCAATGGGAGAAGTGCTTGGTTTTGGGTTCATACCATGCGGTGACCTCACCCAGTGACAGAAGGGGTAGCGAGGCATGCATCGTGTTGTTGCCATCAAGGGTAAAAAGATGGGGTTTTCATCATTGGTTTGAGATTATCCCTCTACATCATGTCATCTTGCTTAAAGCGTTACTCTGTTTGTCATGAACTCAATACACTAGATGCATGCTGGATAACGGTCGATGTGTGGAGTAATAGTAGTTGATGCAGAAAGTATCGGTCTACTTGTCTCGGACGTGATGCATATATGTATGATCATTGCCTTAGATATCGTCATGACTTTGCGCGGTTCTATCAATTGCTTGACAGTAATTTGTTCACCCACCGTAATACTTTCTATTTTGAGAGAAGCCTCTAGTGAACACTATGGCACCCAGGGTCTACTCCACACCATATTTCCAGCCTTACATTTTTTACTTTGTTGCACTTTCCGCCTTCAGATCTCACTTTGCAAACAATCTTGAAGGGATTGACAACCCCTTTGAAGCGTTGGGTGCAAGCTTGTTTGTGTTTGCGGAGGTACTCTGGACTTGACGAGACCCTCCTTCTGGATCGATACCTTGGTTCTCAAACTGAGGGAAATACTTACTGCTCATGTGCTGCATCACCCTTTCCTCTTCAAGGGAAGAACCAATGCAAGCCCAGCCTCTGTCAACGTGTCAATTTCTGGCGCTGTTGTCTGTGGGATAGCAGAAGAATTTCTGGCGCCGTTGCCGGGGAGGAAGATCAAGTGAAGAACTCATCCAACTAGGTGTCGCAAACTCATCTCTTGCATTTACTTTGTTTGCCAGTTGCCTCTCGTTTTCCTCTCCCACACTTCACCAATTTGCCTTTTTAGTTCGCCTTTTCGTTTGCCCTTTTCTCGCCTGCTCTTTGTTTGCTTGTGTGCTTGCTTGCTTGGTGAAGTCACCATGAACGAAAACACCAAACTTTGTGACTTCTCGAATACTAATAATAATGACTTTATTGTTGGGGAACGTCGCATGGGAAACAAAAAATTTCCTACGCGCACGAAGACCTATCATGGTGATGTCCATCTACGAGAGGGGATGTGTGATCTGCGTACCCTTGTAGACCGTACAGCAGAAGCGTTAAGAAACGCGGTTGATGTAGTGGAACGTCCTCACGTCCCTCGATCTGCCCCGCGAACCGTCCCGCGATCAGTCCCACGATCTAGTGCCGAACGGACGACACCTCCGCGTTCAGCACACGTACAACTCGACGATGATCTCAGCCTTCTTGATCCAGCAAGAGAGACGGAGAGGTAGAAGAGTTCTCCGGCAGCGTGACGGCGCTCCGGAGGTTGGTGATGATCTTGTCTCAGCAGGGCTCCACCCGAGCTCCGCAGAAACGCGATCTAGAGGTAAAACCGTGGAGATATGTGGTCGGGCTGCCATGGCAAAGTTGTCTCAAATCAGCCCTAAAACCCCACTATATATAGGAGGAGGAGGGGGAGACTTGCCTTGGGGTCCAAGGACTCCCAAGGGAGTCGACCGAGCCAAGGGGGAAGGTCTCCCCCTCCCAAACCGAAATCTACTTGGTTTGGAAGGTGGAGTCCTTCTTCCCTTTCCCACCTCCTTCCTTTTTTTTCTTTTCTCTTTGATTTTTCTTCTAATGCGCATAGGGCTCTTTTGGGCTGTCCCACCAGCCCACTAAGGGCTGGTGCGCCACCCCAAGGCCTATGGGCTTCCCCGGGGTGGGTTGCCCCCCCCGGTGAACTCCCGGAACCCATTCGTCATTCCCGGTACATTCCTGGTAATTCCGAAAACCTTCCGGTAATCAAATGAGGTCATCCTATATATCAATCTTCGTTTCCGGACCATTCCGTAAACCCTCATGACGTCCGTGATCTCATCCGGGACTCCGAACAACATTCGGTAACCAACCATATAACTCAAATACGCATAAAACAACGTCGAACCTTAAGTGTGCAGACCCTGCGGGTTCGAGAACTATGTAGACATGACCCGAGAGACTCCTCGGTCAATATCCAATAGCGGGACCTGGATGCCCATATTGGATCCTACATATTCTACGAAGATCTTATCGTTTGAACCTCAGTGCCAAGGATTCAGATAATCCCGTATGTCATTCCCTTTGTCCTTCGGTATGTTACTTGCCCGAGATTCGATCGTCAGTATCCGCATACCTATTTCAATCTCGTTTACCGGCAAGTCTCTTTACTCGTTCCGTAATACAAGATCCCGTAACTTACACTAAGTCACATTGCTTGCAAGGCTTGTGTGTGATGTTGTATTATCGAGTGGGCCCCGAGATACCTCTCCGTCACACGGAGTGACAAATCCCAGTCTCGATCCATACTAACTCAACGAACACCTTCGGAGATACCTGTAGAGCATCTTTATAGTCACCCAGTTACGTTGCGACGTTTGATACACACAAAGCATTCCTCCGGTGTCTGTGAGTTATATGATCTCATGGTCATAGGAACAAATACTTGACACGCAGAAAACAGTAGCAACAAAATGACACGATCAATATGCTACGTCTATTAGTTTGCGTCTAGTCCATCACATGATTCTCCTAATGATGTGATCCCGTTATCAAGTGACAACACTTGCCTATGGCCAGGAAACCTTGACCATCTTTGATCAACGAGCTAGTCAACTAGAGGCTTACTAGGGACAGTGTTTTGTCTATGTATCCACACAAGTATTGTGTTTCCAATCAATACAATTATAGCATGGATAATAAACGATTATCATGAACTAAGAAATATAATAATAACTAATTTATTATTGCCTCTAGGGCATATTTCCAACAGTCTCCCACTTGCACTAGAGTCAATAATCTAGTTCATATCACCATGTGATTCCAACGAATCCAACACCCATATAGTTCTGTGGTCTGATCACGTCTTGCTCGTGAGAGAGGTTTTAGTCAAAGGTTCTGAAACTTTCAGATCCGTGCGTTCTTTACAAATCTTTATGTCATCTTATAGATGCTGCTACTACGTGCTATTCGGAAATGCTCCAAATATCTACTCTATTATACGAATTCGTTTCACTACTCATAGTTATTCGGATTAGTGTCAAAGCTTGCAGCGACATAACCCTTTACGACGAACTCTTCAACCACCTCCATAATCGAGAAAAATTCCTTAGTCTATTTAGTTACTAAGGATAACTTTGACCGCTGATCAGTGGTTCAATCCTGGATCACTCTGTGTACCTCTTAACTGACTTGCTGCAAGGCACACATCAGGTGAGGTACTCAGCATGGCATACTTTAGAGTCTACGGCTAAGGCATAGAAGACGACCTTCGTCTATTCTCTTTATTCTGCCGGGGTCGGGTTTTGAGTCTTACTCAAATTCACACCTCACAACGCAACCAAGAACTCCTTCTTTGCTGATCTATTTTGAACTCCTTCAAAAACTTGTCAAGGCATGCATCTTGTCGAAACTTCCATTAAGCGCTTTCGATCTATCTCCATAGATCTTTGATGCTCAACGTTCAAGTAGCGCAATCTAGGTACTCCTTTGAAAACTCCTTTCAAACAACCTTGTATGCTTTACAGAAATTCTACATCACTTCTGATCCACAATATGTCAACCACATATACTTATCAGAAATTCTATAGTGCTCCCACTCACTTCTTTGGAAATACAAGTTTCTCATAAACCTTGTACAAACCCAAAATCTTTGATCATCTCATCAAAGTGCATATTCCAACTCCGAGATGCTTGCACCAGTCCATTAAAGGATCACTGGAGCTTGCATACTTGCTAGTATCTTTAGGATCGACAAAACCTCCTGGTTGTATCTCATACAATGTTTGCTCAAGGAAACCGTCGAGGAAACAATGTTTTGACATCCTACATGCAATATTTCATAAATAATGCAGCAACTACTAACATAATTCTAACAGACTTTTAGCATCGCTACGAGTGAGAAAGTCTCATCATAGTCAACTGTTTGATCTTGTCGGAAACATCTTTGCGACAAGTCGAGCTTTTCTTAATAGTGACTTATCACCATCATCGTCTGTCTTCCTTTCAAAGATCCATCTCTACTCAATAGTCTTATGACCATCAAGTAGTTCTTCCAAAGTCTACACCTTGTTTTCATACATGGATCCCCTCTCGGATTTCATGGCTTCCAGCCATTTGTCGGAATCCGGGCCCACCATTGCTTTCTCCATAACTCGTAGGTTCACTGTTGCTCAACAACATGACCTCCAAGACAGGGTTACCGTACCATTCTGTAGTAGTACGCGACCTTGTCGACCTATGAGGCTTGTAGTAACTTGATCCGATGCTTGATGATCACCATCATCAGCTTTCACTTCAATTGGTGTAGGCGCCACAGGAACAACTTCCTGCGCCCTGCTACACACTGGTCGAAGTGATGGTTCAATAACCTCATCAAGTTCTACCACCCTCCCACTCAATTCTTTCGAGAGAAACCTTTCCTCGAGAAAGGATCCGTTTCTAGAAACAAACACTTTGCTTTCGGATCTGAGATAGGAGATGTACCCAACCGTTTTGGATATCCTATGAAGATGCATTTATCCGCTTTGGGTTCGAGCTTATCTGACTGAAACTTTTTCACATAAGTGTCGAAGCCCCAAACTTTCAAGAAACGACAGTTTAGATTTCTCTAAACCTCAGTCTATACTGTGTCATCTCAACGGAAATACGTGGTGCCCTATTTAAAGTGAATGCGGTTGTCTCTAATGCTTAACCCATAAACGATAGTGGTATTTCGATAAGAGACATCATAGCATGCACCATACCAAATAGTGTGTGGCTATGACGTTCAGACACGTCATCACACTATGATGTTCCAGGTGGCACGAACCGCGAAACAATTCCACATCGTCTTAACTGCGTACCAAAACTCCTAAACTCAGATATTCATTTCTATGATCATATCGTAGACAGTTTATCCTCTCGTTACGACGAACTTCACTCCGAAACAGAATTGAACTTTTCAATATTTCAGACTTGTGATTCATTAAGTAAATACTCTTGTATCTACTCAAATCGTCATTGAAGTAAGAACATAATGATATCCACTGCGTGCCTCAGCACCCATTGGACTGCATACATCAAAATGTATCACTTCCAACAAGTTACTATCTTGTTTCATCTCAATGAAAACAAGGCCTTGCTCATGTGGTATGATTTGCATGTCACTAGTGATTCAAAATCAAGTGAGTATAAAGATCCATCAGCATGGAGCCTCTTCATGCAATTCATACCAACATGACTCAAGCGGCAGTGCCACAAGTAAGTAGTACTATCATCATTACCTCGTATCTTTTGGCACCAATATCATGAACATGTGTAACACTACGATCGAGATTCAATAAACCATTGAAGGTGATTATTCAAGCAAATAGAGTAACCATTATTCTCTTTAAATGAATAATCGTATTGCAATAAACACGATCCAATCATGTTCATGCTTAACGCAAGCACCAAATAACAATTATTTAGGTTTAACACCAATTCCGATGGTAGAGGGAGCGTGCGACGTTTGATCATATCAACTTTGGAAACACTTCCAACACGTATCGTCACCTCGCCTTTAGCTAGTCTCCATTTATGCCGTAGCTTTCATTTCGTGTTACTAATCACTTAGCAACCGAACCGGTATCCAATACCCTCATGCTACTAGGAGTACTAGTAAAGTACACATCAACATCATGTATATCAAATATATTTCTTTTGACTTTTGCCAGTCTTCTTATCTACCAAGTATCTAGAGTTGCTCTGCCTCAGTGAATGTTCCCCTCATTACAGAAGCACTTAGTCTCGGGTTTGGGTTTAATCTTGGGTCTCTTCATTAGTGCAGCAACTGTTTTGCCGTTTCACGAAGTATCCCTTCTAGCCCTTGCCTTTCTTGAAACTTAGTGGTTTTACAAACCATCAACTATTGATGCTCCTTCTTGATTTCTACTTTCGCAGTGTCAAACATCGCGAATCGCTCAAGGATCATTGTATCTATCCTTGATATGTTATAGTTCATCACGAAGCTCTCACAGCTTGGTGGCAGTGACTTTGGAGAACCATCACTATCTCATCTGGAAGATTAACTCCCACTTGATTCAAGTGATTGTCGTACTCAGACAATCCGAGCACATGCTCAACAATTGAGCTTTTCTCCTTTACTTTGTGGACAAAGAATCTTGTTGGAGGTCTCGTACCTCTTAACAAGGGCACAAGCATGAAATAACAATTTCACCTTCTAGAACATCACTTATGTTCCGTGACGTTTTAAAACGTTTTCGGCGCCTTGCTTCTAAGCCATTAAGTATTTTGCACTGAACTATCGTGTAGTCATCAGAAACGTGTATGTCGGATGTTCACAGCATCCACAGACGATGCTCGAGGTGCAGCACACCAAATGGTGCATTAAGGACATAAGCCTTCTGCGTAGCAATGAGGACAATCCTCGGTTTTACAGACTTAGTCTGCAAAGTTTGCTACTATCAACTTTCAACTAAATTTTCTCTAGGAACATATAAAAATAGTAGAGCTATAGCGCAGGCTACATCGTAATTCGCAAAGACCATTAGACTATGTTCATGAAAATTAGTTCAATTAATCATACTACTTAAGAACTCCCACTCAAAAAGTACATCTCTCTAGTCATTTGAGTGGTACATGATCCAAATCCACTATCTCAAGTCCGATCATCACGTGAGTCGAGAATAGTTTCAGTGGTAAGCATCTCTATGCTAATCATATCAACTATACGATTCATGCTCGACCTTTCGGTCTCATGTGTTCCGAGGCCATGTCTGCACATGCTAGGCTCGTCAAGCTTAACCCGAGTGTTCCACGTGCGCAACTGTTTTGCACCCGTTGTATGTGAACGTTGAGTCTATCACACCCGATCATCACGTGGTGTCTCGAAACGACGAACTGTAGCAACAGTGCACAGTCGGGGAGAACACAATTTCGTCTTGAAATTTTAGTGGAGATCACCTCATAATGCTACCGTCGTTCTAAGCAAAATAAGGTGCATAAAAGGATTAACATCACATGCAATTCATAAGTGACATGATATAGCCATCATCATGTGCTTCTTGATCTCTATCACCAAAGCACCGACACGATCTTCTTGTCACCGGCGTCACACCATGATCTCCATCATCATGATCTCCATCAACGTGTCGCCATCGGGGTTGTCGTGCTACTCATGCTATTACTACTAAAGCTACATCCTAGCAAAATAGTAAACGCATCTGGAAGCACAAACGTTAGTTATAAAGACAACCCTATGGCTCCTGCCGGTTGCCGTACCATCGACGTGCAAGTCGATATTATCTATTACAACATGATCATCTCATACATCCAATATATCACATCACTTCGTTGGCCATATCACATCACAAGCATACCCTGCAAAAACAAGTTAGACGTCCTCTAATTTTGTTGTTGCATGTTTTACGTGGTGACCATGGGTATCTAGTAGGATCGCATCTTACTTACGCAAACACCACAATGGAGATATATGAGTTGCTATTTAACCTCATCCAAGAACCTCCTCGGTCAAATCTGATTCAACTAAAGTTGGAGAAACTGACACCCGCCAGTCATCTTTGAGCAACGGAGTTACTCGTAGCGATGAAACGAGTCTCTCGTAAGCGTACGAGTAATGTCGGTCCGAGCCGCTTCGATCCAACAATACCGCGGAATCAAGAAAAGACTAAGGAGGGCAGCAAAACGCACATCTCCGCCCACAAAAACTTTTGTGTTCTACTCGAGAAGACATCTACGCATGAACCTAGCTCATGATGCCACTGTTGGGGAACGTCGCATGGGAAACAAAAAAAATCCTACGCGCACGAAGACCTATCATGGTGATGTCCATCTACGAGAGGGGATGTGTGATCTACGTACCCTTGTAGACCGTACAACAGAAGCGTTAAGAAACGCGGTTGATGTAGTGGAACGTCCTCACGTCCCTCGATCCGCCCCGCGAACCGTCCCGCGATCAGTCCCACGATCTAGTGCCGAACGGACGGCACCTCCGCGTTCAGCACACATACAGCTCGACGATGATCTCGGCCTTCTTGATCCAGCAAGAGAGACGGAGAGGTAGAAGAGTTCTCCGGCAGCGTGACGGCGCTCCGAAGGTTGGTGATGATCTTGTCTCAGCAGGGCTCCGCCCGAGCTCCGCAGAAACGCGATCTAGAGGTAAAACCGTGGAGATATGTCGTCGGGCTGCCATGGCAAAGTTGTCTCAAATCAGCCCTAAAACCCCACTATATATAGGAGGAGGAGGGGGGAGACTTGCCTTGGGGTCCAAGGACTCCCAAGGGAGTCGTCCGAGCCAAGGGGGAAGGTCTCCCCCTCCCAAACCGAAATCTACTTGGTTTGGAAGGTGGAGTCCTTCTTCCCTTTCCCACCTCCTTCCTTTTTTTCTTTTCTCTTTGATTTTTCTTCTAATGCGCATAGGGCTCTTTTGGGCTGTCCCACCAGCCCACTAAGGGCTGGTGCGCCACCCCCAAGGCCTATGGGCTTCCCCGGGGTGGGTTGCCCCCCCGGTGAACTCCCGGAACCCATTCGTCATTCCCGGTACATTCCCGGTAATTCCGAAAACCTTCCGGTAATCAAATGAGGTCATCCTATATATCAATCTTCGTTTCTGGACCATTCCGGAAACCCTCGTGACGTCCGTGATCTCATCCGGGACTCCGAACAACATTCGGTAACCAACCATATAACTCAAATACGCATAAAACACCGTCGAACCTTAAGTGTGCAGACCCCGCGGGTTCGAGAACTATGTAGACATGACCCGAGAGACTCCTCGGTCAATATCCAATAGCAGGACCTGGATGCCCATATTGGATCCTACATATTCTACGAAGATCTTATCGTTTGAACCTCAGTACCAAGGATTCAGATAATCCCGTATGTCATTCCCTTTGTCCTTCGGTATGTTACTTGCCCGAGATTCGATCGTCAGTATCCGCATACCTATTTCAATCTCATTTACCGGCAAGTCTCTTTACTCGTTCCGCATTCCTCCGGTGTCTGTGAGTTATATGATCTCATGGTCATAGGAACAAATACTTGACACGCAGAAAACAGTAGCAACAAAATGACACGATCAATATGCTACGTCTATTAGTTTGGGTCTAGTCCATCACATGATTCTCCTAATGATGTGATCTCGTTATCAAGTGACAACACTTGCCTATGGCCAGGAAACCTTGACCATCTTTGATCAACGAGCTAGTCAACTAGAGGCTTACTAGGGACAGTGTTTTGTCTATGTATCCACACAAGTATTGTGTTTCCAATCAATACAATTATAGCATGGATAATAAACGATTATCATGAACTAAGAAATATAATAATAGCTAATTTACTATTGCCTCTAGGGCATATTTCCAAAATTTATTAGTACTCCGATTGCTCCCGCCACTAGTGCGGAGTCATACGAAATCAATGCCGCTTTGCTGAATCTTGTTATGAAAGAGCAATTCTCTGGCCTTCCTAGTGAAGATGCCGCATACCATCTCAATACCTTCATTGACCTTTGTGATATGCAAAAGAAAAAAAGATGTGGACAACGACGTGATTAAATTGAAGCTTTTTCCTTTCTCGTTGCGAGATCGCGCAAAAACTTGGTTTTCGTATTTGCCCAAAAATAGTATCGATTCTTGGGATAAGTGCAAAGATGCTTATATATCCAAGTATTTTCCGCCGGCTAAGATCATCTCTCTCCGTAATGATATCATGAATTTCAAGCAACTTGGTCATGAACATGTTGCACAAGCTTGGGAGAGAATGAAATGAATGATTAGAAATTGTCCCGCTCATGGCTTGAGTCTTTGGATGATTATTCAAATCTTTTACGCTGGCTTCAATTTCGCTTCTAGAAATATCTTGGACTCCGCCTCAGGTGGAACGTTCATGGAAATCACGTTAGGAGAAGCCAGAAAGCTCTTAGACAACATCATGACAAACTACTCTCAATGGCACACTGAAAGGTCATCTACTAGTAAGAAGGTACACACTATAGAAGAAATTAACTTGTTGAGTGCTAATATGGATGAGTTAATGAATTTGGTTGCTAGTAGAAGTGTTCCTTTGGATCCTAATGATATGTCTTTGTCTTCTTTGATTGAGAGTAGCAACGCTAGCTTGGACGTTAATTTTGTTGGTAGGAATAACTTTGGCAACAACAATGCCTTTAGAGGAAACTATGTTCCTAGGCCTTTTCCTAGTAACTCGTCTAATAAATTTGGCAACTCCTACAACAATACTCATGGAAATTACAATAGATTACCCTCTGATCTAGAGAGTAATATCATAGAGTTTATCAACTCTCAAAAGATTTTCAATGCGTCCATAGAGGAAAAACTACTCAAAATTGACGATTTGGCTAAGAGCGTGGATATAATTTGTTGTGATGTTGATGCTTTGAAAGTTAGATGTGCTGCTCCAAAATGAACATGGATGAAACTTTGAAAGCTATGCGTGTTTCCATGATTGAGAGCCAAGAAAGAACCGCCCAAATTCGTGCTAGACATGAATGGCTTAAAAAGGCGTGTTCTCGTGATGAGAATCACGAAGATCTTAAAGTGCTTGGTGTGACTCCCATTGAATCTTTGTTTTCTTGTGTCAAACCTAATGATTATGGGGCTGGATAAGAATCCACTTTGGTTGAGAAGTTCCCCAATGATTCGGAGTCCATCTATCTTGATGCTAAAAGCATTAAAAGTGGAGTAGAAGACGTTAAAACATTGAGTAGTAATGAAATTACTACCATGGATTTCAAGGAATTCAATTATGATAGTTCCCCTTGATTGAATGCATTTCTTTGATGCAATCCATGTTGAACTCTCCACACGCTTATAGCCAAAACAAAGCCTTTACCGATCATATCGTCGAAGCTATGATAAAATCCCTTGAAGAAAAACTTGAATTGGAAGTCTCTATCCCTAGAAAGCTTCATGATGAGTGAGAACCTACCATCAAAATCAAAATAAAAAACTATGAGTGCAATGCTTTGTGTGATTTGGGTGCTAGTGTTTCTGCGATTCCAAAGTCTTTATGTGATGTTCTGGGTTTTAATGAGATTGAAGAGTGTTCTCTTAATTTGCATCTTGCTAATTCTACGGTCAAGAAACCCATGGGAAGGATCAATGATGTTCTTATTATTGCAAATAGGAACTATGTACCCGTGGATTTCATTGTGCTTGACATTGATTGCAATCCTACATGCCCCATTATTCTTGGTAGACCTTTCCTAAGGACTATCGGTGCTATCATCGATATGAAGGAAGGGAATATTAGATTTCAATTTCCTTTAAGGAAGGGCATGGAACACTTTCCTAGAAAGAAAATAAGATTGCCTTATGAATCCATGATGAGGGCCACTTATGGTTTGAGCACCAAAGACGACGATACGTGATTCTATCGCTTCTATGCCTAGCTAAGGGCGTTAAACAATAGCGCTTGTTGGGAGGTGTCGTGGTAACGATTCCGACAATAGAAAGAGGGTAGGATAACGGAGCATGATCTATCAAGATACACATGGGTGACACGGTGGTTTTAGCGAGTTCAGGCCTCTCACAATGGAGATAACAACCCTATGTCTTGTGCTCCGGAGAGGCTTTGTTTTATCTGTTATGGACATGAGTTACATGGTGTAGAGAGAGCCAGAGCTCGAGGGAAAGAATGAGCCCGAAGCCGGAGAAGAAGAAGATGTCCTTAGCTATGTGGAAGGGGGTGGCTTATATAGAGTGTGCCACCTCCTCACCTCTTATGTTACAAGATGGGGCATTGATGCCATAATGTCAGCCCACTACAGATGTCTTGTCGACTGTTGGTATTTGCATGACCGAATGAGTCATACGGCCGAGTGGTTGACTGTCATCCGAGTGGATGGAATCTACTGGTCTGAGTGGATCCGTACCGAGTGGATTAGATGTTGTCACGATCCAGTAGGAATTTCCCTTGTAGTCCTTAAACTAATAATGAGGTGCCCTTGGGTAGGACGTATTGGTCAGACCTATGACCCTACCCTAGGGCTATATCTCCGTCATTAGCCCCCGAATGGATCAGGGTCCGAGTGGTGAAGGTGTCGATGTAAATCTTGTAGCAGCAGACCGAACTTGAACGTGCTTCAGGGCCTTGCAAAATTATGCGTTGACTGAAGTCTTCATCATTCGCCCTGATCGATTCCGCTGAGTAGTACGTTCGAGTGAACTTAAGAATTGAAGTAGACCCGAGTGACCAACAGGATCTTGAGACTCTGACTGATTGCTGGTAGTCGGTTGGAATCTGTTGAATCTGTTGAACTTGGATGTTGTTGGTGGACCTGACTAAGCAGAATGTTTCTTTTTTGTATTTCTCTTCCTGTGGGGGCACGCTCAGTGCACCCACTGGGTGTAGTCCCCGAGCCTCTGTCGGACTAGATGAGTCTCGCAGAGGGTTTAAGACTTCCAGTGCTTGTCATGTTGAATCTGCATTATATGATTTCTGGATCAAAGTCAAGTCTCCGACTGTATTTTTTAACTTAGGCGATACGGGGTCGCAGCTAAGTTCCCGAGTGTGCAGCGTGTCTGTACTCGAAGTAGTTTTAACTTAGGCGATACAGAGTTGCAGCTAAGCCTCCGAGTGCGGAGCATGTCCGCACTCAGAGTTGTTTTTAACTTAGGCGATACGGAGTCGCAGCTAAGTCCCCGAGTGTGGAGCATGTCCGTACTCGGAGTTGTTTTTAACTTAGGCGATACAGAGTCGCAGCTAAGCCCCCGAGTGTGGAGCATGTCCGCACTCGGAGTTGTTTTTAACTTAGGCGATACAGAGTCGCAGCTAAGTCCCCAAGTGTGGACCATGTCCGCACTCGGAGTTGTTTTTAACTTAGGCGATACGGAGTCGCAGCTAAGCCCCCGAGTGTGGAACATGTCCGCACTCGAAGTTGATTTTTACTTAGGCGATACGGAGTCGCAGCTAAGCCCCCGAGCGTGGAGCATGTCCGCACTCGGAGTTGTTTTTAACTTAGGCGATACGGAGTCGCAGCTAAGTCCCCGAGTGTGGAACATGTCCGCACTCGGAGTTGTTTTTAACTTAGGCGATACGGAGTCGCAGCTAAGTCCCCGAGTGTGGAACATGTCCGCACTCGAAGTTGTTTTTAACTTAGGCGATACGGAGTCGCAGCTAAGTCCCCGAGCGTGGAGCATGTCCGCACTCGGAGTTGTTTTTAACTTAGGCGATACAGAGTCGTAGCTAAGCCCCCGAGCGTGGATCATGTCCGCACTCGGAGTTGTTTTTAACTTAGGCGATACGGAGTCGCAGCTAAGTCCCTGAGGGTGGAACATGTCCGCACTCGGAGTTGTTTTTAACTTAGGCGATACGGAGTCGCAGCTAAGCCCCCGAGCGTGGAGCATGTCCGCACTCGGAGTTGTTTTTTACTTAGGCGATACGGAGTCGCAGCTAAGTCCCCGAGTGTGGAACATGTCCGCACTTGGAGTAGTTTTAACTTAGGCGATACTGAATTGCAGCTAAGCCGAGTGGTGGTGCGCGGGGCGTCCGAGTGATGAAGACGTGCCACACGGAGTGGCAATGCGCATGGCATCCGAGTGAGGTAGACGATTCTGGCTGAGTGGCAACGCGCAGGGCGGCCAAGTGATGTATGTCGAGGAGGCGTCCGACCCACCGACGGCACGCGGGGCGGCCGTGTCCACTACGTCATTGAAAGGGCTTCCAAACACGTGAAAACACATGAATGATCGTTGCGGTGACTGAGCCTGAGCAGCGACGAGGATGGCACACGGATGCGTCGAGTAACCTGTGTATGAAAAATAGCACAAGCCAGCATAAAAAATTATCAAAGCAATATGATCTTTTATGAAATAGTTTGTGTAAATTGCACCCATAGACACCCGCTGGGTGTGCCACGTGATTGCTGGTTCGGAACCAGCAAGAGTCTAAAAGAGTGAAGGATCCGGCTGAACTCGTTTGAGTACTGGACCCAAACGAAGCGGAAGTGAAGTGTTCCCACATAAAAATAAACAACCGAGTGCAGAGGTACACTCAGTGGCGTGGCCTCTGAGTGAACGTCATGTGCGACTTCCTCGACACTCGGTAATGTAGAAACGACTATTCAATTGAATGCAACATATGAAGAATGACTTAGCTGTTTGATGGCATAGGAGCGGCCGAGTGACGAAGGAGCGTCCAGTCGAGTGACGACGCATGGGGCGGCCGAGTGATGACGACGCATCCAATAGAGTGGCGACGCTCGGGGCGTCTAAGTATTGTAGAAGCGTCCATGGGAATGGCGACGTGCGGGGTGTCTGAGTGCTGTAGAAGCATCCCTCGGAGTCGTGACGCGCGGGGCGTCTGAGTACTGTAGAAGCATCCGTCGGAGCGGCGACGCGTGGGGCGTCTGAGTGTTGTAGAAGCATCTCTCATAATGGTGACGCCTGCTCGCTGGAGGTGGACAGCTCTATTCGGCTTCCAGCCTTGCATGCAAACATGACCCCGCGACCTTGACCAACGCATTGAAGGAATTGCACACGTTTAGGACCTGCATGCAAAAGGCGTTAGCGCTTAGCAGCGCTAATTAAGCAAGAATTCAAGCCGCTACTCATTGCAATGGAAGTTTCCTTCTTCCACGAGCCATTTTATCTTCCTGCATGTCATTTATTGCCAAATCGTGGGAGGTCCACTATTCGTTTAAGTCCAGCGATCTGGATCAGGCGACATCGCTGGAGATGACCTGCAGTCAACTTCTCAAACGGAATTTAAATTAGGAGAGTTGTAGAGGCAGCCTGGAGTCCGGAAAGCTCTGCCGCGGTGGAAACTACCGATCTGGCCGGAACCAGTCCGCAACTGAGAGGCGACGACGAGGACGAGAGGCAGGCCGCAGTCCAGGTGCCGGTGATGTGTGCCAGCGCAGCCAAGGGTAAGGCCGATGCTTCACTGTCGCGGAGCCGGAGTTGTGTGCCAGTCGGACTCACACTTCGACACTGGTGGAGCGGGCCGGACCGGGCACCGAAGATGGAGACGGGCGGACGACGTTGGTGGCCGTGACGGCTCGACGGCGTCGTATATGAGGCTAAAGACGAAGGGATGACCGCGTCAGTGGCCTTTTTGCGGCCATCACTGATGATGATCCCGTGAGAAGGCAAGAAATATGGGGAATGATTTGTCCCTGTCCCTTTTTCTCTTCTTCATGAACGATTCATGTATTATATTGATGTGTTTGATCCTACAGGAGGAAAAGACAAACTCATTGTTAAATAATTTATTGCAAAACAAATATATGAAATGGATATCTCCCTGATCGTTTTGAATGGCGCGATTGTCGGAATTCCACCAGACGATCTTTCTCGCGATTGTCGTCGATCTGCTGCCAAAGATTGAACAAAAAACCATTTGTATCATAGCTCGATAGACGCCATGCCTCATGGTGGGCGCCAACTGTCGTGGTAATGATTCCAACAATAGAAAGAGGGTAGGATAACGGAGCATGATCTATCAAGATACACATGGGTGACATGGTGGTTTTAGCGAGTTCAGGCCTCTCACAGTGGAGATAACAACCCTACGTCTCGTGCTCCAGAGAGGCTTTGTTTTATCTGTCATGGACATGAGTTACATGGTGTAGAGAGAGCCAGAGCTCGAGGGAAAGAATGAGCCCGAAGGTGGAGAAGAAGAAGATGTCCCTAGCTATGTGGAAGGGGGTGACTTATATAGAGTACGCCACCTTCTCACCTCTTATGTTACAAGATGGGGCATTGATGCCATAATGTCAGCCCACTACAGATGTCTTGTCGAATGTTGGTATTTGCATGACCGAATGAGTCATACGGCCGAGTGGTTGACTGTCATCCGAGTGGATGGAATCTACTAGTCTGAGTGGATCCGTACCGAGTGGATTAGATGTTGTCACGATCCAGTAGGAATTTCCCTTGTAGTCCTTAAACTAATAATGAGGTGCCCTTGGGTAGGACGTATTGGTCAGACCTATGACCCTACCCTAGGGCTATATCTCCGTCAGGAGGCAACCTAATGAATTTATCCTTTTCTTTATGTTTTGTTGTGTTCGCACTTTCATAATTCTGTTGTGATTGTGTTTTTTGTGTTTCTTTTTGTGTTTGAGCCAAGCAAAGCCTTTATGACTAGTCTTGGTGATGGTTGTTTGATCCTGCTGGAAAAAGGCAGAAACTTTTCGCTCACGAAATGATTTTTCATTTTTATTCAGAAAGAGCTTTTGAGTTGATTCTTTTTGCTGCTGATTGATATGCTTTTTTCCCAGGACGTCGTAATTGTTCAGATTTTTTGAGGTACCAGAAGTATACGAAGTATACAAATTACTACGCACTGGTCTATTTTTGACAGATTCTGTTTTTGTTGAGTTGGTTGCTTGTTTTGGTGAAACTATGGTTAGTATCGGGGGGTACTAGCCATGGAAAAGTGAGAATACAGTAGCCCATCATCAATATAGATGGAATTCAAGTTTGCTACAGTACCAAAAGAAGTGGTAGTTTGTTTTCTTGTACTAATGTTATCACAAGTTTCTGTTTAAGTTTTGTGTTGTGAAGTTTTCAAGTTTTGGGTGATGTTATCATGGACAAAGAGATAAGGAGTGGAAAGAGCTCAAGCTTGGGGATGCCCAAGGCATCCCAAGCCAATTTAAGGAGACCAAAAGCCTAAGCTTGGGGATGCCCCGGGAAGGCATCCCCTCTTTCGTCTTCAATCCATCGGTAACATTACTTGGAGCTATATTTTTATTCACCACATGATATGTGTTTTGTTTGGAGCGTCTTGTATCTTAGGAGTCTTTTATTTTTGTTGTGTCACGATCATCCTTGCTTCACACCTTTTTGAGAGAGAGAGACATGCACTCGTCGTGATTTTGCTAGAATGCTCATAGTGCTTCACTTATATCTTTTGAGCTAGATACTTTTGCTCTTGTGCTTCACTTATATCTTTTGAGCTAGATACTTTTGCTCTAGTGCTTCACTTATATCTTTTGAGCTAGATACTTTTTCTCTAGTGCTTCACTTATATCTTTTGAGCTAGATACTTTTGCTCTAGTGCTTCACTTATATCTTTTGAGCTAGATACTTTTGCTCTTGTGCTTCACTTATATCTTTTAGAGCACGGCGGTGCGTGATTTGGTAGTTGGCTTATGCTATGAAAGTAGTCCCAAATGTGCTAGGTACCCAAAGAGGATGCAAAAACCTCTATCTTCATGTGCATTGAGTAGAAAGAGAAGTTTTGATTCCTCTCAATTAGTTTTGAGACATGGATTCGGTAATATTAAGAGTTATGTTAGTAGGGTGTTGTGAATCTAGAGATACTTGTGTTGGAGTTAGTGATTCTCGTAGCATGCACGTATGGTGAACCGCTATGTTAGGAAGTCGGAGCATAATTGATCTATTGATTGTCATCCTTTGTGTTGAGGTCGGGATCGCGTGATGGTTTACACCTACCAACCCTTCCCCTCGGAGTATGCGTTTAGCACTTTGTTTCGATTACTAATAAAAACTTTTGCAACAAGTATGTGAGTTCTTCATGAATAATGTGAGTCCATGGTATAGATGCACTTTCACCTTCCACCGTTGCTAGCCTCTCTAGTGCCGTGCAATTCTCGCCGGTGCACAAACCCACCAAATTCCTTCCTCAAAACAGCCACCATACCTACCTACTATGACATTTTCATAGCCATTCCGAGATATATTGCCATGCAACTGCCACCGTTCCGTCTCATGACTTGTGCCGTCACTCTCATATTACCATTGCATGATCGTAAGATAGCTAGCGAGATGTTTCAACGTCATACGCCATGCTAGATCGTTGCACATCCCGGTACACTGCTGGAGGCATTCCTATGGAGTCATCATCATTGTGATCTTTGAGTTGTGAGTAAATAAAAGTGTGATGATCATCATTATTAGAGCATTGTCCCATGCGAGGAAATAAAATAAAAAGAGGCCAAAGAGCCCAAAAAAAAGGAGAAAAAAGAGGCCTAAGAGCCCAAATGAAAAAAAGAAAAAGAGAGAAGGGACAATGCTACTATCTTTTTCCACACTTGTGCTTCATGTTAGCACCATGTTCTTCATGATTGAGAGCTTCTTGCTTTGTCACTACCATATGCTAGTGGGAATCTTCATTTTATAACTTGGCTTGCATATACCAATGATGGGCTTCCTCAAAATTTCCCTAGGTCTTCGTGAGCAAGCAAGTTGGATGCACACCCACTAGTTTTCCTTTTGAGCTTTCACATACTTATAACTCTAGTGCATCCTTTGTATGGCAATCCCTACTCATTCACATTGATATCTATTAATGGGCATCTCCATAGCCTATTGATACGCCGAGTCAGTGTGACCATCTCCTCCTTTTTGTCTCACAACCACCACCACACTCTATTCCACCTATAGTGCTATATCCATGGCTCGCACTCATGTATTGCGTGATAGTTATAAAAAGTTTGAGAAAGTAAGAGTGCGAAAACAATTACTTGGCCAATTCCGGGGTTGTGCATGATTTACATTAGTTGTGTGAGGATGATGGAGCATATCCAGACTATATGATTTTGTAGGGATAACTTTCTTTGGCCGTTATTTTGAAAGTTCATGATTACTTTGCTAGTTTGCTTGAAGTATTACTGTTTTCATGACAATAGCAAACTATTGTTTTGAATCTTACGGATCTGAACATTCATGTCACATGAAAGAAGTTGCAAAGGACAACTATGCTAGGTAGCATTCCACATCAAAAATTCATTCTTTATCACTTCCCTACTCGAGGAAGAGCATGAGTTAAGCTTGGGGATGCTTGATACGTCTCCAACATATCTATAATTTTTGATGGTTTCATGCTATTATCTTGTCAAACTTTGGATGTTTTGCATGCCTTTTATATATTTTTTGGGACTAACTTATTAACTCAGTGCCAAGTGCCAGTTCTTGTTTTTCCATGTTTTTGACCCCTTTCAGAGGAGATTTTGAAACGGAGTCCAAACGGAAGAAAATCCCTGAAAAGATTTTTTTGGAACGGAAGAAGATCGGGGAGCTTGGAAGCCAAGGCAGGGGAGCCCTAGGGGCCCCACAAGCCCCCACCCTGCGGCCAGGGGGTGGCCGCGCCATCCAGGCTTGTGGGCCCCCTGGACGCCCTATGCCCTAGGACTTTTGCCTATATATTCCCATAAATTCCAGAAAAAATCAGGAGATCATCGAAATCACTTTTCCGCCGCCGCAAGCTTCTGTCTCCGCAAGATCCCATCTCGGGCACGTTCTGGTGCCCTGCCGGAGGGGGATTCAGACACGGAGGGCTTCTTCATCAACACCATGACCTCTGCGATGATGCGTGAGTAGTTCACCATAGACCTACGGGTCCTTAGTTAGTAACTAGATGGCTTATTCTCTCTCTTGGATCTTCAATACAAAGTTCTCCATGATATTCATGGAGATCTATCCGATGTAATCTTCTTTTGTGGTGTGTTTGTCGAGATCCGATGAATTGTGGATTTATGATCAGATTATCTATGAATCTTATTTGAGTTTCTTCTGATCTCTCTTATGCATGATTTCATATCCTTGTAATTCTCTTCGAGTTGTGGGTGTTATCTGGCCAACTAGATCTATGATTCTTGCAATGGGAGAAGTGCTTGGTTTTGGGTTCATACCGTGCGGTGACGTCACCCGGTGACAGAAGGGGTAGCAAGGCATGCATCGTGTTGTTGCCATCAAGGGTAAAAAGATGGGGTTTTCATCATTGGTTTGAGATTATCCCTCTACATCATGTCATCTTGCTTAAAGCGTTACTCTGTTCGTCATGAACTCAATACACTAGATGCATGATGGATAGCGGTTGATGTGTGGAGTAATAGTAGTAGATGCAGAAAGTATCGGTCTACTTGTCTCGGACGTGATGCCTATATGTATGATCATTGCCTTAGACATCGTCATGACTTTGCGCGGTTCTATCAATTGCTCGACAGTAATTTGTTCACCCACCGTAATACTTGCTATTTTGAGAGAAGCCTCTAGTGAACACTATGGCCCCCAGGGTCTACTCCACACCATATTTTCAGCCTTACACTTTTTACTTTGTTGCACTTTCCGCCTTCTGATCTCACTTTGCAAACAGTCTTAAAGGGATTGACATCCCCTTTGAAGCGTTGGGTGCAAGCTTGTTTGTGTTTGCGCAGGTACTGTGGACTTGACGAGACTCTCCTTATGGATCGATACCTTGGTTCTCAAACTGAGGGAAATACTTACTGCTCCTGTGCTGCATCACCCTTTCCTCTTCAAGGGAAGAACCAACGCAAGCCCAGCCTCTGTCAACGTGTCAATTTCTGGTGTTGTTGTCTGTGGGATAGCACCTACGAGTGCGCAAGGAACCTAGCACCGCAAGCATTGTACGCTTGCGTTCAACAACTACGTAAGATGGTTTCAGGAGAGTACTGGTGTCGAGTTTTGTCCGTCAGCTTACGAGGAGGACATATTGGAAGAACCCACTGAGTACGATGCACTTGCCCATGGCGAATACAACGAGCTAATTGGCGAAGGGTACCAAACGTCCTTCGCCCGTGTCAACCACGGCAAAATAATATTCTTCCCATGTTTGTCCCGATGAGAAGGTGGTCTAACTCCAAACAATATGCCTTCGCCTCCGTCAACCACGACTTCATCCGCAAGGCTAAGATCCTCGAACAATGGTGTCCGGTGATCCCGCTTTATTACCTTCGTGAAAGCTTCAGCCTCCTTTGTCGTGAACCCTTCCTCATCAACTTCTTCATCGGGACCCTCATCGTCAGACTCAGATGCATAGCCACGTGAGTACGGAATAGAATGGTCCATTGTCTCTTGCAAATTATATTTGTCCAAATCACCAAGATTGTTGTCATGAAGAACAGTACCATCATTCTCATCATCATCGTGCTCATCATTAGCCTCTAGCAATGGTTCATGTCGGACACAAGAAATAGGTTCAATGTTGACCTCTTCGTTGATGGGTGGAGGACTAGCTTCAACAATCGGAGAGGCAACCCGGTTCAAATCCAACTACAAGTTAGGAATATTTGTTTTGATGTCAAATAACTCTAGAGCCTTGTCTAGTGATTTGGCCACCGTATCCTTGTATGCAAGCCAACGTTGCTCGGAGTTGACACGCATGGTCTTCCAACGAATGTGCATTCCGAATCCCACATTATGCCTACCATCAAACTCAACTACATCACTAGGGTCCATCCAATTCAAATCCTTTCGGACTTGTTCCAACAATTCAGCATAGCTAGGACAGAAATCGAACACCATGTCAAGCTCATCCGGGTCCGGATCAATATTTCCTTTTAAAAAGGCATCTTTGTCCACGTGATGAACATAAACACATGTTCTTCCCATCCCTAAACAACACAACATACAATATTTTTTATAAGCAATCATACAACTACAATATCTACTTACTAAAAATAAACCATATTCCTAACTTCCAAACACCCATAACACTAACCCTAACCCTAACCCTATCCTAACCCTAACACAACCGAACATCCATAACCCTAACCCTAACCCTAGCCTAACCCTAAAACAACCATAATGCAAACATCCAAACAACCCTAATCCTAACCCCATCATATCCCTTATCCTAACATACAAACAAATACAACAATATCATATACATCCCACATTTCATGAAAAACTAGGGTTTCCTCAAATTTGCAACAAAATGACCACAAGAGATTTTTGTTTGGATGAGAATGAGGGGATAGGTGGGGATTACCTTAGGGGAGTGATTGGACAACAAATGCCCGGTCAAAACCTTCAGATTTGGTGATTTGGAGAAGGATTTGAAGAAGGGCCGAAATGAACACAGTGTGGGAGAGGGGGTTGGGGGAGGGGAATGAGGAGGGGGTGGGGGTGGGGGCTGGCCCGTGGCTGTATAAGTCAATGTGTGGCGCCTAAGCGTTCGGCGCCACACATTACAATGTGCGATGCCTGAGGCTTAGGCGTCACACTGCCTGGGGGATGGGCCCTCTCTGCCAGGTGGTCGGGGCATGTGGCGCCAACGGCTTAGGCGTCACACAGTGTAGTGTGGCGCCTAGGTGTCGGGCGCCACACAAAAGGGTCAGACGAGTGAAATATTTCACGTTAGGGTTCACTTGTGAGTTCTTTCGCCCGAGGGGTCATTTTTGTCAATTTTGCCGCGGAGGCCGGAGTCTCTTCTACCTTTTCTTTCATGCAATATAATACTCAAACTGGGCCTTTAAACCCACGCTGACTTTTGGGCTTGGCAGCCTAGTGCGGAATGCCGATTCATTTGTTCGAGATTAAGTCTAGAGTAGTTTTTTTTCATTGTAATTTTGTTTCTAAATAGCGTGCAGTATATGAAAGCACATCATTTAGCTAAGTTTTTCCTTCATAGAAGACCGGGGCATCACACTTGGTTGGGGCAGCCCCATGATCCAAATTGTATCCCATATTTTATGGATTATGATGAATAAAATTGTTTTACCCCCTAAAAAAATGTTCGGTTGCAGAGATTTTATTTATTTATTTATTAAACGAAGGCAACAAAGTCATCAACCGGACAAGATTTAGACATGACCATCATAACAATCAACAAGGTAAAAAAATATAACAAATACGGTGTAACGACTAAGATGCGACACTTTCCTTATTTGGGGGCGAGGCCTCAAAAGGGGGAAGGGTCGCATCTAAGCGTATCGCAAGGAGGATAACATTGCCATTACATAAATTGAGATATGAGTATAAGTTTCGACTTACACTCGCCACATGCTAGATTACAGTCCACACAAGCATTCGTCATTCATACATAAGACACGGTGCGGCTACACACAAGATAAACGACAAAATAATGCTATCCCGCCTTGCTAGTCCCACGATCACGACCAAGCGCCTATAATCCTCGGGATACATCACGTACAATCTGCCACTGTCTTCGCCGAACTCCCACCTCGGCTGGGTATCCTCGGGAACGTCTGCATGTGGAGTACCTGTACCTCTGGGTGTTTGTAGTAAACTGTGCGCCACGAGGACTCAACAATCTCATGACCTTGGTATCGAGTCTAACTACGTTAATAGGTGAGGTAGGTTAAATGTTTGAGTTTGCAACATCGTAATCATATATGATGGATAACTTACGAAGAACATAAATAAGTTATGGTGATCTACGTAAGACAGTCAAGATCTAAGAATGATCACTAAGCGATCCTGAACACCTACTTACGACATTCATAACCCCGCCGTGTTCTCGATCAGAAAATAAGTTCTGAAAGAAACAGTCACGGTTACGCACACAGTTGGCGGGTTTTATTGAAGTTACCTTAAGTTGACTAGAACCGGATGTTAACAAAAATATCCATTTTTGCCACATAACTGCAGGCACGGCTTTCCGAAAGTTTTAACCCTATAGGGGTGCTCCAACCAGTCCATCACAAATTACCATAGGCCGCATAGTAATCCTCAACCACGAAACTCACGGTATCCTAGGATTCCTTAGAGGAAAACCTCAACTCTGAGAAGACCCAAAGTCTCACCGGAATCCCAATGTGCAAGATATATCGCTAAGGTAAGACAACTCCAGCAAGACCTCCCGACGTGCCGACGAACCCGATAGGAGCCGCGTATCTCGTTCTCAGGACACGATGGATAAGCGACGCGTACGGTGGCTGATGTTTGCTGTGTACCCCTAGCAGTTGTGCCAGAAATACTCCTACTACGGCACGTTGGTATTCCCTCGAAGCGGAAAGGGTGATGTAGCACAGCGACGGTAAGTATTTCCCTCAGTTTGAGAACCAAGGTATCAATCCGGTGGAAGAGTATCTCACCAACCTGCACAAACACAAAAGCTTGCACCCAACGCTATGAAGGGGTTGTCAATCCCTTATAGATTGTTTGCAAAGTGAGAACTGAAAGTAACAAAGTAACAAAGCAAAGTAAAAGCAAAGTTGTAAACGATGGATGTGAATAGACACGGGGGGCGTAGTGTTTACTAGTGGCTTCTCTCATGAAAGCAAGTAGACGGTGGCTGAACAAATTACTGCCGAGCAATTGATAGAAAAGTGCAGAGTCGTGACGATATCCATGCAATGATTATTTCTATAGGCATCACGTCCGAAACAAGTAGACCGATACTTTCTGCATCTACTACTATTACTCCACACATCGACCGCTATCCAGCATGCATCTAGTGTATTAAGTCCATAAGAACAGAGTAACGCCTTAAGCAAGATGACATGATGTAGAGGGATAATCTCAAACCAATGATAAAACCCCCATCTTTTTACTCTTGATGGCAACTGCTTGATGTGTGCCTTGCTTCCCCTTCTGTCACTGGGAAAGGTCACCACATGACAGAACCCAAAACCAAGAACTTCTCCCATTGCAAGAATCATAGATCTAGTTGGCCAAACAAAACCCAATACTCGGAGAGACTTACAAGGATATCAAATCATGCATATAAGAAATCAGCAAAGACTCAAATATATATCATAGATAATCTGATCACAAGTCCACAATTCATCGGATCTCGACAAACACACCGCCAAATAAGATTACATCGGATAGATCTCCATGAAAATCATGGAGAACTTTGTATTGAAGATCCAAGAGAGAGAAGAAGCCATCTAGCTACTAACTACGGACCCGTAGGTCTGAAGTGAACTACTCATGAGTCATTGGAGGGGCGATGATGATGATGAAGAAGCCCTCCACCTCCAAACTCCCCCCGGCAGGGCGCCTGGAAGGGTCTCCAGATGAGATATCGTGGAAACGGAAGCTTGCGGCGTCGGAAAAGTATTTTCGAGGCTCCCCTGATTTTTGCGGAATATTTGGGAATATATAGGCGCAAAACCTAGGTCAGGAGGCGGCCAGGGAAGCCACAAGCTTGCCCACCGCCGCCTCCCCCTAGTGGCAGATTGGGCCCTTGTGGGCTCCCTGGGGCCCACCTGGCCTGGCCCAAAGTCTCCGTGGACTTCTTCCGTTCGGGAAAAAATGGGGTTTTTCTTTCGTTTGGACTCCGTTCCAAAATCAGATCTGAAAAGAGTCAAAAACAAGGAAAAACAGGAACTGACCCTTGGCACTGAATCAATAAGTTAGTCCCCAAAAAGATATAAAAAGGTACATAAAACATACAAAGAAGACAAGATAACAGCGTGAAACCATAAAAAATTATAGATACGTTTGAGACGTATCAAGCATCCCCAAGCTTAACTCCTGCTCGTCCTCGAGTAGGGAAGTGATAAGAAGGAATTTTTGATGCTTTCATGCTACCTAGCATAGGTGTCCTTTGTAATTCCTCTTATGTGACGTGAATGTTCAGATCCATTAGATTCAAAACAATAGTTTGCTATTGACGTGGAAACAATAATAATTCAAGCAAACTAGCAAAGTAATCATGAACTTTCAAAATAGCAAGGCCAAAAGAAAGTTATCCCTACAAAAGCATATAGTATGGCTATGCTCTACCATCATTGCACAACGAATTTAAATCATGCACAACCCCAGTATTGGCCAAGTAATTGTTTCACACCTTTACTTTCTCAAACATTTTCAACTCTCACTCAATACATCAGCGTGAGCCATGGTTATAGCACTATATATGGTGTGGAGTATGGTGGAGGTTGCAAGACAAAAAGGAGAAGATAGTCACATTAACTAGGCATATCAATGAGTTGTGGAGATGCTCATCAATAGATATCAATGTGAGTGAGTAGGGACTGCCATACAAATGATGCACTAGAGCTACAAGTAAATGAAAGCTCTTAAAGAAAACTAGTGGGTGTGCATCCAACTTGCTTGCTCACGATGACCTAAGGCCATTTTTGAGGAAGCCTATCATTGGAATATACAAGCCAAGTTATATAATGAGAATTTCCCACTAGCTATATGGTGGTGACAAAACGAGAGACTCTCAATCATGAAGATCATGGTGCTCAAAATGCACAAGTGTGGAAAAAGTGGTAGCATTGTCCCTTCTCTCTTTTTCTCTCATTTTTTTGGTGGGCTCTTTGGCCTCTTTTTATGGGCTTCTTTGGCCTCTTTTATTTCCTAACATGGGACAATGCTCCAATAATGATGATCATCACACTTTCAACTCAAAACTTAGAGCAATTATAACTCTATATGAAATACCTTTGGTAGTGTACCGTGGCAACGATCTAGCATGGCATAGTCATTAATGGAAACATCATGCTAGCTATCTTACGATCATGCAAAGGCAAGTAGACGTTGTGGCACATGTCATGGTGGTAGTTGCATGGCAATATATCTCGGAATGACTTTGAAAAAGCCATAGTAGGTACGTATGGTGGCTGTTATGAGGGAGGCTAATGGTGGGTTTTGTGCACCGGCGAAAGTTGCATGGCACTAAGAAGATAGTGATGGTGGAAGGTGAAAGTGCATATAAACCATGGACTCAACATTAGTCATGAAGAACTCATATACTTGTTGCAAAAGTTTTATTAGTAATCGAAACAAAGCATTCAACGCATACTCCTAGGGGAAGGGTTGGTAGGTATAAACCATCGCGCGATCCCGACCGCCACGCAAAGGATGACAATCAATATACTAATCATGCTCGGATTTCATCACATAGCGGTTCACCATATGTGCATGCTACGGGAATCACTAACTTCAACACAAGTATTTCTAGATCCACAACACCTTACTAGCATGACTTCAATATTACCATAACCACAACTCAAAACTAATTGAGATGAATCAAACTTCTCTAACTATTCAATGCACATGAAGGAGGAAGTTTTCGTATCCCTTTGGATAACTACCCCTTTTGAGACTACTTTCAAAGCATAGATCAACTACCAAGCCACGCACCGCTGCGCTCTAAAAGATATAAGTGAAGCACATAGAGCAAAAGTATATAGCTCAAAAGATATAAGTGAAGCACATGTGAGCTGAATTGTCTACCAAAAGATATAAGTGAAGCTCGACAAAATCACGACGTGTGCATGTCTCTCTCTCTAGGTGTGCAGCAAGGATGAATGTGACACAACAAAAATATAAGACTCCTACGATACAAGATGCTCCAAGCAAAAACACATAACATGTGGTGAATAAAAATATAGCCCCAAGTAACGTTACCGATGGATTGAAGACGAGAGAGGGGATGCCTTCCCGGGGCATCCCCAAGCTTAGGCTTTTACGGCATCCTTGAATCTCTTGGGGTGCCTTGGGCATCCCCAAGCTTGAGCTCTTGCCACTCTTTATCTTTTTGTCCATAAGAACTTCACCCAAAACTTGAAAACTTCACAACACGAAACTTAAAGAGAAACTCGTGATAACATTAGTACAAGAAAGCAAACCACCACTTCCTTAGGTACTGTAGCAAACTTAAATTCTACTTGTGCTGATGTTGGGTTACTCTACTTTCAATTTTCCATGGCTAATACCCCCCCCCCCCGATACTATCCATAGTTTCATCAAAATAAGCAACCAACACAACAAAAACAGAATCTGTTAACAGCAGACCAGTCTGTAGCAATCTGTATGTTTCGTATACCTCTGGTACTTCAAAAATTCTGAATAATTATGACAGTCTGAAGAATTTGCGTAGCAATCAGCAACAGCAAGAATCAACTCAAAATCTCTTACAGAAAAACAATGAAAATTCTTTTCGTGAGCAGAAAGTTTCTGCCTTTCCCAGCATGACCAAACGATCATCCTCAAGACTAATCATAACGGTTTTGCTTGGCACAAACGCAAAAAGAAACACAAAAAACACAATCATAACAGAATTATGAAAGTGTGAAAAACACAAAACTGAAAGAAAAAGGATAGATTCGTTGTGTTGCCTCCCAACAAGCGCTTTTGTTTAACGCCCTTAGCTAGGCGAAAGTGACGGAATCACGTATAGTCATCTTTGGTACTCAAACCATAAGTAGCCCTCATCATAGATTCATAAGGCAATCTTATTTTGTTTCTAGGAAAGTGCTCCATGCCCTTCTTTAAGGGAAATTGAAATCCACCAATAGTCCTTAGGAAAGGTCTACCGAGAATAATGGGACATGAAGGATTGCAATCTATGTCAAGTACAATGAAATCCACGGGTACATAGTTCTTATTTGCAACAATAAGAACATCATCGATCCTCCCCATGGGCTTCTTGACGGTAGAATCCGCAAGATGCAAATTAAGAGAACACTCTTCAATCTCATGAAAACCAAGAATATCACATAAAGACTTTGGAATATCGGAAACACTAGCACCCAAATCACACAAAGCATTACACTCATAGTTTTTTATCTTGATTTTGATAGTAGGTTCCCACTCATCATGAAGTTTTCTAGGTATCGAGACTTCTAGTTCGAGCTTCTCTTCAAGAGATTTCATCATAGCATCTACGATATGCGCGGTAAAGGCTTTGCTTTGGCTATAAGCATGTGGAGAGTTTGCAATGGATTGCATCAAAGAAATGCATTCAAACAAGGAGCAAGTATCATAATTGAATTCCTTGAAATCCAAAGTGGGAGTTTCATTACTACCCAAATTTTTGACTTCTTCTACTCCACTCTCCACACCTTTATCATCAAGATAGGTGGTCTCCGAATCATCGGGGCATTTTTCAACCAAAGTGGATTCATATCCAGCCCCTCCATAAGTACGTTTGACATGCGAAAACAAAGATTCAAGAGGAGACACACCAAGCACTTTAAGATCTTCGTAATTTGCATCACTAGAACGCACCCTTTTAAACCATTCATGTCTAGCGCAAATTTGGGCGGTTCTTTCTTTGCTCTCATTCATGGAGATACGCATAGCTTTCAAAGTTTCATCCAAGTTGATCTTGGGAGGAGCGCATCTAACTTTCAAAGCATCAATATCACAAGACATCCTATCAACGCTCTTAGCCAAATCATCTATTTTGAGTAGTTTTTCCTCTATGGACGCATTGAAAATCGTTTGAGAGTTGATGAACTCTTTGATATTACTCTCTAGATCAGAGGGTAATTTGCTATGATTTCCATAAGTGTTGCCGTAGGAAGTGCCATAATTGTTATAGGAGTTACTAAGAAAAGGCCTAGGAACATAGTTTCCTCTAAAAGCATTGTTGTTGCCAAAATTGTTCCTACCAACAAAATTCACGTCCAAACTAGCGTTGCTACTATCAATCAAAGAAGATAATGGAATGTCATTAGGATCTAAGGTAGCGTTTCTACTAGCAACCAAATTCATCAACTCGTCCATCTTAGCACTAAGCGAGTTAATCTCTTCTATAGCGTGCACCTTTTTGCTAGCAGGCGACCGTTTAGTGTGCCACTGAGAGTAGTTGGTCATGATATTGTTTAGGAGTTTTGTAGCGTCTCCTAACGTGATTTCCATGAACGTTCCACCTGAGGCGGAGTCCAAGATATTGCAAGAAGCGAAATTCAAGCCAGCGTAAAAGATTTGTATAATCATCCACAAACTCAAGCCATGAGCGGGACAATTTTTAATCATAAGCTTCATCCTCTCCCAAGATTGTGCAATGTGTTCATGATCAAGTTGCTTGAAATTCATGATATCGTTGCGTAAGGAGATGATCTTAGCCGGCGGAAAATACTTGGATATATAAGCATCTTTGCACCTATTACAAGAATCGATACTATTTTTAAGCAAAGAAGAAAACCAAGTTTTTGCGCGATCTCGCAACGAGAAAGGAAAAAGTTTCACCTTAATCACGTCATTATCCACATATCTTTTCTTTTGCATATCACAAAGCTCAATGAAGGTATTGAGATGGGATGCGGCATCTTCACTAGGAAGGCCAGAGAATTGCTCTTTCATAACAAGATTCAGCAAAGCTGCGTTGATTTCATACGATTCCGCACTAGTGGCGGGAGCAATGGGAGTACTAATAAAATCATTATTATTAGTGCTCGAGAAGTCGCAAAGTTTGGTGTTTTCAGACATGATGTCTTCAACAAACAAACAAGCACACAAGCAAGCAAGAAACCAGCAAAGGAAAACGACAAAGGCAAAGGAAAACGGCGAAGGAGAAAGGCGAATGAAAACGGCAAATGTGAAGTGGGGGAGAGGAAAATGAGAGGCAACTGCCAACAAAAGTAAATGCAAGAGAAGAGTTTGTGAGACCTACTTGGATAGATCTTGATTTCTCCTCCCCAGCAACGACGCCAGAAATATGCGTGTTGTCGGGAGAATATTCTTCACAATCCTCCTCGGCAAGCGATCCTCTTCCCCGGCAACGGCGCCAAAAATACTTCTGATGTTTGCTGTGTACCCCTGGCAATTGTGCCAGAAATACTCCTACTACGGCACGTTGGTATTCCCTCGAAGTGGAAAGGGTGATGTAGTACAGCGACGGTAAGTATTTCCCTCAGTTTGAGAACCAAGGTATCAATCCGGCGGAAGAGTATCTCACCAACCTGCACAAACACAAAAGCTTGCACCCAACGCTATGAAGGGGTTGTCAATCCCTTATATATTGTTTGCCAAGTGAGAACTAAAAGTAACAAAGTAACAAAGCAAAGTAAAAGCGGAGTTGTAAACGATGGATGTGAATAGACCCGGGGGCCGTAGGTTTACTAGTGGCTTCTCTCATGAAAGCAAGTAGATGGTGGGTGAACAAATTACTGCCGAGCAATTGATAGAACTGTGCAGAGTCATGACGATATCTATGCAATGATTATTTCTATAGGCATCACGTCCGAAACAAGTAGACCGATACTTTCTGCATCTACTACTATTACTCCACACATCAACCGCTATCCAGCATGCATCTAGTGTATTAAGTCCATAAGAACAGAGTAATGCCTTAAGAAAGATGACATGATGTAGAGGGATAATCTCAAACCAATGATAAAACCCCCAACTTTTTACCCTTGATGGCAACTGCTTGATGTGTGCCTTACTGCCCCTTCTGTCACTCGGAAAGGTCACCACATGGCAGAACCCAAAACCAAGCACTTCTCCCATTGCAAGAATCATAGATCTAGTTGGCCAAACAAAACCCTAGACCCGGAGAGACTTACAAGGATATCAAATCATGCATATAAGAAATCAGCAAAGACTCAAATATATATCATAGATAATCTGATCACAAGTCCACAATTCATCGGATCTCGACAAACACAGCGTCAAAGAAGATTACATCGGATAGATCTCCATGAAGATCATGGAGAACTTTGTATTGAAGATCCAAGAGAGAGAAGAAGCCATCTAGCTACTAACTATGGACCCGTAGGTCTGAAGTGAACTACTCACGAGTCATTGGAGGGGCAATGATGATGATGAAGAAGCCCTCCACCTCCAAAGTCCCCCCCGGCAGGGCGCCGGGAAGGGTCTCCAGATGAGATCTCGCGGAAACGGAAGCTTGCGGCGGCGGAAAAGTATTTTCGAGGCTTCCCTAATTTTTTGCGGAATATTTGGGAATATAGGCGCAAAACCTAGGTCAGGAGGCGGCCAGGGAAGCCACAAGCTTGCCCACCGCCGCCTCCCCCTGGTGGCGGAGAGGGCCCTTGTGGGCTCCCTGGGGCCCACCTGGCCTGGCCCAAAGTCTCCGTGGACTTCTTCCGTTCGGGAGAAAATCATTTCGGGGTTTTTCTTCCGTTTGGACTCCGTTCCAAAATCGGATCTGAAAAGAGTCAAAAACACGGAAAAACTGGATTTGGCACTTGGCACTGAATCAATAAGTTAGTCCCCAAAAAGATATAAAAAGGTACATAAAACATACAAAGAAGACAAGATAACAGCGTGAAACCATCAAAATTAAGATACGTTTGAGACGTATCAGTGGCCTGATTGAAATCACCCAAGTTGTCGTGAGTTGGCCCCGCACGGTGCTCTAGTTTGGACCAACACTCATGAGGAGTACTGGCCCGGGGGTTAGTTAGATTCCTCGGGGTAGCTATTCCCTATGCTTTTTATTATTAAGTTGTTAGCAGATTAACACCAAAGTTGGGCCTTGCCAGACAAGCCTTAACACTAAACGATTTACCAAGGGGGTTCCCATAACAACCCCGAACGTGTTAGGAGCGCTCGGTTATGGAATAAAACACCGGTGGTCGAAACTAAGGTGACAACAGCAGAACAAATCACCCGGCAAAAGGCTAGGCCATCCGCTATTTACCAACTATATAGGTGCATTAATTAAATAGCATTAAGTAAGATGATATCAAATTGCCCATGTTATCACATGGACCAACTGGCACGTGCAACTAGCAACGCTATCAAATTAGTGGTTGAGCAAGCCTAACTTAGCCAAACAATATTTGCTAGGAGGGGACGTGTTTGAGGTTTCATGGCAATGTTTGATGGCCTATATATCATGTGGTAGGCAGCGGAGATGTAACGATATAAACGAATCACTAGGCAAAACAAAGCTAGAAGCGGTGTCAAGGTCACGATCATCTTGCCTGTGATTTCTTCAGAGTGGAACTGTTCCTGATCTTCCTACACGAACTCACCGGACTCCTCGAACTCGTTTCTGGTCCGAGTAGCTACCCAAAAGGAACAAACACTAATAAACACCAACAAATGATGATGCAACAGACAAATTGATGCATGCATGCACACCTCTAATCATGCACATAAACAATCCCACACGGATAAATAAGTCCCACCTCACCACAAAGTGACTTTATACAAAACTGCTCAAAACTGAATTCCAGTACCACCATTGAATTCCTTGGGATTTTCTACTCCAAATCCAGATCTCATGCTGCCATCTTTGCATGCAGAAAAACACCACAAACAGGAAAAGAAGTATTGCAGAGAATCAAACTACACTATAGTCAAGTACAAGAGCTATTCTTGAGCCTGCCCAATTTGGCATCTGTCAGAATAGGCAAATTCCTTTTTAGGAATTATTCCAAAGATGGAATTTATCACATCAACAGAAATAAAAAAATAAAAATAAAAATATCAACTAACCTAACAGACAGGGCCCACTCGTCATAGACACAAGGGTCCTTGGTGAATGACATGTGGGCCCTAGGCCCACTTGGCACTAGCCTGCACTCACAACACAAACTGAAAAATAAAAGGGGGGCCTTGGTGGGGATTGAACCCATCACCTCTTCCAAACCCCCACACACCTCTGCCACTAGGCCGAGCCAGTGTAGCTACCCTATCAAGGGTAGCACACCACCTATACCAGCCCTGCCACTAACCGGAGGGAAAAATTATCTAGCAAAATAAAAGGGGCGCTAGGGGACTCGAACCTTTGCCCTGCTGCGAGAGAGTTGGCTCTATGCTGCTGCACCTAGGGGAGAGGAGCGGAGGAGAGTAGACTGCGCTCACCTAGGGTTCAGAGGGGAAGCAAAGAGGAACGATGCGACATCGAGGTGCGGGGGGAGCTCGTCGGAGAGGAAGAAGACTGACGGCCGTTGTGGACGTCGAGGGAAGGAGACCTTGGCGCCGATCTTCGCAAAAATGGAACCCCGCGTTCGCCCTCTTGCTTCTGGCAGGGTCGGGGAGGAGGGAGTCACGACCCTACGCCGACGAAGAGCTCGAGCAGGCTTCGGCCATGGCTGCGGTGGTGCTATGGGGCCTCGCCCTGATGGCGCTAGGAGGGGAGAGGAGGAGGAACCCTAGACGCGGGGCATGGACAAATAGGCAGGCAGGAGGAGCCCTGGTGGCCGTTTGATGGAGGAGGAGGTGATTTGGCGGTGGCTATGGAGTCATACGCGGCTGACGTCGACGGATTAAGGAGACGGTCGCGATGGTGGGCTCTGGGCCGAACTAACAGGTCTCGGCCTGAATAAACTACTCACTCTCTCTGGTTAAGACAAAACCCCTTGCAAAAAAGAAAACTCGGGTTTTAAAAAAACAAAGCCAGCGGACAAAATAAAAGGAGTTAAACAAAAATAAAATATATTTGGGTTCCTAAATATCATGCTCCAAATTATAAAATAAAATGGGCATTTTTGAAGAATAAAAATAAATACCTTTTATTTTAAAATGAGGCTCTGTTTTGAATAAAATCAAAAGAAAAAAATAAAAGGAAACCAGAGGGGTTGCCTCCACATTTAGTAAGAAGATTTTTAGGAAAAGATGAACATTTTTATTGGGGTAAAACAAAAACTTAAAATCTGTCTCACAATAAATAAGAGAAGGGTTTTTTCCATGGTGCATACTAGTGGATTTTGAAATGCACTTGTTGCACCCCATCTCAACAAACACAAAGCACATCCCCTAACACTTGCACATCACATCAAGAAGTTTACCCACACCAACACAAACAAAGCAAAAGGAAAATGTAATGCATGAAGGCATGATGCACATGAAATGATGACACGAAGATGGGCTCACACCACATATCATTACCATATCAAGGTTGCCATACAAGGAAAGATTACAATGGGGGAAGAATTGCATTGGGGCTGTCACAACTCTCCCACACTACAAGAGGATCTCGACCTGAGATCTATGACTGGAAGAACTCCGGGTACTCGGAACGGAGGTGGTCCTCGCGCTCTCAATTGGCTTCTTTGTCTGAATGATGTGATCATTTCACTTTTAGGAACTTGATTGACTTATTGCAGGTATTGCGCTCAGTCTCTTCAAGTATTGCTATCAGATGCTCATGGTAGGATAGGTCGGGCTGGAGATTGGTATCCTCGAGATAAACTGTGTTATCGGGAGTCTTGAAGCATCTCCAGAGCTGAGAGACGTGAAACACACCATGCACGTTGGAGAAGTTGGATGGAAGCTCTAACTGATATCTTTGTTGAGGAAATCGTTAGCTCGTAGCTCCTCGGTTGGCTCGTGAGTAGGGGATTAATAGGCTAATCGGCAAGTTAATCGAACATTTAATCAGTTAATCGGGCGATTTATCAGTTAATCGGCTACTCGGTGACCCAACGAGTAGGGATTAATCGACAAGTTAACTGGTTAATCGAATGAATTCTTGAACAGGGACTGATATGCAAGATCGCCTCTTTTGCCAACCATTTTGAAAGGACCAACAAAGCGAGGAGCGAGCTTTCCTTTGATGCTGAAGCGCTAAGTGCCCTTCATGGGAGACATATTCAGATACACAAAATCATCGAGCTAAAAAGTCATGTCACGATGCTTGCTATCATAGTAGCTCTTCTGACGGGACTGAGCTGCTTTGAGATTATCCCGAATGACACAACACATTTCTTCTGCTTCAGCAATCATGTCATTCCCAAGAATCTGACGCTCACCAGTCTCTGACCAATTGAGCGAGGTACGACACTTCCTGTAATATAGAATCTCGAATGGGGCCTTGCGTGAGCTTGCTTGAAAGTTGTTGTTGTATGAGAACTAGACAAACGGTAGGCAATCTTCTCGCTTCATACCAAAAGAAATCACACAAGATCTGAGCATATCTTCAAGGATCTGATTGACTCTCTCAACTTGCCCACTTGTGTGAGGATGGAAAGTCGTACTGAAACGGATCTTAGTACCTATCATAGTCTGAAAGGAATCCCAGAACTTGGAAGTAAAGATGCTTCCACGATCTGAAGAAATGAGAATAGGAACACCGTGCAACGAGACTATCCTTGACGTATACAACTCTGCAAGCTGAGTTGCCGAGATGGACTCTTTGACCGATAGGAAATGAGCAACTTTGGTCAATTTGTCGATGACGACGAAGATGGCATCGTTACCTCTCTTGGACTTCGGAAACCCAGTGAAAAAATCCATTTCCACATGATCGAATTTCCACTCGGGTATAGGCAAGGGATGTAGGAGACCTGCTGGACGTTGATGCTCCGCCTTCACTCTGCGACACACATCACACTCGTTCACAAACTGAGCAATCACACGTTTCATGCGAGTCCACCAGAAGGTCTGCTTCAGATCCTGATACATTTTGGAGCTTCCTGGATGTATCGAGAGAAGGGAATTATGGGCTTCATCCATGATAACTTTCCTGAGCTATCCTTTCGGAATGACAAGGCGGTCCTCGAAGAACAAGGTATCTCTGTCATCAACACGGAAGCACTTATATTTCGGAATGCTCTTTGCCAAGCCAACCTTAAGTTTCTCCACCATCGCATCACGAAGTTGAGCTTGTCGGACTTGGTCTTCCAAGGTAGGAGAAATCTGGAGATTAGCAAGAAATCCTTGAGGTACTATCTGAAGGTTGAGCTTGCTGAAAGATTCACAAAGATCAGGCTGGAGAGGCTTCATAATGAGACTGTTGCAGTAAGCCTTTCTGCTCAAAGCATCTGCAATGAAATTTGCTTTGCCTGGAGTGAAGTCAATTCTCGGATTATAATCTTGGACCATTTTCACCCAACGAGTTTGCCAAAGGTTGAGACTACGCTGGGTGACGATGTATTTGAGAGTCTTGTGATCGGTGTAGACTTCCACTTGTCTGCCCAAGAAGAGATGTCTCCAAGTCATCAAAGCATGGACCACTGCCGCCAACTCAAGATCATGAGTGGGATAGTTCTTCTCACTTGGCTTCAACTACCTCGAGGTATAAGCTACCACTTTCTTCTCTTGCAGCAGAACTGCACCAAGACCTTGAAGAGAGGCATCACAAAACACTTGGTAAGGCTTGGAGTCATCAGGAGGACTCAAGACTGGAGTTGAAGTGAGCTTCTCTTTGAGTGTGTCGAAGGCCAACTAACACTCTGGAGACTAGACAAACTTCACACTCTTCTGAAGAAGGTTGGATAGAGGCTTAGCAATCTTGGAGAAGTTCTCAACAAACCTTCTGCAATAGTTTGCAAGCCCGAGAAAGCTTCGAAGTTGCTTCACATTCTGAGGAGGTTCCCACTCAACATTGGCCTGCACCTTTGTAGGATCAACTTTGATGCCCTCGGCAGAGATGATGTGCCCAAGGTACACAACTTCCTTCAACCAGAACTCACATTTGGAAAACTTAGCATAGAACTTATGCTCTCTTAGCTTATCAAGCACAAGCTGGAGATGTTCTTCATGCTCTTCCTCAGTTTCAGAAAAAAAATAAGAATGTCATCAAGATACAACAAGACAAATCCATTCTTGAATGGGAAGAAGATATAATTCATCATCCGAGAGAAGGTCAGAGGAGCATTGACGAGACCAAAAGACATCACTGTGTACTTATAAGAGCCAAAGCTTGTCGTGAAAGCAGTCTTGGGAATATCTTCTTCGCGAATGCGGATCTGATGATAACCCATCCGGAGATCAAGCTTAGATAAAATCTTGGCCCCTTTCAATTGCTCGAATAATTCATTGATGTTGGGAAGTGGATACTTTTTTCTGATTGTCTTCCTATTCAATGGACGGTAGTCGACACAGAGTCGGTCTGTGTCATCCTTCTTCTTGACAAAAAGAACTCCACAATGTTGGGGAACGTTGCATGGGAAACAAAGAATTTCCTACGCACACGAAGACCTATCATGGTGATGTTCATCTACGAGAGGGAGATCGGATCCACATACCCTTATAGATTGCTAAGCGGGAAGCGTTAAGAAACGCGGTTGATGTAGTGGTCCATCTTCGTGATTCAAATCACCGTTGTCCCACGATCCGTCCAATGATTCGTTCCGATCTAGCGCCAAACGGACGACACCTCCGCGTTCAGCGCACGTACAACTCGATGAAGATCTCGGCCTTCTTGATCCAGCAAGAGAGACGGAGAAGTAGATGAGTTCTCCATAGCGTGACGGCGCGCTGGTGGTGGTGATGATCTACTCCTGCAGGGCTCCGCCCGAGCTCCACAGAAATCCGATCTAGAGGAAGAACTACGTGGTATAGGTTTGAGTTGCACGTGGCAAAAGTTGTGTCTCAAAAGCCCTAAAACCACCAATATATATAGGAGGAGGGGAGGGGCTAGCCTTGAGGCTCAAGGGAGCCTCAAGGGTGCCGACCAAGGAGGAGGAGGTGGACCCCCACCCCAGTTCAGTTTGGGGGAAGGAGTCCACTCCTTCCTTCCCACCTCCCTCTTTCCTTGTTTTTCTTTTCCTTTGGATTTTTCTTCTTGTGGCGCCATAGCTCACTTGGGCTGGCCTCACCAACCCACTAAGGGCTGGTGTGACACCCTAGTGCTATTGGGCTCACTCTCGGGTGGGTGGGCCCATCCTGGTGAATACCCGGAACCCATTCGTTACTCCTGGTACACTGCCGGTAATGTCCAAAATATTTCCGGTGACCAAATGAAACCATCCTATATATCTTCGTTTCCGGACCATTCCAGAAACCCTCGTGACATCCGTGATCACATCCGGGACTCCGAACAACCTTCAGTCACCAACACATATAACTCAACTATACTAAAACGTCATCGAATCTTAAGTGTGCAGACCGTGCGGGTTCGAGAACTATGCAGAAATGACCTGAGACACTCCCCAGTCAATATACAATAGGGGGACCTGGATGTCCATATTGCATCCTACATATTCTACGAAGATCTCTATCGGTTGAACCTCTATGTCAAGGATTCATATAATCCCGTATACTATTCCCTTTGTCCTTCGGTATGTTACTTGCCTGAGATTCGATTGTCGGTATCTCTATACCTAGTTCAATCTCGTTTCCGGTAAGTCTCTTTACTCGTTCCGTAATACAAGATCTCATATCTAACTCCTTTAGTCATATTGCTTGCAAGGCTTGTTGTGATGCTGTATTACCAAGTGGGCCCCGAGATTCCTCTCCGTCACACGGAGTGACAAATCCCAGTCTTGATCGATGCCAACCCAACAGACACCTTTGGAGATACCTATAGAGCACCTTTGTAGTCACCCAGTTACGTTGCGACGTTTGATAACCCACAAGGTATTAGGTGTACGGGAGTTGTATGATCTCATGGTCATAGGAACATATACATTTACATGCAGAAAACAGTAGCAATAAACTTACACGATCATATGCTACATTTATTGTTTGGTTCTTGTCCATCACATCATTCTACCAATGATGTGGTCCCGTTATCAAGTGACAACACTTGTCTATGGTCAGGAAACCTTGACCATCTTTGATCAGCGAACTAGTCAACTAGAGGCTCACTAGGGACAATGTGTTGTCTATGTATCCACACATGTATTTGAGTTTCCAATCAATACAATTCTAGCATGGATAATGATAACCCACAAGTATAGGGGATCGCAACAGTTTTTGAGGGTAGAGTATTCAACCCAAATTTGTTGGTTCGCCAAAGGAGAAGCGAAAGAATATTCTCAAGTATTAGCAGCTGAGTTTGTCAGATTCAACCACAGCTGAAATATTAGTGTCTGCAAGCAAAGTATCAGTAGCAAAGTAGTATGATAGCAACGGTGCCAAAAACGATCTGTTGACGGCAAACTATTCCTAACTGTTGTATCAATGGCGCCAGTAGGTTGCACGTAGGCGAGTAACTATTCTTCCCCGACAACAGTGTCGGAAAAGATCTTGCAACAAGTAACATCGAAGTAGCAAGGAACAACAGTAGCAATAGCAGCAGAGTAACAACAGTAGTAGCAAACTGGCAGCAGTAGCAACAGTAACAGCGAAGTGACCCAATACCTTTTGTAGCAAGGGACAAGCCTGGACAAAGTAACGTAGCAAGGACCAGTAGTAAAAGACTCATAGGCAGTGGATCGGTGATGGATGAGTATTACGGATGTGATTCATCATGTAACAACTATAACACGGAGAGATTTGTGACTAGCTCCCGTTCGTCAATCTAATGTAGGCATGTATTCCGTATGTAGTCATACATGCTTAGGGAAAATAACTTGCATGCCATCTATTGTCCATCCATCCCATGGCAGCGGGGTCCTAATGGAAACTACGGGATATTAAGGTTCTCCTTTTAATAAAGAACCGGACCAACGCATTAACACGCGGTGAATACATGAACTCCTCATACTATGGTCATCTCCGGGAGTGGTTCCGGCTATTGTCACTCTGGGGTTGCCGGGTCATAACACATAGTAGGTGACTACAACTTGCAAGATAGGATCTAAAACACACATATATTGGCGACAACATAATAGGTTCAGATCTGAAATCATGGCACTCGGGCCCTAGTGACAAGCATTAAGCATAGCCAAGTAGTAGCAACATCAATCTAGAACATAGTGGATACTAGGGATCAATCCCCGTCGAGAACTAACTCGATTACATGATGGATCTCATCCAACTCATCACCGTCCAGCAAGCCTACGATGAGATTACTCACGAACGGTGAAGAGCATCATGGAATTGTCGATGGAGGAAGGTTGATGATGATGATGGCGACGATTTCCCCTCTCCGGAGCCCGAAACGGACTCCAGATCTGCCCTCCAGATGAAGAACAGGATGTGGCGGCGCCTCCGTATCGCAAAACGCGATGAAACCTTCTCTCTGAGTTTTTTTTGGGCGAGACGGAATAAATAGAGCTGAGTTTGGGGGCGGTGGTGCCACATGGGCCCCACAAGCCCTCACGGCGCGACCTAGGGGGTGGCCGCGGCCTGTGGGCTTGTGGCCCACTGGCACGCCCCGTCTGGTGGATCTTTGCGCACGTATTTTTCTTTTATTCCAGAAAAAATCTCCGTAAATTTTCAGGACTAAAAGTGCGTTATATCGACTAGAGGGGGGGGGGGGGGGTGAATAGGAGATTTTTAGAATTTCATCACTGAGGAAATTCCTTTTGAGGAAATTCCTCACCAATGACTAACTTACAGCGGAAACAGTAAAGGATCGGAAGTGCAAAGTTTCACAACAACAGTTTTTCAGAGTGAGGAATGTGAAAACAGATTGCACAGTGAGCAGGCACGCAGAAAACAGATGAGTATTAACTAGCGTGAAGAATTTGGGGTTGAGGAATTTCACAGAAAGTCTTCAGCAAATTCTTCAAACAGTAGCAGTGAAAGTCATCAACACATAATCTGAGGAAAGTTAGGAGTTGAGGAATTAGAACCCGTTTCACAGCGAAGACAGTAGTTGATGACCCAGTTCCAACTGTTGTGACAGTCGTACATCTGGTTTGGAGCAGCTTGGTATTGAAACCAAAGGACACACAGTCCCTACCGTGTTCTCCTTGGGCTAAGAACACACAGTCCTCGCCCAACACTCGTGGTAAGTCTTCAGGGCAGATTTCCAAACCCTCACAAACTTGGTCACCTGGTGATCCACAATTGACTGCTGGAAAGCTCTAGACCATGACGCCTAACCGTCTGGAGGATGCACAGTCCTCAAAGGTAAAAGGCTTCAGTCCCACACAGGAACAACTTCTTCAGTGATGCTCAATCACTAGGTTTGGTTTGTGGTTTCGGTGTATGGGGCTATTCCCTCACTAATGAATTACTCTCGAAGACTTTGAGGAATTGGGTTGCTCTTATGACAAGTGTCAGTTTCTAACGGAGCAGCCAACCAGCTAATGGTTGTGGGGGGCGGCTATTTATAGCCTGGGAGCATCCCGACATGATTTGACACCAATGCCCTTAAATAATATGACCGTTGGTGTGGATAAGACAAATGACATGGCATGGCTATCGAAATGGTCGGAACCCTCAACCGTGAGAGTCCTCATGTCACTCGTATTCCTCACTTGAGGCTTTTGGTAGGATTAGGCTTGGGTTGAGTATCATGAGGAAATTCATTCGAGAGTGTAACTTCGACCCCCTTTAACAGTACGGTGTTCCTATTACTCAAATGCGAAGAAAATAAAACAGAAAGAGTAAATATTCATGCTTCAAAGTCTTCAAAGTGATTTTCTTCAGGACACACCGAATTCCTCAATTTCAGTATCTTCGTGAGGAATATCAATTTCATCGCAGATTCCTCGCGATTCATTTCTTCAGCTTCAGACCAATTTCTTCAACCGAAGATATATATTTTTATGGGTCGATATTCATCAAATATCTCAAACTCCTCAATGACTTATAGATCCTGTGTACACTCATAAACACATTAGATACTTAACCTACACGTCTTCAAACCACCAAAATCACTAATGGGCACTAGATGCACTTACAATCTCCCCCTTTTTGGTGGTTGATGACAATTAGGTTAAGTCTTCAACATGGATCAAAAATATGAAGTGTAAATACTCATTTGAGGAATTTGAAATCAAGATTCAGAGAGACTCCCCCTGAAGATGTGCATATCTTGAGGTTTTTGCTTTTCACAGCAAATGCACATTGATGATTTATATCATAGAGATCTCCCTCTTAGTCTTGTAAATCATGCATACATGTAACATATCGTATGAAGAAAATGAAAATGCATGATGACAAATGGTATCTGACGGATTCCAGCATGCGTGCATTAAAACTTGAGGAATAAGCATGCGAAGAAAAACGTTCAAAAGCGTCAGAGTACCATCGGGCTTAAGTTACAACTCATTACATAAAAACTTCAGAAGAGCCAAGAGTTTGTAACTTAAATATAGTTCATAAGCCCCAAAATATCCCGCTTGAAGACTAACTCTCAAGTTTCTCCCCCTTTGTCATCAAGTGACAAAAAGGGACAAACTGAGGACTAACGCCCGTGAAGACTTCACTTCTTGGCGGTTGAGGACGAGCCGTGACGCTTCTTGGGAGTAGTCTTCTTCCTTGGACCGGTAGCAGTGTCGAGCTGTTATTCATCAGTTTTAGCAGTGCGGAATGAAGAAAAGGAGCTGTCTTCAAGGTCTGGAACTAGAATGGGCCTGAACTTCTTCTTGGGAGGCCACGACCAGTCAAAGTCTCGCTCAAAGTCCATTTCTTCAAGCTCTGTCTGAGTCTTCAGATGTGCAAGTGTAGCCCAGGTGCGATCAGAAACCTCATGCAGATAGTGATGGTTGAGCTTCACAGAGTTTTGTGTTTCAGTGAGGGTTTTCACAATGGCGCCAAACTGGCGTTTGACCCACTTGTGATTGCGATCCACCTTCTGGTGAATACTGAGGAGGAGCTCTCTTGTATTCATCACGCGAGGAGGAACGGGGCTTGCTGGACGAGTCTCAGTATCATCCCATGAAGAATAAGCTTCTGGCTCTCTGAACTGGCCATCAAGAGGCCTACTACCTTCTTCAATCACTGATTTTCCTTTTCCTTGAATGGGCTCGAAAGTCTTCTTGTTGACCTGGATAGGAGGCATATAACCAACATGGTTTTGGCACTCAACATGAAAGTTGATGCATGTCCTTGCCTGATGAATCTCATGATCCATGGGGCATATATCTTGTGATCAAATGGACACATAGCATTGTCGGCAAAAGTCCTCAAGAATAAATCATGGATGTTGATAGGAATACCATGGATGATGTTGAAGAGGATATTCTTCATGAGGCCTACGACATCTTCATCATCATCATGGCCTTTGATCGGCACGAGCACACTGTAGAGGATTCTGTAGACAGACCTTGGTGTATATTTGAGCTCGTGGACGAGGAATGTTTTTCTGGGTGATTTTCCTTCAGCCAAAGGCTTCATGAGGACTTCCATCATCCCATTGGGCAGCTCACGCTCACCATAAAGCTTCACAGCCTCCTCTGAGGGAATTGGTACAGGCAGTTCACGGAGGAGCTCAGTAGCAGGAGCCTTGTAGTGAGTGTTTTGTGTCATCCAGTCAAACACCCAAGTGTTAATGTCTTCAGGGTTGCCAGAGATGTGAAGAGTGGCATAGAACTGAAGAATGAGCTCACTGTTCCAGTCAGAGATGTCGGAGCACATTGGCAGTAAACCAACATCATGGAGTACATTGAGGACTGGCTCTAGGCACGGTATAGCTTCAAGTTCAACGTGAGGAATATGCCTGTGCTGGAATATCTTGTTTCTTCCACACAACACAGAGGCATAGTAATTCATCTGTGTCCTAGTCCAAAACTTCAGATGCCTCATTTGAGGCTTGTCATAGGGGTTCTCTCCAATGAAGTACATGCGTTCTTCAAAGAAATTCTCCTTTTGAAACCGTGGTCGCTTGGAGAAGGGCTGACGCTGAACTGGTTGAAGATTTTGCTGAGGAACAGGAGGGGAGACAACAATTGCAGTCTCGGGGTTGAGCACGACGAATGCATTGTCTTGGTCAGGTGCATTTTCCTCAGTGTGAGGAATTTCAGCAGCTGGGGCTTCAGGCTGAGGAGATGGCTCTGGCTGGGCGTCAGGCTGTGGGGCTTGCTCTGGCTGTGCATCAGGCTGAGGAATAGGTTCATCTTGCTCAGGTGGAGGAGTTGGGTCAGCCTGTTCCTCATCTTGAAGATTTTGCTCGGAGCTTTGAATTTCATCAGCTTGAGGATTTTCAGTTTGTTCTTCCTCAGCTGGCTTGGTGGTAGAGGCAGTTTCATCAGCTGGTGCAGCTGATCCTTGAGCAGTGTCTTTCTGAGGAATGAAGGGCTGAGGACTGTCGTCAATACGAATTTCTTCGTCAGTGTGTTCCTCAGAGGCGGCATCCTTCATTTCCTCATCTGCCCCTTTCGCTTGATCATCAAGGATGACCATTTCATAAGAAGGAGCGACATTTAGGAGCACAGGGTCCAGAGGAGCAGTCTCTTCAAGCGCCTTGAGGCGCTTGGCCTCTGTTTCTTCTTCTGCTGAGGAGGCCTTTCTCTTTTTGGCTTCCTTCTCAGCAGCCCTAGTTTTCTTCACGTCTGATGCAGACGGAGTCATCTTCTTCACCTTTGAAGCTTTTGGTGAAGGCGTTCTCTCGACAGATTCTTCAGCTGGCTTTGAGGAACCAGCTAGAGTAGAGTCATCAGCTTGCTTTGATGAAGCAGCTGGGTCAGGGGCAGTCTCATCAGCTGCAGCAGGTTCATCAGCTGGAGCTTCCATGGTGATTTGTTCAATAGCCGGTACATCTACACAGCTTTCTTGGTGTATTTCCTCAGCTTGAGGAGTTTCTTCAGCTTGAGGAGATTCATCAGCTCGCTCTTCAATCAAGGGCTGGGGAGTTGGTGCTGGAGGTGCAACCTTCTTGTTGTAGTCATCAACTGCTTTAGTGGCCAGCTTGATGAAATTGCTCTTGAGACTTTTACGATCTGACAGCTTGGAGTACTTGTTAGACAAATTCTTCAACTCAGCCTGTGTTGACTACAGTGCATCAGGCGTCAAGCTGAGGAGATTCTTCTTGAGGAATTTCTCCTTTTTAAGCTTTGCAACCTTGGCCTGCTTGGCCTGCTGTTCTTTCCACTTGGTTTCATTGATGAAAGTGGCCACCATGTGGCTGATGCCAGGGGAAGTTTCAAATCATCAAGCGGAGTGTTTGGGTCCTCATACCAGATGTTGATGTAGTCTAGGAGGACCTTGGGGTCCATGGCCAGAGGAATGGCGCTGCCTGATGCTTGAGCTACTCTTTCCTGCTTATTTATGATTATGGCTTGCAGGGTTTGATCATCATATTCATCACTGCCCTCTGATACAGAAGGGACGGTGATGATTTTGCTGGGGCTCGGCAAAGTTGATCTTTCAGCAGACACCTGAGTCTTCATCGGAGGTGGTGAAGACTTTGTTTCCGAGCTGGTTGTAGCCGGGAGTGAGGAGCTGGAGGTGGCAGTCATTGGCTTCATGACTTGCTTCTGTACTGGTGTCTCTTGAGGCTTTGGTGGTGGTGCTGAGGATTTTGGAGCTGAGGGTTTTGGTGCTGAGGGTTTTGTAACTGATGCCTGAGCAGACTTCTCTTGAGGCTTTGGAGCCCTTGGCTTTGACGGCGCATACTGTGGTTGAGGAATTGCTGAACGAGAGGTCTCAGCGCCAGAGGAAGTAGCTGCAGCTGAGGCAGCAGCTGAGGATTCATTAAATTTCCTCGCGGCAGCTTTTGCTTGCTTCTTGAGTTTAGCCAGATGCTTTTCCTTCTCATCTAGATAGTCATCAAGGGTCTTGAGGCTTGAGGGATGCGCTACTTGATGAGCCTCAAGTGGGGCCCGTTTGCCAGGAGGCTTCAGAGCAAATTTCTTCGCATACTTGGCAGTTACAAATCTGTATTCCTTCCATTCCTTAGCCCATCGGCGTTCTATCTTCTGCAGCCGAATCTTTCTCTTGGCCATTGTCTCATTTTCATCAGGTGTGCAATAGTCCAAGTAAATATCCTCAGGGATATCCACAACTGTGTTTTGCTCAAGTTTCTTTCCTCCCTTCTGTTTTCTGTCATCCTCCATTTTCTTCACCTGAGGATTTTGCTAATGAGATTGAACTCTTGAGGATTCTGATGAGACTTGAATATTTTCTTCACGAAACGCTGCAAATGATTTAATGTGATGAGAACCAAGAGATTCATCAGCTGACATGTGTGTACCTGTGAACAAAGTATAGCTGCGAGGAATTTGGAGAGGTCATATGTGTTCTCAGTTTGAAGAAAATGAAAAAGTTTGACAGTTGAGGAATTTAACCAGTGGTTGAGGAATTTGCCTAAGCATACTGTTCTTGGGTTCCAGAGTTGTACAGATTCAAAAATTCGCACAATTGAGGAATCTCGTGAAAATGTTAGATGCTTAGTGAACTTCATCAATGGTGTGGTGATAGGCAGTGTTTGAGGAATCAAGTGCATATCGACTCTTGAGGAAAAACATATTTCACATAGAAGATGTAACATAGTAGATCTAACTTGCAGTAAAAATGGGATTTTATTTACCCTGGAAGGTGCGCACGAAGAACACAGAAAAGGTGTGTAGAGAAGCTCTTCGGTCGCGTCTCCAATGCACCCTAACCCGGCGACAGAGGACGTCTACGGCGGCGGCGGACGAATATGGTCCGACTCCGGTGTGGTTCCGGCGACGGAGAAGTCGAGGCAGTGAAGCTCTTCCTCATCGGCGACGAAACTTCCAGCGGTGGCGCTAGGGTTCGGTGCTTTTTGCTGTAGCAAGAGAGCGATGGGGCGAAGAAGAGTTTGCCGAGGGGGATAAGGACATATTTATAGCCAGACAGTTACTGTTGGCGCAAAGATTTTGGACCAAGCAACCCCTGCCTCTACGTCTCTGCAGGACACGTGTAGTTCCCGAACAAGGCGGTGGAGATAGTGGAGATCGTGGTTATCCGAACGTGGGAAGTGGGGTTCAGTTACTGTGCATTAAAGAAACACATTTTGAAGATTTGAGGATTTTCGTTACAAAATCATCAGCTGACAAGGATGCAGTGAGGATTTTGAACAAAGTTTCAAGTAGAACGCATATGAAGAATCGAATAGACTAGGTGAGAATAGCATAGAGGGAAATTAGGGTCCGATCACATTCACTTAGAAGAAATATCAACTTGAAGAAATAGCTATAAGTGAATGACGTTGAGGACTTGAAATCACAGTCTATCTAGTCACACGAAAGTCATCAAGTGTTTTTGAAGATTTTGTGATAAATCGTCACAATGAAGGACAACTGCTTTGAAGAAAAACACATTTTGAGGAAATGGAATATTTGAAGAAAAATAAATTTGAGGAATTTCACATTGGGCGGTGGCGTGACCCACCATATAAGAATGTTGATTACAAACGCCGCGTACAATTGTCGTAGGGCCCTGAGAATCAATTTCTTCGTTGATTTCTTCACATTCAGAGTGACATTCTTCATCAATTGAAGAAAATTGATTCATCATGTGTTGCACATCTAAGTCATCAATTTTGCATAAGTGTTAGGATGTGTGCATGTTTTTACAAAACATTTGAAGATTCTAAGATATTTAGCTCACACCGCAACTTGCAAAACCTTTTCTCATCCAAGGGCTTAGTGAAGATATCTGCCAGTTGATCATCAGTCTTCACATGGTCGATGAGGATATTGCCCTTGAGGACATGGTCCCGAAGAAAATGATGACGAATCTGGATGTGCTTGGTCTTCGAGTGCTGTACTGGGTTGTATGCAATCTTGATTGCACTCTCATTGTCGTAGTAGAGAGGCACATTCTTCATATTGATGTCGTAGTCCTTGAGGGTTTGCTTCATCCATAGCAATTGAGCACAACATGAGCGAGCAACAATGTACTCAGCTTCGACAGTGGAGAGTGATACGCAGTTCTGCTTCTTTGAGGACCAGCAAACTAGTGATCTTCCGAGGAAATGGCATGTGCGAGAAGTTGACTTGCGATCCACACGGTCACCAGCATAGTCAGAATCAGAATACCCTACCAGATGAAGATTTGAGCCCTTGGGATACCATAATCCTAGTGTTGGTGTGTGAGCTAAGTATCGAAGAATATGCTTCACAGCCTTATGGTGTGATTCCTTCGGTTTTGCTTGAAAACATGCACACATGCAAACACTAAGCATTATATCTGGCCTAGATGCACATAGATACAATAAAGAGCCAATCATAGAGCGATATACCCGCTGATCGAAATTTTCACCATTTTGATCAGTGCCGAGGTGGCCGTTGGTAGGCATTGGAGTTTAGGCACCCTTGCATTCATGCATGTCGAATTTCCTCAGAACATCCTTGAGGTATTTCTCCCGTGATATGAAGATTCCATTGCGTTGTTGACGAATTTGAAGACCTAAGAAGAATTTCAGCTCCCCCATCATGGACATCTGATATTCTTCACTCATCATGTAAGCAAATTCATCACTGTATCGTTTGTCAATACAGCCAAATATGATATCATCGACATATATTTGACACATAAATAGCTCATTATCATAGGATTTAGTGAAAAGAGTTGGATCGAGTGAACCAGGTCTGAAGCCTTTCTTCATGAGGAATTCCTTCAATGTATCATACCATGCCAGAGGGGCTTGCTTGAGACCATAAAGAGCCTTTTTGAGTCTAAAGACTTTGTCTGGATTCTTTGGATCCTCAAAACCCCGGGGCTGAGCAACATATACTTCTTCCTCAAGCTTACCATTGAGGAATGCACTTTTCACATCCATTTGATATAAGATGATGTTATGATGATTAGCATAAGCAAGCAGTATTCGAATAGCTTCAAGTCTAGCAACAGGTGCAAAAGTTTCATCGAAATCTATTCCTTCAACCTGGGTGTAGCCTTGGGCTACAAGTCGTGCCTTGTTCCTCACCACTTGACCGTCCTCATCTTGCTTGTTTCGGAAAATCCACTTTGTGCCGATGATGTTGTGCTTGCGAGGATCTGGTCGTTTGACGAGCTCCCACACGTCATTCAGATTGAATTGAAGAAGTTCATCTTGCATAGCTTGGACCACTCCGGTTCCAGAAAAGCCTCAACAACTTTTGAGGGTTTTGTGATGGATACAAAGGAAAAATGCCCACAAAAGTTAACTAAGTGTGAAGCTTTTGAGCAAGTGAGAGGACCTGGCGCATTTATGTGTTGAGGATTTTGTCAAGTTCTACTTCATTTGCAATCCTCGGATGAGCTGGTTGAGGATTTCGTCTGGGCTGAGGAAGTGGTTCTGGTGCAATTTCCTGAGGAGCATCTTCTTGATTTTCATCAGTGATGGGGATCGTTTCTTCACCAATTTCCTCAGTGGGGACAATGTCTTCAGTAGGTTTGAGCTTTATTGCTTCCTCAAGAGACAGCTTATCTGGATCAGAAGGCAATTGCTCTCTTTGCGAGCCATTAGTTTCATCGAACCGCACATCTAGAGTCTCAACATCTTTGTTGTGATAGTTGTTGAAGACTCTGTAGGTGTGCGAGTCCTTTCCATAACCGAGCATAAAACGTTCATGTGCCTTAGGTGCAAATTTTGAGCTATGGTGAGGATCTCTAATCCAACATTTTGCACCGAAGACTTTGAAATAACTTACATTGGGTTTCTTGTCAGTGAGGAGTTCATATGAGGTTTTCTTGAGGAATTTGTGAAGATATACCCTGTTGATGATATGGCATGCAGTGTTGATTGCTTCAGGCCAAAAGCGACGAGGAGTGTGATATTCTTCAAGCATAGTTCTTGCCATTTCAACCACAGTCCTGTTCTTCCTTTCGACGACACCATTCTGCCGAGGAGTATAAGGAGCAGATAATTCATGAGTAATATCAAGTTCATCAAGATAATCGTCAAGACCAGTGTTTTGGAACTCGGTTCCATTATCACTCCTGATATGTTTGATCTTGATGCCAAAGTTCGTCGAGGCCCTTGAAGAAAATCGTTTGAAGATTTCCTGCACTTCAGTTTTATACACTATGATATGCACCCATGTATATCTGGAATAATCATCAACTATGACGAAGCCATATAAAGATGTTGCATTGGTTAGTGTGGCATAATGAGTAGGTCCAAATAGATCCATATGAAGCAATTCGAATGGACGTGTAGTGGTCATGATAGTCTTCGAGGGATGCTTGGATCTGGTCATTTTCCCAGATTCACAAGCACCGCAGAGATGATCCTTGAGGAATTTGACTGATTCGATGCCGATGACATGCTTCTTCTTCGCGAGCGTGTGCAAATTCCTCATGCCTGCATGACCTAGTCTTCGGCGCCACAGCCATCGTTCTGAGGTTTTTGCTAGTAAGCAAGTGGCTGGTTGAGGACCTGTAGAGAAATCAACAATGTACAAATCCCCTCTTCTTACACCTTCGAAGACTTTGGATCTGTCAGATTCCATGATGACTACACATCTATATCTTCCAAAGATAACAATCATATCAAGATCACAAAGCATCGAGACTGACATGAGGTTAAAACCAAGGGATTCAACAAGCATCACTTTGTCCATATGCCTATCCTTGGAAATAGCCACTTTGCCAAGTCCCAGTACCTTGCTTTTACCTTTGTCAGCATATGTGATTTGCTTCAGAGGTGATGGAGTTAGTGGCATATTCATCAGCAATCTTTTATCACCACTCATGTGATGTGTGCAGCCACTATCAAGAACCCACTCAGTATTCTTGGGTTTGTCATCCTGCAGATGAATTAGTACAACTTACCATCTCATATGCTTTAGTTTTGAAGAATATGATATCAATTTCATCAGATAAGAATTTCATCACAACAGAGTTATAAGGACGTGTGAAATATTTCTATTTCATCAACATTAGCTTGCGTCCTATCTAGCATTTCCTCAGGTCTCCAGCAAATTCTTCAGATGATGATTTTCATCTGGAGACCTGACCTGCAGAAGTGATTAGTTCAATTTCTCCACCACCCACATCTGAAGGGGTGGCAAAGCATTCATCATCGTGTGAGCACCATATGAGAAAGGTGGCATTGAAGCTAATGCACTTCTCTTAACAGTAGGGGGGTTAAAGTACTCATATGAATATGCAGAGAACTGGTTTGAGTATTTATGAACATAATGATTTGAAGAGTAACGCTCATATTCATATTCCTTGTAGTTTCCCTGCATGTTAGACGCATTAGCACGGGTACGAGCATAATTTTGACCAGTTGAGGATTTTAATCCTCTTGAAGACTTTGGTCCTCCTGAGTAATTTGATCTGGGGTTCCAATTCTTCAGTGGTGGTGTCATGAGGACATTCACCTGAAGATTTTCAAGACAACTTTTGGGAACCCAGATTTTCCTCAAGGGAGGGCCATTCCTGCAGTTAGTTCCAACATATCGAGCAAATACTTCACCAGATTGATTTTTGAATAGTTTATAGTTGGAGTCAAATGACTCATCCGAGGAATAGGATAATTCACATGAAAAGCTAGTTAGATTAGATGGATCAAAAGGCGGCCCAGTAGCAGCAACCCATGATGTTTTGGGATACTGCTCAGGTTTCCAATAAGATCCATCAACATTTAATTTCCTCTCAAAGGCAATTCCTTCTTTCCTCGGGTTCCTGTTCAAGATCTGCTTTTTGAGCACATCACAAAGGGTTTGATGTCCTTTGAGGCTTTTGTATATGCCTGTCACATACAATTCCTTCAACCCTGCATTTTCATCAGTAACATTTGTGTTTTCCTCAAGTGAGGAAATAGACACAACAGGTGCAGTTGAAGAATTTGTTGCAACAGTAGCATTTGATGATTCTGGTGAGGAATTAGCAGTTTCGCGTTCAATGCATTTAAGACATGGAGGAATGAATTCAACTTGACCAGCGCTGATCTATTGAGCTAAATGAGTCATTTTCCATACGAAGATCATCATGAGACATCCTCAGCTTCTCAAGATCGAGCTTCCTTTGAAGAAATTCATAGGAAAGCTTCTCATGATCAGCGAGGAGTGTATCATAACGATCCTGAAGATTATCAAATCTAGACTGAAGACTTTTCACATCTTCAGTGAGGATTTGGGTAAGGTTCATTTCATCATTCAACAGATCATCACTTTTATCTAGCAGTTTCTAAAGCTTTTCCAGGGCAGTTTGTTGTTTAGTGGCAATGATAACAAGTTTACTGTAACTGGGTTTTTTATAATCATCAGGTTCACAGTCACTTGAATCAGAGGAGGAGGCATTATTTGGTACCTTTGAACCTTTTGCCATGAAGCAATAGGTTGGAGCGAAGTCATCAACATAGTCATCAGTGTGGATGGTGCAATCATTTTCTTCAAGATTGAAGATTGACTTGCTGACGAAAGTGGTTGCCAGTGCAAGACTAGCCTGTCCGGATTTCGAGTCTTCATCAGAACCCTCTTCTTCATCACATTCCTCTGATTCTGCCTCAGAGTCCAATTTCTTGCCAATAAGTGCCCGAGCCTTTCTGAAACTAGTCTTCTTGTGCGATGAGGGCTTTGAAGATGAGGATTTTGAAGATTTCTTCTTCTTCTTCTTCGAGTCATTAGAACTGTCATCCTTGTATTTCTTCTTCTTTGATTCCTTTCCCAACGGGGAAATCAACAATGTAATGACCTGATTTCTTGCACTTGTGGCAGGTTCTTTTCTTGTAGTCCTCAGATGAAGATTCTGATTTCCTCATGTCTCTTCTTGAAGATTTACCGAACTGGCCACATCGTGTAAACCTCTGGAATTTCCTCACGAGCATTGCAAGCTGCTGTCCAAATTCTTCAGGGTCACCAATGCTGTCATCTGAATCTTCTTCTTCAGATGAGGAAATTGCTCTAGCCTTCAATGCACGTGGTCTAGAATAGCTTGGTCCATATAGATATTTCTTCTCTTCTAGCTGGAATTCATGAGTATTTGGCCTTTCGAGTATATTAGCTGGATCAAGCATCTTGTAGTCTGGTCTTTCTTGAATCATCAAAACTAAAGTATCAAATGAAGAATCCAAAGATCTCAGCAGTTTCTTCACAACTTCGTGATTAGTAATGTCTCGAGCTCCTAGTGCTTGCAGTTCATTTGATATGTCAGTGAGGCGATCAAAGGTGTCTTGGCAGCTTTCATTGTCATGTCTCTTGAAGCGACTGAAGAGATTGCGAAGAATATCAACACGAGAGTCACGCTGGGTTGATACTCCTTCATTTACTTTGCACAGTCTCTCCCAGATCAGTGTTGCAGAGCCCAAAGTACTTACTCTTCCAAACTGGCCTGGGCTCAGATGGCCACAGATGATATTCTTCGCTTGAGAATCGAGTTGCTTGAATTTCTTCACATCAGCAGCAGAGACACTAGCAGAGATGATGGGGACGCCATGTTCCACAATATACCAGAGATCATTATCAATAGCTTGTAGATGCATTTGCATCTTGTTCTTCTAGAAGGGAAAGTTCTTTCATTCGAAGGTAGGACATGCTGCAGTCACCTTAAACATGCCTGTAGTCGACATAACTAAAACTCTAGGTGGTTAAACCAAAATCACACAGAACAAGGGAGTACCTTGCTCTGATACCAATTGAAAGTGCGTTATATCGACTAGAGGGGGGTGAATAGGAGATTTTTAGATTTTTATCACTGAGGAAATTCCTTTTGAGGAAATTCCTCACTGCGATCCACAATTGACTGCTGGAAAGCTCTAGACCATGACGCCTAACCGTCTGGAGGATGCACAGTCCTCAAAGGTAAAAGGCTTCAGTCCCACACAGGAACAACTTCTTCAGTGATGCTCAATCACTAGGTTTGGTTTGTGGTTTCGGTGTATGGGGTATTTCCTCATTGATGAATTACTCTCGAAGACTTTGAGGAATTGGGTTGCTCTTATGACAAGTGTCAGTTTCTAACGGAGCAGCCAACCAGCTAATGGTTGTGGGGGCGGCTATTTATAGCCTGGGAGCATCCCGACATGGTTTGACACTAATGCCCTTAAATAATATGACCGTTGGTGTGGATAAGACCAATGACATGGCATGGCTATCGAAACGGTCGGAACCCTCAACTATGAGAGTCCTCATGTCACTCGTATTCCTCACTTGAGGCTTTTGGTAGGATTAGGCTTGGGTTGAGCATCATGAGGAAATTCATTCCAGAGTGTAACTTCGACCCCCTTTAACAGTACGGTGTTCCTATTACTCAAATGCGAAGAAAATAAAATAGAAAGAGTAAATATTCATGCTTCAAAGTCTTCAAAGTGATTTTCTTCAGGACACACTGAATTCCTCAATTTCAGTATCTTCGTGAGGAATATCAACTTCATCGCAGATTCCTCGCGATTCATTTCTTCAGCTTGAGACCAATTTCTTCAACCGAAGATATATATTTTTAGGGGTCGATATTCATCAAATATCTCAAACTCCTCAATGACTTATAGATCCTGTGTACACTCATAAACACATTAGATACTTAACCTATAAGTCTTCGAACCACCAAAGTCACTAAGGGGCACTAGATGCACTTACAAGGACGTTCCGAGAACTTTTATTTCTGCACAAAAGCAATACGATGGCAATTCTGCTGAAAACAACATCAGTCCGGGTTAGTTCCATTCAAATCATGCAAATTAAAGTCCAAAACAAGGGCAAAAGAGTTTGGAAAAGTAGATACGACGGAGACGTATCAACTCCCCCAAGCTTAAAGCCTTGCTTGTCCTCAAGCAATTCAGTTGACAAACTGAAAGAGACAAAAGAAAAACTTTGACAAACTATGTTTGATATTGTTGTTGCAACTATGTCTAACTCATAACCAGAGTTTCAGCAAGATCACAAGTAAACCACATAAGCAAATGACCTCTTGGTCTCATGGTAAACTCATATCAATGGCATAATGAACTAGCGAGCAAATAATAATAAGCCTCAAAAGTCAACACTTCAATCAAAACAACATGAAGCAGTACGAATAGATGGTATCTCGCTAGCTCTTTCTCACGCCGCAAAACATAAATGCAGAGCACCTTCAAAGACCAAGGGCTGACTAAACTTTGTAATTCATGGAAATGAAGATCCAGTCATACTCATACTCAACACAGTTAAAAGCAAAGCATAAAAATGACAGAGGTGCTCTCTAATTGGTGCTTTTATAAGAGGAGGATGACTCGACAGGAACATAAATAGACAGGCCCTTCTCAGAGGGAAGCATTGATTTGCAGAGGTGCCAGAGCTCAAGCTTTGAAAACAGAGATAATAATTTTGGGTGGCATGCTTTCATTGTCAACGCAATGACTAAGAGTTCTCAATATCTTCCACGCTACGCATTCTATAGGCGGTTCCCAAACAGAAAAGTAAAGTTTTGACACCCCCACCACCAATCGATCACACTCCACGGCTAGCCGAATCCTCGGGTACCGTCCATACCAACATAAATCCTGGGGGAGTTTTCTTTGCAATTATCTTTTCGATTTGAGCATGGAACTGGGAATTCCAATTACCGCCCCCTTTCTCGTGAATGATAGTGAATAAACACATATCGAGGATAACACGCCTAGCATGGAAGATACCAATAGCCCCCTGTCACCACATGAGCGGTTCGGGCATGCAAAATAGATTATTTCTTGAAGGTTTAGAGAGTGGCACATGCAAATTTACTTGGAACGGCAGGTAGATACCACACATAGGTAGGTATGGTGGACTCATAAGGCACAACTTTGGGTTTATGGGAGTGGATGCACAAGCAGTATTCCCGCTTAGTAGAAGTGAAGGCTAGCAAAAGACTGGGAAGCGACCAACTAGAGAGCGACAACAGTCATCAAAATGCATTGAGATTAACCAACATTGAGTGCAAGCATGAGTAGGACATAAATCACCATGAACGTGAACATCATAGAGGCTATGTTGATTTTGTTTCAACTACATGCGTGAACATGCGCCAAGTCAAGCCACTTGAATCATTCAAAGGAGGATACCATCCTATCATACTACATCATAGTCATCTCAACATTCATGTGGGCAACCAAGACAAACCATTATAAGCTCCTAGCTAAGTAAGCATGGCATAAGCAACTATGATCTCTAAGCTGTCATTGCAAACATGTTTCTCTCACAACAAAGCTGAATCAGGCACGATGAGCTAGTCATATTTACAAAAACAAAATAGATCGAGTTCATACCAGCTTTTCCAGGCTCAATCACTTCATCATATATCGTCATTATTGCCTTTCACTTGCACGACCGAACGATGTGAACAATAATAAGAGTGCTCGTGCATTGGACTAAAGCTGGAATCTGCAGGCAAACACAAAGGAGAAGACAAAGTAATATGGCTCTTTGAAAGCTAAACAGGTATGCATGCAAGATCCACGAAACATTGTAACCAATATCTTCTACCTTGACCCAAAGAAAAAGAAAACTAATTATACGGGAAAGCTCCCAACAAACAAAAAAAGAAAAAAAGAAAATCTTTTTGGGTTTTCTCAAACTAGACAGACACACGAAAAGAAAACGAGAAAAAGAAGAGAAACTAGCATGGATGATACAGTGACAAAGTGTGAACACCGGCTAACAAAGTGAAAGCTTAAGCAAGAATGTAAAGTCGGTGAGAACACGTACTCCCCCAAGCTTAGGTTTTTGGCCTAACTTGGTCTACTCCAAAGGATGGTCCTGGCGAAACCCAAAATCATAATGGGGGTTATATGGGAGCGCTTCAGCCACTGCCTGAATAGCTGCCTCACGGAGACGAGCATCCCGTGCCTCCCTCTCATACTCCTCTGCCTCTCCTCTGGTTATGTAATATCTCCGTTTTACCTGAAAGCCAAAGAAAGTAGGAGCAGGAAGGGTAATATGGAAAACACGCTGTCGGTTAAATATCAAACGGTATAGGAGGGATTCGTCATCCCTCTCAAGGAACTGGTAGCGTGTCAAAGCGACGCGATCGAGGAAAGCTGTATGGAGTGGGGGATCTCCTTCACGGATGGGTACTCCAAGAAGATTTGCTATGCGAGTGGCATAGATCCCACCAAATAAACCCCCTTCAATAGCATTCTTATTCAGCCTCCTTGCTATAATAGCTCCCATGTTGAAGCTTTTGTCACCCATCACTGCGCTCTGAAGGATACTAAGGTCGGGTGCGCAGAGGTGACAATGCTCAATCTTTCCATTAATGCATCTGCCTATGAAGAGGGCAAAGTAATGCAAGGCAGGAAAATGAATACTCCCCATGGTAGCTTGCGTAATGTCTCTAGTTTCTCCAACTGTAATACGAGAGCAAAAATCTCTAACCGAAGATTTCGGAGGATCATTGAGGCTACCCCAAGTAGATATTTTGCAAATTCTATTGAAATCCTCTAAATCCATGGTATATGATACGTCCATTTTGCATCATGTTTTCATGTTGATATTTATCGCTTCTTTGGCTGTTATTTCACTTCACGATACTATTCTTATGCCTTTTCTCTCTTATTTTGCAAGGTTTATATAAATAGCGAGAATACCGGCAACTGGAATTCTGGCCTGAAAGTGGAGCAAAGTTGAGATACCTATTATGCGCAACTCCAAACGCCGTAAAAATCAACGGGGATTTTCCCGATTTATCAAAAATACTGGGCCGAAGAAGTGCCAGAGGGGCACCAGGGGGTGCCCACAAGCCTGCACGGCGCGACCACCCCCAGGCCGCGCCATGGGGGCTTGTGGGCAGCCCACTCGCCCCCCTCTTTTGCTATATGGAGGGTTTCGTCCAGAATTTTTTTTCAAGGAGGAGCTTTTTCATGGTTTCTCCGCCGCCACGAGGCGGAACTTGAGGAGAACAAATCTAGAGCTCCGACAGGACGATCCTGCCGGGGAAACTTCCCTCCCGGAGGGGGAAATCGTCACCATCGTCATCACCAACACTCCTCTCATCGAAGGGTACTCATCACCATCAACATCTTCATCAGCACCATCTCATCTCCAAACCCTAGTTCATCACTTGTAACCAATCTCCGTCTCGCGACTCCGATTGGTACTTGTAAGGTTGCTAGTAGTGTTGATTACTCTTTATAGTTGATGCTAGTTGGATTATTTGGTGGAAGAGTTTATGTTCAGATCCTTGATGCTACTCATTACCTCTCTGATCATGAATATGATTATGCTATGTGAGTAGTTACTTTTGTTCCTGAGGACATGGGATAAGCCATGCTAATAATAGTCATGTGAATTTGGTATTCGTTCGGTATTTTGATGTGTTGTATGTTGTTTTTCCTCTAGTGGTGTTATGTGAACGTCGACTACATAACACTTCACCATTATTTGGGCCTAGAGGAAGGCATTGGGAAGTAGTAAGTAGATGATGGGTTGCTAGAGTGACAGAAGCTTAAACGCTAGTTTATGCGTTGCTTCGTAAGGGGCTGATTTGGATCCACTAGTTTAATGCTATGGTTAGACTTTATCTTAATTCTTCTTTCGTAGTTGCGGATTCTTGTGAGAGGGGTTAATCATAAGTGGGATGCTTGTCCAAGTAAGGGAAATACCCATACGCCGGTCCACCCACATATCAAACTATCAAAGTAACGAAAGCGAATCATATGAACATGATGAAACTAGCATGACAGAAATTCCCGTGTGTCCTCGGGAGCGTTTTTCCTCCTATAAGACTTTGTCCAGGCTTGTCCCTTGCTACAAAAGGGATTGGTCCACTTGCTGCACCGTTGCTACTTTTGTTACTTGTTGCTTGCTACGAATCATCTGACCACACAATCACTTGTTACCGACAATTTCAGTGCTTGCAGATATTTCCTTGCTCAAAACCACTTGTCAGATCCTTCTGCTCCTCGTTGGGTTCGACACTCTTACTTATCGAACAGACTACGATTGATCCCCTATACTTGTGGGTCATCGAGACTCTTTTCTGGCGCCGTTTCCGGGGAGTGAAGCGCCTTTGGTAAGTGGAACTTGGTAAGGAAACATTCATATAGTGTGCTGAAATTTATTGTCACTTGTCACTATGGATACTAATCCTTTGAGGGGCTTGTTCGGGGTATCTTCACCTCGAACGGAAGCACAAAGAGTTGCTCCTCAACCTGCTGCACCTACTGAAAATATTTGCTTTGAATTTCCTTCAGTTATGCTTGAGAAACTACTGGCTAATCCTTTTACAGGAGATGGAACATCACATCCAGACTTGCATCTAATCTATGTAGATGAACTTTGTGGTTTATTTAAGCTTGCAGGTGTGCCCGAGGATGAGGTCAAGAAGAAGGTCTTTCCTTTATCTTTGAAGGATAAGGCGTTTACATGGTATAGGCTATGTGATGATACTGGATCATGGGACTACAATCGGTTGAAATTGGAATTTCATCAAAAGTTTTATCCTATGCATTTAGTACATCGTGATCGGAATTATATTTACAATTTTTGGCCTCGTGACAGATAAAGCATTGCTCAAGCTTGGGGGAGGCTTAAATCAATGCTATATTCATGCCCCAATCATGAGCTCTTGAGAGAAATTATCATTCAGAACTTCTATGCTCGGCTTTCTCATGATGATCGCACCATGCTTGACACTTCTTGTACCGGTTCTTTTATGAAGAGAGATATTGACTTCAAGTGGAATTTATTGGAGAGAATTAAACGCAACTCTGAAGATTGGGAGCTTGAAGAAGGTAAGGAGTCAGGTATGAATTTCATGTTTGATTGCGTTAAATCCTTTGTTGAGACAAATACCTTTAGTGACTTTAGCGCTAAGTATGGACTTGACTCTGAGATAGTAGCTTCACTGTGTGAATCCTTTGCTGCTCATATTGATCTCCCCAAAGAGAAGTGGTTTAAATATCATCCTCCTTTGGAAGTCAATGTAGTCAAACCCACTCCAGTTGAAGAGAAAGTCATTGCCTATAGTGATCGTGTTGTTCCCAGTGCTTACATTGAGAAACCACCTTTCCCTGTTAGGATAAAGGATCATTCTAAAGCTTCAACTGTGATACGTAGAGGCTACATTAGAACACCTACACCCCCTAAGCAAATTAGAGATGAACCTAGCATTGCTATTATCAAAGATCTTCTGTCTGAAGAAGTTGAGGGACATGATACTCACTTTTGTGAAGATGCTGCTAGAATTGCTAAACCTCACGTTAGAGACAAACATAGGCATGTTGTTGGCAGGCATGTGGTTTCTGTTAAGATAGGAGATCATTGTTATCATGGCTTATGTGACGTGGGTGCTAGTGTTAGTGCAATACCTCAATCCTTATACGATGAAACCAAAGATGAGATTGCACCTGTTGAGATAGAGCCTATTGATGTCACTATTCAGCTGGCCAATAGAGATACTATCTGCCCTATGGGAATTGTTAGGGATGTTGAAGTCTTGTGTGGTAAAACGAAGTATCTTGCTGATTTCCTCGTTCTTGCTACCGGACAAGATAGCTTTTGTCCCATCATATTTGGCAGACCCTTCCTCAATACCGTCAATGCTCATATTGACTGTGAGAAGCAAACTGTCATGCTTGCCTTTGAAGGTGTGTCACATGAGTTCAATTTCTCTAAGTTTGGTAGACAACCTCATGAAAAGGAGTTGCCTAGTAGGGATGAAACTATTGCCTTAGCCTCTATGGTCGTGCCTCCTACTGATCCCTTAGAGCAATACTTGCTTGAGCATGAAAATGATATGCATATGGATGAAAGGGATGAAATAGATAGAGTTGTCTTAGAGCAATATCCTATCCTTAAGAATAATCTGCATGTTGAACTGCTTGGGAATCCACCCCCACCAAAGGGTGATCCTGTGTTCGAGCTTAAACAGTTGCCTGATAATCTTAGGTATGCCTATCTTGATGAAAATGAGATATATCTTGTTATTATTAGTGCTAGCCTCTCAGAGCATGAAGAAAAGAAGTTACTAAAAACTCTGAGGAAGCACCGTGCTGCTATTGGATATACTCTTGATTATCTTAAGGGCATTAGTCCTACCCTATGCGAGCACAAGATTAAAACTGATCCTGACTTCAAACCAGTTGCTGATCATCAAAGGAGATTAAATCCTAAGATGAAAGAGGTAGTAAGAAGAAAAATAGTAAAGCTCCTAGAAGCACGTATCATCTATCCTGTTGCTCATAGTGATTGGGTGAGTACGGTGCATTGCATCCCGAAGAAGGGAGGCATTACCGTTGTCCCTTATGATAAGGATGAATTGATCCCTCAGAGAATTATTACTGGCTATAGGATGGTGATCGATTTTAGGAAATTGAATAAAGCCACTAGGAAAGATCATTACCCTTTGCCTTTTATCGACCAAATGCTAGAAAGGCTATCCAAACACACACACTTCTGCTTTCTAGACGGTTATTCTGGTTTCTCCCAAATACCAGTTGCACAATCTGATCAGGAGAAAACCACTTTCACCTGCCCTTTCGGTACCTTTGCTTATAGACGTATGCCTTTTGGCTTATGTAATGCACCTGCCACCTTTCAAAGATGTATGATGGCTATATTCTTTGACTTTTGTAAAAAGATTGTTGAGGTTTTCATGGATGACTTCTCCGTTTACGGGTCTTCCTTTGATGATTGCCTCAGCAACCTTGATCGAGTCTTACAGAGATGTAAAGACACCAATCTTGTCTTGAATTGGGAGAAGTGCCACTTTATGGTTAATGAAGGCATCATCTTAGGACATAAAATTTCTGAAAGAGGTATTAAAGTCGATAAGGCTAAGGTTGATGCAATCGAGAAAATGCCATACCCACAAATATCAAAGGGATAAGAAGTTTCCTTGGTCATGCTAGTTTCTATAGAAGGTTCATTAAAGACTTCTCTAAGATTTCTAGGCCTCTTACCAATCTCTTGCAAAAGGATATTCCTTTTGTTTTTGACAATGATTGTGAGGAAGCCTTCGAAATACTTAAGAGGGCTTTGATAACTGCACCTATTGTTCAACCACCTGATTGGAACTTACCTTTTGAGATCATGTGTGACACTAGTGATTATGTTGTTGGTGCTGTTCTAGGGCAAAGAGTTGATAAGAAGTTGAATGTTATTCACTACGCTAGTAAAACTCTAGACAGTGCCCAGAGAAACTATGGTACTACGGAGAAGGAATTTTTAGCAGTCGTGTTTGCATGTGAAAAGTTCAGGTCTTACATAGTTGATTCCAAAGTCACTATTCACACTGATCATGCTTCTATTAAGTACCTCATGGAGAAGAAGGACGCTAAACCTAGACTTATCAGATGGGTTCTCTTGCTACAAGAATTTGATTTGCACGTTGTCGACAGAAAGGGTGCTGATAACCCGGTAGCAGATAACTTGTCTAGGTTGGAGAACGTTCTTGATGACCCACAACCTATTGATGATAGCTTTCCCGATGAGCAATTTAATGTCATCAATGCTTCACGTAGTGCACCGTGGTATGCTGATTATGCGAACTATATCATTGCCAAATATATACCACCTAGTTTCACATACCAGCAAAAGAAGAAATTCTTCTTTGACTTGAGACACTACTTTTGGGATGATCCTCACCTTTATATGGAAGGAGTAGATGGTGTTATTAGACGTTGTGTACCTGAACATGAACATGGATAGATCCTACAGAAGTTTCACTCCGAGGCCTACGGAGGACACCATGCCGGAGATAGAATTGCACACAAGGTATTGCAATCAGGTTTCTATTGGCCCACTCTCTTCAAGGATGCCCGTAAGTTTGTCTTGTCGTGTGATGATGTCAAAGAATAGGTAATATTAGCAAACGTCAGGAAATGCCTATGAACTATTCACTTGTCATTGAATCATTTGATGTCTGGGGCTTTGATTATATGGGACCTTTTCCAAAATCCAACGGGTATACTCATATCCTGGTTGATGTTGATTATGTAACTAAGTGGGTAGAAGCTATCCCCACTAGTAGTGCTGATCACAACACCTCTATCAAGATGCTGAAAGAAGTTATCTTCCCTAGATTTGGAGTCCCTAGATATCTAATGACCGACGATGGTTCACACTTCATTCATGGTGCTTTCCGTAAAACGCTTGCTAAGTACGATGTCAACCATAGAATTGCGTCTCCCTATCACCCTCAGTCCAGTGGTCAAGTAGAGCTAAGTAATAGAGAGATTAAACTGGTTCTGCAAAAGACTGTCAACAGGTCTAGAAAGAATTGGTCTAAGAAGCTCGATGATGCACTGTGGGCTTATAGAACTGCCTATAAGAATCCCATGGGCATGTCTCCGTACAAAATGGTGTATGGGAAAGTATGTCACTTACCTCTTGAGCTAGAGCATAAAGCTTATTGGGCAATCAAAGAGCTCAACTTTGATTTCAAACTTGCCGGTGAGAAGAGGTTATTTGATATTAGCTCGCTTGATGAGTGGAGAACTCAGTTATATGAGAATGCCAAGCTGTTCAAAGAGAAGGTTAAGAGGTGGCATGATAAGAGGATACAAAAGCGTGAGTTCAATGTAGGTGATTATGTCTTGCTATATAACTCTCGTTTAATATTCTTTGCAGGCAAGCTTCTCTCTAAATCGGAAGGTCCCTATGTTGTTGAGGAAGTATATCGTTCCGGTGCTATCAAGATCAACAACACGGAAGGTAATTGTCCGAGAGTTGTAAATGGGCAGAGAATCAAGCATTATATCTCAGGTACTCCTATAAATGTTGAAAGCAATATCATCAATACCATAACTCCGGAGGAATACCTAAGGGATGTTTATCAGCCTGTTTCAGACTCTGAAAACGAAGAGGTATGTGATTCGGTAAGAAAACAGAGTCCAAAACATTTCCAGTAGGAAATTTTCTCCGTTTTGGAATATTTGAAATTTTTTTACAAAAATTGGAAGTACTCCAAAAAGTGCGCGAGGAGGCGACAAGCCTGCATGGCGCGGGCCCACCCCCTGGCCGCGCCGTGAGGGCTTGTGGCCACCTCGTGCGCCTCCCGGACTCCATTTTTGTGCGGGGTACCCCTTCTGGTCTGAAAAAATCAATATATATACTTCCGTTTGGTTTGACCCCTGCATCATGCAGATTTCCTGTGTTTTTCGTTTCGAGCCTGTTTCCGTTGCAGATCTAGATCGCCATGACTTCCCCAAAAGCTCCTAAGGACAAGATCTTTGAGAAGGTCATCAATCCTTACCTCACGAAGTGCTGCAACACCCTTAATCTATCGAGATGCGTCAGGGGATGTTGCACATCCGTGATGTTGAGGGGCCTAAGAAGACCGGAAGCATGGAGACGAGGCTCCAAGCAATGGAGCAACAAGTCTTCAAGTGCCAAGGGATGGTGGAGCGTGGACTCAGCGCCAACCACATGATGATCACGGAGTTCACCAACAAGCACAAGATTGATGCCAATGACATTGGGAAGCACCTCTCCAGGCTCTATGACAGGGTTGATCAACTCCAGGGCTAGATCTATGACCCACAGAACCAAAACTGTGAGTATGAGTATAGATTTAAATCAATAAGGTTGGTTGCAGATTTGAGGATTCCGGAGACTCGTTCATCTTTCCATGATGGAGCACCTATGCCTTGGAAGACGGAGGATCAAACTCATGTTGCAACAACTCCACCATCACCTCCAAAGGAAGACAACTGAGTATTGGTATGGGCAATCCCCTTGGCTTTTTCCAAGCTTGGGGGAGTTGCCCCGGTATCGTATCACCATCACATCTTTTGTCTTTACCTTTGTTTTAGTTTTCCTTTTCAGTTTTCTTTTTTCTCTAGTAGTTTAAAAGTCTTAGTGTTTTAGTCTTGAGTTTTGCGTTGTGTCACCCCTGATGTATTCTTGCTCGTGAGCCATATAATAAAGAGTGTCTTAGTTGAAGGGCTTTGCCTCTTGCCATGACCAAAAGAGTGAGAATAGAACAAAAGCATGAAAGATCATGTAACGATCTTATGGGAAGTGATGGCTTCACATATAAAAAGAATGAGGATTGAAACTTGTTGAGGGTAGGCAAACGTAGAGCTTGGTCATTGTTGCAATTAATGTAACACCCAGATTTTGGCCTTCCTAACTAATTAACTTATTTCAAAAATCAGGACCAATTAAAATATTTTTGTGAATGCTTGTGATGCTTGGAGTGACTATTGTTTGCCTGGTTGCTTGAGTGCATGTGATTGCTCCCCAATAATTCTCTCCATCTTCCAACTCACCTCCTCATTCCATGATCTCGTGCCTAATGATCATGCCATGTGTTTAGTATAAATATCTATTTTCACCAAATATTATTTTCACCAAAAAGCATTTCTTTGAATTAAAACTTCAAACCCGTGAGATGAGGTTTGTACTACAAGTCCTCAAATTAGGGAATTTCTTTTGCACCAATTATTTTATTTAAAACCTATTATCAAAATGTCTTCCAAAAACCACCATATTATTATTTTAAAAGTTATTTTATTATTTTATTTAAAAGCCTTTCTGTGAGGCCAGAAATGGTCTCTTATGAAGGAAAGTTATTTTTATTGCTTCCAAAATATTTAAGGAAATTTAGGGAAACTCAGTGGATATATTTATTCCATATTTACGAGTTTCAACACATGGTCATGATCAAAATATTGGGAAAACACCTCCAAAACCATCCCTGCCTATTTCAAGCTTTTGGAATATTTCTATAAGAAATATTCTCAATAAATTCTAGTAAAATTCTAGCATGTCATCTATGATATTATTGACGATATTGCCAAGCTTCAATTCAATCCAAGTTGATTTGGCTCCCCTAATCACTCTAAAACCCTATCTGCTCAGAATCAAATTTGAGCAAACTCTACATAGTGAAGTGTCTCCAATTGTGCTCAAATTTGGTGGGCGTGTTCTAATACTCCAATTAGGCATCCACACCAAGTGGTACACCATGGAGAATAGAGGAACTTGTCCTAAGACCCTCAAAACCCTCTTTGTTGATTTCTGACTTTGGTAAACTTTACATTATAAAGTTTCTCCCATTAACGTCAAACTTTTTCTGCATGCCTTAATGCTCAAATAATGCCCCTACACCAAATATTGGATTTGTGGGAATTTATTTGAATAGGGTTCTAAGCAGAAACCCATTTATGCCCATTTCTCAGGGTTTTCAAGTCTACATTCGAAAACTTCTCCAGCAAATGCCAAATTTGGTGTGCAAGCCTAATTTCATCTATTATTTGATATTGTTAAGTTTCATAGCCATTGGAACCCATCTGGTAGCCTAACCACAGATCAAACACCTTGTGTGCACTCACTAATTTGGCTTATTTTGCCCCTTCCACTTTTACCCTTGAGCTCAATTTTCTACTACAGCCTCACATAGTTGCATTTCAACTCCAGTAACATTCCCATGGCCACTGGTCAATTATTGGAGAAGGTCCCTATGTAACTTTCTCTCATTTTCACCCTTGGCAGCACTATTTTACCTCTCTTCCCATTCTTCTGCTTAACCCAAGGCCCCCAATTCTTTCCAGAGCCTCTCTAGTGTGTCATAGCTTCATTTAAAGCCAAGATATGATATGCTCATGGGGAGAAAATGAGCAGCACCTCCTCAAGTTGATTTCTAGCTGAAATGTGGCTTTGTACAACAAGTACTAGCTACACTTGCTTTCTTGAGCTGAAACTTTGTAGTCTTGTAGTCCTTCTATTAAGAAGACTGCTAGACATGCTTTTCTTCCTGTATCTCTGAAGTTAGAGCCCTATCTTCCCACCTTAAGTTTGCTGTTGCAAACTTAACAACAATCAAACTCATCTCTAACCAACCTCAACTGCTTCCAAACTCCAGAGTCTCCCTCTTGCATGGGTGCCCTACATGCCAGACATGTTTGAGTGGTCTTGTGTGCCCTGTGGACGTGAGTGGCCATGGTGACCACCTCCCTGGCATGCAGAAACGGTGTTCTGCACCTTGTCTTCTTTCTCTAGGGCGTTTCCCACCGTTTCATCATGTCTTAGAGCACCAGAGCATCCCCTTTGACTAGTCCAAGCTCTCCCCGACGCCAGCTTGCCTCCAAAACCTCTGTGGCACACGTGTCTACCCCGTGCCCTCGGAGCTCCAGAGAGCTCCCGAGCTTTCTCATTCTCTCTCCCCTCTTATTCCCTCTTCTCCGAGCCCCTGTGGCTCTGGCCTCTCTTCCCTGCTCCCATGGGCTCCTCCTCAGCACCTCTCCTCCTCCCTGCTCCCTTCCCCTCGCTCCCCTCCTCCTCCTTCCATGGCCGAAGCCCCATCAGAGGCTTCCTCTCGAACCGGCCAACCAGGGGCTTTCCCCCCTCGCCTATAAGCCCCTGGGGGCTCCCGAGACGGCGCCGCCCCTTCCCTCCCTTCCTCCTTCCTCCCTGGTGGCCAGGGGGCGCCCTCTTCCTTGCGGCTAGAGCCGGTTGCGCCGCGGCCAAGGCCGCTCGCCTCGGTGGCTTCCCGACGGGAATGGAACCCCAGGCGGGTGCGGTGTGGCTACCCAAGAGCTCCGGTGGCCGAGCTGCCGAGGATGGGGACCTGTGGCGCTGGGGCCTCGTCGGATCTCCCCTGCCTCCCCACGGCGGGAGGTTGAAGACGACCCTGCAGGTGGCCCCCCCTAGACAACCACTCCAGCCGGCCAGCTGGGGTAAGTGGTCGCGCCCCGTCCAGCGGGCGCTTCCCTCGCGCGGTGGCACCTTTCCTGGAGTGCGCCTCGTGCATAGCCCTTGCTAGTGACCGGAGCCAGTGGGCCGGCCCAAAGGCTTATCTGGCGCTGGTGGCGCAAGATAGCCTCCCCCCCAGAGGCTGAGCCCTTCTCTTTTTCTTTTCTCCAAAACTTATAAAACCCAACATAAATTCATACTAACTCCAAATTGCATGATTCAAATTTCTGCAGGTCCCAAAAATCAAGGCCTATCAATATCTATGCTTTGCACATTTTTCCAAGTACTTTTCCTGTTGTGTTATTTTTCAAATTCCAATCTGGATAATGAAAGCTCCATCTTGCAAAAATCCCATAGGCTTCAAATCAACTCCAATTGGAGTGATTCAAATTTCCAGAGCATTATTATATCATGTACTAATTTTAGAGCCTTGGTCAACATTTTTATCAAGCTCCATTATGTTGCTTATAATAAATAGCTTCCTATAGCTATTTATTCCTCATTAGAAAATTCCTGGTATATTCATTTCAACTCCAAATCTAGTGAAACCACTTCCTAAAATTTTTGAAAATCATTCTCTGTTAAATGGGTGCCTCCACTCATTTTTAATAGAATGATTTCTGTTGGCTTCTTCAATGGTTACCTATATCTCCTTTCATCCATTCAAAATTCTCTGATGATCCAAAACCCCTTGGCAGAGATTCATGTGTTTTTCTTATGACCAGAGAGGTCCAAGAAAAATAAAACGTCTATTTATAGGACACTTTTATTTCTGCTTGAGGTGTGGCTTACTATGGTTGTTTCCGACGATAGTTGACGGTAGACGGAGTATTCGGAGTTGGAGCGGAAGACCTCGAAGACCCCGAGGACTTACGTGAGCAAGGCAATTAACCCTTTGACCATGACTGAGCATATGTTACTTTGCATGTTATAATAGCAAGTATTCCCGTTGCATATGATCATAAGTGCCGGTAATCATTTGATATGATTTTACCGAAAGCTCCTCCGGAGCATTTGCATTGAGCTTGACTCTACCCCTTGAGGGTCATGCTAATACCATGTTGACAAGTAAAAGTAGCAGTGTTCTATCATGAGCATGATGTTGTCATAAAGCAAGAGTTTATGAAAACCCCGTCGGGTGCCACTAATGCCTGAGGGTGATGATGAGTTAGGTGGTCACTTTTGGTGAAGTGATGCACCCGGTATTTGTGTGAGTAAGGTTTCGGAAATGGGATTAGATTTATGATGTGTCGACCATCCCAACCTTACTAGTACGACCACGTTACCCCTTATGGGACGGGGCTATGTTAATTACTCTGGTCGGTGCTAGCAAAGAGCCACATTACTAGTGGCGGGAGTGATTTGTGGTCACTCTCATGATGGAGTCGTGCCGGGTAGGACGACTATGCCATTTTTATGAGTTCCAGTCACACCGTTGGTCCCCGCATGGTCGGTACTGTCAAGAGTTGGTGCTCGTAAGACGTACGGCATGTGGGCTGGGTACCAATTGAGTGGATCTGTTTGTCTAGTATCGTCAGGGGAAAGGCATTGATCGGGTACTTACCTCGGGTATGTGATATACCGCGAGTCGTGGATGACACAGAAGTTTCCCGGATCTCGTGGGTCCAGCGTACTACCTCTGCAGAGTGTAAACTATTCGAATAGCCGTGTCCACGGTCAAGGACAGTTGGGTAATCCTGCTAAAACTATGTCCTGATATTTCCGCATAAACCAAGTGTGCGTGAGTGTGAGTGTGAGTGTGCGTGTGGTGATAAGAAAAGTGTTGCTATTATAGCAATGATATGACCAAGTTTGGTGACGTGGCATATAGGGTGAACCTGGATGGTTCAGCCCTCAACAGATATGTTGATATCTGTAACCCGTTCTTCAAGAGTAATTCTTTAACTTGATGCATATTCCTGATCATTTCCACCAGATGAGTTATACAAAAGATGCATGATATTGTTATCCTTCACTTTCGTTGTTCATATCATGGGCTCTTTGCGAGTACATTCAAAGTACTCATTGGCTTGCCACTGGTTATTTCATTGACCAGGTGTGAGAGAACAAGATATGGTGAAGATTAACTCCATGACGTTCTTGAGAGCTAGGATGCTTCACAGTCAGAATGCTTGTAGGTTAAGGCTGATTGCATGGGTATACGCTTTCAACCAATAATTCCGCTATTGGTCCAGTTTGGTGTGTTGGCCTATAAGGCCCTATATATATGTAAGACTCGACCGAAGTGGTCATTTATTGTATCAAACGGTATGTATGGATGTAAGACTCTTTTATTCGGTATCTGTGTTCGGTGAGCATTGATCTCTGGGATCACTAAGCACGGCGATCTCGACTTGTAAGTCGGGGTCCCCACAATTAATTGGAAGTGATAAAGAAGGAGAGGTTCACATATAAATATATCATCTCTGACACCATCTATGATTGTGAACACTCACCAAACTATTGCATGCCTAGAAGTAGATGTTGGACAAGGAAGACAACGTAATGAATTGTGTTTGCTTGTCTCGAAACAATGTTATGTGATTAGAGATCCCTTAGCATGTGACGATTGCTTCCACCTCATATTAGCCAAAACTCCCGCACCAAGTAGAGATACTACTTGTGCATCCATAAACCTTCAAACCGGTTTTTCCATGAGTGTCCACCATACCTACATATGGATTGAATAACATCCCTCAAGTAAGTTGTCATCGGTGCAAGCAATAAAAATTGCTCTCTAATATGTATGATCTATTAGTGTGTGGAAAATAAGATTTATATGAACCTGTGATGAGGAAGACATAAAAGCGACAGACTGCACAATAAAGTTCTTTATCACAGGGGGCAATATAAAATGACGTTCCTCCGCTCTAAGAGGACACGCATCCAAACCTCAAAAGCGCATGACAACTTCTGCTTCCCTCTGCGAAGGGCCTATCTTGTTCCTTTACATTTTGTCCCTGAAAGAGTCATGGTGATCTTCACCAATTCCTTATTTCGCCTTTATCTTGGCTACCGTCATATGCTTGGGAAAGATCTATATTCATATGTCAACTTGGAGGTAAGTATTCATGAATTATTATTGTTGACATTACCCTTGAGGTAAGCAGTTGGGAGGCAAAACTGTAAGCCCCTATCTTTCTCTATGTAAAGCTGAAACTTTGATCTCATGAGTACCACGTGAGTTGTAGCAATTGTAGAGAACGAAAGAATGACTGAGTATGTGGATTTGCTTTACAAGCTCTTATTTGACTCTTTCTGATGTTGTGATAAATTGCAATTGCTTTAGTGACTAAAGGCTATCAGTTGTTACTTCTCGGTAAGGTTCTCGATCGATGCTTTACTTTGTGAAGGAATTATCACTTTAGCATGAGAGATTATATGTTGGTATTGCTGTTCTGATCTTGATCATGATGCATGCATGTTCGTATCTTGTTTTGTTGACACCTCTCTCCCTAAACAGGTGGACATATTTATTGAGCTCGGCTTTCGCTCGAGGACAAGCGAGGTCTAAGCTTGGGGGAGTTGATACGTCCATTTTGCATCATGTTTTCATGTTGATATTTATCGCTTCTTTGGCTGTTATTTCACTTCACGGTACTATTCTTATGCCTTTTCTCTCTTATTTTGCAAGGTTTACATGAAGAGGGAGAATACTGGCAACTGGAATTTTGGCCTGAAAGTGGAGCAAAGTTGAGATACCTATTCTGCAAAACTCCAAACGCCGTAAAAATCAACGGGGATTTTTTTTCCCGATTTATCAAAAATACTGGGCCGAAGAAGTGCCAGAGGGGCACCAGGGGGTGCCCACAAGCCTGCACGGCGCGGCCACCCCCAGGCCGCGCCATGGGGGCTTGTGGGCAACCCACTGGCCCACCTCTTTTGCTATATGGAGGGTTTCGTCCAGTGTCTCCTCGGGAGCGTTTTTCTTCCTATAAGATTTTGTCCAGGCTTGTCCCTTGCTACAAAAGGTATTGGGCCACTTGCTGCACCGTTGCTACTTTTGTTACTTGTTGCTTGCTACGAATCATCTCACCACACAATCACTTGTTACCGACAATTTCAGTGCTTGCAGATATTTCCTTGTTGAAAACCACTTGTCAGATCCTTCTGCTCCTCGTTTGGTTCGACACTCTTACTTATTGAAAGGACTACAATTGATCCCCTATACTTGTGGGTCATCAGTATACGATTTATCATAGAGATCAAACAGTACCGATGGCTCACGGCCAGCTGAAAATTTGAATCTACGAACAAAAGAGGCAGTGAGAGCAACATACTGTTCACATTTATCGGAGATGAATTCTTCGAGTCCGACATTGTGAACAAGTGCATCAAACTCATCTTTGAAACCTAACTCAATCATAAATTCATTAGAAGGCCATTCACATGGTTGTACCTGCGCGTCCCTAGGTTGGTAAGGATCAGGCTCCCGAATCGCAAGACAGGGACCTCTCTTGCTTGAGGAACCACCATGAAAGTTTCTCCTGAACATCTTCCTTTTCTGAAATTTTCAGTAACCCAAAGGAAAGGTGAACAAGGTTCAACTAAACTTGTAGCAACAACACCCACAAGTGCCTAGAGACCATATTACGCATCAAAACTACTTGGGACCAGCTAGAATCAGCATGCCAAGCTCAAGAACATGGTCACCAAGGCAACAAAAATACGCGGAGTATAAGGCACTAGAGCAAAAACTAATTGGACCAATGGAGGAGTCACTTACGAAGGAGTAATTTCCCCAAAACAGTTCGGAGAATGGTGATTTGAACAAAGAGATCGAAAATCCCAGCAAGAGGAGCAAGAACACGGGTTTGAGCCGCGAAACAATTTTTTCTGGAGGTAGGAGAAGCAGATGAGAGCAAGAATGAGTGGAGGGGGTGCCTGTGGGCCCCACAAGCCTGGGTGGCGCGGCCAGGGGGTGCCCGCGCCCCTAGGGCTTGTGGCCCACTGGTGTGGCCCCCAGATAGACTCTTTGTCCCAGTATTTTTCAAAAAATCCAGAAAAATCATACTTGATTTTCACAGCGTTCGGATAACTTTTGTTTTCGGGGTACTTTTCTACCGGACGCTAAAACAGAAAGCAGGGAAAACTAAACTAAATCTATCTTTTTTTCTAAGCAACCTAAAGTGAAAGCTTGGAACAGAGGTTTGTGACTCCTTGATTCATCCATCTCATGGTCATCAAAAGAAATCCGTCAATGGGGTTGATCAAATCCCCTCGACAAAATTTCTCGAATCGCAGAAGAGAACGTAGAATTTTCGAATAGTCACTAGGTCACCTCAATGGGGATGTGTATCTCCCCAACAAGCAAATCATACTTCATCTTGACACGAGGAATAGGACATTCAAAGCTCCCAATAAGAATTGATGAAGTTTTTTCGATATCATTGATGCAATGTACTCGATATTGTTTCTTCGGAAAGTGCACCGTATGCTCATTACTGTTGACATGTAAAGTGACATTGCCTTTTTTGCAATCTATAACAGCCCCTGAGGTGTTTAAAAAGGGTCTCCCGAGGATGACAGCCATGGCATGGTCCTCGGGAATATCCAAGATAACAAAGTATGTTAAGATAGTGGTGTTAGCAACCACAACAGGCACATCCTCACAAATGCCGATAGGGAAAGATTTGATTTGTCGGCCATTTGCGGAGAGATTTCAGTGGGTGTCAACTTATCCAGTTCAAGTCTACGATAAAGGGAGAGGCATAACACTAACACCGGCTCCAAGGTCGCATAACGCAGTTCTAACATAGTTGCCTTTAATGGAGCAAGGTATAGTGGGCACACCGGGATCACCTAGTTTCTTTGGAGTTCCACCCTTGAAGGTATAGTTATCAAGCATGGCGGAGATCTCAAGATCAGGTATCCTCCTCTTATTAGTCACAATATCTTTCATGTACTTAGCATACAGAGGCATTTTGAGCATATCTGTCAAACACATCTGCAGAAAGACATGTCTGATCATTTCAACGAATCGCTCAAAATCCTCATCATCCTTTTTCTTGTATGGTTTAGGAGGAAAGGGCATGGGTTTCTGAACCCATAGTTCTCTTTCTTTACCATGCTTCCTAGCAGCAAAGTCATTCTTATCATATCTCCTATTCTTAGGCTGTGGGTTAACAAGATCAACAGGTTCAATCTCCACATCCTTATTGTTGCTAGGTTGAGCATCAACATGAACATCACTATTGATATTATCATTAGGCTCATGTTCATCACCAGATTGTGTTTCAGCATCAGAGATAGAGGCATCATTTGGACTCTCAGGTGTAGCAGCAACAGAGTTGCTAGCATGCAGGTTCCTATTATCTTTCTTCTTCTTTCTAGGATGACTAAGTGCATCAGTGCTAACTCCTTGAGAATCTTGTTCAGTTCTCTTCAGATGACCCTCAGGATACAAAGGTTCCTGGGTCATTCTAGCGCCTCTAGTGACGACTCTGACGGAATTGTCATTCAACTCATTAAGCAAGTCATTTTGAGCTTTAAGTACTTGTTCTACCTGAGTAGTAACCATAGAGGCATGCTTACTCACAAGCTTAAGATCATTGACGTTTCTGTCCACACAAGCACTTAAATGACTAAGCGTACGAGCATTCTTTTCCAATTGTCTGCTAACATAATCACTGAAACTTTGTTGTTTGGCAACAAAGTTATCAAATTCATCCAGGCATAAGCTAGCAGGTTTATCAAAAGGAATATCACTCTCATCAAACCTACGTAGAGAATTTACTTCTACTACCTGTATCGGGTTATCGAGACCATGGATCTCTTCGATAGGTCGTAGATTTTTGACATCTTCAGATTTAATGCCTATCTCTCGCATAGATTTCTTGGCTTCTTGCATATCTTCAGGACCAAGGAATAGAATACCTCGTTTCTTCGGAGTTGGCTTAGGAGGTGGTTCGGGAATAGTCCAAGCATTCTCATTGCACAAGATGTTATTCAACAAAATCTCAGCTTGTTCTACAGTTCGTGCCCTAAAAACACAACCGACACAACTATCTAGGTGGTCTTTGGAAGCATCGGTAAGTCCATTATAGAAGATATCAAGTATTTCATTCTTCTCAAGAGGGTGATCAGGCAAAGCATTCAGTAGCTGGATAAGCCTCCCCCAAGCTTGAGGGAGACTCTCTTCTTCAGCTTGAGTAAAGTTGTATATTTCCCGCAAGGCAGCTTGCTTCTTATGGGCAGGGAAATACTTTTCAGAGAAGAAGTAGACCATATCCTGGGGGCTATGCACACAACCAGGAGCAAGAGAAGTGAACCATGTCTTAGCACCATCCTTTAGCGAGAAAGGAAACAACTTGAAGATATAGTAGCGGCGAATCTTTTCCTCACTAGTGAATAGGGTGGCTATATCGTGCAGTTTGGTAAGATGGGCTACAACCGTTTCAGACTCATAACCGTGAAAAGGATCAGATTCGACCAGAGTGATTAACTCAGGGTGGACAGAGAATTCATAATCCTTATCGGTCACAAAGATAGGCGAAGTGGCAAACTTCGGGTCGTATTTCGTCCTAGCGTTCAAAGAATTTTCTTTCCACTTGCACAGTAGTTTCTCAACATCATAGCTATCCTTACATGCAAGAAAATCCTCAGCTATCTCTCCCTCCATAACATAGCGCGCATCAGGCATATCAGGCAATTCAGGCATAGGAGAGCTAGTTCTAGCAGGCAAAATAGCAGGTTCTACTTCAATAGTATCAACTGTTTTAGAAGTATCATCATGTCTAGCAGCAACTCTAGCAATATGTGCATCAAGGGCACCAAGTGGCAAAGCAGTATCAAGCATAGCATCATCAGGCATAGTATCAAGCATAGCATCATCAGGCATAGTATCAAGCATAGCATCATCATGCGTAGTATCAAGCATAACACATCAGGCATAGTATCAAGCATAGCATCATAAGCATCATGGGCAGCAGAAGTAGCATCATCAAGCACATGCGACATATCAAGATTTCTAGCAGGAGGCGAAGTCGCAAACTTACTCATAACTGAAGGTGAATCAAGTGCAGAGCTAGATGGCAGTTCCTTACCTCTCCTCGTAGTGGAAGGCAAGATTTTAGTTCTTGGATCTTTCGGATTCCTCATAGTGACCAGCAGAAGAAAATCCCAAGTGATTCAGAGAATATAGCTGTGCATCCCCGGCAACGGCGCCAGAAAAAGGTCTTGATAACCCACAAGTATAGGGGATCGCAACAGTTTTCGAGGGTAGAGTATTCAACCCAAATTTGTTCGTTCGCCAAAGGAGAAGCGAAAGAATATTCTCAAGTATTAGCAACTGAGTTTGTCAGATTCAACCACACCTGAAAGATTAGTGTGTGCAAGCAAAGTATCAGTAGCAAAGTAGTATGATAGCAATGGTGCTAGAAACGATCTGTTGACGATAGACTATTCCTAACTGTTGTATGAATGGCGGTTGGTTGACGATCTGTTGACGATCGGTTGCACGTAGGCGAGCAACTATTCTTCCCCGACAATAGTGTCGGAAAAGATCTTGCTACAAGTAACAGCGAAGTTGCAAGGAACAACAGTAGCAGAGTAACAGCAGTAGCAACAGTAGTAGCAAAGTGACAGCAGTAGCAACCGTAGCAGCAAAGTGGCAAAATCCCTTTTGTAGCAAGGGACAAGCCTCGACAAAGTAACGTAGCAAGGACCAGTAGTAAAATACTCATAGGCAGTGGATTGGTGATGGATGAGTATTACGGATGTGATTCATCATGTAACAGCTATAACACGGAGATATTTGTGACTAGCTCCCGTTCGTCAATCTAATGTAGGCATGTATTCCATATGTAGTCATACGTGCTTAGGGAAAAGAACTTGCATGACATCTATTGTCCATCCCTCCCGTGGCAGCGGGGTCCTAATGGAAACTACGGGATATTAAAGTTCTGCTTTTAATAAAGAACTTGCATGACATCTATTTTCCTATGCACACGCAAGACCTATCCATGGTGATGATCATCTACGAGAGGGGAGAGTGCATCTACATACCCTTGTAGTTCGCTAGGTGGAAGCATATATAACGCGGTTGATGTAGTCGAACATCTTCGCCATCCAAATCGTAGTCCGTCTCACGATCTCATCACAAACCGTCCCGCGATCCCATCACGATCCATCCCGATCTAGCGCCGAACGGACGACACCTCCACGTTCAACACACATGCAGCTCGATGACAATCTCCGCCTTCTTGATCCAGCAAGAGAGATGAAGAGGTAGCTGAATTATCCGACAGCACGCCGGCGTGGTGATAACCCACAAGTGTAGGGGATCGCAACAGTTTTCGAGGGTAGAGCATTCAACCCAAATTTATTGATTCGACACAAGGGGAAGCGAAAGAATATTCTCAAGTATTAGCAACTGAGTTTGTCAATTTCAACCACACCTGAAAGATTAGTGTCTGCAAGCAAAGTATCAGTAGCAAAGTGGTATGATAGCAACGGTGTCAGAAAAAGATCTGTTGACGACAGACTATTCCTAACTTGTTGTATCAATGGCGCCAGTAAATAGCAAGTGGACGGGGAACTACTTTTCCCCGGCAACTTCTCCAGAAAAGTCTTGCAACAAGTAACAACAAAGTAACAGTAGTAGTGACAGCAGCAGCAAGGAACAACAGTAGTGACAGCAGTAGCAGCAATAGTAGTAACATCAGAGTAACAGCAGTAGCGACAGGAGTAGCAGCAAAGTAACGTAGCAAGGACTAGTAGTAAAAGACTCGTAGGCAGTGGATCGGTGATGGATGAGTATGCCGGATGTGATTTATCATGTAACAACTATAACACAGAGAGATATATAACTAGCTCCCGTTCGTCAATCTAATGTAGGCATGTATTCCGTATGTAGTCATACGTGCTTAGGGAAAAGAACTTGCATGACATCTATTGTCCATCCCTCCCGTGGCAGCGGGGTCCTAATGGAAACTACGGGATATTAAAGTTCTGCTTTTAATAAAGAACCGGACCAACACATTAACACGCGGTAAATACATGAACTCCTCGTACTATGGTCATCTCCGGGAGTGGTTCCGGCTATTGTCACTCCGGGGTTGCCGGGTCATAACACATAGTAGGTGACTACAACTTGCAAGATAGGATCTAAAACACACATATATTGGCGACAACATAATAGGTTCAGATCTGAAATCATGGCACTCGGGCCCTAGTGACAAGCATTAAGCTTAGCCAAGTAGTAGCAACATCAATCTAGAACATAGTGGATACTAGGGATCAATCCCCGTCAAGAACTAACTCGATTACATGATAGATCTCATCCAACTGATCACCGTCCAGCAAGCCTACGATGAGATTACTCACGAACGGTGAAGAGCATCATGGAATTGTCGATGGAGGAAGGTTGATGATGACGATGGCGACGATTTCCCCTCTTCAGAGCCCGAAACGGACTCCCGATCTGCCCTCCAGATGAAGAACAGGATGTGGCGTCACCTCCGTATCGCAAAACGCGATGAAACCTTCTCTCTGATTTTTTTCTGGGTGAGACGGAATAATTAGAGCTGAGTTTGGGGGCGGTGGTGCCACGTGGGCCCCACAAGCCCTCACAGCGTGGCCTAGGGGGGTGGCCGCGGCCTGTGGGCTTGTGGCCCACTGGCATGCCCCCTCCGGTGGATCTTTGCAAAGGTATTTTTCTTTTATTCCAGAAAAAATCTCCGTAAATTTTGAGGACGTTTCGAGAACTTTTATTTCTGCACAAAAGCAACACCATGGCAATTGTGCTGAAAACAGTGTCAGTCCGGGTTAGTTCCATTCAAATCATGCAAATTAGAGTCCAAAACAAGGGCAAAAGAGTTCGGAAAATTAGATACGACGGAGACGTATCAGATAACAAACGATTATTATGAACAAGGAAATATAATAATAACTAATTTATTATTTCCTCTAGGGCATATTTCCAACAGTCTCCCACTTGCACTAGAATCAATAATCTAGTTCACATCACTATGTGATTGTAATGAATCTAACACCCATACAGTTCTGGGGTTCGATCACGTCTTCTTGTGAGAGAGGTTTTAGTCAACTAGTATGAACCTTTCAGATTTGTGTGTGCTTTACAAATCTCTATGTTATCCTGTAGATGCTACTACTACGTGCCATTTAAAATTATTCCAAATGACTGCTCCACTATACGAATCCGCTTCACTCTCTAGAGTTACTCGGATTAGTGTCAAAGCTTGCATCGACGTAACCCTTTAGGACGAACTCTTTAATCACCTCCATAATCGAGAAAAAAAAATCCTTAGTCCACTAGTTACTAAGGATAACTTTGGCCGCTGTTTTAGTGATTCAATCCTGGATCCCCTTTTGTACCCCTTGACAGACTCATGGCAAGGCACATATCAGGTGCGGTACACAGCTTGACATACTTTAGAGCCTACGGCTAAGGCATAGGGGACGACCTTTGTCCTTTCTCTTTCTTCTGCCATGGTCGCGCTTTGAGTCTTTACTCAAATTCACACCTTACGACACAACCAAGAACTCATTCTTTGCTGATCTATTTTAAACTCCTTCAAAAACTTGTCAAGGCATGCATTTCATTGATAGTTCTATTTAGCATTTTGATCTATATCTATAGATCTTGATGCTCAATGTTCAAGTAGATCTATCCAGGTATTCCTTTGAAAACTCCTTTCAAACAACCCTTTATGCTTTACAGAAATTCTACATTACTTCCGATCCACAATATGTTAACCACATATACTTATCAGAAATTCTATAGTGCTCCCACTCACTTCTTTGGAAATACAAGTTTCTCATAAACCTTTATAAACCCAACAACTTTGATCATCTTATCAAAGCGTATATTCCAACTCCGAGATGCTTGCACCAGTCCATAGAAGGATCGCTGGAGCTTGCATACTTGTTAGCCTCCTTAGGATTGACAAAATCTTCTGGTTGTATCACATACAACCTTTCCTCAAGGAAACCATCAAGGAAACAATGTTTTGACATCCTATGTGCAATATTTCATAAATAATGCAACAACTACTAACATTATTCCAACAGACTTTTAGCATCGCTACGAGTGAGAGAGTCTCATCACAGTCAACTATTTGAACTTGTCGGAAACATATTTGCGATAAGTCAAGCTTTTCTTAATGGTGACTTTTCACCATCACCGTCTGTCTTCCTTTTAAAGATCCATTTTTACTTAACAGTCTTACGACCATCAAGTAGTTCTTCAAAGTCTACACTTAGCTTTCATACATGGATCCTCTCTCGGATTTCATGGCCTCCACCCATTTTCCAGAATCCAGGCCCACCATCTCTTCTCCATAGCTCGTAGGTTCATTGTTGTTCAATAACATGACCTCCAAGACATGGTTACTGTACCACATTGTAGTAGTATGCGACCTTGTCGACCTACGAGGTTTGTAGTAACTTGATCCGAAGCTTAATGATCACCATCATCAGTTTCCACTTCAATTGGTGTAGGCGCCACAGGAACAACTTCCTGTGCCCTGCTACACACTGGCTGAAGTGATGGTTCAATAACCTTATCAAGTTCCACCACCCTCCCACTCAATTCTTTCGAGAGAAACCTTTCCTCGAAAAAGGACCCGTTTCTAGAAACAAACACTTTGCTTCTGGATCTGAGACAGGAGATGTACCCAACCTTTTTGGATATCCTATGAAGATGCATTTATCCGCTTTGGGTTCGAGCTTATCAGACTAAAACTTGTTCACATAAGCATCGCAGCCCCAAACTTTTAAGAAACAACAGCTTAGGTTTCTCCAAACCATATTCTATACTGTGTCATCTCAACGGAAATACGCGGTGCCCTATTTAAAGTGAATGCGGTTGTCTCTAATGCATAACCCATAAACGATAGTGGTAATTCGATAAGAGACATCATAGTACACACCATATCAAATGGGGCGCGGCTATGAAGTTTGGACACACCATCACACTATGGTGTTCTAGGTGGCATGAATTGCGAAACAATTTCCACATTGTCTTAACTGTGTACCAAAACTCGCAACTCAGATATTCATCTCTATGATCATATCGTAGATAGTTTATCCTCTTGTCACGATGATCTTGACTCTGAAATAGCTTTGAACTTGTCAATATTTCAGACTTGTGATTCATCAAGTAAATACTCCTGTATCTACTCAAATCGTCAGTGTAGTAAGAACATAACGATATCCACTGTGTGCCTCAGCACTCATTGAACTGCACACAAAAATGTATTACTTCCAACAAGTTACTTTCCTGTTCTATGTGGTATGATTTGCATGTCTCAAGTGATTCAAAATCAAGTGAGTCCAAATGATCCATCTGCATGGAGTTTCTTCATGCGTTTATACCAACAGGTATGGTTTGCATGTCTCAAACGTTTCAAAAATGAGTGAGTACAAAGATCCATCAGCATGGAGTTTCTTCGTGCATTTTACACCAACATGACTCAAGTGGCAGTGCCACAAGTAAGTGGTACTATCATTATTACTTTGTATCTTTTTGGCATCAATATTATGAACATGTGTAGCACTACGATCGAGATTCAATAAACCATTGAAGGTAATTATTCAAGCAAATAGAATAACCATTATTCTCTTCAAATGAATAATCGTATTGCAATATACACGATCAAATCATGTTCATGCTCAACGCAAACACCAAATAACAATTATTTAGGTTTAACACTAATCCCGATGGTATAGGGAGCGTGCGATGTTTTGATCACATCAACCTTGGAGACACTTCCAACACGTATCATCAACTCGCCTTTAGCTAGTCTCTGTTTATTCCGTAGCTTTTATTTCGAGTTACTAGTTACTTAGCAACCAAACCGGTATCTAATACCCTCGTGCTACTAGGAGTACTAGTAAAGTACACATCAATATCATGTATATCAAATACACTTCTGTTGACTTTGCCAGCCTTCTCGTTTACCAAGTATCTAGGGTAGCTCCGCCTCAGTGACCGTTCCCCTCATAACAGAAGCACTTAGTATCGGGTTTGGGTTCAACCTTCGATTTCTTCATTAGAGCAGCAACTGGTTTGTTATTTCATGAAGTATCCCTTCGAGCCCTTACCCTTCCTGAAACTAGTGGTTTTACTAACCATCAACAATTGACGCTTCTACTTGATTTCTAGTTTCGCAGTGTCAAACATTGCGAATCCCTCAAGGATTATCATATCTATCCTTGACGTGTTAGAGTTCATCACGAAGCTCTAGCAGCTTGGTGACAGTGACTTTGGAGAACCATCACTATCTCATCTGGAAGGTTAACTCCCACTTGATTCAAGCGACTGTTGTACTCAGACAATCTGAGCACATGCTCAACGTTGAGATTTTCTCCTTTACTTTGTAGACAAATAATCTTGTCGGAGGTCTCATACCTCTCAACAAGGGCAAGAGCATGAAATCCCAATTTCATCTCTTAGAACATCTCTTATGTTCCGTGACGTTCAAAACGTCTTCAGCGCCTTGCTTCTAAGCCGTTAAGTATTACGCACTGAACTATCACGTAGTCATCAAAAATGTGTATGTCACATGTTCGCAACACCCACAGACGACGCTCGAGGTGCAGCACACCAAGTGGTGCATTAAGGACATAAGCCTTCAGCGCAGGAATGAGGACAATCCTCAGTTTACAGACTCAGTCCGCAAAGTTGCTACTATCATCTTTCAACTAAATTTCTCTAGGAACATATAAAAACAGTAGAGCTACAGTGCAAGCTACAACATAATTCGCAAAGACCTTTTGACTATGTTCATGATAATTAGTTCAATTAATCGTATTACTTAAGAACTCCCACTCAAAAAACACATCCCTCGAGTCATTTGAGTGGTGCATGATCCAAATACAGTAACACAAGTCCGATCATCACGTGAGTTGAGTATAGTTTTAGTGGTAAACATCTCTATGCTAATCATATCAACTATACGATTCATGCTCGAGCTTTTAGTCTCTTGTGTTTCGAGGCCATGTCTGCACATGCTAGGCTCGTCAAGTTTAACCCGAGTGTTCCGCGTGTGCAACTGTTTTGCACCCGTTGTATGTGAACGTTGAGTCTATCACACCCGATCATCACGTGGTGTCTCGAAACGACAAACTATCGCAATGGTGCACAGTCCGGGAGAAGACAATTTCATCCTGAAATTTTAGTGAGGGATCACCTTATAATGCTACCGTCGTTCTAAGCAAGATAAGGTGCATAAAAGGATTAACATCACATGCAATTCATAAGTGACATGATATGGTCATGATCTTGTGCTTCTTGATCTCCATCACCAAAGCACCGGCATGATCTTCTTGTCACCGGCGCCACACCATGATCTCCATCATCGTGCCGCCATCGAGGTTGTCGTACTATCTATTGAAAGGATCGATATGGTTGACTAGAGGGGGGGGTGGGGGTGAATAGGCAACGACCACTTTTTAACTAATCTTAGCAAGTTAGGGTTAGCAACATAAAGGTGCTCTAAAATGTCAACAAGGGGGTGAACCTATATAATGCTACCAACAAAAATAACTAAGACAAGTAAGAGATAGACAACAACAAAAGCATACACAATGTAAAGGTTAGAGATAACCGCAAGTGGAACCAATGAAGACAAGGATGTGTTACCGAAGTTCCTTCCCTTTGACAGGAAGTACGTCTTCGTTGGAGCGGTGTGGAGGTACAATGCTCCCCAATAAGCCCCTAGGGCCACCGTATTCTCCTCACGCCCTCACACAATGCAAGGTATCGTGATTCCACTATAGGTGCCCTTGAAGGCGGCGACCGAACCTTTACAAACAAGGTTGGGGCAAACTCCACACAAAGCTTGGAGGCTCCCAACAAGACCACGGAGCTTCACCATAATGGAATGTGGCTCCGAGGTGACCTCAACCGTCTAGGTTGCTCAAACACCCAAGAGTAACAAGATCCGCAAGGGATTAGTGGGGGGAATCAATTTTCTCTTGGTGGAAGTGTAGATCTAGGCCTTCTCAACCAATCCCTAGGAAATCAACAAGTTTGATTGGCTAGGGAGAGAGATCGGGTACTTTTGAGTTTAGGGAGCAACAATGGAGCTTGGGAGGGTCAAAGGTAGGGTTCTAGAGCTTGAAGAACCCTTTATATAGTGGGGGTAAAATCCAACCGTTTTCCGACTCACAGCCCGAGCCCAGCGGTACTACCGCTGGCGGCAACGATACTACCGCTAGCACTCTAGCGGTACTACCGCTGACTGCAGGGGTACTACCGCTAGCACTCCAGCGGTACTACCGCTGAGCCCATGGTAGTGCAGAGGCACTACCGGGCCAACCACCGCCAAGAAAGTCTTCGCAAAAAGTCCGAAGAAGTACAGCCGGTAGGAAGGTGGTACTAAGTTCCTGGAGCGGTACTACCGCTGATCAGGGGCGGTACTACCACCAGCACAACGGTACTACCACCAACTCTAGCGGTACTACCGCTAGGGCGAGCGGTACTATCGCCAGCTCTAGCGGTACTACCGCTAGGGACATCGGTACTACCGCTAGGAGACCTTTTTGCAAGAGGAGATGAACGAGAGGCGGGAACCGCTCCAAAGTTGCAGGGAATGGGGAAGGAGATAAAGTGTGTGCGTGCAAAATTGATTCCACCCAAACCTTTCCACTACGGATCCCCTCTTAATAGTACGGTGTTCCTACGACTCAAAGAAAGAGAATAATAGAGGACACCGTGCTTCTGTTCCATGGAGGGTGCCGAAATGTCTTGTGCCGTTGACATGTGTTATCTGAAAGCTTAATGCACACGATTGGTCCTTTACGGTACTGTCATCAATCACCAAAATTACTTAGGCATGAATATGCCCTAACATCTATGATATTACTACTAAAGCTACAACCTAGCAATATAGTAAACGCATGTGCAAACACAAATTTTAGTTTAAAGACAACCATATGGCTCCTGCCGGTTGCCGTAGCATCGACGTGCAAGTCGATATTAACTATTAAAAAATGATCATCTCATATATCCAATATATCACATCATGTCATTGGCCATATCATATCACAAGCATACCCTGCAAAAACAAGTTAGACGTCTTCTAATTTGTTGTTGCATGTTTTACGTGGCTGCTATGGGTATCTAGTATGATCGCATCTTACTTACTCAAAAACCACAACAGAGATGTGCAAATTGCTATTTAACCTCTCTCCAAGGACCGCCTCGGTCAAATCCAATTCAACTAAAGTTGAAGAAACCGACACCCGCCAGTTATCTTTATGCAAAGAGTTGCATGTTGGTCGATGAAACCAGTCTCTCGTAAGCGTACGAGTAATGTCGGTCCGGGCCGCTTCAATCCAACAATACCGCCGAATCAAGAAAAGACTAAGGAGGGCAGCAAAGCGAACAACAATGCCCACAAAAACTTTTGTGTTCTACTCGAGATAACATCTACGCATGAGCCTAGCTCATGATGCCACTGTTGGGGAATGTTGCATGGGAAACAAAAAATTTCCTACGCACACGAAGACATATCATTGTGATGTTCATCTACGAGAGGGAGATCGGATCCACATACCCTTGTAGATCACTAAGCGAGAAGCATTAAGAAACGCGGTTTATGTAGTGGTACAGCTTCGTGATTCAAATCACCGTCGTCCCACGATCCGTCCCACGATCTAGCGCTGAACGGACGACACCTCCGTGTTCAACACACGTAGAGCTCGATTACGATCTCGGCCTTCTTGATCCAGCAAGAGAGACGGAGAAGTAGATGAGTTCTCCGGCAGCGTGATGGCGCGCCGGTGGTGGTGATGATCTACTCCTGCAGGGCTCCGCCCGAGGTCCGCAGAAATCCGATCTAGAGGAAGAACTGCGTGGTATAGGTTTGAGTTGCACGTGGCAAAAGTTGTGTCTCAAAAGCCCTAAAACCACTAATATATATAGGAGGAGGGGAGGGGCTAGCCTTGAGGCTCAAGGGAGCCTCAAGGGTGCCGACCAAGGAGGAGGAGGTGGACTCCCACCCCAATTCGGTTTGGGGGAAGTAGTCCACTCCTTCCTTCCCACCTCCCTCTTTCCTTGTTTTTCGTTTTCCTTTCGATTTTTCTTCTTGTGGCGCCATAGCTCACTTGGGCTGGCCTCACCAACCCACTAAGGGATGGTGCGCCACCCTAGTGCTATTGGGATCACTCCCGGGTGGGTGGGCCCCTCTTGGTGAATACCCAGAACCCATTCGTCACTCCCGGTACAGTGCTGGTAATGTCCGAAATCTTTCCGGTGACCAAATGAAACCATCCTATATATCAATATTCGTTTCCGGACCATTCTGGAAACCCTCGTGACATCCGTGATATCATCCGGGACTCCGAACAACCTTCGGTCACCAACACATATAACTCAACTATACTAAAACGTCACCGAACCTTAAGTGTGCAGACCCTGCGGGTTCGAGAACTATGCAGACATGACCTGAGACACTCCTTGGTCAATATCCAATAGGGGGACCTGGATGTCCATATTGGATCCTACATATTCTACGAATATCTCTATCGGTTGAACCTATATGTCAAGGGTTCATATAATCCCGTATACTATTCCCTTTGTCCTTCGTATGTTACTTGCCCGAGATTCGATCGTCGGTATCTCTATACCTAGTTCAATCTCGTTTCCGGTAAGTCTCTTTACTCGTTCCGTAATACAAGATCCCGTAACTAACTCCTTTAGTCACATTGCTTGCAAGGCTTGTTGTGATGTTGTATTACCGAGTGGGCCCCAAGATACCTCTCCATCACACGGAGTGACAAATCCCAGTCTTGATGCATGCCAACCTAACAGACACATTTGGAGATACCTGTAGAGCACCTTTGTATTCACCCAGTTACGTTGCGACGTTTGATAACCCACAAGTTATTCCTCCGGTGTCCGGGAGTTGCATGATCTCATGGTCATAGGAACAGATACATTGACATGCAGAAAACAGTAGCAATAAACTTACACGATCATATGCTACATTTATAGTTTGGGTCTTGCCCATCACATCATTCTCCCAATGATGTGATCCCGTTATCAAGTGACAACACTTGTCTATGGTCAGGAAACCTTGACCATCTTTGATCAACGAACTAGTCAACTAGAGGCTCACTAGGGACAATGTGTTGTCTATGTATCCACACATGTATTTGAGTTTCCAATCAATACAATTCTAGCATGGATAATAAACGATTATTATGAAGAAGGAAATATAATAATAATTAATTTATTATTGCCTCTAGGGCATATTTCCAACACACAACCCCAAGGAGATGAACTTGGTCTTATCAGACCGATACGCTCTTGCTCATCAAGCTGCTTCTTCAACTCTTTTAGCTCCTCGGGACCAAGTTTATACTGCCGCTTGTAGACTGGTTCAGTTCCCGGTTCAAGCTCAATTACGAACTCCACTGCCCGGTGCGGAGGCATTCCTGGCAGGTCTTCTGGAAAGACATCTTCGTATTCACACACCACCAGAACTTGAGAAATTGGAGAGATCTCACCCTTCTCATTCAGGGAAACCAGACGGATCGTGTCATCGCGAGCCGCGAAGATAATCACGTCCTTCGAAGGATGAGTCAGATTGACTTCTTTTGCTTCACAATCAATATACGCCTTGTTCATTGCCAGCCAATCCATCCCAAGGATCAAATCAATATCAGACTGGCCAACGACAATTGGAGAAACCAGAAAAGAGTAGCTTCCCATCTTGATAGAGACATCAGGAACGACCTTGTTGGCGCTCATGAGAGAGCCGGGTGAAACAACACGCAAGGCTTAGCTCAAATACTCAGAATCAAAATCATGCTCAAAGAAGAACATTCTAGACATGAATGAATGAGATGCACCAGAATCAAACAAAACCTTCGCACGAATAGCATTAACCAAGAGATTACCCATGATCACGTCTGAGGAGTTTTCTGCTTCAGCTGCATTCACCATATTGACCCTTGTAGACTTGGGATTGAACTTCACCATTGCATTGCATGGAGGCTTGACTGGAGGAGGAGGCGGAAGACGCTGCTGAGTGGTGCACTTGTTAGAGTAATGGCCCTTCTGCTCACACTTGTGACAAGTCACCTCTGACAGCCGACGGAATTGCACTTGAGGATTCCCTTGCTTCTTCTGCTGCTGAAATCTCTGTTGGAAAGCTGGGTTGGGTGGGTGGGAAGAACCATGACCACCAGACTACTTGAACTGCTAAATCTGCCGTGGAGGAGGAGACACCCAATATTTCTGTTGCTTCTGAACCACCTGAGTTGAGGACGAGGAACTGGAATCTCTGAAACGATTCCTTGAGTTCTCCACTTTTAGCAAAGCCACCTTAGCCCTGAGAGCCAAATTGTAGAACTGGTCGAACTCGAGAGGCTCGTGCAAGGCAAGGGCCAGCTGCAATTCTTCATTCAGACCACCTCTGAACTGATAAATCTTGCTCTTCTGATCTGGGATGTGCTGTTTAGCATAACGAGCGAGCTCTTGGAACTCCACATTGTACTTGTACATAGATGAACGTCCTTGCTTTAAGAGCCTGAATTTCTCACGCATCTCTTCCACGAAACTTGCTGGAATATAGTGAGTCCTCAAATCCCTACAGAAATCATCCCAGTTGATCGTTCTGTCACCTCTGGAATCCTTCAATTGTTGCCACCACTCTGCTACCTAGCCCTTGAGCTAAAAAGTTGGAAACTTTACAAAGTCCTCTGGTCGCGCATTACTGCACTTGAAGTGCTTGTTCAGGTCATGAATCCAGTCATCTGCATCGAATGGCTGGTCACAGGAAGTGAAGGACTTCGGGTGGTTCACCAGGAATTGATTCAGAGTTGCAAACTGCTCTCCACCATTGTTGAAATTGCCCTGCTGCTTTTGGTTCCTCTCTTGCAACAACTGAAGCAACATCTTAGTGTTTGCATTGGTTGCCGTCATTACAACTTGCCATGCCTCTAGAGGAGGAGGAGGTGGTGGAGGGGGTGGTGGAGGGTCAACACTCTCATGACCTGGATTCTGGCGAGTTGGTGGAGCCATCGTGGAGACGGACAACAATGTTAGACGAGAGATGAAAATTCAAAGATTAAGCTGATTCAATGGACAGAAATATCTCAATAAGAATACTTAGCAATTGCACTCGAACTATAATTAGTAAGAATGCTTCGTCAAAATAATCGTCGACAACATCTGATTCAAACCCACTTGTAAATCAAGTATGAGCTAGGATTGCTCGGAACAAATGTATGACAGAGATTCCATCCGATATTTTTGTGGATAGGATCACAAGGGCTCTATCCTACAGTAGCCATCATGTATAAGGCAGTGCACACGACATATGAAGCATCCCCGAGTCATAGCAAGCTACAAGGACTCTTTAAGACACAACGAGAACCACTCTAAGACAACTATGAACAAACGAATCCACTAAATGCCAAACCCCAACCTCACATCATGCATCCGTTGGAAGATTGTCCTATAAGTAACTACTTGAATTCCCACCTAAGAACTCCCGAAATTTCTGGTCATGCAATCTGGTCCACGGATACAAGGAGTAATATATCACTTAACTCCTATACTAACCCGTCCAGTGTATGACATCCGTCAACACATAACCAGAGATTTCGGAAACTCATCTAACTCAGATCCTCGTAATCACAACGATACCAAGTATGGAAGTACCCCCGAACTCTCTGCACCAGTACTGGGGATGCCGAGGTTATCTCGCCACTACTCATATTGAAGCGATTTCGAACATCCTGTGTCCCGAGATACTAAGAAATCTGAATGATAACGATGTGCTCAAGAATCCCCTAGAGCTCAACTCCCCGGAATAAAATCAACACAACAGGAGGCACCAAGACAGAACTCCTGACATCGGTATCATATAGATTCCAAAATATCCGCGTGATCCTAAATTTTTTTGGAGCGAGAAGAGGAGCAGAATTGAAATTTCCTAAGTCGTGAACCTCACCAGAGTATAGAAGAGGAGAAAAAGAAACCTACTCTCCGATATAACTAAGACTCAAAATAGTTTTTGCTAGATTTGACTCAGCCAAGTTCGATCAATCAAAGGTTCCTATGGTCATAAGGCTCTGATTACCAACTTGTAATGACTAAGATGCGACACTTTCCTTATTTGGGGGCGAGGCCTCAAAAGGGGAAAGGGTCGCATCTAAGCGTATCGCAAGAAGGATAACATAGCCATTACATAAATAGAGAGATGAGTATAAGATTCGGCTTACACTCGCCACATGCTAGATTACAGTCCACACAAGCATTCATCATTCATACATAAGACAGGGTCCGACTATAGAGAAGATAAATGACAAAATAATGCTATCCCACCTTGCTAGTCCCACGATCACAACCAAGCGCCTCTAATCCTCGGGATACGTCTGTTGGGGAAAGTAGTAGTAATTCAAAATTTTCCTACGTTATCCAAGGATCTATCTAGGAGAAACCAGCAACGAGCAATGGGGTAGAGCATCTTCATGCCTTTGAAGATCGCTAAGCGGAAGCGTTACAAGAACGCGGTTGATGGAGTCATACTCGTAGTGATTCAGACCGCGGAAGATTCCGATCTAAGCGCCGAACAACGGCGCCTCCGCGTTCAACACACGTGCAGCTCGGTGACTTCTCCTACGCCTTGATCCAGCAAGGAGAGAGGAGAGGTTGAGGGAGAGCTCCAGCAGCACGATGACGTGGTGACGGTGGAGCTGCGTGGTACTCTGGCGGGGCTTCGCCAAGCGCTACGGAGGACGAGGAGGAGAGGTAGGGCTGCGCCGAGGGAAAGAGAGAGGCAATTGCATGTTTGCAGCCCTCAAACCCATGGGTTTATATAGGAGGAGAGGGAGGAGGGTGCGCCACCCCTAGGGTTTCCCTAGGTGGTGTGGCAGCCCTTGATGGGAGGGGTTATGGCCCAAAGTGGAGGAGGAGGTGACGCCCTAGGGTGGCTTGCCATCAAAGGCAGCCCCACGCCTAGGGTTTGCCCTCCCTCTCCCTCTTGTGCGCCTTGGGCCCAAGATGGGTGGCGCACCAGTCTACCTAGGGGATGGTTCCCATCTACTCTTGGCCCATATACCCCTTCGGGGCTGGTGGCCCTTCCGGTGGACCCGTGGAACCCTTCCGGTGGTCCCGGTACATTACCGGTGATTCCCGAAACACTTCCGGCGATCAAATGCTCACTTCCTATATATGAATCTTTACCTCCGGACCATTTCAGACCTCCTCGTGACGTCCAGGATCTCATCCGGGACTCTGAACAACCTTCTATAACCACATACTATTCCCATTACAACCCTAGCATCATCGAACCTAAAGCGTGTAGACCCTACGGGTTCGGGAACCATGCAGACATGACCGAGACACCTATCTGGTCAATAACCAATAGTGGGGTCTGGATATCCATGTTGGTTCCCGCATGTTCCACTATGGTCTCATCGGATGAATCACGATGTCGGGGATTCAATCTATCCCGTATGTAATTCCCTTTGTCTACCGGTATGACACTTACCCGAGATTCGATCGTCGGTATCCCTATAGCTTGTTCAATCTCGTTGCCGGCAAGTGATGTTTGCTATGTACCCCTGGCAATTGTGCCAGAAATACTCCTACTACGGCACGTTGGTATTCCCTCAAAGCGGAAAAGGTGATGTAGCACATCGATGGTAAGTATTTCCCTCAGTTTGAGAACCAAGGTATCAATCCGGCGGAAGAGTATCTCACTAACCTGCACAAACACAAAAGCTTGCACCCAACACAATGAAGGGTTGTTAATCCCTTATAGACTGTTTGCCAAATGAGAACTGAAAGTAACAAAGTAACAAAGCAAAGTAAAAGCGGAGTTGTAAATGATGGATGTGAATAGACCCGGGGGCCGTAGTGTTTACTAGTGGCTTCTCTCATGAAAGCAAGTAGACGGTGGGTGAACAAATTACTGCCGAGCAATTGATAGAACTGTGCAGAGTCGTGACGATATCTATGCAATGATTATTTCTATAGGCATCACATCCGAAACAAGTAGACCGGTACTTTCTGCATCTACTGCTATTACTCCACACGTCGACCGCTATCCAGCATGCATCTAGTGTATTAAGTCCATAAGAATAGAGTAACGCCTTAAGAAAGATGACATGATGTAGAGGGATAATATCAAACCAATGATAAAAACCCCATCTTTTTACCCTTGATGGCAACTGCTTGATGTGTGCCTTGCTTCCCCTACTGTCACTGGGAAAGGTCACCACATGGCAGAACCCAAAACCAAGCACTTCTCCCATTGCAAGAATCATAGATCTAGTTGGCCAAACAAAACCCAAGACTTGGAGAGACTTACAAGGATATCAAATCATGCATATAATAAATCAGCAAAGACTCAAATATATGTCATAGATAAGCTGATCACAAGTCCACAATTCATCGGATCTCGACAAACACACCGCCAAAGAAGATTACATCGGATAGATCTCCATGAAGATCATGGAGAACTTTGTATTGAAGATCCAAGAGAGAGAAGAAGCCATCTAGCTACTAACTACGGACCCGTAGGTCTGAAGTGAACTACTCATGAGTCATTGGAGGGGCGGTGATGATGATGAAGAAGCCCTCCACCTCCAAAGTCCCCTCCGGCAGGGCGTCGGGAAGGGTCTCTAGATGAGATCTCGCAGAAACGGAAGCTTGCGGCGACGGAAAAGTATTTTCGAGGCTCCCTTGATTTTTTGCGAAATATTTGGGAATATATAGGCGCAAAACCTAGGTCAGGAGGCGGCCACGGAAGCCACAAGCTTGCCCACCGCCGCCCCCTGGTGGCGGAATGGGCCCTTGTGGGCTCCCTGGGGCCCACCTGGCCTGGCCCAAAGGTTCCCTGATCTTCTTTCGTTCGGGAAAAAAATCATTTCGGCGATTTTATTCCGTTTGGACTCCGTTCCAAAATCAGATCTGAAAAGAGTTAAAAACACGGAAAAACAGGAACTGGCACTTGGCACTGAATCAATAAGTTAGTTCCCAAAAAGATATAAAAAAGGTACATAAAACATACAAAGAAGACAAGATAAGAGCGTGAAACCATCAAAAATTATAGATACATTTGATAGGTATCAGCAAGTCTCTTTACTCGTTCCGTAACACATCATCCCGTGACTAACTCTTTAGTCACATCGAGCTCAGTATGATGATGCATTACCGAGCAGGCCCAGAGATACCTCTCCATCACACGGAGTGACAAATCCCAGTCTCTATTCGTACCAACCCAACAGACACTTTGGAGATACCTGCAGTGCACCTTTATAACCACCCAGTTACATTGTGACATTTGATACAGCCAAAGCACTCCTACGGTATCCGCGGGTTGCACAATCTCATGGTCTAAGGAAATGATACTTGACATTAGAAAAGCTTTAACAGACGAACAATACGATCTAGTGCTATGCTTAGGATTGGGTCTTGTCCATCACATCATTCTCCTAATGATGTGATCCCGTTATCAATGACATCCAATACCCATGATCAGGAAACCATGATCATCTATTGATCAATGAGCTAGCCAGCTAGAGGCTCACAAGGGACACATTGTGATCTATGTATTCACACATGTATTACGGTTTCCGATTAATACAATTATAGCATGAATAATAGACAATTATCATGAACTAGGAAATATAATAATAACCATTTTATTATTGCCACTAGGGCATATTTCAAACAGTCATGTACAGTCTGCCACTGTCTTCGTCGAACTCCCACCTCAGTTGGGTATCCTTAGGAACGTCTTCATCTGGAGTACCTGTACCTGTGGGTGTTTGTAGTAACTCTGAGCCATGAGGACTCAACAATATCATGACCTTGGTATCGAGTCTAACTGCGTTAATAGGTGAGGTAGGGTTAAGTGTTTGAGTTTGGATCATCCTAAGCATATATGGTGGCTAACTTACGAAGAACATAAATAAGTTATGGTGGTCTACGTAAGACAGTCGAGACCTAAGAATGATCACTAAGTGATCCTGAACACCTACTTACGACATTCATAACCCCACTGTGTTCTCGAACAGAGAAGGAGTTTTGAAAGAAACAATCACGGTTACGCACACAGTTGGCGGGTTTTATTTAAGTTACTTTAAGTTGACTAGAACCGGATGTTAACAAAAATATCCATGTTTGCCACATAATCGCGAGCACGACTTTCTGAAAGATTTAAACCTGCACGGGTGCTCGAACTAGTCCTTCACAAATTACCACAGGCCGCATAGTAATCCTCAACCACGAAACTCGCGGTCTCGTAGGATTCCTTAGAGGAAAACCTCAACTGTGAGAAGACCCAAAGTCTCACCGGAATCCCAATACGCATGATATATCGCTAAGGTAAGACAAGTCAAGCAAGACCTCCCAACGTGTCGACAAACCCGATAGAAGCCGTGTATCTCGTTCTCAGGACACGACAGATAAGCTACACGTACGGTGGCATGATAGAAATCACCCAAATTGTCCTGAGTTGGCCCCGTACAGTGCTCTAGTTTGGACCAACACTCATGAGGAGCAATGGCCCGGGGGTTGGTTAGATTGCTTGGGGTAGATATTCCCTATCCTTTTTTATTATTAAGTTGTTAGCAGATTAACACCAAAGTTGGGTCTTGCCAGACAAGCCTTAACACTAAACGATTTACCAAGGGAGTCCCCATAACAACCCCGAACGTGTTAGGAGCGCTCAGTTATGGAATAAAACACCGGCAGCCAAAACTAAGGTGGCAACAACGCAACAAATCACCCAGCAAAAGGCTAGGGCTTGTGCTATTTACCAAGTATATAGGTGCACTAATTAAATAACATTAAGTAAGATGATATGAAATTGACCATGTTATCACATGGACCAACTGACACCTGCAACTAGCAACGCTATGAAATTAGTGGTTGAGCAAGCCTAACGTAGTCAAACAATATTTGCTAGGAGGGGACGTGTTTGAGGTTTCATGGCAATGTTTGATGGCCTATATATCATGTGGTAGGCAGCGGAGATGTAACGATAGAAACGAATCAATAGGCAAAACAAAGGTAGAAACGGTCTCAAGGTCACGATCATGCTATTGGGGACTCGAACCACTTCCCTGCTGCGAAAGAGTTGGCTCTGTGCCACTGCGCTAACGAGGTACCGCTCATCTAATAGTGCAACACGCAAGGTAACCCTGCTGTGAAAACTGCCACGCGAAAAATACCAAAACCCAAAAGGGGCGCTGGGTCTCAAACCCACGACCTCAGGATCGCTGCACTCGCAATAGACCAGTCGAGGTACGAAGGGGATTCTGCCCAGAGAGGGGCTCCACGTTAGATGATAGCACACTAGGTGTCCTCTCTATGAAAGGAGAGGAGCCCCGACGACGTGCTGCCGCTCTATGATCTTCAGCCGCTGCTGCTGCGCTACGAACTGCTGTTGCTGCTGCCTACCGAGCTGCTGATGCACTACGAACTGTCGCTGTTGCTGCCTGCTGAGCCGCTGTTGCACTATGAACTGCTGCTGCTCCTTTACAACATACTGCTGCTGGTACTATGCACAAAACTACTGCTGCTACAAGCTACTACGTGCCGATGCAACTCCGGCAGGGCTTCAGACACGCGCAACGACGACGGTTACTAACGGAGAGGGGAGCGGAGGAGAGCGGACTGCGCTCACCTAGGGTTCAGAGGGGAAGCGGAGAGGAACAACATGACGTCGAGTTGTGGGAGGAGCTCGCCGGAGAGGAAGAAGACTGCCGACCATCATGGACGTCGAGGGAGGAGATCTTGGCGCCGATCTTCGCAAAAATGGAACCCCGCGTTTGCCCTCCTGCTTCTGGCAGGGTCGGGGAGGAGGGAGTCGTGACCCTACGCCGGCGACGAGCTCGAGCAGGCTTCGGCCATGGCTATGGTGGTACTCTGGGGCCTCGTGCTGACGGTGCTAGGAGGGGAGAGGAGGAGGAAAATGGATGGAGGAGGAACCCTAGACGCGGGGCATGGACAAATAGGCCGAAGGAGGAGCCCTGCTGGCCGTCTCATGGAGGAGGAGGTGATTTGGTGGTGTCTATGGATTCGTACGCGACTGACGTCGATGGAGGAAGGAGACAGTTGCGATGGTGGGCTCTAGGCCGAACTAACAGGTCTGGGCCTCACTAAACTACTCACTCTCTCTGGTTAAGACAAAACCCCTTGCAAAAAGAAATACTTAGTTTTTTTAAAAGCCAACGGCCAAAATAAAATGAGTAAAACAGAAATAAAATATATTTGGGTTCCTAAATATCATGTTCCAATTTATAAAATAAAATGGGCATTTTTGAATAATAAAAATAAATACCTTTTATTTTAAAATGAGGCTGTGTTTTGAATAAAATAAAAACAAAAAATAAAAGGAAACCAGTGGGTTTGCCTCCACATTTAATAAGAAGATTTTTAGGAAAAGATGAACATTTTTATTGGGGCAAATCAGAAACTTAAAATGTGTCTCACAAGAAATAAGAGAAGGGTTTTTTCCCATGGTGCATACTAGTGGGTTTTGAAATGCACTTGTTGCACCCCCCATCTCAACAAAAACAAAGCACAATGGTGAGCGGAGTCCTCCAAGTAAACTTGTGTGAGTAGAGCAAACGGAGAGGAACATCAGACAACGCCAAAGCCCAATGACGATGGACCGTGCCTACATCTACCCAAGAAGGTGGACATAAAAATGGGTCACTACTCTCCATATCCAGAGGGGACCACTGCCCCTCGCTTTGGCTCGAAAGGCGCCGAACTGCTAGAAGATGGAATTGCTCACCCTAGAGCAAGGGTTGGCCACGTTTCGTCCATCAATGGAGATACTCAGCCCGATATGCCGCTACACGAAGGAAACCAGACGAATATCCACACCAAGGCTCACTAAAACAAACATAAAGAGGAAACCTGCAAAGGAAGTTATCACTAAGCAAACATAATAGACAAAATAGATGGAGCAGCTGTAATGGAATCAACTCAGGTCCACTAGAATCGGCTCCATGTTCATGTTGTTGCATCATGCTGTTGCTATCAGTAGAGATAATTCCTACCCCCTCCCTGACCAAGGCAATTACGCCAAGCAAGCAGATACAGACCGACGAACATATCAAAGGAATGCAGAGCTACATTGATTCAAACTTCAAAGACAAAGCACCATGCTCAATCTCCCTCACAGATGACGCAACAGACCCACTAGCCAACTCGCAAACCCAAATGCACACTCTCACCTTGCCCAAGACGACACCTTATGGAAGGAGGCGGTGTCAGGGTCGAGCCCCCCTGTTTCCCTGTGCCGGATACACCGTCGATGGCTGATGGGTGATCTAACGGTGGAGGAGCCATGATACCGCTTCGGGTTAAGAGCGAAGGGAGTCGTCGATCTAGAATCCAACGTCAACGCGAGCTGCCCGCGTCGCTGTTGCCTTTTCGACAACTCCACTACGCCAGTTTCTTTACTTTACTCGCTTTTAGCTCGGATAGCTTATTTAAGCCCCGATCCCAGCCCTAAGAGGCATGTAATAGATGACTATCTTCGAACCCTAGCCGCCGGTGGCGTGCTGAACCCAGTTTTCCCGAAACCCAAGCAATATATCCACCCTTCGGCCTACGATTTGCTTGTGATTTCGCTTGCTGATGCATGATCGGCTGTTATTCAGTAGTCTGTTCCTGACAATTGGTTTTAGAGTCTAGTCGATTCTCAGTAGGTGTGGTTGAAGGAAGAAGAGGAGAAGGAGAAAGAAGCAAGATGCAGATCGGGAAAAGCTTGGATCCAAGGTTGAGGTAAGAAAATCGACACCCACCACCCTCCCCTGTTTTGGTAGCGCCATGGCAGAGCAAGCTGCTTCTCTGGCAACGGCTGATATGCAGCTAACATCTTTGGAGCTGGATATTAAGGCCATCCAGATCAATAGAGAGGAAGATAGGAAGAGTTTCAGGATTCCTGCACCATGGTGAACAAAAACTTTGCTACTATGCAAAGTAATTTCGATAAGATACAGGAAAACTTCAGACGGCTGTTGGTACAGCCTGGATTTGATGAGGGCCAAGTGGAGCGCTCTGAGCAGGGCAGTGCTCAGATGAAGGGTGAGGAAGCACTCTCTCCTGTGATTCCACCAGGTAGGCCCAAGCAGTTGGTTCATATCACTCCAGCATCTGTGCAGGGGCAGGACAAAGAGGCATCGGTGGTTGTTGGCTTTGCTGTGTTAGGAGATCACACTGGAAAAGAGGTCAATTTGGATGGTACAAGCAAGCTGCCTTACATGCACCCCAATTTCACTAGTAATAGGCAGGAAGGAATTAACCCAATGGGTCATCAGCATCAAGTGAACATTCCTATAGTGGAGATGGGAACCATGGAGGAGTGGCCTGATGGTCAAAGGCAAATAATTTATTCTCCTATGGAGGGAAGAAGGCCTGTGCTGACAGTTAAGCCTGCCAAGTTGAATATTTCTGAATTTGGTGGACAGGATCTCGAGGCTTGGATTCAAAACTTGGATCATTATTTTGCTGCTCCTAGAACTCCTATTGAGCACATGACTGAGTTGGCAGTATCTTATTTGCATGGACCAACTATTCAATGGTGGAGAGGCACTGGGTATGCTCCTGCTAATGTGCCTTGGCATAAATTCTGTTCTTATCTGTCATAAAGGTTTGCTGTGGATTCTTCTTGTGATATTGTTAGTTCCTTTCATGCTGTCCATCAGACTAGTACATTATCTGCTTATGTGGAACAATTTGAGCAGCTCATAAATGTTATGAGGAGAGAAAATCCTGGTATTCCTGATAGTTACTATGTAACTAGTTTTGTGGCTGGACTCAACACTTATATCAAGAGCCATGTGGAATGCTTTAAACCCAAAGATATGCAAACTGCAATCTGGTATGCAAGAAGAATGGAGAAAGCACAACCACCAGTAGTGGCGGGACACTCTAAGACTTATGTGCCACAGCCTAGAAGACGGGTCACTTTTGATCAGCCTAAAGTGGAGGGCAATAGTGCAGTGCAGAACAGAAATACTATAATTCAACAAGCCAAGCAAAATCAAGTTTGCTATAAATGCAGAGAACCTTGGGTTCCTGGTCATAGAGAGGTGTGTAAAATGAGCCAAAAAGCTCAAATTCAGGCTTTGCAAACAGTGGAAGAAGGAATGCGTGAAACCATTTTTGTTACTAATTTTGCTGACCCTGATCTAGAGAACATAGATCAGCTCCCCGAGGATGCAATTCTCCAGGTTTCTATGCAGGCTGCTATGGGAATTGGAGTAGTGAAGAACACTTTTATTTTGACAGTGAAGGTGGGCAACATTTCTGCTACAGCTTTGGTTGATAGTGGTAGCACATCTACCTTTGTATCCCGTGAGGTGGCAGCCAAAATGAAAGTTCAGCTCAAACCCACTACCAAAGTAAGAGTAGCTGTAGCAAGTGGAGAAGTGTTGTGGAGTGAGTTTATACTGCCAAATTGTCCTTATGAAATACAGAACATGAAATTTAATGACAGTTTCAGAGTTCTCCAGCTCAAGGGATATGACATGATACTAGGTGTAGACTGGCTCAAGAAATACAGTCCTATACACATGGATTTCATCAAAATGGAAATGAAGGTGTCAGTGGGACAGGATCACATAATCACCTTTCAAGATGAAACAGTTCCAAGGGCTCAACCTGAAGAAACTAAGGATAAAGCTCATACATTGATGGAGCAAGCAGTGTGTGGGTTTGTTTTATTTACTGGTTGTGTTGTGGACATAGCATCTGTTGCTAAGGAATTACCAGTGGAATTACAAGATTTGCTGCAGGACTATGAGCAGCTGTTTCAAGAACCTATTGATCTGCCTCCTAGTAGGCCTTGTGATCATAGGATCCCACTTGTGGATGGAGCTAAAGTAGTAAACCAGAGGCCTTACATAATGCCCCATCACCAGAAGGAAATATAGGAGAAAATCATCAAGGAGCTGTTAAAGTGTGGGTAATCAGACCTAGCACTAGCCCATTTTCATCCCCTATTTTACTGGTAAAGAAGAAAGATGGCTCTTGGAGGTTATGTACTGATTACAGGAAACTGAATGCAATCACTATAAAAAACAAATACCCTATTCCAATAGTTGAGGATTTGTTGGATCAGTTAAAAGGAGCTAAGTTCTTTTCCAAGACAGATCTCAGAAATGGATATCACCAGATAAGAATGGTAGAAGAGGACATACACAAGACTGCTTTTGTTACTCACATGGGCTTATTTGAATATCTAGTGATGCCATTTGGTTTAACTAATGGACCTCCTAGTTTTCAAGCATTGATGAATTTGCTGTTTGGAATGTTGAAGTTTGTGGTTGCATTCTTTGATGACATTTTGGTGTTTAGCTCCTCATTGACTGAACACAGAGAGCATCTCACGCAAGTGTTCAACATTCTGCAAGAAAACAAGTTGTATGCTAGACTAGAAAAGTGCTCTTTTGGACAAACTGAAGTGGAGTACTTGGGCCACATCATTAACCAGGAAGGAGTAGCTACTGATCCTGCTAAAATCAAGGCCATAAGGGATTGGCTAGCTCCTAGCAACATCGCTGAATTAAGAAGTTTTCTGGGCTTGAGTGGATACTATAGAAGATTCATCCAAGGATATGGGATTATCTGTAGACCATTGTTTGATTGTTTAAAAAAAGATGCTTTTCACTGGGGTCCTGCTCAAGATGAAGCTTTTGCTGTGGTCAAAGACAAGCTTACCCACTCTCCAGTCCTCATATTACCTGATTTTTCAAAACCATTTATTCTGGAAGCTGATGCTTCTCGTTATGGATTGGGAGTTTTCCTGATGCACGAAGGCAGGCTCATCTCTTATTTTAGCAAAACCATTGGTCCTAGAGCAGCTGCACTATCTACATATGATAAGGAGGCCATGGCAATTATTGAAGCTGTTAAGAAATGGAGACATTACTTCTTAGCTACTGCTCTGGTGATCAGAACTGATCAGGAAAGTTTGAAGTACATCCAGGAACAGAAACTTACGGAGGGAGTGCAACACAAACTACTTCTTAAGCTGCTGGGGTACAACTTCACTATAGAATACAAGAAAGGAAAAGAGAACAGAGCAGCTGATGCACTGTCCAAACTGAAGCACTTGGTATCTATGCTAGTGGCTAGTAGTACTACTCCTGCCTGGGTGACAGAAGTGATCAAAAGTTACAGTCACGATGACAAGATAAAGGAATTAATTACACAGTGCACTGTGACTAGAGATTCAGCAAGTTCTTATTCTTTTCAGAATGGAATTCTCATGTTCAAAAAAAGTAGTGGTGGGCAAAGCAACTGTACTGAGACAAGAATTGTTACAAACATTTCATAGCTCTGAATTAGGTGGTCATTCTGGAGAAAGAGCTACATACCAGAGAATTAAGCTGGTGTTTCATTGGCCAGGGTTGAAGCAGGATGTAGTTGCATTTGTCAAAGCTTGCCCAGTGTGCAAAATTAACAAGGTTGAGCATTGTCCTTATCCTAGTCTGTTAGAACCCCTACCTGTTCCAGACTTTGCTTGGGCTCATGTGAGCATGGATTTTGTGGAAGGCTTACCTGTGTCAGAAAACAAAGACCTCATCCTGGTGGTTGTGGACAGGTTCACTAAATATTCTCATTTCATTGGAATGAAACACCCCATTACAGTAGAATCTGTGGCCAGGGCTTTTTCTGAGAATGTGTTCAAACTCCATGGAATGCCAGTGGTGATTGTGACTGATAGAGACATGATCTTTACTAGTAATCTGTGGCAACAACTCTTTAAGTCCTTGAAGATCAAGTTACATATGAGTACTAGCTACCATCCACAGTCTGATGGCCAAACTGAGAGGGTGAACGAGTGCTTAGAGAATTATTTAAGGTGCATGTGATTTCAGCAACCCAAGAAATGGCATGGCTGGTTGGTCTTGGCTGAATGGTGGTATAATACCACTTTCCACACTGCATTACAGATGACCCCCTTCCAAGATTTATATGGATTTCCTCCTCCTATGATAGCTGAATCAGCCCTACCTGATTCCATCTCTGTGGATTCCAATGACTTGGTGCAGAACAGGGAGTTGGCCTTGGAAGTGATCAAGCAAAACCTGCTAAAAGCACAAGCTAGAATGAAGTGGTTTGCTGACAAGAAGAGACAGGAAAGGGAGTTTGATGTAGGAGACATGGTGTACTTAAAGTTACAGCCCTACAGACACACATCATTGAGCCTCCAGAGGCCTCTCAAACTACATTCCAAGTTTTATGGGCCCTTCAGAATTCCGCAGAAGATTGGTGCTCATGCTTACAAGCTGTTATTGCCTGAGGGATGCAGATTGCATCCTACTTTTCATGTGAGCCAATTGAAGAAACACATTGGGCCTGCTGTGGTTCCCTCCAAAGACTTGCCTTTAGTAGGTCCAGATGGAGTGATTAAGATGGAGCCAGAAGCTGTGTTGGAAAGGAAATTGGTTCCTAGGGTTCAGGGTGATATAAGCATCCCTGTGGTGAGGTGGCTTATCAAGTGGGTGAACATGCCGGTAGAACAAGCAACCTGGGAGGATTCGGCATTTATTCAAAAGGTTTTTCCTTCTTTTGCAGCTTGAGGACAAGCAGCAGCTCAACAGGGGGGAATTGTCAGGGTCAAGCTCCCCTGTTTCCGTGTGCCGGATACACCATCGATGGCTGATGGGTGATCTAACGGTGGAGGAGCCAAGATACTGCTTCGGGTTAAGAGTGCTGGGAGCCGTCGATCTGGAATCCAGCGTCAACGCGAGCTGCCCGCGTTGCTGTTGCCTTTCCGACAACTCCACTATGCCAGTTTCTTTACTTTACTCGCTTTTAGCTCGGATAGCTTAATTAAGCCCCGATTCCCAGCCCTAAGAGGCATGTAATAGATGACTATCTTCGAACCCTAGCCGCCGATGGCGTGATGAACCCATTTTCCCCGAAACCCAAGCAATATATCCACCCTTCGGCCTACGATTTGCTTGTGATTTTGCTTGCTGATGCTTGATCGGCTGTTATTCAGTAGTCTGTTCCTGATAGGCAGTGCACGTCACCTCGCTGCCGTCGAGTCTTTGCAAGACAAGGAATTTCATTCGGGAAAGAAGCAGGAGGGAGATGGACCAAACGTCAGCGACACCTCAGGAAGGGGAACGACACCGATCGGTGTCACCGCCGTCGTGGTCAGAGATCCAACCAAGGATATCTCCCGGTCCAAGTCGCAACTCCTGGCAGTCCACCAACACCGGATCCGACTAAACAAGGCTGTCGACCACCACATCTGGTGGGAAGCAGCGCTGAAAGGGAAGGGAGGCCACCTTGAGATCCGCTCGCGAGCAAGAAGGGCGCACCACCCGCTACGACCGACGACAACTCCCGCCGTCCCTCGCCGCCCACGTGGTCAAGGAAACGGATGGGCAACACCAGCGACGTCGCTCGCCGCAAAAGACAGCGCCGCCACACCACCCGAGGTCGCCGCCTCGACGTCCGAAGCTCTTCTTTCGGGAGCAGCCAGATCCTCACCGCCGCCGTCCTTGGCGACCTCACACGGAACACAGGGGGTCTTCTTGAGCGACGGCGAGGGGGAAGAAGAAGGGGTGGTAGGGCCGACGGCTAGGGTTTGGTCGCCTCCCGAGTCGCCCTAAGCCGAGCGACCTAAATGATCAAATGATATATTTATAGAGTAATTATATATGCTAATGTAGAATTAAAATAGGGTCAAATAGAATGATTTCCCCTTTTAGTTTGTTAAAAGCGAGAGAGGGAGATTGATGGAATCGATATTTATTGTTTGAGCCTCGTGTGTGTGTGTGTGTGTGTGTGTATGATAAATACATCCTACCACCTAGGGGTAGTTATCCCACATGTTTCATATACTATCATGCGGTAGTATATATATACTAATTTATCATTTTAATTATGTTTATATATTATATATAAGATTTTTTTAAATAAGTTACATAGAATAATTACAAGTTAACACATAATTTTTATTATATTTGTGAAATACGTATATATTTGTACGTAAAAAAGAGCATACAGAAAATACGATACATAGTACAAAAAAATAGTATATATACTACCAAAATATTATTATATACTACATAATACACGTACATACTCTCCGATTTGATAAATAATACAAAACGCAAGTGGTGGTAACTACCACCGGTGATAGATAAAATTTGTTCCGAGAGAGAGAAGGTCTATTCATCATCCAGCATACTGAATAAGTTATTCTTCAAGATAAACTTACGATCGTTTCATAATTAAATGACATTTAAAATGCAAATAGTTACATCTATACCGATTCACGACGTAAAGTTTGACATAAGAAAACAAAAAGTATAAGTCATAAGACGAGAAAAACACATTTTATTATATTTTACACTATGTCTTTGTGTTTGTAATTTTACACGACATAAAATATTTTTATGGTGTCTATATATTTTATTACGGTCTCTTTTTACATATGAAATAAGATAAAATTTACGTAACGTAAAATTACGGTGCATTGATATGGAAATGGAAGGGGGTGAAGAATAATTATTCTCACCCAGGGTGACGAATAGTCAATCCCTATATATATATATATATATATATATATATATATATATAATCAATTTAAAATATATGACAAACTAGAATAATTCCTAGTCTATCTTATGTTTCCTAACTAATCACGATATACAATATCCCCACGAGTCACAACGGTAGCGACGCAAATGTTGACGGTGAGACTGAAGAACAATCTGACGGTAAGTCGACGGACCCTCCCCCCTCCCGCACACACAGTCACAATGGAGCGACCGACGGCGACGCATTAAGTCATCGCTTGGGCGGCTCGTCCAGCCTTATCGCATGGTTGATGACAAAGTGACTGGTGTAAAGTCGATGTCAATGTCGGAGTAGAGGCGTGGGATAGAGAATGACGACGCACAAGGCAAACCAATCTTAGATTAAAAAACCGATAAAAATGCCGATCAACGCGATCGGCAAAAAAAAATACTGAATCAAAACATCGGGAAAAAGACTCTAAACTCGATCCAACCCCGCTAGTTGCAACAATATTTTATTGATTTTCTCCCCGACCTGTTCTGATTTTCTTTGTTTTGACCAGCAATCTGGTCTGTATTTTTAAATATGCTTAGTGGTATGACCTTATTGTATCTTTTAAGGCTTGGCGGCATGACCTCATAAAACATTAAAATAGGACCCTAAACGAAATCACTAATTACAGAGTACTCCTTTCAAAAATCAGTCCCATCTCCCAGGTTGTGACAAGTGGCGTACTGAATGCGTGCCACTTGTCGCAACCTAGGAGTTTTGCCTTTTTTCGTAGATTCGTATTTTTAAAATATTTTATCTCCTAAACCGTATGTCCAAATCTCGAACCGATTTCACCGTTGGGTTTTCGCGTCGAGATCTTCAAAACTATATCCCATGTTGATAGGATTTGTCGAACTTTTTTTTCCATGGAAAAAACCGGACCAAAAAAATATGCCTCTCGTAATAGAAAAAAACAAAAAAACGCGTTTTTCCTTTTCGAGAGGCACGACTGTGCCTCTCACGAAGGCAAAATTGTGCGTGTGGTGGAAACAAACCCGTGCCTCTCAGGAAAAAAACGCGTTATTTTTCCTTTTTGGAGAGGCACGGGCGTGTCTCTCACGAAGGATAAAACTGTGCCTCTCGCGAAAAAACCTAGAAAATACATTATTTTTTTCCTTTCAAGAGGCACGGCCGTGCCTCTCGTAAAGGCAAACCGATGCCTCTCCCGGAAGCAAAATCGTGGCTCTCGCAAAAAGACGCGTTTTTTTCCGTTTCCGAGAGGCACAGCCGTGCCTCTCGCAGAAGCAAAACAGTGCCTCTCGCGAAAAAAAACATAAAACACGTTTTTTGCGCAATTTTTTGAACAAACCTTTTGTCAAAAAGCTAAGAAATACCGATGAAAAACCAAAACACCAAAAAGATTGAAAAAACAATCTACAAAGCTGAAAATACGTACGATAAAATAATAAAAAAATCTGAAGGAAGCGCTCAAAACGTGACACATGACGACGGCTAAAAACACGTCAAATGACGGCACATGGGAATGCTTGCTGCGAGGCTCCCAACGGAGCCCTCACTAACTAGTGACTCCCGACCTTAAAGCGTCCACGTAGATCACCCGGCCCAGTAACGTATTTCCCACCAGTGCGTTCATTTGTTTGGTGTGATGGTGAGGGCTCAAAAGAATATTATTCGATTTGTTGTTGTGTTTATCTAGATTTGTTCTTTTTTCTTTCTTTTTCTTTCTTCAACGATTTTCTTTAGATTTTTATTATAATTTTTCAGTTTCCTTTTTTGTTTCATTGGTTTTTTTAGTTTACTTGTATTTATTTTCAGTTTTGGATCACTTTTTTCTTCATCTTATTGTTTTACTCTTTAGAAAATAATTTGTTTCTTTCTAAGTTTGCTTTGGGTTTTTATTTCAACATAAATTTACATATTTTTAATACATCATGTAGTTTCTAAATACACGATTAACATTTTCTTAAATGTATTTTTGATGCATATTTTTTCATATATATTATATATTTTTGGTATAAATATAAAGCAATTTCTATATACATTCAATATTTTTCAATCATATGATTAATATTATTTATAAACATATATTTTGGTATCAATTTTTTTCATACACATTGTACATTTTTTGTATACATCAGAAAAACATTATACATACAATTGACATTTTGCCAAAACATGATTAATATTTTATACATACGACTTTTGACGTCTAGTTTTTACATACACCTTCCATATTTTTTATACGTAAGGAACACTATTTTATACATGTTTGCATTTTAGAAATACATGATTAACATTTTTTTCATGTTTATATTTTGATGTTTAATTTTTCCGTACATGTAGTATTTTCATATACATTATAAACATATTTTAATACTCCATACATGTTTAGTATTTGAAATTACATGATTAATATTTTTTTGATCTTTTTATGTATACATTTTTCATATGCATTGTAAATTTTACATGCACAATGTATATTTTCTATATACATCACCTATATTATTTTGTAAATGCTAAGAAAATTTTAAAATACCCCTAAAAAAGGTAAAATTTAAAATACATGGTTAACAATTTTCTTATATTTATGTTTCGATGTCTATGTTTTTCATATATGTTGTACATTTTTATGCACACTAGAAATATTATGTAGACGTTTAACATTTTACAACTGCATGATTAACATTTAAGAAAATATGTAAAGTGATTTTCCTAATATATTTATTAAGACTATTTATAAACATGAAAAATAGAAAAATGTGAAAACCCCAAACAATAATGCAAAAAAGGAAACAAAGGAACGCTTAAGACCTTGCGCCTTGGACCGCCCCATTAGTGTAGGTGCTTCACGTAAGCGCTTGTGCCGCCTCCCTGTAAACGAGACATGGTTGCACCCATCTTGGAGGGCTCCCACTGTCGTGGGTATAAGCCTGACAGTAGATGTGTAGGGTACGAAAAGGATGGGCAGAGCCTTAGCTACGGCGAGGTTGTATGAGTTCAGGCCCCTCTGCGGTGGAGGTAATGGCCCTACGTCTCAGTGCTGTGGGAGCTTGTTGTCGAGTGGAATATAGAATACAATGAGTTGCTAATCCTTGCACCAGTGGGGAAGGGTGGTTTATATAGAGTGCGCTGCCCTTCACAATGGTTGGTGCACAGGGGTGGAATAATGGCGAATAAATGCCTACATTACAGGTAACGTACGGCCTAAATGCTAATAAAAGCGTGAGGAAACGTACGACCGTTTCCCTCTGTGGGGGGTTACGATGTACATAGTGGAATCCAGTCGGTCCGTTCGATACGCTTCGAATGTTCGCCTTCGACTGGATGGTCGGAGGTCTGTTACCAACTGGATGATGGGAACTCCTTAGTTCAGTCGGAGCTGACTAAGGGCCTTGTCCCTTATGAAGGGTAGTCCTTGGGTAGGACCTATAAGGCAGGCTTATGACCCTATCCTAGGACTATAACCCCATCATTAGTCCCCGAATGGATTGAGGTTGGAACGACGAAGTGATGCTTGAGGTTTGGATCCGACCGGCACGGACGTGACTTTGGCGTTGCTTGCCTTGGTCCATTTTATCTTTTCCGATTGACGATCCGAGTGGAAGTACTTGTGAAACAAACTGTCGGAAACCGAGTGCTTCCGCGGTATCTTCTGACGTGACCGGTCAACTGACAGCGGCGGATTTTCCGGGATCCTCAAATTTCGGTTTCCGCACGCTCAGCGGGGATGACGCCATCGCGCTCGAGTAGCGCCTGACGCCTTGATTCTCGCGCCTTCAACCTCTCCACTAATATCACCGCGGTTGGTCGGGGGATAAGGTTTCGGGGCCACCTGCGAGCGTCCCAATCGGAACCTTACTTAAATCTCGGCGGCGAGGGTTCTTCGTTACGCTCGCCGAATCTCTTGCCTTCGCTTGCTCCGTCCTTCTCGCCACCTCCAGCACCTCTACACTCCTTCCTCCTCTTTCCTCCCGCGGATTCGCAGCTTTTGCCATGACCAAGGGTCAGACCAGCAAGATGGAGGCGAGGAAGAAGAAGGGGAAGGCGGCGGCTCCTGCTCAGCGGCGGCAGCGGCCGCTGCCGGCGGGGTGGATTCAAGGCGACTTCCTCCCCTCCACGGTGACGGAGGGGGATCTGCTGCAGCTGGTGGAGCACGGGATGATCGTGCACAAGTCTTGGAGGCTGCCGGCGGAGAACGAGGTCGAGCCGGCGCCCTGGGAGGGGGAGCGCGTCCTGCTGCTCAGCCATGTCTATCGAGGTTTTTCCTTGCCCCCGCATCCTTTCTTCAAGGGCATTAGGAATCACTTCGGGGCACAGCTTCACCACTTCCCCCCGAACGCTATTGCTCATCTCTCTGCCTTCATAGTTCTGTGCGAGTGTTTCATTGGCTGTCCTCCCCATTGGGGGCTGTTTAAGCACATATTCTCTGCTAGATCCCCAACCATCAAACGACTCAGCCAGTCGGATGATAAGACACATCTTCTCCAGCTCTGCGGGCGCTTAGGTTTCTAGAAAAAGAGTCGGAGTAGTTATCCTGCCCTTCAGCTAAGTGAGTCGGTCAGGAACTGGCAGTCGACGTGGTTCTACTGCCAGGACGTTGCCAGTCCGAGTGCCGCGACAGGGCTGCCTCCCTTTAGCTTAGATCGGCCTGCTCCGCCTAAGCAGCTCGCGCTCACGAAGGCAGAGAAGAACGACATCCAGCCTCTGGTCGAGGCACTCGTAGATGTCGTCAGAAGGGGGGTCACCGGCATAGACTTGCTGGAGGTCTTCCTCGGTCGACGCATCCAACCCCTGCAGGCTCGCGACCACGCCATGTGGCATTATACGGGGCCCGAGGATTCCACTCGGACCACCGTTGTGGGCGTGACTGAGGAGAAGGTGACCTCGTGGGTGCTCCAGATCACAGGCCCCTGCGAGAATCCCAAAGGATCCCGGCGAGTGAAACCTTTCTGCGCGGATAATCCTCCTCCGAATCAGGTGAGTAACATCTGTCGAGTGCGCGTAACTGTCTTAATCTTATCGTTTGCTTGAATCTCTGTGTGATGTCTGATGTCGCCGACTGAATTTTATGCAGAAGTGGACCAACTGGTTTTCTCCCGTCTCGAACGGGAACCCGGCCGAGGAGGAGGAGGAAGGCAGCCAGGAAGGCAGCGTGGAGAGCGCTGAGTATGTCTCCGACAGCGGGGAATCGGAGGAAGGGACTAGCGAGGAAGAGGAGGAAGACGAAGAGCAGGACTCGCCGCCTCCGCAGTTAGAGCATCGGACCAAGCTCCGACACGAGCCTGCTGTTCCCTCGGTCCCTCCGGCATCCTCGAGTGCTCCGCCCACTGCTCCCATGGTCCCGAGTGCTCGGAGCACCAAGAGGGCCAGGGATGTTGCTGCTGAGCCTGCGGGTCAGTCTTCCAAGGTGGCCAAACCGAGTGGGTCTAAACCTCGGAAGGCTTTGCCGCGGATGAGGGTTACTGTTCCTTTCACCTCCACATAAGTGCCATAATCTTATAATTTCTTCTGATATCCGATTGGACTCCTGTTTATTGGTCGAATGGATTTCACTCGACAGAGTTGCTACCTCCGCCACCTCTCCGGCCCGCCAGGAGGATGACCCCATGGACACGGACAACGTCGTCTCGTTCCAGCCAGGTGCGTTGTAGTGACCCCGAGAGTTTTATGTTATCGCGTCGTGAATTCTACCTTAGGCCTTGCCTCTTTCTTTTTCTGAGATCCCGCGCCGTTCGGTCTATCAGGGGCGATTTGCGCGGACGAGGGTGAACAGGGGAGAGCTGAACAAGCTGCGGAGCCTGTTCTTGAGGCCGCTCTGCCTGTCACTGTTCTCGCGGCAGACGTGCTGCCAACTGATGCGATGCCGCCGACTGAACCGGCGCTGGTGGCTGAAGAGCCGACTGGAGCGGGCCTTGGGATGCCCCAGGAACTTCCATCAATGCCAGGCTCGTCGAATGTCGAGTTCAACATCCAGCGTCTCCTGGAGGAGCAGGTTGGAGCGGCCAAGGGAGCCATGGTGCAGGCGGAGCTGATGCCGGGAGAAGCCAAGAAGGCATACGACTCCGTCGCATCTTTGTACCAGCGGAGCTTAGAGCTGCGGGATGATATCCGTGTAAGTTGGCAAGTAAGTCTTTACTTTTCTCTTGTAACCCACTGGGTGTTCTCGGATAGCATATGATGTTTGCAATGGGTTCATTCTGAGTGAACCCAGTGGGTGTAGTCCCCGAGACTTCTGTCGAGTGCTTGCACCGGTAGTTGTCTTTATACATATTGTCTTTGTTTTGGTCAGATCTGTAAATAATATGTCCGACTGCGAACAGTTGTGGCACTCGAGGTGCACTTACTGTAAGAGTCCCCGAGAGTAATTTGTACTCAGGTCGGGTAGTATTAGCCTCGTAGGCGTAGGTGGTAACATGTATCTCAATAGGGCGGGCCTGCTTGAGTTGCGTGCCAGTGGGGTCACTCTTAGTGAACCCACTGGGTGTAGTCCCCGAGACCGCTGTCGACTGCTTGCGTCGGCAGGGGTCTGAAGAACTTAGATTTTTATTGTTGAATTTTCTGATTGTCCCTTGGTGTTGGCTGGCAGAAAACTTGTGAAATGGGGACATCCTATGAGACTCTCAGGGCGGAGAGGAATCAGTTAGCTGGTGAGCTTGATGCAGCGCTGCTTGCAATGGCTGTCATGAAGGATGCTCTGGCGGGACAAGAGAAGTCGTTGGACCAGGCTCGTGAAGCAAACAAAGTGCTGACTGAGGAAGTGGAGAAGATGGGGAAACAGAGGACTGCTCTGATGGGACAGATGGACGTGCTGAACAAACGGTGCATAGCGCAGGAGAAATACGTCAGTGACTGGGCTCGGCAGATGATGACGCGTCTGGACGGTAAGTCCTGCTTTTTCCGAGTGCTTGTGGTATGTGCGTCACACTCGGCGCTTATTGTTTGCGTGTCCTTCTGTTGCAGATTTTTGCATTGATGCTGAAGCTGAAGCAGCTGACGTGGAGCGGTCGGTTCGCGAGAATGTTCCACTCGGCGAGGACGCCAATCGTGATCTGCTCCGAGCGCACATCCGCGTGGGCAATGTTGGCCCTTTCATCGGTCGACTGAGAGAAGTCGTCGGCCGAATCGACAAGGAACTTTGGCCAGAAGATGAGTCGCGGCAGGAGATGGAAAACTTGATGACTCGACTGGAGGAGATCCCGAACCGAGTGCAGTCATGGAAGAAATCTGCAGCTCACTGTGGTGCAGATGTTGCTCTGTCCCTGGTCCGAGTTCATTGCAAGGAGGTGCGCGAGGAGAAGCTGAAAACGTTGAAGGTCGCCAACACGAAGAAACCTCGATTCGAAGACTTCATGGAAACTTTCTTTGAGAGTGCCACCCGCATCGCCAACGGTATCGATCTGGACACGTTCGTAGAGCCTGCCAGTCCTGGCGCTAATCCAGATGATACGTAAGAATTTTTATCCTCGGTATGCCAAGTGTTGATCTGTAAGGAACTTTGGCCACTTCTGTTGGCTGTCACATTCTTGGATCGGTGCGGGTAAGCTTGATCCGCATCGAGTGAACTATCTTTGGTTGAACTTTTGAATCTGAATCAAATCGTTTGCTCTTGTGTCGCAATTTTGCGTTGAGTTTTCTGTTTGGCGTTTCTTGGTGAAGCCAATGGCAAACATGCGTAGCATGTAAGTGTCGGTTGTCTTGACATCTGCATGAGCCTCTGTGAGGGTCTTGCGGAGTCTCCGAGTGGATCTGTAGGGTTCACTCGAAGGCAATAGAGTACTTAGGAGATTCTTGATCGCATCTAAGTTCCCGAGTGTGACGTGAAGTGCACACTCGAATAAAGTTACTAGTTAGGCGATTCTTAATCGCAGCTAAGTTCCCGAGTGCGACGTTTAGTGCACACTCGGAGAAAGTTGTTACTTAGGTGACTCTTGGTCACAGCTAAGTCGCCGAGTGCGACGTTTAGTGCACACTCGGAGAAAGTTCTTCCTTAGGTGAGTCTTGATCACAACTAAGTCCCCGAGTGCGACGTTTAGTGCACACTCGAAGAAAGTTAGTACTTATGCGATTCTTGATCGCAGCTAAGTCTCCGAGTGCAACGTTAATTGCACACTCGAAGAAAGTTAATACTTAGGCGATTCGTGATCGCAGCTAAGTCCCCGAGTGCGACGTTTAGTGCACACTCGGAGAAAGGTAATACTTAGGCGATTCTTGATCGCAACTAATTCCCCGAGTGCGACGTTTAGTGCACACTCGGAGAAAGTTAATACTTAGGCGATTCTTGATCGCAGCTAAGTCCCCGAGTGCGACGTTTAGTGCACACTCGGAGAAAGGTAATACTTAGGCGATTCTTGATCGCAACTAAGTCCCCAAATGCGATGTTTAGTGCACACTCGAAGGAAGTTAATACTTAGGGGAATCTTGATCGCAGCTAAGTCCCCGAGTGCGACGTTTAGTGCACACTCGGAGAAAGTTAATACTTAGGCGATTCTTGATCGCAGCTAAGTCCCCGAGTGCGACGTTTAGTGCACACTCGGAGAAAGTTAATACTTAGGCGATTCCTGATTGCAGCTAAGTCCCCGAGTGCGACGTTTAGTGCACACTCGAAGGAAGTTAATACTTAGGCGATTCGTGATCGCAGCTAAGTCCTCGAGTGCGACGTTTAGTGCACACTCGAAGAAATTTAGAACTTAGGCGATTCTGGATCGTAGCTAAGTTTTTTTTTGAGACCGGAGTCTGTGACCGCGGACGAATTTTGAATCTGCAAAAGCTCACTCTGCTTTATATTATTTCATCAATACTTGTTCTTTACATTGCTTCAGTCGACGGTCACGTGTAGAAGCGCTTCAGGAGATCTCCGTTCCATGCTCGCGGCTCGTCTATCTTCCTGTCGATGTTGTAGAGTCTGTATGCTCCGTTGTTCAGCACTTTGGAGATGATGAAGGGTCCTTCCCAGGCAGGAGCCAGCTTGTGGGGTCTTTGCTGATCCACTCGGAGCACCAGGTCGCCTGCTTGGAACATGCGACTACTGACGTGGCGTGCATGAAAGCGCCGAAGATCCTGTTGATATATGGTTGAGCGAGTCAGTGCCATCTCGCGCTCCTCCTCTAGAAGATCCACCCCATCTTGCCTTGCTTGTTCTGCTTCAGCTTCGGAGAAGAGTTCAACTCGTGGCGCATTGTGAAGCAAGTCACTCGGAAGGACCACTTCTGCTCCATAAACGAGGAAGAACGGTGATCGCCCTGTAGATCTGTTCGGGGTTGTGCGGAGACCCCAAAGCACTGAAGGTAGCTCGGTGACCCATGCGCCAGCGGCATGTCCCACCTCTCGCAGGAGTCGGGGCTTCAAACCTTGTAGAATAAGCCCATTCGCCCGCTCTGCTTGTCCATTGGATTGAGGATGTGCTACGGAAGCAAAATCCACTCGGATACCTTGGCTTGCACAGAAACCTTTGAATCTGTCCGAGTCAAAGTTTGTCCCGTTGTCCGTGATTATGTTGTGAGGTACACCGAATCTGGAGATGATGTCCGTGACAAACTTGACGGCTGTTGAGGCGTCGAGTTTCTTGATGGGCTTGGCTTCGATCCATTTCGTGAACTTGTCGACTGCCACCAACAGATGTGTGTATCCCCCTTGGCCTGTCCTAAATGGACCGACTGTATCTAATCCCCATACTGCAAACGGCCACACCAGAGGGATTGTCTTCAACGCAGATGTCGGCTTGTGGGATTTGTTGGAGTAGAACTGGCAGCCCTCACATCGGTCAACCATATCTTTAGCCATCTCGTTTGCCTGTAGCCAGAAGAAACCAGCCCTGAACGCCTTGGCGACGATTGCTCTCGAAGAGGCGTGATGACTGCAGGTTCCCGAATGAATATCCTCCAGGATCAGCTGTCCCTCCTCTGGGGAGATGCATCGTTGAAGCATGCCTGAAACGCTCTCCTTGTACAACTGGACATCAATGACAGTGAATGACTTCGACCTGCGGACTATCTGCCTGGCCTGGGCTTCGTCTTCTGGTAGTTCCTGTCTCAGGATATATGCAATGATCGGCATAGTCCAATCGGGGATGACAGCAAGAATCTCCATGACCAGATCAACCACATCAGGTACATCGACTTCAGTCGGATCTGTTGAACTCTTTGGTTGTACTGGTTCCTCTGTAAAAGGATCTTCTTTGATTGAGTGGAGGTGAAGGTGCTCGAGGCAGACGTCACTCGGGACTGGTCTCCGAGTGGATCCGAGTTTTGCCAACTCATCAGCTGCTTGGTTCTTCAGTCTCGGAACGTGATGAAGTTCTAGACCTTCGAACTTCTTCTCAAGCTTCCTCACTGCATTGCAATATGTGGTCATGGTGGGGTTCCTGACATCCCACTCATTCATCACTTGATTGACCACCAAATCCGAATCGCCGTAGACCATCAGGCGACGGACGCCGAGTGAGATGGCCAAGCGCAATCCATAGAGGAGAGCTTCATACTCTGCCTCGTTGTTGGAGGAATCGAAGTGTATCTGCAGCACGTACTTGAGTTTGTCGCCCTTTGGCGATATGATCACAACGCTAGCGCCGGAGCCATTCAACATCTTGGACCCATCGAAGAACATTGTCCAATGGGCCGAGTAGATGTGGGTCGGTTGCTGTTGTTCTACCCATTCTGCTATGAAGTCAGCCAGAGCTTGAGAGTTAATAGCTTTCTTGGCCTCGAACTTGATATCGCAGTACAACATCTCCACTGCCCACTTTGCCACTCGGCCTGACGCGTCTCGATTGTGGAGAATTTCCGACAACGGAGCATCAGAAACGACAGACACCGAGTGGTCTTGGAAATAATGGGCCACCTTCTTCGCAGTCATGTAAATCCCGTAGATAAGTTTTTGATAGTGTGGATACCTCTGCTTGGAAGGAGTCAGGACCTCGGAGACATAGTACACTCGCCGCTGAACTTTGTATGCTTTGCCTTCTTCTTCTCGTTCGACTGTAAGAACAGTACTGACGACTTGATTTGTAGCCGCGATATACAGAAGAAGGGGCTCTTTACTGAGCGGAGCAGTAAGAATCGGCTGGGTGGAAAGTAGGACTTTGAGGTCGTCGAATGCGACTTGGGCTTCGTCTGTCCACTCGAAAGTATCTGATTTCTTCATGAGTCGGTACAGGGGAAGTGCTTTCTCGCCGAGTAGACTGATGAACCTGCTCAAAGCCGCTAGGCAACCTGTGAGCCGTTGAACATCGTGTATTCTGACCGGCCTCTCCATTCGGACGATGGTCCCGATCTTTTCGGGGTTGACATCGATCCCTCGTTCGGAAACGAAGAAACCGAGTAACTTTCCGCTGGGAACGCCAAATGAACATTTGGCGGGGTTGAGCTTGATATCGTACCTACGAAGGTTGGCGAATGTTTCTGCCAAGTCAGTCAGCAGGTCGGAACCTTTGCGTGACTTGACTACGATATCATCCATATATGCCTCCACATTCCGACCGATCTGGTCGAGAAGGCATTTTTGGATCATGCGCATAAAGGCAGCTCCTGCATTCTTCAAACCAAATGGCATAGTGATGTAGCAGAAGCACCCGAATGGGATGATAAAGGCTGTCTTTAATTCATCGGGGCCATACAGACGGATCTGATGATAGCCCGAGTAGGCATCAAGAAATGACAAAGTCTCACACCCCGCAGTCGAATCGACAATTTGATCTATGCGGGGAGCGGAAAATGGTCCTTCGGGCAGACCTTATTGAGATGCTTGAAGTCGATGCACATTCGGAGCGACTTGTCCTTCTTGGGCACCATGACAACATTGGCGAGCCACTCGGAGTGGTGAACCTCGCGAATGAAGTTGGCTGCCAGCAGCTTGGCCACCTCCTCCCCGATTGCTTTCCTCTTGTGCGCGGCAGACTGGCGCAGGCGCTCTCGGACGGGCCAAGCGATGGGGTCCACATGCCGTCGGTGCTCAGCCAACTCCCTGGGTACACCTGGCATGTCAGAGGGTTTCCATGCGAAGATGTCCCAGTTCTCACGGAGGAATTGGGTGAGCTCGGCTTTCTATTTAGGATCGAGGGTGGTGGAGATGTTTGTCGGGGCAGCAGTGTCGTCCGTCGGGTGAATGCTGACCTTCTTCATCTCTCCCGCCGACTAGAATGCGGACTCTGAAGCTGGCTTCTTTGAGCGCATCAGGTCGGCGGGGTCGACTGTTTTCTTGTACTCGTCGAGCTCGAGGACGGCCATCTATTGGTCGGCGATTCTTGATCCCTGCTGCAAACACTCTTCGGCTCACTGTTGATTTCCCGTGATGGTGATCACGCCTTTCGGGCCTGGCATCTTCAGCTTCAAGTATACGTAACATGGACGAGCCATGAAACTCACATACGCTGGGCGGCCCAGAATTGCGTGGTAAGCGCTCTGGAAATCCACCACCTCAAACGTGAGCTTTTCCTTGCGAAAGTTCTTGTCGGAGCCGAAAACGACGTCCAACGCGATCTGGCCGAGTGACTTGGCCTTCCTGCCAGGGACGACTCTATGGAACTGCATGCTGCTCTCGCTGAGTTTGGATATCGGAATGCCCATTCCCTTGAGAGTGTCGGCGTACATGATGTTCAAACCGCTGCCGCCGTCCATGAGGACTTTGCGCAGTCGGACTCCTTCTACCACTGGGTCGACGACCAGAGCTTGTCTTCCTGGGGTGGGTACGTGTGCTGGATGATCCGACTGGTCAAAGGTGATCGCAGTCTGAGACCATTTGAGGAACTTGGGGCTGGTAGGGGTGGCCATGTTCACCTCCCTGTTCACCAGCTTCGGTCGACTCTTGCTCTGAACGTCAGCAAAAATCATGAGTGTCGCATGGACTTGGGGGAACGGATCCTCCTTATCCTCCTCATCCTGTTCATTGACCTTCTCACTCGGTTGCCCTTCGCCGAACCCCTGGATCAGGAGGCGACACTGTCAAGTGGTATGCTTTGGATATATGGGGTTGCCCTCTTCGTCCATCTTCGTATGAACCGGACATGGCTGGTCCAGGATGGGCTTATTGAACTGCTTCTTCTTGGGGGTAAACCGCGCCTTCCCTTTGCCCTTGAACTTGGCATTGGTCACGACTGCAGCTTCTGCATGCGGAGTGGACGGAGCTTTTTGCTTTTGCTTCCGAGTGTTGCTTCCATCTCCATCGCCGACTGTCTTGTGCTTGCCGCTTCGGATGGGGTCCTCTTCTTCGCCATTTGCGTAGCGAGCTGCTATCTCCATCATCTTGCTCATGGAGATGTCACCTGTTCGGCCGAACTTTAGGTACAGATCTCTGTACCGTACGCCTGCCTTGAAGGCGCAGACTGCTTGATGCTCGGTGACGTTCTCCACCGTGTGGTAGAGAGTTGTCCAACGCTGAATGAAGTCACGCAGGGGCTCATTCTGCTTCTGGACGCAATGCTGGAGCTCCACGAGGCCTGCAGGGCGCTTGCACGTCCCTTCGAAGGTCTTGATGAACACTCGGGCCAGATCTGCCCAACTGTAGATGCTTGAGGGGGCCAACTGATTCAGCTACGCTCGCGCCGAGCCATCGAGCATCAGAGGGAGGTGCTTCATGGCGACATGGTCGTCCCCTCCTCTGATCTGGACTGCCACTCGGTAGTCATCTAGCCATGTTTCCGGCTTGGACTCTCCTGTAAACTTGCTGATTCCCGTCGCCAATCGGAAGTTGGGCGGGATGTCAGCCGAACGGATGGCTCGACTAAAACACTCGGGACCAGACACGATGGTCCTGCTCCCACTCGGACGGTCCATATCATGACCATCGCGGTGGGCTCGGCCCCTGTTGACCCTTCGTTGGGCGATACGCCCTCTTGCGTCGGGCCTTGGGTCGTAAGTGTCGCCGACTGAACGCCGATCATCATGATGTCGGGACCCATAGGGCCCACCCCACGGAGGGGTGCGTGAACGGCGGCGATCTTCGTGATTTATGGAACGGCTGCCTCCCCTGTGTCGCTGATGGGAACCAGGGCTGTGAACCGACCGATGCGTATTTGCATGAACATAACTATTATGGATCCTGTTGTGCGACTGGGAGACTGCCGAATTCTGCTGCTGGGCCGTGTGCAACAGGGCTCGGATCTGCTCGATCCCTCTACCAGCCTCTGAATCAGTCGGCTGGAGGGAATCAGCTATCTTGGCAGCCGCAGCCAAGTTGAGGAGGGGTGTGCGGAACAACTCCACGTTGCTCCCCCGAGTGTGCCGACTGGCAGAACGGCGAGGTGGACGGCGCGCGCCGGACGTTTCGCCGACCTCGCGCTCGTTCTGGCCAGCTTGACGGGGATCTTGATGGGAATTGGCCATGTGTACTTCTGCTGCGGGTCCGCGACCCGCATACTCGGAAGGAAACTGAGTCGGAACCGAGTCCGAGTGCTGGGACAGCGGGGCAACCACAACGGACTCTAGAACCGCCACTTGTGAAGACGCGTTCTGGCGCGTCTGGGCGTGTTGCACCCAACGCTGGAGCCGCGGACGGCGAGACCGCTTGTTGCGGCGTGTGGCTGCGGCGCAGATCGACACCGGAGCCGACTGTTGGAGAAGAAGAATGCCACAGGCGCCGGCACAGAAGTGCGTAGCCCCACGACAGGGAAGCGCCTCGACGTCGAGAGGAGCATCCCGAAGCCACGCCGAATCGTCGACGATGAAGGAGAGAGCGCCGAAGAAGATCTGGTGACCCATGCTCGAACCTCCACCGGACGACATGGCGAAAGGAAATAGTTGCAAACTCGCCGGAAGTCGCTTAGACGCCTGCCCCACGGTGGGCGCCAACTGTCGTGGGTATAAGCCTGACAGTAGATGTGTAGGGTACGAAAAGGATGGGCAGAGCCTTAGCTACGGCGAGGTTGTATGAGTTCAGGCCCCTCTGCGGTGGAGGTAATAGCCCTACGTCTCAGTGCTGTGGGAGCTTGTTGTCGAGTGGAATATAGAATACAATGAGTTGCTAACCCTTGCACCAGTGAGGAAGGGTGGCTTATATAGAGTGCGCTGCCCTTCACAACGGTTGGTGCACAGGGGTGGTATAATGGCGAATAAATGCCTACGTTACAGGTAACGTACGGCCTAAATGCTAATAAAAGCGTGGGGAAACGTACGACCGTTTCCCTCTCTGGGGGTTACGATGTATAGAGTGGAATCCAGTCGGTCCGTTCGATACGCTCCGAATGTTCGCCTTCGACTGGATGGTCGGAGGTCTGTTACCGACTAAATGATGGGAACTCCTTAGTTCAGTCGGAGCTGACTAAGTGCCTTGTCCCTTATAAAGGGTAGTCCTTGAGTAGGACCTATAAGACAGGCTTATGACCCTACCCTAGGACTTTAACCCCATCACCCACTATTATCATTTTCTTGGGCTTGAAAGCGCGTCAAGTGGTTCGCCCACCCGTTGTCACGTGTCATGGGTGCACCATCGGAATATAGTTTTTTCCATGTGTTTTTTGTTTTATTTGTTTTTTGTCTTTTGCTTGATTTTATCAAAGTTTTGATAGAACAAAAAGTATTGTGTCGTGGATATTATCAAGACAATATTATAGGACGTGTATCTAGAGGCAATCATATCTATCACCAGTATGGATGAGAGTATGTTGAAGGAATTATACATGTTCGTGCCTTTTGCGGTGGAGCTAATACCCTACTCATTTGGGTTTTTTAATCTTGGCGTAGGTTACAGTGTGAGCGAGTTCAACCTTCAGTCTGATGCCCCTCTCGGCTTATAAATAGGACACTAGGAGGGTGTGCTATAACGGGCTGGTATAAATGGTATTGATGACCATATGCACGACATTTAAACGTGGATATGACTACTGATAATTGGTGTATCAACTAAATTATACCACTGTTGAGTAATAGCGATAATGAATGCATCGTGGGTGCCACAATACCCTAGGACGCAACCATGTGTAGGTGGTATGACTGCTCTCTCGTTGACCGCCGATGGTTGGGTCTTGTAAGTCATCGGGTGTGTGATCTAACTATATGCACTTGGCTTCTTAGCAAGTAGCCCACTAGCATATGATACGTCTTAAACATACCTAGACTTTTTTATCATTATTTTATGCTACTATATTATCATTCGTATATACTTTATATAACAACTTATATTATTTTTCTGGACTAACCTATTAATTTAGTGTCTAGTGTCAGTTCATGATTTTTTTGGTTCTTTTTGGTTTCGCAGGAACATGTCTACAGAGGTAAATTTGTTTACAATGCCACAATGTAATTTGTTTACCATACTACTCACCTGTTTTTGAGGGAATGCCACTAGTGAGCCTATGGCCCTTGGTTCTATATTCTCCATTGCTAAATTCTTCAACACAGTTTGACTTTTTATTTCTCTTACTATTTTACTATTACTTGTATCTTTTTTATTTTGCTTTTAATCACGTAACTAGCAAGACAAGGGTATTGACCTCTTACCACATTGGGTGCAAGTTTTTATCGTGTTTGTGTGCATGTGTTATTTATCTTGTTAGCTTAGTTGACTCTCACAGAATTGATTTCCTTGGTTCTTAAATGAGAGAAATACTTTTATGTTGTTCTACTTCACCCTTCCTCTTGGGGAATCCCAACAACTCGTCGGGAGTAAGCAAAAGATTTCTCGTGCCATTGCTGGGGAGTCGTCTACTACCAAATCAGGTGCCTTCACACAACCTCCTAATTTACTTGTTTCATTTCTTTCCTCGTTAGTTTTTGTGTCTTGCTTTGCATGCATCTTTCGTTGCCAAAAAATGCCAAAGTACCAAAAGTAACTTTTGTTTCTATTCTTGCTCTTCCTGGAATCATGTCTACTCGTGGGAATACTAAGTTGTGTGATTTTATTAGTACTCCTGTTGCTCCTCCCACCACTTGTGCGGAGTCTTACGAAATAAAAGCTGCATTGTTGAATCTTGTCATGAAAAAACATAAGATATTTCTGCCCATCTTAATACCTTTGTTCAATTTTATGATATGAAAAAACTATTTCATTTTTCCTAAAGAGATAGGGCTAAGGAGTGCTAAGTATCTTTACCAAAAATAGTATTTATTCTTGGACTAAATGTAAAGATGCTTTTATTGGTAAATATTTACCTCGTGTAAAAATTATATCTTTGAGGAATCAAATTATGAATTTCAAACAATTTGATTAAGAGCGTGTTTCCCAATCTCATGGAACAATGAAACTTATGCTTAAAAATTGCCCTACTGATGGATTAAGTCTTTTGACGATAGTGTAAAATTTCTATGCATGACTAAACTTTATATCTAGAAACCTTCTACATTATGCTGCAGGTGGTACGTTCATGCTGATAAATCCTACAAAGGATACTCGTCTTCTTGACAAAAAGATCCCAAATTATTTCCAATGGCACACCGAGCGAGCTTCAACTGATAAGAAGGTAAATTTTATCGAGGACATTTCCCCTCTCAATGAAAAAGTTGGTGCAATTATGTCTATGCTTGCTACTAAAATTTATACCATTGATCCAAATGTTATGCCATTGTCTACTTTGATTGAACAAAATAAAGTTAGTGTTTATGTGAATTACATTTCTAGAAGTAATTTGAACAAAAATGCTTATAGATGGAACTTTGGTAATAATCCTAGACCGTATACCGGTAATTCCAGAAATGCTTATGGTAATTATTATAATAATAATAACAATAAAATGATCTTGAGAGTAAAATTAAAGATTTTTTTATTCCCCCAAAACCTTTGAATGCTATAATAGAGTAAAATTGTAGTAACTTTGATGTTATGACTATAACTGTTGATAGGCTTGTTAATGAGGTGGATATCCTTGAAATTAAAATTATGCCACCTAATAAAGATGCAATGCTTGGATCTTTGAAGACAACCAAGTTTATATTGATTATAATTCTAAAATGATTGCTATATGAAAAGCTAGATGAGAGCGACTCAAGGAGAGGTTGAATTGCAATATCTTTATAGTAATGATGAGGATGTTAAAATTATATGTGTGTCACCCATAGAATCATTGTTAAGAAATATTAAACTTGTTAAAATTTGTGATAATGGTACTCGATAAGTGTTAACTTTAAGTAGGAGTCCCAATTTCTCGGGGAGGGGGGGGAGCAAAAATTTTGATGCTAAAATTGATAATAGTGGATTTGGAGAGGTCAAGACTTTAGGCAGCGTTACACCCACTATTTAGATTTTAAGGACTTTAATTATGATAATTGCTTTTATTACTAAATGTATTACCTTGTTGCAGTACATGTTAAACTCACCAATGCCAATCATAATAAAACTTTTACTAAATATACAATATAAGCACTTACTAAGGCTAATGAAGAAAAACTTGAACTTGAGGTTTCCATCCCTAGAAAATTAGATGATGGATGGGAACCTGAAAGTGCGTTATATCGACTAGAGGAGGGGTGAATAGGAGATTTTTAGAATTTCATCACTGAGAAAATTTCTTTTGAGGAAATTCCTCACTGATGACTAACTTGCAGCGGAAACAACAAAGGATCAGGGGTGCAAAGTATCACTGCAGCAGTTTTCAAGATGAGGAATATGAAAAACAATTTGCACAGTACGTAGGCACAGAGAAAGCAGGTGAGGATTAACTCGCGTGAAGAATTTGAGGTTGAGGAATTTCATAGAAAGTCTTCAGCAAATTCTTCAAACAGTGACAATGAAAATCTTCAACATACAATATTGAGAATTGAAAGAGTTGAAAAAATAGAACCCGTATCACAGTGAAGACATTGGTTGATGACCCAGTTCCAACTGCTGTGACACTTGTACGTCTTTTTTGGAGCAGCTTGGTATTGAAACCAGAAGACACATAGTCCCGGGACACACAGTCCCTACCGTATTCTCCTTGAGCTAAGGACACAAAGTCCTCGCCCAACACTCGTGGTAAGTCTTCAGGGCAAACTTCCAAACTCTCACAAACTTGGTCACCCGGCGATCCACAATTGACTATTGTATTGCTCTAGCCCATGACGCCTAACCGTCTAGAGGATGCACAGTCCTCAAAGGTAAAGGGCTTCAGTCCCACACATGAAAAAAATTCTTGAGTGATGCTCAATCACTTGGTTTTTGGTTTGTGGTTTGGTGTTTGGGGTATTTCCTCACTGATGATTTACTCTCGAAGACTCTGAGGAATTTGGGTTGCTCTAAATGACAAGTGTCAGTTTCACACGGAGCAGCCAACCAACTAATGGTTGTGGGGGGCGGCTATTTATAGCCTGGGAGCATCCCCACATGATTTGACATTAATGCCCTTAAATAATATGACCGTTGGTGTGGATAAGATCGGTGATGTGGCGCGAATTGCGGAAACGGTCGGGACCCTCAACTATGAGAGTCCTCATGTCTCTCATATTCCTCACTTGAGGCTTTTGGTAGGATTAGGCTTGGGTTGAGGATCATGAGGAAATTCGTTCCGAAGTGTTACCTCGACCCCCTTTAATAGTACGGTGTTCCTATGACTCAAGAGTGAAGAAAATGAAAACAGAAAGAATAAATATTCACACTTCAAAGTGTTCGGATCGTTTTTCTTCAGGACACACCGAATTCCTCATCTTCAATATCTTCATGAGGAATATCAATTTCATCGCTATTTCTTCGCGATCAAAGTCTTCAGCAGAAGACCAATTTCTTCAGCCGAAGATATACATTTTTAGGGGTCGATATTCATCGTATATTTAAAACTCTTCAGCGACTTATAGATCCCGTGTACACTCATGAACACATTAGATACTTGACCTATAAGTCTTGAAACCACCAAAATCACTAAGCGGCACTAGATGCACTTACAATCTCCCCCTTTTTGGTGGTTGATGACAATTAGGTTAAGTCTTCAACGGGGATAAAGATATGAAGTGTAAATACTCATTTGAGGAATTTGAAATCAAGATACAGAGAGACTCCCCCTGAAGATGTGCATATCTTGAGGATTTTGCTTTTCACAGCAAATGCACATTAATGATTTATATCATGGATATCTCCCCGTGAGTCTTGTAAATCATACATACATATGATATATAATATGAAGAATTTGAGAATACATGATGAGAAATGGTATCTGATGAATTTCAGCATGCGTGCATTAATATTTTGAGGAATAAGCATGCGAAGAAAAACGTTCAAAAGCGTCAGAGTACCGTCGGGCTTAAGTTACAACTCATTACATAAAATACTTCACAAGAACCAAGAGTTTGTAACCTAAAAGTTCATAAGCCCCAAAATATATCCCGCGTGAAGACTAACTCTCTCATTTATCCCCCTTTGTCATCAAGTGACGAAAAGGGACAAAACTGAGGACTAATGCCCCTTAATGACTTTCACTTCTTGGCTGATGAAGAAGACACATGAGGATTCTTGGCGGGCTTCTTCCTCGGTCCGGTGGTAGTGTCTTCTTGATCTTCATCATACTCTGCAGTGTGGAATGAAGAAAAGGAGCTGTCCTCAAGGTCTCGACCTGGGATTGGCTTGAATTTCCTCTTGGGAGGCCACAACCAGTCAAAGTCCTGAGGAAATTCCAATTCATCAAGTTCTTCTTGAGTCTTCTGATGAGCCAAAGTGGCCCAGGTGCGATCAAAAACCTCATGCAGATAATAGTGATTTTTATTCACTTCATTTTGAGTCTCATTGAGGGTTTTCACAATGGCACTGAATTGACGTTTGACCCACTTGTGATTGCGATCGACCTTCTGATGAAGACTGAGGAGTAGTTCTCTGTTATTAATCACCCTTGGGGCAACAGGCTAGGCGGCTCCTGAGTTTCAGTATCATCCCATGAGGAATATGCATTTGGTTCACAAAACTGGCCATCAAGGGGCCGACTACCTTCATTGTTGACTGATTTCCTTTTCCTTCAACAAGCTCAAAAGTCTTCTTGTTGACTTTGATAGGAGGCATGTATCCAATGTGATTGTTGAAATTAGCATGATAGTTGATGCCTGACCTGCGTCTGATGAATCTCATGATCCATGGAGCGTAAATCTTCAGGTCGAAGGGTGACATAGCATTGTGAGCCAGAGTCTGTTGGGTAACGTAGCATAAATTCAAAATTTTCCTACGCATATTCAGATCTTCCTATGGAGAGACCAGCAACGTGAGAGGGGTAAGAGAATCTTCATACCTTTGAAGATCGCTAAGCGGAAGCGTTGCTAGAACGCGGTTGATGGAGTCGTACTCGCAGCGATTCCGATCTAGTGCCGAACTACGGCACCTCCGCGTTCAACACACGTGCAGCCCGGTGACGTCTCCCGCACCTTGATCCAGAAAGGAGGAGCGAGAGGTTGGGGAAGAACTCCAGCAACATGACGGTGTGGTGTCGATGGAGAGACGAGGTCTCCCGGCAGGGCTTCGCCAAGCACCGGCAGAGAGGAGGAGGAAGAAGAGTAGGGCTGCACCGAGGGAGAGGGAAAAGTCTAATCTCCAATGGCCAAAAGTGCCCACTATATATAGGGGAATGGGAGAGGGGGTGCCACCCCTAGGGTTCCCACCCTAGGGGGTGCGGCAGCCCTCCCAGATGGGTGGTGCGGCGGCCAGAAGGGGGAGGAGGGGTTGCGCACCAACTGGTGGGCCTTAGGCCCACCTGGCTTAGGGTTTGCCCCCCTTTTCTATCCCTTGCGCAATGGGCTGAGTGGGGAGGCGCACCAGCCCACCTAGGGGCTGGTTCCCACCCCCACTTGGCCCAACTTACCTCCCGGGGTCGTTGCCCCCCTTCGGTGGTCCCCCGAGGCCACCTCCGGTGGTCCCGGTACGTTACCGGTGATGCCCGAAACACTTCCGGTATCCGAAACCATCCGTCCTATATATCAATCTTTACCTCCGGACCATTCCGGAGCTCCTCGTGACGTCCGGGATCTCATCTGGGACTCCGAACAACTTTTGGTAACCTCGTATAACGATTCCCTATAACCCTAGCGTCATCGAACCTTAAGTGTGTAGACCCTACGGGTTCGGGAGACAGGCATACATGACCGAGACACCTCTCTGGCCAATAACCATCAGCGGGGTCTGGGTACCCATTGTGGCTCCCACTTGCTCCACGATGATCTCATCGGATGAACCACGATGTCAAGGATTCAATCAATCCCGTACACGATTCCCTTTGTCTGTCGGTATAGAACTTGCCCGTGATTCGATCGTTGGTATACCTATACCTTGTTTAATCTCGTTGCCGGTAAGTCTCTTTACTCGTTCCATAGGACGTCATCATGTGACTAACTCCTTAGTCACATTGAGCTCATGATGATGTTCTACCGAGTGGGCCCAGAGATACCTCCCCGTCACACGGAGTGACAAATCCCGATCTCGATTCGTACCAACCCAACAGACACTTTCGGAGGTACCCGTAGTGCACCTTTATAGTCACCCAGTAACGTTGTGACGTTTGATACACCCAAAGCACTCCTACGGTATCTGGGAGTTGCACAATCTCACGGTCGAAGGAAAAGATACTTGACATTAGAAAAGCTTTAGCATACGAACAATACGATCTAGTGCTAAGCTTAGGATTGGGTCTTGTCCATCACATCATTCTCCCAATGATGTTATTCCGTTATCAATGACATCCAATGTCCATGATCAGGAAACCATGATCATCTATTGACTAACGAGCTAGCCAACTAGAGGCTTGCTAGGGACACATTGTGATCTATTTATCCACACATGTATTACTGTTTCCTGTTAATACAATTATAGCATGAACAATAGACGATTATCATGAACAAGGAAATATGATAATAACCATTTTATTATTGCCTCTAGGGCATATTTCCAACAGTCTCCCACTTGCACTAGAGTCTATAATCTAGTTACATTGTGATGTATCGAACACCCATAGCATTATGGTGTTGATCATGTTTTGCTCGTGGAAGAGGTTTAGTCAACGGGTCTGCAATATTCAGATCCGTGTGTACTTTACAAATATCTATCACTCCACTCTGGACATGATCCTGGATGGAGTTGTAGCGGCGTTTGATGTGCTTCGTCTTCCGGTGAAACCTGGGCTCCTTGGCTATGGCAATGGCTCAGTGTTATCACAGAAGAGTGTCATAGGACCCGACGCGCTTGGAACCACTCCAAGGTCGGTGATGAGCTCCTTCATCCAAATTCCTTCATGAGCCGCTTCTGAAGCAGCTATGTACTCCGCCTCACATGTAGATGCTGCCACGACTTCTTGCTTGCTGCTGCACCAGCTCACTGCCCCACCATTCAACACATATACGTATCCGGTTTGTGACTTTGAGTCATCCGGATCTGTGTCGAAGTTAGCGTCGACGTAACCCTTTACGACGAGATCTTCGTCACCTCCATGTTTCCCTTAGTCTTTTTCAGGTACTTAAGGACATTCTTGACCGCTGTCCAGTGTTCCATACCTGGATCACTTTGGTACCTCCCTACCAAACTTATGGCAAGGTTTATATCAGGTCTGGTACACAGCATGGCATACATTAGAGAGCCCACGGCTGAAGCGTAGGGGACAGAACTCATCTTCTCTCTATCTGCTGCCGTGGTCGGCGACTGAGTCTTACTCAATCTCATACCTTGCAAAACTGGCAAGAACCCTTTCTTTGAGTTTTCCATATTGAACTTCTTCAATATCTTGTCAAGGTATGTACTTTGCGAAAGACCTATGGGGCGTCTCGATCTATCTCTATAGATCTTGATGCCTAATATGTATGCAGCTTCTCCAAGGTCCTTCATTGAAAAACTCTTGTTCAAATAGGCCTTTATGCTACAACATCTCTATATCATTCCCCATCAATAATATGTCATCCACATACAGTATGAGGAAAGCTACAGAGCTCCCACTCACTTTCTTGTACAGACAGGCTTCTCCGTAAACCTGTATGAACCCAAACGCTTTAATCACCTCATTAAAGCGAATGTTCCAACTCCGAGATGCTTGCACCAGCCCATAGATAGAGCGCTGGAGCTTGCACACTTTGCTAGCACCCTTAGGGTCGACAAAACCTTCTGGTTGCATCATATACAACTCTTCCTTAAGGTTCCTGTTAAGGAACGCTGTTTTGACGTCCATTTGCCAAATTTCATAATCATAAAAGGGGGCAATTGCTAACATGATTCAGACTGATTTTAGCTTCGCTACGGGAGAGAAAGTCTCTTCGTAGTCAACTCCTTTAATTTGTCGAAAACCCTTTGCGACAAGTCGAGCTTTGTAAACGGTTACATTACCGTTTGCATTAGTCTTCTTCTTGAAGATCCATTTATTTTCTATGGCTCGCCGGTCATCAGGCAAGTCCACCAAAGTCCATACTTTGTTCTCATACATGGATCCTATCTCGGATTTCATAGCCTCAAGCCATTTGTTGGAATCAGGGCCCGCCATCGCTTCTTCATAGTTTGAAGGTTCACCGTTGTCTAACAACATGATTTCCATCACAGGGTTACCGTACCACTTTGGTGCGGAGCGTGCCCTTGTGGACCTTCGCTGTTCGGTAGTAACTTGATCTGAAGCTTCATGATCATCATCATTAACTTCCTCTTCAGTCGGTGTAGGCGCCACAGGAACAACTTCCTGCGCTGCGCTACTATCCTGTTCGAGAGGGGGTGTAATTACCTCATCAAGTTCTACCTTCCTCCCACTTACTTCTTTTGAGAGAAACTCTTTCTCTAGAAAGGATCCATTCTTGGCAACAAAGGTTTTACCTTCGGATCTAAGATAGAAGGTATACCCAATAGTTTCCTTAGGGTATCCTATGAATACGCATTTCTCCGCTTTGGGTTCGAGCTTTTCTGGTTGAAGTTTCTTCACATAAGCATCGCAGCCCCAAACTTTAAGAAACGACAACTTAGGTTTCTTGCCAAACCATAGTTCATACGGTGTCGTCTCAACGGATTTAGACGGTGCCCTATTTAAAGTGAATGCTGCAGTTTCTAATGCGTATCCCCAAAATGACAGCGGTAAGTCGGTGAGAGACATCATAGATCGTACCATATCTAATAAAGTGCGATTACGACGTTCAGACACTCCGTTGCGCTGCGGTGTGCCAGGCGGCGTTAGTTGTGAAACGATTCCACACTTCCTTAGGTGTGTGCCAAACTCGTGACTCAAATATTCTCCTCCACGATCAGATCGTAGACATTTAATTTTTCTGTCACGTTGATTCTCAACCTCACTCTGAAATTCCTTGAACTTTTCAAACGTCTCAGATTTGTGCTTCATCAAGTAGATATACCCATACCTACTCAAATCATCGGTGAGGGTGAGAACATAACGATAACCACCGCGAGCTTCAACGTTCATTGGACCACACACATCAGTATGTATTATTTCCAATAAGTCGGTTGCTCTCTCCATTATTCCTGAGAATGGAGTCTTAGTCATCTTGCCCATGAGGCACGGTTCGCATGTGTCAAATGATTCAAAGTCAAGAGACTCTAATAGTCCATCAGTATGGAGCTTCTTCATGCGCTTAACGCCGATATGACCAAGGCGGCAGTGCCACAAGTATGTGGGACTATCATTATCAACTTCGCATATTTTGGTACTCACACTATGAATATGTGTAACATCACGATCGAGATTCATCAAGAATAAACCATTCACCAGCGGAGCATGACCATAAAACATATCACTCATATAAATAGAACAACCATTATTCTCTGACTTAAATGAGTAGCCATCTTGCATTAAGCAAGACCCTGATACAATGTTCATGCTTAAAGCTGGTACTAAATAACAATTATTAAGGTTTAAAACTAATCCTGACGGTAGATGTAGAGGTAGCGTGCCGACGGCGATCACATCGACCTTTGAACCATTCCCGACGCGCATCGTCACCTCGTCCTTGGCCAGTCTCCGCTTATTCCGCAGTTCCTGCTTTGAGTTGCAAATGTGAGCAACAGCACCGGTATCAAATACCCAGGAGCTACTATGAGCGCTGGTAAGGTACACATCAATAACATGTATATCACATATACCTTTAACGTTGCCGGCCTTCTTGTCCGCTAAGTATTTGGGGCAGTTCCGCTTCCAGTGACCCTTTCCCTTGCAATAGAAGCACTCAGTCTCAGGCTTGGGTCCATTCTTTTTCTTCTTCCCAGCATCTGGCTTACCGGGCGCGGCAACAACTTTGCCGTCTTTCTTTAAGTTCTTCTTACCCTTGCCTTTCTTGAAACTAGTGGTCTTGTTGACCATCAACACTTGATGCTCTTTCTTGATTTCTACTTCTGCAGACTTGAGCATCGAGTACAACTCGGGTATGGTCTTCTCCATCCCTTGCATGTTGTAGTTAAGCACAAAGCCTTTGTAGCTTGGTGGGAGAGACTGGAGGATTCTGTCAATTATAGCATCACTCGGAAGTTCGACTCCAAGTGAAGTCATACGACCGTGTAACCCAGACATTTTGAGTATGTGCTCACTGACAGAACTGTTCTCCTCCATCTTACAGCCAGAGAACTTGTCAGAGACTTCATATCTCTCGACATGGGCATGAGCTTGAAAAACTAGCTTTAGCTCCTAGAACATCTCATATGCCCCGTGTTGCTCAAAACGCCTTTGGAGCCCCGTTTCTAAACTGTATAACATGCCACACCTGACCAGAGAGTAGTCATCACTCCGCGTTTGCCAGACGTTCAGAATGTCCTGGGCTGCTGCGGGAGCGGGAGGGTCACCTAGCGGCGCATCAAGGACATACGCCTTTTTAGCTGCTTCAAGGATGAGCTTCAAGTTGCGAACCCAGTCCGCATAGTTGCTACCATCATCTTTCAGCTTGTTTTTCTCTAGGAATGCGTTGAAATTGAGGTTGACGTTGGACATCTACAATATTTATAAAGACAACTTTTAGACTAATTTCATGACAATTAAGTTCATTTAATCAAATCAAGTATGAACTCCCACTTAAATCGACATCCCTCTAGTCATCTAAGTGATGCATGATCCATGTTGACTAACCCGTGTCCGATCATCACGTGAGACGGACTAGTCACCATGGTGAGAAACTCCATGCTGATTGTATTCAACCATACAACTCATGTTCGACCTTTCGGTCTCTTGTATTCGAGGTCATGTCTGTACATGCTAAGCTCGTCGAGTCAACCTAGGTGTTTCGCGTGTGTAAATATGGCTTACACCCGTTGTATGCGAACGTTAGAATCTATCACACCCGATCATCACGTGGTGCTTCGAGACAACGAACCTTCGCAACGGTGCACACTTAGGGGAATACGTTCTCGAAATTTTAAGAGGGATCATCTTATTATGCTACCGTCGTTCTAAGCAATAAGATGTAAAACATGATAAACATCACAATGCAATCATATAGTGACATGATATGGCCATTATCATCTTTGCTCTTTCGATCTCCATCTTCAGGCATCGCATGATCATCATCGTCACCGGCGTGACACCATGATCTCCATCATCATGATCTCCATCATCGTGTCTCCGTGAAGTCGTCACGCCAACTACTACTATCACTACTACTATAGCTAACCGTTAGCAATGAAGTAAAAGTAGTAAGCACATGGCGTTGCATCTCATACAATAAATTAAGACAACTCCTATGGCTCCTACCGGTTGTCATACTCATCGACATGCAAGTCGTGAAACCTATTAAAATAACATGATCATCTCATACATCATACATGCAACATCACAACTTTGGCCATATCACATCACATGTCAAACCCTGCAAAAACAAGTTAGACGTCCTCTAATTGTTGTTGCAAGTTTTACGTGGCTGATTTGGGTTTCTAGCAAGAACGCCTTCTTACCTACGTGATAGCCACAACGATGATATGCCAAAGCTATTTACCCTTCATAAGGACCCTTTTCATCAAATCCAATCCGACTAGAGTAGGAGAGACAGACACCCGCTAGCCACCTTTATGCACGGTGTGCATGTCTGTTGGTGGAACCAGTCTCACGTAAGCGTACGTGTAAAGTCGGTCCGGGCCGCTTCATCCCACAATACCTCCGGAAAAGGATAAGACTAGTAGCGGCAAGCAAATTGACAAATCATCGCCCACAACTTTTGTGTTCTACTCGTGCATAGAATCTACACATAGAAAACCTGGCTCGGATGCCACTGTTGGGTAACGTAGCATAAATTCAAAATTTTCCTATGCATATTCAGATCTTCCTATGGAGAGACCAGCAAGGAGAGAGGGGTAAGAGCATCTTCATAACTTCGAAGATTGCTAAGCGGAAGCGTTGCTAGAACACGGTTGATGGAGTCGTACTCGCAGCGATTCCGATCTAGTGCCGAACTACGGCACCTCCGCGTTCAACACACGTGCAGCCCGGTGACGTCTCCCGCACCTTGATCCAGCAAGGAGGAGGTAGAGGTTGGGGAAGAACTCCAGCAACACGACGGTGTGGTGTCGCTGGAGAGACGAGGTCTCCCGGCAGGGCTTCGCCAAGCACCGGCAGAGAGGAGGAGGAAGAAGAGCAGGGCTGCGCCGAGGGAGAGGGAAAAGTCTAATCTCCAATGGCCAAAAGTGCCCACTATATATAGGGGAAGGGGAGAGGGGGTGCCACCCCTAGGGTTCCCACCCTAGGGGGTGCGGCAGCCCTCCCAGATGGGTGGTGCGGCGGCCAGAAGGGGGAGGAGGGGTGGCGCACCAACTGGTGGGTCTTAGGCCCACCTCGCTTAGGGTTTGCCCTCCCCCTTTTCTCTCCCTTGCGCAATGGGCTGAGTGGGGAGGCACAACAGCCCACCTAGGGCCTGGTTCCCACCCCCACTTGGCCCACCTTACCTCCCGGGGTCGTTGCCCCCCTTCGGTGGTCCCCCGGGGCCACCTCCGGTGGTCTCGTTGGTCCCGGTACGTTACCGGTGATGCCCGAAACACTTCCGGTATCCGAAACCATCCGTCCTATATATCAATCTTTACCTCCGGACCATTCCGGAGCTCCTCGTGACGTCCGGGATCTCATCCGGGACTCCGAACAACTTTCGGTAACCTCGTATAACAATTCCCTATAACCCTATCGTCATCGAACCTTAAGTGTGTAGACCCTACGGGTTCGGGAGACAGGCAGACATGACCGAGACACCTCTCTGGCCAATAACCATCAGCGGGGTCTGGATACCCATTGTGGCTCCCACTTGCTCCACGATGATCTCATCGGATGAACCACGATGTCAAGGATTCAATCAATCCCGTACACGATTCCCTTTGTCTGTCGGTATAGAACTTGCCCGAGATTCGATCGTCGGTATACCTATACCTTGTTTAATCTCGTTGCCGGTAAGTCTCTTTACTCGTTCCGTAGCACGTCATCGTGTGACTAACTCCTTAGTCACATTGAGCTCATGATGATGTTCTACCGAGTGGGCCCAGAGATACTTCTCCGTCACACGAAGTGACAAATCCTGATCTCGATTCGTACCAACCCAACAGACACTTTCGGAGGTACCCGTAGTGCACCTTTATAGTCACCCAGTAACGTTGTGACATTTGATACACCCAAAGCACTCCAATGGTATCCGGGAGTTGCACAATCTCACGTCGAAGGAAAAGATACTTGACATTAGAAAAGCTTTAGCATACGAACAATACGATCTAGTGCTAGGCTTAGGATTGGGTCTTGTCCATCACATCATTCTCCCAATGATGTGATCCCGTTATCAATGACATCCAATGTCCATGATCAGGAAACCATGATCATCTATTGACTAACGAGCTAGACAACTAGAGGCTTGCTAGGGACACATTGTGATCTATTTATCCACACATGTATTACTGTTTCTTGTTAATACAATTATAGCATGAACAATAGACGATTATCATGAACAAGGGAATATGATAATAACCATTTTATTATTGCCTCTAGGGCATATTTCCAACAGAGTCCTCAGGAAGAAGTCGTGAAGGTTTATAGGGATGCCATGGATGATGTTGAAGATGATATTCTTCATGATGTTACAACATCTTCTTCATCATCATGGCCCTTGATTGGAGCAATGAGAATGCACAGAATCCTGTAGATAGTCCTGGGTTCATACTTCAAATCTTGAACCAGAAAAGTCGTTCTTGGAGGCTGATCCTTGGGCAAAGGCTTCATGAGGACTTCCATCAGCTTATTGGGCAACTCCCGTTCATCATACATCTTCACAACATGTTCTGAGGGAATTGAAACCGGAAGTACTCGTAGCAGCTTATTAGCAGGGGCCTTGTAGTGTGTGTGGTGAGTCATCCAGTCCAGCACCCAAGTGTTGATATCTGTTGGGCCTCCAGGGATGTGCAAAGTTGCATATAATTGAAGAATGATATCGCTATTCCAATCACAGATATCAGTGCAAAGTGGCAGCAGTCCGACTTCATGAAGAACGCTGACGAGTGGGGCGAAGCAAGGAATTTCTTCCAACTCAACATGAGGAATATGCCTGTGCTGAAATATTTTGTTTCTTCTAGAGAGCACATATGCATAACAGTTGAGGAGAGTCCTTGTCCAAAATTTCCTGTGCCTGATGCAAAGCTTGTCATAAGGATTGTCGCCGATGAAATACATACATTCTTCATAGAACGCTTCCTTCTGAAACTTTGGCCTCTTTGAAAAAGGCTGATTTTGCATAGGCTGAAGATTATGCTGCTTCTCTTGAGGAGATACTATCATTGCGGTCTCAGTGTTGACCACCACAATAGCAGTTTCAGTATTGGGTGCAGGAGCATTTTCTTCAGCTTGACCTCAGGTTGAGGATTTTCTTCGGCCTGAACCTCCGGTTGAGGATTTGCTTCAAGTTGAGGGTTTTCTTCAAGATGAGGATTTTCCTCAGGTTGAGGATTTTCCTCGGGCTGAGGATTTTCTTTTGGGTTTTCCTCAGCTTGAGGATTTTGCTTGGAGGAGGAGGAAAAATCTTCAGCTGTTGCAGCTGATCCTTGTGCATTTTCATCAGGCATCTTGTGAGGAATGACGGACAGAGGAATATCAACAATTTGAATTTCCTCATCCATGGTTTCGTCAGAATCAACATCCTTCATTTCCTCATCAACTGGAATCTCCTCATCTTCTTCAGGAATGACATAGTCAATTCTGAAAGGGACCATAGTGTATGATGGAGCTATCTTCAGAGGCACAACATCCAGTGGAGCAGTTTCATCAAGAGTCTTTTTACGCTTGGCCTCTGATGATTCTGGAGTTAAATAAGCTTTTCTTTTCTTTGCTTCTTTCTCGGCAGCCTTGGTTTTCTTCACGTCTGTTGCAGACAGAACCATTTTCTTCACCTTTGAGGACTGAGGTGAAGGAATTTTCTCTTCAGGAGTTGGTGCAGTATCAGTCTTGGCAGTTACCTTAGTTGAAGCATTTTCTTCAGCTAGAGAAGATTCATCAACTGGCACAGATTCATCAGCTGGAATGTCCTTAGCTATTTCCTCAATAACCGGTGCATCAACACGACTTTCTTGAGGCATTTCCTCAACAGGGGTGTCTTTTTCTTCATCGTCCTCCGTGAGCTGAACAGAATAGCTGGGCTCAGATTGCTCAGGCTGCGCTAGTTTTGCTGGAGGAGCAGCCTTCTTGTTGTATTCATCAACTGCATTGGTTGCAAACTTGATCAAATTGGTCTTGAGACTTTGACGATCAGATAGTTTGGTATACTTGTCGGTCAAAGTCTTCAGTTCCGCCTGGGTTGACACAAGAGCATGAGGCGTCGGGTTTAGGAGATTCTGTCGGAGGAATTTCTCCTTCTTCAGCTTTGCATCCTTTGCTTGCTTGGCTTGCATCTCCTTCCATTTGGCCTCATTGATGAATGTGGCCACCATATGGCTGATTCCAGGGGAAGTTTCAAGTCATCAATGGGTGTGTTAGGGTCATCATACCAGACATTGATGTAGTCCAGCAGGACCTTTGGGTCCATGGCAAGAGGAATGGCACCGCGTGAAGCTTGTGCGACGCGTTCCTGCTTGTTTCAGATGATGGCTTGAAGAGTTTCATCATCATATTCATCACTTCCTTCTGATGCAGTAGGGACTTTGATGACTTTGCTTGGGCTGGGTCTGATGCCTCTTCCAACAGTCATTTTAGTCTTCAAAGGTGTTGGTGAAGACTTTGTCTCCAAGCTCGTGGCAGATGGAACACACGAGCTGGAGTGAGCAGGCTGTTGCTTGAAATCTGCTTGTGTTGAGGCTTTGAAGCTTGTGTGGCTGTTGAGGGTTTTGGCCCAGGCGCAACCTTCTGAAGCAATTGCTCTTTAGGATTTGAAGCCTTTGGTTTCTGTGGCACATGTTTCACTTGAGGAATAGCTGTGCCAGAAGCTTCAGTAGCAGAGGAGGTGGCTGCAGTAGCAGCAACAAATTCCTCATTGAATTTCCTCACTGCAGCTTCGGCTTTCTTCTGAAGCTTAGACAAGTGTTTCTCTTTCTCCTCAGGATAACCATCAATAGTTTTGAGGCTTGAAGGATGTGCAACCTGATGATCCTTGAGAGGTGGCCTTTTGCCAGGTGGCTTAAGGGCGAGTTTCTTCGCATACTTTGGAGTGACGAAGCGGTATTCCTTCCACTCCTTAGCCCATATGCCTTCTACCTTTTGAAGCCTGATTTTCCTCTTTGGCATTGGTTCTTGCTCATCTGGCGTGCAATAGTCAAGGTATATATCCTCAGGGATATCAATTGCAGTGTTTTGTTCGAGTTTCTTGCCACCCTTTTGCTTTCTGTCATCTTCCATTTTCTTCAGCTGAGGCTTTTGCTGAGGAATTTGAACTCTTGAGGATTCCGATGACACTGACATATTTTCTTCAAGAAACGCTGCAAATGAGTTAAGTTGATGAGAACCTAGAGATTCATCAGCTCACATTTTTGTACCTGTGAACAAAGTATAGGTGCGAGGAATTTGGAGAGGTCATATGCGTTCTCAGATTTGAAGAAATTCAAAATTTTAAAAGTTGAGGAATTTGACCAGTGGGTTGACGAATTTGTCTAAGCACTCTGATCTTGGGTTCCAGAGTTGTACAGATTCTAAAATTTGCACAATTGAGGAATCACGTGAAGAATTTTAGTGGCTTAGTGAAATTCATCAAGTGTTTGAGGAATAGTGTGTGCGAAGCTGATAGACACTCAGGAAAAACATATTTCACGTATCTAAGGTAAAATAGTAGATCAAAAGGGACAGTAAAAATAGGATTTTACTTACCCTATATAGTGATAAGTCCATTTTGCTTCATGCTTTTATGTTGATATTTATCGCTTCTTGGGCTGTTATTTCACTTCACGGTACAATACTTATGCCTTTTCTCTCTTATTTTGCAAGGTTTACATGTAGAGGGAGAATGCCGACACCTGGAATTCTGGCCTGAAATTGGAACAAGTTTGAGATACTGATTCTCCGCAACTCCAAACGCCGCAAAAATCAACAGGATTTTTTTCCGGATTTATAAAAAATACTGGGCCGAAGAAGTGCGAGAGGGGCGCCAGCAGGTGGCCACAAGCCTGCTAGGCGCGGCCACCACCCTGGCCGCTCCTAAGGGGCTTGTGGGCACCCAGTTGGCCCTCTGGCCCCCCTCTTCTGCTATATGAAGGGTTTTGTCCTGGAAAAAATCAAGAGGAGGCTTTTTTCGTGGATTCGCCGCCGCCAGGAGGCGGAAGTTGAGCAGAACCAATCTAGAGCTCCGGCAGGACGATCCTGCTAGGGAAACTTCCCTCCCGGAGGGGGAAATCGTCGCCATCGTCATCACCAACAGTCCTCTCATCGGAGGGGACTCGTCACCATCAACATCTTCATAAGCACAACTCATCTCCAAACCCTACTTCATCTCTTGTAACCAATCTCCGTCTCGCGACTCTGATTGGTACTTGTAAGGTTGCTAGTAGTGTTAATTACTCTTTGTAGTTGATGCTAATTGGATTATTTGGTGGAAGAGTTTATATTCAGATCCTTGATGCTACTCATTACCTCTCTGGTCATGAATATGATTATGCTTTGTCAATAGTTACTTTTGTTCCTGAGGACATGGGATAAGTCATGCTAATAGTAGTCATGTGAATTTGGTATTCGTTCGATAATTTGATGTGTTGTATGTTGTTTTTCCTCTAGTGGTGTTATGTGAACATCGACTACATAACACTTCACCATTATTTGGGCCTAGAGGAAGGCATTGGTAAGTAGTAAGTAGATGATGGGTTGCTAGAGTGACAGAAGCCTAAACCCTAGTTTATGCGTTGCTTCGTAAGGGGCTGATTTGGATCCACTAGTTTAATCCTATGGTTAGACTTTGTCTTAATTCTTATTTCGTAGCTGCGGATGCTTGCGAGAGGGGTTAATCATAAGTGGGATGATTGTCCAAGTAAGGGCAGTATCCAAGCGCTGGTCCACCCACATATCAACCTATCAAAGTAAAGAACGCGAATCATATGAACATGATGAAAACTAGCATGACAGAAATTGCTGTGTGTCCTCGGGAGCGTTTTTCCTCCTATAAGACTTTGTCCAGGCTTTTCCCTTGCTACAAAAGGGATTGGGCCACTTTGCTGCACCGTTGCTACTTTTGTTACTTGTTGCTTGCTACGAATCATCTCACCACACATCACTTGTTACCGATAATTTTAGTGCTTGCAGATTTTACCTTGCTGAAAACCACTTGTCAGATCCTTCTGCTCCTCGTTGGGTTCGATACTCTTACTTATCGAAAGGACTACGATTGATCCCCTATACTTGTGGGTCATCATATAGCAATCACGAAGAACAGAGGTAGCAACAGTAGATGCTCTTCGGTGCGAGTCCACTGCGCCCTAACTTGGCGGCAGAAGACGGCTATGGCGGCAGCGGACGAAGATGTTCCGGCTCCGGCGTGAGTTCGGCGACGGAGAGGTTGAGGCACTGAAGCTGTTCCTCACCGACGATGAAGCTTCTAGCAGTGGCATTAGGTTTTCGTTGAGGCGGAGAGAAGGTTGAGAGAGAACGAAGAGTTTTGACCGAGGGGGTAAGGACGTATTTATAGCTCAGGTTAAAACTGTCCGGCCGAAACTTTATCTTTGAAGGATAAGGCGTTGACATGGTATAGGCTATGTGATGACACTCGATCATGGGACTACAATCGGTTGAAATTGGAATTTCATCAAAAGTTTTATCCTATGCATTTAGTACATCATGATCGGAATTATATTTATAATTTTTGGCCTCGTGACAGAGAAAGCATCGCTCAAGCTTGGGGGAGGCTTAAATCAATGTTATATTCACGCCCCAACCATGAGCTCTGGAGAGAAATTATCATTCAGAACTTCTATGCTCGGCTTTCTCATGATGATCGCACCATGCTTGACACTTCTTGTACTGGTTCGTTTATGAAGAGAGATATTGACTTCAGATGGAATTTATTGGAGAGAATTAAACACAATTCTAAAGATTGGGAGCTTGAAGAAGGTAAGGAGTCATGTATGAATTTCACGTTTGATTGCGTTAAATCCTTTGTTGAAACAAATACTTTTTGTGACTGATACACCATTTTGCATCATGCTTTCATGTTGATATTTATTGCTTTATGGACTGTTATTACACTTTGTGGAACCTTACTTATGCCTTTTCTCTCTTATTTTGCAAGGTTTATTTGAAGAGGGAGAATACCTGCAGCTGGAATTCTGGACTGGAAAAGGAGCAAGTCTGAGTGCTCTATTCTGCACAACTCCAAATGCCCTGAAAATCAACGTGGATTTTTTTGGATTTTATAAAAAATACTGGGCGAAAGAAGTGTGAGAGGGGAGCAACCGGGGGCCCACAAGCCCGGTTGCCGCGACCTACCCGCCTGACCGCGGCAACAGGGCTTGTGGGCACCCTGGCGGCCCACTGGCCCCCCTCTTTTGCTATATGAAGGGTTTCTTCCGGAAAAAAATAAAGGTGGAGCTTTTTCGTGGTTTCTCCGCCACCACGAGGCGGAACTTGAGCAAATCCAATCTAGAGCTCCGGCAGGACGATCCTACCAGGGAAACTTCCCTCCCGGAGGGGGAAATCGTCGCCATCGTCATCACCAACACTCCTCTCGTCGGATGGGAGGCATCTTCATCAACATCTTCATCAACACTATCTCCTCTCCAAACCCTAGTTCATCTCTTGTAACCAATCTCCGTCTCGCGACTCCGATTGGTACTTGTAAGGTTGCTAGTAGTGTTGATTACTCTTTGTAGTTGATGCTAGTTGGATTACTTGGTGGAAGATTTTATGTTCAGATCCTTGATGCTATTCATTACACCTATGATTATGATTATGATTATGCTTTGTGAGTAGTTACTTTTGTTCCTGAGGACATGGGATAAGTCATTCTAATAATAGTCATGTGAATTTGGTATTCGTTCGGTATTTTGATATGTTGTATGTTCTTTTTCCTCTAGTGGTGTTATGTGAACGTCGACTACATAACACTTCACCATATTTGGGCCTAGAGGAAGGCATTGGGGAGTAGTAAGTAGATGATGGGTTGCTGGAGTGACATAAGCTTAAACCCCAGTCTATGCGTTGCTTTCTTAAGGGGCTGATTTGGATCCACTAGTTTAATGCTATGGTTAGACGTTGTCTTAATTCTTCTTTTGTAGTTGCAGATGCTTGCGAGAGGGGTTAATCATAAGTGGGATGCTTGTCCAAGTAAGGGCAGTACCCAAGCGCCGGTCCATCCACATATCAAACTATCAAAGTAATGAACGCGAATCATATGAACATGATGAAACTAGCATGACAGAAATTCCCGTGTGTCCTCGGGAGCGTTTTTCCTCTTATAAGACTTTGTTCAGGCTTGTCCCTTGCTACAAAAGGGATTGGGACACTTGCTGAACCATTGCTACTACTTGTTACTTGTTACTTTTCGCTTGCTACATTTCACCTCACTACACCATCACTTGTTACCGCTAGTTTCAGTGCTTGCAGTTATTACCTTGCTGAAAACCGTTTATCAGAGCCTTCTCCTCGTCATTGGGTTCGACACTCTTACTTATCGAAAGGACTACAATTGATCCCCTATACTTGTGGGTCACCAAGACTCTTTTCTGGCGCCGTTGCCGGGGAGGTAAGTGCCTTTGGTAAGTGGAATTTGGTAAGGAAACATTTATATACTGTGCTGAAATTTATTGTCACTTGTCACTATGGAAACTGTTCCTTTGAGGAATTTGTTCGGGGTATCTTCACCACGAACATAAGCATGAGGAGTTGTTCCTCAACCTGAGGTACCTGCTGAAAATATCTTTTATGAAATTCCTTCGGGTATGCTTGAGAAACTTCTGGCTAATCCTTTTACAGGAGATGGATCATCACATCGAGACTTGCATCTAATCTATGTAGATGAAGTTTGTGGTTTATTTAAGCTTGCACGTTTGCCCGAGGATGAGGTAAAGAAGAAAGTCTTTCCTTTATCTTTGAAGGATAATGCGTTGACATGGTATAGGCTATGTGATGATACTGGATCATGGGACTACAATCGGTTGAAATTCGAATTTCATCAAAAGTTTTATCCTATGCATTTAGTACATCGTGATCGGAATTATATTTATAGCTTTTGGCCTTGTGATAGGGAAAGCATAGCTCAAGCTTGGGGGAGGCTTAAATCAATGCTATATTCATGCCCCGATCATGAGCTCTCGAGAGAAATTATCACTCAAAACTTTTATGCTCGGCTTTCTCATGAAGATCGTACCATGCTTGACACTTCTTGTACCGGTTCTTCTATGAAGAAGGATATTGATCACAAGTGGAATTTATTGGAAAGAATCAAACGTAACTCTGAAGATTGGGAGCTTGAAGAAGGTAAGGACTCAGGTATGAATTTAACTATCACCCCCTTTAGAAATCAACATAGTTAAACCCAATCTAGTTGAGGAGAAAGTCATTACCTTTAGTGATCCTATTGTTCCTTGTGCCTACGCTGAGAAACCACCTTACCCTGCTAGGAAAAAGGATTATTCTAAAGCTCCAACTGTGAAACGTAGGGGTTACATTAGATCACTTGCACCCCCTGAGGAATTTAGAGTTGAACCTAGTGTTGCTATTATCAAAGATCTCTTAGCCGAAGACATAGATGGGCATGTTATCAAATTCTTTGAGGACTCCTCTAGAATAGCTAAACCTCATGCGAAAGACAAATACGGACCTGTAGTTGGCTTGCCCGTTGTCTCTATCAAGATAGGAGATCATTGTTACCATGGTTTATGTGATATGGGTGCTAGTGTTAGTGCAATACCCCGTTCCCTATATGATGAAATCAAAGATGAGATTGCGCCTGCTGAGTTAAAACCCATTGATGTCACTATTACGCTAGCTAATAGAGGCACTATCTGTCCCCTGGGAATTGTGAGAGACGTAGAAGCCCTGTGTGGTAAGACGAAGTATCCTACTAATTTCCTCGTCCTTGCTACTGCACAAGATAGCTTTTGTCCCATCATATTTGGTAGACCCTTTCTCAACACTGTCAATGCTCACATTGATTGCATTAAACAAACTGTCACTATTAGTTTTGAGGGTGTGTCTCATGAATTTAACTTCTCCAAGTTTGGAAGACAATCCCATGAAAAAGAGTTGTCTGGTAGGGATGAAATCATTGCTCTTGCCTCTATTGCCGTACCTCCTACGGATCCTTTAGAGCAATATCTGCTTGAGCATGAAAATGATATGCATATGGAGTAAAGAGATGAGATAGATAAAATTGTCTTAGAACAATATCCTATTCTCAAGAATAATCTGCCTGTTGTATTGCTTGGGGATCCTCCCCCACCAAAGGGTGATCCTGTGTTTGAGCTAAAACAGTTACTAGATAGCCTTAAGTATGCCTATCTTGATGAGAAGGAGATATATCCTGTTATTATTAGTGCTCACCTCTCGAGTCACGAAGAGAAGGAGTTATTGAAAACTTCGAGGAAGCACCGTGTTGCTATTGGATATACTCTTGATGATTTAAAAGGTATTAGCCCCACTCTATGTCAGCACAAGATTAAAACCAATCCTAATTCTAAGCCAGTTGCTGATCATCAATAGAGATTAAATCCGAGGATGAAAGAGGTCGTGAGAAAAGAAATATTAAAGCTTCTGGAAGCAGGAATCATCTATCCTGTTGCTCATAGTGATTGGGTAAGTCCAGTACATTGCGTACCTAAGAAGGGAGGTATCACCGTCGTTCCTAATGATAAGGATGAACTAATCCCGCAGAGGATTATTACTGGCTATAGAATGGTGATAGACTTCCGGAAACTGAACAAGGCAACCAGGAAGGACCATTATCCTTTGCCGTTTATCGACCAGATGCTAGAAAGGCTATCTAAACACACACACTTCTGCTTTGTAGACGATTATTCAGGTTTCTCGCAAATACCTGTTGCACAATCTGATCAAGAGAAAACCACCTTCACATGCCCCTTTGGTACCTTCTCTTATAAACGCATGCCTTTTGGCTTACAATGCACCTGCCACCTTTCAAAGATGTATGATGGCTATATTGTCTGACTTCTGTGAAAAGATTGTTGAGGTTTTCATGGATGATTTCTCTGTCTACGGTTCTTCCTTTGACGATTGCCTCAGCAACCTTGATCGAGTCTTACAGAGATGCAAATATACCAACCTCGTCTTGAACTGGGAGAAGTGCCACTTCATGGTTAATGAAGGCATCGTCTTAGGACACAAAATCTCTGAGAGAGGCATTGAAGTTGATAAGGCTAAGGTTGATGCAATTGCACAGATATCATAGGTATACGAAGTTTCCTAGGTTATGCTGGTTTCTATAGAAGGTTCATTAAAGACTTCTCTAAGATTTCTAGGCCTCTTACCAACCTCTTGCAGAAGGATGTTCCTTTTGTTTTTGATGAGGATTGTGAGGAAGCTTTCGAAATACTTAAGAAGGACTTGATAACCGCACCTATTGTTCAAGCACCTGATTGGAACTTGCCCTTTGAAATCATGTGCGATGCTAGTGATTATGCCGTTGGTGTTGTTCTAGGACAAAGAGTTGACAAGAAGTTGAATGTTATTCACTACGCTAGTAAAACTCTAGACAGTGCCCAAGGAAACTACGCCACTACGGAGAAGGTGTTTTTAGCAGTCGTGTTTGCATGTGAAAAGTTCAGATCTTATATAGTTGACTCCAGAGTCACTATTCACTCTGATCATGCTGCTATTAAGTACCCCATGGAGAAGAAGGTCGCTAAGCCTAGGCTAATCAGATGGGTTCTCCTGCTACATGAATTTGATTTGCACGTCGTTGAGCGAAAGGGTGTTGATAACCCTGTAGCAGATAACTTGTCTAGGCTAGAGAATGTCCTTGATGACCCATGATCTATTGATGACAGCTTTCCTAATGAGCAACTGAATGTCATCCGCACTTCACATAGTGCACCATGGTATGCTGATTACGCAAACTATATCATAGCCAAATACATACCACCCAGTTTCACCTACCAGCAAAAGAAGAAATTCTTCTTTGATTTGAGACACTACTTTTGGGATTATCCTCACCTTTACAAGGAAGGAGTAGATGGTGTTATTAGACGTTGTGTGCCTGAACACGAACAGGGATAGATCCTGCAGAAGTGTCATTCCGAGGCCTACGGAGGACACCATGTTGGAGACAGAACTGCTCATAAGGTATTGCAATCAGGTTTCTATTGGCCCACTCTCTTCAAGGATGCCCGTAAGTTTGTCTTGTCTTTTGACGAATGCCAAAGAATGGGGAATATCAGTAAGCGTCAGGAAATGCCTATGAATTATTCACTTGTCATTGAACCATTTGATGTGTGGGGTTTTGATTATATGGGACCTTTCTCGAGTTCCAATGGGTATACTCACATCCTAGTTGTTGTGGATTATGCCACTAAGTGGGTAGAAGCTATCCCCACTAAGAATGCTGATCACCACACCTCTATTAAGATTCTTAAAGAAGTCATTTTCCAAGATTTGGAGTCCCTAGATATCTGATGACTGATGGCGGTTCACACTTCATTCATGGTGTTTTCCGCAAGATGCTCGCTAAGTACGATGTCAACCATAGAGTTGCATCTCCTTATGATCCTCCGTCTAGCGGTCAAGTAGAGTTGAGTAATAGGGAGATCAAATTGATCTTGCAAAAGACCGTCAATAGATCTCGAAAGAATTGGTCTAGCAAACTTGATGATGCACTATGGGGTTATAGGACTGCTTATAAGAATCCCATGGGCATGTCGCCGTATAAAATGGTTTATGGTAAGGCCTGTCATTTACCTCTTGAGCTGGAACATAAAGCTTATTGGGCAATCAAAGAGCTCAACTTTCATTTCAAACTTGCCGGTGAGAAGCGGTTGTTTGATATCAACTCATTAGATGAATGGAGGGCCCAGGCATATGAGAATGCCAAGTTGTTCAAGGAAAAGGTTAAGAGATGGCACGAAAAAAGAATACAAAAACAACAGTTCAATGTAGGTGATTATGTCCTGCTATACAATTCTTGTTTAAGATTCTTCGCACGCAAGCTTCTCTCTAAATGGGAAGGTCCCTACGTTGTCGAGGAAGTATATCGTTCCGGTGCCATCAAAATCAATAACACGGAAGGTAATTTTCCTAGAGTGGTAAACGGGCAAATAATCAAGCATTATATCTCTGGTACTCCCATAAATGTTGAGACCAATATCATCAATATCATAACTCCAGAGGAGTACATAAGGGATGTTTATCAGCCTGTTTCAGATCCTGAAAACCAAGAGGTATCTGTTTCGGCAAGTAATTGGACTCCGAAACTTTTCCAATAGGAAATTTTCTCCATTTTGAAATAAAAAGCAGTCCGGAGAGCGTACGAGGTGGCCACAAGCTTGGTTGCCGCGGCCTCCCCCTAGTCGCGGCAACAGGGCTTGTGGGCAGCTCGTGTGCCTCCCGGACTCCGTTTTCTTGTGGAGCACTCCTTCTGGTCCAGAAAAAATCATTATATATACGCCCGAGGGTTTTGATCTCCGTATCACGCAGTTTTCCTCTGTTTTCATTTCGAGCCTGTTTCTGCTGCAAATCTAGATCGTCATGACTTCCCCAAAAGTTCCTAAGGACAAGATCTTCGAGAAGGTCATCAATCCTTACCTCACGGAAGTGTTGCAGCACCCCCAATCTATCAAGATGAGCGAGGGGATGTTGCACATCCGTGATGTTGAGGGCCCTAAGAAGATCGAAAGCATGGAGACGAGGCTCGAAGCAATGGAGCAACAAGTCTTCAAGTGCCAAGGGATGGTGGAGCGTGGACTCAACACCAACCACATGATGATCACAGAGTTCACCAGCAATCACAAGATGGATGCCATTGACATTGGGAAACACCTCTCCAGGCTCTATGACAGGATTCATCAACTCCAGGGCCAGATCTATGACCTGCAGAACCAAAAATGTGAGTATGAGTATAGATTTAAATCAATACGGTTGTCTGCATATTTGAGGATTCCGGCGACTCGTTCATCCTGCCATGATGGAGCACCTATGCCTTGGAAGACGGAGGATCAGACTACTTCAACAACACCACCACCATCACCACCAAAGGAAGACAACTAAAGCATTGGTATGGGCAATCCCCTTGGCTTTTGCCAAGCTTGGGGGAGTTGCCCTGGTATCGTATTACCTTTATATCTTTTGCTTTTACCTTTGTTTTAGTTCTTTCCTTTTCAGTTTTATTTCTTCTCTTAGTGGAATAAGTCTTTAGTGTTTAGTTTGAGTCTTTTGCCTTGTGTCTCTCCCGATGTATTCGAGCATTCGAGCTATATAATAAAGAGTGTCTTAGTCAAGGGCTTTGTTTTGTGCCGTGATCAAAAGTATGAAAAGAACGATAGCATGAGAGATCATGAGATGATCTTATGGAAAGTGATAACTTCACATATAACAAGTATGATGATTGAAACTTGTTGAGAGTAGACCAACATAGACCTCAGTCATTATTGCAATTAATAAGAAGTAATAAGGAAAGAGAGGTTCACATATAAATATATCATCTTAGACACTTTCTATATTTGTGAGCACTCACCAAACTATTACATGCCTAGAAGTAGATGTTGGACAAGGAAGACAACATAATGAATTGTGTTTGCTTAGTTCCAAACAATGTTATATGATTAGAGATCCCTTAGCATGTGACGATTGCTTCCACCTCATATTAGCCAAAAGTCTCGCACCAAGTAGAGATACTACTTGTGCATCCATAAACCTTCAACCCAGTTTTTCCATGAGTGTCCACCAGACCTACCTATGGATTGAATAAGATCCCTCAAGTAAGTTGTCATCGGTGCAAGCAATAAAAAATGCTCTCTAATATGTATGATCTATTAGTGTGTGGAAATAAGCTTTGTACGAACCTGTGATGAGGAAGACATAAATGCGACAGGCTGCATAATAAAGTTCTTTATCACAGGAGGCAATATAAAGTGACGTTCCTCCGCACTAAGAGGACACGCATCCAAACCTCAAAAGCGCATGACAACCTCTGCTGCCCTCTGCGAAGGGCCTATCTTGTACCTTTACTTTTTGCCCTTGTAAGAGTCATGGTGATCTTCACCAATTCCTTATTTAGCCTTTCTCTTGGTGAACGTCAAATGCTTGGGAAAGATATATATTCATATATCAACTTGGAGTTGAGTACTTATGCTTTATTATTGTTGACTTTACCCTTGAGGTAAATGGTTGGGAGGCAAACTATAAGCCCCTATCTTTCTCTGTGTCCAACTGAAACTTCGATACCATGAGTACCACGTGAGTTGTAACAATTGTGGAAAACAAAAGAGATGATTGAGTATGTGAATTTGCTTTACAAGCTCTTATTTGACTCTTTCTGATAATATTATAAATTGCAATTGCTTCAATGACTTTGGACGGTTGTTGGCCACTTCTCGGTAAGGTTTTTGTTTCATACTTTGCTTTGTGAAGGAATTGTTACTTTCCCATAAGAATCTCTATGATGTATTGCTGTTCTATGTGTGATCATGATGCCCTCATTTCCGTATTTTGTTTTATCGACACCTTCATCCCTAAACATGTGGACATGTTTTGGGTCTTGGTTTTCGCTTGAGGACAAGCGAGGTCTAAGCTTGGGGGAGTTGATACGTCCATTTTGCATCATGCTTTCATGTTGATATTTATCGCTTTATGGACTGTTATTACACTTTGTGGAACCTTACTTATACCTTTTCTCTCTTATTTTGCAAGGTTTATTTGAAGAGGGAGAATACCAGCAGCTGGACTTCTGGACTGGAAAAGGAGCAAGTCTGAGTGCTCTATTCTGCGCAACTCCAAATGCCCTGAAAATCAACGTAGATTTCTTTTGGATTTTATAAAAATTACTTGGTGAAAGAAGTGTCAGAGGGGAGCAACCAGGGGCCCACAAGCCTGGTTGCCGTGGCCTACCCCCCTCGCCGCGGCAACAGGGCTTGTGGGCACCCTGGCGGCCCACTAGCCCCCTCTTTTTCTATATGAAGGGTTTCGTCCGGAAAAAAAGGTGGAGCTTTTTCGTGGTTTCTCCGCCGCCACGAGGCGGAACTTGAGCAGATCCAACCTAGAGCTCCGGCAGGACGATCCTGCCGGGGAAACTTCCCTCCCGAAGGGGGAAATCGTCGCCATCGTCATCACCAACACTTCTCTCGTCGGAGGGGAGGCATCTTCATCAACATCTTCATCAGCACGATCTCCTCTCCAAACCCTAGTTCATCTCTTGTAACCAATCTCCGTCTCGCGACTCCGATTGGTACTTGTAAGGTTGCTAGTAGTGTTCATTACTCTTTGTAGTTGATGCTAGTTGGATTACTTGGTGGAAGAGTTTATGTTCAGATCCTTGATGCTATTCATTACACCTCTGATCATGATTATGATTATGCTTTGTGAGTAGTTACTTTTGTTCCTCAGGACATGGGATAAGTCATGCTAATAATAGTCATGTGAATTTGGTATTCGTTCGGTATTTTGATATGCTGTATGGTGTTTTTCCTCTAGTGGTGTTATGTGAACGACGACTACATAACACTTCACCATATTTGGGCCTATAGGAAGGCATTGGGGAGTAGCATTGGGCCTATATTTAAACCCCAGTCTATGCGTTGCTTCGTAAGGGGCTCATTTGGATCCACTAGTTTAATGCTATGGTTAGACGTTGTCTTAATTCTTCTTTCGTAGTTGCGGATGCTTGCGAGAGGGGTTAATCATAAGTGGGATGCTTGTCCAAGTAAGGGCAGTACCCAAGCGCCGGTCCTACCACATATCAAACTATCAAAGTAACGAACGCGAATCATATGAACATGATGAAACTAGCATGACAGAAATTCCTGTGTGTCCTCGGGAGCGTTTTTCCTCTTATAAGACTTTGTTCAGGCTTGACCCTTGCTACAAAAGGGATTGGGCCACTTGCTGCACCGTTGCTACTACTTGTTACTTGTTACTTTTCGCTTGCTACGTTTCACCTCACTACACCATCACTTGTTACCGCTACTTTCAATGCTTGCAGTTATTACCTTGCTGAAAACCGTTTATCAGAGCCTTCTCCTCCTCGTTGGGTTCGACACTCTTACTTATCAAAAGGACTACGATTAATCCCCTATACTTGTGGGTCATCAGTGACTATAGCGCTAAGTATGGACTTGACTCTGAGATAGTAGCTTCATTGTTTGAATCATTTGCTGCTCATATTGATGTCCCCAAAGAGAAGTGGTTTAAATATCATCCTCCTTTAGAAGTCAATGTAGTTAAACCCAATCGAGTTAAAGAGAAAGTCATTGCCTATAATGATCCTAGTGTTCCTAGTGCTTACATTGAGAAACCACCTTTCCCTGTTAGGATAAAGGATCATTCTAAAGCTTCAACTGTGATACGTAGAGGCTACATTAGAACACCTACACCCCCTGAGCAAATTAGAGTTGAACCTAGCATTGCTATTATCAAAGATCTTCTGTCCGACGATGTTGAGGGACATGATATTCACTTCTATGAATATGCTGCTAGAATTGCTAAACCTCACGTTAGAGACAAACATAGGCCTGTTGTTTGCACGCCTGTTGTTTCTGTTAAGATAGGATATCATTGTTATCATGGTTTATTTGACGTGGGTGCTAGTGTTGGTGCAATACCTCAATCCTTATATGATGAAATCAAAGATGATATTGCACCTATTGAGATAGAGCCTATTGATGTCACTATTCAGCTAGCCAATAGAGACACTATATGCCTAGTGGGAATTGTTAGGGATGTTGAAGTCTTGTGTGGTAAAACGAAGTATCCTGCTGATTTCCTCGTTCTTGCTACCGCACAAGATAGCTTCTGTCCCATCATATTTGGTAGACCTTTTCTCAATACTGTCAATGCTCATATTGATTGTGAGAAGCAAACTGTCACTGTTGGCTTTGAAGGTGTGTCACACGAGTTCAATTTCTCTAAGTTTGGTCGACAACCTCATGAAAAGGAGTTGCCTAGTAGGGATGAAACTATTGCCTTAGCTTCTATTGCCGTACCTCCTACTGATCCCTTAGAGCAATACTTGCTTGATCATGAAAATGATATGCATATGGATGAAAGGGATGAGATAGATAGAGTTGTCTTAGAACAATATCCTATCCTTACGAATAACTTGCGTGTTGAACTGCTTGGGGATCCACCCCCACCAAAGGGTGATCCTGTGTTCGAGCTTAAACAGTTGCGTGATACTCATAAGTATGCTTATCTTGATGAAAAATAGATATATCCTGTCATAATTAGTGCCAACCTCTTAGAGCATGAAGAAAAGAAGTTACTAAAAACTCTGAAAAAGCACCATGCTGCTATTGGATATACTCTTGATGATCTTAAGGGCATTAGTCCTACTCTATGCCAGCACAAGATTAAAACTGATCCTGATTCCAAATGAGTTGCTGATCATCAAAGGAGATTAAATCCAAGATGAAAGAAGTAGTGAGAAAAGAAATACTAAAGCTCTTGGAAGCGGGTATCATCTATCCTGTTGCTCATAGTGATTGGGTGAGTTCGGTGCATTGGGTCCCTAAGAAGGTATGCATTACCGTTGTCCCTAATGATAATGATGAATTGATCCCACAGAGGATTATTACTGGTTATAGGATGGTGATCCATTTTAGGAAATTGAATAAAGCCACTAGGAAAGATCATTACCCTTTGCCTTTTATCGACCAAATGCTAGAAAGACTGTCTAAACACACACACTTCTGGTTCTAGATGGTTATTCTGGTTTCTCCCAAATACCAGTTGCACAATCTGATCATGACAAAACCACTTTCACCTACCCTTTCGGTACCTTTGCCTATAGACGTATACCTTTTGGCTTATATAATGCACCTGCTACCTTTCAAAGATGTATGATGGCTATATTCTCTGACTTTTGTGAAAAGATAGTTGAGGTTTTCATGGATGACTTCTCTGTTTACGGGTCTTCCTTTGATGATTGCCTCAGCAACCTTGATCGAGTCTTGTAGAAATGTAAAGACACCAATCTTGTCTTGAATTGGGAGAAGTGCCACTCTATGGTTAATGAAGGCATCGTCCTAGGACACAAAATTTCTGAAAGAGGTATTGAAGTCGATAAGGCTAAGGTTGATGCAATCGAGAAAATGCCATACCCCACAGATATCAAAGGTATAAGAAGTTTCCTTGGTCATGCTGGTTTCTATAGAAGGTTCATTAAAGACTTCTCTAATATTTCTAGGCCGCTTACCAATCTCTTGCAAAAGGATATTCCTTTTGTCTTTGACGATGATTGTGAGGAAGCCTTCAAAATACTTAAGAAGGCTTTGATAATTGCACCTATTGTTCAACCACCTGATTGGAACTTACCTTTTGAAATCATGCGTGATGCTAGTGATTATGCTGTTGGTGCTGTCCTAGGGAAAAGAGTTGATAAGAAGTTGAATGTTATTCACTATGCTAGTAAAACTCTAGACAATGCCCAAAGAAATTATGCTACTACGGAGAAGGAGTTTTTAGCAGTCGTGTTTGCATGTGAAAAGTTCAGGTCTTATATAGTTGATTCCAAAGTCACTATTCACACTGATCATGCCGCTATTAAGTACCTCATGGAGAAGAAGGACGCTAAACCTAGACTTATCAGATGGGTTCTCTTGCTACAAGAATTTGATTTGCACGTTGTCAACATGAAGGGTGCTGATAACCCAGTAGCAGATAACTTGTCTAGGTTGGAGAATGTTCCTGATGACCCACAACCTATTGATGATAGCTTTCCTGATGAGCAATTGAATGTCATCAATACTTCATGTAGTGCACCGTGGTATGCTGATTATGCAAACTATATCATTGCCAAATATATACCACCTAGTTTCACATATCAGCAAAAGAAGAAGTTCTTCTTTGACTTGAGACTTTACTTTTGGGATGATCCTCACCTTTATAAGGAAGGAGTAGATGGTGTTATTAGACATTGTGTACCTGAACATGAATAGGGACAAATCCTACAGAAGTGTCACTCCGAGGCCTACAGAGGACACCATGCGGGAGATAGAACTGCACACAAGGTATTGCAATCAGGTTTCTATTGGCCCACTCTCTTCAAGGATGCCCGTAAGTTTGTCTTGTCTTGTGACGAATGTCAAAGAGTAGGTAATATCAGTAAACGTCAGGAAATGCCTATGAACTATTCACTTGTCATTGAACCATTTGATGTTTGGGGCTTTGATTATATGGGACATATTCCAAAATCCAATGGGTATACTCATATCCTAGTTGATGTTGATTATGTCACTAAGTGGGTAGAAGCTATCCCCACTAGTAGTCCTGATCACAACACCTCTATGAGGATGCTTAAAGAAGTTATCTTCCCTAGATTTGGAGTCCCTAGATATCTAATGACCGACGGTGGTTCACATTTCATTCATGGTGCTTTCCGTAAAACACTTGCTAAGTACGATGTCAACCATAGAATTGCGTCTCCCTATCACCCTCAGTCCAGTGGTCAAGTAGAGCTAAGCAATAGAGAAATTAAACTAATTCTTCAAAAGACTGTCAACAGGTCTAGAAAGAATTGGTCTAAGAAGCTCGATGATGCATTGTGGGCTTATAGAACTGCCTATAAGAATCCCATGGGCATGTCTCCGTACAAAACGGTTTATGGTAAAGCATGTCATTTACCTCTTGAGCTAGAGCATAAAGCTTATTGGGCAATCAAAGAGCTCAACTTTGATTTCAAACTTGCTGGTGAGAAGAGGTTACTTGATATTAGCTCGCTTGATGAATGGAGAACTGAGGCATATGAGAATGCCAAGTTGTTCAAAGAAAAGGTTAAGAGGTGGCATGATAAGAGGATACAAAAGTGTGAGTTCAATGTAGGTGATTATGTCTTGCTATATAATTCTCGTTTAAGATTTTTTGCAGGCAAGCTTCTCTCTAAATGGGAAGGTCCCTATATTGTTGAGGAAGTATATCGTTCCGGTGCTATCAAGATCAACAACACGGAAGGTAATTGTCCGAGAGTGGTAAATGGGCAGAGAATCAAGCATTATATCTCAGGTACTCCCATAAATGTTGAAAGCAATATTATCAATACCATAACTCCGGAAGAATACCAAAGGGATATTTATGAGGCTGTTTCAGACTTTGAAAACGAAGAGGTATGTGATTCGGTAAGAAAACAGACTCCAAAAATTTTCCAGTAGGAATTTTTCTCCGTTTTGGAATATTTGAAAAAATACAAAAATTGGAAGTAGTCCGGAAATTGCGCGAGGAGGCGACAAGCCTACCAGGTGCGGTCCCACCCCCTGGTCGCGCCTGGGGGGCTTGTGGACAGCTCGTGTGCCTACCGGACTCTGTTTTCGTGCGGAGTACTCATTCTGGTCTGGAAAAAATAATATATATTCTTGCAAAAGGTCTGACCCTCGTATCACGCAGATTTCCTCTGTTTTCGTTTCGAGCCTGTTTTCTGCCGCAGATTTAGAGCAAGATGTCATCCCAAGAATCTGTGGGGGAGAGCAATCTCCCTCAAGCCTATGGAGAAGTAAATGCTGATCTGAAAAGAATGGAGGCCAAGGAGAGGCTACCTAAAGAAACCAATGGCAAAACTAAGGAGAGGAATCAGGCATGGGATGAAGCACAATCTGCGTTCAACAAGGAAGAAGTTGAAGAAGTGGATTTCCTACAACCCTACCTCCACCTATTGTCTCCATCCTTGATTGAACTCTTGAGGTTTTGTGAAACAACTCGTGCTCGCAATACTTATCTCACTCGTGAAGTTGTTTTGCTGGAGAAACATATCACATATCTCGAAGGTATAAATCGAAGATTAATGGCCCTCTTGTAATCATAGGACAAAATAACTCCACCACCATCACCTCCAAAGGAAGACAACTAAGCATGGGTATGGGAAATCCCCTTGTCTTGTGCCAAGCTTGGGGGAGTTGCCCCGGTATCGTATCACCATCACATCTTTTGCCTTTACCTTTGTTTTAGTTTGTTTCTTTTCAGTTTTCTTTTTCTCTAGTAGTTTATAAGTCTTAGTGTTTTAGTCTCGAGTTTTGTTTTGTGTCACCACCGATGTATTCGAGCCCATGAGCCATATAATAAAGAGTGTCTTAGTTGAAGGGCTTTGCCTCTTGCCATGATCAAAAGAGTGGGAAAAGAACAAAAGCATGAAAGATCATGTAATGATCTTATGGGAAGTGATGGCTTCACACATAAAAATAATGTTGATTGAAACTTGTTGAGGGTAGACAAACGTAGACCTTGGTCATTGTTGCAATTAATAGGAAGTGATAAAGAAGGAGAGGTTCATATATAAATATATCATCTTTGACACCATCTATGATTGTGAACACTCACTAAACTATTGCATGCCTAGGAGTAGATGTTGGACAAGGAAGACAACATAATGAATTGTGTTTGCTTGGTTCCGAACAATGTTATATCATTAGAGATCCCTTAGCATGTGATGATTGCTTCCACCTCATATTAGCCAAAACTCCCGCACCAAGTAGAGATACTACCTGTGCATCCATAATACTTTAACCCAGTTTTGCCATGAGAGTCCACCATACCTACCTATGGATTGAATATGATCCCTCAAGTAATTGTCATCGGTGCAAGCAATAAAAATTGCTCTCTAATATGTATGATCTATTAGTGTGTGGAAAATAAGCTTTGTACGAACCTGTGATGAGGAAGACATAAAAGCGATAGACTGCATAACAAAGTTCTTTATCACAGGAGGCAATATAAAGCAACGTTCCTCCGCACTAACAGGACACGCATCCAAACCTCAAAAGCGCAAGACAACTTCTGCTTCCCTCTGCGAAGGGCCTATCTTGTACCTTTACTTTTTGACCTTGAAAGAGTCATGGTGATCTTCACCAATTCTTTGTTTCGCCTTTATCTTGGCTAACGTCATATGCTAGGGAAAGATCTATATTCATATGTCAACTTGGAAGTAAGTATTCATGGATTATTATTGTTGACATTACCCTTGAGTTAAATGGTTGGGAGGCAAAACTATAAGCCCCTATCTTTCTCTGTGTCCAGCTGAAACTTTGATCTCATGAGTACCACGTGAGTTGTAGCAATTGTAGAGAACGAAAAGATGATTGAGTATGTGGATTTGCTTTACAAGCTCTTATTTGTCTCTTTGTGATGTTGTGATAAATTGCAATTGCTTCAATGACTACAGGCTATAGGTTGTTACTTCTCGGTAAGGTTCTTGATCCATGCTTTACTTTGTGAAGGAATTATCACTTTAGCATGAGAGATTATACGTTGGTATTGCTGTTCTGATCATGATCATGATGCAAGCATGTTCGTATTTTGTTTTGTCGACACCTCTCTCCCTAAACATGTGGACATATTTATTGAGCTTGGCTTTCGCTTGAGGACAAGCGAGGTTTAAGCTTGGGGAGTTGATACGTCCATTTTTCATCATGCTTTTATGTTGATATTTATCGCTTCTTGGGTTGTTATTTCACTTCACGGTATAATACTTATGCCTTTTCTCTCTTATTTTGCAAGGTTTACATGAAGAGGGAGAATGCCGGCAGCTGGAATTCTGGCCTGAAATTGGAGCAAGTTTGAGATACCTATTCTGCGCAACTCCAAACACCGTAAAAATCAACGAGGATTTTTTTTCCAGATTTATAAAAAATACTGGGCCTAAGAAGTGCCAGAGGGGCGCGAGCAGGTGGCCACAAGCCTGCTAGGCGCGGCCACCCCCTGGCCGCGCCTAGGGGGCTTGTGGGCACCCAGCTGGCCCTCTGGCCCGCCTCTTCTTCTATATGAAGGGTTTCCTCTGGGAAAAAAATCAAAAGGAGGCTTTTTCGTGGATTTGTCGCCGCCACGAGGCGGAACTTGAGCAGAACCAATCTAGAGCTCCGGGAGGACGATCCTGCCGGGGAAACTTCCCTCCCGGAGGGGGAAATCGTCGCCATCGTCATCACCAACATTCCTCTCATCGGAGGGGACTCGTCACCATCAACATCTTCATTAGCACCATCTCATCTCCAAACCCTAGTTCATCTCTTGTAACCAATCTCCGTCTCGCGACTCCGATTGGTACTTGTAAGGTTGCTAGTAGTGTTAATTACTCTTTGTAGTAGATGCTAGTTGGATTACTTGGTGGAAGAGTTTATGTTCAGATCCTTGATGCTACTCATTACCTCTCTGGTTATGAATATGATTATGCTTTGTGAGTAGTTACTTTTGTTCCCGAGGACATCGGATAAGTCATGCTAATAGTAGTCACGTGAATTTGGTATTCGTTCGGAAATATGATGTGTTGTATGTTGTTTTTCCTCTAGTGGTGTTATGTGAACGTCGACTACATAACACTTCGCCATTATTTGGGCCTAGAGGAAGGCATTGGGAAGTAGTTAGTAGATGATGGGTTGCTAGAGTGACAGAAGCTTAAACCCTAGTTTATGCGTTGCTTCGTAAGGGGTTGATTTGGATCCACTAGTTTAATGCTATGGTTAGACTTTGTCTTAATTCTTCTTTCGTAGTTGCGGATGCTTGTGAGAGGGGTTAATCATAAGTGGGATGCTTGTCCAAGTAAGGTGAGTACCCAAGCGCTGGTCCACCCACATATCAAACTATCAAAGTAACGAACGCGAATCATATGAACATGATGAAAACTAGCATGACAAAAATTCCCGTGTGTCCTCGGGAGTGTTTTTCCTCCTATAAGACTTTGTCCAGGCTTGTCCCTTGCTACAAAAGGGATTGGGCCACTTTTCTACACCATTGCTACTTTTGTTACTTGTTGCTTGCTACGAATCATCTCACCACACAATCACTTGTTACCGATAATTTCAGTGCTTGCAGATTTTACCTTGCTGAAAACCACTTGTCAGATCCTTCTGCTCCTCGTTGGGTTCGACACTCTTACTTATCGAAAGGACTATGATTGATCCCCTATACTTGTGGGTCATCATATAGTAATCATGAAGAATAGAGGTAGCAACAGTAGATGCTCTTCGGTGCGAGTCCACTGCGCCCTAACTTGGCGGCAGAAGACGGCTACGACGGCGGTGGACGAAGATGTTCTGGCTCCGGCGTGATTTCGACGACGGAGAGGTCGAGGCACTGAAGCTGTTCCTCACCGGCGACAAACTTCTAGCGGTGGCACTAGGTTTTTGCTGAGGCAGAGAGAAGGTTGAGAGAGAACGAAGAGTTTTGACCGAGGGGGGTAAGGACGTATTTATAGCTCAGGTGAAAACTGTCCGGCCAAAATTTTCGGACCGAACTGCCCTTGCCCATTCGTCTCCGCGTGACACGTGTAGTTTGAGTTTAAAGAGGTGGAGATCGTGCTTATCTGATCGTGGGAAGTGGGGATCAGTTACTGTGTAACGATTTAAAAATTAGTTTTGAAGATTTTGAGGATTTCGTTGCAAAGTCCTCAGCTGACAAGGACACAATGAGGATTTTGAACAAAGTTTCAAGTAGAACACATATGAAGAATTGAATAGACTGGGTGAGTATAGCATATAGGGGAGTAGCGTGTGGGGACTCCGACTTACAAGTCGAGATCGCCGGATGATCGTGCTCAGTGATCCCAGAAATCAATGCTCACCGAACAGACTTATACTGAATAATAAGAGTCTTACATCCGAGTACCGAATTATTACATGACATGACCGAAAGGTCAAGTTCACAAGGTTGGGCCTAAGGCCAAATCATACTGATACAACTAATAGCGGAAATCATAGGGGCTAAGCGGTGCCCATGCCATCAAGCCTACACCGACAGGCATTCTAACTCGGAAGCGTCCTAGTTCACAGGGGCGTCTCCGAAGATGTACTCATCTCCAAACTCCGGTCCTTCCATGTCTGGTCAATAATATAACCAGTGGCAAGCCAATGAGTACTTTTGAATGTACTCGCAAACATCCCATGATATGAACAATGAAAGTGAAGGATAACAATAACATGCATCTTTGGTGGATTTCATCTTGGTGGAATGATCATGAATATGCACAAGTTAAAGAATTACTTTTGAAGAACATGTTACATATATCAATATATTTGTCGAGGGCTGAACCATCCAGGCTCACCCTATATGCCAAGTCACCAAACTTGGTCATATCATTACTTCCATAACATCACCTTTTTATCACCACTCACACACACTTGGTTTATGCGGAAACAACTGGACATAGTTTAAGCAGGATTACCCAACCGTCCTTGATCGTGGACACGGCTATTCGAATAGTTTTACACTCTGCAGAGGTAGTACGCTGGACCCACGAGATCCGGGAAACTTCCATGTCATCCACGACTCGCGGTATATAACATACGTGAGGTAAGTACCCGATCAATGCCTTTCCCCTGAGGATACTAGACAAAGAGGTCCATTCAATTGGTACCCAACCCACATGTTGTATGTCTTACGAGCACCGACTCTGGATAGTATCAACAATGCGGGGACCAACGGTGTGCCTGGAACTCATAAAAATGGCATAGTCGTCCTACCTGGCACGACCCCATCACGAGAGTGACCACACATCACTCCCGCCACTACTAATGTGGCTCTTTGCTAGCATCGACCAGAGTAATCAACATAGCCCCGTCCCATAAGGGGTAACGTGGTCGTACTCGTAAGGTTGGGACAGTCGACACATCATAAATCTAGTCCCATTTCCGAAACCATACTCACTCAAAATACCCGGTGCACCACTTCACCAAAAGTGGCCACCTAACTCATCATCACCCTCGGGCATTAGTGGCACCCGACGGGATTTTCATAAATCTTTGATTTATACCAACAACATGCTCAAGCTATTTACTCTAGCATTACTTGTCAACATGATAATAGCATGATCCTCAAAAGGTGTAGGATCAAGCTCAATGCATGTGCTCCGGAGGAGCCATTGGTAACATCACCTTAGCGATTTATCGACACTTCTGATCATATGCAACGAAAATATTTGCTACCCTAGCATGCAATATAACATATACTCAGTCATGGTCAAAGGGCTGCTTGCCTTGGTCAGCTAGGTATCCGGGGTCGTCGAGGTCTTCCGCTTTGATTCCCTCGTCACACGGATTTTCTATCGTCGTCAAAAGAATAAATCAGAAATAGCTCACTCAAAAACAGATCACAAAGTTATTTTAAAAATGTTCTTTATTACTGATAAATCTAAGTTGTTATTTTGATTTTTTTGCCGCTGTTTCAAATGAAGGAATATTTTTAAAATCAACCAAACAGAAGCAAAACTATTCCAGTTTAGTCCTTTTTATTATTGCAAAATAGAATAGTTGTTTGAAAAATTCATCTCAAGGTCTTATTAAATACTACATATTTTTAGAAGAATAACAGTGGAAAATTTATATTTTGACACTGATTAAATGTTTTTATAAAAATCTTAGAAATCAGATCTTTAAAAATAAAAGAAAAATAGGCTAAGTCCCTCGCCTGGCTCGGCCTGGAACTGGGCCAGCCCGAGGCCAGCCGACAGCCTGCCTAGGCGTGCGCGCCGTCAGGTTTGAACCTGACGTGCGGGGCCCTGCGGTCAGCGGCTGCGGGCAGCACGGTGGAGGGAGCTGGGCCACCGACAGGTGGGACACACCTGTCGGGGTCGCCTCCTACCTCTGGCCAGAGAGCAGGAGGAGCACGCCGGCGAGGCTTCCGACGTTCTCAAGCCCCAACGAGGAAAAAAATGGGTTCGACATGACGCCGCCTACCTGCTTGTAACGACTAAGATGCGACCCTTTCCTTATTTGGGGGCGAGGCCTCAAAAGGGGAAAGGGACGCATCTATGCGTTTCGCAAACGGGATAATCATCACAATGCATAATTAAAAGAGTAATAAGTAGGGCTTACACTTGCCATCTGTTAAGAATATATCATATAACTTAGAGACACACATTATTCAGAGTAGCAGCAGGTCCAGCTACGGATTTAAACAGAAAACAGATGATCTAACACATCCTGTATGCTAGCCCACAATCACGACCACGGCCTCAGTCTTCCGGATAATTCACATACAGACGGCCAGAGTCCTCATCGAACTCCCACTTCAGCTGGTTGTCATCACGGTCTCCTGCGTCGAGCCTACCTGTACCTGTTGGGGTTTGTAGGAATCTGTGAGCCATGGGAACTCAGCAATCTATTGACCTTGGTACTGAATCTAGCCAAGTTATTAGGTGAGGAAGGTTTAGTGTATGGGTTTGCAGCATCCCAAGCATATATGGTGGCTAACTTAGGATGATCAGGGTATTCATATGGTGGTCTACGTGAGCGGTCAAAGACTAGATTGATCACGAAGTGATCCCGAACACCTATCTACGTCAAATATAACCCCACTGTGTTCTCGATCGAAGAGCAATCTCCGAAGAAGACAGTCACGGTTACGCACATAGTTGGCAATTTTATTATAGTTACTTCAAGTTGTCTAGAACCGGATGTTAACAAAATATCCACATTTATCACATAACCGCGGGCACAGCTTTCCGAAAGATTAAACCCTGCAGGGGTGCTCCAACTAGTCCATCACAAACTGTCACGGGCCGTAAAGTAATCCTCTATCAAGAAACTCGTGATCTCGTCGGATTCCTTAGAGGAAAACCTCAACTTTGAGGAGACCCAAAGTTTCAGCAGGATTCCTATACGCAAGATATATCACTAAGGTAAGATAAATCTGGCAAGACCTCCCGACGTGTTGACGAACCCGATAGGAGCCGCGTATCTCGTTCTCAGGACACGACGGATGAGCACTACGTATGGTGGCCGGATAGACATCCCCCGAGTTACCCCGGGTGGCCCCACAAGTGGCTCTACTTTTTGGACCAACGCTCATGAGGAGCACTAGCCCGGGTTGTTGATAAAATCCTTGGGGTAGCTATTCCCTATGCAAATTATTATTAGGTGATTAGCAGATTAAAACCAATGTTGGGTCCTGCCAGACGAGCCTTAAAACTACACGATTTATCAAGGGGGTCCCCATAACAACTCCGAACGTGTTAGGAGCGATCATTTATGGAATCAAACACAGGTAATCGAAACTAGGGCAGCAACAATGGAACAAATCACCCGACAAAAGGCTAGGACTTCCTTTATTTACCAAGTGTATAGGTGCATTAATATAAATAGCAGTTCAAACATAATGATACCAAAATACTCATGTTATCACATGAGACAACTGGCACTTGCAACTAGCAAAGCTACTCATTAGATGTTGAGCAAGCCTACTTAGCCAAACAACATTTGCTAGGAGAGGGAGGTGTTTGGGGTTCATGGCAAAGACACGTGGCATTATATCAAGTGGTAGGCAGCGAGCAAGTAACGAAGGAGACATGATTCTAAGCATAACAAAGCTAGATACGATGTCGAGGTCACGGTCATCTTGCCTGTGATGTCTTCAGCTTGGAACTGCTCTTGATCTTCCTGCATGTACTCTCCAGAATCCACGTACTCGCTCTGTTCCCGATGCTACCCAAGATAAGATAACAGCCAATGAACACCGGCAAAACATAATGCAACAATCAATATGATGCATGTGTGAAGAAGGAAGCATGCATCACTGTTCTAGTCACTTTCATATGCATTAGTTGAGTTACTTGAATTCTAGACAGAACCTCATTTAAAGTTATCTTGACATGTATGAATATGACATGAGCATGTGCATCACGAGAAAAGGATGCAAAAACATATAAAGAACATAGAGAACGGAGTCACAGATCAACCGGAAACTACAAAACAAGTTATGGAGACCTATAGTTCAAATCAGCCACAAACACACTCCAATGGGCACTCCCCTGGTGTAACCAGGTTGCCACATGATCAAGCAACAAATAATAAGTGGGGTGGTGCATGGGAACACACTACACCATCAACAATGCCCACACAAGCTTCAAATCAACACAAACATGCAATCTGTTTTCAACAGCAACATAGCAGTTTGTCTACAATATTTAAAGTAGCTACAACCATCTAAATGAATCAAGCAAGATATGAGGCAAAAGCCATCCAAAATCTTTACAACCCTGAACAAGAAGCTAATGCAAAGGAGTCACCCATGAGCAGATATATAGACACAAACTTGGACACAATATCACAGATCCTGGGACTTAGTGAAAATCAGAGATTTTCACCAACTGCTTATGCTCTGAAGCATTTTGGCAGCCTCCAAAATGATATCTACAAGAAGTGTACAAGCATGAAATTTAAGAGGGATCTAGACAAACATAAAAGCTCACAACCTTTAGTTTGTTGCATGGGCTCATTCCCATCACAGGAGCTAATTCATCCAAGATAACAGGGGAAGAAAATAACATCAGGTTCCCAGGCTTAGTGAAACTCACAATGTTTCACAAATCTGTCAGATTCAACCAAGTGTCCACTTTGACAGGGCTCAATAGGTGCATACAAATTCCTAAGAACAAAACAAAGATCCCATGCTGTAGAGGGGTTCACCCACTACCACTACATCAAGGAATCATCCTCAAAGGGTCAAGGTACCACCTAATACAAATCACTAAACATGGCATCATGACAGAAAATAACAGTTTTATAAAGTTGCTCTAAAGTGAAATCTGATTGCACCAATGGATTCTTGGGATGATTCTACCCCAAAATCATAACAACAAGGCACAAATCTAGCTCGAAAAATATCACATAGAATCCTATTAGCTACGATGTCTATCTTCACATCTAAAAACTAGCACATTTTGCATCACCTACACATGCACATCACTAGGGCAAAACAATCTAACTAGGCATGGCATGGAAACACTATATGGTCACACAAACATATTGACATGGGGTTATCCACACATACACACACACATGTGCAACTCATATACACACCACCTACACCTACACATGCACACACACAAGCACTCTCACACAACACCACACCATAGTGGCAAACATGAGGGGTTAGGCCCTCATGCACAAGTGCATATGCACCCATGCACACACACTCACATACATGAGCACACATACACACATACATGTGCTCACACACACACATACATGTGCTCACACACACACTCAAGTGCATACACTCACACATATACTACATGAATAGGTGCAACATGAGGGGCTAGGCCCTCTTACACATGTGTATGTGCACCCTCATGCACACACACACACACTCACATGTGTGCACACATACTCTCAAGTGCACACACACACACACACATGTGCACACACCACACTCTTGTGCACACACACACAAGGCCTAAAATACTACACAACAACAACACACCACTTAATGTAGAAAAAACCACACAAAGCAGTGAAAGAAAGAAAATGAAAGAACAAAAATAAAAAGGTTTGGGGGTGGATCGAACCCACAACCCCCTACTCACACCACAGGCACAATACCACTCTGCTATTGCTTCGACGCTTGACGCAGATGGGGAGAGAAGCAAGCTAAGCTTCTCTGTCGTGGCCCTGATACTAGTGAAACAACAGAAAAATAAAAGGGCCTGCGGGGGATCGAACCCATGACGCGCTACGGATGCGTTACTGGACAGAGAGGGAGAGCATGCTCTTTTGAGCAGCCCCTCTGCAACTAGCACAACCACGCGGCGGCCGGAACAGGGGAAGCGCTCCGCGACCATCCGGAGATCTAATCGGGCCGGCAGGCTACGACGCGGAACACTGGGTCTATGGGGGCTCCATTCCCGAGCCAAATGCTACAGGAGGAGACCCATGGCGGCGACGCAACGGTGCACCTAACTATGGCGACGGCAGCGACAACAAAGGACTACAGTGATGCTACGTGCATCCGGAGACTCTACGCGAGGGGAAGAGGAAGGATGGGGAAGGAGATGCTTACCCTGGTGTGCTCGGAGAAGCACACGCAACCGAGAAGAGGAAGAAGGGGAGGAAGGTCTGCGACGACCCGACGCTCCGCTCCGGCGATGTCGTCGTGGAGGAGGCGCCAGGGAGGGGGAGCAGCCCCGCTAGTGATGGGAATGGAACGGGGGGAGAACCCCCATCCTCGCGGACGCCTCGGACGCCGCGGGGGAGGCTGCCGGCGACGAGGAGGATGTGGGATCGACAGCGGCGACTCTCTGAATCTCTCTGGAGCTTACCTGCAGAGGGAGAGGGAGAGAGATGGGAACGAGTTGGCGGCGGGGAGAGTAACCCTAGGACGAGGCCTGCACGTCGAGGGATTAAATAGGCCATGGGGGATGGCCTCGACTTCCGTGAAGCCACGACGTCGGGGGCTCTCTTTCACACGGGGACGCTCTCTCCGACGGAAAGGAGAGGAAAATGCAATGGTGTCAGGAGAAAGAAGAGGGATGCCGAGCGGGCCAAGCGCTAGCGAAGAAGGAAAGAAAAAGGGACGAGGCCCAGAGGGAGAGGAAGGATCCAGCCCACCCGGGTCTGTGTGAAATAAGAGAAAAGGGGTTTTCTTTTAAAAATAAACATCACAACAATTCAAAATACTCAGAGCAACACTGGGTTTTGATAATAAAAAATAAGAACACCTGGGGGATGAGGGAATTATGCCCTATTTAAATAAAATACAAATCTGATTTTTAGGACAACCTAATTATATCTAAAAACAAGAAATACAATGTTGTTTTGTTGATAAAAAGCCCATATGAATTAAGCTTAAAAACCACAAGACAATACCCCCCTCAATCACAAGTTAATACCCTGAAGTTATAACATTTTTAAAATAGGTTCTAGCAAGGTTTGACACACAAGTTTGGAAATATCAAAAGGGGCTTTTCCTTGTTTGAAAAGCATAGTTTGAGAAGCATTGTTTTAGTCCAATGGTTTGAAAACACCACAACATCACATGGCTACAAGCAAGCTAGCAAACAAGATGGAACAACTAGCAACACGAGAGTGAAAGCAAAACAAATGAAATGGATGATGGCATGATGCAAAGATGATGTTATGAAATGATCCACATGAAATGATGACTTTATAACAACCACAACATGGTTCCACAAAAGGGAAGGATCCCAAAATGGCAAGGATTACATATGGGGCATGACACTGCTGGTGGTCGGAACAACGTCGGAGAGGCAAGGGTTCACCGGTGACGAGGAGGCCGCAGCGGAGGAGTTTCGGGAGGTGGTCGAGGAGGCAGCTAGGGGCACGAAAATGCTCGGGGAAGTGGGGGGAAAGCTTCGTGGGGTCTAGGGGATCAGTTTGGTGGGTCGAGGGACGCTGGAGCCGTCGTGTAGCCAGAGATCGACCGGAGCTCCAAGGCAGAGGGGCCTTGGTTGATCTCGAGCACCGGGGCTCTGCTGGTTTGCTGGGGTGGCTAGGGAGGTGTTAGTGGTCGTGGTGAAGCTATCTGAGGGGTGCAGGAGCGAGGGGGAGGGATATAAATAGGACCGCGACGGTGAGCTGATTCGGGAGCGCTGGCGACTCACCGCGACGTGCATGGGGGTACAGGGAGGAGCTGGGGTCGAAACCACGGTCTCAGGACATGGTTTTGGACTACGAGAACCATCTGCAACACGGGGAGAGAGAGAGGAATCGAGCATCCGTAGCCGCGCAACCTTGGCCGGTTCTGGTGCGCGCGGGCACGCGTTGCACCAGCTCTAGCGCAGGAGAGGAGGGGCCCTGAGGGTTGCTCGATGCAGAGGGGTTGTCGGGGAAGAGGTAGGACACCTCGGGGCAGGATGGAACTGGCCGAGAGCGTCGCCCCCACCTCGGTGGCTTCCTGTAGCGCACCTAGAGCGCAGTTTTGGCATGCCACGGCATGCTGGTGTGCTCTGAGGCACTTTGGACGTGTCTAGCATGTCCTGGCACCAGCTGGAAGTGAGGCTAGCCATTTGGGTCTCGTGGGAGCTTCGGCTGGTCAAGGGAGACAAGAAATACTGGTGTCGTCAGCCTTGAACTGAAGCTTAGATTGGGGTTTTTGGCATTTCCGCTTTGAACCAGTGAGGGGCCAGTTGACTGGGGTTGGGCATTGATACTAGCCACCTAATGTATGAGTTTGGAGCAAAGGGGTTGGGTTTAGCTATGGCTAAAAGGGCTTTTTCCCATCTGCCAGAAGATGCTCAATAGTGGTTTGAGGGGGTTGCACCCCACCACTGGTGCTACAACTTAACATGTTTGGGTTTGGTGCTAAAACATGAGGTTTCACCAAGTTTGAGCTCGATTGGACAAGTTTAGCTTTGTAAACTTGAAAACGACACTATTTGACCACATCTGTCCCTTCCAAAGAGAGTGTGGGAAAACTAAGTCCCACAAATCCCAATTTTGGTGTGCAACCCTCATTCTAGGTATTAGGCACTCCTGCAAAGTTTCAGCATCATAGGATAAACTTTGCTATGTAGAGTTGCTCTAACTCCAATCTGGACAGAAGGGGTTCTAGGTTATTTGGGCTCCTTAATCACCTTGGATCAAAGGGATACTTTATGTGGACACCAAATATGGCTTAGGGATACCCCTGGAATTTTCTAGGATTTTATTGAGAATATTTCCTTTGGAAATATTTCAAAAGGTCAAAATAGACAGAAATGGTTTTCAGGGTTTTACTAAAATAATTATAATAGAAATAGGGGTTTAAAATCCTATGTATGGAAAATATGTGTCCTTCTGGTCATCTCCAAATTTAATCAGATTTTTCTAAGGCAGAAAAGTATTTTTCCATGTAGGAATACCATTTCTGGCCTCAGAAATGGACTTGTAAATAAATTAAGAAAACAATTCTAAAAATAATTATTTTTGTGGTTTTGGGATACAAAAATAAGTTATAATCAGATCACCAACTTCGGGTAGAAACCAATCTTGCCATCAAGGGCCAGTAGTGCAACTCAAGTAGGGTTTTACCCTGATCAGAAACAAGAAGAAGGTTTTGAAAATAATTCAATGTTGTGAAATGGGGTTTTATCATCACATGATCATCACACAAGTCATTCAATGACAAACATGGCACTCACATCATTAGTTTTGAAAAAGTTTTAACAAGCTCACATTTTTTCATTACAGAGAAGTGGTAGTAAAAACAGGGTGTGACATAGGGTCCGATCACATTCACTTAGATGAAATATCAAGTTGAAGAAATAGCTATAACTGAATGCTGTTGAGGACTTTGAAATCAGAATCTATATATATATATATATATATCTAGGCAAATGAAAATCATCAAGTGTTTGAAGATTTTGAAGATTTTTTTAAAAAACTTGAAGATTTTGTGACAAAGCGTCAGGTTGATGAATTTCAGCTTTGAAGAAAATCAACTTTGAAGAAAATCAACTTGAGGAATATCAAAGTTGGGTGGTGGCATGACCCACCGTATAAGAATGATGATTTCACGTGCCGCGTACAATTGTCGAGGGCCGTGAGAACCAAATTCTTCATTAATTTCCTCACACTAAGAGTGATATTCTTCATTGGTTGAAGAAAATCGATTCTTCGTGTGTTGCACATCTAAGTCATCAATTTTGCATAAGTGTTAGGATGTGTGCATGTTTTTACAAAACATTTGAAGATTCTAAGATATTTAGCTCATATAGCAACTTGGAAAACCTTTTCTCATCCAAGGGCTTAGTGAAAATATCTGCTAGTTGATCATCAGCCTTCACATGGTCGATGAGGATATTGCCCTTGAGGACATGGTCCCGAAGAAAATGATGACGAATCTCGATGTGCTTAGTCTTCGAATGTTGTATTGGGTTGTATGCAATCTTGATTGCACTCTCATTGTCGGAGTAGAGAGGCACATTCTTCATGTTGATGCTGTAGTCCTTGAGGGTTTGCTTCATCCACAACAATTGAGCACAACATGACCCAGCTGCAATGTACTCAGCTTCGGCAGTCGAGAGAGAAACACAGTTATGCTTCTTTGAGGACCAGCAGACTAATGATCTTCCGAGGAAATGACAAGTGCCAGAAGTTGAATTGTGATCCACACGGTCACCAGCATAGTCAGAATCAGAATACCCCACAAGATGAAGATTTGAGCCCTTGGGGTACCATAATCCTAGTGTTGGTGTGTGAGCTAAGTATCGAAGAATATGCTTCACAACCTTGTGGTGTGATTCCTTCGGTTTTGCTTGAAAACGTGCACACATGCAAACACTAAGCATTATATCTGGCCTAGATGCACACAAATACAGTAAAGAGCCAATCATGGAGCGATATACGTGCTGATAAAATTCTTTACCATTTTCATCAGTGTAGAGGTGGCCGTTGGTAGGCATGGGGGTCTTGGCGCCTTTGCATTCATGCATGTCAAATTTCCTCAAAACGTCCTTGAGGTATTTCTCCTGTGATATGAAGATCCCATTGCGTTGTTGACGAATTTGGAGACCTAAGAAGAATTTCAGCTCCCTCATCATAGTCATCTGATATTTTTCACTCATCATGTAAGCAAATTTATCACTATAACGTTTGTCAGTACAGCCAAATATGATGTCATCGACATATATTTGACACACAAATAGTTCATTGTCATAGGATTTTGTCAAAAAAGTGGGATCGAGTGAACCAGGTTTGAATCATTTCTTCATGAGGAATTCGTTCAATGTATCATACCATGCCCAAGGGGCTTGCTTGAGGCCATAGAGTGCCTTTTTGAGTGTGAAGACTTTGTGTGGATTCTTTGGATCCTCAAAACCTGGGGCTGAGCAACATATACTTCTTCCTAAAGCTTGCCATTGAGGAATGCACTTTTCACATCCATTTGATATAAGATAATGTTATGATGATTAGCATAAGCAAGTAGTATTCGAATAGCTTCAAGTCTAGCAACAGGTGCAAAAGTTTCATCGAAATCAATTCCGTCAACCTATGTGTAGCCTTGGGCTACAAGTCGTGCCTTATTCCTCACCACTTGACCATCCTCATCTTGCTTGTTTTGGAAAATCCACTTGGTGTTGATGATATTGTGCTTGCGAGGATCTGGTCGTTTGACGAGCTCCCACACGTCATTTAGCTTGAATTGAAGAAGTTCGTCTTGCCTGGCTTGAATCCACTCAGGTTCCACGAAAGCCTGAGAAACTTCTGAAGGTTCTATGATAGACACAAAGGAAGAATGCCCACAAAAGTTAACTAAATGTGAAGCTTTTGAGCGAGTGAGAGGACCTGGCGCATTGATGTCATCGAGGATTTTGTCAAGTTCTACTTCATTTGCAATCCTTGGATGAGCTGATTGAGGATTTCGTCTGGGCTGAGGAATTGGTTCTGGAGCAATTTCCTCAGGAGCATCTTCTTGATTTTCATCAGTGCTGGGAGTGATTTCTTCAGCAATTTCCTCAGTAGGAACAATGTCTTCTGTAGCTTGGAGCTTTATTGCTTCCTCATGCGACAACTTATCTGGATCAAGAGGCAATTGCTCTCTTTGCGAGCCATTAGTTTCATCAAACCACACATCTACAGTTTCAACAACCTTGTTGTGATAGGTGTTGAAGACTCTGTAGATGTGCGAATCCTTTCCGTAACCAAGCATAAAACCCTCATGTGCCTTAGGTACAAACTTTGAGCTATGGCGAGGATCTCTAATCCAGCATTTTGCACCGAAGACTTTGAAATAATTTACATTGGGTTTCTTGTCAGTGAGGAGTTCATATGAGGTTTTCTTGAGGAATTTGTGAAGATATACCGTGTTGATGATATGGAAAGTAGTGTTGATTGCTTCAGGCCAGAAACGACAAGGAGTCTGATATTCTTCAAGCATGGTTTGTGCCATCTCAACCAGAGTCCTGTTCTTTATTTCGATGACGCCATTCTGCTGAGGAGTATAAGGAGCAGACAATTAGTGAGTAATACCAAGTTCATCAAGATAATCATCAAGACCAGTGTTTTTGAATTCTGTTCCATTATCACTCCTGATGTGTTTGATCTCGACCGCGAAGTTCGTTGAGGCCCTTGAGGAAAATCATTTGAAGACTTACTACACTTCAGTTTTATACAGAATGATATGCACCCAAGTATATCTAGAGTAATCATCAACTATAACAAAGCCGTATAGAGATGCTGAATTTGTTAGAGTGGCATAATGAGTAGGTCCTAATAAATCCATGTGAAGCAATTCAAATGGACGACTAGTAGTCATGATAGTCTTCGAGGGGTGTTTGGATCTGGTCATTTTTCCAGACTCACAAGCACCAAAGAGGTGGTCCTTGAGGAATTTGACTGATTCGATGCCGATGACATGCTTCTTCTTCGCCAGCGTGTGCAAATTCCTCATGCCTGCATGACCAAGTCTTCGATGCCATAGCCACCCTTCTGAGGTTTTTGCTAGTAAGCATGTGGCTGGTTGAGGACCTGTAGAGAAATCAACAATGTACAAATACCCTCTTCTAACACCTTCGAATACTTTGGATCTGTCAGATTCCATGATGACAACACATCTATATTTTCCAAATATAACAACCATATCAAGATCACAAAGCATTGAGACTGACATGAGGTTAAACCCAAGGGATTCAACAAGCATCACTTTGTCCATGTGCCTGTCCTTGGAAATAGCCACTTTGCCAAGTCCCAATACCTTGCTTTTACCTTTGTCAGCATAAGTGATTTGCTTCTGGTGTGATGGAGTCAGTGGCATATTCATCAGCAAGCTTTTGTCACCAGTCATGTCTTGTGTGCAACCACTATCAAGAACCCACTCAATACTCTTGGGTTTGTCATCCTGCAGATGAATTAGTACAACTTACCATCTCATATGCTTCAGACTTGAAGAATATGATATCAATTTCATCAGATAGGAATTTCATCATAAACAGTAATTATGAGGACGTTTGAAATGTTTTTCATTTCATCAATGTTAGCTTGCGTCCTATCAAGCATTTTCCTCAGGTCTCTAGTAAATTCTTGAGATGATGATTTTCATCTGGAGACCTATCGTGCAGAAGTGATTAGTTCAATTTCTTCACCACTCACATCTGAAGGGGTGGTAAAGAGTTCATCATCTTGCGAGCACCATATGAGAAAGGGGGCATTGAAGCTAATGCACTTCTCTTCACAGTAGGGGGTTAGAGTACTCAAATGAATAGGCAGAGAAATTCTTTGAGGGTTTACGAACATAATGATTTGAAGAGTAATACTTATATTCATGTCATTGTAATTTTCGTGCATATTTGAAGCATTAGCACGGGGTTTTGATCAGTTGAGGATTTTGATCCTTTTGAAGACTTTGGTCCTCCTCAGGAATTTGATCTAGGGTTCAAATTCTTCATAGGTGGTGTCATGAGGCCATTCACCTGAAGATTTTCAAGGCAACTCTTGGGGACCCAGATTTTCCTCAAGGGTGGTCCATTCCTGCAGTTTGTTCCAACGTATCGAGCAAATACTTCACCAAATTGATATTTGAACAGTTTATAGTTAGAGTCAAATGACTCGTCTAAGGAATAGGAAAATTCACATGCAAAGCCTGTTAGATTGGATGGATCAACAGGAGGACCTTTAGCAGCAACCCATGAGGTTTTGGGGTAGTGCTCAGGTTTCCAATATGAGCCATTAGCATTCAATTTCCTCTCAAAGGCAATTCCTTCTTTCCTCGGGTTCCTGTTCAAAATCTGCTTTTTGAGCACATCGCAAAGGGTTTGGTGCGCTTTGATACTTTTGTACATGCCTGACACATACAATTCCTTCAGCCCTGCATTTTCGTCGGTGACATTTGTGGTTTCCTCAAGTGAGGAATTTGATACCACATGAGGAGTTGAAGAATTTGTAGCAATAGAAGCATTTGATGATTCTGGTGAAGAATTGGCAGTTTACGTTCAATGCATTTAAGACATGGAGGAATGAATTCAACCTGAGCGGCACTGATCTGTTGAGAGAGTAATGAATCATTTTCCATACGAAGATCATCATGAGAAATCCTCAGCTTCTCAAGGTCAAGTTTCCTTTGAAGAAATTCATAAGAAAGTTTCTCATGATCAGCGAGGAGTGTGTCATGACGATCTTGAAGATTATCAAATCTGGACTGAAGACTTTTCATATCTTCAGTGAGGATTTGGGTAAGATTCATTTCATCATTCAACAGGTCATCGCTTCTATCTAGCAGTTTCTGAAGCTTATCGAGGGCAGTTTGTTGTTTAGTTGCAATGATAGCAAGTTTACTATAACTGGGTTTTTTTATAGTCATCAGGTTCACAGTCACTTGAATCAGAGGAGGAAGTATCATTCGGTACCTTTGAACCTTTTGCCATGAAGCAATAGTTGGAACGAAGTCATCAACATAGTCATCAGTGTGGATGGCGTTGTCGTTTTCTTCAAGGTTGAAGATTGACTTCCTGACGAATCTGGTAGCTAGTGCAAGACTAGTCTGTCCAGATTCTGATTCTTCTTCAGAACCCTCCTCTTCATCACATTCCTTAGATTCTGCCTCAGAATCCATTTCCTTGCCAATAAGTGCCCGAGCCTTTCTGAAACATGTCTTCTTGTGCTATGAGGACTTTGAGGATGAGGATTTTGAAAATTTCTTCTTTTTCTTCGAGTCATCAGAACTGTTGTCCTTGTATTTCTTCTTCTTTGATTCCTTCACCCAACAAGGACAATCAGCAATGTAGTGACCTGATTTCTTGCATTTGTGGAAGGTTCTTTTCTTGTAGTCCTGAGATAAAGATTCTGATTTCCTCATATCTCTTTTTGAAGATTTACCAAACTGGCCACGTCTTGTAAACTTCTGGAATTTCCTCACAAGCATTGCAAGCTCTTGTCCAAGTTCTTCAGGATCACCAATGTTGCAATCCGAGTCTTCTTCTTCAGATGAGGAAATTGCTTTGGCCTTCAGTGCACGAGGTCTAGAATAGCTTGGTCCATATAGATATGTCTTTTCTTCTTGTTGGAATTCATGAGTATTGAGTCTTTCGAGTATGTCAGAAGGATCAAGCATTTTGTAGTCTCGTCTTTCTTGAATCATCAGAACTAAAGTATCAAATGAAGAATCCAAAGATCTTAGCAGTTTCTTCACAACTTCACGGTCAGTAATGTCTTGAGCTCCCAGTGCTTGCAGTTCATTTGATATGTCAGTGAGGCGATCAAAGGTATCTTGGCACCTTTCATTGTCAAGCCTCTTGAAGCGATTGAAGAGATTGCGAAGAACATCAACACGAGAGTCACGCTGAGTTGATACTCCTTCATTTACTTTGGACAGCCTTTCCTAGATTAGTTTTGCTGAGCCCAAAGCACTCACTCTGCCATACTGACCTTTGCTCAGATGGCCACAAATGATATTCTTCGCTTGAGAATCAAGTTGCTTGAATTTCTTCACATCAGCGGCAGAGATAGTAGCAGTGATGAGAGGGACACCATGTTCCACAATGTACGAGAGATCATTGTCAATAGCTTGTAGATGCATCCACATCTTTGTCTTCCAGAAGGGAAAGTCCTTTCCTTCGAAGGTAGGACATCCTGCAGTAACCTTGATCATGCCTGCAGTCGACATAACTAAAACACCAGGTGGTTAAACCAAAATCACACAGAACAAGGGAGTACTTTGCTCTGATACCAATTGAAAGTGCGTTATATCGACTAGAGGGGGGGTGAATAGGAGATTTTTAGAATTTCATCACTGAGGAAATTCCTTTTGAGGAATTCCTCACTGATTACTAACTTGCAGTAGAAACATCAAAAGATCAGGGGTGCAAAGTATCACTATAGCAGTTTTCAAGATGAGGAATATGAAAAACAGTTTGCACAGTACGCAGACACAGAGAAAGCAGGTGAGGATTAACTCGCGTGAAGAATTTGAGGTTGAGGAATTTTAGAGAAAGTCTTCAGCAAATTCTTCAAACAGTGACAATTAAAATCTTCAACAAATAGTATTGAGGAATTGAAAGAGTTGATGAAATAGAACCCGTATCACAGTGAAGACATTGGTTGATGACCCAGTTCCAATTGATGTGACAGTTGTACGTCTGGTTTGGAGCAACTTGGTATTGAAACCAAAAGACACACAATACCGGGACACACAGTCCCTACCATATTCTCCTTGATCTAAGGATACACAGTCCTCGCCCAACTCTCGTGGTAAGTCTTCAGGGCAAAGTTCCAAACCCTCACAAACTTGGTCACCCGGCAATCCACAATTGACTGCTGGATTGCTCTAGACCATGACGCCTAACCGTCTGGAGGATGCACATTCCTCAAAGGTAAAATGCTTCAGTCCCACACAGGAACAAATTCTTCATTGATGCTCAATCACTTGGTTTTTGGTTTGTGGTTTGGTGTTTGGGGTATTTCCTCACTTATGATTTACTCTCGAAGACTCTGAGGAATTTGGGTTGCTCTAAATGACAAGTGTCAGTTTCTCACGGAGCAGCCAACCAACTAATGGTTGTGGGGGCGGCTATTTATAGCCTGGGAGCATCCCGATATGATTTGACATTAATGCCCTTAAATAATATGACCGTTGGTGTGGATAAGATCAGTGATGTGGCGAGAATTGCGGCAACGGTCGGGACCCTCAACTGTGAGAGTCCTCATGTCTCTCATATTCCTCACTTTAGACTTTTGGTCGGATTAGGCTTGGGTTGAGCATCATGAGGAAATTCATTCCGAAGTGTTACCTCGACCCCCTTTAACAGTACGGTGTTCCTATGACTCAAGAGTGAAGAAAATGAAAACAGAAAGAATAAATCTTCACGCTTCAAAGTCTTCGGATCGTTTTTCTTCAGGACACACCGAATTCCTCATCTTCAATATCTTCATGAGGAATATCAATTTCATCGCAATTTCTTCGCGATCAAATTCTTCAGCAGAAGACCAATTTCTTCAGTCGAAGATATACATTTTTAGGGGTCTATATTCATCGTATATTTCAAACTCCTCAACGACTTATAGATCCTGTGTGCACTCATGAACTCATTAGATACTTAACCTATAAGTCTTCAAACCACCAAAATCAGTAAGGGGCCCTAGATGCACTTACAGAACCAACTATTGAAATTAAGATCAATAATTACAAATGCAATGCTTTATGTGATTTATGTGCAAGTGTGTCTACTATGCCCGCAACACTATATGGTGTTCTTGGTTTTGATACTTGATAACCGGCAAGTGTAGGGGGGCATTTGTAGCCTTTTCTGATAAGTAAGAGTATCGAACCCAATGAGGATCTAAAGGTATAATTAATATTCTCTCAAGTTCTATCGACGATCTATACAACTCTACGCGCAACAATGTTCACTATACCAAGTACAAGAAATAAACTACTTTGAGGAAATAAGACTAGAAGTACTTAGTAGGTGTATAGATAGTTTTGCAAGAAAATAAAGAAAAAGTAGATAAAATTTAGGGGTTGTTTACATAAAGATTAACTAAGTTAGTTGTTTAGTAGGAATCTTTTTGTAACAAAACGGAAAGATTTGTCCATAGGAAATCGATAACTAGACCGGTAATCACTATTGTACTTTTATATGAGGGAGAGGACACTACTAGCATGTCATCACTTACTTGGAATTCTATGCACTTATGATTGGAACTATTAGCAAGCATCTGCAACTACTAACGTTCATTAAGGTAAAACCCAACCATATCATTAAGATATATTGGTCCTCATTCAATCCCGTATGAATAAATTTCTATATTAGGAAGAAGATTCTGTCACTCTTGCCCTCCAATGCATAGTCCTATCAACATACAACTAACCCTATAGTGTGACCCACACACGCTCTCATATGATGGGCACCAAAGGACAACACCAAAATAAAATATACAACTCAAACCAATCACGATCATCAATTAACAAATCTACCCAAACATCATAGTATAGCCACACATCATTGGGTAATAATATATAGCTTTAAGCACCATGTTTAAGTAGATATTACAACAGGGAAAAGAGGAGTTACACCACTGCATAGAGGGGGTAAGAGTAGGTGGTGACGGTGCCGAAGTTGTTGGTGTAGATTGTCGTCATGATGATTGCCCCGACAGCATTCCGGTACCACCGGGAGATAGGGGTAGGGAGCCCCCTCCTCCTTCTTCTTCCTTGGTCCTCCCTAGATGGGAGGAGAGTTTCCCCTCTGGTCCATGGCCGCCATGGCTTCCAGAGGGCAGCAACCCCTCCGAGATTGGATATCTCTCTATTATTATCTTATGTTTTTATGATTGTTTTCTGGCCCTCGCCGTTTCTTAAATATCCATTGACCCAAAACTCTGACTGGGCTAAATTTGAGGGGATTTTTATCAAAAAAATATCTTTCTTGTGGCGACAGAAGGGCCCGAAGCGACTTACGAGGGAGTCCCAAGCTATCAGGGTGGTCGCGCCCTATTCTCTAGGGACCACTTGGGGGCATCGTCTTACGTTGATTCCGACTCCCAAAAATTATATGTATTCCAAAATAAATGTCCATAATTTTTTTATCATGGTTGGACTTCATTTGATACGGATTTTCTGTGAAGCAAAAAACACAAAAAAGGAACTCGCACTGGGCACTCGATCAATATGTTAGTCCCAAAAATAATATAAAATGTTGCCGAAAGTATATTAAAGTTGTAGAATATTAGCATGAAACAATAAAAAATTATAGATACGATGGAGATGTATGAGCATCCCCAATCTTAATTCCAGCTCGTCCTCGAGTAGGTAAGTGATAATAGGATAATTTTTGATGTGGAATGCTACCTATCATAATCTTGAACAAATGTCTAATCATGGCATGAATATTAAGATAAAAGTGATTCAAGGCAATACTCTATCATTTGATATAAAGACATCAATACTGAGACATACTAACAAACAATCATGTCTTTGAAAATAACTATGCTAAAGCCAAGTTGAATAATAAAAAAATTCCCACTAGCATATGAAAATGACAACTCAGGAGAATCTGTATATGACGAACATGGTGCTATTTTGAAGCACAAGTGTGGACAAAGATAGTAGAATTGCACCTTCTCTCTTTTTCTCTCATTGATTTTACGTTTTCCCCCTTTATTTCTCTGTTTTTCTTTTTTCTTGGTGGGCTCATTTGTCCTCCCTCATTTTCTATTTTTCGTCCGGAGTCGCGTCCCGACTTGTGGGGGAATAATAGTCTCCATCATACTTTCCTCACTAGGAAATGCTCCAAGAGTTATGATCGTCACACCTTTATTTATCTACAACTTGATATAATGATAAAGCTATACAAGATGAATCTATATGAATGCCTCTGGTAGTGTACCAGGATGTGCAATGATCTAGCGTAACATTTAGGTAATGATGAACGATGGCTTTGACACAAATTCTATGTGAGCTACATGATCATGCAAAGCAACATGACAATGAATGCTCAAACAATGTATATGATGATGATGAAATTGCATGGCAATATATCTCGGAATGGCTGAAATGTCATGATAGGTAGGTATGGTGGTTGTTTTGAGGAAGATATAAGGTGGCTTATGTGTGATACAGTGTATCATATCACGGGGTTTGGATGCACTAGCGAAGGCTGCACCGACCTTCGAGGTAAGATTGGGCAATGCACGATAAGGAAGAGGCTAGCAATTAGGGAAAGGTGAGAGTGAGCACATGGATTCACACTAGTCATAAAGAACCCACATACTTATCGTAAAGCATATTAGCTCTCTCAAAGCAAAGTACTACTCGCATGCCCCTATGGAGGAGGTTGTAGGAGTTAACCATTGCGCGCCCCCCGATTATAACAACATAAAGGATTTCAATCAAGGATAAATTGTGCTCTAACTTCATCGCATAATTAGAGACTATACGTGCATGCTTCGGGAATCGCAAACCTTAACACCAATATTCTTACTAAACCACAATCATTCACTAGCACCCCACATATTATCATCTTAATATCTGATGCAAGGAATCAAACATATCATATTGAGTGATCTACAAATTTTATGTAGGATTTTATGACTAACCATGTGAATGACCAATTATTGTTAACTCTCTAAATATGTATAAGTGAAGCATGAGAGTTGAATTATTTCTACAAAATACCATGTTCTAATAAATATAAGTGAAGCAAAAGAGCATTCTACAAATAACGGTTTTCTATATGTCAAGAAACAAACATCCAAATTTCAAATGTTATAAGTGAAGCACATGAAGGATTCTTTAAAGCCATACTTGAATGATATAAGTGAAGTGCATAGAGCATTATATAAATCAACCAAGGAATTTCCCATACTATCATGGTGCATTGTTGAAGGAAAAAAGTCACACGACACTCCAAGAATTTACGCATATCATGTGAACAAAACAAAAAACCGAGACATACCGCTAATTGTCGAGGAGGAAAGATGGGATGCCTTCCGGGGCATCTCCAAGCTTGGACACTTGAGTGTCCTTAAATATTTAGTTGGGGTGCCTTGGACATCCCTAGGCTTTAACTCTTTACTCTCCTTATTCTTATGACATCAATATCTCCTCGATCTTCGAACACTTTATCCACACAAAACTTGAAAAACTTTCAATGGAAAGGTTAGTACATATGACATCAAATCCCATCATGTACTACCATAAAATTATTATATAATGATAATATAAAATTAACTACTATATTATATCACTATTCTATGGCTCCCAAGTCATTAGTACTCAACAAGAATTTCAAACATAAGCAAACGAAGCAACTACAACAGCAATATGTGAAAACATGACACTCTATAAAGATGCAGATGAAACACATACTTGTGTAACTCAGAATATTATACAAAATTAGGAAGTAATAATTTTTTTGCATAGCACTACTGTGTAAAAAATTAGATTTTTTTGACATTCTAGTAAAATAGGAAAAATCAAATACTACAACCAAAGTTTCTGTTTTTGCACATCACCTATCAAACAAGCAATTTAAACACCCTAAAGGAAAAGACTGGCACATTTTTTTATAATGAACTCGATTTGTACAAGGTAATGATTGTTTTTTGACTATAATCAAGAATTAAAAAGTTTCCATGGGCATGAACAAAGTTCAAGGCTAGCCCCCACTTCCACATTGCTCATCTGGCTCACTTTCACTTTTCTTTTTGTATTTTTAAGGTTCCCCACTTTATTTTTTGTTTTAAATTATTTTAAAAGCACATAACAAAATAAAATTACTCTCTAAACAATCTGGGTTTTCTCCCTGTCAGTGCTTTCATTAAAGCCTGTAATCTAGGCATATAGTGCTCAAGTAATTGATCCACCCGCATCCCAAGGTATATCAAAGCCAATTTTAATTAACAATAATTTGTAATTTAGTAGTGAGAACAAAGTGATATATGACATATATCAACAAAGTATAACCCTCTTCCTATGCATTGGCGTGTCATAAAATAACAATTCATTCACACAAAGTAAAGGCCAATGCAAAGCATAAGTAGTTTCTTGCAATTTTATCATATTGGAAACATAGATAGGTGAAGATTTGGTTCCTCTCTCATAATAATTTCAAGTAGGAGAAGCAAGCAAATGCATATTATATCCATAAAAATCATCATGTGTGATAGTAAAACACAACCCATCAATATAATCCTTAATTAGTGCAAACTTCTCCAATATAGTGTAGCTGGGACAATTCAAAAGTATAATAGGACTATTGTGTGTGGGTGCAATAGCAACAATTTCATGCCTAACATAAGGAACTATAGCAAGTTCATCTCCATAAGCATAATTCATATTGGCATCATGGTGAAAAGCATAGAAAGCATCAAGTTCATCAAGAGGGACATTTCAAACGAATCCAAGGGATCACAGCAATTATCATAGCAATCATCCTTCGGTAAGCACGAAGAGAAATTAAACAATGTATGAGTGATGGTCCTCGCTCATGCATTGGTTTCCGTCCAAGCTTAAAGGATGATGTAGCACAACGACGACAAGTATTTCCCTCAGTTAATAAACCAAGGTACCAATCCAATAGAAATATCAACCAGACTATGTAAGCAACACCTGCGCAAAAATAGCAAATCCTTGCAACCCAACGCATGGAGGGGTTGTCAATCCCTCGTGGGTAAAGTAAGGATAGATTGATAGATGAAGATAAGAGTGACAACAATTAGAACGCAGAAAGGTATTTTTGGGTTTTTTGATAATATAGATATGACAATAAAAGAGCAAACAAAATAGAAACGCAAATAGCAAAGTAGAGATTGCAAATAGATGATGTGAAGTAGACCCGGGGGCAGTAGGTTTCACTAGTGGCTTCTCTCGAGAAATAAAAAACGGCGGATAGACAAATTATTGTTGGGCAATTGATATAAAAGCAAATAATTAAGACAATATTCAAGACAATGATCATGTATATAGGCATCAAATCCAAGATAGGTGGATCGACTTCTACCAGCATCTACTTCTATTACTCCACACATCGACCGCTATCCAGCATGCATCTAGTGTATTGAGTTCATGGAGAAATGGAGTAATGCCTTAAGAATGATGACATGATGTAGACAATATATATTCATGTAGGAATAGACCCCATTGTTTTATCCTGGATAGCAACGATACATGCGTGTCTTGTCTCTTTCTGTCACTCAGATTGAGCACCGCAAGATCGAACCCATCACAGAGCACCTCTTCCCATTGTAAGATAAAATATCAAGTTGGCCAGACAAAAAACAAATATCAAAGAAGAAATACGAGACTATAATAATCAAGCATGAATATGTTTTCATAGATATGATCATAAATTCACAATTCATCGGATCCCAACAAACACACTGCAAAATAAAGACTTACCTCATATGGATCTCCAAGAGACCATTGTATTGAGAAATAAAATGAGAGAGAAAGCCATCTAGCTACTGCCTACAGTCCCATAGGTCTGATATGAACTACTCACGCATCATCGGAGGAGCACCAATAAGGATGGTGAACCCCTCCATGATCGTGTTCCTCTCCAAAATGGGCTCTAGATTGGATTTCATGGCTCTGTAACTTGCGGCGGCTGAAACGATTTTTCGTCGACTCCTCTAGGGTTTTCTAAATACTGGGGTATTTAGAGAGCTCAGAGGCGGTGTAGGAGGTGCTAGAGGTCCCCACTAGACACGAGGCCGCTCCAAGGGCCTATAGCGCCCCCTGATGTCTAGTGGCCCTCATGGGCCTCATGTGCTGCTCATTCTTGGCTGCCAAGTTTCCTTCTGGTCCAAAAAGAATCTACGTAAAGTTTCATGGCATTTGGACCTCATATGATATGGATTTTGTGCGAAGGAAAAAAACAGCAAAAAACAACAACTAGCACTAGGCACTATGTCAATAGGTTAGTCCCGAAAAATGATATAAAGTTGCTATGAAATGATTATAAAACATCTAAGATTGATAATATAATATGATGGAACAATAAAAAAATACTAGATACGTTGGAGACGTATCAGCATCCCCAATCTTAATTCCTTCTCATCCACAAGTAGGTAAATGATAAAAACCATAAACTTTGATGTGGAATGTTGCCTCACATGTTTATCATATTCTTTTTCTTTTCAACATGGACATATGGACTTATAGATGATACAAATCAATATTCTATAGTTTGACATGAAAATTTCAATACTCAAGCATATCAGTAAGTAACCAAGTCTTTCAAAATATCAACGCTAAAGAACGCTATCGCTAGCCCATCATTCTTTATCATTGATCCATTCATGCAACACACTCAAATATTAACTACATCCAATGATCAAGTATGACAAATGTGTTCCTTAGTTGTTGCTTTATAAGAGAATATGCAGACTCAAATGCATTTTTTTGCATAAAGTAAATAGATAGGCCCTTCGCACAGGGAAACACGGATTTGTAGAGGTGCGAGAGCTCATAGTGAAAAATTTAGAGATAAAACCTTTTAGGGTGGCATGCTTTTCCTGTCAACGAGAACAACCAAGAGTTTACAATATCCTCCATGCTAAACAAATTATAGGCGGTTCCTAAATTGGATATAAACTTTATTCCTTTTTCCACCATTCTTTCACATTCCACGGCTAGGCATATCCACGGGTATCGTCTATACCAAAACTTCCCAAGGAATTTATTATTTGACAATATAAGATAATTTTTTTTCATTTTGCGGCCGAGCATCCCTATTACCGCCTTACTCTCGTGCAACTACAAGTTAATAAACACTCATCTTGAGAATAACCTATTTAACATGGAAGATACCGTCCACCCCTTGTCGCTTCATGAGTGGTATGGGCACACAAAACATAAATTCATTTCAAACATTAGAGTTGGCACTTCCAAATTTACTTGGAACGATGTTGAAATACCGCATATAGGTAGGTATGGTGGACTCATTTGGCACAACTTTGGGTTTAGGATTTGGATGCACAAGTAGTATTCCCGCTTAGTACAAGTGAAGGCTAGCAAATAGATTGAGAAGCGCCCAAACAAGGAACAAAAATCATCATAAGTGAACATTAAACATAACTAACACCGAATAATGCAACACAAGTAGGATGTAATTTCATACATAATTATTGACTTAATGTGCATGCATAGGGAATCACAAACATTAACACCAATATTCTTACTAGAGCATAATTTCTCATCAACATAACTCACATATTACTATCTTCATATCGCAAAACCATTCCAAAGAATCAAGTTTAATATCCAATGATCTTCATGAAAGTTTTTATTATATCTTTCCAGGACATTCATCACTTTGGAACTAATTTTCATTTAAAGCAAATTGTCATTGCAAATAACAAGCTCTCAAACAAATATAAGTGAAGAACGAGAGCACAAGTTTATTTAAAATTTTCAACTCCCAAAATTATATAAGTGAAGCAAGAGAGAATTTCTTCAAAATTTAAGAAACTCTCAAAATAATCTAAGTGAAGCATGAGAGCAAATTTCTTCAAAATAATAGCACCAACGTGCTCAAAAATATATAAGTGAAGTACTTGAGCAATTCCATCGCTAAAAAATTGAAGTGAAGCATAAAGAGCGATTCTAACAAATCATAGCATTATTTAGCTCTCTCAAATGGGTGTGTCCAGCAAGGTTTATTATGAAAAACTAAACAGAAAAGAAAGTAAAGACACAAATGATACAAGACGCTCCAAGCAAAACTCATGATATGCGACGAATAAAAATATAGCTCGAAGTAAAATTATCGATGGTTTTTAGAAGAAAGAGGGGATGCCTTCCGGGGCAGCCCCAAGCTTAGTTGCTTGGTACTCCTTATATATTGCCTTGGGGTGCCATGGGGGCATCCCCAAGCTTAGGATTTTACCACTTCTTATTCCTTCATTCATTGTGATCTCACTCAAAACTTGAAAACTTCAATCACACAAAAGTCAACAAATTTTTTGTGAGATCCGTCAGTATAAGAAAACCAAACTTTACTATAGGTACTATTGAAAACCTATGCCAATATTGTTTTTTTTGCATTATACCTAATGTATTATAACTTTACCTTGGCTTATGCCCCCTATACAAGCCATAGAATCATTAAAACAAGGACATAACACAAAGAAAGCAGAATCTGTTAAAAACAAAATGGTCTATAAAGAATAAAATTTTAATCATACTTATGTAACTCAATTTTTTTTGAAAAATTATTACAACTTAGGGAAGTTATATAAAAATCTTGTGTAAAACATTCAGGCACTTTTGACGTTTTTGTGATTTTTAGGATTTTTCTACTAGACGCAAAAGTTTGTGTTTTTCAACAGGATTAAAGCAACTAACACCCCACATGATCCCAAAGGCTTTACTTGGCACATACACTAAATAAAACACAAAAAACACAATAATAAGAGTAGCATAATTGTGTAAACACTCAAGAACAGAAAGCAAAAGTGAAAAATAAATTTTATTCATTGGGTTGCCTCCCAACAAGCTCTTTCTTTATAGCCATTAAGATAGGCTTGAGATTTTATTGATGCTCACATGAAAGATAGTAGTTGAAAGAGAAAGAGAGCATCATGTAGCATAAGACATACACATTTAAGTATAACATAATTCCTATGCATATTCATTTCATAAGCAAACAAATTATCAAGAGAAGAAATTTCTAACATATGCATGGAAGAAGAAAGAAACAATAGCAATCTCAACATGAAGAGTGATAATTTAGTAACAAGAATATTTCTATAACCATATTTCCCCCTCCCATAATAATTACATGTAGGATCATATTCAAATTCAACAATATAGCCATCACATCAAGTATTCTCTTCATGATCCACATGCATAAAAGTCTTATAATCTTTCAAGGTAGTGGGATTAACATTAAGGCCCTATTTGGAACCACTCAAATTATATAGTCTAGTTTTTATAATCTATTATGCCTCCAAACAGGACATATTATGATGTATATTATAGAAATTAGATGGACACATTACTAAAAACTCACAATCTACTCTACCCTAGCTAAAATCAGACTATGGATTGCTAATGACCCATTACCCTTGTAAAGTTGGAGATGATTACATTTCTCCCACCGCCACCCTCCTCTTTAAAAAAACAGAGGGCAGACAGGTCATTATGCAATGTAAAACCTGGATTACAGTTTATATAATCTAGCCTCCAAATATGCCCACCTAGATTATTTTTATAAACCAGATTATATAATCTATATTCATAATCCAGATTATCACAATCAATTATGGTTCCAAACAGGGCCTAACTAAAGTCATGACCTCTCCAAACCCACTATCAATACTATTGCAAACATTATTATGAAGATCATATTCATCATGAGGATTAAATAAATTTTCAAGATGATAAGAAGCATCACCCCAATCATGATCATTACAATGAGTAGTGGACATGACAAAATTGCCATCCCTAATCTTGTAGTTTTTCATATTATTATCATGATTGACATTAATAGAATTAATAACAACATCACTGTAATCACGCTTTTCATTCAAGGAGATATCATGAATCGGTTTATAAATTTCTTCTTTTAACACTTCATCACAATATTCAAATTCATGATTTTCAAGAAAAACTTCACAAAAGTAATCAAGAGCACTCAACTCACTAGCAATTGGTTCAAGATAATTATATCTTTTTAAAAGATTACCAAGTGGATGAGGATCCATATGTCTTTGCTTTTCCTGTTTTTTTATGTTTTCGAGTGTTGACATGAAGGCAATAGAAGAAAGCAAGAAAGAAAAAGGCAAATGGAAAGAAGGCAAATAACAAAGGCAAAATTTTGTGAAGTGGGGGAGAGGAAAATGAGAGGCAAATGACAAATAATGTAATTGCAGTGAGATGAGATTTGTGTGTATGAACTTGATAGATCTTGACTTGATCTTCCATGCCAACGGCGCTAGAAATCTTGATGGTCCTAGCTCATGCGTTGGTTTCCCTCCAAGCTTAAAGGGTGATATAGCACAGTGACGACATGTATTATCCTCAATTAAGAAACAAAGTTATTAATCTAGTAGGAAGATCCACAATACTATGTAAGCAACACCTGCACACAAATAGCAAATCCTTGCAACCCAACGCGTTGAGGATTTGTCAATCCCTCGCGGGTAAAGTAAGATAGTTTTATAGATGCAAATAAGAGTGGTAGCAATTAGAACGCGACAAGATATTTTTGTTTTTTTTGATAATAAAGATCTGAAAATAAAAGAGCAAATAAAATAGAAATGCAAATAGATGATGTGAAGTAGACCGAGGGGTTGTAGGTTTCACTAGTGTCTTCTCTCGAGAAATAGCAAAGGTGGATAGACAAATTACTGTTGGGTAATTGATAGACATTGCAAATAATTATGACGATATTAAAGACAATGATCATGTATATAGGCATCACATCCAAGACAAGTAGACTGGCTTTTGCCTGCATCTACTTATATTACTCCACACATCGACCACTATCTAGCATGCATCTAGTGTATTGAGTTCATGAAGAAACGGAGTAATGCCTTAAGAACGATATCATGATGTAGACAAGATCTATTCATGTAAGAATAGACCCCATCGTTTTATCCTTCATACCAATGATACAAGCATGTTATGTGTCACAACCCTAGATTTAGACTTTTTGTCATTGCATTTCATGCATGCATTTTTATTTTTATTTTAAAATGAATTGAGGATCTAGTAAGCCTCAGAAAGCATTCTTCACAAAATGACCAAGATAACATTGCCTCAAACAACTCCAAGAAAATGTTCCTGTTGTTCTGTGAAAATATTGGCAATGGGGAAAACTTAAACCAATATTTTTGGAATCACAGTTTTTTTTGGAATTTGAGTTAATCCAATAAGTTTTTGCATTGGATCTATAAGTACTATAAATAGTTTTATAGATCCTAAAATTCTGAAAGGTTGCAAGTGGCTACGAATATATTCCAGTAAGCCACATAAATATTTTCAGAAGGTTTTCAAATGATTTGGTTTTTGAATCAAATCAAAATAGAATACAAATAAATAAATAAATGACAGAAACAAACAGAAAATAGAGAATACTAACCTGGTGCTTACTTGGTGGCCGACTAGACAGCCAACCCACGAGGCCCACCTCGCTAGTCGTCTTCTCCACCGCTCGAGAAGGACACCGGGCATGTGGCCGACGCACGCGCATGCTCAGCATGCTGCGCACTAGCCTCCTGCCCCCTCCCCGCCAGCGTGACGAGATGCATAGCTTCGTCGCAGACTAGCCGACCCTGCCGACTCCCTCTCCTGCCTTTCCACTCGCTCTGTTTCTTCCCCTTTTCCATGTCGAAGCGACCATGGCCAAGCCGCCGCCGTTCGCGTGGCCACCAGCCACCCCTCGCCCCTATGTCGTGTCTGACGGAACCGCCTCGACACCGTGGAGCTCCAAGATGAAGCACACGACCGAGGGAGGCTTGTAGCTCCACCATCATCGTCGTCTTCAACCTCGGGCTCCGACGACCGTTGCTGTCAATTTGCTTCGTCCGGGTCGTCCTCGAGCTCGCCGTCGACGCCATAGGATTGGCAGTGAGCCCCTGTGTGTTCTCCCCTCCTTCCTACTCACTCTGTGTTGTAGCCGTCATCCCCGCAAGCTCTGAGCACCGCCGTTTGCCATGGACGACAAGCTCCATGCTCTGGTGCACTTCGGCTTGCCCTAGTTGCACCGGTGGGTTCCTGCTGCTCCGTAGATCCCTCCCGGACCCCCAACCTGCTCGTGAGCACACCCCAGCGCTGACGCGTGCAACCACCGAGCTCCGGCCGCCGCCTCCGTCGTCGCAGCCGGCGACTCCGGCCGTTCCCCGAGCCCCTAGTTGGTGTATTGGATGCGGGAGGACGAGGGCTATGCCCTGGTGCCCTCAGCATGCTAACTCGATGCGAGTAGTGCAGATCCGGAGTGCCTCCACTGTGCGGAATGGTCGCTGCCGGCCGCACTCCAGCGTGCCGACGTGACAGGCCCATTAAGTGGCTAATGACGCCACTAGCTACCCCCTAGACATTGATAGTGGGTCCCGCAAGCTTAACTAACCAGAAATGTTTAAATCAAGAGAAAATAACCTCTCTTAACTCAAGGGATCACTGACTCGTGGGTCCCGCTGGTCAGGTTTGAACCGGGCTCGCCTTGTTGACCGTTGAAGTCACTGTGATGTAGAGGTGACGCAATATTTGATTTTCGGATTTATTTATTTCTAGAAAATGCTTTAAACTTCCAAAAATCATAGAAATTAATCTGTAACACCAATGAAAATAAATTATATATGAAAAATGTTCAGAAAAATGCAAGAAATCTGTTTATGCCATGTTCATGCATGGTTGAGCAAGTTAACATCACCAAGTAGGGAAAATGATGGTTAGGATAATTTGATAAATAGTGTTGGAGTTGGAATTTGGTATATAATTGAGTTCAACTTCAATTAACGTGACTGCCTTTTCCACTAGGTCAATTCAATGCTTTAACATGCCATATCATACATCATGTTTGTTGCATTGCATTGAATGCGCTCCTTTCTTGTTTTTTCGGTTTTGTTCCTTCTCGGTAGACGATGGTTCCGACGATGTGACTGTTGAGACTAATGAAGAGAAGTAGTATCTTCAGAACTGTCAGGCAAGTAACACCCCTTGAGCATACTGATGTAAACTCTCTTTTACTTCATTAGGACAACAACGATTCAATTGCTACATGTTTTGGTAGTTGAACCCATTCCTCTACATGACCTGTTTTTGCCACAGTAAATAGATGAAACCACTTAACATGAGTAGCAACTTCTTGAGCGTTGTTGTGCTTACTAATCCATGCTTGCTTACTGTGCCTGCTATGCTTAGAGTTGTGTCGGGTCTGATCCATCTAGACGATGCATCATAATGGTTGTGTTCATGTCCTACTGTTTGAGAGTAAAGTGTGTGAATCTAATTTGGTAAATGTAGTGATGAGAGGCCATGTAGGAGTACATGGCGGGTTGTCTCATTGGAACCGTCCTTAAGAATTGAGTTCTATGTACGTTATCCAAGACAAGATACTACCACGAATTGAGCCTGAAACCAATGGACTCTCTCGACTTATTAACCGCCTAGATATCTATCCAGGAGTTGCAACTAGTTTCTGGTGTTTGTAGGAAAAGTGTTAGCGGTCGTGTTTAGCTCTTGCCGGCGGGGTAGGCTTCAGTGTGGTAGATACACAGTGGCACGGTGTACCAAGTGGCTCCCGGATGGTGGGCTTGTCGAACCGTGCGCACATCGTTTGTGGCCGTTGAGGAAACTTCGGTCAGACTTCCTTGCGGGTTCAGTCTCAAATAGGTGATAAACCTGGACTAAGGTCTTGTGTGGTTAACGGTCGTGACCGACACCCATGCTAGTGCTTCCGCTTGAAGGTCGACGAGATGCATGACGTGCATTTGGTGATAAGTGATGAGAGCGTGTGTGAAGAAGTATACCCCTGGAAGGTGATTTAATCTGTTCGAATAGCCGCGTCCTCGGATATGGACTACTTGGAAACATTATGTGGTACATAGACAACTTGAAATGGATACTCTAAAATATGCAAGATAAGTGTGAGTGCTATGGATGGCCTTCTCGTAGGGAGACGAGAGTGGATCCATAGTGGTGTATTGATTTGGTGAATATGTGGACTCATGTGTGTTACCCAACCTCAAATTAAGTGTTCGTGGTCGTAATACAGGTTAGCCAAGAGTCAAAGCTGGCTTGCTGCATTTAAACTCCACAACCCCCCTTGTTGACAATGATGCATATGTAGATAGTTCTGATGTAAGTCTTGCTGAGTACCTTTGTACTCACGGTTGCATAATTTATGTTTCTGCAGAGGAGACCTTAGTCTCATTAAAGGTTTCAACACAATGCGTTTGACATTGACCGGAATAGCTTGGGAATCCCAGACACAGGTCTGGCTCCTTTGATAGGGTCATTGTAGATTTTCAGGCTCCTTCATCCACTTTTAGTAGATGTGTGTACTCAGACATGTTGTGCTTCCGCTTGTTGCTTGTATGACTTGAGTGTTGGGTCATGTGACCCGTGTTTGTAATATCACTCTATGTTGACTCTTATGAGCCTTTAATAAATGCTTGAGTCATAGAGTTATGTTGTGATGCCATGTTGTATCTACACATATCGTGCATATTGCGTGTATGTTTGAAATGCATTGGTATGTGTGGGATTCAACACCTAGTTGTGTGCCTTTAGTCGTACTCTGTACGAGGAAATGCCTCTTTATGATTCCACCGAGCCTCGTTAGCTTGCCACTGCTCCCGACACATCTATTGACCGGCATGTATCCTTCTTTTCTGCTGTGTCTGTCCCCTCGGGGAAATGTCACGCGGTGTAACGGAGTCCCTGTAGCTTGCTACAACTTGTCTACACATGTTGTTGACCGACACCTGCTTTGCTGGGTTATATATGCTTGTACCTGTATGGATGTCCCACTTGGGTTTACAACTAGTTATGTCGACCTAGGTTCTTTGTTGTTCGAATGATATCGACACATTCATATACGTGTGCCCAAAGACGCAAATGGTCCTGGCCAAGGTAAGGTGGAAGCCGTGGAGTTTACCGTTTGTAAGGCTGCAAAGTGATGTGATGTGTTACATGCTGGGTTCTTATGACTTAGGATCGGGGTCCCCACAACGTTGGTATCAGAGCTTGACTACCTGTAGGATAACCAAGCCAAATTGGTTGATGTTGAGTCTAGAACTGCTTTAGTTATATAAAAGAAATGATTGTGGAAGGGAACGTAAGGCTCTTTTACTCCTTTCGTCGTGTCATTCTTATTCTGCATCACCCTCTTCTTTATTCTACGGGGTTTAAGAATTAGGCTTTCTCATCTATCTATTAGGATGCCGAGTTACTATGCTGGAGACTTATAGGAAAGTTGTGGTATTCCTGGATCGATGTCTCCATAGGAATTCATTGTTATGTTCTTAGTTTTCATGCAGGTTGCCTCATATTTCATGGCCTTACAACCGTTATGTTGTCTGAGTTATCCATGTGTTATAAAATCTGATGCAATTGCAAATTCCTTCCTCCTATTCCGGATGTCTTTCTGCTAGACAAAGCACACTAATTGTGGTGTTGAGGTACTCCATACCTCAACATAATTGTTGTAGGTGTTATGAAACCATGTTAGCTCAAAGAACCACGCAATAGTCTAGTTGTGTTTTGTGTTTGTAGTGTGATAATTCTAGCCCTCATTATCGAAAACATCCCGTGATGTTACTTAGTTAGTAGGTATTCTATTTCCGGGTTTTTGAATCCATGATTCGTTCTGCTCATTCCGTTGATAGTATTTGCTAGTTCCTTTAGGATATTAGTAACCTTGTTATAGTTTTCAAGGTTCGCGGTATATCATTCTTCCAATACCATGAACTATCATGTCAGAATTTCTTCGTGAACTAAATGATCATAATAAGAGTGCTCTCGATGAGTTCTCTATTCCATATTATGATTCTGCCAATCCAACCTTTATGCATGGGTTGTCTGGAAGAATTATGTTGAACTCGTTCGACATGCTAATATATGCATCTACAACTAAGAAAAATCATGTGGTCTAGAGTTGCCCCTCTTCAATTGAATTCTGACCTTCATCTACGAGAGGATAGTCAAGAGTAGTTGTGCATTTGTGTCATCTATGCCTATTATTCTTGTGGTTAGTCGAGCCATTCTATTTCAGAATGACTATGAGAAGCAAACTCCAGTACCCCATCCATATGTAGGATTGGGTCAAAGTAGTTGTATTCCGTAGATCAAATGCCAATCCAACTTTTGTTCTGTTCTACTTTGGTGTATTACCCTCTTATGTCAAGAATGTCATGAGAATTGCACCCCTCTTGTGAACTCTTTATATAGTGATGCTCCTTGCCATCATTATTCCTTTCTCGATCTCCGTGTTGGTTGTAACCGAAATATCGACAAGTGAACCATGATGTGTGAAATCAATACTTCTAGCAATCCTATTGATTGGAAGTTAATGGACAATAATTTCATTCTTAGCATGTTGGTTATTGAATCACCATTCGAAGTTTGATCGTGCTACCTAGTCCATCTTTCCTGGTGTACTTTTTGATCAATGAGTTAGGGTTGTGTCAATCCCTCACTCGTTGATAACCATCGTCTTGCCCTCAAAGCAAGATTGTTCCTGATTTTCTGAATATCTTCTCGTAAGTATTACGAGGTTGTATCCTGACCTTATGTTGTGCTCATGATCAAGTTGGTTTTCCTATAAACCACCCCTTCTCCAAGAATCCGTGTTGGATACTGATGACCCACAAGTATAGGGGATCAATCGTAGTCCTTTCGATAAGTAAGAGTGTCGAACCCAACAAGGAGCAGAAGGATCTCACAACTGGTTTTCAGCAAGGAAAATTCTGTGGCACTAAAACTGTCGGTAACAAGTGATTGTGTGGCGAGATGATTTGTAGCAAGCAACAAGTAACAAAAGTAGCAACGGTGCAGCAAAGTGGCCCAATCCCTATTGTAGCAAGGGACAAGCCTGGACAAAGTCTTATAGGAGGAAAAACTCTCTCGAGGACACACGGGAATTTCTGTCATGCTAGTTTCATCATGTTCATACGATTCGCGTTCGTTACTTTGATAGTTTGATATGTGGGTGGACCGGCACTTGGGTACTGACCTTACTTGGACAAGCATCCCACTTATGATTAACCCCTCTCGCATGAATCCGCAACTAAGAAAGAAGAATTAATACAAAGTCTAACCATAGCATTAAACTAGTGGATCCAAATCAGCCCCTTACGAAGCAACGCATAAACTAGGGTTTAAGCTTCTGTCACTCTAGCAACCCATCATCTACTTACTACTTCCTAATGCCTTCCTCTAGGCCCAAATAATGGTGAAGTGTTATGTAGTCGACGTTCACATAACACCACTGGAGGAAAAACAACATACAACATATCGAAATACCGAACGAATACCAAATTCACATCACTATTATTAGCATGACTTATCCCATGTCCTCAGGAACAAAAGTAACTACTCACAAAGCATAATCATAATCATGACAGAGGGGTAATGAGTAGCATCAAGGATCTGACCATAAAATCTTCCACCAAGTAATCCAACTAGCATCAACTACAAAGAGTAATCAACACTACTAGCAACCTTACAAGTACAAATTGGAGTCGCAAGACGGAGATTGGTTACAAGTGATGAACTAGGGTTTGGAGATGAGATGGTGCTGATGAAGATGTTGATGCTGACGAGTACCCTCCGATGAGAGGAGTGTTGGTGCTGACGATGGCGACGATTTCCCCCTCTGGGAGGGAAGTTTCCCCGGCAGGATCGTCCTGCCGAAGCTCTAGATTGGTTCTGCTCAAGTTCCGCCGCATGGCGGCGGCGAAACCAAGAAAAAGCTCCTCTGTAATTTTTTCCTCGACGAAACCCTCCATATAGCAAAAGAGGGGGGCAGTGGGCCAGTGGTCTGCCCACAAGCCCCCATGGCGCGGCCTTGGGGGGGTGGCCGCGCCGTGCAGGCTTGTGGGCACCCCCTGGTGCCCCTCTGGCACTTCTTCGGCCCAGTATTTTTGATAAATCAGGAAAACAATCCCCGTTGATTTTCACGGCGTTTGGAGTTGCGCAGAATAGGTATCTCAACTTTGCTCCACCTTCAGGCCAGAATTCCAGTTGCCGGTATGCTCCCTCTTCATGTAAACCTTGCAAAATAAGAGAGAAAAGGAATAAGAATAGTACCGTGAAGTGAAATAACAACCAAAGAAGAGATAAATATCAACATGAAACATGATGCAAAATGGACGTATCAACTCCCCCAAGCTTAGACCTCGCTTGTCCTCAAGCGAAAACCGAGCTCAATAAATATGTCCACATGTTTAGGGAGAGAGGTGTCGACAAAACAAGATACGAGCATGCATGCATCATGATAAAGATCAGAACAGCAATACCAACATATAATCTCTCATGCTAAAGTAATAATTCCTTAACAAAGCAAAGCATGGATCAAGAACCTTATCGAGGAGTAACAACCGATAGGCTTTAGTCATTGAAGCAATTGCAATTTATCACAACATCAGAAAGAGTCAAGTAAGAGCTTGTAAAGCAAATCCACATACTCAATCATTCTTTCGTTCTCTACAATTGCTACAAGTCACGTGGTACTCATGAGTTCAAAGTTTCAGCTGGACACAGAGAAAGATAGGGGCTTATAGTTTTGCCTCCCAACTGCTTACCTCAAGGGTAATGTCAACAATAATAATTCATGAATACTGACCTCCAAGTTGACATATGAATATAGATCTTTCCCAAGCATATGACGGTAGCCAAGACAAGGGAAAAATAAGGAATTGGTGAAGATCACCATGACTCTTTCAAGGGCAAAAAGTAAAGGTACAAGATAGGCCCTTCGCAGAGGGAAGCAGAGGTTGTCATTCGCTTTTGAGGTTTGGATGCGTGTCCTATTAGTGCGGAGGAACATCACTTTATATTGCCCCATGTGATAAAGAAATTTATTATGTAGTCTGTCGCTTTTATGTCTTCCTCATCACAGGTTTGTATAAAGTTTATTTTCCACACACTAATATATCATACATATTAGAGAGCAATTTTTATTGCTTGCACCGATGACAACTTACTTGAAGGATCTTATTCAATCCCTAGGTAGGTATGGTGGACAGTCATGGCAAAAATGGATTGAAGGTTTATGGATGCACAAGTAGTATCTCTACTTAGTGCGGGAGGTTTGGCAAATGTGAGGTGGAAGAAATCTTCACATGCTAAGGGATCTCTAATCACATAACATTGTTCAGAGCCAAGCAAACACAATTCATTACATTGTCTTCCTTGTCCAACATCTACTTCTAGGCATGCAATAGTTTGGTGAGTGTTCACAATCATAGATGGTGTCAGAGATGATATATTTATATGTTAACCTCTCCTTCTTTATCACTTCCTATTAATTGCAACAATGACCAAGGTCTACGTTTGCCTACCCTCAATAAGTTTCAATCCTCATTCTTTTTATATGTTCGGCCAGGGGGTGGGCCCGCGCCGTGCAGGCTTGTCGCCTCCTCACGCACTTTTCGGACTACTTCCAATTTTTGTATTTTTCAAATATTCCAAAACGGAGAAAATTTCCTACTGGAAAAGTTTTGGACTCTATTTTCTTACCGAATCACATACCTCTTCATTTTTGGAGTCTGAAGAAGGCTAATGAATATCCCTTATGTACTCCTCCGGAGTTATGGTATTGATGATATTGCATTCAACATTTATGGGAGTACTTGAGATATAATGTTTGATTCTCTGCCCATTTCGGACAATTACCTTCCGTGTTGTTGATCTTGATAGCACCAGAACGATATACTTCCTCAACAACATAGGGACCTTCCCATTTATAGAGAAGCTTGCCTGCAAATAATCTTAAACAAGAGTTATATAGCAAGACATAATCACCTACATTGAACTCACGCTTTTGTATCCTCTTATCATGCCACCTCTTAACCTTCTCTTTGAACAGCTTGGCATTCTCATATGCATGAGTTATCCACTCATCAAGCGAGCTAATATCAAGTAACCTCTTCGCACCGGCAAGTTTGAAATCAAAGTTGAGCTCTTTGATTGCCCAATAATCTTTATGCTCTAGCTCAAGAGGTAAATGACATGCTTTGCCATACACCATTTTGTACGGAGACATGCCCATGGGATTCTTATAAGCAGTTCTATAAGCCCATAGTGCATCATCGAGCTTCTTAGACCAGTTCTTTCTAGACCTGTTGACAGTCTTTTGCAGAATCAGTTTAATCTCTCTATTACTTAACTCTACTTGACCACTGGACTGAGGGTGATAGGGAGACGCAATTCTATGGTTGACATCATACTTAGCAAGCATTTTACAGAAAGCACCATGAATGAAGTGTGAACCACCGTCGGTCATTAGATATTTAGGGACGCCAAATCTAGGGAAGATAACTTCTTTCAGCATCTTGATAGAGGTGTTGTGATCAGCACTACTAGTAGGGATAACTTCTACCCACTTAGTGACGTAATCAACAGCAACTAACATGTGAGTATACCCATTGGATTTTGGAAAAGGTCCCATATAGTCAAAGCCCCAGACATCAAATGGTCCAATGACAAGTGAATAGTTCATAGGAGTTTCCTGACGTTTGCTAATATTACCTATTCTTTGACATTCGTCACAAGACAAGACAAACTTACGGGCATCCTTGAAGAGAGTGGACCAATAGAAACCTGATTGCAATAACTTGTGTGCAGTTCTGTCTCCCGCATGGTGTCCTCCGTAGGCCTCGGAGTGACACTTCTGTAGGATTTGTCCCTGTTCATGTTCAGGTACACAACGTCTAATAACACCATCTACTCCTTCCTTATAAAGGTGAGGATAATCCCAAAAGTAATGTCTCAAGTCAAAGAAGAATTTCTTCTTTTGCTGGTACGTGAAACTAGGTGGTATATATTTGGCAACAATATAGTTTGCATAATCAGCATACCACGGTGCACTATGTGAAGCATTGTTGACATTCAATTGTTCACCGGGAAAGCTATCATCAATAGGTTGTGGGTCATCAAGAACGTTCTCCAACCTAGATAAGTTATCTGCTACGAGGTTATCAGCACCCTTTTTGTCGACAACCTGCAAATCAAATTGCTGTAGCAAGAGAACCCATCTAATAAGTCTAGGTTTAGCGTCTTTCTTCTCCATGAGGTACTTAATAGCAGAATCATTAGTGTGAATAATGACTTTGGAATCAACTATGTAAGACCTGAACTTTTCACACGCAAACACGACTGCTAAAATTTCCTTCTCCGTAGTGGCATAGTTTCTTTGGACACTGTCTAGAGTTTTACTAGTGTAGTGAATAACATTCAAATTCTTGTCAACTCTTTGCCCTAGAACAACACCAACAACATAATCACTAGCGTCACACATGATCTCAAAAGGCAATTTCCAATCAGGTGGTTGAACAATAGGTGCAGTTATCAAAGCCCTCTTAAGTATTTTGAAGGCTTCCTCACAATCTTCGCCAGAGACAAAAGGAATATCCTTTTGCAAGAGATTGGTAAGATGCCTAGAAATCTTAGAGAAGTCTTTAATGAACCTTCTATAGAAACCAGCATGACCAAGGAAACTTCTTATACCTCTAATATCTGTGGGGTATGGCATTTTCTCGATTGCATCAACCTTAGCCTTATCGACTTCAATACCTCTTTCAGAAATTTTATGTCCTAAGACGATGACATCCTTAACCATAAAGTGGCACTTCTCCCAATTCAAGACAAGATTGGTGTCTTTACATCTCTGTAAGACTCGATCAAGGTTGCTGAGGCAATCATCAAAGGAAGACCCGTAAACGGAGAAGTCATCCATGAAAACCTCGACAATCTTTTCACAAAAGTCAGAGAATATAGCCATCATACATCTTTGAAAAGTGGCAGGTGCATTACATAAACCATAACACATACATCTATAGGCAAAGGTACCGAAAGGGCAGGTGAAAGTGGTTTTCTCCTGATCAGATTGTGCAACTGGTATTTGAGAGAAACTAGAATAACCGTCTAGAAAGCAGAAGTGTGTGTGTTTGGATAGTATTTCTAGCATTAGGCAAAGGGTAATGATCTTTCCTAGTGGCTTTATCCAGTTTCCTAAAATCGATCACCATCCTATAGCCAGTAATAATCCTCTGTGGGATCAAAGGGGTTAGGGTTTTCATCAAGATAGGCATACTTAAGAGTATTAGGCAACTGTTTAAGCTTGAACATAGGATCACCCTTTGGTGGGGGTGGATCCCCAATCAGTTCAACACGCAAGTTATTCTGAAGGATAGGATATTGTTCTAAGACAACTCTATCTATCTCATCCCTTTCATCCATATGCATATCATTTTCATGCTCAAGCAAGTATTGCTCTAAGGGATCAGTAGGAGGCACGACAATAGAGGATAAGGCAATAGTTTCATCCCTACTAGTCAACTCTTTTTCATGAGGTTATCTACCAAACTTAGAGAAACTGAACTCGTGTGACACACCTTCAAAGCCAACAGTGATAGTTTGATTCTCACAATCAATATAAGCATTGACAGTATTGAGAAAGGGTCTACCAAATATGATGGGACAAAAGCTATCATGTGTGGTAGCAAGAACAAGGAAATCAGTAGGATACTTCGTTTTACCACACAAGACTTCAACATCCCTAACAATTCCCACAGGGCAGATAGTATCTCTATTGGCAAGCTAAATAGTAACATCAATAGGCTCTATCTCTACAGGTGCAATCTCATCTTTGATTTCATCGTATAAGGATTGAGGTATTGCACTAACACTAGCCCCCACGTCACATAAACCATGATAACAATGATCTCCTATCTTAACAGAAACCACACGCATGCCAACAACAGGCCTATGTTTGCCTCTATTGTGAGGTTTAGCAATTCTAGCAGCATCTTCACAGAAGTGAATATCATGTCCCTCAACTTCTTCAGACAGAAGATCTTTGATAATAGCATTGCTAGGTTCAACTCTAATTTTCTCAGGGGGTGTAGGTGTTCTAATATAGCCTCTACGTATCACAGTTGAAGCTTTAGAATGATCCTTTATCCTAACAGGGAAAGGTGGTTTCTCAATGTAAGTACTAGGTACCACGTGATCATTATAGGCAATGAATTTCTCTTCAACTAGAGTGGGTTTAACTACATTGACTTCTAAAGGAGGATGATATTTAAACCACTTCTCTTTGGGGATAAAGCTTTTGATGAAATTCCAATTTCAACCGATTGTAGTCCCATGATCCAGTATCATCACATAGCCTATACCATGTCAATGCCTTATCCTTCAAAGATAAAGGAAAGACCTTCTTCTTGACCTCATCCTCGGGCACACCTGCAAGCTTAAATAAACCACAAACTTCATCTACATAGATCAGATGCAAGTATGGATGTGATGTTCCATCTCCTGTAAAAGGATTAGCAAGCAGTTTCTCAAGCATATCCGAAGGAAATTCAAAGCAAATATTTTCAGTAGGTGCATCAGGTTGAGGAGCAACTCTTCGTGCTTCCGTTCGAGGTGAAGATACCCCGAACAAGCCCCTCAAAGGATTTGTATCCATAGTGACAAGTGACAATAAATTTCAGCACACTATATGAATGTTTCCTTACCAAGTTCCACTTACCAAAGGCGCTTCACTCCCCGGCAACGGCGTCAGAAAAGAGTCTTGATGACCCAGAAGTATCGGGGATCAACCGTAGTCCTTTCGATAAGTAAGAGTGTCGAACCCAACGAGGAGCAGAAGGATCTGACAAGTGGTTTTCAGCAAGGAAAAATCTGCACGCACTGCAATTATCGGTAACAAGTGATTGTGTGGTGAGATGATTCGTAGCAAGCAACAAGTAACAAAAGTAGGAACAGGGCAGCAAAGTGTCCCAATCCCTTTTGTAGCAAGGGACAAGCCTGGACAAAGTCTTATAGGAGGAAAAATTCTCCCGAGAACACACGGGATTTTCTGTCATGCTAGTTTCGTCATGTTCATATGATTCGTGTTCGTTACTTTGATAGTTTGATATGTGGGTGGACCGGCGCTTGGGTACTGCCCTTATTTGGACAAGCATCCCACTTATGATTAACCCCTCTCGCAAGCATCCACAACTACAAAATAAGAATTAAGACAAAGTCTAACCATAGCATTAAACTAGTGGATCCAAATCAACCCCTTACGAAGCAATGCATAAACTAGGGTTTAAGCTTCTGTCACTCTAGCAACCAATCATCTACTTACTACTTCCCAATGCCTTCCTCTAGGCCCAAATAATGGTGAAGTGTTATGTAGTCGACGTTCACATAACACCACTAGAGGAAAAACAACATACAACATATCAAAATACAGAACGAATACCAAATTCACATGACTATTATTAGCATGACTTATCCCATGTCCTCAGGAATAAAAGTAACTACTCACAAAGCATAATCATAATCATGATCAGAGGGGTAATGAGTAGCATCAAGGATCTGAACATAAACTCTTCCACCAAGTAATCTAACCAGCATCAACTACAAAGAGTAATCAACACTACTAGCAACCTTACAAGTACCAATCGGAGTCGCGAGACGGAGATTGGTTACAAGTGATGAACTAGGGTTTGGAGATGAGATGGTGCTGATGAAGATGTTGATGGTGACGAGTCCCCTCCAATGAGAGTAGTGTTGGTGATGACGATGGCGACGATTTCCCCGTCCGGGAGGGAAGTTTCCCCGGCAGGATCGTCCTGTCGGAGCTCTAGATTGGTTCTGCTCAAGTTCCGCCTCGTGGCGGCGGCGAAACCACGAAACAGCTCCTCTGTGATTTTTTCCTGGATGAAACCCTCCACATTGCAAAAGAGGGGGGCCAGTGGGTCAGTGGGCTGCCCACAAGCCCCATGGCGCGGCCCAGGGGGTGGCCGCGCCGTGCAGGCTTGTGGGACCCCCTGGTGCCCCTTTGGCACTTCTTCAGCCCAGTATTTTTGATAAATCGGGAAAACAATCCCCGTTGATTTTCACGGTGTTTGGAGTTGCGCAGAATAGGTATCTCAACTTTGCTCCACTTTCGGGCCAGAATTCCAGTTGCCGGTATTCTCCCTCTTCATGTAAACCTTGCAAAATAAGAGAGAAAAGGCATAAGAATAGTACCGTGAAGTGAAATAACAGCCAAAGAAGAGGGAAATATCAACATGAAAACATGATGCAAAATGGACGTATCACATACCCCTAAAACTAGTTGGTTAAGTGTGACGCCCTCGATTTGATGGTACGCTAATCATACACGCAAATGCCTATGACCAAGCTCAAGGACTCACGAGAAGATATCAGAACACTACTCTAGACACAAATAAAACATACAAGCTTCATATTACAAGCCAGGGGCCTCGAGGGCAAGAATACAAAAGCTCGATAAACACACGAGTCAGCGGAAGCAACACATATTTGAGTACATAAATGAAACACGAGGTGCCTTCGAGAAGGCTAGCACAAAAAATACAATGCTCAAATGAGGCGAGGCCTCCTGCCTGGGAACCTCCTAACTACTCCTGATCTTCAGCAGTCTCCACGTAGTAGGCACCATCGGGGGGTAGCACGCATCGTCGGCGGGGTAAACCATCTCCTGGGCTCCATCATCTGGTTGCAGCAACGAATCAAGGGGAAAAGGGGGAGCAAAGCAACAATGAGTACTCATCGAAAGTACTCGCAAGACGGACATCAGGACTATGCTAAGTATGCATCAGTATCAAAGGAAGGGGTTATGTGGAGTGACCGCAGCAATGCGAGAAAAGAGAGAGAAGGCCTAGTCCTATCGAAGACTAGCATCTTTAACGTCTTGCAGCAATAGACGATAGTAGAGAAAGTAACACAATTAATAGTCATATTGTTGCAGCAATAGTAATTAAAATCACGCCCAGAGATCCTTCCTCGACTCCCTGCGAGGAAGCAATCTCGGAGCAAACATTCCAGTTAAGTAACAGTTGTAGTTGTATAAGATCGGGGCACAACTCCAACTTGTCTTGTAACCGTGGACACGGCTATTCGAATAGTTAATTTTCATCCCTGCAGGGGTGCACCAAGTTTCCCGTCACGCTCGATAAACTCTGGCCGGACACACTTTCCTGGGTCATGCCCGGCCTCGGAAAATCGACACGTCGCAGCCCCACCTAGACTCAACACAGAGGCCAACCCGCCGGTCTAAATCCTAAGCGCGCAGAGGTCATGGGCCCATCACCCTTTGCACTCCAACATGTTGCGTGGGCAGCCGATGTCAGTCCTGGCACCTCTATACAAGAATGGTGCAAATCCAGACCACTCGGGCATGTGCTGCTCCATTGGTGACGTCTGAAAAGCTTCGGTTGATACCACATGCGAGTACCCATAACTTCTCCCGTGTAGTCGGTTAGTGCAAAAAGGTCTCTGACTAACCCAGATCAAATACCCAAATCCATTAACATTTTAATTAACTCATCAACACATCCACGCAGGAATCCACCCGCCTACATTATTCATCGATGTCCCCAGTAACACGGTCAAGTAACTATGTGGTTGTAACATTAGGGGGAATCCGACGTATCACCCTCGTTGGATTCTGAACGATGTAACTGTCAAGGTGGACTCAGAGGAATGACCCTCGAGGGTCTCACACTTGAGGGGTTGCACGATAGAGTCATCGTCGGGAGTGGTGAAGGAGGAATCACCCTCGATAACCACGACCGACTAGGTGCACTACAGAGATAACATCATGAGTACTTCACGAGGTGTCACCCTCGGTACCTGATAGTAGCTCTGCAACATCGTACAACTAAGGGGGTGTAAGTGCTGTGTCGGTTCTTGGCTTGTTGATCAGGGATTGAGATTTGACGATAAAGTGGGGGCAACTAGACTAAGGAGGCAAAGGGGATGACTGCTCCACCTATACTAAACAGTTTAGATTGTGGTACAGTAAAGTAGCAGTTCATCAAAAACAGGCTATGCATCAGAATATGATCTATCTACAAGAGTAGCAAAATTCTAATGCAAGCATGAGGGAGAAAGAAATATGAGATATAGGGATGATCAGGGGGGGTTGCTTGCCTTATGGATCTGAGGCGAAGGGGTTAGGAATTTCATACGAACCCAAGTGCAAAGGATACTTTGGAGTCAAAAGATGTACATGAGAGTCAGGTTTCGATCCTGTGGAACTTGGTTTATGGGTCCAACATGTGGGTTAAGAATAGGAAAATTGGTTACACCTTGCACGGTCTTGATTGCAAGATCTGTCAAAGGATAACCTGTCAGTTATGTTGGCAACAAAGTCGGTACCAAGGGCGGGGGACGAATAGAACTATTTTCCTGCTTGTTGAAACGAGGCGGACCAATAGGCAAGGGTCTCGTCCATCGGCGGCTACCGGAATGTTATACACAATAGTAACATGGTCTTACTCCCAGAGTTGTACATCGAGGTTTTTACCTAAGCAGGGAATTACCACTGCTTAGATAAGTTCAGAATCAAGAAGGTTTAAACGGACCAATGGGAAGGAAAAGGTGTTTGTCACGTCAAATAGACCAATGGAAAGGAAAATGGGTTCACACACACAAGTACTAAAGTATACCATTCCCGAGGAAAATAGAGTATGGTATACATGACAAGTCATCAAGTACATAACCGTTTTGATAAAAGGGTAAGGAGAATCATGATGTTTACCCATACGATGATGTTTGGATAATTGGTCAAGAACATTTTAGCACTGCGTGTTCAATGTTCCTGTAGGCATTTGAAGTACCACAATCGTGCTTCGAGGTAGCATCGACATGGTCATGGGGTAAAAGTCGTACTTTGGGTACACAAGGGATCCATCCGCATCAACTTATCAATTAAGTCTTACAACTTCCTTAAGGGAGAATGCTTAACCTTACATACGGAAGACAATATAACAATAGGTCCTTCGGCCAGGTGTGCTGGGAAAGACAACATCGTACCAGTTTGCATAAAGAGCAAAGTTATGATTACTGGGAAATGTTCCAACCATCATATCTGCCCGAGATTCAGATCCGACTGATGTTAGGATGCCTCATGCTCAAGATGTCTGGGACGAAAAGGGGACAACCAAAATCGACAAGATAGTGTTGCAAGATCCTTGAGATATGAACTACGGAAGCAGGTATTGGATCATGAGTTGGATTGTAAGACACGTGAACACAATGTCAAGACATTCGTGCCCACATGGAATTTTTACCATGAAATGCAACCGAGTTCTGATTTCGGAACCATCATTGAGGATATCAAAATTCCAGGTGTAATCATGGATTAGCTCTTATGAAGGAACTTCTTTTCCTGGATTAAATCAGTTAGTGACTTGGGGTGCTAAGAGAAGTTATATGAAGTGAAGACAACAAATCTTCAAAACATATAACACTTCACACATGCGTGAATGAATTGGGATGATCCTAGAGGAAGCGAAACAAAACTTTCATATATTCACGGTGGCAAGAATGCACGTGAATTCATGGAAAACACTTCTTTTAGCAAACATATCCTTCATGAGCTTCATCGTCGAACAAGGAGAAATTGAGGGTGTGGCTGATGGGCTCAACAACAATCCCTCAACATTTTGATAGGGATGATTTTCCAAAATTATAATATCAAGGAGATATCATTTGTCAAATCAAATGGTATAATGTTGTATGCTCGAGGGAACAACAACAATTAAGTATTGTTTGAAGGGTGCATTCAAAAATATGGACTGAGTAGCACGACCTATGCTAAAGTGACGAGCCTTAATAATGAAACAATTAGTTATTAACTCCGAAGCAATAGGGCTGCTAGAAGTATTGGAATCACACACCAGAGTCCACTTGTCAGTATTCCGGCTAGAAACAACATGGGGACCAAGAAATGTATGGTGATGGTGAGAAGTATCACTATATAAATAATTCTTAAGACGTGTGCAACCCTCACGACATTATTGACATAAAAGATAGTAATATTCCAAGGTAGAAGATAACATAAGCCGAATAGTCAGGAACTTAAGGGACAACACAAACATGAACAAGTTTGTGTTGGAGGGAAGGCAAAAGGGTTTACCGATGATAACACCAATCATTGAGAGGCAAGGATAGTCCTTATCATCAAGAATCTGATTGATACCCTTGAAGAGTTCAGAATGCTGATGATGATCACGACACATTTGTCAAGAAGTTACATGAAGATGTAATCATTCAGCAATGACATCAAGAATGGAATGAAGAAGCGAAAGGTTGTTGGAACCATGGATAAGATTGCCAGCTCCGAATCGAAATTGTCTTTCAAGACAACCAACAAGATGTTCAAAGCTCGATGTGAGCTTAACGCACAGTTGGAAATGTGTTCTAGGGATGGAGGACATAGATAGCATGGTCAAGTTTTAGCATGATGACGATGATGTAGCTTAACAGCTTGGAGTGACAAGATCAAGTACAAACTCGTAAACAAGGAAGATTACTAAAAGTTGTTGAATATCAATGCATACTCATTCAGTTATTAGTGTACTTGTGTGTCCATCAACTCAAAACACGTGGAAACTGGAGTCAACGAAACATCATAGTTGATGAGGAGCTCACAAGAAGTTATGTAGCTCCGTGATTCTCAGGATACGAGGGATAATACTCGGAGGTAGATCAACATTAAGGCTTGGACCGATGTATTGCTCTGAAGAAGACATGTGCTTTAATTTGTCTACACATGGGATCAAAGAAGAACAATCATGGTCGGAACCACAGTTGCAAAGTACCAAATCACAGATGCAAGATCAAATCATACAACGAATGATTCTTGATACGAGAACTTTCTCTGATATGATCAATGTTGTTTCCATGGGCATGAACACAAGTTCAAGGTTGACTCCCACTTCATCAATGCATCTCCTGCCATTTACTCCTCACCTTTGATGATGTTGTACCTTGGAAAGATTATCTGGCCAATCACCAGAAGAGTAAGACTCGTCAAAACTCTTTGGATCATATTGTTTAGGAAGGCATAGGTTCAACCCGTCGGGGCATCTTCCGAACATATACCACAAACTTCAAGAATAATTAACACATGCTTGATCAGCATGGCTCACAAAAGCACAGGATACAACTTATCAAAGAGACAAGACACAATTTACCAATGGCATCATGTATCTGGGGAACAATTTCACAAGAATTTTCGAATGTAAAGGATGCCGTCGGATAATAACCCAACAATGGGTCTGGAAGTCCACAAAGGACGTGATGTGAGTATCGATACTCAATCGGAGGGAGATAGAAGGCAAGGCATTGGATTATAGAACATCTGATTAATTATGATGCTTCAATACCAAAGGAATTGTGATTTCCAGGTTGGTGTATCAGAATCAGATGCTTCGATCAAATACAAGCAAGTTGAAAGGACTTAGATGGACAATCAACCAAGGTTGATTTGCCGAGAACCAACTCATGTCTGGAAGGACCTCTGAGCTGGAAAGATAATTTATGAGAATCAATAGATGATTGCGTGCATTCACACACAGGTTGAATCAATAAAACCTAAGGACAATCACAAAGGATTCAAATGATGGTTGCTACACACATGGAATTAACCATAACGCAAGTAGGTGAGGAAGGTCAAGAAAAATACACCACTGAGGATTTTGGAAGATCAAATAGTAATTCGAAGGACTTACGAAACCCATGACAACTCAGGACGAATGAATCCCCGATAAGATAATTTGTTGCATCTCGTAAAAACAAGAGCAATTGGAAAAGAAAGTATGAACTGCATTTGTATGTAGTGATCCATAGGGGTTGAAGGAGGAAGGGAAATCGCAAAACCGATGATCACAAGTTCTCGAGAGAACATCGGAGAGTATCTTCAGGGTCTTCGAATGAATCAAGCTATCGTCTAGAATACGGGGATCTCTGGGAGGAAGTATTTACGAGAATATAAAGTTAGAGTTAGAAAAAACTTTAACGTGAAAGAGAAGAGAGATCAGAATCGAGAGTATAGAAGAGGAGTAAAAGATACTAATACCACTCGATTGAGATGTGGGCCCGTAAGCCACACAACAATGTTAGTAAAGTTTTTCAAGTACTAGACTCAACTTCGGCCAAGGAGTTGGAAAGGGGGCTACCTACAGGCAGTTGGCTCTCATACCAACTTTTGACGCCCTCGATTTGATTGTACGCTAATCATACACGCAAATGCGTACGACCAAGCTCAAGGACTCACGGGAAGATATCACAACACAACTCTAGACACAAATAAAACATACAAGCTTCATATTACAAACTAGGGGCCTCGAGGGCTAGAATACGGAAGCTCGATAAACACACGAGTCAGCGGAATCAACAAATATCTGAGTACAGACATGAAACATTAGGTGCCTTAGAGAAGGCTAGCACAAAATATACAATGGTCGAACGAGGCGAGGCCTCCTTCCTGGGAACCTCCTAACTACTCCTGGTCTTCAGCGGCCTCCACGTAGTAGGCACCATCCGGGGGTAGCAGGCATCGTCGGCGGGATATGCCATCTCCTGGGCTCCAGGATCTGTTCACTGCAACAAATCAAGGCGAAAAGGGGGAGCAAAGCAACGGTTAGTACTCATCCAAAGTAATCGTAAGACTGACATCACAACTATGCTAAGTATGCATCAGTATCAAAGGAAGGGGTTATGTGGACTGACAACAACAATGTGAGAAAAGAGAGAGAAGGCTTAGTGCTCTCGAAGACTAGCATCTTCAGCGTCTTGCAGCAATAGACGAGAGTAGAGCAAGTAACACAATTAGTAATCATATTGTTGTAGCAATATTAATTAAAGTCACGCCCAAAGATCCTTCCTCGACTCCCTGCGAGGAAGCAGTCCCGGAGCAAACATTCTAGTTAAGTAACAGTTGTAGTTGTATAAGATCGGGGCACAACTCCAACTCGTCCTCTAACCATGGACACGACTATTCGAATAGTTAATTTTCATCCGTGGAGGGGTGCACCTAGTTTCCCGTCGCGCTCGATAAATTCTGGTCGGACACACTTTCCTAGGTCATGCCCAACCTCGGAACATCGACACGTCGCAGCCCCACCTAGACTCAACAGAGAGGCCAGCCCACTAGTCTAAATCCTAAGTGCACAGGGGTCATGGGCCGATCACCATTTGCACTCGTGCACATTGCGTTGGCAGCCGATGTCAGTCCTGGCACCTCTTATACAAGAACGGTGATAATCCAGACCACTCGGGCGTGCATCGCTCCATTGCTGACGTCTGAAGAGCTTCGGCTGATACCACGACGCCGAGTACCCATAACTTCTCCCGCGTAGCCGGTTAGTGCGAAAAGGTCTCCGACCAACCCAGATCAAAAACCCAAATCCATTAACATTTTAATTAACTCATCGACACATCCACGCGGGAATCCACCCACCAACTTATTCATCAAAGTCCTAGTAACACGATCAAGTAACTGTGTGGTTGTAACATCAGGGGGAATCCGAGATATCACCGTCATTGGATTCCGAATGATGCAATCGTCAAGGTGGGCTTAGAGGAATCACTCTCGAGGGTCTCACACTTGGGGGTTGCATGACAGAGTCATCGCCAGGAGTGGTGAAGGAGGAATCACCCATGATAACCACGACCGACTAGCTGCACTAAGAGATAGCATCATGAGTACTTCGCGAGGTGTCACCCTCGGTACCAGATAGTAGCTCTGCAGCGTCGTACAACTAAGGGGGGGGTGTAAGTGCTGTGTCGGTTCTTGGCTCGTCGATCAGGGATCGAGACTTGACGATAAAGCGGGGGCAACTGGACTAAGGGGGCAAAGGGGATGACTGCTCCACCTATACTAAACAGTTTAGCTTGTGGTACAGTAAAGTAGTAGTTCATCAAAAACAGGCTATGCATCAGAATAGGATCTATCTACAACAGTAGAAAAATTCTAATGCAAGCATGAGGGAGAAAGAAATATGCGATATAGGGATGATCAAGGGGGGGGGTTGCTTGCCTTGCTGCTCGGCGGCAAAGGGCTGGTCGTCAGGAGGGTACTCGTACCCGGCAGCAGCGTAAGACTTACGGTCTACCGGTACGAAGAGGGGGAAAGAAACAGTAAATATAAACGCAGATGCAATCGCTATTCATGACATGGCAATATGGAGGTCTAGGCATGAGCTAATGAAGTAACATTCATCATAGACGGATCGGAAAAATATCAGATGATATTTCCTAGGTCTGTGGCTACTACCGATCACGCGAAACGGATGAAGAAGTTCCATGTTCGCTATGCTAGGGACGCGTGACAGACGAACGGATAGCGTATCCGGGTTCGTCTTGTTCTGCTAATCAACTTTCATGTTCAAATTATTTTCATCTTGCTTACGGTTTATTTTAAATTAATTTTTAAAGTTTAATTAATATTCAGAAAATAAATAGATTTGTTTTAATTCATTAAATAGTTATGACATCAGCATGATGTCACTTTGACATCAAGAGTCAACAGTTGGTTGACTGGTCAATTTAATCAGTGGGCCCTACTTTCATTGCCACATTTTAATTTCAAGTTAAACTAATTAATAAACACGTTTAATTAGGTGTGTGGGACCCACCTGTCATACTCTAATTAAACTAAACTAATTAACAGGTTTACTTAAACAATTTTAGTTAGTTTTAATTGGGGCTCGTCCCACATGTCATAGGTTATTTAAACTAACAACAAATTAATTAAACTCGTTACTCTTAATTACACGAATTAATTAATTAATTAATTAATTTAATTATTTTTTTAACTATTTATTTTTATTTTATTTTAAACGTTTTTAGGGGGGGCACGTGTCATTTGGTGGGGATGTGTTAACAAAGAGGAGGGGTTAGTGGGGGATTAATCCCCACTAAACCAGATCGGCCGGTGCGCTGGGCACGCTCGCCGATGGCCGTGTCCAAGTGGGCAAGGGGGGGGTGAGGCCCGGTTGGAGTGGCCGGGCCTGGAGGACGCCGGCGGCCAGGCCAGCGAGAGCAATGGCGGTGCACGAGGCGCCGGGCGGCGCGACGGTGGCTAGAGAGGAGGTGCGGGACGGATGGGGCGCGGCAGCGACGCGACGTAAGCGAGCTCGGGGATGGCAAGAGGGCGCAGTCGAGCACGCGACTTGTCATGGCGCGGCCACGCGCGGGGTGGCAGGGCTACGGGGCGCAGGCGAGTGTGAGATGCGCATGCGAGCGTCCAGGGTGAGTAGCGGCAGGTGCAGCTGTGGGGAGGCGGTGTAGCGGTGCCAGGGAAGCAGGCCACATCGCTGGGGCGCATCTGGTCTCACTAGAGCACGAGAATGGGGCGCCGGAGGGGAAGAAAGGGAGAAGATGGTGGAGGGGAGGAACCCCCGGGTGGTTCTCACCAACGCGCAGGGGAAGTAGAGGCTCGGGGAAGCCGTCAAGGGGGAGGACGGGGACGCACGGCGGGGAGGACGAAGAGGCGGCCGCGAGGCAATGCCAGCGACGGCTGGTGGCCGACAGGGAGGTCGGAGTGGCGCCAGCTAGCGGTGGTGCCAGAGCGGGCCGATGGCTCCTTGGGGATTGCCAGCTCGGCCGATCGAGTGGGATGAGGGAATAGCTGCCACGGGGGTGGGCTCGGTGGGGGGAGAGGCAGAGAGTGGGGGTCGAGTGGCTCCTAGGGTTCCTGTGGTTTTATACCCCAGGGAGGAGTTGGGACGACCAGGGGGAAAGGGGGGAATATGCCAACCTGGCCAGCGAGATAGGCCAAGGCCGAGTGAGGGGGAGGGAGTTCTAATTTGTTTTTTTTAAAAGAACTTTTGTGTTTTGTTTTCAAAATAGTTTCTGTCTTAGTTTCATTTTTAATACCAAAATACTTTTGCAATTTTTGTATCTTGGTTCATTATTCTTATTGCGACTGAGGCAGTGCCACAAAAAGTTTGAGGATTGAATAAAGTAGTTAGGAATTTCTATATTTTAAAAGGCACTTAAATAATAGTTATGGCCTCGGTTTTAATTATTTAGAGGCAAATAAAGATATGATAAAATGTTGGCTTCACATTGACAATTACTTAGGGAATATCTTCAACCCAATCATGATTTTTGTTTTATAGTTTGAAGAAATAATTTATTTTACTTTTGGTTTTTATCGAGTGGAAATTCAACTTAGTTAAACTCGATGACGTGGCACCATTAGTGTGTGGTTACTCTAGCTTAACTACCGGGGCGTCACATTAAGCTAAACAACAACTTGGAGAGTTGGAAGATAAAAGCTTTGCCTAACTTAGTTCATTTTAAAGGGTTATCTTGTGTGTGATTGTGTGTGTTGAAGAAAGATGATATTCTCATCGATTGATTCTTGTGGTCAATTGTTGCACCTATCGTCTTGTCCAATCTTTGATTTGAGTGTGGTCTATCGTCAAATCAAAATCAAAACCAAAGATATTCTTAATGTTATTTTACTCATGGATATTTCCTCGAGCATACACCATTACATCTTCGGGTCTGACCAATACTACCACATTGTTCACATAGTAGTGGAATTTCCTTTATATATGGAATCCTTGAGGAACTGTTGTTGAGCTCATCGATAACATTGTTTATCCTCTCCATGATTTGTTGAACATCAAGCTAGTTTTGGAAACTTTTGTAAGCAATATCTTCGTGTTCCGTACATGAAGTATATGTTAGGTGTAAGAAGTGACTTCCTTTAATTCATGTGCATTTGATGCAAGTTGCCGTTGTGAATTCGAGAGAAGTTATTTTGCTTCCTCTGGAATCATCCCAAGTCAGTCACGCACGTGCGAAGTATTCTATGATTTGATAGAGTGATCATCTCCACTCCATATGTAATTCCTAGCACACCAAGCCGCTGATTGATTTGTTCAAGGAAAAGAAGTTAAGTGTTATCCCCGAATGCCACAGACGGACTTGCACATGGCTTTGTTATCCACAATGATGGTTTCCACCTAGAACTTGGTAGTGCTTTGTTGTAAGACTTTCCATGTGGTCATCATTGCCTTGGGCAGTGTGTTCACATGGGTCTTGCAATCCAGCTCATGTTTTGGAGTTGGCTTTCGTAGTTCATCTCATGAGAATCTCGCAATGTTATCTCGTCGATTTGTGTTGCAAACTTTCTTATCAGACATGCTGAGTTTGAAACATCGTGTCTCCAATAAGATCTGAATTTCACGCAGATATGATGGTTGGAATGCTTCCCAAGGATTATTATATTGGTCTCTTTGTAACCTGGTAAAGTGATGTCGTGGCTAACTGTAGTGCCCCAAGTGTAAACCTTCCCTATTTGGAACCTAATGCAAGTGGGTCCACCTTGTCAGAGATATGATGATATTATTTGTGCCATGAGTTCTTGTGATGTCCCTTGTATTTCTTTCCTTCCTTCCCATGCATGCATGCATAGCATATCATTGTTTTCCTTGTCTTGTGTTGTGTTATATGATCTTAGCATTTCTTGTGGTGTGGTGATCTTGTGGTTAGCTACTTTGTGATGTTGTGCATGTGTTGGGGTGCTCTATGATTCCATGTGTGAGTGACTAATTCTAAATGAAGTGGGCTTGTCATATTTGCAAACCTCTCTCTCTCTCTTTTATATCTCAAGACAATATTCACTTGTACCAACCTTGATTCAAAAATGCCCATGATTTAGTATATTTTGTGGTGGATGTCAAGATGTGTTTTTGTTGTTTTGTAACTTAGTTTTCAGGGTGCAACTATTCACAAAACAGACCCAACAAATTCTGTTTTGTAAATATTTAATAGCTCCAGATATTTCTTTTCTATTTTATTCAATTAGGTCATAATTTCTTATGACTAGGGGCATTTTTGTTTTGTTTTTAACCCCAACAGATTTGTGTGTGATTTACATCCTTTTCCCTGTTTGTTTTAATTAGAAAAACCCCTCAGGTTTTTCTCCTCTCCTATCTGGCGCCAACTAGTGGGCCTCCTCCCACTAGCAGGCCCAGCTCCCCTCTCTCGCGCGTGGCTTCCCTGTAGACGGCGTTCCTATCGTCTCCTCCCTCCGTCAGTGTTCCTCTCCCTCTGGTTCAGGCAACGGCGACCTGACGGCGTCACCGACGTCGAGGCACGTTCCTCGGCCCTCTCCTCCATAAAAGGGACCCCCCTTGGCGTCTGTGCAGTTAGGTTTCCCTCTCTCACGCCGCCACCTCCTTTCCGCTCTCCACCTCGCTCCATGAAGATCCGCGTCAGGTAAGGTAGAGCCCCTCCGCCATGGCAGTAGGTTGAGTTGCTCCTCGCCGCCGCGTCCAGGTCCCTTCTTCCCCTCCAACGTCTCGGCGAGCACGCGGGGTCATCCACGATTCCATACCTGTAGCTAGGACGACGCGAGTGCCCTACTTCTCCTTCTCCACGGCGGCGACATCCCGCCCCGACGAGCAGACCCGAGCGGCGACCACCACTGCCTCCCCTGCTTCCTCTCCGTCGCGGTCGAGTTCTTCTTCCCTTGGGTGAGCAGATCCATTTCCTACCCCCTTCCTTGCAGTAGATCTTCGGTAGGAGCAGCAGATCATCGGCGGGCCGCTTCCCTGTTGCCGGCGTCGCCGTGCACCGTAGCTAGGCTGCAGTGATACGTCTCAGGCGGAATTAGCACATGGATTGGACTCGTGGGTCCGTAGGGGTCCTCCCTTCCACGAGCCGTTGCTCGATTTGAGCTATGTCGCCGGCGGGACATATCCCCTGTTCTGGCCGCTGCGGCTCCCCTGTGTATCTTCGAGGGCAGGTTCAGTAGGATTAGTGCCCCATCTCTGTTCAGTCATCATTCCGTAGCGTAGTGGTAGTAGTAGTGGTGCCTGTTGCCTGTTGCCTGTAGGAGGGTGTGAGTTCGATCCCTCCCCTCGGCAACCCCTTTTTTCTCGTTTATTTTCTTCGACACAGTAGCAGGCAGGTTAAGCATACCCGGAGAGAACCCCCTCTCTGGTCAGATCAGAAGTTGTAGCAGAGTGGTAGCTGCCTTGTGCATGTGTGTGCTCGAGAAGCAGGTCTAGGGTTCGACCCCAGTACCTCCCTTTTATTTTTTTCCCTTGTCCTGTGCATTTATTTTTTCCTTTTCTGTTCACCACCTTGCAGCCTTGTTCTTTGTAGCTAGATACTTATTTTTCTTGTGCACTTAGATGTTTGTGCTACCTCCTCTCTTAATCTGCAAGTATGTTCATTTGTTGGTGGCTTGTGAATAAGTGTTGATCCACTTGTGTGTGTGAATATGCACTTAGTAGAGTTGTAGATGCATGTGCTTATAGTCTTGTGCTTATCACTTTAGTTGAGATTGGCATTTTATCTCCTTGCTTGTGCTGTATAGTAGTGGAAGGTGATGTGGTGTATGTTTGGGTACTTGTGAGAGGTGCATGTGTGTGTGATTGCCATATGCATGTGTTAGAATTCTTTGTGTTGCTAGCATGTGTAGGTGGTGTGGGTTTCTACTAGATGATATGCATATGAGTTGATGATATGCATGTGGTGAAAACAGCCCCACTTTGCAACACTTGTGCTCCTCCTCATGTGCATATGAAAGAGGGCATGAGGTGTGTGTAAGATATATGTGGTAGTAGTAGTGATTGTGGTGTTGTTGTGCATGACCCAAGACATGGGGTCCAAACCCTCATGTCACTTTGTCATTGTGCACATGAGCTCAACCATGTAGTAGTTGATATAGTGAAACTACAAGAAAGGATGCACTATTCACAAGGCATGATTTGGAGTAGTTCTGTCTTCCTTAATTTGTGGTCACTTGTTCCAAGTAAGTGCCCACATATTATATATGATTTTGGGGTAGAATATCCCAAGGAATCCATTGGTGAAGTTAGTTTTACCATTAGGATACTTTCCGGAGTTAACATATTCAGATGTGTTGCAAGTTTACTCTTTGTTTCCATGGAATAGGTGGAGCCCAAGGGCATGAGCTTTTGTATGGTAGTAGTAGGGATTTTGCTCTACACCATAGTGATGTCATTTAACTCTTAGTGTTACTTGTGTGCAAGTTAAGCCTAAACAAAGTGGGCATGTGGCTGGAAATTCCAGCTTAGTGAAATCTGGAATTTCACCAAGTCTGAGAATCTGGAAATATTTTCTTCTCCTGTAGATGAGGTAGTGCTAGTCACTGTGTTGTGATCTAGCCTTAGTTTAGTTCTAGGAATTTGGACCTGATATGTTTGTGAAGCTCCCTGTTAAATTTCATCCCATTTAGAGTTCTGTAGGTTATGTTTTGGCTGCTGTCAAAAAGCTTCAGAACAAAGACAGAAAGTCAGGTGCAGGAATTTTCACAAAGTCCGTGAGATCTGATGGTTTTGGGAAAGTTTGCAGCCTTGTGCCTTCCTGTGTTTAATTCCTTTTGGCGTGATTCTTGCTTGTGCTTGTAGTATTCTTGGTTGGTTACAGCCACATATATTATTTGTCACATTTGGAGGGCTGTAGCTATGTTGCATGTAGCTCACAAAGTGCTAAGATGCAGATTATGGCAGATTGTGTAGTATCGTCATTTTGATGTTTGAGAGTGATTAGTTGATGTTGTGGTGTTCTTCCTTGCTCCAATCCATTCATGTTGGGTTGTTATATGTCTTGGCAACCTCGGAAGACCAGATTTGTGCCATTTGAGTGTGTGGTGAAGATTTTGACACGTAGGGCTTCATATCTTGTTTCGTTGATTCCCGTTGATCCGTAGCTCCGCTTGTAATGTTCTTTATATGGTTTTGCATCGTTTTAACGGGACGCATCTGATCTTGTCATTATCATGCATGTAAAAATAGCTTAGGGTACAGTTCTGTCCAGAAACTTGTAGTAGCTTCTTTTGCTTGTGCTAGTGATAGAAATAGTGATGCATGCTCATTTTTCATCTCATGCATCATCTGCTTGTTGCATCTTGAGGTGCTGTTGTGCATTGGATGCTTTTCTTATGTTGGGTAGCACCGGGATCGGAGAACGAGTACGTCGAGTCGGGAGAGTACGTGCAGGACGATCAAGAACCATTCCAAGCTGAGGATATCACATGCAAGATGATATGACCTTGATTCCATCTCTAGACTTGTTATGCTAGTTTGCGTTTCCATGTCATATTGCTTGCTGCCTACCACTGAATTAAATTGCCTCCTGATATGCCATGAACCCATACACTGATCCCTTCCTAGCAAAACTTGAATGGCTAAGTAGGCTTTGCTCAGCTACTAGTGTTAGCGTTGCTAGATGCATGTGCCTTGACTCATGTGATAACATGAGCTTGATATCATTATCTTAAATTCTGTTATTTAATTAATGCACCTATATACTTGGTAAATGACGGAAGTCCTAGACTTTTGCCGGGTGCTTTCTTCCTTTATTGCCGCCTTAGTTACCGGTTACCGGTGTTTGATTCCTTAATGATCGCTCCTAACACGTTCGGGGTTGTTATGGGGACCCCCTTGATAAATCGCGTAGTGCTAAGGCTTGTCCGGCAGGACCCAACATTGGTGTTAATTTGCTAATCACTTAATAATAAACTGCAGAGGGAATAGCTACCCCAAGGATTTTAATCTACAACCCGGGCCAGTGCTCCTCATGAGTGTTGCTATTTATGAGAAGGCAATTGAATCCCTGATTGTCTATCTTTATTATTATGTATGTGTTGTGTTACCTGTTTGCGAAACGCTTAGATGCCCTTCTTTCCTATTCGGGGCCTCGATCCCCAGATCGGAAAGGACCGCATCTTGGTCGTTACAAGTTGGTAATCAGAGCCTTACGACCATATGAGCCTTTGTGTGATCGTACTTGGCCGAGTCGAGTCTAGAAAATGTTTTGAGTCTTAGTTATATTGGAGGTTAGGATTCTTTTTTCTCCTCTTCTATGCTCTGGTGAGGTTCCCGGCTTAGGAAATCTTTAACTCTACTCCTTTTCTCGCTCAAAAGTTTTTTTAGGATCACGCGGGTATTTGTGAAATCTATATGATTTCGATGTGACGGAATCCTGTCCTGGTGCCTCCTATCTGCTCTAAGTCTCAGGGGAGTTGAGCTCCGGGGGATTCTTGCGCACATCGCCATCATTCAGATTTCTGAGTATCTAAGAATGAAGGGTGTTCGTTATTGCTTCAATACGGGTAGTGGTGAGATAACCCCTATGTCCCCAGTACTGGTGCGGATTGTTCGGGGGTACTACCACACTTGGTATTGTTGTGATCACGAGGATCTATTGTAGATGAAGGTCCAAGATGCTGGTTGTGTGTTGAAGGATGTGATACAGGTGACGGGTTAGTTTAGGAGTTGTGTGAAATACTCCTTGTATCCGTGTACCAGATTGCATGACCAGTTATTTCGGGAATTCATAGGTGGGATTTCAAGTAGTATCTTATAGGACTATCTTCCTACAGACGCTTGATTGAGGCTTGGGAATCTCGGTCATATGTTTGTTCTGAGCAGTTCTAGCTCACACTTGTTTGCAGTGGTCCTTATCGGAGTTTGTCATCCGTCACTTTGATGATGCATTCTTGCTATGTTGTTCGAGTGCAATGCTAAATTCTGTTCAGATATTCCTGTCTTTTGATTCAGCAATATCTTCAATTTATTTTGTGGACTAATATGATGTCCGTCTTCAGGATGGCTCCACCAACTCGTCAGAACCCAGGGCGTGAGGATGTGCTGCCGCCACCTCCTCCTCCGGAGAACCCGTCGCCGCCACCTCATCCTGCTGAGGCATGGCAAGCGGTCATGGCTGCTACTAATGCAAACACTCAGATGCTGTTACAGTTGATCCAGGAGAGAGCCAATCAACAGCAGGGCAATTTCTAGCAGGGTGGCAATCACTTCGCCAATCTGAGTCAGTTCCTGTCGAATCAACCCAAGACGTTCACTTCTTGCGACTAACCATTTGATGCAGAAGATTGGATCCATGATATGAACAAACATTTCGAGTGTAGCAATGTGCGTCCGGAGGACTATGTCAAGTTTGCTATGTTTCAGTTGAAGGGACAGGCTTCTATATGGTGGCAGCAGCTCAAGGACTCCAGAGGAGCCAGGGTGATGTCCTGGGACGAGTTTTGTCGTGACTTCAGGTCCCACTACATCCCTTCCAGTTTTGTAGAGGAGATGCGTGAGAAGTTCAGGCATTTGAAGCAGGGCGGCAATTCTGTGTACAAGTACAATGTCGAGTTCCACGGGCTGGCCCGTTATGCGCTGCAGGATATCCCGGATCAGAAGAGCAAGATCTACCAGTTCGGTGGTGGCTTGAAGGAAGACTTGGAGTTAGCTCTTGCCTTGCACGATCCTGAGGAGTTTGAGAAGTTCTACAACCTAGCTCTCAGAACAGAGGCAACCTTGCTCAGGGTGGAAAACTCCAAGAAGCGCTTCAGAGATTCCAGCTCTTCCTCGACTGAGGTGGTACAGAAGCAATAGAGGTTTTGGGTTTCTCCTCCTCCTCCTCGGCACTCACAGCAGCTTAAGCACTCAGGTGGTCGTGGTTCTTCCCACCCACCCAACCCTGGCTTCCAGTAGAGATACCAGCATCAGAAGCAAGGGCCTCCTCAGACTCAGTACCGGCAGCCAGCAGATGTCACTTGTCACAAATGTGGGCAGAAGGGTCACTATGCCAACAAATGTACTTCTCAGCTCCGTCTGCCACCTCCTCCTCCTCCAGGCAAACCTCCAAGCAACACTCTTGTAAAATTCAACCCCAGATCAGCTCGAGTCAACATGGTGAACGCAACTGAAGCAGAGAACTCGTCTCATGTGATCATGGGTAACCTCCTCGTCAATGATATTCCTGCTAAAGTGTTATTTGATTCTAGTGCTTCTCATTCATTCATGTCTAGACCATTTGCATGGAATCATGATTTCATTTCTAAGACCTTGGACAAACCTTTTTGTGTGGTTTCCCCGGGAGCGTTGTTGAGCTCTAATGTGATCATTCCGGATGTTTCTGTCAAGATGGGCGCTTATGCTTTTCTGGCATCTCCTATTGTCTTGGGCAATTCTGACATCGACTTGATTCTTGGTATGGACTGGTTGGCCATGAACAAGGCGTCAATTGATTGTGAAGCCAAAGAAGTGAAGCTTATCCACTCTTCGGAAGACGTGATTATATTCGCGGCGCGCGATGATACAATCTGTCTGTTCTCCTTGAATGAAAAGGGTGAGATCAATCCTATTGAGCAAGTTCCAGTGGTCTGCGAATATCAAGATGTGTTTCCTGAAGAGCTGCCAGGCATGCCTCCGCACCGTGAAGTTGAGTTTGTCATTGAGCTTGAGCCAGGCACAGAGCCAGTGTGCAAACGGCCGTACAAGCTGGGTCCAGAAGAATTGAAGGAACTTAAGAGGCAACTCGATGAGCACGAGCGTTTGGGTTTGATCAGACCGAGCTCGTCTTCGTGGGGCTGTGGTGTTCTATTTGTCAAGAAGAAGGATGGCTCGGACCGGCTATGTGTGGATTACCGTCCATTGAACAAGAAGACAATCAAGAACAAATATCCACTTCCGAACATAACTGAGTTGTTCGAACAGTTGAAAGGTGCTAAAGTATTCTCCAAGCTTGATCTCAGAATGGGCTATCATCAAATTCGCATTCGCGAGGAAGACATTCCGAAGACGGCCTTCAGGACTAGTTTTGGCTCGTATGAGTATACGGTCATGTCTTTTGGTCTGGAAAATGCTCCTCCGACATTTTTTCAATTGATGAACTATATTTTCTCCCCATACAAGAATGAATTTGTCTTGCTCTATCTCAATGACATTCTGGTCTTTTCTAAGACTGAGCAAGAACATGAAAAACATCTCAGATTGGTGCTCGATAAGCTGAGAGAGTACAAGTTGTATGCTAAGTTTTCCTAGTGCGAGTTCTGGCTGAAAGAAGTGGTTTATCTTGGGCATATTATATCTGCCGAGGGCATTAAGGTTGATCCGTCCAAGGTTCAAGCCATTGTTGAATGGGAGCCTCCGCAGAATGTGAAGCAGCTTCGAAGCTTTCTCGAGCTTGCTGGATATTGCAGAAGATTCGTTGAGAACTTCTCCAAGATCGCCAAGCCGTTCTCTAGTCTTCTTCAGAAGGGTGTTAAGTATGCTTGGTCTCCAGAGTGTCAACTGGCCTTCGATACACTCAAAGATAAGCTTATCTCCACTCTGGTCTTGGCTCCTCCGGATGATTCCAAGCCGTACCAGGTCTTTTGCAACGCTTCTCTCCAGGGTGTTGGTGCAGTTTTGATGCAAGATAAGAAGGTGGTGGCTTATACCTCCAGGCAGTTGAAGTTAGCGGAGAAGAACTATCCTGTGCACGATCTCGAGCTAGCAGCTGTTGTACACGCCTTGATGACTTGGAGACATCTCTTGTTGGGATGTAAGGTTGAAGTTTTCACCAATCACAAGAGTCTCAAGTACATCTTCACTCAGCCTAACTTGAATCTTCGGCAAACACGTTGGGTGGAAATGCTCCAGGATTTTAATTCGAGTGTTGAGTACACGCCAGGCAAGGCAAATGTTGTGGCAGATGCATTGAGCAGGAAGGCATATTGCAACAGTCTGATTCTGCGACCTCTCCAGCCGGGTCTTTGTGGGTCTTTCAAGAAGCTCAACCTTCATCTAGTACCTCAGGGATTTCTTGCGAACCTTCAGATCTCTCCTACCTTGGAAGATCAGGTCAGAGCTGCTCAGCTTCTTGACACTATGGTGAAGAAGGTCAAGATTGGCGTGGGAAAGAGTCTTCCCAAGTATAAGTGCTTCACTTTTGATGCCAGGGACACGTTGTTTTTCGAGGATCGCCTTGTCGTCCCGAAAGGTGATCTCAGGAAGATGATCATGGAAGAAGCTCATAACTCTCTCCTCTCTATTCATCCTGGTAGCTCCAAAATGTACCATGACTTGAAGTAGACATTCTGGTGGACTCGTATGAAACGTGAGATTGCTCAGTTCGTAAACGAGTGTGATGTATGTCGAAGAGTGAAAGCAGAACATCAACGCCCAGCAGGCCTCTTGCAGCCTTTGCCGATTCCCGAGTGGAAGTTTGATCACATTAAGATGGATTTCATCACCGGGTTTCCGAATTCCAAGAAGGGCAATGATGCTATCTTCGTCGTCATCGACAAGTTGAGTAAAGTGGCTCATTTTCTTCCAGTCAAGGAGTCCATTTCAGCAGCTCAGCTGGCAGAGTTGTACACCTCCAGGATTGTCTCTTTGCACGGCGTGCCTATGATGATCTCTTCAGATCGCGGAAGTATCTTCACTTCCAAGTTCTGGGACTCTTTTCAGTTTGCTATGGGCACGAAGATCCGCTTCAGCACAGCGTTCCATCCTCATACTAGTGGTCAAGTGGAGCGAGTGAATCAAGTTCTTGAGGATATGCTGAGAGCCTGTGTTATCTCTTTTGGCATGAAGTGGGAAGATTGTCTGCCTTTCGCGGAGTTCTCGTATAACAACAGTTATCAAGCTAGTTCTGGCAAGGCTCCGTTTCAGATTCTCTATGGTAGAAACTGTCGTACTCCGCTCAACTGGTCCGAGACGGGCGAGCGTCAGATCCTTGGGAATGATATGATAGAAGAAGCTGAGGAGATGTGTCGGATCATTCGCGACAACCTCAGAGCAGCTCAGTCCCGTGAGAAGAGCTATTACGATAGCAAGCACCATGACATGTCTTATGAGCTTGATGACTTTGTCTATCTCAAGGTGTCGCCTATGAAGGTTATGCAACGCTTTGGCATCAAAGGCAAGCTTGCGCCTCATTTCGTTGGTCCGTTCAGAGTGGTTGGCAAGAGAGGCGACCTTGCGTACCAGCTCGAGCTTCCGTCAACCTTTGCAAATGTCCATGATGTGTTCCATGCTTCTCAGCTTCGGAGGTGTTTCAAGAGCCCCGAGCGCACTGTTCATCTTCAAGATATCGACCTTCAGCCTGACCTTTCTTATCGTGAGCATACAATTGCGGTTCTCGAGGTGACTGAGCGCAAGACCCGTAACAAGACTGTCGAATTTCTCAAAGTGCAATGGTCTCACCATTCAGATAAAGAGGCTACGTGGGAACGCGAGGATCACCTCCGTTCCGAATTTACCGATTTCTTTCAGTCCTAGATCTCGAGGGCGAGATCTTCTTTGTAGTGTGGGAGAGTTTGTAGTGCCCCAAGTGTAAACCTTCCCTATTTGGAACCTAATGCAAGTGGGTCCACCTTGTCAGAGATATGATGATATCATTTGTGCCATGAGTTCTTGTGATGTCCCTTGTATTTCTTTCCTTCCTTCCCATGCATGCATGCATAGAATATCATTGTTTGCCTTGTCTTGTGTTGTGTTATATGATCTTAGCATTTCTTGTGGTGTGGTAATCTTGTGGTTAGCTACTTTGTGATGTTGTGCATGTGTTGGGGTGCTCTATGATTTCATGTGTGAGTGACTAATTCTAAATGAAGTGGGCTTGTCATATTTGCAAACCTCTCTCTGTCTTTTATATCTCAAGCCAATATTCACTTGTCCCAACCTTGATTCAAAAATGCCCATGATTTAGTATATTTTGTGGTGGATGTCAAGATGTGGTTTTGTTGTTTTGTAACTTAGTTTTAAGGGTGCAACTATTCACAAAACAGACCCAACAAATTCTGTTTTGTAAATATTTAATTGCTCCAGATATTTCTTTTCTATTTTATTCAATTAGGTCATAATTTCTTATGACTAGGGGCATTTTTGTTTTGTTTTTAATCCCAACAGATTTGTCTGTGATTTACATCCTTTTCCCTGTTTGTTTTAATTAGAAAAACCCCTCAGGTTTTTCTCCTCTCCTATCTGGAGCCAACTAGTGGGCCTCCTCCCACTAGCAGGCCCAGCTCCCCTCTCTCGCGTGTGGCTTCCCTGTAGACAGCGTCCCTGTCATCTCCTCCTTCCGTCAGTGTCCCTCTCCCTCTGGTTCAGGCAACGGCGACCTGACGGTGTCACGGACGTCGAGGCACGTTCCTCGCCCCTCTCCTCCATAAAAGGGACCCCCCCCTTGGCGTCTGTGCAGTTAGGTTTCCCTCTCTCGCACCACCACCTCCTTTCCCCTCTCCACCTCGCTCTCTGAAGATCCGAGTCACGTAAGGTAGAGCCCCTCCGCCATGGCAGTAGGTTGAGTTGCTCCTCGCCGCCGCGTCCGGGTCCCTTCTTCCCCTTCAACGTCTCAGCGAGCACGCGGGGTCATCCACGATTCCATCCCCGTGGCTAGGACGACGCGAGCGCCCTGCTTCTCCTTCTCCAGGGCGGTGACATCCCTCCCCGACGAGCAGACCCGAGCGGCGACCACTACTGCCTCCCCTGCTTCCTCTCCGTCGTGGCCGAGTTCTTCTTCCCTTGGGTGAGCAGATCCATTTCCTACCCCTTCCTTGCAGTAGATCTTCGGTAGGAGCAGTAGATCGTCGGCGGGCCGCTTCCCTGTCGTCGGTGCCGCCGCGCACCGTAGCTAGGCTATTGTGATACGTCTCGGGCGGAATTAGCACCGGGATTGGACTCGTGGGTGCGTATGGGTCCTCCCTTCCACGAGTCGTTGCTCGATTTGAGCTATGTCGCCGGCGGGACAGCTCCCCTTTTCCGGCCGCCGCGGCTCCCCTGTGTATCTTCGAGGGCAGGTTCAGTAGGATTAGTGCCCTTTCTCTGTTCAGTCATCGTTCCGTAGCGTAGTGGTAGTAGTAGTGGCGCATGTTGCCTGTAGGAGGGCGTGGGTTCGATCCCTCCCCTCGGCAACCCCTTTTTCTCGTTTATTTTCTTCGGCAAGTAGCAGGCAGGTTAAGCATACCCGAAGAGAACCCTCTCTCTGGTCAGATCAGAAGCTGTAGCAGAGTGGTAGCTGCCTTGTGCCTGTGTGTGCTCGAGAAGCAGGTCTGGGGTTCGACCCCCAGTACCTCCCTTTTATTTTTTCCCTTGTCCTCTGCATTTCTTTTTCCTTTGCTGTTCACCACCTTGCAGCCTTGTTCTTTGTAGCTAGGTACTTATTTTTCTTGTGCACTTAGATGTTTGTGCTACCTCCTCTCTTAATCTACAAGTATGTTCATTTGTTGGTGGCTTGTGAATAAGTGGTGATGCACTTGTGTGTGTGAATATGCACTTAGTAGAGTTGTAGATGCATGTGCTTATAGTCTTGTGCTTATCACTTTAGTTGAGATTGGCATTTTATCTCCTTGCTTGTGTTGTATAGTAGTGGAAGGTGATGTGGTGTATGTTTGGGTGCTTGTGAGAGGTGCATGTGTGTGTGATTTCCATATGCATGTGTTAGATGACATGAGTAGGTGGTGTGGGTTTCTACTAGATGACATGCATATGAGTTGATGATATGCATGTGGTGAAAACAGCCCCACTTTGCAACACTTGTGCTCCTCCTCATGTGCATATGAAAGAGGGCATGAGGTGTGTGTAAGATATATGTGGTAGTAGTAGTGATTGTGGTGTTGTTGTGCATGACACAAGACATGGGGACCAAACCCTCATGCCACTTTGTCATTGTGCACATGAGCTCAACCATGTAGTAGTTGATATAGTGAAACTACAAGAAAGGATGCACTATTCACTAGGCATGATTTGGAGTAGTTCCCTCTTCCTTAATTTGTGGTCACTTGTTCCAAGTAAGTGCCCACATATTATATATGATTTTGGGGTAGTATCTCCCAAGGAATCCAGTGATGAAGTTAGTTTTACCATTAGGATACTTTCTGGAGTTAACATATTCAGATGTGTTGCAAGTTTACTCTTTATTTCCATGGAATAGGTGGAGCCCAAGGGCATGAGCTTTTGTGTGGTAGTAGTAGGGATTTTGCTCTACACCATAGTGTTGTCATTTAACTCTTGGTGTTACTTGTGTGCAAGTTAAGCCTAAACAAAGTGGGCATGTGGCTGGAAATTCCAGCTTAGTGAAATCTGGAATTTCACCAAGTCTGAGAATCTGGAAATATTTTCTTCTCCTATAGATGAGGTTGTGCTGGTCATTGCGTTGTGCTCTAGCCTTAGTTTAGTCCTAGGAATTTGGACCTGATATGTTTGGGAAGCTCCCTGTTAAATTTCATCCCATTTGGAGTCATGTAGGTTATGTTTTGGCTGCTGTCAAAAAGCTTCAGAACAAAGATAGAAAGTCAGGTGCAGGAATTTTCACTAAGACCCTGAGATCTGATGGTTTTGGGAAAGTTTGCAGCCTTGTGTCTTCCTGTGTTTATTTCCTTTTGGCGTGATTCTTTCTTGTGCTTGTAGTATTATTGGTTGGCTACAGCCACGTATATTATTTGTCACATTTGGAGGGTTATAGCTATGTTGCATGTAGCTCACAAAGTGCTAAGATACAGATTATGGCGTATTGTGTAGTATCGTCATTTTGATGTTTGTGAGTGCTTAGTTGATGTTGTGGTGTTCTTTCTTGCTCCAATCCATTCATGTTGGGTTGTTATATGTCTTGGCAACCTGGGAAGACCAGATTTGTGCCATTTGAGTGTGTGGTGAAGATTTTGACACGTAGGGCTTCATATCTTGTTTCGTTGATTCCCGTTGATCCGTAGCTCCGCTTGTAATGTTATTTATATGGTTTTGCATCGTTTTCACGAGACGCATCTGATCATGTCATTCTCATGCATGTCAAAATAGCTTAGGGTACAGTTCTGTCCAGAAACTTGTAGTAGCTTCTTTTGCTTGTGCTAGTGATAGAAATAGTGATGCATGCTCATTTTTCATCTCATGCATCATGTGCTTGTTGCATCTTGAGGTGATGTTGTTCATTGGATATTATTCTTATGTTGGGTAGCACCGGGATCAGAGAAGGAGTACGTGGATTCGGGAGAGTATGTGCAGGACGATCAAGAACCATTCCAAGCTGAGGATATCACAGGCAAGATGATATGACCTTGATTCCATCTCTAGACTTGTTATGCTAGTTTGCGTTTTCATGTCATATTGCTCGCCGCCTACCACTGAATTAAATTGCCTCCTGATATGCCATGAACCCATACACTGATCCCTTCCTAGCAAAACTTGAATGGCTAAGTAGGCTTTGCTCAGCTACTAATGTTAGCGTTGCTAGATGCAGGTGCCTTGACTCATGTGATAACATGAGCTTGATATCATTATCTTAAATTCTGTTATTTAATTAATGCACCTATATACTTGGTAAATGACGGAAGGCCTAGCCTTTTGCTGGGTGCTTTGTCCTGTTATTGCCGCCTTAGTTACCGGTTACTGGTGTTTGATTCCTTAATGATCGCTCCTAACACGTTCGGGGTTGTTATGGGGGCCCCCTTTATAAATCGCGTAGTGCTAAGGCTTGTCCGGCAGGACCCAACATTGGTGTTAATTTGCTAATCACTTCATAATAAACTGCATAGGGAATAGCTACCCCGAGGATTTTAATCTACAACCCGAGCCAGTGCTCCTCATGAGTGTTGGTCCAAACTGGGCACTGCTCGAGGCCAACTCAGGGCAACTTGAGTGATTTCTATCAGGCCATCGTGCGCGTAGCTCATCTGGCGTGTCCTGAGACTGAGATACGCGGCTCTTATCAGGGTCGTCGACACGTCGGGAGGTCCTGCTAGTCTTGCCTTACCTTAGCGATATATCTTGTGTATATGAATCCCAGTGAAACTTTGGCTTCCCCCAGAGTTGAGATTTTCCTCTAAGGAATCCGACGAGATCACGAGATTCGTGATAGAGGATTACTTTGCGGCATGTGTACGTTTGTGATGGACTAGTTGGAGCACCCCTGCAGGGTTTAATCTTTCGAAAATCCGTGCCCGCGGTTATGTGGCAACTTGGAATATTTTGTTAACATCTGGTATTAGATAACTTAAACTTAAGCTAATAAAATTGCCAACTGTGTGCGTAACCGTGACTGTCCCCTCGAAGATCTCTCTTCGATCGGGAACACGGTGGGGTTATGAATGATGTAGGTAGGTGTTCAGGATCACATAGTGATCAAGTATTCACAACCGCTAGTATAGTCCACTTTCATTCATGTTCTACGTAAGTTAGCCACTAAATCAAGCTTAGGATGCTGCAACCTTAAACACTTCCCCTTACCCTACCTAATAACTTGACTAGTTCTGGCACCAAGGTCTTAGATTGCTGAGTCCCCGTGGCTCACGGATTCCTCCAAAATCCCAACAGGTACAGGTACCCCAGAAACAGATGATCCCGACGGCACTCAGCTGGCATGGCAGTACGATGAGGAGACAGGCCGCCTTTACGTGAACTATCTAGAAGATTGAGGCGTGGTCGTGATCGTGGGCCTGCAGGCAGGGTAGCATAGCCTTTCTATGTTTTGTAGTTCGTAGCGGAACTATCTTGGTTGCATGTGTGATGTACTCTGAGATATTTATGAGAAGACAATTGAATCCCAGATTGTCTATCTTTATTATTATGTATGTGTTGTGTTACCTGTTTGCGAAACGCTTAGATGCGCTTCTTTCCTATTCAGGGCCTCGATCCCCAGATCGGAAAGGACCGCATCTTTGTCGTTACACTAACACACCTAGCCAGAAGACTTATCATTATAATATCTTATATCAGCAACATTAGCTACTTCCCCATGAGGATTCTTCATGACTTATTATAGAAGTAGTTCCTCATGGATCTTTGAAGCTCCCGAAATCCGACCTTTACTTGACGTCCTAGATACCAAGTATTATCTATAATTGGAATATGCTAGTACTTCAAGGAGACCATTAGAAGCGGAGTGCTAAGTGTCTCGCGGTCGATCATCCAAATTTCGTTTTCCTGGCATCGCTAGGATGAAATATGAGAAAGTGTTGTCTTCCTTTGCATGTGCATCCTCAATTGTTATTCGTCATGGTAGTATGAAGTGTCACAAAGATCTTGGAATGGATGTTGGTAAGACCCTCATGAATGTTGAAATGCTAAAGTTCTTGAGAGTATGCTCACAAGCTGGGTTATACCATCGATATCAATTGCAATGTGCCTTCCATTGGCCGAGATGCCTTATAACCATAGTTTCTTCTTCAATCTGAGTATGCCATTCTTTAGAAATCCTTCAAACGGTCGTTGTGAATTGCCTTAGGCTAGCATGATGAGTTTCGATGATCTCTATATCAAAACTAATTATTTTTTCCACTTAATGGAATAACCCTACGAGTCACCCTCCTAAGGTGCCCCGTTATGGTATGAAGGGCAGTTTAACTCCTCGCTACTTTGAAACCTTGTTATCATCTATTTTAAGCATGGAATTGTTTCCTACCAATTGAACCTCTTTCATATGCCTCATTTCCTCATTCCTGTTATGTGTTTTGTGTCTCAGCTCAAGGGACGTTCTTACGTCTCATTCTATGAGTTGCTCATGAGTTGTTCGATCTTCATGAAGATTGAATTCCGTAGAGCTTTCTGTTTCCTTTTGTCGTGGTGCTTAGATGAATGCCTCAAAGACAAAGATGTCAAGATCAACATGATGCAATGAATCAACATATGCGAGAAGGACAATTGGATCGTGAAGATTGTGGTAGCCACTATCCACTCTTTCCTCTTACCCTATGCCTGAATCTTGGGACGAGATTCTTGTTTAATGGGTGTGAGTTGTCACAACCCTAGATTAAGAATTGTTTGTCATTGCATTTCGTGCATGCATTTTTATTTTTATTTTAAAATGAATTGAGGATCTAGTAAGCCTGAGAAAGCATTCTTCACAAAAATGACCAAGATAACATTGCCTCAAACAACTCCAAGAAAATGTTTGTGTTGTTCTGTGAAAATGTTGGCAATAGGGAAAACTTAAACCAATAATTTTGGAATCACAGAAATATATATTTTTGGAATTTGAGTTAATCCAATGAGTTTTTGCATTGGATCTATAAGTACTATAAATAGTTTTATAGATCCGAAAATTGTGAAAGGTTGCAAGTGGCTTTGAATATATTCCAATAAGCGAGATAAATATATTCAGAAGGTTTTCAAATGATTTGGTTTTTGAATCAAATCAAAACAGAATACAAATAAATAAATAAAATGACAAAAACAAACAGAAAATAGAGAGGACTATTCTCGTGCTTACCTGGCGGCCCATTGGACAGCGAGCCCACCACGCCCAACTCGTTAGTCATCTTCTCCAATGTGCCAGAATGACGATGGGCGTGTGCCCGATGCACGCGTGTGCTCAACGCGCCATGCACCAGCCTGCCGCCCCCTCCCCGCTAGCGTGATGAGATGGATAGCTTCGTGGCAGACGTGCCGACCTACTGATTCCCTCTCGTCCCTTTCCCCTCGCTCTGTCTCTTCCCCTTTTCCATGCCGAAGCCGCCGCCGTTCGTGTAGCCACCAGCCACCCCACGCCCTTCTGTCGTGTCCAACGGAACCGCCTCGAAGTCTTGGAGCTCCAAGACGAAACACACGATCGAGAGAGGCCTGTAGCTTCGCCATCATCGTCGTCTTCAACCTCGGTCTCCAACGACCGTCGTCGTCGATTCGCTCCGTCCGGTCATCCCCGAGCTCGCTCTCGACGCCATAGGATTGACACTGAGCCCCTCCATGTTCTTCCCCCTCCTCCCCTGCTCGCTCTGTGTTGTAGCCGTCATCCTTGTGAATTCCAAGCACCACCGTTCGCCATGTACGACAAGCTCCATGCACTGGTGCACTTCGGCTCGACCTAGTTGCAACGGTGGGTTCCTGCTGCTCCGTAGATGCCTCCCGGACCCCTAGCCTGCTCGCTAGCACACCCCAGCGTTGACGCGTGCAACCACCGAGCTCCGGCCGCCGCCTCCGTCGTTGCAGCCAGTGACTCTGGCCATTCTCCGAGGCCCTAGTTGGTCTGTTGGATGCGGGAGGACGAGGGCTACGCCCTGGTGCCCTCAGCACACTAACCCAATGCGAGTAGCGCAGATCGGGTGTGCTCCGCCATATGGAATGGTCGCCGTCGACCGCACTCTAGCGTGCCGACGTGGCAGGCCCATTAAGTTTCTAAGGACGCCACTAACTACCCCCACCCTAGATGGTGACAGTGGGTCCCGCAAGCTTAACTAACTAGAAATGTTTAAATCAAGAGAAAATAACCTCTGTTAACTCAATGGTTCACTGACCCGTGGGTCCCGCTGGTCAGGTTTGACTTGGGCTGGCCCTGTTGACTGCTGACGTCACTCTGACGTAGAGGTGACGAAATATTTGATTTCTGGATTTATTAAATTCCCGAAAATGCTTAAAACTTCTAAAAATCATAGAAATTAATATATAACTCCAATCAAAATAAATTATATATGAAAAATGATCAGAAAAATGCAAGGAATCTGTTTACCCATGCATATTATGCGAGAGAGTTCACTACAAGAAATAAAGTTAATTATAACTCCCTATATTGGTCATTGATTCGTCATTGTTGTCGTTTATTGACCTTTTTTGACCAAATTTACAACATCAACAGTTGACCGTCAAGAATGAACAAACATGACCCTTTCTAAAATTTTGGTCGCGGGTCTCTATCTACCAAAATTTTGGTTTGGTCCTTACCCATTTGTGTGAGCCACATAGGATCTGACGTGGCCAAGCTGACGTGGCATTGCTAGTGACCAAATGGAATCATCATAAATTTCAGATCCCTGTCCACCAATCTAGCTACATGGGCCTGGCCCAATACCTATTTTACTATTGAAAATGTCTGATGTGTTTGGGTTGAACATTTTTTTTCCTAGAAGCACACATATCTCATGATAGGCCCATTAAAAATAAGTAAAACATAATAAAAGATTGCAAATAAAATGTATATTTTATTTCAGTAGCAAATCACATCAAATACAATACGTCATCCTGCATAGTCATCTATTGATTGCAAAGAAAATGTATATTTTATTTCAGTAGCATATACAATACAATGTATATTTTCTTTAGATTCACTACTGTAGTTATCGCTGTCACTCTCATCACTAGAGTGTGAATACCTCCTCTTTGACCTATGCTTGCGCCTCCTGGCACCATCAGAGTCAGAGTGGCCATGTTTCATGTGCCTTTTGCGGTCCTTCCTCTTCCTGTGTTTACGATCACTGTCACTTCTGATTCAGTATCAGATTCTAAGTAAGAATAGCTTCTCCTCCTGTGCTTTCTGGAATGATGCAAGGAAGTGCATCTCATAGAAGAGAGAAAACATTGTTAGTTTACTGAACATCTAGGATTATCTAGGATGCTAGAGAAGTAGTGTGTAAATCAAATAAGTAGAGCAATATCTGCATAGAAAGCTCAGACAAAGATATTTTTGCAACCACGTGACATCTAATATCAGGCATTCCAAAGCAGAGCGAAGCTAATCCTTACAACCAACAAATACTGGACAGAGCATGCCATGTCTAATCAAAGACTGACACCAAAGTAGCACTAAACTGATACATGACATGTGCTTAACCCCAAAACAGTAGCTTGAAGGTTCCAAACTCCTACACATTCACATCCTACCAAAAACATATACCGCTCTGGTAACTATACACAAACAAACTAATTAACCTGCCCACGTGACAAGGTCTGTTCATTGTTTACCCATATTGTATCAGTTTAAAATTTGAATGTAATCCTAATTTTCAAACTGTAAAAGGAAAGAAAGCAAGGGGCTACTGATATTTTCTTTCAGATAAGAAGATGCTTAAAATCAGCAAGTACAAGTGCTCATGCAATACACTTAATATCAAAGAAGTGGCTTAGCTAAAGGTTCAAAACTGCTAAACATTCAGAGCATAAAGAAACATGTGGGCCAAATTTTGTGCTGCTTCTCTAGTAACAATTCAAACAGTAATTACAAGTACTCCCTCAGATTGTACATAGATATTTTATACATCCTAAAGCAGTAATAACAAGTACTCCCTCAGATTCAAATAGTAATAACAAGTACTCCCTCAGATTCAAATAGTAATAACAAGTACTCCCTCAAATTTTATTATGCGTCTCTAGTAACAATTCAAACAGTAATAACATGTGGGCCAAATCTAGATATTTTCTTTAAAGGAAGCTACGTATATTGTACATAATCATCATACATGCAGATTTTATACATCCTAAAAAAATACTTACATTGCTCAGACATCCCGTTGATCAAGAATATCCAAAGCGATGGATTAGAAGAAAGAATCTAACTCGTTCATGATTTCTTCAGGGCATTTTTTCAAACAGGCGAGAGCCTTGATGTGTGAGTGTACAGAAGAGGAGAGCAGCCAGAAGTGGAGGTGAAATACATGCGGATTCGCAAGGTTGATTCACATATGCGTAGAGTAATCGCGGGATCTGGGGGTGGGATGGACTTACACTTGCGGATGTGGGCGGCGGGGTAGCCGCACGAGGAGCAGGTGCTCTTCTACAGGTGGAAGGTGCGGCGGCCGCAGCGGATGCACATCGTTAGTAAAACAATCATGTCATCTAATTTATTGAGGAAAAAACAATCAAGTCATCTAATTTATTTATTTTGACAAATAACAAATAACATTTTCTATCCATTCTCAAGGTTAGTAAAAATGTTTAAATTCTATAACATCATCTCAACCATTTAGGTATATTCACGTAAGTTTTTACAATCTAGACCGCATTTATATACAACATAACATAATCAGTGTGAATGTGACAAGTTTGTTCTCCCCTACAATCCAGTCTGAATGTTGCGGAAATATTTCATGGATGCCAAAATATGAAACAGAAAACAAAATGTAATGATATGCGCAAATTTTACTACCATAATTTCTTTTCTGACAAGTCTGAAACTTTGCTTGATCTATTTCACATATTGTGCTAGGGGGGACTAAGTTGCCAATCAGTGTAGAAATATAACTAATAGAGCGAACAAAGATAGTGATAGCTAGCTGACAACTATTCTAAATACTACAAAGAGAGAAACATCCTTACGTTATCAATCATACTAAGTTAAATTACGAAGCCTTGGTGCTTGCCTCAGATGAGCAGGTAGCCGGATCCATGGGCGCTAGAGTCAGTGCGACGGCGCATCAAGCCTTCTCCTCCTACACATGCGATTGAAATATTGGCGGACACAGTAGAGGCGATGCCATCATCACGAGAGAAACCTACAATATAGACCTGTGTTGTTTGATTGGGCGAGCGCTTTTTCTTGTGTGCTCTTTCGGGTCCCTGGATGGAAACATCAAACATGTGTAAATGAGTGTGTAGTACTACAAAAAAGGCATAAGTTGCCTACGAGGGGGCTGTTATGAATAATGGATTTGGTAATACTAACAAAGAAAGTACAGAGCATGCATGACCCACGCAGAAAGTACCTAGATAGATCTTTAATTACCAGCAAACCATAGTAGTAGACCAACACTGAGTATAATTTCTTCACATTGGATACTAGTACTTAATAATACAAATACTCCTACTTACATTTTGGCACTGAATAATACAAATACTCCTAATTACCAGCAAACCATAGTAGTAGCAGCAAGTCAAATATAACTCAGTAGGTTGCACTGAAATGTTGTGGCACAAAGCAAGAAAGCAAGTCAATAGGTAAGTAAGCCAGCAATGTTTTTATTTATCTAACATTTTGCATCAACTGCATGATAACTGCACATGTATACTTTGGGCAAATATACTTACTTAGAGATACACTTTTTACTGGTATATGACACATGATGTATCCATATCGGAGTAACAATTTTTTTTGTTTGTGTAACCGATGACGTCAAGAAGATGAGCATAGCTGTTATGCAAGGAACATCGAATTTAACCATGATAAAATATTTGTCATCTCACTCAAACTATTACTATATCATAGTAATGGAGCCGTTTATGCATGTACATCTGCAATTAGGAAAGCGAACCTATGGCAGTAGACCTAACTCATCGGTTATAATACAACCATGTGTTGACTATAATTTTGGCAAATCATCTCAAAGTCGCAAGCAGGTGCAAGAATCGTGTCATGCTTATGCTGCAATGTGTGTGTGACAGTGTGAGTGTGTGAAGCATGTCAAAATCTGAAAGCTGGGCCACGAAGAATAGGCCGACCTACACAAAACAGGGTAACAACAGGAGCAACCCACTCTCACTGCCGCTGTGGCCGCACCTGTCGGAGCGTTCGCTGGTTGAACCGAGAAGAATCCGTGAGCGAGGCTCCTTTCTCCTCCGATGAATCCCCCACACCACCAGAAACCCTAGCCTCAATGGCACCGCTGCCGCCGCCATCGACGACGGCACCGTCGCTGCCAGACGAGCTCCTCGAGGAGGTCTTCCTCCGCCTCCCGCCGGACAAGCCCGCGCATGTTCCGCCGGTCTTCCTCCGCCGTGGACGCGTTCTCCTCGGGAATCACTGAGTGCATGGATCCAGTGGATATGCCTGCAGCACGAACATAAAAAGAGGAACATGGCGTGAGGAGAACGAAATGAATCGTAGGGAGAGGAGGGATGGGAGTGAGGAGGCACCTTGATCTGTGGAGAGGAAAATAAGCACCCGCTCCATCAAAGATCCATGGAGAGGAGACCTCTGTCGCCGGCATCCATCGCCGGCCGACCAGGCCATCCGACCGCAAACTGCTCATGCAGATCCTGTCTCGGCACGGATCTAGCCGCCGCCATGGCCTGCCTTCTGGATCCGAAGTGGGGATGATGGCGGTTGGAACATGTGGATTGGGTTTGGACGGGGTGGGGAATGATCGGGAGAGATGGAGGCGGCTGCACTAACTTGCTAGGGTTTCGGGATAGAGGCGCCCGGGTGTGGGCTTTTGGAATTATGGGCTGGCACTAAAAATTTGGTCTCCCTACATAACTTACTCCAAATTTTCCTTCTCCGCGCGCATTGCTTCAGCTAGTTTTGGACTTCATTTTTTTGCCCGTGGGTGGCTGTCAGTGGCCCTATTTCAGTTTCCTATGAGAACACTTCGTTATGATTGAAATTATGAAACGTTCACATATTTTGACTAATCTATGATGCCTTCCAATAATTTCATCATTAATCCATCATGGATTAACTGTCTTTTTTAGTGAGACCATGGTATATGTCCCAAACAAACAGCCACATGTGTGAAACACACGTCAAAGAAGCAAATTGAGAGTGGCGGGTGCACAGGGGGCATATTTGAGATGACCGTGGCGAGGGAAGGTAGCGGTAGTTGGAGTATGTTGATTGAGTGGCGGCCGGAGTTTGACCTCGATTTTTTTATCGCTCTTTAATCTCTCGTAACCTCAAAAGCTCATTGTGCGCCCTAGATTTGTGTTGTCCAAGGGAAGAAGAATGGGAAAAGACTAAAATTGACGCTGATCTCTCGAGTGGGGAGGCGCTACCTCCAAGTATTTATCGTGGGTGAGCCCTACATGCTAGCACGTCCCGCATGTCGGTTGGCCACAGTGTCATATCTTGGTCCTTCCAAAAACAATTGTATTCCTCATATACTCTCTTCACCCCACGGATAGGTTGATTTGACAAGTATGTGCGACACATAGACAACATTACTGCACGCATGCATGACATATGTGATATTATAGAGTTGTTTGTCCAATCACCCTTATTCAAGCCTATGACCTTATTAATTTGGTCAAGCTGGACCCAAATAAGGCCATGGATAGTGTTATATGCTTTATGACCTATGGACATAGATAATACTTTGAACTTTTTGACAGAAATGGTCACAAGGGTGTACAGTTTGGACTCCCTTGGATACCGCATGACCATTTGGTATTTTTTGGTCATAGATCTATGACCAATTGAGCACGGTCAATATATTTTTGTCATAAACGAGCATATTTCTTGTAGTGGTTATTTTGTGTTGAGGAGACTACCTTTAGAAGCACAAGAGCAAGGAGTTCATTGATCTACCACATCTATTAACTTTTGGAGGGTGGTGCTTCCTAGATTGGTTAGGTGTCGCTTGGGAGCCACCTACTTCGTGTTGTGGAGTGGAACCAAGATGTTTGTGAGGGCAAGGAGATCGCCTACTTCGTGAATATCTACCGTGAGTAAGGCTAGTCCTTCGTGGGCGGTAGCCGTGGTGGAATAGACAAGGCCGCTTCTTCGTGGACCCCTTGTGGGGGGAGCCCTCCGTTGACTCTCGCAGCCATTACCCTCCGTGGGTTGAAGTCTCCACTAACAGGGACGTACGGTAGCACCACCTACCAAAACCATGCCAAAAATCGTTGTGTCAACCTTTGCTTTTGATCTCCTAAACTCTACCCCTTTAGATGTGTAAATTCTTTACTTTTCCACTGCCATTTACATTGACTAGCATGTGTAAGGTGCACTAGACTTGTTAGAACTTCTGAATTTCTGCCTTCCTTGAAATCGGGTTAGGCTAGGAAATCATCATGACAAGTAGTCTATTCACCCCCTCTAGACACATCTTCTATTGATCCGACAATTGGTATTAGAGCAAGGTCTCCAAAACCTTGGTTTTATCACCGTTCGAGGAAGATGAGTGTGATTAGTTCCACAATTTTTAGTTGTAGAGTGCCTATTCTTGATGGGGAGTACTTTAGACAATGGAAAAATGAAATGCTTCATATATTTGATGAGTTCCATTTGCGCAAGTATGTTGTTATAAAAAAAGTATGTTGAATATCCCTATGCGCCTCCCATTGATCCCATACATCCTTCTCATGATGATGAAATTGATATGCTTGGTAACCTTAACACTGTCAATCTAATCATTAGAGGATTACCAAGAAATGTGCTTAATTAGTTGGAAAACTTTGAGTGTGCTCATACCTTGTGGAAAGACTTAGAGAAAAGATATCCAAATTATTCCTTGAAAAATCTTGATATCCTTGTCCACAAATGCATTGCTTTTCACAAAATGAAGCCTACCAATCCTAACTATGACAAATGCCTATTTGAGCTTCGTGATCTCATGCGTGCCAAAGGAGATGTCATTACAATTAACAATATCATTGTTGAAGACATTCGAGTGCATAAACATGAACACTGTCATAGTCAAAATTCTGATGAAACTCTTGTTTCTTATGAGGGAACTTCATCCGATGATGATTATGTGGAGCATGGCTACTACGATGAACATGAGGACTTTGACATCGAGTATGAGAAGACCATGAGAAATCTTAGTCTTATGGCGAACCTTAGAGACTACATGTTCGGTGGAAAGGAGTGGGTTCTCGACAGTGGAAGCACCGATCACATGACCGTAGATAAAGACATGTTGCATGAGATTACACCAAACCGTGGACCTCGAAGATATGTGACTTTTGGAGATAACTCCAAGGGTAAGGTACTTGGTCTTGGTAAGGTGGCCATATCTCATGATAGTTCCATTCAAAATGTCATACTTGTTGAATCCCTTGGCTACAATCTTCTTTCCGTATCTAGACTAGAAGACTTTGGTTTCATTATTCTATTTACAAAATTTGACTGCCGAGTGTTTCGTATCGACAACCACAACATTATCTTTACTGGTTTCCGTAGAGGTGATCTATATACTATTGACTTCTCTAAGATATCCGAACCCCATACATGTATTATTGCAAAATCTTCAAAAGGTTGGTTATGGCATAGAAGACTAGGACATGTTGGTATGCATAATCTTGACAAACTTATCAAAGGTGATCATATTCTTGGTGTTAAATATGTTATCCTTGACAAATATAGGCTTTGTAGTACTTGACAAGCAGGAAAGCAAGTTGGTGGAAGTCATCCCGTGAAGAACATCATGACTACTAGAAGACCACTCGAGCTGCTTCACATGGATCTCTTTGGTCCCAATGCTTACAAGAGTCTCGGTGGAAATTCTTATGCTTTAGTCACTATTGATAATTTTTCCAGATTTACGTGGGTATTCTTTCTTAAGGATAAGTCGGAGGTACAAATGATCTTCAAGAACTTTGCTCGGAAAGCTCAAAATTAGTTTGAAGTGAAGATCAAGAAGGTTTGGAGCAATAATGTAACAGAGTTCAAGAACACAAATTTGGATACTTTTCTTGACGAAGAAGGTATATCACATGAGTTCTTGGCGACGTACACACCTCAACAAAATGGAGTTGTTGAGAGGAAGAACCGGACTCTCGTAGAGATGGTGAGAACGATGCTTGACGAATACAAGACTCCAAGAAACTTTCGGGAAGAAGCCGTGGAAGCAGCTTGCCATGCCATAAACCGACTCTACCTGCACAAGCTTCTCGGTAAAATGACATACAAGCTACTCACCGGCAATAAACCCAAGTTGCATACTTTTGGGTATTGGGCTCTAAGTGATATATTCTTGATAAGCACCATCGATTTAAATTTGCACCTAAATATTATGAAGGTTTCCTACTCGGTTACGGATCGAACTCTCATACATACCGTGTCTACAACAATTTCACTCGAAAAGTTGAAGAGACGATAGATGTGAAGTTTGATGAGACTAACAGTTTGCAAGTCGAACAATTGCCAATCGATGTAGGAGATAAGGAACCTTCGAATCTATCAAAGACTTGTCTATTGGCAAGATTCATCCCATAGAGGTTAAGGAAAGCACTTCGTCAGTTCAAGTGGAAGCTCCTACTTCGCATCAAGGCGAACCAGAAAATGACATGGAAGCGTCCACAAGCGGTACACGACATGATGAATAAGAGGAAGAAGTACATCGTGATGATCCACCTCAACCTTCCTCACCACCAGCTCAAGGAGATGATAACGACAACGACAACATGCAAGATGATGATGATGAAGAAGAAGCTCCCAAATGGATATCAAAAGTGCCTTTCCCAATGGAGAAATTGAGGAGGAAGTTTATGTTAAACAACATCCTGGATTTGTGAAGCCTAAGAAACCTGATCATGTCTACAAACTTCGTAAAGCTTTATATGGTCTTAAACAAGCCCCTAGAACTTGGTACAGATGCCTAACGAAGTTTCTCATTGAAAAGGGTTTCGAGATTGGTAAAATTGATGCAACCTTATTCACTAAAAGAGTTAATGTAGAATTATTTGTCTGCCAAATATATGTGGATGATATTATCTTTGGTTCTACTAACCTAAATATTAGTGAAAAGTATGGAAAGTTGATGTTAGAGAAGTATGAGATGTCCATGATGAGTGAACTGAAGTTCTTCCTTGGATTGCAAATCAAGCAATCGAGAGAAGGTACATTTATCTCTCAAACCAAGTACACCAAGGACTTAATCATAAAGTTCAACATGCAAGAATGCAAAGGTATGAGAACGCCCATGCCTACTAGTGGACATCTTGACCTCACTAAGGAGGACAAACCAGTTGATCAAAAGGTTTATCAATCAGTAATTGGTTCATTGCTATATTTCTGTGCCTCCCGTCCTGACATCATGTTGAGTGTTTGCATGTGTGCCCGATGCCAAGCAACACCAAAAGAGTGTCATCTATTGGCTGTGAAAAGGATAGTGAGATTCCTTATACATACACCAAACATTGGCATATGGTATCCCAAGGGATCTTCTTTGAATCTTGCTCGCTATTCCAACTCAGACTATGTCGGAGACAAGGTTGACAAAAAATCCACCTCGGGTACATGTCAATTTCTTAGGAGATCTCTTGTCTCTTGGTCATCCAAGAAACAAAACTCAGTATCCTTATCTATTGCCGAAGCTGAATACATTGCCGATGTATCATGTTGTGCCCAATTAGTTTGGATGCCACAAACGCTTAATGAAGGTGCTATTAAGATTGCCTATAATCATGTGCAACATTCTAGAACAATACACATCCAAGTGCAACATCATTTCATTCGTGATCATGTTGGTAAAGGAGATATCGATCTCAAGCATGTTAGTATCGACAAACAATTAGCTGATATCGTTACCAAACCACTTGATGAGAAAGTGTTCTGTCATTTGAGGAGTGAGTTGAACATCGTTGATGCTTCAAACCTAAGCTAGACTCACTCGGATGTATGCAAGGGCATGATCTTGATTGCCCATTCCATAATGCCATTGATATGACTATCCTATATCTTGGAAATTATGCTCCCTTGTATTGCATCTAACCTTTTGTAGGTACTTGGAAGAAATACACTCCACAAGATTGCAATCAACTCACATCAAAAGCAATCTTGACATGGCCAAGTATCAACAATATTTTCTTCGTAGATGGAGGAAGAAGACAACAAAATCATGTCCTTGGAAATTCTATGATATTGAATTTCACTCATGTCATTTGGATATATTATGTTCTTCCTTGCATGACTAACCATTGTAGGCGAAAAGTGAACCAAAATGACATGGGTAGCTCCCAACTCAGACGATCTTCATCAACTTTTAGCATCCACAACAAGTTCACCTACATGCCACGTCATCAACATCATTCGAAGGTATGTACTCATATCCTTGATAAAGCTTTACATCAATTCATGGGGTAAAGCAACTCAAGTGATATGAAGACATTTATATGCTTAATCGAAAAATGGTAACCCCATTTCGCGCTTAACGATGTGAATGACCTATGATCAAGCATCCTTGCTTGACTCCTCAAGTGAAATACTCTCATATAGGTGACCTAGTCACCACCCCAAATCTAGATGGAGATTACTGTATGGTTCACATTTGACCTTTCATATTCTCTTGGAACCACTGAACTCCCATCTACATGTATGTATATATTTCTAAAAAAAATCTTTGCTGCCTTTTGTTTTTCTTTTAATTTTGTTTGTCTTTCTCAATTGGAATCTTGAAACAATTCTTTCGATGAGTCTATCTTTTGTTAAGGAGTTGATTTTCATTGCAACATGTTCTCAGCGATCTCGGAAACTCGGTCAAACCGATTTCTCCCACAGGCCTGAAACTCACTCTCGGTTCTACCGAACCACTTTGCCTCGGTGACTTCGATATTGAAACTGCCTTAGGGGGAGAAAATCCGTCAATGATCCCATGTGTCATTGCCTCCTGTAATCTTATTGAATTTTTTTGAGAAAAAATGTATTTTAGCACTATATTTCTAGGGGGAGAAAACTTCTCTTGGGGGAGAAAAAACTTAGTGATCCCATACAATATAAGAGGGAGAATCATCTATGATCCCTATCATAGGGGGAGATAGTTCAAGGAACTCTTATCCATATCAAAGGGGGAGATCATTCGATGAATCCTACAAACTATCTAAGGGGAGGAAAGACAAATTCAAGGAACCCTTATAAAAGAGAGAAGTATCCAGGATCCCTTTCTCTCAATGAGCCCTTACCCTCTGATCTTTTTGGAAATTAATGCCAATGGGGGAGAAATATTATCAAAGCTTCCATTCAATGAACCTATTTATAGGGGGAAAATATCACAAAGAAGTTGTTCCTAAATATCAAAAGGGGGAGAAATATCAATCGGGGAGATATGTATTCCTAAAGCAAAGTCTACCTAAAGGGAGATCTACCTAAAGGAAGATATATCAAACGTTACATATTAAGGGGGGCAAACATAGAAGTGTTTTATTGGTTTGAACTTATCTTACCCTACCTACTCCCAATATCTACAATGCTATGATTCGGGGGGAGAGGAATTTTTTTACATATTCATCATTAGGGGAGAAAGTTCTTTTTTTTCATGGAGACATATCTTTCATCAAATCCTATCTCCAATATGTCTTCAATATTTTGGTGCTTTTAACGCTCTTTGCATCTTTATGACAGAGTACTCTTGTGTTATCTAAAATTTGTTTTCCCAAGTGTACTCCTATGTTAATACGCTCAAGATCCTCAAGGTAAGTATATGCATAATATCCTTGTTCATGATGACCTTTTGTTTCTTGCACATATTGTTTGCAAGAGCGAGTCTTGAACATGGAAACTCTTCATTCACATATGTTTGATGCATATAGCCAGGACACTAGGACTTGTCTGGCCCTTCTACATTGTGTGTTTCCATGCATTCCGAAGCAACTATACTTTAAAGGAATTGCACACATTTAGGGGGAGCCTGTACCAGTCATGTTCCCTTCAAAATTGTCATATTTTAATGCTTATTCTCATTTGAAGCTTTGATTGTATGTTGTCATCAATGACCAAAAAGGGGGAGATTTAAAGCACTATATGCTCCCTTGGTGGTTTTGATAATTCATGACAACATACATTGTCTCTTGGACTAACACTTTTACCAAGATATTTTAGGTTTGTGCCATGGAGAGCTTTGGCTAAAGATTTACGTGGAGATGCCCCTTGATGCAAGAAAGGAATAGGATTGGCTCAAGATGCAAGCTAGAAGACTCTTCATTTTATATTTGTGAGAAATCACTTTTGAGGACATAGGAAAACCAATACTATTAAAAGGCGGCGAGGTAGTAATATGAACTGATTGCTCAAAGTGCTCAAAGTTAGCCACCAAAATACTCAGTCATTTTCCCACTTATCCATTATGTCAAATTCCACATACTAAAATTCGGTGTCACCAACTTCCACATTTCGGACCCATCGAGTTTGACCTCAGACAGAAACCCTAGCCATTCCCACCAAATCGGTGCAACCGAATCCATATCGGTGCTACCGAGTTTACTGTGACCAACATTCTCTTGCCTCAACACACAAAATCGGAATTTCTGAGTTTGAGTATTGGTGCCACCGAGTTTGGGCATCTGACCGTTAGCCACCGTTTCGGTGCCACCGAGTTGTGTATATCGGTCTCCCCGAGATACAAAAGTTCTGCCTTTTGTGCTAATCGGTACCACCGAGTTTCCCACTTTAGGTGTAACGGCTGGATTTTGTGTGCTGTCTATATATACCCCTTTACCCGCCTCTCACTCATGGGAGAAGCACTCAGAACACACACTTCATTGTGAGATCCATTTTCTGAGAGAGAACGACCTACTCATGTGTTGAGACCAAGATATTCCAATCCAAGCATTTGAAACTTGATCTCTAGCCTCCCCAAACTGCTTTCCACGAAATCAATCTCTCCTACCCATGCATATTCTGTGAGAGAGTGATTTTGTGTTGAGGAGACTATCTTTAGAAGCACAAGAGCAAGGAGTTCATTGATCTACCACATCTATTACCTTTTGGAGGGTGGTGCCTTCTAGATTGGTTAGATGTCACTTGGGAGCCTCCTACTTCATGTTGTGGAGTGGAACCAAGATGTTTGTAAGGGAAAGGAGATTGCCTAATTCGTGAAGATCTACCTTGAGTAAGTCTAGTCCTTTGTGGGCGGAAGCCGTGGTGGAATAGACAAGGCCGCTTCATCGTGGACCACTTGTGGGGGGAGCCCTCCGTGGACTCTCGGAGCCGTTACCCTCCATGGGTTGAAGTCTCCACTAACATGGACGTACGATAGCACCACCTATCGGAACCATGCCAAAAATCGTTGTGTCAACCTTTGCGTTCGATCTCCTAAACTCTGCCCCTTTACATGTGCAAAGTCTTTACTTTTCCACTCCCATTTATGTCGACTAGCATGTGTAGGGTGCACTAGACTTGTTAGAACTGATGAATTTCTGCCTTCCTTGAATTTGGGTTAGGCTAGGAATTTTATCGTGACAAGTAGTCTACTCACCCTCCTCTAGACACATCTTCTACCGATCTCACACAACTTTAGCTAACAGGCATCCCACTTGTTCGATAGGTGGTGATCCTAATGATAAAAATGAAAAAAAGTGGGTTTGGAGAGGTCAAAACTTTACATAGCGATGTACCCGCTACTCTGGATTACAAGGACTTTAATTATGAAAGTTTTTATTTAGTTTAATGTATTTCCTTGTTTCAATCCATGATTAGCTCATCTAATGCTTATGAACAAAATAAGGATTTTACTAAACATATCGTAGAAGCTATGGTAAAAGCTCATGAGGAGAAACTTGAACTAGAGGTTTCCATACCTAGAAAAATTCATGATGAATGGGAACCTACTATTAAAATCAAGTTAAAGACTATGAATGTAATGCTTTGTGTGACCCTTGTGCTAGTGTTTCTACTATACCTAAATCTCTATGTGATGTGCCAGGTCCCACCGATATAAATGAATATTCTCTTAACTTGCATCTTACGGATTCCACTATTAAGACACCATTGGGTAGAATAAATGATGTGCTTATTCTTGCTAATAGAAATTATTTTCCCATGGATTTTATTGTTCTTGATATTGAGTCAATCCCTCATGTCCAATAATACTTGGTAGACCTTTGTTATGAACTATAGGTGCTATTATTGATATGAAGCAAGGAAACATAAGATTACAATTCCCGTTAAAGACAGGGATGAAACACTTCACTAGAAAGATGATTAACTCACCTTATGAATCTATCACGAGGGCCACCTATGGATTGAACGTGAAGGATGACAACACTTGATACTATGCATTATGCCTAGCTAGGGGCATAAAACAGTAACACTTGTTGGGATGCATCCCAATTGCTATCTTTTTTTTACTCTATACATTGGTGTGTTTAAAATATTATTTCTACTGTAATTATTGTGTTTTAATGTTTCAATTAGTGTTTGTGCCAAGTAAAGCCTTTGGGATGATTTGAAACATAGTAGAATTGATCCTGTGCAAAAGCAAAAACTTTTACATCCAGTGCAGAATTTCTTTGATTTTAGTGGAACGTCTTTTTTATCTGATTTTTACACATTATTTTTTATAAAAATTTCCCAGGTTTACCTATTTTTTTTATAATTTTCATAGTTACAAAATTATGGTTTTGGTTATGATCATCACAGATTGTTCTGTTTTAGACAAATTCTATTTTTTGCTTGCATAGTTTGCATGTTCTGATGATTCTATGGATTATATCAGAGGTTTAAGTCCTGGAGAAGTTAGAATACAGTACCTTATGCAATAATTAAATATGAATCAATTTACAACAATATCTAAAGTTTGTGACTTACCTATTATACTAACGGATCTCACAAGGTTTCTGTTCAGTTTTGTGTGCTAAAGTTCTCAAGTTTTGGGTCAGACAATGATGGACGAAGGAATAAGGAGCGGCAAGACCCTAACCTTGGGGATGCCCAAGGAACACCAATGTTATATTTAAGGAATACCCAAGTGTCTAAGCTTCGGGATGCCCTGAATGACATCCCGTGTTTCATGTCCATTCTCTCGGTATGTCACTTGAAGCTATATTTTTGTTCATCACATTATATGAGTTTTGTTGGGAGTGTCATGTCATATAGTTTTCTTTTATTTTAGTTTTTAACAATCATTGTTTTATGTACGCACATATTTGAGGTAGAGACATATTCATCATAATTTGCTAGAGTACTCTATATGATTCATATTTGAGGTAAAACCTAACCATAGCATTAAACATAGGGATCCAAATCAGCCCCTTACACAGTAGTGCATAAACTCGGGTTTAAGTTTGTGTCACTCTTGAAACACACCCTCTAATTACTACTCCACAATGAATTCCCTTAGGCCCAAAAATGTGAAGTCTCATGTAGTCGACGTTCATATAACACCACTAAGGGAATCAAAACATTCATATCATCAAAATATGAACGAATATCAACTTCACATGACTACTTGCAACATGAATTCTCCCGTGGCCTCAAGAACAAAAGTAACTAGTCACAAATGATAAACATGTTCATGACCAGAGAGGTATTAAATAGCATATTGTATCTGAACAAATGACCTTCCACCAAATAAACCATAAAGCATCAACCACAAGATGTAATCAACACTACTAGACACACCCTAGGTACCAATCCGAGGTTCCGATACAAGATTGAGCACACGAGATGAACTAGGGTTTTGAGGGGAGATGGTGATAGTGAACATTTTGATGAAGATTGTCCTCCCCAAGATTTGAGGGTTGTTGGTGATGATGATGGCCTCGATTTCCCCCTCCGGGAGGGAAGTTCCTCTGGTAAAATCGCTCCATCGGAGGGAAAAAGTGCTCCTACCCAGGTTCCTCCTCGAGATGGTGGTGCTTCATTCCAAAATTCCTCCTCATGTTTTCTGAGGGTAAAAGGAAATTTATACCACAAGATGATCACAAGAGGTGGGCTAGGGGGCACTAGACATGAGGCCGCATGAGGGGGGCCTGTCGAGCCCTGGTGTCTAGTGGGCGCCTGGTAGCCTCCCTTCGATACTTCTTAGCTCCAGTATTTTTTATTTATTATAAAATAAATCTCCGTAAGGTTTCAGCCCAATTGGAGATGTGCAGAACAGGTATCTCTGACATAGCTTTTTCAGGTCCAGAATTCCTTCTGCCGGCATTCTCCCACTTGATGTAAACCTTCCATATTATGAGAGAAAAGGCATTAGAATTACTCCACCGAAGTGGAAAAATGCATAAAAACACTATAAGTAATAGTAACAAAACATGATGCAAAATAGCGTATCAACTCCCCCAAGCTTAGACCTCAGTTGTCCTCATGCGAAAACCGATAACGAAATCATGACTACATGCTTTGAGAGTGAGGTGTTGATAAAAACAAAATACGGACATAGCAGCATCATGCTTGATACGTCTTTATCGTATCTTTAATTTTTGATTGTTTCGTGCCAATATTCTACAACTTTCATATACTTTTGGCAAAATTTTATACTATTTTTGGGACTAACATATTGATCGAGTGCCCAGTGCCAGTTCTTGTTTTTTGCATGTTTTTTGTTTCGCAGAAAATCCATATCAAACAAAGTCGAAACGGGATAAAAACTTACGAAGATTTTTTTGGAATATATGTGAATGTTGGGAAGTGGAATAAACATAAGGCGGTGGTCGAGGGGCCCACAAGCCATAGGGGCGCGACCTAGGGGGTAGGGGCGCCGGGGTGGCTTGTTATCACCCCGTAAGGCGGTTGGTGCCCTTCTTTCACCACAAGAAATCTAATATCTAGATAAAAATGGTGTTAAAACTTCAGTCGACCTGGAGTTATGGGTCTCTGGGAATATAAGAAACGGTGAAATGCCAGAATCTGGAACGCACAGAAACGCAGAAACAGAAGGGAACAAAGAGAGAGATCCAATCTCGGAGGGGCTCTCGCCCCTCCGCCGCCATGGAGGCCAAGGACCAGAGGGGAAACCCTCCTCCCATCTAGGGGGAGGCCAAGGAAGAATAAGAAGGAGGGGCTCTCCCCCCTCTCTCCAGGTGGCATCGGAACGCCGCCGGGGCCATCATTGTGACAACTATCTACACCAACAACTTCACCGCTGTCAACACCAACTCTCTCTCCCTCTATGCAGCGGTGTAACACCCCTTCTTCCCGCTGTAATATCTACTTAAACATGGTGCTCAATGCTATATATTATTTCCCAATGATGTATGGCTCTCCTATGATGTTTGAGTAGACTCGTTTTGTACTATGGGTTGATTGATGATCACGATTGGTTTGAGTTGCATGTTTTATTATTGGTGGTTATCTTGTGGTGCTCTCCATGTCACGCAAGCGTGAGGGATCCCCATTGTAGGGTGTTGCAATGTGTTCATGATTTTCCTATGGTGGGTTGCTTGAGTGACATAAGCATAAACCCGAGTACGTGGATTGTTGCATATGGGAGTAAAATAGGACTTGATACCTTATAATGCTATGGTTGGGTTTTACCTTATTTATCTTTAGTAGTTGAAGATTCTTGCTAGAGTTCCAATCTTAAGTGCATATGATCCAAGTAGAGAAAGTATGTTAGCTTATGCCTCTCCCTCATATAAAATTGAAATAATGATTACCGGTCTAGTTATCTATTGCCTAGGGACAAATAACCTTCTTGTGACAAAAAGATCCCTAATAAGACCAACTTAGTTGTTTCTTTATGTAAGTAGCCCCTAGTTTTTATTTACGTGTTCTTTATTTTCTTGCAAACCTATCCTATCACACCTACAAAGTACTTCTAGTTTCATAATTGTTCTAGATAAAGCGAAGGTTAAGCGTGCGTAGAGTTGTATCGGTGGTCGATAGAACTTGAGGGGATATTTGTTCTACCTTTAGCTCCTCGTTGGGTTCGGCACTCTTACTTATCAAGAAAGGCTACAATTGATCCCCTATACTTGTGGGTTATCAAGTCCTTTTTCTGGCACCGTTGCTGGGGAGCAATAGCGTGGGGTGAATATTCTCGTGTGTGGTCATTTGCTTTATCACTAAGTAGATTTTATTTGTTGTTTAGCTTGTTTTCCATCTTTATATATGGGTAGGAAATGAAAAATACCAAAAAAATTAGATGTACTTGCTGCTCCAAAAAGTGAGGAACCACTAGTGTTCCGTACCACCGAAGAATATTACTTGGGTCATCTTCGATCCATTTGTTCTCGTGCTCAAACGCCAACTAGCTTAGTTGAGGGTAAATCATTAAATGAGCATGCTTATTATGTGCGACACTGCTTATCTCAAAAAGGGAAACTTTTATGGCATCAGATTAATACTTTGCAATGCTATGCTTGGAATTTATGCGAAATTTATGATTTTACTTGTTGTTCTGAAGACCCTAAAAAACACGTACCCTATTAATGTGAGTTTAAGGATAATGAAAGCATATCTTATTATGCCAAGGGTGCTTATAATTACTATGATATTGAGAAAATTGAAGAATTTGTTGCTTTTAAGGGTACCTATGAAATTGCTTATTTGAATGAAAAGTATGATGCTATTCTTTACAAATCTGAAAGTTTTGACATACTTAAATATTCCTATGAAAACTATGCTTTTAATGCTTATGTTAAGCCATATATTGAGGACTCCTCCTCTGTCCAAGAGGATACTAATATTTTGTAGGAATCTATGGAAGAAGAAATTGATGACACTGTGAGCTCATTGGATGAAAAAGATGAGGAGGAGAGTGAAGAACAAAAGCAGGAAGAGCGGATTAGCTATCCATGCCCACTTTCTAATGAGAGTAACTCTTCAACTCATACATTGTTTAATTTCCACCGAAGGACGAATGCTATGATAATTGCTATGATCCCTTGGATTCATTTGAAATACCCCTATTATCTTTTTGAATTCTCCCAACTACACTATATTGGAGAAGTTTGCACTTATTAAGGATTATATAGATGGGTTGCCTTTTACTATTACAGATGATGATTTTGATAGATATAATATGCATGTGCTTGCTTCTCCTACTTGCAATTATTATGAGAGAGGAACTACATCTCCCCTCTCTATGTTTCCAATACGATAAAATTGCAAGAAATTGTTTATACTATGCATTGGCCTTTACTTTGTGCGCATGAATTGCTCTTTTATGGCATGCCGATGAATAGGAAGAGAGATAGACTTCGTTGTTGTGTGATATATGGTACTTTGTGCTCACTACTAAATTACAAATCATTGTTAATTAAAACTCGCTTTGATATACCTTGGGATCCGGGTGGATCAATTACTTGCGCACTTTCTGCCTAGCTTAATGGCTTTAAAGAAAGTGCTGCTAGGGAGACAACACGGAAGTTTTAGAGAGTCATTTTTTGTTGTTTTGTGCTTATATATAGTTTTAAAAACAAAAAAATAAATAGGGTAACCTAAAACTTTTTCAAAAAGAAAAGTGAAAGTGAGAGAGACGAGCATTGTTAAAATGGGAGCATGCCTTGAACTTTGTTCATGCCCATGGAAACCTTGTGAATCCTAATTACAAAAACTTCTCAACAAAAATAATTATCCCTTTTATAAATCCATTCTATTATAAAAATAATGTGCCAAGATTTGCCTTTAGGATGATTAGATTGCTTGTTTGGTGCGTGCAGTGCAAAAAACAGAAACTTTGGTTGTAGTGCGTGAATTTACAGTTTTTACTCGAATGTCAGAAGTTTATTAAATTTTTACACAGTACTTCTATGAAATTTTTTTATTTCTTCATAATTTTCAGAATTATTAGAGTTACGGAAGTATGGTGAATGAACAGATTACTACAGACTGTCCTGTTTTTGACAGATTCTCCTTTTGATGCATTATTTTGCTTGTTTTGATGAAACTATCGATTGTAAAAGTGGTATAAGCCATAGAAAATTTATATTATAGTAGATACAATGCAAAAAATATATGAATTGGTTGGCAACATTACTTAAAGTTGTAATTTCCTTTATTGTTACCAACGGATCTCACGAGGGTTTTGTTAAGTTTTGTGTAATTGAAGTTTCCAAGTTTTGCGCGAGATCACGATGTATGAAGGAATAAGGAGTGGAAAGAGACTAAGCTTGGGGATTCCTTTGGCACCCCATGGTAATATTCAAGGACTCCCAAGCAACTAAGCTTGGGGATGCCACGGAAGGCATCCCCTCTTTCTTCTAACAACCATCGATAATTTCACTTGGAGCTATATTTTTATTCGTCACATGATATGCGTAAATCTTGGAGCATCGTGTGCTTTCTATTTTTCTTTTAATAATGCACCATGTTCGTATGATAAATTCCTTGGTTGATTTATAGAAGGCTCTTTGCACCTCACTTATATCTTTTGAGTATGGCTTTATAGAATGCTTCATGTGCTTCACTTATATCATTTGAAGTTTGGATTGCCTGTTTGTCTACACATAGAAAACCACCATTTGTAGAATGCTCTTTTGCTTCACTTATATTTTTTAGAGCATGGGCATATCTTTTGTAGAAAGAATTAAACTCTCATTCTTCCCTTATATCTATTTAGAGAGTTAAGAGGAGTTGGTCATTCACATGGTTAGTCATAAAATCCTACATAAAACTTGTAGATCACTAAATATGGTATGTTTGATTCCTTGCAATAGTTTTGCGATATAAAGATGGTGATATTAGAGTCATACTAGTGAGTAATTGTGGATTGGTAGAAATATTTGTATTAAAGTTTGTGATTCCCATAGCATGCATGTATGGTGAACCGTTACGTGAAGAAGTCAGAGCATGGTTTATTTATTGATTGTCATCCTTTTTGTGGAGGCCGGGATCGTGCGATGGTTAATTCCTACCAACCCTTCCCCTAGGAGCATGCGTGTAGTACCTTGTTTCGATGACTAATAAATTTTTGCAATAAGTATGTGAGTTCTTTATGACTAATGGCGAGTCCATGGATTATACGCATCTCACCCTTCCACATTTGTTAGCCTCTCTAGTACCGCGCAACTCTCCCCGGTGCATTAAACCCACCTTCCTCAAAGAATCCACCATACCTACCTATTATGGCATTTCCATAGCCATTCTGAGATATATTGCCATGCAACTTCCACCGTTTCGTTTCTTATGACACGCACCATCATTGCATATTGCTTTGCATGATCGTAAGATAGCTAGCATGTTGATTCATGGCTTGTCCGTTTTTATGGCATTGCTACGCTAGATCATTGCACATACCGGTACACTGCCGGATGCATTCATATAGAGTCATCTTTTGTTCTAGTATCAAGATGTAATTCTCGAGTTGTAAGTAAATAAAAGTGTGATGATCATCATTATTAGAGCATTGTCCCATGTGAGGAAAGGATGATGGAAGCTATGATTCCCTCACAAGTCGGGATGAGTCTCCGGACTTTATGAAAAATAAAAGAGGCCAAAGAATCCCATATAAAAAAAGAGGCCAAAGAAGCCCACCAAAAAAGGAGAAAATAAAAAAACAAAAAAAACAAAAAATGAGAGAAAAGAGAGAAGGGGCAATGCTACTATTCCCTTTTCCACACTTGTGCTTCAAAGTAGCACCATGATCTTCATGATAGAGAGTCTCCTATATTGTCACTTTAATACACTAGTGGGATTTTTTCATTATAGAACTTGGCTTGTATATTCCAATGATGGGCTTCCTCAAATTGCCCTAGGTCTTCGTGAGCAAGCGAGTTGGATGCACACCCACTCAGTTTATTTTTGAGCTTTCATACACTTATAGCTCTAGTGTATCCGTTGCATGGAATACCCTACTCACCCGCATTGATATCTATTGATGGGCATCTCCATAGCCCGTTGATACGCCTAGTTGATGTGAGACTATCTCCTTCTTTTTGTCTTCTCCACAACCTCCACCATATTCTATTCCACGTATAGTGCTATACCCATGGCTCACGCTCATGTATTGCATGAAAGTTGAAAAAGTTTGAGAGTACTAAAGTATGAAACAATTGCTTGGCTAAAACCGGGTTGTGCATGATTTAATACTGTGCATGATTTGATAATTCGTGTGATGAAGATGGAGCATCGCCAGACTATATGATTTTGTAGGGATAACTTTATTTTAGCCATGATATTTTGAGAAGACATGATTGCAGTATGCTTGAAGTATTATTGTCTTAATGTCAAATGATAGACTATTGCTTTGAATCACTCGTGTCTTAATATTCATGCCATGATTAGATTATATGATCAAGATTATGCTAGGTAGCATTCCACATCAAAAATTATCTTCTTTATCATTTGCCTACTCGAGGACGAGCAGGAATTAAGCTTGGGGATGTTGATATGTCTCCGTCGTATCTATAATGTTTGATTGTTTCATGCCAATATTCTACAACTTTCATATACTTTTGGCATTTTATACTGTTTTTGGGACTAACATATTGATTAAGTGCCCAGTGCCAGTTCTTGTTTGTTGCATTTTTTTGTTTTGCAGAAAATTCGTATCAAACGAAGTCCAAAAGTATGTTAGCTTATGCCTCTCCCTCATATAAAATTGCAATAATGATTACCGGTCTAGTTACCGATTGCCTAGAGACAAATATCCTTCTTGTGGCAAAAAGATCTCTACTAAGACCAACTTAGTTGTTTCTTTATCTACGCAACCCCTAGTTTTTATTTACGTGTTCTCTTATTTTCATGCGAACCTATCCTATGACACCTACAAAGTACTTATAGTTTCATACTTGTTCTACTAAAGCGAACGTTAAGCATGCGTAGAGTTGTATCGGTGGTCGACAGAACTTGAGGGAATATTTGTTCTACACTCTTACTTAGCGAGAAGGCTACAATTGGTCCCCTATACTTGTGGGTTATCTATGATTATTATTATAATAGCAAATAAAACTTTATAAAATAGTTCATCACAAAATATAATTTTTATCGTAAAGGCTTCTCATGAACAAGTAGCAATTCATCACAACATTGAAGTATGAAGCATATAAGCTATTGAAAACAATCAAACTATGTTTTTAGTAAACTTTGCAACACAATTCATCATACTTTCAGGAAGGGTCACATATCGGAGCTTCTAAGCAACTCTACATACTCAACCATCATTTAGTCTTCAAGATTGCTAAACTAACCACATTCATATGAGCAAAAGGTTTCAACCAGACACATAGAAATATAGGGGCTTATAGTGTTTCCTCCCAAAGTATTCACCTCAAGGGTGATGTCAACAATAATAACTCATGGCCATCTACATTCAACTGGATATATATGTCTAGATCTTTCCACACCACATGATGCTTGCCGAAGGGAAGATAAAGGAAGTAGGGGAAAACACTTTGACTCTTGCACAAAAGTAAATACATAAAGGTAAAAGGTATGCCCTTTGTAGAGGGAAGATGTTGTCATGCGCTTTTTGGTTGTATGCTAAATCTCTTAGTGCAAGGGAACATTACGTTATATTACCCCTTGTGATGGCAACCTTTATTATGCAGTCCATCGCCTTTATTATTGCGATCACAAGTTTGTACAACGCTTAATTTCCCTTATATTAAATGATCGACCATGTTTAGAAGCAATTTTTATAGCTTTGTGCACTGATGACAACTTACTTGAAGGATCTTACTCAATCCATAGGTAGGTATGGGGGACTCTTGAAACATGGATTTGGGTTTAAGGTTTTGGATGCACAAGTAGTATCTCTACTTAGTGCGGAATTTTGGGCTAGCAATGGTATTTGGCAAGCACCACATGTTAGAGGATCTATAACAACTTAACTTCTATGTGAATGTGAACAAGCATAAATCATTACGTTGTCTTCCTTGTCCAATGTCAATAGTTTTGGCATATTATAATTAATGGGGGCTCATAGTCATAAAAGGTGTCAAGGATAGTGTCTTTGCATGTAAATCTTCTCTTCCCTTATTAATTCCTTCATGTGTTGCATCACGGACCAATGCTATGTTGGTCAACCTTCAACAAATTTTACCACTTACACTTTTCCTTATGTGATGTCACTACTTACTACAAGATTGGCATATGATCTTTTTCATTATTTTCCTTATCCTGATTGCAACAAGAAAGTAAAGAAGCAATATTCAAACTAAGCTCTATTATGTAACTCTCACTCGATTACATAGATAAATGGATAGATCACGAAACTAGCACTCAAAAGAAAAGGATTGAACTAAACTTTTATTTGACTAAATTTCAAAATAGCTAAAGATCAAGCTAAGATGGAAAAAGATAATAAGAGTGATGGTGATATTATACCGGGGCACCTCCCCCAAGCTTGGCACAAGCCAAGGAGAGTGCCCATACCCGTGTACTCAAGTCTCCTTCTTTGGTGGTGAAGATGGAGGTGGTGGTGATGTATTTTTCTTCTCCAACTTGCGTCTGAGACAGAAATTATCCTCCCTCACACCCTCATTCTCCAACTCCAGCTTTAATATCTTTTCACATAATGCCGTTTTTCTCTCCTACAGAAAACAGGAAGGGATAAATTGAAACTTAGGTTTGTACTTGTTGGTGAGGCTAGAATTCTTGAATTTCATGTGCATATCTTCGGGTTGAGGCAGTTGTCGATGCACTAGTAATGGGGTACCTAGTGCCCACGACTTGTGCACACGCGTTGAGAGCTTAGGCCCTCAAGACAAAGACTCCGGCGGACGCGGTCCACAATGGGCATCGGCGCCGGCAAGACCTACACCAACAGCCCAAGATGTGCCAAGAACCCCTGGCACCTGCCGGGGGCGAAGGCACAATCATCCTCACCAAGACCCGGTAAGGCGCCTACCCGGCAAGTGTGAGCTAACCTGCCACATCTCCACCTCATCACTACACTAGTCACTTGTCGAAGAGGTATTGAGATCCTAGATGGCTAGGTGGCTCTCGCTGGCTACGTTGCAGCGCGCTGGAAGACATGTTACAAGCTGTTGACACTCGTCCACACGCGTGTTAAGACCCCAAGCCATGGCCAGCTCATAGGTGGCAGAAGCCTGCTGGAAACACACCCCCGCTCGCCACCTAAGGCCGCATTTATGGCGCTCTGTCTTTAGTGCTAGAGTTAGGTATGATAGCACCATTAGATATCTGATCATGTCAGTTGCCACTGTGGGCGCCCCTTGAGCTATAAAAGGAGGCTCGAGGAAATTTAGCAAAGGATTCAGATATTTGGATATTCAAACACTTGGAGATTCGACACTTGGTAGATTAGGTCCCCAAGGTATTAGAGCGAGGTGTAGGTGTACGTACATGCCAGCTCACCCCAGCAACCCTTGTCGGGGTATAGCTCCGTGCAAACTTCGTCTTCCCCAATCATTCCACCAAAGCAGGAGTAGGGTTTTACGTTTCACAGTGGCCGGTCCTGGGTAAAAAACCAGAGTCTCATCATCTTGTTGCCTCATACTCTCTGCTCTTTGTGCCATACGACCTCCCCGCCAAACCACAAAGGGGACAAAAGGTCCCATAGGTGATCGTGTGCATACCTGCACTGACATCTTTGGCACGCCAGGTAGGGGATTTCGTTCGCACAAACCTGAGTATACGGGCAGCGTGTTGACCTTCATCGCTTTTTCCTTTTCATCATGGCTCCCAAGAAGAAGACTGGTGCACACGCCCATCCTTCTACTTCGAAGGCTGCAATGCTTTCAGCTGCGGATGCAGCTGGCGCCGCGGCGGCATCAGGCGACACAGGCACTGTGGGCGACGTGGTTGGCTTAGGAGGCTCCACCGTCGTGTCCCCCATGGTTGAAACCGGAACGAGGGGCGCCGAAGGTGAGAAGTAGCAACGTCCTAGCGAGTTTGGCCCTGGTGCCGCGGGTGAAAGGGACACCCAGGCCCCATGCATCCGCCACATTAGTGACCACGCTCGCAACAGCGGCACCCAATCCGAGGAAAACCATGACCCACCAGCTGCACCTATCACATGCTCGGCTGCTGGGCACGTGCCTCGTCCAGAACATGATGGATTGCTGAGTGGAGCCAAGGATCTACGAGACCAGCCTCCCCACGTTAGGCCACCACGGCAACCAGCACACGGCGAAAAGGGAGCGACAAGGCTCCTCCTGGTTCCACGAGGAGTCGAGCAATGTCGCTGTCCGCCTCTCTGCCTATGCCGGACATGGCCGCAGAGGCAGTGTCGCGGATTCAGCTATTGTTGAACTTCCCACCGACGGCTGACAAGATGGACGAGTGGAGAGCCACAATCTAAAGTCTGATTGGCTTCGCCGAAGCCAACAAATCACAGCAAGGAGTGTCGTCCTATCACCCATGGACGACAATGGCGACCCGAACAGATGGTCATGTTGAGTGGGCCACACCGACGGTGCAGGCCCCTCCTCGACAGCAATCTCAAGGGGAGCCGCAACAAGCTCCATGGACTAACGGGCCCGACGAGGCATGTATGGCCTCGACCGGCCCGCACGACCAACGAGACCAGCAGCGTGTCCTAGAAGACCAGCGGAATGAGGATGTGCATACCGCCATCAAAGGACACTAGGAAGCACACTGTCAATCCGACAAGCGCAATGGTGTAAACGCCGGCGACCCTATGCCCAGTGCTGGCAGAAAGCTACCTTACGAGGTCGGGTGTACCGCGTTCACTCGCGAGCCGCGATAGGTCCACTAGCCGTCGAGCCGGGCTTTCAAGCCCGAACTGATGGAAAAATATGACGGAAAGTTCAACCCAATAGATTTCTTGGTCATCTACAAAATTGTCGTCCAAGCCATTGGAAGAAGGGATGACAAGGTGCTCGTCAACTATTTCCCTTTGGTGCTCAAGCCAAATGTGAGATTGTGGTTGCTGCACCTCCCGGAGAATTCCATTGCATCATGGGGTGACCTGTGCAAAGAGTTTGTTGGCGCCTTCGTGGGTGGCCACCACCAGCCACGACAGCCCAACAACTTGCATGTCCTCCCATAGAAGGAGGCCGAAACCCTATGAAAATACATCCAGAGGTTCAACAGAGTGCATCGCAACATTCCAGAGATACACCCCGCAGTCGTGATTGCCGCGTTCCACTTAGACATGCGCAGCAGGAGGATGCGGGCCAAGATGAATGTCAAACTCCCCAAGACCGTCAACGATCTGTATACGTTGGAAGAGAAGTGTGCACGAGTTGAAGAAGGAAGGTGAATACCCGGAGAGGAGGCGGGCATCGAAGTCGACTCCGATGGCGACGATGATGCCCCTTGGTCGAAAGGGAGGAACCGGAAGCGCAAGGGCAAGGCAGTGTTGGCTGTCGAAGGCTGTGGCAGTCTCAGTGCCGGCAAGAAGGCGAAAGTCGAGGCCCCGGGCAAGGGAGATGCTTCATGTGCAGATTGCTGGGAGGCGGCGGCAGCAGAGAAATCCGGAAAGTCTGACTGGCCATACTACAGTATCCACCACACCAAGGTCCATGATCTCCAAGAATGCCGCCAAGTCGAGGAATTTGCTGAGAAGCAGAAGGCAGAATACGAGAAGCGCAACAAGGAGAAGGGCCAAGAAACGCTGCCGAGAAGGGATGCGGTGGCAGAGCAGGCCACCGCGGCAAGGCCTCGCAGCAAAAGGAAAAGCCTGCCAGAGGCCGCGAGAGAAAAGAAGACGACGACACAAGTGATGACGAAGATGATGGAGAGGATTCCAGCGACAGGGAGTTCCAGAAGGCAACTGATGCCATGTGTGTTGACGGGGGTGCATCCTTGAACTCCTCTTGTCGCCAGCTCAAGCACTGGGTACGAAGTTAACGCCATGGAGCTAGCGACAGGGTCTCAAAGACCACTCGAATGGTCCCGCACTCTTATCATCTTTGACGAAGAGGATCACCATGAGCATGTAACTGTGGTCGGGTATCTGCCATTGTTGGTTTCTCCAATAGTCCACAACATCAAGGTCACTAAGATGTTAGTTGACGGCGGGGCAGGGATGAACCTGATTTCTCATGACGTGGTCAAGAGGTTGCAGATCCCTGACAGCGATCTCAAGCCGATGGGTTCATTCCAAGGGATTAACCCCGGCAGAGGCCAGCCAAAGGGAAAGATAACTTGCCGATTACATTCGGTGGAGAGCTCAACTACTGGTCCGAAAATGTCGTATTCGATGTGGTCAAGCTCTCCCTGCGATACAACGGAATTCTTGGTCGCCCGGCCTTGGAAAAATTCATGGCAGCATCCCACTATGCTTACATTGTTCAGAAGATGCCAGGCCCCATGGGAGTGATCTCCATCCCGTCCAATAAAAAGATGTCATCATTTGCGTAGATGAAATGTATCAAGATGCGGTAGCAGCTGAAGCCGCAGGAGGACCCGCTCGTTCCAGAAGCTAGAAAAGGGAAGAAGTCTAACATGAACACAAACAAGGACTTCGGGAAGCGCGCCTCCGCGGAGTGTGCTGCATCCATCGATGACCTTCCACAGAGTTCCACTAGCAGGAAGTCCAAGTCCTCCTACCTTGTGAAGAAGAAGGTCCCAACAAGGGAGGATGGCTCTGATGGTACATTCACCATCAGCGCCACCCTTAATGACAAATAGGAAAGCGCGCTCGTTGCCTTTTTGCGGGCAAATGTCGATGTGTTTTCCTGTAAACCTTCTAACATCCCCGGTGTTCCCAGAGAGGTAATTGAGAACCACCTTATTGTTTGCCCTCATGCCAGACCTGTCAAGAATAATGTTAGAAAACATGCCTTGGAGAGGCAACAATTTATCACCGAAGAAATCAAGAAGCTGGAAGCAGCTGGTTTGGTTCGAGGAGTACTACATCCAACGTGGTTAGCCAACCCGGTAGTGGTACGCAAGGCTAATGGGAGACGAAGGATTTGTATTGATTTCATAGTCTTAAACAAGGCATGCCCCAAGCACCCATTTCCCTTGCCACGCATTGATGAGATAGTTGATGCCACTTCCGGGTGCGATCGGCTTTCCTTCCTAGACACATATTCCGGATACCATCAGATATTCATAGCCAAAGAGGATGAGGAAAAGACCGCGTTCATAAATCCATGCGGCACGTACTACTTCTTATGAATGCCCTTCGGGTTAAAGAGCCCTGGTTCTACCTTTGCCAGGGCTGTGCAAATTGGATTTGGACCCCATCTGCACAGGAATGTGGAAGCTTACATGGACGACATAGTGGTCAAGACCAGAGATGAAGCTACCCTTGTGCAAGACCTAGTAGTGACCTTTGGGAACCTGCGCAAGATCAACCTAAAGCCAACCCTGAGAAGTGTGTGTTTGGTGTCCCGTCCAAAGTGTCACGAACAACCCTAGAGAGCGTACTAAAATAACACCAAGATACACATCAAACAAAACCCTAATGTGACCCATATACTCCAATGTCACCACAAGTACCCATGGGCTTGATTATAGGATATGCATCACACAATTTCAGATCCATCATGTTCAATCCAACACAAAGAACTTCAAAGAGTGCCCCAAAGTTTCTACCACAGAGTCAAGACGACAATATGTGCCAACCCCTATGCATAGATTCCCAAGGTCACGGAACCCGCAAGTTGACCACCAAAACATACATCAAGTGGATCAATAGAACACCAAATTTTCACCATAGATATCCCATCACAAGACATACATCAAGTGTTCTCAAATCCTTAAAGACTCGATCCGATAAGAAAACTTGAAAGGGAAAACTCAATTCATCACAAGAAGATAGAGAGGGGAAAACTTCATATGATTCATCTATATTAATAAAGCTTGCGATACATCAAGATGGTGTCATCTCAAGAACACGAGAGACAGAGAGATCAAACACATAGATACGTGTACATACCCTCTGCCCCGAGGGTGAACTACTCCCTCCTCGTCATGGAGACTGCCGGGATGATGAAGATGGCCTCCGATGATGGTTTCCCCCTCCGGCAGGGTGCGGGAACAGGCTCCTGATTGGTTTTTCATGACTCTGGAGGCTTGCGGCGGCGTAAAAGACTCGTATGCATTGGATCGGTGATGGATGCTTATGTCGGATGTTATTCATCATGCAATAATTATAACACAGAGAGATATGTAACTAGCTCCAGTTCGTCAATGTAATGTAGGCATGTATTCCGTATGTAGTCATACGTGCTTAGGGAAAAGAACTTGCATGAAATCTATAGTCCATCCCTCCCGTGGCAGCGGGGTCCTAATAGAAACTACGGGATATTAAGGTTCTCCTTTTAATAAAGAACCGGACCAACGCACTAACACTTGGTGAATACATGAACTCCTCATACTATGTTCATCTCCGGGAGTGGTTCCGGCTATTGTCACTCCGGGGTTGCCGGGTCATAACACATAGTAGGTGACTACAACTTGCAAGATAGGACCAATAACACACATATATTGGTGACAACATAATAGGTTCATATCTGAAATCATGGCACTCGGGCCCTAGTGACAAGCATTAAGCATGGAAAAGTAGTAGCAACATCAATCTCAGAACATAGTGGATACTAGGGATCAATCCCCGCCAAAACTAACTCGATTACATGATAGATCTCATCCAACCCATCACTGTCCAGCAAGCCTACGATGAGATTACTCACTTACGGTGAAGAGTATCATGGAATTGGCGATGGAGGAAGGTTGCTGATGACGATGGCGACGATCTCCCCTCTCCGGAGCCCAGAACGGACTCCAGATCTGCCCTCCAGAAGAAGAACAGGAGGTGGCTGCACCTCCGTATCGTGAAACGCGATGAACTCTTCTCCTTGATATTTTTTCGGACGAAAGGACTAAATAGAGCTGAGATTGGAGGTGGTGGAGCTTCGTGGACCCCACAAGTCTGCCAGGCGCGAGCAGGGGGCCCGCGCCTGGTGGGCTTGTGGGCTCTCAGCTCCACCCCTCCGGTTGATTATTGCGCCCGTATTTTTTATATATTCCACAAAAAATCCCCGTAAATTTCCAGGTCATTCCGAGAACTTTTATTTCTGCGCAAAAACAACACCAAGGCAATTCTGCTGAAAACAACGTTAGTCCGGGTTAGTTCCATTCAAATCATGCAAATTAGAGTCCAAAACAAGGGCAAAAGTGTTTGGAAAAGTAGATACGACGGAGACATATCAGTATTATGCTCAGTGAAGGCAATATTGAGTGTACTAGTGTGGGGGTCTTTAGCCATTCTTTGCAAATAAGTGATGACGTCGGAGAGACTACAATTGTCAAAATCAAGGTTACTACCATTAATTAAAGTGGTAGTAATGTCATGTAAGCTCATTCTTTTAGTAGTCCCTAAATTCATAGGACCTTCTTGTCCTATAGTTGAGGTATTAGCATCACCATTAATAGGTCCATTAGGACTAGGAGTGCGATGGGTGCTAAAAGTTTTGAGATCCTCAACAACTTGTATAGTAGCAATGGTAGTGTGTGTAGGAAGGCTCTTAATTCTCTCTTCCTTTTCTTTTTCTCTAGCCCATCTCTCTTTAAGTTTGTCTACCATTATTATGTTCTCATTAGTTTGGACTTGGATAGCATTCATGGGTGTGGTGTTCCTTTCCTCAAGTGGGGAAGCTCTAATTTTCAGCATCTCTACATCATGATCTATGTTGTCCACCTTCAAAGAGAGACTATCTAATTCCTTTGAGAGGTGATAAAATCTTTAAGCATGCTCTCTAATTCAGAAGTGGAGTTTTTGGTGCTAGGATAATTGTTGTTGTTCCCATAGTTGTTGGATTGGAACGGTCTAGGATTGCTACCAAAATTACTCCTATAAGCATTGTTATTGAAGTTGTTCCCAGAAATAAAATTAACATCCACTTGCTCTCTTTCTTGAGCAACCAAAGAATTTAAAGGAACATTATGAGGATCAATAGGAGCTTGCTTAGTAAGTAGAGTCATGATCATGTCAACCTTATTAGTAATGGAGGAGATCTCCTCAACAGAGTCTACCTTCCTACCTGTTGGATCTCTCAGTGTGCCATTGAGAATAATTTGTCATCATATCATCCAATAGCTTTGTGGCAGCACCAAGTGTAGTTGACATAAAGCTTCCTCCCACGGCCGAGTCTAACATATTCCGCGAGGTAAAGTTCAATCCTGCATAAAAAGTTTGGATAACCATCCAAGTAGTCAAACCATGAGTAGGGCAATTCTTAACAAGAGATTTCATACGTTCCCAAGCTTGAGCAACATGTTCATTATCCAATTGTCTAAAATTCATAATGTTACTCCTCAACTGGATAATCTTAGCAGGCGGGTAATACTTCCCAATAAAAGCATCTTTGCACTTATCCCAAGAATCTATGATATTCGTAGACAAAGATTGAAGCCACACTTTAGCTCCTCCTCTCAAGGAGAAAGGAAAAAAGCTTATGTTTAGCAATATCACCATCTACTTATTTATATTTTTGCATATCATAGAGCTCAAAAGAATTGTTCAAGTGCAAAGCAGCATCATCTCCAGCACCGGAGAATTGTTCTTTCATAACTAGGTTCAATAAAGCAGGTTTAATCTCATAGGACATGGCCTCAGTGGCAGGAGCAGCAATAGGAGTGCAGATAAAGTCATTGTTGTTGTGACTAGTGAAGTCACACAACTTGGTGTTCTCAGTGGAACCCATAGCAGCGGCAACAAGCAAGAACAAGACAACTAATTTTTTTGTGGTTTTTGGTATAAGACTCTAAAGCAAAAACTAAGAAACAAACTAACAAGACTAAAAAGCAAAGGTAAAAGATAGTGTGCAACTCCCCTATCTTGAAGACTCGAGTCCTCGGCAACGGCGCTAGAAATTCGTTTGATGACGAGTTGATGGATATAGTTCTCGCCCCTCATTGGATACCCCAAGTGGAAGGTGGAGATGTAGTGAGCAGCAAATTTCCCTCACACAGAGACTTTAAGGTTTATCGAACCAGTAGGACTCCTAGGATCAACAAGTAGGTGTCTTCCACCCTGGCGCTAGCAGAAGACGTGGACAGAGTACAGAGAGGTTGTCAATCTCTCCAACCTTATAGTTTGCAAAGGATCAAAACACAAGCGGGAAGGTAATAGTGATTGCAACGGAAAAGTAAATGAAAGCGGTAAATAATGGAGGTGTAAACAATGATGGTGATATGGACCGGAGTCACATGATGTTCACTAGTGATGTCTCTCTCCCAAAAGACGATAAGAACTATGCTAGGGTAAACAAATCACAGTTGGGCAATTGAGAGAATTATGATCGCACCACAATGCTAATTATGCTCCTTGATAGTTACAGGTTCAATAGTAATGGGCAGTACGCCAAGACAAGTAGATTGTTTATTCATCCGCATCTACTTACTAATCATCCACCTTGAGATATCTATTCAGAACATTTCTTCGGTACTAAGTTGCGAGCCCCACCCAAAGTGTAAACTTAAAGCAACGGACAACTACATTAACGAACTATGCGTAAGGTAAACAATCCTTGCAACCATAGTCACAAGCACCGTAGTTTTCTTCCTGGTGGCAACAAGCACGTCCCCTAGTCTCAAGTTTCTGTCACTCAGGCTAGACATCGAGGGGCCCGAACCCACAATCATGCATAACGCTCCCTCTTGGAGTTACGATCTACTACTTGGCCAAAGCAATAAAAAACAACGGAGAACATGCATGAATCACTAAAGAACATAATATAAAAGAATAATCAAATATATAACTCATAACAATCTGAACATAATCTCATAATCCATCGGATCCCAACAAACTGAGCATAGCAATAGCAAGAGGATTAGATAGATGCCTTGATCATGTAGGGCAACTCACAAGGACTAACCATTGAAGCACAAGATTGGAGAGAAGACATCACATAGCTACTGGTCATGGACTCATGCTCCAAGGAGGACTACTCACGGCATTTCCGGGAAGCGTCCATGGCGGTGGAGAAGCTCTCGGAGGTCAATCCTCCCTCCGGCAGGGTGCCGGGAAGAGGTCTCCTAACGCTCTTGATCTTGGAAGCGCTGTGGCTGCGGAACGATGGAGAAATTCACAATTCCAGAAAGTCTGCGTAGGTTTCCTATCGGGACTCTAAATATAGGCCAAAGGAGGCCACCGGAGGAGGTGGGACCCACCCAGGCGACCTCCTGGCACGACCTAGGGCCTGGCCGCGCCAACAGGCCGCGTGGGAGGCCCTGCCCCCCTCTAGCCCTACTTCGGTGATTCGGAAGCTTCTGCTTCTGTAACGACTAAGATGCAGTCCTTTCCGATTTGGGGAACGAGGCTCCGAATTGGAAAGAAGCGCATCTACGCGTTTCGCAAGCACGGTAACATAGCACATACATAATAATAGAAGAATGACAATAAGGGATTCAACTGCCATCTCTTAAATATATCAGAGTTACATCACGCATCCAAACAAGGTAGTTCCGCTACAGACTACAAAACATGAGAAATGACTATGCTACCCTACATGCTTGCCCATGATCACGACCACACCTTAGTCGTCTGGATAGTTCACATACAGGCGGTCGTTCTCCTCATCGTACTGCCACGCCAGCTGCATGCCGTCGGGATCACCTGCCTCGGGGGTACCCGAACCTGTTGGTGTTGTGAAGGAATCTGTGAGCCACAGGGACTAAGCAATCTATGAGCTCGGTGCCAGAACTAGTCAAGTTATTAGGTGAGGAAGGTGGAGTATTTAGGTTGCAGCATCCTAAGCTTATATGGTGGCCAACTTACGTAAAACATGTATTGAAGGTGGTCTATAATAGCGATCAATTATATATGATCACTAAGTGATCCTGAACACCTACTTACGTCAATCATAAACCCACCGTGTTCTCGATCGAAGAGAGATCTTCGAAGGGGATAGTCACGGTTACGCACACAGTTGGCAATTTTATTAGCTTATCTTTAAGTTGTCTATTACCGGATGTTAACAAATATTCCAAGTTGCCACATAACCGCGGGCACAGCTTTCTAAAAGATTAAACCTTGCAGTGGTGCTCCAACTAGTCCATCACAAACGTACACGGGCCGCAAAGTAATCCTCTAACACGAATCTCGTGATCTCGTCGGATTCCTTAGAGGAAAACCTAAACTCTAGGGAGAACCAAAGCTTCATCGAGATTCCCATACGCAAGATATATCGCTAAGGTAAGACAAGACTAGCAGGACCTCCCGTCGTGTCGACGACCCTGATAAGAGCCGCGTATCTCAGACTCGGGACACGACTGATGAGCTAGACGTCGGGATGGCTAAACTTCTGGGTGACCAGTGGGGCCCCGGACATCGCTCACGTGGGACCAACACTCATGAGGAGCACTGGCCTGGGTTGTTGATTAAATTCCTCGGGCCAGCTATTCCCTATGCAGATTATTATCAAGTGATTAGCAGATTAAAACCAATGATTGGTCCCCATAACAACCCCAAACGTGTTAGGAGCGATCATTGTGGAATCAAACACCGGTAGTCGGTAACTATGGCGGCAATAATGGAACAAAACACCCGGCAAAAGGCTAGGCCTTCCGTTATTTACCAAGTATATAGGTGCATTAATTAAATAACAGATTTAGCATAATGATATCAAACTCATGTTATAACATGAGACAATTGCACGTGCAACTAGCAACGCTAACATTAGTAGCTGAGCAAAGCCTACTTAGCAATTCAAGATTTGCTAGGAAGGGATAAGTGTTTGGGTTTCATGGCAATTCAGGTGGCAATTATTTCAGTGGTAGGCAGCGAGCATATGACAAGGAAACGTAATCTAGCATAACAAGTCTAGATATGGAATCAATGTCGGATCATCTTGCATGTGATATCCTCAGCTTGGAACTGCTCTTGTTCGTCATGCACGTACTCTCCCGAATCCACGTACTCGTTCTCCGATCCCGGTGCAACCCAACATAAAAATAACATCCAATGGACAACAGCACCTCAAGATGCGACAAGCACATGATGCATGAGATGAATATGAACATGCATCTCTATTCTACTCACTAGCACAAGCATGAGAAGTAAATGCAAGTTCCTGGACAGAACTGCACCCTAAGATATCTTGACATGCATGAGAATTATATGATCAGATGTGTCACGTGAAAACGATGCAAAACCATATAAAGAACATTACAAACGGAGCTACGGATCAACGGGAAACAACGAAACAAGAAATGAAGTGCTACGTGTCAAATACATCACAACACACTCCAATGGCATAAATCTGGTATCTCCAGGTTGCCAAGACATAAAACAAACCAACATGGATGGGGTGGTGCAAAGAATAACATCACACCATCATCTATGCACTCACAACCATCAAAACACCAAAACTACACAATCTGCCATAAACAGCATCATATCACTTTGAGAGCTACATGCAAAGCACCTACAGCCACCCAAATATGCCAAATAAGATATGTGGCAGAAGCTATCCAAGAGTACCACAAGCACAAGCAAAAAGACAATGCAAAGGAGTTTCACACAGAAAGTTACACAACTGCTAACTTGGCCAAAAATATCAGTTTTCAGGGACTTAGTGAAAATTCCAGATTCTCACTAGTTGTTTATACTCTGAAGCATTTTGACAGCACCCAAAACAATATATATAGGGCTCCAAATGGAATGAAAATTTAGATAGAGCTAGACAAGTACAAAATCTACAACTTTCCAGTTGATAGCTAAGGCTGAATCACAACGCATGGACCTGCACAAGCTCAACAATAGAAGTAGAAAATATAAACAGATTCTCAGACTTAGTGAAAATCTCAGATTTTCACTAATCTGGAATTTCAGCCACATGCCTACTTTGGTTGGGCACAACTTGCACATATGAGTTCCTACACAAGAAACAAAACTAACATGCCATAGAGGGTGTCACCCCCTAATGCCACAACCAGGAATCACCTCTTGAGCTCACTACATCTCATGGAACCAAGCTCCAAACATAGAACAAATCTGAAATATGTCATCTCCAGAAAGTGTTCCAAAGGCAAATCTGACTTCACCAATGGAATCCGGGGATGTTTCTACCCCAAAAGCATATATAATAACTATGTACTTGCATAGAACAAATGGGCACAAACTAGAAAGGAAAACCTACATGGAATCATATGTAGTGAATAGTGCATCATCACATGTGCTATTCACTAGAACAACACCTACATAAGCATATGCACACCCTTAAGACAACATTGGTGCACATGAGGGGTAGACCTCATGCTCATGTGCCTTAGCACACCACCACACACCACTCACATCAAGCACATCCATAAAATCACGTACACTAGCTAAACAGATGTCACTACTAACTTAACTCACATAAGCACTTCTACCCTACACATATAAACATGCACAAAGAGCTTATCAAGGCCAACATAACTTGGGCATGTGTGTGACACACACACACATGCACACACACACACAAGGTATGTGGGGAGGGGGGAAACCCATCCACACACATACACACACTTGCACAAGAAAGGGCACAAGCACATCACCTCCATATCTTACCACAATCTCGCATACACACACTTGCATGAACATGCTAGTGCACACCCTCAATCTAGAACGCAACTCACTTACCTCTAACTCACATGGCACTAGAATCACAAGATCTATCTCAACAGTACACCACATATACAATATCTCTATCATGCCCTTCTACCATGCTAGCAACCTATGCCAAGAACACCTAATGTAGGAGCAAGAAAAATAAATAGTACCGTGGCTGTAACCTACCACAACAAGGGTGCAAGTACGAAATGCAAAACAGGATAAAGGCAACAAAAAAATAGAAAAGGTCTGGGGGGAATCAAACCCCAGACCTCCTGCTACACACCCACACCACAACACCACTACGCTACTGCACCTTTGCTTGACAGAGAAGGGAAGTATAGCCAGGTAACTACTCTGCTGCTGCTATGGCACTATCGAAATAAAATCAAAAAAATGGGGGTTGCTCTCTCTGGGACTCGAACCCAGCACCTGCAACTAGCACACTCATCGGGATCTTGATAGAACAGGGAGCTACAACAAGGTATACTAACGCCACTCTATACTCTGCTCTGCAGCTGCGAGCTGACGACAGAGAGGTCGCCGGAGATGGATGCTACTCTACTGACGCTAACGCCACGCCGCAGGGAAGGGAGGGAAGAACACCTACTGCGAGGGACCCCTCTGCACTACTCTGCATCTATCGAGCCCTGGAACTACACAAGCACACACATCACAGAACACACACAGGTCAGGTTGGCCTCCTCTACGAACAGTGACATGCAAAGATCGCCGGACTGATCTACTGCCGGATCTAACTGAGGGAAGGGAGGAGGGAAGGATACTAGCTCACCTAGGGAAGGAGGAGGGGCGCCGATCGAAGGAGGAGGAAGGCTGGAGAGGAAGAAGACCTGAAGAAGCGTTGTCGAGCCGAAGTAGAGGTACAGGGAGGGAGATCGTCGGGAACACGATGATGGCGAGCTCCTGCCCGTCGACGAGGTCGCTCCGCGACCTCAGCAACGGCGGGAATGGAGCGCGAAGTGTTTCCTCGATCCCTTGGACATGGCGGTGGCGCCTGGCGACGACGGGGGCATGGGTAGACGTCGGTGACTACTTCTCTCCTCTCTGTGCTTTCGATCTGTAGAGCTTACCTGAGGGGAAGGAGAGAAGGAGGAAGATGGTGGCGGCGCTAGATGGGGACAGGACGAACCCTAAGTGATGGGCACGCACGCCGAGGTTATATGGGGGGCCTCGACGTCTGAGCCCTCACGGCGGCTCGCTCCCTCTCTCTGACGCCGGACGGAAAGCAGGCACGGGGAAGACGGCGTCAGGAAGGAGAAGAGGGACGCGCTGGGGTGGGCTGCAGCGCTAGGAGAGGAAAATGGGCCGCAAAGGGGGAGGAAGCCCACCTGTGGCGCAATATAGATAGGAATATATCCCTGGGGTTTTTTCCAATTACAGAAAAATAATAGAGAAGAAAAGAATGCACAAACAAATCTATAAATGCTAAAAATAAAACTAGCACACCCCTGGTCATGATAAATTATGACCTAATTGAATAAATTGCAAAATGAATATTTGGAGCAACTAAATATTTACAAAACAGAATTATTGGAGTCTGTTTTGTATCTATCTGCACCACTTGCACACCTATTCAAAATAGCAATATCACATCTCAAATTCACCACAAAAATAAGCTAACACATGGGCATTTTAGAAATACGATTGGAACAAGAGGAATTTGATCTTGAGATAAATAGGAGGGAGAGAGTTTTGAAGGCTATGTAAACCACAAGGTAACCTATTAGCAAATGCACCACTCCTCTTATCAACACATACCACCTCACAACACAACCCATATCAACACAACACCACAATGATCACAAAGCAATCAACACAAGGACATGAAATGATATGGCATGCATGCAAGCAAAGGAAGAGTAAACAAAGTGACATCACATGAAATCATATGCATAGGATAGCTCTCATATCAATGACAAGTTGGACCCACATAGGCAAGGTTCCAAAAAGGGGAAGATACACTCTTGCGGCATTACAAACTCTCCCACACTACAAAAAGATCTCGCCCCGAGATCTACGCCTGAAACAACTCCGGAAATTCAAAACGGAGGTGATCCTCGCGTTCCCAAGTAGCCTCTTTATTGGAATGGTGTGACCATTGCACTTTGTGAAATTTGACAGACTTGTTGCGGGTCTTGCGCTCAGTCGCCTCGAGAACCGCAACTGGATGCTCGTGATAAGATAGGTCAGGCTGAAGGTTGATGTCTTGAAGATGAACAGTGCGCTCGGGGGTCTTGAAGCACCTCCGGAGCTGAGAAACATGGAACACATCATGCACATCTGCAAAGTTTGGCGGGAGATCAAGATGGTACGCAAGGTCGCCTCTCTTGCCAACAACTCTGAACAGGCCCACGAAACGAGGCGCCAGCTTGCCTGTGATGTCAAAGCGTTGCATATCCTTCATAGGCGACACCTTGAGATAAACGAAGTCATCAAGCTCATAAGACATGTCATGATGTTTGCTATCATAATAGCTCTTCTCCCGAGACTGAGCTGCTCTGAGGTTGTCGCGAATGACCCGACACATCTCCTCAGCTTCTTCTATCAAGTCATTCCCAAGGATCTGACGCTCGCCGGTCTCGGATCAGTTGAGCGGGGTACGACACTTCCTGCTATAGAGAATTTCAAACGGAGCCTTGCCAGAACTAGCTTGATAACTGTTGTTATACGAGAACTCCGCAAAAGGCAGACAATCCTCCCACTTCATACCAAGAGAGATAACACAGGCTCTCAACATATCCTCAAGAACTTGATTAACTCGCTCCAGTTGACCACTAGTGTGAGGATGAAAAGTTGTGCTGAAGCAGATCTTTGTGCCCATCGCAGACTGAAAAGAGTCCCAGAACTTGGAGTGAAGATACTTCCACGATCCGAAGATATCATCATAGGCACGCTGTGCAAAGACACAATCCTAGAAGTGTACAACTCTGCAAGCTGAGCTACCAAAATGGATTCCTTGACTGGAAGAAAATGAGCCACTTTAGTCAACTTGTCGATGATGACGAAGATGGCATCATTACCCTTCTTGGACTTCGGAAACCCGGTGACGAAATCCATCTCAATGTGATCGAACTTCCACTCGGGAATGGGCAAAGGATGCAAAAGACCTGTTGGACGTTGATGCTCTGCTTTCACCCTTCGACATACATCACATTCATTTACGAACTCAGCAATCTCACGCTTCATACGAGTCCACCAGAAGGTCTGTTTCAAGTCCTGATACATCTTGGAGCTTCTAGGATGAATAGAGAGCAGAGAGTTATGAGCTTCTTCCATGATTACCTTTCTGAGAACACCTTTCGGAACGACAAGACGACCCTCAAAGAACAACGTGTCTCACGCATCAACACTGAAGCACTTATACTTGGGAAGACTCTTTGCCACGCCAATCTTGACTTTCTTCACCATTGCATCAAGAAGTTGTGCTGCTCGGACCTGATCTTCCAAGGTAGGAGAGTTGTGAAGGTTTGCAAGAAACCCCTAAGGTACTAAATGAAGGTTGAGCTTCTTGAAAGACTCACAAAGGCCAGGCTAGAGACGTTGCAGAATGAGACTGTTGCAGTACGCCTTCCTGCGCAAGGCATCTGCCACGACATTAGCTTTGCCTGGCGTGTACTCAACACTCAAATTAAAATCTTGTAGCATTTCCACCCAACGAGTCTGCCAAAGATTCAGGTTAGGCTGAGTGAAGATGTACTTGAGACTCTTGTGATTGGTGAACACTTCAACCTTACGTCCCAACAAGAGGTGTCTCCAAGTCATCAGAGCATGTACCACAACTGCTAGCTCAAGATCATGCATAGGATAATTCTTCTCTCCTGGCTTCAACTCCCTGGAGGTATAAGCAACCACTTTCTTATCTTGCATCAGAACTACACCAAGACCCTGGAGAGAAGCATCGCAGAACACATGGTAAGGCTTGGAATCATCCGGAGGAACCAAGACTGGAGTGGAGGTGAGCTTATCTTTGAGTGTGTCGAAGGCCAACTGACACTCTGGAGACCAAGCATACTTCACACCTTTCTGAAGAAGACTTGAGAGCGGCGTAGCATTTTTGGAGAAGTTCTCAACGAACCTTCTGCAATAACTTGCGAGCCCGAGAAAGCTTCGAAGCTGCTTCACATTCTGCAGAGGCTCCCATTCAACAATGGCCTGCACCTTCGACGGATCAACCTTGATGCCCTCGGTAGAGATAATGTGCCCAAGATAGACGACTTCTTTCAACCAGAACTCACACTTGGAAAACTTGGCATAAAATTTGTACTCCCTCAGCTTATCAAGCACCAATCTGAGATGTTCTTCATGTTCTTCCTCAGTTCCAAAAAAGACCAGAATGTCGTTGAGATAGAGCAAGACAAAGTCATTCTTGAACGGAGAGAATATGTAGTTCATCAATCGACAAAATGTCAGAGGAGCATTTGCCAGACCAAAATACATGACTGTATACTCATACGAGCTAAAACTAGTCCTGAAAGCAGTCTTCAGAATATCTTCTTCGCGAATGCGAATTTGATGATAGCCCATTCTGAGATCGAGCTTGGAGAAGATCTTAGCCCCTTTCAACTGTTCGAACAACTCAGTTATGTTCGGAAGTGGATATTTGTTCCTGATTGTCTTCTTGTTCAATGGACGGTGATCGACATACAGTCGGTGTGTGCCATCCTTCTTCTTGAAAAACAGAACTCCACAGCCCCACAGAGACGAGCTCGGTCTGATCAAACCCAAACGCTCCTGCTCCTCGAGTTGCGTCTTAAGTTCCTTCAACTCTTCTGGACCCAATTTGTACGGCCGTTTGCACACCAGCTCAGTACCTGGCTCAAGCTCAATCACAAATTCAACTTATCGGTGCGGAGGCATGCCTGACAGCTCTTCTGGAAACACATCTTCATATTCGCAGACCACTAGGACTTGCGAAATAGGATTAATCTCACCATTTTCATTCAAAGAGAACAAACGGATTGTATCATCGCGCGCCGCGAATATAATCACGTCCTCCGAAGGGTGGGTAAGCTTCACAATCAATCCAAGCCTTGTTCATGGCCAACCAGTCCATACCAAGGATCAAATCAATGTCAGACTTGCCCAAGACATACGAAGAAGCCAGAAAAGAATAACTGCCCATCTTGACAGAAACATCTGGAGCACGAGTATTATCATGCATGAACTTGCATGGAGAAACTACTAACAACGGACTAGGAAGCTCTTTAGCAGGAACATTATGCTTCGATGCAAATGGAATGGAGAGGAACGAATGCGAAGCACCATAATCAAACAACACTTTAGCAGGAATATCATTAACGAGGAGGTTACCCATGATCACATATGATGAGTTTTCTGCCTCGGCTGCATTCACCATGTTGACTCAAGCTGACTCGGGGTTGAACTTGACAAGAGCATTACTTGGAGGTTTGCCTGGAGGAGGAGGAAGCAGACGGAGCTGAGAAGTGCACTTGTTAGCATAATGACCTTTCTGCCCACACTTGTGACAAGTAACCTCCGGTGGCTGCCGGTACTGAGTCCGAGGAGGCCCTTGCTTCTGATGCTGGAATCTCTACTGAAAGACTGGGTTGGGTGGGTGGGAAGAACCATGGCCACCAGAATGCTTGAGCTGCTGCGAGTGCCGAGGAGGAGGAGGAGACACCCAAAACTTCTGTTTCTTCTGAACCACCTGAGTAGAGGAAGAACTGGAATCTCTCAAGCGCTTCCTAGAATTCTCCACCCTGAGCAAGGCTGCCTCTGCCCTGAGAGCTAAGTTGTAGAACTTGTCGAACTCCTCAGTATCGTGCAAATCAATAGCTAACTCCAAATCTTCTTTCAAGCCACCTCTGAACTGATAAATCTTGCTCTTCTGATCAGGGATATCCTGCAAGGCGTACCGGGCTAGCTCGTGGAACTCGACGTTGTACTTGCACACGGAGTTACCACCCTGCTTCAAGCGCCTGAACTTCTCACGCATCTCCTCCAAGAAGCTGGAAGGAATGTAGTGGGACCTGAAGTCACGGCAGAACTCATCCCAAGTGATCACTCTAGCACCTCAGGAATCCTTCGACTGTTGCCACCAGATAGATGCTTGCCCCTTCAGCTGGAATGTAGCAAACTTAACAAATTCCTCAGGATGAACATTGCTGCACTCAAAATGCTTGTTCATGTCGCGGATCCAATCCTCAGCATCAAATGGCTGGTCACAGGAAGTGAAAGTCTTCGGCTGATTCGACAGGAACTGACTCAGATTAGCAAACTGATTGCCACCATGCTGGAAATTGCCTTGCTGCTGATTAGCCCTCTCTTGCAACAACTGTAGCAGCATCTAAGTGTTTGCATTTGTAGCAGCCATCACCGCTTTCCAAGACTCTGCAGGAGGAGGCGGCGATGGAGGAGGAGGTGGTGGTGGCGGCACATCCTCACGCTCTGGGTTCTGACGAGTTGGTGGAGCCATCGTGAAGACGGACAACACATTAGCCCACAGAATAAATTGAAGATATAGCTGAATCAAAATGATAGGAATATATGAACAGGAATATAGCAATTGCACTCTTACAAAATAGTAAGAATGCTTCCTCAAAGTGACGGTCGACAAAAATTCTGATTAAGACCACTTGCAAACAAGTATGAGCTAGAACTGCTCAGAACAAACATATGATCGAGATTTCATCCGATATCTTCGTGGATAAGATCGCACGGGCTCGAATTTACAGTAGCCATCATGTGCAAGGTAGTGCACACGACTTACAAAGTATCCCCGAGTCGTAGCGAGCTACAAGGACTCTTTAAGACACAACGTGAATCGCTGAAGATGACCGTGAACAAACATACCCACTCAACATCGAATCCCAACCTCACATCATGCATCTGTAGGAAGATAATCCTATAAGATACTACTTGATATCCCACCTATGAATTCCCGAAATATCTGGTCATGCAATCTGGTACACGGATACATGGAGTAATATCACACAACTCCTATACTAACCCGTCACCTGTATCACATCCATCAACACACAACCAGACTCTCGGACCTTCATCTACAACAGACCCTCGTGATCACAACGATACAAAGTATGGCAGTACTCCTGAACAATCTGCACTAGTATTGGGGACATCGGGGTTATCTCGCCACTACTAGTATTGAAGCAATAACGAACATCCTTCGTTCTTAGATACTCGGAAATCTGAATGATGGCGATGTGCGCAAGAATCCCGTGGAGCTCAACTCCCCGGAAGAAATCAAGGCAGACAGGAGGCACCAAGACAGAACTCCGTCACATCGAAATCATATAGATTTCACAAATACCCGTGTGATCCTAAAAAAACTTGAGCGAGAAGAGGAGTAGAATTAAGATTTCCTAAGACGGGGACCTCACCAGAGCATGGAAGAGGAGAAAAAAGAATCCTACTCTCCGATAGAACTAAGACTCAAAACATTTTACTAGACTCGACTCAGCCAAGTACGATCACACAAAGGCTCCTATGGTCATAAGGCTCTGATTACCAACTTGTAACGACTAAGATGCGGTCCTTTCCGATTTGGTTAACGAGGACCCGAATTGGAAAGAAGCGCATATAAGCGTTTCGCAAGCACGGTAACATAGCACATACATAATAATAGAAGAATGACAACAAGGGATTCAACTGCCATCTCTTAAATATATCAGAGTTACATCACGCATCCAAACAAGGTAGTTCCACTACAGACTACAAAACATGAGAAATGACTATGCTACCCTGCATGCTTGCCCATGATCACGACCACACCTCAGTCGTCTGGATAGTTCACGTACAGGCGGTCGTTCTCCTCATCGTACTGCCACGCCAGCTGCGTGCCGTCGGGATCACCTGCCTCGGGGGTACCTGAACCTGTTGGTGTTGTGAAGGAATCTGTGAGCCACAGGGACTGAGCAATCTATGAGCTCGGTGCCAGAACTAGTCAAGTTATTAGGTCAGGAAGGTGGAGTATTTAGGTTGCAACATCCTAAGCTTATATGGTGGCTAACTTACGTAGAACATGTATTGAAGGTGGTATATACTAGCGATCGATGATAGATGATCACTAAGTGATCCTGAACACCTACTTACGTCAATCATAACCCCACCGTGTTCCCGATCGAAGAGAGATCTTCGAAGGGGACAGTCACGGTTACGCACACAGTTGGCAATTTTATTAACTTATGTTTAAGTTGTCTATTACCGGATGTTAACAAATATTCCAAGTTGCCACATAACCGCGGGCACGGATTTACGAAAGATTAAACCCTGCAGGGGTGCTCCAACTAGTCCATCACAAACGTACATGGGCCGCAAAGTAATCCTCTATCACGAATCTCGTGATCTCGTCGGATTCCTTAGAGGAAAACCTCAACTCTGGGGAGAACCAAAGCTTCACCGGGATTCCTATACGCAAGATATATCGCTAAGGTAAGACAAGACTAGAAGGACCTCCCGTCGTGTCGACGACCCTGATAAGAGCCGCGTATCTCAGTCTAGGACACGACAGATGAGCTAGACGTCGGGATGGCTAAACCTCTGGGTGACCAGTGGGGCCCCGGACATCGCTCAGGTGGGACCAACACTCATGAGGAGCACTAGCCTGGGTTGTTGATTAAATTCCTTGGGGTAGCTATTCCATATGCAGATTATTATTAAGTGATTAGCAGATTAAAACCAATGATGAGTCCAGCCAGACAAGTCTTAACACTACGTGATTTATCGAGGGGGTCCACATAACAACCCCGACCGTGTCATGAGCGATCATTATGGAATCAAACACCGGTAGCTCGTAACTATGGCGGCAATAACGGAACAAAACACCCGGCAAAAGGCTAGGCCTTCCATTATTTACCAAGTATATAGGTGCATTAATTAAATAACGGATTTAGCATAATAATATCAAACTCATGTTATCACATGAGACAATTGCACGTGCAACTAGCAACGCTAACATTAGTAGCTGAGCAAAGCCTACATAGCCATTCAAGATTTGCTAGGAAGGGATAAGTGTTTGGGTTTCATGGCAATTCAGGTGGCAATTATTTCAGTGGTAGGCAGCGAGCATATGACAAGGAAACGTAATCTAGCATAACAAGTCTAGATATGGAATCAAGGTCATATCATCTTGCATGTGATATCCTCAGCTTGGAACTTCTCTTGTTCGTCCTGCACGTACTCTCCCGAATCCACGTACTCGTCCTCCGATCCCGGTGCTACCCAACATAAAAATAACATCCAATGAACAACAACACCTCAAGATGCAACAAGCACATGATGCGTGAGATGAATATGAACATGCATCTCTATTCTACTCACTAGCACAAGCATGAGAAGTAAATGCAAGTTCTTGGACAGAACTGCACCCTAAGCTATCTTGACATGCAATAGAATGACATGATCAGATGCGTCACATCAAAACGATGCAAAACCATATAAATAACATTACAAACGGAGCTACAGATCAACGGGAAACAACGAAGCAAGAAATGAAGTGTTACGTGTCAAATACATCACAACACACTTCGATGGCATAACTCTGGTATCTCCAGGTTTCCAAGACGTAAAACAATACAACATGGATGGGGTGGTGCAAACAATAACACCTCACCATCATCTATGCACTCACAATCATCAAAACACCAAAACTACACAATCTGCCATAAACAGCATCATAGCACTTTGAGAGCTACATGCAAAGCACCTACAGCCACCCAAATATGCCAAATAAGATATGTGGTAGAAGCTATCCAAGAGTACTACAAGCACAAGAAAAAAAGAAATGCAAAGGAATTTCACACAGAAAGTTACACACGTGGTAACTTGGCCAAAAATATCAGTTTTCACGGACTTAGTGAAAATTCTAGATTCTCACTAGTTGTTTATGCTCTGAAGCATTTTGACAGCACCCAAAACAATATCTACCGGGCTCCAAATGGAATGAAAATTTACAAAGAGCTAGACAAGTACAAACGCTACAACTTTCCAGTTGATAGCTAAGGCTGAATCACAACACATGGACCTGCACAAGCTCAACAACACAAGAAGAAAATATAAACAGCTTGTCACACTTAGTGAAAATCTTAGATTTTCACTAATCTGGAATTTCAACCACATGCCTACTTTGGTTGGGCACAACTTGCACATATGAGTTCCTAAACAAGAAAGAAAACCAACATGCCATAGAGGGGGTCACCCTCTAATGCCACAACAAGGAATCACCTCTTGGGCTCACTACATCTCATGGAACCAAGCTCCAAACATAGAACAAATCGGAAATATGTCATTTCCAGAAAGAGTTCCAAAGGAAAATCTGACTTCACCAATGGAATCCTAGGATGTTTCTACCCCAAAAGCATATATAATAACTATGTACTTGCATAGAACAAATGGGCACAAACTAGAAAGGAAAATATACGTGGAATCATATGTAGTGAATAGTGCATCATCACATGTGCTATTCAGTAGAACAATACCTACATAAGCATATGCACACCCTTAAGACAACATTGGTGCACATGAGGGGTAGACCTCATGCTCATGTGCCTTAGCACACCACCACACACCACTCACATCAAGCACATGCATAAAATCACCTACACTAGCTAAACAGATGTCACTACTAACTTAACTCACATAAGCACTTCTACCCTACACATATAAACATGCACAAAGAGCTTATCAAGGCCAACATAACTTGGGCATGTGTGTGACACACACACACAAGGTATGTGGGGAGGGGGGAAACCCATCCACACACATACACACACTTGCACAAGAAAGGGCACAAGCACATCACCTCCACATCTTACCAGAAATCTCACATACACACACTTGCATGAACATGCTAGTGCACACCCTCAAGCTAGAACACAACTCACTTACCTCTAACTCACATGGCACTAGCATCACAAGATCTGTCTCAACACTACACCACATATACAATATCTCTACCATGCGCTTCTACCATGCTAGCAACATATGCTGAGAACACCTAATGTAGGAACAAGAAAAATAAATACTACCATGGCTGTAACCTACCACAACAAGGGTGCAAGTAGGAAATGCAAAACAGGATAAAGGCAACAAAAAATAGAAAAGGTCTGGGGGGAATCAAATCCCAGACCTCCTGCGACACAACCAGACCACAACACCACTACGCTACTGCACCTTTGCTTGACAGAGAAGGGAAGTCTAGCCAGGTAACTACTCTGCTACTGCTATGCCACTGTCGAAACAAAATCAAAAAAGGGGGGTGCTCTCTCTGGGACTCGAACCCAGCACCTGCAACTAGCACACACAACACGCACGCGCTCCTAACCACTGGACACTCATCGGGATCTTGACAGAACAGGGAGCTACAACAAGGTATACTAACAACACTCTATACTCTACTCTGCACGTGCGAGCCGGTGACAGAGAGGTTGCCGGAGATGGACCCTACTCTACAGACGCTAACGCCACGCCCGCAGGGAAGGGAGGGAAGAACACCTACTGCGAGGGACCCCTCTGCACTGCTCTGCATCTACAGAGCCCTGCAACTACACAAGCACACACATCAAAGAACACACACAGGTCCTGTCGGCCTCCTGTATGAACAGAGACATGCAAAGATCGCCGGCCTGATCTACTGCCGGATCTAACCGAGGGAAGAAAGGAGGGAAGGAGGAGGGGCGCCGATCGAAGGAGGGGGCAGGCTGGAGAGGAAGAAGACCTGAAGAAGCGTTGTCAAGCCGAAGTAGAGGTACAGGGAGGGAGATCGCCGGGAACACGACGTTGGCGAGTTCCTGCCCGTCGGTGAGGTCGCTCCTCGACCTCAGCGACGGTGGGAATGGAGCGCGGGGTGTTTCCCCGAGCCTCTGGACATGGCGGCGGCGCCGGGCAACGACGGGAGCACGGGTAGACGTCGGCGACTACTTCTCTCCTCTCTCTGCCTTCGATCTGCACAGCTTGCCTGTGGGGAAGGAGAGAAGGAGGAAGATGGTGGCGGCACTAGATGGGGAAAGGATGAACCCTAAGGGATGGTCACGCACGTCGAGGTTATATCGGGGGCCTCGATGTCTGAGCCCTCACGGCGGCTCGCTCCCTCTCTCTGATGCCGGACGGAAAGCAGGCACGGGGTAGATGGCGTCAGGAAGGAGAAGAGGGACGCGCTGGGGTGGGTTGAAGCGCTAGGAGAGGAAAATGGGCCACAAAGGGGGAGGAAGCCCACCTGTGGGGCAATATAGATAGGAATAAATCCCTGGGGGGTTTTCCAATTACAGAAAAAGACCAGAGAAGAAAAGAATGCACGGACAAATCTATAAATGCTAAAAATAAAACTAGCACACCCCTGGTCATGATAAATTATGACCTAATTGAATAAATTGCAAAATGAATATTTGGAGCAACTAAATATTTACAAAACAGAATTATTGGAGTCTGTTTTGTATCTATTTGCACCACTTGCACACCTATTCAAAACAGCAATATCACATCTCAAATTCACCACAAAAATATGCTAACACATGGGCATTTTAGAAATAGGATTGTAACAAGAGGAACTTGATCTTGAGATAAATAGGAGGGAGAGAGTTTTGAAGCCTATGCAAACCACAAGGTGACCTATTAGCAAATGCACCACTCCTCTTATCAACACATACCACCTCACATCAGAACCCATATCAACACAACACCACAATGATAACAAAGCAATCAACACAAGGACATGAAATGATATGGCATGCATGCAAGCAAAGGAAGAGTAAAAAAAGTGACATCACATGAAATCATATGCATAGGATAGCTCTCATATCAGTGACAAGTTGGACCCACATAGGCAAGGTTCCAAAAAGGGAAAGATACACTCTTGGGGCATTACAGTTTCGCTGAGTTTTTTATATATATTTTCTGACTTTTTCGGGCTTCGGAAAATTGGGTAAAATCTCGTGCAAAATATACATCAGCACACAAAAACTGGCACTCGGTGCACTAAATCAGTAAGTTAGTCCAAATATGTGTAAAATGATATAAAAGTGTAGCAAAACATATAACAATGCCAACCAAAAGATCATGAAACAAGCAGAAATTATAGATACGTTTGGGACGTATCACCTAATAACCCAACAAGCTCGAAGGCTTGTGTGTTGAGCCAGTGTTGGGTAATGCAAAGTGTATAGGGCATGGGTTGTCCATCAGTCTATCAAGCATAGTTTGAAATCTATCAAAAGGTTGTTCATCTTCCAGCAGGCCTGCTATCGGTTGACCATTGTTGGTGCGTACGCTTCATCTAAGCTGCATTGGGCTACTCTGTGTGGACTGATTCTAGTTGCATTCGTTGAGACTGCCAGGTATTTTATATTGCGCAATATTTGTGTATCAATGTAGATATCTCCATGAAGCTGTGTATATGACGGTGGGCAAGGGCGTTTAAGATTCCCTTGTGATTGCCATTATGCTAGAATTTTGCTGTAATTTTCTAGTAGATGTAGTATGGTATCTGGTTTATTGTGAGGAGGAGTCTATCCCAAAAGTGTTGGACTATATCCCCTCGCTTTTGTCGGACGCAGTGGAGGACCCGTATGTGAGGCCTCTCTCATGTGTTCAGAGATCATATGGATTGGGAGGTGCACGAGCAAAAGCTTGGTGTCCTAACCAGACGTAAAACCTTGGTTTTGCCAATTGTATCTGGCGCCATCGAGTAGTCCGGTGTGCCGGGCTCAGGGCCCAATTGGCTCGCCAGACGTGACTGCTCATGCCATGGATTAAGTTCAGCACGTAGCTTGATTGCCGAATTACCAGGGGAATCTGGATTATCGGATGCCAGAATATAGATGGTTTTAAGCTCCGATGATTGAGGAGGTGAACCTTCTGCCGGTTTCTCAATGGTGGCAATCAAGTGCGTGATAGGTGGGATGTGGATTTCCTTGTCGTCGGGTTTGATCCCGATCTGATCGTAGATTGACGGTTGGTCGTAAGATACTCCCATGGCATGAATTCGACCGAGCAGATCGTTTAATTCCGTAACATCATGACATCCATGTTTTCGGAGTTCCTATTATCGGGATACTCGGAGTCGTGCCTGAGTAGCATTCACCCGAAGTTGATCCGCATATGTTGTTGGGTTCGGGCCTCAAGGCCGGAGCCCGGATGGGAGCCATCTCGAGGACAAGATCCGCCCCCTCCGACGTCAGGGCATCGGGGGTAAAAGGCATTGTTAGAATAAGGTGTCCCCGGGACTTGGCGACGAACTCTCAGTTCTCAAACCTGATATCCTGATCTTGGGAAAGATTTCCGATCCAGACTAAGCGACTGGTTCGGTTGGCATGCGGCACGATGCTACCAAACGCGGAGATCTGTTCGGGGAAGAAAACATCCCTGATGTAGATGTCATCATTGACGATGGGACTTGCAATCAATCCTTTAGCAATCCCGCATTGAAAATGTCAACTAAAGCACCAATGTCGGTGTCAAAACCGACAGATCTCAAGTAGGGGGTCTGAAATGTGTATCTTGGATCGATGGGTAACAAGAGACAACGGAGACATTGTTTACCCAGGTTCGAGCCCTCTTGATGGAGGTAAAACCCTACGTCATGCTCTTGTTATATTGATGGGATTGCACAGAGTATGGAGTTGATCTACCTCAAGACTGGATGTTGTGGTCTAATCCCTAATAGTAATTAGCTTAGTGTGGCCTATGAACTAAAGCCCCCTAGTTTATATAGATACTAGGGCTGCATTGGTTACACATCAAGGAGGGATCACGCAGATCTCCATGAGATCATGGAGTACACGCCAAGTCTTCGGAAGAGTCCATCTTGAATACAACATCACTTTATTTACCCGAGGTCCAATAGCGACGATAGAACGGCCCAGGAGTCCGGCCCATGGAAACGGTAAGTTGCCCGAGGACCCCTTTATCCTAGACTCCCTCACCGGCTCGTGTGCATAGCTCTTATGTTCTGCTTTATTCGTCTAAGAGTATAAAGGGAGAACCACTGTGATTGTGCTTCCAACCTGAATGGTTAAGCGCCTCAATGGAGAAAGCCGAAAATTGAGGGTCACATTAAGCGCGCACAAGTCAAGCTATCCAAAGATTGTGTAAAACTAATGCGCTGTTAGCGGTGAAACCATGATAAACGAGGGTCCTTCTTATAAGGACCAATGTGTTAAAAGGAGAACTTCACCAGGGCCGATAACCTCTACACCGGGGGCTAGTTCAACTACCCCACAACATAGAGCTCCTATGACTAAGTGAGAGGGAGAAAGTCATTATGGTTCGATTGCCTTGTTCCTTGTAGCACACAAATCACCACTATGGTTCGGAGACATTGATATGTCTCCAACATATCAATAGTTTATGAAGTATTCATGCCATATTTGCTTATGTTTACAATACTTTATATGGTTTTGATGCACTTCATCGGTTTTATTTGGAACTACCCCGGACTGACGTTGTTTTCAGCAGAATTACCATCGTGTTGTTTTTTTTGTAGAAAATATAAGTTCTCGGAATCGCCCTCAACTTTTTTATGATTTTTTCGAGAAAATAAGAAATACCGAAGCAAAGAACCACCAGAGGGGATCCACCTGTGGGCCATGAGGCAATAGGGCGTCCCCCTGGGTGCGCCCTGTTGTGTGGTGGGGTGATACGTCCCCAATGTATCTACTTTTCCAAACTATTTTGGTCTTGTTTTGGACTCTAATTTACACATTTTGAATGAAACTAACCCGGTCTGAAGCAGTTTTAAGCAGAACTACCTTGGTGTTATTTTTGTGCAGAAATAGAAGTTCTCGGAATTGGACGAAACTTTTTTTGAATTTTTTCTGGGATTTATCATGAAATTTGGAGCAAAGACCCATCGGAGAGGGGCTGCCTATGGCCCACCAAGCAATAGGGCACGCCCACCCCCCTGGGCGTGCCATGTTGTGTGGTGGGGCCCACGAGCCTCCACCCACCCTATTTCCAGTCGTATAAATTCCCATATTCGGAGAAAAAATCAAACAAAAGTTTTCATCGGGATCTATGAGATGGAGCGACCACCACCTCATGTTCTTCCTCTAGAGGGCTGATCTATAGCCTGTTTTTGGCTCCGGAGAGGAGGATTTGTCGACGTCGTCATCCCCTACCCTTCTCCATCAACAATCCCATGATGCTCACCATCGGTAGTGAGTAATTCCTTTATAGTCTCGTCGGTCGGTGATAGGTTTTGGATGAGATTGATCATGTAATTGAGTTAAGTTGATAGGGCTTGATCCCTAGTATCCACTATGTTCTGAGATTGATGTTGCTATGACTTTGCTAGGCTTAATGCTTATCACTAGGACCCGAGTGCCACGATTTTAGTCCTAAACTTGCTACGTTCTCTTTGAATATGAAAAGTTTTTAGATCCTATCTTGCAAGTTGTATGCACCTATTATGTGTCTTGATCCGCATACCCCAAGCTGACAATAATTGTGATTCTTTTTTTTGATAGTCGTAGTATGAGGAGTTCATGTATTCACCATGTGTTAATGCTTTGTTTTGGTTCACTATGAAAAGGAGGCCTTAATATCCTTTAGCTTCCAATAGTACCCGCTGCCACGGGAGGGTAGGACAAAAGATGTCATGCAAGTTCTTATCGCAACCACGTATGACTATATGCGGAATACATGCGTGCATTATATTGATAAATTGCAGCTAGTCCTGTGTTGCTCTAGTGTGCACTATATATGGAATACATGCGTGCATGATTGATGTCATCCATATCTTTCCATCATTGTACCATATGCCTACACTTTACATATATTGAATCTTGCTAAGTTACTATTGTTGTTGTCAATGTCACTACTGCTAACAGGTTGCTGCTACTACTATTTGTTGTGCTACTAAACCTTTGTTGCAGAGAGATATCCCATGTGTGATTGAATTGACAACTCAACTGTCAAGGCCTATAAATATTCTTTGGCTCCCCTTGTGTCGAATCAATAAATTAGGGTGTAATACTACCCGTGAAGACTGTCGCGATCCCCTATACTTGTGGGTTATCAAGACCTTTTTGTGGCGACTTTGTCGAGGAACATAGCTATATTTATTGTCTTAACTAGAGGATATCCAATTGCTACTTTGAAGAATATGAAAGATACTCGAACCAAGATCATCCCTCTCATACGAGAGGAGGTAAGGAACTACCATCTAGCTCTTCTTTTGATTCACCTACTGTTTTGGATCAGCTTGGTACGCCGCCGCCTGTTGTTCGTTCTGGTATATGATACGTCTCCAACGTATCTATAATTTTTGATGGTTTGATGCTATTATCTTGTCAAACTTTGGATGTTTTGTATGACTTTTATATATTTTTTTGGGACTAACCTATTAACTCGGTGCCAAGTGCCAGTTCCTGTTTTTTCCTTGTTTTTGTCCCTTTTCAGAGAAGGATTTGAAACGTAGTCCAAACGGAATAAAACTTTCGAAAAGATTTTTTCCGAAGCAGAAGACGATCGGGAGACTTGAGAACCAAGGCAGAGGGTCACCAGGGACCCCACAAGCCCTCATGGCGCGGCCAGGGGGCCCGCGCCTCCCAGGATTGTGGGCTCCCTGGGCCTCCTCTTCCCTAGGTATTACGCCTATATATTCCCTAAAATCCCAGAAAAAATTAGGAGATCAAGGAAAACACTTTTCCGCCGCCGCATGCTTCTGTCTCTGCAAGATCCCATCTGGGGCATGTTCTGGTGCTCTGCGGGAGGGGGATTCGGATACGGAGGGCTTCTTCATCAACACCATGACCTCTCCGATGATGCGTGAGTAGTTCACCATAGACCTACGGATCCATAGCTAGTAGCTAGATGGCTTCTTCTCTGTCTTGGATTTTCAATACAAAGTTCTCCATGATCTTCATGGAGATATATCAGATGTAATCTTCTTTGCGGAGTGTTTGTCGAGATCCGATGAATTGTGGATTTATGATTAGATTATCTATGAATCTTATTTGAGTTTCTTCTGATCTCTTATATGCATGATTTCATATCCTTGTAATTCTCTTCGAGTTGTGGGTTTTGTTTGGCCAGCTTGATCTATGATTCTTGCAATGGGAGAAGTGCTTGGTTTTGGGTTCATACCGTGCGGTGACCTCACCCAGTAACAGAAGGGGTAGCGAGGCACGCATCGTGTTGCTGCCATCAAGGGTAAAAAGATGGGGTTTTTATCATTGGTTTGAGTTTATCCCTCTACATCATGTCATCTTCTTAAGGCGTTACTCTGTTCGTCATGAACTCAATACACTAGATGCATGCTGCATAGCGGTTGATGTGTGGAGTAATTGTAGTAGATGGAGAAAGTATCGGTCTACTTGTCTCAGACGTGATGTCCATATGTATGATCATTGCCTTAGATATCGTCATGACTTTGCGCGGTTCTATCAATTGCTCGACAGTAATTTGTTCACCCACCATAATATTTGCTATTTTGAGAGAAGCCTCTAGTGAACACTATGGCCCCCCGGGTCTACTTCACACCATATTTTCAGCCTTACACTTTTACTTCGTTGCACTTTCTGCCTTCAGCTCTCAGTTTGCAATCAATCTTGAAGGGATTGACAACCCCTTTATAGCGTTGGGTGCAAGCTCTTTTGTGTTTGTGCAGGTACTCTGGACTTGACGTGATTTTCCTACTCGATTGATACCTTGGTTCTCAAACTGAGGGAAATACTTACTGCTCTTGTGTTGCATCGCCCTTTCCTCCTCAAGGGAAAAACCAACGCAAGCTCAAGCGACGACAGAAGATTTCTGTCGCTGTAGCAGAAGAATTTCTGGCGCCGTTGCCGGGGAGGATCAAGTCAAGAACTCATCCAAGTAAGTGTCGCAAACTCATCTCTTGCATTTACTTTTTTGCCTCTCGTTTCCCTCTCCCGCACTTCTGAAAAACAAAAATTTACAAAAAAAAATATTTGCCTTTTTCATTTGCCTTTTTCGTTCGCCCTTTTCTCTCGCTTGCTTCCTGTTCTCTTGTGTGCTTGCTTGCTTGCTGAAGTCACCATGACTGAAAACACCAAACTTTGTGACTTCTCGAATACTAATAATAATGAATTTATTAGTACTCCGATTGCTCCCGCCACTAGTGCGAAGTCATACGAAATCAATGCTGCTTTGCTGAATCTTGTTATGAAAGAGCAATTCTCCGGCCTTCCTAGTCAAGATGTCACATCCCATCTTAATACCTTCATTGAGCTTTGCGATATGCAAAATAAGAAAGATGTGGATAATGATGTGATTAAATTGAAGCTTTTTCCTTTCTCGTTGCGAGATCGAGTAAAAACTTGGTTTTCGTCTTTGCCCAAAAATAGTATTGATTCTTGGAATAAGTGCAAAGATGCTTACATATCCAAGTATTTTCCGCCGGCTAAGATTATCTCTCTCCGTAATGATATCATGAATTTTAAGCAACTTGATCATGAACATGTTGCACAATCTTGGGAGAGAATGAAATTGATGATTAGAAATTGTCCCGCTCATGGCTTGAGTCTTTGGATGATTATATAAATCTTTTACGTTGGCTTGAATTTCGCTTCTAGAAATATCTTGGACTCCGCCTCATGTGGATCGTTCACGGAAATCACATTAGGAGAAGCTGCAAAACTCCTAGACAATATCATGACGAACTAGTCTCAGCGGCACACTGAAAGGTCACCTACTAGTAAGAAGGTACATGCTATAGAAGAATTTAACTCATTAAGTGCTAAGATGGATGAGTTAATGAATTTGGTTGCGAGTAGAAGTGCTCCTTTAGATCCTAATGATATGCCCTTGTCTTCCTTGATTGAGAGTAGCAATGCTAGCTTGGACGTTAATTTTGTTGGTAGGAATAATTTTGGCAACAACAATGCTTTTAGAGGAAACTATGTTCCTAGGCCTTTTCCTAGTAACCCCTCTAATAACTTTGGCAACTCCTACAACAATACTCATGGAAATTACAATACATTACCCTCTGATCTAGAGAGTAATATCAAAGAGTTTATCAACTCGCAAAAGATTTTCAATGCGTCCATAGAGGGAAAACTACTCAAAATTGACGATTTGGCTAGGAGCGTTGATAGAATATCTAGTGATATTGATGCTTTGAAAGTTAGATGTGCTCCTCCCAAGATCAATATGGATGAAACTTTGAATGCTATGTGTGTTTCCATGAGTGAGAGCAAAGAAAGAACCTCCCAAATTCGTGCTAGACATGAATGGCTTAAAAAGGCGTGTTCTCGTGATAAGAATCCCGAAGATCTTAAAGTGCTTGGTGTGACTCCCATTGAATCTTTTTTTTCTTGTGTCAAACCTAATGATGATGGGACTGGATATGAATCCACTTTGTTTGAAAAACGCCCCAATGATTCGGAGTCCATCTATCTTGATGCTAAAAGCATTGAAAGTGGAGTAGAAGATATTAAAACTTTGAGTAGTAATGAAATTACTACTTTGGATTTCAAGGAATTCAATTATGATAGTTGCTCCTTGATTGAATGCATTTCCTTGATGCAATCCATGCTAATCTCTCCACACGCTTATAGCCAAAACAAGGCCTTTACCGATCATATCGTCGAAGCTATGATAAAATCTCTTGAAGAGAAACTTGAATTGGAAGTTTCTATCCCTAGAAAGCTTCATGATGAGTGGGAACCTACTATCAAAATCAAAATAAAAAACTATGAATGCAATTCTTTGTGTGATTTGGGTTCTAGTGTTTCCGCGATTCCAAAGTCTTTATGTGATGTTCTGGGTTTTAATGAGATTGAGGAGTGTTCTCTTAATTTGCATCTTGCGGATTCTACTATCAAGAAACCCATGGGAAGGATCCATGATTTTATTATTATTGCAAATAGGAACTATGTACCCGTGGATTTCATTGTGTTTGACATTGATTGCAATCCGACATGCCCTATCATTCTTGGTAGACCTTTCCTAAGGACTATCGGTGCTATCATCGATATGAAGGAAGGGAATATTATATTTCAATTTCCGTTAAAAAAGGGCATGGAACACTTTCCTAGAAAGAAAATAAGATTGCCTTATGAATCCATGATGAGGGCTACTTATGGTTTGAGAACCAAAGACGACGATACGTGATTCTATCGCTTTATGCCTAGCTAAGGGCGTTAAACAATAGCGCTTGTTGGGAGGCAACCCAATGAATTTATATTTTTCTTTCTGTTTTGTAGCGCCCACACCATCATAATTCTGTTATGATAGTGTCTTTTTTGTTTCTTTTTGTGTTTGAGCCAAGCAAAACCTTTATGACTAGTCTTGGTGATGGTTGTTTGATCCTGCTGGAAAAAGACAAAAACTTTTCGCTCACGGGATTATTTTTTATTTTTATTCAGAAAGATATTTTGAGTTTATTCTTTTTTATTCTGGTTGATATTCCTTTTTCCTAGGTAGTCGTAATTTTTCAAAAAAAATTGAGGTACCAGAAGTATACGAAGTATACTGATTGCTACAGACTGGTCTGTTTTTGACAGATTCTGTTTTTGTTGAGTTGGTTGCTTGTTTTGATGAAATATGGATAGTATTGGGGGGTACTAGCCATGGAAAAGTGAGAATACAGTAATCTAACACCAATATAAATAGAATTCAAGTTTGCTACAGTACCTAAAGAGGTGGTAGTTTGTTTTCTTGTGCTAATGATATCACGAGTTTCTGTTTAAGTTTTGTGTTGTGAAGTTTTCAAGGTTTGGGTGATGTTCTCGTGGACAAAGGGATAAAGAGTGGAAAGAGCTCAATCTTGGGGATGACCTAGGCATCCCAAGCCAAATTCAAGGACACCAAAAAGCCTAAGCTTGGGGATGCCCCGGGAAGGCATCCCCTCTTTCGTCTTCAATCCATCGGTAACATTACTTGGAGCTATATTTTTATTCACCACATGATATGTGTTTTGCTTGGAGCGTCTTGTATCGTAGGAGTCTTTTCTTTTTGTTCTGTCACAATCATCCTTGCTGCACACCTTTTGAGAGATACATGCACTCATCTTGAATTTGCTAGAATGCTCATTGTGATTCATTTATATCTTTTGAGCTAGACAATTTTGCTCTATGTGCTTCACTTAGATCTTTTAGAGCACGGCGGTGCGTAACTTGGTAGTTGCTTGTGCTATGAAAGTAGTCCCAAAGGTGATAGGTACCCAAAGAGGATACCAAGACCTCCATCTTCATGTGCATTGAGTAGAAAGAGAAGTTTGATTCCTCTCACTAAGTTTTGAGACATGGATTTGGTAATATTAAGAGTTATGTTAGTAGGGTGTTGTGAATCTAGAAATACTTGTGTTGAAGTTAGTGATTCCCGTAACATGCACGTATGGTGAACCGCTATGTTAGCAAGTCGGAGCATAATTGATCTATTGATTGTCATCCTTTGTGTTGAGGCCGGGATCGCGCTATGGTTAACACCTACCAACCCTTCCCCTAGGAGTATGTGTTTAGCACTTTGTTTCGATTACTAATAATAACTTTCTCAACAAGTATGTGAGTTCTTCATGACTAATGTGAGTCCATGGTATAGATGCACTTTCACCTTCCACCATTGCTAGCCTCTCTAGTACCGCGCAATTTTCGCCGGTGCACAAACCCACCATATGCCTTCCTCAAAACAGCCACCATACCTACCTACTATGGCATTTTCATAGCCATTCCGAGATATATTGCCATACAACTCCCACTGTTCCGTCTCATGACTTGTGCCGTCACTCTCATATTGCCATTGCATGATTGTAAGATAGCTAGAGAGATGTTTCAACGTCATACACCAAGCTAGATCGTTGCACATCCCGGTACACTGCCGGAGGCATTTCCTGTAGAGTCATCAGCGTTCTAAGCTTTGAGCTGTAAGTAAATAAAAGTGTGATGATCATCATTATTAGAGCATTGTCCCATGTGAGGAAATCAAAAAAAGAGGCCAAAGAGCCCAAATAAAAAAATGAAAAGAGGCCAAAGAGCCCAATCAAAAAAAAGAAGAGAGAAAAAGAGAGAAGGGACAATGCTACTATCTTTTTCCACACTTGTGCTTCATAAAAGCACCATGTTCTTCATGATTGAGAGCCTCTCGTTTCGTCACCACCATATGCTAGTGGGAATCTTTATTATATAACTTGGCTTGTATATTCCAATGACGGGCTTCCTCAAAATTGCCCTAGGTCTTCGTGAGCAAGCAAGTTGGATGCACACCCACTAGTTTTCCTTTTGAGCTTTCACATACTTATAGCTCTAGTGCATCATTTGTATGGTAATCCCTACTCATTCACATTGATATCTATTAATGGGCATCTCCATAACCCTTTGATAAGCCGAGTCAATGTGACCATCTCCTCCTTTTTGTCTCACAACCACCACCACACTCTATTCCACCTATAGTGTTATATCCATGGCTCACGCTCATGTATTGCGTGATAGTTGAAAAAGGTTTGAGAAAGTAAGAGTGTGAAAACAATTACTTGGACAACACCGGGGTTGTGCATGATTTAAATTAGTTGTGTGGGGATGATGGAGCATAGCCAGACTATATGATTTTGAAGGGATAACTTTCTTTGGCCTTGTTATTTCGAAAGTTCATGATTACCTTGCTAGTTTGCTTGAAGTACTATTGTTTTCATGTCAATAGCAAACTATTGTTTTGAATCTTACGGATCTGAACATTCATGTCACATGAAAGAAGTTACAAAGGACAATTATGCTAGGTAGCATTCCACATCAAAAATTCAGTCTTTATCACTTCCCTACTCGAGGACGAGCAGGAGTTAAGCTTGGGGATGCTTGATACGTCTCCAATGTATCTATAATTTTTGATGGTTTCATGCTATTATCTTGTCAAACTTTGGATGTTTTTATGCCTTCTATATCTTTTTTTGGGACTAATCTATTAACTCAATGCCAAGTGCTAGTTCCTGTTTTTTCCGTGTTTTTGACCCTTTTCATAGGAGGATTTGAAACGAAGTCCAAACGGAATAAAACTTCCGAAAAGATTTTTTCCGAAACAGAAGACGATCGGGAGACTTGAGAACCAAGGCAGAGGGTCACCAGGGACCCCACAAGCCCTCATGGCGCTACCAGGGGGGCCCATGGCTCCCAGGCTTGTGGGCTCCCTGGGCCTCCTCTGCCCTAGGTCTTTCTCCTATATATTCCCTAAAATGCCAGAAAAAAATCAGGAGATCAACTATGTTCTGAGATTGATGTTGCTATGACTTTGCTAGGCTTGATCCCTAGTATCCACTATGTTCTGAGATTGATGTTGCTATGACTTTGCTAAGCTTAATGCTTATCACTAGGGCCCGAGTGCCACGATTTCAGTCCTAAACTTGCTACATTCTCTTTGAATATGAAAAGTTTTTAGATCCTATCTTGCAAGTTGTATGCACCTATTACGTGTCTTGATCCGCATACCCCAAGGTGACAATAATTGTGATTCTTTTTTATGATTGACGTAGTATGAGGAGTTCGTTTATTCACCATGTGGTAATGCTTTGTTCAGGTTCAATATGAAAAGGATGCCTTAATATCCTTTAGCTTCCAAAGTACCCGCTGCCACGGGAGTGTAGGACAAAAGATGTCATGCAAGTTCTTATTGCAAGCACGTATGACTATATGCGGAATACATGCATGCATTATATTGATAAGTTGCAGCTAATCATGTGTTGCTCTAGTGTGCACCATATACGAAATACATGCGCGCATGATAGATGTCATCCATATCTTTCCATCATTGTACCATATGCCTACGTTTTACATATATTGAATCTTGCTAAGTTACTATTGTTGTTGTCAATGTCACTACTGCTAACAGGTTGCTGCTACTACTATTTGTTGTGCTACTAAACCTTTGTTGCAGAGAGATATCCCATGTGTGATTGAATTGACAACTCAACTGTCAAGGCCTATAAATATTCTTTGGCTCCCCTTGTGTCGAATCAATAAATTAGGGTGTAATACTACCCGTGAAGACTGTCGCGATCCCCTATACTTGTGGGTTATCAAGACCTTTTTGTGGCGACTTTGTCGAGGAACATAGCTATATTTATTGTCTTAACTAGAGGATATCCAATTGCTACTTTGAAGAATATGAAAGATACTCGAACCAAGATCATCCCTCTCATACGAGAGGAGGTAAGGAACTACCATCTAGCTCTTCTTTTGATTCACCTACTGTTTTGGATCAGCTTGGTACGCCGCCGCCTGTTGTTCGTTCTGGTATATGATACGTCTCCAACGTATCTATAATTTTTGATGGTTTGATGCTATTATCTTGTCAAACTTTGGATGTTTTGTATGACTTTTATATATTTTTTTGGGACTAACCTATTAACTCAGTACCAAGTGCCGGTTCCTGTTTTTTCTGTGTTTTTGACCCTTTTCAGAGGAGGATTTGAAACGGAGTCCAAACGGAATAAAACTTCCGAAAAGATTTTTTCCGAAAGAGAAGACGATCAGGAGACTTGAGAACCAAGACAGAGGGTCACTAGGGACCCCACAAGACCTCATGGCGTGGCCAGGGGGCCCGCGCCTCCTAGGCTTGTGGGCTCCCTGGGCCTCTTCTACCCTAGGTATTTCGCCTATATATTCCCTAAAATCCCAGAAAAAACAGGAGATCAACGAAAACACTTTTCCGCCGCTGCAAGCTTCCGTCTCCACAAGATACCATCTGGGGCACGTTCTGGTGCCCCGCCGGAGGGGGGATTCGGATACAGAGGGCTTCTTCATCAACACCATGACCTCTCCGATGATGCGCGAGTAGTTCACCATAGACCTACGGGTCCATAGCTAGTAGCTAGATGGCTTCTTCTCTCTCTTTGATCTTCAATACAAAGTTCTCCATGATCTTCATGGAGATCTATCAGATGTAATCTTCTTCGCGGTGTGTTTGTCGAGATCCAACGAATTGTGGGTTTATGATCAGATTATCTATGAATCTTATTTGAGTTTCTTCTGATCTCTTATATGCATGATTTCATATCCTTGTAATTCTCTTCGAGTTGTGGGTTTTGTTTGGCCAGCTTGGTCTATGATTGTTGCAATGGGAGAAGTGCTTGGTTTTGGGTTCATACCGTGCGGTGACCTCACCCAGTGACATAAGGGGTAGCGAGGCACGCATCGTGGTGTTGCCATCAAGGGTAAAAAGATGGGTTTCATCATTGGTTTGAGTTTATCCCTCTACATCATGTCATCTTGCTTAAGGCGTTACTCTATTCGTCATCAACGCAATGCACTAGATGCATGCTGCATAGCGGTCGATGTGTGGAGTAATAGTAGTAGATGCAGAAAGTATCGGTCTACTTGTCTCGGACGTGATGCCTATATGTATGATCACTGCCTTAGATATCGTCATGACTTTGCGCGGTTCTATCAATTGCTCGACAGTAATTTGTTCACCCACCGTAATATTTGCTGATTTGAGAGAAGCCTCTAGTGAACACTATGGCCCTCGGGTCTACTTCACACCATATTTTCAGCCTTACATTTTTACTTCGTTGCACTTTCCGCCTTCAGTTCTCACTTTCAATCAATCTTGAAGGGATTGACAACCCCTTTATAGCGTTGGGTGCAAGCTATTTTGTGTTTGTGCAGGTACTCTAGACTTAACGCGATTCTCCTACTGGATCGATACCTTGGTTCTCAAACTGAGGGAAATACTTACTGCTCCTGTGCTGCATCGCCCTTTCTTCTTCAAGGAAAAAACCAACGCAAGCTCAAGAGACGACAGAAGATTTCTGTCGCCGTAGCACTATATCACTTGAACTTGATGGTGCGCTACTTCTGGAATTAATGATGATACTACTGATATATTTGATGAAACTAAAACTATGCCACTAAATGAATTACTTGTGCTGATATTGCTGAAGCTAAGGAACTTGAAAATGTTGAAACTGATAAAGATCTTGAATCACCTACTACTGCTCGCTCTCCCAATAAATAGGAATTACCTTATTTACCTGAAGGTTATGTTATGGATGGGGAAATATTTAGAGACTTTCTTGCTTGTGAAAATGGAGATGGTCTAAAGAAACTAAGATGCAAACTGAAAGAAACATCTATGATGGAGAAAATGAAACGTGATCCTAAATTTGCTACTTCTCCCATATTTGTTAATGATAAGGACTATGAATTCTCTATAAACCGCGAGTTAATTACTATAGTAGAGTCTGAGCCTTTCCATGGTTATGAAACTAAAACTGTTGTTGGATATCTCACTAAATTGAATGATATTGCTACTTTCTTAACTGATGCGGAAAAGATTCGTTACTATTACATCCTTCATCTTTTTTTACCTTATCGCTACAAGGCGAGGATAAAGAATGGTTCATTTCTCTTGCTCCTCGATGTGTGCGTAATCCCTAGCATATGATTTATTACTTCTCTAAAAATATTTCCCTGCTTATAAGAAACAAGCTGCCTTACAAGAAATATTTAACTTGTGTAAATTGAACAATAGAATCTCCCCCAAGCTTCGGGGAGGCATCTCCACTTACTTAGGGCTATGCGTGATCATCCCCTAAAGAAAAGTAAAATACTTGATATCTTTTATAATGGACTAACCGATACTTCTAGAAATTTCCTAGATATTTGTGCTGGTTGTGTTTTCAAGAAAAGAATTGTCGGACAAGCTAAAGAACTATTAAATAACATACTGCAAAATACCGATGATTGGACACTTTTCGAACCACCATCGGAACCTATTCAAAATAAGAGAGGTATTCTATTCCTCAGTCCTGAAGATATCCAAACAGCCAAAAGATATATCAAAGAAAAGGGTATTCAAACTGAAGATGCCAAGAAATTACTATCTATCGAAGAAATACATGGACTTGACACCCCCGACACAGGTAGTAGAGGTAAATTCTCTCCATACCTTTAATGAAATTGATAAATCTTATACTCCCTCCGTCACGGTTTAGAAGGCACAATTAGACTTGCGTGCGTTTTCAAAATAGACAAAGATTAAGGCACGTTGCATCTACTCCTAGCAGTTAATTAGTACTCCGTTGTACTACTTCTATATACATGCGTAGTGTGAATGTTATTTTTTAACTCATTTCACAGTCAATCAATAACCAGCTAGGTCTTAAAAAATTTGCACGCACGCCTTCTAAACCGTGACGGAGGAAGTACTAAGGCTACTAGTGAGTGCATGGATAAATTTAATAATTACATCGTTAAGAAAGAACATTTTAATAATTATGTTAAAGAATAATTAAGATGTAATGCTATGATGATAGATCGGGCCGAACCTCTTACCTTCGTAGTGAGGGCCTGAACCTAGATAGAAACCTCGTATTGTTTGTCTGCTGTTATCCTCGATCCGCTCTCACAACTCAATCCTCCTACCCGAGATGTGCGAGTTTTGACAATAACATACGACGCGTGGGTAATCCAAGTCCAAGCAAGCGCCTCTCGCACAACCGAGGCAGATGTAAGTAGCTAGGGCGGCAACACGGACATGCCCCAGCTTCCAAACACGCGTGAAAAAAATCAAGTACTCCCTCCGTTTCAGTTTATAAGGCCTGCACGTATATCTAGATCGTCAATTTGACCAACTTAATAAGAGACATATATTACAAAAAACATATCATTAGAAACTTTAGATGTTTTATTTTTTAATGATATAATTTTTATGTTAAACAATATATTTTATATGAGTCAAATTGACGACCTAAATACACGTGCACGCCTTATACACTGTGATGGAGGGAGTAGCAGCGAACTGTGAAAGTCGTAGCAGCACAACGCGACACCATGTACTATCTGCCCATACACAAAACAAACCATCTAGAAAAGCACACAAACAAGACCGTCCAGAAAAGCCCCTAGCAAACACCGATGCAAACGGTTGGCCATGCTGCACTCAAAGTGATTTTTATTTTTATTTTTAGTTCTATAGAGCATCTTAATTGTGTGCATTGTACTATGCAGATGCTAGTCATTCTGTATCATCTCGAGATATCAACTGAATGACAGTAAAGCGCTCCAAGACAGTCGGATGCAACCATCCAGCTTGTTGCCAGGCTTGTCCTCCGTTTCACACATGTTCCCAGTACCCCACCCACCGCTACCTCTTCTCCTTTCTTAGAGCATGTCTAGTAGAGCTCTTAAACTCTCAAATAAACAGAAATAACCGTTTTTTACGGATTGAACGAAAAAAACGCGTAGACTAGAACCCCTAAACCTTTAAAAAAATTTACGAATTGGATCTAGGATTGCCCTCCCAATCTGTAAAAGTGAGGATTGGGGAGGGAACCCCAGCTCCAACCCACAATCGACAATTTGTTGCACGGGAGGGAAAGTTCCTGCCGCCCGCCCCGCCCTCGCAGCTCCCGTCGCCGACGCCAGAGCCATGGAGCCGCCGCCGACCTCCTTCGCCGCCCCGCCCGCGTCCTCCCTCCCTCCGCCCGTCGCCCCGCCCCCGCAGCTTCGCCCGCCGGCCTCGTCCGTGACCCCAACCGCCCCGCCCGCGGCCGCGCTCCCTCCGCCCGCGCCGGCCGTCGCCCTGGCCGTCGGCGTGAAGAGGCGGCGTGCTGGCCAGCACGTCGTCCTCCCCAGCCCGCCCCCGTCGTCGCCTCTGTCGACCCGGTCGCAGCGACGCCAAAGGTGAGGAAGAAGCCCTCACTTGGGCCGAAGGGGGCAGCGGCGCCGAAGGTGAAGAAGACGACCTCCAGGAAGAAGCCGACGCCCGCCCCGGTCGCCCCGCCCGCCCCGGCCACCCCGTCTCCCGCACCTCCTCCCGTCGTGCACGAGGTGCTTGACGGAATGCCTACCCTGTCAACGTCATTCATGGGGCTTCTTGAAGAAGCGGAGGTGGACATCGGGGCTCCTCCTCTCGAACCCTTTGGAGGGAAGGAACGAGCACAAGCCCGCCGGAAACAAGAAAGATAAGCTAAGGAAGAAGATGAAAGGAGAGGCGTCAAGCATAAGGGAGAAGATAGAACATATGATGAAGTCAAAGGAGGCATTGACAATGAAGACATTGGAGACAAAGCTTCTTATCAACGAGAAGAAGAAAGAGGTGAAGCTTGCACAAGTTGAAGCAAGGCGTGAAGATGCAAAGCGAAAGGCCGACTTGGAGGAGAGGATGATCAAGGTCAAAGAAGCAAAGGCATGGAAAGAACTCATGATGGAAGAGAAGGAGCACATGATGATGTCCAAAAAGGACATGGATGAAGACCAATTGATGTGGTGGAAGGAGTACAAGGAGGACATCACGGAGAGGAAGAAGATATTCCGTGGTGCGTCCTCTACTCTTCGAGGTGACACTCCGATGAGTGGTGGTGGCGATGGCGGTGTGGAAGACTCCACCACCGGCGACAATGGAGGTGCTTGATGGACATGGAAGTGGTCTAGGAAATGGCGCCAAGTGCAACTTTTTGGTGATGGTACCGATGAGAGGGGGAAGATGATGATTGTGTGATGTAAAAACTATTAAACCATGCATCAATGATCTTTATTTCCGTGTTTCTTTGAAGGTTTATTGTGTTTTGCTAGTGAAAATTATGATATGTCAAATGACAGTTTTAAGAATTGGGGTTGGGGCAAAGACTAGAACCCTCAAACCTAACCCTTATAACATAATATTCTGTTATAAGGGTTGGGTTTGAGGGTTCTAGTCTTTGCCTCTGTTTGTCAACCCTTAAAAGTGTCAAAAATGGTCAATTCTCAACCCTTAAAACAAATTTTAGATTTAAGGGTTTGAGGGCACTACTAGACATGCTCTTATCCTTTTCTGACTTTCTCCAACCACACACACCCCGCACTCATTATCTTCATGCTCAGTTTCTCCCATCTCTCTTTCTCAATTGAAGCAGGATCTCGCCAGCATGTTGCGACATCGGTCAGCTGTGATAGCATGCTGCGACGAGTTCTCAGCTGCGACGGCGTTGTTGCGACCACAGGTCGGGTTGGTGTGCGATGGCGACGCTGTCCTGCAATCAGTGCTGCGACAAATGCTGGGGCTGCTTCGGTGACGCCGTGCCGCGACGCGGTGCTGCGAGGTCGCCGCCCGAGGATGTGCTGCGACGACCGACGACTTGCTGCGAGGCGGTGCTGGGATGATCGACCACGGGTAGCGACATCGCCGCCATGCTGTGAGGAGGTGCTGCGACGATCGGCGACGTGCCGCGACGCGGTGCTGCGACGTCGCCGCCGTGCTGCGAGGAGGTGCTGCGATGACCAACGACGGGTTGGGAGGCGGTGCTACGACGACGGGCAACTTGCTGCGAGGCGGTGCTGCGGCGACCGGCGACACTCCGACGATACTTCGACGATGCTTCAAATTAATGTGCTGGATGCTACCGTGTTGTGTGAGATACATGAAAGACCAATGCAGTGATCTAAAAGACGATTGTGGAAATATGCATGGATCGTTGCAATTACGTGCATCCAACGGCTGACTATGCAGATGCTTTTCGCAAGATGCATCCGGATGCCGCCTAGCAGCGGACAGATGTCAAACAGTGCTAAAAGAATAGTCAGGTGGATGGGTCCTATATGTGAGCAACAAATTGATTAAAACTACGAGCGGTGAGAAATTAAACTACGAAGGTGTCACAGCTCAGGTGGATGGGTCCTATATGTGAGCAACAAATTGATTAAAACTACGAGCGGTGAGAAATTAAACTACGAAGGTGTCACAATTTGTATTTGTGACTCACAAATACAAATGAAACTCAAGTTAATAGTTCCCTACGGCTATCGCTAGTGCCGCCTAGAAAATAATACTACTGCAATCAATAGTTCTATTTCTGAAGCCTAGAAAATAATACTACTGCAATCAACAGTTCTATTTCTGAAGCGAATGAGTGCTTTCAAAACGCTACCAGAGTCCAAAAATGTATCCAATGACTGCTTCAATTCAACAAGATCAGCTTCACTTCATCAAATTCATTTTAAAGCAGTTTCATATAGAAGCTATAACACTATTAAGAGAATGTCTGGCTTCCATCTAGCTCCAGCTTCAAGAATAGAAAATCTGGTGGAAATAATCTATTTGATTGGTTGAGGAGAAAGAAATGAAGAGGTATCCACTTACTGGTGACAGTGGTAGGTAATTTCCCCCCAACTCTCGCTTCTAGAGTTTTTTAGAGCACCCTTTGAGAAGCTTTATAAAAAATTTAAAGTTGTACCACAGATTCTAGTTTTTTTGCTGAGCATCATATCGTGGAGCTACCCTGGTTGGCTTGTCTTTTATAGAGCGGAGCTGAATTTAAAGGAAAAGAGCAGTCCCAAACAGGCTCTAAACAGTTCAAGAAAACATATGTACTCCATCCGTTCCGAAATACAAATCATCTTAGAGATTTCACTAAAACACTACATACAAATGTATATAAATATATTTTAGTGAAATCTCTAGAAAGATTTATATTTAAAATCGTAGGGAGTATAACAATCCATCAGTAATGCAGCTCTCTTGTACTTCTGTTATATGGAAATAATAATGAAAAGGGGATAAGCCTGGTTTAAAAAATCAGTAATTCAGCTACTTCTCCTGTCAGCCAAGGTGAATGAATCAATATCACATCACAATACTAAAATACTACTCCCTCCGTTCCTAAATATAAGACCTTTTAAAGATTACACTATGAACTACATACGGATACATAGACATATTTTAGATTATAGGTTCACTTATTTTACTTCGTATGTAGTCTTCTAATGAAATCTTTAAAAGGTCTTATATTTTGAAACGGAGGGAGTACATCTAAATGCAGTACTGTCTTGAAACAAACACGGTTTATTTCCCTGTAAATTGAAAATAACCGCATTTTGTGGATGCAGCAGGTGCATGATAAATTTGGTTTTGGAAACAAAACTTTTTTCTTTCATTTTTTTCATTTTTCGTACTTTTTTTTCTTTCATTTTTCCATGTAATTTGAAACCAACATGATTACTAACTCACGATCTATCTTTCGATAAAAATGAAATTAACCAGGATTGTACTTTTTTAAACCTAAAATGCGCGACGGTTCAGAAGTCCGCGAGGCGAAGTATCCGAAGACCGGCAGCTCGACGACGGTGGCGGTTCAATTCTGCCATAATGTGCTCCCACGACTGTACGGCCCTGGGCATGATCATCATGTTGCATTGACATCACATCGTCCTCATCAAGCTTCACGCCGATTGTCGCGTCCTCGTCAATCTTCACAGCAGCAGCCGGTACGGAGGTGCCGTAGATCGCCTGCTGCTGCCCCTCCTGTATCGGATACATCAACGGCGGCTGCGTCATCCACGGCTGGTCCGGCGAGATGAATCCCGGAGCGTCCGGCGCCGAGCGGTTCTGCACAGCGTGCCCGTGCAACTGCAACCGCTTCTTTACGAGCGCGAGTTCGGCCGTCGCCGAGGCAAGCTCTCGCTCGTGACTCCGGCAGATGCCGCACGAGCCGTGCACGGGATCGGAAGCACGGGCGTCGGCCTCGTACAGTATGGATTTCATGCAGTCGTCCCGGTTCTCCGGACCAGCCGTCGTCAGGATCCGAAGTATGTTTTTGATGCCGAAGAGGCGGTGGGAGTTGCGGAAGCTCCCGGGCTTGTCCGCGGGGAAATAGGGCGCAAGCGGGCATCCCGGCGCGCACTTCCGGCGCTGGTGCTTGCACGCTGAGCACGCCGGATGCTGAGCCGGCACAACTGCTGCTGCCACCGGGGGATAGGAGGAGGAGGACGACAAGCCAGAGGAGGACTCCGCCGTTTCCGGCGGATGCCTCGGGGTCGCGGACATGCCAGGGGCAGGGCCGGCGCCAGCACATGAGATCGGTTTCGGGAATGGCCAGGTGGATGGCGGCGGGAGTAAAAAGCTAAGCAACCTACACGTATGTGCGCGTGCGCGTACGCGTGGCCCGGTGGATCTGCGCATATATAACTTGTGCCGACATGGGCGCACGGTCCCGATTGCTGATCTACTTGATTTGTTAAGATACAGATAATTGAACGGCCGGTCTGCCGCACATATAGGACCTGCAACAGACAGCGCCCTTCAGGACGCGTCTAGGCTGTGGCAAACCACTCTACACATCCTACCATAGCCTAGCTAGCCCCCTCCGCTTCCGGACCGTCCGATCGAGATCGTATGATTCGAAAACGGACTGATTCCCCTAACCCTAGCCCCCTTCCGTATTTAAATAACATCCCGTGCCTATTTGGTCAACCCTAGCTTCCCCATCTCGAAATACATGCCCCCAAACCTAGCCGCCAGCCCGAGCTGCCTCCCACCTCCAGCAGCGGCCCGCAAGGCCCATCCGGGGCCCTCGTGGGCTCTAACCGCTGTCGCTCGCTCGCAGCAAGCCCCGAAGCCCTGAGTTCCTCCAGCCGCGCGAGCCCCGACTCCCGATGGCCTTCCCCCGCGCCGGCCAGCTACGGTCGGGCCGTCGTCGGCGACCTCCAAGGCTAGCCCCACCGTGCCCCGGTCCTTCCTCCCGTGCTGCTCCCTCTCCCTCTCATCTCTTCCTCCATGCTTTGTGCAGGAACGCCATGGTCGCCTGAAGCTCCACCATGGACAGCCCGTAGCTCGCCGCCCCTCGCCCCGCGCCGCGAGACCCCGCCGAGGAACGGATCCTACGGATCCCGGCAAGAGCCGTCTGTCCTCAAAGCCTCTGCGTGTCGGCCTTGCCTGCCTCGCCGGCAACCGCCGACCTTGTTGTCGCCTCGGCCTCGCAGGAGGTCGGGGACGAGCTCCTCTCCTAGCTCCCGCATGGGCCTCGCGACCTCCTCGGTCCAGGTCCGCCAACGCCGGCCCAGCAGCAGCCCACAGCCAGCCCAGCTTCAGCTCCCCACCGAGTGGCCACACCTGGCCCATGGTGAGCACCCCATCCGGTCTAGACCCACTCCTATTGCCTATGCTCCGCCTCGGGCGTTGTTGTGCTATCCAACGCTCATTGGTTGCGGCCCGCATACGTTTTTGTTCCTCATGCAATTATATCAATTATTTAGTGCTTTTCAGAATTACACAAACATGCATATGTTTTTAAAATGCTCATAATTAATTACCTATGCATCGGATCAAAATATTTTAGACATGTAAAATGAGTAGAATTTCATGTAGATTCACAATATCCAACTCTCACATGTGTTTCAAATATTTAACTTGTTGTTTCATTGAATTTACATTAATTGCATGTTAAAACGGGTTCCCTCATAGCTAATTAACTGTAGCTCCGATTAAAATGTTTCATATATGTAAATCGACGAGAATGACATGTAGAATCACATGCTCCACTTTATTTTTCTGTTTAATAAATATAAAATATGTTTATATCAGATCTGGACAGATTTTAAAATTAACATATGTGGTCCTTTCGGAGATGGTATATGTTGTTTCCGACCTCATTTAATATGCCTAGCTAGTGTAGTTTATTTATGCTTCACCTCTTGCCATGTTTAACAACATATAATGTTGTTGTGTACCTAAACGGGAGTGAAAATAAGTAATTCAAATATGGTGTTTCGTCAATATGCCACCCATTGCATATTGAGCTTCATTTAATGTGTAGTATTAATTGTTGTGCTTGTCATGCCTTTGCATAATTGAAATGGACATGCATCTTATTTTATTGTGCATCTTGTCATGAATATGTTGTTGTAAATATTCCCGAGAGGCAATAATAAATTGGTTATTATTATATTTCCTCGTTCATGACGATCGTTTATTATCCATGCTAGAATTGTATTGATTAAAAACTCAAATACATGTGTGGATACATAGACAACACACTATCCCTAGTGAGCCTCTGAAGGACAAGCTCGTTGATCAAAGATGGTCAAGGTTTCCTGACCATAGACATGAGATGTCGTTTGATAACGGGATCACATCATTAGGAGAGTGATGTGATGAACAAGACCCAAACTACGAACATAGCATATCATCGTGTCAGTTTATTGCTACTGTTTTCTGCATGTTAAAGTATTTGTTCTTATGACCATGAGATCATGCAACTCCCGAATACCTTGTGTGTATCAAACGTCACAACGTAACTGGGTGACTATAAAGGTTCTATATAGGTATCATCGAAGGTGTCTGTTGGGTTGGCATGGATCAAGACTGAGATTTGTCACTCTGTGTGACAAAGAGGTATCTCAGGGCCCACTCGGTAATGCAACATCACAACAAGCCTTGCAAGCAATGTGACTAAAGAGTTGGTCATGGGATTTTGTATTACGGAACGAGTAAAGAGACTTGTCAACAGCGATATTGAACTAGGTATAGAGATACCGACGATCGAATCTCGGGCAAGTAACATACCCATGGACAAAAGGAATAGTACGTATAGGAGATTAACTGAATCCTTGAAATAGAGGTTTGACCGATAAAGATATGAGTGGAATATGTAGGAGACAATATGGGCATCCAGGCCCCGCTATTGGTTATTGACAGGAGAGTATATCGGTCATGGATACATAGTTCTCGAACCCGCAGGGTCTGCACACTTAAGGTTTGGTGACATGTCCGTATAGTTGAGTTATGTATGTTGGTGACTGAAGGTTGTGCAGAGTCCCGGATGAGATCCCGGACGTCACGAGGAGTTCCGGAATGGTCCAGAGATGAAGATTGATATATAAGAAGAGGGTATTTGGACTCCGGAATGGTTTCAGGCATTTCTGATAGTGTAGCAGGAATGACGAATAGGTTCCGGGGGTCCATCTGGAGAATTCCACCTACCCCAGGGGCCACATGGGTCTAAGAGGTGGCGCACCAACCCTTAGTGGGCTGGGCAACCAGCCCCTAAAGGCCCTTGCACCAAGGAGGTGTTGGAAATATGCCCTAGAGGCAATAATAAATTAGTTATTATTATATTTCTTAGTTCATGATAATCGTTTATTATGCATGCTATAATTGTATTGATTGGAAACACAATACTTGTGTGGATACATAGACAAAACACTGTCCCTAGTAAGCCTCTAGTTGACTAGCTCGTTGATCAAAGATGGTCAAGGTTTCCTGGCCATAGGCAAGTGTTGTCACTTGATAACGGGATCACATCATTAGGAGAATCATGTGATGGACTAGACCCAAACTAATAGACGTAGCATGTTGATCGTGTCATTTTGTTGCTACTGTTTTCTGCGTGTCAAGTATTTGTTCCTATGACCATGAGATCATATAACTCACGGACACCGGAGGAATGCTTTGTGTGTATCAAACGTCGCAACATAACTGGGTGACTATAAAGATGCTCTACAGGTATCTCCAAAGGTGTTCGTTGAGTTAGTATGGATCGAGACTGGGATTTGTCACTCCGTGTGACGGAGAGGTATCTCGGGGCCCACTCGGTAATACAACATCACACACAAGCCTTGCAAGCAATGTGACTTAGTGTAAGTTACGGGATATTGTATTACGGAACGAGTAAAGAGACTTGCCAGTAAACGAGATTGAAATAGGTATGCGGATACTGACGATCGAATCTCGGGCAAGTAACATACCGAAGGACAAAGGGAATGACATACGGGATTATATGAATCCTTGGCACTGAGGTTCAAACGATAAGATCTTCGTAGAATATGTAGGATCCAACATGGGCATCCATGTCCCGCTATTGGATGTTGACCGAGGAGTCTCTTGGGTCATGTCTACATAGTTCTCGAACCCGCAGGGTCTGCACACTTAAGGTTCGACGTTGTTTTATGCGTATTTGAGTTATATGGTTGGTTACCGAATGTTGTTCGGAGTCCCGGATGAGATCACGGACGTCACGAGGGTTTCCAGAATGGTCCGGAAACGAAGATTGATATATAGCATGACCTCATTTGATTACCGGAAGGTTTTCGGAGTTACCGGGAATGTACCGGGAATGACGAATGGGTTCCGGGAGTTCACCGGGGGGGGGGGCAACCCACCCCGGGGAAGCCCATAGGCCTTAAGGGTGGCACACCAGCCCTTAGTGGGCTGGTGGGACAGCCCAAAAGGGCCCTATGCGCATACGAAAGAAAATCAAAGAGAAAAGAAAAAAAAAGAAGGTGGGAAGGGAAGGAAGGACTCCCACCCACCAAACCAAGTCCAACTCGGTTTGGGGGGGGGGCCTTCCCCCTTGGACTCGGCCGACCCCCTTGGGGCTCCTTGAGCCCCAAGGCAAGGTCCCCTCCCTCCCACCTATATAAACGGAGGTTTTAGGGCTGATTTGAGACGACTTTTCCACGGCAGCCCGACCACATACCTCCACGGTTTTTCCTCTAGATCGCGTTTCTGCGGAGCTCGGGTGGAGCCCTGCTGAGACAAGGTCATCACCAACCTCCGAAGCGCCGTCACGCTGCCGGAGAACTCTTCTACCTCTCCATCTCTCTTGCTGGATCAAGAAGGCCGAGATCATCGTCGAGCTTTACGTGTGCTGAACGCGGAGGTGCCGTCCGTTCGGTACTAGATCGTGGGACTGATCGCGGGACGGTTCGCGGGGCGGATCGAGGGACGTGAGGACGTTCGGCTACATCAACCGCGTTCACTAACGCTTCTGCTGTACGGTCTACAAGGGTACGTAGATCACACATCCCCTCTCGTAGATGGACATCACCATGATAGGTCTTCGTGCGCGTAGGAAGTTTTTTGTTTCCCATGCGACGTTCCCCAACAGGAGGTGGGAGGAGGCCAAGTGGGAGGGAATCCTACTAGGAGTAGGATTCCACCTTCTTTAGGGGAGGAGGATTCCTCCTCCTTGGTGCGCCACCCCTTGCCCCTTCCTCCTATATAATAGAGGGGAGAGAGGGCAGCCAACACCTGAATCCCAGGCCCAGCCCCTCTCCCTCCCTCTAGTTTGTTCTTCCTCTAGAATAGGTTCGACGGTGCACGGCGAATCCCTGCCGGATCAGCTCCACCACCATCACCGCCACGCCTTTAGGCTGTCCGAGAACTCACCTACCTCTCCACTCCCTCTTGTTGGATCAAGAAGGCGGAGATCGTCATCGACATATACGTGTGCTGAACGCGGGGGTGTCGTTCGTTCGGCAGTAGATCGGGAAGGATCGTTATGAGATCGCGGGACGGATCGTGATGGGATCATGGGACAGATTGCAATTTGGATCGCGAAGATGTTCAACTACATCAACCGCGTTATATACGCTTCCGCTTAGCGATCTACAAAGGTATGTAGATGCACTCTGTCCTCTCGTACATGGTCATCACCATGGATAGATCTTGTGTGCGCGTAGGAAAATTTTTGTTTCTGATGCGACGTTCTCCAACATATGTGTGGTGTTATCGTGTGTTGATTCTTGTTTCCGGATTGCTTCTTCACGATAGAGTTCCGAACCACTTCAGAGTGTGAGGATCCGTTTGACTATGATGGTTCGTCTGTTTCACGGATTCGTTCTCCTTCCAAGCGGGATCACACACAAGATGACCATTTCCCTAGATAACATTACTATCATTGCCATGCTAGTTGTCTCGTTTCTTTCACTATGTCTCGCTGCCTACCACTTAAATGTCAGCCTCCCAACATACCCATGAAAACCCTCTAACCTTTCCACAACTGAGCAAACCACAGTTTGGCTATGTTATCGCTTGCTCAACCTTTTGATACTGTTGCTAGTTGCACGTACAATTGCTTCCATGTGAAAACATGGGTTCCTTGTTATATCACCATATTAATGCTATTTAACTAATGCACCTATATACTTGGTGTTAGGGCATATTTATTCTTAAGTGGTTTTGGTGATTGATGACAATGCCTCTGCGGACTAGTCATGTGCATTGAGAATTTCAATAATTCATGACTAGGCACAAGACGATTCGGTGCCCCTCAGAGTCTTTCAAAGATGGTTGCTTTCTACGTTTCTCGTTGATGGATTTGAGTCATAGGAAAGCCGTACTATTAAGGGGGTCCGCTTCGAAAGGTTTGGGTGGAATCAACACGTACATATTTCTATTGCACCACCTTTCCCCTGCTTCAAATGGAGCTTCAACCATGTTTTTCCCTGTATGTGCAAAAGGGCTAGCGGTAGTACCGCCCCCGGGGCGGTAGTAGTTTTTTACTAAGGCTCTCTGGGCGGTAGTAGTTTTTTTACTACCGCTCCGTCGGACTTTTTGCCATCCTTTTGCCTCACCAGTGGTAGGCACGATAGTATTTTCTTACTACCGTGGTTGGTGAACCGTCGTGCGGTAGTACCGCTCTGCTAGTGCAGTAAGTGGGGGAAGGTAACGGTTGGATTGTTCCCCCCACTATATAAAGGTGTCTTCTTCCCTAAGAATGTTACCTCTCACCTCCGCAAGCCCCATTGTTGCTCCAAAGCTCATTCTTGTCCGATCTCTCTCCCTAGCCAATCAAACTTGTTGATTTCCTAGGGATTGGTTGAGAAGGCCATGATCTACACTTCCACCAAGAGATATTTGATTCCCCACACTAATCCCTTGCGGATCTTGTTACTCTTGGGTGTTTGAGCACCCTAGATGGTTGAGAAGTCCATGATCTACACTTCCACCTCGGAGCCACATTCCATTGTGGTGAAGCTTCGTGGTCTTGTTGGGAGCCTCCAAACTTTGTGTGGAGATAGCCCCAACCTTTTTTCTAAAGGTCCGGTCGCTGCCTTCAAGGGCACCAATAGTGGAATCATGGTGTCTTGCATTGTGTGAGGGCGTGAGGAAAATATGGTGGCCCTAGTGGCTTCTTGGGGAGCATTGTGCCTCCACACCGCTCCAACGGAGACGTACATCCTATCAAAGGGAAGGAACTTGGATAATACATCCTTGTCTCCACCGGTTCCACTTGCGGTTATCTCTTAACTTTACCTTGTACTTATTTTTCTTGTGGTGTATTCCTTGCTTGCACTTGTTGTCTTTGTTGGTAGCATCATATAGGTTGCTCACCTAGTTGTTCATCTAGAGAACCTTTTGTTGCTAACCCTAATTTGTTAAGATGAGCTAAAAATTGGTAGTTGCCTATCCGCCCCCTTTAGTCAACCATATCGATCCTTTCAATTGGTATTAGAGCCACATCTCTTTATTAAGGGTTTCACCACCCGAAGAGTATAGTTGACGATGGTGTGGTTGGCCACGAAGTGCCCGAGGTCGTGGAGTTGAGTTTGATCACATGAGACGACTAGAATGAGGCTATAGCCTCACTCAAGACGTCCATGACGACCGAAGTCAAGTCCATGCTTAAATAATTACTTGAGGGGATGAATAATTCTCCCAACCCGTTACTTTTGGTTAAACCCACCACATCGGAGTCAGAGGCCAATTCCGATAAGGAAACAACTAAAGGTACCCGAACTTCTTCCCTTCTTGACAAGAATGGGACGAGAACCTTTGCCTTGGTTCCTCCTCCCCCGGTCTATGGAGGACCGGTCCCTACACCGCATATTAATAACCTTGGTCCTCCTCCTAAACTTGTTAAATGTGATTTCGCTAACTGGGTCTTTTCCATCAAGTCTCATTTGAATCACAGCTCAACAAACCTTTGGAGAATCATCAAACAAGGCTGTTACCCACATGATCCAAACAACCTCACTCCAATAGAAGAGGCGGACAGTCAATACAATCATTCCGCATTGTTCATCCTTCAATCCGCGGTTCCTCCCGAAGATCTACCGCACTTGCGCCCCTTCACCCATGCAAAGGATTGTTGGGAGCACATCATGGTGTTGTACAAGGGGAGCTCAATCATTCAACGGTCTAACTTTGAAGTGGTTCTTGACAAGGCTGATGAGTTTGTAATGCTAGAAGATGAGGACCCCCATGATCTCTATCGATGGGTGACTACTCTTGCCGTTGCTCTCCAAGACCATGGGAGCAAGGATACAGATGACACTTGGATCAAGCGCATGTTTCTCAAGGCCATCATGCCATTCAACAAAGCCATGTCTTTCGTCATTCGTCAAAGGCCAGATTTCCACACCTTGACCTCTGGCGAAGTTTTGGATGAATTCATTGCTATGGATATTATGAACAAGACCGCCAAAAATGCTCTTGCTCATGCTCGATCGAAGATAGCCTCACCCAACCTTACCTTGAGATCCAAGGCCATTGCTGATGAAGAAGAAGAGGAAGAAGATGGCTGCCCCAAAGACACAAAGTATGCTTATCACGAGCACATGGATCTTGCATCAAGGCAGTTTGGGGCAACAAGAGAAACTCAAGGGCCAACTTCTCCAAGGACAACTCAAGTGGGTCCAAGAACAAGAAACGAGTACGGGCATGCTACAACTGCGGTAATGTGAGTCACTTTGTGGCAGATTGTCCTTACAAGAAGAGGGAAGACAACGGGGGCAAGCTCATTCGCAAGGACAAAGACAAGTCTTTCTCAAGCAAGAACATCTTCACCAAGAAGACTCCTCCAAGGGGTTTGGTGGCCCATTAAGAGTACACCTCCGATGATGACGATGATGATACAGGCCGTGAGGGGATGGCAACGGCTACCGTGGCCATTGCCACTTCCTCCCGCAAGGTGTCTCTCTTCGGCGTCACCAACGAGAACCGCATCGCCAAGTGCATCATGGCCAAAGTTATCAATAAGGTAACCCCCAACATCAAGACCACTATCACTACCTCTCCTTCATTGTTAGATTGTGTTCATGATAGTGAAGTAGTGGAACTTGATAAGAATGAGTTTGACAAATTCTTATGTAAGATCAAAGGTGAAACTAAAAAGCACTTTATTGTTCTTTTGGAACAACTTGGTGAGGCCAATGATCTCATTGAGACTCATGAGGTGACTATCTCCAAGTTGGCGGGACATAGTCTTGATTACGCCGATGAGATAGGGGAACTATCCATTGTTCTAGAAGAAGAGTGTTGTCTTCGTTTGGCTCTTGAGGAGTCACACAACGTTGATCATGCTAAATTGCAAAAATATCTTGGTCATGCTCTTGTTTTTACCCGTGTGCTTAAATTCGAGAAAGTTGCACTTGGGATTGGCCATGATAGACTCAAGGAAGAATTTGACAGACTTGACAAGGCCCACAAGGTCTTGAAAGTAGTTCATGCCTCTCTGAAGGAGTCTCGTGATCAACTCCAAGTAAAACTAGCTAAGGATATTTCTACTTCTCCTCCTTTTGTTCTAATTGATAATGCTTGTGATACTAACCCTTGTTGTGAGCATGTACATCTTGTGGAGGAGAATGCCAAGTTTAAAGAACAACTTGAAAAGGGCCTTGTGACATGCATCCAAGGCGAGAAGAACCTAAATGACCTTTTGAGTAATCATAAGGAAGTTGTAGGAAAGAAGGCACTCGGGTTTGCACCACGGTCTAAGAAGAAAAAGAAGAACAAGACCAAACTATCTTCCCCTCTCAATGAAATTTTTGTCAAAGAGGGTGAGAGTACTCATAAGAAGATGAAGTACAAGGAAGGGGGTGAGGATGCCAAGAAGGGAAAAACCACCTCTACCAACAAGGCCGGTGACTTTAACCCCTCTTATGTTTTATGACGTGCTAGTGATGGGCATGTTAATGCTAAATTTGTAGGTTCTTATTATGAGTACATTGAATGGGCTATTTGGGTTCCTAAGACCCTTGTTTCTAACATCAATGGACCCATTCAAGAATGGGTACCTAAATCCAAGCATTGATCTCTTGTAGGAGTTTGCTTCCAGTGCGGTGTCATGGTTGCTCGGGAGTGGAGCCACAAATCATATGACCGGAAGCAAGGACTTGGTGGTGGATGTGCATCCAATTCCATCTATGCCCACGGATGTCCAATTTGCTGATGCCTCAACATCTAAGGTAATGGGATTTTGCAAGGTGGTCATCTCTCAAGATTTATCTATAGAGAAGGTCATGATTGTTGAGTCCCTTGCATACAATTGTCTCTCCGTTCATCAGCTTGCAATTATGAGCTTTTCCACATTCTTTAATTTTGATATCGTGGCCATTTTGTGGAGCAAGTGTAACGCCCAAGATGCGACCCTATCCTTATTTTGGCGCGAGGGCCTCGACAGGGATAGAAGCGCATCTCGTCATTTCGCAATAATGGATATCGTTACAAGTACATGTACTGAAGAGAAGAGTATATGGAATTGGCTTACACTCGCCACAAGCTACATCAGAGTCACATCGGTACAATACATAAATATCACGAAGAAGAGCAGGGTCCGACTACGGGCGAAAACAAACAAGAAAAGAACGACGTCCATCCTTGCTATCACAGGCGGCTGGCCTGGAACACATCCTAGATCGACGAAGAGGAAGAAGAAGAAACTCCAAATGAACAATCATCGCGCTCACGTATTAATATCCTTTACCTGTACCTGCAGCTGGTGTTGTAGTAATCTGTGAGCCACACGAGACTCAGCAATCTCATTTCCAAAGGTATCAAGACTAGCAAAGCTTAATGGGTGAGGTATGGTTAAGTGTTGAGGCTGCAGCAAGCGACTAAGCATTTATATGAGGTGGCTAACTTACGAGTACAAGAATAAGAGGGGAGTGATCTACGGATAGCGGACGAGAACTACTGGTGATCAAACGAATGATCATGAACACCTACTTACGTCAAACATAACCCCATCGTGTCCTCGATCGGAGAAGGAGCTCACGAAAGAGAAAATCATGGGTATGCACTCAGCTGGCAAGTTTTAGTTAAGTTAACTTCAAGTTATCTAGAACAGATGTTAAACAAAGTTTCCACGTTGCCACATAACCGCGGGAACGGCTTTCTCAAATATTTAACCCTACAGGGGTGCTCCAACTAGTCCATCACAAACTACCACACGCTGCGACAGAATGACCTCGATCAGGGAAACCCGTGATATCCTCGGGTTCCTATTGGAAATCTCAACCTCGAGTTAGCTCAAAGCATCCTCGAAATCCCTTGCACAAGACGCTCGATAAAGGTAAAACAAGTCCAACAAGGCCGCCCGGCGTGTCGACGATCCCGATAGGAGCCGCGTATCTCGTTCTCAGGACACGATGGTTAAGGAGAGCGTACGGTAGCCTGTTAGAAATATCCCGAGTTGCCCCGGGCTGGCCTCACAAACGGCTCTAGTTTGGACCAGCACAAGCATCACTGGCCCCCCTGTATTATGTTGAATTACTCCTCGGGTAGCGCTAACTCCCTATGTTTTTCAGTATTAACAGAATTATAATGTTGGGCAAATATAGTACCAATATTGGGCCTTGCGAGACGAGCTTTATCCCAAAACGAGAATCTACGGGGTCCCCATAACAACCCCAAGCATGTTAGGAGCACTCATTTATGGAACATAACACCGGTAGCCGAAACTAAGGTGGCAAAGGTGGAACAAAACAATAGTCTAGAAAGGCCGAGCCTTCCACCTTTTACCAAGTATATAGGCGCATTAAATTAAATAGAAATTAATAGGGTGATATAACAAGGAACCCATGTTATCACATGGAAACAACTGCACCTGCAACTAGCAACGCTAACACATGGTTAAGCAAGCGGTAACACAACCAATCAGTGGTTTGCTAGGTTATGATCAGGTTGAAGGTTTTCATGGCAATGTTGAGAGGTTGATATTTAACAGGTGGTAGGCAGCGAGACATAACGATAGAAACTAAACAACTAGCATGGCAATGATAGTAATGGTATGTGGGGAAATGGTCATCTTGCCTGAGATCCCGCTTGGAAGAAGAATGTAATGCCCAAGATGCGATCCTATCCTTATTTAGGCACGAGGGCCTCGACAGGGATAGAAGCGCATCTCGTTGTTTCGCAAGAATGGGTATCGTTACAAGTACATATACTAAAGGGAAGAGTATATGGCATTGGCTTACACTCTCCACAAGCTACATCGGAGTCACATCAGTACAATACATAATCACCATGAAGAAGAGCAGGGTCCGACTACGGACGAAAACAAACGAGAAAATAAGAATGACGTCCATACTTGCTATCCCAAGCTGCCGGCCTGGAACCCATCCTAGATCGAAGAAGAAGAAGAAGAAGCAACTCCAAATGAACAATCAACACGCTCGCGTCAAGTAACCTTTACCTGTACTTGCAACTGGTGTTGTAGTAATCTGTGAGCCACAGGGGACTCAGCAATCTCATTTCCAAAGGTATCAGGACTAGCAAAGCTTAATAGGTGAGGTAAGGTTAAGTGGTGAGGCTGCAGCAAGCGGCTAATCATATGTGAGGTGGCTAACTTACGAGTACAAGAATAAAGAGGGGGACGATCTACGCATGGAGGACGTGATTTACTGATGATCGAATGAATGATCCTGAACACCTACTTACGTCAAACATAACACCACCGTGTCCTCGATCGGAGAAGGAGCTCAGGAAAGAGACACTAACGATTACACACTCAATTGACATGTTTTTATTAAGTTAACTTCAAGTTGTCTAGAACCAGTGTTAAACAAAGTTTCCATGTTGCCACATAACCGCGGCCACGGCTTTCCGAAAGATTTAACCCTACAGGGGTGCTCCAACTAGTCCATCACAAATTACCACAAGCCGCGTAGAAATCCTCGATCACGAAGCTCGCGATCTCGTCGGACTCCTTAGTGGAAAACCTAAACTCTGAGATTACCCAAAGCATCACCAGATGCACAAGATATCTCGTAAAAGGTAAAACTAATCCAGCAAGGCCACCCGGTGTGTCGACGAATCCGATATGATCCGCGTATCTCGTTCTCAGGACACGCCGTCTATGCATAGTGGACGGTAGCCAAACGCTCGAGTTGCCCCAAGGTGGCACCGCCGACTGCTAGGTGCGTGGACCAACACTCATGCGGAGCACTGGCCCGGGGGTTGATTCATTATCCTCGGGGTCCGGAAAGTCCCTAAGCAACTTTATTAGGTTATTAGGCAAATGTAAAACCAATGTTGGGCCTTGCCAAACCAGCTTTAATCTAAAACAAATTATCACGGGGGTCCCGATAACAACCCCGATCGTGTTAGGAGCGCTCAACTATGGAACATAACACCGGTAGCCAAAACTAAGGGGGCAAAGGTTGAACAAAACACCAGGCTGGAAAGGCCGAGCCTTCCACCTTTTACCAAGTATATAGGTGCATTAAATTAAATAGCATTAATATGGTGATATAATAAGGAACCCATGTTATCACATGGAAGCAACTGCACGTGCAACTAGCAGCGTTAACACATGGTTAAGCAAGCGGTAACATAGCCAATCAGTGGTTTGCTAGGTGGTGATCAGGTTGAAGGTTTTCATGGCAATGTAGGGAGGCTGATACTTAACAGGTGGTAGGCAACGAGACAATAACGATAGAATAGAAATAACTAGGATGGCAATGATAGTAATGGTATCTGGGGAAATGGTCATCTTGCCTAAGATCCCGCTTGGAAGAAGAATGACTCCGTGAAGTAGACGAACCGATGTAGTCGAACGGGTCCTCACATTCCGACACGCTTGCAGAACTCTATCGAGACGAGGGAAACCGGAACCAAGCATCAACACAGATATTCACCACGACACATGCACAACAAGATGCAATCCACATATGATGCTTGATCAGAGAATATATGCAAGACAAGGCATGGCAATTCCGACAATCAAACACTACACATTAAGTGAAGTTCAATATGCAACGAGTTGCATATTGACGAAACTCCACATACGATTTATTTAGTTCTATCCCGATTAGGTACACGACAATATTTAAATGTGGTTAAACATGGCAAAAGGTGAAGCATAATTAATCTACCTATCTAGGCATATTAAATGAGGTCGGGAATGACATATAGCATCTCCGAGATGACCTTATGCGTTAATTTGTAATTCTGTCCAAATCTGAACTAACATGTTTAAATAGTTGTTAAACAGCAAAATAAATAGGTTCACGTGATTCTACGCGTTGTTACAAGCAATTTACACATAGAGAACATCTCCGGCGGAGCTACCGTTCAAAAGATACAAACACACAACGACAGTCACAAGCATTCCCAAACACACAACCAGCAAGATAATATGAAGCTACACGAGATGCTAAGCAAGTTTCATATAGGACACGATCAAAACGGAACAACGGTTCAACAACTACGAGCTAAACAAGAAATAGACATAATCTGCCAAAATCAGCCACATAACATTTTCTACACCCCACAACTACGAGCTACACAAATCCAATAGGCTCAAACAAGACATGAGATAGTACAGGTCAAGATGCACTACAACATGCAACTAATAACACCTAGCATGTAAGCATGGATCGCTAGGAAAAGAAGTCACAAAATGGCATCTCACACATTGTTTCAGACTTAGTGAAAACCACAGTTTATGAAAGTGCAGTTTTCGATCTGAAGGCATATTGACAACAACAAAACAATAAGCTACAGGACTCCAAATGGCATAAAAATTGACAACATGCTAGAGAATCTTAAAGTCTACAACTAACTCCATTGCACCAACCTCAAAAGAGCTATAGATCACCAGATAAACTCATGTAAAGACGGCAACAAAATATAACAGATTTCAGACTTAGAAATATTTCAGCACTCCAAATCAGCACTATTTTCTAGCAAGTTGATAGCAATCAAACCACACCTAAACATGGATTTCTATTGCAACCAAAATTACCAGAGGCTAGCCTACACATGCAAGGGCATATCTCTAGTTGACAACTCCTTCATATCACGCACGGATTAAATCCCACAAAATAAACAAAAAGGAAACATGGCAAAATATCACATGCACTAACTCGCACAAAAGATAAAACTAATTGCACAATTAAATTCTATGGATTTTTCTACCCCGAAAACATATATAACATGTGGGGTTGCAACACAAAAATATCGCCACATGTATATGCGAGAATATGTCCAAAACACGGTATAATAAACTAGCACCGGAATCCTACATGCAAAAATACCAATAACTTCTCTAAAATACATGGCAAAAGGGTTCCTAAAACATCAGCATTTTATCTACGGGGTTTGAGCAATCCGGACACGGGCGAAAATAAATACAGGACAAAACCATAATAGTATAGCACGCGTTTCTAGGCATTCGGAGGGCCAAACTATTTCAAACATGCATGCAAGTTGAAAAATATGAATCTACACGGAAAACTACATAAGTTTCATATATAGATCACCTCGATCCAACGCTCGGTTAATTAAATACGGGCGTTTGAAATATCTAATATTCTTGAAATAAATAAATCACAGGAATATGCTAAATTAATCCACGGGCCGAACACGGGCATGCGCAACATAACTAAAACGTGCACAGGGTGCTGGATAGAGAGGTTCTCACCTCGGGTCAATGGACCGGCCTGGTGGGGAGCTTGGGCCGGCGGGGGAGGCCGAACTGGGCCGGCTTGGCCTCGTAGGACGAGGCGGCCAGCTGGGCCCACGCGGTGCGGGAGCCGGCCGAGGCGGTCGTCTGCTCGACCAGATCGGGGCGCTGGCGATCTTCTGCTGGAGGTCAGGCCATGGCGGCACGATCCAGCAGGGCAGGGCCGGCGAGGTCCTTGCGGCGGCGGGGATGGACGGATCTGGACGGATCCATGCACGGCAGCCCCATTCCCGGCGGCGGCGGCGAGTATCGAGCGAAGGAGGACACGGGGAGATGCGGGGCTGCGGCGGCTAGATCCATCCATGGGAGAACGCGAGGAAGTCCGGTCTCCGGCGAGATCGGGGCGGAGGCGAGCCGGAGGTTCTTCAAGGCGGCGGAGGCCGGTCGGAGCTGGCTACTCGCGACGGCGGCGGCGCGCCATGCCTCCATGCAGCCGGTGCTGCGGGGCAACGACAGCACCAGGAGGGGCTCGCATCGGAGGAAGCTGCTCGGGTGGTGGCTGCCTCGGGCTAGCGGCGGCGCGGCTTCGGGCCCGAGCGGGCCAGCCGTGGGCCTGGCGGGCCGACGGCGGCTGGTAGGAGGAGAGAGGAGGTGGGTGTGGGCTATGCACGGATTAGGGTTAGCACGGGTTTCAAGGAGGAGTTGGGTGGCTGTCTAAAACAATAGCATGGGGGTCTATTTATAGACAATAGGGGGGTTAGGTTTAGCAGAATTTCTCCCCGGTTTCTACCACACGATCGGAATCGAACAGTTTTGCACGCGGGACGGGCTAAGTGGCCGTGTAGAGTAGGTTAGCTGGGGAAGAGAGGGAAACGACACCCGGCAACATAATTTCAAACACCGAAAAAACATCCGACGATAGACCGGAGACGGTGCCGCTACGGTCGATCGTTCGGGTACCAGACGGATTCCGATTGCGACGAAACTTGTCACGCGGTCTACCTATAATATATTAAGACCGCACGCCACGTCTCAACCCAATCAGAGGAAGTTTTATACACACCTTTAAAAACAGGATTTTGACGATGCCGCGGGCGCGTGCGTGTGTGGTCGGGCTCAGAACGGATAACTACGAGAACCGGCAACTAACAACAGATGCAAGTTTGAAAACTGGCGGCAACAGAATGCCGATGCAATGCGGATGATGCGCATGATGCGACAAATAAAAATACTCACACAACGAAAACGAAATAAGAGGGGAATCTTCTGGAACGTCGGTCTCGGGCTGTCACAACTCTCCTACACTACAAGAGGATCTCGACCTGAGATCCAAGAATGAAACAGTAAGAGGAAGAGAAAGCAAGAGGTAAAACTTAGTCACTTCTTTGACAAACTAGTGAAACCAACGATCCTTGAATGTTGCAAAGAGATGAGGAATGATATGAGAAACAAACAAGAATTCACGGAAAATTACGACACCACTTCGGTAGGAAAAGGGGACAAAAATTCGATAAGATGGGAGAATTAGACAAGATTCATAGCAAACAACTAAATAGAACAAGAGAACACCATGATCTTGATAGAACAACATGATTGAACCAAATGAAGAACATCACCAGAACTCTGGAACAAGAGAATATAAACTAGATCTTGGAAAGAGGAACGAAGAAGAAAATGAGAACTACTACCACAAGAATCTTGAAGAACATCTTGAGACAAAGAATTGATATCACGAGCCACTTCGGAAGAAGAATTTAAATCACTATAAACAAGAATAAGATTATGTTACGCTTACCCTTCATCAAGTTAAATTGATGACAAGCAATAGATTTAGCATATCACTTATTCTTCTTGGAAAGATTGAGGAGATATATGAGCACAAATTTGAAGAAATCTTGAGGAGCAGCGGTAAGAATTGGATTGAATGGGGGTATGACAAGAATAAATGGAGATACATGAGAATGAAGAGATCATGATCCACCTGAGAGAAAACTTGAACCAGGCACCAGAATAATTGAGAGATGAATGAAGGGACAACAATTGAGAAGAATTGAGAATGAAAGCTGAAAGCTGAGAACGACGAATCTTCTAAAATGATGGCCTTCGGAGGATCGAGAATGAAAACAATTCAAAAATGCACCGGATAGCAAGAAATGAATCACTCATGATTGGGAACAATTCAAGATGATGCCACAACACTGAAAGCTGAATCTCCAAGAGAATGGACGAAAATTTGAGAGAAACACCCCTTCGCTCTTCCAAGCTGAAAAAGATGAGAAGAACACCACTAAGAATAACTGAGACACTCCGGAATAATGAAGAATAAAAGGTTGATCCAAAGAATGAATTAATTCGAATAGAACTTGGAGAAGGGATATGACTGATGAGATTCATACTTACGTCATAGTTGAAAAAAATTAGAGATCTCTGGGAAAGATTACAAGAGCTATATAAGATCCTGGGAAGAACCTGTGGGTTATGGGCCCACTCAAAGAAACCACCGTTGAAAAGATTGCTTAGAAGAAAGATATTGCACAGGTACAAATAAAAACTAGATGAGGTAGAGAACCCCGAAATAAGTTAAAGAATCGAAAACAAGAACTTCTGAGATATCTTCAATACTCCGGATAGAATAGAGAGAAATGACCACAAGAAGATTTGATAAGAATTTTCACATGGGAAAGAATTTGAAGGATGAAAAGGATATGATGACACGGACAGCTAAATTGAATTCACCGGAAAGATAACAAAATTGACTAAAGATGAACACAAAGCTCCTGAGAATCTTCACAACGAATCACCGGATATGAAACGGAAGAAAAGATAGCGGAAGATGCTTGGATGAAAATCCAACCACTGAAAAAAAGGGTGGGAGGGTGGGAAAAACAAAGAAAACTTGGGATAGATGAGATGAACTCCGGAAGAAAAGCGACATTGATATTGAAAATTGGAGAGGATAGAATTCACTTGATGAGAAGCACACCGGGTGGAAAAAATAGACATGATAGCTTGGGTTGAAAGAGTTGATAAGATAATCGATTGAGAAAAAGGATTAGAGCTCTCATAGAAATATGAGAAGACCTCTGGGAAAGATGTAAATTCACCACTTGACATCGAAGCAACTGAAATTACCATACTCCAACAAAACAAATGATGAGGCTTATGAAGCAAGCCAGAACAAATTTATGAGAGAGATTTCATCCGATATTTTTGTGGACAGGATCGCACGGGGTCGATCCTTACAGTAGCCATCCTGTGCAAGGCAGTGCACACGACATACGAAGTATCCCCGAGTCGTAGCAAGCTACAAGGATTCTTTAAGACACAACGAGAACTGTCGTAAGTCGACCGTGAACAAACGAATCCACTAGATGTTGAATCCCAACCTAACATCACGCATTTGTTGGAAGATTGTCCTATAAGTAACTACTTGTATTCCCACCTAAGAACTCCCGAAATTTCTGGTCATGCAATCTATTCCACGGATACAAGGAGTAATATATCACTCAACTCCTATACTAACTCGTACAGTGTATCACATCCGTCAACACATAACCAGAATCTCGGAACCTCATCTATCACAGACCCTCGTAATCACAACGATACAAAGTGTGGCGATACATCCGGAACTCTGTGCACCAGTATTGGGGAAGCCGGACTCCTCTCGCCACTACTAGTATTGAAGCAATTTCGAACATCCTTCGTCCTGAGGTACTAAGAAATCTGAATGATAACAATGTGCTCGAGAATCCCCGGAAGAAATCAAGTCAGACAGGAGGCACCAAGACAGAACTCCGTCACATCGACATCATATAGATTCCAAAAATATCCGCGTGAGCCTAATTTTTTTTTGAGTGAGAAGAGTGTAGAATTAAATTATTACGTCAAGATTCCTCACCAGATCATAGAAGAGGAGAAAAAAGAATCATAATCTCCGAAATATAACTAGACTCAAAGCAGTTTTTCACTAGACTCGACTCGGCCAAGTTCGATCAATCAAGGGGGCTCCTAGGTCGGTACTGCTCTGATACCAACTTGTAACGCCCAAGATGCGATCCTATCCTTATTTAGGCACGAGGGCCTCAACAGGGATAGAAGCGCATCTCGTCGTTTCGCAAGAATGGATATTGTTACAAGTACATGTACTGAAGGGAAGAGTATATGGAATTGCCTTCCACTCGCCACAAGCTACATCAGAGTCACATCAGTACAATACATAATCACCATGAAGAAGAGCAGGGTCCGACTCCGGATGAAAACAAACGAGAAAAGAAGAACAACGTCCATCCTTGCTATCCCAGGCTACCGGCCTGGAACCCATCCTAGATCGATGATGAAGAAGAAGAAGAAGCAACTCCAAATGAACAATCAACACGCTCGCGTCAAGTAACCTTTACTTGTACCTGCAATTGGTGTTGTAGTAATCTATGATCCACAAGGGACCCAACAATCTCATTTCCAAAGGTATCAAGACTAGCAAAGCTTAATAGGCGAGGTAAGGTTAAGTGGTGAGGCTGCAGCAAGCGGCTAAGCATATGTGAGGTGGCTAACTTACGAGTACAAGAATGAAGAGGGGGAAGATCTACGCATAGCGGACGTGATCTACTGATGATCAAATGAATGATCCTGAACACCTACTTATGTCAAACATAACCCCACGTGTCCTCGATCGGAGAAGGAGCTCACGAAAGAGACAGTCACGGTTACGCACTCAGTTGGCATGTTTTAATAAAGTTAATTTCAAGTTGTCTAGAACCAGTGTTAAACAAAGTTTCCACATTGCCACATAACCGCGGGCATGGCTTTCCGAAAGGTTTAACCCTGCAGGGGTGCTCCAACTAGCCCATCACAAATTACCACAAGCCGCATAGAAATCCTCGATCACGACGCTCGCGATCTCATCGGACTCCTTAGTGGAAAACCTCAACTCTGAGATTACCCAAAGCATCACCAGAATCCCGATGCACAAGATATCTCGTAAAAGGTAAAACTAATCTAGCAAGGCCACCGGTGTGTCGACGAACCCGATAGGAGCCGCATATCTTATTCTCAGGACACACCGTATATGCATAGTGGACGATAGCCAAACACTCGAGTTTCCCTGAGGTGGCACCGCCGACTGCTAGGTGGGCGGACCAACACTCATGCGGAGCACTGGCCCGGGTGTTGATTAATTATCCTCGGGGTCCGGGAAGTCCCTATGCAACTTTATTAGGTTATTAGGAAAATGTAAAACCAATGTTGGACCTTGCCAGACCAGCTTTAATCTAAAATGAATTATCAAGGGGGTCCCCATAACAACCCCGATCGTGTTAGGAGCGCTCAATTATGGAATATAACACCGGTAGCTGAAACTAAGGGGGCAAAGGTGGAACAAAACACGAGGCTAGAAAGGCCGAGCCTTCCACCTTTTACCAAGTATATAGATGCATTAAATTAAATAACATTAACATGGTGATATAATAAGGAACCCATGTTATCACATGGAAGCAGCTGCACGTGCAACTAGCAACACTAACACATGGTTAAGCAAGCGGTAACATAGCCAATCAGTGGTTTGCTAGGTGGTGATCAGGTTGAAGGTTTTCATGGCAATGTTGGGAGGCTGATATTTAACAGGTGGTAGGCAACGAGACAATAACGATAGAATCAAAATAACTAGGATGGCAATAATAGTAATGGTATCTGGGGAAATGGTCATCTTGCCTGAGATCTCGCTTGGAAGAAGAATGACTCCGTGAAGCAGACGAACCGATGTAGTCGAACGGGACCTCACATTCCGACACGCTTGCGGAACTCTATCGAGACGAGGGAAATCGGAAACAAGCATCAACACAGATATTCACCACCACACATGCACGACAAGATGCAATCCACATATGATGCATGATCAGAGAATATATGCAAGATAAGGCATGGCAATTCCGACAATCAAACACTACACATTAAGTGAAGTTCAATATGCATCGAGTTGCATATTGAAGAAACTCCACATACGAGTTATTTAGTTCTATCCCTATTAGGTATACGACGATATTTAAATGTGGTTAAACATGGCAAGAGGTGAAGCGTAATTAATCTACCTATCTAGGCATATTAAATGAGGTCGGGAATGACATATAGTATCTCCGAGATGACCTCATGCGTTAATTTGTAATTCTGTCTAGATCTGAACTAACATGTTTAAATAGTTGTTAAAGAGCAAAATAAATGGGTTCACGTGATTCTACGCGTTGTTACAAGCAATTTACACATAGAGAACATCTCCAACGGAGCTACGGTTCAAAAGATACAAACACCACAAGATATGATGGCATGAATGCAAAATGTGTGCTATGATAGTCACAAGCATTCCAAAACACACAACTAGCAAGACAATATGAAGCTACACGATATTCTAAGCAAGTTTCATATAGGACACGATCAAAACGGAGAAACGGTTCAACAACTACGAGATAAACAAGAAATATACATAATCTGCCAAAATCAGCCACATAGCAGTTTCTACACCCCACAACTACGAGCTACACAAATCCAAAAGTCTCAAACAAGGCATGAGACAGTAGAGGTCAAGATGCACTACAACATACAATTAATAACACCTAGCATATAAGCATGGATCACTAGGAAAAGAAGTCACAAGATGGCATCTCACACATTGTTTCAGACTTAGTGAAAACCACAGTTTATGAAAGTGCAGTTTTCGATCTGAAGGCATATTGATAGCAACAAAATGATAAGCTACAGGACTCCAAATGGCACAAAATTGACAGCATGCTAGAGAATCTTAAAGTCTACAACTAACTCCATTGCACCAACCTCAAAAGAGCTACAGATCACCAGATAAACTCATGCAAAGCGAGCAACAAAATATAATAGATTTTAGACTTAGAAATATTTCAGCACTCCAAATCAGCTCTATTTTCTAGCAAGATGAAAGCAAGAAAACCACATCTAAACATGGATTTCTATTGCAACCAAAATTACCAGAGGCTAGCCTACACATCCAAGGGCATATCTCTAGTTGACAACTCCTTCATATTACACACGGATTAAATCCCACAAAATAAACAAAAGGGCAACATGGCAAAATATCATGCACACTAACTCGTTCAAAATCTAAAACTAATTGCACAGTTAAATTCTATGGATTTTTCTACCCCGAAAATAATTATAACATGTGGGGTTGCAACACAAAAATATCGCCACACGTATATGCGAGAATATGTCCTAAACACGGTATAATAAACTAGCGGCAGAATCCTACATGCAAAAATACCAACAACTTCTCTAAAATACATGGCAAAAGGGTTCCTAAAAGATGAGCATTTTATCTACGGGGTTTGAGCAATCCGGACATGCGCGAAAATAAATACGGGACAAAACCATAATAGGATAGCACGCGTTCCTTGGCATTCCCAGGGTCAAATTATTTCAAACATGCATGCAAGTTGAAAAATATGAATCTACATGGAAAACTACACAAGTTCCATATATAGATCACCTCGATCCGACGCTCTGTTAATTAAATACTGGCGTTTGAAATATCTAATATTCCTGAAATAAATAAATCACAGGAATATGCTAAATTAATCCACGGGCCGAACACTGGCATGCACAACATAACTAAAACATGCACAGGGCGCTGGATAGAGAGGTTCTCACCTCGGGTCAACGGACTGGCCTGGTGGGTAGCTTGGGCCGGCGGGGGAGGCCGACCTGAGCCGGCTTGGCCAGGCGGGACGAGGCGGCCAGCTGGGCCCAAGCGTTGCGGGAGCCGGCCCAGGCGGTCGTCTGCTCGACCAGATCGGGGCGCTGGCGGTTGTCTGCTGGAGGTCAGGCCATGGCGGCGCGATCCGGCAGGGTAGGGCCGGCGAGGTCCTTGCGGCGACGGGGATGGCCGGATCTGGATGGATCCGGGCACGGGAGCCTCATTCCCGACGGCGGCGGCGAGTATCGGGCGGAGGACGACACGGGGAGAGGCGGGGTTGCAGCGGCTAGATCCATCCACGGGAGAACGCGGGGAAGTCCGGTCTCCGGCCAGATCGGGGCGGAGGCGAGCCGGAGGTTCTTCGATGCGGTGGAGGCCGGCCGGAGCTGGCTACTCGCGACGGCGGCGACGCGGCATGCGTCCAGGCAGCCAGTGATGCGGGGGAACAACAACACCAGGAGGGCCTGGCATCGGAGGAAGCTACTCGGGTGCTGGCTGCCTCGGGCGAGCGGCGGCGCGGCTTCGGGCCCGGGCATGCCAGCAGTGGGCTTGGCAGGCCGGCGGTGGCTGGTGGGAGGAGAGAGGAGGTGGGAGTGGGCTGTGCATGGATTAGGGTTAGCACGGGTTTCAAGGGGGAGTTGGGTGGCTGTCTAAAACAATAGCATGAGGGTCTATTTATAGACAATGGGGGGCTAGGTTTACAGAATTTCGCCCCGGTTTCAACCGCGCGATCGGAATCGAACGGTTTCGCACGCGGGCGGGCTAAGTGGCCGTGTAGAGTAGGTTAGCCAGGGAAGAGAGGTAAACGACACCTGTCAACGTAATTTCAAACACCAAAAAAACGTCCGACGATAGACCGGAGACGGTGCCGCTACGGTCGACCATTCGAGTACCGTTCGGCTTATGGTACCCCAAAGGAGCAAGCTTTAGTTTAGTAGATTAATCTGACTCACATTGGGCTGGAGACTGTGTCGAAAGGAAGTCAACTTCTGGAGGATGCCAATTCCTTGGTCGCTCTTTGGTAAGTTGGTCTTGGAAGAAGCAAAACTGTGTGTCACTTTCTTCCACCGAGGGCGAGTATGTAGATGCCACAAGTTGTTGTCTATTATGGATGAGGCAAACTTTAAAGGATTACGGTGTCACTTGTGACAAAGTGTCTCTTCTATGTGACAATGAAAGTGCCGTCAAGATATCTCTCAATCCGGTGCAACACAGCAAGACCAAGCATATTCATATTCGTCATCATTTCATTCGAGATCATATCAAGCAAGGAGATATTGAGGTCCTCTTCATCAACACTCAAGAGCAACTTGCGGATATTTTCACCAAACCTCTAGATGAAGCAAGGTTTCGCGAGTTAAGGCACGAGCTAAATATCATTGATTCAAGTAATGTGGATTGAAACTAGGCACAGTAAACCTCACCCATCATTATATTTTTCCCTAGGTGTAGGCATGGACATAGGGGGAGTGTTGTTCTCTCAATGAACTTTCCCACCCCCATTATGCATAAATTGATAACGTCTGTCACATTAGCCATTGTTGATGGCACTGGTGCTTCAAGGACGAGCTTTGGTCATGAGGATAATTCTTTGCTGTGTCATACCATTTATCTCAAACATTGGTGGCTCCGGCCATTGCCCTCTCTTCGTCAGAAGGCTCGGTTCTGTGCTCGTATTTCGTGCTTATTTCTTCTTGTTATCTTCTCTTGGGCTTTCCTGGACTTTTTCTCTTGATTGTCGCAAAGTTCAAAGTGTTTTTATTGAAGAAGGCACGGTACTACCGCCCCAGGCAAGGAAGTAAAATTTTATAGCCGCTGGAAGAGGGGTACTACCGCTGGCCAAGCGGTACTACCACGATGATCACGGTACTGCCACACCGCCAGGGCCACGGGGGGTTATATTAGGGCAGGGGCAGTTCTTTCTCCCCCCATACCCATTCATCTCGTGGCTCTCTCTCTCTTCTTACGAAACGGTGCGAGAGGGACTCGTCGGATCTCCTTCTCCAGCGACTCTCCTCTGATTCCGTTTGGTGGGATCGTCTCCCACCTCTCCCTCGTGCCATGGACCTCGTTATTGCCCTCGTTTCCCTTCTCTTTTATTTTGCTCTTGTTGAATCTAGGGTTGGGGGTATATGCATTAGTTCATCTTCTCATGGTACAATCTTTTCATGCTACGAGGGTTAGAGAGAACTACTGTGGTAGATATTTTACAAAGACGGATGCAACATGTGTGTTTGAGTCTCCGCTAGTACCGGATCTGAAGTTTTCATGTTAGATCTGGCACTTTTCGCCCGTGCAGTACTACCGCTCCTCTTGGAGCGGAACTACCGTAGTGGAGCAGTACTACCGCTGTCAGAGCGGTAGTAATTTTTTACTACCGCTTGAGCATCGATACTACCACTGTCAGGGTGGTACTATCGCTGTGAGAGCGGTAGTAAATTTTTAGTACAGCTTGACCAACGGTACTACCATTGTTCCTTGAATGCACATGTTCTATCCTCTTAGTCTTCACTTCTATGGGGTTTACTGATTTTCTTTGGTCTTTGCCTTGACCTCTTTTGTCATTTTCTAGTGTTCATATTGCGTGTCATAGGTGGTGGCGCCAGGTGCTCTAACCCATCTCGAGATGCCAGTTCCAAGCAACCTCACTCTTCAGATGCACCCGAGGGATCTGAGGCTCCAAAGCACAATTGCAAGCGGCCCGCTCACAAGAACAAGGAAAACACTATCGATTGGGATGCTATGCCACTTGCTGAGTTTCAGCTTCGCCGAAAGATCAACCCCTATGACAATGCTAGGGTTCAGCTCCCCGGATGTGAAATGTTCTGGTCTAAGAAGCGGGCTCTTATTTATGAAGATGTGATCAAGACCAAGAATAATATCTATCTACCGGTTCATTCGATTGACATGGACCGTCTGAAGAAGGACCCGGCATAGTTTGGTGAAGCTCTGGCCATGGTGGAACAACTTGAGATTGCGGAGCTCATCACGTTTCATTTTGACTTTGATCCTAAGATAGTGGCTCAATTCTTTGTTACTGTCCACTTTCACTCTGATAAGGAGCGCACAATGTCTTGGCTGACCAATTGGGAGAGGTTGTCTGCTACTCGGAAGGAGTTATGGATTTGCTGAACGTCTGTGATGAGGGGCTTAAGCACTCAATTGGTTTGCGCCCACACGCTAAGCCATCTGCTAAAACTAAGGAGAAGTTGTTTCCCTTCTTTATTGAGAAGATATCCCCATCCGGTGAGGTCTCTCACGTGCTGAACCCATTCCTTGATGTCATGCACCGTATCTTTCGCAACACACGTTTTCCGCACGTTGGCAACAAGGACCAGGTGCATTCATACGTGGTGGATATGCTTTTGATGTGTCAGAAAGGGCGAAGTCGTGCCTCTGGACTGCTTGATGTGTCTCACGTCATGTGGAGTGAGCTTCAGTTAGCAGTATTTAACAGTAAGGTTCCCATCTACGACCCTTATCTATTTTACCTGATCAAGAAGAAGTGTGCGGAGGCCTTCCCAGCTATAGAGTTCCATGCTCCCGGGTGGATTCGCCATGAGCCTATTAAGCTGCGACAGAAGAACAAGTGGGCCAACCCCACCAGTACACCTGCTGCTGCAAATTGTGGATTCTGATGAGGATGAGGTTGTGGCTGAGGATGAGGGCGTTCCAGAGTCACATATGCCTTCCTCTAGCGAGCCATCTTGGGCAAAGAAGCTCACGGATCGGATGAAGACCTTGTTCTGCATGCAGGAGAAGGGGCAGTACAAGACTCATGTTTCTCAGAAGGAGAGCCGTCAATGCGACAAGCTGATTATGAGGAAGCTCGACATGCACATATCCAGTGGTTCTGAGCAAGACATCACTCCTAAGGCTGCTTGGATGAAAAAGAAGAATCTTCACTGGGCTGAGTCTGACAAGGAGTCTGATGAGGAGATACAAGACGAGACTGATGAGGAGTATGTCGAGGAGTTCGATGGCTAAGTCCCCTGCAGTTCGAGCTACCACCTTTGTCGTAGGTGTCCTCGCTGCCTTTTTCGTGTCCCGATGCCAAAGGGGGAGAGAGTGTAGAATTTGCGAGTTTCCTCATTTTCAATGTTGCTTTATTTGTTGAACTTCCGTTGCTACTTTGGTTGCCTTTGCTTTGTGTGTGAGACCAAGAGACATCATACTTTATCATATGGTGTGAGACATATGCTATCTCTCCTCTATCTTTATTATCTCATTATTATCGAGGTTATTAGTAGCTTGTGTGTCTAATTACTATGTGCCCTTATCTTCATGCTTACATGCAATGCCTTGCTTCCATGCTTAGTGTTTATTCAGTTTGTTGCAAGGAATGCCTCGTCTATAAAAGCTAGGGGGAGTGCTTTTCTTTGGTTGTGTGCTGGGAAGTCCATATCCTTTTTCTAAAGTATGCACATATCCAGGGGGATCCTGTATCTAGTGTGTAGATTTTGGGTTTGCATATGTTAATTATATATCCTTTAGTGCAAATCCTGCATTGTCATCAATCCACCAAAATGGGGGAGATTGTTAGGGCAAACTTCTCCTTTAGTTGTTTTGATGATTGATGACAATGCACATGCGGACTAATCGTGTGCATTGAGAATTTCAGATAATTCATGACTAGGCACAAGATGATTCGGTGCCCCTGAGAGTCTTTCAAAGACGGATGCTTTCTATGTTTCTCGTTGGTGGATTTGAGTCGTAGGAAAGCCGTACTATTAAGAGAGGGTCCGCTTCGGAAAGGTTCGGGTGGAATCAACACGTACACATTTCTATTGCACCACCTTTCCCTTGCTTCAAATGGAGCTCCAAGCATGTTTTTCCGCATATGTGCAAAAGGTACTACCGCTAGCACAGCGGTAGTACCACCCCCGGGGCACTAGTAGTTTTTTACTACCTCTCTCTGGGTGGTTGTACCGCTCTTTGGGCGGTAGTAGTTTTTTACTACCGCTCCATCGGACTTTTTGCGCATCTTTTGCCTCAACAGTGGTAGGCACAGTAGTATTTTCTTACTACCATTGTTGGTGAACTGTCGTGCTGTAGTACCACTCCTAGCAGCGGTAGTGCCACTCCTAGCAGCGGTAGTACCGCTCTGCTAGTGCAATAAGTGTGGGGGGGGGGGTGTAACGGTTGGTTTGTCCCCCCCACTATATAAATGTGTCTTCTTCCCTGAGAAGGTTACCTCTCACCTCCCCAAGCTCCGTTGTTCCTACAACATTCTTGCCCGATCTCTTGGTTGAGAAGGCCTTGATCTACACTTCCACCAAGAGATACTTGATTCCCACCACTAATCCCTTGTGGATCTTGTTACTCTTGGGTGTATGAGCACCCTAGAAGGTTGAGGTCACCTCGGAGTCACATTCCATTGTGGTGAAGCTTCGTGGTCTTGTTGGGAGCCTCCAAGCTTTGTGTGGAGATAGCCTGAACCTTGTTTGTAAAGGTCCGATCGCCGCCTTCACGGGCACCAATAATGGAATCACGGCATCTCGTATTGTGTGAGGGCGTGAGGAGAATACGATGGCCCTAGTGTCTTCTTGGGGAGCATTGTACCTCCACACCGCTCCAACGGAGACGTACTTCCTGTCAAAGGGAAGGAACTTCGGTAACACATCCTCGTCTCCACCGGTTCCACTTGCAGTTATCTCGTACCTTTACCTTGTACTTATTTTTGTTGTGGTGTATTCCGTGCTTGCACTTGTTGTCTTTGTTGTTAGCATCATATAGGTTGCTCACCTAGTTGTTCATCTAGAGAACCTTTTGTTGCTAATCCTAATTTGTTAAGAAGAGCTAAAAATTGGTAGTTGCCTATTCACCCCCTCTAGTAAACCATATAGATCCTTTCACTTGGTAAAAGGTGGAAGGCTTGGCCCTATAGCCTGGTGTTTTCTTCCATCTTTGCCTCCTTAGTTTAGGCTACCGGTGTTATGTTCTATAAATGAGCGCTCCTAACATGCTTGGGGTTGTTATGGGGACCCCCTTGATTTCCGTTTTGGGATAAAACTCGTCTCAGAATGCCCAACATTGGTGTTATATTTGTCCAACATAATAATATTGATAATTAATTGCTGCATAGGGAGTTAGCGCTACCCGAGGAGTAACTCAACATAATACATGGAGGGACAGTGCTGGTGGTGCTGGTCCTAAACAGAGCCGTGTGCGGGGCCAACTCTGGGCAACTCGTGTGATGTCTATGAGGCCACTATACGTTGTGCTTATCCGTCGTGTCCTGAGAACGAGATACGTGGATCCTATCAGCATCATCGACACGTCGGGTGGCCTTGCTGGATTTGTTTTTCCTTTCTCGAACGTCTTGTGCGAGGGATTCCAAGGATACTTTGCGCTATCTCGAGCTTGAGGTTTTCCACTAGGAATCCGACGAGATCAGAGGTTTTCCGAGGTCGAGGTTTCCGACGCAACATGTGGTAGTTTGTGATGGACGAGTTAGAGCACCCCTGTAGGGTTAAATCATTTAGAAAGTCGTGCCCGCGGTTTTGTGGGAATTTGGAAACTTTGTTTTACATCCGGATCTAGATAAATTGAAGTAAACTTAATTAAAATATGCCAACTGTGTGCATAACCATGAGTGTCTCTTCTCGTGTGTTCTGCATCTGGAAGAGGACACGATGGGATATGTTTGACGTAAGTAGGTGTTCCAGATCACTTCGTGATCTTGATTAGATCACGTCCGTTATGCGTAGATCATCCCCCTTTTATTCTTGTTCTCGAAAGTTAGGCGCCTCAAATAAATGCATGGTCGCTTGCTACAGCCTCAACACTTAACCATAGCTCACCCATTATGCTTTTCTAGTCTTGATACCTTTGGAAATGATATTGTTGAGTCCCTGTTGCTCATAGATTACTACAACAATAGTTGCAGGTATAGGTAAAGCATCACTTTGACATGACCATGATGATTGTTCTATTTGGACTTTCGCCTTCTTCTTCTTCTTCATCGATCTAGGATGGGTTCCACGCCGGCAGGCTCGGATAGCAAGGATGGACGTCGTTCTTTTATTGTATGATTTCGTCCATAGTCGGACCCTCCTCATCTACGTGATGATGGAATGCATTTTTGTATTGAGATGATTATGCTGTAGCTTATGGCAGTGTAAGACAACTCCATATACTCGTCTCTTCTGTACATGTACTTGTAATGGTATCCATTCTTGCAAAATGAGGAGATGCGCTTCTATCTGTATCGAGGCCCTCGAGCGAAAATAAGGATAGGATTGCATCTTGGGTGTTACAAGTTGTTAACTGAGCAGTTTCGACCTAGGAGCCCCTTTGATTGATCGAACTTGGCCGAGTCGAGTCTACTAAAAAACTACTTTGAGTCTATTTATATATCGGGGAGTAGGATTCTGTTTGCTCCTCTTCTATGCTCTGGTGAGGTTTACGACTTAGGAATTTTAATTTTGCTCCTCTTCTCGCTCAAATTGTTTTAGGATCATGCGTGTATTTTGGAACTTCTACGATGTCATTGTGATCGGGATTTTGTCCTTGGTGCCTCCTATTATCGAGGAGTTGAGCTCCAGGGGATTCTTGTCACACTCGTTATCATTCAGTTTCTTTAGTATCTCAAGATGGAGCATGTTTGAAATTGCTTCAATACTAGTAGTGGTGAGAGGAGTTTGGCATCCCTAGTACTGGTGGACAGAGTTCGAACGTACTTCCGTACTTGGTATCGTTGTGATTAAGAGGGTCTGAGATAGATGAGTTTCGGAGATCTCTGGTTATGTGTTGACGAATGTGATACACTAGAAGAGTAGTGTTATTGCTAGGACTTGAGTGATGCATTCTACTCCTTTTATCCGTGGACCCGATTGCATAACCAAAAAATTTTGGGAGTTCTTAGGTGGGAATTCAAGTAGTTGCCTAGGATTATCTTCCAAAAGATGCATTACGTGAGGTTGGGGTTCGACATCTAGTGGATTCGTTTGTTCACGGTCTTTCTTACAGAGGACAATCTCGATATATGTCATCACATATGCTCCGTCAAGCCTTGTAGTTTGCTACGCCCAGGGAGCATATTCGAGCGTCATTTCAATATGACAATCGAATGCACGATCGAGCCCGTGGAAATCATACCATGAAAATACCGAGCAGAGTCTATGTCATATATTTGTTCTGCTTAATTTGCAAGCCTCATCCTTTGTTATGTTGGAATATGGTAATTCGAGCTGCTTCGATGTCAAATGGTGATTTCATATTGTCCTAAGCGGTGTTCTCATATTTCTATGGGAGTGCTAATTAATTCTTTTGATCAATCAAATTGTCTTATCAATTCTTTTCAAACCAGAGTTTTCATGTCAATTATTTTCCAACGGGAGTGCTCCTCTTCAAATTAATTCAATCCTCTCCAATGTTTGCAAGGTCCATCCTCATATCTTTTCCCGGAGTTTGTTTCATCTGTCCCAAGCTGTCTTTGTTTTTCCCCACCCTCCCGCCCTTTTCTTCAATGATTTATTTATCATCCAAGTGCATTTCTTTTCATTATTTCTTCCGCTATATTCTCTTCCGTATTATATCCGGTGATTCATTGTGAAGATTCTCAGGACCTCGAGTTCATCATTCTTTATTCTTGTTTTCTTCCCCGGTGGATTCAATTCAAAATTTCGGTGTTCATCATATCCTTTTCATTTGTTAGATGTTTTCCCATGTTGCAAATTCTTATTCATGCCTCTCTCTATTCTATCCGGAGTGCTGAAGATATCTCGAAAAATTCTTTTTCTCGTTCAAATCCTTTCGATTGTTTCGAGGCTCTCACCTCATCATGTTTTCATTTGCACCGGTGCATTCAATCTTTCTTAGCAATCAATTCAACGGTGTTTCTTTTAGTTGGCCCATAACCCACAGGTTTTCTAAGGATCTTACCTGCCTCTTCTAATCCTTCTAGATATCTATAATTCTTTCAAGCAAGGCGTAAGCATGATTTTCATCAGTCATATCCCTTCTCCATGATCACTTCAAAATCATTTTCATCATTGGCTCAACTTCCTTATACATTATTCCAGAGTGTCTCAGTAATTCTTGCTGGTGTTTCTAACCATCATTATTGTTTTGAAGACCGAGGAAGTGGTTCTCTTAAATCTTGTCCATTCTTTTAAAGATTGTCATCACAGCTTCGTGCTCTCTCTCAATTGTCTCCAATCATGAGTAATTGTTTTCATATCTATCCGGTGCATTACAGGGAGGTTTTATTTTCTCCATCCTCCGAAGGCCATCATTCCAGAAGATTTCTTTGTTCTCAGCTTTCATCTTCCGTTCTCAAATTCTTCTCAATTGTTGTCTCTTCGTTCGTCTCTCAATTATTCTCGTGCCTCATTCAAGTTTTTTGTTAGGCGGCTCAAGATCTCTTCGTTCTCATGTATTCTTGTCATTTCTTATATCCCCATATGTTTTAAATTCTTCAGGTGGATCATGATCTCTGTGTTCTCATGTATCTTCATTCATTCATGGTATTCCCATTCATTTGAAATTCTTACCGGTGGCCTGTTTAAGCAGTCTATAATCGAATCATGCTCCCTTTGTCCTCATATAACCCAGTTCATCTGTAGTATCCTCTTTTATTCCAAATTATCACGAGTGTTTCTTCCAAGACTTCTTCAAGTTTGTGCTCTTTCTCTCTCTCTCCAATCTTTTCAAGAAGAATAAGTGGTATGCTAAATCCATTGTTTGTAATCAATTAAACTTGATGAAGGAGAAGCATAACATAATACTTGTTCTTCTTTCTACTAGGTGATTTCAATTCTTCTTCCGGAGTTGTTCATGATATCAAATTCTCGATTCTAAGTTGTTCATCCCTTCTTTTCCGGAGTTTCAAGTATTCTCAAGTATCTCTTTGCGAAGCTTCATCTAAATCTTGCAAGGTCATAATCTTGTTCCTTCAACCTTCATTCTTTTCATCATTCTTTCGTATACGGAGGTACTTCATTGTGGTTCGTCTAGTATGTAATTCTTTCTCGTCTATTCTTCAAGATTGTTGTTGGAGTATCTCACCTATTCTTTTTCTTGCATTTCGAAGTGCATTCTTCCTCCATTTCCCTTTGAGGTGGTGTTATAGCATTCTTGTTACTGGAGGAGTCTCGAAGGGAATTTGTTTCAAGAATTTGATATTTAAACCCATCAAATTCTTTGATCATGAGATAATTTCAACCCATGATTTCTTCATTGAAGTTATCTTGGCTTGGCTTTCACATAAAGCATGTTACTAAGGATTGTTGCTCTTATCTTGGCTTGGGTATTCTTGGGAAGAGGCCTTTCTTCAACTTGTAGTTGAGTTTGTGATTAAACTTGTGGACGCTTCCCTTGTTGCTTGTGACTTTGGAGCTTCTTCTTTAATGGTCAAGATCTAACATGGTGCCCTTCAATTTTGCACTTGAAGCAAACGATTTTGCTGAATTCTTGGCTTGTTCTTGGCCCTTCTTCTTGAAGCCTTTGGACCTATTATTTTTGTTGGAATTGAATCCAAGTACAACTTTTTAATTTAGGGTATTTTTCCGACACAAGATATTGTTGAGTGTGGACATCCCTTTATGAGGCCGAAATCACTGTTTTGACCTTAATCCGAAACTATAGCACAAAATGAACTGTGCATGAATCTATTTCACAATCTGACACTTTTGGCAACGCTAGATACCGTGTCGTTTGTTCTCCACATAAAAGCGCTGAGCTAGTTCGCATTGCTGCTCCACGTGAAAACGCCGAGACAAATCGTGTTGCGGACCACATGGAAACGCCGAGGGCTTTGGCGTTTCTACCCTGCCTGGCAACGCGAGGGGCTTTGGCATTTCAAGAAGATCACGATTATTGTATTGTACTGGTAGTACTAGTACATGCACCACCTTTTTCTCTAGCTACATGCATGACCTCGAAAGGCCTTGGTGGGAATTTAATGCAATCTAAGCGAGTGAAGCAAAAGAAAATTCAACCTTGTCTCTTCTGCCTCTGAGTCAGTAAAGCGAAAGAATTGGACCGTCCTACCCGCGCATTATGATTGGCATAAGTTCTTGGATGCCTAGCATGCGTAGCTCTCAGCCACTTCACGCAAGCGCACGTTCCCTCTCCTGCATGCATTGATGTTGGAAACATGCGAGATTAATGTGGTGCACTGCAGCCTAGGTAGAAAAGGAGGGATGTAGTTGGACCAATATGCACGTCGTTTTGCGTGGGATGGGATGCTGCTATTATTGATTGCATGTAGCTTATTGGCCCTTCCTAGCAAATCGGTTGAACAACAGCCTTGCATGCGCGCATGCGCTCCTCGATTCCAGCCCTGCAATTAACTCACGCGTATGACTGGTTGCATGGGAGGCGGCTGGGTGGGTCTCCTGCCATTGACTACTGCACTGTTGCCCGGGGGTGGATGGGTGTGTCTCCTGCCAGTCTGCCACTGCATTGTGATAGCTTGCATCATGGAAACGCGAAATCTCATGGCGTTGTTGGACAGGACAGCAACGCCAAAGCCACTAGCATTTCATATGGGCTGCAACGCGAGCTATCTCGGCATTTCCATGTGGAGCAACAACGCAAACTAGCTTGGCGTTTTTATGTGGAGAAGAGACGCCACGGTCTATGGCGTTACCAAAAGGGTCAGATCATGAAATAGTTTCATGCAAAGTTCATTTTGTGCTATAGTTTCAGACTAAGGCCAGAACAGTGATTTCAGCCCCTTTATGACCCTTTTCCAAGTCTTTTTTCAAAGAAGTGACTTGGGCCTTGAGCTCTTTGATTTCCTCTACATGGTTAGTATCAACATAAGTACTATAGGAACTATAAGCATCACTTTACAGCAACAAGGCAAGGAAAGTAATTCATCACAAGATGTAGCAACATTATGAGTAGAAGAATTACGAGGACTGGCACATGGCAATATATCATTTTTACTAGAAGTACTGCTAATGTCCACATGAGGCTCACTTGATGTTACCTTGGTAGTAATAGCCTCATGAGATAATTTTAGCACATTATGGGATACTAGAAGATCATCATGAGAGCTTGTGAGCATTACATGACTTTCTTCCAATTTCCCATAATTGCTAGATAGTGACTCAAGTTGAGACCTTAGCTCAACATTGTCCTTTAATATGGATGCTTCACAAGAAATAGAGTTAGTAGCACAAGCATCATCATGAACAACAAGAGGAGACGGCAACTTGGCAAGCTCTTTGGCATATGAAGCTTCAAGTTGAGCATGAGACTCAGTGTGTTTGATGAGCGAGCTCTTAATGACACTTGAGCCATTTTCAAGGTGCTCAAAGTCCTCAAGGAGTTTAGCATGTGCAAACTCAAGATTATCATTTTTAGTTCTAAAATCATTAGCCACCTCGAGATCTCTATCACGGGATTCCTTTTATCTAGATAATTCTAGAGAAAAGGTTTCCTCAAGAGATTCCTTGGTGGTTTTTTCATTTTCAAGAGCTTAAGATAGCTCCGCGATCTCATTAGTGTAATCACGCTCATGACCTTCCATTATCTCAATGGTGCCTCATGCTCCTCGAGATGAGCTTCCAATTCCTCAATATGTTTCTTGCCCTCAATGGCAATAGACATGATTTCCATGAAGTTGAAACGAGCAATATTATTCTTATGAAGAGGTTTAAAAATCATTTCACCCTTAATTTTTAAGGAAGCAATATTATCACTCTCTTCATCATTATCCTCATCCTCATTATCATCCACATCATCATCATGAGATATATTGGGTTACAGAGTGGGAGATACCTTTGAGGCCTTAGCCATAAGGAAAGAGTGAGAAACAATATATGACGATGTAGGATCCCTTGAAGCATCATTCAAGGCCATATCTTGTTCCATGGAGTGATGGATTTCCTCTACATTGTTATCAAAAGAACTCGAGGAAATAGATACATTTTTATCATGGCAACAAGATATAGCAAGCATATCATCATAAGATTTAGTCAAGCAATTTATGCATGATATGCAAGGACTAACAACACAAGCATGTCAAACATTTAGAGTGCTCGAAGTGTTAATGTCAAAAGATGAAGCATTGCAATAAGATAGTGATGAAGGATTGTGAACAATAAGCCCGCTATCATCATTGAAGTGACCACTTCTACTCACCATATCATTACCTTGTGGCAATCCACATGTATGTGAAGTAGATGAAGTTGAGAAGACCACACGACCAGAGGTACAGGGAGAACAATCATCCCTACAAATCTTGGATACACCATATTTATTTTGAAGCTTGCCACACACCATGAGCATCCCGGAATGGCATGAGTTGAAATATAACTACATTGCTCAAAGCATCAAAAAACACATTAGAAGCTTGAGCATTGAGATAAGAGTTTTTATCATCCTCTAAAGATATATTTTGAGAATCCTTTGGAGTAGAAAAAACCATATCTACAATTCACTCTAAATTTGGGTACATAGCATGCGAATTACCCAAACATCAAAATCTGTGCCATTGAAACTAAGAGTATCAGAGAAACCTAATCCCCTAGTTGACATCCTTAATATCTAGGTGGTGAAACCTAATAATGAGATAGCTAGCTGTAATACCAATTGAAAGGACATGGATGTTGGAAATATTCCCTAGAGGCAATAATAAATTGGTTATTATTATATTTCCTTATTTATGACAATTGTTTATTATCCATGCTAGAATTGTATTGATTGGAAACTCAAATACATGTGTGGATACATAGACAACACACTGTCCCAAGTGAGCCTCTAGTAGACTAGCTCGTTGATCAAAGATGGTTAAGGTTTCCTAGCCATGGACAAGTGTTGTCACTTGATAATGGGATCACATCATTTGGAAAATGATGTGATGGACAAGACCCGAACTATAAACGTAGCATATGATTGTGTCAGTCTATTCCTACTATTTTCTGCATGTCAATGTATCCGTTCCTATGACCATGAGATCATGCAACTCCCGGACACCGGAGGAATACCTTGTGTGTATCAAACGTCGCAACGTAACTGGGTGACTATAAAGGTGCTCTACAGGTACCTCCGAAGGTGTCTGTTGGGTTGGCGTGACTTGAGATTGGGATTTGTCACTCCATAGGATGGAGAGGTATCTTGGGGCCCACTTGATAATACAACATCACAATAAGCCTTGCAAGCATTGTGACTAATGAGTTAGCCACGAGATCTTGTATTATGGAACGAGTAAAGAGACTTGCCGATAACGAGATTGAACTAGGTATAGAGGTACCGATGATCGAATCTTGGGCAAGTAACATACCGAAGGACAAAGGGAACAACATGCAGGATTAACTGAATCCTTGACATAGAGGTTCAACCGATATAGATCTTCGTAGAATATGTAGGAGCCAATATGGGCATCCAGATCCACTTATTGGTTATTGACCGTAGATGTGTCTCGGTCATGTCTGCATAGTTCTCGAACCCACAGGGTCTGCGCGCTTAAGGTTCGATGGCGTTTCGGTATAGTTGAGTTATAGGTGTTTGTAACCGAAAGTCGTTCGGAGTCCCGGATGAGATCCCAAATGTCGCGAGGAGCTCCGAAATGGTCCAGAGGTAAAGATTGATATATAGGAAGTCTTGTTTTGGTCACCGGAAAAGTTTCGGTCTCATCGATAGTGTATCGGGAGTGCCGGGAGGGTACCGGGGACCATCGAGAGGCGTGTCACGCCCCGAGGGGCCTTATGGGCTGTGGAAGGATACAAACCAGCCCCTAGTGGGCTGACATAAGCTCCCAATAAGGCCCATGAGGTTTCAGAGGCAAAAAACCCAAAGGTGGAAAAGGTGGAAAGGGTTTCCAAGTGGAAAGGAGGAATCGTACTCCTAGTAGGATTGGAGTAGGACTCTTCCACCTCAAATTTCGGCCAAACCTTGAGGGTTTGAGGCTGACTCATCCCCTCCCTCCCTCCTATATATACTAGAGGTATTGAGGGTTTTTGAGACACGGAAAAACAGCCACGTGCTGCTCTCTCTCTAGATTTGTTTATCCTCCAGTAGTTTCACCGGTGCTTAGGCGAAGCCCTACTGGAATAGCTCCACCACCACCACCACCATGTCGCCGTGCTGGAGAACTCATCTATCTCTTCGCCCCTCTTGCTGAATCAAGAAGGCGGATATCGTTATCGAGCTGTACGTGTGCTGACCGCGGAGGTGTCGTCCGTTCGACACTAGATCGGGATGGATCGTGATGGGATCGCGGGACGGATCGTGATGAGATCGCGGGACGGGCTGCGATTTGGATCGCAAAGATGTTCCACTACATCAACCGCGTTATATACGCTTCCGCCTACCGATCTACAAGGGTATGTGGATGCACTCTTCCCTCTCGTAGATGATCATCACCATGGATAGGTATTGCGTGTGCGTAGGAATTTTTTTGTTTCCCATGCGATGTTCCCCAACAGTGAATGTTACCTCGAGGGGGTGAATAGGCACTTCAAATTATTTATTTTTTAGGCTTGAAAAAATGCGGAATAAAACTAACGTTTAATTTTTCAAGCACAAAACCCAAAAGAACTAGGCTCAGCTATGTGCACCAACAACTTATGCTAAGCAAGATAAGAAACTAAGTGATAGCAAGATATATAACAAGAAACAATATGGCTATCACAAAGTATAGTGCATAAGTAAAAGGCTCGGGTAAGAGATAACCAAGGCACGCAGAGACGACGATGTATACCGAAGTTCACACACTTGCAGATGCCAATGTCTTTTTGGAGCGGTGTGGAGGCAAAATGCTCCCCAAGATTCCACTAAGGCTACCGTAATCTCCTCACGCACTCACACAATGCAAGATGCCGTGATTCCACTAAGGGACCTGCTACGGCAACAGAAACCTTTCTGTCACCCCTTGAGATTGCGTTGGTTTTTCCCTTGAAGAGGAAAGGGCGATGCAGCACAGGAGCAGTAAGTATTTCCCTCACTTTGAGAACCAAGGTATCAATCCAGTAGGAGAATCGCATCAAGTCCAGAGTGCCTGCGCAAACACAAAAGAGCTTGCACCCAACACTATAAAGGGGTTGTCAATCCCTTCAAGATTAATTGCAAAGTGAGATATGAAGGCGGAAAATGCAATGAAGTAAAAGAGTAAGGCTGAAAATATGGTGTGAAGTAGACCCGGGGGCCATTGTGTTCACTAGAGGCTTCTCTCAAAATAGCAAATATTACGGTGGGTGAACAAATTACTGTCGAGCAATTGATAGAACCGCGCAAAGTCATGACGATATCTAAGGCAATGATCATACATATAGGCATCACATCCGAGACAAGTAGACCGATACTTTCTGCATCTACTACTATTACTCGACACATCGACCGCTATCCAGCATGCATCTAGTGTATTGAGTTCATGACGAACAGAGTAACTCCTTAAGCAAGATGACATGATGTAGAGGGATAAACTCAAACCAATGATGAAAACCCCATCTTTTTACCCTTGATGGCAACAACACGATGCGTGCCTCGCTACCCCTTCTGTCACTGGGTGAGGTCACCGCTTGGTATGAACCTAAAACCAAGCACTTCTCCCATTGCAAGAATCATATATCAAGCTGGCCAAACAAAACCCGCAACTCGAAGAGAAATACAAGGATATGAAATCATGCATAAGAGAGATCAGAAGAAACTCAAATAAGATTCATAGATAATCTGATCATAAATCCACAATTCATCAGATCTCGACAAACACACCGCAAAAGAAGATTACATAGGATAGATCTCCATGAAGATCATGGAGAACTTTCTATTGAAGATCCAAGAGAGAGAAGAAGCCATCTAGCTACTAGCTATGGACCCGTAGGTCCATGGTGAACTACTCACGCATCATCGGAGAGGTCATGGTGTTGATGAAGAAGCCCTTCGTACCCAAATCCCCCCTCCCACAGGGCACCAGAACGTGCCCCAGATGGGATTTTGCGGAGACAGAAGCTTGCGGCGGCGGAAAAGTACTTTCGATGATCTCCTGATTTTTTGTGGAATTTTTCAGAATATATAGGCGAAAGAGCTAGGGCAGAGGTGGCTGATACGTCTCCGTCGTATCTACTTTTCCGAACACTTTTGCCCTTGTTTTGGACTCTAATTTGCATGATTTGAATGGAACTAACTCGGACTGACGCTGTTTTCAGAAGAATTGTCATGGTGTTGTTTTTGCGCAGAAATAAAAGTTCTCGGAATGACCTAAAAATTTACGGAGAATTTTTCTGGAATATATGAAAAATACTAGCGCAAGAATCAACTGGAGGGACAGAGCCAGGAGCCCACAAGCCCACCAGACCTGGCCACCCCCTGGCCGACGCTTGCAGGCTTGTGAGCCCGTCGGGACTCCGCCGCCCCCAATTCTAGCTCTATATAACCTCTTTCGTCCGGAAAAAATCAGGGGGAAGAGTTCATCGCGTTTTACGATCCATAGGCGCCGCCACCTCCCGTTCTTCCTCTCGAGGGCAGATCTGGAGTCCGTTTTGGGCTCCGGAGAGGGGAGATCATCGCCATCGTCATCATCAACCTTCCTTCATCGCCAATTCAATGATGCTCTTCACCGTTCATGAGTGATCTCATCGTAGGCTTGCTGGACGGTGATGAGTTGGATGAGATCTATCATGTAATCGAGTTAGTTTTGACCGGGGTTTGATCCCTAGTATCCACTATGTTCTGAGATTGATGTTGCTACTACTTTGCCATGCTTAATGCTTGTCACCAGGGCCCGAGTGCCATGATTTCAGATCTGAACCTATTATGTTGTCGCCAATAGATGTGTGTTTTAGATCTTATCTTGCAAGTTGTAGTCACCTACCATGTGTTATGACCCGGCAACCCCGGAGTGACAATAGCCGGAACCACTCCCGGAGATGACCATAGTATGAGGAGTTCATGTACTCACCAAGTGTTAATGCGTTGGTCCGGTTCTTTATTAAAAGGAGAACCTTAATATCCCGTAGTTTCCATTAGGACCCTACTACCACGGGAGGGATGGACAATGGATGTCATGCAAGTTCTTTTCCCTAAGCACGTATGACTACATACGGAATACATGCCTACATTAGATTGACGAACGGGAGCTAGTTACTTATCTCTCCGTGTTATAACTGTTACATGATGAATCACATCCGGCATAATCATCCTTCACCGATCTAATGCCTACGAGTTTTTCCTACTGGTCCTTGCTACGTTACTTTCCCGCTACTACTGTCATTGCTGCTACTCTTACTTTGTTGCTACTGCTGTTACTTTGCTGTTACTGGTTCCTGTTGCTACTGCTGCTATCATACTACCTTGCTACTAATACTTTGCTGCATACACTAAATATTTCAGGTGTGGTTGAATTGACAACTCAACTCCTAATACTTGAGAATATTCTTTCACTTCCCCTTGAGTCGAATCAATAAATTTGGGTTGAATACTCTACCCTCGAAATTTTTTGCGATCCCCTATACTTGTGGGTTATCAAGACCTTTTTCTGGTGCCGTTGCCAGGGAAGCAAAGCTATATTCTCTGAGTCACTAGGGATTGACGTCTGCTGGTCACTATGAGGAACCCGATAGATCCAAGAACTGAAATCTTGCCCTCCACTACGAGGACAGGTAAGGAACTGTCATCTAGCTCTGCACTTGATTCACCCTCAGTTATGAGTAAGTTTGCGACATCACCTCATGCTAGAAATCTTGATATGTTGCGTGTGCTTGATGATGCTACTTCTGCTGCCCATGATGCTTATGATGATGCTATGCTTGATACTGCTTTGCCTCATGATGCTACGCTTGATACTGCTTTGTCTGATGATACTATGCTTGATACTGCTTTGCCGCTAGGTGCATTCCTTGATGCACAAATTGCTAGAATTGCTGCTAGATGTGATGATACTTCTCAAACTGCTGATACTATTGAAGTAGAACCTGCTGTTTTGCCTGCTAGAACTAGCTCTCCTATGCCTGAATTGCCTGATACGCCTGAGTGTTACGTTATGGAGGGAGAGATAGCTAAGGGTTTTCTTGCGTGTAAGGATAGCTATGATGTTGAGAAACTACTGCTCAAGTGGAAAGAAAAATCTCTGAATGCTAGGATCAAATACGACCCAAAGTTTGCTACTTGGCCTATCTTTGGACCGATAAGGGTTATGAATTCTCTGTCGACCCTGAGTTAATCACTCTAGTCGAATTAGATCCTTTTCACGGTTATGAGTCTGAAACGGTTGTAGCCCATCTTACCAAACTGCACGATATAGCCACCCTCTCCACTAGTGAGGAAAAGATTCCCCACTACTATATCCTCAAGTTGTTTCCTTTCTTGCTAAAGGATGATGCTAAGACCTGGTTCACTTCTCTTGCTCCTCGTTGTGTGTGTAGCCCCGAGGACATGGTCTACTACTTCTCTGAAAAATATTTCCCTGCCCATAAGAAGCAAGCTGCCTTGCAGGAAATATGCAACTTTGCTCAAGCTGAAGAAGAGAGTCTCCCACAAGCTTGGGGGAGGCTCATCCAGCTACTGAATGCTTTGCCTGATCACCCTCTTGAGAAGAATGAAATACTTGATATCTTCTATAATGGACTTACCTAAGATTCTAAAGACCACCTAGATAGTTGTGTTGGTTGTGTTTTTTGGGAACAAACTGTAGAACAAGCTGAGATCCTATTGAATAAGATCTTGTGCAATGAGAACGCTTGGACTATTCCTGAACCACCTCCTAAGCCAACTCGGAAGAAAAGAGGTATTCTATTCCTCAGTCCCAAAGATATGCAAGAAGCTAAGAAATATATGCGAGAGAAAGGCATTAAATCTGAAGATGTCAAAAATCTACCACCTATCGAAGAGATACATGGTCTCGATAACCCGATACACGTAGTAGAAGTAAATTCTCTGCGAGGTTTGATGAGAGTGATATTCCTTTTGATAAACCTACTAGCCTATGCCTCGATGAATTTGATAGCTTTTTTGCCAAACAACAGAGTTTCAACGATTATTTTAGCACACAATTGGAACAGAATGGTCGTATGCTTAGTCATTTAAGTGCTTGTGTGGACAGAAACATCAATGATCTTAAGCTTCTAAGTAAACATGCCTCTATGGTTACTACTCAAGTAGAACAAGTACTTAAAGCTCAGAATGACTTGTTCAATGAGTTGAATGACAATTCTGTCAAAGTCGTCACTAGAGGCGATAGAATGACCCAGGAACCTTTGTATCCTGAGGGTCATCCAAAGAGAATTGAATAAGATTCTCAAGGAGTTAGCACTCATGCACCTAGTCATCCTAGAAAGAAGAGGAAAGATGATTGTTGGGACCCCGATCCTTAGTCATAAGAACCAAGCCTGTAACACATCACATCACTTTGCGGCCTCACGCACGGTAAACTACACGGCTGCCACCTTACCTTGGCCGGGACCGTTTGCGTCTTTTGGCTCACGTATATGAATATGTTGCTAGAGTTCAAACGACAAAGAACCCGGGTCGACATGACTAGTCATAAACCCAAGCGGTACATCCGTACAGGGACATGCATACATAACCCAGCAAAGCAGGTGTTGATCAACAACGTGTGTAGACGAGTCGTAGCAGGCTACAAGGACTCCATTAAACCGCGTGACATTTCCCCGAGGGGACAGACACAACAGCAAAGAAGGATACACGTCGGTCAATCAATGTGTCTAGAGCAGTAGCAAGCTACCTAGGCTCGATAGAAGCACAAAGAGGCATTTCCCTGTAAAGAGTACTACTAAAGGCACACAACTAGGTGTCGAAGCCCACACATATAATGCATTTCATAACATACACACAATATGCACGATATGTGTAGATACAACATGGCATCACAACATAACTCTATGACTCAAGCTTTTATTAAGGACTCATAAGAATCAACATAGTGTGTTATTACAAACAGGGGTCCCGCGACCCGACACTCAAGTCATACAAACAACAAGCGGAAGCAAATCATGTCTGGGTACAGACGTCTACTAAAAGTGGCTGGAAGATCCTGAAAAGCTACTACGACCCTACCAAAGGAGCCAGACCTCTGTCTGGGATTCCCAAGCTATTCCGGTCAACATTGAACACATCGCGTAGAACCTTTTAATGAGTCTAAGTCTTCTCTGCAAAAACATAAATAAAGAAACCGTGAGTACAAAGGTACTCAGCAAGTCTTACATCAGAACTATCTACATATGCATCATGTTTCAATGAAAGGATTGTGGGGTTTGATTGCAGCAAGCCATCTTTGACTCTTGGTTAACCTGTACTACGACTACAAGTTATTTCTTTGAGGTGGGATAGCGCACACAAGTCCACATATTCACCAATGCAATACACCACTATGGATCCACTCTCGTCTCCCTACGAGAAAGCCTTCCATAACACTAACACTTATCTTGCATATTTTAGAGTAACCGTTTAAATTGTCTATGTACCACGTAATGCTTCCAACTAGTCCATATCCGAGGACGCGGCTATTCGAACAGATTAAATCACCCTGTAGGGGTATACTTCTCCACACACGCTCCCACCACTTATCACCATGTGCACTTCATGCATCTCGGCAACCTTCTAGCGGAAGCACTGGCGTGGGTGTCGGCCACGACCGTTAACCACACAAGACCCTAGTCCAGGTTTATCGCCTATTTGAGACTGAACCCGCAAGGAAGTCCGGCCGAGGTTTCCTCTACGGCCCCAAACGATGTGCGCAGGGTTCACAAGCCCACCATCCGGGTGCCACTTGGTACACCATGCCACTATGTATCTACCGTAGTGAAGCCTACCCTGTCGGACAGAGCTAAACACGGCCGCCAACACTTTTCCTACAAACACCAGAAACTAATTGCAACTCCTGGACAGAGATCTAGGCGATTAATAAGACGAGAGGGTCAATTAAGTATCCCAATGTGTGGTAGTATCTTGTCTTGGATAACCCACACAGAACTCAGTTCTGAAGGACGGTCCCAATGAGACAACCCGCCATGTGCTCCTACATGGCCTCTCATCGCTACCTTGACCAAATCAGATTCACACCTTTACTGTCACACTGTAGGACATGAACACAACCATTCCGATTCATCATCCAGACGGATCAGACCCGACACAACTCTAGGCATAGCAGACATTGTAATAAAGCATGGATGAGTAAGCACAACAAGGCTCAAGCAGTTGCTACTCACGCTGAGTGGTTTCAACTATTTACTGTGACAAAATCAGGTCATGTAGAGGAATGGGTTCAACTACCGATAACATGTACAATTGAATCATGTTTGTCCTAATGCAGTAAAAGATAGCAGGAGCGAGAGAGTGGGTTTATTTTAATATGCTCAAGGGGGTTTGCTTGCCTGACACGTCTGAAGATAGCAATGAGTCTTCATCAATGTCAACGATCACATCGTCGGAAACATCGTTTACCGAGAGGGAACAACACCGGCAAACAAGAAAGAAAAACAATTACTTCACGGAAATGCAACACTATGATACATTCTCAAGACATGAAATGAAAGGTGGCAGGGCTAATGTGGCTATCATTTCTTAAGTTGAAGTTGGAATTAGGATTCAAACATCACTTCAAGCCGGTATTTTTCCAACTACCCTTATAATTGATTTGACCTGATGCTCATAACAAATTGTTCCAACATGCATGGGGTTAGTATTTTGAGGTACTGATTTGCATTGACCAATGTTTGGTCATAACAATTGAACTGGAATTCAAATAAGTATCAAATTCCATCTCCAAACTAAATATGAAATTTATCCTATACACCTTTTTGCCTATTTGGTGATTTTAACTTTTTTAAACATGCATGAAAATTCCATATTCAGATTCTTTGGATTTTTCTGATCATTTTTCATATATAAATTATTTTCATTGGACTTACAGATTATTTTATATGATTTTTAGAAGTTTTCAGCATTTTTTGGAATTATAATAAATCAGAAAAGCTATTACTGCGTCAGGCTGATGTCATCCCTACGTCAGCAGGTCAACCAGCCGGTCCAGGTCAAACCTGACTAGTGGGGCCCACTGGTCAGTGACCCAGAGGCTAAACCCGCACTGACCAGCCCCTAATTGGGGTTTGACCAGGAGTGGGGCCCTCTGGCAGCGTCTCTGGGGAGAGTGGTTAGTGGCTAATGGCTGGCCACGTCGGCCCCCACCGGAGGGTGGTCGCCGGCGACCAAGCCCACGGCGGAGGGCTCGCCGGAGTTGGCCGAAATTGTGCTACATAGGTCCAAATCGAGCGCGGTTCGGTTCTACACGAAGCTGGCAGAGCGCCGCATCCGTTCCGACCAAACCACGGGCCAGGAGGTGGATGGAGCGAGGCCGGTGATGACCTCGGCCGGTGGCCAGAGTCGGCCATGGTGGGGGTTGGCGCTAGGGCAGGGACAAAGGGGGGAAAACACGGGGAAGGGAGCAGGAGCTCATGGAGAACCCATTCGAAGAGACGGGGAGGTCGAAGGGGCTCGATGGCAGCAGATCGACGAAGGCGGATCTCGGTGACCGGAGATAAAGACGACAACGGAGCTGCGGCGACGGAGGACCTCGGCCCTTCTGGCTTCACTCTGAGGACGAAGAGGAACACGTCGGAGCTTCTGAGCTTCTCATGTAGGCCGGAGGGGTGCGGTTTCCCCGGTAGCAGTGAGCAACGGCGGCGATCTTGCTCGATGGTCGCGGAGAGGGAGCTAGGGGAGAGGAGAGACGCGTGCGAGGAGAGGAATGAGAGGAGGGCACCTCGGGGCTTCTCAGCACGAGAAGATAGGGTCAGAGGGGGTGCCTCCAGCGAGGTGGCCGTCGGCGAACGTGAGGGCGACACCTCAGCTGCACACTGGCGGGAGGAGGAAGATGACCTCCTCGCCCTTGGTGGGCTGGGCGGCCACGAGCGCAGGATACGTAAGATTTTTATCTTTTTCTTTTTGATCTTTCTGTTTGATATTTCTGACATTTCTTTTATTTGTTTTGGCTCCAACTAATTCAAAGAAAATAGCTAAACAACTCTGGGGTGTCATTTGGAATATTTCCAACCCCATGTGAAGTTTTCAACATTTTATAAAACTAGGAAGTATTTGAAATCAATTAATTAATTGATTTCAGTGGCTTTTGAGTTTAAAATAAAATGCCAAAAGTATTTTGAAAATATATATCACCCCTGATATTTTCTTTCCAACATTTATCAAAAATTATGGACTTTTATGAAAACCATTTTGGTTCATTGATTTGTCACCACTTTTGAATTGTTTTGCATATAGAGTTGCTAGGGTTTTGTTTTGAATATGGAGTAGCTAGGATTTTTCTCTTGTTGAACCTATTTGGATGTTGTTTGGTGTTAGGGTTTGGTCATCCCCATTTGTAGATCATCCATATTTTAATTAAATTGATTTGAATGCATTCATGAATGCTTACTGATGCAACTAACTACAAGCTATAATCTAGGGCTGTGACAACTCACCCCCACTAAACAAGAATCTCGTCCCGAGATTCAAGCATAGTCGGGAAGAGCAAGAGGGGACACTAAAGTATCACAATCTTCACGATCCATTTTCTCCTCTCGAGGATATTGATTCGTCGCATCATGTTGATCTTGACATCTTTGTCTTTGAGGTCTTCATCTAGCTCGACGACAAAAGAACAGGAAGACTCTACAAGATTCGATCTCCTCAAAGATCGAGCAACTGAAGATCAACTCATAGAATGAGACGTAGGAACGTCCCTTGAGCTGAGACACAACACACATAACACGGACGAGGAAATGAGACATATGACAGAGGTTCAATTGGTAGGCCACAAATCCAGGCTTAAAACAGATGGTGGCGAGGTTTCATAGTAGCGAGGATTAAGTTACCCTTCATATCACAACGAGGCACCTTAGGAAGGTGACTCTTAGAGTTATTCCCCTTAAGTGGCAAAAATAATTACTTTTGATCCTAAGATCATTGAAACTCTTCCTACTAGGGAAGACAATTCACAAATGATTGTTTGAAGGAAGTTGAAAGAATGGCATACTCAGGTTGGAAAGAAACTAGAGTTATTGAACAACTTGGCAAACGGAAGGCACAATCCAATTATTACCGAGGATATAACCTAGTGTCTGAGCGTGCTCTCAAGAACTTGAGCATTTCCATATTCATCAAAGTTTACCAACATCCGTGCCAAGATCTTGGTGACACAACATACTACCATGATGAACAGTGATGGAGGATGCAGATGCAAAGGAAGACAACACTTCCTCAGATTTCACCTTAGCTGTGCCAAGAGAACAAAATCTGGTTGATTGACCGAGAGACATTTAGCACTCCGCTTCTAATGTTCTCCTTGATGTACTAGCACAACCCAATTATAGGTCATGCTTTATATCTAGCACATCAAATATAGGTCGGACTTCGGGCTCAAAGGGAATCCGTGAGGAACAACTTATAAAATAGGTCATACAAAAACCTCACGGAAGATGGCTAAGTGTAGCGACCCGACTCAAGACGAGTCAAGCCTCTGGTGTTTCCGTACCATCCCAAGATCATGCTGGTACATACTCAGTACATTAATGTATATATTCAAGAGTTCAATCACACAACTTTATTAATCGAAATCTCATAACGAGTACTTTATTACAATAAAGGATTACAATAAAGTGGCTGAAGGCCATCTCATGAGATAACTAACGAAGACTAGCGGAAGCATCAGGTAGACGAGTCCATCCGACTCCAGGGCATGTCGCTGAGCGTAGATCGTAGCCTCACTCCTGGTCGGAAAAGTACTCTGCAACATGATACGTTGCAGCCGTGTAGGTCAGCATATGGAATATGCCGGCAAGTCATCAAGAGAGGGGTAAAATAATAATCAACTATCTCTACATGCATATTTGGCAGGTGGGGTATAAGTTTTGCATAAAGCCAATTTTCTCCTACAACAAGAGGGGCTGGAAGCAAAAATATTACTACATTGTTTGTTGTTAACGAGATGGTTCCGCCAACCAATTCTCATACCCGAGTTGTTGTTAACACCCACATCATTATTAAGTTGTGTCGAGAGTTCAGGGGAATTTCAATGCCTTCGGCTCAAGTTGTCAATGACCGTGGACATGGCTAATCGATTAGGTTGGTCACTCTGCAGAGTTTTGCACACGTTCCCCACAAGATTTGATCTCCTCCGTGTATGTCCTCGCACTTCAGGGTGTTTGAAGACCGGATGATCAAAACATGGTCTTTCAACGGGTCCCTCTGAATCCCTGTCGGTGCCCATCCATTCCTACCGTTCTTCTACATCTGCTAGCACCGCCTGTCCAGAGTCGCCGCGTTGTCCAACCAAGCCAGAGCCCATAATGACTTGTGGCTGTGCAGGTAAGCCTTGGGTCTTGAAGTCTCCGTCCGTCTCTTCGAGCCTGGGTGAAGCTTTCCGCAAGATGTCATGGCCGTCTCCAGCATCCCGGGACATCCACTGGTTTCTCCAGGGAGCCGATCAACCGTCCTTCACCTAGAGTTGCATTGCATCCGAGGTCTTGAAAATCTTGTCTTAACCGGTCTTGATTATTTAATCAACCTCTCATCACTCGTGTTATGCACTCAACCAAATCCCGTCTACTCAAGCATAGCAATATGAAATTTGTCGTCCCGGGGCCAAGTATCGGGGTTGTTGTGTGCCTACCACATGATACTACAACCTATACTAAAATTTCCAATTACCTAAGCAGCATGCAATTGGGCAAAGAAAGGTGAAACTACCATGCATCGAAAAACATAGGAAATAGTATGATCAAAATGACTTGCCTTGATGATAGTTGTCTTGATCGAGCACTTCTAAGTAACAAGATTTGCACTCCGGGTGATCTACCGATACAAACAAATACACACGGTAAACACTACAATCAAACAACAAGTAAAAATAACATCACAAGTAAAAAGTTGCTATGGCCTAAGTGAAAGAATTCACTATACGTCACTAAGGCAGAAACTTGTTTCTGTTAAAACCCCAAGTACAAATATTAAACAAAAATTGAAACTTATACCACAGTAGGATATAAACACTAGGAAGCAGTACAAAAAGAATCAAATCAAAATCATTTTTTAAACTCCTGGAATAAGCAAAACAAGGTTTAAACTAAATCTGATCTAATTCAAATTTGAAAATTTCAAACATAGACAAATTATATGTTTTTAAAAACTACAGCAAAATTGTGATCCACTGGAACGAGTTTCAACTCCATTGGAATTCAGGATCAAAAGCTATGATCAAAATAAACTTGAAACTTTTCTGTTTTGGAATTAAACAGAAAAAAGAAAACAGATTCTAACCGATACGTGGCAGTCCCTGATTGGTTGCGGGGGTGTGTGCTGCGGGTAGAACGAGCAAACGGCCGAAGTATAACAAAATCTACGGCTAAATAATAAGTGGGCAGAAAACTGTTCGGGTTTTTTTAACTAAAACCGAAGGGGTACGGGGTTCTAATCTCAGGCGTTGGTTCTTGATCTAACGGTGGAGGAGGGGGAAAAAGCTCACCACGGTGGAGATGAACTCCGGCAAGGTCTGAGGCGGCGGCCGAAGGTGGTTGAGGTTGGGGAGGTAGCTCCGGTGGCCTGCGGCGGTGGCGGAGGGGTCAGGACGGCGGAGGAGATGTCGTGCGTGCCTCTGGCGGCGTCGGTTGGCGCTGGGGCGACGAGGAAGAGTGGCAGGAGCTCGAGGAGGCTTCGGTTGGGCTGCCGAAGTCCGGCGAGGCAGCGCGGTGGCGTGGGGCGAGGGGGGGGGGGGAGCTCGGCTCTTGGGGGAACGGGGCGAGGCGGCGGTGGAGAGTATTTATAGGGGGAGAGGAGGGCCGGGGAAGGAAAGAAATCAAGGCTGCCATGGCAAGTTCTGGCTCGCTGGGAGAAAAGGAATACGACGGGAGAACAGGAAAGGAAGGAAGAAGAAGAGGAAAGGAAAGAGAGAGAAGAAAAAAAAAGTGGGAAGGAAAAAAGAAAAAAAATAAAGAAGTGGTGGCGCTGGGGAGTTTCTGGTCGGTTGGGAGCATTCCCACCGATTGGGGATCTCGCCCCACGGAAAAATATCTCCCCCCTTTTTTTTAACTGAAACTAAACCGAAAATAAAAGGAAAAAAAATCAATATAGGGTATTATATACCAAAAATATCAGAAAAATATCCTCTACTCGATTAACATTTTTCCAAAGTAAAAATAAAAACTTTAAAAAAATGTTTTTTCAGAATAATCCCTTATGCTATATTTTCTTTTTGCAATTATTTTCACGATAAAACTTTGGCTTTCTTGGCTCAAAATATTTCAAAAATGCCTCGCACCTTGGAGGGTCATTTTCCTCCGCTCTCTCTTGCGTGCAAGAGATTATTTCCCGGCACTTCTCGTGTGAAGAAAAATAGAAATGCAAAAGCAAATGTCAAAAGAATTCAAATGCAAACTTTATTTAAATCGATATGCATAGATGCTTAGCGACAATGTAAAAATTCCCAATTAGGAAAATTGGGATGTTACACTAAGATTGCTGATACAAGATATAATATAAAATCTTCCGGCTAGGTGTGTTAGCCACAACATCACTTTACTGGGTTACATAGAGACCAATATTATAATTCTTGGGGAAAGTTCCAACCATTTTAACTGCCTGAGATTCAGCTCTGGTTGGTGACACGATGCTGCAGACTCAGCATGTGTGAAAAAAAAGTTTGCAACACAAAGCGACGGGATAACGTTGCAAGATTCTCAGGAAATGAACTACGAAAGCCAACTCCAAAACATGAGTTGGGTTGCAAGACACATGTGAACACACTGCCCAAGACAATGATGACCACATGAAAAGTCTTACAACAAAACACTACCGAGTTCTGGATGAAACCATCATTAAGAATACCAAAGTCCTTACACAAGTCATATGATTAGCTCTTAGGAAGGAACTCCTTTTTCTTAAACAAATGAATCAGTGGCTTGGTGTGCTAGGAGATACATATGGAATGGAGCTAGCTAATCTCTCAGACCATAGAATACTTTGCACGTGCATGACTGACTTGAGATGATTCCGAAGATAACAAATGAACTTTTCTCGGATTCACGGCGACAACTTGCATGAGATGCACATGAATTAGAGGAAGTCACTTCTCACACCTAACATATACCTCGTGCATGAGACACGAAGACAATGTCTACAAAGTTTCCAGCACTAACTTGATGTCCAGCATAGATCATGGAACAAATGAGAATGTTGCCTATGGGCTCAACAACAATTCATCAAGATACCCATATAAATGGATTTCCACAACTATGTGAGCAAGATAATAGCATTGGTCAGATCAAAGAATATAATGGTGTATGCTCAGACAAATCCATGAGTAAGACACCGCTACGAAAATCTTTGGTTCTGAGTTCGATTTGACAATACCCCATGCTCAAATCAAAATTGAACAAGATAATATATGCAACAATTGACCACACGAATCAACCGATGACAATATCATCTTTCTTCAAGACTCCCACAACAGGAAGAATTATCCCTTTTCAATGAGCTAAGTTTAGGCGAAGCTTTTATCTTCCAACTCTCCAAGTTGTTTTTTAGCTTAACCAACTAGCTCGGGGTATCCAATACGGATTCTGGGAGAAGGGGTTGGTTTATAGAAAAACCAACTTGATCACGAGCTCTATCATAACAGTCAGGAAACAACCTGGTAATACTTCCGAGAAGATATTCGGAAAGTCACGAACCACCGATATATTATTAAGCTCGGGAACAATCTCGCTTTTCAGGGCAAGATGATGTGATCAATAGAGCGAGGGATTGACAAAATCTTAATCCATTGATAAAAAAGTGCACCATGAAACATGGACTAGGTAGCACACCCAATCTTAGGATGACGATTCAATCACCATCACCATAAGAGTGAAATTATTGTCCATTAACTACCAAGCAATAACATTGCTAAGAGTATTCATTTCACACATCTTGGTTCACTTGTCGATATTCCGGTTTCAACCAACATGAAAACCGAGGAATGAACACTGATAGCAAAAAGTATCTCTACATCAATAGCTCATAAGAGATGGTGCAATTCGCATGACATTCTTGACAACAAGAGGGTAATACTCCCAGATAGATCAGAACAAAAGCTGGTTAGCATTTCGATCTGCGGAATACAACTACTTTGACCCAATCCAAGAAATGAATGAGGTACTAGAGTTTGCTTCTCCCAGTCATTCGAGAATAGAACAATTTGACAGACCACAGGAATAAAAGACATTGATGACACGAATGCAAAATTACTCTTGACTATCCTCTCAATGATGAAGGTCAAAATACAACTAGATAGGGCCAACTCAAGAGCACATGGTTTCTTGATTTGTGGATGCATGGATTAGCATGTCGAACGGGTTCAACATAATTCTTCTAGATAACCCATGCAGAAGGGGGAAGTAGGCAGAATCACAATATGGAGTAGAGAATTCATCACGAGCACTCTTGTTATGATCTTTAGTTCACGGAGAACTACTGCCAAAGATGATTCATGGTGTTGGAAGAATGATATACCATGAAACTTGGGAGTACAACAAGGTTACTAATCATTCTAAAGGAACTAGCAACACTATCAACAGAGATGAGCAAAATGATGCTTGGATTCAAAGACCAAGAAATAGAATACCTAAAACTAAATAACATCACGAGATGTTTTTCGAAAATGATGGCTAGAATTATCACACTGGGAACCAAAACACATCTTGACTATTGGGTGGGTTTCGGAGGTAACATGGTTTCCTAACACTTCAACAAAACGTCGAGGTAATAAAGTACCTCATCACAATGATTAGTGTGCTTTGTCTGGCCAAAAAACATTTGAAATAAGAGGAAGGAAGTTGCAATTGCAATAGATTATTTAGGAACTTTGGAAAACTCGGACGGCATAACGACTGTTCGGGCATGCAATATGAGGCAACCTGCAAGAAAACTGACATCATAACAATTGAATTCTTATGGAGACACTGATCCAGGAAGATAATAACTTTTCTATAAGTCTCCAGCATAGTAACTCGTCATCCTAATGAATAGATGAGAAAGCCTAATTCTTAAACCCCGTAGAATAAAGAAGAGGGTGACTCAGAATAAGAATGACACAAGGAAAGGAGTAAAAAGAGCCTTACGTTCCCTTCCACAAACAATTCCCTTATATAACTAAAAAGTTGCTAGACGCAACATCAACCAGTTTGGCTTGGTTATCCTATAGGCAGTCAAGCTCTGATACTAAAGCTGTCGGGACCCCGATCCTGAGTCATAAGAACCCAGCCTGTAACACATCACATCACTTTGCGGCCTCACGCACGGTAAACTCCACGGCTGCCACCTTACCTTGGCCGGGACCGTTTGCGTCTTTTGGCTCACGTATATGAATATGTTGCTAGCGTTCAAACGACAAAGAACCCGGGTCGACATGACTAGTCATAAACCCAAGCGGTACATCCGTATAGGGACATGCATACATAACCCAGCAAAGCAGGTGTTGATCAACAACGTGTGTAGACGAGTCGTAGCAGGCTACAAGGACTCCATTAAACCGCGTGACATTTCCCCGAGGGGACAGACACAACAGCAAAGAAGGATACACGTCGGTCAATCAATGTGTCTAGAGCAGTAGCAAGCTACCTAGGCTCGATAGAAGCACAAAGAGGCATTTCCCTGTAAAGAGTACTACTAAAGGCACACAACTAGGTGTCGAAGCCCACACATATAATGCATTTAATAACATAAACACAATATGCACGATATGTGTAGATACAACATGGCATCACAACATAACTCTATGACTCAAGCTTTTATTAAGGACTCATAAGAATCATCATAGTGTGTTATTACAAACAGGGGTCCCGTGACCCGACACTCAAGTCATACAAACAACAAGCGGAAGCAAATCATGTGTGGGTACAGACATCTACTAAAAGTGGCTCGAAGAGCCTGAAAAGCTACTACGACCCTACCAAAGGAGCCAGACCTCTGTCTGGGATTCCCAATCTATTCCGGTCAACATTGAACACATCGTGTAGAACCTTTTAATGAGTCTAAGTCTTCTCCGCGTAAAGCAACTGTGAGTACAAAGGTACTCAGCAAGTCTTACATCAGAACTATCTACATATGCATCATGTTTCAATGAAAGGATTGTGGGGTTTGATTGCAGCAAGGCAGCTTTGACTCTTGGTTAACCTGTACTACGACTACAAGTTCTTTTTTTGAGGTGGGATAGCGCACACGAGTCCACATATTCACCAATGCAATCCACCACTATGGATACACTCTCGTCTCCCTACGAGAAAGCCTTCCATAGCACTCACACTTATCTTGCATATTTTAGAGTAACCGTTTAAATTGTCTATGTACCACGTAATGCTTCCAAGTAGTCCATATGCGAGGACGCGGCTATTCGAACAGATTAAATCACCCTGCAGGGGTATACTTCTTCACACACGCTCCCACCACTTATCACCATGTGCACGTCATGCATCTCGGCAACCTTCAAGAGGAAGCACTGGCGTGGGTGTTCGCCACGACCGTTAACCACACAAGACCCTAGTCCAGGTTTATCGCCTATTTGAGACTGAACCCGCAAGGAAGTCCGGCCGAGGTTTCCTCTACGGCCCCAAACGATGTGCGCAGGGTTCCCAAGCCCACCATCCGGGTGCCACTTGGTACACCGTGCCACTGTGTATCTACCGTGTTGAAGCCTACCCCGTCAGGAAGAGCTAAACATGGCCGCCAACACTTTTCCTACAAACACCAGAAACTAATTGCAACTCCTGGACAAAGATCTAGGCGATTAATAAGACGAGAGGGTCAATTAAGTACCCCAATGTGTGGTAGTATCTTGTGTTGGATAACACACACATAACTCAGTTCTTAAGGACGGTCCCAATGAGACAACCCGCCATTTACTCCTACATGGCCTCTCATCGCTACCTTTACCAAATCAGATTCACACCTTTACTCTCACACTATAGGACATGAACACAACCATTCTGGTTCATCATCCAGACGAATCAGACCCGACACAACTCTAGGCATAGCAGGCTTTGTAATCAAGCATGGATGAATAAGCTCAACAAGGCTCAAGCAGTTGCTACTCATGCTAAGTAGTTTCAACTATTTATTGTGACAAAATCAGGTCATGCAGAGGAATGGGTTCAACTACCCATAACATGTAAAGTTGAATCGTGTTTGTCCTAATGCAGTAAAAGAGAGCAGGAGGGAGAGAGTGGGTTTATTTCAATATGCTCAAGGGGGTTTGCTTGCCTGACACGTCTGAAGATAGCAATGAGTCTTCATCAATGTCAATGATCACATCGTCGGAAACATTGTTTATCGAGAGGGAACAACACCCGCAAACAAGAAAGAACAACAATTACTTCACGGAAATGCAACACTATGATGCATGCTCAAGAAATGAAATGAAAGGTGGCACGGCTAATGTGGCTATCATTTCTTAAGTTGAAGTTGGTTTGAATTAGGATTCAAACATCACTTGAAGCCGGTATTTTTCCAAGTACCCTTATAATTGATTCAACCTGATGCTCATAACAAATTGTTTCAACATGCATGGGGTTAGTATTTTGAGGTACTGATTTGCATTGACCAATGTTTGGTCATAACAATTGAAGTGGAATTCAAATAGTATCAAATTCCATCTTCAAACTAAATATGAAATTTATCCTATACACCATTTTGCCTATTTGGTGATGTTAACTTTTTCAAACATGCATGAAAATGCCATATTCTGATTCTTTGGATTTTTCTCATCGTTTTTCATATATAAATTATTTTCATTGGACTTACAGATTATTTTATATGATTTTAGAAGTTTTCAACATTTTCTGGAATTATAATAAATCAAAAATGCTATTACTGCGTCAGGCTGATGTCATCCCTGCGTCAGCAGGTCAACCAGCCGGTCCAGGTAAAACCTGACCAGTGGGGCCCACTGGTCAGTGACCCAGAGGCTAAACCGGCGGTGACCAGCCCCTAATTGGGGGTTGACCAGGCGTGGGGCCCTTTGGCAGCGTCTCTGGGGAGAGTGGTTAGTGGCTAATGGCTGGCCATGTCGGCCCCCACCGGAGGGTGGTCGCTGACGACCAAGCCCGCGGCGGAGGGCTCGCCGGAGTTGGCCGGAATTGCGCTACAGAGGTCCAAATCGAGTGCGGTTGGGTTCTACAGGAAGCGGGCAGACCACCGCATACGTTCTGACCAAACCACGGGCCAGGAGGTGGCCGGACCGAGGCCGGCGACGACCCTGGCCGGTGGCCGGAGTCGGCCATGGTGGGGGTTGGCGCTAGGGCAGGGACAGAGGGGGGAAAACACGGGGAAGGGAGCAGGAGCTCACGGAGAACCCATTTGAAGAGACGGGGAGGTCGGAGGGGCTCGGTGGCAGCAGATCGACTGCGGCAGATCTCGGTGAACTGAGATGAAGACGACGACGGAGCTGCGGCGACGGAGGACCTCGGCCCTTCTGGCGTCACTCTGAGGACAAAGAGGAACACGGCGGAGCTTCTCAGCCTCTCAGGTAGGCTGGAGGGGTGCGGTTGCCGGGGTAGCAGTGAGCAACGGCGACGAGCTTGCTTGGTGGTCGCGGAGAGGGAGCTAGGGGAGAGGAGAGACGCGTGCGAGGAGAGGAATGAGAGGAGGGCACCTCGGGGCTTCTCATCACGAGGACATAGGTTCGGAGGGGGTGCCTCCAATGCGAAGCAGGAGGTGGCCGTCGGCGAACGTGCGGGCGACACCTCACCTGCACACTGGCGGGAGGAGGAAGATGACCTCCTCGCCCTTGGTGGGCTGGGCCGGCCAGGAGCGCAGGATAGGTAAGATTTTTATCTGTTTATTTTTATTCTTTCTGTTTGATATTTCTGACATTTCTTTTATTTGTTTTGGCTCCAACTAATTCAAAGAAAATAGCTAAACAACTCTGGGGTGTCATTTGGAATATTTCCAACCCCATGTGAAGTTTTCAACATTTTATAAAACTAGGAAGTATTTGAAATCAATTAATTAATTGATTTCAGAGGCTTTTGAGTTTAAAATAGAATGCCAAAAGTATTTTGAAAATATATATCACCCCTGATATTTTCTTTCCAACATTTATAAAAAATGATGGACTTTTATGAAAACCATTTTGGTTCATTGAATTAAATTGATTTGAATGCATTCATGAATGCTTACTGATGCAACTAACTACAAGCTATAATCTAGGGCTGTGACAATGATAGGAACCTGCACGCTAGCAACCCTGTTGGTGCTACACCTAAGAGTCCAAAGGATGCCTCTTTTTCTGATGCTGAAACACAATCTGGTGATGAACATGAGCCTAATGATAATATCAATAGTGATGTTCATGTTGATGCTCAACCTAGAAGTGATAAGGATGTGGAGATTGAACCTGTTGATCTTGATAACCCACGGCCTAAGAATAGAAGATACGATAAGAATGACTTCGCTGCTAGGAAGCATGGTAAGGAAAGGGGACCATAGGTTCAGAAACCTATGCCCTTTCCTCCCAAACCATCCAAGAAAAAGGATGATGAGGATTTTGAGCGCTTCGTTGAAATGATTAGACCTGTCTTCCTGCAAATGCATTTCACGGATATGCTCAAAATGTTTCCATATGCCAAGTACTTGAAGGATATTGTGACTAATAAGAGAAGGATACCTGAGATTGAGATCTCCACCATGCTTGCTAACTATGCCTTCAAGGGTGAAACTCCCAAGAAACTAGGTGATCCCGGTGTGTCCACTATACCTTGCTCCATTAAAGGTAACTACGTTAGAACTGCTCTATGCGACCTTGGAGTCGGTGTTAGTGTTATGCCTCTCTCTCTTTATCGTAGACTTGAACTGGATAAGTTGACACTCACTGAAATCTCTGTGCAAATGGCCGACAAATCAATTGCTTTCCCTATCGGCATTTGCGAGGATGTGCCTGTCGTGGTTGCCAATGTCACTATCTTAACAGACTTTGTCATCTTGGACATTCCCGAGGAAGATGCCATGGCGGTCATCCTCGGAAGACCCTTTTTAAACACTGTAGGGGCTGTCATAGATTGCAAAAAAGGCAATGTTGCTTTCCATGTCAACGGTAATGAGCATACGGTGCACTTTTCGAAGAAACAATATCGAGTACATTGCATCAATGATATCTAAAAAACTTCATCGATTCTTATTGGGAGCTTCTAATGCCCTATACCTTCTGTTAAGATGAAGTATGATTTGCTTGTTGGGGAGATACACATCCCTATTGAGGTTGCCTAGTGACTATTCGAAAATTCTCCGTTCTCTTTTGCGATTCAAAAAAGTTTGTCAGGGAGACTTGATCAACCTCATTGACGGATTTCTTTCGATGACCATGAGATGGATGAATTGAGGAGTCACAAACCTCCGTTCCAAGCTTTCACCTTCGGTTGCTTAGAAGAAAAATGATAGATTTAGTTTAGTTTTCCCTGTTTTCTGTCTTAGCGTCCCGTAGAAAAGTACCCAAAAAAAGTTCTCCGAACGTCCTGAAAAGCAAGTATGATTTTTTCTGGAATTTTTCAAAAATAATGAGACGAATAGCTAGTCTCGGAGATGCCCCAGTGGGTCACAAGCCCACCAGGCCCGGCCACCCCCCTGGCCTGGGCTGGCAGGCTTGTGAGGCCCACATGCACCCCTCCACTCATTCTAGCTCTCATCTACTTCTCGTACCTCCAGAAAAATTCATTTCGCAGCTCAAACCCGTGTTCTTGCTCCTCTTGCCGGGATTTTCTATCTCCTTGCTCAAAGCACCATTCTCCAAACTGTTTTGGGGAAATTACTCCTTGGTAAGTGACTCCTCCATCGGTCCAATTAGTTTTTGCTCTAGTGCCTTATACTTCACGTATTTTTGCTGCCTTGGTGACCATGTTCTTGAGCTTTGCATGCTAATTTTAGCTGGTCCCAAGTGGTTTTGATGCGCAATATGACCTCTAGGAACTTGTGGGAGTAGTTGCTACGAGTCTAGTTGAGCCTTGTTCACTTTTCCTTCGGGTCACTGAAAATTTCAGAAAAGGAAGATGTTCAGGAGAAACTATCATGGTGGTTCCCCAAGCAAAAGAGGTCCCTGCCTTGCGATTCGGGAGCCCGATCCTAACCAGCCAAGGAACGCACCGGTACAACCATGTGAATGGCCTTCTGATGAATTTATGATTGAGGCAGGTTTGAAAGACGAGTTTGACACACTTGTTCACAATGTCGGACTCGAAGAATTCATCTCCCATAAATGTGAACAGTATGTCACGCTCACTGCCTCTTTTGTTCGTAGATTCAAACTTTTAGTTGGCCGTAATACATCTTCACTTTTGATCTCTATGACAAATCGTATACCATGGATTTAGAGGATTTCAATAGAATTTACAAGATACCTATTTGGGGTAGTCTCGGTTAGAGATTTTTTCTCTAGTATAACTGTGGGAGAAACTAGAGATATTTCGCAGGCTACCATGGGGAGCATTCATTTTCCTGCCTTGCATTACTTTGCCCTCTTCGTAGGTAGATGCATTAATGGCAAGATTGATCATTGTCACCTCTGCGCTCCAGACCTTAGTATTCTTAAGACCGCAGTAATGGGTGATAGAAGTTTCAACATGGGAGCTATAATAGCAAGGAGGCTGAATAATAATGCTAATGAAGGGGATTTCTTTGGTGGGATCTATGCCACTCGCATAGCGAATTTCCTTGGAGTACCCATCCGCGAAGGAGATCCCCCGCTCCATACAGCTTTCCTTGAACGCGTCGCCTTGACAGGCTACCAGTTCCTTGAGAGGGATGATGAATCCCTCCTATACCGTTTAATATTTAACCGGCAGCGTGTTTTCCATATTACGCTTCCTGCTCCTGCCTTCTTTGACTTTCAGGTAAAACTGAGATATTACATAACCAGAGGAGAGGTAGAGGAGTATGAGAGGGAGGCAAAGGCTTCTCGTTTCCGAGAGGCAGCTAATCAGGCAGTGGCTGCAGCGCTCCCGTACAACCCCCATTATGATTTCGGATATCGCGCGGACCATCCATGGGAGTAGACCAACTTAGGCCAAAAGCCTAAGCTTGGGGGAGTACGTGTTTCTCACCGACTTCACATTCTTGCTTATGCTTTCACTTTGTTCGTCGGTGTTCACACTTTGCCACTGTATCATCCATGCTTCCTTTTCTCGTTTTATTTTCGTGTGTCTGTCTAGTTTGAGAAAACCCAAAAATATTTTCTTGTTCTTCTTTGGCTTGTTGGGAGCTTTCCCATGTAAATAGTTTTCTTTTCCTTTGGGTCAAGGTAGAAGATCATGGTTACAATGTTTAGTGGCTCTCGCATACATATCTGCTTATCTGTTAAACATCCATATTATTTTGTCTTCTCCTTTGTGTTTGCCTGCAGATTCCAGCTTAGTCCAATGCACGAGCACTCTTATTATTGTTCACATCATTCGGTCATGCAAGTGAAAGGCAATAATGACGATATATGATGAAGTGACTGAGCCTGGAAAAGCTGGTATGAACTCGATCTATTTTGTTTTTGTAAATATGACTAGCTCATTATGCCTGATTCAGCTTTGTTGTTAGAGAAACAGGTTTGCAATGACAACTTAGAGATCATAGTTGCTTATGCCATGCTTACTTAGCTAGGAGCTTATAATGGTTTGTCTTGGATGCCCACATGAATGTTGAGATGACTATGATGTAGTATGACAGGATGGTATCCTCCTTTGAATGATTCAAGTGGCCTGACTTGGCGCATGTTCACGCATGTAGTTGAAACAAAATTGACATAGCCTCGATGATATTCATGTTCATGGTGATTTATGTCCTACTCATTCTTGCACTCAATGTTGGTTAATCTCATTGCATTTTGATGACTCTTGTCGCTCTCTAGTTGGTCGCTTCCCTGTCTTTTGCTAGCCTTCACTTGTACTAAGCGGGAATATTGCTTGAGCATCCACTTCCCTAAACCCAAAGTTGTTCTATATGAGTCCACCATACCTCCCTATATGCGGTATTGAAAGTGCGTTATATCGACTAGAGGGGGGTGAATAGGAGATTTTTAGAATTTCATCACTGAGGAAATTCCTTTTGAGGAAATTCCTCACTGATGACTAACTCACAACGGAAACAGTAAAGGATCAGAAGTGCAACGTTACACAACAGTAGTTTTTCAAAGTGAAGAATGTGAAAACAGATTGCACTGTGAGCAGGCACGCAGAATATAGATGAGGATTAACTGACGTGAAGAATTCGAGGTTGAGGAAATCCAGAGAAAGTCTTCAGCAAATTCTACAAAAAGTTGCAGTGAAAGTCATCAACACATAATACGTGGAAAGTAAGGAGTTGAGGAATTAGAACCCGTTTCTCAGTGAACACAGTCGTTGATGACCCAGTTCCAACTGTTGTGACAGTCGTACATCTGGTTTGGAGCGGCTTGGTATTGAAACCAAAGGACACACAGTCCCGGGACACATAGTCCCTACTGTATTCTTTTTGAGCTAAGGACACACATTCCTTGCCCAACACTCGTGGTAAGTCTTCAGGGCAGACTTCCAAACCCTCACAAACTTGGTCACCAGACGATCCACAATTGACTGCTGGAAAGCTCTAGACCAAGACGCCTAACCGTTTGGAGGATGCACAGTCCTCAAAGGTAAAAGGCTTCAATCCCACACAGGAACAACTTCTTCAGTGATGCTCAATCACTAGGTTTGGTTTGTGGTTTCGGTGTATGGTGTATTTCCTCACTGATGAATTACTCTCGAAGACTCTGAGGAATTGGGTTGCTCTTATGACAAGAGTCAGTTTCTAATGAGGCAGCCAACCAGCTAATGGTTGTGGGGGTGGTTATTTATAGCCTGGGAGCATCCCGTCATGATTTGACAATAATGCCCTTAAGTAATATGACCGTTGGAGTGGATAAGACCAATGACTTGGCGTGGCTATCGAAACGGTCGGAACCCTCAACTGTGAGAGTCCTCATATCACTCGTATTCCTCACTTGAGGCTTTTGGTAGGATTAGGCTTGGGTTGAGCATTATGAGGAAATTCATTCCAAAGTGTAACTTCGACCCCCTTTAACAGTACGGTGTTCCTATTACTCAAATGCCAAGAACATAGAACAGAAAGTGTAAATCTTCATGCTTCAAATTCTTCCGAGTGATTTTCTTCAGGACACACCGGATTCCTCAATATCAGTATCTTCATGAGGAATATCAATTTCATCGCAGATTCCTCGCGATTCATTTCTTCAGCTTCACACCAATTTCTTCAACTGAAGACATACATTTTTAGGGGTCGATATTCTTCAAATATCTCAAACTCCTCAATGAATTATAGATCCTGTGTACACTCATAAACACATTAGATACTTAACCTATAAGTCTTCAAACCACCAAAATCACTAAGGGGCACTAGATGCACTTACAATCTCCCCTTTTTTGGTGGTTGATGACAATTAGGTTAAGTCTTCAACAGGGATCAAAAATATGAAGTGTAAATACTCATTTGAGGAATTTGAAATCAAGATTCAGAGAGACTCCCCCTGAAGATGTGCATATCTTGAGGATTTTGCTTTTTGACAGCAAATGCACATTGATGATTTATATCATGGAGATCTCCCCCTGAGTCTTGTAAATCATGCATACATGTAACATATCATATGAAGAAAATGAAAATGGATGATGACAAATGGTATCTGACGAGTTCCAGCATGCGTGCATTAAAACTTGAGGAATAAGCATGCGAAGAAAAACGTACAAAAGTGTCAGAGTACCATCGGGCTTAAGTTACAACTCATTACATAAAAACTTCAGAAGAGCCAAGAGTTTGTAAATTAAATATGGTTCATAAGACCCAAAAATATCCCGCTTGAAAACTAACTCTCAAGTTTCTCCCCCTTTGTCATCAAGTGACAAAAAGGGACAAACTGAGGACTAACGCCCGTGAAGACTTCACTTCTTGGCAGTTGAGGAAGAGCCGTGATGCTTCTTGGGAGGAGTCTTCTTCCTTGGACCGGTAGCAGTGTAGAGCTATTCTTCATCAGTTTCAGCAGTGCGGAATGAAGAAAAGGAGCTGTCTTCAAGGTCTGGAACTGGAATAGGCCTGAACTTCTTCTTGGGAGGCCACGACCATTCAAAGTCTCGCTCAAAGTCCATTTCTTCAAGCTCAGTCTGAGTCTTCAGATGTGCAAGTGTAGCCCAGGTGCGATCAAAAACCTCATGCAGATAATGATGGTTGAGCTTCATAGAGTTCTGTGTTTCAGTGAGGGTTTTCACAATGGCGGCAAACTGGCGTTTGACCCACTTGTGATTGCGATCTACCTTCTGGTGAAGACTGAGGAGGAGCTCTCTTGTATTCATCACGCGAGGAGGAACGGGGCTTGTCGGACGAGTCTCAGTATCATCCCATGAAGAATAAGCTTCTGGTTCTCTGAACTGGCCATTAAGGGGCCTACTGCCTTCTTCAATCACGGATTTTCCTTTTCCTTCAATGGGCTTGAAAGTCTTCTTGTTGACCCGGATAGGAGGCATATAACCAACAGGGTTTTCAAAATCAGCGTGGAAGTTGATGCCTGTCCTTGTCGTGATGAATCTCATGATCCATGGGGCATATATCTTGTGATCAAAAGGACACATAGCATTGTCGGCCAAAGTCCTCAAGAAGAAATCATGGATGTTGATAGGAATACCATGAATGATGTTGAAGAGGATATTCTTCATGAGGCCTACAACATCTTCTTCATCATCATGGCCTTTGATCGGCGCGAGCACACTGCAGAGGATTCTGTAAACAGATCTCGGTGTGTACTTGAGCTCGTGGACGAGGAAGGTTGTTCTCGGAGGTTTTTCTTCAGCCAAAGGCTTCATGAGGACTTCCATCATCCCATTGGGCAGCTCACGCTCAACATAAAGCTTCACATTCTCATCTGAGGGAACTGGTACACGCAGTTCTCGGAGGAGTTCAGTAGCAGGAGCCTTGTAGTGAGTGTTTTGTGTCATCCAATCAAACACCCAAGTGTTAATGTCTTCAGGGTTGCCAGAGATGTGAAGAGTGGCATAGAACTAAAGAATTAGCTCACTGTTCCAGTCAGAGATGTCGGAGCACATTGGGAGTAAACCAGCATCATGGAGTACACTAAGGATTGGCGCCAGGCACGGCATTGCTTCAAGTTCAACATGAGGAATATGCCTGTGCTGGAATATCTTGTTTCTTCCACATAGCACAGAGGCATAGTAATTCATGTGAGTCCTAGTTCAAAACTTCACATGCCTCATTTGAGGCTTGTCATAGGGGTTCTGTCCAATGAAGTACATGTGTTCTTCAAAGAAATTTTCCTTTTGAAACTTTGGACGCTTGGAGAATGGCTGACGCTGAAATGGCTGAAGATTTTGCTGAGGAACAGGAGGAGAGACAACAATGGCAGTCTCTGGGTTGAGCACGACGAATGCATTGTCTTGGTTAGGTGCATTTTCCTCAACATTTTCCTCAGGGTGAGGAATTTCAGCAGCTGGTACTTCAGGCTGAGGAGATGGTGCTTGCTGGGCGTCAGGCTGAGGGGCTTTCTCTGGCTATGCATTAGGCTGAGGAATAGCTTCTTCTTGCTCAGTTGGAGGAGTTGGGTCAACCTGTTCCTCATCTTGAGGGTTTTTCTCATAGCGTTGAATGTCATCAGTTTGAGGATTTTCAGTTTGTTCTTCATCAGCTGGCTTGGTGGCAGATGCAGTTTCATCAGATGGTGCATTTGATTCTTGATCAGTGTCTTTCTGAGGAATGATAGGCTGAGGACTTTCGTCTATATGAATTTCCTCGTCAGTGTGTTCCTGAGAGACGGCATCCTTCATTTCCTCATCTGCCTTTTTCGCTGGATCATCAATGATGACCATTTCATAAGAAGGAGCGACATTCAGGGGCACAGGGTCTAGAGGAGCAGTTTCTTCAAGTGCTTTGAGGCGCTTGGCCTGTGTTTCTTCCTCTACTGAGGAGGCCTTTCTCTTTTTGGCTTCCTTCTCAGCAGCCCTGGTTTTCTTCACGTCTGATGCAGACAGAGTCATCTTCTTCACCTTTGAAGCTTTTGGTGAAGGGGTTCTCTCTACAGATTCTTCAGCTGGTATTGAGGAACCAGCTGGAACAGAGTCATCAGCTAGCTTTGGTGAAGCAGCTGGGCAGGGGCAGTCTTATCAGCTGCAGCAAATTCATCAACTGGAGCTTCCATGATGATTTCTTCAGTAGCGGGTTCATCCACATGGTGTTCTTGGTGTACTTCCTCAGCTTGAGGAGTTTCCTCATCATGAGGAGATTTGTCTGCTGGCTCCTCAATCAAGGGTTGAGAAGTTGGTACTGGGGGTGCAGCCTTCTTATTGTAATCATCAACAGCACTAGTGGCCAGCTTGATGAAATTGCTCTTGAGACTCTTACGATCTGACATCTTGGAGTACTTGTCAGTCAATTTCTTCAGCTCTGCCTGTGTTGACACCAGTGCATCAGGAGTCAAGTTGAGGAGATTCTGCTTGAGGAATTTCTCCTTTTTAAGCTTTACAACTTTGGCCTTCTTGGCCTGCTGTCCTTTCCACTTGGCTTCATTGATGAAAGTGATCACCATGTGGCTGATGCAAAGGGGAAGTTTCAAATCATCAAGCGGAGTGTTTGGGTCCTCATACCAGATGTTGATGTAGTGAAGGAGGACCTTGGGGTCCATTGCCAGAGGAATGGCACTGCCCGATGCTTGAGCTACTCTTTCCTGCTTGTTTCTGATGATGGCTTGCAGGGTTTGATCATCAAATTCATCACTGCCCTTTGATGCAGATGGGACGGTGATGATTTTGCTGGGGCTTGGCAGAGTTGCATGTTCAGTAGATACCTGAGTCTTCGTAGGAGGTGTTGAAGACTTTGTCTCCGAGCTGGTTGCAGCTGGGAGTGAGGAGCTGGAGCTGGTGGTCATCGGCTTCATGACTTGCTTCTGTACTAGTTTCTCTTGAGGCTTTGGTGGTGGTGCTGAGGATTTTGGAGCTGAGGAGATTGGTACTGAGGGTTTTGGCATTGATGGTTTTGGTGGTGAAGGTTTTGGTGCTGAGGGTTTTGTGACTGAATCCTGAGCAGACTTCTCTTGAGGCTTTGGAGCCCTTGGTTTTGACGGTAGAGACTGCATTTGAGGAATTTCTGAGCCAGAGGTCTCGGCGGCAGAGGAAGTAGCAGCAGCTGAGGCAACAGCTGAGGATTCATTGAATTTCCTCACTGCAGTTTCTGCCTGCTTCTTGAGCTTAGCCAGATGCTTTTCCTTCTCATCTGGATAGTTATCAATGGTCTTGAGGGTTGAGGGATGTGCTACTTGATGATCCTCAAGTGGGGCCCGTCTGCCAGGGGGCTTCAGAGCGAATTTCTTCGCATACTTGGGAGTCACAAACCTGTATTCCTTCCATTCCTTCACCCATCGGCGTTCTATCTTCTGCAGCCGTATCTTTCTCTTGGCCATTGTCTCATTTTCATCAGGCATGCAATAGTCCAAGTAAATATCCTCAGGGATATCCATAGCTGTGTTTTGCTCAAGTTTCTTTCCTCCCTTCTGTTTTCTGTCATCCTCCATTTTCTTCAGCTGAGGATTTTGCTGATGAGATTGAACTCTTGAGGATTCTGATGAGACTTGAAGATTTTCTTCCAGAAACGCTGCAAATGAGTTAATTTGATGAGAACCGAGAGATTCATCAGCTGACATGTGTGTACCTGTGAACAGAGTATAGTTGCGAGGAATTTGGAGAGGTCATATGCGTTCTCAGATTTGAAGAAGATGAGAAAGTTTGACAGTTGAGGAATATAACCACTGGTTGAGGAATTTGCCTAAGCATAATGTTCTTGGGTTCCAGAGTTGTATAGATCCGAAAATTCGCACAATTGAGGAATCTCGTGAAAATATTAGATGCTTAGCATAGTTCATCAATGATGTGGTGATAGGCAGTGTTTGAGGAATCAAGTGCTTATCGATTCTTGAGGGAAAATAGATTTCACATAGAAGATGTAAAATTTTAGATCTATCTTGCGGTAAAAATGGGATTTTATTTACCCTGGAAGGTGTGCACGAAGAACATTGAAAGGTGTGTAGAGAAGCTCTTCGATCGCATGTCCAATGCACCCTAACCCGGCGACAGAGGACGTCTACGGCGGCGGCGGACGAAGATGGTCCGACTCCGGTGTGGTTCCGGCGACGGAGAAGTCGAGGCAGTGAAGCTCTTCCTCACCGGCGACGAGACTACCAGCGATGGCACTAGGGTTCGGTGGTGTTTGCTGTGGCAGGAGGGCGATGGAGCGAAGAAGAGTATGCCGAGGGGGATAAGGATATATTTATAGCCAAACAATTACTGTTGGCGCAAAAATTTCGGACCAAACAACCCCTGCCTCTGCGTCTCCGCAGGACACGTGTAGCTCCCGAACAAGGCGGTGGAGATAGTGGAGATCATGGTTATCCTATCGTGGGAAGTGGGGTTCAGTTACTTTGCATTTAAAGAAACATTTTTGAAGATTTGAGGATTTTCGTTACAAAATCATCAGCTGACAAGGACGCAGTGAGGATTTTGAACAAAGTTTCAAGTAGAACGCATATGAAGAATTGAATAGACTGGATGAGTATAGCATAGAGGGAAAGTAGGGTCCGATCACATTCACCTAGCAGAAATATCAACTTGAAGAAATAAATATAAGTGAATGCTGTTGAGGACTTGAAATCACAGTCTATCTAGTCAAATGAAAGTCATCAAGTGTTTTTGAAGATTTTGTGATAAATCGTCACAATGAAGAACAACTGTTTTGAAGAAAAACACATTTTTAGGAAATAGAACATTTGAAGAAAATCAACTTGAGGAATTTCACATTGGGCGGTGGCGTGACCCACCATATAAGAATGTTGATTATAGACACCGCGTACAATTGTCGTAGGGCCCTGAGAATCAATTTCTTCGTTGATTTCTTCACACTCATAGTGACATTCTTCATCACTTGAAGAAAATCGATTCATCATGTGTTGCACATCTAAGTCATCAATTTTGCATAAGTGTTAGGATGTGTGCATGTTTTTACAAAACATTTGAAGATTCTAAGATATTTAGCTCACATCGCAACTTGCAAAACCTTTTCTCATCCAAGGGCTTAGTGAAGATATTTGCCAGTTGATCATCAGTCTTCACATGATCGATGAGGATATTGCCTTGAGGACATGGTCCCGAAGAAAATGATGACGAATCTGGATGTGCTTGGTCTTCGGGTGTTGTACTGGGTTATATGCAATCTTGATAGCACTCTCATTGTCACAGTAGAGAGGCACATTCTTCATGTTGATGCCGTAGTCCTTGAGGGTTTGCTTCATCCATAGTAATTGAGCACAGCAAGAACCAGCAGCAATGTACTCAACTTCGGCAGTGGAGAGTGATACGCAGTTCTCCTTCTTTGAGGACCAGCAAACTAGTGATCTTCCGAGGAAATGGCATGTGCCAGAAGTTGACTTGCGATCCACACGGTCACCAGCATAGTCAGAATCAGAATACCCTACCAGATGAATATTTGAGCCCTTGGGATACCATAATCCTAGTGTTGGTGTGTGAGCTAAGTATCGAAGAATATGTTTCATAGCCTTATGGTGTGATTCCTTCGGTTTTGCTTGAAAACGTGCACACATGCAAACACTAAGCATTATATCTGGCATAGATGCACATTGATACAATAAAGAACCAATCATAGAACGATATACCTGCCGATCGAAATCTTTACCATTTTCATCAGTGCGGAGGTGGCCGTTGGTAGGCATTGGAGTCTTGGCACCTTTGCATTCATGCATGTTGAATTTCCTCAGAACATCCTTGAGGTATTTATCCTGTGATATGAAGATTCCATTGCTTTGTTGACGAATTTGAAGACCTAAGAAGAATTTCAGCTCCCCCATCATGGACATCTGATATTCTTCACTCATCATGTAGGCAAATTCATCACTGTATCGTTTGTCAGTACAGCCAAATATGATATCATCGACATATATTTGACACACAAATCGCTCATTATCATAGGATTTAGTGAAAAGAGTTGGATCGAGTGAACCAGGTTTGAAGCCTTTCTTCATGAGGAATTCCTTCAGTGTATCATACCATGCCCGATGGGCTTGCTTGAGACCATAAAGAGCGTTTTTGAGTCTGAAGACTTTGTCTGGATTCTTTGGATCCTCAAAACCTGGGGGCTGAGCAACATATACTTCTTCCTCAAGCTTACCATTGAGGAATGCACTTCTCACATCCATTTGATATAAGATGATGTTATGATGATTAGCATAAGCAAGTAGTATTCGAATAGCTTCTAGTCTAGCAACATGTGCAAAAGTTTCATCGAAATCTATTCCTTCAACCTGGGTGTAGCCTTGGGCTACAAGTCGTGCCTTGTTCCTCACCGCTTGACCGTCCTCATCTTGCTTGTTTCGGAAAATCCACTTGGTGCCGATGATGTTGTGCTTGCAAGGATCTGGTCGTTTGACGAGCTCCCATACGTCATTCAACTTGAATTGAAGAAGTTTGTCTTGCATAGCTTGGATCCACTCCGGTTCCAGAAAAGCCTCAGCAACTTTTGAGGGTTCTGTGATGGATACAAAGGAAAAATGCCCACAAAGTTAACTAAGTGTGAAGCTTTTGAGCGAGTGAGAGGACCTGGCGCGTTGATGTCGTTGAGGATTTCGTCAAGTTCTACTTTGTTTGCAATCCTCGGATGAGATGGTTGAGAATTTTGTCTAGGCTGAGGAACTGGTTCTGGTGCAATTTCCTCAGGAGCATCTTCTTGATTTTCATTAGTGATGGGGATCGTTTCTTCACCAATTTCCTCAGTGGGGACAATGTCTTCAGTAGGTTTGAGCTTTATTTCTTCCTCAGGAGACAGTTTATCTGGATCAGAAGGCAATTGCTCTCTTTGCGAGCCATTAGTTTCATCGAACCGCACATCTACAGTCTCACCAACTTTGTTGTGATAATTGTTGAAGACTCTGTAAGTGTGCGAGTCCTTTCCATAACCGAGCATAAAACCTTCATGTGCCTTAGGTGCAAATTTTGAGCTATGGTAAGGATCTCTAATCCAACATTTTGCACCGAAGACTTTGAAATAACTTACATTGGGTTTCTTGTCAGTGAGGAGTTCATATGAGGTTTTCTCGAGGAATTTGTGAAGATATACCCTATTGATGATATGACATGCAGTGTTGATTGCTTCAGGCCAAAAGCGACGAGGAGTCTGATATTCTTCAAGCATAGTTCTTGCCATTTCAACCAGAGTCCTGCTCTTCCTTTCGACGACACCATTCTGCTGAGGAGTATAAGGAGCAGATAATTCGTGAGTAATACCAAGTTCATCAAGATAATCATCAAGACCAGTGTTTTTGAACTCGGTTCCATTATCACTCCTGATATGTTTGATCTTGATGCCAAAGTTCGTCGAGGCCCTTGAAGAAAATCGTTTGAAGATTTCCTGCACTTCAGTTTTATACACTATCATATGCACCCATGTATATCTGGAATAATCATCAACTATGACGAAGCCATATAAAGATGCTGCATTGATTAGTGTGGCATAGTGAGTAGGTCCAAATAAATCCATATGAAGCAATTCGAATGGACGTGTAGTGGTCATGATAGTCTTCGAGGGATGCTTGGATCTGGTCATTTTCCCAGATTCACAAGCACCGCAGAGATGATCCTTAAGGAATTTGACTGATTCAATGCCGATGACATGTTTCTTCTTCGCGAGCGTGTGCAAATTCCTCATGCCTGCATGACCTAGTCTTCGGTGCCACAACCATCCTTCTGAGGTTTTCGCTAATAAGCAAGTGGCTGGTTGAGGACCTATAGAGAAATCAACAATGTACAAATCCCCTCTTCTTACACCTTCGAAGACTTTGGATGTGTCAGATTCAATGATGACTACACATCTATATCTACCAAAGATAACAATCATATCAAGATCACAAAGCATCGATACTGACATGAGGTTAAAACCAAGGGATTCAGCAAGCATCACTTTGTCCATATGCCTATCCTTGGAAATAGCCACTTTGCCAAGTCCCAATACCTTGCTTTTACCATTGTCAGCATATGTGATTTGCTTCAGAGGTGGTGGAGTTAGTGGCATATTCATCAGTAAGCTTTTATCACCAGTCATGTGATGTGTGCAGCCACTATCAAGAACCTACTCAGTATTCTTGGGTTTGTCATCCTGCAGATGAATTAGTACAGCTTACCTTCTCATATGCTTCAGATTTGAAGAATATGATATTAATTCCATCAGATAAGAATTTCATCATAACAAAGATATAAGGACGTGTGAAACATTTCTATTTCATCAATCATTAGCTCGCGTCCTATCAAGCATTTCCTCAGGTCTCCAGCAAATTCTTCAGATGATGATTTTCATCTGGAGACCTGACCTGCAGAAGTGATTAGTTTGATTTCTTCACCACCCACATCTGAAGGGGTGGCAAAGCATTCATCATCCTGCGAGCACCATATCAGAATGGTGGCATTGATGCCAGTGCACTTCTCTTAACAGTAGGGGGATTAAAGTACTCATATGAATATGCAGAGAACTGGTTTGAGGATTTATGAACATAATGATTTGAGGAGTAATGCTCATATTCATATTCCTTGTAGTTTCCCTGCAGGTTTGATGCATTAGCACGGGTACGAGCATAGTTTTGACCAGTTGAGGATTTTGATCCTCGTGAAGACTTTGGTCCTCCTGAGGAAATTGATCTGGGGTTCAGATTCTTCAGTGGTGGTGTCATGAGGACATTCACCTGAAGATTTTCAAGACAGCTTTTGGGAACCCAGATTTTCCTCAAGGGAGGGCCATTCCTGCAGTTAGTTCCAACATATCGAGCAAATAGTTCACCAGATTGATTTTTGAATAGTTTATAGTTGGAGTCAAATGACTCATCTGAGGAATAGGATAATTCACATGAAAAGCCAGTTAGATTAGATGGATCAAAAGGAGGCCCAGTAGCAGCAACCCATGAGGTTTTGGGATACTGCTCAGGTTTCCAATAAGATCCATCAGCATTTAATTTCCTCTCAAAGGCAATTCCTTCTTTCCTCAGGTTCCTGTTCAAGATCTGCTTTTTGAGCACATCACAAAGGGTTTGATGTCCTTTGAGGGTTTTGTATGTGCCTGTCACGTACAATTCCTTCAACCCTGCATTTTCATCAGTAACATTTGTGTTTTCCTCAAGTGAGGAAATAGACACAGCAGGGGCAGTTGAAGAATTTGTAGCAATGGTAGCATTTGATGATTCTGGTGAGGAATTAGCAGTTTCGCGTTCAATGCATTTAAGACATGGAGGAATAAATTCAACTTGACCAGCGCTGATCTGTTGAGCTAGTAATGAATCATTTTCCATACGAAGATCATCATGAGACATCCTCAGCTTCTCAAGATCAAGTTTCCTTTGAAGAAATTCATAGGAAAGCTTCTCATGATCAGTGAGGAGTGTATCATAACGATCCTGAAGATTATCAAATCTAGACTGAATACTTTTCACATCTTCAGTGAGGATTTGGGTAAGGTTCATTTCATCATTCAACAGATCATCACTTTTATCTAGTAGTTTCTGAAGCTTTTCCAGGGAAGTTTGTTGTTTAGTGGCAATGATAGCAAGTTTACTGTAACTGGGTTTCTTATAATCATCAGGTTCAGAGTCACTTGAATCAGAGGAGGAGGCATTATTTGGTACCTTTGAACCTTTTGCCATGAAGCAATAGGTTGGAGCGAAGTCATCAGCATAGTCATCAGTATGGATGGTGCAATCAGTTTCTTCAAGATTGAAGATTGACTTGCTGACGAAAGTGGTTGCCAGCGCAAGACTAGCCTGTCCAGATTCAGAGTCTTCATCAAAACCCTCTTCTTCATCACATTCCTCTGATTCTGCCTCGGAGTCCATTTCCTTGCCAATAAGTGCCCGAGCCTTTCTGAAACTAGTCTTCTTGTGTGATGAGGGCTTTGAAGATGAGGATTTTGAAGATTTCTTCTTCTTCTTTGAGTCATCAGAACTGTCATCCTTGTATTTATTTTTCTTTGATTCCTTTCCCCAACGGGGACAATCAGCAATGTAATGACCTGATTTCTTGCACTTGTGGCAGGTTCGTTTCTTGTAGTCCTTAGATGAAGATTCTGATTTCCTCATGTCTCTTCTTGAAGATTTACCGAACTAGCCACGTCGTGTAAATCTCTGGAATTTCCTCACGAGCATTGCAAGCTCCTGTCCAAATTCTTCAGTGTCACCAATGTTGTCATCTGTGTCTTCTTCTTCAGATGAGGAAATTGCTCTAGCCTTCAGTACACGTGGTCTAGAATAGCTTGGTCCATATAGATCTCTCTTTTCTTCTAGCTGGAATTCATGAGTATTTAGCCTTTCAAGTATATCAGCTGGATCAAGCATCTTGTAGTCTGGTCTTTCTTGAATCATCAGAACTAAAGTATCAAATGAAGAATCCAAAGATCTCAGCAGTTTCTTCACAACTTCATGATCAGTGATGTCTCGAGCTCCCAGTGCTTGCAGTTCATTTGATATGTCAGTGAGGCGATCAAAGGTGTCTTCGAAGCTTTCATTGTCATGTCTCTTGAAGCGACTGAAGAGATTGCGAACAACATCAACACGAGAGTCACACTGGTTGATACTCCTTCAGTTACCTTGCACAATCTCTCCCAGATCAGTGTTGCAGAGCCCAAAGCACTTACTCTTCCAAACTGGCCTGGGCTCAGATGGCCACAGATGATGTTCTTCGCTTGAGAATCGAGTTGCTTGAATTTCTTCACATTAGCAGCAGAGACACTGGCAGAGATGATGGGGACGCCATGTTCCACAATATACCAGAGATCATTATCAATAGCTTGTAGATGCATTTGCATTTTGTTCTTCCAGAAGGGAAAGTTCTTTCCTTCGTAGGTAGGACATGCTGCAGTCACCTTAAACATGCCTGCAGTCGACATAACTAAAACTCTAGGTGGTTAAACCAAAATCAAACAGAACATGGGAGTACCTTGCTCTGATACCAATTGAAAGTGCGTTATATCGACTAGAGGGGGGGTGAATAGGAGATTTTTAGAATTTCATCACTAAGGAAATTCCTCACCGATGACTAAGTCACAGCGGAAACAGTAAAGGATCAGAAGTCCAACGTTACACAACAGCAGTTTTTTAGAGTGAAGAATGTGAAAACAGATTGCACTGTGAGCAGGCACGCAGAATATAGATGAGGATTAACTGACGTGAAGAATTTGAGGTTGAGGAAATTCAGAGAAAGTCTTCAGCAAATTGTTCAAACAGTCGTAGTGAAAGTCATCAACACATAATACGAGGAAAGTAAGAAGTTGAGGAATTAGAACCCGTTTCTCAGTGAAGACAGTCATTGATGACCCAGTTCCAACTTCTGTGACAGTCATACATCTGGTTTGGAGCGGCTTGGTATTGAAACCAAAGGACACACAGTCCCGGGACACACAGTCCCTACCGTGTTCTCCTTGAGCTAAGGACAGACAGTCCTCGCCCAACACTCGTGGTAAGTCTTCAGGACAGACTTCCAAACCCTCACAAACTTGGTCACCCGACGATCCACAATTGACTGCTCGAAAGCTCTAGACCATGACGCCTAACCATCTGGAGGATGCACCCTTCTCAAAGGTAAAAGGCTTCAGTCCCACACAGGAACAACTTCTTCAGTGATGCTCAATCACAAGGTTTGGTTTGTGGTTTTGGTATATGGTGTATTTCCTCACTAATGAATTACTCTCGAAGACTCTAAGGAATTGGGTTGCTCTGATGACAAGTGTCAGTTTCTAATGGAGCAGCCAACCAGCTAATGGTTGTGGGGGTGGCTATTTATAGTCTGGGAGCATCCCGACATGATTTGACACTAATGCCCTTAAATAATATGACCGTTGGAGTGGATAAGACAAATGACTTGGCGTGGCTATCGAAACGGTCGGAACCCTCAACTGTGAGAGTCCTCATGTCACTCGTATTCCTCACTTGAGGCTTTTGGTAGGATTAGGCTTGGGTTGAGCATCATGAGGAAATTCATTCCAAAGTGTAACTTCGACCCCCTTTAACAGTACGGTGTTCCTATTACTCAAATGCGAAGAAAATAAAACAGAAAGTGTAAATCTTCATGCTTCAAATTTTTCAGAATGATTTTCTTCAGGACACACCGGATTCCTCAATATGAGTATCTTCATGAGGAATATCAGTTTCATTGCAGATTCCTCGCGATTCATTTCTTCAGCTTCAGACCAATTTCTTCAACTGAAGACATACATTTTTAGGGGTTGATATTCTTCAAATATCTCAAACTCCTCAATGAGTTATAGATCCTGTGTACACTCATAAACACATTAGATACTTAACCTATAAGTCTTCAAACCACCAAAATCACTAAGGGGCACTAGATGCACTTACAGGTATCTACCTGCCTTTCCAAGTAAATTTGCATGTGCCACTCTCTAAATCTTCAAGAAATAATCTGTTTTGCATGCCCGAACCGCTCATGTGGTGATAGGGGGCTATCAGTATCTTCCATGCTAGGCGTGTTATCCTTGATATGTGTTTATTCACTATCATTCACGAGAAAGGGGACGGTAATTGCAATGCCCAGTTCCATGCTCAAATCGAAAAGATAATTGCAAACAAAACTCCCCCTGGATTGATGTTGGTATGGACGGCACCAGAGTATTCGGCTAGTCGTGGAGTGTGATTGATTGGTGCTGGGGGATTCAAAACTTTACTTTTCTGTTTGGGAACCGCCTATAGCATGTGTAGCATGGAGGATGGTGAGAACTCTTAGTCATCGCGTGACAATGAAAGCATGCCACCAAAAATTATTATCTCTGTTTTCAAAGATTGAGCTCTGGCACCTCTACAAATCAATGCTTCCCTCTGCGAAGGGCATGTCTATTTATTTTCCTGTTGAGTCATCCTCCTCTTGAAAAAGCACCAATTAGAGAGCACATCTATCATTTTTATGCTTTGCTTTTAACTGTGTTGAGTATGACTATGACTGGATCTTCTTTGCCATGAATTAGAATGTTTAGTCAGCACTTGGTCTTTGAAGGTGCTCTGCATTTATGTTTTGCGGTCTCAGAAAGAGCTAGCGAGATACCATCTATTCGTGCTGCTTCATGATTGTTTTGATTGAAGTGTTGACGTTTGAGACTTATTATTATTTGCTCACTAGTTGATTATGCCATTGATATGAGTTTACTGTGATACCTAGATGTCATTTGCTTAAGTGGTTTGCTTGTGATCTTGCTAAAGTTCTGGATATGAGTTAGACATAGTTGCAACAACAAGATCAAACAGAGTTCGTCAAAGTTTTTCCTTTGTCTCTTTCAGTTTGTCAACTGAATTGCTTGAGGACAAGCAAGGCCTTAAGCTTGGGGTAGTTGATACGTCTCCATCGTATCTACTTTTCCGAACTCTTTTGCCCATGTTTTGGACTCTAATTTGCATGATTTGAATGGAACTAACCCGGACTGACGTTGTTTTCAGCAGATTGCCATGGTGTTGTTTTTGCGCAGAAATAAAAGTTCTCGGAATGACCTAAAAATTTACGGAGAATTTTTCTGGAATATATGAAAAATACTAGCGCAAGAATCAACTAGAGGGACGGAGCCAGGAGCCCACAAGTCCACCAGGCCCGGCCACCCCCCTCGCCGGGGCTGGCAGGCTTGTGAGCCCCTCGGGACTCTGCCGCCCCCAATTCCACCTCTATATAACCTCTTTCGTCCAGAAAAAAATCACGGAGAAGAGTTCATCGCGTTTTACGATACGGAGGGAAGATCTGGAGTCCGTTTTAGGCCCCGGAGAGGGGAGATCGTCGCCATCGTCATCATCAACCTTTCTTCATCGCCAATTCAATGATGCTCTTCACCGTTCATGAGTAATCTCATCGTAGGCTTGCTGGACGGTGATTAGTTGGATAAGATCTATCATGTAATCAAGTTAGTTTTGACGGGGATTGATCCCTAGTATCCACTATGTTCTGAGATTGATGTTGCTACTACTTTGCCATGCTTAATGCTTGTCACTAGGGCCCGAGTGCCATGATTTCAGATCTGAACCTATTATGTTGTCGCCAATATATGTGTGTTTTAGATCCTATCTTGCAAGTTTGTAGTCACCTACTATGTGTTATGACACGGCAACCCCGGAGTGACAATAGCCGGAACCACTCCCGGAGATGACCATAGTATGAGGAGTTCATGTATTCACCAAGTGTTAATGCGTTGGTCCGGTTCTTTATTAAAAGGAGAACCTTAATATCCCGGAGTTTCCATTAGGACCCCGCTGCCACGGGAGGGATGGACAATAGATGTCATACAAGTTCTTTTCCCTAAGCACGTATGACTACATACGGAATACATGCCTACATTAGATTGACGAACGGGATCTAGTTACTTATCTCTCCGTGTTATAACTGATACATGATGAATCACATCCGGCATAATCATCCATCACCGATCCAATGCCTACGAGTTTTTCCTACTGGTCCTTGCTATGTTACTTTGCCGATACTGCTGTCACTGCTACTACTGTTACTTTGTTGCTACTGCTGTTACTGGTTACTATTGCTACTGCTGCTATCATAGTACCTTGCTACTGATACTTTGCTAAAGACACTAAATCTTTCAGGTGTGGTTGAATTGACAACTCAACTGCTAATACTTGAGAATATTCTTTCGCTTCCCCTTGACTTGAATCAATAAATTTGGGTTGAATACTCTACCCTCGAAAACTGTTGCGATCCCCTATACTTGTGGGTTATTAGTGGCCCAGGGAGCCCACAAGCCTGGGAGGTGCGGGCCCCCCTAGCCGTGGCTTGGGGGCTTGTGGGGTCCCTGGTGCCCCTGCCTTGGTTCTCAAGTTCCCCTATCTTCTTCTGTTTCGGAAAAATCTTTTTGGAAGTTTCGTTCCGTTTGGACTCCATTTAAAATTCTCCTCTAAAAAGGGTCAAAAACACGGAAAAAACAGGAACTAGCACTTGGCACAAAGTTATTACGTTAGTCACAAAAAAGATATAAAAGGCATACAAAAAATCAAAGTTTGACAAGATAATAGCATGAAACCATCAAAAATTATAGATACGTTGGAGACGTATCAAGCATCCCCAAGCTTAACTCCTGCTCGTCCTTGAGTAGGGAAGTGATAAAGACTGAATTTTTGATGTGGAATGCTACCTAACATAGTTGTCCTTTGTAACTTCTTTCATGTGACATGAATGTTCAGATCCGTAAGATTCAAAGCAATAGTTTTCTATTGACATGAAAACAATAATACTTCAACCAAACTAGCAAGGTAATCATGAACTTTCGAAATAACAAGGCCAAAGAAAGTTATCCCTACAAAATCATATAGTCTGGCTATGCTCCATGATCCCCGCACAACTAATTTAAATCAGGCACAACCCCGGAATTGGCCAAGTAATTGTTTCTGCACTCTTACTTTCTCAAACTTTTTATAACTATCATGCAATACATGAGCGTGAGCCATGGATATAGCACTATAGGTGGAATAGAGTGTGGTGGTGGTTGTGAGACAAAAAAGGAAAAGATGTTCACATTGACTCAACATATCAAAGGGCTATGGAGATTCCCATTAATAGATATCAATGTGAATGAGTAGGTATTGCCATACAAAGGATGCACTAGAGCTATAAGTATGTGAAAGCTCAAAAGCAGAACTAGTGGGTGTGCATCCAACTTGCTTGCTCACGAAGAGCTAGGCCAAGTTTGAGGAAGCCCATCATTGGAATATACAAGCCAAGTTATATAATGAAGATTCCCACTAGCATATGGTGGTGACGAAACGAGAGGCTCTCAATCATGAAGAACATGGTGCTATTATGAAGCACAAGTGTGGAAAAAGATAGTAGCATTATCCCTTCTCTCTTTTTCTCTCTCTCTTTTTTTTGTTTGGGCTCTTGGCCTCTCCTTTTTTATTTGGGCTCTTTGGCCTCTTTTTTTTCTCACATGGGACAATGATCTAATAATGATGGTCATCACACTTTTATTTACTCACATCTCAAAGCTCAGAACGATGATGACTCTATAGAAAATGCCTCCGGCAGTGTAGCAGGATGTGCAACGATCTAGCATGGCGTATGACGTTGAAGCATCTCGCTGACTATCTTACGATCATGCAATGGAAATATGAGAGTGACGGCACAAGTCATGAGACGGAACGGTGGGAGTTGCATGGCAATATATATCGGAATGGCTATGAAAATGCCATAGTAGGTAGGTATGGTGGCTGTTTTGAGGAAGGCATATGGTGGGTTTGTGTACCGGTGAAAATTGTGCGGCACTAGAGAGGCTACCAATGGTGGAAGGTGAAAGTGCATCTATACCATGGACTTATATTAGTCATGAAGTACTCACATACTTGTTACGAAAGACTCTATTAGTAATCGAAACAAAGTGCTAAACGCATACTCCTAGGGGAAGGGTTGGTAGGTGTTAACCATTGCGCTATCCCGACCGCAACACAAAGGATGACAATCAATAGATCAATAATGCTCCGACTTACTAACATAGCGGTTCACCATACGTGCATGCTACGGGAATCACTAACTTTAACACAAGTATTTCTAGATTGACAACACCCTACTAACATAACTCTTAATATTACCAAATCCACGTCTCAAAACTAATTGAGAGGAATCAAAACTTCTCTTTCTACTCAATGTACATGAAGATGGAGGTTTTTGTATCCTCTTTGGGTACCTATCACCTTTGGGACTACTTTCATAGCACAAGCCAACTACCAAGTCACGCACCGCAGTGCTCTAAAAGATCTAAGTGAAGCACATAGAGCAAAATTATCTAGCTCCAAAGATATAAGTGAAGCACGATGAGCATTCTAGAAAAATCACGATGAGTGCATGTCTCTCTCTCCAAAGGTGTGCAACAAGGATGATTGTGACACAACAAAAATAAAAGACTCCTACGATACAAGACGCTCCAAGCAAAACACATATCATGTGGTGAATAAAAATATAGCTCCAAGTAATGTTACCGATGGATTGAAGACGAAAGAGGGGATGCCTTCCCGGGGCATCCCCAAGCTTAGGCTTTTTTGTGTCCTTGAATTTGGCTTGGGATGCCTTGGGCATCCCTAAGCTTGAGCTCTTTCGACTCCTTATCTCTTTGGCCATGAGAACATCACCCAAAACATGAAAACTTCACAACACAAAACTTAAACAGAAACTCGTGATATCATGAGCACAAGAAAACAAACTACCACCTCTTTAGGTACTGTAGCAATCTTGATTTCTATTTATATTGTTGTTAGATTACTGTATTCTCACTTTTCAATGGCTAGTACCCCACGATACGATCCATAGTTTCATCAAAACAAGCAACCAACTCGACAAAAACAGAATCTGTCAAAAACAGACCAGTCTGTAGCAATCTTTATACTTCGTATACTTCTGGTACCTCAAAAATTCTGAAACATTACGACTGCCTGGGAAAAAGGCATATCAACCAGAAGAAAAAAGAATAAACTCAAAAGCTCTGTCTGAATAAAAATGAAAAATAATCTCGTGAGGGAAAAGTTTCTGTCTTTTTCCAACAGGATCAAACAACCATCACCAAGACTAGTCATAAAGGTTTTACTTGGCTCAAACACAAAAAGAAACACAAAAGACACTATCATAAAAGAATTGTGATGGTGTGGACGCAACAAAACAGAAAGAAAAAGATAAATTAATTGGGTTGCCTCACAACAAGCGCTATTGTTTAACGCCCTTAGCTAGGCATAAGGTGATGGAATCACGTATCGTCGTGTTTGGTGCTCAAACCATAAGTAGCCCTCATCATGGATTCATAAGGAAATCTTATTTTCTTTCTAGGAAAATGCTCCATGCCCTTCTTTAAATGAAATTTAAATCTAATATTCCCTTCCTTCATATCGATGATAGCACCCATAGTCCTTAGGAAAGGTGTACCAAGAATAATAGGGCATGTAGGATTGCAATCAATGTCAAGCACACTCAAATCCACGGGTACATAGTTCTTATTTGCAATAATAAGAACATCATTGATCCTTCCCATAGGTTTCTTGACAGTAGAATCCGCAAGATGCAAATTAAGAGAACACTCTTCAATCTCATTAAAACCCAGAACATCACAAAAAGACTTTGGAATCGCGGAAACACTAGCACCCAAATCACACAAAGCATTGCACTTATAGTTTTTGATTTTGATTTTGATAGTAGGTTCCCACTCATCATGAAGCTTTCTAGGGATAGAGACTTCCAATTCAAGTTTCTCTTCAAGATATTTTATCATAGCTTCGATGATATGATCGGTAAATGCCTTGTTTTGGCTATAAGCGTCTGGAGAGTTTAGCATGGATTGCATCAAGGAAATGCATTAAATCAAGGAGCAACTATCATAATTGAATTCCTTGAAATCCAAAGTAGTAATTTCATTACTACTCAAAGTTTTAATATCTTCTACTCCACTTTCAATGCTTTTAGCATCAAGATAGATGGACTCTGAATCACTGGGGCATTTTTCAACCAAAGTGGATTCATATACAGCCCCATCATCATTAGGTTTGACACAAGAAAACAAAGATTCAGTGGGAGTCACACCAAGCACTTTAAGATCTTCGTGATTCTTATCACGAGAACACACCTTTTTAAGCCATTCATGTCTAGCACGAATTTGGGCGGTTCTTTCTTTGCTCTCACTCATGGAAACACGCATAGCTTTCAAAGTTTTATCCACATTGATCTTGGGAGGAGAAAATCTAACTTTAAAAGCATCAATATCACTAGACATTCTATCAACGCTCCTAGCCAAATCGTCAATTTTGAGTAGTTTTTCCTCTACGGATGCATTGAAAATCTTTTGCGAGTTGATAAACTCTTTGATATTACTCTCTAGATCAGAGAGTAATATATTATGAATTCCATGAGTATTGTTGTAGGAGTTGCCAAAGTTATTAGAGGAGTTACTAGGAAAAGGCCTAGGAACATAGTTTCCTCTAAAAGCATTGTTATTGCCAAAATTATTCCTACGAACAAAATTAACGTCCAAGCTAGCGTTGCTACTTTCCATCAAGGAAGAACAGGGCATATCATTAGGATCTGAAGGTGCACTTCTACCAGCAACCAAATTCATTAACTCATCCATCTGAGCACTCAACGAGTTAATTTCTTCTATAGCGTGTACCTTCTTACTAGTAGGTGACCTTTCAGCGTGCCACTGAGAGTAGTTCGTCATGATATTGTCTAGGAGTTTTGTGGCTTCTCCTAATGTGATTTCCATGAACGTTCCACCTGAGGCGGAGTCCAAGATATTTCTAGAAGCGAAATTCAAGCCAGCGTAGAATATTTGTATAATCATCCAAAGACTCAAGCCATGAGCGGGACAATTTCTAATCATCAATTTCACTCTCTCCCAAGATTGTGCAACATGTTCATGATCGAGTTGCTTAAAATTCATGATATCATTATCGAGAGAGATAATCTTAGCCAGCGGAAAATACTTGGATATGTAAGTATCTTTGCACTTATTCCAAGAATCAGTACTATTTTTGGGCAAAGACGAAAAGAAAGTTTTTGCTCGATCTCGCAATGAGAAGCGAAAAAGCTTCAATTTAATCACATCATTATCCACATATATATTCTTTTGCATATCGCAAAGCTCAATGAAGATATTAAGATGGGATGCGGCATCTTCACTAGGAAGGCCGGAGAATTGCTCTTTCATAACAACATGCAACAAAGAGGCATTGATTTCGTACGACTCCGCACTAGTGGCGGGAGCAATTGGAGTACTAATAAAATCATTATTATTAGTATTCAAGAAGTCACAAAGTTTGGTGTTTTCAGACATGGTGACTTCAGCAAGCAAGGAGGCACCCAAGCGAACAAAGAGCAAGCGAGAGAAAAAGACAAACGAAAAAGGCAAATCTTTTTGTAAATTTTTGTTTTTCAGAAGTGGGGCAGAGGAAAACGAGAGCAAAAAAAGTAAATTCAAGAGATGAGTTTGCGACACTTACTTGGATGATTTCTTGACTTGATCCTCCCCGACAACGGCGCCAGAAATTCTTCTGCTACGGCAACAGAAACCTTTCTGTCACCCCTTGAGCTTGGGTTGGTTTTCCCTTGAAGAGGAAAGGGCGATGCAGCACAGGAGCAGTAAGTATTTCCCTTAGTTTGAGAACCAAGGTATCAATCTAGTAGGAGAATCGCGTCAAGTCCAGAGTACCTGCACAAAAACAAAAGAGCTTGCACCCAATGCTATAAAGGGGTTGTCAATCCCTTCAAGATTGATTGCAAAGTGAGATCTAAAGGCAGAAAGTGCAACGAAGTAAAAGAGTAAGGCTGAAAATATGGTGTGAAGTATACCCGGGGGCCATAGTGTTCACTAGAGGCTTCTCTCAAAATAGCAAATATTACGGTGGGTGAACAAATTACTGTCGAGCAATTGATAGAATCGCGCAAAGTCATGACGATATCTAAGGCAATGATCATACATATAGGCATCACGTCTGAGACAAGTAGATAGATACTTTCTACATCTACTACTATTACTCCACACATCGATCGCTATCCATCATGCATCTAGTGTATTGAGTTCATGACGAACAGAGTAGCGCCTTAAGCAAGATGACATGGTGTAGAAGGATAAACTCAAAACAATGATGAAAACCCCATCTTTTTACCCTTGATGGAAACAACACAATGCGTGCCTCGCTACCCATTCTGTCACTGGGCGAGGTCACCGCATGGTATGAACCCAAAACCAAGCACTTCTCCCATTGCAAGAATCATATATCAAGCTGGCCAAACAAAACCCACAACTCGAAGAGAATTACAAGGATATGAAATCATGCATAAGAGAGATCAGAAGAAACTCAAATAAGATTCATAGATAATCTGATCATAAATCCACAATTCATCGGATGTCGACAAACACACCACAAAAGAAGATTACATCGGATAGATCTCCATGAAGATCATGGAGAACTTTGTATTGAAGATACAAGAGAGAGAAGAAGCCATCTAGCTACTAGCTATGGACCCATAGGTCTATGGTGAACTACTCACGCATCATCGGAGAGGTCATGGTGTTGATGAAGAAGCCATCCGTATCCAAATCCCCCCTTCGGTAGGGCACTAGAACATGCCCCAGATGGGATCTTGCAGAGATAGAAGCTTGCGGCGATGGAAAAGTACTTTCGATGATCTCCTATTTTTTCTGGAATTTTTGGGAATATATAGGCGAAAGACCTAGGGCAGAGGTGGCCCAGGGAGCCCACAAGCCTGGGAGGCGTGGGCCCCCCTGGCCGTGGCTAGGTGGCTTGTGGGCTCCCTGGTGGCCCCTTCCTTGGTTCTCAAGTTCCCCGATCTTCTATGTTTCAGAAAAAATCGTTTTGGAAGTTTAGTTCCGTTTGGATTCCGTTTAAATTTCTCCTCTGAAAAGGGTAAAAAACACGAAAAAAACAGGAACTGGCACTTGGCACTTAGTTAATAAGTTAGTCACAAAAAAGATATAAAAGTCATACAAAACATCCAAAGTTTGACAAGATAATAGCATGAGACCATAAAAAATATAGATACGTTGGAGACGTATCAGGACCCTTGAGGGCCGTCACCAAAACCGTACAAACAAGGTTGGGGCAATCTTGACAACTTAATTGGAGGCTCCCAACAACACAACGAAGCTTCACAACAATGGACTGTGGCTCTGAGATGACCTCAAATGCTTGGGGCAATCTCCACAACCTAATTCGAGACTCCGACGTGCCCGGAGATTTACACCACAATGATTGAGCTTTGAGGCACGACCAAGCATCTAGGACGCCAAAGCAGCCACAAGGAACAATTCCTAGGGTACCAAGCACCCAAGTGTAATAATCTTCTCAACTTCACTTCCACGTATCACCATGTAGAACTCAAACCTATGCACCAAATGCAATGGCAAGGGCACACGGATTGCCCAGGTCCTTCTCTCCCAACACCCTCCACAACAACTAATGCTATGGAAGAAAATGAGAGGAAGAACGAAGAAGAACAAGAAGAACTTCACGATCTAGATCCAATGGGTTCCCCTCATAAAAGAGGAGAAAGTGATTGGTGGAAATGTGGATCTAGATATCCTCTATCTTTTCGCTCAAGAACTAGCAAGAATCATTGTAGGAACTGAGAGTTATCAAGGTTTAAGAGGGTCAGCCATGGCGGGCAAAACCGAGATCAAGAGACGGGGAACCATTAGGGAAGAAGACCCCCTTAAATAGGTCACCACGAATCTGCCCGTTATGTGCAGAAATACACATGAGCAGTACAACCGGTAATGCGGGCAATACAACTGCTGAAGCGGTACAACCGCCACACCACCGCCCAATTCGAATGCTGGATACTTCAAAGTCACAAGAGGTACAACCGCATGGAACACCGGTTGTACTGGGCTATGTAATATAGCAATACAATCGGTCCACTACTACCCAACAACCGGAGCTCAATGGAACCATGTCCGGTTGAACACCGGTGCTGGGCCGGTTCAACCGCCCAGGGTGTGGGCGATACAGCCACCCAGAGCAGCGGTACAACCACTGGAAGAAAACAGGAAAGACAGAACTTCCATAACTTGTGCAAATGAGCTCTGAATTGAGAAACTATAAATGAAGATGCCAATGATATAGAGATGTGAGACCTATATGAATGAAGATCTGGCAAAAACTCCAACATTGAAAACATCATAGAAGATGGACATAAACTTTGTTTTCTACGAACTCGAGCTTGTCATAAAGATGACCATAAGTTCTAAAACTCACAAAGAGAACCACCAAAAAGAACCAAGATAGATGATGCAAGGATGCAAATGGTTTGAGATCTCAACGAACGATAGAATCAAGCTACTCACTTGAGAGCCCCCCTTGATAGTACGACAATCTATCCTAAAAAACCTATCAAGGACAAACCTATACCTTGCACATAGTCCACTTGAGCTAGATGATGATGATCTTGACTTCCTCAAGATGGACCACCTTTCTTGATTGTGCTGGCTCGATAAAGACTTGTAAATTGCTCCCCCATACTCCATATGGGTGAGCCACTCTTCTGCACATCTTCACAATTCTATTGCCACCACAATGGATGACAAGCTCCAATTATGATATCTTCGTGATGCTCCACTTGAACTTGCACACCGCAATCTTGATGACGATCATCACTTGACTTCATCCTCCATGGGTAGTATGAGATATTCCTCTTGACACAAGCCCATGATATCACACCTAACCCCACTTAGAACTATCACGAAGACCATGGGTTAGTACACACAAGCGTAATGGACAATGCTTACCATACCATGGGATCACTTAATCCCTCTTGGTACATCTTGTACGTTTTGTGTGTTGATCAACTTGATTTAATCTTTGACTTAGTCTTGATCAACCTTGTGTCTTTATGACCAATCTTTGGATAAAACCTTGAATACCACCTTGGTCATCATATAAACTCCTTGAAACCAACATATGGAGTTCCAGAAATTCCTACGAACAAATCCATCGAATATAACTTAAGGAAACCATTAGTCCATAGGGATTGTCATCAATTACCAAAACCACATCCGGAGAAATATGCTCTAACAAGGGTTATATGCACTTTGAAGCCTGATTTGATGTAGCACACTCTCGTGTGGCCGGATCTTATGTGGGCAGATCTGATGCAGCTGGATAAGAGGGGAAAAGTAATTATTTTGTAGGCCCCACCAGAACTAGCACAAATTACGTAGCACCTTTGGTGTGGGATAGTTTTTTGGACATAAGTAAACATATATCAAACATACTGTTGGTGCACTAAAGACTGGGTCTCCAGTACCCCGGACTAGTGCGCGGACAGCTGCAGCCCCTCTGCAGTGGCAAGGCGCGTCACTAGAGCTTAGGGCGGAAGCAAGACTTAGAAGCCCCAAGAACAGATTGCAAGCCCCCGGCAAGCACTCGCTTGCTGGGAATGAAGAAGAGACCCCGGCAGGAGCCCCCTGCCAGGGAGATAAACAATGCCAAGGCGAGATCCTCCCGCCAAGGAAGGAGGACTCAGCCCCGGCAAGCCATCCTTGTCGGGAAGATTGACAAGGCCTCGGCACGCCATCGCATCCCTACCGAGAGGAACAAGAAGAGCCCCGACAAGGTAACCCTTGCTGGGAAGGAAGAGAAGGCCCGAGGAGAGGCGTGGAACCAGGGCGCCTTCGCGTCCTGTGAACGCCTCCACCGACGAACACGCCACCGCCGATGCATGGACCACGCGTCCGCCCGCACACCAGCGCAACACCCCAAAGTTGCCACATGTGGGTATGTGTCCAACCTCCCCTGACAAGGTCAGGGAAGTCTGTCGAAGCATTTAATGCACCGCAATAACACTGTGGCTGTCGGTCGGTGTTGTTCCACTTGTGAACCCACCATTCACCCACTCAGCCATTGTGGTGACCCTTTCGCCTATAAAAGGACGCCCGAGGCTCAGTAGTATGGACTTTTGGCTTTTTGACCAATTGAGAGGCTGTAGGAGGGACAGATATAGAGTAACCTAAAACGAATAACTAAACACATGTAGGAGTAGGGTTTTACGAACCACGCGGCCCAAACCTGGGTAAAAACGACCTTGTGGGGCCCTGACTATTGGTTCTGCTCTTGCCGCGATCCCTCTCCCTGCCAAACCAGCGAAGGGGGGCCATTGAGTCCCCCATAGGTGTCAATCCTTTCACCGACATATTTGGCGCGGCAGGTAAGGGGCCACGGGAAGCAGGCCGGTGTCAGCGCCGCCCCGATCCGACGAGCCGCCCATTGGCTCCATGGATCTCAGTTCGCCACAACATCTTCCCTCGGTGGGAGGAGGCAGTGGATGCTCTGCCCGCACGAGAGATCATAACACATCCATAGGTGCTAGGCGAGCGCGGGTGGAAGGAGCGGAAGCCCTGAGCTCTGCGTCGCCCGGCCGGCACACCTCCTTGGAATGTCGCGCTGCTGTCGAGGGCGTGACAGGGGGCTTCGGCCAGTCCTCCGATGCTTACTGCGACCATCGCACATCTCCGGATTGCTGCATGGTCATTGACGACGCGTCCGAGGTCCCGAACCGCCGCTTTACGCGCCCTCCGGCTCGCATTTCTCCTTGGAGCACTATGACGCGAGAAAGATGCTCTTAGAGGCTCCGCCAGCAAATCTCTTGCAAAAGAGATGAGAAAGTGATACGGCCCGACGTTCCTCTTTCCTTCAGAGTGGAAAAAGGCAACCGATGAAAACCTCGTCGGCAAGGAGGCTGCTGGAGGAAACATCAGCTTGCCGGGGGTACGAATGCTATGACGCACCAGATAAGTACAGAGACAAACTTTTGATAGATTAGTTGCATCCTTTTGAAGCGTCGACTTTTGTATGAGGATCCCGAGCGCGAATGGACCTTGCTAGGATCAATGCACTCTGACTTCATTTCGAGCCTGTTCAACGACTTCAGCGGCAAAGAGCGCCCTCATCTTGTTTCGAACTCGTTCAACATTTCGGATGGCTACGTAGCACCTTATTTCACCTTGAGCCGCGCTCCACGATTTACTTGGTTGCACTGAGTGCGGCAAGGAGTCTTTCCGGTGACGACCTCCTCTACCGAGTTTTCTGAGGGTCCGCTCCTCTAAGTACTCGCGGCAGCATAAGTTAAGCCAACATGCATCCGGAAAGTGCAAAGGAATAATCATACAAAATGAGAGTCGAATAAAGGATGAATCAATTCATTCATTTGTCTGGATACATTTGATACCACTTACAAAGTGTTGTTTTCCTAACCTAAAGATTCTGTCTTTTAACGAGGATCAGCCTACGCGGAGGAATTAGAGTTCATGAAGACAAGACGCGGCAAGGCCCGCGGTACATCCATACTGGCTCCTTCGGGACCAGCACTGTACCGACGATAGCTGGTTCGGCCTCGTCAAGTGACAGGGAGGGGCGACGGATGCGGTTGAGATCCCCCCTCCAAGGAGGGGGAGGAGCGTGACCAGGGCGCGCCAGTGCAGGAATCACTCAGTCCGAGCCGAGGGAATCGTCCTCCGATTTGATCCCCCCGGGCTTGAGACTAGGCTCAACACCGTCACCACTGCCGCTTTCCCTGTCGTTGTCGCTCGGAGCAGAGCATTCAACACCGCTCGAACCTTCTTCGCAGCAGCCAGGACGCAGACCGAAGCGCCCGTAGAACTTGACGACGAGCATACGGGCCTCCATCATCTTGAAGAGGAGGATATGCCCATCCTCGAGGCTGTGGGCGCGGGCAAAGGCTTTCTAGCCCTGCCCGAGCAGCATGGAGTGGTGCTTCGGGTACTCCACAAGCGCCTGCATATCACCGTGCGAGTAGCCGTGAGCCCGCAACCGCAAGACAGGGGGCCTGGCAACCTCCATTGCCCTTGCAAAAGGGCGGGGTGGTGTAGGTGGCCCCGCAGGACGCCGTGCAGCTCCACGACGAACTCTAGTGCCGTCCCATCCGAGTTCCCGCCAAGCCCAGGAGAAGTCGGAGATGCTGGAGTAGCACTCCGCCTCCCCCGGCCACGTCCTCGGCGTCCTCGGTCCCTCGAACCTCTCCCGCCACGGTCGACGGGGCTGCCGCTGGTTGCGGCCTCTGAGGCTATGGCATGATCCAAGCGGGATCCCCTTGCCACCCTAGAGGCCGACGGAGCCCGGCCCCGTCCCCTAACCATGGTTAGGGGCGGGTGCCACCGGCAAGGCTGAAAGAAACAGGAGAAGACAAGGCTGTAGGCGCGAAAGGCTTCGAGAGTGAGATAGGTGGGCAAAACCTCCACGCAAACACCCTAATTTATAGGACAAAGCTTGGAGGCCACCCTCCTCGCCCCAGAAGCCACCACCCCTCTCTCCCAATCGCCCTCAAGTCATGAGAGGAACATGGAACCGCCCTAATGCGCCAATGCATGTAGGGGCGGGTCCATCCACGCCCGCGGCTTTTGAGGCCACGATCGCCACTCGCCCGACCGCCCCTTCGCGTGTCCTACATGTGGCAGAGGTGTTTTAAGGGAATAAAGGGGCCATCATGCACATGCCGCACACCCTCCCACTTCGCGCATTCAATGCACGACGTGGGGAAAGAAATCCTGTAACGGCTCGATTCCGATAAGCCCGGCGCCTGCGAGTCGACGCACCGCTTTGGGCCTGGCCCAACAACACCTCGCATGTGTGTGTGGCCCAAGCCCGAGGGCTCTTGTCGGTGCAGTAAAGACTGGGGTCTCCAGTACCCCGGACTAGTGCGCGGACAGCTGTAGCCCCTCTGCATCGGCAAGGCGCATCACTGGAGCTAAGGGCGGGAGCAAGACTCAGAAGCCCCCAGGAACAGATTGCAAGCCCCCGGCAAGCACTCGCTTGCTGGGAATGAAGAAGAGACCCCGACAAGAGCCACCTGCCGGGGAGATAAACAATGCCAAGGCCAGACCCTCCCGCCAAGGAAGGAGGACTGAGCCCCGGCAAGCCATCCTTGCTGGGAAGATTGACAAGGCCTCGGTAAGCCATCGCTCCCTGCTGAGAGCAACAAGAAGAGCCCCGACAAGGTAACCCTTGCCAGGAAGGAAGAGATGGCCCGAGGAGAGGCGCTGGCCCGGGGCGCCTTCGCGTGGACCACGCCTCCACCGACGAACCGACGAACATGCCACCGCCGATGCGTGGACCACGCATTCGCCCACACGCCAGCGCAACACCCCGAAGTTGCCACGTGTGGGTACGTGTCCAACCCCCCTGACAATGTCAGGGAAGTCTGTCGAAGCATTTAATGCACCGCATTAACACTGTGGCTGTCGGTCGGTGCGGTTCCACTCGTGAACCAACCGTTCACCCACTGAGCCACTGTGGTGACCCCTTCGCCTATAAAAGGAGGCCCGAGGCTCAGTAGTAGGGACTTTTGGCTTTTTGACAAATCGAAAGGCTGTAAGAGGGACAGATCTACAGTAACCTAAAACGAATAACTAAACACATGTAGGAGTAGGGTTTTACGCACCACGCGGCCCGAACCTGGGTAAAAATGACCTTGCCAGGCCCTGACTGTTGGTTCTGCTCTTGCCGTGATCCATCTCCCCGCCAAACCAGCGAAGGGGGGATGTTGATGCTCCCCATAGGTGCTGATCCTTTCACTGACACATACTCACGTATAGATAATAATTAGGCATACATAAGCATAGTTCAACCATCATTAAGCATACTCAAGGACATTTATAATTAAATACACTACATAGCCATACATACTTCAATCCCACATATCATCTGCCAGCACGATCGCGCATCTTTGAAAGCACATATGCTCCCTTAGTGATTTTGATAATTCATGAATACATACGTCGTGTCTTAGACTAACACTTTTACCTAGATATTTCAGGTTTAGTCCATGAAGATCTATGGCTTGAGGTTTACGTGGAGATGCCCCTAGATGCAAGAAAGGAATAATATTGGCTCAAGCTTCAAGCTAGAAGTCTCTTCATTTTATATTTGTGAGAAATCACTTTTGAGTCCATAGGAAAGTCAATAGTATCAAAAGGGGGTAGTAAAATGAATTGATTGCTCAAATGCTCAAAGTTAGCCAGCAAAACACTCAGTCATTTTCCCACATATCCCACTCTATCAAGTTCCACATTCACAAATTCGGTGTCACCAATATTGCTACATTGGACCCACCGAGTTCGAACCAAAGGCAGAACCCTAGCCATTCCCACCAAATTGGTGCAACCGAAAGTGCATCGGTGCTACCGAGTTCAGTGTGACCAACATTCTGTTGCCAAGATACACAAAATCGGAATTTCCAAGTTTGAGTATCGGTGCCACTGAGTTTTCCCATCTGACCGTTAGTCACCTTTTCGGTGCCACCTAGTTCTATATATCGGTCTCATCGAGATACAAAAGTTCACCACTTTAGTGCTAATCGGTACCACCAAGTTATCCACTTCGGTGTCACCGAGTTTGCTCTTTTATGTGTAACGGTTGGATTTTGGTTGTTGCCTATATATACCCCTCCACCCACCTCTCATTCGTGGGAAAAGCACTCAGAACACACACTTCATTTCTAGATCCATTTTATGAGAGAGAACCACCTACTCATGTGTTGAGACCAAGATATTCCAATCCAATCATTTGAATCTTGATCTCTAGCCTCCCCAAACTGCTTTCCACCAAATCAACCTCTCATACCCATGCATATTCTATGTGAGAGAAATTTATGTTGAGGAGACTATATTTAGAAGCACAAGAGCAAGGAGTTGATTGATCTACCACATCTATTACCTTTTGGAGGCTGGTGCCTCCTAGATTGGTTAGGTGTCTCTTGGGATCCTCCTACTTCGTGTTGTGGAGTTAAACCAAGATGTTTGTAAGGGCTAGGAGATTGCCTACTTCATGAAGATCTACCGTGAGTAAGGCTAATCCTCCGTGGACGGAAGCCGTGGTGGGATAGACAAGGCCACTTCTTTGTGGACCCTCCATGGGTGGAGCCCTCCGTGGACTCTCGCAGCCGTTAGCCTCCGTGGGTTGAAGTCTCCACTAACATGGACGTACGATAGCGCCACTATCGGAACCATGGCAAAAATTGTCGTGTCAACCTCATGCATTTGATCTCCCTTCCCTTCTCCTCTACTTTACACTTGCATGTTTTACTTTCCGTTGCTCTACTCTTAGAACTGCTTGTGTAGGGTTCCTAGACTTGTTAGAACTGCTAGATTTCTGCCCTCCTAGAAATTAGGTTAGGCTAGAAATTTTATATGGACAAGTAGTCTATTCAACCACCCTATGGACACATCTTCCATCGATCCCTCAATTGGTATTAGAGCAAGGTCTCCAAAACCTTGGTTTAAAAACCATTGGAGGAAGATGATTGTGACTAGTTCCCAAATTTTTAGTTGTAGAGTGCCTATTCTTGATGGGGAGTACTTTAGACAATGGAAACGCGAAATGATTGACATATTTGATGAGTTCCATTTGTGCCACTATATTTAATATCCCTATGTGCCTCCCATTGACCCCATACATCCTTCTCATGATGATGAAGTTAACATGCTTGGCAACCTCAACACCGTCAATCTTATCATTAGAGGTTTACCAAGAAACGTGCTTAATCAGTTGCAAAACATTGAGTGTGCTCATACTTTGTGGAAAGACTTAGAGGAAAGATATCCAAATTATTCCTTGAAAAATCTTGATATCATTGTTCACAAATACATTGCTTTCGATAGAATGAAGCCAACCGATCTGAACTTCAATAAATGCTTATTTGAGCTTCATGAGTTCATTCGTGCCAAAGGAAATGTCATTACCATGAACAACATCATTGTTGAATCCATTCAAATGCATAAACTTGAATATTTTAATAGTCAAATTTCCGATGAAACATTTGTCTCTTATGAGGAAACTTCATCCGATGATGGCTATGCAGAACATGGCTTTTACGATGATGATGAGGACTTCGACACCGAGTATGAGAAGACCATGAAGAATCTTAGTCTTATGGATAACCTTAAAGATTACACGGCTGGTGGAAAAGAGTGGTTTCTCGATAGTGGATGTAGTGATCACATGACCGGGGATAAAGACATGTTCCATGAAATCACACCGAATCGTGGACCTAGAAGCTATGTAACTTTTGGAGACAATTCAAAGGTAAGGTACTTGGTCTCGGTAAGGTGGCCGTATCTCATGAAAGTTCTATTTAGAATGTAATGCTAGTTGAATCACTTGGCTACAATCTACTTTCCGTATCTAGACTGGCAAATTTCGGTTTCGATGTGCTATTTATGAAAGTTGAATGCTGAGTATTTTGTAGCGACAATCATAACATCGTCTTTACTGGTTTCCGTAGAGGTGATATATACATTGTTGATTTCTTTAAGATTTCCAAACCCTGTACATGCCTTGTTGCAAAATCTTCTAAAGGTTGGTTATGGCATAGAAGGCTTGGACATGTTGGTATGCGTAATCTTGACAAACTTATCAAAGGTGATCATATTATTGGTGTTAAATATGTTATCTTTGACAAAGATAGACTTTGTAGTGCATGTCAAGCGGGAAAACAAGTTGGTGGAAGTCATCCCATGAAGAACACCATGACCACAAGAAGACCCCTCGAGCTGCTTCACATGGATCTCTTTGGTACCAATGCTTACAAGAGCCTCGGTGGAAATTCTTATGGTCTATTTATTGTTGACGATTTTTCCAGATTTATGTGGGTGTTCTTTCTCAATGATAAGTCGCAGGTAGAAATGATCTTCAAGAACTTCGCTCGAAAAGCTCAAAACCAGTTTGAAGTGAACATCAAGAAGGTTCGGAGTGACAACGGAACGGAGTTCAAGAACACTAATGTGGATACTTTTCTTGAGGAATAAGGTATCTCACATGAGTTCTCGGGGACGTATACACATTAGCAAAATGGAGTTGTTGAGAGGAAGAACCGTACGCTCATAGAGATGGCGAGAACGATGCTTGACGAATACAAGACTCCAAGACACTTTTGGACAGAAGCCATGGAAACATCTTGCCATGCCATAAACCGACTCTACCTGCACAAGCTTCTCGGTAAAAGGGCATACGACCTACTCACCGGTAACAAACCCCAAGTGGGATACTTTCGAGGATTCGGCTCTAAGTGCTATATTCTTGATAAGAATCGTCGATCTAAATTTGCACCTAATTCTTATGAAGGTTTCCTTCTTGGTGACGGATCAAACTCTCACGCCTACCGTGTCTAAAACAACTTCACTTGAAAAGTTGAAGAGACGGTAGGTCTGAAGTTTGATGAGACTAACGGTTCGCAAGTCAAATAATTGCCAATTGATATTGGAGATAAGGAACGTTTGGAAGCTATCAAAGATTTGTCCACTAGAAATATTTGTCCCATGGAGGTGAAGGAAAGCACTTCATCAACTCAAGTGGAAGCTCCTACTTCGCGTCAAGGCGAACCGCAAAATGACATGGAAGCATCCACAAGCGGAACACGACGTGATTAAAAAGAGGAAGAAGTACATCACGATGATCCACCTGAACCTTCCTCGCCACCACCTCAAGAAGAAGACGACGCCAACGACAATGCTCAAGATGATGATGATGATGAAGAAGCTCCTCCACCAAACAAGAAGAAGTTGTCAAGAGTTAGAGAAAGAGTGGACATAGATCATTCGCTGAAATAAATCTATAGCAACATAAACAACGGAAGAATCATCGCTCTAAAACTCGACTAGCTAACTTTTGTGAGCATTATTCTTTAATGTCTAGCATTGAATCCTTGAAGGTAGAGGAAGCTCTCCAAGATCCAGATTGGGTGAATTCCATGCATGAAGAGCTACACAACTCCGAGAGGAACCAAGTTTGGACACTTGTTGAAAAACTAGAAGGCGAGCAGAATATCATTGGTACAAGATGGGTGTTTCAGAACAAGCAAGATGAAGACGGACAAGTTGTATGCAGCAAAGCACATCTCGTAGCCCAAGGATACACGCAAGTCGAAGGTATGGACTATGCTGAGACTTATGCTCCTCTTTCTAGACTTGAAACTATTCGTATTCTTCTAGCTTATGCCAATCAACATGATATAAGTCTCTACCAAATGGATATTAAAAGTGCCTTTCTCAATGGAGAAATTGAAGAGGAAGTTTATGTTGAAAAGCTCCTGGTTTTGTGAATCCTAAGAAACCAAATTATGTTTAAAACTTCGCAAAGCTTTATATGGCCTTAAACAAGCACCTAGAGCTTGGTACAAATGCCTAACGAAGTTTCTCATTGAAAAGGGATTTGAGATCGGCAAAATTGATGCAACCTTATTCACTAAAAGAGTAAATGGCAAACTATTTGTTTGTCAAATATATTTGGATGATATTATCTTTGGTTCTACTAACCCACATTTTAGTGAAAAGTTTTGAAAGTTGATGTCAGAGAAGTACGAGATGTCCATAGTGAGTGAACTGTAGTTCTTCCTTGGATTACAAACCAAACAGTTGAGAGATGGTACATTCATCTCCCAAACCAAGTACACCAAGGACTTGATCAAGAAGTTCAACATGCAAGAGTGCAAAGGATGAGAACCCCCATGCCTACTACTGGACATCTTGACCTCACTAAGGATGATGCACCCGTTGATCAAAAGGTTTATCGATCAATGATAGGATCATTGTTATATCTATATGCATCTCATCCTGATATCATGCTAAGTGTTTGCATGTGTTTCCGCTATCAAGCAACACTTAAAGAATGTCATCTATTGGTAGTTAAAAGGATAGTGAGATACCTTATACATACACCAAACTTTGTCATATGGTATCCCAAGGGATCTTCTTTTGATTTTGTTGGCTATTTCGACTCGGATTATGCTGGAGACAAGGTTGATAGAAAATCTACCTCGGGTACATGTCAATTTCTTGGGAGATCTCTTGTCTCTTGGACATCCAATAAACAAAAATCACTATCCTTATCAATTGCCGAAGCTGAATACATTGCCGCTAGATCATGTTGTGCTCAATTACTATGGATGTCTCAAACGCTGAAGGATTATGGCATTCATGTTAGAAAAGTCCCATTGTTGTGTGACAATGAAAGTGCTATTAAGATTGCATATAATCCTGTGCAACATTCTAGAACTAAGCACATCCAAGTGCGACATCATTTCATCCGTGATCATGTTGCCAAAGGAGATATTGATCCCAGGCATGTTCGTACTGACAAACAACTGGCTGATATTTTCACCAAACCACATGATGAGAAAGTGTTCTGTCATTTGAGGAGTGAGTTGAGCATCATTGATGCTTCAAACTTGAGCTAGACTCACTCGGATGCATGCAAGGGCATGAGCTTGACTGACTATTCCTTGATGCCATTGATATGACCATCTTATGTCTTGGAAACTATGCTCCCTTGTATTGTATATAACCTTTTGTAGGTACTTGGATGAAATACACTCCACAAGATTGCAGCCAACTCCAAACAAAAGCAATCTTGACATGGCCAAGTCTCAACAACCTATTTCTTCGGAGATGAAGGAAGAAGACAACAAAATCATATCCTTGACAACATTATGATTATGAATTTCACTCATGTCATTTCGATATATTATGTTCTTCCTTGCATGACTAACCATTATAGGTGAAAAGTGAACTAAAATGACATGGATTTCTCCCAACACAAGATGATCTTCATCAACCTTGAGCATCCAAAACAATTTCACCTACATGCTACGTCAACAACATCATTCGAAGGTATGTAATCATATCCTTGATAAAGCTCTACACCAATTAATGGAGTAAAGCAACTCAAGTAATATGAAGACATCAAAATGCTTAATCAAAAAATGATACCCATTTCGTGCTTAACAATGAGTATGACCTATGATCAAGCATCCTTGCTTGAATCCTCAAGTCAAATACTCTAATATGGGTGACCTAGTCACCGCCCCACATCTAGACGGAGAATATCGTATCGTTCACATTTGATCTTTCACGTTCTTAGAACCATCCCTCTCTCATCTATATGTGTGTATTTTCAAAACAAATCTTTCTATTCTTCTTTTTGTTTTGTTTAACCGTCTTAGTTGGAATTATCATTCTTTTTACACTGGATTTTTGCAACAATACTTTCGATCAACCTAGTTTTTGTTAAAGAGTTGACTATCATTGCAACTCGGTTTCACCGGATTGGGAAACTTGGTCCAACTGATTTCTCCTAGAGGCCCAAATATTAATCTCGGTTCTACCGAATCATTATGCCTCGGTGACTCTGATTTTTATGAATTTGTTGCTCTGATAAATTTCTTCCGAGCTATTTTCTTAGGGGGAGACAACTTCTCTTGGGGGTGAAAAATCTTAGCGATCCCATGCAATATAAGAGGGAGAATTATCAAGGATCCCTACCATAGGGGAAATCATTCAAGTACCTCTTATCCATACCAAAGGGGGAGAACATTCGATAAGCCCTACAAAATATCTAAGGGGGAGAAAACCTAAATTCAAGGAACCCTTACAAAAGAGAGAAGTATCCAGGATCCCTATCTCTCAATGAGCCCTTACCCTCTGCCTTTATTTTTGGTAATTATGCCAAAGGGGGAGAAATATCATCAAAGCTTCCATTCAATGAACCTACTTATAAGGGAGACATATCATCAAGAAGCTCATACAAAAAGAGGGAGAAACAACATTAAGGGGAGATACTTGTATCAAACCTTACACATTAAGTGGGAGAGAGATAAATGTGGCTTTATTGGTTTGAATTTTTTACCCTTCCTACTCCCTATATTTACATGCTATGGTTAAGGGGGAGAGAAAACTTTACATATTTATCTTTAGGGGAGAAAAGTTCTTGTTCCTTGGAGACATATTCTTTCATCAAATCCTATCTTCAATATGTCTTCAATTTTTTGGTATCTTTGAAGTTCTTTGCATCTTTACAACAGGGTACTCTTGTGTTATCTAACACCTGTTTTCCCAAGTGTACTTCTATACCAAGACGCTCAATATTCTCAAGGTAAGTATATGCATCATATTCTTGTTCATGATGACCACTTGTTTCTTGCACATATTGTATGGAAGAACGAGTCTTGAACATGGAAGTCCTTCATTCACATATGTTTGATGCATATAGCCAAGATCCATCTGACTTGTCTTGTCCTTCTACCTTGTGTGTGACCATGCATTCCAAAGCAACTATCCTTTAAAGGGATTGCACACATTTAGCGGGTGCTTGTACTAGTCATATGTCTGTCAAAGCACTCATATCCTTATGAGTATCTTTATTTGAATCTTTGATTGCATGTTGTCATCAATTACCAAAAAGAGGGAGATTGAAAGCACATATGCTCCCTCGGTGATTTTAATAATTCATGACAACATACATTGCCTCTTGGACTAACACTTTTACCTAGATATTTCAGGTTTAGTCCATGAAGAGCTATGGCTTAAGGTTTATGTGGAGATGCCCCTCGATGCAAGAAAGGAAAAATATTGGCTCAAGCTTCAAGCTAGAAGACTCTTCATTTTATATTTGTGAGAAGTCACTTTTGAGTCCATAGGAAAGCCAATACTATCAAAAGGGGGTGAGGTAGTAAAATGAATTGATTGCTCAAATGCTCATAGTTAGCCACAAAACACTCACTCATTTTCCCCACATATCCACTGTGTCAAGTTCCACATTCACAAATTCGTTGTCACCAACATTTCCACATCGGACCCACCAAGTTTGAACCTAAGACAGATCCCTAGCTATTCCCACCAAATCGGTGCAACCGAATCTGCATCGATGCTACTGAGTTCAGTGTGACCAACATACTATGCCAAGATACACAAAATCGGAATTTATGAGTTTGAGTATCGGTGCCACCGAGTTTGGCCATCTGACCGTTAGTCACCTTTTCTGTGCCACCGATTTCTATATATCGGTCTCACCAAGATTCAAAAGTTCACCACTTTAGTGCTAATAGGTACCACCAAGTTGTCCACTTTGGTGTCACCGAGTTTGCTCTTTTGTGTGTAACGGTTGGATTTTGGCTATTGCCTATATATACCCCTTCACCCACCTCTCATTCATGGGAGAATCACTGAGAACACAAACTTCATTTCGAGATCCATTTTCTAAGAGATAACCACCTACTCATGTGTTGAGAGCAAGATATTCCAATCCAATAATTTGAATCTTGATCTCTAGCCTCCCCAAACAGATTTCCAGCAAATCAACCTCTCCTACCCATGCATATTCTGTGTGCGAGAGATTTGTGTTGAGGAGACTATCTTTAGAAGCACAAGAGCAAGGAGTTCATTGATCTACCACATCTATTGCCTTTTGGAGGGTGGTGCCTCCTCGATTGGTTAGGTGTCACTTGGGAGCCTCCCACTTCATGTTGTGGAGTTGAACCAAGAACTTTGTAAGGGAAGGAGATTGCCTACTTCGTGAAGATCTACCATGAATAACGCTAGTCCTCCGTGGATGGAAGTCGTGGTGGGATTCACAAGGCCACTTCTTTGTGGACTCTCCGTTGGTGGAGCCCTCCGTGGACTCTCAAAAACGTTAGCCTCAGTGGGTTGAAGTCTCCATTAACATGGACGTACGATAGAGCCACCTATCGGAACCATGCCAAAAATCGCCGTGTCAAACTCATACGTTTGATCTCCCTTCCCTTCTCCTCTACTTTACACTTGCATGTTTTACTTTCCGCTGCGATACTCTTAGAACTTCTTGTGTAGGGTGCCTAGACTTGTTACAACTGCTAGATTTCTGCCCTCCTAGAAATTAGGTTAGGCTAAAATTTTATCTTGACAAGTAGTCTGTTCACCCCCCCTCTCTAGACACATTTTCTATCGATCCCTCAGGTTTCTCCAGGTAATTAGCGTATGCGGTGTGCGCCACCCGGCGAGAATAGTTCCACGTGAAGGAGCCAAGGACTTGTCCTCTTGTATGCGCCAGAACACTTTCATACGTGTCATGAAGCATTTGTTGCAAAAGGGGCATCGAAAGCTGCCGTTCCAGGTCCTAATACTCTTGTTATGAATTCCCGCATAAGCTTCCTTAGGATTTTCCTCTTCTACCTCATGTGTCCATCCTCATCCTCGTTGTCGACATCGTCAGATAGCACATATACATATAGTTAAAATATTTGTCGTCAAATTTGGAATAGAAACTAATCACTAGCAAGCATTTGGCAGTTGCCAAAATTTGGCATCAAATCAGTTTTTAAATGTCGTAAAGTAGGATTGGAATTTATTTATTTTATGGCTATTTTTAGACATATCCAAAGATTATGAGTATAGATGACTAACAAGTTGTCCGTCGTCGTCGACATCGTCGTTGCTGGACTGATCGTCTGAGTCGTTGCCGGAGTCGTCACCGGAGTCGTGTCGGAGTCATTGTGGACCTCTAGCTCCAACAATGGAAGCACGACATCGTCGATGATGTCAAGGTCCAGCAAGACCTCGTCGGCAACTATGACAACCTCTGTCTCCATCTTCATGCCCTGCTCTGGTGCTTCAGTGGCCCCGGTGTTGCCACTCACTCCGATATAGCGCTTCGACAACATCCTCATACGCTGGCGGCGGTGAGGATTGAGAGCGGTGTCGAGAATACAGGTGGAGAGAGAGGATTGTGTGTGGCGAGGATGGAGTTTCGGCCGCTCGGGCGTGCCATTAATATAGAGTAGTGGGAGAGAGGCGGGCGGCGGTCAAACCGCTAGTCGTCTCCCGGTGAGCCTACGCACTAGACTATTAGCATGCCTACCGTCATTTCACACAACTACTCGCACGCCTCCCGATGACGTTGCACAACGAGCATGCCTCCTGTCAATTCAGACACCTGCACGCACGCCTCCCAGTCTTCCTGCACGACGAACTGCCCGCATGCGTCCCATCAACTCCCGCCTGCTCGCACGACACACGGGACGCGTGGCGACACATATATTGTTTTTCTATTTTGATGATTAATGTTGTCGCTTTTGTTGCTTAACCGGAGCATGTCATGTATCCATTCTTGGTCTAATGCCCACTATTCGAATACATAATCTGTTTGTGGTATTGGTTTCCAATTATTAATAATCTCCCGTTTGTACGTAACAAGATAAAAATTACATCAAAACTAGTCTCAAATTTGACAAAAAGTGCAATACCACTAAGTGTTGCTGTCCATATGACAAGATGATAAGTTAGCAAGATTCTCAATGTTTGAAATTTCTTGCACACGGACTAAACATGCACCCAGTGACACACATGTGTTTATACAATCCATTTAGGTGCACTATCACGTGTGCATGTGGCTCAAATTTTATTTTTGCACATTATACCCCTAGAAAATCAATCTATGTATTAAAACGTCTTACTGATCTTTGTTTTTTTTCAAAATTAAAACGTCCCTCCTTTGGTCACATATGTTCACTACAGAAATATTTAGTATACCTCGTAGTTGCGGTGGATGTGCAGTGTGTGCGTGCATTTGTGCGCGGGGGGAGGGGGATGGTCTGGCAGTACTGTACGAGTCGTGAACAACGTCTTTGGGCCACATGCATGGAAGTGGTGGTTAGGACACTCACGTGTGACACTTCCATCTGTGGGCCCAGGAGGTCGTCCTCCATGCATGCATCACTTTGACCTAGCCCAGGAAAGGTTAATTAATTTGACCATCAAGGACGATTCGTTTTGGTTTGTAATACAATAGGAGGATATATAGTACGCGTTGAAGAGGGGAAGGGGACCAACATATACTACGCTTCACGAACCTCCCTTTATGTGGGGACTTTACAATATTCGAGGCAGATGCCACATAAAAGTAGTGCATTTTGGGTATTCAAACATCACAAATTAGACATACACATCCATTCATATATATGTTTGGCCCACATGCAAAGAGATGACAGTTGTCATCTGTCACCATTCACGCGGTTATCAGCGATATTGATGATTTCCATTTGTGGGCCCACTTGGTCCATCACTACTTAATTTGATCGATAGCGAGAGAGGTTAATTAATTTGACTTACGAGGGGATTATTTTTAGGTTTGTATTACGGTACGTATATAGGTCATGATCTGCGTTGTACTGATATAGTTTGAGCGCATGCATATGTACGCATGAATCCCTCCCACCGGGTCGAAGTGGCAATTGGGGGGAAGAGCGGGGCAGAACCACGACCGGTCATGAACCGATCTCGCTATGTGTGGGGATTGTACGGTTTTTGATGCACGTGTGCCACATCAATGGTGTGCATGGTATTGAAACATGTACGCACACACATATATATGTTTGGGATACGTGCATGAAGTGGTTGTCTTCGAACGGTACTCTCCCTCATGTGGTTATCGATGACAAGCCCATATACTCTTGGGCCCACGTGGACATCCATGATCACTTTTTAACCGACAACGATAGGTTACCATGGTGGATATTCTTCTGCTTTGGTTCGTGCTATCTTATTATCATGGTGAGATTCCATACCTAAGTTTGAGCGCATACGTACATACGCATGCATGAATCTCCGTCACTGGCTTGAGGTGTACATATACAATGATGTGGTTGGTGTCGTCTAACCCTTGCTCCGTGTGGTTTCTGGTTTAAAAGCATGGTGCCACACCAAAGTTGTGCATTTGGGTATATTCAAACCTCAACACTCCATACATATGTTTGGGCCACATGCATGCAGTAGTGGTTGTCTTTGGGCACTACTTATGTGATTATTGACGGGCTAGTCCGTGTGTGGGTTCGCGTGGATGTCAATTACTTTCACCAACAACAAGAGAGAGAGAGAGATTGTACCAACAAGGTGGATTCTTGGATCTTGCTCCGTTTTACGATACATCTTAGTGAGATTCCCTTTCTCGCCGACTCAAAGTTTGTGTGTGTGTATGTGTGTCTGTGCCTGTTTGAGGGGCGGGGTACTTAATTTACACTTTGCTAGGAGAACCTCTATGGGGTTGGGATGTCCCGTTAATTTGCGAGGCACATTTGTCACATCAAAGTTGTGAATTAGGCGTTTAAATATCACACCACCCTTTTCATACATATATTTGGGCTACATGCAGGTGGTTCGTATGTGGTATCACTCCATCTCACGCCAAGAGAAAGCACACATTTATGGGCCCGCACACGGTCCACCTTTCACTTGGAGCGAAAGGGGGTGGGTTTTTGACCATGATGGACTCCCATAGGTTTAGTGTTACGGTAGGATGATATATATGTTAAACTTAGCTATTTGGGGCATGCGTTCATAGCTAGGATTTACCTCCTGCCGACTGGAAGGGGGCAAGCAATACCATGCGCTTTGTGAGACACGTGCCACATCTCAAAATTGTGTATTTGGTATTTGAAGATCCAACCACCCTTTGCATACACGTGATCACCCAATCTCGTGCCACAAGCACACATTTGTAGGCCTGCACACGGTTCACCTTTCACTGGAAGCGAAATGGGGGAGGGTTTTTACCATCATGGACTCTCATAGGTTTAGTGTTACAGTAAGGGTGATATGTTAGATCTAGCTATTTGGGCATGCGTTCATAGCTAGGATTCACCTCCTAACGACAGCGGGGGGACAAGCAATACCGTTCTCTTTGTGAGACACGTGCCACATCGAACTTGTGCATTTGATATTTGAACATCAACCCACCCTTTTCATACATACTTTTGGTCTGCATGGAAGTTTGTTTGTGTTCTGCCCCTTTCCCATGTTATTTTCGCCAAATTTTTAAACATCAGACAAGTTGGCTGATGCAACACACACGATTCACTCGCACTACCCATGTGACATGCCCATGCCCCTCTCACTCACATCAGCACAATACATTTGGCTCCACGAGGATTTCCTCGCAATCACAAAAATATCTACCCACTTGCACGGTATTTTCAATTTGATAACACACCGTTATTATGTTTTGACCGTGTGTGATGTTTATTCCCGCTCCCGCCTTCATCCCTCAAAAATATGTACTCGGCTCGAGGGTTTTTCTGTCTGATAACACATATGTGTTTTCCGGGACCGTGTGCGATGCATCATCCAAACTTTCAGTAGCCCCGACATTTTACTCCCGCGTAGTACAATTTTCAGTAGCCTCGTCGTTCCTCAAACACCACAACCCCACCCCCCTCCACACCCCAAACCTCGCACACACACACCCACGCACCACCACCCATCCCTCGCTCAAAACCCTAGCAAGGTCGCCGCCGCCTCCTCCATTGTCCACATGTGCTCGTTTGCCCATGCAGCTTACCCACTGATCTCCATACCCTAGCCACCCTGAGTTTCTTAGATGACACCTGCCAAACGCCCCCTTTCCCATAGATCCCCATCCCCAACTCTAGAGCTTTGCAACCTAAGCTCGGCTACGTTTCCCGTGGAGATCGAGGAGTGACTCGCCCAAAAGAGGTGCATCGCGGCCTCCTCGCCCGACATCACCGAGGTGGCAGCCGAGGAAGCTGACAACCATTACATGCTGCAGGCTCTCAATAAGTGGGCCAGAGTAAGTTGATATGTCGTGGACACTCGCTATAACATCGTGGTCATCGATAGTGATGCCCTGATGCGGGCTACGTCATAGGTTAAATGGCCCACCCCAACCCCTCGGGTTCAACCACCATCGATCTCATCCATGGCCCCGTTGCTGGTCTCCTCAGGCTCGCTGTCAAAAATTTGCCATCCTACATCGCCATCGAGCCCCTTTTGTCATTTCTAAAGGACATGATCTGCGTCGCTGGCTTGGGATCCGCAGCTAGCAACTGAGACCTCAGCGACCACGACCAGGAGGAGGGCACCCTCTCTGGCTCTTTCAAGGGGAAAGAGCCCATCTGCGACATCAGGGAGGGCACCCTACAACCGTGATCTTCCACTAGTAGGAAAAACCTTATAGGTAGGACAACATTAGTAGCGCTAGAGAATAGGAGGCACTGCTTCTAATTATCAGTAGCGCTGGCTTTGCGCAGCGCTACAAGGGAAGCCTTAGCAGTAGCGCTGGAAATAAAATGGGTGCTACTGCTAAGTGGGACCCAATGATCCTAGTGACGCTAACTGTAGTAGGAGCGCTGCCCAGAAAACAGTGCTACTGCTAAGATTTTTGTAGTAGCGCGTGCTACAGGAACACCAGTACTGCTATTGGGCCCAAGTTAGTAGTGGCGCTTCAAAAGACAAGCGCTACTACTAAGACCCATAGTAGTAGTGCCCTGAGAAGTACATCACTAGTGCTAATCGTGGTTGGTGCCACCTTTTCACCCACACCCCTCTCTCCCCCGTCCTCCGCCTTTGCCCTCTCCCCTCCTTTCCCCTCTCCCTATCTAAGTTACTTCTCCACCATTGTTTTCCTTCTTCTCTCTTCCTTCTACCTCTCTTCTCTCCCCGTTAATGCCCCCCGACACCATAATTCTCCTCCATCAATGGCCTCTTCTATCTCTATCTTCCATATTTATTTGGCTCTCCATCCTTCCATACATATAGATCTAGCTAGATCATCTCTCTCCCTCTCCATTAGTTAGCTAGAGTCATCTCTCCTCCCAACAACTAGATCTAGCTAGCTATTTAGCCATCCACTTCCGACCCCTATAGGTAGCGAAGGCCTAATGATCTAACCGTGCAGAATCTCTCTTGGGATATAGGTGAGTAAAAAGTTGTGCATTTTAAGAATGGGAATATGTGAGTTTGCAATATGAAGGGATTTGTGGGAGTGACATGCACCGTGAGTTGCTTATGTTTTGCCAAAATGTCCATTTATTTTCGTTTTGGCGAATTTCGAGCAAACTCGATATGTCCTATTTTTAGGCAAGGTCATGCCAAATTTATATATGACTTTGATGCATGTATGCATTTTGTTTATAACCCTTTTGCTTGTTATACCGTGCAGTCATGAAGATGAGTGGAAGGAAGGTGGAGCGATATTTGCAATCCGCGATGATGGACATGTATGCAAATAATCGGAGTGGATTAGATGTCCGTGTACAAGATGGAAAGAAGGAGTAATTTTGGACCTTTTTGATCATGGCAGTTTGAAGGCGCACGTGCTGATGAATGGTTTCATGGATAGCTATACTCGGTGGATAAGTGAAGATGATGATGAGGACGTCCACATGGCAGGGAATAACGACATGGAGCTAGACACAGAGATGACCGATCGACACAAAGACGATGGCGCCGGACATGGCAACAGGGAAGAGTCCGGACACGACGGTGGGGAAGAGTGCGGACATGGCGGTGGGGAAGAGTCTGGACATGGCAGAGGAGAAGATTCCGGACACGACGAAGAAGAGACCGAACATAGTGGAGAAGAGGCGACGGACACGCCACAGTCTTCGATGCTACTAAGTTCAATCGTGCAGGACCCTCATGTTCAAGACCTCCTTCGCAAGAGTATGAATATCGACAGAGTTGCTTCTAGAGAGGACGCCAAGCTGGCGCAACTTGAAGTAGACTAGAAGACTCCATTGTATGACAGTTGCGATACCGAGGTGACCCGCTTGAGTTTCACGCTCGAACTGTAGTGATAATATTTCCAGTTTTAATTGCTATATTTGGTTTTTTGCAGTATGCCTTGTTTATTTCAGTTGTTCACAATGTGATGCTCTATATGTGTAAGTATGAACTCTGCAGTTCAATTTCATCAGTACCATTTTCAACAATGCCACTATGAATGACTACATTTGGTTGTTGTTAAGCATGTTGTAGTAAACACGGCTTTCCGTTTTTATTTAACAATAACTAGTGTACTTAGACCAGCACAATACCAGTTTGAGTAACTACATTTTCTTGTTGTTAAACTTTAGACCTGTTGCAGTTAACACACCTGTCCACTTCTTGTTTTGCTTAAATAGCATGCTTAAACTTGCACACTGAAGCTATCATTCGGGGATTATTTTTTCTACCATGGATATATTTGGTTGATTTTTATCCCATTGTGCATAACATGCCTCTCGATGTACTTACACATGACACTTTTGGGAACGACTACCGTTTTCCATCGAGGTTAGTTTCATACCATGGCTTATATATACTCACGGTCGAGGATATCGGTAGCTGGTACCATATAGGCTTGGCGCTGATAAGGGATTAATCAATGAATAGGACTTTTAGCTGAATATATCTATAACCTGTTTATCGATAGGTCAACTAGGGCCATATCTAGTATATCCGATGCTACATAGCAACATGCACTGTACTGAATGTCCAAATATGCAATCCTAGGCTAGATAGTAACAAGGAAGAGTGTTACCTTAATGTTCTAATGATGTCTAGATATACGTAGAAAAGCAGCAACAACAACAACACAACAACAATTAACTGCAGTTAATCGGCCGATAATTTCAAAAAATGCAATAAACTCCCTTCGGCCATAATATAAGATGATTATTCATCCAATAGTTGAGTATATTGGATGTTATAAGATATTATATAATGGGATGGAGGGAGTTTTGTACTATATCATTGTGCAATTGTTGTTTAGCTTCTAACATTAACTTGGTGCTTTTGGGTATATATGCCATTGGTAAAGACTCGTATTTCGACCCTTCGTGTGTATGGGGAAATGTGATATTGATGAACCAACATGAAGTGAGGAAGTTGATAAAGATTGTTAGCACAATGGGTCAAAAGACGAAATTTAAACTATTTGTTTATAATTTATCGAAGATACCAGTGAACTGCAGGATGGTAAGTAAGAACTCTACATCCTTCTTTTTATTGCCATAATGCTTTGTATTAGATGACAATGTCTGAATCTTTTTTTCCTTTGTAGTGGTTCCCAAAGCATTTTACTCAAGATTACCTATGAAACTACATGATCGGTGGGCATTTAAAGGTTAAAGTATTTCTGACAAACACGATGACTATCTAGATGTGTTCATGAAGACAGTGAAGGATGGGCGATCGCCCATCACAACGGGTTGGAATAGAGTCGTGCGTGTCTTCTGCATGGAGGATGGCACTGATGGGGACGTCAATACCATTATTACAGCCACAACCCGAGCTCCTATACATACCGGACCAGTTACTAGAGCTCGCGCATGCCAATTGAATTACCAGGTACTTTCGTTTCTTGGAAATCCTTCTAATGTTAATGAACATATGATGGTGCCAAAGTTAGATACTTTTGTTGTACTTATGAATGAAGGACCTTGCATGGACAAGAAGGATATCCATTTGAGCGGGATCAAGCATGGAGAAGAAGGTGCACGCGCGGGAAAGAACAATGGATCTTCCACTCATGATTTTCGCACTTTGAAGCCACTTTAAGGAGAGCATGAAGGCTTGGACAAAATATTCAAGACTCCACTTCAAAAATTTCACCCATAGGCTATTATAGGTGATGCACCACCTTATTTTTTCGGCCAGGCCCATATAATTTCAAAATATCATAATATAGACTGTTTTTAGAGTCCGTATGTGTGGGTAAACCGAGTTTAGGGTCGGTTTCGGACCCCTCCTCCAAGGGTCATGAAAATCCTTCTTTGTTCCCTCATATATACAGCCCTTATATTCACAATAGTTGCAACTTCACTTTCTTCGTTTGTGTTCGACAACCAGACATAGGCATCACGGAACCCCACCGTCATCAATAAAGCTTTCCTCTTATATTCACAATATCCATATTGCAATCTTAGTTTTTTGCTTGTTCTTCGTTCGCATGCAGGAAATAGACCCTCGTGGTCAGGTTGATCGTGCTCCGCCGTGGTCAATAACCTCTCGGAGTTGGTTTAGAGATTGCTAAGGTGTGACGTCCCCATATGTTCGTAGTCGGATCGTCAAAGTCTACTCCACCAAAAACGATAACCACCATCTCATCGACAGACATGTACAACTTTGCCTCTATCAAGTGGTATCAGATTTCCAGGTTGCTCGGTCAGATTTTTCCATTTTTTTTGTAGTTAGATCGCATCTGTTCTTGGTACCTATAGTCCATGGAAAAGCCAAAAAAATTAGGGTTAGATCATCATATTCGAACCAATCTGAGCCTTTGCATAGTCTTTTCAGTATTTTGCTTTATTCAATTTGCGGATACATCATCGTGTCGATTTGCTGGTCTTAGTGTCCAGTCCATTAGGGTTTCGAGTTCTATTCACAGGGTGTCACGCCGCCTTCACGCGATCTTTCATCGCTGCCATATACCACCACCACGTCACCATCATCCTTGCTGCCATATATCACCACCACATATCTACCACTAATCCCAGTCCGAGTCCTTTACGTATTAGGTTAATCTCGAGAACCTCTTATTTTTGGTTTCGCGTTTCCTTACCGGAGTAGGTTTCGGAATTAAAAAAACGAGTCTGGAACGCTTTTCAGAGCACTTTTTAGGCCAAAATTTCGGAGGTTGATTTTCCCTATCGTGTTGTTAGACTTTTTAGAGATTTTTGAGACACTCGCCACCATAGTGTTTTTTGTCACAATTTTTGGTTGTCGCAGGCCCGAATTGCTCCGAAAAAACTAGGCAATGTTTTTTTCGTGCCTATCCTATTTTTAGTCCTTCGAAGAGTTTTGAGACATTCTCCATTATAGTGATTTTCTAAAAAAACGCAAAAGAAGGAGCGCAAAAAAGATAAAAAAACAAAGAAAATCAGAGTGGCTCTTCCCTTGGTTACGTGTAGCGTCGTAATTTTGTTGGTGTTCTAGGCTCGCATATCTAGTACGGTCTAGCCTAGGACCAGCACGGTACCATCGTTCAACGTCCTTCCAATTTCGCATTTCTAGACATATTATTGCTGACCCTTTTTTCAACCATATTATAAGCATTCCCATCTCCGCATACATCTACATCATGTGTTTGACACCACCTGGCAATCACTCTATCCAAGCTTTGAGAGTTTTGACTACACCGGTTGCCGATCACCACCTGCTGTTGGGTAAGAACTAGTAAGAATTTGAGATTTGCTTGACGGATTTGTGACACACCACCACCACCACCACCAGTTCCCAGTTGTGTGTAGGTTCATATTCTTTGGAGTTCTTATTGTTTCTAACCATGCTAGGATCATAAGCCGACGAGATCGGCTGTGAGCTCCATGCTAAATTTCAGCAAATTATGGCTGACTAGGTACAATACTTCGTGACCAGCCTTGGAGAGGCCATGGAGAAGCTAGATAGTTCGGAGAAGACATTTGACGCTAAGATGGACACCAAGTTCAATGAGGTGCTTTCCCTTCTACCACCACTAGCTGTAGCTTTCGTCCCTCTCCAACAACAACAACAATGACATCAATGAGGACAGGACATGGTGGGACGAGCGGGATGTGTGCCTTTCGGCCAAGTTCAGAATTCTAGTGTTGTTGCTCTTGCTCCTGCTCCAGCCGTTGCTACTGAGGTTTCTGTGGGTGGGCAGAATAAGGATTATGATGGTTATTAGGATGATGAGGGAGAGGTTGCTCCAAATCAACACCTAGGACAACCACCACCACCACAAGCTGCAGGTCGTCCACATGGATACAATCGCAATGGTAGGGCTACATCACCCCTGAGGTACGGGATCATGACCATCTCCCTAAACTTAAATTGAATACTCCTACATTTTATGGTCGACATGTTCTGATATATATCTTACTTGGGAGTTATAAACTGAGCAACGTTTACATGCTTACAATTTCCTGAAGATAGATGTGTTGTTGCTGCTGTTTGTTCATTCACTAGTTTTGCTTGTGTTTGGTGGTCTAAACATTTTCAATTACATCATGCTAATATTCCAACTACTTGGGCTGCTTTGAAAACTACTATGCGTACTCGTAGGTTCCACCATATTATCAACATGAATTACTTAAAAATTGCAGCGTTTAAGACAAGGAATTTTTTTTAGAAGAATATTATCAGGAATTACAAACTGGCATGATTACATGTGGTATTTTTTAGGACAATGGAGCTATGCTTGCACGTTTTATGGGTGGCTTAAATAGAGATATTCATACTATTTTAGAATATAAGGATTATAACACCATCACTCGTTTATTCCATCTTGCTTGCAAAGCTGAACATGAAGTGCAGGATCGACATGCATTGGGGAGAACTAACTTTTCTGCAGGCTGCACTTTCTTATGGACGCCACGGAGCTCATCTCCTTCCACACGTCCTCTTGCATCAGCATCACCTACTTCAGCCACCAATTCCAACAGAGATACTAGAAAACAGGCCCCTGCCCCACCCTTCGCCAAGAACACACCTTTCGTGCGAGCACATAACTCTTCTTCATCCATGGTATCGACATGACAAAAACACGAGGTTATATGTCGTCATTGCAAGGGTGGAGGTCATTATGAGAGAGAGTGCCCATCCAAGTGTGTGATGATTATTACTCAAGATGGTGGATATGATTCCACTAGTGATTATGATGAGCAGACTCTGGCTCTTATTGCGAGTGAAGAACAGGGTGTAGATGATGTTGAACAAGAGACACAATGCATGGCTGCTGACTACGCTAACAGGTATGAAAGCTTAGTTGCTCAATGTGTTTTAAATGTGCACGTAACACATGCTGAGAAAAATCAGAGGCACAACTTGTTCCATACAAAGGGAGTTGTGAAGGAACGTTCTGTTCGCATAATCATCGATAGAGGGAGTTGCAACAACTTAGCTAGCATGGAGATGGTGGAGAAGATGTTTGTCACCACCAGACCACATTCTCATCCTTATTACATCTAGTGGTTCAACAACGTTGGCAAGGTCACGTACTGTTCGTGTGCATTTTAGCATTGCTAGATATATTCTGATTTTGTTGATTGTGATGTGGTACCCATGCAAGCATGCTCTGTTTTACTTGGTAGACCATGGCAATTTAATAAAACAATTGTACACCATGGCAGGACAAATCAGTATTCTCTTGTTCATAAGGATGAAAATATAACTTTTCTTCCTATGTCTCCTAAACATATTATGAAGGATGACATTGCTAGAGCTAGTAAACCAAAATAAGACCTCCATAAGAGTGAAAATCAGATTGTAGCAAAGGATTTGAGCAACACAATATGCCTACTAAACCATCATCTAGTGTTGCATCTGAAATAAAACAGAAGAGTGGTTGTTTACTTGCCAGGAAATCTGATATTATTGGTTTGGATGTTACTACATGTGTTTGCTATGCTTTTGTATGCAAAGAGGTATTATTTTCATTATGGACATGCCTCCCTCTTTACCTCCTGCTATTATTAACATTTTGCAGGAGTTCACTGACGTCTTTCCACAAGACGTGCCACCCAGATTACCACCTATTAGAGGGATTGAGCATCAGATTGACTTAATTCCTGGTGCATCTCTACCCAACCGTGCATCATAGAGCACCAATCCAGAGGAGACGAAGGAGATTATCCGTCAAGTAGAGGAGCTGCTCGACAAAGGCTATATACGCGAATCTCTTAGTCCTTGTGTTGTTCCTATTATTCTAGTGCCGAAAAAGGATGGTACCTCGCGTATGTGTGTTGATTGTAGAGGAATTAATAATATTACTATTCGTTATCGTCATCCTAGTCCTAGGCTAGATGATATACTTGATGAAATAAGTGTCTCTACAATTTTCTCCAAAGTTGATTTGCGTAGTGGATACCATCAAATTCGCATGAAATTGGGAGATGAATGGAAAACAACATTTAAAACTAAGTTTGGATGATATGAGTGCTTAGTTATGCCTTTTGGATTGACTAATGCACCTAGAACTTTCATGAGATTAAGGAATGAGGTTTTACGTGCTTTCATTGGAAGATTTGTGGTAGTCTACTTTGATGATATACTGATTTATAGTAGATCTTTGGAGGAACACTTGGATCATTTGCGTGCTATTTTTATTGCCCTATGTGATGCACGTTTGTTTGGTAACCTTGGGAAATGCACCTTTTGCACCGACCAAGTATCTTTCCTTTGCTATGTTGTTACTCCATAGGGAATTAAAGATGATAAAGACAAGATTGAAGCTATTGAGAGTTGGCAGCAGCCCAAAACAGTCACACAAGTGAGGAGTTTTCTTGGACTCATCGGGTTTTATAGGCGTTTTGTGAGATATTTAAGCACCATTGCTGCACCTCTCAATGAGCTTACAAAGAAGGATTTGCCTTATGCTTGGGTACCGCATAGGAAGAAGCCTTCACGGTTTTGAAAGATAAGTTAACACCTTCTCTTTTACTCCAACTTCTTGATTTTAATAAGACTTTCGAGCTTGAATGTGATGCTAGTGGGATTGCATTAGGAGGTGTGTTATTACAAGATGTTAAACCTATTGCATACTTTTCTAAAATATTGAGTCGGCCTAGTCTGAATTATTCTACTTATGATAAGGAAATATATGATCTTATTCTGACTTTCGAAACATGCCAACATTATTTATGGCCCAAAGAATTTTTCATACAATCTGATCTTGAATCATTGAAACATATTGAAAGTCAAGGAAAACTAAATCGTAGACAAGCTAAATGGATTGAATTCATTGAGACTTTGCCGTATGTCATTAAACACAAGAAGGGTAAATAAAATGTTGATGTTGATGCATTGTCTCGTCGTTATACTATGGTTTCACAACTTGACTTTAAAATATTTGGTTCGGAGACCATCAAAGATCAATATGTGGATGATGGTTATTTTAAAGATGTGTTGGAGAATTGTAAAGAAGCGAGAACATGGAACAAGTTCATCATTAATGATGGATTTGTGTCGTGTGCTTAAAAAGCTATGCGTTTCAGCTAGCTTCGTTCATGTTTTGTTGTTACAAGAGGCGCATGGTGGAGGATTGATGGGACACTTTGGCGTAAAGAAGGCAGAGGACATACTTGCTACACATTTATTTTGGCCAAAGATGCGACAGGATGTTGAGCATTCTGTTGCTCACTACACGACATGTCAAAAAGCTAAGTCACGACTCAATCCTCATGGTTTATATATGCCTTTGCGTGTACCTAGTGTTCCTTGGGAGGATATGTCTATGAACTTTGTTTTAGGTTTACCTTGAACAAAGAAGGGGAGGGATAGCATATTTTTTGTCCTGGACAGATTTTCAAAAATGGCACACACCATGTCATAAAAGTGATGATACTGCTAATGTGGCTGATTTGTTCTTTTGTGAAATTATTTGCTTGCATGGTGTGCCAAATACGATTGTTTCTGATCGTGATGCTAAATTTATTAGCCACTTTTGGAGATGTTTATGGGCTAAGTTGGGGACAAAATTGCTTTTTAGTACTACATGTCACCCCCAAACTGATGGACAAACTGAAGTAGCCAATATATCATTGTCTACTATGCTTAGGGCTATTTTTAAGAAATGTGGGAAGAATGCTTGCTTCATATTGAATTTGCTTATAACCGTTCGCTGCATTCTACTACTATGATGTGCCCCTTTGAAGTTGTGTATGGTTTCTTACCTCGTGCACCTATTGATTTGTTACCCCTTCCATCTTCCGAGAAGTTTAATTTTGATGCTAAAGAACGTGCTGATTTGATATTAAAGATGCATGATTTAACTAAGGAAATCATTGAGCGTATGAATGCTAAATATAAACTTGCTGGAGATAAGGGTAGAAAACATGTTGTTTTTGCACCTAGAGATCTTGTTTGGTTGCATTTGCGTAAGGATAAGTTTCCTGATTTGGGCAAGTCAAAGCTAATGCGCGTGCTGATGGTCCTTTCAAGGTGTTAGAGAAAATAAATGTTAATGCATATAGACTTGAGATGCCTGCAGATTTTATGGTTAATCTCACTTTTAACATTGCAGATTTGAAGCCATATTTGGGTGAGGACGATGAGCTTCCATCGAGGACGACTTCAGTTCAAGAAGGGGAGGATGATAAGGTTATTAATACCATTGTTACACCCATAGCCCCAACTTCTATCCATACTGGACCAGTTACTAGAGCTCGCACATGCCGATTGAGTTACCAGGTACATTCGTTTCGTGGAAATCCTTCTAATGTTCATGAACATATGATGCTGCCTAAGTTAGTTACTTTTGTTGTACTTATGAATGAAGGACCTAGCATGGACAAGAAGGATATACATTGGAGCGGGATCAAGCATGGAGAAGAAGGTGCATGCGCGGGAAAGAACAATGGAGCTTCCACTTGTGATTTTCGCACTTTGAAGCCACCGTAAGGAGAGCATGAAGGCTTGGACGAAATATTCAAGATGCCACTTTATAAATTTCATCCATAGGCTATTATAGGTGCCACACCACCTTATTTTTGGGCCAGACCCATGTAATTTCGAAATAACATATTATAAGCTGTTCTTAGAGTCCGTATGTGTGGGGAAACCGAGTTTAGGGTCATTTTCGGACCCCTCCTCCAAGGGTCACAAAAATCCCTCTCTGTTCTCTCTTATATACATCCCTTAGGGCATCGTTTAGACTTGGGTTTTGTTTAGATTACAAGTTCACTATAGCTGCAACTTCGCCTTCTTTATTTGTGTTCCATGACGATACAAAGGCATCACAGAAAGCCACCATCATCAATAAAGTGTTCCTCTTATATTCGCAATATCTAGATTGCAATCTTAGTTTCTTGCTTGTTCTTTGTTTGCATGAAGGAAACAAACCCTCGTGGTCAGGTTGATCATGCTCCGACGTGGTCAATAACCTCTCAAAGTTGGTTTAGCGATTGCTAAGGCGCGACGTCCTCACACTCTCGTAGTCGGATCGTCAAACTCTACTCCACCAAAAATGGTAACCACCATCTCATCGAAAGGCAGGGACAACTTTGCCTCTATCAGGCACAATATGGGCATTCCGCTTCCCCTTGTTCAGCAACCAGAATGTCTTTCGCCTCTTTCTTTATCGTCTTTAATAGTACAAGTATACAATTGTGGTTCATCTTTCTTTATTTGGTGCTTATGTAATTCTTGAACATATGTACATGTGAATTGAATAATGCATTGGTTGTTTGAACCTGATGGATAGGAAAAAAGTAATAGCCTACCTTCAAATCCAAATTTGATACAATTGTAAATAGCAACAATTAAATTAGGCTGAAATTATGCTCTACATGTCATTAGGGCGCACACGGTCGGTAAAACACAAATATGTGTGATATACACCATAATCCGACACAGTTCATAGAGCGAGGACGTGTGCGATTATGCACACAGTTGTTGTTTACAAAACGTGTGTGATGGCACACAATATTACAAACGATTCGAGCAAACCAAATGTTCGTGGTAGTTGCCTTATGGTACACAATTTACAATCATGAACTATTTCTGATGTGGTACGCATCGTAAACGTTGCACCCCAGAATAGCGTGTGTGATAGTTATCCTGTACGACACTCTTACGACGGTATCACGTTGCGTAATCCTACCCGGCACTCATACGATGATTAGCTAATCTTCTTAATTATTTATCGCATATGATTCGGGAGAAGTAAATGTGTGTGATCGTCTTCTTATCATACACGTCCTATAATCGTGAATTGTTTGTGATGGAGCGTGCATCATAAACGTAGCACCACATAATACTATCTGCGATGGTAATGGCAGCACACACGAGTAGCAAGGATGGAGCGTTTGGAATGTTCGACATTCACAAACAGTTGTGTGAAGAATCGCGTCTGGGATGCATACGACATCACATACGCTTTGTTTTGGAAAACGTATGCATTCCTACTCCCTGTCCTCGACGATTTTTAGGTCGTGTGGGAGGGACCCCCTATCGCCCACACTCACTAGGCAACGGTCTAAAATGTCATCACAGAAAGGGGTAAAAAACCATTTGTATAGCACGTCGTTTTTCCAGTCTGAATATCAGCACTATGGCATGAATTGTTATGTTCATCCATCTAAAAACTTTTCTGCATAATCATTTGAGTATTCTAACCCTCTTGTGAAACATGCTATTAGGCCTAAATTCTCTGATGCTGCTTTATGCCTTATTGTTTCTAGGCCACCCCTGAGGATGTGGGTGGTTAAGAAGAACTAATATCTTCATGCATCATCGGGTCTCTACAGAGAATGAATCCTAACTCTAACACTATATCTAGAGACCCGAAAGCATTCTTGTCTAGACGAAAGAAAAGTAATGAAAATGGTGTTACCATTTATCTCGTCTAGTGTTACAATTACTATCACTGGAATATCTTCATCAATGCATGATGTTGTTGCATGCCTTGCTGAACAAGACTAATTCTCATTGCAGGAAAACAAATCCAGTCCAATCGAATGGATCATGGATAGTGGACACACTAATCACATGCCTGGTGATCGAAGCCTATTGATGGAGTCAACTCTTCGACCTCAAACCAAAGATCACATCGTCTTTGACGACAAAAGAAGCACCAAGGTGCTAGGACTAGGTAGTGTTGCTATCTCAATGGATAGGCCCATGGAACATGTGATGCTTGTCGAATCCCTTGGATACAAGTTAATACATGGTTCAATGCTTTGTGATCTTAACATGCTTGTTATCTTTGGAAAATTTTGATGCATTGTGCTAATGGCCTCTGACAAAACCAATGTCTTTGAAGGTTTTTTAAGACCTGATATTGACATGGTAGACTTATCTACACCACCCCGGGTCGCTAGAGGCTTGTAGCAAAGTCTTTAGAATGCTCGCTATGACATCGATGGCTAGGACATGCTGGTATGAGGAACTTGCATACACTCGCCAAGAAGAATCACATCATTAAGGTCGAGGGTGTCAAGTTCAAGAAGGACCATCTGTGCGGTGCGTGCGAAGCCGGGATGATTACTAGGGCCAAACATCCCTTGAAGACTATCATGGCGACTTCGAGTCCCTTTGAGCTGCTTCACGTGGACTTATTCGAACCTACTCAATAATCCACTTTCTCTACCAATTTAAATCTATATTGCTTCGTAATTGTTGATGATTACTCTTGATAGACCTAGGTGCATATCTTACTTTATAAGAGTGAAGTGCAGGATGTCTTCAGGCGCTTTGCCAGCAGGTGCATGACCAACTACAACGTCAAGATCAAGCATATCAGGAGTGACAATGACACATAGTTCATGAATACTGGTCTCGATACCTTTATTGACTCTATTGGTATCACTCATCAGTTCTCTGCCCCATACACACCATAGAAGAACAGTGTTGTGGAGCGCAAGAATAGGACACTCATAGAGATGGCTCGCACCATGCTCGATGAATACAAGACGCCAAGAAAAATTCTAGGCCTCAAGCCATTCACACTGCATGATAGATCCTCAACAGGGTATATCTTTATAAATTCCTCAGGAAAACCTCATATGAACTACTCGCTGGTAAGAAACCCATTGTAAGTTATTTCAAAGTCTTCGCTGCAAGGTGTTGGATTAGAGATCCATTCCACGCGTCAAAATTTGCACCGAAAGCACATGAGGGTTTTATGCTTTGTTATGAAACAGATGCGCACACCTACAAAGTCTTCAACATTTTCACAATAAAATTGTTGAAACTGTAGATGTGCGGCTTGATGAAACTAATGGATGACAAAGAGAGCACCTGCCTCCTATACTAGATGAACTTCCTTCTCATGAAACTATTAGGAAAATGGGTACATGTGAAATCATACCTGAGGAACCAGTTGTCGACGAAGTCATCATTCCTCAACCAACCCATCATGAAGATAAGGATGCTCCTTAAGATAATGCTGCTGGCGAAGTCATTACTATGCAGGAGAACCAAAGTCTTCGAACTGCTCATCCTCATGTGGCAAATGAAGTTCAAATCGAGAAGATTCTCGACAACATTAATGCACGAGGTCCTCTCACTCACTAATGAGCTAACCAATTGGATAACTTTTGTGGGCACTTTGCTTTTGTGTCTATCTTAGAGCCCACCAAAGTAGGTGAAGGTTTCATGGAATCATAATGGACTCCAGCCATGGAAGAAGCGCTTCATCAATTCAAGATCAACAACGTATGGAAGCTAGTAAAGAATCCCAATGCACATAAGCATAATGTCATCGACACAAAGTGGATCTACTGCAACAAGAAAGATGAATCTGGCCAAGTTGGCACAAACAAGGCTCGACTTGTCGCTCAAGGATACATACCGGTTGAGGGTATTGATTTTGTTGAAACCTTTGCACCTGTGGATATACTTGAAGCCATACGCGTATTGCTTGATTATGCTAACCATCATCATATATGCTTATACCAAATGGATGTCAAAAGGGCATTCCTCGATGGTAAGATTGAGGAACAAGTATATGTTGCTCAACCACCAGGGTTTGAAGATCCAAAACACCCCGACATGGTATACAAGCTCAACAAGGAATTGTATGGCCTCAAACAAGCACCAAGGGCATGGTATGACACACTCAAGGAATTTCTCAAGGAGAAAGGCTTCAAACCAAGTTCACTCGATCCTACCCTCTTCACTAAATCATTTGATAGTGAAGTGTTTGTTTGTCTAATCTATGTTGATGACATTATCTTAGGATGTACTAACAGTCCATACAGTGACGAGTTTAGCTTCATGATGCAAGAACAATATCAGATGTCTATGATGGGAGAGCTGAAGTTCTTCCTAGGGTTTCAAATTCGGTAGCAACCAAATGGGATCTTCATATCACAGGAGAAGTATCTTAACGACTGCCTCAAGAAGTTCGGAATGCAAGATTGTAAAGTCTACAAGATGCCAATTCCAACAAAGAGCCACCTCTACACTAATGAAAATGGTAAATAATTCAATGAGAAGGTATATCGCTCCATGATTGGCTCTTTATTGTACCTATGTGCATTTAGGCCAGATATAATTCTTAATGTTTGCATGTGTGCCCGATTCCATGCGACACCAAAGGAGTCGCATGACCTTGAAGCGAATACTTCAATATTTGGCTCACACCCCAACACTAGGATTGTGGTACCCAAAGGGATCCAAGTTTCATCTCATTGGCTATCCAGACTCATAATTTGCCGGTGACATAGTTCATCGCAAGTCTACATCAGACATTTGTCACTTTCATGGACGATCACTGGTTTGTTGGTCTTCGAAGAAGCAAAAATGCGTCTCTGTCCCCACTTGTGAAGCTGAATACATTGTTGCTGGCGCGTCCTGTACACAGGTTCTCTAGATGAAGCAAACTCTCAAGGACTACGACATCAACGAGAAGAAAGTACCTCTCTACTTCGACAATAAGAGTGCTATCAAGATTGTCAACAATATAGTACAACACTCGAAGACAAAGCACATTTAGATATGACATCATTTTTTTGTGGGAATGTTTTGAAGGACGACATCATCATCAAATATATGAAGTCAGAAGATCAATTGTCTCATATGTTGACGAAGCCTTTGGATGAGAAGAGGTTTCGCAAGCAGCGGTGTGAGCTAAATATCCTAGAATACTCAAATGTCGAGTGAATGGACACATATCCTAAAGCTTATGCATGTAGACGACTTTGATGCACAACACACGAAATAACATTTGTCTTCAAATCATGAAGACATACACTCTAAGTGTGAATACATTAAAAAAGTATATGACTTTAAAGCACCACGATTGTGTGACGTGTCTGGGTCAAACATTTCTATATGGTGGGAAATGCCACCAACCCTCGTGAAGACGTTGCTTTTATCTTTGTATTTTCATCTATGTCTTTAGAGATTTGAGTTTATCTTCTCACATGATGTTTGTCTTTGAACCTGAACAGTAGTCATTTCAATATGTCATATGAGACACTATGGAATTTTTTCCTCTACATCATCTTGCCTATAGCCATATCTTCGACTTTTATCTAGGCAAATGTGATCGGACCCTTACACGTCATATATGCTCATCTCTCCTAACACTATTCAATTCCAATCATATGCATTCTAATTGACACGAGTTGATTGTCCTTGCATTATCCTTGTCCGTCGAAGACAAATACAACGAAGAAGTTAAAACGTTTTTCACACTTCTCTTTCTACTGCCCAAAACGCCAAAATTCCCGCACCTCGCACAACAGATCGGAATTAGTGGGTTGTAACACGTGTTGCATGCATGCCATGTACCTCACTAAGACAAGGAGTCTCGAGCAGATTCGTCCAAATATATCAGTTGTTCCTATTTCACCCCATCCTTATAAATACAACGCCCCCACCTCCATTATTACTCTTACCTCTCCATCTCCGCCTCCTAGCTCCAAAATCTAGCGCCGTCGCTGGAATCCATCGTCACCGAAGAAGAAGCGCTTCGCTGTTGCGACTTCCTCGTCGACGTACTCACGTAGGCTCCGACCATTTTCATACGTCGTCGCCGTAGGTGTATGCCACCACCAAGCTAGTGTGTGGAATATTTAACTGCTCGACCTCTTTGCCTCATCGAACAATTCTTCTCGTTCTTCACCGTGGTAAATATTTGCTGATTTTTACCACTCGTTTGATCTTAAAAGATAACATAAATCTTTGAAAGTTGTTTTTCCACTATAGATCCGATAGTTCTCAACACATCTATCCTTATTCGCTCAATACCTCTACTTGTGTTAAATTTATGGTTGATTTCTCACTTGTGCAAATTCTCGTACTTTTACAAATCCGAAACCACCTTATTTTGAGCAAAAGTGGAAGACTTTGATGAATGAGGTCAAAATCTTGAGACAATGTTTTATCTTCAAAAATTCTAAGAATGCATATGACCTTGTCTATTCTTCTGCATCGCTAATTCTTTCACAAGTACATGTCCGTGGCAGAATCACTCGGATCTCATAGTATGAATTCTTTTGCACACTATTTGCAGATTCATTTGGACTCACCTGGAGCCAGCTATCATCTGAACCCAACTACGAAGTCTTTGACCAAGTCGAAGACAATGGCCAGAGATAACACTCCCAAGAAGGGTGGAAGACAACGATTTCCAAATACTGCCAAGGATCTTCCATGAAACCTTTAATGTACAAGTCTGACTCTAGTGAAAGCTACCAACATCGCAAGACCCGGATCCAATGGATCCGAAGATGTTGGTTTGAGGAGTGGTTTCACTACCTATTGGTCATGGATAAATATGCCAAGAAGAACGCCAAGAAGGCTCCTTGGACAGATATCGTATAAAAGAATGTGCATCCGAAGACAAAGGCCGAAGCTATACAACTTGGTTTCCACCCATGCATGGTCCGACCCCTAATGCCTAAGCAACCAGATCCATCCAGCATCCTTGGTCGCTATGCAACACACGAAACATTTGATGAGGAAGACCGACATCATGTTGCACGTCTGAAGCCAAAGGAGAAAGCTAAGGCTTGAAAGCCAGACACTGCAAAGGCTTCAAAGCATGAGGGTGCAAAGGCCTCAAAGATTAAGCATGCAAGGGCTTCAGGGCCTCGTGCTTCACCTAAATCCTCCAAACCTAAACCAGCTACAAAAGTTGACACGGAGGAAGACTCCCGCATTTCTCGACAACTGAAGCGAAAGCATGTTGCGGCCCGTGGGCCGAAGCCATCCCTCTCCTTGATGGATACTGCTAATATGATTGAGATGTCTGATGAAGAATATGATGATGAAGCCCTCGCAAGGATGATTCAGCAGAAAGAGGAAGATGAAAAGCATCTTAATGTCTTACCTCTCACTGATGCAAAGATCATAGACCAGTTCATTGATGAATGGTTTACTGATCCCTCTCTCCCCATCGATGCCCTACTTCTACCAATAGGACCGAGTTTCACTTTTTAAATGATGGTAAGTGAAGAACTCACTGTTGCACGAAAGGTTCTATAACAGCTGAAAAATATTCTCCATGAGAAGGATGTATTCAAAAAGAATATGCATAGGCTCACAACCATTCAAATTCAAGGATATCAACTCTTCATGAAAGATTTAAATGCTGAATTTGATAAGTGTTGTGGTGCTGTTAAAGGCGCCTTTGAGCTTCTAAAGAACAAATCTGCACAGATGGTTAAGGCTCACAATGAGATGATGAAGCGAAACCTCTTGGTCAGCCTGCTCTTGACCCAAAAATCATTGAAAGGTCAAGGCAAGGTCCATTGTCTTCGAACCAGCCTACCTCAACACAGCTAGACATGCCAAGCATTGTGTTCCCCGCTGGCTTCTCTCGGACAAGAATGCCTCCTCCTTCCTCTGCTGTAACCAGCAAGAAGACTAAGAGAGCTGAAGCTAGGAAACACAAGTCTGCTCCTCCTTATAAAGCCCAACCAGTCAAGAAACTACACACCAAGAAGACAAAGTCTTCGGGGTCGGCCCAAGTGCCCAAGCACTCTCAAGCTCCACCTGCCACACCACCTATTCGAGAGGAGCCCTCCTTGTGACACTAATCTCAATGGCTCCTCCTGCCTCAAAAAATGTTGAGAGGCAAGTTCTTCCCCATGAGCCTGCTACCACAAAGGCTCCAAGAACTGACGATGCACCAACTGTCAACAACATCGGAGCTGAAGACACTGCTTGTCCGGAAGACAATGTTCAAAGAGAGACTGCACTCATACGTCAACTGGATGCACTAGTGGTATCCTCGCCACTATGTGAATGCAACGAGTATGTGGATATTGGCACCCCTCCAAGGCCATATGCGCCAAAAATTGCTCCTCACTCTCCGCCAAGTCCCTTTCCAACAATTATGGCTAGACTTCGAGAATCACCATTCCCACAGATGGAGGATGAAGCCCATGCACCTGCGTCGCCTCTCAAAAGGCTTTGCAAAGGACCAAGGCAAGACCCTCCTATGATGCAAAGTATTCCAGAGAATGAAGTGCGTGTGACTCCGATTGCATCATACAATGAAGTACTTAGGCTTGTAGATATTCCTTGTGATCAGCCTCAAGTTGATGTTAATGCAGCTGAAGATATTGTTGTGATGATGTTGTTGCACGTGATACACCCCCTGTAACTACTACACGATTCACTAGGATGGAGAAATGGTCCCTACCAGATGTCCAAGTGTAACTGCCCAAGTGATCCCCTTGCCTTTTGTAATATATCTCATGTTGAACCTTCGAGCTATGCCATGTGTGGTTGAGTAGTAATAAGATTTTCCTTTAAGACATCTTGCATCATGGCATCATAATCATCATAGATTTGTTGCATCATGCTTGTTGAAGTTGTAACACCCTGATTTTTCAAACCTTTTCTTTTTAAAATATTTTTGAAGTCCACTTGCAATTTGGTGGATTTTCAAATTTTCAAAGCAAGTTGGATTATGAAATCTGTGATTTCTTGTCTCAAACAGCCCAAAACCATTTGCTTCTTACTAAAACCCTTCTGAGATTTATTTGCAATATTTTATTCCATCAAATATTTCTCTTTTTCTATTTTGGGAATTATGCCATCAATATGGGTTGTGAAGCAACCTATAGCTTGGATGAGTTTTAAGACCCAAAACTTTTGCAACATCTTGTCTTGCTCCAATCCCAACCCAGTTGAGCTCTAGAACCACCCTAAGTCTGTAGGCAGAACCTGTTGTTGATGTTCCTAGTCGCAGGAGGGCTTGTATGATCAGGCAAGCAATGGATGGTGACTGATGGGAGGCTGTTCGACGCTATGGACAAGGTCTCCAGGCCTGCGTGTCATCAGGGTGGCCGCAACCGTGGTGATCACGGTGCTGGCATGCCACAGAGCGCGCTCTGCGCAGCTCCAGTGACAGCTGGGCCACCCCGAGCCGTCAATCATTGTCCCACCCTTGTCCTAAGCGCTGACAAGGTCCCCTGGTAGCCGTCTGGCACCTCCCGAACCCTCTGGGTTGCTGGAGAGGGCCGCCCCACTCCCGGCCAAGCTCCGCCATGGGTAGCATAGTGGGCTTCGGCCACTGTGATCGTTCGCTAGCCATTAATGGTTCCGGACCCGTCCCGTCGCTCACCTGACCTCCTCCATCACCTCACCTCCTTGCAGCGACAGCCAGCTCACCGTCCTTGCTCTAGTGGCAAGCCCGAGCCTCGCCGCTTCGGGAGAGCTCGGCAGCGCTCGTTGCTGGCCTATATAAGGCGCTGCCAGAACCCCTCCTAGCCATCACCCCTCTCCTCCACCCCTGGATTAGCCCTAGAGACCCCCAGCAAGAGCCGGGAGCTCATCTCCCTCAGCTCCTGCGACAGGCTCCGTGGCAAAATCGCCTCTGTCGCCAGCCTCCTCTGCCCTTCCCCAGTCCAATCTGAGGCCGCCATTATGTTCCCTTGGTCCCTCTTGTGCTCCTCGAGACTTTGGTTAGTCGAACCCCTGCCGGAACCATCGCCGTCAACGACCACCGTAAGCTCCATCCGCCGGAGAAGAAGGGGCGACGCCGTCCGTCCACCTCCGAAAGAGCTACGGGTACAGGGAGGACCGCCGTCGAGAGCCCGATCCATTCATGTCATCTCCGAGCCTCGCCGCCGTCTCTATCGCCTGTGAGCGTCGCCGGTGAGCCGCCCTCCTCTGTTCCCCCTCCTCTCTCTCTGTTTAAAAGGGACATGCCCCACCTACCAGTGTCTGGGGCCCGCGGCCGAAGCATTAAGTGGAGGCGCCCCTCCACTTTTTGCCTTCGACGTGGCCCCTCCCAGGATTTTATTTTCTTTTATTAATTCCTGATTTCAACAGAAACTTTGACCATTTAAATCTTTTTATTTACAAGTACAAATCACTTGATTCTTTTTGCATTGGGTTGGTATTGAATTTATTTACAATCTGGTAAATTTTGGTATTTTTCCCACACTCATAGAATTTTTGGTTAATAAAAGGGTGTTTAATGATTTTCCTATTCTTTAGCTATTTCAAACACATTTTCAGAGGGAAACTTTGAAGACCAGGAGTGTTTGAACAACCGCACTGATGAAGGCAACCCATCATATCCATGTGATGTAGTTTTGCATATCATAACTCACATCTTCACGCATTATACCTGCTTAACTTGTTTAAAAATAATCATTTAATAAACAATCATATAGAGATATATGCTGATGGGTATAAATCATTATGGTTACTATGGCATAGTGGATGATCATGAGTCACCTGACCGGGCATAATCGTACTACCACCTCTTGCCGGTATGGGAAGGCCGTGACTTGGGATGTCCGTGTGATCTCTCATCGATATGCCCCAAAGAGGGAGGGTTATGCACGCGTGCTACCTTGGACCGGTAGGCGGTGATAATCCTGTGAGCTCAGTTAAGTTGAGTTGGGCCCGTCCCCGGTTGGGACAGTTCTGTTTGGCCACGATGGTGGCATGTGCCATGAGAACACATGTGTCACGAGGACACAGGGCCACCCAGGGAGGACTCCAGAAGGGAGTGGTTGCCGGGGATATGATGAGATAGTCACGGGTCAGGCAAGTTGCATTGGAGCAATGCTGGTCCACCCGAATGGGATCACGAGGTCAGTGCTCCAGAGTGTGGGTAAAGTGTGCAACCACTGCAGAGTGTCAAACCTATTCGAATAGCCATGTCCACGGTAATGGACAGCCCGACCAGACCTCAGTAGATGGTCAACCATGTGGATGTTAGTAATGATGGAAGAACCTTCCAGTTGAATGGAGATGCTTGATAAGCATTCCGGTGGTTGTGAGGCAACCCCGGACATGAGTAAGTGGATATTATAAAGCCAAGTTGTATTATTCTTAATTTTGTTGCCATGCTATTGTTTGTTGCATTGCTTGGTTATTATGAGCTTGCGAGTACATTCCAAGTACTCAGCTCGCGTATCATGCCAGATGCAGGAGAAGCTGAGAACGGAGGTCCTGATGATGCGTACTAGGAAGTGTCCACATCAGTGTCCCTGTGTATGGAGTTGTCGCTATGTTCCGCTACGCTGTAGAAGTACTTAGTAGTTTCGAGGCCCCTCTATGTCTCATAAATAATGTAGATACTGTGCAGCCGCAAGGGTGCCTTTGACCTCGCTATCATTGTAAGATATGTGCTTGTAACATTATGCTATCAATAAAGTCAGTTCAGTTCCATTCCAAGTTGTTGAGTGTTTCCAGAAGACATGATCTCTGGGTTGGAAACACTGGTAATCCGATTCATTGAATCGGGGTTCCACAACGCTTGGTATCAGAGCCACGCTGACTGTAGGACACCCTAGTAACCCCGTTAGCGCAACGTGTAGTATAGGGTCGTGAGTATGCATTTGCTTGTTGTGTTTGAATGTTGCATTTGATTCTTGCATGGCATGCATCATGACTCATTGTTTTACTAACCTTTGGTGTTGTGAGTGTAGATGGCACCAGTTCCGTATCATTTCCAGTATGAGTCTGCACCATCCTCCTTCCCATCATTGTTGCAGAACGTCTGGTTTCGGCTGTACCCGCATGACGAGGAACCAGTGTACTAGGTGTTTCGGGAGCAGCTTGCCGAGTCCGTCTACGAGTTCCATGCTCAGGATTACCTGGTTGTCAGCTCAAATATTGGCAGCTATTCTCTCTCTACTAAGGGCGGAATGGCTTCTACTCCAGAGATGGCAATCCAGTTTGCTGCGGTGGAGGTTCTCACCGACTTGCGCTACCACGAAGTGGAGATGCAGACTCATCCATGTTTCTTCCACTACCCCACCTTGTCGCCTTCGACAGGGCGAGTCATTTTTGCTCCCGTAGACCCGACATGTGACCGTGCGACTACTGTGCTGTCTCGATATGTGAGCGCCAGCTATCGTACGATCGTGTCCGTGGCTGAGGAGCTATCCCGTCTTCGGGCGGCACTTGTCATTGCAACGACAGTGCCACCCCCACCCCAGACTTCTATTCCACCCTTAGATGCACCACCAGTTCCACCACCACCTGGATTTGAGATCCCAGTTAGTTCCTCAGCACCGCCAGGCACTTCGTCTGGCAGTCGCCGTGAGTCTCATTCTGAGTGGGCCTCACTCCTTGCCACTCCTACTGCCCCGATGTTGAGGCGTCGTGCTCCTTCGGAAGCAGGACCGTCTCGTCAGCGCCGCCGCGTAGCTTTTGCTCGGGAGATTGAGGTCAACATCATCAGTTCAAACTCTGACTCGGGATCAGACGACGAGGAGTCGGAGGTCTTCCAGTGTTCGTTCCATCCGCGCCACTAGAGCCAAGGTTGGAGTTGTTGAGCATGCATCTTTGCATATGTCAACTGCCGTGTGAGCAGTCTAGTCATGATATGTTTCCCCTACTAGCTTGCCAAGAGTGATGTTAATTCGCATTGTATAATTATGTTCTTCGCTTAATCGCTTTTCCATGAGAATTTCTTTGGTGTTTTATGACCCTGCTTTTTCCCCTTATGGATGTTGCTCATCAATTCGGTACTTTGCAATGGGAACAATAATTTAGGATGAAAGGGAGATGTAGACAAGGCAACGATGGAACCCCCATCCGTCGGTCCGCCAGGCAGGCAGGTCAACCACCAGAAGACCTACCACCTCCACCACCCCACGCACCAAACACTGAGCAGATCAAGAGGATGTTTGAGGAAAAGAGGAATCAGTATCTCTTGGAATTCCCGAGAAGCATGCAGGCTATGGTAGGCCAGAATAACCACAACGGGGCACGATCCAAGTTGTTAGATTTTCAGTGGACTAAGCCTGCCAATTTTGGCCAAGCTGCGGATCCAATTGAAGCCGACGACTGGTTAAGGACTATGGAGAAAAAGCTAGACCTAGCACGTTGTGAGGAAGAAGACAAGGTTCCTTTTGCCACTCACTACCTAGAAGGGCCAGCAACCATATGGTGGGATAATACTAAGGTAACATGGCCCTCTAGAGAAGAGATTACATGGGAATGATTCAAGGAAGCATTTCACAAATATCATATTCCTATGGGTATTATGAAGGTGAAGCAAAGAGAATTCCTTTCTCTTACACAAGGAGGCATAACTGTAGCCGAGTATCTGAACAAGTTTAATAATATGGCACGATACTCGACTCATGATGTATCCACTGAGGAAAGGAAGATTGATTGATTCCTAGGCGGTCTAAACCATACCCTCCGTTGTCAGCTCTGTATGCTGGACTTTCCAGACTTCCAGACACTGGTAAACAAAGCCTTCATAGTCGAACGAGAGCTTAAGACTCGATACGATGATCGCAAGAGGAAGTTTGAACCCAAGAAGGACAACAAGGAGCAGATTGCACAAAAGCCACGTACCTGGCAACCAAACACCACTGTCTACAAACCCACTTGGAACAACAGTAACAACACTAACAAAACAGTGAGCCAGAACAAGGCCTTCGGCAAACAGCCAGTGCTAGAGGATTGCCGCCGCAACAACACCTGTTTCCCTTGCGGCCAAAGTGGACACTATGCAAAACAGTGCCCCACCAACGGCGGAAAACCATCCTCCGACATCAAACCATAGATCAAAACTATTGGACGCCGCCGTAACTCTAAGTTTAATCAAGGACGCGTCTACCATATCTCTGCCGAAGAAGCATGCGAAGCTCCAGAAGTTGTTATCGGTTTGTTCTGTGTTAACAACATACCAGCAATAGTTTTATTTGATTCAGGGGCTTACGACTCATTTATTTCAAGGAGTTTTCCCACCATACACCAATTTTCCCCTTTGTTGTTGGATAAAATCATGGTGGTACAATCCCCTGGCTCTATGCTCTGAACAAATCTCGTATACTAGGATCTGGAAATACGGATACAAGGAGCTACCTTTCCAGCTGCACTAATTGCCATCGAATCCTCGGGATTAGAAGTAATACTGGGGATGGACTGGTTGGCACCCCATCAAGTGTGCATCAATTGTGCCACCAGAACGGTGACGCTGGTTAATCCGGCCGGTAAAACCGTCCAGTTTATCACCAACAACATGAAGACAAGGAACGGAATGGCATACCAAGGAGATGTCACAGATATGAACTTGATCCAAGTGGTATGTGAATTTCCAAACGTGTTCCCCGAGGAATTGCCAGGAATGCCACCGGACCGGAGTTGGAGTTCACAATCGAATTAGTTCCCGGTACTGCCCCAATTTACAAGAAATACTATCGTATGCCAGGACCGGAATTGGCACAGCTAAAGAAGCAGTTGGACGAATTACTGCAAAAAGGATACATCCGCCCAAGCATCTCACCATGGGGATCACCAGTATTGTTTGTCAAAAAGAAGGATGGAAGTTTGCGAATGTGCATAGACTACCGTCAGCTAAATGAGGTCACTATTAAAAAGAAGTACCCACTACCACGCATCGATGACCTATTTGACCAGTTGAGTGGAGCACGAGTAATATCCAAAATTGACCTCAGGACTGGGTATCATCAGCTCAAAATCAGAAAGGAAGATATACCCAAGACAACGTTCACTACCTGATATGGCTTGTATGGGTTCACGGTCATGTCATTTGGTCTGACAAATGCTCCATCCTATTTCATGAGCATGATGAACAAGGTCTTCATGGATTTCCTAGACAAATTCGTGGTAGTGTTCATTGATGATATACTGATATATTCTAAAGACGAAGAGGATCACAAGCGTCAACTCCGTGCTGTCTTGGAAAGACTGAGATCCCATCAACTGTATGCTAAGTTCAGTAAATGCGAGTTCTGGCTGAAGGAAGTAGGATTTTTTGGACACATCGTGTCAGAACAAGGTGTGGCCATCGACCCGAGTAAGGTAACAACAGTACTAAACTGGAAAACACCAGTCTCGGTGACCGAAGTTTGTAGCTTCCTGGGATTGGCAGGCTACTACCGATGATTCATAGAAGGCTTCTCCAAGATAGCCAAACCACTAATAGGATTGCTCAAGAAAAACCAGATATTCGTATGGACGACAGCATGCGAAAGCAGTTTCCTGGAATTAAAAAGAAGACAAACGACCGCACCTGTTTTAATCCTCCTGGAATTAAAAACAAGACTAACGACCGCACCTGTTTTGATATTTATTGTGATGCTTCCCCACGAGGAATTGGCTGTGTGCTGATGCAAGAAGGGAAGGTTGTAGCATACGCATCCCGACAGCTATGATCGCATGAATAGAACTACCCCACTCATGACTTGGAGCTAGCAGCCATGGTTCATGGCTTGAAAGTTGGAGGCATTACCTCATTGGACAACGATGTGAGATATATACGGACCAAAAAAGTCTTAAGTATATTTTCACCCAGCCCGATCTGAATCTCAGGCAATAACGATGGCTTGAACTAGTCAAGGACGATGACCTTGGGATCAACTATCATCCGGGGAAAGCCAATGTGGTTGCATATGCTATCAGTCGAAAGACAATCACGGTAAATGCATTACTGGAAAGTATGCATCCGAGACTGCAAGAAGAATTCATTAATCTCAACATGATACGAAGCTGTACCAAGATCTGAGAAAAACATTTTGGTGGTCAGGAATGCGAAAGGATATAGCATATTATGTCGCGTGCTGCGATATATGCTACAAAGTTAAGGAAGAACACCAGAAGCCCGCTGGGTTACTACAACCTTTACCGGTTCCCCAATGGAAGTGGGACGACATATGCATGGACTTCATTATCGGACTACCCAAGTCGACAAGGGGCAATAATGCTATCTGGGTCATTGTGGATATGCTCACTAAAGTAGCCCATTTTATCCTGGTAAAGACTACTTTCAACGCCAACCAACTGTCAGAGTTATACATGTCCCGGATAGTAAGCCTACATAGGGTACCCAAGTCAATCACTTCAGATAGAGGCTCTCTATTCACCTCGGCATTCTGGCTACGACTACACCAAGCCTTGGGAACCATGCTAAAACACAGTACCGCATACCACCCTCAGATGGATGGACAAACAGAAAGAGTGAATCAAATACTAGAGGACATGCTTCAGTCATGTGCCCTCCCCCATGGGCCCAAATGGGAAGATAACCTACCCTATGCAGAATTTTCATACAACAACAGCTATCAGACAAGCCTGAAGATGTTACTCTTTGAAGCATTGTATGGCAAAAAGTGCCGAACCCTGGTGAATTGGTCACAAACAGGAGACAGTCGCATATTTGGAACCGACTTGATGCTGGAGGCTGAGAAACAGGTCAAGGATATTCAGGAACGCCTTCAGGCACCCAAGTCCCGTCAGAAAAGCTACTATGATCCAAAGCACCGAGAAGTGACCTTTGAACCCAGAGAATATGCCTATCTCCGAGTAACCCCCATGAAAGGAGTGAGAAGGTTTCACACACGGGGAAAACTCACACCGAGATATATCGGTCCCTTTCGAGTGATTGCAAGAAGAGGCAGAGTCGCCTATCAGCTAGAACTACCACCCGAATTGTCAGATGTGCATGATGTCTTTCATATCTCGCAGCTAAGAAAGTGTATTGCACCTCCAATTAAGCAGGCAGATATGAGTGAGCTAGAATTGGCTAAGGATCTGACCTATGAGGAGAAACCCGTCAGAATCTTGGATGAGATGGAAAGAACTACCAGGAGTAAGGTGCTTAAGTTTTATAAGGTACTATGGGAACATCATACCGAGGATGAAGCTACATGGGAGAGAGAAGATTTCTTGAGATCTGCATATCCATACTTCTTCCCTGAGCAACCGAATCAAGAGGACAAGATTCATCGTAATGGGGGTAGGTTTGTAACACCCTGGTTTTTCAAATATTTTCTTTTTAAAATATTTTTGAAGGCCACTTGCAATTTGGTGGTTTTCAAATTCTCAAAGCAAGTTGGATTATGAAATCTCTCATTTCTTGTCTCAAACAACCCAAAACCATTTGCTTCATACTAAAACCCTTCTGAGATTTATTTGCAATATTTTATTCCATCAAATATTTCTCTTTTTCTATTTTGGGAATTATGCCATAAATATGGGTTGTGAAGCAACCTATAGCTTGAATGAGCTTTAAGACTCAAAACTTTTGCAACATCTTGTCTTGCTCCAACCCCAACCCAGTTGAGGTCTAGAACCACCCTAAGTCTGTAGGCAGAACCTGTTGTTGGTGTTCCTAGTCACAGGACGACTTGTATGATCACGCAAGTGGTGGATGGTGACTGATGGGAGGCTGGTCGACACTATGGACAAGGTCTCCAGGCATGCGTGGCATCAGGGTGGCTGCAACCGTGGTGATCATGGTGCTGGCATGCCATAGAGCGTGCTCTGCGCAGCTCCAGTGACAGGCGAGCCACCCTGAGCCGTCAATCGCTTCCCCACCCTTGTCCTAAGCGCCGACGAGTTCACTTGTAGCCTCGTGGCACCTCCCGAACCCTCTGGGTCGCCGGAGAGGGCCGCCGCCGCTCCCGGCCAAGCTCCGCCACGGGCAGCACAGTGGGCTTCGGCCACTGTGATCGTCCGCAAGCCATTAATGGCTCCGGACCCGTCCCATCGCTCCCCTGACCTCCTCCATCACCTCACCTCTAGGCCGCGACAGCCAACTCAGCGTCCTTGCTCCAGTGGCAAGCCCGAGCCTCGCCGCTTCGGGAGAGCTCGGGAGCGCTCGTCGCGGGCCTATATAAGGCGCTGCCCGAACCCCTCCTAGGCATCACCCCTCTCCTCCACCCCTGGATTAGCCCTAGAGACCCCGAGAAAGAGCCGGGAGCTCGTCTCCCTCAACTCCGGCGATAGGCTCCGCCGCCAAATCTCCTCCGTCGCCAGCATCCTCCGCCCTTCCCCAGTCAAATATGAGGATGCCATTGTGTTCCCTTGGTCACTCTGGTGCTCCTAGAGCCTTTGGTCAGTCGAACCCCTGCCGGAACCGTCGCCGTGGACGACCACCATAGCCTCCACCCGCCGGAGAATAAGGGGCGACGCCGCCCATCCACCTCCGGAAGAGCTACGGGTACATGGAGGACCTCCATTGAGAGCCCGATCCATTCTCGTCATCTCCCAGCCTCGCCGCCGTCTCCATCACCGGTGAGCGTCGCCGGTGAGCCGCCCTCCTCTGTTCCCCCTCCTCTCTCTCTGTTTTAAAAGGGGCAGGCCCCACCTGCCAATGTTTGAGGCCCGCGGCCGAAGCATTAAGTGGAGGCTGCTACTTCTCAAACAACAGCGCCAGAAATTGACATGTTGACGGAGATTGGGTTTGCGTTGGTTTTTCCCTTGAAGAGGAAAGGGTGATGCAGCACAGGAGTAGTAAGTATTTCCCTCAGTTTGAGAACCAAGGTACCGATCCAGAAGGAGGGTCTCATCAAGTCCATAGTACCTGCACAAACACAAACAAACTTGCACCCAACGCTTCAAAGGGGTTGTCAATCCCTTCAAGATTGTTTGCAGAAGTGAGATCTGAAGGCAGAAAGTGCAACGTAGTAAAAAGTGTAAGGCTGAAAATATGGTGTGGAGTAGACCCTGGGGCCATAGTCTTCACTAGAGGCTTCTCTCAAAATAGCAAGTATTACGATGGGTGAACAAATTACTGTCGAGCAATTGATAGAACTGCGCAAAGTCATGACGATATCTAAGGCAACGATCTAGCATATAGGCATCACGTCCGAGACAAGTAGACCGATACTTTCTGCATCTACTACTATTACTCCACACATCGACTGTTATCCAGCATGGATCTAGTGTATTGAGTTCATGACGAACAGAGTAATACTTTAAGCAAGATGACATGATGTAGAGGGATAATCTCAAACCAATGATGAAAACCCCATATTTCTACCCTTGATGGCAACAACACGATATGTGCCTCGCTACCCCTTCTGTCACTAGGTGAGGTCACCGCACAGTATGAACCCAAAACCAAGCACTTCTCCCATGGCAAGAATCATAGATCTAGTTGGCCAAACAAAAGCCACAACTCAAAGAGAATTACAAGGATATGAAATCATGCATAAGAGAGATCAGAAGAAACTCAAATAAGATTCATGGATAATCTGATCATAAATCCACAATTCATCGGATCTCGACAAACACACCGCAAAAGAAGATTACATCGGATAGATGTCCATGAAGATCATGGAGAACTTTGTATTGAAGATCCAAGAGAGAGAAGAAGCCATCTAGTTACTAGCTATGGACCCATAGGTCTATGGTGAACTACTCACGCATCATCGGAGAGGCCATGGTGTTGATGGAGAAGCCTTCCGTGTCCGAATCCCCCTCCGGCAGGGCACCAGGACGTGCCCCAGATGGGATCTTGCGGAGACAGAAGCTTGCGGCGGTGGAAAAGTGATTACCATGCTCCCCTGATTTTTTTGGGAATATTTGGGAATTTATAGGCGCAAGATCTAGGTCAGGGGACCTCAGGGGGCCCACAAGCCTGCATGGCACGCCCCCCTGGCCGCGAGGTGGGGGCTTGTGGGGCCCCTGGGGCTCTTCTGGCTTGCCTCCCAAGCTCTCCGATCTTCTTCCGTTCCAGAAAAAATCTTTTCGGGGATTTTCTTCTGTTTGGACTCAGTTTCAAAATCTCCTCTGAAATGGGTCAAAAACATGGAAAAAACAGGAATTGGCACTTGGCACTGAGTTAATAGGTTAGTCCCATAAAATCAATAAAAGGCATGCAAAACATCCCAAGTTTGACAAGATAATAGCATGAAACCATCAAAAATTATATATACGTTGGCGACGTATCAAGCATGCCCATGCTTAACTCCTGCTCGTCCTCGAGTAGGGAAGTGATAAAGAACAAATTTTTGATGTGGAATGCTACCTAGCATAGTTGTCCTTTGCAACTTCTTTCACGTGGCATGAATGTTCAAGTCCGTACGATTCAAAACAATAGTTTGCTATTGACATGAAAACAATAATACTTCAAGCAAACTAGCAAGGTAATCATGAACTTTCAAAATAACAAGGCCAAAGAAAGTTATCCCTACGAAATCATATATTGTGGCTATGCTCCATCATCCTCACACAACTAATGTAAATTATGCACAACCCTGGAATTGGTCAAGTAATTGTTTTCGCACTCTTACTTTCTCAAACTTTTTATAACTATCACGCAATACATGAGCGTGAGCCATGGATATAGCACTATAGGTGGAATAGAGTGTGGTGGTGGTTGTGAGACAAAAAGGACGAGATGGTCACACTGACTCGGCGTATCAATAGGCTATGGAGATGCCCATTAATAGATATCAATGTGAATGAGTAGGGATTGCCATACAAGAGATGCAGTAGAGCTATAAGTATGTGAAAGCTCAAGGGAAAACTAGTGGGTGTGCATCCAACTTTTGAGGAAGCCCATCATTGGAATATACAAGCCAAGTTATAAAACAAAGATTCCCACTAGCATATGGTAGTGACAAAACAAGAAGTTCTCAATCAAGAAGAACATGGTGCTATCATGAAGCACAAGTGTGGAAAAAGATAGTAGCATTGTCCCTTCTCTCTTTTTCTCTCATTTTTTTATTTGGGCTCTTAGGCCTCTTTTTTTCTTTTCTTTTTTTTCTTTTTGGGCTCTTTGTCCTCTTTTTTTATTATTTCCTCACATGGGACAATGCTCTAATAATGATGATCATCACACTTTTTAGTTACTCAAAGCTCAAAGATCTCAATGATGATGACTCCATAGGAAATGCCTCCGACAGTGTACCGGGATGTGCAACGATCTAATTTGATCATGCAATGGCAATATGAGAGTGACGGCACAAGTCATGAGACGGAACAGTGGGAGTTGCATGGCAATATATCTCGGAATGGCTATGAAAATGCCATAGTAGGTAGGTATGGTGGCTATTTTGAGGACGGAATTTGGTGGGTTTGTGCACCGGCGAGAATTGCGTGGTGCTAGAGAGGCTATCAATGGTGGAAGGTGAAAGTGCATCTATACCATGGACTCAACATTAGTCAGAAAGAACTCACATACTTGTTGCAAAAGTTTTTATTAGTAATCGATACAAAGTGCTAAACGCATACTCCGAGGGGAAGGGTTGGTAGGTGTAAACCATCACGCGATCCCGACCTCAACACAAAGGATGACAATCAATAGAGCAATTATGCTCTGACTTCCTAACATAGCGGTTCACCATACGTGCATGCTACGGGAATCACTAACTTCAACACAAGTATTTCTAGATTCACAACACCCTACTAACATAACTTTTAATATTACCGAATCCACGTCTCAAAAATAATTGAGAGGAATCGAAACTTCTCTTTCTACTCAATGCACATGAAGATGGAGGTTTTTGCATCCTCTTTGGGTACCTAGCACATGGGACTACTTTCATAGCATAAGCCAACTACAAAATCACGCACCGTCATGCTCTAAAGATATAAGTGAAGCTCAAGAGCAAAAGTATCTAGCTCAAAAGATATAAGTGAAGCACTTGAGCAAAAGTATCGAGCTCAAAAGATATAAGTGAAGCACGAGAGCAAAAGTATCTAGCTCAAAAGATATAAGTGAAGCACTAGAGCAAAAGTATCTAGCTCAAAAGATATAAGTGAAGCACTATGAGCATTCTAGCAAAATCACGATGAATGCATGTCTCTCTCTCTCAAAAAGGTGTGCAGCAAGGATGATTGTGACAAAACAAAAATAAAAGACTCCTATGATACAAGACGCTCCAAGAAAAACACATATCATGTGGTGAATAAAAATATAGCTTCAAGTAATGTTACCGATGGATTGAAGACGAAAGAGGGGATGCCTTTCCGGGGCATCCCCAAGCCTAGGCTTTTTGGTGTCCTTGAATTTGTATTGGGGTGCCTTGGGAACCCCCAAGCTTGAGATCTTTCCACTTCTTATCTCTTTGTCCATGAGAACATCACCCAAAACTTGAAAACTTCACAACACAAAACTTAAACAGAAACTTGTGATAACATTAGTACAAGAAAACAAACTACCACTTCTTTTGGTACTGTAGCAAACTTGAATTCCATCTATATTGATGATGGGCTACTGTATTCTCACTTTCCCATGGCTAGTACCCCCGATACTAACCATAGTTTCATCAAAACAAGCAACCAACTCAACAAAAACATAATCTGTCAAAAACAGACCAGTCTGCAGAAATCTGTATACTTCATATACTTCTGGTACCTCAAAACATCTGAAACATTACGACGGTCTAGGGAAAAAGAATATCAATCAGAGCAAAAAGAATCAACTCAAAAGCTCTTTTTGAATAAAAAAATCATCTCGTGAGTGAAAAGTTTCTGTCTATTTCCAGCAAGATCAAACAACCATTACCAAGACTAGTCATAAAGGCTTTGCTTGGCTCAAACACAAAAGAAACACAAAAAAACACAATCACAACAGAATTGTGAAAGTGTGGACGCAAGAAAAGAGAAATAAAAATACAAATTCATTGGGTTGCCTCCCAACAAGCGCTATTGTTTAACGCCCTTAGCTACACATAGAAGCGATAGAATCATGTATCGTCGTCTTTCGTGCTCAAACCATATGTAGCGTGATCACTTATCATCTTGAGGTTTTCATCATTCTTGCTAGATGATTCACCACTACTTTTAGGAACAAAGACACGCTTGGTGATTTTATTGTGGACAAAATTGGGATTATTATGCACAACAGCAAAAGCGGAACCCAAATTGGTTATAACATCCTCTAGCTTGCCAATCCTAGCGGAATCATGACCTAGCTTTTTGCTAACCATGGGTTCCTTCTCCTTTAAATTTTTCAAAACCATTCCCATCTTGGATCTGTACTAAGTGATTTGATTGTGGATCTTTTTATCCAAATTCTCAATGATTTCAATCGTAGCAACTTTATTTTCAATAGCGTCTAGCCTACGCATCATGTCGTGGTTTTCTCACGGCAGATGTCCTAGTGTAAGGACTTAATGATGGAGCCATCGCACCTTGGTGGCGACTCAACGGGGTTGAACGGGAGCGGGACTCAGATTTACCAGGTTCTTCCCCCCGTGAAGAGGTAAAAGCCTACGTCCTGCTTTGTGTTGTATTGATGATGTTTCGATTACAAGGAGGACGTAACTCGCCTGACCTAGCTCTCGATGATTTCTAACCTATCCTCTCCCCTCCAGGGACTCGCCTTTATATACAGGTCGATGCCTTAGGGTTTACAAGAGTCCTTGCCATAACACAAGTCATGACTCTTTCTATCTCTAAATCGTCGTGCTTTCCAAGACTAGAGAACTCCCCGATAATTGATCCTCCATGGGGATCTTGAACCGCCATCCAGCTCCCGGGCCTACCAGGACAAAGCTTGAATCGCCGAAGGATGAGTCGCCCACTTGGTGACCCGGCCCAACTAGGGCGGGTCACGTCGCAAATAATATTCCCAACATTAGGCCCCAGATTGACTTGAACATGTTCCAATAAACTCTTACCTAGTTTACGGGCGACTCATTCCGCTCCTTTTATGCATCATACGCTTAAGCCGCCATCCTTCATAGAAATATCCAAGTCGCCGAACCGTTTCTTGATGACATCACCTTATCCCTTCAATCTCGGAAAAATGATGACACAATCCCCAACGGATGTCGCAGCATAGATATCCCGAAAATCTTGGCGCTATTATTGTGAATCTTTAACTTGTATTTTTGGTTCCCGCGCGAGGCGCCTCGATTCCAGCGCCCGACCCATTAAATAGGCTCGGGAAAGGGAGCGAAAAGCATCTCCACCTACTCACTTGGTCTGCGTCTTCTTCCTCGTGACCGCACCAAGAACTCTGTCGCCGCCCAAGGAACTCCACCACCGGCCACCGCGTCTGACGCGTCTCCGAGCCAACCAAGGACGCAACATTCACCGCGGATCTCCCACGGTCACTTCCAAACGCCATTATCAGGTGAGTTCTTCGCCATTATAAATAGATCTTAGCTCCTCGATGTTCCGTCTGCCGGTTTCTTAGAATACCTCAAACGCCTCCACATATGCTGATTGATTCATAGTAGTAATAGGCACGGTAGCATTGACCGTATCTTCAATCGATTCGCTCCTGTTTGAGGAACCAAAAAGGCTTCGGTCAGATCACCCTCACTGTATTTACCCTAGCCATGGCCCGTCTCACCTTATTCAGGCCCTTTTCCATTCATTTTAACTTGTTCGTAGATCTATATTTCACTGCCTGCTGTGTAGAAACCTGTTTATAGATCAATATTTCACTGCGTGCTGTGTAGAAACCTGTCTGTAGATTCAGACTTCATCATTTTACCACGCGTCCTTGATGCCCTGAGATACCTTCTCTGAGTAATAGGAAATTCCTAAGTCACCCTTGTGCCTAGATCTGGTCCCTTATTAGCGAGTTAATAGATTCCCTTAGCCACTCGACAAATTTTCGGCGGGTTAATAGATTCTCTTAGCCACTCAACAAGTGTTCGGCGTGTTAACTTACCCGTGACCTTTTTCTCTATAGCTATGGGTGCTGTTTTCAAGGCCGACTGGCTCCCGACCAAAGTTGATGACGCATTCCTCGAGGATTTCGTAAAGACAGGGAACCTTGATCCAAAGGAAGTCATCGGATGGCGATCCGGACTAGGCGGTGAAATTCCCAACCCGAAGGAAGGGGAGATAGTTGTTTTTGCTGAGCACCTCGAACGGGGGTTTAAGCCGCCAGGATCAAAGTTCCTAAGAGATGCTATGGCCTTCATGAACGTCCGCCTCCAAGACCTGGGCCCCAACTCGATTAGCAACAAGTGACAGTTCCAAGTATTCTGTGAAGCTTACTTGCGAATGGAACCATCAGTCCCTTTGTTTTGGTACTTCTTCCATCTGAATTGCCAGACCGAGTTCTCCAACGGCTCTAGCTTAGAACTTAGAGGTGTTAACGTTCAACGACGCAGGGACAGCTCATTCCCGTCACTCGCCATGCCTAGACATCCCAAAGGCTGGGACGAGTCTTGCTTTTATTGCCGGGACACGTCCCCTCCGGGTGAAAACAAACTCCTCGGCTATAGGAAGGAACGTCTGCCCACAAACTTCAAATTTACAGACAAGCTCACCAAAGAGGAGGAGTCGGATTTCATTCCAGTGCTATCCGAGTTATGATCTTTAACAAACAACGGGCTTACTGGAGTTAATCTCATCTGCTGCTGGGTGGAATGGCGCATCCTTCCCTTGAGTCGCCGAGACGGCTTGATGTGCGAGTTTGATGGTACTTTGGACCACCCCCAATGCCACTTCCGCACAACACTCACACAGGAAGACATTGTGACCATCATCAAGAAGCTAACCCGCGAGCCCTTGGCCAAGTGTAGCCAGATAGGGCTTAAGCCATTCTGCAAGATTAACCCGGCTCCTGAGGTAAATAATTTAACCCGCCCTTGGTTCATTATTTCTGACTTACTCGGATTGTGACTTGCATAATGACAATTCCACCTTGGAAAGGTGACCGATTCTGGTTAGGAAGGCCGAAAAAGATTGCCGTGAAGCAAGACAGACCGCCTCCAAAGAGGAAAACCAAGGGTAAAAACAAAACCGCCATCGCCGAATCATCTGATGTGGACGAATCCCAAGTCGGTGAGGTGTCTTCAGAGGTAAAATTTTATCTTCTTTGTCTTGACGCCCTTTGCTCTAATTTGTGCTTATATCTATGCATTTCTATGTATAGAATGATGATAACAAAAGCCAGGATGACGCCGTAGAGGTAATTTCTATTTCTTCCGACTCATCTTCTCCTTCGCCTAAGCCGGCCAGGCGGGTTTGTGGGAAAGTTCCCATGTCTCACCTGAATGCTTGTCTGGACCCTAATTTCCTCTTGAAGAAGGCGCAACACGCTTCCTTTCAGAAGACTCGAAGCCACTCAGGAGATTTGGTATCCGGGTTACCAGTAATAACCCCTACCTAGAAATGGCAAAATGAGGTACCCTCTATCAATGTCCACCTTCGTTTTCTTTTGGGTCACACTTGTAACTCACTAACATTTTGAGATATTACTTTTGCAGACTTCTCCCCCTTCGTCGGGCGACTCAGTGATGTTGGCCCTTCCGCCAATGATTCGCGTACAAGGGTAAGTCCTTATAATACTTATGTCTTTCCTGATGATAATGATGCTTGCTTTAAGCATGACCCGCTTCTCCTTAGAGAGCAAGCGAAGAAGAGAAAAATTGGCGGCTCAACTTCCACTCCGGCTCCAGAACTTAAAGAAAACCCAGCGCCGGCTCGTGCTGACCCAGCAAAAGATATATCTGATGACCGAGTTGACCTTCCAAGTTGTCCCAAGGAAGGCATGGAAGCGCCCAAGCCGCCAAATCCGTTGAAGGCGGCTGAAGATCCTGACGTTGTAATCATTACTGGTATTAGCTTCTCTAAGCCGGCTTCGGCAATCTTATCGAAGCACGTATCAACATTGTCCCATCCTTCCACTGGACATGAAATGTCCAAGGCCAAACTTTCTCAATATGAAAAACTTGAGTTTAATGAGCTCTACTCCGACTTCGCAAGTTGCCTGGAAACAAGTTACAAAATGGAGAATAATCTGCTCCGTATGATGAAGAATAAACAAGGTACGCCTTAATGCATACCCTCCTCATTAGCCCCCAAGGGCCGGGTTATCTTTTGAAAGATGAGCCGGGTCTTGATGTAGAAAAAACTTTCGACCTGTAACCCCCAAGGGTCGGGTCATCTTTTGAAATATGAGCCGGGTATTGTTGTTGAAAAAACTTTTGACCTGTAACCCCCAAGGGTCGGCTCATCTTTTGAAAGATGAGTCGGGTCTTGATGTAGAAAAAACTTTTGACCTGTAACCCCAAGGGCCGGGTGATCTTTTGAAAGATGAGTCGGGTCTTGATGTAGAAAAAACTTTCGACCTGTAACCCCCAACGGCCGGGTCATCTGTTGAAACATGAGCCGGGTCTTGATGTAGAAAAAACTTTCGACCTGTAACCCCAAAGGGCCGGGTCATCTTTTGAAAGATGAGCCGGGTCTTGTTGTAGAAAAAACTTTCGACCTGTAACCCCAAGAGTCGGGTCATCTTTTGAAAGATGAGCCGGGTCTTGATTGTGGTATAATTTTGTCTAAAAAATTATACATTAGCCCCCAAGTGTGAGGGGTGTTGCTTGTAATAATTCTAAGACTTGTCCCTTGATAATATGTTTGATAGGAATCTCTGGCCCAAGCTGAGTCGACGTTGGGCGACTTAAGGAAAAGTTTAGCCGACCCGCAAGACATGTGGGCTAAAGCAGAAGAAAAATACCAGGTGATCTTAGCTGATATGGAAAAGCTGAAAGCCGCCAACAAGAAGTCTCAAGCTGATCAGGCCACCGCGCTAAAGCGAGCGGAAATGGTTGAAACAAAACTCGAAGCCGTGCAACAAGAGCTGGCCGGTTTAAAGAAACATATCTCCAACATGACACATGCCATCTTTGGTAAGAAGGAATCCCTGGTTTTGTATCTTTTAAAAGAAAAAATTAGTGTGAAAAAAAGTACTAACCATTATTGTCCCTCATGCAGGCCCGAGAGCCGCCAACCTTCAGGGCGACTGTATCTTGAAGTTAAAGGCGATTTACACACTGAATGAGCAGCTGTATACTCGGAGCATGCTAACCGTGAAGGCAGTGATGGGCGCCAAGGAACCAATCACATCAATCAAAAAGATGCTTGGCTGCTTATCTACCCTTCCGCCTCAGATAGGTGAGCTAACCCAATTAGCCGCCCGGAAAGGGGCGCTGACTACGTTGAGTCGGTGTTTGGCGTATGCTCCAGAACTGAAACCCGAAGAAATAGCAGCACGCTTCCCACAGCTCAAGGACGACGAGTCAAAGTTTACTCAAGATGATTATCAGCGTGTCGTTAGGGAATCACGCTCGGCGGCGACTCAGCTAGCAGCAAGCTTGGATTTATCAAAGTACCAAGCCGCTTATGATGACAAGAACAAGAAAGTAAACCCGCCAACCTTTGTGACAACCAGCTTGACTTCTCATCAGCCCAAAAACCCTTTTGATTTGGAGGTGGATCCTTCGGCATTTTTGAAAGATGAAGGCGAATTTGCCGCCCTATCCAAGTGTAATTGGTTACTGGGTGATTTACAACTTGAAGTCGGCCAAAGCTCAGGGCAAGTTGACCCGGAAGCACAAACAGAATAGACCTTACTGATCAGGGCATCCGAGCCATGTAATAGGTTATTGTATAAAACAATCCCTTGCTTATGCTTTTGTGATCCTTAAAAAACCTTGTGCCGCCCTTGGGGCGCCTATGATGCTTGACCCGCCGTGTCAGTAAAGAATTTGATCACCAACCTGTTGGGCTAACAAAAACATGCATCAAGCCATCTCAATGAGTAATGGATGATAATAAATAATAACCGACTCAAGGTGTTCTGGCGAATTATATGAAGAAAACCCGGCTCAACAAGATCCGGCGAGTCTTATAAATCTGTGAAACCTTGTGGCAGTGCCAGGAAGGTGAGAGTAAGAATTTCGTCGGCTCGTTCAAGTCGCAACAAGATAGGACGAGTTAGACAAACTCAAGTGCTACCCAAGGGAGACTTTTTGTATAAAAAATCTCAAGTATTTAGACCGGCTGATCAGGAGCGAGTCAATCTTCGGTGAAGCAGGTTCAATGAACCAATGGTTTCTCCATTTTCCATGTGGGGCACTACCCGGTACCATGCATGTTTTAACCAAGGTGAGTTCAGGATCCAAATAGTGGACTGACTCGCGAAGAGTTCATGGGTCCATATGGTGATTTGGCCAACACACAGTCCAGTATAACCATTTGTAGTGCGGTAATGTTTCGCTAGCCAAATGGGTAATTAGGCTGATCTCAATGAGAGGAACCCCCAAGTGACCTATGATTAGGGGAAAGACCGGTCATATGATTGTAGAAGCGTATACGCTCTTACCACAAAACGACTTGGGGACGATAGCCCTCAAGTAAGCCGGCCTAATCCTCAGAATCATATAAGGCGCCCATGTTTGAATCGTGCACGTGTAGCGACTTGATCCTCTTTGGCTTATCGATACCCAGTGTTGTAATAAGTGCAACATGGCGACTTATGCTCTCTGGTATTGATAGCGTCCATGTTTGGGCGACTTATCGACGAACAATAAAGATCCATGCTTTCAAGAAGATGAAGTGGCAGGAAAAACCCAGAATTCGTGGGTATCAACTTTATTGCTTTATATAAATGAGAGACTTACAATCTTAAAAGATGGGAGAGAAAGGAAAAAAGCGGAGCCAATAGCTCAAGTGTAGTAAGGCCGCATATGGGCTATGTTCCACGGGCGAGTTGACTCAGCCTCCATGGTTGGCCGATCAAGCCGAAGATCCACCAAATAGTATGACCCGTTGCGAAGGTTTTTGCTGACGACAAACGGTCCTTCCCATGGTGGTGACAACTTATGCATGCCAGTGCGATCTTGGATCAAACGGAGCACTAAGTCGCCCTCCTGAAAAGCTCGGCTCTTGTCTCGGCGGCTAGGATAACGCCGCAAATCTTGCTGATAGATAGCCGATCGGGAGGCAGCCAAGTCGCATGCTTCCTCCAAAGCATCCAAAGAATCCTGACGTGCCAACTCATTATCTTGTTCCACATAAGCGGCAACTCTGGGCGAGTCATGCCTAATGTCACTGGGAACAACGGCTTCTGCTCCGTACACCAGGAAGAAAGGAGTAAAACCCGGAGAATGATTCAGGGTGGTTCGAATGCTCAATAATACCGAAGGCAACTCCTCAACCCAACACCCTTGTTGCGCTCCAGGGGAACCATAAGTCGGGGCTTGTTTCCTCATAGTACTTCCTGGTTCGCCCGCTCTGCCTGCCCATTAGATTGGGGATGAGCAACCGCACACACATCAAGCCGGATGTGCTCCCGGTTGCAAAACTCCTGCATCGCCCCTTGTGATAAATTGGTACCATTATCATTGATAATGATGTGTGTGTATCCAAACCGTAATATCAACTTTTTCAAGAATTTGACGGCCGTTTCTGCATCACAGCTGCCAACAGGCTCTGCTTCAACCCACTTGGTGAATTTATCAACCGCCACTAGTACATGAGTTTTTTTGTTGGATGACATCTTAAAAGGGCCAACCATATCTAACCCCCAGACCGCGAAAGGCCAAGTGATAAGGATCATCCTTAGTTCTTGAGCTGGCACATGAGCCTATCGTGCAAAACATTGATAGCCATCACATCGGCGAACTATCTCTTCTGCATCCGCATGAGCCGTCAATCAAAAGAATCCGTGTCAGAATGCCTTGGAAACCATTGAACGGGACCCGACATGATGCCCTCAATCCCCGGCGTGGATCTCGTTCAGAATTACGCACCCTTCATCAGAAGAAACGCATTTTTGAAATACCGTAGAAGTACTTCACTTATATAACTCGCCGTTGATGATGACCATGGATTTTCTCCGACAAACGATTTGACGGGCCAACACCTCATCCGAAGGTAACTCGCCTCGTGTGTGGTACGCCAAGTAAGGAAGAACCCATTCCGACGTAACACGGAGAGCCGCCACAAACTGGGACTCAGGATCTGGTATCGCCAACTCTTCTTCCGAAGGCAACCTCACGAAAGGATTATGGAGAATATCCAGAAAGACATTAGGAGGAACCGGCTTACGTTGCGAGCCGAGACGCGAGAGGGCATCAGCTGCTTCGTTAATTCGCCGGTCAATATGATCGACTTGATAACCATGGAAATGAACTGCCACATCAGACACAACCCTTCTGTAAGCCGCCATCAGGGGGTCCCAGGAATCCCATGTACCTGAAACTTGTTGAGCCACCAGATCGGTGTAGGCAAAATATCTGACGCATGTGAGGTTCATCTCCTTGGAGAGTCGCAAACCATGCAACATGGCTTCATACTCCGCAGCGTTATTGGTACACGGAAACATGAGTCGGAGAACATAACAGAACTTGTCTCCCTGGGGTGAAATCAACACCACGCCAGCCCCCGAGCCTTCCAATTGCCTAGACCCATCAAAATAAGTACGTGAGATCAGGCCTGTCTTCCAGAATCTGGAACTTGATCCAATCATTGATGAAGTCGACCAATGCCTGGGACTTGATAGTCGTGCGAGGCGCATACCGCACGTGGTGCGGCCCAAGCTCAATCGCCCATTTGGCGATTCGCCCCGTTGCTTCTCGGTTCTGGATGATGTCCCCAAGAGGGGCGGAGCTAACCACCGTGATAGGTTGTTCTTGGAAATAATGTTTTAGCTTCCGACTCGCCATAAAGACCCCATAATCCAACTTCTGCCAATGCAGATAACGTTGTTTGGAGATGGTTAGCACCTCGCTGATAAAATACACCGGGCGTTGTACCGGGTATTCCTTCCCTTCTTCCTTCCGTTCGACAGCCACTGCCACGCTCACTGCCTTGGTATTTGTCGCGATGTATAGAAGCATAGGCTCTTTTTTAGTCGGGGCGGCCAGAACCGGCGGGTTGACCAGCTGCTGCTTCAGAGGTTCAAAAGCTTCGTTGGCCTCGTCCGTCCAAACAAAACGATCAGCTTTCTTAAGCAACTGATAGAGGGGAATGGCTTTCTCCCCCAGGCGGCTTATTAAGCGACTCAAGGCCACAATACGACCTGCCATGCTTTGAACATGATTGATATTCGCTGGTTTCCCGAGTGAACTAATTGCTTCAATTTTGTCCGGGTTGGCCTCAATGCCGCGTTCGGACACCAGAAAACCCAAAAGCTTTCCTGCAGGAACTCCAAAGACACACTTGGTGGGTTTAAGCTTCATCTGATACACCCGCAGATTGTCAAAAGTTTCCTTGAGATCCTCCAAGAGCGTCTCCTTCTTGCGAGATTTAACCATGATGTCATCGATGTAAGCATGGAGATTGCGTCTGATTTGGTCGCGGAGACAATTTTGGATACAACGCTGGTAAGTCGCCCCAGCGCTCTTGAGCCTGAACGACATGGATACATAGCAAAAAGCCCCAGATGGGGTTATGAAAGCTATCTTCTCCTGATCTTCCACAACCATCTTGATTTGGTGGTATCCGGAGTAGGCGTCCAAGAAACACAAACGCTCGCAGCCTGCAACCGAATCAATGATTTGATCAATGCGGGGAAGGGAAAATGATCCTTTGGGCAAGTTCTGTTGAGGTCGGTGTAGTCAATGCACATGCGGAAAGTGCCGTTCTTCTTGAGCACCAGGATCGGGTTAGCCAACCATTTAGGGTGGAAGACCTCAACGATTAATCCGGCGGCCAAAAGACGGGCGACTTCTTCTTCGATCGCCTTGCATCGCTCCTCATTAAACCTGCGAAGATATTGCTGAATCGGCTTTGCTTTAGGGTCAACATTAAGATGGTGCTCAAGGAATTCTCTCAGTACACCAGGCATGTCAGAAGGCTTCCATGCGAAGATGTCCCGATTCTCACGGATGAATTCGATGAGCGCGCTTTCCTATTTGGGATCCAGACCCGCCCCGATAGTGAACTGCTTGGATGAATCGCCAGGAGTAAAGTCCACCATCTTAGTGTCATCGTTTGGCTTAAACTTGAGGAGCGGCTCGGCATCAGTTGTTGGCTTCTTGAGGGGCGACAAGTCCGTCGGGTCAACATTGGCTTGGTGATACTTGAGTTCTGCCGCAGCGCAGGCAATTTCTGCGTAAGCCGCATCTCCTTCCTCACGCTCCTTTGCTATCCTCCTGTCACCATCGACCGTGATGTGTCCCTTAGGGCCAGGCATCTTGAGTTTAAGGTAGACATAGCAGGGGCGAGCCATGAACCGGGCGTAAGCCGACCGTCCGAAAAACGCATGGTAAGGGCTCTTTAGCTTGACCACCTCAAATATGAGCGACTCACTCCTGTGATTGGATGATGTACCAAAGGCCACATTAAGTTTGACCCGCCCAATTGGATATGCTGAATTACCCGGGACGATGCCGTGGAATAACGTGGTTGACGGCATTAGGTCTTTTTCCAAGAGGTTCATCCTTAAAAAGGTGTCGAAATATAGTATGTTGATGCTGCTACCTCCATCCATAAGAACCTTTGAAAGGGTATATCCCCCGACTTGGGGGGCCATGACCAAGGCTAAGTCGCCGGGGTTGTTGATTCTAGGCGGGTGGTCCTCCCTACTCCAAGAGATAGTCTGCTCAGACCAATGGCGGTACCTGGGGAGTGCCTGCTCGGACACGCTATACGTCCTGTGCTTCACTTTCTTGTCTCGCTTACAGGCACTGGTGGTGAACACATGGTATTGTCCGCTGTTTAATTGTTTGGGATTGTTGCGGAATCCACCATTATCATCTTGCCACTTGGGAAGCCCCCTGCGGGGGTGGCTGCTGAAACACTCTGGGCGGGTTATATCACTGCTGGTTATGCACAGGGTACTGGCCACTGCTTGGCTGCGAGCCGCCCTGGGCCCCTGGTTCGGGAAAGCCGCCGAACGGGTTCTGGCGTTGATTAGGTCCACCGAGCTATTCCTGCCGTTGGCTCTGGTCACTGGTTTGGCCTTTCTTGATTGCCCCCCCCCCGAAATTCTTGCATTACGTAGCAATCTTCCCAAGAGTGGGTCGCCGGTCCTTCCGCCATGGCATGATGTGGGCAGGGGCCCTTAAGTATCTCGTTATAGTTACGCGGCTTCTTGCCACTGTGACCCCTTTTCTTCTGGCGCTGGTTGCCATTGTTAGCATTGGTGTTCGCGACCAAGTCCGTGGATCCTTCCTGCTGCCTTCTCTTTCCATTTCCACCATGATTATGGTGGGCGCGTCCTTGAAACCGGGAGTGATTCTTAGATGACTCGCCTTTCCTCGGCGAGTTGGCCTTGTTGCCGTCCTCTCCTGGATCTTTAGTATCGTCTGCTTCGGCGTACCTAGTGAGGGTGTCCATTAATTCGCCCATATCCTAGACTTTGCGCTTGAGTCGCCCCAGCTTCTGTACCAAGGGCTCATAGTGGCAGTTTTCCTCCAGGATTAGCATGGCCTGAGCCGCCTGATGCCGTCTGACGAGTGGATGATTTCCGCAACCCGCCGCGTCCAGTGGTGGGCCGACTCATCAGGGCGCTGAACGCAATGCTGTAAGTCGATGATCGTCATTGGCCGTTTCCAAGTTCCTCGAATGTTTTTGAGGAAACGTTCCTTCAGTTCAGCCCAAGTCTCGATAGAGTTGGGTGGCAGGTTTTTCAACCAAGTGCGCGCTGTCCCTTCGAGCATCATTGTAAAGTACATGGCACAGACTGCTTCACTCACGTCGAGCATGTCCATTGCTAGTTCGTAACTCTCAACCCATGACGCCGGCTCAAGGTCCGGGGTGTACTTGGGCACCTTCCTTGGTCCTTTAAAGTCCTTCAGCATTCGCTCGTTGCGCAAGGCAAGGGCTAAGCATGGCACCCCAACTTGCCTACCGCCTCCGCTAAGTGGTGCTGGGTAGGTTTGGATGTTGTCCTGTTGATCCTGGCCTGTCGCACCAAAGGCGTTGCGGGCGGGAGGGTCCCGATGGTCAGGCGGGTTACCTTGAGGTAGATGTCGCTGTCCGCTGGTTATGGCGGGTTGGTCCTCCGGCCGGCTTCTGGTGCGGCTCGACTTGGGGGTGGAGTGCAGTCGATCGAGGCTGTGTGAGAATTGTGCGTTCTGGACCACCGCCGTTTTCAACATCTCAATGGTGTTTCTTGCTTCTATTTCAGCCGGGGTGTTGCCATAAATCAGAAGGGATTCTAAGTGGCGAGTCGCGGCGAGCACATTGTCCATGGGGTTGGAAAAGTGGCCCTGAGGCGTCTGGAAACGGGGAACACGATCATCTAATGGGTGAGCTGGCGGTTTTGGTGGCTGAGCCGGCCCTCCCCCTGGAACGGTTCCTGCCCCGGGGGTGCACGGAGTGTTGAAAAGGCGGGAAGGGTTTAGATCAGGGGGTAAACGCCCATGGTGCCTCCTCTGATGGACAGCGTCGGATCCGCGCTGATGTCTTTCAAGTCGCCAATTCTGGGTGTTCAAATGGTCCGTCTCCGCGGTGATGTGAGCTTGCCGAGTCCCAATCCTGGCGGCTTCCGCTTCTGCATCTCGCTGGTTCTTCGCCATCTCATCTCGCAGGTTTGCCAACTCGGCGTTTATTGTTCCTTCATTTTCTACCGTCACAGGGGTCGCCATAATACTTGTTATCTCCGTCGACAAGTCCACCAGGACCGCAGCTGGGCTTTTTGATGGCTCGCCAGCCTCGTTGTTGCCTGCAGGGTTTTGTTGGGACTGTGTTGCCCCCGCCATGTATACGGCGATCTGACGACGGGTCCGGTCGAGGACTTCGGGATCCATTGCCAGTGACAGATCTCCGAGGCAGCCTTCGTGCAGGGACTGGATTGAATCTGTGTCGCCCATGGACGACTTGTCGTCAGTGTTGACCTGCGTAGTCTCCTGAGTCACCAATCGCTCTGGTTCATCAAATCCTTGCATGAAGCCAACGAAGACCGGGCGCGTCGGTCTTGGCAACGCAATGGGACGGACATACCTGGTCGGCTCGAGGGTGTCGGTGAAGATGTCCGGCTCAGGCATGGGTGCACCAACCATGCCGACGAAGATGTTGACCTTGCAAAAGGGGACTCTGTAGCCGGATTCGATTAAATCGGCCTCAGCCCCCCACAGCAAGTTGTCGATGTAGTACTTTCCACGGTGGCTCCTGGTCATGAGCCCAGCCATGTAGCTCCCTGACCCTGGTAGGGCTCCCTTTGAGAACTCAACTCCGCCGTGCGTAGGCTCCACGGTGGGCACCAACTGTCGTGGTTTTGTCACGGCAGATGTCCTAGTGAAAGGACTTAATGATGGAGCCATCGCACCTTGGTGGCGACTCAAAGGGGTTGAACGGGAGCGGGACTCAGATTTTACCCAGTTTCGGCCCCTCGTGAAGAGGTAAAAGCCTATGTCCTGCTTTGTGTTGTATTGATGATGTTTCGATTAAAAGGAGGGCGTAACTCGCCTGACCTAGCTCTCGATGATTTCTAACCTATCCTCTCCCCTCCAGGGACTCGCCTATATATACAAGTCAAGGCCTTATGGTTTACAAGAGTCCTTGCCATAACACAAGTCGTGACTCTTTCTATCTCTAAATTGTCGTGCTTTCCAAGACTGGAGAACTCCCCGATAATTGATCCTCCGCGTGGATCTTGAACCGCCATCCAGCTCCCGGGCCTACCAGGCCAAAGCTTGAATCGCCGAATGATGAGTCACCCACTTGGTGACCCAGCCCAACTAGGGAGGGTCACGTCGCAAATAATATCACCAACACATCACATGTTCCAGAGTTAAGGTAGTTCCATTAACCCTGAGTGGGGGTGAGCCTACCAAATTTATCACAGCTCCCTAAGAATCAACGGTATGGCTACCCAAGAAATTTCCACCTACGATGGTGTCAAGAATATACCTATTCCAAGGAGAAATACCCACATAAAAACTGCGAAGCAATACGGTAGTGGATTGCTTATGAGTAGATCTACTCTGAGCATTGCAAATCCTATACCAAGCGTCCTTTAAGTTTTCTCCCTCAATTTGTTTGAAATTGAGAACTTCGCTCTCGGGAGTTTCATTCGAAGTGGTGGATCTAGCCATCAGGATAGACTATCCCACACAGATGAGCATAAAGTAAGCGAGAGAAAAAGGGAAAACGAAAAGGCGAACGACAAGGCAAATGAAAAAGGCAAATTGGTGAAGTGGGGGAGAGAAAAACGAGAGGCAACTGGCAAACAAAGTAAATGCAAGAGATGAGTTTGCGACACTTACTTGGATGAGTTCTTGACTTGATCTTCCTCCCCGGCAACGGCGCCAGAAATCCTTCTGCTACTTCTCAAACAACAACGCCAGAAATGGACACGTTGAAGAAGATTGGGCTTGCGTTGGTTTTTCCCTTGAAGAGGAAAGGGTGATGCAGCACAGGAGCAGTAAGTATTTCCCTCAGTTTGAGAACCAAGGTATCGATCCAGAAGGAGGGTCTTGTCAAGTCCAGAGTACCTGCGCAAACACAAACAAACTTGCAACCAACGCTTCAAAGGGGTTGTCAATCCCTTCAAGATTGTTTGCGAAAGTGAGATCTGAAGGCGGGAAGTGCAATGCACTAAAAAGTGAAAGGCTGAAAATATGGTGTGGAGTAGACCCTGGGGGCCATAGTGTTCACTAGAGGCTTCTCTCAAAATAGCAAGTATTACGGTGGGTGAACAAATTACTGTTGAGCAATTGGTAGAACTGCGCAAAGTCATGATGATATCTAAGGCAATGATCTAGCATATAGGCATCACGACCGAGACAAGTAGACCGATACTTTCTGCATCTACTACTATTACTCCACACATCGACCGCTATCCAGCATGCAACTAGTGTATTGAGTTCATGACGAACAGAGTAACACTTTAAGCAAGATGACATGATGTAGAGGGATAATCTCAAACCAATGATGAAAACCCCATCTTTTTACCCTTGATGGCTACAACACGATACGTGCCTCGCTACCCCTTCTGTCATTGGGTGAGGTCACCGCACCGTATGAAGCCAAAACCAAGCACTTCTCCCATGGCAAGAATCATAGGTCTAGTTGGCCAAACAAAAGGCACTACTCGAAGAGAATTACAAGGATATGAAATCATGCATAAGAGAGATCAGAAGAAAATCAAATAAGATTCATAGATAATCTGATCATAAATCCCCAATTCATCGAATCTTGACAAACACACAGCAAAACAAGATTACATCGGATAGACCGCCATGAAGATCATGGAGAACTTTGTATTGAAGATCCAAGAGAGAGAAGAAGCCATCTAGTTACTAGCTATGGACCCGTAGGTCTATGGTGAACTACTCATGCATCATCGGAGAGGTCATGGTGTTGATGAAGAAGCCTTCCGTGTCCGAATCCCCCCTCCGGCAGGGAACCGGGACGTGCCCCAGATGGGATCTTGCGGAGACACAAGCTTGCGGCGGCGGAAAAGTGATTACGATGCTCCCCTAATGTTTTGGGGAATATTTGGGAATTTATAGGCGCAAGATCTATGTCAGGGGACCTCCAGGGGGCCCACAAGCCTACATGGTGCGGCCCCCCTGGCCGCGGGGTGGGGGCTTGTGGGGCCCCTGGGGCTCTTCTGGCTTGGCTCCCAAGCTCTCCGATCTTCTTCCGTTCCAGAAAAAATCTTTTCGGGGATTTTCTTCCGTTTGGACTCCGTTTCAAAATATCCTCTGAAAGGGGTAAAAAACATGGAAAAAACAGGAACTGGTACTTGGCACTAAGTTAATAGTTTATTCCCAGAAAATAAATAAAAGGCATGCAAAACATCCCAAGTTTGACAAGATAATAGCATGAAACCATCAAAAATTATAGATACGTTGGAGACGAATTAGAGGCGCCCCTCCACTTTATGCCTTCGACGTGGCCCCTCCCAGGATTTTCTTTTCTTTTATTAATTCCAGATTTTAACAGAAACTTTGACCATTTAAATATTTTTATTTACAAGTCCAAATCACTTGATTCTTTTTGCATTGGGTTGGTATTGAATTTCTTTACAATCTGGTAAATTTGTTATTTTTCCCACAATCATAGAATTTCTGGATAATAAAAGGGTAGTTAATGATTTTCCTTTTCTTTTGCTATTTCAAACACATTTTCAGAGGGAAACTTTGAAGACCAGGAGTGTTTGAACAACCCCACTAATCAAGGCAAGCCATCATATCCATTTGATGTAGTTTTGCATAACATAACTCACATCTTCATGCATTATACCTGCTTAACTTGGTTAGAAATAATCATTTAATAAACAATCATATAGAGACATATGATTATGGGTATAAATCACTATGGTTACTATGGCATAGTGGATGACCATGAGTCACCTGACCAGGCATAATCGCACAACCACCTCTTGCCGGTATGGGAAGGCCGTGACTTGGGCTGTCCACGTGATCTCTCACCGATATGCCCCAAAGAGGGAGGGTTATGCACGCGTGCTACCTTGGCCCGGTAGGCGGTGATAATCCTGTGAGCCCAGTTAAGTTGAGTTGGGCCCGTCCCCGGTTGGGACAGTTTTGTTTGGCCACGATGGTGGCAGGTGTCATGTGGACACAGGAGTCATGAGGATACACGGCCACCCAAGGCAGGACTTCGGAAGGGAGTGGTTGCCGGGGATATGATGAGAGAGTCATGGGTCAGTCAAGTTGCGTTGGAGCAATGCTGGTCCACCCGAATGGGATCACGAGGTCAGTGCTCCAGAGTGTGGGTAAAGTGTGCAACCTCTGCAGAGTGTCAAACCTATTCGAATAGCCGTGTCCACGGTAATGGACATCCGGACTAGACCTCAGTAGATGGTCAACCATGTTGATGTTAGTAATGATGGAAGAACCTTCCAGTTGAATGGAGATGCTTGATAAGCATTCCGGTGGTTGTGAGACAACCCCGGACATGAGTAAGTGGATATTATAAAGCCAAGTGGTATTATTCTTAATTTTGTTGCCATGCTATTGTTTGCTGCATTGTTTGGTTATTATGAGCTTGCGAGTACATTCCAAGTAATCACCTGGCGTATCATGCTAGATGCAGGAGAAGCCAAGGACGGAGATCCTGATGATGCGTACTAGGAAGTGTCCACAACAGTGTCCCTGTGTATGGAGTCGTCGCTATGTTCCGCTACGCTGTAGAAGTACTTAGTAGTTTCGAGGCCCCGCTATGTCTCCTAAATAATGTAGATAATGTGCAGCACCAAGGGTGTCTTTGGCCTCGCTATCATTGTAAGATATGTGCTTGTAACATTATGCTATCAATAAAGTCAGTTCAGTTCTGTTCCAAGTTGTTGAGTGTTTCCAGAAGACATGATCTCTCGGTTGGAAACACTGGTAATCCGATTCGTTGAATCGGGGTGCCACAGAAGTGCTATGTGGTGTCTGAGAGTTTGCAAGTGTGAGTGTGGATCCATCCACAACCAAAACCCTTCTTTTACCAAAACTATGAAAAACTACTTTATTTCCAATTTGAGTTAGGTGTGATTTGGAACTTGCTCAATTCAATTATTAAAAAGGTTGCCAAGCTCCCAAATATTCAATAGGCACTTTTAATATACGTTTGGTAATATGTGGTTGTTTTCTTGTGTGGTGGTTTTTGCAGAACAGCCCCTTTAATAATTATTTTGGCAATTTATGTTTCCTTCTCATAAAATACCAAACCATTTTTATTAATTAGAGATGAATTCTGTGAGTTCAAAACATATTTTCTATCTCCCCAAAACCCACCTCTCTTTTATTTGTGATTTATTGCAATGTGTGGGTTTTATAAACAAAAAAACCCTCTTTGTTTTTGGGTGAGAGAGAGAGGAGTGGCCTGGGCCTCCTTTGCTTCCGCGGGCCGAGTAGCGGAGCAGTGCCCGCAGCCCAGCAGCCCCGCAGCCCCGCAGACCAGCAGCGACAGTGGGCTTGTCCCTCGTGTGTACGGCACCCGATCGACCTAAGCCACATTGGAAACTCCTCGATTTGATGGACAACGGTGGCCCTAGATCCTATAAAAGATGCCTCATGTGCCCTAGGGTCGACCCTCTCTCCATTCCTCCCTCCTCCGCCTCGCACGTCACTCATGTAAGGAGCCCACGCCTCGCTGTCGCTCTGCTCGCCATGAATCGGCCGAGCACGAGCTCGAGCCTGATGTAGCTTGTCGTCATCGCTTCCGCCCCTCCGGTGGTCGTGGGGAGAACCACGGAGGCAATACCTTCATCGCCAACCATGAACACGACGACTAGAACCCCATAAGTCCATGTATCGCAGATCCAGAGGCTTTTGATGCTACGCAGCTGCAGTGGGAGTTCGATGAAGGCAGTGGCCGTATGTATGTGACGTACCCTGATACGTCTCCAACATATCTACTTTTCCAAACACTTTTGCCCTTGTTTTGGAATCTAATTTGCATGATTTTAATGGAACTAACCTGGAATGACGTTGTTTTCAGCAGAATTGCCTTGGTGTTATTTTTGTGCAGAAATAAAAGTTCTCGTATTGACCTAAAAATTTACAAAGAATATCTGTGGATTTAATAAAAAATACTTGCGAAAGAATCTACCAGAGACAAGCCTAGAGGGCGCGCCCCTAGGCCGCGCCCCTAGCTTGTGGGGCCCATGAAGCTCCATCAACATATTTTCCACTCCTATATATTCCTATGTGCGGAGAAAAAATCAGAGAGAAGAGTTCATCGCGTTTTACGACATGGAGGCTCCGCCACCTCCTGTTCTTCCTCGGGAGGGCAGATCTGGAGTCTCATTTGGGCTCCGGAGAGGGGAAATCGATGCTGTCGTCATCACCAACCATCCTTCATCACCAATTTCATGATGTTGTCCATCGTTCATGAGTAATTCCATCGTAGGATTGCTGGACGGTAATGGGTTGAATGAGATCTATCATGTAATCGAGTTAGTTTTGTTAGGGTTTGATACCTAGTATCTATTATGTTCTGAGATTGATGTTGCTATGACTTTGCTATGCTTAATGCTTCTCACTAGGATCCGAGTGCCATGATTTCTGATCTGAAACTATTATGTTTTCATGAATAGATATGTGTTCTTGATCCTATGTTGCAAGTTATAGACACCTATTACGAGTTATGATCCGCATCCCCCAAGGTGATATAACTGGGATTCTTTCCGGTGATTACCGTAGTTCGAGGAGTTCATGTATTCACTAAGTGCTAATGCTTTGGCCCGGTTCTCTATTAAAAAGAGGCCTTAATATCCCTTAGTTTCCATTAGGACCCCGCTGCCATGGGAGGGTAGGACAGAAGATGGCACGCAAGTTCTTTTCCATAAGCACGTATGACTATGTATGGAATACATGCCTACATTACATTTATGAATTGGAGCTAGTTCTGTATCACCCTAGGTTATGACTGTTGCATGATGAATGCCATCCAATATATTTATCCATCACTGATCCATTGTCTACGAGCTTTCCACATATTGTTCTTCGCTAAGTTAGTTTTCCATTGCTATTGTTACAATCGCTACAAAACTACTACTGTTACGTTTGCCACCGTTACTATTACTTCCATATTACATTGCTACTAAATACTCTGATACAGATTTTAAGTCTTTGAGGTGTGGTTGAATTGACAACTCAACTGCTAATACTCTAGAATATTCTTTGGCTCCCTTGTGTCGAATCAATAGATTTGGGTTGAATGCTCTACCCTCGAAAACTATTGCAATCCCCTATACTTGTGTGTTATGAAGACCTTCTTGTGGCGCCATTGCTGGGGAGCATAGATATATTCTCTGAGTCACTTGGAATTTATATCTGTTGATCACTATGAAGAATCTGAAAGACGCTAAAACCAAGATCTACCCCTCAACTACGAGGGTAGGTAAGGAACTGCCATCTAGCTCTGCACTTGATTCACCGTTTGTTAACGTCCCAATGTTTAGAAAAAAAATTGAAAAAAAGTTTTTCAAAAATCAGGGCGAGAAAGTGTTGTTTGTTTTATTTGGTTAACGAAGCTTAAGTTGAGTTTTTCTTTACAAATTAGTGTTTAAATTAATTAATGTGAACTTAAATGTAAAATTTAGTTTCATTATTTCTTTAAGTTGGGTTATGCTTCTTGTATTTGACTTATTAAATTATGCACGTGTATATATTTCTTTGGAGTTTTTGCAGCATTTTTTTGGTTGAGGCTTTGTTTATTTTCTAGCTTTTGATCATTAAAAGAAAGTTATTTATTTTCTCCTTCACGTTATATGGCTCTCCCTGCTTTGTGTGCAGCCCAAATATTTCTTGTTCCTTCCAAACCAAATGGGCCAATCTCATCGTTTGTCTCCCGTGGGCCTTTCCTATTTCCATCAAGTGAGGAGCATCACTTGATGAGCACCCAGGATGCTTCTTCCTCGTCATGAACCAACCCACAGAAGAGTAACAACCACCACTTCACCATCTAATCATACACATAAGAAACTTTTGTCTTTCTTTTAATTTCCTCTCTCCACCTTGGTGATCTGTCAGCTCCACCCCGAACGCTTCCTCTTCTTCTCCTCCTCACGCACGCATGGTAGAAAGAATAGAAGGGGGGTGATCTGTGCCGGCGCGCCGGCCCTAAGTTTCGGCCGGCCGCACGCGAGCCGCGGGATCCACCAACCCCGTGTCGTCCGCACCGTTGTATCCGCATGCAACATTTTCTCCCCTATGGAGCAAAATTTCGATGCGATGCAACAATTGTTTCAACGATTGCAACAAAAAACAAAATTTGTAGCAAAAAAATATCTACATGATCATAGCAAAAAATCGAAGCTGATGGTGTGTGGTAGCAAAAGTAAAACGCCGGTTGTAGCAAAAATCTACGTGACGTGTATGCAACTTTTTTAATGAACGTTTGCAGCAAAAAATGATGCCGGTTGTAGCAAAAAATAACACGGTTGTAGAAAAAGTCAAAACGCCGGTTGTAGCAAAAATTCAACGAACTCGAGTTGCAACCAAATGTATATACAAGTTTTTTACTAGACAAATGTAGTAAATAGAAAAGTTTGTACCAAATATGAACGCTGGTTGCAACAAATTTACACGAGAAAAAAAGCTGCATGCAAAACGTTTATATCAAAAAAACACACGGTTGCAACAAATCTAACGAAGAAATGTTGCATGCACCTGTTAGCGAGCGCGCGGCCCTCGCCCGATCGGCCGAACGATTCGGCCGGCGCGCCGGGTGGAAGCGTTTACCACAATAGAAACGCCACAACCATGAACTCCTGCCCTTCTCTAATCTCATTGACCCCCACCATTTCCAACTCCTCCAGCACCTATATGTGCGCTCGATCTCCTCTTCCAATTCCCGCACCAAGCCTGCCCTCTACCTTCCTCATTATTCCATCATCTCTCCTCGAACTACTGCTGCTCCATGGACGACGGTGCCCGATTCCGACGACTCAGGCCATCCCCATCCATGCCCTTGCACCAAAACGTTATGCTCCATGTCGCAACTCCATTCAGAGAACGAGAAGTTTGTTCCATCGATCATACGCGGACAATTTTGGATGTTCGTGTACACTGTTCGTCGAGTTCGTCACTCCGTTCCATCAACCACGGTGAGCTTGTATCCAATTCGTGTTGCACGCCTTCTCAGCGTAGCTCGTAGTATCTCCTAGACATCATAATTTGGCCTATATTTCTAGTTGTCCGTGCACATCCAAATTGGCAGTCATCCCATGACATCATTAGGTTTCTTTAGTTCTACTCATTATATGACTTCATGTCCAACATACGGAATTCTTCTCATGATCATAGAATCTCAGTGGTGGAGTTAGATTATTGGTTTTATCTTGTGAATGGTAGGATAGATATGATCATAGTCGTTTTTTTAATTCAAGAGTCTTTCTAGTTTGATTAATTTTTATGTTAGTATGTTATTTCATGTGTTCGTGTTATGTCTAGGAGTGCATGGTATTCACCTTAGAATTTTAGAAATATCATGTATTTTGATAGATTGATTTGACAGTACATTTAAATTATTAAGAATAGTCTTTTAGTTTTTCATCTAGATAATTTGCATGCATCGTATAGTAGTATTATATGTCCGTGTACTAATTCTTGTGAATTATTTTCATGTGTAGAAGTTGATTTAGTGTAACGGATTATCAGTGTTCATACATGCTTGACGGGTGTTATTATTTTAGTTAATTTGGATCATCCTCAGAATAATCTTATTATTACTATTTTGGTAATGCTCGATACTTATTGTATGTCTGCGTACAAATTTTAGAGAATGTTTGCCATGCTTATAATTCCTCAGAATTTTTTTAGGTATTGCTTGATTTATTTGTGCAATATTTCAAGTTTTGATTATATTTTTAGCATGAAGATACTTAGATGTGTTATATATATCATTGTCAAGAATATATATCACATGCATGTTGAATATTTTTGATGTGATGCTACGTTCTAGGTTGATGTGTATTTTAATTGTGCGGCATCTAATTTTGTTGTATGCGAGTTGTAGATTTTATTGTTTGTTGATCGGTGATATTTTTCTTCTTTGATTGTTAAATAGATTATTTATCGCATGCTCATGACTTGTCTAGGAGTCGCTCCTAACTATTTCTTATTAGGAGTAACATATGATTTAGTAGATTTATTCGTACTCTTATTTTAGATTTGTCTAAATTGTTGTATGTATTGGTTTGACATCTCCTTTTGCGTGTTTCTTTTGAAGTATTACCATGTGTAGGATAATTTTAGCTTAAAATATATGAATGTTTACAACTTGTTGTATGTATTGGTTTGTCTAAATAGTTGTATGTATTGGTTTTACATCTCCATTTCCTTCATGTTTAAAATAATTTTAGTTTAAATTGTTTAAGTGTACAATATGTGTTGCTTGAGTTATTGGTTTGTGTCTAGATTTTCTTTATATTCGCGTTGTCTATATGAATGTTTACAACTTGGAATTGTAAGTATTTGTTTGTACCAATTTTGGGGATGCATAGATTTATGGTGAATTTCACTAACCCTTAGTTGTTTTATTTAATTGGAATATTTCATGTCTTGACCATTTTTTAGTAGCATGTCGATATCTTACATATGTTTATATATACATTGTCACCCATGCATGTTACATGGGTATTGTATATATTTTAAGTCGTGCCGTGCTCGAGGTGTTGTTTACTTAAATTAACATTATTACCTAGTTTTATCCGTAGTGGTTATGAATTGGTACGTTCGAGCATAGTCATTGTTGTCGTGAATTGCTTGTTCTAGGCATGTCATTAGTATTTAGATTATTTGTCACATCATAGTTATGGTCACATTCTTACTTCACTAAGTTGCGTGACATAACATGTTTGGTGTGATATTTTAATAGAACCTTTTTGTGTAGTTGTTATTCATATTGTAGATCTTTATTTTCCAAGATTACGTGGATGGATCTTTATTCGATATGTTTTGTTTACCTGGGACAAATAACATTCCATGATAGCACTTGCTCAACCATTGAATGCATGTTTTATTGTATGATTTCCATGTGTTATAACATTGATAGTCTGTATGATTTGATGGTATATATTGTTAGGCTTGCTTGGTAGATATACATGAAAGTAGTTTGTTGATCTCGTACATTCTTTTATTGGATAATTCTTGCTTGATAAATACTATGCCATGATGTTGTGATTATCCAACTAGATGATAGTGTATGTATCAATTCACCTTATAGAACATTCATGCGTATGTAGCTTATGTCTTTACAATTGTAAGTGGTACTTGATAGAAATGCATGTTGTCTCCATTATAAATGTTATGATGTTTCACTCCTTAATGTCATTGATGTCATGTCATAGGTGTTTATTTTCTTACATGCGTATCTATTGTTGCATGTCTAACCATCATCCATGCAATATATCTTTATTTTTTTATGATGGTCTACGTGTTATAGTTGCCTAGCAGTTGCTGCTTTCATATGTTCAATTTCGTATCATTCTAGTATGATGAGTGTACTTATTGGTATGACTCATCGTACGCTTAGTACGAGTCATATGTCATGTTAGTAGGGTTGTTCTTTGAGCATATGTGTTGTTTAACTTGTTTATATTAGGTTTGGTTTGTGATATTGGAGATATATGATTTAGTATTGTTTTAGGGTTAGATCTAGATTCAACTCAAATCATGTGTGTTGTGTGATGTTCATTGCTTAACCAGTATGGTTTGTAATGTTTGTTTGGTTATCGTGTGGAACACTTGCCTTTTATTTATTATATAGTTGATGTGCATGTTTGGATGCTATTGATCATTATAAATATTTGGATTACATCTAAATAAATATTTGTGATTATCTTTTACATTTATCAAGTCATGTTTGATTGTGTAGTTAAATGCATAGGATGATTCCTTTCCATGTGTGTTGATGCCATTGTGAATGTTATGTAGTAGTTTCCTATAGAGTTGGCTGAGAGGTCTAGTGGACACTAATAGTGGTCGATATCATACACTTGTATCTAAACATTAGTCCTTCTCGCTAAGCCATCCTTAGTCGTGTCAACCTAACTCTATCACCTCATTGAATCATATTTCTTAACTTCCTACCATGCTATCTCATTTTAGAATCTCTTTGAAATCTCCATCTTGATCAATATCTTGTTATCCATCCACCTTAATCTGTTTTGGATGTTATTTGGATTTACTATTTCTTTGGTATTTATTGTTTGTATTTTGATATTGTTACGAAGACTAGGGAGTGACGATGTTGTACATGGAGATAGCCAGGTTACTGAAGGACTCAACAACGAAGGCATGCCTCCTTCTTTGATCATACTTATCCTATGTCTTATAAATTGGATTGAGTTTTATGGTTACAATATGCATGCTTTTGATCTCGTAGCTAGCGTGTCGATTGCCACATTACCTTGATTTGCTTATCGCCTATCCATTTGACACCTGAGTAGAAGTATATAGCATTCCGGAAGAGTAGAAATGCTTAGACATGCTTATTACCCTATAGGTGGTTGTTGAATGACGTTTGAGTCATTGACACTTGAAACTTATAGGTGAGCTAGCCAGTTGGCCTTGGTGAACTTCTCTATCCTCTTCTACTCTGGGTAAAACATACCATCTGAATACTGGCGCGGGCGATAGCTGAATCAAGGATCAAAGGAGCGATTCGCTGCCCAATGTGAAGGGAGCAATCAGTCGTCCGTTCCGCATGAGGCCTAATAAGTCTTGGATTTGAAGATTGTGTAAACAGTACAACGACATGCTATATGGGCACTGGCTTGGTCAAGTAAGCTAGTCATCCTTAGGTGTCGATGTCGCCATACCGTAGATGGGATAGCTGCCTTGCGAGGAGTATCCTCGGCACAGATGGGGGGACCGGTTTGAGGACGTACTCTCAGTTTCGTGCCAGACCCGGTGGGCATGTAAAATCTTTGGGGGGTCTATTCCAAATACCTCGTCACAATCTCCCCGCCGGTATACCAAAGGGTGTACTATACCAGCGGCCACTGGTAGCATCAAGACGAGATTGTGTCGTCTGAGTAAAGCATATAACCTCTACAGAGTGTAAAACTATTCTAATAGCCGTGTCCACTGTCATGGACTGCACATGAATCTTTCTTGACATACGGGACCTGTCTTGCTTATTCTCTCTTTGCCCCTATTCTTGGAACCTATGATGAGTGTGAGTTGATCGAGGATCCTCACTTTGATGAAATTTATTCCAGATGTAAACTTGTTTTCATCAAAAACTACTTTTATCTAAATCTACTGTTTGAAATAAAATTAGCGTTTATGCAAATGAGCCATATAGCCTTCCTTTTAAGCCACATGTAGCTATTAGGACCTTCTCCGAGGGAGGCATGTTGAGTACATAATGTACTCATGGCATTACTTTTGTTGACAACAGAGTTACATGAAGATGAACGTGATGACTACGACTACTACGGCGATCCATAGGAGTGAGGACACGTGGACTGCATTGACTGCCTGTGGCAAACATGGAGTCACTATGCATTGTATTTTCCGTTGTTTTCTGATTGTAATAAATGTCATGAGACATTTGTCAGTGAATGCCTTGTGGCAATATGTATTAAAATAATTTTACGTATTGTGCAAAGATACCATTTCGCTGTGTTGTCAAAAATGATCCTAGGGTTCACAAATATACACCGGAGGGTCTGGAAGTAAATTTTGGGTACTCACAGTCTGTTATGAGTAAATTTGTGACACCACCACCTGCTAGTGAATCTGATATGTCGCAAGTAATTGATGATGCTACTTCTGCTATGCATGATGCTTACGATGATACTTTGCTTGATACTACTGTGCCACTTGGTGAATTTCTTGGTGAACAGATTGCTAGACTGAATGCTGAAATTGATAATATTGTTGAATCTGATGAAACTGAACACTATGATTCACCTGCTAGACCTATCGCTCCTAGATATGAATTGCCTAATGTACCTGAGGGTTATGTTATGGAAGGAGAAGTAGCTAGGGCCATTCTTGCTTGTAAGGATAGAGATGATCTTAAGAAATTGCTATGCAAGTGGAAGGAAAAATCTTTGAATGCTAGAATGCAATATGATCCCAAGTTTGCTACTTCACCTATCTGTATTACTGATAAGGATTATGAATTCTCTATCGATCATGAGTTAATTACTTTGGTAGAATCTGATCCTTTTCATGGTTATGAATCTGAAACTATTGTGGCACACCTTACTAAATTGAAAGATACAACCACCCTATTTAGTCATGAGGAAAAAAATCGTTAGTACTATATTCTTAAGCTATTTCCGTTCTCATTAAAGGGTGATGCTAAGATATGGTTCAATTCTCTCTTGGCTGTGTGCGTAGTCCCCAGGATAAGATTTACTACTTCTCTGAAAAATATTTTCCTACCCATAAGAAACAAGCTGCCTTGCAGGAAATATTTAAATTTGTGCAAATTGAAGAAGAGAGTCTCCCACAGGCTTGGGGGAGGCTTCTCCAGTTACTTAATGCTTTATCTCATCACCCTCTCAAGAAAATGAAATAATTGATATCTTTTATAATGGACTAATAGAAGCTTCTAGGGACCACCTAGATACTTGTGCTAGTTGTGTTTTTAGGGAACGAACTGTTGAACAAGCTGAATTACTATTGAATAATATGTTGAGCAATGATAATGATTGGACTATTCCCGAATCACCTCCGAAACCAACTCCTAAAAAACAGGTATTCTATTCCTCAGTCCTGAAAAAGGTATTAAAGCTAAAGATGTTAAGAATCGACCACCTATCAAAGAAATACATGGTCTTGATATCCCAACACAGGTAGTAGAGGTAAATTCTCTTTTTTTATTTGATGAAGGTGATATAACTTATAATAAGTCTGCTAGCCAAGGCTTGGATGAATTTGATAACTTTGTTGTTAAACAAGGAAATTTCAATGCTTATGTTAGTAGACAATTCAAACATAATGCTTACATGCTTGATCGCTAGGGTGAATATATGAGTAGAACTCTTAATGACCTTAGGCTTATTAGTAAACATGCTTCCATGGTAACTACTCAAGTAGAACAGGTACTTAAGGCACAAAATGATTTGCTCAGTGAGATGATTAGTAAGAACAATGATCATGTTGTTAGAGTTGAGACTAGAGGTTGTAGAATGACTTAGGAACCTTTCTATCCCGAGGGCCATCCTAAAAGAACTGAGAAAGAATCTCAGAGAGTTAATATTGATGTACCTGGTCCATCTAATAAAAAGAAATAGAATGATTATAGAACTTTGCATGCTACTAGTGAACCTGATATAGATTCACATGAAAACCCAAATGATATCTCTATCTCTGATGCTGAGACACAATCTGGTAATGAACATGAACCTAGTGATAATGTTAATGATGATGTTCATGTCGATGATCAACCTAGTAATGACAATGATATGGAGATTGAACCTGTTGTTGATCTTGGTAACCCACAACCTAAGAATAAGAGATACGATAAAAGAGATTTTGTTGCTAGGAAGCATGGTAGAGACAGAGAACCATGGGTTCAGAAACCCATGCCCTTACCTCCTAAACCATCCACGAAAAAGGATGATGAGGATTTTGAGCGTTGTGCTGAAATGCTGAGACCTGTTTTCTTACATATGCGCTTAACTGCTATTCTGAAAATGTCTCCCTATGCTAAGTACATGAAAGATATTGTTACTAATAAAAGAAAGATACCGGAAACTAAGATGTCCACCATGCTTGCAAATTACACTTTTAAGGGTGGAATACCAAAGAAGTTAGGAGATCCCGGAGTACCCACTATACTACGATCCATTAAAGGAAATTATGTTAGAATTGATTTATGTGACCTTGGAGCTGGTGTTAGTGTTATGTCGTTCTCTCTATATCGTAGGCTTGACTTGAATAAATTGACACCTACTGAAATCTCTCTTCAAATGGTTGATAAATCAACTGCCTTACCTATCTATATTTGTGTGGATGTGCGTGTTGTGGTTGCAAACATTACTATTTTAACGGACTTTGTTATTCTTGATATTCCCAAAGACGACAGTTTGTCGATCATCCTTGGTAGACCTTTTGTGAATACTGCAGGGGTTGTTATTGATTGGAACAAAGGCAATGTCACTTTTCATGTCAATGGTAATGAGCAAACGGTATACTTTCCGAAGAAGCAATCTCATGTCCATAGTATCAACTCCATTAAAAAATTCCAACGTTCACTATTGGAGACTTTGAATTTCCTCTTCCTATAGTGAAAAATAAATATGACATACTTATTGTTGGGGAAATGCATATCCCCATTGAGGTAACCTAGTGTTATTTGAAAGTTCTCTTGTTCCATGTCATTCGAAAAAAGTTCGTTAATAAGACTTGATCAACCTTATCGATGGATTCTTTTTTACGGGCATGAGATGGATGAATTTACAAAGCACAACCTTGTGTACCCAAATTTTATTTTCTGTTCCTTAGTTTTATTTTAGTAAAAAGTTATTATTTCCTGTTTTCCATTTTATCCACTCAATAGAAAATATACTGAAAAGTAAAAGTTCTCAGAGCTCCCTGAAACTTAAGTATGATTTTTTCTGGCATTTTTAAGAATATCTGGTACTAAGAACACATCAGGGGCTTCACCAGTGGGCCAGAAGGTTGCAGGGCGCGGCCACCCCCCTCGGCGCGCTCCCTGGCTTGTGGGTCCCACGTGGAGCTCCTTCACTTATCCCAGTACCCATCCTCTCCTTCTTCCTCCAGAAAGAATCCCACCATTGCTCAAACCCATGTTCTAGCTCATCTTGCTTCCATTTTAGATCGTTTTACTCAAAGCTCCATTTGCAAAACTATTTTAGGGGATTATCATCCGTATGTAACTCCTCCAATGGTCCAATTAGTTTTAGTTCTAGTGATTTATATATTGCAAAATATTGCTGCTATGGTGACCTTGTTCTTGAGCTTGCATGTCAAATTTGTAGGGTCCTAAGTAGTTTTAATGCATGATATAGCCTGTAGGCACTTGTGGGAGTAGTTGCTATAAGTTTTAATTGAGTTTTTTAATTTTTATTTGGAGTCACTAAAAATTTCAGATTCATTTTTCAGAAAAAATAAAATGTTAAGGAAAATATACCAACGTGGTTCCTGTGGCAAGAAGACCCCGAGACTCGCGATACGCGAGCCCGACCTTGAACACCCAAGGGAAGATCAAGTGCGGCCTTGTGAATGGTTGTCCGAATCATTCATGGTCCAGGCCGGATTTCAGGAAGAATTTTACGAGTATACATGAAATATTGGCCTTGAAGATTTTGCTTCAAGCCAATGCAAGCAATATCATCAACTCACTGATTCTTTCGTGCGGAGGTCTGAATTTTCATCTAGGTGCAATACACATTCCTTTCTATTTAATCTTTATGATGAATCTTATACTATGGACCTAGAAGATATTAACCGTGCATACAATATTCCACATTGGGGTAGCTTTAGCGATCATCACAAAGCTGAATATAATGATTTTCTTGCTAGCATCACCATGGGAGAAACTAGGAATATTACACAGGCTACATAGGGAGCATTCACTTTCCTGCCTTACGTTATCTTGCTCTCTTCATAGGCAGATGTATTAATGGTAAACATGAGTATAGCCACCTTTCCGTACCTGACCTTAGTATCCTTAAGAGTGCAGTCATGGGTGATAGACGGTATAACTTAGGAGCTATTATTGCTAGGAGGCTACATAAAAATGCTAAGGATGGACATTTCTTTGGTGGAATTTATGCCACCCATGTAGCCAATTATCTTAGGATACTTATAAAGGAGAATGATATTGAGCTACCGCCTGCTTTTCTTGATTATGAGGCTATGGTACGCTACCAGTTCCTCTAGAGAAATGAACAACATCTCCTATATCGACTAATTTTTATTAGGCAACGTGCTATCCATATTACCCTTCCCACTCCTGCCTTCGTTTAAGTTTCAGGAAAAACAAAGGTACTTCATAACCACAGAGGAGGCGGACGAGTACGAGAGAGAGGCGACAACCACTCGCCTCCATGCTGAAGTTGTTCAGGCAGCAGCTGCCACAGTCTTGTACAGTCCCAACTATGACTTTGGGTATTATCCCGGCCAGCCATGGCCCTAGACCAACTTAGTCCAAAAGCATAATCTTGGGGGAGTACGTATTTATCACCGACATTACATTCATGTTCACACACTCATTCCAATTATTGGTGTTCATACTTTTTCATTGTACTATCCATGGTAGTTTATTTCTTATTTTTGTCTTCTTCTTTTTAAGTTTCACTAACTTCGAGAAAACTTTAAGAAAATAGTTCTAGCTTTACCTTCTAGTTTGTTTAGTTGGAGTGTTAAAAGAAAACCCAAGAATATTTTTCATTCTTATTTTGCTTGTTGGGGTCTTCCCCATGTAAATAGTTTTTCTTTCTTCTTTGGGTCAAAAGGAGAAGACCACGATGACATGCTGAGTGGATCTCATATTCATTATCACTTATCTATAAGAGAGTTCATATTACCCTGTCTTCTCCTTTGAGGTATTACCTGCAGATTCCAGCTTAGTCCAATGCACATGCACTCTTATTATTATTTTTCACACCATTCGGTCATGCAAGTGAAAGGCAATAATGACGATATATGATGAAGTGACGGAGATGGAGAAAAGACGGTATAAACTCGACCTATTTTGTTTTTGTAAATATGATTAGCTCATCATTCTGGATTCAGCTTGTTATGGATTGAACATGTTTGCAATGACAATTAGAGATTATAGTTGATTATGCCATGCTTAATTAGCTAGGAGTGAATTATGGGTTTTCTTGAGTGCCAACATACATATTAGAATGTTGTGATGTAGTATGATAGAATGACATCCTCCTCCGAATGATTCGAGTGGCTTGACTTGGCACATGTTCACGCATGTAGTTGAAACAAAATCAACATAGCCTCTATGATATTTATGTTTATAATGATTTATATCCTAGTCATGCCTGCACTCAATGTTAGTTAATCTCAAAGCATCTTTATGACAATTGTCGCTCTCTAGTTGGTCGCTTCCCAGCCTTTTGCTAGCCTCCATTTGTACTAAGCGGGAATAATGCTTGTGCATCCATTTCCATAAACCCAAAGTTGTTCCATATGAGTCCACCATACCTACCATATGCGGTATTCACCTGCCGTCCTAAGTAAATTTGCATGTGCCATACTCTAAACCTTCAAATAAATATTCTGTTTTGTATGCCGGAATCGCTCATGTGGTCACTAGGGGCTATGAGTATCTTCCATGCTAGGTGGGTTATTCTCACGATATGTGTTGATTCACTATCATTCACGAGAAATTGGCTGGTAATCGGGATGCCCAGTTCCATGCTCAAAAGTCAAATCAAATTTAATGAAACAAAGCTCCCCCAGGATTAATGTTTGTATGGACGGTACCCGTGGATGCGGCCCGCCGTGGAATGTGATTGATTGGTGGAGGTGGAGTAAAAACTTTACTATTCTGTTTGGGAACCGCCTATAATGTATTTAACATGGAAGATATTGAGAACTCTTAGTTGTTACGTTGACAATAAAAGCATACCACCCTAAATTTTGATTCATCCATGTTTTAAAATCTCGAGGTGTGGCACCTCTGCAAATTAATGTTTCCCTCTATGAAGGGCCTATCTATTTTACTTTATTGTTGAGTCATCCTCTTCTTATAAAAGGCACCAGTTAGAGAGAACCCCCATCATCTGTATGCTTTGCTATTAATTGATATTGAGTATGAGTATGACTGGATCTCTTTTACCATGAATTACAATGTCTAGTCAGTCCTTGTTCTTCGGAGGTGCTCTGCATTTATGTTTTGCGGTCTCAGAAAGAGCTAGCAAGATACCAGTTTATCATATTGTATTATGATTGTTTTGACAAAATTGTTGTCATCTGAGACTTATTATTATTGCTCGCTAGTTGATTATGCCATTGATGTATGGTTAGTCTATAATCTGAGACGAAAATCTAAACATAAGTTAGACGTATTTACAACAATAACGTGAAATAGAGTTTGTAAAAGTTTTTCTTTATCACTTTGAGTTTATCAACTGAATTGCTTGAGGACAAGCAAAGGTTTAAGCTTGGGGGAGTTGATTCGTCTCCATCGTATCTACTTTTCCAAACTCTTTTGCCCTTGTTTTCGACTCTAATTTGATGATTTGAATGGAACTAACCCGGACTGACGATGTTTTTAGCAGAATTGCCTTGGTGTTATTTTTGTGTATAGAAATAAAAGTTCTCACATTGACCAAAAAATTTACGGAGAATATTTATAGATTTAATAAAAAATACTAGCGAAAGAATCTACTAGAGAGGGGCCACCCCCAGGCCACAAGCCTGCAGGGCACCCCCTACGCCGCGTTCCCTAGCTTGTGGGGCCCCTCAAGCTCCACCAACCTATTTTCCACTCCTATATATTCCTATCCACGGAGAAAAAAAATCAGAGAGAAAAGTTCATTGCATTTTACGATACGGAGCCACCGCCACCTCATGTTCTTCCTCGGGAGAGCAGGTCTAGAGTCTGATTTTGGCTCTGGAGAGGGGAAATCGACGCCGCCGTCATCACCAACCATCCTTCATCACCGATTTCATGATGCTCTCCATCGTTCATGAGTAATTCTATCATAGGCTTGCTGGACGGTGATGGGTTGGATAAGATCTATGATGTAATCGAGTTAGTTTTGTTAGGGTTTGATCCCTAGTATCCATTATGTTCTGAGATTGATGTTGCTATGACTTTGGTATGCTTAATGCTTGTCACTAGGGCCCGAGTGCCATGATTTCAGATCTGAACCTATTATGTTTTCATGAATATATATGTTTTCTTGTTCCTATCTTGCAAGTTATAGACACTTATTACGAGTTATGATCTGCATCCCGAGGGTGACAATAACTGGGATTATTTTCGGTGATTAACGTAGTTTGAGGAGTTCATGTATTCACTAAGTGCTAATGCTTTGGTCCTGTTCTCTATTAAAAGGAGGCCTTAATATCCCTTAGTTACCATTAGGACCCTGCTACCACGACAGGGTCGGACAAAAGATGTCATGCAAGTTCTTTTCCATAAGCACGTATGACTATATATGGAATACATGCCTACATTACATTGATGAATTGGAGCTAGTTCTGTATCACCCTAGGTTATGACTGTTGCATGATGAATGCCATCCAACATAATTATCCATCACTGATCCATTGCCTATGAGCTTTCCACATATTGGTCTTTGCTAAGTTACTTTTCCATTGCTATTGTTACAATCACTACAAAACTGCTACTTTTACATTTGCCACCGTTACCGTTACTTCCATATTACTTTGCTACTAAATACATTGCTGCAGATATTAGGTCTTTCAGGTGTGGTTGAATTGACAACTCAGCTGCTAATACTCGAGAATATTCTTTGGCTCCCCTTGTGTCGAATCAATAAATGGGTTGAATACTCTACCCTCAAAAACTGTTGCGATCCCCTATACTTGTGGGTTATCATATCCCGATGATTAGAGGACCTTGGTCGTCTCCTGGGCATAGCCGGACAAATCGTTGCAATTTGATAGTTTATCTTGTCCGTAGTCGGACCCTTTCTTTTCGGATGATTTGAAATAACTTGTTGACTGACTTGTAACTTAACTTGTGGATAGTGAAAGCCATTCCATATACTCATCTCTTCATGTATGTATGGCGATGATTTCTGTACTTTCGAAATGCTAAGATGCGTCTCTTTCCCTATTGAGGCATCGTCCCCAAATATGGAAAGTCGTGCATCTTGGATGTTACAAGTTGGTAATTAGAGCCATACGACCATACAAGTCTTTGATTGATCGAACTTGGCTGTGTCGAGTCTAGTGAAAAACTATTTTGAGTCTTTGTTATGTCGGAGAGTTGGTTTCTTTTTACTCCTCTTCCTTGCTCTGGTGAGGTTCATGAGTTAGGAATCCTATTTCTACTCCTCTTCTTGCTAAAAGAAATTTTAGGATCACACGGATATTTTGGAATCAATATGATACCGATGTGACGGAGTTTTGTCTTGGTGCCTCCTGTCTGACTTGATTTCTTTCGGGCAGTTGAGCTCCAGGGGATTCTTGTGCACATCATTATCATTCAGATTTCTTATTATCTTAGGGTGCAGGATGTTTGAAATTGCTTCAATACTATTAGTGGTGAGAGGAGTCCAGCATCCCGAGTACTAGTGGAGAGAGTTCAGATGTCATGCCATACTTAGTATCGTTCTATTTTCGAGGGTCCAAGATAGATGAGTTTCCGAGACCGTGGTTACGTGTTGACGGATGTGTTAGATTGAAGCATAGTATCATGTTAGGAATTGTGTGATGTTTTGCTCCTTGTATCTGTGGACCCGATTGCATAACTAGATGTTTCGGTAGTTCCGAGGTGGGAATTCCATTAGTCACCTAGGAAACTATTTCATCGGATGCATGTTGGGATATACACTGGTTCCGAACAATTCTAGTTCAAACTTGAAAATTGCAAGACGCTTTCGTATCATATGTTGCCGACAATAATTTTATGGAAGCATTCTTACTAGTTCTAGTTCGAGTGCAAATTGCTAAGACTCCATGCTGCAATATTTCAATCCTTTGATTCATCTTATCAGCTTGCTCCTTCATCTGTGGTCAAATGTTGTTGTTCATATCCAAGATGGCGCCAGCAACTCTCTAGAACTCGGGTTGTGATGCGGAGCAGCGTAACACCCTGGTTTTCGCTCTTGTTTTTTTTCTTCTGCGGGATTTGGCTCCTGTTTTTTTCCTCTGTGTTATCGGATTTCTCTAGCCCTTGGGTATGTGAAGATGGTCATCTAGCTTTGCCTTCCCTATCCAACTAGATATTCTTCCCAGACAAACCTTGCCACCCAAGACCTTTGCTCAGGGTTTTGTCGTCAAAACCCTAAATTCCGAGTTGCCGGAAGGGAAATCCTAATCCTTACAGTTGCAAAGGAACCCCAACTCCCTTTGATCTTATGACTCCCAAACCTTTCCGAGTGATAATCCTTCATCTATAAACCCTGGATATGCAAAAATATTGCCAAGTCATTTGCAATATTTTTCATCTATAATTAATTTCTTTTTCTACCAGTTAAAGGAATTAAATCCGGGAAAAAATCTATCTATCTCGAGAGTTCATGAAAATTGGTGGATATATTCTTTGTGATCATGCTGAGCTCCCACAAAAACATTGGCCATAATTAATTAGGATAAATTTCATTTTCCTATTGAATGCCAATATTGCATTTTGGGCACTTTCTAAAGGAACTACCATTTTGGTAGGCAGGAAAAATCCCAAATAAATTGTGGAGTTTCTCATATCCATATCTTCCCCATTTTCATCAACATCCCAGGTTCTATAGTTCAAATTTTGAGCACTACATCCATTTCCAAGCTTCTGTCCAGTTGGGCAAATTGCAAAGGAAGTGCTTTAATCCTTGATCTAATTGAGCTAAAACTTTTCATGGTGGTAAATATTGATAAATCACCAATGGAAGCCAAGAATCAGCTCAGTCCATCTATCCATTTTCCTTTGGTATTTTTCCCAAGTTTCTGTCCATTTGGAAGCTGTGTGATGGAAGTACCATTTTGGTGTCCCCAAATGGTATGAAATTTTATAGTAGCTTCATATATTCAAATAACTTCTCTCCACCAAATTTGAGCCAAATCCATTTAGCCATTCTACCCCAGCATCCTCATTTCCTTTTCTGGCCAGTTTGCAAGTTTGCAATGGAAGTGCCAACTTGGCTTGCCCAATTGTGCTGCATCTTGGCCAAGATAATCACCCTAGTGAGTGATAAACCTGTTCCAAGCATCATGACAAGAGGAGTATTGTGGTGGCCACAACACTTGTCAAACACTTTCCTACCAGCTGCTGTTTGACTTGGTGCAGTCACACCCGAGCTCACTGTTCTTTCATGAGGAGGTTTCTTCAGCTTAGTGCAGGGTGTAGAACACCCTGAACATTGTTTGGCATCAAGCAAGGTGTGTCAATGTCGTGGCCACGTGGTGTCCACGGGCAGAGCGCACCAAATACATGCTCTGTGCATTGGGGCCCTCGGTCTCGTCCATTTCCTCTTCTTCACGAGCTCTCTCCATGTCCAGTAGCTATCCCATGCTCGCGCGGTCAACTCCCCTCTTCTGCCCCGCCTTATCTCGTCGTGGTTACGTCGCTATCGCCGTGCCCGTGACGAAATCGCCTCTGCTTCTCCATTACCATGTGTCCAGAGCGCTTCCGAGCTTTCCCGAAGCTGTTGTTGGCTTCTCCACCTCCCTGTATCCCCTGCCGACATCGCCTCCTTCCTCCGCATATCGTCGGATCTCGAGTACGCTGATAAGATTGCCACGGCAGCCGATCCCATCCTCTCTCGCCGGCCGGCTATATAATTTGTGGCCCGAAGCCCCCAGGCATCCTCAAGGGCCCACTCCTCCTCCTAAACCTCTTAGAGACCCCCCCCCCCCCCGAGCCCATAAATTCTTCCCTGGAGCCCCTCCTCTCTCACTCCGACCGCCATGGCCGCCGCCAGCCTCGGCTTAAATTCGAGCGAGCCGAGCCCTTTCCCTCCCTCTAATCCACTCCACTTCTCTCCCCTAGCTACCTCAAGGCTGCCCGACCCCGGCCCCTCCTCTCCGTGCCTGTGTCACGGACCCTCATGATGGTTGTGGCCACCGTCCATCGCGGTCAGGGTTCTGCTTGCTCTGCTGCTCTACATCGAAAGCCAAGCCCCCTGGCGGGTGCGCCCGGTCACACTGGTCACGCCGATGGCCGGACCTCAGCCGGAGATGGCCGGTGGTGCCGGCGCCAACACCGACCATGCTCGGCCGGGCCTCCTCTGTCATGGCTGTAGGGAGGTAGAAGGAGCGGAGTGGGAGGAGAGAAAGAGAGACGACGCCGGGCCCGCATGTAAGCGACTCGCTGCCGGGCCCAACGTTTATGTGGAAACATACTCCCCGGAGTACGCTTCCTATTCACTGAAGGCGTATTCTCCTTACTCTACGAATGCGAGTGCGCTTTCCTTCTTAGGAAGCGTAATCTGCCCAGTGCGCCTTCGGTTTAAGCCGCCAGGGGCCTGTCCATGAATACTTTATTTACAGATAGGTCCCTATACTTCAAACGGGTATATCTTTTTTCTCGTAGCTCGGATAGAGGTGAAACCAACACCCACATCTTCAGTTCGTCGAGCCCGTTCTGATGGTATCATTTTCATAATGTTTTAACCCTATAAAAATGACTATTTTGCCCTTGCCCTTCTATCAGCCCTCTTCGAGAGAGAACAGTTCGCGGTGATCTTTTTCGCGGACTCTCCGCACTTCTTCCCGGAGTATTCTTTGACCCCACGCAAGTCGACCATCTGATATATGCCCTATAGTATTGCTCGTTGTTATGCTTGTGTGTTTAATTAATGATATGCTTGTGCTAGAAATAATTAAACTCCTGCCATTTCGATATTGTCATTTACATTACCTACTACTGCTCATCTTATCATTGCACTAATTACTTGTCGTGAGATTACATGGAGATAGGTGGTTATGTTTTTATCATGCTTAGCTACTTCCATCTCAAGTTCTTGTGATAAAGAGCCATGCTTGTTAAATACTTGCTAAGGCTAAACCTAGTCGGTTGATCTAGAGTCACCTGTCCGAGCTTATCCGTGGAGCCACATTTGCCAGTATGGGACGGCCTTCACTTGGTCTGATCACGTGCTCTTCTACTGGTACAACCACACGGGGAACATTATGCACGCGCGCTACCCTGGCTCGGTAGGCGGCGATAACCTTGTGAGCCAGTTGAGTTGTTCTGTGCGCACGTCCCCATTTGCGACAGTTTAGTTTCGCCATGACGGTGGCAGGTGTCATGAGGACACAGGGCCACCCCGAGAAGGACTGGGGGGAGGATGAATGCCGGTGGTACGATGGAAGAGTCACGGGTCAGGCAGGTTTCGTTGAAGCAACGCTGGTCCACCCGAATGGGATCACGAGGCCAGGTGCTTCATGGTGTGAGTAAACTGCGCAACCTCTGCGGAGTATAAAAATCTATTCGAATAGCCTCATCCATGGTATTGGACAGCCCGTCTAGATCTCACTAGGTGGTCAACCGTATGAGTGATAATAATGATGGAAGAACTCATCTTGTGCAGACATCAGATAATGTTAGGAATATGACATGTTAGCCATGGGATGGCTATGAGATGAGTGGTCGGATGACCACATGAGTTGGGTTGGATTTGTATCACATTCAGATTGGATCGTGAGGATATTCATAGTATAACTCATTTACTTAATATGCTTTACCTTATCGTATTTACTTTAGTAGTTATCTTCCTGGATAATCCTGTTATATCATGATATTTAATCCTGCTAGATAGGTAAGCTATGCCATGATAATTAATATTGCTCTAATAAGAAGTGCATGCTTGAATGCCATAGATTCCTTTGCTTAGTGTACATGTTAGTTTGGTTTGCTTGCGAGTACATTCAAAAGTACTCAGCGGCCTTTAACATGGCCATGTTCACATAAGGATCCGTCGTCCACCGTCAAGGAGCCGGAGTGTTCGCGGCTAGAAGAGTAACCGAGTCAGATCCCTGCGGATTGGAGCCGCACCAGGACCATGCTGCCTTAGATAGAGCTTTTTCGCTGCCATCACCCTTGTGATATATCTTGTAAGATTGATATATCCGTTACTAGAAATGCATGTGTTCATGATACCTGTTGTAAACGCGCATGCCGGAGTGATTTCCTGGGCTGGTATGCATGGCGACCGTCTGGCTACATTGGTAATCAAGCGAGGCGCCACAAGCAGTCAAACCTTCCACCACCCCCTCCGCCTCCGCCTCCTCCTCAAGAGGCATGGAAAGGTTTGTGGCTGCAATGAACGCAAACACTCAGATGTTGCTTCAAATGATGCAAGAAAGGAACCAAGGCCAGCACGGGAATTTCAACAACCAGTAGCAGTTTGCATCTCTCAATCAATTCCTGGCAAATCATCCCAAGTCTGTCACTTCTTGTGAGCAGCCCCTTGACGCAGATGATGGGCTACATGACACGAGTAAGCATTTCGAGTGCAACAATGTCAGGCGTAAGGACTACGTCAGATTTGCTACTTTCCAGCTGAAGGGTGAGGCAGCCGAATGGTGGCAGCAGCTCAAGGATGCCAGAGGTGATCGTGTGATCAGTTGGGATGACTTCTACCGTGATTTCAGGGCTCATCATATTTCAGCAAGCTTTGTTGAGTGCGTGCATGAGAAGTTCAGGTGTCTGAAGCAAGGAAGCTCATTTGTGTACAATTACAACACTGAGTTCCAAAACCTTGCCTGCTATGCCAAGCACGATGTTCCAAATGAGAAGAGCAAGATCTATCAGTTTTGAGGTGGTCTCAAGGAAGATTTGCATTTTTCTCTTGCTCTCCATGACCCTCCTAAGTTTGATCAGTTATATAACTTGGCTCTCAGGGCTGAGTCAGCTTTACGTAGGGTCCAGAATTCAAGGAAGCATTTCAGGGACTCCAATTTCTCTTCTCCCTCACCTCAGATTTTCCCAAAGCAGCAGAAGTTATGGGTTTTTCCTCCGCCTTGTTAGCCTCAGCAGTTCAAGCTGCCTGGTAGTCATGGATCTTCCCACCCACCCAACCCAGCTTTTCAGTTGAGGTCTCAGCCGCCTAAGTCAGGAGCTCCTATAGCTCACTTCCTTCCGCTGTCAGAGGTGACTTGTCACAAGTGTGGTCAGAAGGGCCATTATTCCAACAAGTGTACCAACCAGCAGCGTCTTCCGCCTCCTCCTCCAATCATGCCTCCATGCAATTCAATGGTGAAGCATAATCCCAAGGCAGAAAGAGTGAACATGGTCAATGCAGGTGAAGCAGAGGACTCGTGAGATGTCATTATGGGTAATCTCGTGGTTAATTCAATTCCTGCAAAGGTTCTATTTCACAAAGGTGCATCACATACTTTCATGTCATTCCCTTTTGCATCTGGCAATAATTTCACCACCGAGTTTTTACCAAGGGCATGGCAAGTCGTGTCTCCGAGCAAACATCTCAGTTCTAATATGATGGTTCTAGATGTTTCTGTCAAGATGGGAAATTATTCTTTTGTGGCTTCTCCAATTGTTCTTGGCAATTCCGATATTGATGTTATTCTTGGCATGGATTTTCTCGTGATGAACGAGGCTTTTCTCGATTGTGAAGCGAAAGAAGTCAAGTTGACTCATCCTTTAGAAGACGTGATCATTTTCGTTGCCCGCGATGACACAATCTGTCTATTCTCTTTGAATCAGAAGGGTGAAATCTCAGCCATTTCTCAAGTTCCTGTTGTTTGTGAGTATGAAGATGTTTTTCTAGAAGAGTTGCCGAGAATACCTCCTCACCGATCAATTGAGTTTGTGATTGAACTCGAGCCTCGAACTGAATAGGTTTGCAAGCGTCCTTATAAACTTGGTCCCAAAGAGCTTAGAGAGTTGAAGAAACAAATTGATGAACAAGAACGTCTGGGTCTGATCAGACCAAGTTCTTTTCATTGGGGGTGTGGTGTTCTATTTGTCAAGAAGAAAGATGGAACGTACCGACTTTGTGTCGATTACCATCCATTGAATAAGAAGACAATAGGGAACAAGTATCCACTTCCTAATATCAATGTGTTATTTGAGCAATCGAAAGGGGCCAAGATTTTCTCTAAGCTTGATCTTTGGATGGGCTATCATCAGATACACATTCATGAAGAAGACATTCCCAAGACCTCTTTCACAACAAGCTTGGGCTCTTATGAGTACACATTGATGTCTTTTGGTATCACCAATGCTCCACCGACCTTCTCTTGTGTGATGAATTTTGTCTTCTCTCCCTTCAAGAATGAGTTTGTTTTGATTTATCCTGATGACATTCTAGTCTTCTCGGAGACTGATGACGAACATGCAGAACATCTCCAGCTTGTGCTTCATAAGCTAAGAGAGCATAACTTCTATGCTAAGTTCTCAAAATGCGAGTTTTGGCTCAATGAAGTGGTGTACCTTGGGCACATCATCTCTACCGAGGTCATCAAGGTGGACCCTAAAAAGGTTCAAGCCACTGTTCAGTGGGAGCCTCCTCAGAATGAGAAGCGGCTTCGAAGCTTTCTCAGCCTTGCAAGCTATTGCAGAAGGTTCATTCAGAACTTCTCCAAGATTGCTAGGCCTCTGTCCAACCTTCTTCAGAAGAGCGTAAAATATGTCTGTTCTCTGGAGTGTGAATTGGCTTTTAATACACTCAAGGAGAACCTCACCTCATCTCCGGTTTTGACTCCTCCTGATTATTCCAAGACTTTCCATGTGTTCTGTGATGCATCTCTCCAAGGTCTTGGTGGTGTTTTGATGCAAGAGAAGAAAGTGGTAGCTTATACCTCTAGGAAGTTGAAGACAAGTGAGAAAAACCACCCCACTCATGATCTTGAGTTGGCGGCAGTGGTCCATGCTTTGATGACTTGGAGACACCTCTTGTTAGGAAGACATGTTGAAGTCTACATTGATAACAAGAGTTTGAAATACATCTTCACTCAACCAAACCTCAATATTCGTCAAACTCATTGGGTGGAGATGATCCAAGATTACAATCCAAGCATTGATTATACTCGAGGCAAAGCAAATGTGATTGAAGATGCTTTGTGCAGAAAGGCTTACTGCAACAGTCTCATCCTCAAGATATTCCGGCTTGATCTTTGTGAATCTTTCAGGAAGCTCAATCTTCAAGTAGTGCCTTAGGGATTTGTTGCCAACCTTCAAATTTCTCCTACCTTGGAAGACCAAGTCCGCCAAGCTCAACTTCTTGATGCTACAGTGAATAAACCGAAGATAGGCTCGGCAAAGAGCATTCCAAAGTATAAGTGCTTCCGTGTTGATGACAAGGATACTTTGTTCTTCAAGGATCGCCTTGTGATTCCGAAAGGAGAGCTTAGGAAAGTTATCATGGATGAAGCCGATTATTCTCTTCTCTCGATACATCCAGGGAGCTCTAAGATGTATCAAGACCCGAAGTAGACCTTCTGGTGGACTTGCATGAAACATGAGATTGCTTAGTTCGTGAACGAGTATGATGTGTGACGCGGAGTGAAGGTGGAACATCAACATGTAGTAGGTCTCCTTAATCCTTTGCTATACCCGAGTGGAAATTCAATCATGTGGAGATGTATTTCATAATGGGGTTTCCTAAGTCCAAGAGGGGCAACGATGCCATCTTTGTGGTAATCGACAAGTTGACTAAAGTTTCTCCTTTCCTTCCGGTCAAAGAATCTATCTCGACAGCTCAGCTCACACAGTTGTACAGTTGAAGGATAGTTTCTCTACACGGTGTTCCAATGCTCATTTCTTCATATCATGGAAGCATCTTTACTTCCAAGTTATGGGATTCCTTTTAGACTGCAATGGGCGGCAAGGTCTATGTCAGTACTGCCTTCCATCCTTCGACTAGTGGTCAAGTGGAGAGAGTCAAGGAAATTCTTTAAGATATTCTCAGATCTTGTGTGATTTCTTTTGGCATGAAGTGGGAAGACTGCCTTCCGTTTGCCGAGTTCTCATACAATAACAGTTATCAAGCAATTTCAGGCAAGGCCCCTTTTGAGATTCTATATGGCAGGAAGTGTCGTACCCCCCTCAATTGGTCTCAGACTAGTGAGCGTTAGATTCTTGGAAATGACATGATCACCAAAGCAGAAGAAATGTGCCGTGTCATTCGGGATAATCTCAAAGCTGCTCAATCCCGTCAGAAGAGCTATTATGATAACAAACATCATGACATGACTTTTCAGTTCCATGATTTTTCTTATCTGAAAGTATCTCCCACGAAGGGCACTTAGTGCTTTGGCATCAAAACAAAGCTCCCTCCATGCTTCGTGGGCCCTTTCAAGGTTGTTTGCCAAAGATGTGACCTTGTTCATCAGTTAGAGTTTCCACCCAATTTCTCAAATGTGCATGATGTGTTTCTCGTCTCTCAGCTCCGGAGGTGCTTCAAGACACTCGAGCACACAAATGACCTACAAGACATTGGTCTCCAACGAGACCTTTCCTATCATGAGCATCCAGTTGCCATTCTCGAAGAGACCGAGCGCAAAACCCACAACAAGTCTATCAAAATCCTCAAAGTCAAATGGTCACACCATTCCGATAAAGAAGTCACTTAGGAACGCGAGGACCTTGTCCGTTCTGAGTACCCTGAATTCTTTCAATTCTAGATCTCGGGTCGAGATCCTCTTGTAGTCTCGGATACTTGTCATAGCCCAAGTGCTCCCCTTGCCTTTTGTAATTATTCTCATGTTGAACCTTCTATCTACACCGTGTGTGGTTGAGTAGTAATAAGATTTTTGTTCATGGCATCTTGCATCATGGCATCATAATCATCATTGCATTGTTGCATCATGCTTGTTGAAGTGCTATGTCGTGTATGAGTGAGGGGTGTTTCCAAGTGTGAATGTGGATCCATCCCCAACTAAAACCCTTGTTTTACCAAAACTATGAAAACCCCCTTTATTTTGTATGGCAATTTATTTTTCCTTCTCCTAAAAATGCCAAACCATTTTTGTTAAGTAGTGCTGAATTTTGTGAGATCAAAATATATTGTATTTCTCCCCAAAACCCACCTCTCTTTTCTTTGTGATTTATTGCAATGCACGGGTTTCATACATAGAAAAACCCTCTTTGTTTTCGGGTGAGAGAGAGAGAGCAGTGTCTTGGGACTCCATTGCTTCTGCAGGCCCAGTAGCGCAGCAAAACCCGTAGCCCTGCATCCCAGCAGTGACAGGAGCTTATCCCTCCTCTGTACGGCAACCGATCAACCGGTGCCATGTCAGAAGCACGTCGATTTGACGACCGACGGTGGCCTTATCTCCTATAAAAGATGCCTCCTATGCCCTAGAGTCGACCCTCTCTCCATTCCTCCCTTCTCTGCCTCGCGTAACAACTCAGGTAAGGAGCCCACGCCTCGCCGTCAACATACTCGCCATGAACCGACTGAGCACGAGCTTGAGCCCAGGGTAGCTCATCGCCGTCGCTTTCGCCCCTCCTGTGGTCGTGGGGACAACCATGGAGGCACGTCCTTCGTACTAGGACCATATCTTTTGGGATGATTTGCAATAAAGTTTTTTGTGACTTGGACCTTAACTTTTCCGTACCAGGACTCTGCCTTTTGGGATGATTTGAAATAAATTGTTTTGTGACTTGTAACTTAACTTGTGGAGAGTGTAAGCAATTCCATATACTCATCTCTTCATGTATGTATTGCGATGATTTATGTACTTGTGAAACACTAAGATGCATCTCTTTCCCTATTGAGGCCTCGCCCCAAATATGGAAAGTGTCGCATCTTGGATGTTACACCAAGTCTTGAAGCTCCTGCACGAATGGGTCTGCAGTATGAATTCGACATCTTTCGGCGCCCACGAGTTATGAAGCCTATGCCCAGGCTGCCCAACATTCATCGTCAAGGACAAAATAATCCCATTCTCTTCAATGTTCGGCGCTTCAGATTGAACAACTATTTTTGTCGTTCAGACTAAAACCCGCACACGAAGACAAAGATACAGTCTAACATGTTCTGGAGCATGCCACAAAGGGATAACTACTCTGCTATTCTCTATGGCCAGAATCAGATCTTTACTCATAGGCATCTCAGTTTTGAAGCAATGAGTGGCCTCCCGTGCTTTGATCAAGCCCTCGGTTGTCTTCGAGATGTTGGACTGTTTCCATTCATCACTGACCATAAAGATTGGAATGAAGAAATGATTCTTCAATTTTAAGCAACCCTCAACATCTCTCGCTATGGAAGAGACATGAAATCATGGAAAATCGACTTCATTATTCGAGATGAACATGTTCAAGATCCAGCCATGGAATTCTTAGCAACCACACCACTTGCAGCATCTGCTGAAGCCTTATATCGAAGATCTTCTACTTATGTTGAAGCCACTCGCAACATATTTCAGTCACTTGAGCCAAATATGACTGCCATGCTCACCTTGATAAAGCCTTTGGCTCCAGATGCTAATCTGCCTACAAGCTTTTGTGTTAATCATCTTCAGTACGTGCCCCAAACTATCTACCATATTTTGCGGCATACTATCTGGCTAATCAAAGGGCATTCATCTTTACACAAGCTGCAAGGTGCGTTGAAGACATTGGTCTATAACATTGTCTATGGTATCAGGTTCAACCTTCAAGATCTATTCCTAAGAAAGCTGGCTGCGAATAACATCTATTTGTTTGAACTCAAGATCTTTGCTTCATGGGTCATGTGCTTCATTAAGCGCCACAGAAATACAATGATTCCGCCTTCTGCTTGCAATCATGGGATATATCTTCTAGATGTTGATGTCATTCATGAAGACATCTATCCATCCAAGGAAAAGAATCCTATTGTTGAAGGTACCAATGGCCCTGCTTATGTTGAAGGGCTTCAAATTTCATAAGATCCAGCCAGAGCTAGGCTCATTGGCTCCTTTTGACGCCTTCAGCCAAGTGTTATTGACACTGAAGCAACTGCACCTATACTGCCACAACCCAGAAGAGAGCGTGCCATGAATGATCAAGAACTTCTCGTATCTTGATTCGGAAGCAATGCCATTGTCATCAATGGACTCGGAGACAAATGCACGCACTAGTAATTGACATCAATCACATACACAAACTCTCCACCAAGAACTCTTTTGTTGCACATGAAAACTACATGCGTTCTTGGAAGACATTGTCTTTCCTAGCTCCGTTGAATGATCTTTGAGAGGATGGCTTCGCTGAACGTTTCAAATATTGTGCCCCTCCTCCTCATGCGGATAAATGGCACAAGACGCCAACACTCAAAGATAGTGACTTCCCTTCATCGGTAGAATCAGTCCATGCAAATCTTGCCTGTGATGAAGCTGAAGATATCGCTTCTCCTCCAACACCAACAAGTCACATCGTCACTTCAGCAACTCAGCCTACACCAACCTCCAACGACCCAGCTGCACCAACGTCTTCATGACATGGGGACGAGTGGTGCCCAATGTCTTTGTCCTTTCTTTCGTTCGAGGAAAAACGGGGAGCAACATTGATTGATAGGATTTGAACATGTCTATATGGGGCGAGTGTTGCTATTTTTGTTATGTTTACAATCTCGTTCCAAATGTTTGTGCTTTTGGGTTGTAAAACTTAAATCCTCATGGACGTCAGCACTTTTCTTACTTATAGTTTCTTTGCCGCTATTTCACTTCATATCATATGCGCTCGAAGTCATTCAGCACACATTCATTTTTCATTATGCGTTGCATTATCTTCATGATTATCTTCAAATGCATAGTGATTGGAATCGAAGATATAGGGGGAGATTTCCACTAACTACAACCAGCCATGTGCTTTTGCATTCAAAGCAAAATCTTCATAAGCACATCTTTAGGGGTAGCTCTATATATCTTGCAATCATAATCTCCAAGTATTTATCTTCACATATATGTATCCCTGTTGAAAACTTCAACCAATTTGTTATCAGTCACCAACAAGGGGGAGATTATAAATGCATCTAGTGACACCTTTATAGTTTTGGAGTATTGAAGACAAACGTGGTTGAGGGACTGATGTGTTTGTGAGAGTTCACAAGATGACATAGATAGAAGTCCCTGGAGATTTGGTTTAACCATCGAATATGACCCCCAAACATTTCCGAATACATTGATGATGGCCGAAGCAATTGGTGGTGCGCGAAGATAATCGCCTGAAGACAATGAAACGCGAAGACAAAGACTTTTATTATTTTGTTTCTTCTTTTCCGAGTCATAGGAACCACCACACTGTTAAGTAGGTTCAATGTGATTGAAGTCAGCTGCTGACATAATGTTGAACCCACATTTACCTATGTCTTCCAGCGAGGACATTGAGAAGAATTCTCTTCCAGAGTTGGTTGAGTCAGCATTACTTCCAGCCCAAGTATTGTTGTCGTGTGTCTCTTTGAAATCTAACCATTTCAACACGTGTCGGTTGGCCATTGATCCAGGGTCATTTTGTTCATATCAAGTAGGGTTGCGTGTTGGCTATAAATAGCCCACCATCTCCACCATAAGTTGGCGGATGCTCAGAGTTGATACAGTTGTTGTCGTTTTGCAGCAACCCACCTTGAAGACCGAAAGAGAGAGAGAACTATCCTGCAAAGGATAAACCCAAACACCTAGAGCCAGAGTGTATGACTTGTTACACTTGAAGTCATTCTTTTATGAGAGAATTGTAGACTTGTTACACTTGAAGATTGTGATCTTCCATATGGTTAGGCGTCATGGTCTAGTGCATCCAAGAGTCATTGTGAATTTCTGGGTGACCACTTTCAAGATCAATGCAAGAGTCATTGTGAATTTCTGGGTGACCACTTTCAAGATCAATGCAAGAGTCATTGTGGATTTACGAGTGATCAAGTTTGTATGGGTTTCAGAAGTCTCCCCTGAAGGCTTACCTGAGTGATTGCGCGTTGTTTGAGAGACTTCGTCTCAAGGGGATCAAGGTGAAGACGATATCTAAGCCTCCCCAACCAAACATACAGTTGTCACAGCAGCTGGAACTGCTCCAACAAATTGTGTGTCTTCGTCAAGCTACTCATTCTATCCTTCACTCTCTTTACTTGCTTTAGTGTGGAAGCCTTGGCATCGGATTCGTAACCCCTGGACAATAATGAATGTTGAATTCATAACGAGGACCCATTCTTGGTGGTGGAACTAGCTTGGGCCATTTGGTTGGCACCATCTGTCTTTTCCTATTGCGAGCCATGACAATGTTTAGAAAATTGTGGTCAGTCGATGGCGTGGTAGGAATAGGAGGACCATATGGGGATGGAGCATTGGCTTCGCCCTGAGTGATCTCTGCGATTTAGGGTTCTAGAGCAGCAACAACAGTAGCAGAAGCAATGTCTTCAGCTGCTTCAGCTTAATTCTATGGAAGTACAGGAGGAACATCTTCAACCATGGGATTCTCATCGACTGATGTAGTCAGGTTTGCATGCACTTCATCTTCAGGTATGCTTGTCATTGAAGATATAATTGGCTTTGCTCCTCTACGAAGCGTTATGAGTGGCGACTCGTGATGAGGGGTTTCAACTTATATGGCTTTGAATGGGGACTCGGTTGATTGCAACACATGAGTTGAAAAATGAGTAGGTGGAGTGGGAGGAATGACTTTCGTACATTGGCGTAGTTGCTCACTAAAAGTCCACATCTTCACTAACAGTAGGCAATGACGATGATACGAGAGGTGTATCAATTTGAGGCACATAATCAGGTACAATATTGTCTTCAGCAGAAGCAATGTCTTCAGCAGCCTCAACCACAATATCTTCAATTGCGATAGGTACAACAGCTGGAATATCTACAGTTGTTTGAGCCTATGTGGTAGTAGACTCATGCAGATCAACATGTCTCTCATCATTTTCAGATGCAGGAGGAGCCATGGAGATAGGAGTCACTATCAGGGGATCCTCATGAGGAGGTGGAGATGCAGAGGGAACTAAAGGGGCTTGGGCACTTGGGCCGAGCTCAAAAACTTTGCCTTCTTTGTCTTCAGCTTCTTTGTAGGTTGAGCTTCAACAACTGACATAGATTTGTGCTTTCTAACTTCTGCCTCAGCTTCTTTTGTCTTCTTGCTTGACACAGTAGAGGAAGGAGGATGTGTTCTTGAGCCTGCAAAGCCATCTAAAAAGATGATGATCGGTGTGGCTTGCCTTGATGGTGCAGATTGGCTTGAAGACATAGAAGCTTGCCTTGACCTCTCAATAATTCTTGGGTCAAGAGCTGGTTGTCCAAGTGCTTTTATCTTCAACATCTTGTTGTGGGCTTGAACCATCTTGGGAGACTTCTTTTACAAATGTTCTAGAGCATGTGCGGAGAGTTCAAGACGCCTTTCTATATGATCGAAAGTATGTCTAGAGGGGGTGATTGAACTACTTGACAAGATAATTTTTTTGCCTTTTCCCAATTTTACTTCAGAGGCACCTACAGTAGTTATAACAAGTCAAGTACACGCTACACATGGAGTTCTAATAGTATAGCAGCTGAAAGTAAACATGCAAGTGTAAATAAAGGAGTAAGGTAGGGAGATCAAACACATTAGGTTGACACGGCGGTTTGTGGCATGGTTCCAATAAGTGGCGCTATCGTACGCCCATGTTAGTGGAGACTTCAACCCACAGAGGGTAACGGTTGTGAGAGTCCACGGAGGGCTCCACCCCAGGAGGGTCCACAAAGAAGCAACCTTGTCTATCCCACCATGGCTTCCGTCCACGGAGGACAAGGCTTACTCACGGTAGATCTCCACGAAGTAGGAGGCCCCCAAGCGACACCTAACCAATCTAGGAGGCACCGCCCTCCAAACGGTAATAGATGGGGCAGATCAATGAACTCCCTGCTCTTGTGCTTCAAAAGATAGTCTCCTCAACACAAATCACTCTCTCATAGAATATGCATGGGTAGGAGAGGTTGATTTGGTAGAAAGCTGTTTGCGGAGGCAAGAGATCAAGTTTCACATGATTGGATTGGAATATCTTGGTCCCAACACATGACTAGGTGGTTCCCTCTCAGAAAATGGATCTAGAAATGAAGTGTGTGTTCCGAGTGCTTATCCCATGAATGGGACATGGGTGAAGGGGTATATATAGGCAGCAGCCAAAATCCAACCGTTACACACAAAAGAGCAAACTCGGTGACACCGAAGTTGGAAACTCGGTGGTATAGACTAGCACTAAAGGTGTTAACTTTTGGATCTTGGTGAGACCGATATATACAACTTGGTGGCACCAAAAATGTGACTAATCGATAGATGGCCAAACTCGGTGGCACCGATACTCAAACTCGGAAATTTTGATTTTGTGTATCTTGGCAACAGAATGTTGGTCACCCAAATTCAGTAGCACCGATGCAGTTTCGGTTGCACCGATTTGGTGTCAATGGATAGGGTTCTGTCAGATGTTCAAACTGGAGCATTCTCATCTGCTTCTTCCTCTACAGCAGGGCACTGGATGCAGGGCCTTTTTCTTTGGCAGCTGCAGGTATGTCTTTAGTGGTCTTCCTAGAAGTTGGAGCCTTCTTTGCTTTAGGTTTAGGAGCGGACTTCATGGCGTCAACCATTAACTTCTTCTTCTTGGGATGAACTAGGATCTCCTCAGGAGCTTCTTCCTCAGCAGCTTCTGGATCTTCATACATGGAAGTTTTTCTGCCAACAAGATGGACAATTCTCTTCCTTGGCCTCTTCACACCAGCTATCTTTGCAGGTGCATCCTTGGAAAGCTCAGCCCTCTTCCTGGCATACTCACGTGCTCTCAGATCAGCTGGAGTAGGAGTGAATTTCCTGACAGCCTTATTAGGAGGGGCCTTCAAAGGAGCTGAAGTCTCGCCAGGCACAAAGTCTGAATCCTCCTCATCAGAATTTAGCTCCATTCTCTGCCTGGTGGGTGCCTTGGGAAAGCCATGGGAGCTATATGGTCCAGGGTTAGAGTCTGTCCTCTTTAGACTAGTGAAAGCATCGAAGTCAACACTAGGTTCCCTGAAATCGTTTTGACTATCATCTGAACCTGACATACTGACAGACACGCTCGTCAGCAAACAACAGAACCTGTGAAGTGGATATAGGAAAGAGAGAATGGATGAGCATCACAAAATTCAGATATTTTTGAAATTTTGAAGTCTGAAACTCAGGGTATGATCTTCTGCATGATGTAAATCGGTGGAACCGAGTTGGCATTTTCGGAGTCACCGAGAAAGCTTACTCGCTTAACACAAACTTGGCAGTCATTTTCGGTGCCACCACAAAGAGCTGCTTCGTCTCACCGAGTTGCTTCTCACGAACCCTAAAACAAGAATCAGTGGAACCGACTTTACAAACTTGGTCTCACTGAGTTGCATAGTGTGGCAGAACAGCTCCAAAATTTCCTACTTCTACTAATCTAAGGATTCATCTGGGGGACAGGAGGTTTGCACGCGGTGGTATGAAGAATAAAGATTCCAATGCGTGAGAATCGGACAGGGAAATTCAAAGGAGATAGAACCATACCCTAGCTTGGTGGCGGTTTGGCTACGACGATGATGGCGAAGTAGCTTGCATCAACGGCGGCGAATCCCAAAGGCGGCGGCTCTCGGGGAGACGAAGGAGATGACCTGGGGTCTTGGGGGCAGCAAGGGTTTGGGGAACGAACCGTTTTGAGGAAGTGAAATCAAAGGATTCGGTCCGCAGATATATATACCCGTGCGCTGTCGGTGTCACTCAGATGGAAAAATCGGTGTCACCGAGTTCCTCAACTATTAGTAGACACGGAAACTCGGTGTAACCGAGTTGGCGATTTCGGTGGTACCGAGATAGGAAAACCTGATCAACTTTTAAAAATTGGTGGCGCCGCATTTGCGGAGTTGGTCACACCGAGTTTTTCAAAGAGGTTTTGGAAGGCAGCCTTTAACAGTACGGAACTCCGAGTGCACCTTCAGACAGAGGGATCGACAAGTGCTTATTCAAGTTTTGTGATGAAGCATGAATAGAACTTGAGATGAGATAGCATAGATAGCTAGAGAAGGGTCCTAGGCTTTCTTGTCCATCCAATTGGCAAAAGATAAATCACAAACCAAATTATCAAACACACGCAGGCCAACATGCTCACACAATAAGAATAATGAATAAAACATGGTGAACAAGCACAAACATCCTAGCAGCCATCAAGCACTTGGGCGATGATAAAGTCATCTATATATGAGTATATTGACATAGGAGCCAAGTGATAATACTTGATCGTAGGTCATACTCATCGTTAAGAAGAAGTGGGGGTACCACTTTTACATAAGCATTAATGTGTTCATATCCTTAGGAGATGCTTATACTCAAGTCTTAGACTAAATGTCCCCCTTGATATGATATCCCCACTAAGAGGGATTAACTAACCTTGGGTTTTGTTGTAGAAGACTTCACGTAGGTGAAGTAGTGGTGGATGCTCAATGTTGATGAAGATCATCTTGAGTTTGGAGCAATCCTTCTTGTTCTCATACTCCTTTCACATACATGGGTTAGTCCCAAAGCAAAATAAACATATGCAAGAATATCTTTGGACATGGAGTGAAGCACACATGTGATAAAGTCCAAAGATGCATTAATTACCTTGTTTCTTTGTTACCTTTGAGGGAATGTGTGACTCCTTGGACTAATGCATATGGTTGATGTTGATTGCATATAATTCTTGCCAAAATAAATAAGAGTGAATTTCATTGGCAGAGTCACCGGGAATCCACACAAAATTGATGAGAATCCTTGGAGTTGTGGTAGCACTTGTTGAGGTAGAGCTAGTAGTATCCTTGGGAATCCACTTGACATTGGCATGGGGTTCTTCTCCAAATAGGTCAATGTCATCTTGAAGCTTTCCCTTGACATTGTGGTCTTATGGTAGAAGGCCATCTTGTGAGCTCGTTCCTTCGAAAGGAGTGGAATCACACTGCTCTTCTTGAGGAACAAACTTGGGAGTGGGATATGGACCTTCTTCCCAAACATCTTCGTTGATGTTGAAGTAGCCAACACCTTGTTTCTTCCGATGTCCTCCTTGCTTGTGCACAATTTCCTCAAATTCCTTACTTCTGGCAAGACTCTTGAAGACACCTCTCTCTATAATCCCTTTCAAAAGATCATACTCTTCCTCAAGTGTAAATTGTCTAAGAGAATCTTTAATGGAATCAATAGTGTTACTAGCAAGAACATTATTGGATTTAGCTTTAACATTGTTGTTACTAGATGAAGAAACCTTCTTGCCTTTGTTACTAGCACTACAGGAATCGGGCATTTTGCCGTTAGGACGCTACAGACGGCAAAGAAAGAATTACAGACGGCAAAAAAATTCACGTCAGCCCATGATGGCAAAAAATGTCGTCAACCCATGTGCCCGCAAAGGGTAATTTTGCCGTCATCATTTTTTCTGGCAGACGGCAAAAAATTTGCCGTTAGTGAAAATGGTTTGCCATCATCTATTATGAGGCAGACGACAAAAATAGATAACAGACGGAACGGCGAGCCAAACGAACGACGTTAATTATTTTTGCTGTTAGCTCGGTTATTCTATAGACGGCAAAGAGATGGATTTGCCGTTAGTCTCATATTCAACAGACGGCGAAGAAATTTCATTTAATTATAAAATGGTGGGTATGTCCTCGGTTGTTCTCGCTGCAACGCCATCGATGGCGGTCCTTGGTCGTTTAGGTGGCCGTGGAGAGAGATAGTCGTCGACGTTCTGGCAGTGAGCGTGTCCAGCGGCAAGATGGCGGCGGCGGTGAGCACGCCCGGTGGCCCGGGGTCGTTCTGGCAGAGGAGTCAGCCGAGGAGGCTCAGCTGTTACGGGGTCGTGCAACATGCGGCCGCGGCGAGGTTCGACGGGGTCCGGCCGAAGTGAAATCCGATCCGGGCAGCTGCGGCAGAGTCCGGCCAGGGGCGACCCCGGCGGAGTCCGATCAGGGGCGGCCGCGACGGGTCTGGTGCGGCATGGCTACAATGGATCCAGCAAGGCTCAGAGAAGTTGTTTCTTTGGTTCACAGTGAACGAGACTTGGCTGTGGCAGGGTCCGGCGTGGGTAGGCCGCGGCGGAGGCTGGCGAGGGGGGCCACGGCGGAGCAGTCGAGGGGCGGAGAGGAAGGGGTGATAAGCTCAGCCGCTGCAGGGTCCGACGAAGGGCGCCATGGAGGGGTCCGGCGAGTGGCGCAGTTGCTGAGTCCGGCGAGGAAGCTCCTGGTACACGCAGGCGAGGGAAGTTGCAACTGCGTTTCTATGGTGGAGAGGAGATCAAGGGAGTTGGCAGCGTGTGCGTGGGAACGTGCGTTTCTGTGGAGGAGAGGAGACCGGGCAATCTAATGGATCGGTGGGTGTGGGGCTTGGGGCAACCCTGCCACGTCATTGATCCAGGGGACTTTGGTTCCAACCAATAGGAAACCTGTATATAGTTTGTGTTTGTTCAGCCTATTATTTTTGGCAAAATAATCATGTTAAAATTTAGTAAATATTCTCACAAAATTCCCATGCCTTCTAGAGATAATAACGCAATACCATGCCAAATTTCATATACTTTAGACTATTTTTACATTTTTAAATAATTTCAATAGTAGACACGATCATTTTGCCTACACTAAAAACAACACACATCAAAATCTTTGCCGTCTGCCAACCGAACAAAGACGGCAAAATATGTGTTTCGAGATTTTCCGTTTTGAGATGTGCGGATGAGATACCGCCATCTCATCGATCCGCAGGACTGATCCGTGAGATGTGTTTCTTCTTTGCCGTCTACGGATTTTTCTACAGTCGGCAAAATATCTTTGCCGTCATCGTTTTTTTACAGATGGCAAAATATGTCTTTGCCATCATCAGTGTAGTTTACAGAAGGCAAAATATATTTGCCGTCATCATATTTTCTTAAAGGCGGCAAAATATTTCTTTGCCATCAGTTATTCTTTGCCGTCGGGTCAGTGACGGCAAAATAACCTTTGCCGTCTGCCCCGACGATTAGCTGACGGCAAAAAACTTTTTTGTAGGCAAAATAGCTGATTCCTGTAGTGTAGTGTTACTAGGTTTAACTAGTGGAACAAAGTTAGACAAGAGTAATCGTTTGGTTAGATAAGAAGAACTCTTCTTCCGAAGATCATCATTGATTGCTTTTAAGAACTCATGCTCTTGCTCCAAGTTGAGCTTCTTGAAGCGTAGCTTCTCATGGGTTCTTGCATGTTCTCTATGATCTTCTAGAGTAGTCTCATGAGCTAACTTAAGAGTTTTAAATTCTTGAGTTAGTCGTTCAATTTCTTTCTTATCATCATCATTCGATTTCTCTTAACTAGCATGATAAATATCAAGTTCATTTTCACTGCATTCACTAGTTTTATCTAGAAGCAAGTCATCTTCTCCTAACAAGTCATCCTCATCACTATTGAAATCAAGATACTCAGGATGTGATACCTTGGGGCCTTTAGCCATGAAGCAGTTTACGACTCCCTCATTTGGTGAATCAAATAACTCGTAGGAGTTGGTGGAAACAAGCGCAATCCCGGCAACACCTTCATCTTGACTATAGTCAGAGTTGGAGTGATAGCTTCCTTCGGAGTGGTGCTCAGACTTGTAGCCAGAGACCCATTCACCAACATGAGCTTGATGACATCTTCTTGAACCGCTCTTGGTGTATGTGTCCTTCTTCTCGGATTCCTTGCCTCTCTGTGAGTGTCTTCGTTCATAGTGATCTTCTCTACTCCTTCTCTCTCTACGAGGTGACTCATCTCTTGATATTCGTCGTTGAGGTGACTCTTCTCCTATTTTGTGGGGATTCGAGCACTCATTTGAGTAGTGTACGGACTTCCCACAATTGTAGCAGTTTCGATCACGACTGTACGAACGCTTCTCATGATGTCTTGAACTTGAGCTTCCATCTTTGCATCTACTCTTGTAGAACTTGTTCAATTTTTTGACCATGAGGCTTGTCTCATCATGAGTGACAAGATTGTCTTTTGAAGTAGCGGGTGCATCACATGAAGCTTTATAAGCACCGCTTGACTTGTTGTGCAGTTCATCTTTGTCCTTGAGTGACATCTCATGAGCAAAAATCCTACCAATGACTTTAGTTGCATTGAGATCTTTGTAATTTGGCATCATTTGGGTCAATGTGCACACTCTCTCATACTTGCCATCAAGAGCTCTAAGTATCTTCTTGATGATGAATCTGTCGGCCATCTGTTTGCTTCCTAAGCCGACAATCTCATTGGTGATGAGAGCTAGCCTAGAGTACATTTCAGCGACTCCTTCACTATGCTTGATCTTGAACTTGTCAAGCTGACTTTGAAGCGCATCCAACTTAGATTCTCTGACAGAATCAGTACCTTCGTGCATATCAACCAAACTATCCCAAATTTCTTTTGCATTCTCAAGACAACTGATTTTGTTGAATTCTTCGGGGCAAAGGCAGCTGAAGATGATATTGCCGTCCATAGAGGACTAGCCTTACTCACGGTACATCTTCACGAAGTAGGCTATCTCCTTGGCCTTACAAACATCTTGGTTCAGCTCCACAACATGAAGTAGGAGGCTCGCAAGCGACACCTAACCAATCTAGGAGGCACCACCCTCCAAAAGGTAATAGATGGGGAAGATCAATGAATTCCTTGCTCTTTTGCTTCGAAAGATAGTCTCCTCAACACAAATCACTCTCTCACGGAATATGCATGGGCAGGAGAGGTTGATTTGGTGGAAAGCAGTTTGGGGAGGCTAGAGATCAAGTTTCAAATGATTGGATTGGAATACCTTGGTCTCAACACATGAGTAGGTGGTTCTCTCTCAGAAAATGGAGATGGAAATGAAGTGTGTATTCTGAGTGCTTCTCCCACGAATGAGACGTGGGTGAACGGGTATATATAGGCAGCAGCCAAAATACAACCGTTACGCACGAAAGAGCAAACTCGGTGACACCAAAGTTGGAAACTCGGTGGTACTGACTAGCACTAAAGGTGTGATCTTTTGAATCTTGGTGAGACTAATATATACAACTCGATGGCACCGAAAAGGTGACTAAGAGTCAGATGGCCAAACTCGGTGGCACCGATACTCAAACTCGGAAATTCCGATTTTGTTTATCTTGGCAACATAATGTTGATCACCCAAATTCGGTAGCACCGATGCAGTTTCGATTGCACCGATTTGGTGGGAATGGCTAGGGTTTTGTCTCAGGTTCAAACTCGGTGGGTCCGATGTGGAAATGTTGGTGACACCAAATTTGTGAATGTGGAACTTGACAGAGTGGATATGTGGGGAAAATGACTGATTGTTTTGGTGGTTAACTTTGAGCATTTGAACAATGTGTTCATTTTACTACCTCACCCCGTTTTAATAGTATTGGCTTTCCTATGGACTCAAAAAAGTGATTTCTCACAAATATAAAATGAAGAGTCTTCTAGCTTGAAGCTTGAGGCAATATGATTCCTTTCTTGCATAAATGGCCATCTCCACAAAAACCTTAAGCCATAGCATCTTTCGAACTTTTCTGAAATATACTTGGAAAACACATTAGTCCAATGATGCATATTTTGTGATCAATTATCAACACCACCCTAGGGAGCAATTGTGCTTTCACTTTCAAAATTAGTTTTCAAGTCCGCCATCATTGTGTGATAACTTTGGATTTGTTCATCAGTCAGGTGATGCATGTTCTTCTTGAATAGAGCCTTTTCATGGTGAATTTTGTCATGTGTTGAACTACCTTATGTACAACTGATATTTATTCATTCACCAACCCTTGGAAGGTGACACTAAGCACAATAGGAAGATGTGAGCGTCACTAGAGATTGAGGGGTCAGCAAACCATTCATCAGTGAACTGGTTGGGAATATTTGCATCAAATAGAGACAAGTCTTTAAGACATTTGGAATTTTCCTCCTTTTGCTTTATAAGCTTCGCCAAAGCTTCATCATCGAATTCATCATCAAAAAGTTCATTCAATTTGGCAATGTCCATCAAGGTGACATATGGCTTCGTGCAACGAGCAGCAACATGTTTTCTCGTCAATCTTTGCTTGGTGCAAGACTCATTAGCTCTTTTAGCTTCTTCAATTTGTTCATCAGGTCTTGATCACCAAGCCTTAGGTGTTGCGGCGACATGCTTTGGAGCCTTTAGCGTTGAAACCTTGGATTTTTGTATAGGCTTCGGATCAGTGACTAGAGGCTGATGCGAGTCCTTCTTAGAAGTTTCTTCAGAAACTGGGTACCCAATAATGCTAGATGGATCTGGATGTTTTGGCATTCTTGGTCTAACCATCCATGGGAAGAAACCAATCGTGATGCCTTCAACCTTTGTCTTTGTTTACAGATTTTTGTATACAATGTGAGTCTAAGGGGCCTTTTCTGCATTCTTCTGAATGTATTCTGCAGTGAAAAAGTGGTAGTAAAACCATTCCTCCACCCCATATTTTCGGATCCATTGGATCCGGTCCTTGCATTGAGTGTAGCTTTCTTCATGGCCAGACTTGTATCTCTCATACAGTGCAGGTGGGAGATCTTTAGAAGTGTTCAGATGTCTTTGCCTCCCGCCTTTCTTAGGAGCTTTGTCTCTGGCCATTGTCCTCAACTTAGACACATGCTTCATGGGTTGCTGTAAGTGAGAACTGGCTCAAGGTGAATCCAGGTGTATTTGCAAGTAGTCTGCAAATGAATTCAGACTATGAGATCCAAGATATTATACCACACACAGGTACTTGTTAAAGAATTAGAGATGAGAGGGGAATAGAAGAGGTCATATGCATTCTTAGATGATTTCAAAATTATAAACATAGTTTGAAGATAATGACCTCACTCACCGAAGACAGTTTATCCTAAGATAGGTGGTTTCAGATTTGTGCAACTCCAAAAAGGTGCACAAGTAAGAAATCAAACCAAATTCTCAACAGAAGTGAAGGCATTCCGAAAATTAAGATCGATGTTTGAGATCTATCGAAAGGAAGGTGGAAAAAAATCATTCGGAAATATTTGGTAAATTTTTAGATCAATCGAGCAGTAAAAATCAGAGATTTATTTACCACGATGCAGAACACAAAAGTCTACTCCACGGCGCGGAGAGGCTGGGCGGTTTGATCTGCCACACCCTAGCTTGGTGGTGGTAGACGGGTACGGCAACGGATGGGCAAAGACAATCACGACCGACGTGAGTACGACAACGAAGGAGGCATGACACCTAAGCGTTTCTCATTCGACGATGATGAATTCCAGTGACATCGCTAGGGTTTGGAGTTCGAGAGCGAAGGCGAGAGGAGAAAACTAATAAATGAGCCGAGGGTCTTGTATTTATAAGGTGTGTAGAATTTGGAATGATATTCCCCTAACCCATCATCTTAGTGGGAAGCGTGTCACACATGCATCACATCTGACCTCCCACTAGCTCTTAACTAAATGACAAGCACGGGACTTTGTTGCGATAAGGGCGGTAAAATATAAGAAAGAAAATTTTAAATTGGTTCGATTTGTCTTCCACAACCAAGGACACTCTAAAGACAATCAACACATGTCAAGTAGGTTGCATATGACTGGAGTTGAATAGTGTTAGGAGAGATAAGCATAGACGAGGTTTGCGGGTCCGGTCACATTTTCCTAGAGAAAAGTAGAAGATATAGCTATAGACAAAATGCTGCGGAGGACGGAACTCCATACTATCTCATACGATATATCCAAATGAGAAGTATTCAATCTCGAAGACAAACATTCATTTCAATGATAAATACATACATTCATTTCAATGAGTATCGACAAAGTGCGAAGATAAAAGCAATTTGTTCAAAAGGGGGTGGTGGCATTACCCATTGTATAAGAATGTTAGACCCACACACGGCGCACAGTTATCGTGGCTCTCTGAAGTCATATTCTTCATTAATCTATTCACACTTAGAGTGTATATCTTCATTTGTTGAAGACATACGTTACTTCGTGTGTTCTGCATCGAGTCATCAAAAATGCATAAGCGTTAGGTTGTGTCTCTATTCAAAGGACATTTGAGCATTCTAAGATATTTAGCTCACAGTGCAACTTGCAAAACCTTGTCTCATCCAAAGGCTTTGTGAAGATATCAAGCAATTGCTCTTCTGTCTTCACATGCTTGATGACGATGTGTCCCTTCAACACATGATCACAAAGAAAATGGTGTCTTATTTGGATATGCTTTGTCTTTGAGTGTTGTACTGGGTTGTGGGCGATCTTAATAGCACACGCGTTTGCTCGGCAAGGATGCTCGAGGGAAGAAGCTACACGCGTGGAATGAATAGGTTTTCGACCTTTCTAAAGGTAGACACGATGCTCCTTTTGTAGTTTAAGGGGATACCATGGTGGCTAAATTGCTCTTTTTGTGGGAGAATAATCCACTGGCTAACTGCCAAAACTACTGACATAAGTAATAGTGGGAAACATCTAACTCTGGTGAACACAGACATGAGCATTAAATGCACCGTGGGGTGGCACATTGGCGATGCTCCCTGGCAAGGACTGCCTCTCATTCTATGTCGCTCGCCTAGCCACCTTCTATTTAGTTGACACGCCGTGGGATGGGTGTCGCTAAAGCAACCACGTGCCTCTGACTAGGCCCTTGTAATCGCCTGTCCAATCAACACCTCGCTGATGTTGACAATCGGCCCGATGAGGTGGAGCGGAAGAGATCTGGAGGGGCCTTGCCTGTCGTGGTTGTTTCTTGACTTTCCTCCTCCCGAAAAGGTGGCTTGCTGGGGCCTTGTTTCTAGTTTCTCTTGTTGTAGTACGAACACTATTACTGGTCGGCAGGTCTTGCCGGGACTGGGGCCACGACTACCTGTGTACAAGTGTGGGTACTAAATCCCCCATATTTTAGTACACCGACAGTAGCCCCTGCGCATGGTACACACATGCGTCCGTGACATTCGTTGGGATAGGCCCAAAAATAGTGCACACGCACACACGGCCACAATTCCCTCCGTTAATGATGATTCTCACTGTTTTCCCACGATGCACATTTGCTACGGTCGTGGGAGTGGTCGAATGAGGTGGCGCTTGGAGGGCTTTATTGGGAAGGCACGGGCTTGTCGAACTAGGAGGCGCGACCTCTACTAGTGAACCATCTCGTCCACCACTACTCCCTTTATGATCGTGCCGCATGTGAGGGACGGTATAGGTGAGGCTGGGCTGCTGCTGCAGTGGGGCTTGACTATTTCTTCGGGTGATGAAGAGTCGGCATCCCTCATCTTCTCCCTATAAAAAGGGCTTGAGGGAAGCATTGCCCATCCATATCCCTTTCAATCTGCCCCATTCTTCTGCCTCATCTGTTTCCTTCGGCTCCTAGGAGCCAACGTTGCAATGGCGAGGGGTAGAGGATGCGGTCGAGCCCAAACTTCACTGGTTGCCACACGGACCTCCTTCTGGTCACGCATTGGTAACCCACAAGCATATGGGATCGCAATAGTTTTCAAGGGTAGATTATTCAACCAAAATTTATAGATTCGAGACAAGCAGAGCCAAAAAATATTGGCAAGCATTAGTAGCTCGGTTGTCAATTCAACCACACTTGGAGATTTAATATATGCAACATAGTGATCAGTAGCATAGTAATATGATATTTTTGATAGCGACGATAACAGTAGTAGCAGTAACGATAGCAATTTTGTAGCAGTTGTAATAAGAGTAGCAACAATAGTAACTTAGCAAGCACAATAAGTGGAAAACTCGTAAGCACTAGATCTGTCATATTTCTGGATAATATTCATCATGTAACAGTCACAACATAGGGCGACATAGAACTAGATCCCATTCATCGATATAATGTAGGCATGTATTCCGTAAATAGTCATGCGTGCTTATGGAAAAGAACTTGCATAACATCTTTTGTACTACCCTCCTATCGCAACAGGGTCCATAAGGAAACTAAGGTATATTGAGGCCCCCTTTTAATAGAGAACCAAAACAAACCATTAACACATAGTGAATACATGTACTCCTCATACTACGGTAATCACTGGAAAGAATCCCAATTATTGTCACTTTGGGGTATGTAGATCCTAACATGTAGTGGGTGCATATAACTTGCAACATCGGATTAGAAACATAGATATAATGGTGAAAACATAAACGATTCAGATCTCAAATCATGGCACTCGGGCCCTAGTGACAAGCATTAAGAATAGCAAAGTCATAACAACATCAATCTCCGAACATAGTGGATACTATGGATCAAGCCCAAACAAAACTAACTCGATTACATGATGAATATCACCCAACTCTTCACCGATCCGCAAGCGTACAAAGGGATTACTCACTCCTGGTGGAGAGCATCATGGAACTGGCAATGAACGAGGGTTGATTATGACGAAGACTAAAGATTCCCCTCTCCACGGCCCCAAATGGACTCCTGATTAGGCCTCCCGATGAAGAATAGGAGGTGGCAACGGCTCCGTATCGTTAAATGTGAGGAAACTTCCTCTCTAATTTTTTCTCTGAAAATAGGATTTTATAGCACTCGAAGTACAGTCAGCGGAGCCTCGTGGGCACCACTAGACACCATGCCGCGCCGGGGGGGGGGGGGGGGCTGGCGCGCCCTGGTATAGTGGGCGCCTGGGGCGTCCTCTATTGTTGGTCTTGGTTCGAGTACATTTCTTTTATTCCAAAAAATCTCCAAAAAGTTTTGTTCCATTTCGAGATCATTTATTTCTACACTAAAATAACACCATGGTAGTTCTGCTAAAAACAACGTCAGTCCGGGTTAGTTTCATTCAAATCATGCAAATTAGAATCCAAAACACGAGCAAAAGCATTAGGAAAAGTAGATACGATGGGGACGTATCAACTCCCACAAGCTTAACCCATTGCTTCTCCTCAAGCAATTCCATTGACTAACTGAAAGTGATAAAAAAAACTTTTACGAAGTCTTGTGTTCTTTTTACATATACATGCTTAGAGGGCACCCATGTTTTTAGCATAAATCATGACTAATCATATCAACAATAACCCTTAGAAACTATATTTGCTCATATCAATGGCATAATCAACTAGCTAGCAATAATAAGATAACTCAAACACCAACACTTGGTCAAAACAATCACGATATAATATGACAACAATGGTATCTCGCTAGTCCTTTCTCAGAACGTGAAACATAAATGCAAAGCACCTCCAAAGTTCAAGCAACGAGTAGACATTGTAATACATGGTAAAAGAGATCCAGTCATGTTGCAAACAACGACTAACTAGGCATAAAGCATGATAATGATAGTTGTGCTCTCAGGTTTGTGCTTATTTGAGAAGTGATGACTCAAAGTAAAAATAAAATAACATGGAAGTAAATAGAAGGTCCCTTCGCAGAGGGAAGCAGGCATTTGAAGTGGTGCAGGAGATCATAGTGAAAATTGGACATAAACTATTTTGGGAGGTACACCCTTCCTGTCAACGTTACAACCATGAGTTATCGGTATCTTCCATGCTAAAAAAATTAGCGACGGTTAACAAGCAATAAAAGTATAGGTTTACTCCCCCTCCACCAACAAACACAATCCAAGGCTAGCCGAATCCACGGGTGCCGTCCATACCAACAACAATCCAGGGGGATTTTTATTTAATTATTTGCGATTTATGATTTCGGGATTGGGAGTCTCTTTTTACCAACCCCTCTCATGCAAGGACAAGTGAATAAACACTCACCATGAGAATGACCTACTTAGCATGGAAGATACTGACCATGTCGCTCCATGAGCGGTCCAGGCACACAAAACAGAAGTTCCTTTGAAGTATTAGAGGTCGCACATGTAAATATACTTGGAACAACAGGGTAATACCGGATATAGGTAGATATGGTGGACCCATCTGGAATAACTTTGTTTCAAGGATTTTGATGCAAAAGCAGTATTCCCGCTTAGTACAGTCGAATGCTAGCAAATAGGTTGGGAAGCGACCAGTGATACGTCTCCAACGTATCTATAATTTTTGATTGTTCCATGCTATTATATTATCAACTTGGGATGTCTTATATGCATTTATATGACATTTTATATCATTTTTGGGACTAACCTATTAACTCTGTGCCTAGTGCCAGTTTCTATTTTGGGACTTTGCGCGATTCTATTAATTGCTCGACAGTAATTCGTTGAGACACCGTAATACTTGCTATCATGAGAGAAGCCTCTAGTGAACACTATGGCTCCCGGGTGTATTCTACACATCATATATTGAGATCTACATACAAAAATACCAAAAATAGCTTGCTGCACTTTTACTTATTTACCTTTCATCACTATCAGATCTCACCTTGCAAGTAATCATGAAGGGATTGACAACCCCTTTATCGTCTTTGCGCAGGTTCATTGGTGCCTCATCTAGATACTCCTACTGGATTGATACCTTGGTTCTAAAACTGAGGGAAATACTTATCTCTACTTTGATGCATCACCCTTTCCTCTTCAAGGGAAAAACCAACGCAAGCTCAAGAAGTAGCAAGAAGAATTTCTGGCGCCGTTGCCGGGGAGTATTCATGTGAAGTATATCTACCAAGTACCTATCGCAAACTCATATCTTGCATTTACATTATTTGCCTTTTGCCTCTCGTTTTCCTCTCCCCCACTTCTAAAAAAAATTACAAAAATATTGGCGTTTTTCATTTGCCTTTCCTTTGCTTGTGTGCTATGTGCCTTCAATATGCTTGCATCTTTGCTGGCTAAGTATCTGTTGATATGGATCCACTTAAAGTTTTCTACCTGGATCATCTTCGATCCCTTTGTGCTCGTGCTGAAACCCCACCTAGTTTGGTTGATGGGAAATCTTTAGATGAGCATGCTCATTTTGTGCGTCACCGCTTGTCTGAAAAGGGAAGACTCTTATGGCATCACATAAATAGTTTGTTGTGCTATGCTTTGAATCTATGTGAAATTTATGATTATACTTGTTGCTCTAAAAACCCTAAAAACACCTTCCCTACCTATGTGAGTTTAATGATAATGAAATATTATCTTCTTATGAAAAGGGTGTTTATAGCTATTATGATATCGAACAAATTGAAGAATTTATTTTTTTAAGGGTGCTCATGAAGTTGCTTCTTTGATTTAAAATTATGATATTACTCAATACAAATATGAAAATCTTGACATACTTAATTACTGACGTGAGAACTTTGCTTCTAAAGCCTATGTTATTGAATTTATTGAGAGAATGTCCGGTTCTTTGGAGGAAAATAATGATATGCATGAACCTATAGATAATTCTGATTCCGTTGATATGATTGAAATATCTCCCCTTGATAAACATGATGCTTGCTATGCTTGTGGCCATGATGCCAATATTAATGATGCCTATGGAGATGAACTTGCTATAGTTCCTTATGTTAAATGTGAAATTATTGTTGTTGCATCCACACTTCCTAGCCCCTTTAAAGAAAAGCATGATTGCAATGCTTTTATTATAAATTCTATGAATGTCAATTATGCTGAAAATAGGCAAAACCCTAAGCTTGGGGATGCTAGTTTTGCTATGTCCACTACTTATTGCAATGATCATGATTGGGGTGATGATTTTTCTTATGATCTTGAAAATTTGTTTAAGCCTCATGATGAATATGATATTTATAATAATGATAGCAATAATAAAGAGTGTCAACTTTGCATACATGTGGATCTTGAAAAGAATATCCTATGTGATAGTTATATTGTTGAATTTGAATATGATACCACATGTAATTATTATGAGAGAGGAAAATATTGTGGTAGAAACTTTCATGTTACTAAATTACCTCTCATTATGTTGAGATTGATATTGTCTCTTTCTTCTTCCTTGCATATGGTAGTTATTGCTTGTCTTGATAATTTGTTTTCCTATAAAATGCGTATGCATAGGAAGTATATTAGACTTAGATATGTTTGTCACATGTTTCATGACGCTCTCTTCGTGTCCGATTGCTATCTTTTATGTGAGCATCATTGAATTATCAATGCCTAGCTAAAAGGCTTTAAAGAAAAACGCTTGTTGGGAGGCAACCCAATGAATAAATTTATTTTCGCTTTTCACTTTCTGTTTTGTTGAGTCCACACCATCATGATTCTGTTATGATTGTGTTTTTTATGTTTTAATTAGTGTTTGTGCCAAGTAGAACCTTTATGATTAGTTTTGGTGATTGTTGTTTAATCATGCTAAAAAAGACACAAACTTTGTGCTCACGAAATTATTTTTAATTACTATCCAGAAAGAGCTTTTGAGTTGATTCTTTTTGCTTCTGATTGATATACAAATGTCCCTAATTTTCATAATTGTTCAGAATTTTTGGGATAGCAGAGGTATACGAAATATACAGATTGCTACAGACTGGTCTGTTTTTGACAGATTCTGTTTTTGTTGTGTTGATTACTTATTTTGATGAAACTATGGTTAGTATCGGGGGTACGAGCCATGGAGAAGTGAGAATACAGTAATATAACATTAATCTAAATGGAAATCAAGTTTACTACAGTAACTAAAAGTTGGTGGTTTGTTTTCTTATGCTAATGATATCATGAGTTTCTGTTTAAGTTTTGTATTGTGAAGTTTTCAAGTTTTGGGTGATGTTCTTAGGGACAATGGAATGAAGAGTGGAAAGAGCCTAAGCTTGGCGATACCCAAGTCATCCCAAGCCAAATTCAAGGACACCAAAAAGCCTAAGCTTGGGGATGCCCCGGGAAGGCATCCCCTCTTTCGTCTTCAATCCATCGGTAACGTTACTTGGAGCTATATTTTTATTCACCACATGATATGTGTTTTTCTTGGAGCGTCGTGTATTATAGGAGTCTTTGCTTTTTGTTTTATCACAATCATCCTTTTTGAGAGGGTCATGCACTCATTGTGAATTTGTTAGAATACTCAATGAGCTTCACTTATATCTTTTGAGCTAGGCAATTTAGCTCCCATGAGCTTCACTTATATCATTTTGAGAGTGCTCTCTCTAAGTAACTAGGTAATTGGCGTGTGCTATGAAATTAGTCCTAAATATGATAGGCATCCAAAGAGGATATAATAAAAACTTTCATATTCAAGTGGATTGATTAGTAAGAGAAGTTTGATTCCTCACAATTAGTTTTGAGATATGGCTATGGTAATATTAGAGTCATGTTAGTAGGGTATTGTGAATCTAGAAGTACTTGTGTTGAGGTTAGTGATTCCCGTAGCATGCACGTATGGTGAACCGCTATGTTAGGAAGTCGGAGCATAATTGATTTATCGATTGTCATCCTTTGTGTAGCGGTCGGGATCGCGCGATGGTTAACACCTACCAACCCTTCCCCTAGGAGTATGTGTTTAGCACTTTGTTTCGATTACTAATAAAACTTCCCAATAAGTATATGAGTTCTTCATGACTAATGTGAGTCCATGGTATAGATGCAATCTCACCTTCCACCATTTCTAGCCTCTCTTGTGTCGCGCAACTTTCTCCAGTGCACAAACCCACCATATACCTTCCTCAAAACAGCCACCATACCTACCTATTATGGCTTTTTCATAGCCATTTTGAGATATATTGCCATGCAAATTCCACCGTTCCGTCTCATGACATGTGCCGTCACTTTCATATTGCCATTGCATGATCGTAAGATAGCTAGCGAGATGTTTTAATGTCATACACTAAGCTAGATCGTTGCACATCCCGGTACACTGCCGGAGTAATTTCATGTAGAGTCATTATTGTTCTAAGTATTGAGTTAAGTAAATAAAAGTGTGATGATCATCATTATTAGAGCATTGTCCCATGTGAGGAAATAAAAAAAGAGGCCAAAGATGCCCACCCAAAAAAATGAAATGAAAAAAAGAGGCCAAAGAGCCCAAACAAAAAAAATCATGAGAGAAAAAGAGAGAAGGGACAATGCTACTATCTTTTTCCACACTTGTGCTTCAAAATAGCACCATGTTCTTCATGATAGAGAGTCTCTTGTTTTGTCACTTTCACATACTAGTGGGAATTTTCATTATATAACTTGGCTTGTATATTCCAATGATGGGCTTCTTCAAAATTGCCCTAGGTCTTCGTGAGCAAGCAAGTTGGGTGCACACCCACTAGTTTTCTTTTTGAGCATTCACACACTTATAGCTCTTGTGCTTCCGTTGCATGGAAATCCCTACTCATTCACATGGATATCTATTGATGGGCATCTCCATAACCCATTGATACGCCGAGTCGATGTGACCATCTCCTCCTTTTTGCCTCACAACCTCCACCACACTCTATTCCACCTATAGTGCTATATCCATGGCTCACGCTCATGTATTGTGTGAGATTTGAAAAGGTTTGAGAAATTAAGAGTGCGAAAACAATTACTTGGCCAATATCGGGGTTGTGCATGATTTAAATTCGTTGTGTGGGGATGATGGAGCATAGCCATACTATATGATTTTGTACGGAAAACTTTGTTTGGCCTTGTTATTTCAAAAGTTCATGGTTACTTTGCTAGTATGCTTGAAGTATTATTGTTTTCATGTCAATATTAAACTATTGTTTTGAATCTTACAGATCTGAACATTCATGCCACAATAAAGAAGTTACAAAAAACAAATATGTTAGGTAGCATTCCACATCAAAAATTCGATCTTTATGACTTCCCTACTCGAGGGCGAGCAGGAGTTAAGCTTGGGGATGCTTGATACGTCTCCAATGTATCTATAATTTTTGATTGTTCCATGGTATGATATTATCAACTTGGGTTGTCTTATATGCATTTATATGCCATTTTATATCATTTTGGGACTAACCTATTAACTCAGTGCCTAGCGCCAGTTTCCGTGTTTTTGATCTTTTTCAGAAAAGAATTTTAAACGGAGTCCAAACGGAATAAAACCTGCGGGATGATTTTTTCCATAACAGAAGATACGCAGAGGACTTGAGAACCAAGGCAGGAGGTCTCGGGGGAGGTCACGAGCCCCCTAGGCGCGCCCTAGGGGGGGGGGCGTGTCTAGCAGGCTCGTGGGCCCCCTGTGGCTCCTTTGCCCTACCTCTTTCGCCTATAAATTCCCAAAAATCCTGAAACCTCCAGAGACAGCCACGAAAATACTTTTCCGCTGCCGCAAGCTTATGTCTCCGCGAGATCCCATCTAGGGACCGTTCGGGTGCCCTGCCGGAGGGGGATTCGCACACGGAGGGCTTCTTCATCAACACCATCGCCTCTCCGATGATGCGTGAGTAGTTCACCACAGACCTTCGGGACCATAGCTAGTAGCTAGATGGCTTCTTCTCTCTCTTGGATCTTCAATACAAAGTTCTCCATGATCTTCATGGAGATCTATCCGATGTATCTTTCTTTTGCGGTGTGTTTGTCGAGATCCGATGAATTGTGGATTTATGATCAGATTATCTATGAATATTATTTGAGTCTCCTCTGATTTCTTATATGCATGATTTCGTATCCTTCTAATTCTCTTCGAGTTATGGGTTTTGTTTGGCCAACTTGATCTATAATTCTTTTAATGGGAGAAGTGCTTGGTTTTGGGTTCATACCGTGCGGTGTCCTCACCTAGTGACAGAAGGGGTAGCGAGGCACGCATCATGTTGTTGTCTTCAAGGGTAAAAAGATTGGGTTTATATCATATTGCATGAATTTATTCCTCTACATCATGTCATCTTGCTTAAGGCGTTACTCTGTTTGTTATGAACTTAACACTCTAGATGCATGCTGGATAGCGGTCGATGTGTGGAGTAATAGTAGTAGATGCAGAGAATATTGGTCTACTTGTCTGGGATGTGATGCCTATATGTATGATCATTACCTTAGATATCGTCATGACTTTGCGCTATTCTATCAATTGCTCGACAGTAATTCGTTCACCCACCGTAATACATGCTATCATGAGAGAAGCCTCTAGTGAACACTATGGTCCTCGGGTCTATTTTACACATCATATATTGAGATCTACATACAAAAATACCAAAAATACCTTGTTGCACTTTTACTTATTTACCTTTCATCACTATCAGATCTCACCTTGCAAGTAATCGTGAATGGATTGACAACCCGTTTATCGCGTTGGGTGCAGGTTTGTTTGTCTTTGCGCAGGTTAATTGGTGCCTCATCTTGATACTCCTACTCGATTGATACCTTGGTTCTGAAACTGAGGGAAATACTTATCTCTACTTTGCTGCATCACCCTTTCCTCTTCAAGGGAAAAACCAACGCAAGCTCAAGAAGTAGCAATCAGCTAGAGGTCGAAGACGGCCATGAACATGCTGTAGGAATACTTATCATTGCATACTAGCACGAGTAGGATATAAAGACCATGAACATAAATATCGTGGATGTTATGTTGGTTTTGATTCAGATATATACGTGGACATGTGCCAAGTCAAGCCACTCAAATATTCGCAGGAGGATACCATGCATGTTGACATCCAAGATAAATCATTATCCACTCCTAGCAACATAAGAATGGCATGAGCAATTATAATATCTAATTGTTATTGCAAACATGTTTGGTCATAATAAGTTGAATCATGGATATTGTTCTAAACATATTTAAAAAAACAAAAACAAGTTGAGTTCACACCTGCTTCTCTCTACCATAGTCACTTCATTAAATATCGTCATTATTGCCTTTTCACTTGCATGACCAAACGATATGAAAATAATAATAGTGCGAGACTGCCGTGCACTAACCTGGAATCTGCAACATTTCATTCAAAAGGAGAAGACAAAGTAATATGGGCTCTTTATCAGCTCAATAACAATGCATATGTGAGCCACTCATCATTTTCATCGTGGTCTTCCCCTTGGGTATAACTCAAAGAGGGAAAATAAATTCAAAGAAACACACGGAAATATTTTTGAGTTTTTAGTTCTTGTTGAAGAAAGAAGATTAAAGAATGGAAAACTAAAATGAGATAAACTATTTACATGATAAAGATCCCAACATGTAAAAGAAAAAAGGAGAAATCTTTTTGGGTTTTCTGCAAGTTTTTCAAACACACAAGAAGAAGGCAAGAAAATAAACCTAACAATGAATAATAATGTACAAGAGTGTGAACACCTACAACTAGAATATCTAAGCATGAATGTAAAGTCGGTGGAAACGCGTACTCCGGCATGCTTAGGATTTTGTCCTAGCTTGGTAATCATCGCCCGTAGTAACCGCCCAGCTTCATTTTGAAGTGTTCGGGCGGTGGAACCATAGAATCCCACTCCTGGTGCCCCTGCTCGGCCGCTGCTTGGGCGCTCCAGTAGGCAATAATGTCTTGAGGCATGATCATGTATCCGTTCCTAGCAATATAATCAAACAAAGCAAGTGCAAGCAATGGGATAATTTCTCGGGTAACGTCACTAAAAACTAAGTTATAAAGATGGTTATCCAAGGAATCCTCACTGTCAATAAACTAGTGATCAGCCATAAACTAGCGATCTAGATAAGCTCATGGTAAAAGGTAGTCATCATGACGAAAAGAGATGTTAAAGCGTTTTGCTAATCGAGTGGCATAAATACCAAAGTGGATTTTACCCTTAGATTTGTTATTGTGTAAATGTCAAGCAATAATAGCTCCCAAATTAAATATGTTATCATTATTGATTGCTCGGTATGTAATGGCAATGTTAGGAGCACTAACAATACTACCCTCGCCCTAGCAATTAAGCACTTCATGATAAATAAAGCAAAGTAGTTCAGTGAAGGAAACTGCACGCTCGGGGCTATGGCTTTTGACACGCCTCTCGTCTCATCGATTGTTAAGGTGAGCAGCAAATCCTCACACTCAACCGGTTAGGGTCCTATTAACTCCCGTGAGAGGGAATTAAACATATCTCACAAAATTCGGTACGTGGTATTTGGCGGGTTTCGACATATAGTTTAAACCGCACTGAAGGTGGATCATGCCTATTTAGAAAATAGAAATTTTGAACAAAGGAATTAGTGAGGGTATGGTATTGGTCACACTCATCTGTGATGAAGTTGGTCAACCCAGAATTGTCCACGAATTGCGCAATCTCATGGTTGAATCTGGCTTGTTCCATGAAGGGAGTGTGCGGCCATTTGCACGGCCGGACCTCCGTCAATCGTGGGTTGGTGAGTCCAGCAGTAGATGTTTCACCAATAACCCCCTTGGAATTCTTTTTGGATGAACTCCTACTAAACCAGTTCATTTTTCCAAGAACAAATTTCTGAGTTTTTTGGGTCACAAACAAAGGTTAACAAAACTTCACAAGAATGATAGCAACTACTCACAGGGGTGCCTAGAGCCCAAAACAAGCATTCAAACTACTTGGAAATTCAAGAATTCAACATGCAAGCTCATCTACGGAGACACTTAGAGTAGCTAATTACTTCCAAGATAAACCACCTAAGCAAACACTAATTGGAGGAGTGGGGGAGTTACCTATCAAGGAGCAATCCCCCAAAATAGTTTTAGAAATGGAGTTTTGAGCAAATAGATCGAAATCCACGGGTTTGAGAGCAAGAACATGAGAGAGAGAGACAGAGAGATAAATGGATTTTTTTATCAAGTTAGGTGACGAAGTGAGCTGTAGGAATAAGTGAGGGGCCCCGAGGGGCCAAGTAGACATCTGGCCGCGCTTGTTGGGGGTGGCGCGGCTTGGTGCCTAGTGGGCACCTAGGACACCGCCGTGTGATGTTTTTAGTACCACATATTCACAAATATTCTGAAAACAATCGTGTGAAAAATTTCAGGTCATTTGGAGAACTTTTATTTTTGGGCACTTTTCTTATTGCGTGGAAAAATTAGAAAACAGGATAACCATGACATTTATTGTATTTAAATAAAAATAACAGGCAAAGTAAAATGGATAGAGGAGTTGTGCCTACTCAATTCATCGACCTCATGCTTCTTGAAAAATGATTCATTAACAAGGTTGATCAAGTCTTATTAACAACCACATCCAATTAGCTTGATCCCGATGAATTTTCATAAAACACTAAGTTACCTCAATGGGGATATGCATATCCCCAACAATAAGTATCTCATATTTATTTTTGGCAGTAGCTAGAGGTGGTTGAAAGCATCCATTGGTGGTCGTCAGTCATTTTTCAATAACGTTAACACCACTCACTTGAAATTGTTTCCTTGGAAAACGCACTATATGTTCTTTACCATTGACATGAAAAGTGACCTTGCTTTTGTTGCAATAAAGAACAGACCCTGAAATATTTGAGAAAGGTCTACCAAGGATAATTGACATGTTGTCATCCTCGGTCATATCAAGTATAACAAAGTCTCCCAAGATAGTAACATTTGCAACAACAACGGGTACATCCTCACAAATACCAATAGGTATGGCGGTTGATATGTCAGCCATTGCAATCAAATTTCAGTAGGTATGAGTTTATTCAAGTCAAGTCTTTTGTATAAAGAGAAAGGGATAACACTAACACCAACTCCCAGATCACATAATGTAGCTTTCACTTAGTTACTTTTGATGGAACATGGTATTGGTGGTATTCCTGGATATCCTTGTTTTTTAGGTACTCCATCCTTAAAAGTATAATTAGCCACGATGGTAGAGATTTCAGCTTGTGGTATTTTTCTTTTGTTAGTGATGATGTGTCACATCCCTAGCTACCCTTTGAAGTCTAGAAGATTGTCCTCATGTTTATTATTGCATTTAAAGTGAAAATAGAAATCCAAGACAAAAACCCTAGCAACTTTATATTCAATGCAATTCAAAATTGTGATAAATCAATGAACTCAAAATGGCCTTCATAAAAGTTCATCATTTTTGATAAATATTGGAAACAACAATTGAGGGTTGTAACTTATTTTTAAAATCCATTTGGTATTTTTTTAAACCACAAAAGCCACTGATAATATTCAATTAAGTGGTTGTAAATATTTCTGGTTATCATAAAATGTTGAGTCCTTTATGTGCGTTTGGAAATATTCCAAATAACACCCCAACATTATTTTCACTATTAGAAATAGTTTGGAGCCAAAAATAAAATAAAACGAATGTCGGAAAGTTTAAAACAGAAATCAGAAAAGAAAGGAAATGAGAAAAGACACTGTCGTCTTCCTCGCACCAGTAGGGAGCAGGAGGTGGCCACCGCGCTCTCCGGCGCGGCTACGCACCTGAGTGCCTGCCTGGCCTCCCCGTCGCGCTGGCCGCGAAGGGATAACCTCCCGCGACCCATTCCAGCTCTCTCCCTCTCCCCATTTTCTCTACTGTGCCTCTCTCTCTCTCAGCCGCCATTAGAGCTGAGCCTAAGCTCGAGCTCGCCGTCGTCTCAAGCCACCTCAAGCCTCCTCGAGCATGCCGTTCGCTCCGCCTCGTCGAGCACATCGTCCCTGCCAAAGGAAGCAAGATTTCGAGCCCTGCATCGCCCTGACACCGTTGTCTTCCTCCTCGGATCACCGAAGCTCACCGCCATTGTTCTCCCTCTCTAGGACGTCCCCGATCCCGCTCTCATCGTCTCTACAACCCCTGTGAGCTCAGGATGGTTTCCCCCTTATTTTCCCATCGATACCGTGCCCTAGCGCCCGATTCCACCGGAACCCGATGAGATCCGCCGTGGGAGCTCATCGCCGGTGATGTTCCGATGATGGGTTGGTCCATCTGAGACCACCATCAGCTTCAGTGCATCGTGTAGATGCTGTAGGAGCCTAGCCCCGCCCCTTTTGCCCTCTGGATCGATGACCTCGATGTTGCCCGAGCTCCGGCAGCCGCCGAGCTCATCGCCAGCGTCATCTCTAGTCATTTCACCACCTGTGACTTGCACAAATGGACATGCGGATGAGTGGCCGTTCTTCTGGTGCCATCTGCTGCTCATTTGGTCACCGGAGGTGCGTTTCCCATGCCCTCCAGCGTCCCTGGAGCCACCGGCGGCTCAGCGCCGGTGGGTTTGACCCCCAGCGCCGGTGGGTTGACTCCCCTGGGTCTATGACAGGTGGGGCAGCCCCTGGTTAAATTAAACTAACTTAAAAAGAATTAAAGCAAAATGTTAATTACTAAACAGACACTGACATGTGGGCCAGCCCGTGTTAACTAACTAATTAACTGAAAGTTTAATTAAAATTTGGCGAGAGTCACTGACGAGTGGGTCCCACTGGTCAGGTTTGACGTTCAACGGTCAGATTGACCTGCTAATGTCATGCTGATGCACTAATACTAATTCTGTTTTATATTAATTCCAGAATAAGTGCAAAACTTTGGAAATTCATAGAAAATTGAATATAACTCCAAATTTCACAAATAATATATGCTAATTGATCAGAAATATTCAATGAACACAATGGTGCTACTTTCATGCATGACAAACAAAGTTATGAAACAACATCAGGTCAAATCAATTAAATGAATATGATAAATAAACTATTTCAACTAATATTTGAATTTGAATTTAAATCAGCATCAACCCAAAGGTTTGATAGCCACACTATCCCATTGTACATTTCATTTCATGCCATGATCATGCATCATGTTGTTGCATATGAATGTTATTGATTGTCGTTATTGTTTTGGTAGGCCCTGCCCTTCCGGATACGTCCGAATATCTAACTGACGGATTTAATCCCACTGCTGAGCAACAAGGCAACCACCCTTTTGATCATCCCGATATAATCCTTTGTTCTTGCTCCTTCTCCCACTTATTGCATTAGGACAAAATATTTCAAATGCTTTACTCCGGTAGCTGAACCTATTCCTTTGCGTGACCTGTCATTGTCACAGTAAATAGCTAAACCTTGCAACCTAGAATACTGAAAGTGCGTTATATCGACTAGAGGGGGGTGAATAGGAGATTTTTAGAATTTCATCACTGAGGAAATTCCTTTTGAGGAAATTCCTCACTGATGACTAACTTACAGCGGAAACAGTAAAGGATCAGACGTGCAAACGTTCACACCAGCAGTATTTCAGAGTGAAGAATGTGAAAACAGATTGCACAGTAAGCAGGCACGCAGAATATAGATGATGATTAACTATTGTGAAGAATTTGGGGTTGAGGAAATTCAGAGAAAGTCTTCAACAAATTCTTCGAACAGTCACAGTGAAAGTAATCAACACATAATACAGAGAAAGTAAAGAGTTGAGGAATTAGAACCCGATTCTCAGAGAAGACAGTCGTTGATGACCCAATTCCAACTGTGTGAGAGTTGTACATCTGGTTTGGAGCGGCTTGGTATTGAAACCAAAGGACACCCAGTCCCGGGACACACAGTCCCTACCGTATTCTCCTTGAGCTAAGGACACACAGTCCTCGCCCAACACTCGTGGTAAGTCTTCAGGGCAGACTTCCAAACCCTCACAAACTCGGTCACCCGGCAATCCACAATTTACTACTGGATTGCTCTAGACCATGACGCCTAACCGTCTGGAGGATGCACAGTCCTCAAAGGTAAAAGGCTTCAGTCCCACACAGGAACAACTTCTTCAGTGATGCTCAATCACTAGGTTTGGTTTGTGGTTTCGGTGGGTGGTGTATTTCCTCACTGATGAATTACTCTCAAAGGCTCTGAGGAATTTGTGTTGCTTTTATGACAAGTGTCAGTTTCTAACGGAGCAGCCAACCAGCTAGTGGTTGTGGGGGTGGCTATTTATAGCCTGGGAGCATCCCGACATGATTTGACACTAATGCCCTTAAATAATATGACCGTTGGAGTGGATAAGACCAATGACTTGGCGTGGTTATTGAAACGGTCGGGACCCTCAACTGTGAGAGTCCTCATGTCACTCAGATTCCTCACTTGAGGCTTTTGGTAGGATTAGGCTTGGGCTGAGCATCATGAGGAAATCCATTCCATAGTGTTACTTTGACCCCCTTTAACAGTACGGTGTTCCTATTCATCAAATGCGAAGAAAGTAAAACAGGAAACGTAAATCTTCACGCTTCAATTTCTTCAGAATGATTTTCTTCAGGAACCACTGGTCTTCTCAATATCAGTGTCTTCATGAGGAATATCAATTTCATCGCAGATTCCTCGCGATTCATTTCTTCAGCTTCAGACCAATTTCTTCAACTGAGGATATACATTTTTAGGGTTCAATATTCTTCAAATATCTCAAACTCCTCAATGACTTATAGATCCTGTGTATACTCACAAACACATTAGATACTTAACCTATAAGTCTTCAAACCACCAAAATCACTAAGGGGCACTAGATGCACTTACAATCTCCCCCTTTTTGGTGGTTGATGACAATTAGGTTAAGTCTTCAACAGGGATCAAAAATATGAAGTGTAAATACTCATTTGAGGAATTTGAAAACAAGATTCAGAGAGACTCCCCCTGAAGATGTGCATACCTTAAGGATTTTGCTTTTATAGCAGATGCACATTGATGATTTATATCATGGAGATCTCCCCCTGAGTCTTGTAAATCATGCATACATATAACATATCATATGAAGAAAATGAAGATGCATGATGGCAAATGGTATCTGACGAATTCCAGCATGCGTGCATTAAAACTTTGAGGAATAAGCATGCGAAGAAAAACGTTCAAAAGCGTCAGAGTACCATCGGGCTTAAGTTACAACTCATTATATAAAAACTTCAGAAGAGCCAAGAGTTTGTAACTTAAATATAGTTCATAAGCCCCAAAAATATCCCGCTTGAAGACTAACTCTCTAGTTTCTCCCCCTTTGTCATCAAGTGACAAAAATGGACAAACTGAGGACTAACGCGCGTGAAGACTTCATTTCTTGGCGGTTGATGAAGAGCCTTGACGCTTCTTGGGGGTAGTCTACTTCCTTGGGCCGGTTGCTGTGTCGAGTTGTTCCTCATCAGATTCAGCGGTGTGGAATGAAGAAAAGGAGCTGTCTTCAAGGTCTGGCACTGGAATGGGCCTGGACTTCTTCTTGGGAGGCCACGACCAGTCACAGTCCTGCTCAAAGTTCATTTCTTCAAGCTTAGTCTGGGTCTTCAGATGTGCAAGTGTAGCCCAGGTGCGATCGAAAACCTCATGCAGATAATGATGGTTGAGCTTCATAGAGTTCTGGGTTTCAGTGAGGGTTTTCAAAATGGCACCAAACTGGCGTTTGACCCATTTTTGGTTGTGATCCACCTTCTGATGAAGACTGAGGAGAAGCTCTCTGGTGGTTAGCACGTGAGGAGGAACATGGCTTGGTGGACGAGTCTCAGTATCGTCCCATGAATAATATGCGTCTGGCTCTTTGAACTGACCATCAAGGGGCCTGCTGCCTTCTTCAATCACAGATTTTCCTTTTCCTTCAACGGGCTCAAAAGTCTTCTTGTTGACCCTGATAGGAGGCATATACCCAACATGCTTTTGACAATCAGCATGAAAGTTGATGCCTGTCCTTGTCCTGATGAATCTCATGATCCATGGGGCATAAATCTTGTGATCAAAGGGGCACATGGCATTGTCGGCCAAAGTACTCAACAAGAAATCATGGATATTGATAGGAATACCGTGAATGATGTTGAAGAGGATATTCTTCATGAGGCCTACAACATCTTCTTCATCGTCATGGCCTTTGATTGGCGCAAGCACACTGCAGAGGATTCTGTAGACAGACCGTGGTGTGTACTTGAGCTCATGGACGAGGAATGTGGTCCTTGAGGGTTTTCCTGCAGCCAAAGGCTTCATGAGGACTTCCATCATTCCATTTGGCAGCTCACGCTCACCATAAAGCTTCACTGCCCCATAAGAGGGAATTGGTACGGGGACTTCTCTGAGGAGTTCAGAAGCTGGAGCTTTGTAGTGAGTATTTTGGGACATCCAGTCAAACACCCAAGTGTTGATGTCATCAGCGTTGCCAGAGATGTGCAGTGTTGCATAGAACTGAAGAATTAGGTCACTATTCCAATCTGATATGTCTGAGCACATAGGGAGCAAACCTGCATCGTGGAGTACACTGAGGACTGGTTCCGGGAAGGGTATTGCTTCAAGCTCAACATGAGGAATGTGCCTGTGCTGGAATATCTTGTTGCGGCCACAGAGCACTGAGGAATAGTAGTTCATCTCAGTTCTTGTCCAAAACTTCAGATGCCTCATTTGAGGCTTGTCCAAAACTTCAGATGACATTTATTGTATTTAAATAAAAATAACAGGCAAAGTAAAATGGATAGAGGAGTTGTGCCTACTCAATTCATCGACCTCATGCTTCTTGAAAAATGATTCATTAACAAGGTTGATCAAGTCTTATTAACAACCACATCCAATTAGCTTGATCCCGATGAATTTTCATAAAACACTAAGTTACCTCAATGGGGATATGCATATCCCCAACAATAAGTATCTCATATTTATTTTTGGCAGTAGCTAGAGGTGGTTGAAAGCATCCATTGGTGGTCGTCAGTCATTTTTCAATAACGTTAACACCACTCACTTGAAATTGTTTCCTTGGAAAACGCACTATATGTTCTTTACCATTGACATGAAAAGTGACCTTGCTTTTGTTGCAATAAAGAACAGACCCTGAAATATTTGAGAAAGGTCTACCAAGGATAATTGACATGTTGTCATCGTCGGTCATATCAAGTATAACAAAGTCTCCCAAGATAGTAACATTTGCAACAACAACGGGTACATCCTCACAAATACCAATAGGTATGGCGGTTGATATGTCAGCCATTGCAATCAAATTTCAGTAGGTATGAGTTTATTCAAGTCAAGTCTTTTGTATAAAGAGAAAGGGATAACACTAACACCAACTCCCAGATCACATAATGTAGCTTTCACTTAGTTACTTTTGATGGAACATGGTATTGGTGGTATTCCTGGATATCCTTGTTTTTTAGGTACTCCATCCTTAAAAGTATAATTAGCCACGATGGTAGAGATTTCAGCTTGTGGTATTTTTCTTTTGTTAGTGATGATGTGTCACATCCCTAGCTACCCTTTGAAGTCTAGAAGATTGTCCTCATGTTTATTATTGCATTAAAAGTGAAAATAGAAATCCAAGACAAAAACCCTAGAAATTTATATTCAATGCAATTCAAAATTGTGATAAATCAATGAACTCAAAATGGCCTTCATAAAAGTTCATCATTTTTGATAAATATTGGAAACAACAATTGAGGGTTGTAACTTATTTTTAAAATCCATTTGGTATTTTTTTAAACCACAAAAGCCACTGATAATATTCAATTAAGTGGTTGTAAATATTTCTCGTTATCATAAAATGTTGAGTCCTTTATGTGGGTTTGGAAATATTCCAAATGACACCCCAACATTATTTTCACTATTAGAAATAGTTTGGAGCCAAAAATTAAATAAAACGAATGTCGGAAAGTTTAAAACAGAAATCAGAAAAGAAAGGAAATGAGAAAAGACACTGTCGTCTTCCTCGCACCAGTAGGGAGCAGGAGGTGGCCACCGCGCTCTCCGGCGCGGCTACGCACCTGAGTGCCTGCCTGGCCTCCCCGTCGCGCTGGCCGCGAAGGGATAACCTCCCGCGACCCATTCCAGCTCTCTCCCTCTCCCCATTTTCTCTACTGTGCCTCTCTCTCTCTCAGCCGCCATTAGAGCTGAGCCTAAGCTCGAGCTCGCCGTCGTCTCAAGCCACCTCAAGCCTCCTCGAGCATGCCGTTCGCTCCGCCTCGTCGAGCACATCGTCCCTGCCAAAGGAAGCAAGATTTCGAGCCCTGCATCGCCCTGACACCGTTGTCTTCCTCCTCGGATCACCGAAGCTCACCGCCATTGTTCTCCCTCTCTAGGACGTCCCCGATCCCGCTCTCATCGTCTCTACAACCCCTGTGAGCTCAGGATGGTTTCCCCCTTATTTTCCCATCGATACCATGCCCTAGCGCCCGATTCCACCGGAACCCGATGAGATCCGCCGTGGGAGCTCATCGCCGGTGATGTTCCGATGATGGGTTGGTCCATCTGAGACCACCATCAGCTTCAGTGCATCGTGTAGATGCTGTAGCAGCCTAGCCCCGCCCCTTTTGCCCTCTGGATCGATGACCTCGATGTTGCCCGAGCTCCGGCAGCCGCCGAGCTCATCGCCAGCGTCATCTCTAGTCATTTCACCACCTGTGACTTGCACAAATGGACACGCGGATGAGTGGCCGTTCTTCTGGTGCCATCTGCTGCTCATTTGGTCACCGGAGGTGCGTTTCCCATGCCCTCCAGCGTCCCTGGAGCCACCGGCGGCTCAACGCCGGTGGGTTTGACCCCCAGCGCCGGTGGGTTGACTCCCCTGGGTCTATGACAGGTGGGGCAGCCCCTGGTTAAATTAAACTAACTTAAAAAGAATTAAAGCAAAATGTTAATTACTAAACAGACACTGACATGTGGGCCAGCCCGTGTTAACTAACTAATTAACTGAAAGTTTAATTAAAATTTGGCGAGAGTCACTGACGAGTGGGTCCCACTGGTCAGGTTTGACGTTCAACGGTCAGATTGACCTGCTAATGTCATGCTGATGCACTAATACTAATTCTGTTTTATATTAATTCCAGAATAAGTGCAAAACTTTGGAAATTCATAGAAAATTGAATATAACTCCAAATTTCACAAATAATATATGCTAATTGATCAGAAATATTCAATGAACACAATGGTGCTACTTTCATGCATGACAAACAAAGTTATGAAACAACATCAGGTCAAATCAATTAAATGAATATGATAAATAAACTATTTCAACTAATATTTGAATTTGAATTTAAATCAGCATCAACCCAAAGGTTTGATAGCCACACTATCCCATTGTACATTTCATTTCATGCCATGATCATGCATCATATTGTTGCATATGAATGTTATTGATTGTCGTTATTGTTTTGGTAGGCCCTGCCCTTCCGGATACGTCCGAATATCTAACTGACGGATTTAATCCCACTGCTGAGCAACAAGGCAACCACCCTTTTGATCATCCCGATATAATCCTTTGTTCTTGCTCCTTCTCCCACTTATTGCATTAGGACAAAATATTTCAAATGCTTTACTCCGGTAGCTGAACCTATTCCTTTGCGTGACCTGTCATTGTCACAGTAAATAGCTAAACCTTGCAACCTAGAATACTGAAAGTGCGTTATATCGACTAGAGGGGGGTGAATAGGAGATTTTTAGAATTTCATCACTGAGGAAATTCCTTTTGAGGAAATTCCTCACTGATGACTAACTTACAGCGGAAACAGTAAAGGATCAGACGTGCAGACGTTCACACCAGCAGTATTTCAGAGTGAAGAATGTGAAAACAGATTGCACAGTAAGCAGGCACGCAGAATATAGATGATGATTAACTATTGTGAAGAATTTGGGGTTGAGGAAATTCAGAGAAAGTCTTCAACAAATTCTTCGAACAGTCACAGTGAAAGTAATCAACACATAATACAGAGAAAGTAAAGAGTTGAGGAATTAGAACCCGATTCTCAGAGAAGACAGTCGTTGATGACCCAGTTCCAACTGTGTGAGAGTTGTACATCTGGTTTGGAGCGGCTTGGTATTGAAACCAAAGGACACCCAGTCCCGGGACACACAGTCCCTACCGTATTCTCCTTGAGCTAAGGACACACAGTCCTCGCCCAACACTCGTGGTAAGTCTTCAGGGCAGACTTCCAAACCCTCACAAACTCGGTCACCCGGCAATCCACAATTTACTACTGGATTGCTCTAGACCATGACGCCTAACCGTCTGGAGGATGCACAGTCCTCAAAGGTAAAAGGCTTCAGTCCCACACAGGAACAACTTCTTCAGTGATGCTCAATCACTAGGTTTGGTTTGTGGTTTCGGTGGGTGGTGTATTTCCTCACTGATGAATTACTCTCAAAGGCTCTGAGGAATTTGTGTTGCTTTTATGACAAGTGTCAGTTTCTAACGGAGCAGCCAACCAGCTAGTGGTTGTGGGGGTGGCTATTTATAGCCTGGGAGCATCCCGACATGATTTGACACTAATGCCCTTAAATAATATGACCGTTGGAGTGGATAAGACCAATGACTTGGCGTGGTTATTGAAACGGTCGGGACCCTCAACTGTGAGAGTCCTCATGTCACTCAGATTCCTCACTTGAGGCTTTTGGTAGGATTAGGCTTGGGCTGAGCATCATGAGGAAATCCATTCCATAGTGTTACTTTGACCCCCTTTAACAGTACGGTGTTCCTATTCATCAAATGCGAAGAAAGTAAAACAGGAAACGTAAATCTTCACGCTTCAATTTCTTCAGAATGATTTTCTTCAGGAACCACTGGTCTTCTCAATATCAGTGTCTTCATGAGGAATATCAATTTCATCGCAGATTCCTCGCGATTCATTTCTTCAGCTTCAGACCAATTTCTTCAACTGAGGATATACATTTTTAGGGTTCAATATTCTTCAAATATCTCAAACTCCTCAATGACTTATAGATCCTGTGTATACTCACAAACACATTAGATACTTAACCTATAAGTCTTCAAACCACCAAAATCACTAAGGGGCACTAGATGCACTTACAATCTCCCCCTTTTTGGTGGTTGATGACAATTAGGTTAAGTCTTCAACAGGGATCAAAAATATGAAGTGTAAATACTCATTTGAGGAATTTGAAAACAAGATTCAGAGAGACTCCCCCTGAAGATGTGCATACCTTAAGGATTTTGCTTTTATAGCAGATGCACATTGATGATTTATATCATGGAGATCTCCCCCTGAGTCTTGTAAATCATGCATACATATAACATATCATATGAAGAAAATGAAGATGCATGATGGCAAATGGTATCTGACGAATTCCAGCATGCGTGCATTAAAACTTTGAGGAATAAGCATGCGAAGAAAAACGTTCAAAAGCGTCAGAGTACCATCGGGCTTAAGTTACAACTCATTATATAAAAACTTCAGAAGAGCCAAGAGTTTGTAACTTAAATATAGTTCATAAGCCCCAAAAATATCCCGCTTGAAGACTAACTCTCTAGTTTCTCCCCCTTTGTCATCAAGTGACAAAAATGGACAAACTGAGGACTAACGCGCGTGAAGACTTCATTTCTTGGCGGTTGATGAAGAGCCTTGACGCTTCTTGGGGGTAGTCTTCTTCCTTGGGCCGGTTGCTGTGTCGAGTTGTTCCTCATTAGATTCAGCGGTGTGGAATGAAGAAAAGGAGCTGTCTTCAAGGTCTGGCACTGGAATGGGCCTGGACTTCTTCTTGGGAGGCCACGACCAGTCACAGTCCTGCTCAAAGTTCATTTCTTCAAGCTTAGTCTGGGTCTTCAGATGTGCAAGTGTAGCCCAGGTGCGATCGAAAACCTCATGCAGATAATGATGGTTGAGCTTCATAGAGTTCTGGGTTTCAGTGAGGGTTTTCAAAATGGCACCAAACTGGCGTTTGACCCATTTTTGGTTGTGATCCACCTTCTGATGAAGACTGAGGAGAAGCTCTCTGGTGGTTAGCACGTGAGGAGGAACATGGCTTGGTGGACGAGTCTCAGTATCGTCCCATGAAGAATATGCGTCTGGCTCTTTGAACTGACCATCAAGGGGCCTGCTGCCTTCTTCAATCACAGATTTTCCTTTTCCTTCAACGGGCTCAAAAGTCTTCTTGTTGACCCTGATAGGAGGCATATACCCAACATGCTTTTGACAATCAGCATGAAAGTTGATGCCTGTCCTTGTCCTGATGAATCTCATGATCCATGGGGCATAAATCTTGTGATCAAAGGGGCACATGGCATTGTCGGCCAAAGTACTCAACAAGAAATCATGGATATTGATAGGAATACCGTGAATGATGTTGAAGAGGATATTCTTCATGAGGCCTACAACATCTTCTTCATCGTCATGGCCTTTGATTGGCGCAAGCACACTTCAGAGGATTCTGTAGACAGACCGTGGTGTGTACTTGAGATCATGGACGAGGAATGTGGTCCTTGAGGGTTTTCCTGCAGCCAAAGGCTTCATGAGGACTTCCATCATTCCATTTGGCAGCTCACGCTCACCATAAAGCTTCACTGCCCCATATGAGGGAATTGGTACGGGGACTTCTCTGAGGAGTTCAGAAGCTGGAGCTTTGTAGTGAGTATTTTGGGACATCCAGTCAAACACCCAAGTGTTGATGTCATCAGCGTTGCCAGAGATGTGCAGTGTTGCATAGAACTGAAGAATTAGGTCACTATTCCAATCTGATATGTCTGAGCACATAGGGAGCAAACCTGCATCGTGGAGTACACTGAGGACTGGTTCCGGGCAGGGTATTGCTTCAAGCTCAACATGAGGAATGTGCCTGTGCTGGAATATCTTGTTGCGGCCACAGAGCACTGAGGAATAGTAGTTCATCTCAGTTCTTGTCCAAAACTTCAGATGCCTCATTTGAGGCTTGTCCAAAACTTCAGATGACATTTATTGTATTTAAATAAAAATAACAGGCAAAGTAAAATGGATAGAGGAGTTGTGCCTACTCAATTCATCGACCTCATGCTTCTTGAAAAATGATTCATTAACAAGGTTGATCAAGTCTTATTAACAACCACATCCAATTAGCTTGATCCCGATGAATTTTCATAAAACACTAAGTTACCTCAATGGGGATATGCATATCCCCAACAATAAGTATCTCATATTTATTTTTGGCAGTAGCTAGAGGTGGTTGAAAGCATCCATTGGTGGTCGTCAGTCATTTTTCAATAACGTTAACACCACTCACTTGAAATTGTTTCCTTGGAAAACGCACTATATGTTCTTTACCATTGACATGAAAAGTGACCTTGCTTTTGTTGCAATAAAGAACAGACCCTGAAATATTTGAGAAAGGTCTACCAAGGATAATTGACATGTTGTCATCCTCGGTCATATCAAGTATAACAAAGTCTCCCAAGATAGTAACATTTGCAACAACAACGGGTACATCCTCACAAATACCAATAGGTATGGCGGTTGATATGTCAGCCATTGCAATCAAATTTCAGTAGGTATGAGTTTATTCAAGTCAAGTCTTTTGTATAAAGAGAAAGGGATAACACTAACACCAACTCCCAGATCACATAATGTAGCTTTCACTTAGTTACTTTTGATGGAACATGGTATTGGTGGTATTCCTGGATATCCTTGTTTTTTAGGTACTCCATCCTTAAAAGTATAATTAGCCACGATGGTAGAGATTTCAGCTTGTGGTATTTTTCTTTTGTTAGTGATGATGTGTCACATCCCTAGCTACCCTTTGAAGTCTAGAAGATTGTCCTCATGTTTATTATTGCATTAAAAGTGAAAATAGAAATCCAAGACAAAAACCCTAGCAACTTTATATTCAATGCAATTCAAAATTGTGATAAATCAATGAACTCAAAATGGCCTTCATAAAAGTTCATCATTTTTGATAAATATTGGAAACAACAATTGAGGGTTGTAACTTATTTTTAAAATCCATTTGGTATTTTTTTAAACCACAAAAGCCACTGATAATATTCAATTAAGTGGTTGTAAATATTTCTCGTTATCATAAAATGTTGAGTCCTTTATGTGGGTTTGGAAATATTCCAAATAACACCCCAACATTATTTTCACTATTAGAAATAGTTTGGAGCCAAAAATTAAATAAAACGAATGTCGGAAAGTTTAAAACAGAAATCAGAAAAGAAAGGAAATGAGAAAAGACACTGTCGTCTTCCTCGCACCAGTAGGGAGCAGGAGGTGGCCACCGCGCTCTCCGGCGCGGCTACGCACCTGAGTGCCTGCCTGGCCTCCCCGTCGCGCTGGCCGCGAAGGGATAACCTCCCGCGACCCATTCCAGCTCTCTCCCTCTCCCCATTTTCTCTACTGTGCCTCTCTCTCTCTCAGCCGCCATTAGAGCTGAGCCTAAGCTCGAGCTCGCCGTCGTCTCAAGCCACCTCAAGCCTCCTCGAGCATGCCGTTCGCTCCGCCTCGTCGAGCACATCGTCCCTGCCAAAGGAAGCAAGATTTCGAGCCCTGCATCGCCCTGACACCGTTGTCTTCCTCCTCGGATCACCGAAGCTCACCGCCATTGTTCTCCCTCTCTAGGACGTCCCCGATCCCGCTCTCATCGTCTCTACAACCCCTGTGAGCTCAGGATGGTTTCCCCCTTATTTTCCCATCGATACCGTGCCCTAGCGCCCGATTCCACCGGAACCCGATGAGATCCGCCGTGGGAGCTCATCGCCGGTGATGTTCCGATGATGGGTTGGTCCATCTGAGACCACCATCAGCTTCAGTGCATCGTGTAGATGCTGTAGGAGCCTAGCCCCGCCCCTTTTGCCCTCTGGATCGATGACCTCGATGTTGCCCGAGCTCCGGCAGCCGCCGAGCTCATCGCCAGCGTCATCTCTAGTCATTTCACCACCTGTGACTTGCACAAATGGACATGCGGATGAGTGGCCGTTCTTCTGGTGCCATCTGCTGCTCATTTGGTCACCGGAGGTGCGTTTCCCATGCCCTCCAGCGTCCCTGGAGCCACCGGCGGCTCAGCGCCGGTGGGTTTGACCCCCAGCGCCGGTGGGTTGACTCCCCTGGGTCTATGACAGGTGGGGCAGCCCCTGGTTAAATTAAACTAACTTAAAAAGAATTAAAGCAAAATGTTAATTACTAAACAGACACTGACATGTGGGCCAGCCCGTGTTAACTAACTAATTAACTGAAAGTTTAATTAAAATTTGGCGAGAGTCACTGACGAGTGGGTCCCACTGGTCAGGTTTGACGTTCAACGGTCAGATTGACCTGCTAATGTCATGCTGATGCACTAATACTAATTCTGTTTTATATTAATTCCAGAATAAGTGCAAAACTTTGGAAATTCATAGAAAATTGAATATAACTCCAAATTTCACAAATAATATATGCTAATTGATCAGAAATATTCAATGAACACAATGGTGCTACTTTCATGCATGACAAACAAAGTTATGAAACAACATCAGGTCAAATCAATTAAATGAATATGATAAATAAACTATTTCAACTAATATTTGAATTTGAATTTAAATCAGCATCAACCCAAAGGTTTGATAGCCACACTATCCCATTGTACATTTCATTTCATGCCATGATCATGCATCATGTTGTTGCATATGAATGTTATTGATTGTCGTTATTGTTTTGGTAGGCCCTGCCCTTCCGGATACGTCCGAATATCTAACTGACGGATTTAATCCCACTGCTGAGCAACAAGGCAACCACCCTTTTGATCATCCCGATATAATCCTTTGTTCTTGCTCCTTCTCCCACTTATTGCATTAGGACAAAATATTTCAAATGCTTTACTCCGGTAGCTGAACCTATTCCTTTGCGTGACCTGTCATTGTCATAGTAAATAGCTAAACCTTGCAACCTAGAATACTGAAAGTGTGTTATATCGACTAGAGGGGGGTGAATAGGAGATTTTTAGAATTTCATCACTGAGGAAATTCCTTTTGAGGAAATTCCTCACTGATGACTAACTTACAGCGGAAACAGTAAAGGATCAGACGTGCAAACGTTCACACCAGCAGTATTTCAGAGTGAAGAATGTGAAAACAGATTGCACAGTAAGCAGGCACGCAGAATATAGATGATGATTAACTATTGTGAAGAATTTGGGGTTGAGGAAATTCAGAGAAAGTCTTCAACAAATTCTTCGAACAGTCACAGTGAAAGTAATCAACACATAATACAGAGAAAGTAAAGAGTTGAGGAATTAGAACCCGATTCTCAGAGAAGACAGTCGTTGATGACCCAGTTCCAACTGTGTGAGAGTTGTACATCTGGTTTGGAGCGGCTTGGTATTGAAACCAAAGGACACCCAGTCCCGGGACACACAGTCCCTACCGTATTCTCCTTGAGCTAAGGACACACAGTCCTCGCCCAACACTCGTGGTAAGTCTTCAGGGCAGACTTCCAAACCCTCACAAACTCGGTCACCCGGCAATCCACAATTTACTACTGGATTGCTCTAGACCATGACGCCTAACCGTCTGGAGGATGCACAGTCCTCAAAGGTAAAAGGCTTCAGTCCCACACAGGAACAACTTCTTCAGTGATGCTCAATCACTAGGTTTGGTTTGTGGTTTCGGTGGGTGGTGTATTTCCTCACTGATGAATTACTCTCAAAGGCTCTGAGGAATTTGTGTTGCTCTTATGACAAGTGTCAGTTTCTAACGGAGCAGCCAACCAGCTAGTGGTTGTGGGGGTGGCTATTTATAGCCTGGGAGCATCCCGACATGATTTGACACTAATGCCCTTAAATAATATGACCGTTGGAGTGGATAAGACCAATGACTTGGCGTGGTTATTGAAACGGTCGGGACCCTCAACTGTGAGAGTCCTCATGTCACTCAGATTCCTCACTTGAGGCTTTTGGTAGGATTAGGCTTGGGCTGAGCATCATGAGGAAATCCATTCCATAGTGTTACTTTGACCCCCTTTAACAGTACGGTGTTCCTATTCATCAAATGCGAAGAAAGTAAAACAGGAAACGTAAATCTTCACGCTTCAATTTCTTCAGAATGATTTTCTTCAGGAACCACTGGTCTTCTCAATATCAGTGTCTTCATGAGGAATATCAATTTCATCGCAGATTCCTCGCGATTCATTTCTTCAGCTTCAGACCAATTTCTTCAACTGAGGATATACATTTTTAGGGTTCAATATTCTTCAAATATCTCAAACTCCTCAATGACTTATAGATCCTGTGTATACTCACAAACACATTAGATACTTAACCTATAAGTCTTCAAACCACCAAAATCACTAAGGGGCACTAGATGCACTTACAATCTCCCCCTTTTTGGTGGTTGATGACAATTAGGTTAAGTCTTCAACAGGGATCAAAAATATGAAGTGTAAATACTCATTTGAGGAATTTGAAAACAAGATTCAGAGAGACTCCCCCTGAAGATGTGCATACCTTAAGGATTTTGCTTTTATAGCAGATGCACATTGATGATTTATATCATGGAGATCTCCCCCTGAGTCTTGTAAATCATGCATACATATAACATATCATATGAAGAAAATGAAGATGCATGATGGCAAATGGTATCTGACGAATTCCAGCATGCGTGCATTAAAACTTTGAGGAATAAGCATGCGAAGAAAAACGTTCAAAAGCGTCAGAGTACCATCGGGCTTAAGTTACAACTCATTATATAAAAACTTCAGAAGAGCCAAGAGTTTGTAACTTAAATATAGTTCATAAGCCCCAAAAATATCCCGCTTGAAGACTAACTCTCTAGTTTCTCCCCCTTTGTCATCAAGTGACAAAAATGGACAAACTGAGGACTAACGCGCGTGAAGACTTCATTTCTTGGCGGTTGATGAAGAGCCTTGACGCTTCTTGGGGGTAGTCTTCTTCCTTGGGCTGGTTGCTGTGTCGAGTTGTTCCTCATCAGATTCAGCGGTGTGGAATGAAGAAAAGGAGCTGTCTTCAAGGTCTGGCACTGGAATGGGCCTGGACTTCTTCTTGGGAGGCCACGACCAGTCACAGTCCTGCTCAAAGTTCATTTCTTCAAGCTTAGTCTGGTTCTTCAGATGTGCAAGTGTAGCCCAGGTGCGATCGAAAACCTCATGCAGATAATGATGGTTGAGCTTCATAGAGTTCTGGGTTTCAGTGAGGGTTTTCAAAATGGCACCAAACTGGCGTTTGACCCATTTTTGGTTGTGATCCACCTTCTGATGAAGACTGAGGAGAAGCTCTCTGGTGGTTAGCACGTGAGGAGGAACATGGCTTGGTGGACGAGTCTCAGTATCGTCCCATGAAGAATATGCGTCTGGCTCTTTGAACTGACCATCAAGGGGCCTGCTGCCTTCTTCAATCACAGATTTTCCTTTTCCTTCAACGGGCTCAAAAGTCTTCTTGTTGACCCTGATAGGAGGCATATACCCAACATGCTTTTGACAATCAACATGAAAGTTGATGCCTGTCCTTGTCCTGATGAATCTCATGATCCATGGGGCATAAATCTTGTGATCAAAGGGGCACATGGCATTGTCGGCCAAAGTACTCAACAAGAAATCATGGATATTGATAGGAATACCGTGAATGATGTTGAACAGGATATTCTTCATGAGGCCTACAACATCTTCTTCATCGTCATGGCCTTTGATTGGCGCAAGCACACTGCAGAGGATTCTGTAGACAGACCGTGGTGTGTACTTGAGCTCATGGACGAGGAATGTGGTCCTTGAGGGTTTTCCTGCAGCCAAAGGCTTCATGAGGACTTCCATCATTCCATTTGGCAGCTCACGCTCACCATAAAGCTTCACTGCCCCATATGAGGGAATTGGTACGGGGACTTCTCTGAGGAGTTCAGAAGCTGGAGCTTTGTAGTGAGTATTTTGGGACATCCAGTCAAACACCCAAGTGTTGATGTCATCAGCGTTGCCAGAGATGTGCAGTGTTGCATAGAACTGAAGAATTAGGTCACTATTCCAATCTGATATGTCTGAGCACATAGGGAGCAAACCTGCATCGTGGAGTACACTGAGGACTGGTTCCGGGAAGGGTATTGCTTCAAGCTCAACATGAGGAATGTGCCTGTGCTGGAATATCTTGTTGCGGCCACAGAGCACTGAGGAATAGTAGTTCATCTCAGTTCTTGTCCAAAACTTCAGATGCCTCATTTGAGGCTTGTCATAAGGATTCTCTCCGATGAAATACATGCGTTCTTCAATGAAGTCTTCTTTCTGAAACTTTGGACGCTTGGAGAATGGCTGGCGCTGAACTGGCTTGAGATTCGGCTGAGGAATGGGAGGGGAAACAACCATGGCAGTCTCTGGGTTGAGCACAATGAATTCATTGTCTTGGGCGGGAACATTTTCTTCAGCCTTTTCCTAAGGTTGAGGAATTTCATCATCTGGTACTTCTTGCTCGGGCTGAGCTTTAGGCTGCGGAATTTCTGCTTCTTTCTCAGCTTGAGGAGTTGGGTCAGCCTGTTCAGAATGAGGAGTCTGCTCAGAATGTGCATTTTCCTCAGCTTGTTTTTCTTCAGCTGGCTTTGTGGCAGAAGCAGTTTCATCAGCTGCTGCAGCTGATGCTTGAGCAGTCTCTGTCTGAGGAACAAGAGGTTTAGGACTGTCATCAATCTGGATTTCCTCATCAGTATGTTCCTCAGAGGCGACATCCTTCATTTCCTCATCTTCCCTTGTATTCGGGTCACCAATGACGACCATCTCATATGAAGGGGCGACATTTAGAGGCACTGGATCCAGAGGAGCAGTTTCTTCACTTTCCTTGAGGCGCTTTGCCTCTATCTTTTCTTCTGCTGAGGAAGCTTTTCTCTTCTTTGCTTCCTTCTCAGCAGCTCTTGTCTTCTTCGCGTCTAATGCAGACGGGATTATCTTTTTCACCTTTGAAACTTTTGGTGAAGGTGTTCTTTCTGCAGATTCTTCAGCTGGTAGTGAGGAACCAGCTGGAACAGAGTCATCAGCCTGCTTTGATGAAGCAGCTGGATCAGGAGCAGTCTCTTCAGTGGTTGCAATTTCATCAGTTGCAGTCTAGGTGATGATTTATTCAATGGCCGGTTCACCAGCACGGCGCTCTTGGTGTTCTTCCTCAGCTTGAGGAGTTTCCTCCTCATCAGGAGATGCATCTTCTGGCTGCTCAACCAGGGGCTGAGGAGTTGGTGCTGGTTGTGCGGTTCTCTTGTTGTAGTCATTAACAGCACTACTGGCTAGCTTGATGAAATTGCGCTTGATGCTTTTGCGATCTGACATTTTGTCACACTTGTTAGTCAAGACTTGCAGCTCTGCCTGGGTTGACACCAGTGCATCAGGAGTCAGCTTGAGGAGATTCTGCCTGAGGAATTTCTCCTTTTTGGCCTTTGCAATCTTTGCCTGCCTGGCCTGCTGTTCCTTCCACTTGGCTTCATTTATGAAGGTGGCCACCATGTGGCTGATGCCAGGAGGAAGTTTCAAATCATCAATGGGTGTGTTTGGGTCCTCATACCATATATTGATGTAGTCGAGGAGGACCTTGGGGTCCATGGCAAAAGGAATAGCACTTCCTGATGCTTGTGCTACCCGTTCTTGCTTGTTCCTGATGATGGCTTGCAGGGTTTCATCATCATAGTCATCACTTCCCTCTGATGCAGACGGGACTGCGATGATTTTGCTGGGGCTGGGCAGAGGTGCACGTTCAGTAGTTGCCAAAGTCTTCACAAGTGGTGTTGAAGACTTTGTCTCCGAGCTATTTGCAGCTGGGAGTGAGGAGCTGGAGCTGGCGGTCGTAGGCTTCACGACATGCTTCTGTACTGGTTTTAGTTGAGGCTTTGGAGGTGGAGCTGAGGATTCTTGTGCAGAGGAGATTGGTGCGGAGGGTTTTGGCGCTGATGGTTTTGGTGTTGGAGGTTTTGGAACTGAGGGTTTTGGAGCTGAGGGTTTTGTGACAGAAGTCTGAACAGACTTCTCTTGAGGCTTTGGAGCCCTTTGCTTTGTTGGCATAGACTGCGTGTGAGGAATCTCTGAGCCTGAGGTTTCTGCTACTGAGGAATTAGCAGCATCGGAGGCAGCAGCTGAGGATTCATTGAATTTCCTCACTGCAGCTTCAGCTTGCGTCTTGAGCTTGGCCATATGCCTTTCTTTCTCATCTGGGTAGTCATCAATTGTCATAATACTTGAGGGATGTGCTACTTGATGATCCTCAAGTGGGGCCCTTCTGCCAGCAGGCTTCAAAGCGAATTTCTTCGCATATTTTGGAGTCACAAACCTGTACTCCTTCCATTCCTTCGCCCATCTGCGTTCAATCTTCTGCAGCCTAACCTTTCTCTTGGCCATTGTCTCAGGTTCTTCATCAGGCGTACAATAGTCCAAGTATATGTCCTCAGGAATATCAGCAGCTGTGTTCTGCTCCAGTTTCTTTCCTCCCTTCTGTTTTCTCTATTCCTCCATTTTCTTGAGTCGAGGAATTTGCTGATGATTTTGAACTCTTGAGGATTCTGATGAGCCTTGAAGAGTTTCTTCCAGAAACGCTGCAAATGAGTTAATGTGATGAGAACTGAGAGATTCATCAGCTGACATGTGTGTACCTGTGAACAGAGTATAGTTGCGAGGAATTTGGAGAGGTCATATGCGTTCTCAGATTTGAAGAAAATGAAAAAGTTTGACAGTTTGAGGAATATAACCAGTGGTTGAGGAATTTGTCTAAGCATACTGTTCTTGGGTTCCAGAGTTGTACAGATCCGAAAATTCGCACAATTGAGGAATCTCGTGAAAATCTTAGATGCTTAGCTAGTTCATCAATGATTGCAGTGATTGGTAGTGTTTGAGGAATCATGTGCGCATCGTATCTTGAGGAAAAATAGATTTCACATAGAAGAGGTAAAATTTCAGATCTAATCTGCTGTAAAAATGGGGTATATTTACCCTGGAAGGTGCGAACGAAGAACACAGAAAGTGGTGTTGGAGAGGCTCTTCGGTCGAGTGTCCAATGCACCTTAACTTGGCGGCAGAGGACGTCTGCGACGGCGGCGGACGTAGATGGTCCGACTCCGGCATGATCCTGGCGACGAAAAGGTCGAGGCAGTGAAGCTCTTCCTCACCGGCGACAAGACTACCAGCGGTGGCACTAAGGTTCGTTGGAGTGTGCTGTGGCAGGAGAGCGATGAGGCGAAGAAGAGGATACCGAGGGGGATAAGGACATATTTATAGCCCGAAAGTTACTGTTTGGCGCGAAAGTTTCACATCAAATAGCCCCTGCCTCTACGTCTCCGCAGGACACGTGTAGCTCCTGTACGATGCGGTGGAGATAGTGGAGATCGTGGTTATCCGATCGTGGGAAGTGGGGGTTCAGTTACTGTTCCTTTAAAGAAAACAATTTTTGAAGATTTGAGGATTTTCGTTACAAAATCATCAGCTGACAAGGATGCAGTGAGGATTTTGAACAAAGTTTCAAGTAGAACGCATATGAAGAATTGAATAGACTGGATAAATATAGCATAGAGGGAAAGTAGGGTCCGATCACATTCACTTAGCAGAAACATCAACTTGAAGAAATAGCAATAAGTGATTGCTGTTGAGGACTAGAAATCACAGTCTACCTAGGCAAATGAAAGTCATCAAGTGTTTTTGAAGATTTTGTAATAGATCATCACAATGAAGAACAGCTGTTTTGAAGAAAAATGCATTGTGAGGAAATTGATCGTTTGAAGAAAATCAACTTGAGGAATTTCACATTGGGTGGCGGCGTTACCCACCATATAAGAATGTTGATTACAGACGCCGCGTACAATTGTCGTAGGGCCCTGAGAATCAATTTCTTCGTTACTTTCTTCACATTCAGAGTGACTTTCTTCATCAGTTGAAGAAAATTGTTTGATCATGTGGTGCACATCTAAGTCATCAATTTTGCATAAGTGTTAGGATGTGTGCATGTTTTTGCAAAACATTTGAAGACTCTAAGATATTTAGCTCACACCGCAACTTGCAAAACCTTTTCTCATCCAAGGGCTTATGAAGATATCAGCCAGTTGATCATCAGTCTTCACATGGTCGATGAGGATATTGCCCTTGAGGACATGGTCCCGAAGAAAATGATGACGAATCTGGATGTGCTCGGTCTTCGAGTGCTGTACTGGGTTATATCAATCTTGATAGCACTCTCATTGTCACAGTAGAGAGGCACATTCTTCATGTTGATGCCGTAGTCCTTGAGGGTTTGCTTCATCCATAGCAATTGAGCACAGCAAGAACCAGCAGCAATGTACTCAGCTTCAGCAGTGGAGAGTGATACGCAGTTCTGCTTCTTTGAGGACCAGCAAACTAGTGATCTTCCGAGGAAATGACATGTGCCAGAAGTTGACTTGCGATCCACACGGTCACTAGCATAGTCTGAATCAGAATACCCTACCAGATGAAGATTGGAGCCATTGGGATACCATAATCCTAGTGTTGGTGTGTGAGCTAAGTATCGAAGAATATGTTTCACAGCCTTATGGTGTGATTCCTTCGGTTTTGCTTGAAAACGTGCACACATGCAAACACTAAGCATTATATCTGGCCTAGATGCACATAGATACAATAAAGAGCCAATCATAGAACGGTATACCTGCTGATCGAAATCTTTACCATTTTCATCAGTGCCGAGGTGACCGTTGGTAGGCATTGGAGTCTTGGCACCTTTGCATTCGTGCATGTCGAATTTCCTCAGAACATCCTTGAGGTATTTCTCCTGTGATATGAAGATTCCATTGCTTTGTTGACGAATTTGAAGACCTAAGAAGAATTTCAGCTCCCCCATCATGGACATATGATATTCTTCACTCATCATGTAGGCAAATTCATCACTGTATCTTTTGTCAGTATAGCCAAATATGATATCATCAACATATATTTGACATACAAATAGCTCATTATCATAGGATTTTGTGAAAAGAGTTGGATCGAGTGAACCAGGTTTGAAGCCTATCTTCATGAGGAATTCCTTCAATGTATCATACCATGCCCGAGGGGCTTGCTTGAGGCCATACAAAGCCTTTTTGAGTCTGAAGACTTTGTCTGGATTCTTTGGATCCTCAAAACTTGGGGGCTGAGCAACATATACTTCTTCCTCAAGCTTACCATTGAGGAATGCACTTTTCACATCCATTTGATATAAGGTGATGTTATGATGATTAGCATAAGCAAGTAGTATTCGAATAGCTTCAAGTCTAGCAACAGGTGCAAAAGTTTCATCGAAATCTATTCCTTCAACCTGAGTGTAGCCTTGAGCTACAAGTCGTGCCTTGTTCCTCACCACTTGACCGTCCTCATCTTGCTTGATGATGTTATGCTTGCGAGGATCTGGTCGTTTGACGAGCTCCCATACATCATTCAGCTTGAATTGAAGAAGTTCGTCTTGCATGGCTTGGATCCACTCCGGTTCCAGAAAAGCCTCAACTACTTTTGAGGGTTCTGTGATGGATACAAAGGAAAAATGCCCACAAAATTTAACCAAGTGTGAAGCTTTTGAGCGAGTGAGAGGACCTGGCGCGTTGATGTCGTTGAGGATTTTGTCAAGTTCTACTTCGTTTGCAATCCTCGGATGAGCTGGTTGAGGATTTTGTCTGGGCTGAGGAAGTGGTGCTGTTGCAATTTCCTTAGGAGCATCTTCTTGGTTTTTTCAGCGATGGGGATCGTTTCTTCACCAATTTCCTCAATGGGGACAATGTCTTCAGTAGGCTTAAGCTGTATCGGGTCCTCAGGAGACAGCTTATCTGGATCAGAAGGCAATTGCTCTCTTTGCGAGCCATTAGTTTCATCAAACCGCACATCTACACTCTCAACAACTTTGTTGTGATAGTTGTTGAAGACTCTGTAGGTGTACGAGTCCTTTCCATAACCGAGCATAAAACCTTCATGGGCCTTAGGTGCAAATTTTGAGCTATGATGAGGATCTCTAATCCAGCATTTTGCACCGAAGACTTTGAAATAACTTACATTGGGTTTCTTGTCAGTGAGGAGTTCATATGAGGTTTTCTTGAGGAATTTGTGAAGATATACCCTGTTGATGATATGGCATGCAGTGTTAATTGCTTCAGGCCAGAAGCGACGAGGAGTCTGATATTCTTCAAGCATAGTTCTTGCCATTTCAACCAGAGTTCTGTTCTTCCTTTCGACGACACCATTCTGCTGAGGAGTATAAGGAGCAGACAATTCGTGAGTAATACCAAGTTCATCAAGATAATCATCAAGACCAGTGTTTTTGAACTCGGTTCCATTATCACTCCTGATGTGTTTGATCTTGATGCCAAAGTTCGTCGAGGCCCTTGAAGAAAATCGTTTGAAGATTTCCTGCACTTCAGTTTTATACACTATGATATGCACCCAAGTATATCTGGAATAATCATCAACTATGACTAAGCCATATAAAGATGCTGCATTGGTTAGTGTGGCATAGTGAGTGGGTCCAAATAAATCCATATGAAGCAATTGGAATGGACGTGTAGTAGTCATGATGGTTTTAGAGGGATGCTTGGATCTGGTCATTTTCCCAGATTCACAAGCACCGCAGAGATGGTCCGTGAGGAATTTGACTGATTCGATGCCGATGACATGCTTCTTCTTTGAAAGCGTGTGCAAATTCCTCATGCCTGCATGACCTAGTCTTCGGTGCCACAGCCATCCTTCTGAGGTTTTTGCTAGTAAGCAAGTGGCTGGTTGAGGACCTGTAGAGAAATCAACAATGTACAAATCCCCTCTTCTTACACCTTCGAAGACTTTGGATCTGTCAGATTCCATGATGACTACACATCTATATCTACCAAAGATAACAATCATATCAAGATCACAAAGCATCGAGACTGACATGAGGTTAAAACCAAGGGATTCAACAAGCATCACTTTTTCCATATGCCTATCCTTGGAAATAGCTACTTTGCCAAGTCCCAATACCTTGCTTTTACCTTTGTCAGCATATGTGATTTGCTTCAGAGGTGATGGAGTTAGTGGCATATTCATCAGTAGGCTTTTATCACCAGTCATGTGATGTGTGCAGCCACTATCGAGAACCCACTCAGTATTTTTGGGTTTGTCATCCTGCAGATGAATTAGTACAGCTTACCATCTCATATGCTTCAGGTTTGAAGAATATGATACTAATTTCATTAGTTCAGTAATTTCATCATAACAGAAATGTAAGGGCGTGTGAAATATTTCTATTTCATCAATCATTAGCTTGCGTCCTATCAAGCATTTCCTCAGGTCTCCAGCAAATTCTTCAGATGATGATTTTCATCTGGAGACCTGACCTGCAGAAGTGATTAGTTTGATTTCTTCACCACCCACATCTGAAGGGGTGGCAAAGCGTTCATCATCCTGCGAGCACCATATGAGAAAGGTGGCATTGAAGCTAATGCAGTTCTCTTAACAGTAGGGGGGTTAAAGTACTCATATGAGTATGCAGAGAACTGGTTTGAGGATTTATGAACATAATGATTTGAGGAGTAACGCTCATATTCATATTCCTTGTAGTTTCCCTGCATGTTAGACGCATAAGCACGGGTACGAGCATAGTTTTGACCAGTTGAGGATTTTGATCCTCTTGAAGACTTTGGTCCTCCTGAGGAATTTGATCTGGGGTTCAGATTCTTCAGAGGTGGTGTCATGAGGACATTCACCTGAAGATTTTCAAGACAACTTTTGGGAACCCAGATTTTCCTCAGAGGAGGGCCATTCCTGCAGTTAGTTCCAACATATCGAGCAAATACTTCACCAGATTGGTTTTTGAACAGTTTATAGTTGGAATCAAATGACTCATCCGAGGAATAGGATAATTCACATGAGAAGCCAGTAAGATTAGATGGATCAAAAGGAGGCCCAGTAGCAGCAACCCATGAGGTTTTGGGATACTGCTCAGGTTTCCAATAAGTTCCATCAGCATTTAATTTCCTCTCAAAGGCAATTCCTTATTTCCTTGGGTTCCTGTTCAAGATCTGCTTTTTGAGCACATCACAAAGGGTTTGGTGTCCTTTGAGGCTTTTGTACATGCCTGTCACGTACAATTCCTTCAACCCTGCATTTTCATCAGTAACATTTGTGTTTTCCTCAAGTGAGGAAATAGACACAACAGGTTCAGTTGAAAAATTTGTAGCATTTGATGATTCTGGTGAGGAATTAGCAGTTTCACGTTCAATGCATTTAAGACATGGAGGAATAAATTCAACTTGACTAGCGTTGATCTGTTGAGCTAGTAATGAGTCATTTTCCATGCGAAGATCATCATGAGACATCCTCAGCTTCTCAAGATCAAGCTTCCTTTGAAGAAATTCGTAGGAAAGCTTCTCATGATCAGTGAGGAGTGTATCATAACGATCCTGAAGAATATCAAATCTAGACTGGAGATTTTTCATGTCATCAGCGAGGATTTGATTAAGATTCATTTCATCATTCAACAGATCATCACTTTTGTCTAGCAGTTTTTGAAGCTTTTCCAGAGCAGTTTGTTGTTTCGTGGCAATGATGGCAAGTTTACTGTAACTGGGTTTTTTATAATCATTATGTTCACTGTCACTTGAATCAGAGGAGGAGGCATTATTTGATACCTTTGAACCTTTTGCCATGAAGCAATAGGTTGGAGCGATGTCATTAGCGTAGTCATCAGTATGGATGGTGCAATCATTTTCTTCAAGATTGAAGATTGACTTGCTGACGAAATTGGTTGCTAGTGCAAGACTAGCATGTCCGGATTCTGAGTCTTCTCCAGAGCCTTCTTCTTCATCACATTCCTCTGATTCTGCCTCGGAATCCATTTCCTTGCCAATAAGTGCCCGAGCCTTTCTGAAGCTAGTCTTCTTGTGTGAAGAGGACTTTGAAGATGAGGATTTTGAAGATTTCTTCTTCTTCTTCGAGTCATCAGAACTGTCATCCTTGTATTTCTTCTTCTTTGATTCCTTTCCCCAGCGGGGACAATCAGTAATGTAATGACCTGATTTCTTGCACTTGTGACAGGTCCGTTTCTTGTAGTCCTCAGATGCAGATTCTGATTTCCTCATGTCTCTTCTTGATGATTTACCGAACTGGCTTCGGCGTGTGAATTTCTGGAATTTCCTCACAAGCATTGCAAGCTCCTGTCCAAATTCTTCAGGGTCACAACTGCTGTCATCTGTGTCTTCTTCTTTAGATGAGGAAATTGCTCTAGCCTTCAGTGCACGTGGTCTGGAATAGCTTTGTCCATATAGATCTCTCTTTTCTTCTTGCTGGAATTCATGAGTATTTAGCCTTTCAAGGATATCAGCTAGATCTAGCATCTTGTAGTCTGGTCTTTCTTGAATCATCAGAACTAGAGTGTCAAATGAAGAATCCAAGGATCTCAGCAGTTTCTTCACAACTTCGTGATCAGTGATGTCTCGAGCTCCCAGTGCTTGCAGTTCATTTGATATATCAGTGAGGCGATCAAAGGTGTCTTGGCAGCATTCATTGTCATGTTTCTTGAAGCGATTGAAGAGATTGCGAAGAATATCAACACGAGAGTCACGCTGGGTTGATACTCGTTCATTTACCTTGCACAGTTTCTCCCAGATCAGTGTTGTAGAGCCCAAAGCACTTACTCTTCCAAACTGGCCAGGGCTCAGATAGCCACAGATGATGTTCTTCGCTTGAGAATCAAGTTGCTTGAATTTCTTCACATCAGCCGCAGTGACACTGGCAGAAATGATGGGGACGCCATTTTCCACAATATACCAGAGATCATTGTCAATAGCTTGTAGATGCAGTTGCATTTTGTTCTTCCAGAAAGGAAAGTTCTTCCCTTCGTAGGTGGGACATGGTGCAGTCACCTTGAACATGCCTGCAGTCGACATAACTAAAACTCCAGGTGGTTAAACCAAAATCACACAGAACGAGGGAGTACCTTGCTCTGATACCAATTGAAAGTGTGTTATATCGACTAGAGGGGGTTGAATAGGAGATTTTTAGAATTTCATCACTGAGGAAATTCCTCACTCATGACTAACTTACAGCGGAAATAGTAAAGGATCATACGTGCAAACGTTCACACCGGCAGTATTTCAGAGTGAAGAATGTGAAAACAGATTGCATAGTAAGCAGGCACGCAGAATACAGATGATGATTAACTATTGTGAAGAATTTGGGATTGAGGAAATTCAGAGAAAGTCTTCAACAAATTCTTCAAACAGTCACAATGAAAGTCATCAACACATAATACAGAGAAAGTAAAGAGTTGAGGAATTAGAACCCGATTCTCAGAGAAGACAGTCGTTGATGACCCAGTTCCAACTGCTGTGACAGTTGTACATCTGGTTTGGAGCGACTTGGTATTGAAACCAAAGGACACCCAGTCCCGGGACACACAGTCCCTACCGTATTCTCCTTGAGCTAAGGACACACAGTCCTCGCCCAACACTCGTGGTAAGTCTTCAGGGCAGACTTCCAAACCCTCACAAACTCGGTCACCCGGCGATCCACAATTTACTACTGGATTGCTCTAGATCATGACGCCTAACCGTCTGGAGGATGCACAGTCCTCAAAGGTAAAAGGCTTCAGTCCCACACAGGAACAACTTCTTCAGTGATGGTCAATCACTAGGTTTGGTTTGTGGTTTCGGTGGGTGGTGTATTTCCTCACTGATGAATTACTCTCGAAGGCTCTGAGGAATTTGGGTTGCTCTTATGACAAGTGTCAGTTTCTAACGGAGCAGCCAACCAGCTAGTGGTTGTGGGGGGTGGCTATTTATAGCCTGGGAACATCCCGACATGATTTGACACTAATGCCCTTAAATAATATGACCGTTGGAGTGGATAAGACCAATGACTTGGCATGGTTATTGAAACGGTCGGGACCCTCAACTGTGAGAGTCCTCATGTCACTCAGATTCCTCACTTGAGGCTTTTGGTAGGATTAGGCTTGGGCTGAGCATCATGAGGAAATCCATTCCATAGTGTTACTTTGACCCCCTTTAACAGTACGGTGTTCCTATTCATCAAATGCGAAGAAAGTAAAACAGGAAACGTAAATCTTCACGCTTCAATTTCTTCAGAATGATTTTCTTCAGGAACCACTGGTCTTCTCAATATCAGTGTCTTCATGAGGAATATCAATTTCATCGCAGATTCCTCGCGATTCATTTCTTCAGCTTCAGACCAATTTCTTCAACTGAGGATATACATTTTTAGGGTTCAATATTCTTCAAATATCTCAAACTCCTCAATGACTTATAGATCCTGTGTAGACTCACAAACACATTAGATACTTAACCTATAAGTCTTCAAACCACCAAAATCACTAAGGGGCACTAGATGCACTTACACATACCTGGTAGTTGCTTGAGCCATGATGTGCCTTATCCTGCTATGCTTGCTATGCCTAGAGTTCTGTCAGGTCTGTTTCATCTGGGTGATGAACATGTATGTATGAATGTGTTCTAGTGATAAAGAATAAGTGTGGAACGTGATTTGGTAAAGGTACCGATGAAAGGCTATGTGGAGTACATGGCGGGTTGTTTCATTGGAACCGTCCTTAGGAACTGAGTTCTGTGTATGTAATCCAAGACTAGTTACTATCACATGCTGGGCCCTGAAATATGACCTCGCTCGACTTATTAATCGCCTAGTACTCGGTCCAGGAGTTGCAAGTAGTTTCTGGTGTTTATAGTCATGCTGGAGGCCGTGCATAGTGCTGACCTTAGAGGTGGGCTATGATGCGGTAGGCAGTGGCACGGTGTACCAAGTGGCACCCGGATGGTGGGCTTGGGAACCCTCCACACATTGTTTGGGGACGTGGTGGAAACCTCGACCGGACTTCCGTGCGGGTTCACTCTCAAATAGGCGATAAACCTGGACTAGGTATTAGCATGGTTAACGGTCGTGGCCGACTCCGTCACTGGGCTTCCGCTTGAAGGTTGCCGAGGTGCATGACGTGCACATGGCAATAAGTGGCGAGAGCATATGTGAAGAAGTACACCCCTGCAGGGTTATGATCTATTCGAATAGTCGCGTCCGCAGATATGGACTACTTGGATAAATATGTTCTTCATAGACAACTTTAATGGCTACTCATAAAAGTATCAAGATAAGCGTGAGTATCATGTATGGCATTTCCGTAGGGAGACGGAAAGGAATCCATGATAGTGTATTGTTGTGGTGGTAGTGGACTCGTGTACGACTCATCAAAGTTGTTAAAACTATTTAAAATTGTAGTTTAGTCTAGCCAAGAGTCATAGGTGGCTTGCTGCATGAAACACCACAACCCCTTTATTGATACATGTGCATGAGTAGATAGATCCGTTCTAAAGTCTTGCTGAGTACTTTTGTACTCATGTTTGCTTAATAAATGTTGCAGAGGATACCCACGAGCCAACAGGTGAGTTCTATCTAGACATTGACGATGATGAGTAGCTAGTGTCCCAGCTACGACCTGGACCCTTTCAGAAGGGATCTGTAGATAGTCAGGCTTGATGCCTTTTCCTTTCAACTGTCTGTACTCAGACATGTTTAATGCTTCCGCTTGGTTTGTATGACTCTGTGTGTATGACTTGAGTGTCGGGTCATGTGACCCCTACCTGTATGAACATATTATGCAAGACTCTTCTGAGTCTTCTAAATAAATGTTGTGATGTTGTATGGTTACGTTGTGATGCCATTGTTGTATCTATGCATATCAAGTATGTCATGCGTACCTATGATGCACTGTGATATGTATGGGATTCGACACCTAGTCGTATGCCCGTAGTAGCTCTCTAAACAGAGAAATGCCCCTTTGTGATTCCAACGAGCCTTGGTAGTTCACTACTGCTCCGGACACATTGGTTGACCGACATGTATCCTTCTTAGCTGTTGTGTCTGTCCCTACGGGGAAATGTCACGCGGTGTAATGGAGTCTTTGTAGCTTGCTATGACTCGTCTACACTCGCTGATGAGTGACACCTGCTTTGCTGGGTTATGTATGCGTGTCTCTGTACACTTGAGCCACTTGAGTTTATGACTAGTTATGTCGACCCGGGTTCTTTGACATTGGAATGCTGGCGACACAAATGCATACGTGAGTCAAAAGGCACAAACGGTCCGTGCTAGGGTAAGGTGGCAGCCATGGGGTTAACTGTGCGTGAGACCGCAAAGAGATGCAATGTGTTACAGGCTGGATTCTTATGGCTTAGGATAGGGGACCCGACATGATGTCTTTCATGTACTTACCATAAGGGGCCATATTTAAAAGATCGGTTAATCGAGTACGCAAAAGACTGGCCTAACCATTTCAACAAAGTGTTCAAATTCTTCATCATCTTTTTTGTTAGTTGGTTTGGGTGGATAAGGCTTGGGTTTTTGAACCCATGGTTCTCTTTATTCGCCATGCTTTCTAGCAACAAAATCTCTTTTATCATAATGTTTATTCTTAGTTTGTGGGTTATCAAGATCAATAACATGTTCTATCTCAACATCATTATTTGGTTCTTTATCATTGTCGGGTTGAGCATCTACATTAGAATCATCATTATCATTTTCATTATCACTAGGTGAATGCTCACTACCATATTGAGTTTCAGCATGAGATATAGAGATATCATTAGCATTAGTAGAAGGTTTTTCTACTTCAGGTTCACTAGAAGTGTGCAACGTCCTATCATATTTCTTTTTCTTTTTCTTCCTCGAAGGACTAGGTGCATCAACATTATTTTTTTGTGCAGCTTGTTCAGTTCTTTTAGGATGACCTTCTGGATACACTAGATCTTGAGTCATTGTTCCTCCTCTAGTCATTACTCTAATAGCTTGATCTTTCATATTATTTGTCATTTCATGAAGTAGCTCACTTTGGGATTTAGCAACTTCTTACATCATTTCTAGTTGGGTTTGAACCATAGAATCATGTTTTCCTACACTTCTTACATCATTGGTGATTCTAAGTAACGAGTCACTTAAGTGAGCAATCATATGAGAGTTTTGTTTCAATTGTTTCATGACATAGGAGTTGAAATCATCTTGCTTTATAATATAATTATCAAACTCATATAAGCGTTGACTAGGATGTTTATTGTAAGGAATGTCGCCTTCATCAAACTATAAAAGATAATTTACCTCCACCACCTATGGTGGTGTTTTGTGAGCATGGATTTCTATGATGGTGGTAAATATTGGACATCTTCAGTTTTAATGCCCTTTTCCTTCATACATTTCTGTGTTTCTTGCATAGTTTTAGGACTAAGGAATAAGATAATCCTCTTCTTTAGAGTAGGTTTAGGCGGTGGTTCAGGAAGTGTCCATTCATCATAATTCTTCAATATATTAGTCAATAACTCCTCAACTTGTTCGATAGTTCGTTCCCTGAAAACACAACCATCACAACTATCTATGTGGTCCCTAGAAGCATCGGCTAGTCCACTATAAAATATATCAAGTATTACATTTTTCTTAAGAGGATGATTATGTGAAGCATTAAGTAATTGGAGAAGCCTCCCCAAGCTTGTGGGAGGCTCTCTTCTTCAAGTTGCACAAAGTTAAATATTTCATTAAGGCATCTTGTTTCTTATGAGCAGGAAAATATTTTTTGGAGAAGTAATAAATCATATCCTTAGGACTGCGCACACAACCAGGATCAAGGGTATTGTACCAAAGCTTAGCATCACCCTTTCTGAAAACGAAAATAATTTAGAATATAGTAGTAGTGAATTTTCTCATCATTAGTAAATAGGGTGGCTATATCATTTAGCTTAGTGAAATGTGCCACAACAGTTTCATTTTTATAGCTAGGAAATGGATCAGATTCAACCAATGTAAGTATCTCTGGGTTGACAAATAATTCATAATTTGTATCTGTAACAAAGATAGGTGAAGTAGAAAATTTAGGTTCATATTTGATTCTACATTCAAGGATTTTTCTTTCAGCTTGCATAGTAGTTTATTAAGATCTTCTCTATCCTCACAAGCAAGAATGTCCCTAGAAATTTCTTCATGCATAACGTAACCTTCAGGTATTTCAGGCATTTGAGTTCTAGGATAGTCATGTCTAAAATCTATTTCAATATTTTCAGTAGCAAAGACTTCATTAGTTTCAATAGTATCATGAGTTTCAGCATGCTCAATTTCTTTAGCTCTAGCAAGTTGTTCAACAAGAAATTTGCTTAGTGGCACAATACCATCAAGCAAGGAACTAGCATCATCATAAGCATCATTCAAAAAGAGGTAGCATCATCAATAACTTGTGACATATAAGGATTAATAGCATGTGGTGGTGGTGTTGCAAGTCTATTCAAAACAAAGGGTGAATGACGTGCAGAGCTAGATGGTAGTTCCTTACCTCCCCTCGTCTTAGAGGGGACAATCTTGATTCTTGGATCTTTTTGATTCTTCTAGTGATCAATAAGTAGATATCCCAAGTGACTCTACAAACATAGCTATGCTCCCCGGCAATGGCGCAAGAAAACGTTCTTGATAATTCACAGGTATATGGGATCACAATAGTTTTCGAGGGTAGAGTATTCAACCCAGATTTATAGATTCAACACAAGGGGAGCCAAAGAATGTTTGCACGTATTAACAACTGAGTTGTCAATTCAACCACACTTGGAGATTTATTATTTGCAGCACACTGATGAGTAGCACAGTAATATGATAGTTTTGATAGCGACGGTAACCGTAGCAGTAGTAACGGTAACATTGATAGCAGTTTTGTAGAAGTTGTAACAGCAGTACCAATAGTAGTAACTTAGCAAGCACAATATGTGGAAAACTCGTAGGCACTGGATGGGTGATTTTGCTGGATAATATTCATCATCTAACAGTCACAACATAGGGCGACACAGAACTAGCTCCCATTCACCGATATAATGTAGGCATGTATTTCGCAAATCGTCATACGTGCTTATGGAAAAGAACTTGTATGGCATTATTTGTCCTACCCACCCAAGGCAGCGGGTTTCATAAGCAAACTAAGGGATAATGAGGCCTCCTTTTAATGGTTAACTTGAACAAATCATTAACACATAGTGAATACATGAACTCCTCGTAGTACGGTAATCACTTGAAAGAATCACAATTATTGCCTTTTTGGGGTATGCAGATCCTAACACATAGTAGGTGCATATAACTAGCAAGATCGAATGTGGAACATAGATGTAATGGTGAAAACATAAACAGTTCAGATCTGAAGTAATGGCACTCGGGCCCTAGTGACAGGCATTAAGCATAGCAAAGTCATAGTAACACCAATATTCGAACATAGTGGATACTAGGGATCAAGCCCTAACCAAACTAAATCGATTACATGAATCTCATCCAGCTCTTCACTGAACAACAAGCCTATGAAGGGATTACTCACTCCCGGTGAATAACATCATGGAATTGGCGATAAAGGATGGTTGGTGATGACGAAGACCAAAGATTCCCCTCTCCGGGGCCCCAAACGGACTCCAAATTAGGCCTCCCAATGAAGAGCAGGAGGTGGCGGCGTCTCCCTATCGTGAAACGCGATGAAACTTCCTCTCTTATTTTTCTCCGAAAATAGGATTTATAGCGGTGGAATTAGGGTCAGCGAAGCCCCGTGGGCCCCACTAGACATCGGGCCGTGCCAGGGACTGGCGCGCTGGTGCCCAGTGAGCGCCTCGGGCCTCCCGTGGGGTGGGTCATGGTTCTAGTATTTTCCATTTATTCGAGAAAAAATATCTAAAAAGTTTCGTTCCATTCCGAGAACTTTTAGTTTTGCACAAAAACAACACCATGGTAGTTTTGCTGAAAGCAGCGTCAGTCCGGGTTAGTTTCATTCAAATCATGCAAATTAGAGTCCAAAACAAGAGCAAAAGCGTTAGGAAAAGTAGATACAATCGAGACGTATCACGATGAGCTGGTAGTACTAGGGGCCAGCACCGGCTCCTGAGTAGAGGTGCGGCCATGGATCGTGGGGGAAGGAATTCTCTGTGCCGTAGTGGTCATGACGGTGTACCTCCTTCATTGACCCGAGCGGATCCTCCTACATGGGACGTGGCGCACGAGTTGATGGTCTCGTTGCACCGGCGTCCTCACAGTTGGCTACGGCTTCCCGACCCTTTTGCCAAGGCCATGCACTACAAGAAATATGCTAACTTATGACCTTCAATATTTTTTACCGAATGGTCGTTGGTTTCCATCTTCGACCTTTTTATGACCAAAAACAAAAGCTCAAAAGCTGAGGGTCTCTAATGAACTATAACGACCTTTCTGTTGGAATCGTCATAGAATTTTATGACCAAACAAAAGGTCGTTGCTTCTACGACCAATCATTTTGGTCGTTGTTTGTTTGCCCATGCCATGTCGGATCCAACGTGGCAATCTGACGTGGCAAAGTTATGACCAATTAGATTGGTCATTGACAAGATTCAGCCCGATCCAATCCGGTGTTTTACATGGGCCGAGCCCAACCATTCGGCCTTTTTACATTTGTTTCTATTAATTTTGGTTAGCTACATGGGCCAAGCCCAAAATTTTAGCCTTTTTTGTTTTGGGTTGTGGCCTTTTACTTTCTATTAATTTTCTTTTTTGGCCATTTTATTTTTTAGTGGTCCCACATGTCATGCCAATCTCAAAATTAGTCCCACACCTCAGAAATTTCAACCTTTGTCAAATAAATATCATAACTTGGTCCCCCTTGTCAAGTTGCCATTTCATAGGTATTCAAATCACATTCACAATCAATATTTCAAACAGGCTAGGGAGCAAATAAATTTGTCCAAACCAACATTAAATTTGTCTATTACAATCTTTACACTACACGACAACCCAGATATGCCTACTACTGCCTAATATTATAACACATATGCTTCTCTTTGTTGATACGCTTCATAGCTTCACACTTGTCTTCGTACTTCACCTATGCAAAAAATAAAAATAAGGTGTACACAACATCGAACATTATACAATGATGGATTCAATAGCTTGTAAGCTAGAATTGGCAACAAATTCCATTTACATAAATAGTATGACTAACACTCACCACTATATGTACATGGAGTTTCTAAAATTTTCTAACTAGCTAGGATTTTTTGGTATATAATATAGTGACATGTGCAACTCTAACTAAATCAAAAGCATGAGCAAGATGTTTGCCAGCCCATGCTGAAAATGAGTGTTGTTTCCAGAATTATTTCCTGGTTAGAATACAGAAAATGAGTTATTCTGCTTGTGACGCTAATACAATGGAGCACATAAGTATGTTCTCCAAAACTCAACAGAAAAATAAATCAAATACTACTTGAAACAATTGCGAGAAACTATGATATGCATGTTAAGAAAGAAATCATCCAGTAGGTCCATATATTAGTCAGGAAAAGAAATTAATCCACGCACTTGCATGCAGCAGACAGTTTACCCTCTGATAAACTATGCAATTAACATGAGCACATAGTTACATTTACTATTTTCCAGACAAAAGCAAACAAATCTCCTGTACTTGGAATAAGCTAACTTATCACGAAATTGAGGCTTAACCAAGTGTCATAATTTGGCTGCTCAGGTTTATGTTTCCGGAGAAGTAGAAATCTGCTCCTAAATAAATGATGTCAGCCCTGTGGCGGGTCAAAAAATAAGGCGCGTGATCAGTTTACTTCATAATTAAGCACACAATTCGACATGGCATCAAGCAGACGACATAGAAAATTTGTATCTAATCTCCATCAGTACATGTACACTGACACTGATAGTTAGCAACAACAGCAAGGTACTTCAGCATGCATTACTCCCTTCAAACAAACCTGAACATGATAATTTACAATCACAGAGATGAATGCATAGCACAAGATAAATAGTACGGTAATTTGGTTGGTACCTTGAAGGTGGCCCCGCTCCTGACATGCTTATCCAGCGCTTGGGACATGTACTACAAACATGACGACAACAATTTACTTATTGCAAGACATCATCATGCTGATAGATGGGTTTGGTTCACAGAGAAGGTTGTAATTGACAGTCAAGTGCCAACAAACAAGAAAGAGAAAGAGAAATGCCTTATCTAGAAGCACATAGGACTGAAAATGCTTTGCTTGTGCTCTTGGATAAATAAATACAGGTGGATACAAGTCTCTATCTGACAGCAACACATATAGGACAGGATACGACCAACAAACCAAGCAAGGCAACCAGGATGCACTATATGAAAGTGTATCCATGTCAAAGTATCAACATGACTATGAAGAAGTCCGAAACTATGAACAAAGTTTTATCTAAATGTTAACGTATGCATGGTTTGAAATTTTCTAACCCAAAAATAACTTGAAACCAGTCCATCTTGGGTCTGGGCTAAACACATTTAAATCCTAATTAAACAGGATAATCATTCTTAATAGCAATCCACAACTAAAAAACCAAGAAAAAACTAAGTGATCCTAACAGGCATGAATGAATAGCAAAAGGGGAACGGGACAGAGAGATACACAGATAGAGTGAGGCATGAGATCCTCACAGTAGCACCACATGTTCAACGACTTGCATCTCCGACTTGCCCCTCAGCTGACGGACACGACACCCAACTCTCATTGCATCCACAACTCTGTTGGTTCACTATATGAGCGACGGAAAAAAGGGGATCAAAACTATGTATGTGGACGTCTGTTAGAGATGAACCTTGGATGTAGTACGTGAGCGCATGCGCAACGCAAGCACGACGGCTGATGACCCCAACAGAGCAGCCGCGTGAGCCGCGACATGCGCTTCTCCGGTCGACAGAGACTCAGCGCTGCCATGCTCGACCACCACACACACACACACGGGTAGGGGTTGTACCGTGTCCGTGCACCCGCTCGACATTGCCGCACATTCAGTTAAAGCCTTGATATAGAACTACTTCTACTGGTCCATCATCCCAGCATGACGCAGGCAACAATATGTATACTAGTGGTAGATGCTAACTGCAGACAACATTAAACAAACAGAAAGGTGTCTTTTGGCTTATGTTGAAAAAACAAATTTTCAGAGTTGCACCGACTGTCTGTGCAAATGCTGCTAGATTTCAAGCAGGTCCTGATCTAGATCTAAAAGCATATGAGATAGTAGGGAAGGAGGAAGAAGATCCCGACATCGTGCTCACGATGTCCACGGCTTTGTATTATTCGCAGATACTGCCTCCTCCAGCATCAAAACAATGCCACAGTTTCAGACTTGGAAATATCAAGAAAATGTTCTGCTTTGAAGCAACCACTGTCTACCAATTCTTAGTTGAGCTCGTGATGCAACTAATTCAAGCATGAGAAGTGGATGCTGATCTCAAAAGACATTTTTTAATATTTATTTTTCCTGTCACTGCAATATCTGCCTCAGTAACCAGAGACGGGGAACGTGCAATGACTGAACTTAACTCGACATGCAAAATAAAATCACAAAATAGTGTAGTGGACCAAAATTGAGTGAGATAATTCAGGAAGGATAAGTTGAGGCCAAACTGATTATCTTGTCAGTCAAGTACTAGCTTGATCTATGGGGTAACAATGTTGCAGTAGTAGCAGCAACAGTAAATCTGTGTATACACAAGGAACGGGAAATCCTAAATGCTAACCATAATAATTAAGATGAGAGACAACGAATTTTCGATCCATTCTGCTGCATTCTACTTCAAATAACCCCAGAAAATAATGGAATTTGATCACAAAATACCAGCACTCTGTCTGTCTGTCTAGCAATGTGTTGTAGTGTATGGGCGGCGAAGATCTTGCTGCCCAAGTGGGAGTTCTAGCACTTGGCAGCGGCCGCCGTGGCGGAGAGGCGCGTCGGCCCCATCTCCACGTCACCGTCCACCTTCTTCTCCACCATCATCCTCGTCCGCTCCTTGTCCTCCGCCCCTCCAGCGTTGTCGGTGGAGGTAGCGAGATCGAGGTTGTTGCAGACGCGGAATGCAGCATGGAGCACAAGGATGGGACGCCGACGATGAGCTATGATGATGTTGGGTATGGCATCAGCTGCAGCGAGGTCGGCGACGACGAGGACGACAAAGACGACAGCGACGAGGCGGCGGTGGAGGAGGCGGTGGAGGAGCGTTGAGTTGGGGAAGGCCCGGAGGAGGCCCCTATAGAGGAGCAGGTCCTTTGATGCGGCCATGAGGAAGAGCATGGAGGCGCGGTGGAGGGGGGCAGGGTGGCCAGCAGCAGGGCCCATCGGATCACGGCGTAGTGGACGCGGAAGGTGCGGAGGTTGCGCGTGGCGTGGACCGCCGCCGCGTCGGCGTTGGCCGTCGGGGAGAAGGCCGCGTCAGCGAGCGCGGGTGGCTTGGAGAGGCTCGGCTGCTCCAGATATGGGAGAAGGAGGAGAGGAGAGCCTGTGGCGGCGCCGGATCTGGGAAAAGATTCTGGTGGTGGGACTGGATCGGAGGTGGGGGAGCCGGTGGCTCTAGCGGAGCGGAGAGGACTGGATTGGGATGAAGGATGCGATGGGAAGGTGAGCTAGGGTTTGGGCTGCGGGTGGGTGATACGTCTCCAACGTATCTATAGTTTTTGATGGTTCCATGTAATTATCTTATCAAACTTTGGATGTTTTGTATGTCTTTTATATTTTTTTGGGACTAACTTATTAACTCAGTGCCAAGTGTCAGTTCCTGTTTTTGTGTGTTTTTTACCCTTTTAAGAGGAGGATTTTAAACGGTGTCCAAACGGAATAAAACTTCCGAAAAGATTTTTTTGGAACAAAAGATACGCGGGGGACTTGGGAACCAAGGTAGAGGCCACCACGGGACCCCACAAGCCCCCTAGGCGCGGCTAGGGGGGCCCGCGCCTAGTAGGCTTGTGGGCGCCCTCTGGCTCGTCTGCCCTACCTCTTCCGCCTATAAATTCCTGAAAAAATCCAGAACTGTGAGAGAGATCCACGAAAATACTTTTTTGCCGCCTCAAGCTTCTGTCTCCGCAAGATCCCATCTGGGGTACGTTCTAGTGCCCTGTCGGAGGGGGGATTCGGATACGGAGGGCTTCTTCCTCAACACCATGACCTCTCCAATGATGCGTGAGTAGTTGACCATAGACCTTCGGGTCCGTAGGTACTAGCTTGACGGCTTCTTCTCTCTCTTGGATCTTCAATACAAAGTTCTCACTGATCTTCATGGAGATCTATCTGATCTAATCTTCTTTTGTGGTGTGTTTGTCGAGATCCGATGAATTGTGGATTTATGATAAGATTATCTATGAATCTTATTTGAGTTTCTTCTAATCTCTTATATGCATGATTTCATATCCTTGTAATTCTCTTCGAGTTGTGGGTTTTGTTTGGCCAACTTGATCTATGAATCTTGCAATGGGAGAAGTGCTTGGTTTTGGGTTCATACCGTGCGGTTACCTCACCTAGTGACAGAAGGGGTAGCGAGGCACGCATCATGTTGTTGCCATGAAGGGTAAAAAGATGGGGTTTACATCATTGGTTTGAGTTTCTCCCTCTACATCATGTCATCTTTTTTAAGGCGTTACTCTGTTCTTCATGAACTCAATACACTAGATGCATGATGGATATCGGTCGCTGTGTAGAGTAATAGTAGTAGATGCAGACAGTATCAGTCTACTTGTCTCGGACGTGATGCCTATATGTATGATCATTGCCTTAGATATCGTCATGACTTTGCGCGGTTCTATCAATTGCTCGACAGTAATTTGTTCACCCACCATGATATTTGCTATCTTGAGAGACGCCTCTAGTGAACACTATGGCCCCTGGGTCTACTTAACATCATATTTTCAGCCTTACACTTTTACTTCGTTGCACTTTCCGCCTTCAGATCTCACTTTGCAATCAATCTTGAAGGGATTGACAACCGCTTTATAGCGTTGAGTGCAAGCTCGTTTGTGTTTGCGCAGGTACTCTGGACTTGGCTTGATACTCCTACTGGATTGATACCTTGGTTCTCAAACTAAGGGAAATACTTACTGCTCCTGTGCTGCATCACCCTTTCCTCTTCAAGGGAAAAACCAATGCAAGCTCAAGAGGCAGCAGAAGGATTTCTGGCGCCGTTGCCGGGGAGGATCAAGTCAAGAACTCATCCAAGTAAGTGTCACAAACTCATCTCTTGCATTTACTTTTTTTTTGCCTCTCATTTTCCTCTCCCACACTTCTGAAAAACAAAAAATTAAAAAATATTTTCTTTTTTTGTTTTGCCTTTTTTGTTTGCCCTTTTCTCTCGCTTGCTTTCTGCCTGCTTGAGTGGGATAGTCTTCCTGTCCTCATTGCTAGACCCACCGCTTCGAACGATACAACTGAGAACGAAGTTCTCAATTTCAAACAAAATGAGGAAGAAAACTTAAAGGACGCTTGGTATAGGATTTGCAATGCTCAGAGTAGATCTACGAGTAAGCAATCTACTATTGTCCTGCTTCGTAGCTTTTATGTGGGTATTTCTACTTGGAATAGGTATGTTCTTGACACCATCGTAGGTGGAGACTTCTTGGGTAGCCATACCGTTTATTCTTATGGTGCTTTGATAAATTTGGTAGGCTCACCCCCACTCATGGTTAATGGAACCACCTTAACTTTGGAACATGTGATGCGTAGGCTGGATATCATTGAAAACAAAGTTGCTACAATTTAACTCATTGAGAATTTGGATAAAAAGATCCACAATCAAATCACTCAGTATGGATCCAAGGTGGGAATGACTTTGAAAAATCTAAAGGAGAGGGAACCCACAGTTAACGAAAAAATAGGTCATGGTTCCGCTAGGATTGGCAAACTAGAGGATGTTATAACCAACTTGGGTTCCGCTTTTCCCGCTGTGCAAAACACTCCAAATTTTGCCCACAATAAGGCCACCAAGTCTGTTTTTGTCCCTAAAAATAGTGGTGAACCATCTATTAAGAGATATGAAAGCCTTAAGATGATGAGTGATCACGCTACTTATGGTTTGAGCACCAAAGACGACGATACGTGATTTTATCGCCTTATGCCTAGCTAAGGGCGTTAAACAATAGCGCTTGTTGGGAGGCAACCCAATGAATTTATCTTTTTCTTTGTGTTTTGTTGCGTCCACACCATAATAATTCTGTTATGATTGTGTTTTTTGTGTTTCTTTTTGTGTTTGAGCCAAGCAAAACCTTTATGACTAGTTTTGGTGATGGTTGTTTGATCGTGCTGGAAAAAGACACAAACTTTTTGCTCACGAAATTATTTTTAATTTTTATTCAGAAAGAGATTTTTAGTTGATTCTTTTTTCTGTTGGTTGATATGCCTTTTTCCCAGGCTGTTGTAATTGTTCAGAATTTTTGAGGTACAAGAAGTATACTAAGTATACAGATTGCTACAGACTGGTCTGTTTTTGACAAATTCTGTTTTTTGTTGAGTTGGTTGCTTGTTTTGATAAACTATGGATAGTATCGGGGGTAATAACCATGGAAAAGTGATAATACAGTAATCTAACACCAATATAAATAGAAATCAATATTGCTACAGTACCTAAAATAGGTGGTAGTTTGTTTTCTTGTGCTAATGATATCACGAGTTTCTGTTTAAGTTTTGTGTTGTGAAGTTTTCAAGTTTTGGGTGATGTTCTCATGGAAAAAAGGATAAATAGAGGAAAGAGATCAAGCTTTGGGATGCTCAAGGCATCCCAAGACAAATTCAAGGACACAAAAAAGCCTAAGCTTGGGGATGCCCTGGGAAGGCATCCCCTCTTTTGTCTTCAATCCATCCGTAACATTACTTGGAGCTATATTTTTATTCACGACATGATATGTGTTTTGCTTGGAGGGTCTTGTATCGTAGGAGTCTTTTATTTTTGTTGCGTCACAATCATCCTTGCTGCACACCTTTTGAGAGAGACATGCACTCATCGTGAATTTGCTAGAATGCTCATTGTGCTTCACTTATATCTTTTGAGCTAGACAATGTTTCTCTACGTGCTTCACTTAGATCTTTTAGAGCACGACGGTGTGTAACTTGGTAGTTGGCTTGTGCTATGAAAGTAGTCCCAAAGGTGATAGGTACCCAAAGAGGATACAATAAAACTTCCATCTTCGTGAGCATTGAGTAGAAAGAGAAGTTTGATTCCTCTCAATAAGTTTTGAGACGTGGATTTGGTAATATTAATAGTTATGTTAGTAGGGTGTTGTGAATCTAGAAATACTTGTGTTGAAGTTAGTGATTCCCGTAACATGCATGTATGGTGAACCGCTATGTTAGGAAGTCGGAGCATAATTGACCTATTGATTGTCATCCTTTGTGTTGCGGTCGGGATCACGCGATGGTTAACACCTACCAACCCTTCCCCTAGGAGTATGCGTTTAGCACTTTGTTTTGATTACTAATAAAAACTTTTGCAACAAGTATGTGAGTTATTCATGACTAATGTGAGTCCATGGTATAGATGCACTTTCACCTTCCACAATTTCTAGTCTCTCTAGTACCGGACAATTTTAGCTGGTGCACAAACCCACCATATGCGTTCCTCAAAATAGCCACCATACCTACCTACTATGGCATTTTCATAGCCATTCCGAGATATATTGCCATGCAACTCCCACCGTTCCATCTCATGACTTGTGCCGACATTCTCATATTTCCATTGCATGATCGTAAGATAGCTAGCAAGATGTTGAAACGTCATACGCCAAGCTAGATTATTGCACATCCCGGTACACTGCCGGAGGCTTTTCCTATAGAGTCATCATCGTTCTAAGCTTTGAGCTGTGAATAAATAAAAGTGAGATGATCATCATTATTAGAGCATTGTGCCATGTGAGTAATAAAAAAAAGAGGCCAAAGTTGCGCACAACAAAAAAAGGGAAAAAAGAGGCCAAAGAGCCCAAACAAAAAAAAGAGAGAAAAAGGGAGAAGGGACAATGCTACTATCTCTTTCCACACTTGTGCTTCATAATAGCACCACGTTTTGCATGATTGAGAGCCTCTCGTTTTGTCACCACCATATGCTAGTGGGAATCTTTATTATATAACTTGGCTTGTATATTCCAGTGATGGGCTTCCTCATAATTGCCCTAGGTCTTCGTGAGGAAGCAAGTTGGATGCACACCCACTAGTTCTCCTTTTGAGCTTTCACATACTTATAGCTCTAGTGCATCCTTTATATGGCAATCCCTACTCATTCACATTGATATTTATTAATGGGCATCTCGATAGCCCTTTGATACGCCAAGTCAATGTGACCATCTCCTCCTTTTTGTCTCACAACCTCCACCACACTCTATTCCACCATAGTGTTATATCCATGACTCATGCTCATGTATTGCGTGAGAGTTGAAAAAGGTTTGAGAAAGTAAGAGTGCGAAAACAATTATTTGGCCAATACCGGGGTTGTGCATGATTTACATTAATTGTGTGGGGATGATGGAGCGTAGCCAGACTATATCATTTTGTAGGGATAACTTTCTTTGGCCTTGTTATTTCGAAAGTTCATGATTACCTTGCTAGTTTGCTTGAAGTATTATTGTTTTCATGTCAATAGAAAACTATTGTTTTGAATCTTACGGATCTGAACATTCATGTCACATCAAAAATGCAGTCTTTATCACTTCCCTACTCGAGGACGAGCTGGAGTTAAGCTTGGGGATGCTTGATACGTCTCCAACGTATCTATAATTTTTGATGGTTCCATGCTATTATCTTGTCAAACTTTGGATGTTTTGTATGCCTTTTATATCTTTTTCGGGACTAACTTATTAACTCAGTGCCAAGTGCCAGTTCCTGTTTTTTCCGTGTTTTTGACCCTTTTCAAAGGAGGATTTTAAACGGTGACCAAGCGGAATAAAACTTCTGAAAAGATTTTTTCCAGAACAGAAGATACGCGGGGGACTTGGGAAACAAGGCAGCGGCCACCAGGGGACTCCACAAGCCCCCTAGGCGCGGACAGGTGGGCGCCTAGCAGTCTTGTGGGCCCTGTGTGGCTTGTATGCCCTACCTCTTCCGCCTATAAATTCCTGAAAAAATCCAAAACTTAGAGAGAGATCCACGAAAATAATTTTCCGCCGCCGAAAGCTTCTGTCTCCGCAAGATCCCATGTAGGGCACGTTCTGGTGCCCTGCCGGAGGGGGATTCAGATACGGAGGGCTTCTTCATCAACACAATGACCTCTCTGATGATGCGTAAGTAGTTCACCATAGACCTTCGGGTCCGTAGCTAGTAGCTAGATGGATTCTACTCTGTCTTGGATCTTCAATACAAAGTTATCCATGACCTTCATGGATATCTATCCGATGTAATCTTCTTTTACGATGTGTCTGTCGAGATCGGATGGATTGTGGATTTATGATCATATTATATATGAATCTTATTTGAGTTTCTTCCGATCTCTTATATGCATGATTTCATATCCTTGTAATTCTCTTAGAGTTGTGGGTTTTGTTTGGCCAACTTGATCTATGATTCCTGCAATGGGAGAAGTGCTTGGTTTTGGGTTCATACCATGCGGTGACCTCACCCAGTGATATAAGGGGAAGCGAGGCACGCATCGTGTTGTTGCCATCAAGGGAAAAAATATGGGGTTTACATCATTGGTTTGAGTTTATCCCTCTACATCATTTCATCTTGCTTAAGGCATTACTCTGTTCGTCATGAACTCAATACACTAGATGCATGCTGGATAGCGGTCGATGTGTGGAGTAATAGTAGTAGATCAGACATTATCGGTCTACTTGTCTTGGATGTGATGTCTATATGTATGATCATCGCCTTAGATATCGTCATAACTCTGCGCGGTTCTATCAGTTGCTCAATAGTAATTTGTTCACCACCGTGATATTTGCTATCTTGAGAGAAGCCTCTAGTGAACACTATGGCCCCCGGGTCTACTTCACATCATATTTTCAGCCTTACACTTTTACTTCGTTGCACTTTCCGCCTTCAGATCTCACTTTGCAATCAATCTTGAAGGGACTGACAGCCCCTTTATAGCGTTGGGTGCAAGGTCGTTTGTGTTTGCGCATGTACTCTGGACTTGGCATGATTCTCCTACTGGATTGATACCTTGGATCTCAAAGTGAGGGAAATACTTACTGCTCCTGTGTTGCATCACCCTTTCCTCTTCAAGGGAAAAACCAACGCAAGCTCAAGAGGCAGCAGTGGGGTATCTCGTTTTTTCTATAGATAGATGGATAGAGGGATGTGGGTTGGAGATATGGATGGATGGATGGACGCCATGTCCTCGATCCGTGGGAAGATTTCTCATTGGTTCAGAAAATCAAAAATTTAAAATAGTTTTCAACTACTAAAAATAGAGGAATTTTGTGAAGCATCTATCGAAAATATTTTGCAAAAGGGCAATACACAAATTTTCACTAGAGTTAGACCACATTTTATGGATGAGGACCAATTTGTATGCGTTTACGATCTTTCTAGCTTTTTAATCATTTTTGGAGTGGCAAAATGGTTTTTTTATGAAGAATGTACCAAAAACTTATGAAAAATTGGACTCCGACAATTTTCTAAAATACTAGTTGAAATGGCAAACAATGTTGATTAAGGAAGTTTTCATTTTCCTTGTATGAAAAATTCATTTTCCATTTTTCAAGTGGTCAAAATGAGTTTTTTTGTGAAGGAAATACCATATGTTTTCTTCAAAATTGGACCAAATCATTTTTTCTAAAATACTAGGCCATATTTAATGTACAATTGACAAAATGGTTGGGTGTTAAAAGCTTTTATCCACCTCTCGTGAAAAGGATAAATTCATGCCGATATAGTTGGAAACGGGTTAAATTTGAACTGCATCTGCTTTATAGTTTGCTATTTATTTTTCCCAAAAAATCATTTATAGGTACATAAGTATCTATGTAATCAAAAATACATGGTGTGGTAGCTTGATGTCAAGGTTTGTATGGTGGTCGAGGGCCCCAACTCTAGATCGCGTAAACTTGCATGCCAACCACGTGCTCACTGCCTCACCGTTGCGGTGTCACACATTCTGGGTGGAATAGGCATGTCTGGTGGGTTGGACACTCCCTCGGTAGGTCATAGGAAGAAGAATACAATAGAAGAATCTCACGAGGAGACCGAACTAAGCTCAAACATGAATTAGTAGCCAAGTGTTTGATTAGCGGTGCGGGAAATGCACATAGACAATGGGCCTAAATTTTGGATGAGGATGATCATCTATTAAGGAGATTCTCTTGCCAATTTTTTAGCTCAAATGGATGAACCTATGTGACACTTTCTTTGCAAAGTACCACACTATGCAGAAATATGGATGTTGAAGCTCGGATCAGATGGATGAATGGATTGAGATGAAATTTGGTGGATGATGTTAATTTAGGCATAGGAAGGCACTGTGAAACATTTATACCATTTGGACATGCCAAAGTGACACTTCCTTCACAATGTGCAAATCTGGAGAGAAAATGGTAATTGAAACCGGGCTCTCGTAGATGATTGGATTGAGCTGCAATTTGGAGGAGTATGATAATTGGGCACATTAAGGCAGTGTAAAAATTTCATATAATTTGGATAAACAAAAATTGTACTTCCTTCACAATGCTCCCTAGTGAACAGAATATTGGCAAAAATATTGAGGGAAAGTGGCTAAATTAAATGAGCTAAAAGTTTGGTGGTGTGAGGTTATATGGTCATTTTCATGCCGTGGTAAATTTGCATCAACTATAAAGAAATATAAAATGTAGATGCTTCACAAACTGAAAATATTACCAGAAACAAAGATAGGATGATGAGCTCACATGGATTGTTAGATGGGGCTCAAATTTTGTGGAGAGCTATGGTTTGGGCATATAGAAGATGTGGAAAAAAATTCAACTCATTAGGATATTCTTAGCTAGTACTTCCTTCACAAAGCTGTTAGCTGAACACAAACTTTGGAAATTTGCTCAAAAATATTTACTAGGAAAATAGTTATGAACGTTTTCATGAGGCAACGATTTGGATAGGAAAGACTGCCCAAAAATTTTGAGGGCAATCAAAAAATTAGAAATAACACTTCCTTTACAAAGTGCTATTTTGAACAGAATAAGAAAATGAATACTGCTGAATTATTTCCGAACTATGGAAGGAAAGGTTTTCAGATATTTGAGGAATATGTGATCCAAAGTATTTATGAGAATTTCTCGAGTATGTTTTAACGACAGAATAGTAGGTTGCTTCACAAACTAGGAAAAAATTGACACATGGACATGACATGTAGGCAAAACTGATGATGTGGCACCTAGTCGTAGCTATGACCATCTATATTGGTCATAGTTAGCTACAAATTAGGCAGAGGACCAACCTATCCTTTTTACGACCATTTCCAGTAAGGAAGTTACAACCTTTCTGATGAAAATGGTCGTTAGTTTTTAGGGTTAGCACCCCTCCGGACATCTTACGACCAATTGCTCTCAAAAGGTCATAGATTTACGACCATTTCTACGAGCGTCACTGCCATGAGGTCTTTAGTTGACATATTTCTTGTAGTGATGGAAGGCAGTAGGCCCGCGGGCTAGTGGCTCCATGTGGATGGATACTGTAATGGACAGTGTGCCATATTTCTGACATGAGGATGGAAGTCGTTCGCGTGCTCCCGTGGTTTGGGTCCGGAGCATCTTATGCACTTCAGTTATGACGGGGAGACAATGCTCTGTATGAGGTTCTTCGGTTGTTCTAGAAGTCGGCTGGATTATTGTGCAGAGAGCTCCAGCTCCAGCAGGCTCGACACCTCCACTGATGATGAGGACGATGATAGCCTCCCCGACACGAAGATCGAAGGCGACGACTCCGAGTAGACTTCATGGTACCGTGGCGGGATTCGGAAGGCATCGTTGCGTCTTAGCTTGGCTGGTCGAAATTGGTGCTCCATCTGCGAGGCCTCATTTTCGGACTGGTCGCCACTTCATAGTGGTAGATGTCCTTCCATGTCTAGGTAGCACCCTATGTAATCCTGTGAGAAATCATGCAAAGAAAACACTGGGTGTTTACCCTATTAGGCGTTATGAATTGTCATCTTGTTTCCACGAAAACTTGCTCCTTCTTTTTCTTCTCTCTTTTCCTGTCGTGAACTCACACTCACGTATACTCATTTCTTATGCTTTTTGGGTACGCTTACCAAACTGTTGCCAGGAGGATCGTCCCACTGTCCTTGCCGCAACTACTTGAGGTGTTCTTCCAAGACATCGAAGTGCACAACAATTCTAATAGGGTTCCTATGCATCGCTCGCCATGGCGCGTATTCACCAGGGGCGGGATCGAGTCCTTAATGTCCCATTGGTGGTGCTGCTGTCGGCAAGATCTATTCGTTGCCCTTGCCGTGTGTGCTTCGTGTGTCGAGCAATCTCAAAACACTTAAGCGCACAATAATTCCAATGAAGGCCCTCCGGGTACAGGTCTTTTTACACGAGTGTCAACCGGGTTGCGGGAAACTTTTGAGAAAAAATTTAACCTAGCTTTTTGTTTCATCATTTACTTGTCGCAAGGTGGTTCTTGTCGCGTCCGTAGGTGTCCTTGTTGATACCCTCCCCAGGTATGCTTGTAATTGGGGGGAGGGGGCTTATCTTCCTTTTGCGAAAAAGAAAGAAAATAAAATAGAGGAGATAAGAAACCTTGCAGGCCCTGTATACACCTTGGATAGGTAGTGAGCGAGCACAACAGTCCCTGCAAAAATACATAACACAAATATGCATTTTGACAAGAAGTTGGGGAATACCTAGCTTTATTTACTATGCACAGGGTCATCACTTGGCTTTGCAGAAAGGATTACATGATTTGACATGAGGTTGCAAAGATACATGCTATTCCACGAGTTCAGCATCGGGGTGCCATATTCGGTCTCCGCACGGACAATGCCACGCCTTTTGACTCGTCCCACCCGGTAAGGGCCATCCCATTTTGGTGTCAACTTGTTGGATCCCTTTGTAGAGTGAATCCATCAAAGAACAAGGTCGCCTTCCTCCATGCTCCTGGCAGACACTTTGCGATTAAGATAGGAGGCATAGGGCCTGCTAGTATCTAGCGGCACGCAGTGTGGCCTGGAGACGCTATTCCTAGAGGAGCATGCCATCGTCTTGCTCTAGCCTCTCTTGTTGGTCCTCATCAAAGTCCTGCACTCGAGGTGACCCGTATGTGAGTTCTGTGGGGATCATAGCTTCTTCCCCGTAGATGTGGGAGAAGGGTGTCTTGCCGGTAGCTCGATTTGGTGTTGTTCGGATTGACCAAAGAACTGTCGGTAGCTTATAAACCCAGTGCATTCCATGCTTATGCAGCTTGTCGAAAGTCCTCGTCTTGAGGCATTGCAACACTTCAGCGTTCGCCCCCTCTGCTTGGCTGTTGCTCCTTGGGTGTCGAGACCCTGATCCTAAGCCATAGGAATCCAGCCTGTAACACATCACATCCCTTTGCGGTCTCACGCACGGTTATCCCCACGGCTACATCCCTACCTTAGCCGGGACCGTTTAAGCCTTTTGACTCGCGTATGCAATTGTGTCGCTAGCATTCCGATGTCAAAGAACCCGGGTCGACATGTCTAGTCATAAACCCAAGTGGCAGTACCGTACAGGGACATGCATACATGACCCAACAAAGTAGGTGTCGGTCATCAGTGAGTGTAGACGAGTCGTAGCAAGCTACAAGGACTCCATTACACCGAGTGACATTTCTCCAAAGGGACAGACACAACAGCTAAGAAGGACACATGCCGGTCAACCAATGTCTCCGGAGCAGTAGCGAACTACCATGGCTTGGTGGAAAAACAAAGGGGCATTTCCCGGTAAGGTGTGCTACTAAGGCATACGACTAGGTGTTCAAACCCCATACATATCAAGTACAACACACGTACGCATGGCATACCCGATATGCATAGATACATCGATGGCACCACAACATAACCATAAACATACAAACTTTATTTAGAAGGCTCGGAAGAGCCTCACACATAATATTACACAGATAGGGGTCTCACGACCCATCATCACAAGTCATTCAAACAAGTCTTACAAGCCGGCGGAAGATTAAAACTGTCTGAGTACAGACAGATGGAAAGGTAAAAGGCACATGGCCTGACTATCTACAGAACCAACCTAGGGCCAGATCGTAGCTGGGACACCAGCTACTTGTCGTCGTCAACGTCTAGATAGAACCCACCATTAGGGTCATTAACATTCTCTACAACAATTTATTAAGCAAACGTGAGTACAAAAGTACTCAGCAAGACTTTAGAACAAACCTATCTACTCATGCAAATGTATCAACAAGGGGTTGTGGGGTTTCAAGCAAAAAGCCAGCTTTGACTCTTGGCTAGACAAGACTACATTTTTTAAATAGTTTTGACAACTATGTTTTCTCGCACACGAGTCCACTAATTCCACAACAACACATCTTCATGGAATCATTCCCGTCCTCCTACGTAAATGCCATCCATGACACTCACACTTATCTTGATACTTTTATGAGTAGCCATTATAGTTGTCTATGAACAACATATGTTTCCAAGTAGTGCATATTCGCGGACGCTGCTAATCGAGTAGATCATAACCCTGCAGGGGTGTACTTATTTTCACACGCTCGCGCCACTTATCGCTATGTGCACGTCATGCACCTCGGCCACCTTCAAGCGGAAGCCCAGCGAGGGAGTCGGCCACGACTGTTAACCATGCTAATACCTAGTCCAGGTTTATCGCCTATCTAAGGGTAACCAGCACGGATGTCCGGCCGAGGTTTCCCCCACGGCCTCAAACAATGTGCGCAGGGTTCCCAAGTCCACCATCCGGGTGCCACTTGGTACACCGTGCCACTGCCTACCGCATCATAGCCCACCTCTAAGGTCATCACTATGCACATCCTCCAGCATAACTATAAACACCAGAAACTACTGGCAACTCCTGGACCGAGTACTAGTTGATTAATAAGTCGAGCGGGGTCATATTTCAGGGCCCAACATGTGGTAGTATCTCGTCTTGCATTACCTACACGGAACTCAGTTCCTAAGGACGGTTCCAATGAAACAACCCGCCATGTACTCCTACATAGCCTTTCACTGGTATCTTTACCAAATGAGGTTCAACACACAACCTTTATTAACTGGACACATTCTCACGATCCTGCTCATCACCTAGATGACAGACCAGACACAACTCTAAGCATAGCATGCATAGCAGGGTAAGACACATCATGGCTCAAGCATCTACCAGGTATGCTAGGTTGCAAGGTTTAGCTAATTACTGTGACAAAGACAGGTCATGCAAAGGAATGGGTTCAACTAACGTGGTAAAAGTATTTAAAGCATTTTGACCTAATGCAATAAATAAGTGCAAGAGCGAGAACATGGGATTTATCGGGATGATCAAAATTGTTGCTTGCCTTGTTGCTCAGCAGAGGGGTGATATCCGTCCCTCGGATATTCAGTCGTATCCGGAGGAGCGGGGCCTACCGAATAGCAACATACAATTAATAACAATCATATGCAACAATCATGATGCATGAACATGGCATGAAATGAACGGTGATATGATTCAGTGTGGTTAGTGAAACCTTAGTTTGCATCTCGTTTGAAATCCAAATTCAAATATTATTTGAAATGGCATATTTAACTTAATCATTTAATTGATTTGACCTGATGTTGTTTGATAACTTTGTTTTTCATGAATGAAAGTAGCACCATTGTGTTCATTGAATTTTTCTGATCAATTTGCATATATTGTTTGTCTGATTTGTAGTTATATTCAAATTTCTATGAATTTCCAAAGTTTTGCAATTATTCTATAATTATTTTGAAACCAGAATTAAACTTATTGCATCAGCAGGTCAACTCGCCGTTGAAATTCAAACCTGACCAGTGGGACCCACTAGTCAGTGACTCTGGCCAGTTTTAGATTAAGTTTAAACTTAATTAGTTATTTAACAGAGCTGGACGCACATGTCAGTGGCTATTTAACTTTTAATAAAACTTTTATTTTTATTTTTACTAAACCTAATTAGTCTGGGGCTGGCCCCACCTATTATAGGCCCAAGGGGGTTGAACACACCGGCGACGAGCTCGATCTCGCCGGCGGTGAGCCTCCTGCAACACCAGGGACAACGAAGAGCGTCGGAAATGCGTCTACGATGACCAATCGAGCGACGGAAGGCACTGGGAGAACGGCCACTCGATGGCATGCACGATGAAGCAAACCCCAGGGGCTGGGGTGGCCGAAATCGACGCCGGCGACGAGCTTGGCGGCGGCCAAAGCTCCGCTATCATCAAGGTCATCGGAAACGGGGGCAAATCGCACGGGGTTGGGTTCCTAAAGCATCTACGCGACGAGCTGGTGCTGTTGTAGGCCTCGGGTGGACCAACCGGTCACCGTAGGGTCACCGACGACGAGCTACAGTGGCGGTCCTCGTCGGGCTCCGGTGAAACTGGACCTAGAGCTCGGGAAAGAGAGGGAAAGATGGGGGGAAACACTCCGGCGCTCACTGCAGTGACGAGGGGAGGCTCAGGCTGCTCGGGAGGCACTGGTCCGACGAATCGACGGTGGCATGCCGGCGGCCGAAGGTGGAAGACGACGGTGACGTGGGTGATGCAGGGCTCGGGAGCCCTTCTCCTTTGGTAGGGACGACCAGCTCGACGAGGCGGAGCAAACGGCGCACTCAGAGGCGAGGGAGGACGGCCGGAGTGATGGCTAGCTCGAGCTCGAGCTTGCAGCAACGGCGGCCGAGAGAGAGAGAGAGACGCAGGGGGCGAGTGAGGAGGGGGAGAGGATGGGAACGATCCCAGGGAGGCTTATCATCCCTCCCCAGCTCATCCGGGCAAGCCAGGCACGCACATAGGTGTGTGGGCGCGCCGGGAGAAGCGGCGGCCAGCTCCTGCTCTGACTGGCGAAGGAGGAAGACGACAGAAAGGGAGGAGCTGGGCCTGGGCCAAGGTGAGCGTCAGGTAACTCTTTTCCCACTTTTTTCATTTCTGTTTCTGTTAAATCCTTTCTGAATTTGTTTTGTTTTATTTTTGGCTCCAAACTATTCCTAAGGTAGTTTGAAACATGCTGAGGTGTTATTTGGAATATTTCCAAACATATATAAAAGTTTCACCATTTTTGGAAACTTTAGAATATTTGAAATCAATTATATACTTGATTTCGGTAACTTTGAAATTTAAAATAAAATGCCAAAAGCATTTTGAAAATATATTTCACCCCTGATATTTTGTTTTCAACATTTATCAGAAATGATGAACTTTTCTACTAGCCATTTTGAATTCTTTAATTTGCCACCAAATTTGAATTGCTTTTGAATATAGAGTTGCTAGGGTTTGCTTTTGTTTTCTTGGCTTTGCTTTTGATTTCATTTCATTTACTTGGATGCAATGAAGAAGACATGAGCACAAACTTGCTATACTCTAATAGGGATTCAGGGATGTGACAACTCAACCCCACTCAAAAGAATCTCGTCCCCAGATTTGGAACTCGTTGGGAATAGCGCGGGATACTCAAGTCGAAGACGATCCTCTCTTTCCCATGTTGCCTCCTTTTCAGAATGATTTGACCATTAAACTTTAAGAAACTTGAGGTTTCTACGTCGAGTGGTACGCTCAGCTTGATCAAGAATACAAACAGGGTATTCTCGGTATGAAAGGTTATCTTGGAGATCAAGTGTTTCGTGGTCCACTTCGCGGATAAGAACTGAAAAGCAACGCCTGAGTTGCGAGACGTGGAATACATCATGATCCTTGGAAAGATGCGGAGGAAGTTCAAATTGGTAGGCAACTTCTGCTCGTTTGGCAAGAATGCGAAAAGGACCGATATAACGAGGAGCCAACTTGCCCTTGATACCAAAACGATGGGTACCCTTCAAAGGTGTAACCCAAAGGTAAGCCTTCTCGTCAACTTCAAAGGTCATAGCCTTATGATGATGATCATATTGGCTCTTTTGACGAGACTGGGCTGTTTTCAACTTTTCACGGATAATGCCAACTTGCTCTTCTGCTTCCTGGATCATATCCGGAACAAAGAGTTGCCTCTCTCCGGTTTCTGACCAATTAAGAGGTGTTCAACATCTTCGTCCATAGAGAACTTCAAAAGGGGCTTTGCCCAAGCTTGATTGATAACTATTGTTATAAGAATATTCGGCGAATGGAACGCACTTCTCCCAATTCGTACCAAATGATATAATACAAACTCAGAGCATATCTTCTAGGATTTTATTTACTCTTCCTACTTGACCACTTGATTGAGGATGGAAAGCAGTGCTAAAAGATAGGTGAGTCCCCATGGCATTCTAAAAACTCTCCCAGAAGCGAGAAGTAAAAATACTTCGACGGTCTGAGTTAATCTCCAGAGGAACACCTTGAAGAGACACTATTCGAGAGATATATAACTTTGCTAGCTGGCTAGCTATTATACTCTCACGAAATGGAAGAAAATGAGCTACTTTGGAAAGACGGTCAATGACCACAAAGATAGCATTATTTCCTTTCTTGGTCTTGGGAAATCCAGTGATGAAATCCATACTGACTTTATCCCATTTCCATTCAGGAATAGCTAAAGGTTGAAGGGTGCGAGCAGGCCTCTGATGTTCCGCCTTAACTCGACGACAAATGTCGGAGTTCGCAACGAAATCAGCAATTTCTCTCTTCATCCTAGTCCACCAAAACCTCTGGGGTAGGTCCTGATACATCTTAGTACCACTAGGATGAATAGTGAGAGGAGAATCATGAGCCTCCTTAAGGATCAACTGCCTTAGATGTGGATTCTTAGGAACCACTAGACGATTCTCGAAGAACACACCATCTTGATCATTCATGGAGAATTCCTTAGCGTTTCCGCTAATAATATTCTCCTTAATCCGTGATATACCCTTATCACGCTTCTGGCCACCTATGATTTGATCCCTAAGATTAGGTTCCGCCACCAGGTTAGAAAGGAATCCTTGAGGAACAATGTGGAGGTTTAATTTCCGAAATTCCTCATAGAGATGTGGTTGACCTCGTTGTAATATCAAATTGTTACAATAAGACTTACGACTTACTGCATCAGCCATGACATTGGCCTTCCCCGGGGTGTAAGTTATCCCTAAGTCGTAATCTGTGATCAACTCAACCCACCATCTTTGCCTGAGATTCTAGTCCGGCTGGGTGAAGATATATTTAATACTTTGGTGATCAGTGAATATTTCGCAACAATTACCAAGAAGGTAATGTCGCCAGGTTTTAGGTGCATGGGCTACAGCTGCAAGCTCAAGATCATGTGTGGGATAGTTATCCTCATGTGGACGCAACTGTCGAGATGCATATGCACTCACATGACGATCCTGCATGAGAATGCAACCTAATCCTTGTCGCGAGGCGTCGCAATAGATAACAAAGTCCTTAGAAAAATTTGGTGGTAGCAACACAGGTGCGGAAGTCAGGCGTCTTTTCACTTCCTAAAAACTATGCTCGCACTGTGGTGTCCACTCGAACTTCTTATCTTTCTTGAGGAGTTCAGTTAGAGGCTCTGCAACCTTGGAGAAATTCTCGACAAAGCGGCGATAATAGCTCGCTAGTCCAAGAAAACTACTAACTTCCTTAACCGATTTAGGTTGAGTCCAATCTAGGACGGCTTGAACTCTCTTGGGATTGACAGCAATACCCTTACCAGAGATTACGTGGCCTAGAAAGGTCACTTCTGGTAAACAAAATTCACATTTTGAAAACTTGGCATAAAGGCGATGCTCTCGAAGTTTCATAAATACCAGCCTTAGATGCTCGACATGTTCTTCGAGTAGATGAGAATATCATTGAGGTATACCACGACGAATTTATCCAAGTACTCCATGAAGATTGAATTCATCAAGCGACAGAAGGTGGCTGGGGAATTGGTTAAACCGAAGGACGTGACGGTGTACTCGTATTGGCCATAACGAGTGACAAAAGTCGTTTTTGGAATCTCCCCGTTCTTGATCTTGATTTGATGGTAACCCAACCTCAAATCCATTTTGGAGAAGACTGAGGGTCCAATGAGCTGATCATACAGATCGTTGATCTTGGGGAGCGGATACTTGTTCTTTATGGTGACTAGGTTAACTAGTCGATAATCTACAACCATCCGATCCGTTCCATCTTTCTTCTTGACGAAGAGGATGGGACAAGCCCAAGGAGAAGAGCTAGGACGAATGAAACCTTTATTCAAGGCCTCATCTAGTTGCTTCTTAAGTTCGGCTAGCTCGAGGGGTGCCATTTTATAAGGTCTTCTGGTTATTGGAACAGTTCCGGGAACAAGGTCTATCACAAACTCTACATCCCTGTCAGGTGGAATTCCTGGCAGTTCTTCTGGAAAAACATCGGGGAAGTCACGGACTACCGGAATGTCTTCAAGTTCTGGAAGAGGATTTGCATTGAGGGAATAGAGTTGGCATTTGGCAACTCGAGTAGAGACATTACCTATCTCACCCGTGGGATGGGTAAGCTGAACAGTTCTAGAATGAGTATCAATCTTGGCATAATGAGCTGACATCTAGTCCATACCCAAGATGATATTGATATCCGAAGATTTCAGGGCTATCGAAGATGCTAGGAAAACTAGCCTGTCTACTAGGATTTCATTATCATAGGTTATCCTGGAGGTTTCCCACTTACTACTAGGGGTTTGGACGACCAATGGGATTGGCATATCCCAAAAGGACATGTTATGCAACTGTGCATAACTTTCTAATATGAAAGAATGAGATGACTCAGTGTCAAAAAGAACAGACGTTGGGTGATGGTTGACAAGGAGCGTACCCAATATAACATCGGGATCCTCTACAGCTTCTTCTTCTGAAACATAGTTCACTCGGCCACGTGCAGGAGTTGGCTTCACATAGTAAGCTTTGCCCGACTTGCCTTGCCCAACGGACTTTCCAGGTTGCTTGGCACCTATATTCTGGGGACAGTCTCGTGAGTAGTGCCCTGGTTCTCCGCACTTGTAACAGATCACCTGATTGGCACGTGGTGCAGCATTGCTAGCTGGACCACCATAGGTTTTTGCTGGAGGGTTGGTCTGATCCGCCTAAGGCGCCACATACGATGGCCTCGTGGTATATCTTGGCCGCAGAGAACTATTTGGAACCCACAGCCTGCGTTTTGGAAACGCGGAACCATATGAGGAGCCAGAGTCACGGGAGTGCTTCTTCGTGGCTTTATAGTCGGTATGACCAGTCTCGACATAGATAGCCTTGTTGACAAGAGCTTGAAAGCTTGTACATGCGTGGAGGCGCAGGTCACCACGAAGTTCAGGGCTCAGACCCTTACGGAATCTTGCTTGCTTCTTGGCATCAGTTGACACCTCTTCAGTTGCATAGCGAGCGAGGTTACCAAACTCACGACTCGTTATCCTATAATTTACCGATCAGTAATACATGATCATAAGAGAAAGATAAGTAACCTAGTCTTAATCCCCGCGGGAAAGACAAGGATGACCAGAATAGAATGACTTGAGAAGAGAAGCAAGAATCTTATGTTCCCTTCCACAAACAATTCCCTTATATATAACTAGAGAAGTTCTAGACACAACTTCGACCAGTTTGGCTTGGTAATCCTACAGTCAGTCAGGCTCTTATACCAACGCTGTCGGAGCACCGATCCTAAGCCATAGGAATCCAGCCTGTAACACATCACATCCCTTTGCGGTCTCACGCACGGTTATCCCCACGGCTGCAGCCTTACCTTAGCCAGGACCGTTTGCGCCTTTTGACTAGCGTATGAAATTGTGTCGCTAGCATTCCGATGTCAAAGAACCCGGGTCAACATGTCTAGTCATAAACACAAGTGGCAGTACCATACAGGGACATGCATACATGACCCAGCAAAGCAGGTGTCGCTCATCAGCGAGTGTAGACAAGTCGTAGCAAGCTACGAGGACTCCATTACACCGAGTGACATTTCCCAAAGGGACAGACACAACAGCTAAGAAGGACACATGCCGGTCAACCAGTGTGTCCGGAGCAGTAGCGAACTACCATCGCTCGGTGGAAACACAAAGGGCCATTTCCCCATAAGGAGTGCTACTAAGGCATACGAATAGGTGTTCTAACCTCATATATATCAAGTACAACAGATGTACGCATGGCATACCCGATATGCATAGATACATCGATGGCATCACAACATAAACATAAACATACAAACTTTATTTTGAAGGCTCGGAAGAGCCTCACACATAATATTACACAGATAGGGGTCTCACGACCCATCATCACAAGTCATTCAAACAAGTCTTACAAGCCAGCGGAAGATTAAAACTGTCTGAGTACAAACAGATGGAAAGGTAAAAGGCACATGGCCTGACTATCTACAGACCTAACCTAGGGCCAGATCGTAGCTGGGACACCAGCTACTCGTCGTCGTCAACGTCTAGATAGAACCCACCATTAGGATCATTAACATTCTCTGCAACAATTTATTTAGCAAACGTGAGTTCAAAAGTACTCAGCAAGACTTTAGAACAAACCTATCTACTCATGCAAATGTATCAACAAGGGGTTGTGGGGTTTCAAGCAGAAAGCCAGCTTTGACTCTTGGCTAGACAAGACTACATTTTTTAAATAGTTTTGACAACTATGTTTTCTCGCACACGAGTCCACTAACTCCGCAACAATACACCATCATGGAATCATTCCCGTCCTCCTACGGAAATGTCATCCACGACACTCACACTTATCTTGATACTTTTACGAGTAGCCATTATAGTTGTCTATGAACAACATATGTTTCCAAGTAGTCCATATCCATGGACGCGGCTATTCGAATAGATCATAACCCTGCAGGGGTGTACTTGTTCAAACGCACTCTCGCCACTTATCGCTATGTGCACGTCATGCACCTCGGCAACCTTCAAGCGGAAGCCCAGCGAGGGAGTTGGCCACGACCGTTAACCATGCTAATACCTAGTCCAGGTTTATCGCCTATCTGAGGGTAACCCGCACGGAAGTCTGGCGAAGGTTTCCGCCACGGCCCCAAACGATGTCCGCAGGGTTCCCAAGCCTACCATCTAGGTGCCACTTGGTACACCATGCCACTGCCTACCGCATCATAGCCCACCTCTAAGGTCAGCACTATGCACGGCCTCCAACATAACTATAAACACCAGAAACTACTTGCAACTCCTGGACCGAGTACTAGGCGATTAATAAGTCGAGCGGGGTCATATTTCAGGGCCGAGCATGTGGTAGTATCTCGTCTTGGGTTACATACACGGAAGTCAGTTCCTAAGGACGGTTGTAATGAAACAAACCGCCATGTACTCCTACATAGCCTTTCACCGGTACCTTTACCAAATCAGGTTCAACACACAACCTTCATTAACTGAACACATTCTCACGATCCTATTCATCACCCAGATGACATACCAGACACAATTCTAAGCATAGCATGCATAGTAGAATAAGACACATCATGGCTCAATCATCTACCAGGTATGCTAGGATGCAAGCTTTAGCTACTTAATGTGATAAAGACAGGTCATGCAAAGGAATGGGTTCAACTAACCTGGTAAAATCATTTAAAGCATTTTGACCTAATGCAATAAATAAGTGCAGGAGCGAAACGTGGGATTTATCGGGATGATCAAAATTGTTTCCTGCCTTGTTGCTCAGCACAGGGGTGATAGCCATCCGTCGGATATTCAATCGTATCCGGAGGGGTGGGTCCTACCGAATAGCAACATAAAATTAATAACAATCATATGCAACAATCATGATGCATGAACATGGCATGAAATGAAGGCTGATATGATTCAGTGTGGTTGGTGAAACCTTAGTTTGCATCTGGTTTGAAATCCAAATTCAAATATTATTTGAAATGGCATATTTAACGTAATTAGTTAATTGATTTGATCTGATGTTGTTTTATAACTTTGTTTTTCATGCACGAAAGTAGCACCATTATGTTCATTGAATTTTTCTAATCTATTTGCATATATTATTTGTCTGATTTGGAGTAATATACAAATTTCTATGAATTTCCAAAGTTTTGCAATTATTCTGGAATTATTTTAAAACCAGAATTAGACTTATTGCATCAGCATGACATCAGCAGGTCAGCTGGCCGTTGAAAGTCAAACCTGACCAGTGGGACCCACTAGTCAGTGACTCTGGCCAGTTTTAGATTAAGTTTAAACTTAATTAGTTATTTAACAGAGCTGGACCCACATGTCAGTGGCTATTTAACTTTTAATAAAACTTCTATTTTTATTTTAACTAAACCTAATTAGTCTGGGGCTGGCCCCACCTATCATAGGCCCAGGGGGGTTGAACCCACTAGCACGAGGTCGATCTCGCCGGCGGTGAGCCTCCGGCAGCACCAGGGACGGCGGAGAGCGTTGGAAACACGTCTCCGATGACCAATCGAGCGGTGGAAGGCATTGGGAGAACGACCACTCGATGGCGCGCACGATGGAGCAAACCCTAGGGGTTGGGGTGGCCGGAATCAACCCCGGCAACGAGCTTGGCGGCGGACGAAGCTCGGCCATCGTCGAGGTCATCGAAAACGGGGGCAAATCACACGGGGTTGGGCTCCTAGAGCATCTACGCGACGAGCTGGAGCTGTTGCAATCCCCGGGTGGACCAACCGGTCACCGTAGGGTCACCGGCGAGGAGCTACAACGGCGCTCCTCATTGGGCTCCGGTGAAACTGGGCCTAGAGCTCGGGAAAGAGAGGGAAAGATGGGGGGAAACACTCCGGAGCTCACTGCGGTGACGATGGGAGGCTCAGGCTGCTAGGGGAGGCATTGGATCCAACGAATCGACGGTGGCTTGCCTGCGGCCGAAGGTGGAAGACGACGATGATGAGGGCGATGCAGGTCACGAGGAGCTCTTCTCCTTTGGCAGGGACGACCAGCTCGACGAAGCGGAGCGAACGGCGCACTTAGAGGCGAGCGAGGATGTTTGGAGCGGTGGCTAGCTCGAGCTCGAGCTCGCAGCAATGTCGGCCGAGAGAGAGAGACGCAGGGGGCGATTGAGGAGGGGGAGAGGATGGGAACGAGCCCAGGGAGGCTTATCCTCCCTCTCCAGCTCATCCGGGCGAGCCAGGCACGCACATAGGTGCATGGGCGCGCCATCTTGGATTCTTTAATTTGCCACCAAATTTGAATTGCTTTTGCATATAGAGTTGCTAGGGTTTGCTTTTGTTTTCTTTGCTTTGCTTTTCATTTCATTTCATTTACTTGGATGCAATGAAGAAGACATGATCACAAACTTGCTATTTTCTAATAGGGATTCAGGGATGTGTCATTCGATGAGCGATCGATGCAAAACAGAGCTTGGTGCTCACGTCTTGACAATATTGCACGAAGTTGTTGCTGGTTAATTGTCTGCCATTGCTGGTGACGACCCTGTTGAGTAAGCCAAGACAACAGACTATTCCTCTGAGAAACTTGACTACTGCTAGCACCATTACCTTGCTCATTGGTTCCACCTTAGTCCACTTCGGGAACTTGTCGATTGTGACGAACAAGAACTCGAAGCACCCAGTAGCACGGGAAAAGGGCGGACTATGTCGAGCTCCCATACTGAGAATGGTCAGAAGAGGTGTATGGTTTGAAGAGCTTATGCGCGCTGATGTCTTTGCTTGGTGTGGTATTGTCATGCTTCACATGTTGTCACCACCACCAAGGCGTCTTGGATGGCGGACGGCCAATAGTTACCTTGCCAGAACGCCTTTCCGGTAAGGGCCCATGACCCAATGTGGATTCCACATGTCCATCCATGTATCTCTGCCAATAGCTCTTGTCCTTCCTCCCGGTAGATGCACCTCAATTTCACCCAGTTTGGTCGTCTTCTATACAGAATGTTGTCCACGAACTGGTACATACTTGACCGTCGGGCTACTTTTTTGGCATGTTCTTGATCTTCAGGGAGGTCTCCGGTTTGGAAGAATTGGACGATCTGCCACGCCCATGCCGGAGCCAGGGGCTCAAAGAGAAGGACTAAAGGTGTTTCTTTTGCCATGGGAGCATAATCTTCTTGGCGGCCACTAGTGTCTCTGTCGGGAAAGAGTAGCCGAAGTTGACTTTTATTACCTTGGCTCGCTGATCTAATAGTCTGGCGGATGGTTGAGTAAGTCGGAGTACAAAAGCGACCCGTTCCACAAGCGAGTTCTGAGCTGCCCGTTTTGAGAGGTCGTTAGCAATGTCATTCTCTGCATGGCGGATGTGCTCCATTTGTAGACTGTCAAAACATTCCTCCAATTACCTCACTTCATTGATGTACGCTTCCATCGGAGGACACTAGTAATCTTTGTTCACTTGACGTAGAACCAATTGAGAATCCCCTCGTACTATCATCCTCTTGATACCAAGGTCAACCGATACTCGTAGTCCGACGATCAAACCTTCATACTCCATTGTGTTGTTCGTCGATGTCTCCCACAAAAAGTGCATTTGGATCACGTACTTGAGGTGCTCTTTGGTGGGTGCGACAAGCAGCACACCGGCATCAGCGCCTTGCACCAAGAAAGCCCCATCAAAGTAAAATACCCACTCTTCAGGCTCCTCCTTCCCCTGAAGATCAGTTTCCAGGATTTTTCATCTAGCATTGGTGTCCATTCAACAATGAATTCTGCGAGGGCTCTCCTCTGAATGGTTGGTGTACTCTCAAAGCATCGTAACTCGCTAGCTCCATAGACCACTTGACAATCCTGCCTGCTGCCTCCGGGTTTCTGAGAATGCACTGCAGCGGGAAGCGGGTGACGACGGTGATGTTATGCACTTGGAAGTAGTGGTGCAGCTTCCAAGAGGCCTTAAGGAGCCAGAAGAGTAGTGTCTGTATCCCGGAGTACCATGATCTAGCCCCTTGCAGGAGAGAACTGACAAAGTACAATGTTCACCGCACCATCTTCTTCCTTTGCACAATTTACCACCCATTCTCCTGTGCCCCATCCTTGCCTTCAACTTCTTGCACTAGTAGGAAAAACGTTATCAGTAGGACACTATTAGTACCACTGGAATCTAGCACGGGCTTCTGCTACTTAGCAGTAGCGCTGGAAATACAAAAAGTGCTACTGCTAAGGGCAGCCCAACGAGCCCATCGACGGTAGCTGTAGTAGCAACGCACCTTTGGAAAAAGTGCTACTCCAGAGAAGCGCTACTACTACACGTGGCACGTGGATGCTTTTCACCCGCACACACCCCATCTCTCCCCGCTTTTCCCTCTCCCCTCCTTTCCCCTCTTCCCTCTCTATGTTACTGCTCCACCAGTATTGCCCTTCTTATCTCTTCCTTCTAGCTCTGTTCTCTCCCCATTAATGTCCCCCTCCACTCTAATTCTCCTCCATAAAGGGCCTCTTCTAGCTTTATCTTTCACATTTATTTGGATCACCCTCCTTCCATACATATAGATCTAGCTACATCATCTCTCCCCCTCTCCATTAGTTAGCTAGAGTCATCTCTCCTCCCAACAACTAGATCTAGCTAGCGATTTAGCCATCCACTTTCGATCCATATACGCCGCGAAGGCCCTAATGATCTAACCGTGCACAATCTCTCTCGGGAAATAGGTGAGTAAAGTTTTTGCATGTCAATAATGGGAATATGTGTGTTTGCGATAAGAAGGGATTTGTGTGAGTAACATGCCCCGTGAGTTTCTTATGTTTTGCTCAAATGTCGATTTATTTCCGTTTCGGTGAATTTCGAGCAAACTCGACATGCCCTATTTTTAGGAAGGGTCATGCCAAATTGTTATATGAATTTGATGCATGCATGCATTTTGTTTATAATCCTTTTGCTTGTTCTACCGTGGAGTCATGAAGGTGAGTGGAAGGAAGGTGGAGCAGTACTTGCAATCCGCGATGATGGACATGTATGCAAATAATCGAACTCTGATTAGATGTCCGCGTACAAGATGCAAAGAAGGAGTAACTTTGGAACCTCTTGATCGTGGCAGTTTGAAGGCACACTTGCTGATTGTCGGTGTTCTGGGAATGGGGGTACCCAGACGTGCCTGCTTGTGGCCCAGGGCTGGCCTACTTCATCAAGCAAGCACAATTGGGCGCGGTACCACTCAAGGCAAGGCCCTCGCGAGGAGGAACAACATGCAGACCCACAGGGGGCCTCATCAAGACCCCTCCGGAGCGGCAGATATCCTGAGGCAAGGTCCAGCCTCGGGAGTCAAGGATAATGCGGGGGAAGGACAGGTGAGCTGCAGCCAGCAGGATGGAGCAATTTCCCCTTTAGTGCAAAGGGGGCAAGGACGTACCGGGGTTCCCAAGGCATCTCCCAAAGGTTTCCCTACTAGTGCAACAAAGCCATCGCCGCCCACCAGCAGGACAACGTCATCCCTCGACCCGTCCCTGCAGCGTTGACAGCCACTTTGCAGGCGAAGACCACCTTTGGGCAGGGGAGCATGTTCCCCTTTTCCCCTTCAAAATTGGCCATTGTGGGATCCCTTCCCGCCGAAATGATAAGGGAAAGGGACTGGGGCCGCCAATATATATAGTGGGTAGGTTACTTCGTAGACGGACACGAAATCCATTCATTGGCACACCGACACCACACAAAGGCCACCCAGCCTCCGGAGGCCCTGGAACACTGTACTAGTTCATCCACAAACCTCCACGAGAGGCAATCCACAAAAGCAGGTGTATGGTATTACGCTTCTCAGCGGCCCGAACCTAGGTAAACTCCCGTGTTCTGTGTCTTCCTCACCATCGAGTGAGTTCTCTGCCATCCTCACCGAGTAGAGAGTTAGGTCATGCGAGCCCACGAGAGATCTTCGTGCACACCCCTGAGTTCGAATCTTTAGGGTTTTGCGGATCCTGAAATCTGACATTTGGCACGCTGGGTAGGGAGCGTGTCAAGGTTTCCTCCAAGCTTTGCCGCTCCGCTGGCTGACGCTCGCCGGGCTCGCACCAAGTGTCGCACCACCCGCATCTCTCAAACGACGCCTACGAGCCCTGCCGATGCGCGCCGGTCACCATCACCCATGGTGAACGCCGCCACGGGCCCCGACGCTCAAGAACAACAATGTTACTCCCAGCCGGCTACCGAGCAGCCCGACGGCCTCAACGCCACTCCGTCGGTCGAACAGGCTTCCTGGTCGGCCTCGCGCGCCTGATCGGAGATGCCTCATGGCCGGCACGCACTTGCCCTGGCTGCCGAGCTGCTCCGCTACTGGCCTGCCCCTGACCGCCACAACGACTGGCTCCAGCGCATTGAGGAGCTCGTCGCCGCTGTCGGTGATCTCGCGGCGCTCTCCTGCTTGTTTTGACCCCAACCGTCCCTAGCGAACAACGAGAAGCAAGACGCGCCACCTGCACCGCCGCAGCGTGGCGCACACCCCGAGCTCAGGTAGTAAGCACGTGCTCGTGACCGGCCTCACGAACCTAGGGCGAGGCTAGGAGATGAAGCAAGTTGTCAGGTGGTTCCTCGGCCATGCGCCGACGCGCACGCACTCCCAATGCTGCTAATCCCGCGCGGCGAGCGTGTCCCACTCGAAGCAGACCCATTGGAGCAACAAGACTAGGTCGCCCCCGCACGCGTTACCCCTTCGGGACAGTAGGGTGCCTCGCCATCGCCCCTGATCTCTACAACTGCGTGGACCTGCAAGTTCAAACCCGACCTGCTCCCGCGCTAAGATGGCACCCTGGACCCGGCCGAGTTCCTGCAACTCTACACGCTAAGTATCAGGGCGGCAGGAGGGGCGACATGGTCATGGCGTGCTGGTTCCCTATGGCGCACAAGGGCGGCGTGCACTCTTGGCTCCTCAACCTCCCAAGGGTGTCCATCACCTCCTGGGATGATCTACGCGAATGCTTCATCGCCAACTTCTAGGGCACCCGTGACCGCGCTCCCACCATGAACGACCTATAGCGCATCAAGCAGCAGGAAGGGAGACCCTGCACAGGTTTGTATAGCACTTCATGGCCATGCGCCTCAAGATCCCCAAGGCGTCGGACGAGGCCATCATCTCGGCCTTCTCCCACGGAGTCACCAACCTCAAGATGAAGGAGGAGCTCGCCATGAGCGATGAAATGAGCACTACACTAGAGATGTTCAACCTAGCAAACAAGTGCGCCAGGGCTGAAGAAGGTTGCCTGTCTCTCCTCGGGCCTCACGCGATGGAACCATAAGAGAACAAAACCAAGTCCAAGGAGGCGAAGCGCAAGGCTCCTGCGGATCTCGCAACTGAGCCTGAGGTGCAGTACGGCCGAGGGGGAGAGAGTCTGTTAGGAGGGGGGCCAACGTGCATCTTCCATGGCACCAGTGGCCATGATACCTCCGAGTGCCAAGAGGTCCGACTAGTCCGTGCCGAGCACTTTGGCAGGCGCCCTCGATGGGAAGACAGAGGCCCCGCATGTGGAGGCACGTCAGGGGTGGCATGAACAGCCTGATGAAGACCGTTGGAACGACCAGCCTTAGGATAACCGCTGGCGCAACCAGGCTCGGGACGACCGTTGGCGCGACGACCCTCAGGAGGGGCAACGACACGGTCTGCCTCGTGAGGCTCGCCCTCGTGAGGCTGGGCTGCCTCCGCCACCCAGAAGGAGGGATGATGACATGCATGATGATGGGACTGGGGGCTTCCAGGAGGTCAGGGCGGTGGCCTCCATCCTGGGTGGTGCCCAGACCCCGGCCTCAAACCGCGCCTTCAAGCAGTTTGCCTGGGAGGTGAATTCCGCTCTCCCAAAGCCTGAAACGATGCGCCCGCTCAACTGGTCCGAGACCACCATCACCTTCGACTCAAGTGATCAGCTCAGGTTCTCGTTCATGGTTGGCAAGGTCCCCCTAATGTGCACCCCGATCATCAGCAACGTCCTCGTCACGAAGACCCTCATTGACAGTCTGGCGGGGATCAACATCCTCTTGGTCCAGAACTTCGAGACGCTCCAGCTGTCGTACAAACAACTCATGCCAACCAAGCCCTTCTTAGGAGTCACAGAAGGGTCCACCCTGCCTATCGGGCAAGTGCGCCTGCCAGTTACCTTCGGCGAGCACAAGAACTACCACACTTAGATCATCGTCTTCGACATCGCGCACATCCACCTGCCGTAGAACGCGATCCTTGGTTACCGGCTCTTTCCAAGTTCATGGCAATGACCTATCATGGCTACAACGTCCTCAAGATGCCAGGGAGCAGCGACGTCATCACCGTCGCCTGCGACGAGAAGGATGACGTCTGTACACTCGAACGCGCCTACTGCACCGCGTCAGCGGAACGCTCGGACGATGAAGAAGACGAGCCTCCTCGTGAGGTCCCATGCAAGAAAAAGAAGCAACTCTTCCCCACAGAAAGCCTTGGGACTTCGGGCTCCGTGCCCGGGGACGGGGTCTTGCCTCCCATCGCATAGGAAGGCACGCTCGGCGCCCCCCTTGGGTCAGGACTGGGGGCCCCACCGAGGAAGTTCTTGGCCTAACAAGTGAGGCCAGGGTGGCGCTCGAGCACAACCCGAGGGTGCAGTCTGGTGCGCGTCTGCCTTTTCTCTGTTTGCTTGTTTGGCTTGCTGAGCATACCACTTTTCTTCATTGATGAAATAGGACACCATGTGATTGGGTCCAGGTGGAAGCTTCAAGTCATCAATGGGTGTGTTTGGATCTTCAAACCAGAGGTGAATGAAACTCAGTACCACTTTTGGATCAAGTGAGAGGGGGATGGTTGAACCTTTTGCTTGTGCAACTCTCTCTTGTTTGTTTCTGATGATGGCTTCAAGTGTTTCATCATCATATTCCTCATCTTCTGATGCAGAAAGAACATTGAGGACAACTTTCTTTGGGATTGGCCTTGTTCCTCTCCCAATAGTCTTCTTTTTCTTCTGAATCCCACCTGAAGAATTGTGGGAAGACCCAGAGGGAGATGGTTTTGAGAAAATTGGGGTCCCTGTTAGTTGCTAACTATACTGGGATTGTCTTGGTGGTGAAGACTTTGCTGTGATTGAGGACTTTGCAGCACGTGAAGATTTTCCTCCAACACTTGGTGCTGGATGAGAATTTTGCTGTTTTGAGGAATTTGACTCCTCATTTTTCTTCATATGAGCCTCTTTTGGAGCAGGTTCAATGATAGAAGCCTCAAAAGTAGAGGAGGATGCAACATCAGCTTCATCTGCAGATTCTTCATGTGCGGTCTGTGCTGCTTGTTTTGAGACATTCCTCAATTTTGCCAAATACTTGGCTTTGTCCTGAGGATAATCTTCAATAGTGGTCATCCTTGAGGGATGAAGACTTTATTGATCTCCCAGTGGTGGTGTGGTGCAAGGAGCCTTGAGGGCAAACTTCCTCGCACTCTTAGGAGTGGCGTATTGGTATGCTTTCCACTCCTTTGCCGATGTGTGTTCAATTCTTTGAAGCCTAATCTTGAGCTTCTCTTTGGTTTCTTTGCCATGAATTGCCTCATCAGGCGTGCAATAGTCAGCGTATACTTCTTCAGGTATCTCGAAAGCAATATTGGCCTCTAACTTCTTGCCACCTTTGTTTTGTTTCTCAAACCTTTTATTCGGTTGAGGAATTCACTGAGGAATTTGAACTCCTCATGAATCTAATGACAATGATAGATTTTCTTCAAGGAACGCTGCAAATGAGTTAAGTTGATGAGAACCTACTGATTCATCAGCTGAAATTTTGTACGTGTGAACGGAGTATAGGTGCAAAGAATTTGGTAAGGTCATATGCGTTCTCACAGTTGAGGAATTTTAAAAATGATTCAAGTTGAGTAATTTGACCAATACCGTGTTGAAGTATTTCGCTAAGCATTCTGGTCTTGGGTTCCAGCGTTGTGCACATTAATTTTTTACACAATTGAGGAATCTCGTGTAGAATGTAGTGACTTAGGGATATTCATCAAGTGTTCTAGGCATGGATGTGTTCATCTGAAGAATTTTCTCAGGAATAACAGTTTTCACCGTTCCAACGTAAATATGAACATCAACAGGGGCAGTAAAATTAGATTTGAATTTCCGTGTGTGAAGAACACGACAAACTAAGAGGTGTAGAACTGAAGCTCGTGTGTTCAGATCTCAAGCGCCCTAACTTGGCGACTGAAGATAGCTACGACAACACCGGAGGAAGATCATCCGCGGTCGACGGGAGTACGAAAACGGCGAGGTTGAGGCTCTGAAGATGTTCCTCACCGGCGACGAAAATTTATAGTAGCAGAGCTAGGTTGGAGCTCGAGTGGAGAAGATGAGAGCGAGAGTAGAGTTTGTACTCAAGGGGTAAGGGGGATATTTATAGCTCAGATGAAAACGGTTCAAAGTGAAAAGTTCAGACAGAAATAGCCCTGACTCTTCCTCTTCGCGTGACACACATCACCCACGTACGAAGCGGTGGATTTAGTAGAGATCATGCTTATCTATCATGGGTAGTAGGTGCGGTTAGAGAGGTAACGCCCGAAAAATATGCATTTTTGAAATGATGAGAATTTTGTTAGAAAAGTCTTCAGCTGACAAGGACTCAGTGAAGACTCTGAACAAGTTTCAAATAGAACACATATGAAGAATTGATAGTAGTTTGGGTTGAGCTTAGCATAGAGGGGAGACGGGTCCGATCACATTCACTTAGAATAAATACCAACTCGAAGACTTAGCAATAAGTGAATGTTGTTAAGGACATTGAAAGCTCCTAACATAGAATATAGTCAATGAAGATTGTCATAGTAAAATTTGAAGAAATGAAATTTTGAGGAATTTGCAATCTTGAAGATTTTGACAAACTGAAGACATTCAAGAAATGAAGAATTTGCAAAGAGTCTCAGATTTGAAGAATTATAACTTGGGTGGTGGTGTGACCCACCATATAAGAATGATGATTTCAGGCACCGCGTACAATTGTCGCAGGGCCCTGAGAATCAAATTCGTCATTAGTTTCTTCACACTTAAAGTGTTATTCTTCATTGACTGAAGAAAAATGTTTCTTCGTGTGTTGCACATCTAAGTCATCAATTTTGCATAAGTGTTAGGATGTGTGCCTATATCACAGAACGTTTGAAGATTCTAAGATATTTAGCTCACACCACAACTTGCAAAATCTCTTTTCATCCAAGTGCTTAGTGAAGATATCCGCTAGCTGGCCTTCAGCCTTCACGTGGTCGATGATTATGTTGCCCTTGAGTAGATGATCATGAAGAAAATGATGACTAATCTAGATGTGCTTGGTCTTCGAATGTTGTACTGGGTTTTATGCAATCTTGATAGCACTCTCATTGTCGTAGTAGAGGGCACATTCTTCATGTTGATGCCATAGTCCTTGAGGGTTTGCTTCATCCATAGCAGTTGAGCACAGCAAGAGCCAGCAGCAATGTACTCAGCTTCAGAAGTGGAAAGTGATACGCAGTTCTTCTTCTTAGAGGATCAACATACTAAGGATCATGCGAGGAAATAGCAAGTGCCAGAAGTTGACTTGCGATCCACACGGTCACCAACATAATCAGAATTAGAATATCCAACAAGGTGAATATTTGAGCCCTTGGGATACCATAATCCAAGTGTTGGTGTGTGAGCTAGATATCCAAGAACGTGTTTCAAAACCTTATGGTGTGATTCCTTCAGTTTTTCTTGGAAACGAGCACACATGCAAACACTAAGCATTATATATGTCCTAGATGCACATAGGTACAATAAAGAACCAATCATATAGCGATATACCTGCTAATTGAAATCTTCACCATTTTGGTCAGTGCAGAGGTGGCTGTTGGTTGGCATGGGAATTTTGACGCCTTTTCATTCATTCATGCCGAATTTCTTGAAGACATCCTTGAGGTATTTGTCTTGAGAAATAAATATGCCATTGCGTTGTGGATGAATTTGAAGCCCTAGGAAGAATTTCAGCTCCCCCATCGTAGACATTTGATATTCTTCACCCATCATGTACGAAAATTCATCACTATAACGTTTGTTAGTACAATCAAAGATGATAACGTCCACATATATTTAACATACAAATAGTTCATTATCATAGAATTTCTGAAAAGAGTGGGATCGAGTGAACCGGGTTTGAAGCCTTTCTTCACAAGGAATTCCTTCAATGTGTCATACCACACCCGAGGAGGTTCCTTGAGGCCATAGAGTGCCTTTTTGAGTCTGGAGACTTTGTCTGGATTCTTCGGGTCTTCAAAACCTGGGGCTTATATACTTCTTCCTCAAGCTATAAACCTGGGGCTTATAATTCCCGGGTTTTGAGTCTTGAGCAACATATACCTCTTCCTCAAGATTACCATTGAGGAATGCAATTTTCACGTCCATTTGACATAGAGTTTGTAGGATGGAAAGTATGTCTAGAGGGGGATTAGACTACCTGACGAGATAAAAATTCCACCTCTTCCCAATTTTAGTTGAGGTGCAGATTTGGCAGTTAAGGCAAGTCAAGTACACCCTACACATGCAGTTCTAAGAGTGTAGCAGCGGAATGTAAAACATATAACTGTAAATTAAAGGAGTAAGGTAGGGAGATCAAACACATAAGGTTGACCCGACGATTTTTCACATGGTTACGATAGGTGGCGCTATCGTACGTGCATGTTAGTGGAGACTTCAACCCACTGAGGGTAACGACTGCGAGAGTCCATGAAGGGTTCCACCCACGAAGGGTCCACAAAGAAGCATCCTTGTCTATTCCACCATGGCTTCCATCCACGGATGATTAGCCTTACTCACGGTAGTTCTTCACGAAGTAGACGATCTCCTTGCCCTTACAAACATCTTTGTTCAACTCCACAACACGAAGCAGGCGGCTCCCAAGCGACACCTAACCAATCTTGTAGGCACCACCCTGCAAAAGGTAATAGATGTGGTAGAACTATGAACTCCTAGCTCTTGTGCTTATAAAGATAGTCTCCTCAACACAAAATCACTCTCTCACAAAATAGGCACGGGTAGGAGAGATTGATTTGGTCGAAAGCTCTTTGGGGAGGCTAGAGATCAAGTTTCAAATGACTGGAGTGAAATATCTTGGTCTCAACACATGAGTAGGTGGTTCTCTCTCAGAAAATGGATTTGGTTATAAAGTGTGTGTTCTGAGTGCTTCTCCCATGAATGAGAGGTGGGTGAAGGGGTATATATAGGCAGTACACGAAATCCAACCGTTACACCAAAAGTGGCAAACTCGGTGGCGTCGAAGTTACAAACTCGATGGTACCGACGTGCACCAAAGGAAGCAACTTTTGAATCTTGGTGAGACTGATATGTGAAACTCGTTGGCACCAAAAAAGTGACTAACGGTTAGATGAGGAAACTCGGTGACACCGATACTCAAACTCGGAAATTCCGATTTTTTGTATCGAGGCAACCAAAAGTTGGTCAACCAAACTTGGTAGCACCGATATGATTTTCGGTTGCACTGATTTGGTGGAAGTGGCTAGGATTTTTGTCTGAAGTCAAACTCGGTGGGTCCAAAACATGAGAGTTGGTGGCACCGTATTTGAGTATGTGGTTTTGGATAGAATGGTTATGTGGGAAAAGTGACCAATTATTTTGGTTCCTAAATTTTGGTGGCCAACTTTGAGAACTTGAGCAACCAGTCCAGTTTAATACCTCACCCCTTTTAATAGTATTGGCTTTCCTATGGACTCAATATTAATTTCTCATTAATGTAATATGAAGAGTCTTCTAGCTTCAAGATTGAGTCAATCCTATTCCTTTCTTGCATGAAGGGGCATCTCCACACAAGCCTTTAGCCAAAGCATCTTTTGAATTTTTGCGAAATATACTTGGATAAACTTATTAGTCCAATGATGCATATGTTGTGATCAATTATCAAAACCACCCTAGGGAGCAATTTTGCTTTCAGAGTTATATTGTGATGGTTAGCATAAGCAAGCAATATGTGAATAGCTTCAAGTCTAGCAGCAGGTGCAAAGGTTTCATCAAAGTCAATTCCTTCAACCTGTGTGTAGCCTTCGGCTACAAGTCGTGCCTTGTTTCTTAGTACTTGACCATCCTCTTCTTGCTTGTTTCGGTAAATTCACTTGGTACCGATGATATTGTGCTTGCGAGGATCTGGCCGTTTGATGAGTTCCCAAACATCGTTGAGCTTGAATTGAAGAAGTTCATCTTGCATGGCTTGAAGGCTTCATCAACATTTGAGGGTTCTTTGATAGACAAAAAGGATAAATGCCCACAAAAGTTAATCAAATGTGAAGCTTTTGAGGGAGTGAGGGGACCTGGCGCATTGATGTTATCAAGGATTTTGTCAATTTCCACTTCATTTGCAATCCTTGGATGAGTAGGTTGAGGATTTTAATCGGGTTGAGGAATTTGTTCCGGAGTAATTTCCTTAGGTCTACACGCTTGAGTTTCATCATTGTTGGGGATGACTTCTTCAACAAGAGGTTGTTCCTCAGTAGGAATGATATCTTCAGTAGCTTGGAGCTTAATGGCTTCCTGAGGAGTCATTTTATCTGTCACAGAAGGTAGTTGCTCTCTTTGCGAGCCAGTAGTTTCATTGAACGACACATCTACATTTTCAACAATTTTTTTTGATAGTTGTTTAAAACCATGTAGGTCTGCGAATCCTCTTTGTAACTGAGCATAAATCCCTCATATGCTTTCAGTGCAAATTTAGAATTGTGGTGAGGATCTCTAATCCAACATCTTGCGCCGAAGAATTTGAAATAACTTTGGGCTTTTTCTCAGTGGGGAGTTTGTATGAAGTTTCGTTGATGAATTTGTGATATACCCTGTTGATGATGTGGCAGGTAGTGTTGATTGCCTCATGCTAGAAGCGACGAGGAGGCTGATATTCTTCAAGCATAGTCCATGCCATTTCAACCACAGTCCTATTCTTGCGCTCAACGACCCCATTCTGTTGAGGAGTATAGGGGCAGATAATTCGTGAGTAATACCAAGTTCATCAAGATAGTCATCAAGGCGTGTATTCTTGAATTTTGTCCCATTATAACTTGTGATGTGTTTGATCTTGACGCCGAAGTTCGTCAAGGCCCTTGAGGAAAATCATTTGAATACTTCATGCACTTCATTTTTGTAAACAATTATATGTACCCCAAGTATAATGAGAATAGTAATCAATGATGACAAAGCCATATAGAGATGTTGCATTGGTTTGCGTACCATAATGACTAGGTGCAAAGAAATCCATGTGAAGCAATTCAAAAGGACAATTAGTAGTCATGATAATCTTTGATGGGTTCTTGGAACTGGTCATCTTCCCACACTCACGAGCCCCGCAGGGATGGTCCTTAAGGAATTTGACAACTTCGATGCCAATGACATGCTTCTTCTTCGCCAGTGTGTGCAAATTCCTCATGCCTTCATGACCTAGTCGTGGATGCCATAACCATCCTTCTAAGGCTTTTTCAAGAAGACACTTGGCTAGTTAAGGACGTGTAGGGAAATCGACAATATACAAGTATCCTCTCCTAAAGCCTTTGAAGACTTTGGATTTGTCAGATTCCATGATGACTACGCATCTATATTTTCCAAATATGAAAATCATATCAAGATCACTAAGCATTGAGACTGACACGAGGTTAAACCCAAGGGATTGGACAAGCATGACTTTGTCCATGTGTCGATCCTTGGAGATATCCACTTTACTAAGTCCCAATACTTTCCTTTTACCTTTGTCAACGTAGGTGATATGCTTCAGTAGTGATGGAGTCAATGGGATGTTCATCAGTAGGCTTTTGTCATCAGTCATGTGATTTGTACACCCACTGTCAAGTACCCACTATGTGGTTTTGGGTTTGTCATCTTGTAGATGAATTAGTACTGATTACCATCTCATATATTTCAAAGTGAAGAATATGATATCAATTTCACCAGACTTAAATTTCATCACATAATATAGAGTTAGGAAAATATGAGGACTTGTGAAATGATAATCATTTCATCATGATTAGCTATAGTCCCTTCAAGCAATGTCCTCAGGTCTCCAGCAAATTCTTCACATGATGACTTTCATCTGGAGACCTGACCTGCAGAAGTGATTAGTTCGATTTCTTGACCACCCACATCTCAATGGGTGGTAAAGGATTTATCATCCTCAGAATTGAGGAATTGAGGCTAATACACTTCATTTCATAGGAGGGGGGTTAGAGTACTCAAATGAATAGGTAGAGAAATTCTTTGAGGACTTATGAACATAGTGATTTGAAAAATAATGCACATATTCATGTCCCTTAAATTTTCCTTGCATATCAGAAGCATTACTCAGAGTACGAGCATAGTTTTGACCATATGAGGACTTTGATCCTTGTGAAGACTTTGATCCACCTCAGGAATTTGATCTGGGGTTCCTGTTCTTCACTTGTGGTGTCATGAGGAAATTCACCTAAAGACTTTCCAAGACGCTTTTGGGAACCTAGATTTTCCTCAGGGGTGGTCCATTCCTAAAGTTGGTTCCAACATATTGAGCAAATACTTCACCAGCCTGATTTTTGAACAGTTTATAGTTTGAGTCAAGTGACTCATCAGAGGAATATGACATTTCACATGTAAAGCCTGTTAGAGTGGATGGATCAACATGAGCTCCTTTTGTAGCAACCCATGAGGTTTTGGGATACTGCTCAATTTTCTAGTATGATCCGTCAACATTCAGTTTCCTCTGAAAGGCAATGCCCTCTTTCCTCGGGTTCCTGTTCATAATCTTCTTTTTGAGCACATCACGAAGGGTTTGATGCCCTTTGAAGCTTTTGTATATGCCTGTCACATAAAATTCCTTCAACCCTGCATTTTCATTAGTGATACCCGTGGATTCCTCATGTAAGGAATTTGTTACCCCAACAATAGTTGAAGAATTTGTAGCAATAGAAGCATTTGATGTTTCGGGTGAAGAACTTGGAGTTCCACGTTCGATGCATACTCATCTGTTGGGCAATCAAAGAACGTTTTCGACTTGAAGATCATCATGAGACATTCTTAGTTTTCAAGATCTAGCTTTCTTTGAAGAAATTCATAGGAAAGCTTCTCATGATCGTCCAAGGGTGTGTCATAACATTCTTGAAGACTATCAAACCTGGACTGATGACTTTCAACATCTTCAATGATGATTAAAGTCCGGTTCATTTCATCACTCAACAGGTCATCGCTTTTGTGTAGAAGTTTCTGAAGCTTTTCAATACCAGTTCGTTGCTTCGTGGCAACATTAGCAAGTTTATAATAACCGGGTTTTTGATAATAATCAGTTGTACAATCACTCAAATCAGAAGAGGAACTGAGACTTGGTACCTTTGAACCTCTTGCCATGAAGCAATAGTCATCATAATAGTCATCAGTGTTGTTGACATTGTCATTTTCTGCGACGTCGAAGATGGACTTGTTGAGGAATGTGGTAGAAAGGGCTAAGCTTGCCACCCTAGACTCTGAATCCTCTTCAGAATCTTCCGCTTCATCACATTCCTCAGATTCTTCTTCAGAATTCATTTCCTTGCCAATCAGTGCCCGAGCCCATCTGAATTTGGTCTTCTAGTGCGATGAGGACTTTGAGGATGAGTACTTTGAAGACTTCTTCTTTTTCTTCGAGTCATAAGAACTATAATCCTTGAACTTCTTATTCTTTGATTCCTTCACATAACAAGGACAATTAGCAATGTAGTGACCAGTTTTTTTGAATTTATGGCAGGTTCTCTTCTTGTAGTCTTCAGATGAGGATTCTGATTTCCTCATATCTCTTATTGAAGACTTTCCAAACTGGCCATGCCTTGAGAACTTTTAGAATTTTCTGACGAGCATAACAAGTTTCTGACCAAGTTCTTCAGAATCACCAAGACTACAATCAGAGTCTTCTTTTTTAGATGAGGAAACCGTCTTTGCCTTCAGTGCACGAGGTCTAGTATAGCTTGGTCCCTAGAGATCTCTATTCTCTTCTTGTTGGAACTCATGAGTATTTAGTCTCTCAAGTATATGGGGTAGGATCAAGTAGCTTGTAGTCTCTTTGTTCTTGAATCATCAGTACCTAGTGTATTGAATGAAGGATGAAGAGATCATAGCAGTTTCTTCACAACTTCATGGTTAGTGATGTCTCTGGCCCCAAGAGCCTGATGCTCATTGGAGATATCAGTGAGGTGAAAAAAGGTGTCTTGACAGTTTTCATTATCAAGTGTGTTGAAGCGATTGAAGAGATTGTGAAGAACATCAACAAGAGAGTCGCGTTGTGTGGACATTCCTTCGTTTAATTTCGATAGCCTTTCCGAGATAAGCTTCGCAGAACCCAAAGCACTCACTCTGCCATACTGACCTTTGCTCAGATGGCCAAAGATGATATTCTTCGCTTGAGAGTCAATTTGCTTGAATCTCTTCACATTAGTGGCAGTGATAGTTGCAGTGACAGAGGGAACACCATTTTCCACAACGTACCGAAGATCGTTTTCAATTGCGTCAAGGTGCGTGCGCATCTTGTTCTTATAGAAGGGGAAATCCTTTCCTTCAAAGGTAGGACAACCCGTAGTAAACTTGATCATACCTGCGGTTGACATAACTAAAACTCCACGTGGTTAAACCAAAATCACTCAGAACAAGGGAGTACCTTGCTCTGATACCAACTGAAAGTGTGTTATATCGACTAGAGGGGGGTGAATAGGCGATTTTTCTGAATTCATCACTAAGGAAAATTCTAGTGAGGAAAGTCCTGAGCCATGAACTGAGAAGCGGAATAAGTACTCAAACAGTGGTGCAAACGCGGCTATAACTTTGTCCTTAGAGTGTGTTGTAGTGTTCGGTTTGCACATGTCACGTGAATAGGATAAGCAGGTGATGAATAACTCAAGCGAAGAATTTGGGGTGAGGATTTCAGAGAAAAGCTTCAGACAAAATCTTCAGACAGTGCAGATCAAAGAGTTGAAGAAATAGAACTTGTAGCTCGATGAAGACAGTGGTTTGATGACCCAGTTCCAACTGCTATGACAGTTGTACATCTAGTTTGGAGCATCTTGGTATTCAAACCAAAGGAGACACAATGCCGGGACACACAATCCCTATTGTATTCTCCTTGAGCTAAGGACACACGGTCCTCGCCCAACACTTGTGGTAAGTCTTCAGTGCAGACTTCCAAACCCTCACAAACTCGGTCACCCGGCGATCCACAATTGATTGTTCGATGCTCTAGACCATTCATGCCTAACCATCTAGAGGATGCACAATCCACAAAGGTAACAAGCATTGGTTCCGCACATGAACAATCTCTTCAATGATGCTCAATCACTATTGGTTTTGGTTTTGTCTTGGGTGTTTGGGTTTTTCCTCACTTGATTATTTTCGCTCAAAGTGCTCGAGGAATGGGTTGCTCGAAATGACAAGTGTTAGTTCTCTTGGAGCAGCCAACCCACTAGTGGTTGTGGGGGGGTGGCGGCTATTTATAGCATGGGAGCATCCTGACATGATTTTACATTACTTCCTTAAATGACATGACCGTTGTGTGGATAAGATTGGGGGCTGATGACGCGTAGCGTGGTAACAGTCGGATCTTTCAACTGTGAAAGTCACCATGTCTCTCATGCTCCTCACTAATAGGTAGTTCACACTGGTGATATCCGAACTCCTCAGTTAGTGCAATTTCTTCAGCGGCTAGAAGAACTTCATATGTGTCACTAAAGACTTTGACTAATCCATGAGAGATATTCAAAAGCTTCACTCTGAGGATTTGGTTTTGTAGGCTTTGAGTTGAGCATCATGAGGAAATCTTTCCTTAGTATTACCTTGACCCCCTTTAACAATACGGTGTTCCTATGACTCAGAAAAAAGAAAATGAAACAAAAAGAGTAAATCTTCAAGCTTCAAAGTCTTCAAAGTATTTTCTTCACGACACATCTAATTCCTCATATAGAAAGTCTTCATGAGGAATAAAAATTTCTTCGCTATCAAAGTCTTCAAGGATTGACCAAAGTCTTCACTCAAAGACATACATTTTAGGGGTCCATATTCTTCGAATAACTCAAACTCCTCAGTGACTTATAGGTTATGTGTACACTCACAAACATATTAGTCTCTTAACATATAAGTCCTCAATCCACCAAAATCGCTAAGGGGCACTAGATGCACTTTCAGTAGGAAAGAAAGCTCCTCAGAAAGTTGTATGGTACTTTCCAGTCACTCCCCGTTAGCAGCGGTGTTTCATAGATATAAGGAAGCAAAGCTCATGCGGTGGCACGTGAAGAGGAAGAATCCTGATGATGGAGATGATACGAACCTGAGAAACCTCACAGATGCTAGCTAGTGGAGAGCATTCAACATCGAATATCGATTTTTCGGAGAAGATACAAGGAACATCGTGCTTGGTGCGAGTACCGATGGCATGAATCCATTTGGAAACCAGAGCACCGACCACACCACATGGCCCGTCTTTGTATGAATTTACAATGTCCCCCATGGAACACAATGAAGCAAAGAACATACACATGAGCACGCTTATTCAAGGGCCAAAACAACTGGGAAATAATATTAACTTGTATGCAGGGCTTCTGAAAGAGGAGCTAGACACATTATGGAAATCACCGGTCAAGACATGGGATGCGAGCACAAGAGATTATTTCTATATGAGAGCCGCACTGGTGACGACGGTGCACGACTATCTTGGTTACGGGTGCACCTCAGGCCGGGTGTGCCACGGATACTGCGGATGCACGAGGTGAATGGATGATATAACGTCTCAGCAACTTACTTCAATGAAAGATGGCGGGTTTGGGAAAATCATGTACATGGGGCATCATAGATGGCTCGAAAAGGAAGACCCGTGGAGAAAACGTGGAGATCTATTCAATGGTTTGGCCGAGCATCCAGTACCTCCACGTAAGAGGAGCGGCGCTGAAATCAACGAGCTATTGAATAGCTGGGAACAGTGCCTCGCGCCGAGAAATATGGAAAAGGCGCCGAAGCCGCTGCTGAAGGTATGGAAAACGAGGTCTGTTTTCTGGGACTCGGAGTACAAGCCCAATCACGACACTCCTCATTGCCTTGATCAAATGCATATCACGAAGAATGTCCTCGAGAGCTTGCTTGGCACACTGATGAACATGTCGGAGAAGACCAAGGATGGGCTGAAGGCAAGGAAAGACTTGGAACATTTGGAGATCAGGAGGGATCTCCACATGCCCCGTAAAAATTCGAGGGAGACGGCGGCGGGGCCAAGGGGAAGAAAAGTCAACAAGAAGGAGGAGAATTGTTACCCCTCTTCTTGCTTCACCTTAAGTGTGAAGGAGATCAATCAATTCAGAAAGTGCCTTACGAGAATCAAAGTCGGTTCCCGTTACTCTGGGAAGATAAGCAGATTTCTACACCAAGAATAAATGGTTCAGCAGGATGAAGTCTCATGACTGTCATGTGATGATGATGCAGATACTCTCGGTTGCCATTAGAGCGATAATGGACAAGCACGTCCTTGAGATGCTTACTGGTCTCCGCAACTTCTTCGATGTTATCTCTCGAAAGTCCATCAGTGTGAAGAAGCTCTGAAGGCTACGTGAATGATCGTTGTCATACTATGTCAGCTTGAGATGTATTTCCCGCCCACGTTCTTTGACGTCAGAGTGCATCTGTGTGTCCACATCATGGACGACATGATCGACCTCGGGCCAACATTCCTTCACAGCATGATATCGTTCGAGAAGATGAATGGGGTCGCTAAAGGATTCATTCGTAACATGTCTCGTCCCGAGGCGAGCGTCCTCCAAGGGTATCTAACCCAATAGTGCATCTCCTTTTGCGGGAATTATATACGAGGCGGAGACCGTGTTGTTGGTTTGCCCGTCAAGAAGCACAATGGGAGGCTAGAAAGAGAAGGTCACAACAACGGTCGAAGTGAATTGGACGTGGACTACTCGGATCTACGGTACGACTTTGACAAGGCTAACTTAGTGGTGCTACAACACCTAGATGTGGTAGATGATTATGTGACACTCACAAAGAAATCATCGCAAAGAAGTACCATGATTAGGGGATGCACAAGACGGACGACGAAGTTACTGTAGAGCATAACACCAGTTTCTTGCATTGGTTCAAAGAGCAAGTTCATGCTAATCCCCCGGAAGAGGGCAGTTTGAACGGGTTTCTCATACACGCCTTAGCACATGGCCCCGCGCCCAAACTCGCGTCCTATAAGGCATACGATATCAATGGGTACACGTTCTACATGGAGGCCCAAGACATGGAGAGTGATTACCAGAACTCAGGGGTGATGATTGAATGCACGACCGATTCCAACGGCACAACTGAAAGATTCTATGGAAGGGTTGAAGAGATCTAGGACACTAACTATGCCGGAATGCATGATGCGACGATGTTCCGTGTCAAGTGGGCTAAGGACATAGTAAGAGAAAACAATTATTTCACTACCATGTCTATACTCGACGCGAAGAGCGCTACCGTGAACATTAATGTCATCGCCAAAACTGAGGCATGGATACACGCTAAGCACGTGACGCAATGCTTCTTCATAACCGACCCGACCAATGCCAGCCGTGTTGTCATGAGGACAGTGTCACACCCTGTTTTTCACCACAAGTATTTTATGTTCCAAAAATCAGAGCTTGTTAAAACTTTTTCAAATAATGTTGTGAGTGCAATGTAAGCCCTTGTTTGAGTGAATGCTTGCTTGTTTGATGACTCAAACTCATGAAAAACTTATTATTTTGCTCTCTTCAAAAACCCTTTTTCCTTTATATCAAGATCACCTTCATCATGTTGGGATACACTACTAGCTCATGAAGCCAAGTGGCACTTCCAACCGAAGTTGGTGATATGATCCAGATATTATTTTCATTCATTAAAAACATTAATTGGTGATTTAAAATATTATTTTCCTATTTTATATTTATGTCTCTTTCTAAGACCAGGAATGATATTCCCACAAGGAAAATTGTTTTCCTGTCTTAGAAAATTCTGAGTAAATTCATGGAAGCTCAAAAGGACATATATTTTCCATATATAAGATTTTCAACCCTATTTTATATTAATATTATTTGAGTAAAACTCTGAAAACCATTTCTGTCTGTTTTAGCTTTTTGAGATGTTTCCAAAGGAAATGATCTCAGTATATTCCCATAAAATTACAGGAGCCCTCCCAAGCCATATTAGGTGCTCACATAAAATCTCACCTTGATACAAGGTGGGGAAGTGCACCTAATGAGCCCAAAACCCTCCCTGTCCAGAGAAGAGTTGGAACAACTCTACATTGCAAAGTTTCTCCAATGGAGCTGAAACTTTGTAGAGGTGTTTGACACCCCAAATGAGGACTCCACACCAAAGATGGGATTTGTGAGACTCTGATTGGCCACACTTCCTTTGTAAAGGACAGTACTGGTCATTTTGAGGAATTTTCAAGTTTACAAAGCCAAACTGGTTCAATGGAGCTCAAATTTGGTGAAACCCCATGTTTTTACCCCAAGACCAAACCTGTTAAGTTTCAGTTCCAGTGGTGGAGTGGAAGCACCCCAAGTCACTGTCGAACACCTACTGACAGGAAGGTAAAAACCCTCCTAGCCACTGTTTTACCCAATGGCAAGGCCCCAATCTTGGTGTGTTAGAGCCCCTCCCCAACTCCAAGCACTAGTGACAAGAACTTCAATTTGAGCCGCAGGCCAGTACTGGCAACACTAGTGTTCCTTGCCTCCCTTGACCAGCTCGAGCTCCCACTAACCCACAACGGCTAGGCACACTCCCAGCAACACTCAGGACATGGAGGACACGTCCCAAGTGCCCCAAAGCGTGCCAGCATGCCGTGGCATGCCAAAACTGCGCTCTGGGCGCGCTGCAGAGAGCCTCCAGCAAGGGTACGATGCCCCAGCCAGTCCCAACCTCCCGAGTAATGTCCAAACGCTCCCCCGAAAACCATTCAGTGCAAAGCTACCCCCAGGGACCCTCTCCCCTCGTGCAAGAGCTCAGGCAACGCGTGCCCGTGCGCGCCCGACGCGGCCGAGCATGCACGGTCGCTGCGGCTCGACCCCACTCGCTTTCCCTCTGCGGCCGATGCACCGGGAGGTCCTAAACCACGTCCCGAACCCATGGTTTCGCGACCAGCACCTCACTGTGCTCGCACGCGCGCCACGGTGAGTCATCGACGTGCCCGAGTCGGCTCACCGCCGCTGGCCTATAAATAGGTCCCCCTGGCACCCCAGCACCCTCCAGACAGCTTCAGCACAACTAGTAGACTCCCCCTAGCCACCCAACCGAGCTCGCAGAGCCCCGGTGCTCGAGATCGACCGAGGCCCCTCTGCCTCGGAGCTCCGGTCGATCTCCAGCTACACGCCGTCTCCTGCGCTGCCCGACCTCCCATTACACTCCCCTTGATGCCAGGACCACTTCCCCCAACTTTCCCGAGCGAATCTGTGCCCCTAGCCACTAGCTCGACGCCAACCCGAAACCCTTCCGCCACGATCACCTCGTCGCCGGCGACCCAGACCACCTCCGGTGATGTCCCGACCACGAGCAGGTAGGCGGAGGAACGAGGGACCCATCCCCGCTCCTAGATTGGCCTGAGGATAACGGTAGCCTCGCCGGCGTCCGTCTCCACCTCTCTGGCTGGAGGTAGGAGAAGGACCCGACAGGTGGATCCCACGGGCCCGTAGGTCAGGTTCGAACCTGGCCCGCGCGCGCCTGGTGGCCAGGCCTGCTTGCTGGGCCGGCTGGATCTTCCCCCCTGGCCATTTTCTTTTTATTTTTAACCTGCAACTTAAATGATTTTTATAAAAATATTTAGCCAGTAGAAAAATATGATTCTTCCACCAGTAATTTTCTAAAAATGTGTAGTAATTGATTCTGTAGTGTTTGACATTTATCAAAAACAGACACTATTTTGGCATAATAAAATGATATTAAAAGCATTTGTTTGCTTCTGTTTGCTTTTAAATAAATATGCTTAGCTAATAAAAACCATAGGAAACATTTTCCAAAATAATAAACTGAATTTATTCAAACTTTACAACATTTTTAAAAGCACCTTTGTGATCTGTTTTGGTGTGAGCTATTATTTATTTATTCCTTTTTCGACGGTAGAGTTACCGAGTGACGGAGGATCCGGAGCGGAAGACCTCGAAGACCCCGGATACCTAGCTGACCAAGGCAAGCAGCATTTGACCTTGACTTGAGGACAAACATTGTTGCATGCTAGTATAGCAAGTATTTTCCCGTTGCATGTGATCACGGTGCCGGTTCATCATTGTGGTGATGGTACCGAAGGCTTCTTCGAAGCACTTGCATGATAGTAATGTTATTCATATGACTCCTCGGAGCACAAGCATGATGAGCTTAACCCTACCACTTATGAGGATCATGCTACTGTCATGCTGACTAGTAGAGTAAGATCATTGCACTGAGCTTGACCCTACCCCTTGAGGGTCATGTTATTACCATGTTGACAAGTAAAGATAGATCATATTATCATGAGCATAATGATGAGTTAAATAAAGAGTTTATGAAAACCCCGTCGGGTGCCACTAATTCCTGAGGGTGATGATGAGTTGGTGATCACTTTTGGTGAAGTGATGCACCGGTGTTTTGTGTGAGTATGGTCTCGGAAATGGGATTAGATTTATGATGTGTTGACCGTCCCAACCTTACCAGTACGACCACGATACCCGTTTATGGGACGGGGCTTTGTTGATTACTCTGGTCGGTACTAGCAAAGAGCCACATTACTAGTGGCGGGAGTGATCGGTGTCACTCTCGTGATGGGGTCGTGCCAGGTAGGACGACTATGCCATTATTATTAGTTCCAGGCACACCGTTGGTCCCCGCATGGTTGACAGTGTCCAGAGTCGGTGCTCGTAAGACGTACAACATGTGGGCTGGGTACCAATCGAGTGGACCTCTTTCTCTAGTATCGTCAGGGGAAAGATGATGATCGGGTACTTACCTCGGGTATATGTGATATACCGCGAGTCATGGATGACACGGAAGTTTCGTGTTTCTCGTGGGTCCAACGTACTACCTCTACAGAGTGTAAACTATTCGAATAGCCGTGTCCACGGTCAAGGACAGTTGGGTGGTGCTGCTTAAATTACGTCCAGCATTTCCGCATAAACCAAGTGTGTGTGTGTGGTGTTAAAAAGGTGTTGTTATAATCATGATAATATATGACCAAGTTCGGTGACTTAGCATATAGGGTAAACCCGGATGGTTTAGCCCTCATTAATACATTGAGATTATGAGAAGTCCGATGACTTGGCATATAGGGTGAACCCGGTGTGTTCAACCCTGGGTCAGATATGTCGATATCTGTAACCTGTTCTTCAAGAGTAGTTCTTTAACTTGTCGCATCTACCTGATCATTCCACCAAATTGCATTCCACTAAAGATGCATGTTACTGTTATTTTTCACTATAAATGTTCATATCATGGGCTATTTGCGAGTACATTCAAAGTACTCATTGGCTTGCCACTTGTTATACTATTGACCAGACATGGAAGGACCGGAGTTTGGCGACGAGTACGCCATGGGAGACGAACCTACGATCTAGGACGCTTCCAAGTCAGAATGTGTGTCGGTGTAGGCTTGATGGCATGGGCACCGCTTAGCCCTTACGAGTTTCCTCTACTCGATGTATCCATTTAATTGGCTTTAGGCCTCGCTCTTGAACCCGACCTTCTGGTCGTTTGATGTAATAATTTCGGTACTTGGATGTAAGACTCTATTATTCAGTATCTGTGTTCAGTGAACATTGATCCTTGGGGTCACTTGGCACGGCGAACTCAACTTGCTTGTCGGGGTCCCCACAGACACGCAAAAGGAACATCGTCGGAATGGATGGAGACACCAACGAGGAAGACTACGACAAATACGGCAACCCGGTGAGGGAAAATGACGATGAAGATGAAGCATACGTGAAAAGAAGGATCAAGGCTACATTACCTAAGAAATATCGTACTCCACGGTGTCGGAAAATAACAATCAAGACAACGAACAAGAAAGGGAACAAGCTCAATGTGAAACATATGTGATGCAGCTGAGACACAATCATTTATATATATGTATGCATTGTGTGTACGAAACAACACATGGTTCCGGTAATATTCACACAGTACGGGAGGGAGGTGTTCTAGTCGACTGCGTACGAGGCCGTCGGGATAAAAAACAAAAACAGAAGGGGAAAGCAATAAAAAAGAAAAAGAAAAGTAAAAAAAAGGAAAGGAAAATAATAAAAATAAAATAAAAATAATAAAAAGAAAATAATAAAGAAAAATAATAAAGAAAAGAACGTTAGCAATAGCGCTGGATTAGTACCACCACTACTTCTAAGTTAGCAGTAGCGCTCGTACTAAACGAGTGCTACTACTATATGTCCTATAGCAGTTAGCAGTAGCGCTGAATTAGTACCAGCGCTAGTCCTAAGTTAGCACTAACCGTGGTACTAAACCAGCGCTACTTCTATGTTTAGTTAACCCAGCTCAAAATTTACCTAACTCCCCCTCTTCTCCCTCTCCCCCACTCCTGTGTCGCCGCCGCCCGTCCCCGCGGGCCCTCGACCTCACGACGTCCCCTCCAGGCGTCGCCCCCCTCCAAGCGCCGCCGCCCCCTCCTCCGATCACTCCCCGCTTTAGTCGGAGCAGCACCGCAGGTCTGACACCAACCTCATGCTCGCCCGTACGCCGCAACCTCCTCCTCACAGAGTCCAAAGGTACCCATTCTGCCTCCACGCCCTCTAGGCTCGTCTGCTTGTGGATGATCCTTTGATCGTCTAGTATTAGTTCCCTGCTCAGCCTGACAGCTCGACTGTTGCAACCCTCTTGTCATGTTAATTAGCAGACGGATGAGGGTTAGTGTGCGTCACATCCTTTCTAAGTTTCGATGATGACAAACCAACCAAGTGTGTGAGGTCAATTTTGGGTGCCTCACATGGTTACGGATACATGCAACGCCAATGCATTTGTTGCTTCCGATAGACCCCTCGATAGGGTACCATCTAGTAACTCATGTAGTTTGTTGAAGGTTTCTTAAAATTTAGTTGAACTCGTATGGTTTTAATGTAATGTGCCACATGAATTAGGTCCAATTTGCCTGAATTCATTTGTTATGCATGAAATACATTTACTTTGTCCAATTTTCATTCAAAATACTAGCAAAAGTTTTGGGCATACGGTTGGATGGTAGACTCATGTATACATGTCCAACCATGAATAACGAGTACAATTTGTGAATTGAGGTCCTGTTTGCATGAAATTAGTGAGTACAATTTGTGAATAAACGAGTACATCCTAACTCATTGAAGTCTATGAATTTTGTACTGTATCACATGTTGCTTCATTGTGCACAACAGTTTCTTTAATTTAACTTCATTCAGAGAATCATATAGATCTTATTTACATCAAGATTTTGCCATTTGGTCTGATTTTGGCCTAGAATTTCCTTTTGTTACAATGTTGCTTGCTGTATGGAGTGATGCCATCAAATTGAAATATGGTTAGAAAAAATTGACAATGACGTATGCAGAAATGGAAATTGTTGGTTCTGTTCTACATATTCAGGTTATGCTAGAATAACTGATTTGTAGTTACATTGGTGCCTACTGTATGGACTGATGACATAAAACTGAAACATGTATAGTATAATTTGGCAGTGGCATATGCAGGGACATGAATTGTTGGTGTTGTTCTGCATTTTCATATTATCATGCCAGAATAACGGGTTTGAGGCTATTTCATTTGTGTGATCATATATTAAGATATTGTTAAAAACGTATAAGAACCTAGCATGTAAAAGATTAAATATTTTATGATGTTGTTAAGAAACAATCCGTCCTTTCATCATTGCTACCACATAAAAAAATCAACCCTAACTGGAACAAATATCATCCTTTTGTTGGTGTTAATGCATAAAACGGTAGTGAGTTTCTCACTTTTTCTTGCTAAGTTTGTGTTAATTCATCATATATTGATTATCAAATGCAATAAAATTAATTCGTGCTTGCTAAATTCGTGTTAATTCCCACTTTTGCTTGCTAAGTTTGTGCTAAGTGTTGCCAGAATGTCTGAGTGGCCTATGTTTTGCTGGAATGTTGATTCGTTTCCATTCCAGCAAATTTTAGATGCTCCATATGTCCACTTTTTAGCAAAGTTCATGCCGAAAATTTCCGTGAATTTTGGCATGACTTGTCCTAGAAACTAGGACATATCGAGTGCACGGGAATTGCCGGAAAAGGGAATGACTCAACATTCTAACCAAATATAGGCCCCTTTTATTATTAATGTTATTTGCCCTAGAAATTAAACTATTATACTTAAATACTCGTAGGAAATATGTCTAGCCACGACGACGTCGGGCGTTCTGGTCGCCTCATAGAAGACCATTTTGAGTAAGCAAATCTTTTTTTCAATTACCTGGAAGAACACCTTTTGCTGATGCAGGGTGGCAATAAGACCAACCCCGACACCGACACTAGCACCGGCACCAACAGTGGCACTGGCACCGACAACACCCCCAAGACCGACAACGATGCTGACGTAGCCGGTGAATGACTGACGCTGAAGAAGTCGAGAAAACCAAACGAGCTCGGCATGAGAAAAACTGTGGTCACGACGATGCACCCCATGAAATTAGAGCCAACGGCGCCGGAGGAAGCGTGCGCGTTCTACGTCAATCAAGTAGGATGCATCCTCGGGGAATCCACCAACATCAACGACGAAAAGTTAAGGAAGATACCACATATGGAGCACATGTTCGTAACGAAGTTGCACAATAAGAACCTGTTCCCCGAGCTGACTGAAAGCAAAGATCCTTGGGCTGAAGAACCCATGATAAAGATAAACATCAAGGCAATGGTGACGTTCACCAATGCCTTGTCCTCCTCAAACGTAAGGGTGAAATAAGCGATTGCGAAGAACGAACCATGGTCCAAGTTTCATGCCGACAATCCGACACTAACGAAAGAGGACTTTAAAAATTCAAGGAGACTTGCGCTACAAAAGAAGTCAAGAAAAAGCCGGAGAAAATGAAGTCGCTCCAGGACAAGAACACGCCTCCCCACCGCCTCAAAAGCCATGGTTACGAGGGGAAGAGGCACGTATGGGCCAAGGAGGACGCCGAACATGAAAGTCACAGAATCCCAGACCCCGTGGAGGAGTTCACCGACCCGGAGGAGCATGACTGGATCGTGGCCTGGTACAAGTGGGACGCCGTCAATAAGATCTTTTACACGGACCTGAACACGAGTGAGTTCATGGTACTACTGGTAGTTGTTGTATTAGCGCCTTATATTAGCTTCCAATCATTTCGACAACAAGTTTTGTCACATTTGTAAACCATCCACGTTCCTTTTGCAGAAAGAGCAGCACCAAAAGGCAGTCGAAAGCAAGAAGTCGTCTTAGTCGCTAGCGGGGCCCAAGTGGGACAACCCATTCAACCGGGCCCTGAACATACTGAAAAATCTCAGTGGACAAACCTCCATCGTATGGAGTGTGCACGGAGTTGGAGATGGCGCCTCGTGGAAGAAGTGCTACCACGAGAAGTCGGCGGAAAAAGGCACAGACGGATGCTTACTCAACTCACCATCAACAAGAAGGTCGCGCCTGCGGTTAATAAGAGGCAAGATGAGACCAAAGAAGAGTCTGTCAAGGTACTCGAAGAAAGGGTCGATGCAGGTGTGGCAGCTTCCTTGGGCACCTTAGTTCTCACAGTTTGGGATTGGTCAAAGAAGAATCTAGAAAAAGGGCCAGAGGACTTTCCGCTTCTCAGCTTTGTCGGGAGCAATTCGGTGAACATCACACCACCAGTACCTCCTCACACAACTACAAATGCTCCTGTACGTGGCCTCGCTTCGGTTCATAGCAGCACGTCCTTCGTCTTTGGGGTGCTCAGCGGGGCCTCGTCTTGGGCTGAGCTCGTCACCATCACAGTAATTACGCGTTATGCACTCTTCACCAGCATATCTATAGTCTCCCATTTTAGTTGGCTTTTGGATGTGTGACGTCGTAGTAATGTCTTTGCAGGCCTATGAAACCCCGTGCGCCCTACTGTATGATATCAACAGCCAGAAGGTGGAGGTGGGAAACGCAATGATCATGAACCCGAGGGACCGCATGCTCCACAACCAACAGATGCCCCATGGCGTCTTCAAAGTTTGTGTGGCCACTGTGAAAGCGGGGTTTGAGGATTTGCTTCTCTCGGTACCAGTTGATGACGACGAGACCCCTAAACGGATTGGCCCATGCAAGAGCTAGTTCTCGCCTTGGCTGAAGACTAACCTTCGTGTCGAGGCGCCCGGTTGGAAACCAACAACAACTCCTCAACAAGATGTGAACACCACCCCACCTACCAAATTACCTGCACCTGTCATGGTGGGTGATAGTAGGACACTTTGCGACGGAGATCCTCCATTAGTGACAGATGACTTCGCCCCCGTCGAAGAAGAAAATGTTGATGATGTCATGTAGGAGGATGTTGATGACCCTAACCAGTATATCAATACTAGCTATGACGATTCTTGGGACTATTACTCAGGCTATGAGCATGGAGATGACTTGATACTGCGTGACTTTGCCAGACCCGGAACGTCCTATGGATGATTCCAAAAAGTATCTCTTCATGCGATCCTCGCAGGAGACGCCTCCAGATGCCGCCTCTACTCAACAAGAACAACGCGGGAGTTGTCCACTAATGATTTGACCGACGACACTGGGGCTGGTAGTTAGGGAAGGTATGGTTGGATCACTACTGCCACTCGCCAAGAAGCAAAGGAGGAGACCGGACAGGAAAGTCTCTAAAGGTGCCAGAGCTCCTTCAAGCTTCCAACCGCCTCTGAAGCCCCGGGAGGTAGACATAATTCTTGTCATAGGTTCAGAGTGTTTCCATGTCGTATGCCACCCGATCCTACCTTAGAAAGCGCTAGAGAACATACTGAATAATGATCTAAGGGGACTTTGTGTAGATGTGTTGGCCATAGAGAAAATACTTCTCAACATGAAAAACCCACGATACCTACTTTACACGGCTCAGGTTCCAGGTGCGATGTCATACGTCGACAGATGGCCCACTGATAAGTTTATCCTATGATTTGACTACATGTATGACATGTTCCACTTGACCAAGCTGGATTTTCAGTTCATCCACATGTATGCGCTCTATCTCAACAACATCATCAGGCGCGAGAATATAGAATATATCTGCGCTGCGGACCCGTACTATATGCACGAGAGCTACTTGGTTGTGTGCAAATAGCAACGTGACTATGCGAGCAAGTACATCAGCGAGTTCATGATTGCTAATAATGAAAAGGAAATGATTCTTCTGCCTTATCATCCCACGTAAGTCATCCACGAATATCCTTGCATAAGTTTTGTTCATTCCTTTGCAAGCATGGAGGCTAATTTGAGGTGTACTTATTTTGCGCAGTGGGGGGGAGGGGGTGTCATCCTCATCTGTTTGTACCCACAATACTCCCATGCTCTGTACTTGGACTCAGTGAAGAACATCAAGAAAAAGGATTACACGCACATAAAGAGTGTTCTCGATAGTTCCATTTTAACCTTCAACCTTACTGGTGGATATATCAAGGTGAAAATGTACAGGAATAAAGCGTCTGCTTTCGGCTGTAAGACCGACCTCTACTGCATCCAGCAATCGAACGATAGTAAGGCTGATGAATTCTACCTCATGCATCACATGATCGAGTACAGAAGGGATAAACAACGCCTTCGCATCTAAGCTGCTTCTAGCAATGCCGAGATTGTAAACTGGGCCACAAGCATAGGAAGGACACCGGATTATCGAATCCTAGATGAGTTTTATAACATACAGTGTGAACTTGCCCAAGTGATCATGAAGGAGGTCGTTGAACAAACAAGGATGTTCTTGCATGGGCCAATGAGGCGGGAGAAAGTAGAACTGCTACTCACTCAGCATCTGGACGTGAATCCTTTCACGAAGCTCGGATCCTTCATCCCTGACAATGAAGATTGGAGCGCCGACATGGAGGATTGATTGACGATGACAATTTTTGTTTATAATTAGTACTACTATCTTTCTATGAACTAGCGTACATCGCTCTAGTTAATTACTTTGTGTATGAGGAACTTCGTTATTTATGTTTACTATAGGTTGCTTTTATTTTTATAACTATGCCTCTTTGTTTTTCTCGATTACATTATCTTGCATATTATCATTGAATTCATCAACTTACGATGCAGGTACATAGATCGGAGATGGTGAAGGACTCCTATGTCGTATTCATTAGGGGTGTTCTAGGAGTGTACGACCATTGGCCAGATGCTTAGGCCCAATTGGACAGGTACCCGGGCGCTAGCCACATATGGTTCGATAGTAGAGCTGAAGCGGGAAAGATTTACTTGAGGTGGATGCTACAACAGGAGATGGAGCAAAACCGGTGCCTTAAGAAGTACTACATAGTCGCGCTCTTGCTCATGTTGATGGCGCTTCTCTTCTACATCATGTTTTAGATAGAGACGATAAAACTTGTGGTGTGCCATGACTTGTGTATCGCTATTTTCGAGATGTGATGATATTTGTGTTGGATAATGATGATGATGGTATAAATGACGAGACTACTTTATGTGTATGATATGATGAGAATAATGTATGTTTATTGTGATATAATGAAACTACTGTATAGAGCATGCACAAATACATAGATGGGGCACAAATACGTAGACGGGAATTAAATTCTTGAAAGTAGGAATATTAGCAGTAGCGCTTGATTAGTACCAGCGCTTGTTGTATTCCAGCGATACTGCTACCATACTTACGAGTAGCATTGGTTTTCCAGCGCTACTGCAAAAATTTAGTTGTAGCGCCTTCGGAGTACTGCTGCCAGTAGCGCTACTGGTATGGGTAAAACAATCGCTACTACTAGGCTTTCTACTAGTAGTGTTGGCTTGTTAGGGGTGGCCCCATATTTTCGTTCACCAACTCAGGGGTTGTTGCCTTGTCTTTCTCAGCTTCCCTTTCTGCCACAGCGCAGCGCTAACCACTTGGTTCGTTGCTGCCAGATATAGCAGCAACGGTTCCTCGGGTTTGGGTGCAACTAGGGTTGGCAGAGACGACATGTATTTCTTCAAGTCTTGCAATGTAGGCTCCGCCTGAGTAGTCCATTTGATAGGACCTTCCTTTTTCAAGTCTTAGAAAATGACACTGAGCATTCCGAGGACATGGATACGACCATGCTGAGGGCGACATACATCCTTAACGTGCTTCGGAGCTTCCAACTACTCAATGGCTTCAATCTTGGTGGGGTTTGCTTCTATCCCGTGCTGAGTCACAAAGAAATCGAGGAGCTTGTTGGATGGCACTCTAAACACGCATTTCTCGGGGTTGAGCTCAAGTTGATCTTACGCATATTAGCAAAGGTTTCTTCAAGGTCTTGAACTAGTGTGGCTTTATCCTTGGTCTTGACCATAATGTCGTCCATGTAGGATTCTACATTCCTGTGCAACTGTGGACCAAGACCGATCTAGACGGCCCTCGTGAAGGTTGATCCTGCACTCTTCAGTCCAAATGGCATGGGCTTGAAACAATACGTACCACAAGGAGTGATGAGCATTGTCTTATCTTTATCTTCCTTGGCAATGATAATTTGGTGGTAATCGGAGTAGGCGTCAAGGAAGGACAAACGGTCGCAGTCGGCAGCTGCATCCACTATCTGGTCCATGCGCGAGAATGGGAAGGGGTCCGTTGGGCAAACCTTGTTGACATCACTGAAATCAATGCAAAGCCTACACTTCCCGTTCGCCTTATGCACTGCCACAGGGTTCGCCAACCAGGTTGGGTGGAGGACGCGTGTGACAAAGCCTAATGCTTCCAGTGTCTTAATTTCCTCAGTAATAAACTCTTGTCGCTCTAGTGCTTGCTTTCAAACCTTCTGCTTGACGGGGCGCGCGTGGAGATAGACGACAAGGTGGTGCTTGATCACCTCCCTCGAAACACCAAGGATGTTGGATGGTTGCGAGGCAAACATATCGACATTTGCCCATAGGAAGGAGACGAGCGTTCTTTCCTATTTATTGTCACGAGTGGCACTTATGTTGAAAGTGCCACCCTCGACGTCTTCCCGCACAACCACGTGTTTCGTTTTGGGGATGGTCACTTTATTCTTCTTGCTCATGGCAATGGAAGTTTCTCGCAATTCCTCAATGGGCGTGCAGGACCCTCGGGCATGCTTCCCGGAGTCCTCGCCAAAGTCCTTGTGAGATTTCTTGCTCTTGCTCTTCCTCTTTCCCCTGGGAGTTTTGCCGGTAGGAGCGGATGCTTAATCATCAGACATTGCTACTACCTCCCAGTACAACTTGTCGACACACAGGACTACGTCCTTGTTGTCTGCGTGGATGGTGATGATGCTCATCGGCCCTGGCATCTTTATCGCGTTGTAGGTGTGATGGGACGCCGCCATGAACTTTGCTAGCGCCGATCGGCCCAAGATCCCGTTGTATGGCACGGGCATCTTGGCGACGTCGAAGGTGACCTTTTTTGTCCTGAAGTTGAGCTCATTGCCAATATTCACCAGCAGAGTTCTCTTTCCCTTGGGTTGTAGTTTCCCTGGGTTGACCCCTTGCAGGCACCCTGTCGGCTTGAGATTCGTGTCGGGAATATGCAACCTCTTGATCACGTCGAACGAGATCAAGTTCAAACTAGCCCCACTTTCAACCAACATCTCTGTCACCTTGTGGTTGTGAATTGTTGGCGAGACCAACAATGGCATACACCTCAGGCCAGTGGTGCATGATATGTCTCCAACATATCTATAATTTTGATTGTTCCATGTTGTTATATCATCATTCTTGGATGTCTTATGATCATTTTATGGCAACTTTATATCATTTTTTGGGACTAACCTATTGACATAGTGCCCAATGCCATTTGTTGTTTTTTTCCTTCATAGAAAATTAATACCAGATGAACTCGAAATGCCATGAAACTTATTGGAGAATTTGTTTGGACCAGAAGGAAACTTCAGGACCTAGGATGATCACGAGAGGAAGCCCAGGCGGGCCACCAGGAACGAGGGTGCGCCCAGGGCCTCTGGTGCGGACTGGTGTGTAGTGGGGGCCTATGTCACCTCCTCCGCCGCCCCTAAACTCTATAAATACCCTAAGATTCCAGAACGCTAGAAGAGTCGACGAAAAATCATTTCAACCGCCAAAAGTTTCAGAAGCGAGGAAGTCAAATCTAGATCCCGTTTCAGAGAGGAAGACTTCATGGAGAGGTTCATCATCCTCATTGGTGCTCCTCCGTTGATGCGTGAGTAGTTCATATCAGACATACTGGCCCGTAGGCAGTAGCTAGATGGCTTTCTCTCTTGTTTTGCTTCTCAATACAATGGTCTCTTAGAGATTTATTTGATGTAACTCTATCTTTCGTGGTGTGTTTATTGGGATCCAATGAATTGTGAGTCTATGATCAGATCTATGAAATTATTACAATTCTTGATTTTTATAGCCGCGTATTTCTTTTCCGATATTTGGATTTTGTCTGGCTAACTTGATATTTTCATCTTGCAATGGGAAGAGCTGCTTTTTGATGGATTCGATCTTGTGGTGCCTAATCTCAGTGACAGAAAGAGATATGATACACATGTATCGTTGTTGTTAAGGATAAAACGATGGGGTCTATTCCTACATGAATAAATCTTGTCTACATTATGCCATCGTTCTTAAAGCATTACTCCGTTCCTCCATGAACTTAATACACTAGATGCATGCTGGATATCGGTTGACGTGTGGAGTAATAGAAGTAGATGCTGGCAGAAGTCGGTCTACTTGTCTTGGACATGATGCATATATACATGATCATGGTCTTGGATATTATCTAAATTACTCTCTCTTCTATAAATTTCCCAACAGTAATTTGTCTACCTTTGCTATTTTCTCGAGAGAAGACACTAGTGAAATCTATGACCCTGGATCTATTTTACATCATCTATTTGCAATCTCTCTTTTGCTCTTTACGTTTCCATTCAATTTGCTCTTTCATTTTCATATCTATATTATGAAAAACCAAAAAATACCTTTCTGCGTTTTATTTACCATCACTCAATTTGCTACTATCAATCTATCCTATTACCATTTTATTTTACCCACGAGGGATTGAGAATCCCTACACGCATTGTGTCGCGAGGATTTGTTATTTGTGTGCATGTACATCTTACATAGTCTTGTGGATCTGCCAAACTGGATTGATACCTTGTTTTCATAACTGAGGGGAATTCTTGTCACCGCTGTGCTACATCACCCTTTAAGCTTGGAGGGAAACCAATGCAAATCAGCGAGGAGTCAGTGCGGTCGGGGTGATCAAAGATGATGGGAGTGTTGGACCATTGAGGGGTTTCCTTGCTTGTGCCACCGGTTATGCCGCATTCACCTCAGGAGCCCACTGTTTCAGCTACTTGTGGGAGGAGGGAAAAGATGTGCCTCCATAAACGCAGAAAGCATCCACAACCTTTTGGAATTCTTGTTCTTGAGATCCTTCTTCATACTCATTGTCATCAGCTTCTTTGTTTTCGGAGTTCTTGTCTCAACCTCAAGAAGGTTTCTCCTTCCTCTGCTTGGCCTTGTCGTGGTGGTTGTGATAGTTCTTCTCGCCGGACCCACCCGCACAATTCTGGCCCTTCTCCTTGTCATGCTTCTTGTATTCCTGCTTCTGTTTCTTAGCAAGGTGGTCCACTTGGTAGCACTTAGGAATGTTGTAACCCTTGATGAGGTGAACCTTGCAACATGTCCTGCCGATTTCTCCACTGCCGCGGCCTCGCTATCTCTGGAGCAGGCGGTAACGTCCTTGTATGGTTCCTCGGAATTTGCCTTCTTGCCGACGGTGGAGTTGTTGGCTCCTTCGACAGCCATAATTTCCTTGCCCTTGCGCTTCTTGTTGCGCTTCCGGCCCTTTCCCTTGGAGGCGGATGCATTGTTGCTATCGTTTGAGTCGACTTTCGTGCATGTGTCCTCCCCGGGAAGCCTTCTTCCTTTTTCAGCACGCGCACACCTGTCGAACAAAGTGTAGATCTTGGGGACGTCCCATATCTTGTTTATACTCATCGCCTCACACACGCAGAAATTCGTATGTTCGTATGGGATGCATCAATCATAGCGGCAGTATGGATGTCCATGATGTTGTGGTGTACACAACTGAATCTTTCAATGTACTTGCGGAGGGTCTCGCCACCTCTGTGAGGAATCACCTGGAAATCACTGGGCTGCCTTGGGAGTTTGTGACCCCGTGATAGGCACGAACGAACTGATTGCATAGATTCGCCAGGAGGAAAAAGATCCATCCAGCAAGTTCATCAGCCAACTCCTTATGTTAGGCTTGAGTGCCAACATGAAGTAGTTGGTGAGAACCTTTTCATCGCGTCCCCCGATAGCCTGCACCACTATGGTGTAGATGCCAAAGAAATCTTATGGGCCGATCTTGCCGTCGTACTTGTCCGACAGCTCCAACTTGAAGGCTTTGCTAGAAGTCTAGCAGACTTACCGTAGTTCATGGGTGAACGTCAGACAAACAACCTCGTAAGGTAGGATGTCGAGTGCTCTCGGTGTTAGATCGTCAATGGCTGGATCCGCGTGACCGTCCGATTAGCGATGTGTATCCCGTCGCCTCTTGATGGTAGTACGCACGCCCTCCTTGTGCTTGTCCTTCAAGACCTATCGTTGATCTTTTTCAGTCGCGGGTCCATCAAGGCATGGGACAGTTCGTCATGTACGTCAGTCCCGCAGGCTAGTTGATGCCATGGGGGCGACTACATCGTAGGTGCTCCACTGGTGCCATGGATGGTGGCAGGCCTCGTCGGGGCCGCTTGACGCACGTGTGACGTTTCTACCGTATCTAGCAGGTAGAGATTCGTGAAGCTGAGCAGACTTTGGATGGCAGTCCTCCACTCTTCATGTTTTTTTGTGCGGGTGGGAAGTTCAGCGCCAGGTGGGCCTGGGCTAGTGCTTCCCGCTGGTTTTGTGCATGCAGCCATGTGAGGCTTGGGTTGTGATCTGACTCCTCGCAGTGCTAGAAGGAGCATCTCCATGCGTCGTAGTCTGCTGCCCATTCTCACCAAGAGGTTGTTGAAGATGCTGGCCCTACGCACCCTAAGGTTGGTGTGCAGGGGTCTTGTCCGCACGCCGGTCGGGGTCTCCTCCCCTGGTGCGTGGATTGCGGTGGTCTTGCGAAGTGTGTGGCGGAGGCGCTGTCGTATGCGTCGTGGCATTGGTCGTGGTGTTAGCCACATCATCCGCCACAGCCATAGTGCCACTTCTAGACCTTGCTCGTGCGTTCTAGGACATCACCACGGCTTGGTCCGGGTCGTGGTTTTGTGGAGGTCCTCGCAGTGTTCTGGCTGTGCTCTTTTGCGGGAAGAGTGTGTTGCCCGTCCCCGCCTCCATCACATGTAGTAGCCGGCGTGGGGGCCCAGGTCGAAGACGGAACAACTGATGATGCTCCCCTGGCATTCTTAGGCATCATGAGAGCTTGATGAAGATGGTTGATGTGATACATTGTGCTGGAGAAGATTCACGCATCAAATCCCCCTACCTGGCATGGCAAAGATGTCGGGGTGCTTAACCGACGATCTATGGGACCATCAACGCCCCTTTTTCTACGGTTCTTTGGGGATTACGGATGCACAAATAGCATCTCCGAAAGCAGCGTACACGGGTGGTTTTGACACGTTCGGGCCGCTCGGAGCGTAAAACCCTACGTCCTGTGTTATGGCCGATTATGTTGATGATCTCAATACAGTCGTGTTCGCCCGGCAAGGATGCTGGAGTGCAGAAGCTACACCCATGGAATGAACATGGTTTCGACCTTTCTAAAGGTAGCCATTGTCCTCCTTTTATAGTTTAAGGGGCTACCACAGTGGCTAAATTGGTATTTTTGTGGGAGAATAGTCCACCTAATAACTGCCAAAACTACTGACAGAAGCAACAGTGGGAAACACCTAATTCTGATGGACAGAGACATGCACATTAAATGTGTCGCGAGGTGGCACGCTAGCGATACTCCCACACAAGGACTGCCTCTCCTTTTGTGTTGTTCGCCCAGCTACCTTCTATTTGCTTGACACACTGTGGGACGAGTGTCATTAAAGCAATAGCATGCCTCTGAATAGGCCCTCCTAACCGTCTGCTCGCTCGACACCTCACTCATGCTTACAATTAGCCCAATGAGGTGGAGCGGTAGAGATCTAGAGGGGCCTTGACAGGCGAGGTTGCTGCCTAAATTTCCTCCTCCAGGGAAGGTGGCTCCCCGGGGCCTTGTTTCTGGTCTTCGCTTGTTGTAGTACGAGGGCTCGTGTTGATCGACAGGATCTTCCCAGGTCGGTGGCCGCGGCTGCCTGTGTACAAGTCTCGGTACTAAAGCCCCCTTATTTTAGTAAATCGACACCTTTGGATACCATAATCCTAGCATTGGGGTGTGAGCCAAATATTAAAGTATTCACTTAACTGCAAGGTGATGCGACTCCTTTGGTGCCCCTTGAAATCGGGCACACATGAAAACGCTAGGTATATCTGACCTAGAAGCACATAGGTACAATAAAGTTCCAATCATGGACCGATATACCTTCTAATCAAACTTTTTACCATTTTCCTTAGTGCAGAGGTGGACGTTTGTTGGCATTGGCATCTTGTATCCTTTTCAATCTTGCATACAAAGTTTCTTGAGATGGCCGCTGAGGTATTTCTCCTAAGAGATGAAGATGCCATTTGGTTGCTTTCGAATCTTAAGCCCTAGAAAGAACTTCACCTCTCCCACCATCGTCATATGATATTGCTCTTGCATCATGAAGCTAAACTAATCACTATATTGATTGTTAGTACAACCAAAGATAATGTCATCCACATAGATTTGACATAGGAACAATTCACCATCATATTATTTAGTGAATATAGTAGGATCGAGTGAACCAGGTTTGAAGCCTTTCTCCTAGAGAAATTTCTTAAGTGTGACATACCAAGACCTTGGTGCTTGCTGGAGGTCATACAATGCCTTGTTAAGCTGGTACACCATGTAAGGATGTTTTGGATCTTGAAACCGTGGCAGTTGAGCAACATGTAATTCTTCCTCAATCTTACCATTGAGGAATGCACTTTTGACATCCATTTGATATAAGCATATATCATAGTGGTTAGCATAAGCAAGCAATATGTGTATGGCATCAAGTCTCGCAACAGGTGCAAATGTTTCATCAAAATCAATAACCTCAACATGTGTATAGCCTTGAGCTACAAGTCGAGCCTTGTTTCTAAGCACTTGGCTAGATTCATATTGCTTGTTGTGGTAGATCCACTTTGTACCAATGATTTTGTGCTTGCGTGGATTTGGTTGCTTGAAAAGTTCCCATACGTTTTTGAGCTTGATTTCATGAAGCTCTTCTTGCATAGCTTGAATCCATTCCGATTCCATGAAGGCTTCGTCTACTTTGGTGGGATATGTGATAGATACGAAAGCAAAGTGCCCACAAAATTTACCAATTGGTTAGCTCTTGAGCGAGTAAGAGGACCCGATGCATTGATGCTATCGAGCATCTTCTCGATTCTAACTTCATTAGCAACTCGCGAATGAGCATGACAAAGACTTTGTTCCTGTTGTTGAGCATTGTCTTCATGAGCATCATTATCTTCACGAGGATTATTGTCTTCATGATGGATAGGTGGAGGAATGTTAACTTACTCAACACCAGGTTCCTCAGGTATGACCTCACCAGTGCCCATCATCCTAATAGCTTCTTAAGGTGGAACTTCATCTAGCATAGGAGGCATGTGCTCTCTTTGTGAGCCATTAGTTTCATCAAAACTCACATGTACAATCTCAACAATTTTACTGTGGAAAGTGTTGAACACTCTGTAGGTGTGCGAGTCATTTCCATTACCAAGCATGAAACCCTCATGTGCTTTCGGTGAAAATGTGGAGTGTGCTGTCGATCTCTAATCCAACATCTTGCACCGAAGATTTGAAATAACTTGCGTTGTGTTTCTTACCAGTAAGCAGCTCACATGAGGTTTTATTGAAAAACTTGTGAAGATATACCCGGTTGATGATGTGGCAAGCACTGTCAATGGCTTCAGGCCATAGTCATTAAGGTGTCTTGTATTCATCAAAAATAGTGCGAGCCATCTCTATGCGAGTAATGTTCTTGTGTTCCACAACACTGTTCTATTGTGGTGTGTTGTGACAGCCCGAGACCGACGCTCCAGAAGATTCCCCTTTTATTCAATTTCCATTGTGCGATTAGATTGCATGTCGCATTCATCATCGTATGATTCGCTTCATCAGCATTGTCTATTTTGAGCCCGACCACACACGCACGCGCCCGCGACATCGATAAAATATTGTTTTTAGAAGTGCGTATAACATATTCTCGGATTGGGTTCAAACTTGGCGTGCAGTCGTATTTAAGCGTAGGTAGGCCGCCTACAAAATTTCGTCGCAATCGGAATTCGGTTGATAGCCGAATGGTTGAGCGTAGCGGCACCATCATTGGGTTATCGTCAGACGTTTTTGGTGTTTTAAAACTTGTGTCAGGTCGCTTAATTCCCTCTCGTCCCAAGCCCATGGACATCTTCACAACCTAATATCCCCCCCTCCGCTTTTGGACCATCCGTTTGAGATCCGACGGTCCGAAAATGGGCAAAAACCCTCTCCTAGTCATCCCTGCCTATAAATAGAGGGCCCTCTTGTCCAAATCGGGTAAACATTAGCTTGCCTCGTTCTCCGCGCCCAACCAAACCCTAGCCGCCACCTAGTCGCCTCCTCTCTCCTCCGCACCGCAGCCTCCAGCCTCCACCACAGTGGGCCCGCTAGACCTGGATCCAGCCTGCCCCGGGCCCGATCTGGGCCAAGCAGCCGCTGCCCGCAACCATTGCCACCGAGCCTCGCACCTCCAGCCCCATCGGACCTTACCCGCGACCCAGCCGGAGCCCCATCTCCCTGCCGCGTCCTGCTTCTAGCCAGACCTTGCCTGACCTCGGCCGACGCCGTGCACACCAATGGCTGCTCGAACTCTACGGCCATGGCGCCCAGCAGCTTCCGGCATGATCTGCGCCGCCGCCCTCCACCTCCTGCCGTCTACGCCTCTGGCTGGACCGGATCCCGCCACCGGAGGCACGTCCGCCTCTTCCCGTCTCCTCCCCTGTAGTCGCGTCGTTGGACCTCGAGCGTCGCCTCCGTCGTCTGCTTCCTGATCAGATCGGGACGGGGATGAGCCCCTGTCGCTCGCGTGGGCTACCTACCTCGCCCCGGCCGAGTCGGGCCAGCAGCCGGCCCACCTCCGAGCCACGTCGAGGAGCCTCCCGAGGCCTAGCTCCACCGCGCCCAGGCCGGCCCAGCACCCCTTGCAGCTGGCCCAGACCACCTCGAGCCCACCGAGTTGACCCGTCGCCTCTATTTCGTGCCCTAGGCATCTCTTTGCTAGCTTGCATCGATGTTTAGTTTCGGGCCAACTCTTAGTTTCGACCCATGTTTATTTTTTTTCTCGTTTTGTGATTTATTTTTATTTTCACAAAAATGACATATTTTCAAATGCCCGTAAATTTTATTCCGTGCGTCGGATCGCAGCAAGTTATATATGTAACTTGGCTAGAATTTCGCATAGATTAATATTTTCCACCTCCCATGCATGTTTAAGGCTGTTAGGTGTGGTGTTTGCATCGGTTTGCATTTCGACGTGTTAAAAACGGTTTGGGTCATAATTATTTAACTGTAGCTCCGTTGGAGATGAGCCATATATGTAAATGGACTTGAACGATGAGAAAAATCACGTGGACCACTTTGTTTTGCCGTTTAACAAACATAAAAGGTGATTACGAAAAACCTAGACAGATTTAGAATTTAACGCATGGGGTCCTTTCAGAGATGCTATATGCCGTCTCCGGTCTCATTTAAAATGCCTAGATAGGTATTTTAATTTGTGCTTCACCCCTTGCCATGTCTAACAACCTTTAATATTGTTGTGTACCTAAACGAGAGTGAACTTAATAATTAAATGTGGAGTTTCGTTAATATGCACCTCGTGCAAATGAGCTTCACTTAATGTGTAACATTTGATCGTGTGAATTGCCATGCCATGCCTTGCATATTGAAACTAATCATGCATCATATTAGGAGATCATCATGTCATGCATGTGCCTTGGTGAATATCGTGTGTTGATTCTTGTTTCCGGTTTGCTGCGTCTCGATAGAGTTCCACAAGCGTGTCAGAATGTAAGGACCTGTTCGACTATGTCGGTTCATCTGCTTCACGGAGTCTTCCTTCTACCAAGCGGTATCTCAGGCAAGATGATCATTTCCCTAGATACCATTACTATCATTTCCATGCTAGTTGTTTCGTTTCTATCGTTATGTCTCGTTGCCTACCACCCGTTAAATATCAGCCTCCCAACAATGCCATGAAATACCTTCAACTTCTACACAACCTAGCAAACCACTGATTACCTATGTTACCACTTGCTTAACCATTGTTAGCGTTGCTAGTTGCAGGTGCAGTTGCTTCCACGTGCAAACATGGGTTCCTTGTTATATCAACATATCATTGGTAATTAATTTAATGCACCTATATACTTGGTAAAAGGTGAAAGGCTCGGCCTTTCTTGCCTAGTGTTTTGTTCCACCTTTTCCACCTTAGTTTCAACTACCGGTGTTATGTTCCATAAATGAGCGCTCCTAACATGCTTGGGGTTGTTATGGGGACCCCCTAGATTCTCGTTTTGGGATAAAGCTCGTGTGGCAAGGCACAACATTGGTACTATATTTGCCCAACATAATAATTATGTTAATACTAACAACATAGGGCATCATGAACCCGAGGAGTTAATCAACATAATACAGGGAGGGCCAGTGCTGATGGTGCTGGTCCAAAACAGAGCCACTTTTAGGGCCACCCGGGGCAACTCGGGGGATTTCTATCCGGCCACCATACGTATTGCTCATCCGTCGTGTCCTGAGAATGAGATAAGCGGCTCCTATCGGGATTGTCAACACGCCGGGCAACCTTATTGGACCTATTTACCTTTATCGAGCGTCTTGTGCGAGGGATTCTGAGGATTCTTTTGGTTATCTCGAGGTTGAGGTTTTCCAATAGGAACCCGAAGAGATCATGGGTTTCCCTGATCGAGGTCATTCCGTCGCAGCGTGTGGTAGTTTGTCATGGACTAGTTGGAGCACCCCTACAGAGTTAAATCTTTCGGAAAGCCGTGCCCGCGGTTATGTGGCAACGTCAAGACTTTGTTTAACATCTGGTTCTAGATAAATTGAAGTAAACTTTAAAATATGCCAACTTAGTGCGGAACCGTGACTGTCTCTTTCGTGAGGTCCTTCTTCGATCGAGGACACGGTGGGGTTATGTCTCACGTAAGTAGGTCTTCAGGATCATTCATTTCATCATTAGTAGTTCACGTCCGCTATGCATAGATCATCTCCCTCTTATTCTTGCACTCTTAAATTGGCCACCTCAAATAAATGCTTAGCCGCTTGCTGCAGCCTCACCACTTAACCATACCTCACCTATTAGGCTTGCTAGTCTTGATACCTTTGTAATGGAGATTGCTGAGTCCCCGTGGCTCACAGATTACTACAACACCAGTTGCAGGTACAGGTAAGGAGTTACTTTGACGTGAATGCGTTGATTGTGCTATTTGGAGTTTCTTCTTCTTTGTCATCAATCTAGGAAGGGTTCCAGGACGGCAACCTGGTACTGCAAGAATGGACGTCATTCTTTTATCATTTGTTTTCGTCCGTAGACAGACCCTACTCTTCTTCATGATGATTGTATGTATTGTACTGATGTGACTCTGATGTAGGTTGTGGCGAGTGTAAGCCAACTCCTTATACTCATCTTTGCAGTACATGTACTTGTTATGATATCCATTCTTGCGAAAGACGAGATGCGTTTCTATCCCTGTCGAGGCCCTCGTGCCAAAATAAGGATAGGATCGCATCTTGGGCATGACATGTGTATGGAGGAGAGAACTCATGTGTGATACCCACTGTCAAGATATGTGTCAAGGCTAGTGTTCTTCTACTTTGTGCCATTGTCACTCCGGATATACTTGATCTTGACGTTGTAGTTGATCATGCACCTATTTGCAAAGCGCCTCAAGACATCGTGAATTTCAATCTTGCAGAGTAATATGTGCACCCACGTATATTTAGAGTGATAATCAACTATCATGAAGGCATATAGATTAGGAATGGTAGAGAAAGTGGAATATTGTGTAGGGCCGAATAAGTCCATATGGAGTAGATCGAAGGGAGTAGAATTCGTCATGATTGTCTTTGAGGGATGTTCGGCCCTAGTATCTTCCCGGTTCCCACGCATTGCACATGTGATCCTTCTTGAACTTGACTCCCTCCATGCCAATGGTACCTTCTTCTTGGTGAGAGTGTGCAAGTTTCTCATGCCTGCATGTCCTAGTCTTCTATGTCATAGATAGCACTCTGAATATTTTGCTAGAAAACAAGTGGCAACATGTGGTCATGCATAGAAGCGTATCATGTATAGACCACTTTGGTTTTTTCAGAATCCCTTAGCACAACACATCAAAAATTGCCAAATATGATGAGCATGTCTATATCACAAAGCATTGAGACATACTTCCTATGTCCCAAAATAACTGTATCCACTTTATACTAGAGCTAGTATAAAGTTGTACTAATCTTAAGACACTTATTTTGGGACGGAGGGAGTACATTAAGGTGTAACCAAGGGATTCGACAATCATCAAACTGTCCATGTGTTGACCCCTTGTGATAGCAACTCTACCTAGTCCGAGAACGTTGCTTCTATTTTTGTCGCCAAAGACTATGTGATCTTTGGTTGGAGGTCAAAGAGTTGAATCCATCAATAGGCTTCGATCACCTCTCATGTCACTAGTACATCTACCGGTGTCAAAACCAGCTGATCTCGAGTAGGGGGTACAAACTTTGGATCTTTGGTCTATGGGTAACAAGGGATAAAGGAGACGGTGTTTACCTAGGTTCGGGCCCTCTTGGTAGAGGTAAAACCCTACGTCCTGCTCTTGTTATGTTGATGAAGTAGTACAGCGAACAGAGTTGACCTACCTCAAGATCAACTATTGTGGTCTAAAACGCTAATCGTAATGATCTTAATATGTCATATGAACTATGGCCCCTGGTTAATATAGATACCTCAAGGGATGCTAGGGTTACACAAATTCTGTTATATCAAAAAAGGAATATGTCGATTACTACATTGCCTTATGAATCTTGATTTCTAGCCTCCCCAAGTTGCTTTCCACCCAATCAGTCTCTTCTTCTAACCAAAACTTGTGAGAGAGTGGTTGTGTGTTAAGGAGACTATCTTCGAAACACTAGAGCAAGGAGTTCATCATCCATACCATGTCTATTACCATTTTGTGGCACCCCGATTCAACAAATCGGATTACCAGTGTTCCCAACCTAGAGATCATGTCTTCTGGAAAAACTCAATAACTTGGAACAGAACTGAACTGACTTTATTGATGGCATAAGGTTACAAATACATATATTACAGTGATAGCGAAGCCAAAGGCACCCATGCTGCTGCATCCGTATCTACATTATTTATGGAACAAAGTGGGGCCTCGGAACTACTTAGTACTTCTACAGCGTAGCGGAACATAACGGCAAATCCATACACAGGGACACTGCTATGGACACATCCTAGTATGAACCATCAGGACCTCCATCCTCGGCTTCTCCTGCATCTGGCATGGTACTCCAGGTCAGTACTTGGAATGTACTCGCAAGCTCATAATAACCAAGTAATGCAGCAAACAATGGCAATAAATTATGAATAATACAACTAGGCTTTCCGGTCATCAACTTACTCATGTCCGGGGTTGTCTCACAACCAACGGGATACCTATCAAGCATCTCCATTCAGTTGAAGGGTTCATCCATCATTACTAACATCAACATGGTTGACCATCTACTAAGGTCTGGTCGTGCTGTCCATTACGATGGAATCGGCTATTTGTATAGGTTTTACACTCTGCAGAGATTGCACACTTTACCAACACTATGAAGTACTAGCGTCGTGATCCCATTCGGGTGGACCAGCATTACTCCAACGAAACTTGCCTGACCCGTGACTCTTTCATTGTACCACCGACGATCATCCTCCCTTTCGGAGTCCTGCCCTGGGTGGCCCTGTGTCCTCATGACACCTGCCACCGTCGTGGCCAAAATGAACTGTCCCCCCTAGGGACGGGCCCAAGTCATCTTAACTGGGCTCACAGGGTTATCACCCCCTACCAGGCCAAGGTATCACGTGTGCATAACCCTCCCTCTCTGGGGGTATCGGTGAAATATCACACGGACAGCCCAAGTCACGACCTTCCCATACTGGCAAGATGTGGTTGTACGATTATGCCCGAAGAGGTGACTCATGATCAACCAATAAGCGATGATACACATAGAGATTTGTAACAGTAAGCACATATTTCTATATGATTGTTTATTAGACGGTTATTTTCTAGCAAGTTAAGTAATTATATTGCGTGAAGATGTAGTTTATGCTATGCAACACTCCATCACATGGATATGATGGCTTGCCTTGATCAGTGCGGTTGTTCAAACACTCCTGGTCTTCAAAGTTTCCCTCTGGAAATATATTTGAAATAGCAAAAGAAAAAGAGATGTCATTCAATACCTTTTTATTAACCAGAAATTCTATGAGTGTGGGAAAAATATCAAACTTTACTAGAAAATAAAGGGGATCAGTACCAACTCAATGCAAAAAGAATCAAGTGATTTGGACTTATAAATAAAAAGATACAAATGGTCAAATTTGCTGGTCAAATCTGAAATAAAAGAAAAAGGAAAAGAACCTGACAGGGGCCACGTCGAAGGCGTAAAGTGGAGGGGAGCCTCCACTTACCGCTTCGGACGCGGGCCTCGATCACTGGCAGGTGGGGCCGGCTACTTCAAAACAGAGAGTGGGGGAGGGAGACAGGGACGCGGTGGCTCCCCGGCGATGGTCGCCGGTGCTAGAGACGATGACGAGGCTTGGGACTAGGGGGAATGGAAAAAGGGGTCTATGACGAGCACGCACGCACCCGCAGATCGGGAAGAGGTGGACAAATGGCGTTGTTCCCTTCTTCTCCAGCGGCGGCGCCTTTGGGTGGTTGTCGGAGACGGCAATGCAGGCGAGGATTGCCTCGGGCGAGGGGTCAAGGAGCACCAGGGGGAAACCCTGAGCTTGATGGAGGGGTGTGGGGGGCTCTGGAGATGGTGGCTGGCGCTGGCGATGGTGGGGCTGCAAGCGGAGGAACTCCGACAATGATTCGAGGCCGGAGGGCCTCTTGGCCTCGGCTCACTCAATGGGGGAACGATTGGAGGCTGCAGGAGGGGGATGGAGACCTCGAAGGTGTCGGGGCGCCCTTTAAATAGGCCGGCGACGAGCACGGCTGATCTCTCCTGAAGTGGCGAGGATAAACTCGGCCACTGGTGCAGGATGGTGAGCTGGCCGTTGTTGTGTGACCTGAGGTGATGGAGGAGGGCAGAGGGTCGACGGAACGTCTCCTGCGCCATTAATGGCGCACGGACGCCCACGGTGGCCGGAGCCGACTGTTCGGTCCGTGGAGGGGCTTGGCATGGAGCGGCGGCGACCCTCTCCAGTGATGCAGGGCCTTCCGAAGGTGCCACGCGGCTGCCAGGGACGCCCTCGATGCTGAGGACATGGAGGGGCAGCGATGGACGGCTCGAGTGGCTCGGCCGCCACAGGGGTTGCACATCGCGTGTGTTGTGGCATGTCAGTAACGTGGTCACCACGGTTACTGCTGCCACAGAGCCTCGCAAGCCTGGGAACCTTGTCCACGGTGTCGACCTTACTCTCTCCAGTCACTCCCTAAAATCGGATCGACCAGTCATTCACTCCTGCAAAATGTGGCATCAACAACAGATTCTGCCAGCACTAGGGGAGGATCTAGAGCTCAAATGGGTTAAGATTAGGGAAAACTAGCATGTCTAGGTTAACCAGCATAGGAAAGACTACAGACTGGAAAAGTTGGATAGGGTTTGAAGATCAAATGGATAGGGTTCCTTTGTAAATGACCTTTTTGGTCCACAACACAAATGAGCTCATGGCACTCTCATGCCAGCCCTGTTAATGGTGAAACTTGGTGAAGGAGTGTCATTTAGTAGTGCACTCTTGTCCAAAAATTTGCAAGTCTTTTGTGCAACTCTAGCTAGCACTTCCTTCACAAAGGTTCATTTTTAAAAAAACTTAGCAGAGTCTTACTGCTCAAAATTTGTACTAGACCATCAGATGTTTTTACATATTTGAACTAATTATGATCCCTTGGAGCTAAGGAAATTTATTGGGAATTTTTTAAAATATGAAAAATAGGGTTGCTTCACAAAGTGATAATTCTGGTTAGAAAATAAATAATTTTTCTAACCAAAATTTTATATTGGGCAATGAAATATTTTTGAAGATTTTGAAATCATATGATATTGAGAACATTTTGAAGATTTTCTAACCAAAATTTTTAAATCATATGAAATATTTTTTCTAACCCATTGTGATGCCATAATTCCCCAAAATAGAAAAAGAATTATTTTAAAGATTTGAATATTGCAAATTATTCCAAGAAAGGGCTTGGCAAGAAACAAAAGGTTTTGGGTTGCTTGAGACAAGGAAACAGAGACTCACAATCCAACTTGCGTGAGAAAATTTGAAAATCCACCAGATGGCAAGTGAAACTCCATAAATATTTAAAAAGGAAAAGGTTGAAAAAAATCAGGGTGTTACAAACCTATTCCCCTTAGGATGAATCTCGTCCTCGAGATTCGGTTGCTCAGGGAACAAGTATGGATATGCGTATCTCAAGAAATCTTGTCTCTCCCATGTAGCTTCTTCCTCAGTATGGTGTTCCCATAGCACCTTATAAAACTTAAGCACCTTACTCCTGGTAGTTCTTTCCATCTCATCCAAGATTCTGACGAGTTTCTCCTCATAGGTCAGATCCTTAGCCAATTCTAGGTCAATCATATATGCCTACTTAATTGGTGGTGCAATGCACTTTCTTAGTTGTGAGATATGAAAAACATTGTGCACATCTGAAAATTCGGGCGGTAGTTCTAACTGATAGGTGACTCTACCTCTTCTTGAGATCACTGGAAAGGGGCTAATATACCTCGGTGCGAGTTTTCCCCGTGTGTGAAACCTTTTCACTCCTCTCATAGGGGTTACTCGGAGGTAAGCATATTCTCCTGGTTCAACGGTTACTTCCCGGTGCTTTGGATCATAATAGCTTTTCTGACGGGACTTGGCTGCCTAAAGGTGTTCCTGAATATCCTTGACTTGTTTCTCTGCCTCCAGCATCAAGTCTGTTCCAAAAACAAAACTATCTTCGGTTTGGGACCAGTTCAAAGGGGTGTGGCACTTCCTTCCGCATAAGGGTTTGAATGGTGACATCTGCAGACTCGTCTGATAGCTTTTGTTGTAAGAGAATTCTGCATAGGGTAGGCTGTCTTCCCATTTTGGTCCATGGGTGAGAGCACATGACCGAAGCATGTCCTGTAGTATTTGATTCACTCTTTTTGTTTGCCCATCCGTCTGAGGGTGGCTTGTTGTGCTGTGTTTTAGCATGGTTCCCAAGGCTTGGTGTAATCGTAACCAGAATGCTGAGGTGAACAGAGAGCCTCTATCTGAGGTGATCGACTTGGGTACTCCATGTAGGCTTACTATCCGGGACATGTATAACTGTGCCAGTTGGTGGGCATTGAAAGTAGTCTTTACCGGGATGAAATGGCCTACTTTAGTGAGCATATCCACAATGACCCAGAAAGCATCATTGCCCCTTGTCGACTTGGGTAGTCCTACATTGAAGTCCATGCATATGTCGTCCCACTTCCATTGGGGAACCGATAAAGGTTGTAGTAACCCGGCGGGCTTTTGGTGTTCCGCCTTAACCTTGTTGCATGTATCATAGCACGCGACATAATATGCTATATCCCTTCGCATCCCTGACCACCAAAATTTCTTTCTCAAATCTTGGTACATCTTCGTAGCTCCAGATGAATAGAATATGCGGAATCGTGCGCTTCTCTGAGTATTTGTTGTCTCAGGCTGTTTTGGTCGGGGACGCATATCCGTTTTTCGAACCATAAAATGCCTTGGTCATCCATTCGGAAGGATTTGTCCTTCCCTTTTGGTAGTGACTCTTTTATATTCTTGATTCCCTCGTCTGATCCTTGAGCTCTCTTGATTTCTTCTATGAGAGTGGGGGTAATTTCCAGGGTCTCTGGGTAATTGGACCGCATAGTATCATGTTGAGACTAATGAATTCTTCTTGCAATCTTGGATGCATACTTCCCAATAATGAATTTACCGTGGTTGGCTTTCGACTAAGCGCGTCTGCAACCACATTGGATTTTCCCGGATGATAGTTGATCCCAGGTCATAGTCCTTGACTAGTTCAAGCCATCGTCGTTGCCTGAGATTCAGGTCTGGCTGTGTGAAAATATACTTAAGACTTTTGTGGTCCGTATATATCTCACATCGTTGGCCAATAAGGTAATGCCTCCGAATCTTCAAGGCATCAACCACGGCTGCTAGCTCCAAGTCATGCGTGGGGTAGTTCTCCTCATGCAGCCATAGCTGTCGGGATGCGTATGCTACAACCTTTCCTTCTTGCATTAGCACACAGCCAATTCCTCGTCGGGAAGCATCACAATAAATGTCAAAACTCTTGTGAATATCCGGAAGGATTAAGACACGTGCTGTCGTTAGCCTTGTTTTTAATTCCAGGAAACTGCTTTCGCATGCTGTCGTCCAGAAAAATTTCTGTTTTTTATTGAGCTATTCTGTCAGTGGTTTGGCTATCTTGGAGAAGCCTTCTATGAAACGTCGGTAGTAGCCTGCCAATCCCAAAAAGCTACAAACTTCAGTCACCGAGACTGTTGTTTTCTAGTTTAGTACTGATGCTACCTTACTGGGGTCGACGGCCACTCCCACTTCCTTCAGCCTGAACTCACATTTACTGAATTTGGCATAAAGTTGATGGGATCTCAGTCGTTCTAAGACAGCACGGAGGTGACGCTTGTGGTTCTCTTCATCCTTAGAACATATTAGTATATCATCAAATGAAGACTACCACAAATTTGTCCAGGAAGTCCATGAAAACCTTGTTCATCATGCTCATGAAATAGGATGGAGCATTCGTCAGTCCAAATTACAAGACTGTAAACTCATATAGGCCATATCGGGTGGTGAACACTGTCTTAGGTATATCTTCTTTTCTGATTTTTAACTGATGATACCTAGTCCTTAGGTCAATTTTGGAGAATACTCGTGCTCCACTTAATTGGTCGAATAAGTCATCAATGCGTGGTAGTGGGTACTTATTTTCAATAGTGACCTCATTTAGCTGCCGATAGTCTATGCATATTCGCAAACTTCCGTCCTTCTTCTTGATAAAAAGTACTGGTGATCCCCATGGTGAGATGCTTGGGCGGATGTATCCTTTTTGCAGTAATTCGTCCAACTGTTTCTTTAGCTCTGCCAATTTCGGTCCTAGCATACGATAGTATTTCTTGTAAATTGGGGCAGTACCGGGAACTAATTCCATTGCGAACTCCAACTCCCGGTCAGGTGGTATTCCTAGCAATTCCTCGGGGAACACATCTGGAAATTCACATACCACCGGAATCAAGTTCATATCCGTCACCTCTACTTCGTATGCCATTCCGTTCATTGATTTCATGTTGTTGGCGAGAAGCTGGACGGTTTGACCGCCCGGATTAACCAGCGTAACATTTCTGGTGGCACAATTGATACACACTTGATGGGGTGTCAACCAGTCCATCCCCAGTATTACGTCGAATCCTGAGGATTCGATGGCAATTAGTGCAGCTGGAAAGGTAGCTCCTTGTATCCGTATTTCCAGATCCCGATATACGAGATTTGTTCTGAGCATATAGCCACGTAATTGTACCACCATGATTTTATCCGATAATGAAGGGGAAAATTGGTGTATGGCGGCAAAATTCCTTGAAATAAATGAGTGGGAATCCCCTGAATCAAATAAAACTATTACTGGTATGTAGTTAACAGGGAACATACAGATAACGACTTCTGGAGCTTCGCACACTTCTTCGACGAAGATATGGTAGACGCGTCCTTGATTAAACTTAGGGTTAGGGCGGCGTCCAATAGTGCTGACCTGCGGTTTGATGTTAGAGGATGGTTTTCCGCTATTGGTGGGGCCCTGCTTTGCATAGTGTCCACTTTGGCCGCAAGTGAAACAGGTGTTGTTGCGGCGGCAATCCTCTAGCACTGGCTCTTTGCCGAAGGCCTTGTTCTGGCTCACTGTCTTGTTGGTATTGTTACTGTTGTTCCAAGTGGACTTGTAGACAGTGGTGTTTGGTTGCCAGGTACGTGGCTTCTATGCAATCTGCTCCTTACTGTCCTTCTTGGGTTCAAACTTCCTCTTGCAGTCATTGTATCCAGTCTTAAGCTCTCGTTGGGCTATGAAGGCTTTGTTTACCAGCGTCTGGATGTCTGGAAAGTCCAGCATACAAAGCTGACAACGGAGGGTATGGTTTAGACCGCCTAGGAAGTGATCAATCTTCCTTTCCTTAGTGGATACATCATGAGTGAATATCGTGCCAGATTGTTAAACTTGTTCAGATACTCGTCTATAGTCATGCCTCCTTGTGTAAGAGCAAGGAATTCTCTTTGCTTCACTTTCATAATACCTGTAGGTATATGATATTTGCGGAATGCTTCCTTGAATCTTTCCCATGTAATCTCTTCTCCACAGGGCCATGTTCCCTTTGTATTATCATACCATATAGTTGCTGGGCCTTCTAGGTAGTGAGTGGCAAAAGGAACCTTGTCTGCTTCCTCACACCGGGGCTATGTCTAGCTTCTTCTCCATAGTCCTTAACCAGTCATCGGCTTCAATTGGATCCACAGCTTGGCCAAAACTGGGAGGCTTAGTACGTTGAAAATCTGACAACTTGGATCGTGCCCCGTTGTTGTTATTCTGGCCTACCATAGCGTGCATGCTTCTCAGGAATTCCATGAGGTCCTGATTCCTCTTTCCTCAAACATCCTCATGATCTGCTTAGTATTTGGTCCCTCGGGTAGTGGAGGTGGTAGGTCTTCTGGTGGTTGACCTGCCTGTCTGGCGGATCGACGGATAGGAGTTCCATCTCCGCCTTGACTACAACTTCCTTTCATCCTAAATTATTGTTCCCATTGCAAGGTACTGAATCTTTGTGCAACATCCATAAGGAAAAAAGCATGGTCATAAACACCAAAAAAAAGTTCTCATTGAAAAGACGAATAAGCAAATAACATAATTATACAATATGACTCAACATTATTCATGGCAAGCTAATAGGGGTAAATATCATGGCTAGACTGCTCATATGGGAGTTGACATATGCAAAGATTTATGCTTCAACAACTCCAACCTCGAATCTAGTGGTGCGGATAGCACGAATACTGGAAGACCTCTGACTCCTTGTCGTCTGATCCTGAGTCGGAGTCTGAACTGATGATGTTGACCTCAGTCTCCTGAGCAACGACCACGCGACGACGCTTACGAGACGGTCCTGCTTCTGAAGGAGCACGTCGCCTCAGCATCGGAGCAGCACGAGTGGCAACGAGTGAGGCCCACTCAGAAGGAGTCTGACGACGCCTGCCAGATGAAGTGCCTGGAGGTGCTGATGAACTAACTAGGCTCCCAAATCCAGGTGGTGGTGGAACGGGTGGTGCATATGAGGATGGAACAGAAGACTGTGGTGGGGGTGGTACTGCAATTGCAATAACAAGTGCTGCCCGAAGACGGGATAGCTCCTCAGCCAGGGATACAATTGTACGATAGCTGGCGCTCACATAGCGAGACAACACATCGGTCGCACAGTCACATGCCAGGTCTAGAGGAGCGAAAATGACTCGCCCTGTTGAAGGCGACAAGGTGGGGTAGTGGAAGAAACCTGGATGAGTCTGCATCTCAACCTCGTGGTGGCGCAAGTTGGTGAGAGCCTCCACTGGAGCAAACTGGATTGCCATCTCTGGAGTAGAAGCCGTTCTGCCCTTAGTAGAGCGAGAGTAGCTGCCAATCTCCAAGCTGAAAACCATGTAAGCCTGAGCATGGAACTCGTACACGGACTCAGCAAGCTGCTCCCGAAACACCTGGTACACTCGTTCCTCGCCATGCGGGTACAGTCGAAACCAGACATTCCGAAGCAGTGATGGGAAGGAGGATGGTGTAGGCTCATACGGGAAATGATACGGAACTGGTGCCATCTACACTCACAAAGCCAAAGGTCAATAAAATAATGAGTCATGATGTATGTCATGCAACAATCAAATGCAGTATTCAAAAGGCAACAAGAAAATGCATACCCATGACCCTATACTACCCGTTGTGCTAACGCGGCTACTAGGATGTCCTACAGTCATCGTGGCTCTGATACCAAGCGTTGTGGCACCTAGATTCAACGAATCGGATTACGAGTGTTCCCAACCTAGAGATCATGTCTTCTAGAAACACTCAACAACGTGGAACATAACTGAACTAACTTTATTGATGGCATAAGGTTACAAATACATATATTACAATGATAGCGAGGCCAAAGGCACCCATGGTGCTGCATCCGTATCAACATTATTTATGGAACAAAGTGGGGCCTCGGAACTACTAAGTACTTCTACAGCGTAGCGGAACATAGCACCAATTCCATACACAGGGACACTGTTGTGGACACATCCTAATACGAACCATCAGGACCTCTGTCCTTGGCTTCTCTTACATCTGGCATGATACGCCAGGTGAGTACTTGGAATGTCCTCGCAAGCTCATAATAACTAAGTAATGCAGCAAACAATGGCAATAAATTATGAATAATACCACTAGGCTTTCCGGTCATCAACTTACTCATGTCCGGGGTTGTCTCACAACCATCGGGATGCCTATCAAGCATCTCCATTTAGTTGAAGGGTTCTTCCATCATTACTAACATCAACATGGTTGACCATCTACTGAGGTCTGGTCTGGCTGTCCATTATCGTGGACTCGACTATTCGAATAGGATTTACACTCTGCACAGGTTGCACACTTTACCCACACTATGGAGTACTAGCCTCATGATCCCATTCGGGTGGACCAGCATTACTCCAACGAAACTTGCCTGACCCGTGACTCTTTCATTGTACCACCGGCAATCATCCTCCCTTCCAGAGTCCTTCCCTGGGTGGCCCTGTGTCCTCATGACACCTGCCACCGTCATGGCCAAAATGAACTGTCCCACCTAGGGACGGGCCCAACTCATCTTAACTGGGCTCACAGGGTTATCACCGCCTACTGGGCCAAGGTAGAACGCGTGCATAACCCTCCCTCTCTGGGGGCATCGATGAAATATCATGCGGACAGCCCAAGTCACGGCCTTCCCATACCGGCAAGATGTGGTTGTACGATTATGCCCGGACAAGTGACTCATGATCAACCAATAAGGCATGATACACATAGAGATTTGTAATAGTAAGCACATATTTCTATGTGATAGTTTATTAGACGGTTATTTTCTAGCAAGTTAAGTAATTATAATGCATGAAGATGTAGGTTATGATACGCAACACTACATCACATGGATATGATGGCTTGCCTTGATCAGTGGGGTTGTTCAAACACTCCTAGCCTTCAAAATTTTGCTCTGAAAATATATTTGAAATAGCAAAATAAAAAGAGAAGTCATTCAATACCTTTTTATTAACCAGAAATTCTATGAGTGTGGGAAAAATATCAAACTTTACCAGAAAATAAAGGGGATCAGTACCAACCTAATGCAAAAAGAATCAAGTGATTTGGACTTATAAATAAAAAGATACAAATGGTCAAAGTTATTGGTCAAATCTGAAATAAAAGAAAAAGGAAAAGAACCTCACACGGGCCACGTCGAAGGCATAAAGTGGAGGGTCGCCTCCACTTACCGCTTCGGCCGGGGGCCTCAGTCACTGGCAGGTGGGGCCAGTTACTTCAAAACAGAGAGAGGGGGAGGGAGAAAGGGACGCGACGGCTCCCCGGCGATGGTCGCCGGTGCTAGAGACGACGACGAGCCTTGGCACTAGGGGGAATGGAACGAGGGGTCTACGACGAGCACACACGTACCCGTAGATCAGCGAGAGCTGGACAAATGGCGTTGTCCCCTTCTTCTCCGGCGGTGGCGGCTTCGGGTGGTCGTCGGAGACGGCAATGCAGGCAAGGATTGGCTCGAGCGAGGGATCGAGGAGCACCAGGGGGAAATCCTGAGCTCGATGGAGGGGTGCGGGGGGGCTCTAGAGAGGATGGTTGGCGCTGCCGATGGTGGGGCTACAAGAGGAGGAACTCCGACGATGATTCGAGGCCAGAGGGCCTCTTGGCCTCGGCTCACTTAATGGGGGGGGGCGATTGGAGGCTGCAGGAGGGGGATGGAGAGCTCGAAGGTGTCGGGGCGCTCTTTAAATAGGCCGGCGACGAGCACGGCCGATCTCTCCCGAAGCAACGAGGATAAGCTTGGCCACTGGAGCAGGGGGGTGAGCTGGCCGTTGCTGTGTGACCTAAGGTGACGGAGGAGGGCAGAGGGTCTACGGGACGTCTCCTGCGCCATTCATGGCGCGCGGTCGCCCACAGTGGCAGGAGCCGATTGTTCGGTCCATGGAGGGGCTTGGCAGGGAGCGGCGGCGACCCTGTCCTGCGACCCACGGCCTTCCGAAGGTGCCACGCGGCTGCCAGGGACGCCCTCGATGCTAAGGACATGGAGGGGCAACGATGGAAGGCTCGAGTGCCTCGGCCACCACAGGGGCTGCACAGCGCGTGCGCTGTGGCATGCCAGTACCGTGGTCACCACGGTTACTGCTGCCACAGAGCTTCGCAAGCGTGGGAAACTTTTACAGGGTGTCGACCTTACTCTGTCCAGTCACTCCCTATCATCAGATCGACCAGTCATTCACTCATGCGAAGTGTGGCATCAACAACAGATTCTGCCAGCAAACTAGGGCAGGATCTAGAGCTCAAATGGGTTAAGATTAGGGCAAACTAGCATGTCTAGGTTAACTAGCATAGGAAAGACTACAGACTGGCAAAGTTGGACATGGTTTGAAGATCAAATGGATAGGGTTCCTTTGTAAATCACCTTTGTGGTCCAGAACACAAATGAGCTCATGGCACTCTCATGCCAGCCCTGTTAATGGTGAAACTTGGTGAAAGAGTGTCATTTAGTAGTGCACTCATGTTCAAAAATTTGCAAGTCATTTGTGCAACTCTAGCTAGCCCTTCCTTCACAAAGGTGCGCTACCTCTTGAGCTTGCGTTTGTTTTTCCCTTGAAGAGGAAAGGGTGATGCAGCAACATAGCAATAAGTATTTCCCTCAGTTTGAGAACCGAGGTATCAATCGAGTAGGAGTATCAATATGAGGCACCAATGTACCTGCGCCAAAACAAAAAAACTTGCACCCAACGCGAAAAAGGGGTTGTAAATCCCTTCACGATTACTTGCAAGGTGAGATCTGATGGTGAAAAGTGCAACACAGTATTTTTGGTATTTTTGTAGATCTGAATATATGATGTGAAGTAGACCCGGGGGGCATAGTGTTCACTAGAGTCTTCTCTCATGATAGCAAGTATTATGGTGGGTAAACGAATTACTGTCGAGCAATTGATAGAATCACACAAAGTCATGACGATATCTAAGGCAATGATCATACATATAGGCATCACGTCCGAGACAAGTAGACCGATACTTCCTGCATCTACTACTATTACTCCACACATCAACCGCTATCCAGCATGCATCTAGTGTATTAAGTTCATAAAAAAAGGAGTAACGCCTTAAGCAAGATGACATGATGTAGAGGGATAAATTCGTGCAATATGATATAAACCCCATCTTTTTACCCTTGATGGAAACAAGATGATGCGTGCCTCGTTACCCTTGCTGTGACTGGGCGAGGACACTGCACGGTATGAACCCAAAACCAAGCACTTCTCCCCTTGCAAGAATTATAGATCAAGTTGGCCAAACGAAACCCATAACTCGAAGAGAATTACAAGGATACGAAATCATGGATATAAGAGATCAGAGAAGACTCAAATAATATTCATAGATAATCTGATCATAAATCAACAATTCATCGGATCTCGACAAACACACCGCAAAAGAAAGTTACATCGGATAGATCTCCACGAATATCATGAAGAACTTTGTATTGAAGATCCAAGAGAGAGAAGAAGCCATCTAGCTACTAGCTATGGACCCGAAGGTCTGTGGTGAACTACTCATGCATCATCGGATAGGCAATGGTGTTGATGAAGAAGCCCTCCATGTTCGAATCCCCCTCCGGCGGGGCACCAGAACGGTCCCCAGATGGGATCTTGTGGAGACAGAAGCTTCCGGCGGCGAAAAAGTATTTTTGTGGCTCCCTTCTTTGGTTTCGGGATTTTAGAGAATTTTTAGGCGAAAGAGGTAGGGCAAAGGAGGCACGTGGGGCCCACAAGCCTGCCAGGAGCGGCCCCCCTCCTAGGGTGCGCCTAGGGGGCTTGTGACCTCCCACGAGGTCTCCTGCATTGGTTCTCATGTCCCTTGCGTATCATCTGCTATGGAAAATATCACCCTGCAGGTTTTATTCTGTTTGGACTTTGTTTAATATTCTTTTCTGAAAAAGGTCAAAAACACGAAAAAAACAGAAACTGGCACGAGGCACTGAGTTAATAGGTTAGTCCCAGATAAGATACAAAATAGCATATTCATGCATATAAAACATCCAAAGTTGACAGGATAATAGCATGGAACTATCAAAAATTATAGATACGTTGGAGACGTATCAGGGTGGGAGTCCACCTCCTCGTTTCGGCCGGCGCCCTTGGGGATCCCTTGAGCCCCAAGGCTAGCCCCTCCCCTCCTCCTATATATATTGGTGGTTTTAGGGCTTTTGAGACACAACTTTGCCACGTGCAACTCAACCCTATACATCGTAGTTCTTCCTCTAGATCGGATTTCTGCGGAGCTCGGGCAGAGCCCTGCAGGAATTGATCATCACCATCACCGGCGCGCTGTCACGCTGCCGGAGAACTCATCTACTTCCCCATCTCTCTTGCTGGATCAAGAAGGCGGATATCATCATCGAGCTGTACGTGTGCTGAACGTGGAGGTGCCGTCCTCGGTGCTAGATCGGGACGGGTCATGGGATGGATCGTGGGACGATGGTGATTTGAATCACGAAGCTGTACCACTACATCAACCGCATTTCTTAACGATTCCCGCTTAGCAATCTACAAGGGTATGTGAATCCGATCTCCCTCTCGTAGATGAACATCACCATGATAGGTCTTCGTGTGCGGAGGAAAAAATTTCTTTCCCATGCAACGTTCCCCAACACAGAACACCTTCAACACTCTGTGTCGGCAGGGCTCACCTCGCGTGTACCTTCGCCGCCATTGGACTGGTCGGATACCAGGACTGCCCACGGGGCAAGGGGCTACGAGCATAGTTAGGCCCCTGAGTTGTGATGCTCAGGAGTCCCCCTTGACGTACGAGCGACTCCAATGTTCTTCCTAGGAAACTGACAATTTGAGACTCCCGAGCTCCTTCAACACTTTGCGTCGACAGGGCCCGCCCCACGCGTACCTCCGACGCCGTTGGACCGCCTGGGCAGCCCAAGAGGGAAGGGTCCACAGGCGCAGTTCGGGCTCCTGAGTCGCGATGCTCAGGAGTTCCCCTTGACGTACGAGTGACTCCAGCGTTCTGCCTAAGAGATTCTAGGTTGCTTGTTGAGCGCACTAGGCTATGCGTCGGCAGGGCCCGCCCCGCGCATACCTCCACCGCCGTTGAACCGACCGGGTTCTAGGATGGCCCAAGAGGGAAGGGGTCCCCCTTGATGAGCGTAGTTAGGCCCCTGGGTCGTGATGCTGAGGGGTCCCCCTTGACATACGAGTGGCTCCGTACCTCCAGTTGTCTGTCCCCCGGACTTGGCGTGGGCGTAGTCGTAGGTGGACTAGGTTGACTTCCTGGCCAGATGTGGGCATAGTCATCGGTGGAATGTGTTGATTTCCTTGCCAGCTGTGGGCATAGTCATTGGTGGACAGTGTTGATTTCCTTGCCAGATGTGGGCATAGTCATTGGCGGACTGAGTTAATTGCCTCCGTCTTCTCCCCACCGCAGAGTGTAGGGCTGCCTCTAGGCGTAGGAGGGACCCATCCGCGTCCTTGGGGGCCCCCGGGCGTATAAAGCCGCAGCTCGTTATTATGTGAGACTGTCACAGTGGGGGTGTATCTGGGAGGTCGCAAGGATGCTTTGGCCTCGCGGCTGTCCCTACCCCCGAGACATAGGCGCTTGATTCCTTTTGAGTCTTCACCCAGCACGGAGCATAGGTCATCCACTCGGCGTGGGAGGGACCCCTCCGCGTCCTCGGGGGTCCCCAAGCGAATAAAGCCGCAGCTCGTTATTACGTGAGAGTGCAACGGGGGTGTATCTAGGAGGTCGCGAGGATGCTTTGGCCTCGCGAGTGTGCCCAACCCCGAGGCATAGGTGCCTGATTCATTTTGGGTCATTAGTAAACCCTGCTGACTTCTTCTTCGAGAGTGAGGCGGGGTGTCTGCTGCCTCAGGAGGCCTGCAAGGATAAGCTTCGGCCGGAGCCCCCAAGCGGGGGGGCGACCGCCCAAAGATGCAAGCAAGGTAGAACGGTAGGGTTCAAAGTGGGTGCCACAGAAACAACAAAAGGATGGGTAAAATGAAAGTGGCGGCTGGGGAGTGCCTTGAACTCCTGAAGGCCACACGGCCCTGTGGGCGCCCTCGGACAGAGTGAGCCAAAAAGTTACCTGGCAGCGGCCAACAAAAGGTTACCTGACAGACATGCCGCTGAAGGGCCGAGGGCGCCATCGTCGCTCAATCTCCTGCTTCCACGATCGCGACTCTCACGGGTCCACCGTCTCCTGAGGCTCTGGAAATTTATTTGGCCCGAGCATCTCCTCCTTTTCCTCACCATGCCCCAGCAGGCAAGGGATGAGCATGGCTTGCTGGAGCCGCTGATAGGTAGCAGCCGCGTTCCCTAGCCCGAAGGGCATGAGGTTGTCGGCACCCGGGCAGATCCACTGATGGTTAGCTCGCGCGGTCCAGAAGGGGCCTTGAGCCGCGACTCTATCGATTGCGAGCGCGTTGATGCAGATGCGGGGCCGATCGACCGTGCCGACAATGACGACTGCAACTGGTGATGCAGGGTAGTCGCCGCCTCGCACGGCCTAGGCCTCTCGAAGTTCTTGGATTGCTCTGATGATGGACTCACGGGAGCTGGGCGGACGCGCGCCGGAGTGTGCCCTCGGGTTGTGCTCGAGTGCCACCCTCGCCGCACTGGTCAGGCCGTGAACCTCCCCGATGGGAGCCCCCAGTCTTGACCCAAGGGGGGGTGCCGAGCGCGCCTCCCTATGCGATAGGAGGCATGACCCCGTCCCCGGGCACGGAGCCTGAAGTCCTAGGGCGCGCTGTAGGGAGGAGCTATTTCTTCTTCTTGCACGGGTCCTCGCAAGGTGGCTCATCTTCTTCATCGTCCGAGCATGCCGCCGCGGTGGCGCGGTAGACACGCATGAGTGTATAGACGGCACCCTTCTCATCGCAGGTGATGGTGATGACGCCGCCGCTCCTTGGCATCTTGAGGACGTTGTAACCATGGTGGGTCACTGCCATGAACTCGGCGAGAGCCGGGCACCCAAGGATCGCGTTGTACGGTAGGTGGATGTGCGCAACATCAAAGACAATGATCTCAGTGTGGTAGTTCTTGCGCTCGCGAAGGTGAGTGGCAGACGCACCTGCTAGATGGGCACGGTGGACCCTTCCATTACTCCTGAGAAGGGTTTGGTCGGCATGAGCTGTTCGTACGGCAGCTGGAGTGTCTTGAAGGTCTCGACTGAGAGGACATTGAGCCCCGCTCCACTGTCGGTAAGGGTCTTGGTGACGAGGACGTTGCTGATAGACGGGGTGCACATCATGGGGAGCTTGCCGGCCATGAACGATCACCTGAGCTGATCACTTGGGTCGAAGGTGATGGTGCTTTGAGACCAGTTGAGGGAGCGCATCGCTTCAGGCTTCGGGCGAGCGTCATTCACCTCCCAGGCGAACTGCTTGAAGGAGCGGTTCGAGGCCCGGGTCTGGGCGCTGCTTAGGATGGAGGCCACCACCCTGACCTCCTAAAATCCCCCAGCCCCATCATTCTGCGTGTCTTCATTCCTCCTTATGGGTGGCAAAGGCAGCAGTGGCAGCCAAGCTCACGATGGCAAGCCTCACGAGGCTGACCGTGTCATTGCCCCTCCCGAAGGTCGTCGCGCGAGCGGTCATCCCAAGCCCGGTCGCGGTTCTCCTGAGGCTGCCCGCGCCTACGGTCTTCATGAGACTATTCATGCCACCGCTGCCGTGGCTCCCGGTCATCCCAGCGGCCTCCACTGCGAACACCGCCATGTCCGGGGCCTCTATCTCCCCGTCCAGGGCATCTACTGAAGTGCTTGGCACGGACCAGTCAGAGCTCGTGGCACGCGGAGGTATCATGGCTGCTTGTGCCGTGGAAGATGCACGTTGCCCCCCCCTCCTGACGGACGCTCTTCCCCTCGGCCTTACTTTGCCTGAGGCTCGGCTGCGAGCACCGCTAGAGCCTTGCACTTCATCTCCTTGGCCTTGGTTTTCTTTTCTTCTGGTTCCGCCGCCTGAGGCCCGAGGAGCGACAAGCGACCTTCTTCAGCCCTGGCGCACTTGTTTGCCAGGTTGAACATCTCTAGTGCAGTACTCATTTCATCGCTCATGGTGAGCACCTCCTTCATCTTGAGGTCGGGGACTCTGTTGGAGAAGGCCGAGATGACGGCCTCGTCCGACACCTTGGGGATCTTGAGGCGCATGGCCGTGAAGAACTGTATGACCTTGTGCACGTTCTCCCCCTCGTGCTGCTTGATGGGCCACAAGTCATTCACGGTGGGAGCGGAGTCGAGGGTGCCTGGGAAGTTGGCGATGAAGCGTTCGCGTAGATAATCCCAGGAGGCGATGGACGCCCTTGGGAGGTTGAGGAGCTAAGAAAGCATGCCGCCCTTGAGCGCCATGGGGAACCAGCATGCCATGACCTTGTCGTCCCCTCCTGCCGCCCTGATACTCAGTGTGTAGAGTTGCACGAACTCGGCCGGGTCCAGGGTGCCGTCGTAGTGCGGGGGTAGGTCGGGCTTGAACTTGCAGGGCCACACAGTTGGATAGAGCTCACGGGCGATGGCGAGGCACCCCATCGGGCCGATGGATGCAACACGCGCAGGGGCGACCTGGTCTCGGTGCTCCACTGGGTCTGCTTCAAGCGGGGCACGCTCGCGGCGTGGTATTTGCAGCGCCGGGAGCGTGCGTGCATCAACGCGTGGCCGAGGAACCATGTGACAGCTTGCTTCATCTCCTCAGCCTGCCCTGGGTTCTCGAGGCTGGTCGCGGGGACATGCTTGATGCTTGGGCTCGGGGTGCGCGCCATGCCGCGGAGGTGGGGGTGGCGCGTCTTGGTCCTCGTCGTTCGCGAGGGATGGTGGGGGTCGAAATGAGCAGCAGAACACCGCGGGATCACCGGCAGCAGTGACGAGCTCCTCGATGCACTGCAGCCAATCGTTTTGGTGGTCGGCGGCGGGCCGGTAGAGGATCAGCTCGGTGGCCATCGCAAGCGCGTGCCGGCCATGCGGCATCTCTAGCCGCGCGCGGGAGGCCGACCTGGAAGCCCGGACGAGTGACGGAGTGGCGGTGCGGCTGTCGGGCTCCTCGGTAGCCGGCTCGGAGGAACCTTGCTGTTCTTGAGCGTCGGGGCCCGTGGCGGCATTCGCCATGGGCGATGGTGACCGGCGCACGTTGGCGGGGCCCACAAGCGTCGTCTAAGCAATGCGGGTAGAGCGGCGCTCGGCGCGAGCCCGGTGAGTGTCAGCCATCGGAGGGGTGAAGCTTGGTGAAGGAGGACCTTGGAGGAACCCTTGACACGCCCCTTACCTAGCGTGCCAAATGTCGGATCTCGGGCTCCGCAAAACCCTAAAGGTTCAAACTCAGGGGCGTGTACGAAGATCTCTCGCGGACTCGCATCACCTAACTCGCTACTCGCTGTGGATGGAAAAGAACTCACTCGACGGTGAGGAAGACACAGAACACGACAGTTTACCCAGGTTTGGTCCGCTGAGAAGCGTAATACCCCACTCCTGCTTTGGTGGATTGCCTCTCGTGGAGGTTGGTGGATGAACTAGTATAGTGTTCGAGGGCTACCGGAGGTTGGGTGACCTTTGTGTGGTGTAGGTGTGTGAATGAATGGATTCGATGCCCTATGAAGTAACCTACTCCCAATATATATAGTCGCGGCCCCGGTCCTCTTCCCTTATCGTTTTGGTGGGAAGGGATCCCACAACGCCCAATTTTGAAGGGGAACAGGGGAACATTCTACCATGCCCAAAGGTAGTCTTCGCGTGCAAACTGGCTGTCAGCATTGCCGGGACGGGTCCAGGGATGACGTTTGTCCTGCTGGCGGGCGGTGATGGCCTTGTTTGCACTAGAAAGGAAACCTTTGGAAGATGCCTTGGGAACCCCGGCTCGTCCTTTCCCCTTTGCACTAAAGGGCAAACTGATCCGCCCTGCTGTCTGCTGCTCGCATGTCCTTCCTACGCGTCGTCCTTGACTCCTAAGGCTGGGTATCCCCTCGGAATATCCGCCGCTCCGGAGGGGTCCTGATGAGGCCCCCTATGGGTCTTGATGATGTTCCTCCTCATCAGGCTTGGCCCCTCACGAGGACCTTGCCTTGAGTGGTGTCACGTCCGATTGTGCCTGCTTGGTGAAGTGGGCTAGCCCTAGGCCACAGGCAGGAAGGTCTGGGCACCCCCATTCCCAAAACACCGACACAATTGGTATCAGAGACTCGTCTCTTTATTAAAGGTTTCACCACCCAAAGTGTGTTGCCGGCGACGAGGTTAGGGCGGTGGAGTTGCTGAGGCATCTCTTGCAAACTCGGTCTCCCGAGAGGACCTAAATGAGGCCATGTCCACCTTTAGATCCTCAGTGGCTATCGAGGTCAATAACATGCTCAAAGATTTCCTTAATAGTTTTAAATTGTCTACCGACCTGTTGCATGTGGTTAATCTCACAACTTTGGATACGGAGACCAACTCCGAAAAGGAAAATGCAAGTATTGATAAAGATAAATTGCCTCAAGGAACGAGTTGGGTAAATACTTTTGCATCGACTCCTCCTCCCGTGGTCTATGGAAGACCGGTTCACCCACCGCATATAATTAACCTCGGTCCTCCACCTAAGATTGTTAAGAATGATTTTGCTAACTAAGTTTTTCATATAAAGGATCATTTGAATCATAACTCAACACAACTTTGCAGAATCATTGAGCAAGGCTATTACCCACATGGTCAAAGAAACCTTAGTTCAAGAGAAGAGGTTGATAATAAGCACAATCACTCTACCTTGTTCAGCCTTCAAGTAGTAGTTCCTATTGAAGATCTTGCTCATTTGCGTCCCTTCACTCGTGCCAAAGATTGTTGGGAGCACATCATTTCCATGTACAAGGGAAGTTCTAGTATTCTAGGATTGGACTATGAAGTGATACTTGATGAGCCAATTAATTTGTTATAATTGAGGATGAGGATCCTCGTGAGCTCTATCGAAGGGTGACAACTCTTGCTATTGCATTTCAAGATCATGGAAGCAAAGATGTGGATGAAAATTGTATCAAGCATAAGTTTCTCAAGGCCATTATGCCTTTCAACAAATCCATGTCTTCCGTCATCCGTCAGATGCCAGACTTTCACTCCATGTCCTCAAGCGATGTGTTGGATGAGTTCATTGCCATGAACATATTGAACAAGACCGCTAACAATGCTCTAGCTCGGGTTTAACGGTCAAGAAAAAACTGTCCCAACCTTGCTTTGAAGGTGAAGGCTGTTTTGGGGGAAGATTAAGAAGAAGAAGAGGAATTGTGCCCTATAGACACCAAGTATGCTTACCACGAGCATATGGCTCTTGCGTCAAGATAGTTTTGGGGCAACAAGAGAAACTCAAAGCCCATTTTCTACTAGAACAACTCAAATGGTCCCAAAGGCAAGCAATATGTGAGGGCTTGCTACAACTATGGCAATGTGAGTCACTTTGTGGCTCACTGTCGTTATGAGAAGATGGAAGACAATGGTGGCAAACTTATTCGCAAAGACAAGGCCAAGCCCTTCCCCAACAAGAATAACTTCTTCAAGAACAATCCACAAAAGGTATTGGTGTCTCAAGAATAGTATCTATCTGATGAGGACGATGACGATGACGCAAGTGGTGAAGTATTTGGAATGGCCACAATGGCCATTGCGTCTTCTTCCCCAAGCAAGGTGTCCCTCTTCAATGCCCCCAACGGGAACTGCATTGCCAAGTGCCTTATGGCCAAGGCATCCAACAAGGTAATATCCAACATCAAAACTATCATTTCCACTACGCCCTCTCCTATGGTTAGTGGAGATGAACAAGAGTAGGTTAATGATGAAGGAAACTCCTTTGATAGTTTCATGAGAAAAATCGAGGGTAAAACCAAGAAGCACTTTGCTGCTCTCTTGAAAAAACTCGTAGAGGCTAATGACCTCATCGAAACTCATGAAGAAACTATCTCTACTTTTCAAGGACACATTCGTGACTATGTTTATGAGATAGCTGATATCTCCATTGATCTTGAGGATTCACACAATGATGACCTTGCTAAAAACATCATAATCATGCTCTTGTTGTTACTCGTGTGATTGAATCTGAACAGTTTACACTTGGTTTGACCATGCTAGACTCAAGAGAGAGTTTCACATAGTTGACAAGGCTCACAAGGCCTGAAGAGTGCTCATGCTTCGATGAAAGAGTCTCATGGTCAACTCCAAGTAAAACATACTAAGGAGGTAGCCACGTGTTCTCCGTTTGCGTTAATTGATAATGCACATGCTACTAACCCATGTTGTGAGCATGTACATCTTGTGGATGAGGATGCAAAGTTAAAGGAGCAGCTTGAGAAAGGCCTTGTGACATACATTGAAGGTGAAAATAATCTAAATGATCTCCTAAACAATCAAAAGTAAGTCGTTTCTAAGGAAGAAGTCGGACTTGCTCCCAAGGCCAAGAAGAACATGAAGGTCAAGACCAAGTAGCCTACCTTGCTTAAATAATCCTTTCTCAAGGCTGGGGAGGGTACTCATGAAAAAAGGAAGAGCAAAGCTAAGGGTGGTAATGTCGAGAAGGGAAAAACCCTCCCTCCTAACAATGCCGGCGACTTTGACCCATCTTATGTTTTATGTCGTGCCAGTGATGGAAATGTCTTTGGTAAATTTGTTGGTTCCTCGTATGAGTACATTGAATGGTCTATGTGGGTTCCTAAGACCCTTTTTACTAACTTGAAAGGACCCATTAAAGAATGGGTAACTAAATCCAAGCATTGATCTTATGGAGGAGTTTGCTTTCGATGGGGTGTCATGGTTGCTTGATAGCGAAGCAACAAATCATATGACTGGAAGCAAGGACTTGCTGGTGGACATTCATCCCGACCCATTCGTGTCCATCCAATTCACCTTTAGTGATGATGCAATTTCAAAGGTATTGGGTCTCGGCAAGGTGGTAATTTCTGTGGAACTTACCATTGAAAATGTCATGCTTGTTGAGACCCTAGCATACAATTTACTTTCTGTTCAACACCTTGCACTTATGGGTTTTAATACTTTCTTTGGCATTGACTCCGTGGACCAATTGTGGAGCAAGACTCTTAAAGTAGCTTTTGTTGGGCATGTCAAGAATGGTCTCCATGTGGTTAACTTTTTGGAGCGACCCACTAAGACCGTGACTTTACTAATGGCGAAAGTTGATATTGGCTGGCTGTGGCATCATCGTCTAGCCCATGTCAATATGATATCTTTGCAAAGTCTCCTCAATACGACCACGTTCTTGGACTAACAAATGTAAGTTTTGCTAAAGATCATGCTTGTAGTGCGTGCATTGAAGGAAAGCTACATGAGATATCTCACCGCCCCATGACTACCATTTACTCGAAGGGGACTTTTGAGCTCCTTCACATGGATCTCTTTGGTCCTCCGTCTTTTGATAGTCTTGGGGGAAGAAAGTGTTGCTTGGTGATAGTGGATGATTACTCAAGATATACTTGGTTATATTACTTCAAGAGGAAAAGTGAGACTCAACAAACGTCATCGACTTTGCCAATTAAGCTCAACGACAACATGATGCAAAGATATTGATGATTAGAAGTGACAATGGCATCGAGTTCAAGAATTACATGCTAAATGAATTTCTCAGTAATGAAGGAATCAATAACCAATACTCTGCACCTTATACTCCTCACCAAAATGGTGTGGTGGAAAGGAAGAATCAAACGTTGATGGACACGGCAAGAACCATGATGGCGGAGTTTAAATCTCTGTATAACTTTTGGGCCGAAGCCATCAGCACCGCATGTCATGCATCCAATCGGCTCTACCTCCGCAAAGGCTTGAACAAGAGTACGTATGGAATTCTTACTGTAACAATCCCAACCTCAAGTACTTCCGGGTGTTCGGTTGTAAGTGTTTCATTCTTAAGTAAGGTCCTCGTTTGTCAAAATGTGAACCTCGAGCTCAAGAGGGCACATTTGTTGGTTATGCTACAAACTCTTGTGTGTACCATGTTCTCAACATGTCCACTGGATGCATTGAGGAGACGTGTAATGTGGAGTTTGATGAGAATAATGGCTCCCAAGTGGAGCAAAGTGGTCTTTGTGATGTAGGTGATAAAATTACTCCCCAAGCCATAAGAAGAATGGGTGTGGGACACTTCCTACCGGTTGAGGAACCCCTTGTGGCAGAAGGAGAAGAACAATGTTCCACTCAAGTGGAATCATCACTAACGCAAGACCCACATGCTTCCATAGAACAAACTGAAGGCCCTCAACCCTTAGATCAAGATCAAGGAGAACATAAATTTCATGATGGTGTTGCACCAAGTGATGTCCTTGATCAAGCTCACCCAGAGATTTCTCAAGATCGAGAGGAAGCTCCTCATCAAGACCAAGCTCAAGATCAAGAACAAGCTTGCAAAGGCAGTAAAGGTCTGAAAAATACTCCTCCTTAGCTTACCATCGAGGAATGCCGAAAAGCTCATAAAGAATTCTCATGTATTGGAGAATGTCTATGATAGCTTAATGAGAGAGGTAACAATTCATCGCCAATTAACAAACTTTAGTGCCCATCATGTGTTTGTTTCTTGCATTGAACCCCTAAAGGTACAAGAGACTATTGAAGACATGGACTGGGTTGAAGCCATGCATGAAGAACTCAACAACTTCAAGCGCAACAAAGGGTGGCAATTGGTGCCAAGGCCAAAGGAGAACCACAATATCATGGAACAAAGTGGATCTTTAAGAACAAGCAAGATGCAAACAGTGTCATCATTCGTGACAAGGCAAGATTGGTAGCACAAGGCTACTCCCAAGTTGAGGGTATCGACTATGGTGAAACCTTTTATCATGTTGCTCGCCTTATATCTATTCACATGCTACTTGCATTTTCTTCGCATCACAACTTTAAATTATATCAGATGGATGTGAAGAGTGCATTTCTTAACAGTTCCCTTATAGAGTTGGTTTGTGTTAAATAGCCCCTAGTGTTCGAGGATCGAAAACTCCCAAATCATTTATATGTTCTCGATAAGGCACTCTATGGCCTTACACAAGCCCCACGTGCGCGGTGTGAGCACCTTACCGAGATTTTATATGATCGTGGGTTTGAAGTTGGGAAAATTGACCCCACTCTTTTTTCTAAGAAGGTTAAAGGGAGTTTGTTCATATGCCAACTATATGTTGACGATATTGTCTTTGTTCTCCTAACAAAGTTTTAATGAAGAGTTTGCCACACGAATGACCAAAGAGTTTGAGATGTCTATGATGGGAGAGTTGAAGTTTTTCATTGGATTCGAAGACAAGCAACAAAGTCAAGGAACCTTGATCAATCAAGCAAAATATACCCAAGACATGCTCAAAAGGTTCAAGATGGATGACCTCAAGGCAGCCAAGGCATACATTCAATGCCTGTCAACTTCCATCTTGATCGCGATCCCAATGGAAAAGCTATGGATCAGAAGGTATATTGCTCTATGCTTGGCTTCTTGCTTTACCTTTGTGCATCTTGACTAGACATTATGTTGAGTGTGGGAACTTGTGCACGATTTCAATCCGCGCCTAAGGAAAGTCACTATGTGGCTATCAAGCAAATCTTTCAATATTCGGCTCATACCCCAAACTTTGGCCAATGGTATCCCAGAGGTGCTTCATCTGATCTTATAGGCTACTCGGATTCGGATTGGGCAAGAGACCATGTGGAGAGGAAGTCAACTTCCGGAGGTTGCCAATTTATTGGTCGCTCTCTAGTAAGTTGGTCTTCCAAGAAGCAAAAATGTGTTTCTCCCTCGTCCACCGAGGTCGAGTATGTCGCTGCTGCAAGTTTTTGTGCTCAGTTGCTTTGGATGAGGCAAACTATAAAGAATTACGGTATCACAAGTGACAAAGTGCCTCTTTACTGTGATAATATAAGTGCTATCTCGATCTCCAATAACATGTTTCAACACTTCAAGACGAAGCACATTAGTATTCATCACCACTTCATCTCGGACCATATCAAGTGTGGGGAAATAGACCTCTTTTACCTCAACACTAATGATCAGCTTGCAGATATCTTCACGAAGCCATTGAATGAAGCAAGAGTTCGTGAGTTAAGGAATTAGCTAAATATCATTGATTTGAGCAATGTGGATTGAAAATAGGCACATCCCGCCACTCTCATCATACTATCTTATTTAAGTGTGAGCATGGATTTAGGGGGAGTGTTGTCCTCTCAATGAACTCTCCCTCCCCCTATTGTGCATAAATCGATTGAGTCTTTCACTTTGGCCGTGTTAAATAGTACTAGTACTTCAAAGACGAGTCTTGGTCATGGTCCCAAGGTTAAAATCATCGCGGTCCCATACCAATTGACTCAAACATAGGTGGCCTCGGCCACCGCCCCTCCCTCGTGAGACATTTGCTTTTTAAGAGCTTTCCCGTTTGAGGCATGATTCTCAGTCTTGTTTCTCTTCCTTTGTGTGTATCTTTACTTTCTTCTAGTATATTCCATACTTTTGTTTTGGTTAAATTATCTGGGTTTTTCACAAGTTTGTGTTCATTTTGTGGGGCTAGGTTGTTCCCGTGACACAAGCGATTCTATCGCTCGGGCATGACCGGTACTACCGCACACGTGGTACTATCGCTCATACCCGCGGTACTACCACTTCAGGGAACGCCTGGGGGTTACGAGATGGGCAGGGGGGTTCTAACTTCCCCCATACCCATTCTCTTCTCCTCCCTCTCGTTCTCCTTCTCACACGCGGACACAACGTCCGTGAGGCCGGCTTCGTATATCCTCCCCTGGGTTGTTCCTCGCTCTTCTGATCAGAGGGGCTCCTCCCCCCTCTCCTCCTTGCGCCATGTAACCCTATATTACCCGTCTTCTTTTCCCTTTGGTGTTTTGGTTTTCATATCTTATTCTAGGGCCATAAATTCTAGGGATTTCCTCATTTGTGAGCAGATTCTAGGCGTAAGTAGGTCAGCATTTGTCTCCTTGTATAAGTATTCTCTCTTTTGTCATCATCTTTGTGAAGATTGTCTCACCAGTTCTTCCGTTCTTGTGTCGCGGAACCTGTTTCGCCACCCAGGCGGTAGTAGCACTCCTGGGTGACCGGTACAATCGTGCATGCGAAAGTACTGCTCCCTTTGTGCGGTACTACCGCTGGTACTCCGGAACCTCTCTTGTGTGTTTTGTCTTTTTCGCAAGTCCTTCTATTTCTTACATTATTGTTTGTTTCTTGGTATTCAGTTGTGTCATGTCCCTTTTTCACCATTTTTTTAGTTCCATGTGATGGTGCCTCCAACCCTCCTCACCGCATGAATCCTGACTGGGCTGGTGGTTCCAAGCGGTTTCGTACGTCTGAAGTTACAGAAGCCAGTGCCAGTTCCAAGCAACCTCACCAACAGGTGAGGCAGGCTATTCGCAAGAAGAAGGTTCCCAAAGGCCCTGATGAGATGACCAATGCTGAGTTTATGGAGTTCCGCAAGTGCAACCCGTACCTTCAACCTCAGGACGAGTGCATGGTTGGTCGCCCCTTCTGGACCAAGGACCAATATGTCATTCTTAGAGGGATCCTGAAGAAGAAAACCAATGTATTTGTGCCTGATGCCAAGTCCATCGCCACGGGGCAGAAGAACAACAAACCCCACACTGCCTACTTTACTAAAGCCCTTTCCCTGTTTGTTTAGGTGGGTCTGATTCCCATCACCGGTTTCAACAAGGATTTCGACTGCAAGGCTATGGCTTAGTTTTATGCCACAGTTCACTTTCGCACGGATGATAAGCGCCGCTTGACTTGGATGACCGGTGACATAGTTCTGCACTCAAACTATAAAACTTCCATGAACTCGTTGGGCTATGAATATCATGGGATGAATGAGGATCTTGGACTGAGGCTACACACTAAGGTCATGCCTATTCACAAGAACAACCTTATTATCTACTCCAAGGTTGTCCAAACTGTCAAAGGTACTCGCACTGAGCTTGTTCCTTTTTTGGACATTATGCATGGCATCTTCCGCAATACCCTGTTTCCTGGGGTTAGTAACAAGGATCAGGTTCACTCCTATGTAGTGAATCTTCTGCTTCTATGTATCAAGATAAAGGCAATGATTCTACTTTGGATGTTTCCCATGTCATGTGGAAGGAGCTTCGGTCTCCGGTTCTTGACAAAAAGGTGCCCATTTATGGGCCATATCTGTTCAAACTCACTAGGATACGTGGGTTGCTACATTTCTTGGTGAGCACATGGTAACTGATCATATGGTGTCTCATGGTGTTCATAAACTTTGTGTGAAGGAAGACTGGGGCATTGCACCTTTGGGTCCTGAAATTGCTGCCACTGACTCTAACGATGAGCTTGAGTTAGACTACACTTATGAGACTTATGTTCCTCCTTATGGGCACGTTTCGTCTTGGGAAGCCAACCTCAAGATAAAGCTAAATAACCTTCTATGCTTTCAGGTCAAAAGGCATTACAAGGCCCATGTGGCGTCCAAGAAAGCTTGTAGCCGTGATAAGATCATCATGAGGAAGTTGGGTCTGCGTGTTGACACCAGTAGTCGGGGATATAACCTTAGCATATAACCCGCCCTATGGGCTGAGTTCAGCCGCAAGGACAACATGAGAATATGGGATGGAGGACTTAGTCGATGAGCCACCAAGCGGCCCATCACTAGAAGGCGGCGGCTCAAAGACGTACAAGGCATGAGACGCCAGAAGTTTCCTAACTTGGTAGGAAAGACAAGGTAGATTGGTAGTACGTGTCACACCCAAGATGCGACCCTATCCTCAATTTGGCACGAGGGCCTCGTCAGGGATAGACGCGCATCTTGTCGTGTCGCAAGAATGGATATCGTTACAAGTACATGTACTGAAAAGAAGAGTTATATATTAGAATTGGCTTACACTCGCCACAAGCTACATCAGAGTCACATCAGTACATTACATATTCATCAAGAGTAAGAGCAGGGTCCGACTACAGACGAAAACAAACGAGAAAACAAGAACGACGTCCATCCTTGCTATCCCAGGCTGCCGGCCTGGAACCCATCCTAGATCGATGAAGAAGAAGAACAAGAAGCAACTCCAAATGAACAATCAACGCGCTCGCGTCGAGTAACCTTTACCTGTACGTGCAACTGGTGTTGTAGTAATCTGTGAGTCACATGGGACTCAGCAATCTCGTTTACAAAGGTATCAAGACTATCAAAGCTTAATTGGGTGAGGCATGGTTAAGTGGTGAGGTTGCAGCAGCGGCTAAGCATATATTTGGTGGCTAAACTTACGAGTACAAGAAATAAGAGGGGGAAAATCTATGCATAGAGGACGTGAACTACGGTTGATCAAACGAATGATCCTGAACACCTACCTACGTCAGACATAACCCCACCGTGTCCTTGATCGGAGAAGGAACTCACGAAAGAGACAGTCACGGTTACACACACAGTTGGGAAGTTTTAATTAAATTAACTTCAAGTTATCTAGAACCAATTTTAAACAAAGTTTCCACGTTGCCACATAACCGCGGGCACGACTTTCCAAAAAGATTTAACCCTGCAGGGGTGCTCCAACTAGTCCATAACAAATTACCACAAGCCGCATAGAAATCCTCAATCACGAAGCTCGCGATCTCGTCGGATTCCCTAGTGGAAAACCTCAACTCTGAGATTACCCAAAACATCACCGGAATCTCAATGCACAAGATATCTCGACAAAGGTAAAACTAATCCAGCAAGGCCACCCGGTGTGTCGACGATCCCGATAGGAGCCGCGTATCTCGTTCTTAGGACACACCGTCTATGCATAGTGGACGGGAACCAAACCTCAAGTTGCCCCGTGGTGGCACCGCCGACTGCTAGGTGGGTGGACCAACACTCATGAGGAGCACTGGCCCGGGGGTTGATTAAATTATCCTCGGGTTAATTACTCCCTATGCAGTTCATTAGTTGTTAGGCAAATGTAGTACCAAAGTTGTGCCTTGCCAGAACAGCTTTAATCAAAAACGAATTATCAAGGGGGTCCCCATCGCAACCCCGATCGTGTTAGGAGCGCTCATTTATGGAACATAACACCAGTAGCCAAAACTAAGGGGGCAAAGGTGGAACAAAACACTAGGCTAGAAAGGCCGAGCCTTCCACCTTTTACCAAGTATATAGGTGCATTAAAATAAATAGCATTTAAATAAGGTGATAAGACAAGGAACCCATGTTATAACATGGAAGCATGTGCACCTACAACTAGGAACGCTAACAACATGGTTAAGCAAGCGGTAACATAGCCAATCAGTGATTTGCTAGGTCGAATAGGTGGAAGGTTATCATGGCATTGTAGAGAGGCTGATATTTAACCTGTGGTAGGCAAAGAGACATAATCAATAGAAACGGAAAAACTAGCATGGCAATGATAGTAATGGTATCTGGGGAAATGGTCAGCTTGCCTGAGATCTCGCTTGGAAGAAGAACAACTCCGAGAAGTCAGCGAACCAACGTAGTCGAACGGGTCCTCATATTCCGACACGCTTGCGGAACTCTATCGAGACAGAGGAACCTGGAAACAAACATCAACACAGATATTCACCACACGATGCTCAACATGATGCACAACCTAATATGATGCATGAACAGATCAATGATGCAAGGCATGGCATGGCAATTCACCTCACGCAAACACTACACATTAAGTGAAGCTCGATATGCAACGAGTTGCATGTCGACGAAACTCCACGATTAATTATTTAGTTCACTCCCGTTTATTTACACGGCAATATCAAATGTGGTTAACATGGCAAGGGGTGAAGCGGTGATCCCACATGTCCTCCTAGTCGATTAACACGCGGAACATAGATCGGAGCTACGTCACAAGGAACATGCAACACAAGATAATTATGCCATGATTGCATCATGCATGCAGTTACAACAACACGGGCAAGAAGAGAAAGAAACATGTGTCGCCACAGCGAGCGAGAGGGAACCATGGTGGCAAAACGGAAACGATGCCACGGCAACGTTCCTATCCCAATAACTCATCGGGATATCGCGCCAATGTACTGGAAACGTGTGCGGGAATGCTAAATAAAGATGGGGTGATCCCGCTACCGGGTTCCCATGTGTCGAGGGAACAACATAAGAGGGACAAGGTGCAACGGGCAACATCTACAGGCGGAAACATGTGATACATCTCATACATCACATGCACACGGTCACGACAACTTCTCATCGATATACCTTCGACGCGTGCGAATCGGAGGGGTTCGGTTCGGTGAAGGAGAACAATGGTCGGCGTGGTCGTAGTTGTACACGGTCTCGTCGACGGTAGTCGTTCGCTCGGCGTCGGCATACGGGTCTTCGGCGATGGTAGTCGAACACGGGTCTTCGGCGTCGGTAGTCGAACACGTTCAAGGGGTCGTCGAGGACGACGTGGTGCTCGGCGAGCTCGTCGTCGAACCACGACAGGCGGGAATGGTCTACGCGGCGACGGCAGGCGACACAACATCATCTAGCGGGCAGCGTCCGACAACAGCTACAACAACTAGCTTCGGCCACAACACAGCAAGCTCGACAACAGCATGGGATAGCAACAGCAACTAGCGGCGGCACCAACTAATAGCAAGCTACGGCATCTAGCACTAGCAGCAACACTCGGCACAGCAGCTAGCAACCTAGCATCTAACAACAAAAACTACTAGCACAAGCTATAGCAGATAGCTACCTACAGCAAGAAGAACAGCAACTAAGCAGCTACTATCATCTCGCAGTAGCAAGCACAACAACCTAGACTAGTAGCAGCAACTAACTACAGCAACACGCAAGCAAGCGTAACGCAGCAAAGCACAAACAACAACAACATGCATCGGCCAGGCTAGCTACAGCTAGCAGCAACATACAACATTAGCAAGCAGCAGCAAAATGCACCTAGCAGCAGCAACCTACAGCAGCGGCTACCTACTAGAAATAGTAGCTAACAGCTAATGGCTACAACCAGCGACAGCACGCAAGCAGGAGCTAAGCTTGCCAGCAAGCTAGCACAACATTAGCTCAATCAGGCAAGCAGGCAACGGCCTAGCATGAGGCAGCAGCAACGGCATGCGGCAACATGGAGCAACAGTAGCAGCAGGCTACAACACTTCGACAGCAACAACTACTACTCACAGCAGCAATGCATCGGCCATGGCGGGCCGGCGAGGACCGGACGAGGTCGGCACCACGTAGGAGCTTGCGAGGCGGCGCAGCGAACGACGACCACGGTGGGGCGGCGGGAGGGCCGACGGTGGGGTACGGAACCTGCAGGCGGGCGGTGGCACCTCGGCCACGGCGGGGGCATGGGCGACGACCGGGTGCAGGGGTAGGCACGGGAGGCGAGGAGACCCTGGCGCGCGGGGAGAGCCAAGAGGCGTTGCGCGGGGCACAACAGGTAGTGGGCGGGCGAGGTTCGGCCGGAGCTGGCGCGGGGAGGGGCGAGGCCGAGGGGAGCTCACGGGAGGAACGAGGTCGGAGGGGATCGGGACAGAGAAGGAAGATGGGATCGGCTGGAGGGGAAGAACGAACGGGGAAGAAGGGGATCGAGACAGAGGAGCTTCGCTCGCTAGGGCATGGGTGGGGGGGCGATGTCCTTGGGCCGGCTGGTTGGGCCTCCTTCCCTCTCTCTGTTTTATTATTTGTTTAAACTTGGTTTTTCCTTTTTTTTAAACAGAAACTCACAAGGAAAAGGTTTTAAAATAAAAATAAAAATAAAGAAAATACCTTTTAACTACTTTAAAACATACCCCAATCTATAAAATAGATTGGGCAATTTTAAACGAATAAAACTAAAACCTTTTGAAGAAACAAATAAACCCTTTTCTTACGAAAGCATAAAATCAAACCCCTTTTTAAAATAAAAGAGTCTCTAGTTTTAAAAAATAAACAAAAGGAAAACAAATAAAGGAAACCCAAGGGTTGCCCACAAATTTAATAAAAAGACTTTTATTTAAAAGAAGACGAACCTTTTAAAATAGCGGTTAAAACGAATACTTTACGCAACCACAAAACAAATAAAAGAGGAGAGAGGGGGAGTTCCTATTGCACGCAAAGACACCGAGGGCACTTAAAGCACACACACTCAAAACACCACACGCAACAGACGATGCAAGATGCCATGCATGATGCGACGATGCAAACTACATGATGATGCAACCAATAAAAATAACACACGACGGAAACGGAATAGAAGGGGAATCTTCTGGGGCGTCGATCTTGGGCTGTCACAACTCTCCTACACTACAAGAGGATCTCGCCCCGAGATCCAAGAATGAAAGGGGGGAGGGGATGAGAAAGAACAAGAGGTAAAAAACTTAGTTGCTTCTTTGACAAATGAGCGACACCAACAATGCTTGAAAGTTGCAAAGAGATAATGATATGAGAGACAAGCAAGAATTCACGGAAAATTTCGGGAGCACTTCGGTATGAAAATGGGACAAAAAATTCGATAAGAAGAGAGAATTAGACAATATTCATATCAAACAACTAAATAGAACAAGGGAACACCATGATCTTGATAGAACAACATAATAGACCCAAAAGAGCAACATCACAATGCCTCCGGAACAAGAGAATAAGAACTAACTCAAGAGGAAGAAGAGAATGAAGAAAAGAATGACAACTATCATCACAATAGAATTGAAGAGCCTCCGGACAGAGAATTGAGGTAGTAGTTGGAAAACCAGCAACGAAAAGAAAAAGATAGTGGCGGGCTTATGAAAATCATCTCAATATTTATGAGGTGACAACCAACCACTAAAATAAACAAGGATAGCTTGAGAGAAACAAGATATGAACAATTTCTTACACCAAGAGGATACATTGAGAACTTGGATTAATGACAAGCACCTTGATAGCAACAATCCATAGGAAAAGCCTTAGGTGAAATCCAAACCAAGATAGCTCAATGAAGAAATCATGGGTTGAAAATATCTCATGATCATAGAATTGGTGGGTTTAATTATCTCATTCTTGAAGGAAAAACTCTTCGAGGCTCCTACACTAACAATAATGCTATAATACCACCTCGAAGGATAAAGGAAGAAAAAATGCACTGGAAATGCAAGGGAAAGAATGGTTGAGGTTGTCCAACAGGAATGTTGAAGAACACTTGAGAAAAATCACATACTTGAAGAACCACCAAGAAGGACCTCCATATACAAATGAACGATGCAAAGATATGAAGGATGAAAGAATAAGATTATGACCTTGCGAGGATTTAGATGAAGCTTCACAAAGAGATACTTGATAAAACTTGGAACTCCGGAAAAGAAAAGATAAGAACACTTGAGAAAAAAGGAATTGATATCATGAGGCACTCTGGAAGAAGAATTTAAATCACTACGAACAAGAATAAGAATTATGTTATGCTTATCCTTCAGCAAGTTAAATTCATGACAAGCAACGGATATAGCATGCCACTTATTCTTCTTGAAAGAATCTTGAAGAGATAGAGATATAAGCACCACTTGAGGCAAAATTGAAGGAAGCACCAGTAAGAATTCACAATTGAATGGGAACACCACGAATTAATGGAGATACATGAGAATGAAGAGAACCTAAGCCACCTGAGATAAAGCTATAACAAGGCACCAAAATAATTGAGAGACGAACGAAGAGAAACCAATTGGGAAGAATTGAGGATGAAAGATGAAAGCTGAGAATGAAGAATCTTCTAATATGATGGCCTTCGGAGGATCGAGAATGAAAACAACTCAGAAAAGCAGCAGATAGCAAGAAATATATTCGCATGATTGGAACAATTCAAGATGATAACACAAAGCTGAAATGACGAATCTCCAAGAGGATGAACTAAGATTTGAGAGAAACACTCCTTCGGTCTTCAAAGCTAAAAATGATGAGAAGAACACCACCAGGAATAACTGAGCCACTCCGGAATAATGAGGAATGAAAGGTTGAGCCAAAGACGAGAATAAATTCCAATAGATCATGGAGAAGGCATATGACTGATGAAATTCATACTTACGTCATAGTTGAAAAGAATTAAAGATCTCCGGAAGATTACAAGAGCTATATAAGATCCTGGGAAAAACCTGTGGGTTATGGGCCCACTCAAAGAAACCACCATTGAAAAGATTTCTTGGAAGAGATATATTGCACCGATATAAAGAAAATTTGATGAGGTTAGCACCTCAAAATAATTGAAACAATTGAAAACAGAACTTCTGAGATAACTTCAACACTCCGGATAGAATAGAGAGAAATGACAAAAAGAAGATAGACTGATAATATTTTCCAACATAGGAAAGAATTTAAAGGATGAAAATGATTTGCAGAACACGGATAACGGAATTAATTCACCGGAAAAATAGCAAGATTGAAGAATGATGAATACAAAATCCTGAGAATCTTCACAAAGTGTCATCGGAAAGAATATGGAAGAAAACAGAGCGGAAGCATTGATGAAAAGAAGGCACTTGGACGACAATTGAATCACTAAAGTAAGGGGTGGGAGGGCGGGGAAAAACAAAGATAACTTGGAACGGATGAGACAGCTCCGGAAAGAATTGAGAGAATGATCTGCAAAATTAGAGAGGATTGAATTCACTGAAGAGAAGCACACCGGTTGAATGGAATTGATACGATGACTCCGGTTGAAAAGGAATTGACATGATAATTGATAGAGCAAAAGAATTAGTACTCTCATAAAAATATGAGAACACCTCTTAGAAAAGATCTGAAATCACCACTTGACATCGAAGCAACACGAATTTGTTGGAAGATCGTCCTATAAGTAACTACTTGAATTCCCACCTAAGAATTCTCGAAATATCTGGTCATGCAATCTCGTACACGGATACAAGGAGTAATATCACACAACTCCTATACTAACCCGTCACCTGTATCACATCCGTCAACACACAACCAGAATCTTGGACCTTAATCTACAACAGACCCTCGTGATCACAATGATACAAAGTATGGCAGTACTCCCGAACAATCCGCACCAGTACTGGGGACATCGGGGTTATCTCGCCACTACTAGTATTGAAGCAATTACGAACATCCTTCCTTCTGAGATACTAAGAAATCTGAATGATAACGATGTGCTCGAGAATCCCCTGGAGCTCAACTCCCCGGAAGAAAATCAAGTCAGACAGGAGGCACCAAGACAAACTCGGTCATATCAGCATCATATAGATCCCAAGAATATCCGCGTGATCCTAAAAAATTTTTGAGTGAGAAGAGGAGTAAAATTAAATTATTACGTCAAGATTCCTCACCAGAGCATAGAGGAGGAGAAAAAAGAATCCTACACTCTGATATATAACTAGACTCAAAGCAATTTTTCACTAGACTCGACTCGGCCATGTTCGATCAATCAAGGGGGCTCCTAGGTCGGTACTGCTCTGATACCAACTTCTCACGCCCAAGATACGACCCTATCCTCAATTTGGCACGAGGTCCTCGTCAGGGATAGAAGCGCATCTCGTCGTGTCGCAAGAATGGATATCGTTACAAGTACATGTACTGAAAGGAAGAGTTATATAATAGAATTGGCTTACACTCGCCACAAGCTACATCAGAGTCACATCAATACATTACGTATTCATCAAGAGTAAGAGCAGGGTCCGACTACAGACGAAAACAAACGAGAAAATAAGAACGACGTCCATCCTTGCTATCCCATGCTGCCGGCCTGGAACCCATCCTAGATCGATGAAGAAGAAGAACAAGAAGCAACTCCAAATGAACAAGCAACACGCTCGCGTCGAGTAACCTTTACCTATACCTGCAACTAGTGTTATAGTAATCTGTGAGCCACAAGGGACTCAGCAATCTCATTTCCAAAGGTATCAAGACTATCAAAGCTTAATTGGGCGAGGCATGGTTAAGTGGTGAGGTTGCAGCAGCGGCTAAGCGTATATTTGGTGGCTAAACTTACGAGTACAAGAAATAAGAGGTGGAAGATCTACGCATAGCAGACGTGAACTGAGGTTGATCGAACGAATGATCTTGAACACCTATCTACGTCAAACATAACCCCACCGTGTCCTCGATCGGAGAAAAAACCTCACGAAAGAGACAGTCACGGTTACGCACATAGTCGGCAAGTTTTACTTAAATTAAGTTCAAGTTATCTAGAACCAGTGTTAAACAAAGTTTCGACGTTTCCACATAACCGCGGGCACGACTTTCCGAAAAGATTTAACCCTGCAGGGGTGCTCCAACTAGTCCATCACAAATTACCACAAGCCGCATAGAAATCCTCAATCACGAAGCTCGCGATCTCGTCGGGTTCCCTAGTGGAAAACCTCAACTCTAAGATTGCCCAAAGCATCACCGGAATCTCGATGCACAAGATATCTCGTCATAGGTAAAACTAATCCAGCAAGGCCATGTTGGAAGTATGCCCTAGAGGCAATAATAAATAAAGTTATTATTATAATTCCTGTATCAAGATAATCGTTTATTATCCATGCTATAATTGTATTGAATGAAGACTTATATACATGTGTGGATACATAGACAAAACACTGTCCCTAGCAAGCCTCTAGTTGGCTAGCCAGTTGATCAACGATAGTCAGTGTCTTCTGATTATGAACAAGGTGTTTTTGCTTGATAACTGGATCACGTCATTAGGAGAATCACGTGATGGATTAGACCCAAACTAATAGACGTAGCATGTTGATCGTGTCATTTTATTGCTACTGTTTTTCTGCGTGTCAAGTATTTATTCCTATGACCATGAGATCATATAACTTACTAACACCGGAGGAATGCTTTATGTGTATCAACCGTCGCAACGTAACTGGGTGACTATAAAGATGCTCTACAGGTATCTCCGAAGGTGTTCGTTAAGTTAGTATGGATCGAGATTGGGATTTGTCACTCCGTGTGACGGAGAGGTATCTCGGGGCCCACTCGGTAATACAACATCACACACAAGCCTTGCAAGCAATGTGACTTAGTGTAAGTTGCGGCATCTTGTATTACGAATGAGTAAAGAGACTTGCCGGTAAACGAGATTGAAATAGGTATACGGATACTGACGATCGAATCTCGGGCAAGTTACATACCGAAGGACAAAGGGAATAACATACGGGATTATATGAATCCTTGGCACTGAGGTTCAAACGATAAGATCTTCGTAATGTAGGATCCAATATGGGCATCCAGGTCCCGCTATTGGATATTGACCGAGGAGTCTCTCGGGTCATGTCTACATAGTTCTCGAACCCGCAAGGTCTGCACACTTAAGGTTCGACGTTGTTTTATGCGTATTTGAGTTATATGGTTGGTTACCGAATGTTGTTCGGAGTCCCGGATGAGATCACGGACGTCACGAGGATTTTCGGAATGGTCCGGAAATGAAAATTGATATATAGGATGACCTCATTTGATTACCGGAAGGTTTTCCGGGAATGTACCGGGAATGACGAATGGGTTCCCGGAGTTCACCGGAGGGGGGCCACCCACCCCGGGGAAGCCCATATGTGTTGGGGGTGCCGCACCAGCCCTTAGTGGGCTGGTGGGACAGCCCAAAAGGGGCCTATGCGCATTGGGAAGAAAATCAAAGAGAAAAAGAAAAAAAAGGAGGAGGTGGGAAAGGGAAGAAGGACTCCACCTTCCAAACCAAGTAGGACTCGGTTTGTGAGGGGAATCCTTCCCCCCTTGGCTCGGCCGACCCCTTGGGGGTTCTTGGACCCCAAGGCAAGGCTCCCACTCTCCCACCTATATATAGTGGGGTTTTGGGGCTGATTTGAGACAACTTTGCCACGGCAGCCCGACCACATATCTCCACGGTTTTACCTCTAGATCACGTTTCTGCGGAGCTCGGGCGGAGCCCTCCTGAGACGAGATCATCACCAACCTCCGGAGCGTCATCACGCTGCCGGAGAACTATTCTACCTCTCCGTCTCTCTTGCTGGATCAAGAAGGCCGAGATCATCATCGAGCTGTACGTGTGCTGAAAGCGGAGGTGCCGTCCGTTCGGCAATAGATCGTGGGATTGATCGCGGGATAGTTCGCGGGGCGGATCGAGGGACGTGAGGACGTTCCACTACATCAACCGCGTTCACTAACGCTTCTGTTGTACGGTCTACAAGGGTACGTAGATCACACATCCCCTCTCGTAGATGGACATCACCATGATAGGTCTTCGTGCGCGTAGGAAAATTTATGTTTCCCATGCGACGTTCCCCAACAGTGGTATCAGAGCTAGGTTCATGCGTAGATGTCTTCTCGAGTAGAACACAAAAGTTTTGTGGGCGGAGATGTGCATTTTTCTGCCCTCCTTAGTGTTTTCTTGATTCCGCGGTATTGTTGGTTCGAAGCGGCTCGGACCGACATTACTCGTACGCTTACGAGAGACTGGTTTCATCGCTGCGAGTAACTCCGTTGCTCAAAGATGACTCGCGGGTGTCAGTTTCTCCAACTTTAGTTGAATCGGATTTGACCGAGGAGGTCCTTGGATGAGGTTAAATAGCAACTCATATATCTCCGTTGTGGTGTTTGCGTAAGTAAGATGCGATCCTACTAGATACCCATGGTCACCACGTAAAACATGCAACAACAAAATTAGAGGACGTCTAACTTGTTTTTGCAGGGTATGCTTGTGATGTGATATGGCCAACGATGTGATGTGATATATTGGATGTATGAGATGATCATGTTGTAATACAAAATATCGACTTGCACGTCGATGGTACGGCAACCGGCAGGAGCCATAGGGTTGTTTTTATAACTAACGTTTATGCTTGCAGATGCGTTTACTATTTTTCTAGGATGTAGATTTAGTAGTAATAGCATGAGTAGCACGACAACCCCGATGGCGACACATTGATGGAGATCATGATGATGGAGATCATGGTGTGGCGTCGGTGACAAGAAGATCGTGTCGGTGCATTGGTGATGGAGATCAAGAAAGCACATGATGATGGCCATATCATGTCACTTATGAATTGCATGTGATGTTAATCCTTTTATGCACCTTATTTTGCTTAGAACGACGGTAGCATTATGAGGTGATCTCTCACTAAAATTTCAAGACGAAATTGTGTTCTCCCCGACTATGCACCGTTGCTACAGTTCGTCGTTTCGAGACACCACGTGATGATCGGGTGTGATAGACTCAACGTTCACATACAACGGGTGCAAAACAGTTGCGCACGCGGAACACTCGGGTTAAGCTTGACGAGCCTAGCATGTGCAGACATGGCCTCGGAACACATGAGACCGAAAGGTCGATCATGAATCATATAGATGATATGATTAGCATAGGGATGCTTACCACTGAAACTATACTCAACTCATGTGATGATCGGACTTGAGCTAGTGTAAGTGGATCATGAACCACTCAAATGACTAGAGAGATGTACTTTTGAGTGGGAGTTTAGCGAGTAATTTGATTAAGTTAAACTCTAATTATCTTGAACATAGTCTAAGTCCACTTTGAATATATTTGTGTTGTAGATCATGGCTCACGCGACAGTCACCCTGAATTTTAATATGTTCCTAGAGAAAGCTAAGTTGAAAGATGATGGAAGCAACTTTGTAGACTGGGCTCGTAATCTTAAGCTAATCTTACAAGCTGTGAAGAAGGATTATGTCCTTAATGCTGCACTAGGAGATGAACCACCCACTACGGCTGATCAGGATGTTAAGAACGCTTGGTTAGCACGTAAGGAGGACTACTCAGTAGTTCAATGTGCAGTCTTGTATGGCTTAGAACCGGGACTTCAACGTCGCTTTGAGCATCATGGAGCATTTGAGATGTTCCAGGAGTTGAAGTTTATCTTTCAGAAGAATGCCCGGATCGAGAGGTATGAGACCTCCGATAAATTCTATGCTTGCAAGATGGAGGAGAACTCGTCTGTCAATGAACATGTGCTCAAAATGTCTGGGTACTCAAACCGTCTAGCTGAGTTGGGGATTGAACTCCCGCAAGAAGCTATCACTGACAGAATCCTTCAATCACCGCCGCCAAGCTATAAAGGCTTTGTGTTGAACTACAACATGCAAGGGATGAACAAGTCTCCCGGCGAGTTGTTTGCGATGCGGAAAGTCGCAGAGTCTGAACTCCGTAAAGAGCATCAAGTGTTGATGGTGAATAAGACCACTAGTTTCAAGAGAAACGACAAAGGCAAGAAGGGTAATTCAAAGAAGAGCGGCAAGCCTGTTGCCAATCCGACGAAGAAACCCAAAGCTGGACCTAAGCCTGAAACAGAGTGTTACTATTGCAAGGGTATGGGTCACTGGAAGCGCAATTGCCCCAAGTATCTAGCTGATAAGAAGGCGGCCAAAGAAAAATCAGGTATATTTGATATACATGTTATTGATGTGTACTTAACCGGCTCTCGTAGTAGTGTCTGGGTATTCGATACCGGTTCTGTTGCTCATATTTGCAACTCGAAACAGGAACTGCGGAATAGACGAAGGCTGGCGAAAGATGAAGTGACGATGCGCGTAGGAAATGGTTCCAAGGTGGATGTAATCACCGTCGGCACAGTTTCACTTCAGTTACCATCAGGATTAGTTATGAACTTAAATCATTGTTATTTAGTGCCTGCGTTGAGCATGAACATTATATCTGGATCTTGTTTATTGCGAGACGGTTACTCGTTTTAGTCAGAGAATAATGGTTGTTCTATTTCTATGAGTAACATCTTTTATGGTCATGCACCCAATGTGAGAGGATTGTTCATATTGAATCTTGATAGTGATACACACATACATAACATTGAGACCAAAAGAGTTAGAGTTAACAATGATAGCGCCATATTTTTTTGGCACTGCCGCTTAGGTCATATAGGTGTAAAACGCATGAAGAAACTCCATGTCGATGGACTTTTGGAGTCACTTGACTTTGATTCACTTGACACGTGCGAACCATGCCTCATTGGAAAGATGACTAAAACTCCGTTCTCTGGAACAATGGAGCGTGCAAGTCACTTGTTGGAAATCATACATACCGATGTGTGTGGTCTGATGAGCGTAGAGGCACGCGGCGGATATCGTTATTTTCTCACCTTCACTGACGATTTGAGTAGATATGGTTATGTCTACTTAATGAAGCACAAGTCTGAAACATTTGAAAATTTCAAGCAATTTCAGAGTGAAGTTGAAAATCATCATAACAAGAAGATCAAGTTCCTACGGTCTGATCGTGGGGGTGAATATCTGAGTTTCGAGTTTGGTGCTCACTTAAGACAATGTGGAATTGTTTCATAGTTGACACCGCCTGGAACACCACAGCGTAATGGTGTGTCCGAACGTCGTAATCATACTTTATTAGAGATGGTGTGATCTATGATGTCTCTTACCAATTTGCCATTATCATTTTGGGGTTATGCATTAGAAATAGCTGCATTCACTTTAAATAGGGCACCATCAAAATCCGTTGAGACGACACCATACGAACTGTGGTATGGAAAAAGGCCAAAGTTGTCGTTTCTTAAAGTATGGGGATGTGATGCTTATGTAAAAAAGCTTCAGCCTGAAAAGATGGAACCCAAAGCGGAAAAGTGCATCTTCATAGGTTACCCAAAAGAGACAGTTGGGTACACCTTCTATCTCAAATCCGAAGGCAAAGTGTTTGTTGCTAAAAACAGAGCTTTTCTCGAGAAGGAGTTTCTCTCGAGAGAATTGAGTGGGAGGAAGATAGAACTTGACGAGGTTGTCGAACCTCTCATCCCTCTGCATGGTGGCGCAGGGCAAGGGGAAACCTCTGTTGTTGCGACGCCGGTTGAGGAGGAAGTTAATGATGATGATCATGAAACTCCGGTTCAAGTTTCTGTCGAACCACGCAGGTCGACGAGACCACGTGCTGCTCCAGAGTGGTACGATAATCCCGTATTTTCAATCATGTTGTTAGACAACAATGAACCTGCCAATTATGAAGAAGCAATGGTGGGCCCAGATTCCAACAAATGGCTAGAAGCCATGAAGTGCGAGATAGGATCCATGTATGAGAACAAAGTGTGGACTTTGGAAGTATTACCTGAGGGCCGCAAGGCTATTCAGAACAAATGGATCTTTAAGAGGAAGACGGACGCTGACGGCAATGTGACCGTTTATAAAGCTCGACTTGTGGCAAAGGGTTTTTCACAAGTTCAAGGAGTTGACTACAATGAGACATTCTCACCCGTAGCGATGCTTAAGTCCGTCAGAATCATGTTAGCAATAGCTGCATTTTTCGATTATGAAATCTGGCAGATGGATGTCAAAACGGCGTTCCTTAACGGTTTCCTTAAGGAAGAGTTGTATATGATGCAACCCGAAGGTTTTGTCGATCCTAAGAATGCTAACAAGGTGTGCAAGCTCTAGCGATCCATTTATGGACTGGTGCAAGCATCTCGGAGTTGGAACAAACGCTTTGATGAGGTGATCAAATCATTTGGGTTTATACAAGTGGTTGGAGAATCCTGTATTTACAAGAAAGTGAGTGGGAGCTCTGTGGCGTTTCTAATATTATATGTGGATGACATATTACTGATTGGAAACAACGTAGAGTTCTTGGAGAGCATAAAGGATTACTTGAATAAATGTTTCTCTATGAAGGACCTAGGAGAAGCTGCTTACATTCTAGGCATTAAGATCTACAGGGATAGATCAAAACGCCTGATAGGACTTTCACAAAGCACATACCTTGATAATGTTTTGAAGAGGTTCAAAATGGAACAGTCCAAGAAAGGGTTCTTGCCAGTTTTACAAGGTACGAGATTGAGTAAGACTTAGTGCCTAGCAACTGATGAAGATAGAGAGCATATGCGCTCCGTCCCCTATGCTTCAGACATAGGTTCTATTATGTATGCAATGTTGTGCACTAGACCGGGCGTTAGCCTGGCCATAAGTATGGCAGGTAGGTTCCAGAGTAATCCAGGAGTGGATCACTGGACGACGGTAAAGAATATCCTGAAGTACCTGAAAAGGACTAAGGAGATGTTTCTCATGTATGGAGGTGACGAAGAGCTCGTCGTAAAAGGCTACGTCGATGCAAGCTTTGACACTGATCCGGACGACTCTAAGTCGCAAACCGGATACGTATTTATTCTTAATGGGGGTGCGGTAAGATGGTGCAGTTCCAAGCAGAGTGTCGTAGCAGATTCTACATGTGAAGCGGAGTACATGGCTGCCTCGGAGGCGGGTAAGGAGGGTGTATGGATGAAGCAGTTCATGACGGATCTTGGAGTGGTGCCAAGCGCACTGAATCCAATAACCTTATTCTGTGACGACACGGGTGCCATTGCGCTAGCAAAGGAACCACGGTTTCACAAGAAGACCAGCCACATAAAACGACGCTTCAACCTCATCCGCGACTACGTCGAAGGGGAGGACGTAAATATATGCAAAGTGCACACGGATCTGAATGTAGCAGACCCGCTGACTAAACCTCTTCCACGGGCAAAACATGATCAACACCAGAACTGTATGGGTGTTAGATTTATTACAATGTAATTCGCATGATGATGGGAGGGCTAGATTATTGACTCTAGTGCAAGTGGGAGACTGTTGGAATTATGCCCTAGAGGCAATAATAAATAAAGTTATTATTATAATTCCTGTATCAACATAATCGTTTATTATCCATGCTATAATTGTATTGAATGAAGACTTATATACATGTGTGGATACATAGACAAAACACTGTCCCTAGCAAGCCTCTAGTTGGCTAGCCAGTTGATCAACGATAGTCAGTGTCTTCTGATTATGAACAAGGTGTTTTTGCTTGATAACTGGATCACGTCATTAGGAGAATCACGTGATGGACTAGACCCAAACTAATAGACGTAGCATGTTGATCATGTCATTTTATTGCTACTGTTTTTCTACGTGTCAAGTATTTATTCCTATGACCATGAGATCATATAACTTACTAACACCGGAGGAATGCTTTGTGTGTATCAAACGTCGCAACGTGACTGGGTGACTATAAAGATGCTCTACAGGTATCTCCGAAGGTGTTCGTTAAGTTAGTATGGATCGAGACTGGGATTTGTCACTCCGTGTGACGGAGAGGTATCTCGGGGCCCACTCGGTAATACAACATCACACACAAGCCTTGCAAGCAATGTGACTTAGTGTAAGTTGCGGGATCTTGTATTATGGAACGAGTAAAGAGACTTGCCGGTAAACGAGATTGAAATAGGTATACAGATACTGACGATCAAATCTCGGGCAAGTAACATACCGAAGGACAAAGGGAATGACATACGGGATTATATGAATCCTTGGCACTGAGGTTCAAACGATAAGATCTTCGTAGAATATGTAGGATCCAATATGGGCATCCAGGTCCCGCTATTGGATATTGACCGAGGAGTCTCTCGGGTCATGTCTGCATAGTTCTCAAACCCGCAGGGTCTGCACACTTAAGGATCGACGTTGTTGAAAGTGTGTTATATCGACTAGAGGGGGGGTGAATAGGAGATTTTTAGAATTTCATCACTGAGGAAATTCCTTTTGAGGAAATTCCTCACTGATGACTAACTTACAGCGGAAACAGCTAAGGATCAATCGTGCAATCGTTCACAACAGCAGTATTGCAGAGTGAAGATTATGAAAACAGATTGCACAGTAAGCAGGCACGCACAATACAGATGATGATTAACTCAAGTGAAGAATTTGGGGTTGAGGAAATTCAGAGAAAGTCTTCAGCAAATTCTTCAAACAGTCACAGTGAAATTCATCAACACATAATACAGAGAAAGTAAAGAGTTGAGGAATTAGAACCCGATTCTTGGTGAAGACTGTTGTTGATGACCCAGTTCCAACTACCGTGACAGTTGTACATCTGGTTTGGAGCGGCTTGGTATTGAAACCAAAGAACACCCAGTCCCGGGACACACAGTCCCTACCGTATTCTCCTTGAGCTAAGGACACACAGTCCTCGCCCAACACTCGTGGTAAGTCTTCAGGGCAGACTTCCAAACCCTCACAAACTCGGTCACCCGGCGATCCACAATTGACTGCTGGATTGCTCTAGACCATGACGCCTAACCGTCTGGAGGATGCACAGTCCTCAAAGGTAAAAGGCTTCAGTCCCACACAGGAACAACTTCTTCAGTGATGCTCAATCACTAGTTTTGGTTTGTGGTTTCGGTGGGTGGTGTATCTCCTCACTGATGATTTACTCTCGAAAGCTCTGAGGAATTTGGGTTGCTCTTATGACAAGTGTCGGTTTCTAACGGAGCAGCCAACCAGCTAGTGGTTGTGGGGGCGGCTATTTATAGCCTGGGAGCATCCCGACATGATTTGACATTAATGCCCTTAAACAATATGACTGTTGGAGTGGATAAGATCAGTGACTTGGCGTGGCTTATCGAAACGGCCGGGACCCTCAACTGTGAGAGTCCTCATGTCACTCATTTTCCTCACTTGAGGCTTTTGGTAGGTTTTGGCTTGGGTTGAGAATCATGAGGAAATCCATTCCATAGTGTTACTTTGACCCCCTTTAACAGTACGGTGTTCCTATTCATCAAATGCGAAGAAAGTAAAACAGAAAACGTAACTCTTCATGCTTCAATTTCTTCAGAATGATTTTCTTCAGGAACCACCGATCTTCTCAATATCAATATCTTCATCAGGAATATCAATTTCATCGCAGATTCTTCGCGATTCATTTCTTCAGCTTCAGACCAATTTCTTCAACTGAAGACATATAATTTTAGGGGTCGATATTCTTCAAATATCTCAAACTCCTCAATGACTTATAGATCATGTGTACACTCATACACACATTAGATACTTAACCTATAAGTCTTCAAACCACCAAAATCACTAAGGGGCACTAGATGCACTTACAATCTCCCCCTTTTTGGTGGTTGATGACAATTAGGTTAAGTCTTCAACAGGGAATAAAAAATGTGAAGTGTAAATACTTAATTGAGGAATTTGAAGACAAGATTCACAGAGACTCCTCCTGAAGATGTGCATACCTTGAGGATTTTGCTTTTATAGCATATGCATATTGATGATTTATATCATGGAGATCTCCCCCTGAATCTTCTAAGTCATGCATACATATAACATATCATATGAAGAACATGAGGATGCATGATGGAAAATGGTATCTGATGAATTCCAGCATGCGTGCATTAAAACTTGAGGAATAAGCATGCGAAGAAAAACGTTCAAAAAGCGTCAGAGTACCATTGGGCTTAAGTTAAAACTCATTACATAAAAACTTCAGAAGAGCCAAGAGTTTGTAACTTAAATATAGTTCGTAAGCCCCAAAAATAGCTCCCGTTTGAAGACTAACTCTCAAGTTTCTCCCCCTTTGTCATCAAGTGACAAAAAGGGACAAACTGAGGACTAACGCCCGTGAAGACTTCATTTCTTGGCGGTTGATGAAGATCCTTGGCGCTTCTTAGGTGTAGTCTTCTTCCTTGGGCCTGTTGCGGTGTCGAGTTGTTCCTCATCAGATTCGGCGGTGCGGAAGGACGAGAAAGAGTTGTCTTCAAGATCTGGCACTGGAATGGGCCTGAACTTCTTCTTGGGAGGCCACGACCAGTCAAAGTCCTGCTCAAAGTTCAATTCTTCAAGCTCAGTCTGGGTCTTCAGATGGGCAAGGGTAGCCCATGTGCAATCAAAAACCTCATGCAGATAGTGATGATTAAGCTTCACACTGTTCTGTGTCTCAGTGAGGGTTTTCACAATGGCACCAAACTGGCGTTTGACCCATTTGTGGTTGTGATCCACCTTCTGATGAAGACTGAGAAGAAGCTCTCTGGTGTTTAGCACGCGAGGAGGAACTGGGCTTGGTGGACGAGTCTCAGTATCGTCCCATGAGGAATATGCATCTGGCTCTTTAAATTGACCATCAAGGGGCCTGCTGCCTTCATCAATCACAGACTTTCCTTTTCCCTCAATGGGCTGGAAAGTCTTCTTGTTGACCCGGATAGGAGGCATATAACCAACATGGTTCTGGAAGTCTGCGTCAAAGTTGATGCCTGTCCTTGTCCTGAGGAATCTCATGATCCACGGTGCATAAATTTTGTGATCATATGGGCACATTGCATTGTCAGCCAAAGTCCTCGAGAAGAAATCATGGATATTCATGGGGATACCATGAATGATGTTGAAGAGAATATTCTTCATGAGGCCGACGACATCTTCGTCATCATCATGGCCTTTGATTGGTGCTAGCACACTGCAGAGAATGTGGTAGACAGATCGGGGTGTGTGCTTGAGCTCATGGACGAGGAATGTGGTTCTTGAGGGTTTTCCTGCAACCAAAGGCTTCATGAGGACTTCCATCATTCCATTTGGCAGTTCACGCTCACCATAAAGCTTCACTGCCCCTTCTGAAGGAATTGGTACGGGAAGTTATCTGAGGAGTTCAGACGCTGGAGCCTTGTAGTGAGTATTTTGGGTCATCCAGTCGAACACCCAAGTGTTGATGTCATCAGCATTGCCCGAGATGTGCAGAGTTGAATAGAACTGAAGAATTAGCTCACTATTCCAATCTGATATGTCGGAGCACATAGGGAGCAAACCTGCATCATGTAGTACACTGAGGACTGGTTCCATGCAGGGAATCTCTTCAAGTTCATCATGAGGAATGTGCCTGTGCTGGAATATCTTGTTGCGGCCACAGAGCACAAAAGCATAGTAGTTCATCTGAGTCCTTGTCCAAAACTTCAGATGCCTCATTTCAGGCTTGTCATAAGGATTCTCTCCGATGAAATACATGCGTTCCTCAAAGAAATTCTCTTTCTGAAACTTTGGCCGCTTTGAGAATGGTAGGCGCTGAACTGGATTGAGATTGTGCTGAGGAATGGGAGGGGAAACAACCATGGCAGTCTTTGGGTTGAGCACAATGAAGTCATTGTCAGGGGCGAGAACATTTTCTTCAGCAGTTTCCTCAGGTTGAGGAATTTCTTGCTCAGGCTGAGCATCAGGATGAGGAATTTCTTCTTCCTTCTCAGCTTGAGGAGTTTGGTCAGCCTGTTCAGTGGGAGGAGCCTGCTCAGACTGGACATTTTCTTCACCTTGATTTTCATCAGCTGACTTTGTGGCAGAAGCAGATTCATCAGGTGCTACAGCTGAAGCTTGAGTAGTCTCTTTCTGAGGAATATGAGGTTGAGGACTGTCATCAATTTGTATTTCCTCATCAGTATGCTCCTCAGAGGCAGCATCCTTCATTTCCTATCTGCCCTTGTAGTGTGGTCACCAATGACGACCATTTCATATGAAGGTGCAACGTTAAGAGGCACCGGGTCCAGAGGGGCAGATTCTTCAGTTTCCTTGAGGCGTTTTTCCTCACTCTTTTCTTCTGCTGAGGAAGCTTTTCTCTTCTTCGCTTCCTTCTCAGCAGCCCTTGTTTTTTTCGAGTCTGATGCAGACGGGATTAACTTCTTCACCTTTGACGTTTGTGGTGAAGGTGTTTTCTCAACAGATTCTTCAGCTGACAGTGAGGAACCAGCTGGAACAGAGTCATCAGCCTGCTTTGGTGAAGCAGCTGGATCAGTAGCAGTTTCATCAGGGTTTGCAGTTTCATCAGGAGCGGTCTCAGTGATGATTTCGTCAATGGCTGGCTCATCAGCACGGCGCTCTTGGTGTTGTTCCTCAGCTTGAGGAATTTCCTCCTCATCAGGAGATGCATCTTCTGGCTGTTCAACCAGGGGCTGAGGAGTCGGTGTTGGTGGGGGGTGACGTTTGTTGTAGTCATCAACAGCACTAGTGGCTAGCTTGATGAAATTGCATTTGATGCTTGTGCGATCTGACAGTTTCTCACACTTGTCAGTCAAGACTTGCAGCTGTGCCTGGGTGGACACCAATGCTTCAGGCGTCAACTTGAGAACATTTTGCCTGAGGAATTTCTCCTTTCTGGCCTTTGCAATCTTTGCCTGCTTGGCCTTCTGTTCCTTCCACTTGGCTTCGTTTATGAAGGTAGCCACCATGTGGCTGACACCAGGAGGAAGTTTCAAATCATCAATGGGTGTGTTTGGGTCTTCATACCACACATTGATGAAGTCGAGGAGGACCTTGGGGTCCATCGCCAGAGGAATAGCACTGCCTGATGCTTGTGCTACCCTTTCTTGCTTGTTCCTGATGATGGCTTCCAAAGTTTCATCAACATATTCATCACTTCCATCTGATGCAGACGGGACTGTGATGATTTTGCTGGGGTTGGGCAGAGGTGCAGGTTCAGTTGTTGTCAAAGTCTTCAAAAGGGGTGTTGAAGACTTTGTCTCCGAGCTAGTTGCAGCTGGGAGTGAGGAGCTAGAGCTGGCAGTCGTAGTCTTCACGACTTTCTTCTGTAGTGGCTTTGGAGGTGGAGCTGAGGACTTTGGTGTAGATGAGATTAGTGCTGAGGGTTTTGGCGCTGATGGTTTTGGTGTTGACGGTTTTGGAACCGAGGGTTTTGGAGCTGAGGGTTTGGTGACAGAAGTCTGTGCAAACTTCTCTTGGGGCTTTGAAGCTTTTGGCTTTGTTGGCATAGACTTTGGTTGAGGAATCTCGGAGCCTGAGGTTTCTGCTGCTGAGGAATGAGCAGCACCGGAGGCAGCAGCTTAGGATTCATGAAATTTCTTCACTGCTGTTTCTGCTTGCTTCTTGAGCTTGGCCAGATGCCTTTCTTTTTCATCTGGGTAGTCATCAAGTGTCATAAGACTTGAGGGATGAGCTACTTGATGATCCTCAAGTGGGGCCCTTCTGCCAGGAGGCTTCAAAGCAAATTTCTTTGCATATTTTGGAGTCACAAACCTGTACTCCTTCCACTCCTTTGCCCATCTGCGTTCAATTTTCTGCAGCCTAATCTTTCTTTTAGGCATAGTCTCAGGTTCATCATCAGGCGTGCAATAGTCCAGGTATATGTCATCAGGAATGTCAACAACTGTGTTCTGTTCCAGTTTCGTTCCTCCCTTCTGTTTCCTTTCTTCCTCCATTTTCTTCAGACGAGGAACTTTCTGAGGATTTTGAACTCTTGAGGATTCCGATGAGCCTTGAAGAGTTTCTTCCAGAAACGCTGCAAATGAGTTAATGTGATGAGAACCGAGAGATTCATCAGCTGACATGTGTGTACCTGTGAACAGACTATAGTTGCGAGGAATTTGGAGAGGTCATATGCGTTCTCAGATTTGAAGAAAATGAAAAAGTTTGACAGTTTGAGGAATATAACCAGTGGTTGAGGAATTTGCTTAAGCATTCTGTTCTTGGGTTCCAAAGTTGTACAGATCCGAAAATTCACACAATTGAGGAATCTTGTGAAAATCTTAGATGCTTAGCTAGTTCATCAATGATTGTGGTGATGGATAGTGTTTGAGGAATCATGTGCGCATCGTATCTTGAGGAAAAACAGATCTCACATGGGAGAGGTAAAATTTCAGATCTAATCTGTTGTAAAAATGGGATATAATTACCCTAGAAGTTGCGAACGAAGAACACAAAAAGGTGGTGTTGGAGAGGCTCTTCGGTCAAGTGTCCAATGCACCCTAACTTGGCAGCAGAGGACGTCTATGGCGGCGGCGGACATAGATGTTCCGACTCCGGCGTGATCCTAGCGGCGAGAAGGTTGAGGCAGTGAAGCTCTTCCTTGCCGGCGACAAGACTACCAGTGGTGGCGCTAGGGTTCGGTGTGCTGTGGCAGGAGAGCGATGAGGCGAAGAAGATGATACCTAGGGGGATAAGGACATATTTATAGCCCGAAAGTTACTGTTTGGCGCGAAAGTTTCAGACCGAATAGCCCTTGCCTCTACGTCTCCGGAGGACACGTGTAGCTCCCGTACGATGCGGTGGAGATAGTGGAGATCGTGGCTATCCAATCGTGGGAAGTGGGGGTTCAGTTACTGTTCCTTTGAAGAAAACAATTTTTCGAAGATTTGAGGATTTTTGTTACAAAATCATCAGCTGACAAGGATGCAGTGAGGATTTTGAACAAAGTTTCAAGTAGAACGCATATGAAGAATTGAATAGACTGGATAAGTATAGCATAGAGGGAAAATAGGGTCCGATCACATTCACTTAGCAGAAACATCAACTTGAAGAAATAGCAATAAGTGAATGCTGTTGAGGACTAGAAATCACAGTCTACCTAGGCAAATGAAAGTCATCAAGTGTTTTTGAAGATTTTGCAATAGATCAGCACAATGAAGAACAACTGTTTTGAAGAAAAATGCATTGTGAGGAATTTGATCATTTGAAGAAAATCAACTTGAGGAATTTCACATTGGGCGGTGGCATTGTCCACCATATAAGAATGTTGATTACGGACGCCGCGTACAATTGTCGTAGGGCCCTGAGAATCAATTTCTTCATTAATTTCTTCACATTCATAGTGACTTTCTTCATTAGTTGAAGAAAATCGTTTCATCATGTGTTGCACATCTAAGTCATCAACTTTGCATAAGTGTTAGGATGTGTGCATGTTTTTACAAAACATTCGAAGACTCTAAGATATTTAGCTCACACCGCAACTTGCAAAACCTTTTCTCATCCAAGGGCTTAGTGAAGATAAAAGCCAGTTGATCATCAGTCTTCACATGGTCGATGAGGATATTGCCCTTGAGGACATGGTCCCGAAGAAAATGATGACGAATCTGGATGTGCTTGGTCTTCGAGTGTTGTACTGGGTTATAGGTAATCTTGATAGCACTCTCATTGTCACAGTAGAGAGGCACATTCTTCATGTTGATGCCGTAGTCCTTGAGGGTTTGCTTCATCCATAGTAATTGAGCACAACAAGAACCAGCAGCAATGTACTCAGCTTCGGCAGTGGAGAGTGATACGCAGTTCTGCTTCTTTGAGGACCAGCAAACCAGTGATCTTCCAAGGAAATGGCATGTGCCAGAAGTTGACTTGCGATCCACACGGTCACCAGCATAGTCGGAATCAGAATACCCTACCAGATGAAGACTGGAGCCCTTGGGATACCATAATCCTAGTGTTGGTGTGTGAGCTAGGTATCGAAGAATATGTTTCACAGCCTTATGGTGTGATTCCTTTGGTTTTTCTTGAAAACGTGCACACATGCAAACACTAAGCATTATGTCTGGCCTAGATGCACATAGATACAATAAAGAGCCAATCATAGAACGGTATACCTACTGATCGAAATCTTTACCATTTTCATCAGTGCCGAGGTGACCGTTGGTAGGCATTGGAGTCTTGGCACCTTTGCATTCATGCATGTCGAATTTCCTCAGAACATCCTTGAGGTATTTCTCCTATGATATGAAGATTCCATTGCTTTGTTGACGAATTTGAAGACCTAAGAAGAATTTCAGCTCCCCCATCATAGACATCTGATATTCTTCACTCATCAAATAGGCAAATTCATCACTGTATCTTTTGTCAGTACAGCCAAATATGATATCATCAACATATATTTGACATACAAACAGTTCATTATCATAAGATTTTGTGAAAAGAGTTGGATCGAGTGAACCAGGTTTGAAGCCTTTCTTCATGAGGAATTCCTTCAATGTATCATACCATGCCCGAGGGGCTTGCTTGAGACCATACAGAGCCTTTTTGAGTCTGAAGACTTTGTCTGGATTCTTTGGATCCTCAAAACCTGGGGGCTGAGCAACATATACTTCTTCCTCAAGCTTACCATTGAGGAATGCACTTTTCACATCCATTTGATATAAGATGATGTTATGATGATTAGCGTAAACAAGTAGAATTCGAATAGCTTCAAGTCTAGCAACCGGTGCAAAAGTTTCATCGAAATCTATTCCTTCAACCTGGGTGTAGCCTTGGGCTACAAGTCGTGCCTTGTTCCTCACCACTTGACCGTCCTCGTCTTGCTTGTTTCGGAAAATCCACTTGGTGCCGACGATGTTATGCTTGCGAGGACCTAGTCGCTTGACGAGCTCCCATACGTCATTCAGCTTGAATTGAAGAAGTTCGTCTTGCATGGCTTGGATCCACTCCGGTTCCAGAAAAGCCTCAGCTACTTTTGAGGGTTCTGTGATGGATACAAAAGAAAAATGCCCACAAAAGTTAACTAAGTGTGAAGCTTTTGAGTGAGTGAGAGGACCTAGCGCGTTGATGTCGTTGAGGATTTTGTCAAGTTCTACTTCATTTGCAATCCTCGGATGAGCTGGTTGAGGATTTTGTCTGGGCTGAGGAAGTGGTGCTGTAGCAATTTCCTCAGGAGCATCTTCTTGACTTTCATCAGCGATGGGGATTGTTTCTTCACCAATTTCCTCAGTGGGGACAATGTCTTCAGTAGGCTTAAGCTTTATTGCTTCCTCAGGAGACAGCTTATCTGGATCAGAAGGCAATTGCTCTCTTTGCGAGCCATTAGTTTCATCGAACCGCACATCTACAGTCTCAACAACTTTGTTGTGATAGTTGTTGAAGACTCTATAGGTGTGCGAGTCCTTTCCATAACCGAGCATAAAACCTTCATGTGCCTTAGGTGCAAATTTTGAGCTATGATGAGGATCTCTAATCCAGCATTTTGCATCGAAGACTTTGAAATAACTTACATTGGGTTTCTTGTCAATGAGGAGTTCATATGAGGTTTTCTTGAGGAATTTGTGAAGATATACCCTGTTGATGATATGACATGCAGTGTTGATTGCTTCAGGCCAGAAGCGACGAGGAGTCTGATATTCTTCAAGCATAGTTCTTGCCATTTCAACCAGAGTCCTGTTCTTTCTTTCGACGACACCATTCTGCTGAGGAGTATAAGGAGCAGACAATTCGTGAGTAATACCAAGTTCATCAAGATAATCATCAAGACCAGTGTTTTTGAACTCGGTTCCATTATCACTCCTTATATGTTTGATCTTGATGCCAAAGTTTGTCGAGGCCCTTGAAGAAAATCGTTTGAAGATTTCCTGCACTTCGGTTTTATACATTATGATATGCACCCAAGTGTGTCTGGAATAATCATCAACTATGACAAAGCCATATAGAGATGCTGCATTGGTTAGTGTTGCATAGTGTATAGGTCCAAATAAATCCATATGAAGCAATTCAAATGGACGTGTAGTGGTCATGATGGTTTTGGAGGAATGCTTGGATCTGGTCATTTTCCCAGATTCACAAGCACCGCAGAGATGATCCTTGAGGAATTTGACTGATTCGATGCCAATGACATGCTTCTTCTTTGCAAGTGTGTGCAAATTCCTCATGCCTGCATGACCTAGTCTCCGGTGCCACAGCCATCCTTCTGAGGTTTTTGCTAGTAAGCAAGTGGCTGGTTGAGGACCTGTAGATAAGTCAACAATGTACAAATCCCCTCTTCTTACACGTTCGAAGACTTTGGATCTGTCAGATTCCATGATGACTACACATCTATATCTACCAAAGATAACAATCATGTCAAGATCACAAAGCATCGAGACTGACATGAGATTAAAACCAAGGGATTCAACAAGCATCACTTTGTCCATATGCCTATCCTTGGAGATAGCTACTTTGCCAAGTCCCAATACCTTGCTTTTACCTTTATCAGCATATGTGATTTGCTTCAGAGGTGATGGAGTTAGTGGCATATTCATCAGTAGACTTTTATCACCAGTCATATGATGTGTGCAGCCACTATCGAGAACCCACTCAGTATTTTTGGGTTTGTCATCCTGCAGATGAATTAGTACAGCTTACCATCTCATATGCTTCAAGTTTGAAGAATATGATACTAATTTCATCATAACAGAAATGTAAGGACGTGTGAAATATTTCTATTTCATCAATCATTAGCTTGCGTCCTATCAAGCATTTCCTCAGGTCTCCAGCAAATTCTTCAGATGATGATATTCATCTGGAGACCTGACCTGCAGAAGTGATTAGTTTGATTTCTTCACCACCCACATCTTAAGGGGTGGCAAAGCGTTCATCATCCTGCGAGCACCATATGAGAAAGGTGGCATTGAAGCTAATGCACATCTCTTAACAGTAGGGGGGGTTAAAGTACTCATATGAGTATGCAGAGAACTGGTTTGAGGATTTATGAACATAATGACTTGAAGAATACAACTCATAATCATATTCCTTGTAGTTTCCCTACATGTTAGACGCATAAGCACGGGTATGAGCATAGTTTTGACCAGTTGAGGATTTTGATCCTCTTGAAGACTTTGGTCCTCCTGAGGAATTTGATCCGGGGTTCAGATTCTTCAGAGGTGATGTCATGAGGACATTTACTTGAAGATTTTTCAAGACAACTTTTGGGAACCCAGATTTTCCTCAGAGGAGGGCCATTCCTGCAGTTAGTTCCAACATATCGAGCAAATACTTCCCCAGATTGATCTTTGAACAGTTTATAGTTGGAATCAAATGACTCATCCGAGGAATAGGATAATTCACATGAGAATCCAGTTAGATTAGATGGATCAAAAGGAGGCCCAGTAGCAGCAACCCATGAGGTTTTGGGATACTGCTCAGGTTTCCAATAAGATCCATCAGCATTCAATTTCCTCTCAAAGGCAATTCCTTCTTTCCTCGGGTTCCTGTTCAAGATCTGCTTTTTGAGCACATCACAAAGGATTTGATGTCCTTTGAGGCTTTTGTACATGCCTGTTACGTACAATTCCTTCAACCCTGCATTTTCATCAGTGACATTTGTGTTTTCCTCAAGTGAGGAAATAGACACAACAGGTGCAGTTGAAGTATTTGTAGCAGTGGTAGCATTTGAAGATTCTGGTGAAGAATTAGCAGTTTCACGATCAATGCATTTAAGACATGGAGGAATAAATTCAACTTGACTAGCGCTGATCTGTTGAGCTAGTAATGAATCATTTTCCATACGAAGATCATCATAAGACATCCTCAGCTTCTCAAGATCAAGCTTCATTTGAAGAAATTCGTAGGAAAGCTTCTCATGATCAGTGAAGAGTGTATCATAACGATCCTGAAGAATATCAAATCTAGACTGAATATTTTTCATGTCATCAGCGAGGATTTGACTAAGATTCATTTAATCATTCAACAGATCATCACTTTTGTCTAGCAGTTTTTGAAGCTTTTCCAGAGCAGTTTATTGTTTAGTGGCAATGATGGCAAGTTTACTGTAACTGGGTTTTTTGTAATCATCATGTTCACAGTCACTTGAATCAGATGAGGAGGCATTATGTGATACCTTCGAACCTTTTGCCATGAAGCAATAGGTTGGAGCGAAGTCATCAGCATAGTCATCGGTATGGATGGTGCACTCATTTTCTTCAAGATTGAAGATTGACTTGCTGACGAAATTGGTTGCTAGTGCAAGACTAGCCTGTCCAGATTCTGAATCTTCTCCAGAGCCTTCTTCATCATCACATTCTTCTGATTCTGCCTCGGAATCCATTTCCTTGCCAATAAGTGCCCGAGCCTTTCTGAAGCTAGTCTTCTTGTGTGAGGAGGACTTTGAAGATGAGGATTTTGAAGATTTCTTCTTCTTCTTCTTTGAGTCATCAGAACGGTCATCCTTGTATTTCTTCTTCTTTGATTCCTTTCCCCAGCGAGGACAATCAGCAATGTAATGACCTGATTTCTTGCACTTGTGACAGGTCTGTTTCTTGTAGTCCTCAGATGCAGATTCTGATTTCCTCATGTTGCTTCTTGATGATTTACCGAAGTGGCCTCGTCGTGTAAATCTCTGGAATTTCCTCACTAGCATTGCAAGTTCCTGACCAAATTCTTCAAGGTCACAGCTGCTGTCATCTGTGTCTTCTTCTTCAGATGAGGAAATTGCTCTTGCCTTCAGTGCACGTGGTCTGGAATAACTTTGTCCATATAGATCTCTCTTTTCTTCTAGCTGGAATTCATGAGTATTTAGCCTTTCGAGGATATCAGCAGGATCTAACATCTTGTAGTCTGGTCTTTCTTGTATCATCAGAACTAAAGTGTCAAATGAAGAATCCAAAGATCTCAGCAGTTTCTTCACAACTTCGTGATCAGTGATGTCTCGAGCTCCCAGTGCTTGCAGTTCATTTGATATGTCAGTGAGGCGATCAAAGGTGTCTTGGCAGCTTTCATTATCATGTCTCTTGAAGCGATTGAAGAGATTGCGAAGAATATCAACACGAGAGTCGCGTTGGGTTGATACTCCTTCATTTACCTTGCACAGTCTCTCCCAGATCAGTGTTGCAGAGCCTAAGGCACTTACTCTTCCAAACTGGCCAGGGCTCAGATGACCACAGATGATGTTCTTCGCTTGAGAATCGAGTTGCTTGAATTTCTTCACATCAGCTGCAGTGACACTAGCAGAAATGATGGGGACACCATTTTCCACAATATACCAGAGATCATTGTCTATAGCTTGTAGATGCATTTGCATTTTGTTCTTCCAGAAGGGAAAATTCTTTCCCTCGTAGGTAGGACATGCTGCAGTCACCTTAAACATGCCTGCAGTCGACATAACTAAAACTCCAGGTGGTTAAACCAAAATCACACAGAACAAGGGAGTACCTTGCTCTGATACCAATTGAAAGTGCGTTATATCGACTAGAGGGGGGTGAATAGGAGATTTTTAGAATTTCATCACTGAGGAAATTCCTTTTGAGGAAATTCCTCACTGATGACTAACTTACAGCGGAAACAGCTAAGGATCAATCGTGCAATCGTTCACAACAGCAGTATTGCAGAGTGAAGATTATGAAAATAGATTGCACAGTAAGCAGGCACGCACAATACAGATGATGATTAACTCAAGTGAAGAATTTGGGGTTGAGGAAATTCAGAGAAAGTCTTCAGCAAATTCTTCAAACAGTCACAGTGAAATTCATCAACACATAATACAGAGAAAGTAAAGAGTTGAGGATTTAGAACCCGATTCTTGGTGAAGACTGTTGTTGGTGACCCAGTTCCAACTGCTGTGACAGTTGTACATCTGGTTTGGAGCGGCTTGGTATTGAAACCAAAGGACACCCAGTCCCGGGACACACAGTCCCTACCGTATTCTCCTTGAGCTAAGGACACACAGTCCTCGCCCAACACTCGTGGTAAGTCTTCAGGGCAGACTTCCAAACCCTCACAAACTCGGTCACCCGGCGATCCACAATTGACTGCTGGATTGCTCTAGACCATGACGCCTAACCGTCTGGAGGATGCACAGTCCTCAAAGGTAAAAGGCTTCAGTCCCACACAGGAACAACTTCTTCAGTGATGCTCAATCACTAGTTTTGGTTTGTGGTTTCGGTGGGTGGTGTATCTCCTCACTGATGATTTACTCTCGAAAGCTCTGAGGAATTTGGGTTGCTCTTATGACAAGTGTCGGTTTCTAACGGAGCAGCCAACCAGCTAGTGGTTGTGGGGGCGGCTATTTATATCCTGGGAGCATCCCGACATGATTTGACATTAATGCCCTTAAACAATATGGCCGTTGGAGTGGATAAGATCAGTGACTTGGCGTGGCTTATCGAAACGGTCGGGACCCTCAACTGTGAGAGTCCTCATGTCACTCATTTTCCTCACTTGAGGCTTTTGGTAGGTTTTGGCTTGGGTTGAGCATCATGAGGAAATCCGTTCCATAGTGTTACTTTGACCCCCTTTAACAGTACGGTGTTCCTATTCATCAAATGCGAAGAAAGTAAAACAGAAAACGTAAATCTTCATGCTTCAATTTCTTCAGAACGATTTTCTTCGGGAACCACCGATCTTCTCAATATCAATATCTTCATGAGGAATATCAATTTCATCGCAGATTCTTCGCGATTCATTTCTTCAGCTTCAGACCAATTTCTTCAACTGAAGACATATAATTTTAGGGGTCGATATTCTTCAAATATCTCAAACTCCTCAATGACTTATAGATCCTGTGTACACTCATAAACACATTAGATACTTAACCTATTTGTCTTCAAACCACCAAAATCACTAAGGGGCACTAGATGCACTTACAGTTGTTTTATGCGTATTTGAGTTATATGCGTATTTGAATGTTGTTCGGAGTCCCGGATGAGATCACGGACGTCACGAGGGTTTCCAGAATGGTCCGGAAACAAAGATTTATATATAGGATGACCTCATTTGTTTACCGGAAGGTTTTCGGAGTTACCGGGAATGTACCGGGAATGACGAATGGGTTCCCGGAGTTCACCGGAGGGGGGCCACCCACCCCGGGGAAGCCCATAGGTGTTGGGGGTGCCGACCAGCCCTTAGTGGGCTGGTGGGACAGCCCAAAAGGGGCCTATGCGCATTGGGAAGAAAATCAAAGAGAAAAAGAAAAAAAAAGGAGGAGGTGGGAAAGGGAAGAAGGACTCCACCTTCCAAACCAAGTAGGACTCGGTTTGGGAGGGGAATCCTTCCCCCCTTGGCTCGGCCGACCCCTTGGGCGTTCTTGGACCCCAAGGCTAGGCTCCCCCCTCTCCCTCCTATATATAGTGGGGTTTTAGGGCTGATTTGAGACAACTTTGCCACGGCAGCCCGACCACATATCTCGACGGTTTTACCTCTAGATCACGTTTCTGCGGAGCTTGGGCGGAGCCCTGCTGAGACGAGATCATCAGCAACCTCCGGAGCACCGTCACGCTGCCGGAGAACTCTTCTACCTCTCCGTCTCTCTTGCTGGATCAAGAAGGCCGAGATCATCGTCGAGCTGTACGTGTGCTGAACGCGGAGGTGCCGTCCGTTCGGCAATAGATCGTGGGACTGATCGCCGGATAGTTCGCGGGGCGGATTGAGGGAAATGAGGACGTTCCACTACATCAACCGCGTTCACTAACGCTTCTGCTGTACGGTCTACAAGAGTACGTAGATCACACATCCCCTCTCGTAGATGTACATCACCATGATAGGTCTTCGTGCGCGTAGGAAAATTTTTGTTTCCCATGCGACGTTCCCCAACAGGCCACCCCGTGTGTCGATGATCCCGATAGGAGCCGCGTATCTCAGTCTCAGGACACACCGTCTATGCATAGTGTACGGGAACCAAACCTCGAGTTGCCCGTGGTGGCACCACCGACTGCTAGGTGGCTGGACCAACACTCATGAGGAGCACTGTCCCGGGGGTTGATTAAATTATCCTCGGGTTAATTACTCCCTATGCATTTCAATAGTTGTTAGGCAAATGTAGTACCAAAGTTGGGCCTTGCCAGACCAACTTTAACCTAAAACGAATTATCAAGGGGGTCCCCATAGCAACCCCGATCGTGTTAGGATCGCTCATTTATGGAACATAACACCGGTAGCCGAAACTAAGGGGGCAAAGGTGGAACAAAACACTAGGCTAGAAAGGCTGAGCCTTCCACCTTTTACCAAGTATATAGGTGCATTAAAATAAATAGCATTTAAATAAGGTGATAAGACAAGGAACCCATGTTATCACTTGGAAGCATCTGCACCTGCAACTAGCAACGCTAACAACATGATTAAGCAAGCGGTAACATAGACAATCAGTGGTTTGCTAGGTCGAACAGGTGGAAGATTATCATGGAATTGAAGAGAGGCTGATATTTTACATGTGGTAGGCAACGAGATTAATCGATAGAAACGGAAAAACTAGAATGGAAATGATAGTAATGGTATCTGGGCAAATGGTCATCTTGCCTTAGATCCCGCTTGGAAGAAGAACAACTTGGAGAAGTCGGTGAACCAATGTAGTCGAACAAGTCCTCACATTCCGATACGCTTGCGGGACTCTATCGAGACGGAGCAACCCGGAAACAAACATCAACACAGATATTCACCACACGATGCTCAACATGATGCACAACCTAATATGATGCATGAACAGATCAATGATGCAAGGCATGGTATGGCAATTCACCTCACGCAAACACTACACATTAAGTGAAGCTCGATATGCAGTGAGTTGCATATCGACGAAACTCCATTATTAATTATTTAGTTCACTCCCGTTTATTTACACGACAATATTAAATGTGGTTAACATGGCAAGGGGTGAAGTTGTGATCCTACATGTCCTCCTAGTCGATTAACACACAGAACATAGATCGGAGCTACATCACAAGGAACATGCAACACAAGATAATTATGCCATGATTGCGTCATGCATGCAGTTACAACAACACGGGCAAGAAGAGAAAGAAACATGTGTCGCCATGGCGAGCGAGAGGGAACCATGGCGGCAAAACGGAAACGATGCCACGGCAACGTTCCTATCCCGATAACTCGTCGGGATATCACGCCAATGTACTCGAAACGTGTGCGGGAACACTAAATAAAGATGGGGTGATCCCGCTACCGGGTTCCCATGTGTCGAGGGGACAACATCAGAGGGACAACGTGCAACGGGCAACATCTACATGCGCAAACATACGATACATCTCATACATCACATGCACACGGTCACGACAACGTCTCATCGGTATACCTTCGACGCATGCGAATCGGAGGGGTTCGGTTCGGTGAAGGAGAACAACGGTCGGTGTGGTCGTAGTTGTACACGGTCCCGTCGACCGTAGTCGTTCGCTCGGCGTCGGCAGACGGGTCTTCGGCGACGGTAGTCGAACACGGGTCTTTGGCGTCGGTAGTCGCACATGTTCCGGGGGTCGACGAGGACGACGTGGTGCTCGGCGAGCTCGTCGTCGACCCACTACAGGCGGGAATGGTCTACGCGACGACGGCAGGTGACACAACAACATCTAGCGGGCAGCGGCCGACAAAAACTACAACAACTAGCTTCGGCTAGAGCACAGCAAGCTCGGCAACAGCATGGGATAGCAACAGCAACTAGCGGCGCAGCAACTAACAGCAAGCTACTGCATCTAGCACTATCAGCAACACTCGGCACAACACCTAGCAACCTAGCATCTAACAACGAAAACTACTAGCACAAGCTATAGCAGATAGCTAGCTACAGCAAGAGCAACAGCAACTACGCAGCAACTATCATCTGGCAGTAGCAAGCACAACAACCTAGCCTAGCAGCAGCAACTAACTATAGAAACACGCAAGCAAGCATAACGCAACAAAGCACAAACAACAACAGCATGCATCGGCCAGGCTAGCTACAGCTAGCAGCAACATATAGCATTAGCAAGCAGCAGCAAAATGCACCTAGAAGCAGCAACCTACAACGGCGGCTACCTACTAGCAATAGCAGCTAACAGCTAATGGCTACAGCGAGCGACAACACGTAAGCAGCAGCTAAGCTCGACAGCAAGCAAGCATAGCATCAGCTCAAGCAGGCAAGCAGGCAACGGCCTAGCATCAGGCAGCAGCAACGGCATGCGGCAACACGGAGCAACAACAGCAACATGCTACAACACTTCGACAGCAACAGCTACTGCTCGCAGCAGCATAGCATCGGCCACGGTGGGGCGGCGAGGACCGGACGAGGTCGGCACCGTGCAGGAGCTTGCGAGGCGGCGTGGCGAACGACGACCACGGTTGCGCGGCGACAGGGCCAACGGCGGGGCACGGAACCTCCAGGCGGGCGGCGACACCTCGGCCACGGCGGGGGCATGGGCGGCGACCGGTTGCAGGGGCAGGCACGGGAGGTGAGGAGACCTTGGCGCTTGGGGAGAGCTGAGAAGCGGCGCATGGGGACAGCAGGTGGCGGGCAGGCGAGGTCCGACCGGAGCTGGCGCAAGGAGGGGCGAGGCTGAGGGGAGCTCACGGGAGGAACGAGATCGGAGGGGATCGGGACAGAGGAGGAAGATGGGATCGGCTGGAGGGGAGGAACGAACGGGGAAGAAGGGGATCGAGACAGAGGAGCGTGGCTCGCTAGGGCAGGGGGCGATGGCCTTGGGGCGGCTGGCTGGGCCTCCTTCCCTCTCTCTGTTTTATTATTTTTTTAAACTTGGGTTTTCATTTTTTTAAAGAAAAACAGAAACTCACAAGGAAAAGGTTTTAACAGAAAAAAAATAAAGAAAATACCTTTTAACTACTTTAAAACATACCCCAATCTATAAAATAGATTGGGAAATTTTAAACGAATAAAAGTAAATCCTTTTGAAGAAACAAATAAACCCTTTTCTTACAAAAGCATAAAATCAAACCCCTTTTTAAAATACAGGAGTCCCTAGTTTTAAAAAATAAACAAAAGGAAAACAAATAAAGGAAACCCAAGGGTTGCCCCACATTTAATAAAAGGACTTTTATTTAAAAGAAGATGAACCTTTCAAAATAGGGGTTAAAACGAATACTTTACGCAACCACAAAACAAATAAAAGAGGAGAGAGGGGGAGTTCCTATTGCATGCAAAGACACCGAGAGCACTTGAAGCACACACACTCAAAACACCACACGCAATAGACGATGCAAGATGCCATGCATGATGTGACGATGCCAACTACATGATGATGCAACCAATAAAAATAACACATGACGGAAACGGGATAGAAGGGGGAATCTTCTGGGGCGTCGGTCTCGGGCTGTCACAGTAGATCACGGGTGTTTATTGACCCGGACACCGTTATAAACTTGGGGCCTCTAGCTTTATAAAGGAGAGCTCTAAATTCAAAAATATCAAGTAAGAAAACCCTCGACAGCTAGGTTAGCAATTCTGCACCCTTGTAATCATGATTCCCATGAATATAGACACAAAGCAGGACGTAGGCTTTTACCTCCATCGGAGGGGCCGAATCTAGGTAAATACGCCTCTCGTTTCCCAATCAACCACTTTGAGTCACCACACTGCGACGATGGCCTCACCACTAAGTCCGTTTACGAGGACATCTGCCGTGAAAAAGTCATGACAGTTAGCGCCCACCGTGGGGCAATCGCAAGGTGGAGGTGAGTTCTCGGAGGGAACTCTTCCGAGATTTGGGAGCGGCGTGGTGGTCATGATGATCAAGAATCGTCACAGCGATCAGTACATCAACAACTGAAAGTGCATTATATCGATTAGAGGGGGTGAATAGGCAATTTTTACAAATTCATCACTAAGGAGATTCCTAGTGAGGAAAGTCCTCGGTCATGAACTGAGTGCAAGGGAATAAGTAGTCAAATATGCAAAAGTGACTATAGCTTAGTCCTTAGAGTGAGTTGTAGTGTTCGGTTGCACAAGTCGCGTGAACATGATAAGCAGGTGAAGAATAACTTGAGTGAAGAATTTGAGGTGAGGAATTCAGAGAAAGTCTTCAGTCAAATTCTTCAAACTGTACAAATCAAAGTCATCAACATGCAATTGAAGAAATGAAAGAGTTGGAGAAATAGAACCCGTAGGTCGATGAATACAATTGTTTGATGACCCAGTTCCAACTAATGTGACACTTGTACATCTGGTTTGGAGCGGCTTGGTATTCAAACCAAAGGACACAAAGTCCTGGGACACACAATCCCTAGTGTATTCTCCTTGATCCAAGGACACACATTCCTCGCCCAACACTCGTGGTAAGTCTTCGGGGCAGACTTCCAAACCCTCACAAACTCGGCCACCCGGCGATCCAAAATTGACTACTAGATGCTCTAGACCATTGATGCCTAACCGTCTGGAGGATGAACAGTCCTCAAAGGTAAGAAGCATCGGTTCCACACATGAACAATCTCTTTAGTGATGCTCAATCACTTTGGGTTTTGGTTTTGGTTTGGGTGTTATGGTTTTTTTGCTCACTTGATGATTTTTGCTCAAAGTCCTCGTGGATTGGTTGCTCTAAATGAAAAGTGTCAATTCATATCGGAGCATCCAATAGACTAGTGGTTGTAGGGGGGTGGCTATTTGTAGCCGGGGAGCACCCCAACATGATTTTTCATTAATGCCCCCAATGATATGAACGTTGAGTGGATAAGATTGGGGACAGGTGGCATGCGGCACGGCAACAGTCGGATCTTTCAACTATGAAAGTCCTCATGTCTCTCATGTTCCTCACTGACAGGGAGTTCGCACTAGCAAACTCCTAACTCCTCAGTTAGCGCAATTCCTTCAGCGATCAGAAGAACTTCATCTCTGTCACTGAAGAGTTTGACTAATCTTTGAGAGATTTTCAAAGGCTTCACTCGAAGGATTTGGTATTTTAGGCTTTGAGTTGAGCATCCTAAGGAAATCTTTCCTTAGTATTACCTCGACCCCCTTTAATAGTACGATGTTCCTATGAATCATAAAAGAAGAAAATGAAACAGAAAGAGAAAATCTTCAAGGTTCAAAGTCTTCAGAGTATTTTCTTCGGGACACACAAAATTCCTCATATTCAAAGTCTTCATGAGGAATAGAAATTTCTTAACTATCAAAGTCTTCAAGGGATGACCAAAGTCTTCATCCAAAGATATGCATTTTTAGCGGTCGATATTCTTCGAATAACTCAAACTCCCCACTGACTTATATGGCATGTGTACACTCACAAACATATTAGTCTCTTAACCTATACGTCTTCAATCCACCAAAATCACTAAGAGGCACTAGATGCACTTACAATCTCCCCCTTTTTGGTGGTTGATGAAAAATAGGTTAAGTTTTTAAAGGGGATAAAAATATGAAGTGTAAGTATAGAGTTTGAGGAATTTGAAAATAAGACATAGAGAAAATCCCTTGAAGATGTGCATATTTGAGGAATTTGCTTTGGACTGCAAATGCACATTAATGATTTATAGCATGGAGATAACCCCCTATATCTTGTAATTCATGCATGCATTTAGCATATAGTATGAGGAATTTGAAATGCATGATGAAAAATGGTGTTTGACGAATTTTAGCAATCATGCATTTAATCAACTTGAGGAATAAGCATGCGAGTAAAAACGTTCCAAATTTGGAGACCACCACCGGGCTTAAGTTACAACTCATTGCAGCAAAAATTACACACGAGCAAGAGTTTGTAACGTAATAAAGTTTATAAGCCCATAAAGTAGACCTGCTTGAAGACTAACTCATATTTCTCTGCCTTTGTCATCAAGTGACGAAAAGAGAAAAAAACTAAGGAGTAATGCTCCTGAAGAATTTTAACTTGTTGATGGATGAGGAGCGCCAATATTCTTTGGGTCATTCGTCGATGTTGGGCCTGCCGTAGTGTCATCAAGATATTCATCATCATCAGCATAGCGGACTGAGGAAAATGCATTGTCCACCAAGTCAGGAACTGGAATTTTCTTGAATTTATTCTTTGGTGGCCATGACCAATCGAAGTATTGAGTGAAGTCCATTTCCTTCTGTTCCCCAAGAGTATTGAAGTGTGACAGTATGACCCAAGTGCGATCAAATACTTCGTGAAGATAGTAGTGGTTTTTCTTCACAACATTCTGAGTTGCATTGAGGATTTTCACAATGGAGCCAAACTGACTCTTAACCCACTTATGGTTTCGATCAACTTTCTAATGAAGACTGCGGAGAAGCTCTCGGTTAGTCATCATCCGTGGGATAGTTGGACTTGGAGGTTTTATCTGCCATCACACTCTTGTGAGGCAGTGTCATCATAGGTAGAATATGATGCATCCTTGCAAAATTGACCATCCACTAGCCGAGTTCCTTCATCAATCACAGACTTGACTTTGCCCTCAATCTGTTCAAAAGATTTCTTGATGACTTGAATAGGAGGCAGGTAACTGAGGTGATTCTGAAAATCAGCCTGATAGTGGACTAAGGATCTTGTTCTGAAGAAGCTCATAATCCATGGCGCATATATCTTCAGCTCAAATGGTGACAATGCATTATTTGCCAAAGTCCCCAAGAAGAAGTCTTGAAGATTCATTGGGATTCCATGAATGATGTTAAACAACATGTTCTTCGTGATCCGCACAACATCTTCTTTAGAGTCATGGCCTTTGATAGGAGCGAAGGAGTAAGCCAAGATCTTGTTGACTCTTGTAGGCACATATTTCAATTCCTTCACCAGGAATTGAGTCCTTGGAGGCTACCCGAAGCTAATGGCTTTATGAGTACTTCCATGAGAGGATTTGGCAGCTCTTTTTCATCATATAGACATCTTGCTTCTTCTGAAGGAATTGGAACTGGCAAAGCTCGAAGCAGTTCAGTGGCTAGAGAAGTATAGTGAGTATTATTAGTCATCCAGTCCAAGACCCAAGATTTGATGTTTTTGGGGTCACCAGAGATGTGCAGAGTGGCATAGAACTAAAGGATAATATTCGTATTCCATTAATAGGTATCGGTGCAGAATTGTAGTAGCCCTGCATCTTGAAGAACACTCAAAAATGGGGTAAAGCAAGGAATTTGTTCCATATCTCCTTGAGGAATATGCGTGTGGTGGAATATCTTCTTCTTGTTTACGAGCACAATAGCATAGTAGTTGAGTTGTGTTCTTGGCCAGAACTTCCTGTGCCTGATACGAAGTTTTTCGTATGGATTTGCACCAGTGAAGAAGTGATGTTCATCATCTTATTTTTGAAACTTTGGCCTCTTTGAGTTTGGTTGACGAGGCTTTGCTTGAAGATTTAGCTGAAGATTTTCGTCAGTCTGAGGAATTTTGACCACCACAACTCCTGTTTGACGATTTTCAGCAAATGGTTCATCATCAGTTTCTTCATTTTGAACAGGACATGTCTCTTCAGGCACATGTTCTTCGGTCTGAGTTTATGCTGAGCCAATATATCAGTTTCTGGTGCAGCAGTTTCTTCATCCTTTTCAGTTTCATCAGCTGATGCTTGTTCCAGGACAGACTTCGCTGCAGTGCTCTTTGCTTCTGATCCAGTCAGAACTTCAGTGGCTACGGGGGACTCATGTATGTGAGGAATTGGAGCAGCCAATGGCGAATTAGGATGAGATTTTCCCCAAAATTCATCATGCATCACTGGTGTAGTGAAGCGAGTGTCCACATCTTCATCTTTTTCTTTAGCAGTCACCTCTGTGTTTTGAAGAGGAGGAGTTGAGGCTTGAGGAATTTGATCAACTTGAATTTCCTCATTCATGGGTGTGGAAGCAGGAGAGCGATTTTCTTCCATTTCTTCGTCCCCTTCTGGGATGATATATTCATCACCATAAGGCACAATCACATAAGATGGTACAGTGGTGATTGGTGTGGCATCAATTGGAGCTGTTGAGGAACTTTCCAAAGTCCTTACTCGTTTTGCTTTTGAGGACTCTCAAGCTGTTGGTGCCATTCTCTTCTTAGCTTCCTTTTCACAAGCTCTGGTTTTTGTTCACTTCTGATGCAGAGGGAAATTGATTTTCTTCACAGTTGAAAACTTTGGTGAAGGAGCATTTTCTTCACACATAGCATGTTCGTTAGCTAGCGTGGTAGGTTCATTAGTAGCAGGCACATCATTAGAGTCTTTAGGCAGTTTAGTAGTGTAGGTGGACTGAGGAATTGATGGTTGCGGTGGGGATGCAACCTTTTGTTGTAATCTGCTACGATTTCAGTAGCTTTCTTAACGAATTGCACTTTAGCTCCTTTCCTGTTAGTATGATAGCTTGTGAATTTCTCAACGGGTGTTTTGATCTCAGCTTGAGTGGAGATAAGTTGCTCTAGCGTCATGGTCAGAATGTTTTGTTGCAAATACTTCTCTTTTTGAACTTTTGCCTTTTTAGTTTGTTTGGCTTGCTGGCCCTTCCATTTTTCATCTTTGATGAAAGTGGCCACCATGTGACTGGGTCCAGTTGGAAGCTCCAAATCATGAATGGGTGTGTTTGGATCTTTGTACCAAATGTCAATGAAGTCCAGTATCACCTTCGGATCAATTGCGAGGGGAATGGAAGTACCTTTTGCTTGTGCAACCCGTTCTTGTTTGCTTTTGATGATGGCTTTAAGTGTTTCATCATCATATTCATCATCATCTTCTAATGCAGAAGGAACATTGATGACCACTTTGTTTGGGCTTGACGTTGTTCCTCTCCGAGCAGTTATCTTTGTCTTCAGAATCCCACCTGAAGAATTATGTGCAGAACCAGAGGCAGATGGTTTTGAGGGAATTGGGGTCCCTGTTGGTTGCTCACTTGACTAGGGTTGCATTGGTGGTGAATATTTTGCTGCAGTTGAGGCTTTTCCAGCAACACTTGGTGCTGGCTGAGGATTTTGTTGTTTTGAGGATTTTGACTTTTCATTTTTCTTCATCCGAGGCTTCCGTGGAGCATGTTCAGTGGCAGAAGCCTCAACAGCAGAGGAGGAGGCCGCAACAGCTGCACTTGTAGATTCCTCACTGAAGATCGTTACTGCTTATTTCGCAACTTTCCTCCGTTTTGCCAGATACTTTTCTTTATCCTGACGATAATCTTCAATAGTGACCATGCTTGAGGGATGAGCACTTTGTTGATCTCCCACAGAGGTTCGGTTGCAAAGGGGTTTGAGGGCAAATTTCCTGGCATACTTGGGAGTGACGTATTTGTATGCCCGCCACTCCTTAGCCCATCGGCGTTTAATCCTTTCAAGCCTTATATTGCACTTTTCTTTGGTTTCTTTCCCATGAATTTCCTCATCAGGCGTGCAATAGTCAGCATAAATATCTTCAGGAATCTCGAAAGCAGTGTTGGTCTCTGGCTTCTTGCCACCTTTTTGTTTCCTGTCATCAGCCATTTTCTTGATTTGAGGACTTTGTTGAGGAATTTGAATTCTTGATGAATCTGATGACAAAAGAAGATTTTCTTCAAGGAACGCTGCAAATGTGTTAAGTTGATGAGAACCTAGTAATTCATTAGCTGGAATTTTGTACGTGTGAACAGAGTATAGGTGCGAAGAATTTGGAGAGGTCATATGCGTTCTCAGAGTTGAGGAATTTTTAAAAATGACTCAAGTTGAGGAATTTGACCAATATTGTGTTGAACAATTTCGCTAAGCTTTTTGATCTTGGGTTCCCGAGTTGTGCAGATTCAAAAATTTACACAATTGAGGAATCTCATGAAGAATTTAGTAACTTAGTGAAATTCATCAACTGTTCTAGACATGAATATGTTTATATGAAGATTTTTCTAAGAAGTAACAGTTTTCATAGATCTAATAGGAATTTGAGGATCAACAAGGGCAGTCAAATTAGATTTTAATTACCCTGTGTGAATAACACGACGAACTTAGACGGGTAGAATTGAAGCTCGACGGTTCTGATCTCCAGTGCCCTAACTTGGCAACTAAAGACAGCTAGGACGACGGAGGAGGAAGATGATTTGCGGTCTACGTGAGCCCGGTGACGGCGAGGTCAAGGCAGTGACGTTGTTCCTCACCGACGACAAAAATTTTCAGCGGTGACGCTAGGTTGGAGCTCGAGCGAAGGAAGATGAGAACAAAAGGAAGAGTTTTTATTGAAGGGGTAAGGGTTGTTTATAGCTCAGGTGAAAATGGTCCGGAGTGAGAATTTTGGACAGAAATACCCCTGGCTCTTCCTCAACACTTGACACGCATCACCCACGTATGAAGCGGTGGATTTAGTGGATATCATGCTTATCCTATCATGGGTTGTGGGTGCTGTTAGAGCGGTAATGCTAAAAAAAATTGACTCTAATGTTTTGATGATTTTGTTAGCAAAGTCTTCAGCTGACAAGAACTCACCGAAGACTTTGAACAAGTGTCAAATAGAACAGATATGAAGAGTTGAGAATAGTTTTGGTTGAATTTAGCATACAGGGGATACGGGTCTCGTCACATTCACTTAGAAGAAAAAACAACTTGAAGACTTAGCAATAAGTGAATGTTGTTGAGGACATTGAAACTCATAACTTAGTATATAGTGAATGAACATCATCACATAATTTTCTTAGAGAATTTGAAATTTTTGAGTAATTTGCAATCTTGAGGATTTTGAAAATTTAAAGACATTGAGGATTTGAAGAATTCACAAAAAGTCTCTGTTTTGAAGAATTTCAAATTGGGTGGTGGCGTGACCCGCCGTATAAGAATGATGATTTCAGGCACCGTGTACAATTGTCATACGGCCCTGAGAATCAAATTCATCATTAATTTCTTCACACTTAGAGTGTTATTCTTCATTGATTGGAGAAAAATGTTTCCTCGTGTGTTGCACATCTAAGTCATCAATTTTGCATAAGTGTTAGGATGTGTGCCTTTTTCACAAAACATTCGAAGATTCTAAGATATTTAGCTCACATCGCAACTTGCAAAATCTCTTCTCATCCAAGGGCTTAGTGAATATATCTGCTAGTTGGGCTTCAGTCTTCACGTGGTCGATGACGATGTTGCCCTTGAGTACATGATCACGAAGAAAATGATGAGGAATCTGGATGTGCTTGGTCTTTGAGTGTTTTACTGGGTTGTATGCAATCTTGATTGCACTCTCATTGTCGTAGTTGAGGGGCGTATTCTTCATTTTGATGTCATAGTCATTGAGGGTTTGCTTCATCCACAGTAGTTGAGCACAGCAAGAGCCAGTGGCAATGTACTCAGGTTCGGTGGTGGAAAGTGACACGCAGTTCTTCTTCTTTCAGGACCAACATAATAAGGCTCGTCCGAGGAAATGGCAGGTGCCAGATGTTGAGTTTTGATCCACATTTTCACCAGCATAATCACAATCAGAATATCCAACGAGATTAAGAATTGAGCCCTTGGGGTACCATAATCCAAGTCTTGGTGTGTGAGCTAGATATCGAAGAATATGTTTCACAGCCTTATGGTGTGATTCCTTCAGTTTGGCTTGGAAACGGGCACACATGCAAGAAGTAAGCATTATGTCTGCCTTAGATGCACATAGGTACAATCAAGAGCCAATCATAGAGTGATATACCCGCTGATCGAAATCTTTACCATTTTCATCAGTGCACAGATGGCCGTTGGTAGGCATGGGAATTTTGGTGCCTTTGCATTCATTTATGCCGAATTTCTTCAGGACATCCTTGAGGTATTTCTCTTGATAAATGAAGTTGTCGTTGCTTTTTTGATGAATTTTAAGCCCTAGGAATAATTTCAGCTCCCCATCATAGACATTTGATATTCTTCACCCATCATGTGGAAAAATTCATCACTATATCGTCTCTTAGTACAACCAAAGATGATATCGTCCACATATATTTGACATACAAATAGTTCATTATCACAAGATTTTGTGAAAAGAGTGGGATCGAGTTTACCAGGTTTGAAGCTTTTCTTCACTAGGAATTCCTTCAATGTGTCATACCAGGCCCGAGAGGCTTGCCTGAGACCATAGAGTGCCTTTTTGAGTCTGAAGACTTTGTCTGGATGCTTCGGGTCTTCAAAACCTCAGGGCTGAGAAACATATAGAGTTATATTGTAAAGATAAGCATAAGCAAGCGATATACAAATAGCTTCAAGTCTAGCAATAGGTGCAAAAGTTTCATCAAAGTCAATTCCTTCAAGTTGTGTGTAGTCTTGGGCTACAAGTTATGCCTTGTTCCTCACTACTTCACCATCCTCATCTTGCTTGTTTCGGTAAATCCACTTAGTACCAATAACATTGTGCTTGCGAGGATGTGCCCATTCGACGAGTTCCCAGACGTCGTTTAGCTTGAATTGATGAAGTTCATCTTGCATGGCTTGAATCCATTAAGGTTTCATGAAAGCTTCATCAACTTTTGAGGGTTCTCTAATAGGCACAAAGGAGAAATACCCACAAAAGTTAATCAAATGTGAAGCTTTTGAGCGAGTGAGGGGATCTGGATCATTGATGTCATCGAGGATTTTGTCAATTTCCACTTCATTTGGAATCCTTGGATGAGAGGTTGAAGATTTCGATCGAGTTGAGGAATTTGATCTACATCAATTTCCTCTCGTCCACCCGCTTGACTTTTCTCATTCTTGGGGACGACATCTTCAATAGGAGGTTGTTCCCCACTAGGAATGATATCTTCAGTACCTTGAGCTTAATAGCTTCCTTAGGAGTCAATTTATCTGTCCCAGAAGGCAGTTGCTCTCTTTGCGAGCCATTAGTTCCATCAAACCACACATCTACAGTTTCAACAATCTTGTTTTGATAGTTGTTGAAGACTCTGTAGGTGTGCAAATCCTTTCTGTAACCGAGCATAAAACCCTCATGTGCTTTCGGTGCAAATTTAGAACTGTGGTGAGGATCTCTAATCCAGCATCTTGCTTGGAAGACTTTGAAATAACTTACATTGGGTTTCTTGTAAGTGAGAAGTTCATATGAAGTCTTCTTGAGGAATTTGTGAAGATATACCCTGTTAATGATATGGGAAGTAGTGTTGATTGCCTTAGGCTAGAAGCGACGAGGAAACTGATATTCTTCAAGAATAGTCCGTGCCATTTCAACCAGATTCCTATTCTTGTGCTCGACGACGGCATTCTGTTGAGGAGTATAAGGACCACACAATTCGTGAGAAATACCAAATTCATAAAGGTAGTCATCAAGGCCTGTATTCTTGAATTATGTCCCATTGTCACTCCTGATGTGTTTGATCTTGACGCCGAAGTTCATCGAGGCCCTTGAGAAAAATCATTTGAAGACTTCCCGCACTTCAGTTTTGTAAAGAATGATATGCACCCAAGTATAACGAGAATAGTCGTCAACGATGATAAAGCCATATAGACATGTGGCATTGGTTAGAGTAGCATAATGAGTATGTCCAAAGAGATCCATGTGAAGCAATTCAAAAGGAGGAGTAGTAGTCATGATAATCTTTGATGGGTGCTTGGATCTCGTCATCTTCCTAAACTCAGAAGCCCCGCAGAGATGGTACTTGAGGAATTTGATGGTTTTAATGCCACTGACATGCTTCTTCTTTGCCAGTGTGTGCAAATTCCTCATGCCTGCGTGACCGAGTCGTCGATGCCATAACCAGCCCTCTAAGGCTTCTGCAATGAGACACATGGCTGGTTGAGGACCTTCAGAGAAATCAACAATATACAAGTCTCCTCTCCTAAAGCCTTCGAAGACTTTGGATTTGTCAGATTCCATGATGACTACGCATCTATATTTTCCAAAGATGACAATCATATCAAGATCACAAAGCATTGAGACTGACATGAGGTTAAACCCAAGGGATTCGACAAGCATGACTTTGTCCATGTGTTGGTCCTCACAGATAGCCACTTTACCAAGTACCAATACTTTTCTTTTACCTTTGACAGCCTAGGTGATATGCTTCAGTGGTGATGGATTCAGTGGGATATTCATCAGTAGGCTTTATCACGAGTCATGTGATTTGTACACCCACTGTCAAGAACCCACTCTGTGGTTTTGGGTTTGTCATCCTGCAGATGAATTAGTGTTGCTTACAGTCTCATATGCTTAAGTGTGAAGAATATGATATCAAATTCATCAGACTTTAATTTCGTCACATAAAGTATAGTTTAGACATAATGAGGGCAAGTGAAATGACACATCATTTCATCAGGATTAGCTTGTGCCCTATCAGGCAATTTCCTTAGGTCTACAGCAAATTCTTCAGAGGATGACTTTCATCTAGAGACCTGACCTGCAAAAGTGATTAGTTCGACTTCTTCACCACCCAAATCTGAAGGGGTGGTAAAGAGTTTATCATCCACTGAGCACCATATGAGAATTGAGGCATGGAGGCTAATACACTTCGTTTCTCATGAGGGTGGTTAGAGTACTCAAATTAATAGGCACATAAATTCTTTGAGGACTTTGAACATAGTGATTTGAGGAATAATGCACATATATTCATGTCCCTTATAGTTTACCTGCACATCATAAACATTAGTGCGAGTACGAGCATAGTTTTGACCATAAGAGGATTTTGATCCCTATGAAGACTTTGGTCCAACTGAGGAATTTGATCCGGGGTTCTTTTTCTTCACTGGTGGTGTCATGAGGATATTCACTTGAAGACTTTCCAAGCTGCTTTTGGGAACCCAAATTTTCATCGGAGGTGGTCCATTCCTGCAGTTAGTTCCAACATATCTAGCAAATACTTCACCAGCCTGATTTTGGAATAGTTTATAGTTTGAGTCAAGTGACTCGTTAGAGGAATATGACATTTCACATGTAAATCCCATTAGAGTGGATGGATCAACACGAGGTCCTTTTGCAGCAACCGATGAGTTTTTGGGATACTGCTCAGGCTTCCAGTATGAACCATAAACATTCAGTTTCCTCTCAAAGGAAATACCCTTTTTCATCGGATTCCTGTTCAGGATCTGCTTTTTGAGCACATCACAAAAGGTTTGATGCCCTTTGAGGATTTCGTATATGCCTGTCACATAGAATTCCTTCAACCCTGCATTTCGGTCAGTGGCAATTGTGGTTTCCTCACGTGAGGAATTTGTTACCATAGAAATAGTTGAAAAAATTGTAGCGATAGAAGCATTTGAAGTTTCAGGTGAAGAATTAGCAGCTTCATGTTCGATGCATTTCAAACAGGGTGGAATGAATTCTTCCTGAGCGGTTGTAACACCCAGATGTAATCTTTGCCATATTTGGACCTTTCCTATTTTGGAGAACCATGTTGTGGATGTTATAAGAGTTATCATTTCATGTGGCTTCATTTTGTGTCTTCATCTTGCATCATGGCATTCATTGCATTCATGGAAATCCCATTGTGTTGATGTTGCTTGATCATCATGAGTGCGAATGTGATTATGAATGCTAGTGTGCTTGTGTTGATGTTGTGGTGTTTTAAAAACAGTGGTCTTTCAAACAAGGTTTCAAAAACCCCTTGTTCATTAATAATTGAACTTATGAATTAATTTTGATTAAACCTGTTTTAAAATTGTTAGTTAATTAGAGGATATTAATTGTGATTGAGGGGTAACTCTCATTGTGGAATATCACTTTGGAACATGTGGTATTTATTAAAACTTCATTATTAAATTCCTGTTTTGGTGTATAATTTAATTGCTCTAAAAATCTGAGTTATATTTTTGTTAAGTAGGGCATAATTCCCTTATGCCCTATGTATTTTTTATTTTCTTTTTCAAACCCTGTGTGGCAATGGGCATTTAAGTTTGTGTTTTGTGTATTTTTAAAAGGGGGAAACCTCCCTTTTCCTCTCTTAGCCGGGCGTGGATAAGCAGTGGGCCGGCTCCCTCTTTTCTTTCCTGGGCCGCCTCACCTCCCTCCTCTCGCACGTGGCCCGCAGCTCTCTCCTTCTTCTTCCTCGCTATCGTCACAACTCTACGACTCCACCACCACTATCGATCCCTTTCCCTCTCCGATCCAGCGGCTCCAAGCGCGCACCCCCAAGGCATTTAAGCAGCTAGACGCTCCTCCTCACAACCCTAGCTCCATTTCCCCCCTCCTCTCTCTCCCTAGCACTGTCAGGGGCGCTCCCGAGCTCTCCACCGCCATGGCGTGCTCCTGTTGAGGTCGTCACCGGCGGATCTACGCCTTGTCTTCTTCCCCGACTGGACCAGGGGCAAGTGGAGGTCGCGGGAGTTCCATTCCCGAAGAGATCACGCATCGGGAGCGGCTACGTCAAAGGCATCGACGACACCTTCTTACTCCACTCCGGCGGTCTCGTTATGTGCCTCGTCATCGAGCTCATCTACCACTCCACGCGCGAGCTCCCTCTCCTCTACACCCTAGGTGAGGCGCAAGCTCCCTCTCTTCCCATCTCTTCCCCTCTCTGCGTATAGCATGCTGCCGGCGTGCTTGTGCACCGGTGAACTTCATCGTCGGCGCCTCTCTGCGAAAGCAGAGCAAGGCCCCGCCTTTTTGTGCTTACCTAGTGTGGGTTCCCCTCTCGGTCAGTGGCACAGCACCAGGTCGACTGGTTTGGCCCGCGCACAAAACCATCAGGTCGGGGGTTCGAATCCTAGGAGCGGCCCCTTTTTTTATTTGTTTTTCGATTAGTTTTCGGCATCACGTTAGGCTAGTAGATCGGGGTTGGTCCCTGTTACAGAGCGCACGCCCGCGCCTAGCCCAGTGGTGATGGTGTGTTGTTGCACCAGGGAGGTCCTGGGTTCGATCCCAGCATCTCCCCCTTTTTTTTCCTTTTACTCTTTTAATTACTTTTGCCTTGTGCATTTATTTTCTTTTAAAAACCTGCCAAGGTTGTTGTTTTGTATTTTTCCTAATGCTTAGGAGATTGTAGTGTGGGTGTCTAAGTGTGTATGTGTGTATGTGTGCATGAGGTTGTGTGTATATGTTGGAGATATGTGTGTATGTGTGTAGTGTTACACACACACACACACTTGTGCAAGTATGCACAAACACATGAAAATGTGCATCTCCACATGTAGTGGGTGATTCTTCTACGTGTGTGTGTAGGTGTAGGTTGGTGTGCATGTGTGTGTGTGCTCATGTGTGTGTGTGATCATGTGGGTGTGTGGTTGAACACATCCCTACTTGTGGTTATTGTGTTTGGATGCTATGCCTAGTTAGGATGATCTTGTCCTAGTGCAAATGCATGTGTAGGTGATGCATACGACAACTTTTACATGTGACTAATAGACAATTGTAGCTCGTGTGATTCTTAGTGATATTTTCGAGCCAACTTTGTGCAATGTTGTTACATGCAAGTACTCATGTATGACGTATGGATTTGGGGTAGAATTGTCCCAGGAATCCGTTGGTGCAATCATATTTCACATTGGAGCACTTCATTGAAACTGTTATTTTCTGTCGTGATGCCATGTTTAGTGCTTTGTATTAGGTGGTGCCTTGACCCTTTGAGGATGAATCCTTGATGTAGTGGTAGTGGGTGAACTCCTCTACAGCATGGGGTCATTGTTTTGTTCTTAGGAATTTGTATGCACCTACTTTGCCTTGTCAAAGTGGACACTTGGCTGAAACTGACAGATTTGTGAAACCTTGTGATTTTCACTAAGTCTGGGAATCTGATGTTATTTTCTTCCCCTGTTGTCTTGGATGAATTAGCTCCTGTGTTGGGAATCAGCCCATGCAACAAACTAAAGTTTGTGAGATTTTATGTTTGTCTAGCTCCCTATTAAATTTCATGCTTATGCACTTCCTATAGATATCATTTTGGAGGATGCCAAAATGCTTCAGAGCATAAGCAGCTGGTGAAAATCTGTGATTTTCACTAAGTCCCAGAATCTGTGATATTTTGTCTAAGTTTGTGTCCATAGATCTGGTCATGGCCGACTCCTTTGTATTAACTTATTGTTGAGGGTTGTAGAGATTTTGGATGGCTTTTGCCTCATGTCTTGTTTGAATCTTTTAGATGAATGTAGCTACTTTAATTTTTGTAAACAAACTGATATGTTGCTTTTGAAAACAGATTGTATGTTTATGGTGATTTGAAGCTTGTGTGTGCATTGTTGATGGTGTCGTGTGTTCCCATGCACCACCCCACTTATATTTTGTTGCTTGATCATTTGGCAACCTGCTAACACGAGGGGAGTGCCATTGGAGTGTGTTTGTGGCTGATTTGAACCGAAGGTCTCCCTAACTTGTTTCGTAGTTTCCGGTTGATCCGTAACTCCGTTCTCTACGTTCTTTATATGTTTTTGCATCGTTTTCTCATGATGCACATGTTCATGCCATGTTCATGCATGTCAAGATAACTTAATATGAGGTTCTGTCCAGAATTTTAATTAACTCAACTAATACATATGAAAGTGACTAGAATAGTGATGCATTCTTCCTTCTTCACACATGCATCATATTGCTTGTTGCATTATGTTGCGTTGGTGTTCATTGACTGTTATCTTATCTTGGGTAGCATCAGGATCGGAGAGCAAGTACGTGGATTCTGGAGAGTACGTGCAGGAAGATCAAGAGCAGTTCCAAGCTGAAGACATCACATGCAAGATGATCGTGACCTTGAGACCGTATCTAGCTTTGTTATGCTTAGAATCACGTTTCCTTCGATACATGATCGCTGCCTACCACTTGATATATGAATGCCACCTGTCTTTTCCATGAACCCAAAACACCTCCCTCTCCTAGCAAATGTTGTTTGGCTAAGTAGGCTTGATAAACCTCTAATGAGTAGCTTTCCCATCGGTCGTGTCCTGAGAATGACATACGCGGCTCCTATCGGGTTCATCGACACATTGGGAGGTCCTGCTAGATTTGTCTTACCTTAGAGATATATCTTGCGTATAGGAATCCCGATGAAACTTTGGGTCTCCTCAAAGTTGAGGTTTTCCTCTAAGGAATCCAACGAGATGACGAGTTTCTTGATAGAGGATTACTTTGTGGCCCGTGGCAGTTTGTGATGGACTAGTTGGAGCACCCCTGCAGGGTTTAATCTTTTGGAAAGTCGTGCCCGCAGTTATGTGGAAGATGTGGATATTTTGTTAACATCGGGTTCTAGACAACTTGAATTAACTTTAATAAAACTGCCAACTGTGTGCGTAACCGTGACTATCTCCTTCGGAGATCGCTCTTCGATCGAGAACACGGTGGGGTTATGTTTGAAGTAAGTAGGTGTTCAGGATCACTTCGTGATCAATTTAGTCTTCGATCGCTTGCGTAGACCACCATATGATACTCTGATCAACGTAAGTTAGCCACCATATATGCTTAGGTTGCTGCAAACCCATACACTAAACCTTCCTCACCTAATAACTTGACTAGATTCAGTACCAAGGTCATTAGATTGTTGAGTCCTGGTGGCTCACAGATTACTACAAACCTCAACAGGTACAAGTACGCCCGACGCAGGAGATCCTGATGACAACCAGTTGAAGTGGGAGTTCGATGAGGACTCTGGCCGTCTGTATGTGAACTATCCAGAAGACTGAGGTCGTGGTCGTGATCGTGGGCTAGCATACGAGATGTGTTAGATCATCTGTTTTCTGTTTTAGTCCATAGCTGGACCTACTGCTACTCTGAATAGTGTGTGTCTGTAAGCTATATGATATATTCTTAAAAGATGGCAAGTGTATGCCCTACTTTTTGATCTTAATTATGTATTGTGATGATTATCCCGTTTGCAAAACGCATAGATGCACCCCTTTCCCCTTTTGAGGCCTCGCCCCCAAATAAGGAAAGGGCCGCATCTTAGTCGTTACAGCGGTACTGATCTGTTGAGCAAGCCAAGAATCATTTTCGACTTGAAGATCATCATGAGACATTCTTAGCTTCTCAAGATCTTTATTTCTTCGAAGAAATTCATAGGAAAGCTTCTCATGATCAGCCAAGAGTGTGTCATAATATTCTTGAAGACTATCAAACCTAGACTGAAGACTTTGAACGTCTTCAGTGAGGATTTGAGTCCAATTCATTTCATCACTCAACAGGTCATTGCTTTTGTCTAACAGTTTCTCAAGCTTTTCAATAGCAGTTTGTTGCTTAGTGGCAATATTAGCAAGTCTATAGTAATTGGGTTTTTGATAATCATCAGGTTCACGGTCACTAGAGTTAGAAGAGGAAGTGTGACTTGTACCTTTGAACCTTTTTCCATGAAGCAATAGGTGGGAGCAAAGTCGTCATCATAGTCATCAGTGTTATTGACATTGTCATTTTCTTGGAGGTCGAAGATGGACTTGTTGACGAATGTGGTAGCAAGGGCTAAGCTTGCCACACCACACTCTGGCTCCTCATTAGAATATTCCTCTTCATCACATTCCTTAGATTCTTATTCACAATCCATTTCCTTGCCAATAAGTGCTCGAGCCTTTCTGAATGGTCTTCTTGTGCGATGAGGACTTTGAAGACTTCTTATTTTTCTTCGAATCATCATAACTGCCATCCTTGTACTTCTTCTTCTTTGATTCCTTCACCCAATGAGGAAAATCAGCAATGTAGTGACCAAATTTGTTGCATTTATGGTAGGTTTTCTTCTTGTAGTCCTCAAACGAATATTCTGACTTCCTCATGTCTCTTCTTGAAGACTTCCCAAACTAGCCACGCCTTGAGAACTTCTACAATTTCCTCACGAGCATAGAAAGTTCCTAACCAAGTTCTTCAGGATCACCAAGACTGCAATGAGAGTCTTCTTCTTCACATAAGAAAATAGACTTTGCCTTCGATGCACGTGGTTTTCTATAGCTTAGTCCATAAAGATCTGTCGTTTCTTCTTGTTGGAATTTATGAGTATTGAGTCTCTCGAGAGTATCAGTAGGATCAAGTAGCTTGTAGTCTCTTCGTTCTTGAATCATTAGTACTAGTGTATCGAATGAAGGATCAATAGATCGTAGCAGTTTCTTCACAACTACATGGCCAGTAATGTCTCTGGCTCCAAGAGCGTGAAGCTCGTTGGAGATATCAGTGAGGCAATCAAAGGTGTCTTGACTGTTTTCATTATCAAGTCTCTTAAAGCAATTGAAGAGGTTGCGAAGAAAATCAACATGAGAGTCACGTTGGGTGGACACTCCTTCGTTGGCTTTGGATAGCCTTTCCCAGATAAGCTTTGCAGAACCCAAAGCACTCACTCTGCCATACTGATCTTTGCTCAGATGGCCACAAATGATATTCTTTGCTTGAGAGTTGAGTTTCTTGAATCTCTTCACATCAGCGACAGTCATAGTTGAAGTGACACGGAACACCGTTTTCCGCAATGTACAAGAGATCGTTGTCAATTTCTTCAAGGTGCATGCGCATCTTGTTCTTCTAGAAGGGTAAATCCTTTCCTTCAAAGGTAGGACACCCCGCAATAACCTTGATCGTACGTGCGGTCGACATACCTAAAACTCCAAGTGGTGAAACCAAAATCACACAGAACAATGGAGTACCTTGCTTTGATACCAATTGAAAGTGCGTTATATCGACTAGAGGGGGGTCAATAGGAGATTTTTTACAAATTCATCATTGTGGAAATTCCTAGTGATGAAAGTCCTCTGTCATGAACTGAGTGCAGCGGAATAAGTACTCAAAACGATATGCAAAAGTGACTATAGCTTAGTGCTTAGAGTGAGTTGCAGTGTTCGGCTACACAAGTCGTGTGACCAGGATAAGAAGGTGAAGAATAACTTGAGTGAAGAATTTGAGGTGAGGAATTCAGAGAAAGTCATCACTCAAATTGTTCAAATAGTACAGATCAAAGTCATCAACATGCAATTGAGGAAATCAAAGAGTTGAAGAAATAGAATCTGTAGCTCGATGAATAAAATGGTTTGATGACCTAGTTCCACGTGTTGTGATAGTCGTACATCTGGTTTGGAGCGGCTTGGTATTCAAACCAAAGGACACACAGTCCCTACTGTATTCTCCTTGAGCTAAGGACACATAGTCCTCGTCCAATACTCGTGGTAAGTCTTCAGGGCAGACTTACAAATCCTCACAAATTCGGTCATCCGGCGATCCACAATTGACTGCTGGATGTCGTGGGATCCCGACTTTCGAATCGTGATCACCGAATGAACATGCTCAGTGATCCCACAAATCAATGCTCACTGAACACAAAGAAAACTGAGTAACAAGAGTCTTACATCCATACATATCGTTTGATACAAATAATGACCACCGCGGTCAAGTCTTAGATTGTTAGGGCCTTGAAGGCCAACACACCAAACTTGACCAGTAGCGGAATTACTGGTCGAAAGTGTGAACCCATGCCATCAACCTTAACCTACAGGTATTCTGACTCGGAAGTGCCCTAACTCGCAGCAACGTCTCCATGGTACTCTTAACCATCTCCCATTCTCTCTTACCTGGTCAATGAAATAACTAGTGGCAAGCCAATGAGTACTTTGAATGTACGCGCAAGCAACCCATGATGTGGGAAAAGGCAATAATGGAACATGATATATCACAAGTATACAGCCTTTGTGGAAAGCAAGTTTTTCCCTTATTGCGGTGACATGATCAAATGCTTGTACGGATATGCATCATAAGGTAGGCGGTAACCTTATGATCAGGTTACAGATATCAACTTATATTCCTAGGGCTGAACATCCCATGTTCAGCCTCCATGCCAAGTCATCCAACTTGACCAAGTACCATCTTCCTCATACACACACACACACACTTGGTTTATGCGAAAATGACTGGACGTAGTTTAAGCAGGATTACCCAACTGTCCTTGATCATGGACACGGCTATTCGAATAGTTTTACACTCTGCAGAGGTTGCATGTTGTACCCACAATATCTGGGAAACTTCCGTGTCATCCACGACTCGCGGTATATAACATACCCGAGGTAAGTACCCGATCATTGCCTTTCCCCTCGCGACACAAGACAAAGAGTCCACTCGATTGGTTCCCAACCCACATGATGTACGTCTTACGAGCACCAACTCTGGATCGTATCATCCATGCAGGAACTATCGGTGTGCTCGGCACATGTAAAAACAACATAGTCATCCTACATGGCACGACCCGGACATGAGAGTGACCATATCACTCCAACCACTAGTAATGTGGGCCCCTTGCTAGCATCAACCAAAGTAATCAACAAAGCCCGGTCCCATAAAGGGGTATCGTGGTTGCACATGTAAGGTTGGGACGATCGACACATCTTAAATCTCTCCTTGTTTTCAAAACCACACACACACGCACCAATTTCTTTCTTGGTACACCACTTCTTTCTCAAGTGGTCATCCAACCCAACACCATCACCCTCGGGCATTAGTAGTACCCAACAGATTTTTGGAAAAATATTTGTGATCACCTCCGAGTTACCATCACCATGCATATGCTCATCCTATGCATAGCACTACTAACTACTTGTCAACTTTTCATCTACATGACCCTCATAGGTGCTATTGTCATCGTCAAAGGCAGTGCTCACGAGGAGCCATCGAAAACACCATACGAAGGGTTTACCGATTAATCGTAATCATATGCATTGGAATAAAGTAATCAACATAGCATGCATAAAATATTTTCTCATACATGGTCAAAGGGCTGCTTGCCTTGCTCAAATAGGTCTCCGGGGCCTTCGAGGTCTTCTAGTCCAACTCCGAGTACTGCATCTATTTCGCCAACTATTGTCGGAAACAACCACAGTAAGCCACAAAGCAAGCAGGAACAAAAGTTCCCTATAAATAGGACTTTTATTTTTCATGGACACCTCTGGTCATATGAAAGCACAATTGCTCCCTAGTGTGATTTTTATAATTGATCAGAACATATGCATCATTGGACTAATGTGTTTTCCAAGTATATTTCCGAAAAGTTGAAAAGATGCTATGTCTTAAGGGTTTTGTGGAGATGCCCCTTGATGCAAGAAAATGAATAATATTGGCTCAAGCTTCAAGCTAGAAGACTCTTCATTTTATATTTGTGAGAAATCACTTTCGAGTCCATAGAAAAGACAATACTATTAAAAGGGGGTGAGGTAGTAAAATGAACTGATTGCTCAAATGCTCAAAGTTAGCCAGCAAAACACATAGTCATTTTTCCCACATTTCCACTTTGTCAAGTTCCACATTAGCAAATTCGGTGCCAACAACATTTCCACATCGGACCCACCGAGTTTGAACCTTAGACATAACCATAGACATTCTCACCAAATCCATGCAACCGAAACTGCATCGGTGCTACCGAGTTCAGTGTGACCAACATTCTGTTGCCAAGATACACACAATCGGAATTTCTGAGTTTGAGTATCATTGCCACCGAGTCTGTCCATCTCATCGTTAGTCACCTTTTCGGTGCCACCGAGTTGTATATATCGGTCTCACCGAGATTCAAAAGTTCACATCTTTAGTGCTAGTTGGTACCACCGAGTTTGCGATTTCGGTGTCACCGAGTCTGTCCTTTTGTGTGTAATGGTTGGATTTTGGCTGCTGCCTATATCTACCCCTTCACCCACCTCTCTTTCGTGAGAGAAGCACTCAGAACACACACTTAATTTCCAGATCCGTTTTCTAAGAGAGAACCACCTACTCACGTGTCGAGACCAAGATATTCTAATCCAATCTTTTGAATTTGATCTCTAGCCTCCCCAAACAGCTTTCCACCAAATCAGCCTCTCCTTTACATGCATATTCTATGAGAGATTGATTTGTGTTGAGGACACTATCTTTAGAAGCACAAGAGCAAGGAGTTCATTGATCTACCCCATCTACTACCATTTGGAGGGTGGTGCCTCCTAGATTGGTTAGGTGTCGCTTGGAAGCCTCCTACTTCATGTTGTGGAGTTGAACCAAGATGTTTGTAAGGGCAAGGAGATCACCTACTTCGTGAATATCTACCGTGAGTAAGGCTAGTCCTCCGTGGACGGAAGCTGTGGTGGGATACACAAGGCCGCTTCTTTGTGGACCCTCCGTCTGTGGAGCCCTTCGTGAACTCTCGCATATGTTACCCTCCATGGGTTCAAGTCTTGACTAACGTCGACGTACGATAGCGCCACCTATCGGAACCATGCCAAAAATCGCCGTGTCAACCTAATGCGTTTGATCTCCCTACCTTAGTCCTCTATTTACACTTGCATGTTTACTTTCGCTGCTATACTACTAAACTACATGTGTAGGGTGTACTTGACTTGTTATAACTGTCGTAGCTGCCTCTCAAGTAAAATTGGGAAAAGGCAACAAAATATCTTGTCAAGTAGTCTAATCACCCCCCCCCTCTAGACATAGTTTTGATCCTACAAGTGGTATCAGAGCTTTGGTCTCCATTTCATTGGTTTAGTTACCTAGGACAGTATGGCATCTATGGAGGGAAATTATCATCATAAAGGTCCTTACTTCGATGGCACTAATCTTGCTAGTTGGAAGCATAAAATGAAAATGCACATACTTGGCTTTAATCGTCGTCTTTGGGCTGTTATTCGTGTTGGTGTGCAAGGTAACTTCTTTGGAGAAGGGCATGAACCAGATCGTGATCCGACAGTTGATGAACTGAAGATGTTGCAACTTAATGCTCAAGCCTACGATATCATATTCAACTGCCTTTGCCCCGAAGAATTCAACAAAATATGCCTTCTTGAGTATGCAAAATAAATTTGGGATACTTTGGTGGATATGTACAAAGGTACTGATTCTGTCAGAGAATCTAAGTTGGGTCTGCTTCAAAGTGAGCTTGACAATTTCAAGATGAAGGATGCTGAAGGAGTCCCTGAAATGTTCACTAGGCTAGTTCTCATCACCAATGAGATTTACGGCTTAGAAAGCAAAGAGATGATCGAAAAATTCTTCATCAAGAAGATACTTAGTGCTCTTGATGGCAAGTATGACACAGTGTGCACATTGATCCAAATGATGCCAAATTAGAAAGATCTGAAGCCAACTGAAGTCACTGGTAGAATTGTTGCTCATGAGATGTCACTCAAGGACAAAGATGAGATGCACAACAAGTTAAGCGGTGCTTATAAAGCTATATGTGATGCTCCTGCTACATCAAAAGACAATGTTGTCACTGATGAAGAGATAAGCCTCATGGTCAGAGAATTCAACAAGTTCTACAAGAGTTGAGGCAAATATAAAAAGCTCAAGTTCAAGACATGGTGAGAATCATTCGTCCAGTCGTGACCGAAACTGCTACAATTGTGGGAAGCCTGGACACTACTCAAATAGTGCTCGGCTCCCTAGAAAATAAAAAAAGAGTCACCTCGAAGACGAAGCTCAAGAGATGAGTCACCTCGTAGAGAGAGAAGCAGTAGAGAAGATCACTATGAACAAAGACACTTGCGAAGAAGCAAGGAATCGGAGAAGTTCAAGAAGAATATATCAAGCTCATGTTGGTTAATGGGTCTCTGGCTCTGAGTCTGATCACCACTCCGAGGGAAGCTATCACTCCAACTTCGACTATAGTCAAGATGAAGGTGTTGCTGGGATTGCGCTTGTTTCCACCAACTCCTACGACTTATTCGCTTCACCAAATGAGGGAGTCGGAAACTACTTCATTGCTAATGGCCCCAAGGTATCACATCGTGAGTATCTTGACATCAATAGTGATGAGGATGACTTGTTAGGAGAAGATGACTTGCTTCTAGAGGAAACTAGCGAATGCACTAAAAATGAACTTGATATTTATCATTCTAGTCAAGAGAAATCGAATGATGATGATAAGAAATAAATTGAACGACTAACTCAAGAATTAAAAACTCTTAAGTTAGCTCATGAGACTACTCTAGAAGATCATAGAGAGCTTGCAAGAAACCATGAGAAGCTATGCTTCGAGAAGCTCAAATTGGAGCAAGAGCATGAGTTCTTAAAAGCAATCAATAATGATGTTCGGAATAAGAGTTCTTCTTATCTAGCAAAACGATTACTCTTGTCTAACTTTGTTCCACAAGTTAAACCTAGGAACACTGGTAACAAAGGCAAGAAGGTTTCTTCATCTAGTAACAACAATGCTAAAGCTAAATCCAATAATGTTGTTGCTAGTAACTCTATTGATTCCACTAATTATTCTCTTAGCCAAGTTACACTTGAACAAGAAAATGATCTATTGGAAGGGATTATAGAAAGAGGTGTCTTCAAGAGTCATGCTGGAACTAAGCAATTGGAGGAAATTGTGCGCAAGCAAGTAGGACATCGGAAGAAACAAGGTGTTTGCTACTTCAACCTCTACGGAGATGTTTGCGAAGAAGGTCCACATCCCACTCCCAAGTTTGTTCATCAAGAAGAGAATAGTGATTCCACTCCTTCCGAAGGAACGAGCTCACAAGATGGCCTTCTACCACAAGCCCACAAAGGCAAGGGAAAGCTTCAAAATGACATTGACTTATTTGAAGAAGAACCCGAAGCCAAGGTCAAGTGGGTTCCCAAGGATACTACTACCTATACCTCAACAAGTGCTACCACAACTCCAAGGATTCTCATCAATTTGGTGTGGATTCCCAAGAGGAAGAACTAGAAGTTCTTGAGGGGTGAGTCTGCCAATTAAATTCACTCTTATTCACTTTGGCAAGAACTATATCCAATCAACCTCAACCATATGCATTAGTTCAATGAGTCACACATTCCCCCAAAGGTAATCAAGGAACAAGGTAATTAATGCATCTTTGGACATTATCCCATGTGTGCTTCACTCCATGTCCATAGATATTCTTGTATATGTTTCTTTTGCTTTCTGACTAACCCATGTAGGTGAAAGGAGTAAGAAAACAAGAAGGATTGCTCCCAACTCAATATGATCTTCATCAACATTGAGCAACCACCACTACTTCACCTACTTGAAGTCTTCTACGATAAAACTTAAGGTTAGTTGATCCTTCTTAGTGGGGATGTCATATCAAGGGGGAGCTTTACTCTAAGACTTGAGTATAAGTATCTCCTAAGGATATGAACAAATTAATGTTGAAGTAAAAGTGGTAACTCCACTTGTGCTTAACGATGAATATGACATATGATCAAGTACTCTTACTTGGCTCCTATGTGAATATACTCTTATATAGATGACTTTTTCATCACCCAAGTGCTTGATAGCTGCTAGGATGTTTGTGCATGTTCACCATATTTTATTCATCATTCTTATTGTGTGAGCATGTTGGTCTGCATGTGTTTGATCATTCGAGGACATCCGATTGTTGTCATTTGGCTTTTGATTAATCTTTTGCCAATTGGATGGACAAGAATGCCTAGGACCCTTCTCTAGCTATCTGTACTATCTCATCTCAAGTTCTATTCATGCTTCATCAGAAAACTTGAACAATGACTTGTCGATCGCTCTATGTGAAGGTGCACTCGGAGTTCTGTATCATCAAAGTCTGTCTTCCAAAACCTCTTTGAAAAACTCGGTGTGACAAACTCCATAAACTTGGAGCCACCGATTTTTCAAAGTTGATGAGGTTTTCCTATCTCGGTACCACCGAAATCGCCAACTCGGTTACATCGAGTTTCCCTGTCTACTGACGGTTGAGGAACTCGGTGACACCGATTTTGCCATCTCGGTGACACCAACAGCGCAAGGGTCTATATATCCACGGACCGAATCCTTTGATTTCACTTCGTCAAAATGGTTCATTCGCCAAACCCTCGCTGCCCCCAAGACCCCAAGTCATCGCCTTTGCCTCCCCGAGCGCCTCCGCCTCTGGGATTCATCGTCGTCGATGCAATCTACTCCGTCGTCGTCGTCGTAGCCAAACCGCCACCAAGCTAGGGTACGGTTTGATATCATTTGTGTTTCCCCGTTCGATTCTCATGCATTAGAATCGTTATTCTTCATACCACCATTTGCAAACCTCGTGTCCACTAGATGAATCCTTAGATTAGTAGAAGTAGGAAATTTTGGATCTGATATGCCGCAGTATGCAACTTGGTGAGACCGAGTTTGTAAAATTGGTTCCAGTTTTAGAGTTCCTGAGAAGGAACTCGGTGAGACCGAGCAGCTATTTTCGGTGCCACCGAAAATGACTACGAAGTTTCTATTAAGCGAGTAAGCTTTCTCGGTGACTCCGAAAATTCCAACTTGGTGCCACCGATTTACATCCTGCAGAAGATCATACCATAAGTTTCAGACTTCAAATTTTCAAAAATATCTGAATTTTGTGATGCTCATCCATTCTACCTTTCCTATATCCACTTAACAGGATCTGCTATTTGCTGTTGAGCGTGTCTGTCAGTATGTCAGGTTCAGATGATAGTCAGAATGACTTCAGATAGGAGAGTGTTGGGATGGCCTCGGGCACTAGTCTATAGAAGTATGCTTTAGACCCAAGTTGTCCCATCTCCCATGTCTTGCCCAAGGTTGCCATTAGCTAGAGAAGGAAGCTAAATTCTGATGAGGAGGATTCAAACTTTGTTCTTGAAGAGACTTCAGCTTCTTCAAAGGCCCCTCCTAAGAAGGCTGTAATGAAATTCATTGCTACTCCAGCTGATCTAAGAGCACCTGAGTATGCGAGGAAGAGTATTGAGCTTTCCAAGGATGCACCTGCAAAGAAAGCTGGTGTGAAGAGGCCCAAGAACAGAACTGTCCATCTTGTTGGCAGAAAAAATTTCCATGTATGAAGATCCAGAAGCTCCTGAGGAGATCCTAGTTCCTCCCAAGAAGAAGAAGTTCATGGCTGACGCCATGAAGTTTGCTCCTAAGCCTGCTGCTAAAGCAAAGAAGTCCCCAACTTCCAGGAAGACCACCAAAGTCATACCTGCAACTGCCAAAGAAAAATGCCATGCATTCAGTGCCCGTGCTGGAGAGGAACAAATAGATGATAATGCTCCAATTCTCAGGAGGATCAGACCATTCCTTCCACTCCACAATGATGCTCATCCTATAGCAGAGGATATGCAGAAGAGGAAGGATGCGGGACTAAGAAAGTAGAGATCCCTTGATCCATATGCTGTCAGGAGAAGAATTGATGTTGATCCAAGGTTTCATACCAAGGAACAACAAGATTTTTATGAGACTGACTTATTTGACAAGAGTCCTGCTGCTAGTGATACGAGTTATCTCGATTGAGCATACATAAAAGATATTGAATATTTCTTTCCACATGTCCAAGAGAACTTCAAGGCAGTGGACATTGAGAATTTCTTGGGAAGGAGATGACCCCATGGAATGACGAGCTGATCATGCAATTCTATGCAGCTGTTCATTTATATTTATGACTATTTAGTCTGGATGAATGATGGTCACAAGTACGAATCCACAATTGCTAAATGGGTTGCTATCATTGGTGCCCCCAAGCACGAATATCAAGATGTAGATGTGTATGCAGAAGCTAAGAAGAATCACAACTCCATGGCCAATATGTAGAAGACAATTCCACGACAGTACTTGGCTAGTCAGAAGTTTGGTTCAGTGTATTTTCTTCAAGCTGGCATTACCACGACGAACACCATACTTTGATACACCATCATGCCTAAGTCAGGTGATGAGAAGATGATTAGAGGATATTCTATCAATTCGTTGCACCTGATAGACACACATACCGGATTTAGAGTGATGGACATGATAGTTGAGACTATCCGAAAAAACTGTTGTGGATGAGACGAGATCCTATGGATATGCACCTTACATTCATATGCTCATCAATGCCAAGCTAGTCAAGCATGCATGTCTACTTGATCGTCCCCATCTACCTCTTCAACTTGAATTTGAAGATAATGAGGTTGTGATGGATGACAATAATCCCAACTCAGCTGTAGCTAGAATGGAAGCAGAGGCTGAAGCTGCTAGAAATAGGCCACCTCGAGTTCCATAGCTCAGCACCCCAGCTGAGCAAATGGAATTCATAGTGAGCAATGTCCAAGGCATGGAGAAGAACATCCAGGAGACTATCCAAAATCAGAAGAGTCTTGAGAGAGTTGTGGTGACAAAATTCCACAACATGGATGTGAAGGTAACTGAGTTGACCACCATAGTCACACAACTTAAAAACATAAAGTTGACTCTGTGGAACTTCCACGCTCAGAGGATGAATATCAATATGATGATGATGACGAGGATGAGTCTCGTCCTCCCACTACTACTAGGTTTAGCACCAGGCCTCGATCAGGTGATGTTCCAGCTCAGGAGACAGGTCAGACATGTACAGCACAAGCTTCAGCACCTTCAGCACCAGCTCCAGCTTAAGCACCTCCAATATCAACTCCTCCATCTCCAGGGACATCAGAAGTCGACTTCACAGACGCTTTTCTATCTATTCCATCATCAGCTGCCAAGAGAGACGAGTAGTTCTATACTTTTGAACTTTTTGGTAACTTGTTGCCAAAGAGGGAGAAAGGTATAGATCATAGACTTCGTATGCGAGTGAGGTTTTGAATTTATTTTCTCTCATTTGGTTTTAAAAACTTTGGTTGTTGGATGACTTTATCCTATCTATGTGATTAATCATATGCTTTATCCCATGTGATGCGACGATATCATCTCTTAGTTATCCTTGTGATGATCACTCACTTATCTTGTTGCTGTCATGTGCATTGCTATTATTTTTACGCACCACCAAGATGTATGTGACATGCAAGAGTAACCCATGATCCTAATCGATTGTGCATTTGCATTCAAACGCAAATTTTAAACAATGCACAAATTTAGGGGGACCTCTTGCTTTTCACATACTTCTCAAAGCGTCGACGCTAATCATTGATTATATCTTTTGTCGAGGCTTTCATATATATGTTGTCATCAATTACCAAAAATGGGGAGATTGAAAGCACAATTACTCCCTAAGGTGGTTTTGATAATTGATCACAACATATGCATCATTGGACTAATGTGTATTCCAAGTATATTTCAGAAAAGTTCAAATGCTCAAAGTTAGCCACCAAAACACTCAGTCATTTTCCTTTGATGCAAGAAAAGGAATATTATTGGATCAAGCTTTAAGATAGAAGACTCTTCATTTTGTATTTGTGAGAAATCACTTTTTAGTCCATAGGAAAGCCATTACTATTAAAAGGGGCTGAGGTAGTAAAATGAACTGATTGCTCAAATGCTCAAAGTTAGCCACCAAAACACTCAGTCATTTTCCCACATTTCCACTCTATCAAGTTCCACATTCACAAATTCGGTGTCACCAACATTTCCACATCGGACCCACCGAATTTGACACTCAGACAGAACCCTAGACATTCCCACCAAATTGGTGCAACTGAAACTGCATCGGTGCTACCGAATTTAGTGTGACCAACATTCAGTTGCCAAGATACACAAGATCGGAATTTTCGAGTTTGAGTATCGGTACCATAGAGTTTTTCCACCTGACCATTAGTCACCTTTTCGGTGCCACCGAGTTGTATATATCGGTCTCTCCGAGATTCAAAAGTTCACACCTAGAGTGCTAGTCGGTACCACCGAGTTTCGAACTTCGGTGTCACCGAGTTTGCCCTTTTGCGTGTAACGGTTGGATTTTGGTTGTTGCCTATATGTACCCCTTCACCCTCCTCTCATTCGTGGGAGAAGCACTCAGAACACACACTTCATTTCTAGATCTGTTTTATGAGAGAGAACCACCTAATCATGTGTTGAGACGAAGATTTCCAATCCAATCTTTTGAAACTTGATATCTAGCCTCCCCAAACTGCTTTCCACCAAATCAACCTCTCCTACCCATGCGTATTCTGTGAGAGAGTGATTTGTGTTGAGGAGACTATCTTTAGAAGCACAAGAGCAAGGAATTCATTAATCTACCCCATCTATTACCATTTTCAGGGTGGTGCCTCCTAGATAGGTTAGGTGTCGCTTGGGAGCCTCCTACCTCGTGTTGTGGAGTTGAACCAACATGTTTGTAGGGCAAGGAGATCGCCTACTTCGTGAAGATCTACCGCGAGTAAGGCTAGTCCTCCGTGGACGAAACCTATGGTGGAATAGACAAGGCCGCTTCTTTGTGGACCCTCCATGCGTGGAGACCTCCATAGACTCTCGCAGTCGTTACCCTTCGTGGGTTGAAGTCTCCACTAACATGGACGTACGATAGCACCACATATTGGAACCACGGCAAAAATTGTTGTGTCAACCTCATGCGTTCGATCTCCCTACATTACTCCTCTATTTACACTTGCATGTTTACTTTCCGCTTCTATACTATTAGGAATGCGTGTGTAGGCTGTACTTGACTTGTTATAACTATTGTAGCTGCCTCTCAAGTAAAATTGGGAAAAGGCAAAAAATTATCTTGTCAAGTAGTCTAATCACCCCCCCCACTAGACATACTTTCGATCCTATATCATAAGAAAAATATTTAAGGTGGCTCTAATGGGGTTGGATCAAAGATGATTTTTGGAAGGTGGAAATGGAGGTATTTGTGGCCTTGTGAAGAGTCTACAGAAAATATTCTGCTAAAAATGACTAAAGACACTCATTGATAGCGCATGATTTCAGAATTATTTAGGAAGTTGTTTCACTAGATTTGGAGTTGATAAGAATATTCTAGAGGTTTTACCATATGGGATAAATAGGAATAGGTGTTATTTATTTGATGCAACAGAAATAAGGCAGAGAAAAATGTTGACTAATGCTATAAAATTAGATCGAGATTTTATAAGCCTCTGGAAATTGGAATCACTCCATTTGGAGTTGATTTGAGCTCTCTAGAATCTTTACAAAGTTGGTCTGAAATATTCAAAGTTGAACTTTAAGTGAAACAATGGAGAAAAGCTTTCTGGAAAAATGTGCAAAGCACATATCTTGATAGGTCTTGATTTTAGGAATCTATAGAAATTTGAATCAACAATTTTGGAATTGATTTGAATTAGTTATGAATTTTGAAATTTGTGGTAAAAAGGAAAAAAAGGGGAAGTAAATTATAACCGAGGGGCTATGATCGCCCTGGGCGCAAGATAGGCCTCGGGCCGGCCGAGTGGCTCGGTCTGGCAAGGGAACTAGCCACGCCGAAGGCACACTGCGCTGAATGCGCTTCCGACATGGAGAAATACAGCGACGCTGGGGCGCTTCCACTTAACGGGGCGGGCCCGACTGGCTGAGTCGCCAACAAGTGGGCCCCGCTTGTCAGGCATGTCTTCTACCTCCCGCCCGATCAGGGATAATGGAGGAGGCATGGCTGACGCTCGCCGGCACCATCCCTGGTGGCTCCGGCCACTACTGGCGACACCCTGCGACCGACGCTCTTGGGGAAGGGGTCGCACCGCCCTGGGCCCTGTCCTCGTCGGGGAAAAGAGGGCCATGACTGAGGCTGTGGCCGTTGAAGGCCGGGCACGGAGAGGGCGCTTCGGCTACCAGAAGGAGGGAAGGGAGCATAGGGGAAGAAGTCACACAAGCTCCAGGAGAACATGGCGAACTCAAGGGGAAGAAGGGGGCTCGGGGCGTTTCAATTTGCCAGGGGCCACCGGCCATTGCGTCGGCCATTTCCGCCACTGCAGAACTGGAAGGGAAAGGGAGGAGCCCAAGGAGGCGATTAGGAGGAAGATAGAGCAAGGGGGAGCAATAGTGGGATCAGGGAGGCCTCAAATGTAGGGGGTAGCCGAGTGGAGCCCGCATGCTCCTGGGTGCTCCGGGCACGAGGGAGCACGCGCGCCAGAGCCATCTTGGCCTCTTACTCGTGTCGGGGATGGGCAGGACTAGTTAAAGGAGGCTGTGCGGTGCGCTGAGACATCCTGCAACAGCTGGACATGGGCTGGAGGAAGAAAACAAGGTGCAGAGCACCATTTCTGCATGCTAGGGAGGTTTTCACCACCCGACTACATGTCCATGGCCAGACCAAGGTGTCAAGCATGCAAGGCATGTTGTCTAGAGAGTGATGGGGGAGTTTGGTTGAATATGGAGCAGGGTAGGTGGGGTTTCATGTGTGGTTAAGTTTGCAACAGGAAACTTGGGGTTAGCAAAAGTGAATTTCAAAGGGGGTATCTTGGGATGAAACCATGTCTAGTAGAATTATGTATGGAAGGACTACGAGACTGCTAATTTCAGATCAAGGAGAGGTGTGTAGCTAATAGTTGCAGTTGAAGGTCAAAATTCTGCAAAAAACACGTTTCACAGGGGCTGCTCATATTTCCCACATGAGAATGCCATATATTGGTTTGGAATGATGCACTAGCATACTAGATATGTTGTGGAAAGATGTGGGGGCATTGCCTTGAGCAGAAGTATAGCAAGAGGGGTAAAAATAGTGTTGCCAAGGTAAAAAGGAGAGGTGGGGAGATGGAGTTACCCTCCAATAATTGACGAGAGGAGATGGCAAAATCACTAGAGGTAAAAGGGGGCTATAGAGAGTTGTGGTAAAAATTAGAGCTCAAGGAGATTAGTGGAAGGGGCCAAAGTAGCAACTTTGGTAAGTGGGCAGAAGGTGTTTGATGGATGTTAGGGCTACCAAATGGATTCCAGTTGCTATGAAACTTAACAGGATCACATGATAGGCCCTTGTGCACCAAATTGATGATTTTATGGAGAAAGTTTCCAATGTAGACTTGAAAAACAGCGGAAATGGGCAAAAATGATTTTTTTCATATAAAACCATTTAAATAAATTCCCACTGGTCCAAAATTTGGTGTGGTGGCATTATTTGAGCATTAGAGCATTCCCAAAAATTTTGGGACCAATTGGAGAAACTTCACAATATAAGGTTTCCCAATCCTAGAAATCAGCAGAGAAGATTTTGAAAGGTTTGGGACAAGATCATATATTCTCCTTGATGCACCACTTGGTGTGGATGCATTATTGGAGTATCAGAAGATGTCCACCAAATTTGAGCACAATTTGAGACAGTTGGCAATGTAGAGTTCCTCAAGCTTGGATCTAGACAAATAGGGTTTTTGGAATATTTAGGTGAATCAAATTAACTTGGATTGAGATGAAACTTACCAAGATCACCAAATATAACATGCGTGACATGCTAGAGTTTTACTCGAATTTATTGATAGTATTTCTTAGAGAAATATTCTAAAAGTTGAAATAAGCAGAAAGGTTCCGAAGGGTTTTGCCTAATATTTTGAACATGACCATGTGTTGAAACTCTTATATATGGAATATATATGTTCAGTGAGTTTCCCTAAATTTTGTCAAATATTTTTGAGGCAACAAAAATAACTTTCCATCATAAGGGGCCATTTTTGGCCTCAAAGAAAGATATTTAAATAAAATAGAAAAATAAATTTTAAAATAATAATATTGTGGTTTTAGGAAGTCTTTTTGATAATGGGATTCAAATAAAAAAATTGGAGCAAAACAAATTCCCTAATTTGGGGACTTGTAGTCCAAATCCCATCTCACGGGTTTTTGATTGGTTAAATCAAGTAAATGTTTTTTGGTAAAAATAGTTTGTGGTCCTATAGACATTGCATGATCATTAGGCAAGGATTTTTGTCAAGGAGGTGGGTCTGGAGAGTAGAAGGAACATTGGGATTTAAACATAGGCAAACAAGCAAGAAAGCAGCAATCACATCACGCATCACATACAGTCATAAAAAATTAACTAGACCTAATTTTTGAGATAAGGTAGTGTAGCTACGAGAGTCAAAACACAGGGTGTGACAGACCTTACCCCCTTAAGAAAATCTCATCCTTGATATTTCTAGGCTAGGAAGTGAGAAGATACAAAATCTTGGGTTGGAGGTAGTCTTCACGTCCCCATGTTGCTCCTTCTTCGATGTGGTTGCCCATGTGGATCTTCAAGTGCTTGATGATGCAACTTTGAATGCTTTGCTCATCTTTGTATGAACATGATTGGGGTTCTTGCAGTAAGCTAGGATTGAATAAGGGTAAAGGTTTTGGTGAACCAAGTTCCTGCAAGGTTTTGGCTTGCACGTGTATTTGAATGTTGGAATACATGGCAAGGTAGCGTGTCTGGGTGCTGGTCCTGGGGCTGCGCATGTTGGTTAGTGACACCTAGATGTCTCCCGATAGAATATAAGGGTCATGGTCCTTCTGTATCTCCCTGTCGACAGGAAAGTCCTTGACTCCCTTAAGGCACGTGAACTACGGCCGTAGGTGGTATTCATCCTTGACGGTGTTGTAGTGGGTCTTCGAAGGCTTTCATCGAGACCTTCCGCATGAGTAAGTTACCCCTGTATGTGCTTGATTCATCTCTCGCTATCGGTCGTTGTCGTCACGGATGCATGCTTCCGGTGTGTCTTCGAACGTTTGGTCTTCTAGCCTCTTTGTAGCTTCTTGCAAAAGGTCTAGTTTGGGTCTCGTCCATGAGTCTAAGCTCGGAGACTCAGCACCTCGAATGGGTTCTGCTGTCTAGGAAGGTTCGCGAGGGTTCCAAGATGAGCAGGCTACGCAAGAGTATAGACCATACATCCAATCCCTAAGGTATGATGCTCGGCAGGCGGGGTGAATCACTGTTGGCATGTGTTCACCATGATCCAATTAGGATTCTTGTCCTTGATTTCGACCAAGAAGGGCTCTCTAATTTTCGTTGATGTCCAAAGGCTTCATCGGCTTGAGTTGTTGAGGCTTCTTGACATCGTTGATGTAGTTAGCGCACAAGCGGTGGTCGACTTCTACTGCTTCTTGTTCATCGTCGTGGTTTCCCAACAATTTTGGTTCTTTGCCTTGTGTTGGGAAGGATTGACTTCTGCTGCTTGGAGATTGTGTTAAGGAGCCCATCCCCTCGAAATAACACCTTGCTCTTGAGGGGCCTGGCGATCAGCATTCCTGGGGCTTGTTCAAACAGGACTAAATTTCTCCTCCTCTTATTGGATAAATAAGTATGTCATCCATGAGGATGATAACATAATTCTCCAAGCATCACATAAGCACGATGCTCATGGCAAAGGTGAAGAGAGTGGGAACTTGTTATGGGCAGTCACTAGCCGAGGGGCTTGTGGTCCAACATAATCTAGTAGTTCTTGTCCATGTTCCTCATAGACATGATTGGTGGTGGTCGAGGCGGAGGATCAGTCAGATTTCGGGCTCTGCAAAACCATAAGGATTCAAACACTTGGGAGTTTATGAATATCTCTCCCGGCTCAGCCTCGCCTAGCCCACTACTCGATGGAAACGACGAAGGACTAACTCGATGGCGAGGGTAGCACAGAACACAACGGTTTACCGCAGGTTCGGGCCGCTACGAAGCGTAAAACCCTACTCCTGCTTTTGGTGGATTGCCTCTCGCGGAGCTGGTGGATGAACGAGTAAAGTGCTCTCGAGCCTCCGGAGGACAAGTGGCTTGGTGTATTGCTCTACGGTTCGAAAATGAACTTCCTATCTCAAGTATCCTACCCTCTCTATTAATAGCGGAGGCCCGGGTCCTCTTCCCTTATAGCTTCGGCGGGAAGGGATCCCACAACGGCCAATTTTGAAGGGGAACAGGGGAACATGCTCCCCTGCCCAAAGGTGGTCTTCGCCTGCAAAGTAACTGTCCGCGTTGCAGGGACGGGCCCGAGGATGACGTTTGCCCTACTGGCAGGCGGTGGCGGCTTCGTTGCACCAGAAGGGAAACCTTAGGAAGATGCCTTTGGGACCCTAGTACGCTCCCGCCTCCTTTGCAGCAAAGGGGAAACTACCCCGCCCTTCCATCTGCTGCTCGCCTGTCCTCCTGGCATCACCCTTGACTCCTTTGGCCTGGCCTTGCCTCAGAATATCCGCCGCTGTGGAGGGGTGGTCAGGAGGCCCGTGCGGGTCTTGACACTGCTCCTCCTCATGAGGCTTGGCCCCTCACGAAGGCCTTACCCTGAATGGTGTCGGGCCCGTTGGTTTGTTTCGGTGAGGTGGGTCCTCCCTGGGCCACTGGCCGGCAGGTCTGGGTACCCCCATTCCCAAAATGCCGATAGTAGCCCCCTGGACTGCGGAGTGCTCGTGTTGGCTTCGGGGCGGAGCCTCGGGCGTCACGCAGCTGGTGTCGGGTCCTCCTTGTCCTCTATCTCTGCCCCCATTATTAGATGCCCTACTTGCAGCTTCGGTGCCTTATTGCTTTCCTTCTTCCCTACTCACCCTTCCTCTTTGGTCTTTCAACTCCAACTAGCGTCCCCCAGATCCATCGCCACATTCTTCCTTACCAGTTCAGCAACGGCGCCCGCCGGCAAGCAGAAGCCAGTGGGGCACGGTCCAACCCCGTCTTCTTCGCTCGTGGACTGCGCCCTCTCCAAGGACACGGATCTCGTTCCCATGGTTCCATGGACCGTGGCCGAGTCCAGCGAGCCTGGGCGAACCCTGATCTGGTCTGGCGCCGTAGAGGAGCGACCCGGGCGTGGGGCAGTATACCCCTTCTTCCTTCAGAGTATTTACGCTGGGCTGGTGTCGGCTTTCTCCTGGTTCTTCACCGCTGTCTTGGACCACTATGGGTTCCAAGCCCTTCATCTCCAGCCCAACTCCATCTTGCTTCTGTCCATCTTTGCTTACTACTGCGAGGCTTTCATTAGCGTGCAGCCTTCGGTTGCCCTCCTCCGCCACTTCTTCAGCTTGTGCCTGCACGATGGCGCTTATTTGTCGGCATGTGTCTCCTTCGTGGCGGCCCAAAGCGGCAACGTGCCCTTGAAGGCTGGGAAGAAGGTGGAGAACTTCAGGCACCGCTGGGTCCTTATGTGCCTCAAGGATGCCAACCCCCGGCTGGAGGAGCCGAAGGAGTTGCCGGACAGGACCTCCGTGTGGAGCTCGGCGAAGCTCTCTAACCCTCGGACTGAACCCATGCTGGAGTTCTTTTCCCGCGACAACGCCTGGGGGAATGATAGTGAAGGAGTTCCTGGCGCAGCGCCTGGCGCCTCTCCACGCACATTCCAGGCCCCTATGGGAGTACCGGGCTGGTGACGACGAGCTCCGGCTCCGCTCCCGAGACCTCCCCACTGAGGACGTGAGTAGGGCCGTGGCGATCTTGCTAGGTGGGGACCCTGGCGACCTTCCGACGGCCCTGGGTCCGTTCTACCGCCGTGACGACCGAGCTGGCCTGGTCGCTGTGATGCCTGTCTTCAACGAGCGGGGGCTCCTCCCGGCTGAGGGCTCCGGTCCGGTGGAGGTGTCATTCGGCGACACCTTCGGTGAAGGGGACTCGGAGAAGACCGTCAACGACCGCGCGGCGAGCGTGCCTCTCCTGTCACAATCCGTCCTTCTGTGCGAGCTCGAGGATGATGACGCCACTGGTGCTACCTCCGTCGGGACCGCCTCGCGCCTGGCCAGGGCCTCCATGGGGCATGGGCCGACCCCGCGCACCACGCGGTCTGCATGCATGCTTGCTTCTCGGAAGCTCGGAGCTAAGCCGTCCCCGGCGCACCCCGCCTCTTCCGGCGGGAGATCCAAGGCGTCGAGCTCGCCTCCTTCTGTTGGAGCCCTGTCATCTCTGTTGTCGCCCTGGCGGAGAGGAGGAAGAGATGGCGCGATGTCGAAGAGTAATTTACCTTCTTCGGCACGCCATGTGTGTCTATTGTCTGTGCTTGGCTGATTTACTCCTTTTTACTTGACATCCAGGGATGTCGTCTCGCCGGGGGCCAAGAGGAAGAAGATGGTCGTCAAGCCGAAGGCGACTCCCGACTCCCCGCCTGCTCTCGTCGGCACGTCGCCGTCTACAGTTGGGAGGAGGAGGCTCATGGGGCGGTCTCCCTGGACTTGGTCGTCGAGCCCCACGAGCCCCCGAAGCATCCTGAAGCAACCGTGGGGATGCTGGTGCCCGGGGGGTGTAACACCCAAGATGCGGTCCTATCCTTATTTTAGCACGAGGGCATCTCGTCATTTCACAAGAATGGATATCGTTACAAGTACATGTACTGAAAAGATGAGTATAAAGAGTTGGCTTACACTCGCCACATGCTACATCAGAGTCACATCATTTCAATACATACATACATCATGAAGAAGAGCAGGGCCCGACTACAGATGAAAACAAATGATAAAATAACGACGTCCATCCTTGCTATCCCAGGCTGCCGGCCTGGAACCCATCCTAGATCGATGAAGAAGAAGAAGAAACTCCAAATGAACAATCAATGTGCTCGCGTCAAGTAACCCTTTACGTGTACCTGCAACTTGTGTTGTAGTAATCTGTGAGCCACAGGGACTCAGCAATCTCATTTCTAAAGGTATCAAGACTGGCAAAGCTTAATGGGTGAGGTATGGTTAAGTGGTGAGGCTGCAGCAAGCAACTAAGCATTTATTTAGTGGCTAACTTACGAGTGCAAGAATAAAGAGGGGGAAGATCTATGCACATCGGACGTGAACTACTGATGATCAAATGAATGATCCTGAACACCTACTTACATCAGACATAACCCCACCGTGTCCTCGATCGTAGAAGGAACTCGCAAAAGAAACAATCATGGTTACGCACTCAGTTGGCAAGTTTTAGTTAAGTTAACTTCAAGTTATCTAGAACCGGTCTTAAACAAAGTTTCCATGTTGCCACATAACCGCGGGCATGGCTTTCCAAAAAATTTAACCCTGCAGGGGTGCTCCAACTAGTCCATCACAAACTACCACACGCTGCGATGGAATGACCTCGATCAGGGAAACCCATGATCTCCTCGGATTCCTATTGGAAAACCTCAACCCCGAGATAACCGAAAGCATCCTCGGAATCCCTCGGACAAGACGCTCGCAAAAGGTAAAACAAGTCCAGCAAGGCCGCCCGACGTGTCGACGAACCCGATAGGAGCCGCGTATCTCGTTCTCAGGACACGAACGAATGGAACTACCTACGAGAACCAAACCTCGAGTTTTCTCGCGATGGCCCCGCGGGCAAACCATTTGGGACCAACACCATCAGCATCGGCCCCCTGTATTATGTTCAATTACTCCTGGGGTTCATGACGCCCTATGTTTTTTCAGTATTAACATGATTATTATGTTGGGAAAATATTGTACCAATATTGGGCCTTGCTAGACAAGCTTTATTCCAAAACGAGAATCTAGGGGGTCCCTATAATAACCCCAAGCATGTTAGGAGCGCTCATTTATGGAACATAACACCGGTAGCCGAAACTAAGGCGACAAAGGTGGAACAAAACACCAGGCTAGAAAGGCCAAGCCTTCCACCTTTTACCTGGTATATAGGTGCATTCAATTAAATAGCGTTTAATAGGGTGCTATAGCAATGAACCCATGTTATCACATGGAAGCAACTGCACCTGCAACTAGCAACACTAACACATGGTTAAGCAAGCGGTAACATAGCCAAGTAGTGGTTTGCTAGGTTGTGAGCAGGTTGAAGGTTTTCATGGCAAAGTTGAGAGGCTGACATTTATCATGTGGTATGCAACGAGACATAGCGACAGAAACGAACAACTAGCATGGCAATGATAGTAATGATATCTGGGGAAATGGTCATCTTGCCTGGGATCTCGCTTGGAAGAAGAATGACTCCGTGAAGCAGACGAACCGACGTAGTCGAACGGATCGTCACATTCCGACATGCTTGCGGTACTCTATCGAGACAAAACAAACCGGAAACAAGAATGAACACACAATATTCACCACGGCACATGCACGAATGATGCACTTCACATATGATGCATGATCAGTTTCAAATATGCATCTCATGGCAATTCACATCACGCAAACACTACACATCAAGTGAAGTTCAATATGCAACGAGTTGTATATTGATGGAACTCCATGTTTAAATATTTACTTTAATATTGATTAGGTACACGGCATTATTAAATGTTGTTAAGCATGGCAAGGGGTGAGCACAAATTAATCTACCTATCTAGGCATTTTAAATGAGGCCGGAAACGACATATAGCATCTCCGAACTGACCCCATATGTTACGTTCTAAATCTGTCCAGATTTGACCTATACACATTTTATGTTTGTTAAACAGCAAAAGAAAATGGTTCCCGTGAATTTACGTCTTGTTCTAATCCTGTTACATATATGGAACATCTCCAATGGAGCTACGGATCACTAGCGACGAATTAAAATGATCCTAGCACGTCAACACGCAAACCAATGCATACATCATGCCAAATGGTTATAAATATGCATGAAAGTTGGAAAATATTAATCTACATGAAATTTTAGCCAAGTTACATATCTACGATATTTGCATATAAGGCACGGTTAACAAGTTATAAGCATTTTAAAATTAATGTTTTTTCTAAAATTCACAAAATTCCTAGCGTATACAAAAACCGACAAGGGAAAAATAATATGGGGCACAACTAGGATTTTAACTCTAGATCTCCAAAATGCCAATGCGATGGGTTAACCAACAAGGCTCGATGTGTCCTTGTGCTATGTGCATTCGGTTATTATACATAACAACCATGGCTGATAAAAGACAATGAAAATTCGCTGAGAAAAAGTATATTGGAGCAGGTAGGATTTCATCCCTGGTCTACTAGGTGGAGGTTCAACGTCGTGACCAGCTCTGCTACGATAGATTCGTGGTAAAAAGGGATGCCTTCGCTAGATGAACATCAGCACACGCTGAATATGAAACTAGACAAAACTGAAACTTTAACGGGCCTAAGTCTGAACCTTTCTAAAAATGGTTTGGCCATATCTATGCTCGCAACAGCGCTAGGTGGTCATGGATGAGGATCCGGTGTCCAGAACCGGCTGGAGACGTGGGAACCAACCGGATCCAGGACTGGGAGCTCCATTCTCGGCGACGAGGTGACTTGGGGCAGCATCGATGCGAAGATCGGGCGACCGGCTACAGCTCCTCCCCATGGTTGTTCCAAACGAAAAGCAGAAGAGGGAGAGAGTTGACAGCCAGGGGAGAGAGGGAGAGCACTAGCGAGGGGAAGGGAGCAAGGGCGCACGGGGCTGGCCTGGGCATGGGATCGACCAGTTGGTCGACGGTGGCGGTTGTAGGCTTCCAGGAGGAGCTCGGGATCGAGCTCCTCTCGAACTAGAGCACTGGATCTCGGAGGCTGCAGGGGAGCTCTCCCGGCAATTGGATATTACATCCAACTGTCCACGGAAGGGGATGGGGTGGCTGTGGATTGGGTCATGGGATTTGGTGGGTGGAGTTTGACGCTCATGATCCGAGGAGAAATGTTGGTTGGGTGGCGGCCTTGCGAGGGGGTTAAGAGTGTTTGTCTCCATGGGGCTAGGGTTCGGCTGATCTAGCTAGGTTTTATCTGCAATTTATAGCAGGTAGCTAATAGGAGGGAGTTTTGCATTGTTTCCGGACCGTCGGATCTCGATCGGACGGTACGGAATGGAGGGGTGGCCTAGGTGGGTCGTGTTGGGCTGTGCAGATGGGCTAGATAAGGATGAGAGGGAGGTTGCAACTCGGCGACAGAATTTAACGATTTCGCGGGCGCGTACGTGTGTGGTTGGTTGGTATGTCCATTTTGCATCATGTTTCCTTGTTGATATTTATCGCTTCTTTGGCTGTTATTTCATTTCACGGTACTATTTTTATGTCGTTTCTCTCTTATTTTGCAAGGTTTACATGAAGAGGGAGAATACCGGCAACTGGAATTTTGGCCTAAGAGTGGAGCAAAGTTGAGATACCTATTCTGCGCAACTCCAAACACAGAAAAAATCAACGAGGATTTTTTTCTGATTTATCAAAAATACTGTGCCGAGGAAGTGCCATAGGGGGGTGTGCAGGTGGCCACAAGCCTGCACGGTGCGGCCACCCCCCCAGGACGCGCCATGAGGGCTTGTGGGCACCCTGCAGGCCCATTTTCCCCCCTCTTTAGCTATATGAAGGGTTTCGTCCAGAAAAAAAATCAAAAAGGAGCTTTTTCGTTGTTTCGCCGCCGCCACGAGGCGGAACTTGAGTAGAACCAATCTAGAGCTCCGGAAGGACGATCCTGCCGGGAAAACTTCCCTCCCAGAGGGGGAAATCGTCGCCATCGTCATCACCAACACTCCTCTCATCGCAGGAGACTCGTCACCATCAACATCTTCATCAAAACCATCTCATCTCCAAACCCTAGTTCATCTCTTGTAACCAATCTCCGTCTCGCGACTCCGATTGGTACTTGTAAGGTTGCTAGTAGTATTGATTACTCTTTGTAGTTGATGCTAGTTGGATTATTTGGTGGAAGAGTTTATGTTCAGATCCTTGATGCTACTCGTTACCTCTCTGGTCATGAATATGATTATGCCTTGTGAGTAGTTACTTTGGTTCCTGAGGACATGGGATAAGTCATGCTAATAATAGTCATGTGAATTTGGTATTCGTTCGGTATTTTGATATGTTGTATGTTGTTTTTCCTCTAGTGGTGTTATGTGAACGTCGACTACATAACACTTCACCATTATTTGGGCCTAGAGGAAGGCATTGGGAAGTAGTAAGTAGATGATGGGTTGCTAGAGTGACAGAAGCTTAAACCCTAGTTTATGCGTTGCTTCGTAAGGGGCTGATTTGGATCCACTAGTTTAATGCTATGGTTAGACTTTGTCTTAATTCTTCTTTTGTAGTTGCGGATGCTTGCGAGAGGGGTTAATCATAAGTGGGATGCTTGTCCAAGTAAGGGCAGTACCCAAGCGCCGGTCCACCCACATATCAAACTATCAAAGTAACGAACGCGAATCATATGAACATGATGAAACTAGCATGACAAAAATTCCCGTGTGTCCTCGGGAGCGTTTTTCCTCCTATAAGACCTTGTTCAGGCTTGTCCCTTGCTACAAAAGGGATTGGGCCACTTTGCTGCACCGTTGCTACTTTTGTTACTTGTTGCTTGCCGCGAATCATCTCACCACACAATCACTTGTTACTGACAATTTCAGTGCCTGCAGATTTTTCCTTGCTGAAAACCACTTGTCAGATCCTTCTGCTCCTCGTTGGGTTCGACACTCTTACTTATTGAAAGTACTACGATTGATCCCCTATACTTGTGGGTCATCATTGGTCTACAACGGTCAACGACAAAATGGAGAGAACCGACAACTAATAACGGATGCAGTTTTAAAAACTTGCAGCAACGGAATGTCGATGATGCACATGATGTGATGATGAATGCAACAAACAAACTAATCACACGACGGCAATGGACTAAAAGGGGAATCTTCTGGAGCGTCGGTCTCGGGCTGTCACAACTCTCCTACACTACTAGAGGATGTCGACCCGAGATCCAAGAATGAAAGGGGAAGAGGAACAGAACGAGCAAGAGGTAAAACTTAATTGCTTCTTTGACAAACGAGTGAAACCAACAATCCTTTAAGGTTGCAAAGAGATGAAGAATGATATGGGAAACAAGCAAGAATTCACACAACATTTTGGCAGCACATCGGTAGGAAAAGGGGACAAAATTCAATAAGATGGAAAGATCTTGAGAATATTCACAACAAACTAACTAAATTTAAGACCAAGGAAATAACATGATCTTGATAGAACAAGATCATAGATTGGAGAGAACAATATCACCACAAATCCGGAACAAGAGAAAAGAAACTAGATCATTGAGAAGAAAGAATGAAGAATAAAAAGACAACTACTTCACAAATGAATTGAAGAGCCTCTGGACAAGAAGAATTGAACGGAGTTGTTGGAAATCAAGAACAAAAGAACAAACTTGTTGTGGGCGCATGGAAACCATTTCAAAATAATGATGTGAAAACCAGCCACTAACAGGAGCAAGGATTGATTGGGAGGAACAAGATAGACAAGCTTCTTACACGAAGAGGAAACACTGAAAACTTGGATTAATGGCAACACCATAATAGCAACAATCCTTAGACAAAGCTTTAGGTGAAGTCTAAACCAAGATAGCTCAATGAAGAAATCATGGGTTGAAATATCTCATGATCAAAGAATTGGTGGGTTTACATCTTTATTTCTTGAAACAACTTCTTTCCAAGGCTCCTCCACTAACAAGAATGTTATAACACCACCACAAAGGATAAAGGGAAAAGACTTCTCTTTGGAATGCAATAGAAAGAACACCTGAGGTTCTCCAACAAGGGTCCTCAAGAACACTTGAGAATGAATGAAATCTTAAAGAACCACCAAGACGAACCTCCGTTTACAAAAACAAAGATGCAAAGATATGAAGGATGGAAAGAATAAGATTATGGCCTTGCAAAGATTTGGATTAAGGTTCACGAAGATATACTTTAGAAAACTTGGAAATTTGGAATAAGAAGATGACCAACATAGAATAGAAAATTGATATCATGAGCCACTCGAGAAGAAGAATTGAAATCACTATGAAACAAGAATAAGAATGATGTTATGCTTATCCATCATCTAGTTAAATTGATGACAAGTAACGAATTTAGCATACCACTTATTCTTCTTGAAAAGATTGAGGATAGATATGAGCACAAACTTGAGGAAATCTTGAGGGAGACACCGGTAACAATTGGAAAGAATGGGGATAACAAGAATGATCGGAGATACATGAGAATGGAGAGATCATGAGCCACCTGAGAGAAAAAAAAACTTGAACAAGGCACCGAAATAATTGAGAGACGAACGAAGAGACAACAATTGAGAAGAATTTGAGCATGAAAGATGGGAACGAAGAAATCTTCTCGAATGATGGCCTTCGGAAGATCAAGAAAAGAAAACAACTCACTAATATACCAGACAGACATGGAAGGAATTTCTCATGATCGAGAACAGTTCAAGATGATAACACAAAGCTGAAATGATGACTGTTCAAGAGAATGGACCAAGATATGAAAGAAACACTCATTCGGTCTTCCAAGCTAAAAATGATGAGCAGAACACCACCAAAATTAACTAAGACACTCCAGAATAAAGAATATGCAAGGTTGAGCCAATGTTGAGAATAACTGAATAGATCTCGAAGAAGGAATATGACTGATGGAATCCATACTTACGTCATATTTGAAAAGAATTAGATATCTCCAAAAAAGATTACAAGAGCCAGATAAGATCCTGGGAAGAACCTGTGGGTTATGAGCCCACTCAAAACAAACCATCGCTGAAACAATTGATTAGAAAGAGAGATTGCACCGGTATAAAGAAAAACTAGATGAGGTTGGGACCCTCAAAATAATTGAAAGCATTGAAAATAAGAAACTTTTGAGATAACTTCAACATTCTGGAAAGAATAAGGAGAGATGAAAAACAAGAAAGACTTTATAAGAATTTTCAACATGGGAAAGAATTTAAGGACGAAAAGGATATCATGAACACGGATAACTGAATTGAATTCACTAGAGAAGATAAAAAAGAATGAATAAAGATGAACACGAAGCTCCTGAGAATCTTCACAGTGAATCACCACATACCACATAGAAGAGAAGATAGCAGAAGCAACACGGAAAAGGAAGTCACTAGGATGATAATCTAATCACTAAAGAAAAGGGCGGGAGGGCGAGGAAAACAAAGACCACTTGGGATAGATGAGATGAACTCCGGAAAGAAATGATATATTGATCTTACAATTCTTGAAAAGGATAGAATTACTTGAAAAGAAGCACACGGGATGAAAAAGAATTGACATGATGACTCCGGTTGACAAAAAATGATAAGACAACTTGATTAAGAAAAAGAATTTTAATTCCATAAATAAAATATGAGAACACCTATTGGGACAGATATGAATTCACCACTTGACTTTGAAGCAACTCGAATTCCCATACTCCAATAAAACAAAGGATGAGGCTTACGAAACAAGCCGGAACAATTCATGAGAGATTCCGTCTCATATTTTCGTGGATGAGGGTCACACAGGCTCTACCTACAATAGCCATTATGTACAAGGCAGTGCACACGACATACAAAGCGTCCCCGAATCGTAGCAAGCTACAAGTACTCTTTAAGACACAACGAGAACCACTATAAAACAATCGTGAACAAACGAATCCACTAGATACCCAACCCCAACCTAACATCATGCATTTGTTGGAAGATTGTCCTATAAGTAACTACTTGAATTCCCACCTAAGAACTCCCGAAATTTCTGGTCATACAATCTGGTCCACGGATACAAGGAGTAATATATCACTCAACTCCTATACTAACCCGTCGAGTGTAACAGATCTGTCAACACATAACCAGAGATCTCAAAAACTCATCTATGTGAGACCCTCGTAATCACAACGATACTAAGTGTGGCGATACATCCGGATCTATCTGCACCAGTACCGGGGAAGCCGGACACCTCTCGCCACTACTAGTATTGAAGAAATTTCAAACATCCTTTGTCCTGAGATATTAAGAAATCTGAATGATAACGATGTGCTCGAGAATCCTGTGGAGCTCAACTCCCCGGAAGAACTCAAGTCAGACAGGAGGCACCAAGAAAGAACTCCGTCACATCGACATCATATAGATTCCAAAAATATCCGCATGATCCTAAATTTTTTTGGAGTGAGAAGAGGAGAAGGATTAAAATTCTTACGTCAAGATTCCTCACCAGAGCATAGAAGAGGAGAAAAAAGAATCCTACTCTCCGATATATAACTAGACTCAAAGCAGCTTTTTCACTAGACTCGACTCGGCCAAGTTCGATCAATCAAGGGGGCTCCTAGGTCGGTACTGCTCTGATACCAACTTGTAACGCCCACGATGCGGTCCTATCCTTATTTTAGCACGAGGGCCTCGACAGGGATAGAAATGCATCTCGTCGTTTCGCAAGAATGGATATCCTTACAAGTACATGTACTGAAAATATATGTATAAAGAGTTGGCTTACACTTGCCACATGCTACATCAGAGTCACATTAGTTCAGTACATACATACATCATGAAGAAGAGCAGGGTACGACTACGGACGAAAACAAACGATAAAATAACGACGTCCATCCTTGCTATCCCAGGCTGCCCACCTGGAACCCATCCTAGATCGATGAAGAAGAAGAAGAAACTCCAGATGAACAATCAACGTGCTCGCGTTAAGTAACCCTTTACCTATACCTGCAACTTGTGTTGTAGTAATCTGTGAGCCACAGGGACTCAGCAATCTCATTTCCAAAGGTATCAAGACTAGCAAAGCTTAATGGGTGAGGCATGGTTAAGTGGTGAGGCTCCAGCAAGCGACTAAGCATTTATTTCGTGGTTAACTTACGAGTACAAGAATAAAGAGGGGGAAGATCTACGCACAGCGGACATGAACTACAGATGATCAAATGAATGATCCTGAACACCTACTTACGTCAGACATAACCCCACCGTGTCCTCGATCGGAGAAGGAGCTCACGAAAGAGACAGTCACGGTTACGCATTCAGTTGGCAAGATTTAGTTAAGTTAACTTCAAGTTATCTAGAACCATATGTTAAAAAAAAGTTTCCATGTTGTCACATAACCGCGGGCACGGCTTTCCGAAATATTTAACCCTGTAGGGGTCCTCGAACTAGTTCATCACAAGCTACCACACGCTGTGACGGAATGACCTCGATCAGGGAAACACGTGATCTCCTAGGGTTCCTATTGGAGAACCTCAACTTCAAGATAACCCAAAGCATCCTCAGAATCCCTCGCACAAGACGCTCGCGAAAGGTAAAACAAGTCCACCAAGGCCGCCCGGCGTGTCGACGAACCCGATAGGAGCCGCGTATCTCGTTCTCAGGACACAACCGAATGAAACTAGCTACGAGAACAAAACCTCGAGTTTCCTCGCGGTGGCCCTGCAAGTAGACCATTTGGGACCAACACCATCAACACTGCCCGCTGTGTTATGTTGAATTACTCCTCGGGTTCATGACACCCTATGTTTTTTAGTATTAATAGAATTATTATGTTGGGCAAATATAGTACCAATGTTGGGCCTTTCCATACGAGCTTTATCCCAAAACGAGAATCTAGGGGGTCCCCATAACAACCCCAAGTATGTTAGGAGCGCTCATTTATGGAACATAACACCGGTAGCCGAAACTAAGGCGGCAAAGGTGGAACAAAACACCATGCTAGAAAGTCCGAGCCTTCCACCTTTTACCAAGTATATAGGTGATATAACAAGGAACCCATGTTATCACATGGAAGCAACTGCACCTGCAACTAACAACGCTAACACATGGTTAAGCAAGCGGTAACATAGCTAAACAGTGGTTTGCTAGGTTGTGAACAGGTTGAAGGTTTTCATGGAAAAGTTGAGAGGCTGACATTTAACATGTGGTAGGCGACGAGACATAGCGACAGAAACGAACAACTAGCATGGCAATGATAGTAATGATATATGGGGAAATGGTCATCTTGCCTGGGATCCCGCTTGGAAGAATAATGACACCGTGAAGCAGACGAACCGATGTAGTCAAACGGATCCTCACATTCCAACATGCTTGTGGAACTGTATCAAGACGAAGCAAACCAGAAAGAAGAATCAACACACGATATTCACCAGGGCACATGCATGACACAATGCACTTCACATATGATGCATGATCAGTTTCAGATATGCGTGTCATGGGAATTCACATCACAAAACACTACACATTAAGTGAAGTTCAATATGCAACGAGTTGCATATTGACGGAACTCCATGTTTAAATATTTAGTTCATTCCCGATTAGGTACACGACATTATTAAATGTTGTTAAACATGACAAGGGGTGAGCACAAATTAATCTACCTATCTAGGCATTTTAAATGAGGTCAGAAATGACATATAGCATCTCCGAACTGACCCCATGTCTTACTTTGTAAATCTATCCAGATTTGACCTATAAACATTTTATGTTTGTTAAGCGGCAAAATAAAATGGTTCCCATGATTCTGCGTGTTGTTCTAATCCTTTTACATATATGGATCATCTCCAACGGAGCTATGGATCACTAGCGACGAATTAAACCTATCCTAACACCTTCACACGCAAACCAATGCAAACAACATGCGAAACAGTTTTAAATATGCACGAAATTTGGAAAATATTAATCTACACGAAATTTTAGCCAAGTTACATATCTATGATGTTTGCATATAAGGCACGGTTAAAAAGTTATAAGTGTTTTAAAGTTAATGGTTTTTCTGAAATTCGCAAAATTCCTAGCGTATACAAAAAAACGACAAGGGAAAAATAATATGGGGCACAACTGGGATTTTAACCCCAGATCTCCACAATGACAATGCCCTGGGTTAACCAGCAAGGTTTGATGTGTCCTTGTGCTATGTGCATTTGGTTATTATACATAACAACTAGGGTAGATAAAAGACAATGCAAAATCGCTGAGAAAAAGTATATTGGAGCAGGTGGGATTTGATCCCTGGTCTACTTGCTTGATGTTGAACATCGTGACGAGCTGGGCTACGATGTATTCGTGGTAAAAAGGGATGCCTTCGCTAGATGAACATCAACACACGCTGAATCTGAAACTAGACAAAACTGAAACTGTAACGGGGCTAGGTCTGAACCCCTCTGAAACTGGTTCAGCTATGTCTGTGCTCGCAACAGCGCTAGGTGGTCAGGGATGAGGATCCGGTGTCGAGAACTGGCTGGAGACACAGGAACCGACCGGATCCAGGACTGGGAGCTCCATTCTCAATGACGAGGTGGCTTGGGGCGGCGCAGACGCGAAGATCGGGCCACCGGCTGCAGCTCCTCTCCATGGTTGTTCATGAAGAAAAGTAGAAGAGGGAGAGAGTTGATAGACAGGGGAGAGAGGGAGAGCACTTGCAAGGGGAAGGGATCAGGGGCGCACGGGGCTGGCCTGGGCATGGGATTGACCGGGTGGTCGACTGCGGCGGCTGCAGGCTTGTAGGAGGAGGTCGGGATCGAGCTCCACTTCAACTGGGGAGCTGGATCTGGGAGGCTGCAGGGGAGCTCTCTCGGCAATTGGATATTACCTCCAGCTGTCCAGGGAAGGGGATGGGGGTGGCTGTGGATTCGGTCATGGTATTTGGTGGGTGGAGTCTGGCGCTCACGATCCAAGGAGAACTGTTGGTTGGGTGGCGGCACTGCAAGGGGATTGAGGGAGTTTGTATCCATGGGGCTAGGGTTGGGCTGGTCTAGCTAGGTTTCATGTGCTATTGATAGGAGGTAGCTAATAGGAGGGGGTTTGGCATCGTTTTCGGGCCGTCGGATCTCGATCGGACGGTCTGGAATGGAGGGGTAGGCTAGGTGTGTCGGGTTGGGTTGTGTAGATGGGCTAGGTGCGGATGAGAGGGAGGTTGCAACCCGAAAACAGAATTTAATGATGTCGCGGGCGCGTGCGTGTGTGGTTGGTCTCCAACGGTCAACGACAAAATGGAGAGAACCGGCAACTAATAACGGATATAGTTTTGAAAAATGGCGGCAATGGAATGCTGAGGCAATGCAGATGATGCGCATGATGCGATGATGAATGCAACAAACAAACTAATCACAAGACAACAATGGACTAAAAGGGGAATGTTCTGGAGCGTCGGTCTCGGGCTGTCATAGGGGGGCAGGCCTGCGAGGGTCCTCAGGCTCCCAAAGTGTTGATGCCCGCAATTGTTGAGCAATTTTCGGGCCCCCTTGTTCTTCGTGGCCCTGCCCCTCCGGCAGAACCACCCGCGCCTGCGCTCGAGACTCTTCTGGAGGAGGTCCAGAACACCTCGGTGCTCACCCAAGGTGTCTTGGATGCGGCCTTCACCTCCCTGGGTGATTTCACACTCGAGATGAGGAAGGTCGAGAGGGAGGCCGAGGCAGCCCGCGCCGCGTGGTAGAAGGCGCTGAAGGAAGCCAAGGCGGCTGTCGAACGCCGTGAAGAGGTGGAAGCCCGCCTGAACGTCCTCCAATGAGAACAAGCCAAGCTGGCCGAGCAGCGTCGCCTGCAGGGGGGCGAACTTAAGTCCCGCGAGACCAAGCTCGCCGCCAGGGAGGGAGAGCTGTCCTAGGACGTGAGCAGCCTGAGCATGAAGCAGGCGCGCTTGGAAGAGCAGGAGAAGAAGGTTGCCTCGAGGAAGACCCTTCTTGACGCCCGGGAGAAAGGTCTCGCCGCGGCTGAGGAGAGGAAAACTACGGAGTTGGCCTGCTTCCCTGACGTTGAGCTCAGGCTTCACACGGCGCTCCGCTCCCTCTGCCAGGATGAGTTTGACGAGCCTCTGGCCACCCCGGAGGACGGCTTTGCCATTCTTGCGAAGGGGCTCATCGCGGCGCTAGAGATTGTTGTCGCGTACGTGGACAAGGTCTTGGACAACGAGTACCACGACCTCTTATTCGCGGTTGCGACTCGCGTCTTCAGCCACCTTCATCTTCGCGACCCCGGATTCGATCTAAGCTCCATGACGGTGCCGGTCCCCGCCGAGGCCCGCGACCACACCGCGGAGGCGGTGAAGGGCCCTTTGGAGGCGTTGGTGAGGAGGTTCGCCAGGGTCACAACTCCCTCGTCTCCATGTGCCAGTGCAGCCGATGATGGGGAAGACGATGCCTCTGACATCGCCGACCAGCCCCCTGCGGAGGGGGCGACCGGGGGCGGCTCCTCCTAATTTCGTGTCCCTGTTATTTTCCTGCAATGCACATCGTGCCTCACGGTGGCATTATACTTATTTGCGTTCTTATGAACTTGGTCATGGTTTGTAATAACTGAATGCTTGAACGTTTTCCTCGCTTTGTTCCTGGCATGTTGGTTGCGTTACTCCACATTGGAAGGGCGCACCCCGTGCATACCTTCCCGCGATTGAACCGACCAGAAACCAAGGATGGCCCAAAGGGGGAAGGGGCTACGAGCGCAGTTAAGCTCCTGAGTCATGATGCTCACGAGCGCCCCTTGACGTGCGAGCTGCCCTCATGAGGAGAACGTGGCCAAGATTTCGAAACATGGGACATCTTCAACACTCCGCGTCGGCAAGGCCCACCCCGCGCGTAACTACCCGTGATTGAACTGACCGGAAACCGAGGACGACCCAAAGGGGGAAGGGGCTACAAGCGCGGTTAGGCCCCTGAGTCGCGATGCTCAGGGGTCCCCTTGACGTATGAGTGACTCCAATGTTCCTCCTAAGAAGTCGATAATTTGAGACTCTCGAAGTCCTTCAGCACTCTGCGTTGGCAAGGCCCGCCCCGCGCGTACCTCCCTGCGGCTGAACCAACCGAAAAGGGCATCTAAAAAGGGAAAGGGGATATGGGCACAATCCAGGATCCTGAGTCAAGATGCTCAAGAGTCCCCCTTGACGTACGAGTGACTCCAGTGTTCTTCCTAAGGGATCCGAAGTGATTTGTCAAGCGCACTGGGCTCTGCGTTGGCAAGGTACGCCCCGCGCGTACCTTCCCGTGATTGAACCGACCAAGGATGGCCCAAAGGGGGAAGGGGCTACGGGCACAGTTAGGCCTCTTAGTCGCGATGCTCAAGGATCCCCCTTGACATGCGAGCGGCTCCATACCTTCAGCTGTTTTCCCCACGTACTAGGCGTGGGAGAAGTCGCGGGTGGACTGTGTTAATATCCTTGCCGGCCGAGGGTGAAGCCGCTGACGGGTTGTTTTGGTGCCAGTTGTGGGCACAGTCATTGGTGCACTGCATTGGTGCCAACTGAGGGCGTAGTCATTGGCGGACTATGTTGATTGCCCATATCTGTACCCTGTGTGGAGCATGGGTCTTCCACTAGGCGTGGGGTGGACCCCTCCGCATCCTCGGGGGGCCCTGGGCGTATACAGCCTTTGCTTGTTATTACGTGAGAGTGTCACGGTGGGGGTGTATATAGGAGGTCGCGAGGATGCTTTGGCCTTGCGAGTGTCCCTACCCCCGACTCATTTGTGGACTGAGCTTCTTCCCAGTGCGGAGCATAGGGCTTCCACTAGGCGTGGGAAGGACCCCTCCACATCCTTGGGGGGCTCTGGGCGTATACAGCCTCGGTTCGTTAATACGTGAGAGTGTCCCTACACCCTAGTCATTGGTGGACTGAGTTGATTTTGTTTTGGTCATTGGCAAACCCTATTGACTTCTTCTTCTTTGGGAGCGAGGCTACGTATCTGCATGGACACAATTCGATCGGAGGAGTGTCCTGGGCTCGGGGAGGCCGAATGATGCATAAACGAAAGTAGCAGCCGGAGGAGTGTCCTCGGCTCGGGGATGCCGAATGACCCCGGGGGTGCCCTCGGATGGGGTGAACCAAAAAGTTACCTGGCAATAGCCAACAAAAAGTCACCTGGCGGCCGTTCTGCTGAAGTACCGATGGCGCCGTTGTCTCTTGAGCTCCTGTCTCCGCGGTCGCGACCCTAACGGGTCCGCCGCCACCCGAGCCTCGGGGCCTTCGCTTGGCCCGAGCATCTCCTCCTCTTCCTCGCGGCGCCCCAGCAGGCGGGGTACGAGCATGGCCCGCTGGAGCCTCTGGTAGGTGACAGCCGCGTTCCCCAGCCCGAAGGACATGAAGGCATTGGCGTCCGGGTACTCCCACCGGTAGCCAACCAGCGTAGGCCAGAAGGGACCGTATGCCGTGGCTATGTTGGTTAGAGGCGTGTTTATGCAGATGCTGGGCTGGTTAACTATGCCGACGATGGCGACTCTGATTAGTGGTGCAGGGCAGTCACCTCGTCGCATGGCCTGGGCCTCTCGAAGCTCTTGGATTGCTCTGACGGCGGATTCACGGGAGCTGGGTTGACGTGCTCTAGAGCGCGTCCTCGGGATTTGCTCGAACACCGCCCCTGCCTCACTGGTCAGACCAGGGACATCCCCGGTGGGAGCCCCTAGCTCTGACCCAAGGGCGGCGCCGAGCGCACATTCCTATGCGACGGGAGGCATGTCCCCGTCGCCCGACACGGAGCCCGAAGCCCCGAGGAGCTTCGTGGGGAGGAGCTCCATCTTCTTCTTGCGTGGGTCCTTGCAAGGCAGGTCGTCTTCTTCGTCGTCCGAGCGTTCTGTTGCCGCCCCGCGATAGGCGCATGATGACCCACAAGTATAGGGTATCAATCGTAGTCCTTTCCATAAGTAAGAGTGTCAAACCAAACGAGGAGCAGACGGATCTGACAAGTGGTTTTCAGCAAGGAAAAATCTGCAAGCACTGAAATTGTCGGTAACAAGTGATTGTGTGGTGAGATGCTTCGTAGCAAGCAACTAGTAACAAAAGTAGCAACGGTGCAGCAAAGTGGCCCAATCCTTTTTGTAGCAAGGGACAAGCCTGGACAAAGTCTTATAGGAGGAAAAACCCTCCCGAGGACACATGGGAATTTCTGTCATGCTAGTTTTCATCATGTTCATATGATTCGCGTTCGCTACTTTGATAGTTTGATATGTGGGTGGACCGGCACTTGGGTACTACCCTTACTTGGACAAGCATCCCACTTATGATTAACCCCTCTCGCAAGCATCCGCAACTACGAAAGAAGAATTAAGACAAAGTCTAACCATAGCATTAATCTAGTGGATCCAAATCAGCCCCTTACGAAGCAACGCATAAACTAGGGTTTAAGCTTCTGTCACTCTAGCAACCCATTGTCTACTTACAACTTCCCAATGCCTTCCTCTAGGCCCAAATAATGGTGAAGAGTTATGTAGTCGACGTTCACATAAAACCACTAGAGGAAAAATAATATACAACATATCAAAATACCGAACGAGTACCAAATTCACATGACTATTATTAGCATGACTTATCCCATGTCCTCAGGAACAAAAGTAACTACTCACAAAGCATAATCATAATCATGATCAGAGGTTTAATGAGTAGCATCAAGGATCTGAACATAAACTCTTCCAACAAGTAATCCAACTAGCGTCAACTACAAACAGTAATCAACACTACTAGCAACCTTACAAGTACCAATCGGAGTCGCGAGAGCGAGATGGGTTACAAGAGATGAACTAGCGTTTGGAGATGAGATGGTGCTGATGCAGATGTTGATGATGACAAGTCCCCTCTGATGAGAGGAGTGTTGGTGATGACGATGGCGATGATTTCCCCCTCCGGGAGGGAAGTTTTCCTGGCAGGATCGTCCTGCCGGAGCTCTAGATTGGTTCTGCTCAAGTTCCGCCTCGTGGCGGCAGCGAAACAACGAAAAATCTCCCCTATGATTTTTTTTCTGGACCAAACCCTCCATATAGCAAAAGAGGGGAGCAAGTGGGCCAGTGGGCTGCCCATAAGCCCCCATATCGTGGCCTGGGGGGTGGCCACGCCGTGCAGGCTTGTGGGCACCCCCTGGTGCCCCTCCGGCACTTCTTCGGCCCAGTATTTTTTATAAATTGGGCAAAATCTCCGTTTGTTTTCACGGTGATTGGAGTTGCGCGGAATAGGTATCTCAACTTTGCTCCACTTTCAGGCCAGAATTCGAGTTGCCGGTATACTCCCTCTTCAAGTAAACCTTGCAAAATAAGAGAGAAAAGGCATAAGAATAGTACCATCAAGTCAAATAACAGCGAAAGAAGCGATAAATATCAACATGAAAACATGATGCAAAATGGACATATCAACTCCCCCAAGCTTAGACCTCGCTTGTCCTCAAGCGAAAACCTAGCTCAATAAATATGTCCACATGTTTAGGGAGAGAGGTGTCGACAAAACAAGATACGAACATGCATGGATCATGATCAAGCTCAGAACAGCAATACCAACATATAATCTCTCATGCGAAAGTGATAATTCCTTCACAAAGTAAAGCATGGATCAAGAACCTTACCGAGAAGTAACAACCGATAGCCTACAGTCATTGAAGCAATTGCAATTTATCACAACATCAAAAAGAGTCAATAAGAGCTTGTAAAGCAAATCCACATACTCAATCATTCTTTCGTTCTCTACAATTGCTACAACTCTCGTGGTACTCATGAGATCAAAGTTTCAGCTGGACACAGTGAAAGATAGGGGCTTATAGTTTTGCCTCCCAACTGCTTACCTCAAGGGTAATGTCAACAATAATAATTCATTAATGCCCACCTCCAAGTTGACATATGAATATAGATCTTTCCCAAGCATATGACGGTAGCCAAGACAAAGGCAAAACAAGGAATTGGTGAAGATCACCATGAATCTTTCAAGGGCAAAAATTAAAGGTACAAGATAGGCCTTTCACAGAGGGAAGCAGAGGTTGTCATGCGCTTTTGAGGTTTGGATGCATGTCCTCTTGGTGCGGAGGAACGTCACTTTATATTGCCCCGTGTGATAAAGAACTTTATTATGCAGTTTGTCGCTGTTATGTCCTCCTCATCATAGGTTCGTATAAAGCTTATTTTCCACACACTAATAGATCATACATATTAGAGAGAAATTTTTATTGCTTGCACCGATGACAACTTACTTGAGGGATCTTATTCAATCCATAGGTAGGTATGGTGGACACTTATGGCAAAACTGGGTTGAAGGTTTATGGATGCACAAGTAGTATCTCTACTTAGTGTGGGAGGTTTGGCTAATATGAGGTGGAAGCAATCGTCACATGCTAAGGGATCTCTAATCATATAACATTGTTGGGAGCCAAGAAAACACAATTCATTATGTTGTCTTCCTTGTCCAACATCTACTTCTAGGCATGCAATAGTTTAGTGAGTGTTCACAATCATAGATGGCGTCAGAGATGATATATTTATATGTGAACCTCTCCTTCTTTATCACTTCCTATTAATTGCAACAATGACCAAGGTCTACGTTTGCCTACCCTCAACAAGTTTCAATCCTCATTCTTTTCATGTGTGAAGCCATCACTTCCCATAAGATCATTACATGATCTTTCATGCTTTTGTTCTATTCTCACTCTTCTGATCATGGCAAGAGGCAAAGCCCTTCAACAAAGACACTCTTTATTATATGGCTCACGAGCAAGAATACATCGGGGGTGACACAAGGCAAAACTCAAGACTAAAACACTAAGACTTTTACTCTACTAGAAAAAAAGAGAAAACTAAAAAGGAAAACTAAAACAAAGGTAAAGGCAAAAGATGTGATGGTGATACGATACCGGGGCAACTCCCCCAAGCTTGGCACAAGCCAAGGGGATTGACCATACCAATGCTCAATTGTCTTCCTTTGGTGGTGATGGTGGAGTTGTTGCAACATGGGTTTGATACTCCGTCTTCCAAGGCATAGGTGCTCCATCATGGAAAGAGGAACAATTCTCCGGAATCCTCAAATCTGCAGCCAACCTTATTGATTTAAATCTATACTCATACTCACAGTTTTGGTTCTGCAGGTCATAGATCTGGCCCTGGAGTTGATCAACCCTGTCATAGAGCCTGGAGAGGTGCTTCCCAATGTCATTGGCATCAATCTTGTGCTTGTTGGTGAACTCCGTGATCATCATGTGGTTGGCATTGAGTCCACGCTCCACCATCCCTTGGCACTTGAAGACTTGTTGCTCCATTGCTTCGAGCCTCGTCTCCACGCTTCCGATCTTCTTGGGCCCCTCAACATCACGGATGTGCAACATCCCCTCACGCATCTCGATAGATTGAGGGTGTTGCAGCACTCCCGTGAGGTAGGGATTGATGACCTTCTCGAAGATCTTGTCCTTAGGAGCTTTTGGGGAAGTCATAGCGATCTAGGTCTGCAACAGAAACATGCTCGAAACGAAAAACAGAGGAAATATGCGCGATACAGGGGTCAGACCAAACGGAAGTATATATAATGATTTTTTCCAGACCAGAAGAAGTCCCCTGCATGAAAACGGAGTCCGGGAGGTGCACGAGGTGGCCACAAGCCCTCACGGCGTGGCCAGGGGGTGGGCTCGCACCGTGCAGGCTTTTCGCCTCCTCGCGCACTTTCCAGACTACTTCCAATTTTTGTATTTTTTCAACAATTCCAAAACGGAGGAAGTTTCCTATTGGAAAAGTTTGGGACTCTGTTGTCTTACCGAATCACATACCTCTTCGTTTTCGGAGTCTGAAACAGGCTGATAAATGTCCCTTAGGTATTCCTCCGGAGTTATGGTATTGATGATATTGCTTTCAACATTTATGGGAGTACTTGAGATATAATGCTTGATTCTCTGCCCATTTACCACTCTCGGACAATTACCTTCCGTGTTGTTGATCTTGATAGCATCGGCACGATATACTTCCTCAACAACATAGGGACCTTCCCATTTAGAGAGAAGCTTGCCTGCAAAGAATCTTAAACGAGAGTTATATAGCAAGACATAACCACCTACATTGACCTCACGCTTTTGTATCCTCTTATCATGCCACCTCTTAACCTTCTCTTTGAAGAGCTTGGCATTCTCATATGCTCGAGTTCTCCACTCATTAAGCGAGGTAATGTCAAATAACCTCTTCTCACCGGCAAGATTGAAATCAAAGTTGAGCTCTGTGATTGCCCAATAAGCTTTATGCTCTAGCTCAAGAGGTAAGTGACATGCTTTACCGTACACCATTTTGTACACAGACATGCCCATGGGATTCTTATAGGCAGTTCTATAAGCCCACAGTGCATCATCGAGCTTCTTAGAGCAATTCTTTCTAGACCTGTTGACAGTCTTTTGCATAATGAGTTTAATCTCTCTATTACTTAGCTCTACTTGACCACTGGACTGAGGGTGATAGGGAGACGCAATTCTATGGTTGACATTGTACTTAGAAAGCGCTTTACGGAAAGCACCATGAATGAAGTGTGAACCACCGCCGGTCATTAGATATCTAGGGACTCCAAATCTAGGGAAGATAACTTCTTTCAGCATCTTGATAGAGGTGTTGTGATCAGCACTACTAGTGGGGATAGCTTCTACCCACTTAGTGACAAAATCAACAACAACTAAGATGTGAGTATACCCATTGGATTTTGGAAAAGGTCCCATATAATCAAAGCCCCAGACATCAAATGGTTCAATAACAAGTGAATAGTTCATAGACATTTCCTGACGTTTGCTAATATTGCCTATTCTTTGACGTTCGTCACAAGACAAGACAAACTTACGGGCATTCTTGAAGAGAGTGGGCCAATAGAAACCTGATTGCAATACCTTGTGTCCAGTTCTATCTACCGCATGGTGTCCTCCATAGGCCTCGGAGTGACACTTCTCCATGATCTGTCCCTGTTCCTGTTCAGGTACACAATGTCTAATAACACCATCTCCTCCTTCCTTATAAAGGTGAGGATCATCCCAAAAGTAATGTCTCAAGTCAAAGAAGAATTTCTTCTTTTGCTGGCACGTGAAACTAGGTGGTATGTATTTGGCAACGATATAGTTTGGATAATCAGCATACCAAGGCGCACTACGTGAAGCATTGATGACATTCAATTGCTCATCGGGAAAGCTATCATCAATAGGTTGTGGGTCATCAAGAACGTTCTCCAACCTAGGCAAGTTATCTTCTACTGGGTTATCAGCACCCTTTCTGTCGACAACGTGAAAATAAAATTCTTGTAGCAAGAGAACCCATCTGATAAGTCTAGGTTTAGCGTCCTTCTTCTCCATGAGGTACTTAATAGCAGCATGATCAGTGTGAATAGTGACTTTAGAATCAACTATGTAAGACCTGAACTTCTCACATGCAAACACGACTGCTAAAAATTCCTTCTCTGTAGTAGCATAGTTTCTCTGGGCACTCTCTAGAGTTTTACTAGCGTAGTGAATAACATTCAACTTCTTATCAACTCTTTTCGCTAGAACAGCACCAACAACATAATCACTAACGTCACGCATGATTTCAAAAGGCAAGTTCCAATCAGGTGGTTGAACAATAGGTGGAATTATCAAATCGCTCTTAAGTATTTCGAAGGCTTCCTCACAATCATCGTCAAAGACAAAAGGAATATCCTTTTGCAAGATATTGGTAAGAGGCCTAGAAATCTTAGAGAAGTCTTTAATGAACCTTCTATAGAAACTAGCATGACCAAGGAAACTTCTTATTCCTTCGATAACTGTGGGGTATGGCATTTTCTCGATTGCATCAACCTTAGCCTTATCGACTTCAATACCTCTTTCAGAAATTTTATGTCCTAAGACGATGCCTTCATTAACCATAAAGTGGCACTTCTCCAAATTCAAGACAAGATTGGTGTCTTTACATCTCTGTAAGACCCAATCAAGGTTGTTGAGGCAATCATCAAAGGAAGACCCGTAAACGGAGAAGTCATCCATGAAAACCTCGACAATCTTTTCACAAAAGTTAGAGAATATAGCCATCATACATCTTTGAAAGGTTGCAGGTGCATTACATAAGCCAAAAGGCATACGTCTATAAGAAAAGGTACCGAAAGGGCAGGTGAAAGTGGTTTTCTCCTGGTCAGATTGTGCAACTGGTATTTGTGAGAAACCATAATAACCGTCTAGAAATCAGAAGTGCGTGTGTTTGGACAGCCTTTCTAGCATTTGGTCGATAAAAGGCAAAGGGTAATGATCTTTCCTAGTGGCCTTATTCAACTTCCTAAAATCAATCACCATCCTATAGCCAGTAATAAACCTGTGTGGGATAAACTCATCCTTATCATTAGGGACAACGGTGATGCCTCCCTTCTTAGGAACGCAATGCACCGGACTCACCCAATCGCTATGAGCAACAGGATAGATAATACCCGCTTCCAGGAGCTTTAGTATTTCTTTTCTCACTACTTCTTTCATCTTAGGATTCATTCTCCTTTGATGATCACCAACTGGTTTGAATTTAGGATCAATTTTGATCTTGTGCTAGCATAGAGTGGGGCTGATGCCCTTAAGACCATCAAGAGTATATCCAATAGCAGCACGGTGCTTCCTCAGAGTTTTTAGTAACTTCTTTTCTTCATTCTCTGAGAGGCTAGCATTAATTATAATAGGATATATCTACTTTTCATCAAGATAGGCATACTTAAGAGTACCAGGCAACTGCTTAAGCTCGAACACAGGATCACCCTTTGGTGGGGGCAGATCCCCAAGCAGTACAACATGCAAGTTATTCTTAAGGATAGGATATTGTTCTAAGACAACTCTATCTATTTCATCCCTTTCATCCATATGCATATCATTTTCATGCTCAAGCAAGTATTGCCCTAAGGGATCAGTAGGAGGCACGGCAATAGAGGCTAAGGCAATAGTTTCATCCCTACTAGGCAACTCCTTTTCATGAGGTTGTGTACCAAACTTAGAGAAATTGAACTCGTGTGACACACCTTCAAAGCCAACAGTGACAGTTTGCTTCTCACAATCAATATGAGCATTGACAGTATTGAGGAAGGCTCTGCTAAATATGATGGGACAAAAGCTATCTTGTGCGGTAGCAAGAACGAGAAAATTAGCAGGATACTTCGTTTTACCGCACAAGACTTCAACATCCCTAACAATTCCCACATGGGAGATAGTATCATCGTATAAGGATTGAGGTATTGCACTAACACTAGCACCCAAGTCACATAAACCATGATAACAATGATCTCCTATCTTAACAGAAACCACAGGCATGCCAACAACAGGCCTATGTTTGTCTCTAGCGTGAGGTTTAGCAATTCTAGCAGCATCTTCAAAAAAGTGAATATTATGTCCGTCAACTTCTTCAGACAGAAGATCTTTGATAATAGCAATGCTAGGTTCAACTAAAATTTGCCCAGGAGGTGTAGGTGTTCTAATATAGACTCTATGTATCACAGTTGAAGCTTTAGAATGATCCTTTATCCTAACAGGGAAAGGTGGTTTCTCAATGTAAGCACTGGGAATAACAGGATCATTATAGGCAATGACTTTCTCTTCAACTAGAGTGGGTTTAACTACATTGACTTCTAAAGGAGGATGATATTTAAACCACTTCTCTTTGGGGAGATCAATATGAGCAGCAAAAGATTCACACAATGAAGCTACTATCTCAAAGTCAAGTCCATAGTTAGCGCTAAATTCACAAAAAGTATTTGTCTCAACAAAGGATTTAACGCAATCAAAAGTGAAATTCATACCTGACTCCTTACCTTCTTCAAGATCCCAATCTTCCGAGTTGCGTTTAATTCTCTCCAATAAATTCCACTTGAAGTCAATATCTCTCTTCATAAAAGAACCAATACAAGAAGTGTCAAGCATGGTGCGATCATCATGAGAAAGCCGAGCATAGAAGTTCTGAATGATAATTTCTCTCGAGAACTCATGATTGGGGCATGAATATAGCATTGATTTAAGCCTCCCCAAGCTTGAGCGATGCTTTCTCGATTGTAGTCCCATGATCCAGTATGATCACATACCTATACCATGTCAACGCCTTATCCTTCAAAGTTAAAGGAAAGACCTTGTTCTTGAACTCATCCTCGGGCACACCTGCAGGCTTAAATAAACCACAAACCTCATCTACATAGATCAGATGCAAGTGTGGAAGTGATGTTCCATCTCCTCTAAAAGGATTAGCCAGCAGTTTCTCAAGCATACCTGAAGGAAATTCAAAGCAAATATTTTCAGTAGGTGCAGCAACTTGAGGAGCAACTCTTTGTGCTTCCGTTCGAGGGGAAGATACTTTGAACAAGCCCCTCAAAGGATTAGTATCCATAGTGACAAGTGACAACAAATTTCAGCACACTATATGAATGTTTCCTTACCAAGTTCCACTTACCAAAGGCGCTTCGCTCCCCGGCAACGGCGCTAGAAAAGATTCTTGATGACCCACAAGTATAGGGGATCAATCGTAGTCCTTTCGATAAGTAAGAGTGTCGAACCCAACGAGGAGCAGAAGGATCTGACAAGTGGTTTTCAGCAAGGAAAAATCTGTAAGCACTGAAATTGTCGGTAACAAGTGATTGTGTGGTGAGATGATTCATAGCAAGCAACAAGTAACAAAAGTAGAAACGGTGCTGCAAAGTGGCCCACTCCCTTTTGTATCAAGGGACAAGCCTGGACAAAGTCTTATAGGAGGAAAAACGCTCCCGAGGACACACGGGAATTTCTGTCATGCTAGTTTTCATCATGTTCATATGATTCGCGTTCGCTACTTTGATAGTTTGATATGTGGGTGGACCGGTGTTTGGGTACTGCCCTTACTTGGAAAAGCATCCCACTTATGATTAACCCCTGTCGCAAGCATCCGCAACTACGAAAGAAGAATTAAGACAAAGTCTAACCATAGCATTAAACTAGTGGATCCAAATCAGCCCCTTACGAAGCAACGCATAAACTAGGGTTTAAGCTTCTGTCACTCTAGCAACCCATCATCTAATTACTACTTCCCAATGCCTTCCTCTAGGCCCAAATAATGGTGAAGTTTTATGTAGTCGACGTTCACATAACACCACTAGAGGAAAAACAACATACAACATATCAAAATACCGAACAAATACCAAATTCACATGACTATTATTAACATGACTTATCCCATGTCCTCAGGAACAAAAGTAAGTACTCAGAAAGCATAATCATAATCATGATGAGAGGTGTAATGAGTAGCATCAAGGATCTGAACATAAACACTTCCACCAAGTAATCCAACTAGCATCAACTACAAAGATTAATCAACACTACTAGCAACCTTACAAGTACCAATCGGAGTCGACAGATGGAGATTGGTTACAAGAGATGAAGTAGGGTTTGGAGATGAGATGGTGCTGATGAAGATTTTGATGGTGACGAGTCCCCTCCGATGAGAGGAATGTTGGTGATGATTTCCCCCTCCGGGAGGGAAGTTTCCCCCGCAGGATCGTCCTGCCAGAGCTCTAGATTGGTTCTGCTCAAGTTCCGCCTCGTGGCGGCGGCGAAATTACGAAAAAGCTCCCCTATGATTTTTTTCTAGATGAAACCCTCGTGCTGATGAAGATGTTGATGGTGACGAAACCCTCCATGGCGCGGCCTGGGGGGTGGCCGCGCCGTGCAGGCTTGTGGGCACCTCCTGGTGCCCTTCCGGCACTTCTTCGGCCGAGTATTTTTTATAAATTGGGAAAAAATCTCTGTTGATTTTCACGGTGTTTGGAGTTGCACAGAATAGGTATCTCAACTTTTCTCCACTTTCAGGCCAGAATTCCAGTTGCCGGTATTCTCCCTCTTCAAGTAAACCTTGCAAAATAAGAGAGAAAAGGCATAAGAATAGTACCGTGACGTGAAATAACTGCAAAAGAAGCGTTAAATATCAACATGAGAACATGATGCAAAATGGACGTATCAGCGCACTCCAGTGTACATACGACATCCTTCTCGTCACAGGGAATGGTGATGACGCCACCGCTCCGTGGAATCTTGAGGACATTGTAACTGTGGTGGATCACTGCCATGAACTTGGCGATCGACGGGTACCCGAGGATTGCATTGTATGGCAGGTGAATATGCGCGACGTCAAAGACGATGATCTGAGTGTGGTAGTTCTTGCACTCGCATAAGGTGACGGGCAGATGCACTTGCCCAATGGGCACGATGGACCCCTCTGTTACTCCTGAGAAGGTCTTGGTCGGCATGAGCTGCTCGTACGGTAGCTGGATTTCTCGAAGGTCTCGACTGAGAGGACGTCGAGCCCTGCTCCACTGTCAATGAGGGTCTTGGTGACGAGGATGTTGCTGATGGTCAGGGTGCACATCATTGGGAGCTTGCCGGCCATGAACGAGCACCTGAGTTGGTCGCATGGGACAAAGGCGATGGTGGTATGGGACCAGTTGAGGGGAGGCATTGCTTCTGGCTTCGGGAGGGCGGCATTCACCTCTTGGGCAAACTGCTTGAAGGCGAGGTTGGAGGCTGGGGTCGGAGCAAGCAGGAGAGCGTCGCTGAGTCACCGGCGGCGGCGATGAGCTCCTCGATGCGCTGGAGCCAATCGTCGTGGCGGTGAGGAGCAGGCCGGTAACGAAGAAGCTCGTTGGCCATCGCAAGCGCGTGCCGGCTGTGGGGCATCTCTGGTTGGTCACGCGATACCGATCCTGAAGGCCTCACGACTGACAGAGTGGTGGTGCGGCCGTCGACCGGCTCGGTCACCGGCTGGGAGGACCCTTGTTGCTCTTTAACTTCGGGGTCGGTGGCAGCGTTCACCATGGGTAACGGCGACCAGCGCGTGCCGACGGCACCGACGGTCACTGTCTGGGCGATGTTGGTGGCGTGGCGCTCTGCGCGAACCCGGCGAGTGTCAGCCATCGGAGCTGTGGATCTTGCTGAAGACGGAGCTTGGAGGAGACCTCGACACGCCCCTACCGCACGCGCCAAATGTCGGATTTAGAGCTCCGCAAAACCCTCAAGATTCGAACACTGGAGATTGTACGGAGATCTCTCCCTGCTCTGCCTCGCCTAGCCCACTACTCGATGGCGAGGGTAGCACAGAACACAACAGTTTACCCAGGTTTGGGCCGCTGCAAAGTGTAAATCCCTACTCCTGCTTTTGGTGGATTGCCTCTCGCGGAGGTGGTGGATGAACAAGTACAGTGCTTTCGAGCATCCGGAGGCCAAGTGGCTAGGTGTATTACTCTACGGTTCGAAAATGAACTACCTCTCTCAAGTATCCTACCCTCTCTATTTATAGCCGAGGCCTGGGTCCTCTTCCCTCATAGCTTCGGCAGGAAGGGATCCCAAAGCGGCCAATTTTGAAGGGGAACAGTGGAAGAAGCTCCCCTGCCCAAAGGTGGTCTTCGCGTGCAAAGTAACTATCCGCGTTGCAGGGACCGGCCGGAGGATGACGTTTGCCCTACTGGCGGGCGGCGGCGACTTCGTTGCACCACAAGGGAAACCTTTGGAAGATGCCTTTGGGACCCTAGTACGCTCCCGCCTCCTTTGCACCAATGGGGAAACTGCCCCGTTCTGCCATTTGCTGCTCGCATGTCCTTTCCTTGCGTCACCCTTTACTCCTGAGGCCCGGCCTTGCCTCGGAATATCCGCCGCTCTGGAGGGGTGCAGAGGAGGCCCATGCGGGTCTTGACGCTCCTCCTCCTCGTGAGGCTTGGCCCCTCATGAAGGCCTTACCCTGAACGTTGTCGGGCCCGTTGGTTTGTTAAGGTGAGGTGGGCCTGCCATGGGCCAGAGGCACGCAGGTCTGGGTACCCATATTTCTAAAACACCGAGAGCATCGGCCGTAGTCTAACGACTTAGAGTCGTTTCCTCTGGTCATAATCGAACCATTTCATGGCTCGGTGAAGCTTTGAAGTTCCAATGAACTTAGGATGTGAGTGAATGTCTATCACCTTATGCCTAAGAACATTCCCTAGATGCCAATAGTCTGACCTCTATCTCTGGACAATATCATCCTATATCATAAAAAATATCGCCTGACATGAGTCAACTACACCTCACTCATGCTAGTCAACTCCAGGGTTTGAGAGGTGAACTAAGCCAAACATCATGAGTATATTGTAGCCAAGCTACACATGTATTCCTATGCATGAACCTCGTGAAAGTATACAAGCTGCTAAGCTTGAATTGATACGCTACAAATCCAAGTACCTAGCTAGATTATCAAGTGGTCACGGTACTACATTCCTATATTAAGGAAACACGTAGTGTACCAATCCAAGGTATCCTTTCCTTCCTACGAATCCAATCAAGCGGTTAATCAATCCCATCAACCATCATTGGACCCATGACTCCTACAAATCCAATATTGATGGGGTCCTACATGATCACCAAGAGTCCTCATAATCCACATATTATTGCAAGGACTTCATCACAGTATATCCACCAACTTCCAATATCATGGCCAACTATTCTCCAAGGCCAGGCTTATACAAGTTCGTAAATCAATTCGACAACTCCAAGTTCTTGTACTTGTTATCCATCGAGGAACATGGTATCAAGATCGAGATCGTCGGACTAAATCCAATTTAATATGAACCATGTGTCCTCATTCATCATTTCTACTCCCTTAAGGTTACCTATTTAAATCCAAAACTCAAGTCCAATCATAACTCTTACTCGCTACTCCAAGTCATTATGGTGACATCATCAGGTCATGACTATTAATCGAATAAGCCAATTTATTATACCACCAAGAATTTTAGCTCGCGATCATAATTTTCCTATAGAATCCAAACTTACTCCAGTAACATGTAGGTTATGCTACTTTGTCAACTTGTTCCACCAAGTTCACCTACCTTCATAAGGGTCTTACGATCCACCAAAATAGTCTAGCTATATCCTCGAGACACCTATCATCATCACAACAACCATAGTCTACACATCATGTATTCTAGAAGATCCTTCCTATGGCATCAGGGTTCTGGTGCTAGCTTGAGAATGAAGGGTACTTGTTTGTTGTGATCACTTGTTCCATAAAGAAACATGTGTTAAGCAGGAGTTACCAATGCTCAATGGGTGCTTTGGCAAACCCGTGTATTAGACACATGACCAGAAAATTGATCTGGGAAAGCTTGTGAGGTTTAGGTTGGTCTAAGGAGGGGCTTCCAATCTCGAGGGAAAACATAACTTCTACAAGTCGTGCCTGGTTGAGCTTGTTGCTGTCGGAGTCTTTCGTGCCAGTCGTCTGTCGGGATGGATCCTTGGTGCATCTTGTCTTGCTGGTCACTAGTTGTCGAGAAGTTGAGAGAGAGTATAGCGGCATACAGGGAAGTCCCTAAGGGGGTTCTATAGTGCAAGTGCAATCAAACAAGTGCCGGAAGTCAATTCAAACATCAAGATAAGACAGGTGACATAGTCGCATACTCGTCATGTGGGGCAAAAATGCAACTTATATCAAAGCACAAACAAAACAAAAGCAAGGAACACACAACATGGTTCCGTCCGAATCATTTAACGGACTCGACTTCGCATAGGGGATTCACGACTCTTCCTACCCCAGGGTTCTCGGATTCGACGGTCATGCTTGCTTCGTGTCTTGAAGAGTAATCCGCTCATTCTTCTGGGTCTTCTCATGGTGTCACTTTGTCCCTTGTTGTTGTCTGCCAGACTAATCGAGTTGAGCCGAAAAGAGTCCTTGACGACTTATCACCTAGTGAGCTGTCGACGAAGGTGGTTCCTCATGGTCGTCGTTGACAGGATCTTCTGTTGTCTTTGCATTCTTGTCATTGTCTTCTTGTCTTCCAAGGCGTCAAGAGTTCCAAGTGGACAACTTTTATGCAATGACATCAGCAAGGCATGATAGAGCTCTGACCCGTCATTCACGTTGATCACATTATCGATACCTAGAGTGGGGGATGGAAAAACCATTTTCCTTCTCAATGAAGTGAGGTGGACCAAATGGCGAGGTTCTCATCCATCGGCGGTAGTCGCCTCAACATTGATAATGACAGGGTTGCTCTATCAGAAGTGCATATCATGGTCTTGTACATATTATGTCCTCATCATCGTAGGTGAAGGTTGCATCACTCCGAGACAGTGTCGAGGGTGTCATCATCTTCGGGGTCTCGATGTCCTCATTCCTCATGGAGGTAGCTTATGTTGGTGTCGTCGAGTCATAGCGTTACCATCTTTGTCTTCCAAGTACGCGGGTGATTGCTTGGAAAGGTTGGTTCCTTCCAAGTTACCCACGAGGATTTTAAGTAATCACGTGGTCATGCATAAGGATGCTAGCGACCATTTACAAGTTTTGAAGAAGCAGACGAGGAGTCTCAAGAGAATAAGAGTGTAAGTTCTAGGATAAAACCTTCCCTTTCTTTGAAGATTTAGAGAGGTGAGAAGATACAGGTTTTGCAAGTACTTTGGAATGGTCTGGAAATCAGCTTTGTCCTAACTAACGTCCATGCTAACTAAGGGCTTCCTACAGTTAACCTGGCTCTGACACTAGCACACTAGGGACCCCGACTTAGAGTCGTGATCACCGAATGAACGTGCTCAGTGATCCCAGAGATTAATGCTCATTGAACGCACAGAAAACTGAATAACAAGAGTCTTACATCCATACATATCGTTTGACACAAATAATGACCACTACGGTCATGTCTTACATAGTTAGGGCCTTGAAGGCCAACACACCAAACTTGACCAGTAGATGAATTACTGGTCGAAAGCGTGAACCCATGCCATCAGCCTTAACTCATAGGCATTCTGACTCAGAAGCGTCCTAGCTCGCACGAACGTCTCCATGGTACTCTTCACCATCTCCCGTTCTCTCTTACCTGGTCAATGAAATAACCAGTGGCAAGCCAATGAGTACTTCGAATGTACTGGCAAGCAACCCATGATGTGGGACAAGGCAATAATGGAACATGATATATCACAAGTATGCAGCCTTTGCGGAAAGCAAGTTTTCCCTGATTGAAGTGACATGATCAAATGCTTTTACGGATATGCATCATGAGGTAGGCAGTAACCTTGTGATTAGGTTACATATATCAACTTATATTCTGAGGGCTGAAGATCCCATGTTCAGCCTCCATGCCAACTCATCCAACTTGACCAAGTACCATTTTCCTCATACACACACACACACTCACACTTGGTTTATGCAAAAAATGACTAGACATAGTTTAAGCAGGTTTACCCAACTATCCTTGACCATGGACACAACTATTCAAGTAGTTTTACACCCTTCAGAGGTTGCGCGCTGTACCCACGGGATCCGAGAAACTTCTGTGTCATCCACGACTCACGGTATATAACATACCCGAGGTAAGTACCCCCGATCAATTCCTTTCCCCTGGCGACACTAGACAAAGAGTCCACTCGATTGGTACCCAGCCCACATGATGTACGTCTTATGATTACCAATTCTAGATTGTTTCATCCATGCAGGGACCAACGGTGTGCCCGTCACATGTAAAAATAGCATAGTCGTCCTACGTGGCACTACCCCGACACGAGAGTGACCATATCACTCCCGCCACTAGTAATGCGGCTCTTTGCTAGCACCGACCAAAGTAACCAACAAAGACCCGTCCCATAAAGGGGTATCATGGTCGCACATAAAAGGTTGGGATGGTCGACACATCTTAAATCTCTCCTTATTTTCGAAACCACCCACACACACACCAATTTCTTTCTTGGTACACCACTTCTTTCTCAATTGGTCATCCAACCCAACACCATCACTCTTGGGCATTAGTGGCACCCGAGGGGTTTTTGGAAAAATCTTTGTGATCACCTCTGAGTTACCATCACCATGCATATGCTCATCCTATGCGTAGCACTACTAACTACTTGCCAACTTTTTATCTGCATGACCCGCATAGGTGGTAAGGTCATGCTCAAACGCAATGCTCATGAGGAACCATCGGAAACACCATACCCAGTCTTTACCAAGTAATCATGATCATATGCATCGGAATAAAGTAATCAACATGGCATGCATAAAATATTTTCTCACACATGGTCAAAGGGCAGCTTGCCTTGCTCAAGTAGGTCTCCCGGGCCTTAGAGGTCTTCTATCCAACTCCGAATACTTCGTCTATTTGGCCAACTATCATCGAAAATAACCACAGTAAGCCACACAACAAGTAGGAACAAAAGTGCCCTATAAATAGGAGTTTTATTTTTCTTGGACAACTCTGGTCATAACAAAAATATTTAAGGTGGCTCTAATGGGGTTGGATCAAAGATGATTTTTGAAAGGTGGAAATGGAGGTATTTGTGTCCTTGTGAATAGTCTACAAAACATTTTCTCCTAAAAATGAGTGGAGGCACTCATTTAATAGGGCGTGATTTTAGAAATATTTAGGAAGTTGTTTCACTAGATTTGGAGTTGATATGAATATTCTAGGGGTTTTACAATATAGGATAAATAGGAATAGGTGTGATTTATTTGATTCAACAGAAATAAGGCAAAGGAAAATGTTGACTAAGGCTATAAAATTAGATCAATATTTTATAAGCTTCTAGAAATTGGAATCACTCCATTTGGAGTTGATTTGAGCTCTCTAGGAATTTTATAAAGTGGGTCTCAAATATTCAAAGTTGAACTTTTATTAGAACAGCGGAGAAAATATTTCTGGAAAAATGTGCAAAGCACATATCTGGATAGGTCTTGAATTTAGGAATTTGCAGAAAATTGAGTCAACAATTTTGGAGTTGATTTGAATTAGTTAAGAATTTTTAAGTTCATGGTAAGAAGGAAAAACAGGAAAGAAATTATACCCGAGGGGTTGTATTTGCCCTGGGCGCAAGATAGGCCTCGGGTCGGCCCAGTGGCGCAGTCTGGTTAGGGAACTAGCCACGCCGAAGGTGCACTGCACCGAATGCCCTTCCGGCGTGGAGAAATGCGGCGCCGCTGGGGCGCTTCCACTTAACGAGGCGGGCCAGTCGGACTGAGTCACCGACAGGTGGGCCCCGCCTGTCAGGCTTGTCTTCTACCTCCCGCCATATCAGGGAAAATGGAGGTGGCAGGACTGACGCTCGCCGGCGCCCGCCCTGGTGGCTCTGGCCACTGCTGGCGACACCGTGGCACCGGCGCTCTTGGGGAAGGGGCCGCACCACCCTAGGGCCCTGTCCTCGTCAGGGGAAAGAGGGCCACCGCCGAGGTTTTAGCCATTGCAGGCCATTCGCGGAGAGGGTGCTTCAGCCGCCGGAAGGAGGGAAGAGAGCGCAGGGGAAGAAGCCGCACAGGCTTCGGGAGGCCCTTGCGACCTCAAGGGTAAGAAGGGGGGCTCGGGGCGTGCCAATTTTACAGGTTCCGCCAGCCATTGCGTTGGTCATTGCTGCCACTTCAGAAGTGGAAAGGGCAAGGGAGGAGCCCAAGTAGGCGATTAGGAGGAAGGGAGAGCGAGGGGGAGCAAGAATGGGCTCGGGGGAGGCCTCAAACGGAGGGTTGGCCGAATAGAGCCCTGATGCTCCTCGGGTGCTCTCGGCACCAGGAAGCACACCTGGCAGAGCCATCTTGGACTCTTTCTAGTATCGAGGAGGGGCATGACTGCTCAAAGGGGGCTCTGCGGTGCGCTGAGACAGGCTGCAATAGCCGTACCTGGGTTGTAGGAAGAAGACAAGGTGCAGAGCACCATTTCTACATGCCAGGGAGGTGGTCACGACTCCACTACATGTCCAGGGCCACCCCTTGCCAGACCAAGGTGTCAAGCATGCAAGGTATGTTGTCTGGAGAGTGATGGAGGAGTTTGGTTGCATATGGAACAGGGTAGGTGGGGTTTCATTTGTGGTTAAATTTGCAACAGGAAACTTGGGGTTAGCAAAAGTGGTTTTCAAAGGGGGTATCTTGGGATGAAACCATGTCTAGTAGAATTATGTATGGAAATACTACAAGACTGCAAATGTTCATATCAAGGAGAGGTGTGTAGCTAACAGTTGCAGTTCAAGGTCAAATTTCTGCCAAAAACAAGTTTCGAAGGGGCTGCTAATATTTCCCACATGAGCATGCCATATATTTGTTTGGAATGGTGCATTAGCTTACTAGAGATGCTCTGGAAAGATGTGGGGGCATTGGCTTGAGTAGAAGTATAGCAAGAGGGGTAAAAATAGTGTTGCCAAGGTCAAAAGGTGGGTGGGGAGATGGAGTTACCCTCCAAAAATTGACCGGAGGCCATGGCTAAGTTACTGGAGGTAAAAGGGGACTAGAGTGACATGTGATAAAAACTTGAGCTCAAGTAGATTAGTGGAAGGGGCCAAAGTAGCAATTTTGGTAATTGGGCAAAAGGTGTTTGATGGATGTTAGGGCTACCAGATGGTTTCCAATTGCTATGAAACTTAACACGATCACATGATAGGCCAAAATGAGCTAGTGCACCGAATTGAGGATTTGATAGAGAAAGTTTCCAATGTAGAATTGAAAAACCCAAGAAATGGGAAATTTTTCTTTTTCCAAATAAAACCATGCAAATAAATCCCCACTAATCGACAATTTGGTGTGGTGGAATTATTTGAGCATTAGAGCAGGCCCAAAATGTTTGGGACCAATTGGAGAAACTTCACAATGTAAGGTTTCCCAAGTCTAGAAATCAGTAGAGAAGATGTTGACGGGTTTGGGACAAGTTCATCTATTCTCCTTGATACACCACTTGGTGTGGATGCATTATTGGAGTATCAGAACATGTCCACCTAATTTGTGCACAATGTGAGACACTTGGCAATGTAGAGTTGCTCCTATTTGGTTCTAGACACATAGGGTTTTGGAATATTTACCTAATCAAATTAACTTGGATTGAGATGAAACTTAGCAAGATCACCAAATATAACATGTGTGACATGCTAGATTTTTACTCGAATTTACTAATAATATTTCTTATAGAATTATTCCGAAAGCTTAAAATAAGCATAAAGGGTTTTGAAGGGTTTTTCCTACTATTTTGAACATGACCATGTGTTGAAACTCTTATATATGGAATATATATGTTCACTCAGTTTCCCTAAATTATCTCAAATATTTTTAAGGCAATAAAAATAACTTTCCTTCATAAGGGACCATTTCTTGCCTTAGAGAAAGGTATTTAAATAAAATAGAAAAATAAATTTTTAATAAATAATATTGTTGTTTTAGGAAGTCTTTTTCATAATGGGATTCAAATAAAATATTTGGAGCAAAAGAAATTCCCTAATTCAGGGACTTGTACTACAAATCCCATCTCAGGGGTTTTTGATAGATTAAATCAAGTAAATGCTTTTTGGTCAAAATAACATTAAGTAAAAATTGTATCTGGTCCTATACACATGGCATGATCATTAGGTAAGTATTTGGGTCAAGGAGGTGAGTCTGGAGAGTAGCACGAACATTGGGATTTAAACGCATGCAAACAAGCAAGCAAGCACAAATCACATCACACATCACAATCAGTCATAAAAATTTAATTAGTCCTCATTTTGGGATAAGTTAGTGTATCTAGGAGAGTCAAAACACGGGGTGTTACAGAGGCTCTAGACCATTGACGCCTAACCGTGTGGAGGATGCCTAGTCCTCAAAGGTAACAAGCGTTGGTTCCACACAACAACAATCTCTTGAGTGAAGCTCAATCACTTTGGGTTTTGGTTTTGGTTTGGATGTTTGGGGTTTTCCTCACTTGATGATTTTCTACCAAAGTCCTCGAGGATTGGATTGCTCCAAATGATAAGTGTCAGTTTATCTCGAAGCAGCCAACCAACTAGCGGTTTTGGGGCTGGCTATTTATAGTTGGGGAGCATCGCGACATGATTTGACATTAATGCCCCCAATGATATGACCGTTGAGTGGATAATATTGGGGACATGTGGCGCGCTCCGCGGCAACGTTCGGATCTTTCAACTATGGAAGTCCTCATATCTCTCATGTTCCTCACTGATAGGCAGTTCGCACTGGCAAACTCCTAAGTCCCGAGTTAGTGCAATTTCTTTAGCGACCAGAAGAACTTCACTCTGTCACTGAAGACTTTGACTAATCTTTGAGAGATTTTCAAAGGCTTCACTCGAAGGATTTGGTATTGTAGGCTTTGATTTGAGCATCTTGAGGAAATCTTTCGTTATTATTACCTCGACCCCCTTTAACAGTATGGTGTTCCTATGACTCAACAAAGAAGAAAATGAAAGAGAAAGAGTAAATCTTGAAACTTCAAAATCTTCACAGTGTTTTCTTCGGGACACACCAAATTCCTCATATTCAAAGTCTTCATGAGAAATAGAAATTAACTCGCTATCAAAGTCTTCAAGGAATGACGAAGTCTTCATCCAAAGACATGCATTTTTAGTGGTCGATATTCTTCAAATAACTCAAACTCCTCAGTGACTTATAGGGCATGTGCACACTCACAAACATATTAGTCTCTTAACCTATAAGCTTCAATCCACCAAAATCACTAAGAGGCACTAGATGCACTTACACAATGTAGGTTGGGGATTTAAGGCCGACTTAGCACAAACTAATTTGCAGATCCCTTTAAGTCAGATTTGCGCGACGGCTCCCGGGTCGGACATCTACACCACCATCAACGAGCCAATTCGACGTGACCAACGCAATCAGTTTCAAGCAGGTCATCATCACGTCTTCATCGGATTCACCCACGGGCTCATCCTTGCGGCTGAACCGACAAGCAGTGAGGATATCCTCGACAACTATAACCATGACAGCGAGTCTTCCATAGGATAGACCGGATCCATATTTCCCCTCAATAACGAGGTTGGGGGAGCTCCAAAGGAAGAAGCTGTCAGGGAGCCAGATAACCCGCGTTGGCTAGTCACTATTTACATGGCTAGAGCCGTGCATGCACTAGATCCAGCCGCGGGAGGAGACACCAATGAATTCAATGGGTCGGGTAAAACACCGGCTCAAGGCATGAGCGACCTGGTGGCCGAGATAACTAAACTACTGTAAGATATAGTCCCCAAGGAGAACCAGGAATATCATAATGCATAGCTAGTGAAACTCCACACATAGATGATTAGGTTCAAACAGATATCGACGTTGCAAACATTCGGATGGCAGCTTGGACTCGACAAGAGGCAAATGAGGCAGTTCACCTATTCACTAGTCCTCGCACTCCTGGTACTGCGAAGAACCCGCTGCATGGTCAGGGACAGCCAGCTCAGGCATCACCACAACATTTTCACACACCGAGGGTCATTTTTCCAACCATGTTGACAATATGTTTGCTGCAACGTGTAACTTGGAGGCGCTCCCTATACACGGACTCACCCCGGTGAAAATTGAAGCTAGGAACGCCATTCAGATGCTGAAGACGGTAGTGGTCCAATATGTGCAGTACTCATATAGTCAAGATCAAATGCACTCCACACCTTATATTAGTCGCTATGGGGAGTTGCCGGTTGTTTCCAGTAATGCGGGGATACAACATTCTCGAGGCAGGTGGCTAAATCGCATGTAATGGAACCCCAGTCAGCAACACATGGAGCCAGAAATAGCACCTGGATCATGGGCCTTCCCTACTTATCTCCGGTTCTTCATGGCGAGCCCGTGCCTTAAGACTTCAAAGCACCTTGCAAAGTGCCAAACTATATAGCGGATCTCGAGTCAGTGGCGTTTGTCGGATTTCGGGCTCCGCAAAACCCTAAGGATTCGAACACTGGGGCGTGTACGAAGATCTCTCCCTGCCTTGCCTCGCCTAGCCCACTACTCGATGGAAACAACAAAGGACTCACTCGATGGTGAGGGTAGCACAGAACACAACAGTTTACCCAGGTTCGGGCCGCTGTGAAGCGTAAAACCCTACTCCTGCTTTTGGTGGATTGCCTCTCACGGAGGCGGTGGATGAACCAATACAGTGCTCTCGAGCCTCCGGAGGCTAAGTGGTTAAGTGTATTGCCCTACGGTTGGAATGAACTCCCTCTACCAAGTGTTGTACCCTTTCTATTTATAGCATAGGCCCGAGTTCTCTTCCCTCATAGCTTCAGCGGGAAGTGATCCCACAACGGCCAATTTTGAAGGGGAATAGGGGAACATGCTCCCCTACCCAAAGGTGGTCTTCTCCTGCAAATTAACGACCCGCGCTACAGGGACGGGCCCGAGGATGACGTTTTCCCTACTGGCGGATGGCGGAGGCTTCATTGCACCAGAAGGGAAACCTTTTGAAGATGTCTTTGGCACCTTATACGCTCCTGCCTCCTTTGCACCAAAGGGGAAACTGTCCCGTCCTGCCATCTGTTGCTTGCTTATCCTTTCCTGGCGTCACCCTTGACTCGTGTGGCCCGACCTTGCCTCAGAATATCCGAAGGTCCGGAGGAGTCCTGAGGAGCCCCCCTGCGGGGCTTGGCACTGCTCCTCCTCGTGATGCTTGGCCCCTCACGAGGGCCTTACTCTGAAGGGTGTCGGACCCATCGGTTTGTTTTGGTGAGGTGAGCCTGCCCTGGGCCACATGCAGGTAGGTCTGGGTACCCCCATTCCCAGATCGCCGACAGTAGCCCCCGGGACCACGGAGTGCTCGGGTTGGCTTCGGGGAGGAGCCTCGGGGGGGAGCATGAGACGTCGTGGGCCCTCAAATGCATGTGGGCCAGGCCGGCGCGGGTCACGTGGCTGGTGTAGGCTCCTCCTTGTCCTCTATCTCTGCCCCCATTATTAGATGCCCTCCTTGTAGCTTTGGTGCCTTATTGCTTTCCTTCTTCCCTACTCGCCCTTCCTCTTTGGTCTCTGACTCCAACCGGCGTCCCCCAGATCCAGCGCCACATCGTTCCTTGCCAGTTTTGCAATGGTGCCCACTGGCAAGTCGAAGCCAGAGGGGCACGGTCCGGCCTCGTCTTCTCCGCTCCTGAAGTGCTCCCTCTCCAAGGATGTGGATCTCGTCCCCATGCTTCCATGGACCGCGGCCGAGTCCAGCGAGCACGTGCAAACCCTGACCTGGTGTGGCGTCGTAGAGGAGCGACCCACATCTGGGGCGGTATACCACTTCTTCCTTCACAGCATTTACGCTGGGCTGTTGCCGCCTTCCTCCCGATTCTTCACCGCTGTCTTGGACCACTATAGGACCAAGCCCTTCATCTTTAGCCCAACTCCATCTTGCTTCTGTCAGTCTTCGCTTTCTACTGCGAGGCTTTCATTGGCGTGTAGCCTCAGGTTGCCCTCCTCCGCCACTTCTTCAGCTTGCGCATGCACGACGACACTCAATGCGCTGGAGGCTCTTCAAGAGGAGGGCCAGAAGACCTCCATGTTCACCAAAGGTATTTGGAATGCGGCCTTCACCACCTTGAGCAATGTCACAGAGGAGATGGGGAAGGACAAGAGGGAGGCCGAGGCCGCCCGTGCCACGCATGAGAAAACGCTGAACGAGGCCAAGGAGGTTGTCGAACACCGTGAAGAGGTGGAAGCCCGCCTGAACGTCCTTCAAGGAGAACAAGTCAAGCTGGCTGAGCACTGCCATCTGTAAGGGGAGGAGCTTAAGTTCCGCGAGACCAAGCTCGCCGCTCGGGAGGGAGAGCTGTCCCAGGAGGTGAGTAGCCTGAGCACGAGGCAGGTGCACTTGGAAGAGTAGGAGAAGGAGGCCGCCTTGAGGAAGGCCCTCCTTGACGCCCAGGAGAAAGCTCTCGCCGCGGCCGAGGAGAGGAGAGTCGCGGAGCTCGCCTGCTTCCCTGACATTGAGCTCAGGCTTCGCACGGAGCTCCGCTCCCTTTGCCGGGACAAGTTCGACGAGCCTATGGCCACCCTGTAGGATGGCTTTGCCGCACTCGCGAAGGGGCTCGTCACGGCCCTGGAGATTGCCGTCATGCAGGTGGACAAGATCTTGGACAGCGAGTGCTGCAACCTCTTCTTCGCGGCTGCGACTCGCGTCTTCAACCACCTTCATCTTCGCGACCCCGGATGCGATCTAAGCTCTGTGATCGTGCCGGTCCCTGCCGAGGCCCGCGACCGCGCCGCGGATGCGGTGAAGGGCCTTGTGGAGGCGTTGGTGAAGAGGTTCGCCCGCGTTGCAGCTCCTTCATCTCGAGGTGTCGCCGAAGCCGGCGATGCGGAAGACGATGCCTCTAACATCGACGACCAAATCCTTTATCTCCTGATTTATTACCCCTGTTATTTCCCTGCAATGCACGGCGTACCTCGTGGAGGCGTTAAAATTATTTGCATTTTATGAACTTGGTCACTGTTTGTAATCATGAATGCTTGAATGTTTTCCCCGCCTTGTTCCTGTCATGTTTGCTGTGTTACTCTATGTCGGCAGGGCCCGCCTCGCGCGTAACTTCCCGCGATTGAACCGATCGGAAACCAAGGACAACCCAAAGGGGGAAAAGGCGACTAGCGCAGTTAGGCTCGTCAGTCGTGATGCCTAGGAGCCCCCTTGATGCGTGTGCTGCCCTCATGAGGAGAACGCAGCAAAGATTTTGAAACTTGGGACATCTTCAAAGCTCCGCGTCGGCAGGGCCCACCCCGCGCGTACCTCCCCACGATTGAACCGACCGGAAACCAAGGACAACCCAAAGGGGGATGGGGCAACGAGCGCAGTTAGGCCCCTGAATCATGATGCCCAGGGGTCCCCCTTGACGTATGAGTGAGTCCAATATTCCTCCTAAGAAGTCGCTAACCGAGACTCTCAAACTCCTTCAGCACTTTGCATCGGCAGAACCCAACCCGCGCGTGCCTCCCTCCCCGCGGTTGAACCGGCCAGAAAGGGCGACTCAAAAGGGAAAGGGGCTACGGCGCAGTCCAGTCTCCTAAGTTGCGGTGCTCAATAGTCCCCCTTGACGTACGAGTGACTCCAGTGTTCTTCCTAACGGATCCAAAGTGATTTGTCTAGTGCACTGGGTTCTGCGTCGGCAGGGCTCGCCCCGCACGTACCTTCACGGGATTGAACTGAACAAGGACGGCCCAAAGGGGGAAGGGGCTACGGGCATAGTTAGGCCCCTGAGTCGCGATGCTCAAGGGTCCCCCTTGACGTGCGAACAGCTTCGTACCTTCAGTTGTTTTCCCCATGTTCTGGCGTGGACGAAGTCGCGGGTGGACTGTGCCGAGGGTGTAGCCGCTCAAGTGTTGTGTTGAAGCCAGCTGTGGGCACAGTCATTGGCGGACTGCATTGGTGCCAGCTAAGTGCGTAGTCATTGGCGGACTATGTTGATTGCCTCTATCTGTACCCAACGGGGAGCATAGGTCTTCCACTAGGCGTGGGGTCGACCCCTCCCCGTCCTCGTGGGGTCCTGGGTGTATACAACCTCGCCTCGTTGTTACGTGAGAGTGTCACGGTGGGGGTGTATATGGGAGGTCGCGAGGACAATTTGGCCTTGAGAGTGTCCCTACCCCCGAGTCATTGGTGGACTAAGATTCTCCCCAGCGTGAAGCATAGGGCTTGCACTAGGCGTGGGATAGACCCCTCTGCGTCCTCGGGGTGCCCTGGGCGTATACAGCCTCGGCTCATTATTACGTGAGAGTGTCACAGTGGGGGTGTATATGGGATGTTTCGAGGACGCTATGGCCTCGCGAGTATCCCTACCCCCGAGTCATTGGTGGACTAAGTTGATTTTGTTTGCGTCATTGGCAAACCTATTGACTTCTTCTTTGGGAGCAAGGTTACGTATCTGCATGGACAAACTTCGGCCGGAGCCCCCAAACGGGGTGTGGACTGCCCGACAATATAAGCAAGGCAGAACGTTAGGATTCTGAGCTAGTGCAATTGAACAACCAAACGATGCATAAACGAAAGTAGCAGCTGGAAGAGCGTCCTGACCTCGGGGAGGCCACATGGCCCTGGGGGCACCCTCAGACGGGGTGAACCAAAAAGTTACCTGGCAGCAGCCAACAAAAAGTCATCTGGTGTCCGTGACGCCAAAGTACCGAAGGCTCCGTCGTCGCTTGATCTCCTGTCTCCACGGTCGCGACCTTCACGGATCCGCCACCTCCCGAGGCTCGAGGCCTTCGCTTGTCCCAAGCATCTCCTCCTCTTCCTCGCGGCGCCCTAGCAGGCGGGGTACGACCATGGCTATTGGAGCCTCTGGTAGGTGGCAGTCGCGTTCCCCATCCCGAAGGGTATGAAGGCATTAGCGTCCGGGTACTCCCACCGGTAGCCAGCCAGTGTAGGCCAGAAGAGGTCGCATGTCATTGCTATGTTGGTTGCGGGCGAGTTGATGCAGATGCGGGGCCGGTCAACCGGGCCGACGACGGGGACTGCGATTGGTGGTGCGGGGCAGTCACCGCGTCGCATGGCCTGGGCCTCTGAAAGTTATTGGATTGCTCTGATGATGGTTTCAAGGGAGCTGGGTGGGTGTGCTCTGGAACACATCCTCGGGATGTGCTCGAACGTTGCACCCGTCTCACTAGTCAGACCAGGGACCTCCCCGGTGGGAGCCCCCAGCCCTGACCCAAGGGGGCGCCACGCGTGCATTCCTATGCGATGGGGGCATGGCCCCGTCCCCCGGCTCGGAGCCCGAAGCCCTGAGGTGCTCCGTGGGGAGGAGCTCCTTCTTCTTCTTGTGTGGGTCCTCGCGAGGCTGCTCGTCTTCTTCCTTCTCCGAGCGCTCTGCCGCCGCCGCGCGGTAGGCACGCTCAAGTGTACAGACAACATCCTTCTCGTCGTAGGGGATGGTGATGACGCCACTGCTCCCTGGCATCTTGACGACATTGTAAGAATGGTGGATCACTGCCATGAACTTGGCGAGCGTTGGGTATCCGAGGATTGCGTTCTATGGCAGGTGAATGTGGGCGACGTGGAAGACGATGATCTCAGTGTGGTAGTTCTTGCGCTCGCTGAAGATGACGGGCACATGCACTTGCCCAATGGGCACGGTGGACCCCTATGTTACTCCTGAGAAGGGCTTGATCGGCATGAGCTGTTCGTACGGCAACTGGAGTTTCTCGAAGGTCTCGATTGAGAGGATGTTGAGCCCTGCTCCAATGTCAATGAGGGTCTTGGTGACGAGGACGTTGCTGATGGTTGGGGTAAACATCATTGGGAGTTTGCCAGCTATGAACGAGGACCTGACATGGTCGCTTGTGTCAAAGGCGATGGTGGTATGGGACCAGTTGAGGGGGCGCATTGCTTCTGGCCTCGGGAGGGCGGCATTCACCTCCCGAGCAAACTGCTTTAAGGAGCCGTTGGAGGATGGGGTCTGGGCGCCTCCCAGGATGGAGGCCACCGCCCTGGCCTCCTTAAACCCCCCAGCCACGTCGTCATGCCTGTCTTTATCCCTTCTCCTTGGTGGCGGAGGCAACGGGGTGTCCCGGCCTCCCAAGGGCGAGCCTCACAAGGCTGACCGCGTCGTTGCCCCTCCTGAGGGTTATCACGCCATTAGTCCTTTTGAGGCTGGCCACGCCAGGGTTCCTCCTGAGGCTGTTCACGCCACCCCTAACATGGCTCGTGGTCATCCTAGCGGGCCACATTGCGGCCTCCTCCGCGTGCGGGGCTTATGTCGAACCATTTAGGGCGCCTGTTGAAGTATTCGTCACGGACCAGACGGAGTTCTTGACATTCAGAGCTATCATGGCTGTTGGTGCCATGGAAGATGCATGTCATCCCCCTCCTGAGAGACCCTCTCCCACTCGTACATGGCTCGCCTCGGACTCGGTGGCGAACACCCCTGGGACCTTGCGCTTCACCTCCTTGGCTTTGGCTTTCTTCTCTTCTAGGTCCGCTGCCTGGGGCCCTAGGAGCGACAGGCGTCCTTCTTCAGCATTGGCGCATTTGCTTGCCAGGTTGAACATATCCAGTGCGGTGCTCATTTCATCATTCATGGCGAGCTCTTCCTTCATCTTCAGGTCGGTGACTCCATCGGAGCAAGCCGAGATGAAGGCTTCGTCCGACGCCTTGGGGATCTTGAGGCGCATGATCGTGAAGCGTTCTATGAACTTGTGCAGGGTCTCTCCCTCCCGCTGCTTGACGCGCCGTAGGTCGTTCATGGTGGGGGCGCGGTTGCCGGTGCCCTAGAAGTTGGCGATGAAGTGTTCGTGCAGGCCGTCTTAGGAGGTGATGGACGCCTTTGGGAGATTGAGGAACCAAGAGAGTGCGCCACCCTTGAGCGCCATGGGGAACCAACACGCCATCATTTTGTCGCCTCCTCCTGCCTCCCTGATGCTCAACGTGTAGAGTTGGACGAACTCAGCCGGGTCTTGGGTGCCATCATAACGCGGGGGCAGGTCGGGCTTGAACTTGAAGGGCCAAGCAGCGGGGTAGAGCTCGGAGGCGATAGCGAGGCACCCCACCGGTCGAACGGGTACGGTAAGCGCGGGAACCGTCGGTCTTGTTGCTCCACGGGGCATGCTTCGAGCGGGCGCACGCGCTACGCCGAATTTGCACCGCCGGGGGCGTGCATACATCTGACAGCTTGCTTCATCTCCGGGTCCCGCCCTGGGTTCACGAGGCCGGGTGCGGGGTCGTGCTTCTTGCCTGGGTTCGAGGTCTGTGACACGCCACGGGGGTGGGGGTGGTGCGTCTTGTTCCTCCTTGTTCGCCAGGGACGGCTGGGGTCGAACCATGCAGGAGAGCACCACTGAGTCACCGGCGGCGGCGATGAGCTCCTCGATGCGCTGGAGCTAGTCGTCATGGCGGTCGGGAGCAGGCCAGCAACGGAGTAGCTCGCTCGCCATGGAAAGCGCTAGCCGGCCGTGGGGCATCGCTGGCCGGGCGAGTGACGGAGTGGCGGTGCGGCCATCGACCTGCTCGGTCACCGTCAGGGAGGAACTTTGTTTCTCTTCAACTTTGGGTCCGGTGGCAGCGTTCACCACGGGTGACGGCGACCGGCGCGCTCCGACGGCACCGACGGGCGAGGTCTCGGCGATCCGGGTGGCGCGACGCTTTGCGCAAACCCGACGAGCGTCAGCCATCGGAGCGGTTGAGCTTAGTGAAGACGGATCTTGGTGGAAACCTCGACACGCCCCTACTTGGCATGCCAAATGTCGGATTCTGGGCTCCGCAAAACCCTAAGGATTCGAACACTGGGGCATGTACAAAGATCTCTCCTTGCTGAGCCTCGCGTAGCCCACTACTCGGTGGAAAATACGAAGGACTCACTCGATAGCAAGGGTAGCACAGAACACAATAGTTTACCGAGGTTCGGGCCGCTCCGAAGCTTAAAACCTTACTCCTACTTTTGGTCGATTGCCTCTCGCGGAGGGGGTGGATGAACTAGTATAGTGCTCTCGAGCCTCCGGAGGCCAAGTGGCGAAGTGTATTGCCCTACGGTTTGAATGAACTCCCTCTACCAAGTATTCTACCATTTCTATTTATAGCGGAAGCTCGTGTCCTCTTCCCTCATAGCTTCGGCGGGAAGGGATCCCACAACGACCAATTTTCAAGGGGAACAGGGGAACATGTTCCCTTGCCCAAAGGTGGTCTTCACGTGCAAAGTAACTGCCCTCGCTGCAGGGACGGGCCCGAGGATGATGTTTGTCCTACTGGCGGGTGGCCAAGGCTTCGTTGCACCAGAAGGGAAATCTTTGCACGATTCCTTTGGCACCCCTGTACGTTCCCGCCTCCTTTGCACCAAAGGGAAACTGCCCCATCCTTCCATCTGCTACTTGCCTGTCCTTTCCAGGCGTCACCCTTGACTCCTGAGGCCCGGCCTTGCCTCGGAATATCCGCCGCTCTGGAGGGGTCCTAACGAGGCCCCCTACGGGTCTTGGCGCTTCTCCTCCTCGTGAGGCTTGGCCCCTCACGAGGGCCTTACTCTGAACGGTGTCGGAGTCATCGGTTTGTTTTGGTGCGGTGAGCCTGCCGTGGGCCACTAACAGGCAGGTTTGGGTACCCCCATTCCTAGAACGCCGACATCGTGGATATAAAGTTATGAGACAGCCATGGACATGCTCGACGTCAGCGATGTGGTATGTGCAAAGTATCTGACGATGATGCTAGAAGGACTGACTCGAACTTCACTTAATAATCTTCCACCCAATTCCATCAATACTTGAGCGAATTAGAAGGAACGTTTCATCAAGAAATTTCAAGGAACATGCAAGCGCCCGATGACAATTGTGGATCTCCAGCACTACGTTCAGTGCACGGGCGAGTCAGCCCATCATTGGACTCGTCGGTTTGCAAAATAATCCATTCATCGTATATTATAACAGCCTCACAAGTCATCCTGATCCTGGAGAAGAATTGTAATTTCCAGCAAACATGCTTAAGTTGGCGCTTGAAGCGAAAGATTCAAGACATGGGCGACTTGCTGGACGTTCTGACTAGGTATGCCGAGTCTGATGGCACGAAAGACACTGGATGAGACGAGGACAAGACCGGCAAAGGCAAGAAAGGAGAAGGTGCCAAGGGTAACCAACAAAGTGGAAACCAGGGAAGCCACAATAATAAACGGAAGCAGCCTAAGGGCAGTTCAGAGTTTGTGGCCAATACCAACAATGGGTTTAAACACCAGCGCTGTTCCAGAGGGCCTTATAGCGGGAATAAGCCATGCAACTATGAGGAGGCACTCAAATCACCTTGCCCAAAGCATAGCACTCAGGATAAGACGTCTAATCATTCATTGTAGAATTGTTATATCATGTAGGAGTTTAGAAATCAAGCCTTTCTGGGCCACCTGGGGGCTAATGGTGTACATTCGGGTCAGTATGGACAACCAGGCCTGGAAGGCGGCTCGTTTGGAGGTTTCTCACGGTCAGGATTTAACGAACCAGGCGTCTCTAGATCATATTATCAGCACCAAGGAAATACTAGTAATAGGCAGCATTCTGACTAAGGAAACCAACAAAATAGCAATCAGACTGGATTTTGGAGCAATCCTAAATAGCTGGATAATGGTCAATACCTCATTTTCACAACCAATGGATGTAAAGAGGATAGGAAGCGTAAGCAGCCATCCGTCGGCATGGTTGAGCCAGCAGTCCCCCGATATCTCAACTGGTCCGAGCAACCAATTATTCGGAGCCGTGAGGATCACCCACCCCAGGTCAATAAACCGGGAGATCTAGCTTTGGTGGTAGCTCCTCAGGTTGGTGAATACACCCTGAGAAAAGTCCGCATGGACAGAGGGAGCATCATCAACATTTTATACTATGACACTTTCCTGCAGATGAATCTATCGGACAACAGCTTGCAAACTTCGTCCATGTTTTTTCGTGGAATCGCTCCTGGAAGTCAGCATACCCGATTGGGTAGATCAAGCTTAATGTTGCTTTTGGAGATGAACATAATTCCAAATGTGAACCCCTAATGTTTGAGGTGCTAAAAATAAGGAGTCCTTGTCACACTCTCTTTGGAAGGATGTCTTACGCTTGGCTTACGGCCCGTCCTTGTTATATCTACCTCAAGCTCAAGATGTCGGGTCCCAAAGGCACCATAACAGTAGGAGGGAGCAGAAAGATAGCTCAAGAATGTGCAGGATACATGGCTTATGATGAGTCGGTCTATGCTGCTGAAAAGATGAAATCCCTCACATACAACTCTGGTAAAGCCTCTCTCAAGTAAGCCGCCGGTTTGAGTAATCCAACCCGGCCAATTTTTTGCACCTATCATACTAGGAGCTACCGGCTCATTATATTTTGTACCGATACCCAAATTCTGTACATTTTATGATATTTGACTCTAATAAAGCTTGATTTTAGCCAAAAATTGAGCATGAGTTTTTTTAACATCCACTATGTTAGCTGGGGGCTACAAAGTTCAAATAAATTATCATGGCCAATAGAATTAAGCCGGCTTATCCGGAGGGCTACCTGCCCCCAGGTTGTTTAGAAGCAATAGCATTGTCTTTTGCAATCCTATGCCAGGCCTTTCTATTTTGATCATAGGTCACTTGGGAGCTTCTAAGTCAAAGATTTTTGCTTCTTACCCTCTTGATCGGCAAAGATGCGAGAAAATGATTAAACCTGTCGGCATGTTTTGGCGACTCCGAAGAAGGTGACTCAATGTACTCTTGGCAGATCAATCCATTATGGATCCTCAGTCAGCAAGGTTAAAACATGGGTATGTCATGTGAGAGCCGACATATTGAAATCTAGGATAAATAATGGGGTATTATACCCGCTTCATTGAAGCAAGGCTAGGCCTCAAAAGACAGTCTTTTATTTTTTAATTGCCTCCCACTAAGCCAGTCTATGAATCATGACTAATACTCTGCGTGGTCTGTTATTTTTTAGAAATATTTGAGCATAGAGTACGATCTAAAAGTTGTCACAAAAATAGGATTATGACATGTTGCGACGAGTTTGTAAAAATTGTTTTCCCCTACAACAATAACATGAGAAGATGGTAGGTTGTGCAACTCAATCTCATAGTGACGTTTTTACCTTGTTTCATTGAGCTGGACTATTGCATATAAGATTCAAGGTAAAAATAATTATCTCTTAACCTTTCGAGAAGAAGTTGTATTACCAGATCATCGCGAACAACTGGGTCATAAATTATATGGCCATAAAGACTCTGGTGATTAGTTAAAATAAATACGCTCGATGGCGTGACCAGAAGCATCTCAGAGTTTTACTACCCTCTTAAAGACTCACATCAGGAACCATCAAAATCCAAAGATGTTTTGATACAAGAATACGAGAGGATAAACTATTTCTACTAGTCAAAGTCATTTATGACCCACTCATATCTACTACACAACCTTCTTCTTGTAGACTCGTGTTGGGCCTCCAAGTGTAGAGTTTTATAGGACAATAGCAAATTTACCTCAAGTGGATGACCTAAGGTTTATCAATCCGTTGGAGGTGTAGGATGAAGATGGTCTCTCTCAAGCAACCCTGCAATCAAATAACAAAGAGTCTCTTGTGTCCCCAACACAACCAATACAATGGTAAATGGTATACGTGCACTAGTTCGGCGAAGAGATGGTGATACAAGTGTAATATGGATGGTAGATATAGGTTTTTGTAATCTGAAAATATAAAAACAGCAAGGTAACAAATAGTAAACAACGAGCAAAATGTTGTATAAATGCTTGGAAACAAGGCCTAGGGTCCATACTTTCACTAGTGCAAGTTCTCCCAACAATACTAACATAGTTGAATCATATATAAATCCCCCACGTGCGACAAAGAGTTCACTACAAAGTCACAAATAGCGAAGAACAAACAAAGAAATTATTGTAGGGTACGAAACCACCTCAAAGTTATCTTTTCCAATCAATCTTATGAGCTATCCCTATAAGTTTCACGAACAGCCCTAGAGTTCGTACTAAAATAACACCTTAAGATACACATCAACCAAAACCCTAATGTCACCTAGATACTCCGATGTCACCACAAGTACCCATGGGCTTGATTATGCGATATGCATCACACAATTTCAGATTCATCATGTTCAATCCAAAACAAAGAACTTCAAAGAGTGGCACAAAGTTTCTACCGGAGAGTCAAGATGACAACATGTGCCAACCCCTATGCATAGATTCCCAAGGTCACGGAACCCCATTGTCACCACGGATATCCTATCGCAAGACATACATCAAGTGTTCTCAAATCCTTAAAGACTTAATCCAATAAAAACACTTCAAAGGTAAAACTCAATTCATCACAAGAGGATAGAGAGGGGAAAACTCCATATGAATCATCTATATTAATAAAGCTTGCGATACATCAGGATGTTGCCATCTCAAGAACATGAGAGAGAGAGAGAGATCAAACACATAGCTACTGGTACATACCCTCAGCCCCGAGGGTGAACTACTCCCTCCTCGTCATGGAGACCGTCGGGATGATGAAGATGGCCTCCGGTGATGGTTTCCCCGTCCGACAGGGTGCCGAAACGGGCTCTCGATTGGTTTTTCATGGCTCTAGAGGTTTTCAGCGGCGGAACTCCCCATCTAGGTTTCTTTCTTGGGGTTTTTGTCTTTATATGAATTTTTGGCGTCGGTCTCACGTCAAGGGGGTGCTCGAGGGGCCCACAAAACAGGGGGCGCACCCCCTCGCTTGTGGCCAGGTGGTGGACCCCCTCTGGTTGATTCTTTCGCCATTGTGTTTTATATTTTCCAAAAATATTCTCTGTAAATTTTCAGCTTATTCCGAGAACTTTTATTTCTGCACAAAAACAACACCACGGTAGTTCTGCAGAAAACAGCGTCAGTCCGGGTTAGTTCTAATCAAATCATACCAAAATCATATAAAATTATTGTAAACATGGCATGAATACTTCATAAATTATAGATACATTGGAGACGTATCAGCATCAGAAAGCTTAATTCCTGCTCTTCCTCGAGTAGGTAAATGACAAAAGAAATAATTTTTGAAGTGTGAATGCTAGCGAGTGAACAAGTTTGATCAATGATACTTCCAATCACTTTTCTAGCATCAATATAAACCATAAACAGTAGCTCATCTCATAAAACTTCTCATGATCAAGTAACAAGCTATTCACATGTTAAAGTATAGACCAAAAAGTTTCTTGAAAACTAACAAACCATAATCCTAGTCATGGAACAATTGCAATTCATCTTATTTTCAGGAAGGGTCTATGTAAGAGCATTGGTTTAGCAAATTACACATACTCAACTATCATATAGTCTTCCATGATTATTGACAGTCAAAGCATATTTTAAGAACAAATAGCATCCATCGAACACACAGAAAGATAGGGGCTTAATGTTCCGCCTCCCAACTTATTTATCTTATAGATTATTGTCAACAATAATAATTCATGATCAAATATATTTGTGTGGATATATATGTCTAGATCATTCGCCAACACATTACGCTTGCCAAGAGAAAAAGGCAAAATATAGGAAGTGGTGAAGATCACCATGACTCTTGCATAAAGGTAAGTACTAGAAAGTAAAAGATAGGCCCTTCGCAGAGGGAAGCATTGATTTGCACACGTGCGAGAACTCAAGCTTTTAAAAGTGAGACAAATAATAATTTTGAGCGGTATGCTCTCATTGTCAACATAACAACCGAGAGGTATCGGTATCTTCCATGCTAGATACAATATAGGCTGTTCCCAAACAGAATGCTTGAGTTTTTCACTCCCCCTCCACCAATCAATCAAACTCCACGGCGAGCCAAATCCACGGGTACCGTCCATACAAACAACAATCCTAGGGGAGTTTCATTTCATCATATTTTTATTTCATTTTTTTAGCATGGGACTTGGCATCCCGAATACGAGCCACTTTCTCGTGAATGGTAGTGAATCAACCCATAACAGGAGAATAACTCACCTAGCATGGAAGATATAGACAAATGCAAATTTACTTGGAACGGTAGGTAAATACCGCATATAGGTAGGTATGGTGGACTCGTAAGGAACAACTTTGGGTTTAAGGTTGTTTGGATGCACAAGTAGTATTTCTACTTGGTGCGAAAGTTTTAGCTAGTATGAGGTGGAAGCAAGCACCACATGTTTGAGGATCCATAACAATATAACTTCTATACAAATATACGCAAGCATAAATCATTACGTTGTCTTCCTTGTCCAACTTGAACTAATTTGCTCAAGTTTGAAAATATTTAACGGGTATTCACAATCATAGAAGATTTCCAAGATAGTATATTTATATGTGAAATATCTCTTCCTTTAATATTCTTTCATGAATTGTTCAAGTGACCAGTGCGGTGTTTGCTAACTTTCAATAAATTTTACCACCTATACTTCTTATATATGAAGTCATTACTCCCCATGGAATAAGCATATGAAGCATATTTAATTTCATATTTATGATATTCAATTCATTCAACCATTTACTCATAGGATATAAGTGAAGCACGAAAGTAAATGACAAAACTATTCCAAAACATATAAGTGAAGATCAATGAGTGGTCAAACAATTAAGTAGCTATGTGAGGACATTCTCTCTCTCTTAATAAAGATTTTTCATATCTGAGTATTTTAGTTAACAAGCAAGCAAAAGAAAAATAGCACTCCAAGAATAGGACGCATCTTGTGAACGAATAAAAATTTAGGCTCAACATAGGCTAACCGGTAGTTGACGAAGAGAGGTGGGATGCGTAGCATCCCCAACCTTAGATGCTTGAGAGTTCTTGAAATATTTACTTATTGTGCCTTGGGCATACCCAAGCTTGAGCTTTTCGATCTTGTTCAATCCTCTCGTATCCTGGTTTCACCTATTCTCAAAAACTTCATCCACACAAAACTTGAAAAGAACTCGTGAGATAGGTTAGTGCACATAATAATAAATCAACTCTTTACGTACTAACAAGACAAGTTGCATAGTAATTACAAACATCATCTACTATTTTCTATCATTTCCACAATTTGTATCTATCAATATAGGCTATGGAAACTATAGGATAAGTAGATAACGAAACTATGACAACAATCTGTCCAAATAGAACAGTGTGTAGCAATTTATGAAAACAGTGTACTTATCTAACTCAACAAATTATTAAAATTTATGACATGCTATAAAATTTATATACAACACTGTGTACAAATTTCAGAAACTTTTCACGTTCCACTAAAATATCAAACTTCAAACACTACAACACCACTTTCTGTTTTTACACAACACCAATCAAAGCATGCAATGCAAGCATCCTAATGCAATTCTTGGAACTTTTTATTGAAAAATAAGATTATAAATAACATCTAACAGAGAAAAAAAATGAAGCTCGAAGCGAAACTCCTATTATGTGACGAATAAAAATATAGCTCCAAGTGAGATATACCAATAATGTTGAAGATGAAAGAGGGGATGCCTTCTGGGCATCCCCAAGCTTAGGCGCTTGAGTCCTCCTTGGATATTACCTTGGGGAGCCTTGGGAATACCCAATCTTAGGTTCTTGTCAGTCCTTATTCTCCTCATATCGGAATCTCACCCTAAACTTGAAAACTTCAGTCACACGAAACTTAACGGAACTACGTGAGATGGGTTAGTATAATAAATAATGATCATTCACTTAGGTACTGTCAAGACAAGATTCATAATTGTTCCCACATGATACCTACTATATTATACTATACCTCTAGTGGAAAAAGAAAATTTTCCATGTGCCTAGTCTTTGCCATCAGCTCGCTGTCAGCAAAGGAGATATTTGCCGTCATCTTACAACTGGCAGACGGCAAAGACAAGGCTGATGGCATAGAGATTGTTTACCATCTGCCTTTTATTTGTCGTCTGCTCGCAGACAGCAAAGAGATCAAAGGCAGACGGCAAAGAGGTGCTAGCTCTTTGCCGTCCACCGGCGGACGACAAAGAAAATCATGGCAGACGGCAAAGAGGTGCCCCCATGCGCTCTTAATGGCCATTTTCTACCCCAACCCCCACCTCTTTGTCGTCCACCCTACACGGCAAAGGGCTCCCCTCCCACCTGCTCCTAACGGCCGACGCTGCCACCAATGCACCCCAACCCCTCTCTCTCACCTGCTCCACCCCCTCTCTCTCTCACCCAGCAACCCGCGTCGCCGCCCCCCTCCCGCCTGCTCCCTCTCGGCCGCTGCCCAGCTCCACCTCCCTCGCGCTGGCAACCCCCTCCTCGTGTGCCCCCTGCCCAGCCCCACCTCCCTCCCGGCCGCCGCCGCCCTCTCACCTGCTCCCTCCGGCCGCCGCCCCCTCCCACCTCCCTCCTAGACGCCGCCCCAGCCCCACCTCCCTCCCGGCCACTGCCCCAGCCACACCTCCCTCCTGGCCGCTGCCCCAGCCCCACCTCCCTTCCCGCCGCCACCCCAGCCCCACCTCCCCTGCGCCGACGACCCCGCTCCCCATGCGCCACGTCCCCTACGCCGGCGACCCCCCTCCTCGTGTGCCTGCTACCCAGCGCCGGGAACCCCCTCCCCGTGTGCCCCCTGCCCAGCGCCGGTGGCCCCCTCCCTGGCACCTAGGCGCCCTCCTTCGCACCCTACCGCCCCGGCACCCCGGCACCCTGCGGTGCGTTTTTTTCTTCTTTTTTGTTTTTGTTTCTGTTTTTTTCTTCCTTTTTGCTGCTTAATTGTTAGATTGGATTATGTATGTAGTATAGTGCTAGGCTTAGTGTGAGATTAGATTAGGTTAGTGCTAGGTTTAATTGACCCCCGATGCCACTGACCCCGACCCCCCGACCAACGCCCCTAGCCCCCGACCCCCAACGGCCGACGCCACCGACCCCCGATCCCCGACACCCGACGCCACTGACACCCGACCCTCGACCCCGTACAACCGACGCCACTGACCCCCGACCCCCAACGCCACTAACCCCCGAGCCCCGATCCCCAACGCGGCTGACCCTCGACCCCCGACGGGACTGACCCTCGACCCCCGACCCCTGACGCCACTGACCCTCGACACTCGACCCCTTCCCCCGACGCCACTGACCCCCAGACCCCGACCCTCGACACCTCTTCTGCCTATTGTTGACCGAAAAGACCCCCGACCCCCGACCCCCGACGCCACTGACCCTCGACCCCCGACAACACCGATACCCGACTACCGACGCCACTAACCCCCGACCCCCGACGCCACCGACACCCGACACCACTGACTCCCGACGCTACTAAGCCCCGACCCCCGACACCTCTTCCGCCTCCTGTTGAATGAGAAGGTGCTATTCGGCCGTCCAGAGGCTGACGGGGTCATAGTTTTGTAAATTATGAGTTAGGTCACATATTTTCTGATTATGTTAATTATAAAAACATCATATTTGTATTGATCGGATGAACTTCAATGTGCAGTTGTTCGACGACCTCCACGTGCGTTGGACGAGCTCCGCCCCTGCGTTTTTTGGTGAGCACAAATACATCTCCTCGTACCCCCTAAATTTTCTCTGTTCCGGTCTTCGTGCCGGTGAAACTTGCTAGCTATATGTTTCTTCAATCATGAGTATGCGTGACCAGTATGCATCTCCCGTTCGAAAGGGCGACATCTATAAATAAGCATGTCTTTGCATATTTATAACCGCCATCCTTTCGAATTGTCCAACGTTATCCATGGACAGCTCGAGTATGTGTAGATTGGGTTCGTTTTCCCGTATGTTGTGCTCCGGATCCGATGCGAAATTTCGTCAATGCCTCCCTGTTGTTCTCCGGGTACACATCATCTCTGCTTATTGCCGAGACGTGTATCAGGAGAACATCGGGGAGGTGCTGCCGACATTCTACGTCGGATATGGAGCAGAGCATGGGAAAACGAACCCAACCTACACATACTCGGGTGGGACTAGGACCTATCTTTACCTATTAGCATGTAGGTTGCATGGACGTAATAAAACTGACAAACTTGATTAGAGGATGAATATGGATGATGAATTATATATTTATTTCTTGTGTGCCCATAGGTAGCTAGGCAAGATGGGTAATCGTGCTTGGATGTACACTAGTCACCCTAGTCAGAAAGACATGACCCATGAATGGTTAACAAAAAACCAGGGGCTTTGTGAGAGCCGCATTTGCAAATGGACAACAAAAAACTTGGTGCCCCTGTCCCAATTGCGACAACTGGAAAAATCAGACACAATTTGAAGTGGGTAAACACCTGCAGAAGTGGGGTTTTATGCCTAATTATACGGTGTGGACTTTTCATGGTGAGTCTGACCAACGTGCCAGAGCTGAGGTGATTCATCGTCGCACCGACAAGCATGGTACCTGGATCGAAGACATGGTGCAAGACTTTGATGATGCTCGGGATTCGGACGATGAGATGGAGGAATCTGCAAAGGCCTTCTATGAAATGTTGGAGTCTTCAAAACGTCCTCTCCACGAGCAGACTGAGCTTTGTAGCTGGATGCCATCGCGCAAGTAATGGCTCTGAAGGCTTAATTCAACCTAGGAAGAGAATGCTATGACGCGATGATGACGATATTTGTACGCATTCTACGGAAATGCCATGTACTTCCTGCAAACCTGTACCAGTCACAGAAAATCCTCCGTGTACTGAAGATGCCCCATGAGAAGATACATGCCTGTGAGAATGGATGTGCCTTATTTAGGCTTGAGTATGCGGCCTTGAACTATTGCCCCATTTGCAATTCTTCCAGGTATATTGTGGTAGACAACGGTTTGGGTGAGAAGAATCGGACCAAAATCCTGTTTAGTGTTCTTCGGTATCTGCCAATCGTACCAAAACTTCAACGTCTTTTCATGGTCGAAGAGACGGCCAGACAGATGACATGGCACAAATTGGGCAAAAGAACCGAACTAGATGCGGATGGGAACAAGATGCTCGTACACACTTCAGTTGTTTTTGCATGCAAGCACTTCGATGCATTACATAAGGATAAATCGGAAGATCCAAGGCATCCTAGAGTTGCCATCAACATGGATGGGTTCAATGTGTATGGTATGATGGCAGCACAATAGAGTTGTTGGCCTGTATTTGTCATTCCACTCAATCTCCCACCTGGAGAGATTATGAAAATAAAGAAAATTTTCCTGACGGTGATAATTCCAGGGCCCAACTATCCGGGGAAGAATATGAATGTGTACATGCAGCCGCTTAAGGATGAGCTGCAAGAAGCCTGGGATAATGGGATCAAGACATACGACACCGCTACCAAAACAAATTTCAAAATGCATGTGTGGTACATGTACTCGACGCATGATTATCCAGCATTTGCGCTATTCGCTGGCTGGTGTGTGCATGGAAGGTTCCCATGCACCACATGCAAGGCAGCTCTTCAGTTCCGTTAGCTCCAGGCTGGTCACAAGTTTTCTTGCTTCGACATGCATAGACAGTTCCTGGATCCTGACCATAAGTTCAGAAAAGACAAGAGGAATTTCGTCAAAGGTAGAGTTTTCAAAAACACTGCACTAGTTGCGTTGACAGGCCAACAGACCCTTGATTAGTTAAACACTCTCGAGCGTGATCCTTTGTGTCCAGGGTACTTCAAAGGGTATAGTACGGAACACGCCTAGACTCACAAGTCATGCTTATGGTATCTGCCTTACTTCAAAGACCTCCTTTGCCCACACAAAATAGACGTGATGCACACTAAAAAGAATATTGCGGAGGCCATTTTTGGTACATTGTTCGGCATAGAGGGGAAGTGAAAAGATAATCCTAAGGCTAGAATCGACCTGGAGGCTCTATGTGATAGACCATTACAAAACTTGCTACAACGGAAAGGAAAGCAAAGCATAGCGAAGCCAAAGGCATGGTTCAATCTTGAAAGGCCAGCTATGAGGGAAATGCTATTCTGGGTGAAAATGCGGTTGATGTTCCCCGATGGGTATGCCGCAAATCTAAAGAGGTGAGCGAGCCTTCAGAAATTGAAAATATTTGGTCTCAAGAGACATGATTGGCACATATGGATTGAGCGGGTAATGTCGGTGATGTTGCATGGCTTTATCCCTGAGGATGAATGGCTAGTACTCGCAGAGCTGAGCTATTTCTTCTGTTCTCTTTGTGCGAAATAACTATCGCCTGACGTGCTAGATGAAATGGAAGAGTTGGCGGCGGAGTTGATCTGCAAATTAGAAAAGATCTTTCCATCGGGCTTCTTTAATCCAATCCAGCATTTGATTTTGCATCAACCGACTGAGGAAAGATTGGGGGGGCGTTCAAAATTGATGGTGTTACTCAACTAAGAGGATGCAGAAGACGCTTCGAGCTAAATGTAAAAATAAATGTAGAATTGAAACATCGATGGCTGAGGAATTCATTACTGAGGAGGCAGCAAACTTCGTGATAGCACTCTACGAAGCCAAAAATCATCATTTGCATAACCCGAAGCCTCGGTACAATGATGGTGATCCTAAAAAAGGTCGATCCAACCTCAGCCTATTCAAAGGGAAGCTCGCACCATCCGGTGCTTTAAAAGGGAAATCGTTGGATGTCGAAGAATGGCGGACCATTTCATTGTATATCTTCACCAACCTAACAGAAGTGCGGTCGTACATCGAGTAAGTTCTCGGTAAATTATTGTTCCGCAACTTCTAATTCCTTTGAACTACTCTTATTCCTGGATATTTGATATAGTCGATACGTCACCGAATTCTCGGATGGAGCGGTCACCGAAAAGGATTCCGTCGAAGAGTATGAGCTTCTCGCAAAGCATGGAGGCGACAATCCCGGTTTCATCTCTTGGTTCAAACAAAGGGTAATTAATTACCATTAACGGGCCATTTGATTTCTTGGTCTAATTTGCAGCTAATGCATCCATTCTTTCGTATTAAACTTCTAGGATGATGGAGAGTCTATGGACAACGAGGTGAGACAAGTCGCTAATGGTTTTGACTATAAGGTCCATTCATTTGACAAATACAACATCAACGGGTATCACTTTCGTACCTTTGGCAAAGAGTTATCTATGCCCGACCTAAAGACTACCAATTGTTTTGTCTCTGCTATCGGTGAAGGAGGCACCGAGTATTATGGACGAGTTGAAGCAATTTATGAACTTCTATTCTATGGTGAAAACCCATCGACCGTTGTAGTCTTCAAAAGTTATTGGTTTCAGCCGAGGGAGACTAGAAGGACTCATGGAAATATAGGACTAGTCGAAATCAACCAAAACACCCACTTAGATGTTCCCGATGTCTATATTGCGGCTCAACAGGCGACACAAGTTTTCTATGTACCATGGGCCTGCCAAACTGATCCAAATCTGAAAGGTTGGAATGTCATTTATGAAGTGCCGCCACATTTTAGACCACCTACCCTCAATGAAGAGGATTACAAACCTCACATTAACCCAGACACATATGAAGGAGAATTCTTCCAAGAAAAACGTATGTCCAAGAAACATTTCAAGAACCGCTCTACTTCACCCCCATAACATTGAAGTAGATAGCGATAGTGAATCCGTCTTAACCCCTGAGCCCGAACAGGAAGAGCCGGAAGAAGAAGAGGTTACTATTATGGTTGACCTGTCATTCTTGACCGATTACATAATGGTGGCCTTCCACATGTTCTTCCTGATAATGATGATGATTATGCATTTATTGATGATAGTGATGATCATGATGCATTTATTGACCCTGAAGCATATATAGACGAGCACGATTGTTATTAGTTCATCTCAGGTATTCAAGTATTACTATATATAAATTTTGAGTTCATGTCATGTATTCAATTTTTATTAGTCATGTTGGTATTTATCATGATAATACAATTAAATTATATACATTTTATTATTCACTAGCAAAAGGACCCATGCGTTGCAAGGGGAGAAAGAAATACCACATGCTCTTAATTTATAAAAAATGGTCTATAATCTGAGAATTTGTAGTTACGACACAAATAAAGATAGTATTATCCTACAAAAATGCAATTCAAAATTTCACAGGTCTTCTATCTTAACACGGCTTGCATGTAGATTTAATACGTACAAAGAATCAGTCAAGTGACATTCAGTTTCATCTCTAATCCTGATTTTGTTGACGTGTTCATCCCCAACCCGGATGAGTACCGGTATGAACGAAAGACGAATAATGACTTATTTATTAAGATTGCACCCTAGATAGTATTTTTGTTAAACGTTTAACAGATAAAATAATATCATATTTAAATTATACATATTTTTCTAATCAAATTCCATATATAATATGTTAAATTTGGAGTTACGGTTTAAAAGATATGAGTATTTTAAAAAACATTATATATAGTACGAGTTTAATGTCATAAACAGTAAGGGCTTTTTTGTAAAATCACCTCGGTGAGTTTTCCGACGGAAGCGAGAGCCTCTTTATTATTAGGTAAAGATGTTGGTATTTATGTTGTACTCATGTTGGTATTTATGTTGAACTCATGTTGGTATTTATATGCATTTTATTACTCATGTTGGTATTTATGTTGTACTAAAGGTACACGTGGCCGCGAGAGAGGTAGGGCGGTGGCTGCCACGCCTTCCTCGCCGCCACCCAAGCTGATTCACCTGAGCATAGGACTGCTAGGGTGGATTCGTCTGAGGTGGAGGCTACATGGTCTTCGGTTCACGAGCCTCAGGTCGACAAGCCTTCAACCCGCGAGACTCGTGACCCAGAGGCTTCGTTCGAGGCGACTCCGGGGCAAAGTAGGGAGGAGGGTACGTCCCCAGAGACCCAATGGGATACTTGGGCTGATCTGGGTCAGCCAAAGCCAAGTGGCCATGCTGCTAGCGATGAGGAGCTGGGTGAGGGGGCCACCGTCTAACAACATGGTAGTTCGGGGTTCCCGCTCGTGCCGGCGACCCGCAAGCAGAGGTGGTTGATTAAGACAAATGGGGACAAGTAAGTTAATTTACTCTTATTTAACCTTTTGCCTTCACGTTTTCTCAAATATCTAATGTTTTGGATTTAATTTGTCATACTGCAAGGGTTGGATTGTTGCCAAGGGTGTCCGCAAGCCCAACAGCGTCCGTGGTGTGCTCTGCCGTCAAAACTTTCCGGGGTTTGTTACGTTTCCTGGTCGGGAGCGAGAGGTAGGAATGAACTGGGTGCACTACTTGGGTGCCCCGGCCCCGCCGGAGGTGGAGATCGACGGTGTTTTGTGCCACACGAGGGCCGACATAGTGATCCGACAGTTCTCGGTAATTTCTCCTTTACACAATTATAATTCAACCATAGCTAGTTATTTTACTAATCGGTGTTGTCTCGTTTGCATATATACTATGAGTGTGAGGAGGGATACGAGGAGGACAGAACAAAGGTTATTGAAACCAAATTTCGCCGCCTACTTCAAAACTCTCGGCACGAGGCTCGGGTGCAAGCTCTTCGAGACTACTATGCCTCGCGGCGTATTAGGAAGGACAAGGCGAAGTGCCGCGATCCTGAAATGGAGAAGGAGCATTACATGAAGGTAATTACATATTATTAAGGCCTTGTAGTTAGTATCCTTGATTTGATTCTTACGCGTTGCGCTCAAATTTCTTTGTATTAACTTAGGTGCCCCCGAGATGGTGTGTGGATAAGATGGATTGTTGGGAGGCCTTGGTGGATCAGTGGTGCTCCGAAACATGGGAGGTTAGCCACAACAATGCCAAGGAGAGGCGTGGCAAAATGGTTGGTGTGCCACACCATCAAGGGAACATCAACTTAATCCAATTTGGCGAGAACTGGGTATGTGGTTTGCTTCATGCCTCATGCAATTTATTCTTAATGCTATCTTGAGCCCTTTACTAATACATTTTTCCTCTCTCTCTCTATTTTAGGTGCGTCACAATAAGACGGAGGTGCCACACATGTACGACTTGTATGCGATGTCCCATACTGCCTCGTACAAGAAGGTCAAGGCATTCTCTGAGTCTGACCTCGAGCATCCAGAAAACATCACCAACATCTCCTCCCACAACAAGCTCGTGAAGTACAAAGAAAGGGGAGGACTTTAAACAGAGCGAGGGGCCTATTGATCCAGAGCTGGTGATGATAGCTGCCAACGGGAGGCCCCATGGCTCGATTGCCATTGAAGACAGCCTTATACGTTATCCTAGCACTCTTCGGCAGATAAAGCCACGCCAAATAAGCACCTGTCCTGAGATAACACCTCGTCCACGTCGAGTCGAGCTCGCCATCAAGGTTAGTTTAATGGACTCAACTATCTTTCCGCATTATGTTGTGCTTGGGAACCAATATGATTACAATGCTAACAATGAGTTGTGTTGCAGGCTGCTATTCTGAAAGAGAGAGAGGCTATGCAGGCGCTTTTGGCGGAGAAGGATAAGGATATGAAGGAGCTCGAGGAGAGGATGGCTACATTGGTGGAGGCGGAGAGGGCACAAAATGATGCGTCTAACAGGGCCATGTACGATGTGTTCGTGGTAAGTTTCTTCTTCATATTATTTCAAATCTTACATTTTAATGTCCGTTTCATTAATAACTAAAAAGTTTGACTTGTCAAAACCAAATGTACAGTCTATGTGCGAGAAGATCGACCACCTCCCTCCGGCGATGGCAGACATTAACATGGCGGGGACGGTGAGTTTCATTTCAATGTAGTGATCTCAAGAGTGTCATCATGCTAATGACACATTCAAACGATGTTTGGTGCAGAATATCTACCGAAACGTATCGCACGACCCTTCTATAGTGGAGCCTTCTCCAGGTGAAACAAGCTATAGCCACTGTGCTTCACCGCCGTGATGATGATAATGGTATTATTTCTAGTGTTTTGCTTAACAACCGCATAATGGTCCAATATGGCTTAATAAGCATAGTTAGCTCCAAAATGCCCTATTTAACCCAATTTAGCTCCAAAATGACATATAGTTAGCTTGGCTTCCACCTAAATGACATAATTAGCTTAGTTAGCTCCAAAATGACCTATTTAATAAAAGATGATCTATACTTAGCTAAGTTCTCTCCTAAATGACATAATAAGGCTTACGTAGCTCCAAGATGACCTGTGCCCCCTAACTTAGCTATTAAATAGCCTATAATTAGCTTAGCTAGCTACAAAATGGCTTAATAAGCATAGTTAGCTCCGAAATGATCTATTTTACCCAAGTTAGCTCCGAAATGACCTATAGTTAGCTAGGCTTCCACCTAAATTACATAATTAGCTTAGTTAGCTCCAAGATCGTCTATTTAATAAAAAATAACTTATACTTAGCTAATTATCCTCCAAAATGACGTAATTAGCACCAAAAAGGCATAATTAGCTAATTTAGCTCGAAGAAGAGGACAAGAGGAGATGAAAGAGGAAAATGAAAAGAAGGAAGAAGAAGAAGAAGAGAAGAAGAAGATAAGAAGAAGGAAAAGGAGAAGGAGGAGAAGAAGGATAAGGAGCGCTCCTTCTTCTCCTTCTTCTTCTCCTTCTTCTTCTCTTCTTCTTTTCTTCTTCTTCTCCTCCTCGTTCTCCTTCTCCTTCTCCTCCTCCTCCTCCTCCTCCTCCTCCTCCTTCTTCTTCTTCTTTTTCTTCTCCTTCTTCTTCTCTTCTTGCTTCTTCTCTTTCTTCTTCTACGTAGCTTTTTTTCCCACAACAAACACATACTAAGCTAATTATCCTCCAAAATAACATATTTAGCTTAGTTAGTTCCAAAATGGTCGATTTAATAAAAAATGACCTATACTTAGCTAATTATCCTCCAAAATGACAAGATTAGCTCCAAAAGGCATAATTAGCTAATTTAGCTCGAAGAAGAGGACAAGAGGAGAAGACAAAGGAAAAATGAAAATAAGGAAGAAGAAGAAGAAGATAAGAAGAAGAGAAGAAGAAGGAGAAGGAGAAGGAGGAGAAGAAGGAGAAGGAGCCCTCCTTCTCCTTCTTCTTCTTGTTCTTCTTCTCCTTCTTATTCTCTTCTTCTTTTCTTCTTCTTATCCTCCTCCTTCTCCTGCTGCTTCTCCTCCTCCTCCTCCTTCTTTTTCTTCTCCTTCTTCTTCTTCTTCTCTTCTTGCTTCTTCTCTTTCTTCTGCTACATAGCTTATTTTCCCCAAGAAAGACATACTTAGCTAATTATCCTCCAAAATGAAAAAATTAGCTTAGTTGGGTAAAAACAGCATAAGAACCTTGGTTAGCTCATTAATATGACTAATTTAGCTCCAAAATGACATAATAAGCTCAAAATGGCATAAGAACCTTGGTTAGCTCATGAATATTATATAATAAGCTTGTTTTTGCTCTAAAATGACATAATTAGCCATTTAGCTCCAAAAATACTTAGCTAATTTATCTCCAAGAAGAGGAGAAGAGGAGAAATGAAAAGAAGGAAGAACAAGAAGAAGAGAAGAAGAAGAGAAGGAGAAGGAGAAGAAGAAGGAGAAGGAGGAGAAGAAGGAGAAGGAGTCCTAATTGTTGGGGAACGTTGCATGGGAAACAAAAAATTTCCTACGCACACGAAGACCTATCATGGTGATGTCCATCTACGAGTGGAGATTAGATCTACATACCCTTGTAGATCGCTCAGCGGGAAGCGTTAAGAAACGCGGTTGATGTAGTGGAACATCTTGACATCTCTGGAACCGTCCCACGATCCGTCCAGCGAACCGTCTCGCGATCCGTCCCACGATCCATCCCGATCTAGCGCCGAACGGACGGCACCTCCGCGTTCAGCACATGTACAGCTTGATGACGATCTCGGTCTTCTTGATCCAGCAAGAGAGATAGAGAAGTAGATGAGCTCTCCGACGTCCTGACGGCGCGCCGGTGTTGGTGATGATCTATTCCTGCAGGCCTCCGCCCGACCGCGGAAATCTAATCTAGAGGAAGAACTACGAGGTGTAGGTTTGAGTTGCACGTGGCAAAGTTGTCTCAAATCAGCCCTAAACCTCTAATATGTATAGGAGAAGCCAAGGGGTGGGGCAAAGCCCAAGGGCGCCAGCCAAGTAGGCCTCCTTGGGTCAGCCGACTTGGGGAAGCGAGGAGTCCTTCTCCAATCCCACTTGGATTAGGACTCCTTCCTTATTTTCCCACCTCTTTTGGATTTCCACTTTTTCCTCATGGGATTTCCTTGGATGACTTTGTCAGCCCATTAGACCTTATTGTACATCCAATAAACCCACGTGGACCCCTTGGGGTGTGGTGGACCAACCCAGTGGGCACCCGGAACCCATTCGTCACTCCCGGTACACTACCGGCAATGCTGGAAAACTTTCTGAAATCGAAACACCAACTTCCTATATATAAATCTTCGTTTCGGGACCATTCTGGAAACCCTCGTGACATCCCAGATATCATCCGGGACTCCAAACAACCTTCGGTCCCCACACATATAACTCAACTATACTAAAACATCATTGAACCTTAACTGTGCAGACCCTACGGGTTCGAGAACTATGTAGACATGACCCGAGACACTCCCCGGTCAATATCCAAAGCGGGACCTAGATGCCCATATTGGATCCTACATATTCTACGAAGATCTTATCGGTTTAACCTCTGTGCCAAGGATTCATATAATCCCGTATGTCATTCTCTTTGTCCTTCAGTATGTTACTTGCCCGAGATTCGATCGTCGGTATCCGCATACCTATTTTAATCTCGTTACCGGTAAGTCTCTTTACTTGCTCTGTAATACAAGATCACATGACTTACACTTAGTCACATTGCTTGCAAGTATTGTGTGTGATGTTGTATTACCGAGTGGGCCCTGAGATACCTCTCCGTCACACGGAGTGACAAATCTCAGTCTTGATCCATACTAACTCAACTGACACCTTCGGAGATACCTGTAGAGCACCTTTATAGTCACCCAGTTATGTTGCAATGTTTGATGCACACAAGGTATTCCTTCGGCGCCAGTGAGTTATATGATCTCATGGTCATAGGAATAAATACTTGACACGCAGAAAACAATAGCAATAAAAGTACAAGATCAATATGCTACGTTCATAGTTTGGGTCTTGTCCATCACATGATTCTCCTAATGATGTGATCCCGTTATCAAGTGACAACACTTGTCTATGGTCAGGAAACCTTGACCATTTTTGATCAACGAGCTAGTCAACTGGAGGCTTACTAGGGACAATGTTTTGTCTATGTATCCACACATGTATTTGTGTTTCCAATGAATACAATTATAGCATGGATAATAAACGATTATCATGAACAAATAAATATAATAATTACTAATTTATTATTGCTTCCCAGGCATATTTCCAATAGTCTCCCACTTGCACTACAGTCAATAATCTAGTTCACACCACCATGTGATTTTACCGAATCCAACACCCATACAGTTCTGGGGTTTGATCACGCCTTGCTCGTGAGAGAGGTTTTAGTCAACGGTTCTGAATCTTTTAGATCGGTGCGTGCTTTACAAATCTTTATGTCATCTTATAGATGCTGCTACTACGTGCTATTCGGAAATACTCCAAATATCTACTCCACTATATGAATCCATTTTACTACTCAGAGTTATTCGGATTAGTGTCAAAGCTTGCATCGATGTAACCATTTACGACGAACTCTTTAATCACCTCCATAATCGAGAAATATTTCTTAGTCCACTAGTTACTAAGGATTTCTTTGACTGCTGTTTTAGTGATTCAATCCTGGATCACCTTTTGTACCCCTTGACAGACTCATGGCAAGGCACACATCAGGTGCGGTACACTGCTTGGCATACTTTAGAGCCTACGTCTAAGGCATAGGGGACGACCTTCGTCCTTTCTCTGTCTTCTGCCATGGTCGGGCTTTGAGTCTTACTCAAGTTCACACCTTTACAACACAGCCAAGAACTCCTTCTTTGCTGATCTATTTTGAACTCCTTCAAAAACTTGTCAAGGCATGCATTTCATTGAAAGTTCTATTAAGCGTTTTGATCTATCTCTACAGATCTTTATGCTCAATGTTCAAGTAGTTCTATCCAGGTTTTCTTTTGGAAAACACCTTTCAAACAACCCTTTATGCTTCACAGAAATTCTACATTACTTCCGATCTACAATATGTCAACCACATACACTTATCAGAAATTCTATAGGGCTCCCACTCACTTCTTTGGAAATACAAGTTTCCCATAAACCTTGTACAAACCCAAAAGCTTTGATCATCTTATCAAAGCATATATTCCAACTCCGAGATGCTTGCACCAGTCCATAGAGGGATCGCTGGAGCTTGCATATTTGTTAGCATCTTTAGGATTGACAAAACTTTCTGGCTGTTTCACATACAACCTTTCCTCAAGGAAACCGCCGAGGTAACAATCTTTTGACATCCTATTTGCAATATTTCACAAACAATGCAACAATTGCTAACATAATTCCAACAGATTTTTAGCATCGCTACGAGTGAGAAAGTCTCATCATAGTCAACTCTTTGAACTTGTCGGAAAAATGTTTGCGATAAGTCGAGCTTTTCTTAATGGTGACTTTTCACCATCATCGTTTGTCTTCCTTTTAAAGATCCATCTTTACTTAAGAGTCCTACGACCATCAAGTAGTTCTTCCAAAGTGTACACTTTGTTTTCATACATGGATCCTCTCTCGGATTTCATGGCCTCCATCCATTTGTCGGAATCCGGGCCCACCATCGCTTCACCATAGCTCGTAGGTTCATTTTTGTTCAACAACATGACCTCCAAGAGAAGGTTACCGTACCACTCTGTAGTAGTACGCATCCTTGTCGACCTAGGAGGTTTGTAGTAACTTCATCCGATGCTCAATGATCACCATCATCAGTTTCCACTTCAATTGGTGTAGGCGCCACAGGAACAACTTCCTGCGCCCTGCTACACACTAGTTGAAGTGACGGTTTACTAAACTCATCAAGTTCCACGACCTCCCACTAAATTCTTTCGAGAGAAACCGTTCCTCGAGAAAGGACCTGTTTCTAGAAACAAACACTTCGCTTCCAGATCTGAGATAGGAGATGTACCCAACTGCTTTGGATATCCTATGAAGATGCATTTATCCGCTTTGGGTTCGAGCTTATCACACTGAAACTTTTTCACATAAGCATCGTAGCCCCAAACTTTTAAGAAACAACAGCTTAGGTTTCTCCAAACCATAGTCTATACTGTGTCTACTCAATGGAAATATGCGGTGCCCAATTTAAAGTGAATGCGGTTGTCTCTAATGCATAACCCATATACGATAGTGGTAATTCGATAAGAGACATCATAGTATGCACCATATCAAATAGGGCGTGGCTATGACGTTCGGACACACCATCACACTATGGTATTCCACGTGGCATGAAGTGCGAAACAATTTCCACATTGTCTCAACTGTGTACCAAAACTCACAACTCAGATATTCATCTCTATGATCATGTCGTAGACACTTCATCCTCTTGTCACGATGATATTCACTCTGAAATAGCTTTGAACTTTTCAATATTTCGGACTTGTGATTCATCAAGTAAATACTCCTGTATCTACTCAAGTCATCAGTGAAGTAAAAACATAACGATATCCACTATGTGCCTCAGCACTCATTGGACTGCACACATCAAAAATGTATTGCATCCAACAAGTTAATTTCTTGTTCCATGTGGTATGATTTTGCATGTATCAAGTGAGTCCAAACGATCCATCTGCATGGAGTTTCTTCATGGGTTTATACCAACAGGTATGGTTTGCATGTCTCAAACGTTTCAAAAATGAGTGAGTACAAAGATCCATCAGCATGGAGCTTCTTCATGCATTTTACACCAACATGACTCAAGCGACAGTGCCATAAGTAAGTGGTACTATAATTATTACTTTGTATCTTTTGGCACCAATATTATGAACATGTGTAACACTATGATCGAGATTCAATAAACCATTGAAGGTAATTATTCAAGCAAATAGAATAACCATTATTCTCTTTTAAAAGAATAATCGTATTGCAATAAACACGATCCAATCATGTTCATGCTCAACGCAAACAACAAATAACAATTATTTAGGTTTAACACCAATCCCGATGGTAGAGCGAGCGTGCGATGTTTGATCACATCAACCTTGGAAACACTTCCAACACTTATCATCACCTCGCCTTTAGCTAGTCTTCGTTTATTTCGTAGCATTTATTTCGAGTTACTAATCAATTAGCAATCGAACTGGTATCTAATACCCTCGGGCTACTAGGAGTACTAGTAAAGTACACATCAATATCATGTATATCAAATATACTTCTGTTGACTTCGCCAGCCTTCTCATCTACCAAGTATCTAGGGTAGCTCCGCCTCAGTGACCGTTCCCCTCATAATAGAAGCACTTAGTCTCGGGTTTGGGTTCAATCTTGGGTTTCTTCATCAGAGCAGCAACTGGTTTGCCGTTTCATGAAGTATCCCTTCTTGCCCTTGCCCTTCTTGAAACTAGTGGTCTTACTAACCATCAATAATTGATGCTCCTTCTTGATTTCTACTTTTGCAGTGTCAAACATTGCGAATTGCTCAAGGATCATCGTATCTATCCTTCATATGTTATAGTTCATCACGAAGCTCTAGCATCTTAGTGGCAGTGACTTTGAAGAACCATCACTATCTCATCTCGAAGATTAACTCCCACTTGATTCAAGCGATTGTTTTACTCAGACAATCTGAGAACATGCTCAACGATTGAGCTTTTCTCCTTTACTTTGAAGACAAAGAATCTTGTCGGAGGTCTCATACCTCTCAACAAGGGCACGAGCATGAAATCTCAATTTCATCCCTAAGAACATCTCGTATGTTCCGTGACGTTTCAAAACGTCTTCGGCGCCTTGCTTCTAAGCCATTAATTATTACGCACTGAACTATCACGTAGTCATAAAAAACGTGTATGTCAGATGTTCGCAACATCCACAGACGACGCTCGAGGTGCAGCACACTGTGTGGTGCATTAAGGACATAAGCCTTATCCGCAGCAATGAGGACAATCCTTAGTTTTACGGACTCAGTCCGCAAAGTTGGTACTATCATCTTTCAACTAAATTTTCTCTAGGAACATATATAAAAACAATAGAGCTATAGTGCAAGCTATATCATAATACGCAAAGACCTTTTGACTATGTTCATGATAATTAGAGTTTAACTAATCAAATTACTTAATAAACTCCCACTCAAAAAATACATCTCTCTAGTCATTTGAGTGGTACATGATCCAAATTCACTAACTCAAGTCCGATCATCATGTGAGTTGAGAATAGTTTTAGTGGTAAGCATCTCTATGCTAATCATATCAACTATACGATTCATTCTCGACCTTTCTGTCTCATGGGTTCCGAGGCCATGTCTGCACATGCTAGGCTTGTCAAGTTTAACCCGAGTGTTCCGCATGTGCAACTGTTTTGCACCCATTGTATGTGAACGTTGAGTCTATCACACCCGATCATCACGTGTTGTCTCGAAATGACGAACTGTCGCAACGGTGCATAGTCGGGGAGAACACAACTTCATCTTGAAATTTTAGTGAGAGATCACCTTATAATGCTACCGTCGTTCTAAGCAAAATAATGTGCATAAAAGGATTAACATCACATGCAATTAATAAGTGATATGATATGGCCATCATCTTGTGCTTCTTGATCTCCATCACCAAAGCACCGACATGATCTTCTTGTCGCCGGCACCACACCATGATCTCCATCATCATGGTCTCCATCATCATGCCGCCATCATGGTTGTCGTGCTATCTAGCCAATTTCTACTAAAGCTACAACCTAGCAATATAGTAGACGCATCTACAAACACAAACATTAGTTTAAAGACAACCCTATGGCTCCTGTCGGTTGCCGTAGCATCGACGTGCAAGTCGACATTAACTATTACAACATGATCGTCTCATACATACAATATATCACATCACGTCATTGGCCATATCATATCACAAGCATACCCTGCAAAAACAAGTTAGATGTCCTCTAATTTGTTGTTGCATGTTTTACGTGACTGCTATGGGTATCTTGTATGATCGCATCTTACTTAAGCAAAAACCACAACAGAGATATGCAAATTGCTATTTAACCTCTCCAAGGACCGCCTCGGTCAAAACCAATTCAAGTAAAGTTGATGAAACAGGCACCCGCCAGTCATCATTATGCAACGAGGTTGCATTTTAATCGATGAAACCAGTCTCTCGTAAGTGTACGAGTTATGTTGGTCCGGGCCGCTTCAATCCAAGAATACCGCCGAATCGAGAAAAGACTAAGGAGGGCACCAAATCAAACATCACCGTCCACAAAACCTCTTGTGTTCTACTCGAGATAACATCTACGCATGAACCTAGCTCATGATACCACTGTTGGGGAACGTTGCATGCGAAACAAAAAAATTCCTACGCACACGAAGACCTATCATGGTGGTGTCCATCTACGAGTGGATATTAGATCTACATACCCTTGTAGATCTCTCAGCAGGAAGCGTTAAGAAACGCGGTTGATGTAGTGGAACGTCTTCACGTCCCTCGAATCGTCCCACGATCCGTCCCACGAACCGTCTCGCGATCCGTCCCATGATCCGTCCCGATCTAGCGCTGAACGGATGACACCTCCGCGTTCAACACACGTACAGCTCGATGACGATGTCAGTCTTCTTGATCCAAAAATAGAGATGGAGAAGTAGATGAGTTCTCCGGCAGCATGACCGCGCGCCGGTGTTGGTGACGATCTATTCCTGCAGGGATCCGCCCGATCGCAGAAATCTAATCTAGAGGAAGAACTACGAGGTGTAGGTTTGAGTTGCACGTGGCAAAGTTGTCTCAAATCAGCCCTAAATCCCTATTATATATAGGAGAAGCCAAGGGGTGGGGCAAAGCCCTAGGGCTCTGGCCAAGGAGGCCTCCTTGGGCCGTCCGACTTGGGGAAGGGAGGAGTCCTTCTCCAATCCCACTTGGATTAGGACTCCTTCCTTATTTTCCCACCTCTTTTGGATTTTCCACTTTTTCCTCATGGGATTTCCATGGATGACTTTGTTAGCCCATTATACCTTATTTTACATCCAATACACCTTGGAGAGTGGTGGGCCCACCCAGTGCCCCCCCGGAACCCATTCGTCACTCCCCGTACACTCCAGGCAATGCCCGAAAACTTTTTGGAATCGGAACACCAACTTCCTATATATAAATCTTCATGTCCGGACCATTCCGAAAACCCTCGTGATGTCCGTGATCTCATCTGAGACTCCGAAAAACCTTCAGTCACCACACATAGGACTCAACTATACTAAAACATCATCGAACCTTAAGTGTGCAGACCCTGCGGGTTCGAGAACTATGTAGACATGACCCGAGACACTCCTCGACCAATATCCAATAGCGGGACCTGGATGCCCATATTGGATCCTACATATTCTACGAAGATCTTATCAGTTGAACCTCTGTGCCAAGGATTCATATAATCTCGTATGTCATTCCCTTTGTCATTCGGTATGTTACTTGCCCGAGATTCGATCGTCGGTATCCGCATACCTATATTAATCTCTTTACCGGTAAGTCTATTTACTCGATCTGTAATACAAGATCCCGTGACTTACACTTAGTAACATTGCTTGCAAGGCTTGTGTGTGATGGTGTATTACCAAGTGGGCCCCGAGATACCTCTCCGTCACACGGAGTGACAAATCCCAGTCTTGATCCATACTAACTCAACGGACACCTTCGGAGATACCGTAGAGCACCTTTATAGTCACCCAGTTACGTTGCGACGTTTGATGCACACAAGGTATTCCTCCGGTGCCAGTGAGTTATATGATCGCATGGTCATAGGAATAAATATTTGACACGCAGAAAACAATAGCAATAAAATGACACGATCAATATGCTACGTTCATGGTTTGGGTCCTGTCCATCACATGATTCTCCTAATGATGTGATCCCGTTTATCAAGTGAGAACACTTGTCTATGGTCAGGAAACCTTGACCATCTTTGATCAACGAGCTAGTCAACTAGAGGCTTACTAGGGACAATGTTTTGTCTATGTATCCAAACATGTATTTGTGTTTCCAATCAATACATTTATAGCACCTATAATAAACGATTATCATGAACAGAGAAATATAATAATAACTAATTTATTATTGCCTCTAGGGCATATTTCCAACACTACTTCCTCCTTCGTCTCCTTGTGTTTCTCCTTCTTCTTCTCCTTCTTCTCTTCTCCTGTTCTTCTTCTTCTTCCTTCTTTTCATTTATCCTCTTCTCCTCTTCTTGGAGCTAAATTAGCTAAGTATGTCTTTTTGGAGCTAAATGGATATGAAACTTTCTTATTTTTTCTCCTCTTCATCTAGTCTTCTTATTCTAACTTACTTATTTCCCATTTTGCAGATTACATTCACTTCATGGAAGCTTGGATTAAATTGATGGAGTGCTTCAATATGGTTTCTTTTAAAATGGCTTCATGGAAGCTTGGATTGAAACTATTGTAGTAAATGGATATGAAACTTTGTATGTACGGATGAAACTAGTGTAATATATGGTTTAGTATGGGTGAAACTTGCATAATATGTATGTATTATGGATGAAACTTATTTTAATATGGTTATGATTATGGGGCAGTTTGTGTGAATTATATTATGTATTATAGATTATGGATGAAACTATCAAATATATTATGTATTACGGATGAAACTATCAAATATATATATATTCCTGATTTGTGTGAAAATTGCTGGCTATTATTAAAAATAAAATAAACAATGGCAGTTTGGAACCTTTGCCTTCCGCCCACCGACGGAACAGGAGGTGCAACAGATGGCAAAGGGCCCAAACTGGCCTTTTGAATCAAACTTAGTGCCCCCTTTGCCGTCTTCCATGCTTGTGGGTTGACGACAAAGCGGCAAAGGGCAGACGACAAAGGGGCAAAGAGAGGGGCTTTGGTGGCACCTTTGCCGTCAGCCCACCAGCATGGCAGATGACAAAGGGGTCCATGGCGGACGACAAACTATGTGTGGGCCCAGCAGGCTGCCGTTAGCACTTGACGGAGGTGCACGTAGATGTGTCATCCCATATTCTTTGCCGTCTGCCCTCTCATGGCAAAGATCCTTTGCCGGCAGTTTTTGCAATGCAGACGACAAAGAGGCCCTTCACGGGATTTTTGTTTGCCGTCCAGTTTGCCGTCTGCTGACGGACGACAACGGCCTTTGCCGTCCGGGGTGTCCACCTTTGCCGTTTGTCATGCGAGACTGCAAAGTATGTGATCCCTATAGTGACCCATAATTTATATGACTGAATATAAGCTATGGGAACACAAAAACAACCAAACTATGCATGCAAAACAGAATCTGTCAAAAACAGAAAAGTCTGTGAAGATCTATAGTGTAACCATACTTCCGTGTCTCTAAAAATTCTTAAATATTAGTACAATCCACGCAATTTTTATATCAATCATGTGTAAAAAATGTAGATCAAAAGAACGTTTGAGTGAATTTACAAAATTCCTAGACTGAGAGCAAATGTTTCTGTTTTCGCACAAAATCAAGTCAACTATCATCCACGCTATCCCAAAGGCTTTACTTGGCACTTTATTGAAATAAAAGGCGTAAAACAGGATTACTACAGTAGCTTAATCATGTGAACTCCAAAAGAGCAGAAAGTAAAAGTGTTGGGTTGTCTCCCAACAAGCGCTTTTCTTTAAAGCCTTTTAGCTAGGCATGATGAGTTCAATGATGCTCACGTAGGAATAATAGTTATAACATGAAAAAGAGCATCATGAATATCATGACAAGCACATTTAAGTCTAACCCACTTCCTATGCATAGGGATTTTGTGAACAAAAAATAATGGGAGCAAGAATCAACTAGCATAGGAAGGCAAAACAAGCATAACTTCAAAACTTTGAACACATAGAGAGGAAACTTGATATTATTGCAATTCCTACAAGCATATGTTCCACCCTCATAATAATTTTCAGTAGCATCATGAAGGAATTTCACAATATAACCAACACATAACGCATTCTTTTCATGATCTACAAGCATAGAAATTTTACTACTCTCCACACAAGAAAATTTCTTCTCGTGACTAATAGTTGGAGTATCATAAAATAATTGAATCATACAAATTGGTTCCACATTACAAGAGTAATATTCACTAGAAGGATATTCATAATTATGAAAAGTATCATAATAGTAATCATCACTCTTTTTAATCGCGTAATTATCATCACAATAGTCATCATAAGTAGGAGGCATGCAATCATTATAACAAATTTGATGATTCAAAGTAGGGGGATAAAAAGATCATATTCATTAAGCATAGCATTCCCAAGCTTGGAAAAAACATTAATTGCAGGAAATAAATTCTCAAACATGTCATTTTCAAAAAACATAGCATCCCCAAGCTTGTGGATTTGTATATCATAAACATAATCACTCTCATCATTAATAGTATGAATAACACTAATACTGTAGCAATTATTATCATCATCCTCCAAGTTGGTGCCATAAATATTTTCAAGATTATAAGACCTATCATTATGTTCCCAATTACAACTATCATAACAAGCAATAGGAATAACCAAATCATCTTCAAGTGTATCATCTTCCACAACTATTTTTGATTCACTCTCATGAGGCCTATCAATAATGGGAGCAACACTATTCGGGAGAGATACCTCTTTACATTTACTTTTCCTTATTTTCTTCTTCTTCACCGCATTATGTGTGGGTTTATTTGATTCCTCCAAGCTTTTTTTTGAACAGGTTGGTTGAATAAAAAGCTCCTCCTCGTTACATGATTCGTCATAAGAAAAAATAGGAGGATATTGGGAAACCTCTCCCCCTTTATTAGTATTCTCTTCATCTTCTATTTGTTTTCTTGTCTTTAAGTAATAGGTAATATAAGGATTCTCAATGCGATTTACCACGTGATGAGCCTCCAAAATATCTATAATTTTTGATTGTTCCATGCTATATATTATGTGTTTTGGATGTTTTATCTGCATTAATATAATATTTCATATTATTTTTGGGACTAACCTATTAATCTAGAGCCTAGTGCCAGTTTCTGTTTTTCCATGTTTTTGAATATTGCAGATAAGGAATATTAAACGGAGTCCAAATGGAATAAAATCTCCGGAATGATTTTTCTTGGAACAGAAGACATCTGCGAGACTTGAAGAAGGGGGCATGAGACCTGCCGGGAGGCGACAAGCCTGCAGGGCGCGCCCTAGGGGGCGCCCCCTAGCTTGTGTGCCCCCTACAACTATCCTAACCCTAACCCTTGGCCTCTAATTCCCAAATATTTCCCCATTACTGAAGGGATCCACAAAAATAGTTTTCGGCCGCCGAGAGCCTCTATTCCCATGAGATACAATCTCGGAGCTTTTTCCGATAATCTGCCAGAGAGGGAATTGATCATGGAGGGCATCTACATCAACTCCAATGCCCCTCCGATGATGCGTGAGTAGTTCACCACAGACTTACGGGTCCATTGCTAGTGGCTAGATGGCCTTTTCTCTCTCTTTGTAATTCAATACCATGATCTTCATGGAGATCTATCCGATGTGATACTCTTTTGCGGTGTGTTTGTCAAGATCCGATGAATTGTGGGTTTATGTTCAGATTATTTATGATTGTTATTTGAATCTTCTCTGAATTCTTATATGCATGATTTCATATCTTAGCAAGTCTCTTCATGTTCTTGGTTTGGTTTGGCCAACTAGATTGGTAATTCTTGCAATGGGAGAAGTGCTTAGTTTTCGGTTCAATCTTGCGGTGTCCTCACCCAGTGACAAAGTAGGGGTAGCAAGGCACTTATTGCATTGTTTCCATCGAGGATAAAAGGATGGTGTTTTCACCATATTGCTTGAGTTTATCCCTCTACTTCATGTCACCTTACTTAATAAATTACTCTGTTCTTCATGAACTTAATACTCTAGATGCACGCAGGAGTCGGTCGATGTGTGGAGTAATAGTAGTAGATGCAGAATCATTTCGGTCTACTTGACACGGATGTGATGCCTATATGCATAAACGTTTCCTTGGATATCTTCATAATTATTCGATTTCTATCAATTGCTCGACGGTAATTTGTTCACCCATCGTATTATTTTCCTTCATGAGAGAAGCCTCTAGTGAAACCTATGCCCCCCGGGTCTAGTTTCCATATTGTACTTTCAGATCTATAAACCAAAAATACCAAAAATATATTGTTGTTATTTATTTACATTTGTTTTACTTTTAAAACTATCTCTATTAGATCTTATCCTTGCAAATAACTCTGAAGGGATTGACAACCCCTTTTCAGCGTTGGGTGCAAGTGTTTGATTGTTTGTGTAGGTACTACGATTGGGGCCTTGATTGTTCCCCCTACTATATTGATACCTTGGTTCTCAACAAACTGAGGGAAATACTTATCTACTTTGTTGCATCACCCTTCCTACTTCAAGGGAAAACCAACGCAAGCTCAAGAAGTAGCACCACACAATACATATAGATTTCATTCAGATCAAAACCAATCAATTTCATGAGGACCCAAGCTGGAACATCCTTAGTTTTATGTTTCATTTATTCATACCCCAAAAATAGACTAAGTTCATTATGATGCTCAAGGTTAATGAGGGTATCACAATTTTTGGACACAATTAGGTCATGAAATAATCCACATTGGAATTAACATGACCACTTTCATTGTAAAGTTCACAAGGACGGCGAGAAATATTAAGTCTTTCAGAACAAACATATAGCCTCTCTTGCAACCATTTAGTTTCTAAATACTTATGACTCTTACAAAATCTATCCTCCCTTTTAGGCATGTCTTCACAAACTCTATGCACTCCACAAAAATTGACATGCTTATAAGAAATCTTTTTATCATGACGAGTGCAATCATCATTAGTACTGTGGATATTCAAAGAATTCATACTAAAAACATTGCAATCATGATCACCACTCAAAGATTTAGTGCCAAACATTTTAATGACTTCTTCTTCTAACACTTGAGCAAAATTTTCCTTTCCATAATTTTCACGAAAGACATTGAAAAGATGAAGCATATCAGGCAACCTCAATTCCATTTTTGGTAGTTTTCTTTTATAAAACCAAACTTGTGAAAAACAAGAAACTAAAGATTTAATTTTAAGATCTAAAGATATACCTTCAAGCACTCACCTCCCCATCAACGGCGCCAGAAAAGAGCTTGATGTCTACTACAGAACCTTCTTCTTGTAGACTCATGTTGGGCCTCCAAGCGTAGAGTTTTATATGACAATGGCAAGTTTCCCTCAAGTGGATGACCTAAGGTTTATCAATCCGTGGGAGGCATAGAATGAAGATGGTCTCTCTCAAGCAACCCTGCAATCAAATAACAAAGAGCCTCTTGTGTCCCCAACGCACCCAATACAATGGTAAATGGTATACGTGCACTAGTTCGGCGAAGAGATGGTGATACAAGTGTAATATGGATGGTAGATATAGGTTTTTGTGATCTAAAAATAAAAAAACAGCAAGGTAACAAATAGTAAATAGCAAGCAAAATGTTGTCTAAATGCTTGGAAACAAGGCCTAGGGTCCATACTTTCACTAGTGCAACTTCTGCCAAAAATACTAACATAGTTGAATCACTAGTGCAAAATGTTGTATAAATGCTTGGAAACAAGGCATAGGGTCCATACTTTCACTTGCGACAAAGAGTTCACTCCAAAGTCACAAATAGCGGAGAACAAACGAAGAAGTTATTGTAGGGTACGAAACCACCTCAAAGTTATCTTTTCCAATCGATATGATGAGCTATTCCTATAAGTGTCACGAACAGCCCTAGAGTTCGTACTAAAATAACACCTTAAGATACACATCAACCAAAACTCTAATGTCACCTAGATACTCCAATGTCACCACAAGTACCCATGGGCTTGATTATACGATATGCATCACACAGTTTCAGATTCATCATGTTCAATCCAACACAAAGAACTTCAAAGAGTGGCCCAAAGTTTCTACCGAAGAGTCAAGACGACAACATGTACCAACCCCTATGCATAGATTCCCAAGGTCACGGAAACCGCAAGTTGACCACCAAAACATACATCAAGTGGATCAATAGAACACCCCATTGACACCATGGATATCCCATCGCAAGACATAAATCAAGTGTTCTCAAATCCTTAAAGACTCAATGCAATAAGAAAACTTCAAAGGGAAAACTCAATACATCAGAAGAAGATAGAGAGGGTAAAACTCCACATGATTCATCTATATTAATAAAGCTCGCGATACATCAAGATCATGACATCTCAAGAACACGAGAGAGAGAGACAGATCAAACACATAGCTACTGGTACATACCCTCAGCCTCGAGGGTGAACTACTCCCTCCTCATCATGGAGATCGTCGGGATGATGAAGATGGCCTCCGGTGGTGGTTTCCCCCTCCGGCAGGGTGCCGAAACGGGGTCTCGATTGGTTTTTCATGGCTCTGGAGGCTTTCAACGGTGCAACTACCCATCTAGGTTTCCTTCTAGGGGTTTTGGTATTTATAGAAATTTTTGGTGTCGGTCTCACGTCAAAAGGGTGCTCAAGGAACCCACATGAAGGGGGGCACGTCCTAGGGGCGCGCCCCCTGGCATGTGGCCAGGTGGTGGACCCCCTCCGGTTGATTCTTTCGCAGGTATTTTTTGTCTTTTGCAAAAATATTCTTCGTAAATTTGTAGCTTATTCCGAGAACTTTTATTTCTGCACAAAAAACAACACCACGGTAGTTGTGTTGAAAAGAGTGTGAGTCCGGGTTAGTTCTAATCAAATCATATAAAATTATTGTAAACATGGCATGAATACTTCATAAATTACAGATACGTTGGAGACATATCACCCGCCATCAGTTTTCTCCATTGGGCAATTCAGCACCCAATTCTTCTGACTCATCATCATCGTCAATATGCTCCTGGCCTTGTTGGATCCACCAAATTGATCTCAAATATTCAAAATTTGAAGCGGTCCCAGCTGAAGTAGAAGCTCCGGTGTCAGAAGTAGTCTTTTTCTTATAATGAGGTGGGACAAGCTTGGAGGGCTCGTCTTTAGGCACTGGAACAGGCTCATTATCAGCAGTATATGTCGAGTAATACTGAGATATGTCAACCTGCTCTGCAAGAATGGTCGCCAGAGGCTGGGTCTCCTTCATAACATGAGAAAATTCTTCTCAGGTGAATTTCGAGCCATCCAACTTGTATTCAGGAAACCCGTTTTTAAAGTCACCAAGTCCAATTCTAGAAAATACGCTTTGGCATGTGCAAGGGCCAAGTTTGCCCCATCACGAGCTCGTGATTTCCGGGTTTCAAAAACCCATTGCGACATGATGGAGAGATTTTTTAGCATATCTTTGATGGTTCATGGAGGATATTTGGGATTTTTCGCAGCCATGATAGAGTACACAAACCAAGTGTATAGTTTTTCCACATAGGAAATAATTGTTTTCAACTTCATCAAAGGGGGTTGTACCATGGATTGATCCGTTCGTCCTACAAACAAAAGAACTAATACAAAACATTTTTCAATCATCCATCTGAACATTAGACATAAATACAAAGGAATAAAGGTTGCAAGTATTTACCAAAGTCAGCAACTCATTGATTTGTTTCACTAGGGTGGAATAAATCTCTTTAAGATGGCCAAGTTTCCCTTCGGCTTTTTCAGCACGGGTTAAGAGGGCAGTTATTTCTGCTTCAAAATATTTTTTGACTTGATCAAGACGATCCTGAGCCTGGTTGATAGAACTTTGCAGAAGAGCCGCTTTTGATTCAGCCCCAATACGAAGCCCTTCTCCTTTTTAAGTAGGACTTGCAGATCTGCAGCTGCGGATTCAGCATGCCCTATGAATTTCTGATAAAAATACAAAGCTTTATCTGTAAAACGGTATTTTGACATGCCTAGAATATGGATTATTATATACAACAAAAACATGTCGATAAGCTGAAGGCAGAGCAAAGATAACAAAGAACATAAGCAAAGTTCCAAGCAGACTGCAAGCAATATACTTGGCACTTGGGGGCTAATGCATGTCAATTCTTTAAGGAACATACCATAAAGACCCGACTCATCTCAAGGAGATGAGACGGCCCTTGGGGGCTATGGGGCAAAGCTTTTTCAAACATAAAGACCCGACTTATCTCAAGGATATGAGCTCACCCTTGGGGGCTATGGGTTGAAGCTTTTTCAAACATAAAGCCCCGAATCATCTCAAGGAGATGAGCTGGTCCTTGGGGGCTACAGGCGATACATAGAAAAAGAAAGGCTAAAAGTGATATTGCAAACAAGTAAGCAAGGGGTATTTACCTCATATTTCTCCTTCAAAACATGAACCATATTTGCTTCAGTATCTCGGTTCTCAGATAACCAGGTCAAATATTGTTGGTGGATTTCTTCAATACTCAGCAAAGATATGTTTGGGTTTTCCAATTGATATTTCCCTTTTGCAAGATTTACTATTTCTTCCTTTGCCACTGTCGGGAACCCGATCCTAAGTCATAAGAATCCAGCCTGTAACACATCACATCACTTTGCGGCCTCACGCACGGTAAACTCCACGGCTGCCACCTTACCTTGGCCGGGACTGTTTGTGTCTTTTGGCTCACGTATATGAATATGTTGCTAGTGTTCAAACGACAAAGAACCCGGGTCGACATGACTAGTTATAAACCCAAGCGGTACATCCGTACAGGGACAGGCATACATAACCCAGCAAGGCAGGTGTCGATCAACAGCGTGTGTAGACGAGTCGTAGCAAGCTACAAGGACTCCATTACACTGCGTGACATTTCCCCGAGGGGACAAACACAACAGCAAAGAAGGATACACGCCGGTCAATCAATGTGTCTATAGCACTAGCAAGCTACCAAGGCTCGATAGAAGCACAAAGAGGCACTTCCCTGTAAAGAGTACTACTAAAGGCACACAACTAGGTGTCGAATCCCACACATATAATGCATTTCATAACATACACACAATATGCACGATATGTGTAGATACAACATGGCATCACAACATAACTCTATGACTCAAGCTTTTATTAAGGACTCATAAGAATCAACATAGTGTGATATTACAAAACAGGGGTCTCGTGACCCGACACTCAAGTCATACAAACAACAAGTGGAAGCAAATCATGTCTGGGTACAGACATCTACTAAAAGTGGCTGGAAGAGCCTGAAAGCTACTACGACCCTACTAAAGGAGCCATACCTCTGTCTGGGAATTCCAAGCTATTCCGGTCAACATCGAACACATCACATAGAACCTTTTAATGAGTGTAAGTCTTCTCTGCAAAAACATAAATAAAGCAACCGTGAGTACAAAGGTACTCCGGAAGTCTTACATCAGAACTATCTACATATGCATCATGCTTCAGTGAAAGGATTGTGGGGTTTGATTGCAGCAAGCCAGCTTTCACTCTTGTCTAACCTGTACTACGACTACAAGTTCTTTCGTTGAGGTGGGATAGCGCACACGAGTCCACATATTCACCAATTCAATACACCACTATGGATCCACTCTCGTCTCCCTATGAGAAGGCCTTCCATAGCACTCACACTTATCTTGCATGTTTTAGAGTATCCATTTAAATTGTCTATGTACCACGAAATGTTTCCAAGTAGTCCATATCCGAGGACGCGGCTAATCGAACAGATTAAATCACCCTGCAGGGGTATACTTCTTCACACATGCTCCCACCACTTATCGCCATGTGCACGTCATGCATCTCGGCAACCTTCAAGCGGAAGCACTGGCGTGGGTGTCGGCCACGACCGTTAACCACATAAGACCCTAGTCCAGGTTTATCGCCTATTTGAGACTGAACCCGCAAGGAAGTCCGGCCGACGTTTCCACTACGGCCCCAAACGAGGTGCGCAGGGTTCCCAAGCCCACCATCCGGGTTCCACTTGGTACACCATGCCACTGTGTATCTACCATAGTGAAGCCTACCCTGTCGGGCAAAGCTAAACACGGCCGCCAACACTTTTCCTACAAACACCAGAAACTAATTGCAACTCCTGGACAGAGATCTAGGCGATTAATAAGACGAGAGGGTTAATTTAGTATCCCAATGTGTGGCAGTATCTTGTCTTGGATAACACACACAGAACTCAGTTCTTAAGGACGGTCCCAATGAGACAACCCTCCATGTACTCCTACATGGCCTCTCATCGCTACCTTTACCAAATCAGATTCACACCTTTACTCTCACACTATAGGACATGAACACAACCATTCTGATACATCATTCAGATGGATCAGACCCGACACGACTCTAAGCATAGCAGGCATTGTAAACAAGCATGGATGAGTAAGCACAACAAGGGTCAAGCAGTTTCTACTCATGCTAAGTGGTTTCAACTATTTACTGTGACAAAATCAGGTCATGTAGAGGAATGGGTTCAACTACCGATAACATGTACACTTGAATCGTGTTTGTCCTGATAAAGTAAAAGAGAGCAGGAGCGAGAGAGTGGGTTTATATCAATATGCTCAAGGGGGTTTGCTTGCCTGACATGTCTGAAGATAGCAATGAGTCTTCATCAATGTCAACAATCACATCGTCGGAACCATCATCTACCGGGAGGGAACAACACCGGCAAAGAAAAAAAGGAATAACAATCACTTCACGGAAATGCAACATCATGATGAATGCTCATGAAATGAAATGAAAGGTGACACGGCTAATGTGGCTATCATTTCTTAAGTTGAAGTTGGTTTGAATTAGGATTCAAACATCACTTCAGGCCGGGTATTTTCCGGATACCCTTTTAATTGATTTGACCTGATGCTCAAGTAAACTTGTTTTAACATGCATGAAGATGGCATATTGGGGTGCTGAGTTTCCTGGATCATTGTTTGGTCATAACAATTTAAGTGGAATTCAAATAGGTATCAAATTCCAACTCCAAACTAATTATTAAATTTATCCTATTCACCATTTGACCTATTTGGTGTTGTTAACTTTCTCAAACCAGCATGCAAAGGCCACGATCAGATTCTTTCGATTTTTCTGATCCTTTTTCATATATAAATTATTTTCATAGGACTTACAGATTATTTTCTATGATTTTTAGAAGTTTAGGCATTTTCTGGAATTACTTTATAATAGGAAATCAATTACCGTGTCAGCACTGCATCAGCATTGCGTCAGTAGTCAACTGGACCAGGTCAGAGTCAAACCTAACATGTGGGGTCTACACGTCAGTGACAGAGGTTAATTCAGAGGGTTATATTAGTTTTAATTCCTCTTTAGAATCGTAGGGCCCACTATCAGTGAGTCTTTAGGTTAGTTAATCTGGTTAGTTAATTTTGTGATTGACTTAAGTTAAACAGGGCTAGGCCCCACCTGTCTGTGAGTTAGGGGAGTCAACCCACGGTCAGAGGGGGTCGAGACCACCAGCGGCTCAACACCGGCGACTCCAGACATGGCGGAGCTCATCGGAAAATCCCTACGAGCATCCATTTTGGTCGCAGTTTGGCTCTACGGATAGCTGATGAAGCGCATCATCCGTTCCGACCAAGCCACGGGCCAGGAGGTGGTCGGAGCGAGGCCGGCGACGACCTCGAGTGCTGGCCGGAGTCGGCCATGGTGAGGATCGAGGCTACGGGGCACGAAAGAGCGTGGGTGAGAGGGGAAAGGAGCAGGGGCTCACTGCGTCTCCGTTTTTGGCATCGGGCAGACCGGAGAGGGACCCTGGCCGGCGAATCGAGGTGGGGAGCTCCGGCAACCGGAGAAGGAAGAAGGTGGCGATGGCGATGCTGCAGTGGCTTAGGTGCTCGGGGAGGTTGACGGTGAGGAGCTTCTCGATGAGGCGGAGCTAATGAGCCGGTCACGAAGGCGAGGGGTGGCCGGAGACGATCTGGGGGCGAGCTTGGAGATCTCGGCAATGGCGGCAACGTGGGAAAGTAGAGAGAGAGAAGAGGGAACTAGGGATAGAAGAGGTGGATGAGCTCGAGGGGGTCTGGAGCATCCCCGGGCGAGGAGATGAGGACGGGGACGAGCAGGAGGTGGCATGCAGGAGGTGGAGCAGGCGCACGCGCTGCTGCCACGCACCTGCTCGGGGAAGACGGTGAGCAGGGGGGAGGCCCTGGTGGGCTGGGCCTGCAGGGGGCGACAGGTAAGCGTTTCCTTTTTTTTCTTCTCTTCTTTCTGTTTTATTATTTCTAACATTTGTTTTATTTGTTTTGTCTCCAACTAATTCAAAGAAAATAGGTAAACAACTCTCGGGTGTCATTTGGAATATTTCCAACCCCATGTGAAATTTTCAACATTTTATAAAACTAGGAAGTATTTGAAATCAATTAATTAATTGATTTCAGTGGCTTTTGAGTTTAAAATAAAATGCCAAAAGTATTTTGAAAATATATATCACTCCTGATATTTTCTTTCCAACATTTATCAAAATGATGGACTTTTATGAAAACCATTTTGGTTCATTGATTTGTCACCACTTTTGAATTGTTTTGCATACAGAGTTGCTAGGGTTTTGTTTTGAATATGGAGTAGCTAGGATTTTTCTCTTGTTGAACCTATTTGGATGTTTTTTGGTGTTAGAGTTTCCTCATCCACATTTGTAGATCATTGAGATTTGAATCAAATTGATTTGAATGCATTCATGAATGCTTACTGATGCAACTAACTACAAGCTATATTCTAGGGCTGTGACAACTCACCCCCACTAAACAAGAACCTCGCCCCGAGATTCAGGCGTAGTCGGGAAGAGGAAGAGGGGACACTAAACTATCACAATCTTCACGATCCATTTGCTCCTCCCGAGGACGTTGATTCATCGCACCATGTTGATCTTGACATCTTTGTCTTCGAGGTCTTCATTTAACACGACAACAAAGGAACACATAGACTCTACAAGATTCGATCTTCTCGAAGATCGGGAAACTCATTATCAACTCATAGAATGAGACATAGAGACGTCCCTTGAGCTGAAACACAACACTCATGACAGGAACAAGGAAGTGAGGCATAAGACAAAGGTTCAATTGGTAGGCAACAAATCCAGGCTTAAAACAGATGGTGGCGAGGTTTCAAAGTAGCGAGGATTAAGTTACCCTTCATACCACAACGGGGCACCTTAGGAAGGTGACTCTTAGCGTTTTCCCCTTAAGTGGCAAAAAGAATTACTTTTAATCCAAAGATCATTGAAACTCTTCATACCAGAGTAAGGCAATTCACAAATGATTGTTTCAAGGAATTTGAAAGAAGGGCATACCCATGTTGGAAAGAAACTAGGGTTATAGAACAACTCAACGAATGGAAGGCACATTCCAATTACTACCGAGGATATAACCTAGTGTCTGAGCGTGCTCTCAAGAACTTGAGCATTTCCATATTCATCAAGGTTTACCAACATCCGTGCCAAGGATCCTAGTGACACAATATACTACCATGATGAACAGTGATGGAGGATGCAGATGCAAAGGAAGAAAACACTTCCTCATATTTCACCTTAGCTGTGCCAAGGGAACGAAATCTGGTTGATCGACCGAGAGACATTTAGCACTCCGCTTCTAATGTTCTCCTTGATGTACTAGCACAACCCAATTATAGAACATGCTTGATATCTAGCACATCAAGTATAGGTCGGAATTCAGGGCATCAAAGGGAATCCATGAGGAACAACTTATAAAATAGGTCATACAAAAACCTCACGGAAGATGGATAAGATTGCTGATACAAGATATAATATCAAATCTTCCGGCTAGTTGTGTTAGGTACAACATCACTTTACCGGGTTACATAGACACCAATATTATAATTCTTGGGGAAAGTTCCAACCATTTTAACTGCCTGAGATTCAGCTCCGGTTCGTGACACGATGCTTCAGACTCAGCATGTTTGAAAAGAAAGTTTGCAACACAAATCGACGGGATAACGCTGCAAGATTCTGAGGAATGAACTACGAAAGCCAACTCCAAAACATGAGTTGGATTGCAAGACACATGTGAACACGCTGCCCAAGACAATGACGACCACATGAAAAGTCTTACAAAAAACACTACCGAGTTCTGGATGGGAACCATCATTGCGGATAACGAAGCCATGTGCAAGTCCGTCTGGTACCTTTGGTAATGGCACTTAACTTCTTTTCCTTGAACAAATCAATCAGTGGCTTGGTGTGCTAGGAGATACAGAGGTAGCTAATCTCTCAGACCAAAGAATACTTCGCACGTGCATGACTGACTTGAGATGATTCCGAGGATACAAATTAACCTTTCTCGAATTCACGGCGGCAACTTGCATGAGACGCACATGAATTAGAGGAAGTCACTTCTTACAACTAACATATACCTCGTGTTCGAGACACGAAGACAATGTCTACAAAGTTTCCAGCAATAGCTTAATGTCCAACATAGATCATGGAACAAATTAGAATGTTGCCGATGGGCTCAACAACAATTCATCAAGATACCCATATAAATGGATTGCCACAACTATGTGAGCAAGATAATAGCATTGGTCAGATCAAAGAATATAATGGTGTAGGCTCACGGAAAACCCTGAGTAAGACACCGCTACGAAAATCTTTGGTTCTGAGTTTGATTTGACAATAGCCCATGCTCAAATCAAAATTGAACAAGATAATATATGCAACAATTGATCACACGAATCAGCCGATGAAAATATCATCTTTCTTCAGATTCACACAACAGGAAAAATATCCTTTTTAAATGAGCTAAGTTTAGTCGAAGCTTTTATCTTCCAACTCTCCAAGTTGTTGTTTAGCTTAACCAACTAGCTCGGGGTATCCAATAGGGATTCTTGGAGAAGGGGTTGGTTTATAGAAAAACCAACTTGATCACGAGCTCTATCATAACAGTCAGGAAACAAACTGGTAATACTTCCGAGAAGATATTTGGAAAATCACAAACCACCGATATATTATTAAGCTCGGGAACAATCTCGCTTTCCAGGGCAAGATGATGTGATCAATAGAGCGAGGGATTGACAGAATCCTAACCCATCGATCGAAAAGTGCACCATGAAGCATGGACTAGGTAGCACGCTCAATCGTAGGATGACGATTCAATCACCATCACCATAAGAGTGAAATTATTATCTATTAGCTACCAAGCAATAACATTGCTAGGAGTATTGATTTCACACATCATGGTTCACTTGTCGATATTCCGGTTAGAACCAACACGAAAACCAAGGAATGAACAATGATAGCGAAAAGTATCACTACATCAAGAGCTCATAAGAGATGGTGCAATTCTCACGACATTATTGACAACAAGAGGGTAATACTCCAAGATAGAACAAAACAAAAGTTGGGTTAGCATTTCGATCTGTGGAATACAACTACTTTGTCCCAATCCAAGAAATGGATGAGGTACTGGAGTTTACCTCTTCCAGTCAATTGGAAATAGCACCACTTGAAAAAACACAGGAATAGAAGACATTGATAACAAGAATGCACAACTACGCTTGACTAACCTCTCAATGATGAGGGTCAAAATACAACTAGATAGGGCCAACTCAAGAGCACATGATTTCTTGAGTTATGGATGCATGGATTATAATGTCGAACGAGTTCAACATAATTCTTCCAGATAACCCATGCACAAGGGGGAAGTAGGCAGAATCACAATATGAAGTAGAGAACTCATCATGAGCACTCTTGTTATGGTCTTTATTTCACGGAGAACTACTGCCAAAGATGATCCATGGTGTTGGAAGAATGATATACCATGAACCTTGGGAGCTACAACAGGGTTATTAATCATTCTAAATGAACTAGCAACACTATCAACAGAGATGAGCAGAATGATCCTTGGATTCAAAGACCCAGAAATAGAATACCTACAAACTATTTAACATCACGAGATGTTTTTCGAAAATGATGGCCAGAACTATCACACTGGAAGACATACCACACATCTAGACTATTGGGTAGTTTTCGGAGTAACATGTTTTCCTAATACTTCAACAAAACGTCGAGGTAATAGAGTACCTCAAAACAATTATTAGTGTGCTTTGTCCGTCCAAAAGACATTGGGAAAAAAAGAAGGAATTTGCAATCACATCAGACTATTTGGGAACTTGTGAAAACTCGGAAAGCATAACGGCTGTACGAGCATGAAATATGAGGCAACCTGCAAGAAAACTAACAACATAACAATTGAATTCTTATGGAGACACTGATCCAGAAAGACAACAACTTTTCTATAAGTCTCCAACATAGTAACTCGTCATCCTAATGAATAGATGAGAAAGCCTAATTCTTAAACCCTGTAGGATAAAGAAGAGGGTGACTCAGAATGAGAATGACACAAGGAAAGGAGTAAAAAGAGCCTTACGTTCCATTCCACAACCAATTCCCTTATATAACTAAAGAGTTGCTAGACTCAACATCGACCAGTTTGGCTTGGTTATCCTACAGGTAGTCAAGCTCTGATACCAAAGCTGTCGGGACCCCGATCCTAAGTCATAAGAACCCAGCCTGTAACACATCACATCACTTTGCGTCCTCATGCATGATAAACTCCACGGCTGCCACCTTACCTTGGCCAGGACCGTTTGCGTCTTTTGGCTCACGTATATGAATATGCTGCTAGCGTTCAAACGACAAAGAACCCGGGTCGACATGACTAGTTATAAACCCAAGCGGTACATCCGTACAGGGACAGTCATACATAACCCAGCAAGGCAGGTGTCGATCAACAACATGTGTAGACGAGTCGTAGCAAGCTACAAGGACTCCATTACACCGCGTGACATTTCCCCGAGGGGACAGACACAGCAGCAAAGAAGGATACACGCCGGTCAATCAATGTGTCTAGAGCAGTAGCAAGCTACCAAGGCTCGATAGAAGCACAAACAGGCATTTCCCTGTAAAGAGTACTACTAAAGGCACACAACTAGGTGTCGAATCCCACACATATAATGCATTTCATAACATACACACAATATGCACGATATGTGTTGATACAACATGGCATTCAGATTTACCTAATCAGATTCACACCTTTACCAAATCAGATTCACACCTTTACCAAATCAGATTCACACAATATACACCTTTACCAAATCAGATTCACACCTTTACTCTCACACTATAGGACATGAACACAACCATTATGATACATCATTCAGATGGATCAGACCCGACACGACTCTAAGCATAGCCGGCATTGTAAACAAGCATGGATGAGTAAGCACGACAAGGCTCAAGCAGTTGCTACTCATGCTAAGTGGTTTCAACTATTTACTGTGACAAAATCAGGTCATGCAAAGGAATGGGTTCAACTACCGATAACATGTACAATTGAATCGTGTTTGTCCTGATGCAGTAAAAGAGAGCAGGAGCGAGAGAGTGGGTTTATATCAATATGCTCAAGGGGGTTTGCTTGCCTGACACGTCTGAAGATAGCAATGAGTCTTCATCAATGTCAACAATCACATCGTCGGAACCATCATCTACCGAGAGGGAACAACACGGACAAAGAAAAAAGGAACAACAATCACTTCATGGAAATGCAACATCATGATGCATGCTCATGACATGAAATGAAAGGTGACAGGGCTAATGTGGCTATCATTTCTTAAGTTGAAGTTGGTTTGAATTAGGATTCAAACATCGCTTCAGGCCGAGTATTTTCCGGATACCCTTTTAATTGATTTGACATGTTGCTCAAGTAAACTTGTTTTAACATGCATGAAGATGGCATATTGGGGTGCTGAGTTTCCTGGATCATTGTTTGGTCATAACAATTTAAGTGGAATTCAAATAGGTATCAAATTCCAACTCCAAACTAATTATTAAATTTATCCTATTCACCATTTGACCTATTTGGTGTTGTTAACTTTCTCAAACCAGCATGCAAATGCCATGATTAGATTCTTTGGATTTTTCTGATCCTTTTTCATACATAAATTATTTTCATAGAACTTACAGATTATTTTCTATGATTTTTAGAAGTTTTAGGCATTTCCTGGAATTACTTTATAATAGGAAATCAATTACTATGTCAGCACTGCATCAGCATTGTGTCAGCAGTCAACTAGCCCAGGTCAGAGTCAAACCTGACGTGTGATGTCTACACGTCAGTGACAGAGGTTAATTCAGAGGATTAGATTAGTTTTAATTCCTGTTTTAGAATCGTAGGGCCCATTGTCGGTGAGTCTTTAGGTTAGTTAATCTAGTTAGTTAATTTTGTGATTGACTTAAGTTAAACAGGGCTAGGCCCCACCTGTCTGTGAGTCAGGGGAGTCAACCCACGGTCACAGGGGGTCGAGACCACTGGTGGTTCAACGCCGGCGACTCCAGACGCGGCGGAGCTCATCGGAAAATCCCTACGGGCATCCATTTTGGTCGCGGTTTGGCTCTACGGATAGCTGATGAAGCGCAGCATCCGTTCCGACCAAGCCACGGGCAGGAGGTGGCCAGAGCGAGGCCGCCGACGACCTCGGGCATTGGCCGGGGTCAGCCATGGTGGGGATCGAGGCTACGAGGCATGGAAGAGCGTGGGGTGAGAGGGGAAAGGAGCAGGGGCTCACTGCGTCTCCGTTTTTGGCATCGGGTAGACCGGAGAGAGACCCTGGCCGGCGAATCGAGGTGGGGAGCTCCGGCGACCGGAGAAGGAAGAAGGTGGCGATGGTGATGCTGTAGTGGCTCGGGTGCTCGGGGAGGTTGACGGCAAGGAGCTTCTCGATGAGGCGGAGCTAATGAGCCGGTCAGGAAGGCGAGGGGTGGCCGGAGACGGGCTGGAGGTGAGCTTCGAGATCTTGGCAATGGGGGCAACGAGGGAAAGCAGAGAGAGAGAAGAGGGAACTGGGTAGAGAAGATGAGGATGAGCTCGAGGGGGACTGGGGCATCCCCGGGCGAGGAGATGAGGACGGGGACAAGCAGGAGGTGGCAAGCAGGAGGTGGAGCCGGCGCACGCGCTGCTGCCACGCAGCTTCTCGGGGAAGACGACGAGCAGGGGGGGAGGCCCTGGTGGGCTGGGCCTGCAGGGGGCGACAGGTAAGCATTTCCTTTTTTCTTCTCTTCTTTCTGTTTTGTTATTTCTAACATTTGTTTTATTTGTTTTGGCTCCAACTAATTCAAAGAAAATAGCTAAACAACTGTGGGGTGTCATTTGGAATATTTCCAACCCGATGTGAAATTTTCAACATTTTATAAAACTAGGAAGTATTTGAAATCAATTGATTAATTGATTTCAGTGGCTTTCGAGTTTAAAATAAAATGCCAAAAGTATTTTGAAAATATATATCACCCCTGATATTTTCTTTCCAACATTTATCAAAATGATGGACTTTTATGAAAACCATTTTGGTTCATTGATTTGTCACCACTTTTGAATTGTTTTGCATATAGAGTTGCTAGGGTTTTGTTTTGAATACGGAGTAGCTAGGATTTTTCTCTTGTTGATCCTATTTGGATGTTGTTTGGTGTTAGAGTTTGGTCATCCACATTTGAAGATCATCCAAATTTGAATCTAATTGATTTGAATGCACTCATGAATGCTTACTGATGCAACTAACTACAAGCTATATTCTAGGGGTGTGACAGCCACAATCTTGGCAAGAGTAGTGGAAGTAGTGGGAGCACCGAAATGTTCTTTAACAAAAACAATTTCCGAGGCACTTAGATCACCCGGCAGAGTAGGGTCCCCAGCATGAGCTGTGAGGCTAGGGTCTCGAGCCGGGCTCGTTGGTTTAGCAGGGGAAGCTATGACTTTTTGTGCTTCGTTCAGTAAAACTGGCCCATTCAGAGAGGACGTTTCAACAACAGTCGTTGGATCATTTGTGACATCCGGGACATGTATTTCAGGAGCATCAACTTTGGTGGCTTCCTTTTTGGGTTGAGGGTCAAAGATCTCTTGCTTCTCAGTTCCAGAACATGACCCTACCACGTGGCTCGATAAAGTAGCCTTCGCCATACACAAGTCACAATTCAAGTAAATATTCTGAAGAGAGTAAAATAAGCGGTCAAGTTGTGCTTTGAAACTTACCCACGATTAGCGTCAAAATCGGGAAGTAGAGTCACTGATGAGGCACCCGAAGATGGGGAAGATTCCTAAAATTAAAAGGGATTCAAGTTTCAAAGTTTGTATTGAACACATATCAGCCTAAATAAACACCTGACAAACTTATTACCTCAACTCAAGGTTTGCGAGTCGGTGGTGCATGAGGCAAGCCTGGATCTAGCTAGCCTACATCGGTCCTGGTCTTGTATTTGGATTGACCAACGAGCTGTCTTTTCTTCAAGAGAAAATTGCTAGCTAAATAATCTTGATTTGACATTTTTAACTTTGAGATGACTTGTCTTTCCGTCAACAAACTTTTCTGAAGAACTGGAAGAGATGGCAATTACCTCAACATTGCCGACTTGGTTGGATTTGGGTTCGTCTGAAGAAGAAGTCTTATCAGCAAGTTCAATAAATAACTAACCAAGTGAATCAAGTTCTACCTTCGATGATTCCTTTGAAGATGAACCAGGAGATGGGACATCTTAAGTTGGATCATTCCCTTGGCTCATAGAAGGAGCATGGGCTTGTGGTGTAACGTTCCAAAAGCTACTACCCTCCTACAGAACAAAGGAATATGAAAAAAGGCTGGTCAAAGATAAATCTAGCGGAGAAACAAAGTGTATATAAAATAGAAAAGATCAATTCCTTAGGAGGAGGATTCAACAAATAAAATGGGTTCAAACCGGAGGTACCGCACTGCTCCTCTGAATCAGAAAAGAGCTTCTTCGTCTCTTTTACGAGAACATAACTGGTTATATTGTTTGAGGAGAAGCGTTGAGGGTCAGATGACGAACATAAATAATCACACATCAAGTCGGGTATCATAGTAACAAGTTGAAGACGCCACTATATAGCCACCTGCGAGTCAAATCAATCCCGGTTAGGCCATGAGAGACTAAGACCCATAGCTTCGTGCAGACGGGAGCCATTTCATCTCTCTATTTTTCTGTTGGCCTGTCAGGCAGCTCCACGTTTTTATCAATCATCTCTAGCCTATAACCTGACAAGGGGTTTTCATTTGCACGGGCGGTACTCTTGCAGTAAAACCAAGTTTTGTACCACCCTTTGGGATGACTCGCCAATTCTGATTCAAGAAATAGGTTGTTCTACCTTTTCTGAAAATAAATTCCTCCAAGTTCACAAGATGGGCCATTTTTTACCTCGGTATGGTGGTTGGCATAGTAGAATTCCATGAGTAAGGTTGTAGTCGGCTCAATTTGGAGATAGACTTCACATAAAACCTAGAACTGGCATATATTGGTCATTGAATTGGGGGCAATGTCTTGGGGCCTCAAGTTGAAACATTGTAGAAGATCCATGAAGAATTTTGAGCCGGGAGGGCGAAAAGCTCTTCGCAAATAATCAGAAAATATAACGACTTCCCCTTATCGATGTTGAGGATAAGGCTCTTCTTTAGAAGCTCGCTAGTTTATATCTTTCATGGGTGGCAGAAGTCCTTGACTTACCAGATGATCTATAGTAAGCTTGGTTTCTTGAGATCTGGCCCACTTACAAGCCTTGGAGTTTTTGGGGGCTATCTGTGACTCAAGATGGCTACAAAAGAAAACAAGTGGGAGTAAGCTGAGGCACAGGATATTGAGAGGCTTATTGCTTGATGAAGTCGCCAAAATTATCACAAATGATATCTTAAGCTGGCCAATGTTAAACCTAGGTTTTAAGCGAGTAAGACAAAGAGGGGAATTTGAAGGGAAAGGTCCAGGGAAGACTTGGCAGAAAACTTCCTCACAAACAAGTTACAAACAATTGGATCTAATCTTGACGGATCTAAATACAAACCAAAAATAAGAAAAATATATGTTCTAAGGTGGCGGAGAGGCCGACGTCAGTGGTTTTGAATAAAGTTGTTCTAAAAAGGTTTGGTGCACATTTATGCGCCAAGCAAGTCGGGGTGAGGCCAATGCAGCACGATGGATGCGCCAGGTTACGGATATGAGAAGCATTTCTTCTGCATTAATCTGAAGAGCATGACATGGACTTGTCAAACAATCCACAAACCCTTTTCAAGAAATATGTGTACCTGATGTGACCGAAAGAGAAGATAGATGGCTTCGTGTAGTTCGAAAGAGGAGAGCAAAGGTTTGTGGACTGGCGGGCCGCTTAGAGAAATTTGTTCATTGCAAACAAGATCTGATGCGCGGAGGAAGACGTGAGGAATAAGAAGGTGGAAACAATAACACGGGGGGTTGCCCACCAATTTATAAGAAAAAAGGGACAAAAATGGAACGGTCGCATGAAATAAGCGGGTGAGTTTGCGCCTAGATTTTCGCGCTAGACCGGATTTAGTGTTGTTTTTTAGATCAATCGCCATAATGACCTAAGACGACAGTAGTCGATTTGATGATGTCATGCCGATGAAATACTACAGCGATGTCAAGTCCAAAAGAAGGGATAATGACCCGGCATTGTTGGTCGGCTCATCTATCTATCAAGATAGCTTGACATGAAAACGTTCAAGTCAATCTGGGGCCTAATGTCGGGTATATAACCCCAGGATTTAACACGCCCTATGGGGGCGGGTCAAGCCGCAAGGACAACATGATAAGATGGGCTAGAGGACTTAGTCAATGAGCCACCAAGTGGTCCATGACCAGAAGGCGGCGGCTCAAAGACATACAAGGCAAGAGATGCCAGAAGCTTTCCTGACTTGGGAGGAAAGATAAGGTATATTTGTAGTAGGTCATGGGTGTTTATTTGACCCAACACCATTGTAAACTTGGGGCCTCTACCTATATAAAGGAGAGCCCACAAGTCATAAAGATCAAGTAAGAAAACCCTCGAGATCTAGGTTAGCATTTACGCACCCTTGTAATCAAGATACCATCAATACAGACACAAAGCAGGACGTAGGCTTTTACCTCCATCGGAGGGACCGGACCTGGGTAAATACGCCTCTAGTTTCCCAATCAACCCCTTTGTGTCGCCACACCGTGATGATGGTCTCACCACTGAGTCCGTTCATGAGGACATATGTCGTGACAAAACCACGATAGCGGGATTGAGGACCGGATTACTGATGAGGAGGAATGGGTCAAAAAGAATTGTCAGTGGGTTGGGTCAGAGGAGGATGTTCCTATTGCCACTGATGACGAGGATGATGATGATGAGGACTGATCGTTCTGGGCTTGCCATCACCTTGTCTCGTTTTTAGGTCTCTTTGCCCCTTTTGGTGTCTTGATGCCAAATGGGGAGAGAATTATGGATTTGCCTTGATATGCTTGCTGAGTCACGAGTATGTTTTTCTGCATGTGTTTCCTCTCTCTTGTGAACTCGTTTATTTCTTGTTTTGATTTATGTTTGTCCAAGACTCGTGTGAACTTATGTATGGTGTAATACATATGCTACCATGTATATCCTATTATGTCTACTATCTTTATGATGTGAAATCTGGTGTCTCATATGCTTGCTTAGTTGCTTTACCCATCTTCTGTTCACATAAGTATATGGTTGTGTCTATAAAATATAGGGGGAGTGTTCATCCAAGTGTGTGCTCTTTGCATTCCAAAACCATATTCAAATAGAGCACACATCTTGGGGGAGACCGTTAATATTTTGTAGGAAATGGGTTTGCCTAACCTTTCTGTTATATTCTAGTGGCAAATCCGGTGTTGTCATCAACCCACCAAAAGGGGGGAGATTGTAAGAGCATAATCTTCCTAAGTAGTTTTCTGGTTGATGACAATACCTTTGCGAAGTAAACATGTGCTTTGAGCTTTCACAGGTTATCAGGTGGCATGAGATGGTTATTCTACCCCTCAGATGTTAAACAAGAAGACGGAGTACTCCGTATGATGTTGTGTTGGTGGACATGTATCATAGGATAATCCGTACTATCAAGAGGGGGTCCACAATTGGAATTGTGGGAGAATATCTCACGTACACATTCTTCTCCCTCTTTCCTCCTGACACTTTGGAGCTGTTTTCTGTCCGTAGGATCAGGTGCACCCTCATAAGCGGTAGTACCGCTATTATGGGCGGTAGTACCGCTCAAGCGATACTGCCGCCCTACAGTACAGGGATGAGTACCGCTTGTGTTTGTACATCTGGTGGCTTTGGGCCATTGCCTCGTGCTAAGCGGAAGTACCGCTTGTGATAGCGCAGTAGTACGACTTAGGCAGTACTGCCGCTCTCTACTACCGGCCCTACTTCTGCTTAGGTTTTTGTTTTTTTATTCTGTTTCAAATAGATTTTTGGGCGTACTACCATGCTGCTCCCCTCTATCTTATTCGTCCGGCCTGTCGGTCATAGCTAAGTGGAAGTACCGCTTCCAGGAGCAATAGTACCGGTCTAGCGGAACTACAACTCCCCTCACGCCCGTCAGAATGACTGGACTACTGAAGTACAACTCCCCCGAGCGGTACTACCGCTTATGCACGGTTTTTAGGAAGAAAACGGTCACATTTCTCCACCACTATATAAGTGGGTCTTCTTCCCCGTGGAGACTTACCTCTTATCCTCAGAAAAACTCCATTGTTGCCCCCAAGTTCATTATTGCCAGATCTCCTTCCCTAGCCAATAGTTCTTGTTGATTTTCTAGGGTTTGGAGGAGAAGGCCTTGATATACACTTTCACCAAGACATATTTGATTTCCCTCACTAATGTCGTGCAGGTCTTGTTACTCTTGGGTGTTTGAGCACCCTAGATGGAAGAGATCACCTCGAAGCAATATTCCATTGTGGTCAAGATCCATTGTCTCGTTGGGAGCCTCCAATTAAGTTGTGGAGATTGCCCCAACCTTGTTTGTAAAGGTTCGGTTGCCGCCTTCAAGGGCACCAATAGTGGATTCATTGCACATCGCATTGTGTGAGGGCGTGAGGATAATATGGTGGACTTAGTGGCATATTGGGGTGCACTGTGCCTCCACACCGCTCCAACGGAGACGTACTTCCCCTCAAAGGGAAATAACTTCGGTAACACATCCTCGTCTCCAATAGTTCCTCTGGTTGTTATTTCTAACCTTTAGTCAACCTATTTTCTCACCTAGTTGCATATTTAGTCAACCTATTTGCTGCTTATTCTATGAATTTATAGAAAAGCTTAAAATTTGGGGGTTGCCTATTTACCACCCCCCTCTAGTCAACCATATCGGTCCTTTCACCAAGGTTACCAAACAAGCGTGCATCATGTAGAGCAATAAAACAACTCGTAAATGTTCCAAATGTTCCTCCAAGGATCTACTATAAATTAGTATATCATCAAAATAAACTACCACAAATTGTCTAATGAAAGCACGTCAAACCTCGTTCGTTAATCTCTTGAAAGTACTAGGTGCATTAGTTAACCCAAAAGGCATGACTAACCACTCATATAATACAAACATAGTTTTAAATGTTGTTTTTCATTCATCTCCCAATTTCATAAGAAGTTGATGGTATCCACTACGCAAATCAACTTTGGAGAATATTGTGGAGCCACTTAATTCATCAAGAATATCATATAGCCTTGGAATAGGATGAGGATAGTGAATAGTAATATTATTAATGCCTCTACAATCAACACACGTTCATGATGTACCATCCTTTTTCGGAACTAGAATAGTAGGCACAACACAAGGACTAAGGGATTCACGTATATAACCTTTATCGAGTAGCTCATGTATTTGATGTATAATCTCCTTCGTCTCCTCTGGATTAGTATGGTATGGCACATGGTTGGGTACTGATGCACTGGGAATTAAGTCAATCTGATGCTCAATCCCTCTAATAGATGGTAATTCCGATGGCACATCTTATAGAAATACGTTAGCGAACTCCTGCAAGATGTTCGTGACAGGAGGAGGCACATCCTCGAAGGAAAATAATACCTCTTTGCATATAAATGCATAATTAATAGATGTAGTAAAATCCAGATTAGTAATATTACATTTAGTAGCAAGTAAACATCCACTCTTCAATTTTATTTCATATGGAACACTAGATGATGATTTATTAGGCTTATTGTGTTGCTCAAAGTCCTTTGCCACAATCTAATTTTCACTCTTATTTAGCTATTGTTTTACTTTATTAGCTCTAGCAATGTCATCTTTCTGTTGGGGAACGTTGCATGGGAAACAAAAAAAATTCTACGCACACGAAGACCTATCATGGTGATGTTCATCTACGAGAGGGAGATTGGATCCACATACCCTTGTAGATCGCTAATCGGGAAGCATTAAGAAACGCGGTTGATGTAGTGGTACAGCTTCGTGACTCAAATCACCGTCGTCCCACGATCCGTCCCACGATCCATTACGATCTAGCACTGAACGGACGGCACCTCCGCGTTCAGCACACATATAGCTCCGTCACGATCTCGGCCTTCTTAGTCCAGCAAGAGAGACGGAGAAGTAGATGAGTTCTCCGGCAGCGTGACGGCGCGCTGGTGGTGGTGATGATCTACTCCTGCAGGGCTCCGCTCGAGCTCCGCATAAATCCGATCTCGAGGAAGAACTACGTGGTATAGGTTTGAGTTGCACGTGGCAAAGTTGTGTCTCAAAAGCCCTAAAACCACCAATATATATAGGAGGGGAGGGGCTAGCCTTGGGGCTAAAGAGAGCCCCAAGGGTGCCGGCCGATGGGAGGAGGTGGACTCCCAGCCCAATTCGGTTTGGGGGAAGGAGTCCACTCCTTCCTTCCCACCTCCCTCTTTCCTTTTTTTCTTTCCATCGGTATTTCTCCCTTGTGGCGCCATAGCCCTCTTGGGCAGGTTTCACCAGCCCACTAAGGGCTGGTGCGCCAGCCTAGGGATACTGGGCTCACTCCCGGGTGGGTGGGCCCCTCCCGGTGAATACCCGGAACCCATTCGTCACTCCCGGTAATGCCCGAAAACTTTTTGGTGACCAAATCAAACCATCCTATATATCAATCTTCGTTTCCGGACCATTCCGGAAACCCTCGTGACGTTTGTGATCTCATCCGGGACTCCAAACAACGTTCGGTCACCAACACATATAACTCAACTATACAAAAAATCATCGAACCTTAAGTTTGCACACCCTACGGGTTAGAAATTATGTAGACATGACCCGAGACACTCCTGAGTCAATATCCAATAGCGGGACCTGGATGTCCATATTGGATCCTACATATTCTACGAAGATCTTATCGGTTGAACCTCTGTGCCAAGGATTCATATAATCCCGTATAACATTCCCTTTGTCCTTCGGTATGTTACTTGCCCGAGATTTGATCGTCGGTATCCCTATACCTATTTCAATCTTGTTACCGGCAAGTCTCTTTACTCGTTCGGTAATACCAGATCCCGTGACTTACACTTGAGTCACATTGCTTGCTAGGCTTGTATGTGATGTTGTATCACCGAGTGGGCCCCGAGATACCTCTCCGTCACACGGAGTGACAAATCCCAGTCTTGATCCATGCTAACTCAACGAACACCTTCGGAGATACCTGTAGAGCACCTTTATAGTCACCCAGTAACGTTGTGACGTTTGATACACACAAGGTATTCCTCCGGTGTCAGTGAGTTACATGATCTCGTGGTCATAGGAATGAATACTTGATACACGGAAAACAATAGCAATAAAATGACATGATCACATACTACGTTCATAGTTTGGGCCTAGTCCAGCACATGATTCACCTAATGATGTGATCCAGTTATCAAGTGACAACACTTGCATATGGTCAGAAAACCTTAACCATCCTTGATAAACTGGCTAGCCAACTAGAGGCTTGCTAGAGACATTGTTTTGTCTATATATCCACACATGTATCTATGCTTTCATTCAATACAATTATAGCATGGATAATAAACGATTATCTTGAAACAGGAAATATAATAATAATTATTTTATCATTGCCTCTAGGGCATATTTCAAACAGTCTCCCACTTGCACTAGAGTCAATAATCTAGTCTCACATCTCTATGCGATTTACATTGGAATGAATCTAACACCCATACAGTTCTGGTGTTGATCATGCTTTGCTCGTGGAAGAGGTTTAGTAAGTGGATCTGCTACATTCAGATGTGTATGCACTTCAACGTAGTCGCGAATGAGGTTGAAGCATCGTTTGATGTGTCTGGTCTTCTTGTGAAACCTCGGTTCCTTTGCGAAATTAATGTCACCAGTGTTGTCGCGGAATAGAGTTATTGGATTTAGTGTGCTTGGCACAACTCCAAGATCCGTCATGAACTGCTTCATCTAGACACCCTCCTTAGCTGCCTCCGACGCAGCCATGTACTCCGCTTCACATGTAGAATCTGCTACGACGCTTTGCTTGGAACTGCACCAGCTTACAGCACCCCCATTAAGAATAAATACGTATCCGGTTTGAGACTTAGAGTCATCCCAATCAGTGTCAAAGCTTGCGTCGACGTAACCCTTTACACAAGCTTTTCATCACCTCCATAAACGAGAAACATTCCTTAGTCCTTTTCACGTACTTTAGAATATTCTTGACTGCCGTCGAGTGATCCACTCCTAGATTACTTTGAAACCTGCCTGCCATACTTATGGCCAGGCTGACGTCTGGCCTAGTGCACAACATTCATACATGATAGACCCTATGGCTGAAGCATAGGGGACGGTACTCATCTTTTTTCTATCTTCCGCAGTTACTGGACACTGAGTCTTACTCAACTTTATACCTTGTAATACTGGCAAGAACCCCTTCTTGGACTGTTCCATTTTGAAATTCTTCAAAACTTTATCAAGGTATGTGCTTTTCTGAAAGTCCTATCAGGCGTCTCGATCTATCCCTATATATCTTAATGCCTAGAATGTAAGCAGCTTCTCCTAGGTCCTTCATAGAAAAACATTTGTTCAAGTAATCTTTTATGCTCTCTAAAAACTCCACATTATTTCCAATCAGCAATATGTCATCCACATATAATATTTTTTTAGCATTGATTACCTCATTATTTCCCACTCACTTTCTTGTAAATACAAGATAGTCCAACAACTTGTATAAGCCCAGATGCTTTGATCACCTCATCAAAGCGCTTATTCCAACTCCGAGATGCTTGCACGAGTCCATAAATGGATCGCTGGAGCTTGCATACTTTGTTAGCATTCTTTGGATCGACAAAACCTTCGGGTTGCATCATATACAACTCTTCCTTAAGAAAACCGTTAAGGAACGCCGGTTTGACATCCATCTGCCAGATTTCATAATCGAAAAATGCATCTATTGCTAACATGATTCAGACGGACTTAAGCATCGCTACCGGTGAGAACGTCTCATTGTAGTCAACTCCTTGAACTTGTGAAAAAGCCTTTGCCACAAGTAGAGCTTTATAAACGGTTACATTACCGTCTGCGTCCGTCTTCTTCTTAAAGATCCATTTGTTCTGAATAGCCTTGCGGCCTTCAGGTAATACTTCCAAAGTCCACACTTTGTTTTCATACATAGATCCTATCTCGGACTTCATGGCCTCTAGCCATTTGCTGGAATCAGGGCCCACCATTGCCTCTTCATAATTCGCAGGTTCATTGTTCTCTAATGACATGATCGATAAGATAGGATTACCGTACCACTCAGGAGCAGTACGTGATCTTGTCAACCTGCGAGGTCTGATAGGAACTTGATCCGCAACTTCATGATCATCATAATTAGCTTCTTCCTCAATCGGCGTCGCTTCGATAGAGCTTTCCCCCTGCCCTGTGCCAGCATCTAGAGGCAGTAGAGGTTCGACAACCTCATCAAGTTCTATCTTCTTCCCACTCAATTCTTTCGAGAGAAACTCCTTCTCAAGAAAAGTTCCGTTCTTAGCAACAAACACTTTGCCCTCGGATCTGAGATAGAAGGTGTACCCAACTCTCTCCTTTGGGTAACCTATGAAGACACACTTTTCTGCTTTGCGTTCCAGCTTTTCAGGCTGAAGCTTTTTGACATAAGCATCACATCCCCAAACTTTAAGAAACCACAACTTTGGCCTCTTGCCATACCACAGCTCGTATGGTGTCGTCTCAATGGATTTTGACGGTGCCCTATTTAAAGTGAATGCAGCTCTCTCTAATGCATAACCCCAAAATGATAATGGCAGATCGGTAAGAGACATCATAGACCACACCCTATCTAACAAAGTACGATTACGATGTTCGGACACACCATTACGCTGTGGTATTCCACACGGTGTTAACTGTGAAACGATTCCACGTTGTCTCAAGTGAGCACCAAACTCGAAACTCAGATATTCACCCTCACGATCAGAACGTAGGAATTTGATCTTCTTTTACGATGATTTTCAACTTCACTCTGAAATTCCTTGAACTTATCAAACGTTTCAGACTTGTGCTTCATCAAGTAGATATATCCATACCTACTCAAATTGTCAGTGAAGGTGAGAAAATAACGATATCCGTCACGTGCATCCACACTCATTGGACTACACACATCAGTATGTATGATCTCCAACAAGTCACTTGCACGCTCCATTCTTCCGGAGAACGGAGAATTAGTCATCTTGCCCATGAGGCATGGTTCGTACGTGTCAGGTGATTCAAAATCAAGTGACTCCAAAATCCCATCGGAATGGAGTTTCTTCATGTGCTTTACACCAATATGACCTAAGCGGCAGTGCACCAAAGACATGGCGCTATCATTATTAACTCTGCATCTTTTGGTCTCAATGTTATGTATACGTGTGTCATCACAATCAAGATTCAATATGAACAATCCTCTCACATTGGGTGCATGACCATAAAACATATTACTCACAGAAATAGAACAAGCATTATTCTCTGACTTAAACAAGTAACTGTCTCACAATAAACAAGATCCAGATATAATGTTCATGTTTAACGCATGCACTAAATAACAATTAATTAAGTTCATAACTAATCCTAATGGTAACTGAAGTGACACTGTGCGGACAACGATTGCATCAACCTTGGAACCATTTCCCACGCGCATCGTCACTTCATCCTTCGCCAGTCTTCGTTTATTCCGCAGTTCCTGCTTCGAATTGCAAATATGAGCAACAGAACCGGTATCAAATACCCAGGCACTACTACGAGAGTTGGTTAAGTACACATCAATAACATGTATATCACATATACCTGATTTTTCTTTGGCCGCCTTCTTATCAGCCAAATACTTGGGGCAGTTGCGCTTCCAGTGACCCATTCCCGTGCAATATTAACACTCTGTTTCCGGCTTAGGTCTAGCCTTGGGTTTCTTCATTGGATTGGCAACAGTCTTGCCGCTCTTCTTGGAGTTACCCTTCTTGCCTTTGCCGTTTTTCTTGAAACCAGTGGTCTTATTGACCATCAACACTTGATGCTCTTTCCGGAGTTCTGAGTGTGCGACTTTCAGCATTGCGAATAACTCATCGGGTGACTTGTTCATCCCATGCATGTTATAGTGCACCACAAAGCTCTTATAGCTAGGTGGCAGTGATTGAAGAATTCTGTCAGTGATAACCTCTTGCGGGAGTTCAATCCCCAGCTCATCTAGACGGTTTGAGTACCCAGACATTTTGAGCACATGTTCACTGACAGATGAATTCTCCTCCATTTTGCAAGCATAAAATTTATCGGAGGTCTCATACCTCTCGATTCGAGCATTCTTATGAAAGATAAACTTCAACTCCTGGAACATCTCATATGCTTCATGATGCTCAAAGCGACGTTGAAGTCCCAGTTCCAAGCCATATAAGACTGCACATTGAACTACTAAGTAGTCCTCCTTACGCGATTGCCAAGGTTCAAAACATCTTGGTTAGACATAGTGGGTGGTTCATCTCCTAGTGCAGCATCAAGGACATAATTATTTTTCCCAGCTTGCAGGATGAGCCTAAGATTACGTGCCCAGTCTACAAAGTTGCTTCCATCATCTTTCAACTTAGCTTTCTCTAGGAACGTATTGAAATTCAGGATTGCTACTGCGTGAGCCATTGATCTACAACATAAAATATTGCAAAGTGGACTTAGACTATGTTCAAGATAACTAGATTTTAACTAATAAAATTACTTAATAAAATCCCACTCAAAAAATACATCCCTTGCATCATTTGAGTGGTGCATGATCGAAATCTACTAACTAAAGTCCGATCATCACGTGAGTTGAGTATAGTTTTAGTGGTAAACATTTCTATGCTAATCATATCAACTATATGATTCATGCTCGACCTTTCGGTCTCTTGTGTTCCGAGGCCATGTCTGCACATGCTAGGCTCGTCAAGTTTAACCCGAGTGTTCCGCGTGTGCAACTGTTTTGCACCCGTTGTATGTGAACGTTGAGTCTATCACACCCGATCATCACATGGTGTCTCGAAACGACGAACTGTGACAACGGTGCACAGTCGGGGAGAACAAAATTTCATCTTGAAATTTTAGTGAGGGATCACCTGATAATGCTAGCTTCGTTCTAAGAAAAATAATGTGCATAAAAGGATTAACATCACATGCAATTCATAAGTGACATGATATGGCCATGATCTTGTGCTTCTTGATCTCCATCACCAAAGCACCGGCATGATCTTCTTGTCACCGGCGCCACACCATGATCTCCATCATCGTGCCGCCATAGAGGTTTTCGTGCTATCTATGCTATTACCACTAAAGCTACAACCTACAATATAGTAAATGCATCTGCAAACACAAACGTTAGTTTAAAGACAACCCTATGGCTCATGCCGGTTGCCGTAGCATCGACGTGCAAGTCGATATTAACTATTACAACATGATCATCTCACACATCCAATATATCACATCATGTCTTTGGCCATATCACATCACAAGCATACCCTACAAAAACAAGTTAAACGTCCTCTAATTTGTTGTTGCATGTTTTACGTGGTTGCTATGGGTATCAAGTATGATCGCATCTTACTTATGCAAAAATAACAACGGAGATTTGCGAATTGCTATTTAACCTCTCTCCAAGGACCGCCTCGGTCAAATCCAATTCAACTAAAGTTTAAGAAACCGACACCCGCCAGTCATCTTTATGCAACGAGTTGCATGTCAGTCGATGAAACCAATCTCTCTTAAGCGTACGAGTAATGTCGGTCCGGGCCGCTCCAATCCAACAATACCGCCGAATCGAGAAAAGACTAAGGAGGGCAGCAAATCAAAAATCAACGCCCACAAAAACTTTTGTGTTCTAGTCGAGATAACATCTATGCATGAACCTTGCTCATGATGCCACTGTTGGGGAAGGTTACATGGGAAACAAAAAAATTCCTCCGCACACGAAGACCTATCATGGTTATGTTCATCTGCGAGAGGGAGATTGGATCCACATACCCTTGTAGATCACTAAGAGGGAAGCGTTAAGAAACACGGTTTATATAGTGGTACATCTTCGTTATTCAAATCACTGTCGTCCCACGATCCGTTCCGATCTAGCGCCGAACGGACGGCACCTCCGCGTTCAGCACATGTACAACTCGATGACGATCTCAGCCTTCTTGATCCAACAAGAGAGGCGGAGAAGTAGATGATTTCTCTGGCAGCATGACAGCACGCTGGTGGTGGTGATAATGTACTCCTGCAGGGCTCCCCGTGAGCTCCGTAGAAATCCTATCTAGAGGAAGAATTACGTGGTATAGGTTTGAGTTGCACGTGGCAAAGTTGTGTCTCGAAAGCCCTAAACCACCAATATATATAGGAGGAGGGGAGGGGCTAACCTTGGGGATCAAGAGAGCCCCAAGGGCGCCGGCCGATGGGAGGAGGTGGACTCCAACCCCAATTCGGTTTAGGGGAAGGAGTCCACTCCTTCCTTCCAACCTCCGTCTTTTCTTTTCTTTTTATTTCCGTTGGTATTTTCCCCTTGTGACGCCATAGCCCTCTTGGGCTGGTTTCACCAGACCACTAAGGGCTGGTCCGCCACCCTAGGTTTACTTGACTCACTCCCGGGTGGGTCGGCCCCTCCCGGTGAATACCCGGAACCCATTCGTCACTCCCGATACACTGCCGGTAATGCCCGAAAACTTTCCGGTGACAAAATGAAATCATCCTATATATCAATCTTCGTTCCCGGACCATTCTGGAAACCCTCGTGACGTCCGTGATCTTATTTGGGACTCTGAACACCCTTTGGTCACCAACACATATAAATCAACTATACTAAAAGCTCATAGAACCTTATGTGTGCAGACCCTACGGGTTCGAGAACTATGTAGACATGACCCAAGACACTCCTCGGTCAATATCCAATAGCGGGACCTGGATGTCCATATTGGATCCTACATATTCTACAAAGAACTTATCGGTTGAACCTCTGTGCCAGGGATTCATATAATCCCTTATAACATTCCCTTTGTCCTTCGGTATGTTACTTGCCCGAGATTTGATCGTCGGTATCCCTATACCTATTTCAATCTCGTAACCGACAAGTCTATTTACTCATTCCGTAATACAAGATCCTGTGACTTACACTTGAGTCACATTGCTTGCAAGCCTTGTATGTGATGTTGTATTAGCGAGTGGGCCCCGAGGTACCTCTTCGTCACACAGAGTGACATATCCCAGTCTTGATCCATGCTAACTCATCGGACACCTTCGGAGATACCTGTAGATCACCTTTATAGTCACCCAGTTACGTTGTGATGTTTGATACACACAAGGTATTCCTCCGGTGTCAGTGAGTTACATGATCTCATGATCATAGGAATGAATACTTCACACGTAGAAAACAATAGCAATAAAATGACACGATCACATCCTATGTTCATAGATTGGGTCTAGTCCATCACATGATTCACCTAATGATGTGATCTAGTTATCAAGTGACAACACTTGCATATGGTCAGAAAACCTTAACCATCCTTGATCAGCTAGCTATCCAACTAGAGGTTTGCTAGGAACATTGTTTTGTCTATATATCCGCACATGTATCTATGCTTTCATTCAATACAATTGTAGAATGGATAATAAACGATTATCTTGAAACCGGTAATATAATAATAACTATTTTATCATTGCCTCTAGGGCATATTTCCAACACTTTCATGATATGTTAAGGAGACATAATAAGCAAAGTTATACTTTGATTTTTATGAACAAGAGTATACTGATTTGTCTTACCATTGTGTACATATTTTTTTATCAAATTGCCATGGTCGAACAAGTAAAACCGGCATGCTTGCATGGGTACCACATCACAATCAACATAATCAGAATATGTAGCAATGCTAAAATGCACATGAATAGTGTGTGTTACCTTTACCTTGCCACTCTTGTTGAACCATTGGATGTAATAAGGATGAGGATGTGGTCTGGTGATGAGAAACAACTTATCCACCATATCCATGCTATCCAAGTTGTTCCAACTCACTCCATTGGCGTGTTCAAGATATGCCCTCGAGGCAATAATAAATAGTTATTATTATATTTACTTGTTCAAGATAATCGTTTATTATCCATGCTAGAATTGTATTGAATGGAAACTCAGATACATGTGTGGATACTTAGACAATACACTGTCCCTAGTAAGCCTCTAGTTTACTAGCTCGTTGATCAAAGATGGTCAAGGTTTCCTGGCCATAGACAAGTGTTGCCACTTGATAACAGGATCACATCATGAGGAGAATGATGTGATGGACAAGACCCAAACTATGAACATAGCATGTCATCGTGTCGTTTTATTGCTACTGTTTTTCTACATGTCAATGTATTTGTTACTATGACCATGAGATCATGAAATTCCCGGACACTGGAGGAATACCTTGTGTTTATCAAACATTGCAACATAACTGGGTGACTATAAATGTGCTCTATAGGTATCTCTCAAGGTATCTATTGGGTTGGCATGGATAAAGATTGGGATTTGTCACTCCGTATGACGGAGAGGTATCTCGGGCCCACTCGGTAATGCAACATCACAACAAGCCTTCCAAGCAATGTGACTAAAGAGTTAGTCACAGGATTTTGTATTATGGAATGAGTAAAGAGACTTGCCGGTAATGAGATTGAAATAGGTATAGAGATCCCGACGATCAATTCTCGGGCAAGTAACAAGCCGATGGACAAAGGGAACATTATATGGGATTAACTGAATCCTTGACATAGAGGTTCAACTGATAAAGATCTTCATAGAATATATAGGAACCAATATGGACATCCAGGTCCCGCTATTGGCTATTGACCGGAGAGTGTCTTAGGTCATGTCTACATAGTTCTCTAACCCGCAGGCTCTGCACACTTAAGGTTCTATGACATTTTCAGTATAGTTTAATTATTGATGTCGGTGACCGAATGTTGTTCGGAGTCCCGGATGACATCTTGGGCGTCACGAGGGTTTCCTGAATGGTCCGGAGACGAAGATTGATATATAGGAAGTATCCATTTGGCTTCCGGAATGATTTCGGGCATTACCGGCAAAGTACGTGGAGTGACGAAAGGGTTCCGGAGTTCCACCGGGAGGGACCACCCATGTGGGAGGGAACCAAACAGGCCCAAGGGTGGCTCACCAGCCCGTGCTGCGCTGGGGGCCAGCCATGTGGGCCTATTCGGTTGAAGGGAGAAGGAAAGAGAGGAGAGGGGCCAAACCGAATAGGAGATGTGGACTCCTCGTCCAAACCGTGTTGGAGGACTCCTCGTCCTCCTTGGCGCGCCAGCCAACCCTAAGGATTTTTCCCTAGGGCGCCACCCCTCCCTCCCACCTATATATAGTTGAGGTGAGAGAGGTTTTTGGCACTTCAAGCCATGCCGCAACCCTCTCTCCCTGCACCACTTTGTGACACCTCGTAGCTAGATTGGTTCGGTACGGCAAAGCCGTGCCGGAGTAGCTCCACTATCATTGTTGTCACGCCGTCGTGGTGTACGTGTGCTGGATCTTCGTCTCTCTTGTTGGATCAAGAAGGCAGAGATCGTCATCGAGCTATACGTGTGCTAAACACGTAGGTACCATCCGTTCGGCGCTAGATTGGGATGGAGTTCATGGAACGGATAGTGATTGGATCACGAAGACGTTCGACTACATCAACGGCGTTCCTTGATGCTTCCCGCTTATCGATCTATAGGGGTATGTGGATCTGATCTCCCCTCTCATAGATGATCATCACCATGGATAGGTCTTGCGTGAGCGTAGGAATTTTTTGTTTCCCATGCAACATTCCCCAACAGTGGCATCATAAGCTAGGTCTATGCGTAGATGACATCTCGAGTAGAACAAAAATGAGTTTGTGGGTGTTGATATTCACATTGCTTCCCTCCTTAGTATTTTCTTGATTCGGCGGTATTGTTGGATGAAGCGGCCCAGAACAACATTACTCATACGCTTACGAGAGACCGGTTTCATCGACTAACATGCAACTTGTTGCACGAAGATGACTGGCGGGTGTCTGTTTCTCCAACTTTAGTTGAATTGGAATTGACCGAGGTTGTCCTTGGAAAAGGTTAAATAGAAAATTGCATATCACGGTTGTGGTTTTGCGTAAGTAAGATTTGATCATACTAGATACCCATAGCAGCCACATAAAACAAGCAACAACAAATTAGAGGACGCCTAACTTGTTTTTCGAGGGTATGCATGTGATGTGGTATGGCCAAAGACATGATATGATATATTTGATGTATGAGATGATCAGGTTGTAGTAGTTAAATATCGACTTGCACGTCAATGCTACGGCAACCGGCAGGAGCCATAGGTTTGTTTGTAATTATTTTTGCGCCCGATGATGCTTTACTTTATCGCTAGTCCAATAGCTTTAGTAGTAACAACATAGGAGGTGCGGCAACCTCGATGGCAGCACAATGATGGAGATCATGGTGTGGCATCGATGACGATGGAGATCATGCCACTGCTTTGGTTATGGAGATCAAGAAGCACAAGTTCATGGCCATATCATGTCACTTATGATTTGCATGTGATGTTAACCCTTTTATGCACCTTATTTTTCTTAGGAAAACGGTAGCCCTATAAAATGATCCCCCACTAAAATTTCAAGATAAAATTGTGTTCTCCCCGAGTGTGCACCGTTCCGACAGTTCATCGTTTCGAGACACCACGTGATGATCGGGTGTGATAGACTCTAGGTTCATGTACACCAGGTGCAAAACAGTTGCACACATGGAACACTCGGGTTAAACTTGATGAGCCTACCATGTATAGACATGGCCTTGGAACACAAGAAATCAAAAGGTCGAACATGAGTCATATAGTAGATATGATCAACATAGAGATGTTCACAATTGAAGCCAACTCAACTCATATGATGATCGGACTTGAGTTAGTGAATTTTGATCATGTGTCACTCGAATGACTAGAGGGATGTCAATTTGAGTGGGAGTTTATTAGTAATATGATTAACTAAAATCAGTTATCTTGAACATAGTCTAAGGAATCTTTGCAAATTTATGTTGTAGATCAATGGCTAGCGCAGTAGCAACCCTGAATTTTAATGTGTTCCTAAAGAAAGCTAAGCTGAAAGATGATGGAAGCAACTTTGTTGACTGCGCCCGTAATCTGAGGCTTATCCTCATGGCTGCCCAAAAGCAATATGTCCTTGATGCGCCACTAGGTGATGCACCACCCTAACCGGGACCCAGAACATTATGAATGCCTCGCAGTCGCGTCAGGATGACTACTCATTAGTTCAATGTTCAGTTTTGTATGGCTTAGAACCGGGAGTTCAAAGACGTTTTGAACATCATGGAGCATATGAGATGTTCCAGCAGTTGAAGTTTATCTTTGAGAAGAATGCCCGGACCGATGGGTATGATACCTCCAATAAGTTCTATGCTTGCAAAATGGAGGAGAATGGGTGTGTCAGTGAATAAGTGCTTAGAATGTCTAGGTACTCTAACCGTCTAGCTGAGATGGGGATTGCTCTCCCGCAAGAGGCTACTACTGAGACAGCTCATCAGCCACTACCATCTAGCTATAAGAGCTTTGTGTTGAACTATAACATGCAAGGGATGAATAAGTCACTCGCCGAGTTGTTTGTGATGCTAAAAGTCCCTGAGTCAGAAATCCAGAAAGAAAATCAAGTGTTGATGGTCAATAAGACAACCAGTATCAAGAAAAATGGCAAGGGCAAGAAGGGTAACTCCAAGAAGAGTGGCAAAGTTGTTGCCCCTCTTTCAAAGAAACCCAAGGATGGAGCCAAGCCGGAAACTGAGTGTTATCATTGCAAGGGGACTAGTCACTCGAAGCGGAACTCCGAAAGTATCTGGCCGATAAGAAGGCGGACAATGCCAAACAAGGTATATTTGATATACATGTTATTGATGTGTACCTCACTAGATCTCGTAGTAGTGCATGGGTATTTGCTACCGGTTCTGTTGCTCACATTTGCAACTCGAAACAGGAACTACAGAATAAACGAAGGCTGATGAAGGATAAAGTGAAAATGCACGTGGGAAATGGTTCCAAGGTTGATGCGATCGTCGTCGGCACGCTCTCAATTCACTTACCATCAGGATTAGTGATGAACCTGAATAATTGTTGTTTTGTTCCTGCGTTAAGCATGAACATTATATCTGGATCTTGTTTATTGCTAGATGGTTACTCATTTAAGAGAGAGAATAATGATTGTTTTATTTATATGAGTAATATCTTTTCTGGTTATGCACCCAATGTGAGGGGTTTGTTCATGTTGAATCTCGATAGTGATGATTCATAAATACATAGCATTGATGCCAAAAGATGTAGAGTTGATAATTATAGCACCACTTTCTTGTGGCAGTGTCGTTTACGTCATATTGGTGTAAAACGCATGAAGAAACTCCATGTTGATGGACTTTTGGAGTCACTTGATTTTGAATCACTTGACACATGTGAACCATGCCTCATGGGCAACATGACTAAAACTCCGTTCTACGGAACAATGGAGCGTGCAAGCGACTTGTTGGAGATCATACATACTAATGTGTGTGGACCAATGAGCGTAGAGGCGCGCGGTGGTTATGGTAATTTCTCACCTTCAAAGATGATTTGATTAGATATGGTTATATTTACTTGATGAAACACAAGTCTGAAATATTTGAAAAGTTCAAGCAATTTAAGAGTGAAGTTGAGAATCATCGTAAGAAGAAGATCAACTTCCTATGATCTGATCGAGGAGGTGAGTATCTGAGTTATGAGTTTGGCACTCACTTAAGACAATGTGGAATTGTTTCACAATCGACGCCGCTTGGAACACCACAATGTAATGGTGTGCCGGACATCGTAATCGCACTTTATTAGATATGGTGCATTCTATGATGTGTCTTAACGATTTTCTGTTATTGTTTTGGGGTTATGCATTAGAGACAGTTGCATTCACTTTAAATAGGGAAACATCAAAATTCATCGAGACGACGCCATATGAGATCTGGTTTTGCAAGAAGCCAAAGTTGTCGTTTCTTAAAGTTTGGGGATGTGATGCTTATGTCAAAAAGCTTCGGCCTAAAAAGATGGAACCCAAAGCGGAAAAGTGTGTCTTCATAGGATACCCAAAAAGAGACAATTTGGTATACCTTTTATCTCAAATGCGAGGGCAAAGTGTTTGTCGCTAAGAACGGAGCTTTTCTTGAGAAAGAGTTTCTCTCGAAAGAATTGAGTGGGAGGAAGATAGAACTTGATGAGGTTATAAAACCTTTGCTTCAACCAGATGGTGGCGCAGGACAGAAAGAAGTTTTTGTCGAAGCTACACCAGTTGATGAGGAAGCTAATGATGATGATCATGAAACTTCAGATCAAGTTGCTATCGAACCTTTTAGGTTGGCAAGGGCACGTACTGCTCCTAAGCGGTACGGCAAACATGTCTTATCAATCATGTTGTTAGACAATGATGAACCTACAAGCTATGGCAAAGCAATGGTGGGAACAGATTCCAACAAATGGTTAGAGGCCATGAAATCCGAGATAGGATCTATGTATGAAAACGAAGTGTCGACTTTGGAAGTATTACCTGAAAGGCAAAAGGCTATTCAGAATAAATGGATATTTAAGAAGAAGATAGACGTGGATGGTAATGTCACCGTTTATAAAGCTCGACTTGTGGAAAAGGGTTTTTCAAAAGTTCAAGGAGTTGACTACGATGAGACTTTCTCACCCGTAGTGATGCTTAAGTCCGTCAGAATCATGTTAGCAATAGCTACATTTTTCTGTTATGAAATTTGGCAGATGGATGTAAAAACAGCGTTCCTTAACGGTTTTCTTAAGGAAGAGTTGTATATGATGCAACCGCAAGGTTTGGTCAATCCAGAGAATGCTAACAAAGTATGCAAGCTCCAGCGATCCATTTATGGACTAGTGCAAGCATCTCGAAGTTGAAATCAGCACTTTGACGAGGTGATCAAGGCGTTTGGGTTTATACAAGTTTTTTGAGAAGCTTGTATTTACAAGAAAGTAAGTGGGAGCTCTATAGCATTTCTAATATTATATGTGGATGACATATTGCTGATTGGAAACAATATAGAACTTTTGGGAAGCATAAAGGATTACTTGAATAAAAGTTTTTCAATGAAGGACCTACGAGAAGCTGCTTACTTATTGGGTATCAAGATCTATAGAGATAGATCAAGACGCTTGATAGGACTTTCAGAAAGCACATACCTTGATAAAGTTTTGAATAAGTTCAAAGTGGAACAGTCCAAGAAGGGGTTCTTGCCTATGTTACAAGGTATGAAGATGAGTAAGACTCATGCCTAGTAACTACAGAATATAGAGAAAAGATGAATGTCGTCCCATATGCTTCAGCCATAGGGTCTATCACGTATGCAATGTTGTACACAATACCTAATTTCAGCCTTGCCATAAGTATGGCAGGAAGGTCTTAAAGTAATCCTGGAATGGAGCAATGGAGAGCAGTCAAGAATATTCTGAAGTACCTGAGAAGGACTAAGAAAATGTTTAATGTTTATGGAGGTGACAAAGAGCTCATCGTAAAGGGTTACGTCGATGCTAGCTTTGACACTGATTCAGATGACTCTAAGTCACAAACCGGATACGTATTTATTCTTAATGGAGGTGTCGTAAGCTGGTGCAGTGCCAAGCAAAGCGTGGTAGCTGATTCTACATGACAGACCTTGGAGTAGTGCCCAATGTACTGGATCCAATGACTCTGTTCTATGACAACACCGGTGCCATTGCTCTACCCAAGGAACCAAGGTTTCACAAGAGGACCAGGCACATAAAGCAATGCTTCAATTCCATCCACAATTACATCAAGGAGGAGGACATAAATATTTGCGAAGTGCACACGGATCTGAATGTTGCAGACCCATTGACTAAACCTCTTCCACGAGCAAAACATGATCAACACCAGAATTGTATGTCTGTTAGATCCATTACATTGTAAATCACATAGTGATGTGAGCTGGATTATTGACTTTAGTGCTACTGCGAGAGTGTTGGAAATATGCCCGAGAGGAAATGATAAATAGTTATTCTTATATTTCCTTGTTCAAGACAATCGTTTATTATCCATGCTAGAATTGAACTGAATGGAAACTAAGATACATGTGTGGATACATAGACAACACACTGTCCCTAGTAAGCCTGTAGTTGACTAGCTCATTGATCAAAGATGGTCAAGGTTTCCTCTTCATAGACAAGTGTTGTCACTTGATAACGTGATCACATCATTAGGATAATGATGTGATGTACAAGACCCAAACTATGCACGTAGCATGTGATCGTGACGTTTTATTGCTACTGTTTTTCTGCATGTCAATGTATCTGTTCCTATGACCATGAGATCAAGCAATTCCCGGACACCGGAGGAATACATTGTGTGTATCAAACGTCACAACGTAACTGGGTGACTATAAAGGTGCTCTACAGGTATCTCCAAAGGTGTCTATTGGGTTGGCATGGATCAAGACTGGGATTTGTCACTTTGTATGAGGGAGAGGTATCTCGGGGCCCACTCGATGATACAACATCACGACAAGCCTTGCAAGCAATGTGACTAAAGAGTTAGTTACGGGATTTTGTATTAGGAAACTAGTAAAGAGACTTGCAGGTAACGAGAATGAAATAGGTATAGAGATACCGACGATCGAATCTCGGCCAAGTAACATCTGATGGACAAAGGGAACAACATACGAGATTAACTCTATCCTTGACATAGAGTTTCAACCGATAAAGATATTCGTATATGTAGGCACCAATATGGACAACCAGGCCCCGCTATTGGTTATTGTTCGAACAGTGTCTCAGGTGGTCTGGTGTCCAGCCCAAGTGGGCCTATTCGGCTGAAGGGAGAAGGAAACACAGGAGAGGGGCCAAACCGAATAGGAGGAGGGGAATCCTCCTCCACACCGTCTTGGAGGAGGATTCCTCCTCCTCCTTGGCGTGTCGGCCAACGGTAGGGGTTTTCCCTAGGGTGCCACCCCTCCAGGTGAGAGAGTTTTTTGGCACTTCAAGCCACGCCGCAACCCTCTCTCCCTCCACCACTTTGTGACACATCATTGCTAGATTGGTTCGGTACGGCGGAGCCCTACCGGAGTAGCTCCACCATCATCGTCGTCACGTCGTCGTGCTGACGCAGAATTCAGCTACATCTTCGTCTCTCTTGCTAGATCAAGAAGGCGGAGATCGTCCTCGAGTTATACATGTGCTGAACATAGAGGTGTCTTCCGTCCGGTGCTAGATTGGGACGGAGTTCGTGGATGGATCATGATTGGATCGCGAAGACGTTTGACTACATCAACCGCGTTTCTTAACGCTTCCCACTTAGTGATCTACAAGGGTATGTGGATCCGATCTCCCCTCTCGTAGATGATCATCACCATGGATAGGTCTTGCGTATGTGTAGGAATTTTTGTTTTCCCATGAAACGTTCCCCAACATGATGATGATGCAAACAGAATGTTCCTTCACAACTCCCTTTCTATGGAACAAATTGTGCCTCTCATTTTGCTCGTCATGTGTTACATGCACACTTAAAACACATTGAACAACTAAAATTTCATATTTTTCAGCGTAGTCAGCAACCATGTATTGGGTCTCTTGTTCATCATCATCTACACCTTGTTCTTCACTTGCAATAAGAGCCAGAGTCTCCTCATCACAATCACTAGCGGATTCATATCCACCATCCTTAGTAACAATCATCATATGCTTGGATGGCCATTCTCTCGCATAGTGATCTCCACCCTGGAAACGAGGACATATAAACTCATGTATTTACCGTGTGGATGTAATGGATGAAGAAGAGCTTTGTGCAGTCCTCGAAGGTGTGCTCTTCGCGGAGGGTGGGACAGGGGCCTATTTCCTATTATCTCGACTGGAGTTGGTAGCTAAAGTAGGCGGTGCTACAACTGGACGTGTGGAGGTAGATGAGGTACATGGCATCCATGATGAAGTGTGACGTGCAGTAAAATTACTGCCGGCCAATGCCTGTCGATCCTCCACTTCACATTCAGCTTTGCAAGCAAGATGAAATAAACAAGTGATAGTGTTATCCTCCTTATACTCTAACATAGTATGAATATCTCTATTTAATCCACCCATAAAATGGGCAAGCATGGATTCATTTTCCTCAACAATAGCACATCTAATCATGCGAGTTTGTAATTCCAGACAATATTCTTCTACACAAAAATTCCCTTGTCTTAAATGCTGCAATTTTTTAAGTAATTCACGTCGATAATACGGTGGAACCCAAGAGTACTCATAGCAGTTTCCAAAGTAGCTTAAGTAGTTGGAATATTAGCATGATGTATTCTGCAATGTTGAGACCACCAAACACAAGCAAAACTAGTGAATGCACAAACAATAGAAAAACATGTCTATCCTCGGGAAATTGTAAGCATGTAAAACGTTGTTTTGTTTCTAATTACCAAGTAAGATATATATCAGAAACATATCTACCGTCAAATGTCAGAATATTGAATTTAAGTTTAGGAACATGGTCATAATCCCATACCCGATGGGGTGGTGCAGCCCTACCATTGCGATTGCATCCATGTGGACGACTCGGTGCTTGTGGTGGTGGTTTCCCCTGGTGCTGATTTGGAGCAACCTCTCCCTCATCATCGTAATAACTGTCATAATCCCCATTCCGCTCAATAAAAGTAGCAGCAGCAACCACATAATCTGCATCAGTATCAATGACACCAGAATTCTGGCCTTGAACGATCGGCACATGTTCCACTCGTCCCACAAAATTCGGGTGTTGCTGTTGTTGTTGTTGTTGTTGTTGTTGTTGGAGATGGACCGTAGCTCCAACTGGTGGTGGTAGACAGGAAATCACCTCATTGAACTTGGCATCCATCTTGGTGACAAATGTCTTCTCCAAACGATCTAGCTTCTTCCATGGCATCTCTAAGGCTGGTCACCAAGTCTTTCACCTGCTCACCCAACATTTGCTAATTTTGTTAGGGAATGTTGCATGGGAAACAAAACAAATTCCTACGCACACGAAGACCTATCATGGTGATGTTCATCTATGAGAGGAGATTAGATTTATGTACCCTTGTAGATCGCTAAGCGGGAAGCGTTAAGAAACGCGGTTGATGTAGTGGTACAACTTCGTGATTCAAATCAACGTCGTCCCATGATCCGTCCCACGATCCGTTCTAATCTAGTGCCAAACGGACGACACCTCCGTGTTCAGCACACGTACATCTCGATGCCGATCTCGGCCTTCTTGATCCAAAAAGAGAGACGAAGAAGTAGATGAGTTCTCCTGCAACGTGACGGTGCTCCAATGGTGGTGATAATCTACTCCTGCAGGGCTCCGCCCGAGCTCCGCAGAAATCCGGTCTAGAGGTAAAACTACGTGGTATAGGTTTGAGTTGCACGTGGAAAAGTTGTGTCTCAAAAGCCTTAAAACCACCAGATATATAGGAAGAGGCGAGGGTCTAGCCTTGGGGCTCAAGGGAGCCCCAAGGGCTCCGGCCGAAGTGGAGAGGAGGACTCCAACTCCAATTCGGTTTGGGGAAGGAGGAGTCCTCCTGTCCATTCCCACCTCCCTCTTTCCTTTTTTTCTTTCCTTGGGTGTTTTTCCATTTGTGGCGCCATGGACCTATTGGGATGGCCTCACCAGCCCACTAAGGGCTGGTGCGCCACCCTAGGGTCATTGGGCTCACTCCCGGGTGGGTGGGCCCCTCCCGGTGAATACCCGGAACCCATTCGTCACTCCCGGTACACTGTCAGAAATGCCCGAAACTTTCCGGTGAGAAAATGAAACCATACTATATATCAATCTTCATTTCCGGACCATTCCGGAAACCCTCGTGACGTCCATAATCTCATCCATGACTCCGAACAACCTTCGGTAACCACACATATAACTCAACAATACTAAAACATCATCGAACCTTAAGTGTGCAGACCCTGCGGGTTCGAGAACTATGAAGACATGACCCGAGACACTCCCCGGTCAATATCCAATAGCGGACCTAGATGCCCATATTGGATCCTACATATTCTACGAGGATCTTATCGGTTGAACCTCTGTGCCAAGGATTCATATAATCCCGTATGTAATTCCCTTTGTCCTTCGGTATGTTACTTGCCCGAGATTCGATCATTGGTATCTGCATACCTATTTCAATCTCGTTACCGGCAAGTTTCTTTACTCGCTCCGTAATACAAGATCCCGTGACATACACTTAGTCACATTGCTTGCAAGCCTTGTTTGTGATGTTGTATTACCGAGTGGTCCCCGAGATACCTCTCCGTCACACGAAGTGACAAATCCCAATCTTGATCCATACTAATTCAACGGACACCTTCGGAGATACCTGTAGAGCGCCTTTATAGTCACCGAGTTACGTTGCGACATTTGATACACACAAGGTATTCCTCCGGTGCCAGTGAGTTATATGATCTCATGGTCATAGGAATAAATACTTGACACATAGAAAACCATAGCAATAAAATGACATGATCACATGCTATGTTCATAGTTTGGGTCTAGTCCATCGCATGATTCTCCTAATGATGTGATCCCGTTATCAAGCGACAACACTTGTCTATGGTTAGGAAACCTTGACCATCTTTGGTCAACGAGCTAGTCAACTAGAGGCTTACTAGGGACAGTGTTTTGTCCATGTATCCACACATGTATTTGCGTTTCCAATCAATACAATTATAGCATGGATAATAAAAGATTATCACGAAGAAAATAAATATAATAATAACAAATTTATTATTGCCTCTCTGGCTTATTTCCAACAGTCTCCCACTTGCACTAGAGTCAATAATATAGTTCACATCACTATGTGATTTTAATGAATCCAACACCCATATAGTTCTGGGGTTTGATCACGTCTTGCTTGCCAGAGAGGTTTTAGTCAACGGGTCTGAACTTTTCAGATTTAAGTGTGCTTTACAAATCTCTATGTCATCCTGTAGGTGCTGCTACCAATGTGCCATTTTTGAAATTTTTGAAATGACTGCTCCACTATACGAATCCGTTTTACTACTCAGAGTTATTCGGATTAGTGTCAACGCTTGCATCGACGTAACCCTTTACGACAAACTCTTTAACCACCTCCATAATCGAGAAAGATTCCTTATTCCATTAGTTACCAAGGATAACTTTCACCGCTGTTCAGTGATTCAATCCTGGATCACTCTTTGTACCCCTTGACAGACTCATGGCAAGGCACATATCAGGTGCGGTACACAGCATGGCATACTTTAGAGTCTACGGCTAAGGCATAGGGGGCCGACCTTCGTCCTTTCTCTTTATTCTGCCGTGGTCGGGCTTTGAGTCTTACTAAAATTCACACCTTACAACACAACCAAGAACTCCTTTACTGATCTATTTTGAACTACTTCAAAAACTTGTCAAGGAATGCATTTCATTGAAAGTTCTATTAAGCATTTTGATCTATCTCTATAGATCTTGATGCTTAATGTTCAAGTAGCTCTATCCAGTTTTTCCTTTGAAAAACTCCTTTCAAACAACCCTTAATGCTTTACAGAAATTCTACATTACTTCCGATCAACAATATGTCAACCACATATACTTATCCGAAATTCTATAGTGCTCCCACTCACTTCTTTGGAAATACAAGTTTCTCATAAACCTTGTATAAACCCAAAAGCTTTGATCATCTCACCAAAGCGTATATTCCAACTCCGAGATGCTTGCACCAGTCCATCGAAGGATCGCTAGAGCTCGTGTACTTGTTAGCATCCTTAGGTTCGACAAAACCTTCTGGTTGTATCATATACAACCTTTCCTCAAGGAAACCATCGAGGAAACAATGTTTTGACATCCTATGTGCAATATTTCACAAACAATGCAGCAATTGCTAACATAATTGCAACAGATTTTTAGCATCGCTACGAGTGAGAAAGTCTCATCATAGTCAACTCTTTGAACTTGTCGGAAACATCTTTGTGATAAGTCGAGCTTTTCTTAATGGTCACTTTTCACCATCATCGTCTGTCTTCCCTTAAAAGATCCATCTTTACTTAATAATCCTATGACCATCAAGTAGTTCTTCCAAACTCTACACCTTTTTTATACATGGACCCTCTCTTGGATTTCATGGCCTCCAGCCATTTGTGAGAATCCAGGCCCACCATCGCTTCTCCATAGCTCGTAGGTTCATTGTTGTTCAACAACATGACCTCCAAGACAGGGTTACCATACCACTCTGTACTAGTACACGACCGTGTCGACCTACAAGGTTTGTAATAACTTGATCCGAAGCTTAATGATCACCATCATCAGTTTCCACTTCAATTGGTGTAGGCGCCACAGGAACAACTTCATGCTCCCTGCTACACACTGGTTGAAGTGACGGTTCACTAACCTCATTAAGTTCCACCACCCTCCCACTCAATTCTTTCGAGAGAAATGATTCCTCGATAACGGACCCGTTTCTAGAAAAAAACACTTTGCTTCCGGATCTGAGGTAGGAGATGTACCCAACTGTTTTGGATATCCTATGAAGATGCATTTATCCGCTTTGGGTTCGAGCTTATCAGACTGAAACTTTTCCACATCAGCGTCCCAGCCCCAAACTTTCAAGAAACGACATCTTAGGTTTCTCCAAACCATAGTTCATACTGTGTCATCTCAACGGAAATACGCGGTGCCCTATTTAAAGTGAATGCAGTTGTCTCTAATGCATAACCCATAAACGATAGTGGTAATTCGATAAGAGACATCATAGTATGCACCATATAAAACAGGTTGCGGCTATAATGTTCGGACACACCATCACACTATGGTGTTCTAGGTGGCATGAATTGCGAAACAATTTCCACATTGTCTTAACTGTGTACCAAAACTCGCAACTCGGATATTCATCTCTATGATCATATCGTAGACAGTTTATCCTCTTGTCACAACGATCTTCACTCTGAAATAGATTTGAACTTTTCAATATTTCAGACTTGTGATTCATCAAGTAAATACTCTTGTATCTACTCAAATCGTCAGTGAAGTAAGAACATAATGATATCCACTGCGTGCCTCAGCACTTATTGGACTGCACACATAAAAAATGTATTACTTCCAACAAGTTTCTTTCTTGTTCCATGTGGTATGATTTGCATGTCTCAAGTGATTCAAAATCAAGTGAGTCCGAACGATCCATCTACATGGGGTTTCTTCATGCGTTTACACCATTAGGTATGGTTTGCATGTCTCAAACGTTTCAAAAATGAGCTAGTACAAAGATCCATCAGCATGGAGCTTCTTCATGCATTTTACACCAACATGACTCAAGTGGCAGTGCCACAAATAAGTGGTACCATCATTATTACTTTGTATCTTTTGGCACCAATATTATGAACATGTGTAGCACTACGATCGAGATTCAATAAACCATTGAAGGTAATTATTCAAGCAAATAGAATAACCATTATTCTCTTTAAATGAATAATCGTATTGCAATAAACACGATCCAATCATGTTCATGCTCAACGCAAATACCAAATAACAATTATTTAGGTTTAACACCAATCCCGATGGTAGAGGGAGTGTGTGATGTTTTGATCACATCAACCTTGGAGACACTTCCAACACGTATCGTCACCTCGCCTTTAGGTAGTATATGTTTATTCCGTAGCTTTTATTTTGAGTTACTAATCACTTAGCAACCGAACCGGTATCTAATACCCTCGTGCTACTAGGAGTACTAGTAAAGTACACATCAATATCATGTATATCAAATATACTTCTATCGGCTTTGCCAGCCTTCTCATCTACCAAGTATCTAGGGTAGCTCCGCCTCAGTGACCGTTCCCCTCATAACAGAAGCACTTAGTCTCGGGTTTGGGTTCAATCTTGGGTTTCTTCATTAGAGCAACAACTGGTTTGTCTTTTCATGAAGTATCCTTTCTAGCCCTTGCCCTTCTGGAAACTAGTAGTTTTACTAACCATCAACAATTGATGCTCCTTCTTGATTTCTACTTTCGCAGTGTCAAACATTGCGAATTGCTCAAGGATCATCATATCTATCCTTGATATGTTATAGTTCATCACGAAGCTCGAGCAGCTTGGTGGAAGTGGCTTTTGGAGAACCATCACTATCTCATCTCGAAGATTAACTCCCACTTGATTCAAGCGATAGTTGTACTCAGAAAATCTGAGCAGATGCTCAACGATTGTGATTTTCTCCTTTATTTTATAGACAAAAGAATCTTGTCGGAGGTCTCATACCTCTCAACAAGGGCACGAGCATGAAATCTCAATTTCATCTCTTAGAACATCTCTTATGTTCTGTAACGTTTCAAAACGTCTTCGGCGCCTTGCTTCTAAGCCATTAAGTATTACGCACTGAACTATCATGTAGTCATCAAAAACACGTATGTCAAATGTTCGCAACATCCGCAAACGACGCTCGAGGTGCAGCACAACGAGTGGTGCATTAAGGACATAAGCCTTCTGCGCAGCAATGAGGACAATCCTCAGTTTTACGGACTCAGTCCGCAAAGTTGCTACTATCATCTTTCAACTAAATTTCTCTAGGAACATATAAGCTACAACGCAAGCTACAAAATAATTCACAAAAACCTTTTGACTATGTTCATGATAATTATAGTTTAACTAATCAAATTACTTAATAAAGTCCCACTCAAAAAGTACATCCCTCTAGTCATTAGAGTGGTACATGATCGAAATCCACTAACTCAAGTCCAATCATCACGTGAGTTGAGTATAGTTTAAGTGGTAAGCATCTCTATGCTAATCATATCAACTATATGAGTCATGCTCGACCTTTTGTTCTCTTGTGTTCCGAGGCCATCTCTGCACATGCTAGGCTCGTCAAGTTTAACCCGAGTGTTCCACGTGTGCAACTGTTTTGCACCCATTGTATGTGAACGTTGAGTCTATCACACCCGATCATCACGTGGTGTCTCGAAACGACGAACTATCGCAACGGTGCACAGTTAGGGAGAACACAATTTCATCTTGAAATTTTAGTGAGAGATCACCTTATAGTTCTACCGTCCTTCTAAGAAAAATAAGGTGCATAAAAGGATTAACATCACATGCAATTCATAAGTGACATGATATGGCCATGATCTTGTGCTTCTTGATCTCCATGACGAATGCACCGACATATTCTTCTTGTCACCGGTGCCTCACCATGATCTCCATCATCGTGTCGCCATCGAGGTTGTCATGCTATCTATGCTATTACTACTAAAGCTACGACCTAGCAATATAGTAAACACATCTGCAAACACAAACGTTAGTTTAGAGACAACCATATGGCTCTTGCCAGTTGTCGTAGCATCGACGTGCAAGTCGATATTACCTATTACAACGTGATCATCTCATACATCCAATATATCACATCATGTCTTTGGCCATATCATATCACAATCATACCCTGCAAAAGCAAGTTAGACGTCCTCTAATTTGTTGTTGCATGTTTTACGTGGCTGCTATGGGTATCTAGTATGATCGCATCTTACTTACGCAAAAACCACAACAGAGATGTGCTAATTTCTATTTAACCTCTTTCCAAGGACCGCCTAGGTCAAAACCATTTCAACTTAAGTTGAAGAAACCGACACCCGCCAGTCATCTTTATGTAACGAGTTGCATGTTAGTCGACGAAACCAGTCTCTCATAAGCATACGAGTAATGCCGGTCCAGGCTGCTTCAATCCAACAATACCGCCGAATAGGAAAAAGACTAAGGAGGGCAGAAAATCGAGCATCAACACCCACAAAACCTTTTGTGTTCTACTTGAGATAACATCTACGCATGAACCTAGCTCATGATGCACATGTTGGGGAACGTTGAGTGGGAAACAAAAAAAAATTCCTACGCACACAAAGACCTATCACGGTGATGTTCATCTATGAGAGGATATTAGATCCACGTACCCTTGTAAATCTCTAAGCAGGAAGCGTTAAGAAATGCGGTTGATGTAGTGGTACAGCTTCATGATTCAAATCACCGTCGTCCCATGATCCATTCCGATCTAGTGCCAAACGGTCGGCACCTTCGCGTTCACCACATGTACTGCTCGATGACGATCTCGGCCTTCTTGATCTAGCAAGAGAGACGGACAAGTAGACGAGTTCTCCGGCAGCGTGACAGCGCTCCCATGGTGGTGATGATCTACTCCTACAGGGCTTCGCTCGATCTCCGCAGAAATCCGATCTAGAGGTAAAACTACGTGGTATAGGTTTGGGTTGCACGTTGCAAAGTTGTGTCTCAAAAGCCCTAAAACCACCAGTATATATAGGAGGAGGGGAGGGGCTATCCTTGGGTCTCAAGAGAGCCCCAACGGCGCCGGCGAAGTGGAGAGGAGGACTCCAACTCCAATTTGGTTTGGGGAAGGAGGAGTCCTCCTCTCCCTTCCCACCGCCCCCTTTCTTTTTTTCTTTCCTTTCGTGTTTTTCCACTTGTGGCGCCATGGCCCTATTGGGATGGCCTCACCGGCCAACTAAGGGCTGGTGCGCCACCTAGGGTCACTGGGCTCACTCCCGGGTGGGTGGTCTCCTCCCGATGAATACCGGGAACCCATTCGTCACTCCAGGTACACTTTCGGAACTGCCCGAAACTTTCCAGTGACCAAATGAAACCATCCTATATATCAATCTTTGTTTCCGGACATCCATGATCTAATCCGGGACTCCGAACAACCTTCGGTAACCACGCATATAACTCAACTATACTAATACATCATCGAACCTTAAGTGTGCACAACCAGTGGGTTCGAGAACTATGCAGACATGACCCGAGACACTCCCCGATCAATATCCAATAGCGGGACCTGGATGCCCATATTTGACCCTACATATTCTACGAAGATCTTATCGGTTGAACCTTTGTGCCAAGGATTCATATAATCTCATATGTAATTCCCTTTGTCCTTCTGTATATTACTTGCCGGAGATTCTATCGTCGGTATCCGCATACCTATTTCAATCTCGTTACCAGCAAGTTTTTGTACTCGTTTCGTCATACAAGATCACGTAACTTGCACTTAGTCACATTGCTTGATAGGCTTGTTTGTGATGTTGTATTACCGAGTGGGCCCTGAGATACCTCTCCGTCACACGGAGTGACAAATCCCAGTCTTGATCCATTCTAACTCAACGGAGACCTTCGGAGATACCTGTAGAGCACCTTTATAGTCACATAGTTACATTGCGACGTTTGATACACACAAGGTATTCCTCCGGTGTCACAGAGTTATATGATCTCATGGTCATAGGAATAAATACTTAACACACAGAAAACAATAGCAATAAAATGACATGATCACATGCTATGTTCATAGTTTGGGTCTAAGTCCATCACATGATCTTCCTAATGATGTGATCCCGTTATCAAGCGACAACACTTGTCTATGGTCAGGAAACCTTGACCATCTTTGATCAACGAGCTAGTCGACTAGAGGCTTACTAGGGACAGTGTTTTGTCTATGTATCCACACATGTATTTGAGTTTTCAATCAATACAATTATAGCATGGATAATAAACAATTATCACCAACAAAGAAATATAATAATAACTAATTTATTATTGCCTCTAGGGCATATTTACAACAAATTTATCATGGAGCTCCTTGTTTGTCATGCCCTCCCAGCCAATCTCGCCAGCTTGTGATCTTGGCATGGTTAGGTGCAATAGGAACGCACAAGAACATGAACCTACAGATTACTAGGAAGTGGTTGTGGTGGTGGTGGTGGGTGTGAGGATGTGTCACAAGTCTGCCAAGAAAATCTCAAATTCTTATCAGTTCTTACCGAGCAGCTGGCGGTAATTGGCAACCATTGTAGTCAAAACTCCCAAAGCTTGGATAGATCGATTGCCAAGTTGTGTCAAACACACGACGTAGATGTATGTGGAGCTGGGAAAACTTATAATATGGTAGCAAAAAGGGTCGACAATAATCAGTTCAACGAAAAAAGTTGAAAAGATGCTTTGCGACGGTATCTTGCTAGTCCTAGGGTAGACCGTACTAGAGTCACGCGCCTAGAACACCAACAAAATAACGATGCTACACGTAACCAAGGGAAGAGCACACTCTTAAATTTCTCTTTTTGCGCCACTTTTTCGCTCTTTTTTTCTAGAAAAACACTATAATGGCGAGTGTCTCAAAACACTTCCAAAGGTCTAAAAACAGGAAAGGCACAAAAAAATTCAACTAATTTTTTTCTGGACGCCCGAAGAAAAAATTGGAAACTGCTCAAAAAACATTCTACAAAACTGACTATGTTGAAATTCTTGAGTACACCTGAAAATAGGATAACCATTTTTTTTACTTGTTTGTTTTTCAAAGAATTTGGGCCTGAAGGGAGGGTGGTTTCCACACTTTATTTTGAAACCTACTCAGCCAAGGAAACACGAAACTGTAAACAGATAGAACTCGAAAGAAAACCTAATATGTGAAGGACTCACATTGGTGGTGGATGTGTGGTGGTGGGATATGGCAGCGGTGATGATGGTAGCATAGTGGTCATATATGGCAGCAACGATAATGCTGGTGTGGTCGTGGTATACAGCAGCAACGATGATGTTGGCGTGGTGGTGGTATATGGTAGCATCAATGATGGTGGCATGCTGGTGGTATACGGCAGCAGCGATGATGGTGGTGTGGTGATGTCATACGATAGCAGCAATGATGGTATGGCGTAGTGGTAATGGAAGCGGTGATGGAGATGGTGTGGAGGCGGTGTGACAACTTGTGAATAGAACTCGAAAAACTAGAAGACTAGACACTAAGACTAGAAAATCGACACGATGATGCTTCCGCAAATTCAACAAAGCAAAACACAAAACAGAAAACTCCAAAAGGCTCGGATTGGTTCGGATATGATGATCTAACCCTAATATTTTGTGTGGCTTTTTCATGGACTATTGGTATGAAGACAAATGCAATATAAACTATGAAAAACTTGGTAAAATCTCACCTAGTAACCTAGAAATCTGCTACCACTTGATAGAGGCAAAGGCGTCCCTGTCTTTCGATGAGATGTGACTATCGTTTATTGTGGAGAAGACTTTGATGATTTGACTACGAACGTGTGAGTATGTTGCGCCTTAGAAATCGCTAAACCAACTCCAAGAGATTATTGACGATGCTGGAGCACGATCAACCTGACCAAGAGGGTCTGTTTCCTGCACGGAAATGAATAATAAGCAAGAAACTGCAATTGCAATTTGGATATTGCAAATATAAGAGGAAAGCTTTATTGATGAAAGTGGTGTTCTGTGACGTCTTGGTCTAGTCGTAGAACACAAACGAAGGACGTGAAGTTGTAGGTATGGCGAAATTGTAATCTAAACAAACCCCAAGTGTAAATGGCTCCCTAAGGGTTGTATATCTGGCGGAATAGAGCAGGAATTTTGTGACCCCTTGGAGGGGTCCGACAACCCTAACTCAGTTTCCCCACACATACGGATTCTAAAAATAGCCTGTAATGTAGTATTCTGAAATTGCATGGGTCTAGCCCAAAAATAAGGTGAAGCAGCACCCATACCTATAGACGGAAATTATGAAGTGACATCTTGTAGATTTTGTCCAAGTCTTCATGCTCTCATTATGGTGGCTTCAAAGTGTAGAAGTCACCACTCGAGACTCCATTGTTCTTACACGTGTGCGCACATTCTTCTCCATGCTTGATCCCGCTCCAATGCCCATCCTTCGTGTCCATGCTAGGCCCTTCATTCATAAGTAAAACAAAAGTATCTAACTTAGGTAGCATCACATGTTCATGAACATTAGAAGTATTTCCAAGAAACGAAAGTACGTGGTAATTCAATTGGCGTGCGCTAGCTCTAGTAATTGGTCCAATATGTATATCACCAGGGGGTGTGGGTGTAACAATGGTACTGATGTCCTGATCAGATGGCCAAGCTACACACTGGGTGCGGTAATTTCATCAAGCACATCGCAAGATCACGTGTGAGCCGTTCACCACGGCAGTGTTGGAGGAATTCGGTGCCGATGAATTTGAACTAGTGATCACAAGCTCCTGCAACTTTGCCAAACTGGCACCATCTCCGATTATCGCACCGCTTTCGACAAGCAGATGTACCATCTCCTCGTGCTCAACCCGACCATCAAGGAAAAGTTCTTCATCATGCAGTTCCTTCCAGGACTGAAGGATGAGCTATGCGCTGTAGTACGCCTCCAAGCCCCGTCAAGCATCACACACACCTCCGCGCTAGTATGGGATCACTAGAAGGGATGTCTAGAGGGGGGTGAATGTACTACTTGAATAAATTAAAATCTAGAGTTTCCCATATTTAATTGTTAGCCGATTTGAGCAATTCTAACAAGTCTAGTGCACCCTACAGTGGCTAGTCACATATATTGCAGCAGAAAGTAAAGACATTGCACATGTAATTAAGGAGTAGAGTTTAGGTAGATCAAACGCAAAGATGGACATGGTGATTTTTGGCGTGGTTCCCATAGGTGGTGCTATCGTACGTCCACGTTAGTGGAGACTTCAACCCACGAATGGTAACGGCTGTGAGAGCCCATGGAGGGCTCCACCCACAAGGGGTCCACGAAGAAGTGGCCTTGTCTATTCCACCATGGATTACATCCACACATGACTAGCCTCACTCGGGGTAGATCTTCATGAAGTTGGCGACATCCTTGACTGTACAAACTTATTGATTCAACTCCACAACACGAAGTAGGAGGCTCCAAAGCGACACCTAACTGTCAGAATTTGGGCTCCGCAAAACCCTAAAGATTCGAACTCAGGGGCGTGTACGAAGATCTCTCTTGGGTCGCCTCACCTAACTCGCTACTCGCTAGGGATGGTAGAGAACTCACTCGATGGCGAGGAAGACACAGAACTCGGCAGTTTACCCAGGTTCGGGCCACTCAAAAGCGTAATACCCTACTACTACTTTGGTGGATTGCCTCTCGTGGAGGTTGGTGGATGAACTAGTATAGTGTTCGGGGGCCTCCGGATGCTGGGTTACCTTTGTGTGGTGTGGGTGTACGAATGAATGAACCCCCCTATGAAGTAACCTGTCCTCTATATATAGCAACGGCCCGGGTCCTCTTCCCTTATCGTTTCGACGGTAAGGGATCCCACAACGGCCATTTTCAAAAGGGGGCAGGGGAACATGCTTCCCCTGTCCAAAAGGTGGTCTTCACGTGGAAAGTGGCTATCAGCGCAGCACGGACGGGTCCAGGGGTGACGTCTTCCTGCCGGCGGGGCGATGATGGCCTTGTTCCACCATAATGGAAACCTTTGGAAGATGCCTTGGGGACCCATGTACGTCCTTTCCTTCTTTGCACGAAAGGGGAAACTGCACCGTCCTGCAATCTGTTGCTCGCCCGTCCTTCCCCTGCACCATCCTCGACTCCTGAGGTCGGGTCTCGCTTGGGAATATCCGCCGCTCCAGAGGGGTCCTGAGGAGGCCCCGTGCGGGTCTTGACGTTGTTCCTCCTCGCGAGGCTTGGCCCCTCGCGAGGGCCTTGCCTTGAGTGGTGCTGGGTTTGTTGGTGTTTGGTTGATGAAGTGGGCCAACCATGAGCCGCATGCACACAGGTCTGAGTACCCCCATCTCCAGAACACCGACTGTAGCCCCCGAGCACAAGGCGCGCGTTGGCTGGCTTCTCGGTGAAGCCTTGAGGGAGGCCTGAAGCGTTGCGGGCCAGGCGACACACGTGTCCAGCCGCCTAGCGGTGATGCTCTCGCTCCTCGAGACGTCCGGGGCGCACCAGACCATGATGGCACGATCTCCAAGAATTGCGTTGGCCATCATTATTACCATTGAATGGCATCGGCCCGGCCTGCCCACGCCCAATGGCCCTCACGGACGTGACCGCTCAACTGTCAGGTGAGATGATGTGGGCGGCAATGCGCCCGTCGGCCCACCTCGCGCCCCCCCAAGGGGCACGCGACACTGGCGCTCCCACGACGGTTGGTGGCCTCGGTTCGCCTACAAATATGCCCCGCCCATGGCAAAGGGGGAGGAACTGCAATCTTGAACTCCCTCCTTGCCTCCTTTTCTCTGCCGAGAGAAACCTCTTCTCCCCTTCGTTTCTTCGTCTTCCAAGGCGTCTCCAGGAGGCGCTCCTGGTAGGGGGAAACGCGCCTCCATCTGCGCCCTCGTCCACCCCCGGGAGCAGCGATGGAGGGCCCATAGGATCGCCGTGCGTCCACCACCGCTGGACTCTGAGTGATGAGTAAGTCACTCGTCCACACCTCCTTTCCTTGTTGTTTCATCCGCTGCTTCGTGGTTGATCTTCCCTTTTATCCAGAGCGCCCGCAGCCGAGAAGCTCAAGCTCGGCAAGCTTCAGGAGGGGCGGAGGGGATGCAGGCTCAGCTCGAGAGTGCCGAGGCCGCCCTCCAGGCCGCCCGCCAGGGCGAACCGGAGGCCATGGTGGAATTGGTGTCGCTGTAGAGGCAGGTACAGGAGGTAGCCGGCGCCGTTCAGGCCGCCCAGGACGAGGCAGCGTATGCCAGGATGTTGGAGTCCCAGTGCACCAAGCAGTTCGCGAGCATCACCGGCCGGGCGGCGGGCACGACGCGCCGATTCGTGGGGGATGCCCAGTGCTGCCAAGGGTGAGCAGCCACGGGGGCTACCTTGCCTTCTTCCATAAGGTGGTGGAGATGCTGGAGGCCGGTGTCTCCTGTGTGGAGGAGGACAACGCGTCCGATGTGCGTGAGCTTCTGGACCTTGCCTTCACGCTCGTCTTCTCCAACCTACGTTGCCTCATCCCGCAGCTGGATCTCCAGCCCATCGTCGAGACGATGCTCGCTGAGTCCCGGCGTCTTTTCCAGGACGAAGTGTGCCCGCGCGTGGACGCCCTGGTGGAGCGGTACGTCTGGATGCCCGTCTCCAGCGAGGAGGAGGGCTCCGATGCCGAACCTGCTGGCGCCAAGGGCGGTGTCAGCAACCTCTCCCCCTAGGCGTCCCCCAGCTTTTACCTTTGTGCCCGTGTAATGTCCGATCATGAACTCTGCCCTGTCAGGCGTCATACTTTTGTATGTTACCTTCGCCATTCTCCCTTTTTCCTTTCGGTCTTGAATCGATGGCTTGGTCGCTGGTAGTCGTTGCGGCTTGGCTTCCTTGCGTAGGGCCCGTCGATGACCCAGTCGTTGCTCGGGGGCAACGGCGGCCAGGGCCCTTAGGAGGTCCTATCCTCCCGAGGCATCATTTGTGCCGCTGCATGCTTGGTCGATGGCCTTGTTCCTCGTTGCAGCTTAGTCCTTGGGTCATGCATCCTTTCGTTAGTACATGTGTTTTTAATCTGTTTTTTGTTTGATGCGAAACCAGATGGCCTCGTCTAAGACAGCGGGGTACTTAGCTCGTGGGTTTGCAACGGCCCCTTTCACAGCTCCTCCCGAGCAGCTCCTGCTTCGTTAGTGGGACGGAGTGGAGACCCTTTGGTCATCGCCCCAGGGCGCCCAGAGGACCCCCGAGACTATTTGTGGTGGTATCGTGCTTCGACCCGAACCGCGAGCGGGGGTGGACCGCTGAAAACGTTTGCCCCTGGGACGGCAAGTCCTTGCTTTCATGCTCCTTGGCGCCTAGGTGCGGTGCGGAGCGTTCGACTCCTCAGAAAATGTCATCCAGAAGAAGCAAGCAAACGCCGTGTCCGGCACTTAGGCTAACCTCCGCCGCCATCTCCCCCAGCTGATAGCATAGTCATTGGCGGACTAAGTTGATTGCCTTTGTCTTCTCCCCGGCGTGAAGCATAGGGCTGCCACTAGGCGTGGCATGGACCCCTTCTGCGTCCTTAGGGGGCCCTGGGCGTATACAACCTCGGCTCGTTATTACGTGAGAGTGTCACGATGGGGGTGTATCTAGGAGGTCGTGAGGACCCTTTGGCATCGCGAGTATCCCTAACCCCCCAGGCATAGGCGCCTGATTCCTTTAAGTCGTTGGTGGACTGTGTTGATGTCCTCCGTCTTCACTCAGCACGGAGCATAGGTCATCCACTCGGTGTGGGATGGACCCCTTCCGCGTCCTCGGGGGGGGGGGGGGCCTGGGCATATACAACCTCGACTAGTTATTACGTGAGAGTGTCACGGGATGAAGTAGGTTCCGGAAGGATTCAAGGACGATGCAGAGGTGCCACGGGTTGATGCAGGTCCCGTGAGGACTGTACGAGAGGCTCGGCGATGTTCCCTCCTTCTCCTAAGACTGGTTGAGGGCTTTTCTACTACTCTACGCCGGCAGGTCCCAGTCCCGCACATTTCCCTGCCATCGTGAGGCGCGTCACGGGGCAAGGCCCTGACACCCTTGATACCGACCGAATGTGCTTGGAGGGCACCAGGGTGGCCAATTGGCTTTGTGACCGGTAAGGCTCCTGAGGCGCGATGCTCGGGAGCCCGCTTTGACATTTGAGCAGCTCTGCATCTCCAAGACCCGGTCCCGCACATTTCCCAACCGTCGTGGCTTGCGACCAAATGGACGGACGCAGCTACGGGGAGAAGCCATGCCGCCCCTGATAACGACTGAATGTCCGTGGACGGCATCAAGGGAGGCAAGTGGCCTTACGACCGGTAAGGCCCCTGAGACTCGATGCACAAGAGCCCCCTTTTGACGCTCAAGCGGCCCCCATTTCATCATGTTGATTGTGGCCCTCGGGAGTCGCGGGACCTCCCTCGGTCGCGCGATGGGGCGACGCGCACCGGCCAGAGCCCCTGAGCAGGGGGTAGATCGCCCAAAGATGCAAGCAAGGTAAGATGTCAGATTGCCAAATGGATGCAGCAGAAGTTATGGAAGCATACGTAAATGATATGATAGGCAGAGGTGTGCCCTGAACACTTGAGGTTCATGCGGCCAGCAGACACCCCCTAGAGCAGTGAACCCAAAGAATTACCTCGCGTAGTTTCTTCACACCTGAGGGCGTCTCATGAGGCCCGGCCTTCCTTACTCCTGAGGAGGACTAGCACCTGGGGTGGACGCTTGAGGCTTTCCCTCTACGGGAGGGCCAGGTGTTGTTACATAACATGGTATGTAAGGCTCCACGTAGGTGTTCGATCAACCTCCATGGCCGTTCAACAGCGCGACGGTGGCGGTCCATCTCTGCGGTGAGGGGAGGTCCCCCCGGTCGCGTTGCTCGGAGATCTTCTTGTGATGGGCCTCTGCACGAAGTTGCTTGCTTCTGTTGCCACCGCTGGGTGGTCCCGGCATTCCCCGATGGAAACTCCTACCTTGGTACCCTGGCGTGTCTCCACTGTCGTAGTTCGCCCGCGCCGACGCCTCTGCCGCCCGCTGGCTGCGCCTGAGGGAGCGCTCCCGCCTGACCGCCTCGGATTGTCGGGGACCAACCTGGTCTTGGTGATGCGCGCTGGTGTGTGCATCAAACGTCATGTCGTCCTCTTTGCGCCTCTGGTGGTTGCCGGCATGCTGCACCTCGAGGCTGGCCATCGGAATCTGGAGAAGGAGGAGGGCAGCATGCGACGCGTCTCTCTCGGGCCCGCCCAGAGCAGGAGGTGCCCCATTGTTTGCTGGCCCGGGGATCGGCATGAGGTGTGAGCCCCCAGCGTCCAGCGCCTACGGCCTTGAAGAAGAGTGGTGCCGGATGGACTTCTGAATGATGGCGATCAGCTCCATGATGTGCTCCTCCCAGGCATTGAAGCCCCCTTATGTCCGTCGTTGGCGGAGCATCTCGCTCGCCATCTACAGTGCATCGTGCGAGCTGAGGTCCTCCAAGTTGATGCGGCGCGTCGCGGATGCCGGGGACGCCACCCAGCCACTGTGCGCCTGGGTGGCGTGGGTGGTTGCGACGGTGGAGACAATGTTGACGATCTGGTATGAGCCGCGTGGTACCACAATGTTGGTACACGCGCTTCCGGCCGTTGTGGTATGGCAGTTGGAAGCCAGCTCGACGTGGCTCGAAGAAGCTTGTTGGGCACCCGTCATCGGAACAACGGGGCTTAGGGAAGACGAAGCTCGGAGAATACCTTGACACGCCCCCTACCTGACGCGCCAAATGTCGGATTTTGGGCTCCGCAAAAACCTAAAGATTCGAACTCGGGGGCGTATACGAAGATCTCTCTCGGACTCGCCTCACCTAACTCGCTACTCGCTGGGGATGGCAGAGAACTCACTCGACGGTGAGGAAGACACAGAACTCGACAGTTTACCCAGGTCCGGACCGATGAGAAGCATAATACCCTACTCCTCCTTTGGTGGATTTCCTCTCGTGGAGGTTGGTGGATGAACTAGTACAGTGTTCGGGGGCCTCCGGAGGCTGGGTACCCTTTGTGTGATGTGGTTGTGCGAATGAATGAATCCCCTCCTACAAAGTAACCTATCCTCTATATATAGCGGTGTCCCGGGTCCTCTTCCCTTATCGTTTCAGCGGGAAGGGATCCCACAACGGCCAATTTCGAAGGGGGACAGGGGAACATGTAGGGTCTTCACCTTCATGTCCTTCCTCTGCAGGAATCCCTGTCCAAAAGGATCCTTGTCCAAAAGGTGGCCTTCACCTTCAAAGTGGTTGTCAGTGCAGCAGGGACGGGTCGAGGGAAGATGTCCGTCCTGCCGGCGGGCGGCGATGCCCTTGTTGCACCAGAATGGAAACATTTGTAAGATGGCTTGGGAACACGCGTACGTCCTTTCCTCCTTTGCACGGAAGGGGAAACTGCACCATCCTGCAATCTACTCCTCACATGTCCTTCCTCTGCATCATCCTCGACTCCTGAAGCTGGGTCTCGCTTCGGAATATCCGCCGATCCAGAGGGGTCCTGAGGGGGGCCCCTGTGGGTCTTGACGTTGTTCTGCCTCGTGATGCTTGGCCCCGTGCAAGGGCCTTGCCTTGAGTGGTGCCGGGCCTATTGGTTTTTGTCTGAAGAAGTGGGCCAACCGTGGGCCGCACGCAGGAAGGTCTGGGTACCCCCATTCCCAGAACGCCGACACTAACAAATCTAGGAGGAACCACCCTCCAAAAGGTAATAGATGTGGTAGAATGATGAACTCATTACTCTTGTGCTTGAAAAGATAGTCTCCTCAACACTTAATCACTCTCTAATAGGTTTGGCATGGGCGGAAGAGATTAATTTGGTCAAGAGCAACTTGGGGAGGCTAGATATCAAGTTTCTAATGGATGGATGGGAATATCTAGATCTCAAGACATGAGTAGGTGGCTCTCTCTCAGAAAAATGGATATGGCAAGTGTGTGTCTGTTCTGAGTTCTTCCTGTGCGAATGAGATATGGTGGAGGGGTATATATAGACATCTCGAAAAATTCAGTCGTTACAACATTATTGCACAACTCGGTGACACTGACATGAATATCGGTGGTAGTGAGTTGCACTAAATGTGGCAACTTTCGAATTGTCGATGAGACCGATATAGGAAGCTCGGTGGTACCAATATGGTCACTGTTGGGGATATTACCTGCGGTATGACCCGCCCTGTTGGGCCGGGTCAGGATAGCGGTGACTCATACATCCATGGTCAGTGTAAGCCTTGGCCCAGGGCCTGAGGTGCGCTGGGAGATCTTCGATAAAAGGCCGTGAGGGCCCGTGAGCTAGATGGTAGTTCAGGATTGATGGAGAAGATAAGTCGCCAAGGAGGATTCCTGGCTTGGAAAACGCAACGACTTAGAGATATGGAGAGTCACGGTTTATCACGTGGCCATGACTTTGTAACCCTAGGGCCTCGACCTGTATATAAAGGCGAGTCTCTAGTGTAGATAGACTAAGTTAGAATTCATCGAGAGCTAGGTCAGGCGAGTTACGCCGCCCTTGTAATCGAATCCACCATCAATATACACAAAGCAGGACGTAGGCTTTTACCTTCATAGGAGGGGCCGAACCTGGGTAAACCTGGGTGAACCTGGGTAACCCTTTCACGAGGACATCTGCCGTGACAAAACCACGACAGTTGGCGCCCACTGTGGGGCCTGTGCACGGTGGAGTTGAGTTCTCAAAGGGAGCCCTTCCGGGGTTAGGAGGCTACACGGTCGGCATCATGACGAAGAGCCGCCGCGGGAGGTACTACATTGACAACTCTTTGTGGGGACCTGAGGCCGATTCGATCGAATCTGGATAGAGGGTCCCCTTCGACAAGATTCCTGTCTTCATCGGCAATATTCGGGCTCCTGCACCTGAGCGAAAAACCATCGACGACATCGTCGAGCCGGCCCGGTACGCCAATCCCGCCAAACATCAGGACAGGAAACTCCATGCTTTCGTTGGATTTACGCAAGGAACCGACCTACCGGACAAGCCGGTGATCCAGGAGATCACCCCTGTCAACTCGGACGACGAATCGTCCATAGGCGACACAGATTCAATCTACCCTCTCCACGAAGGATAGCTCGGGGGGTTGCCCGAAGCAGTAATCTCTGAGGATATTGAAGGTCCCCACCGTCAAGTCGTCATATATATGGCAGGAGCAGAGTCGCCTGAGCCAAATGCGGCGGGTAAAATGAAGCCAACGGATCAGGGAAGACTCCGGCTCAAGCTATGGCGGATCTGGTGATCACTGTGATGGCAAAGAACTAGGAAGCGGTCAACGCCGAGTCGACAAAACTAAGGGAATATATGGCCAAAGTCCAGCACGACATAGAAGGAGAAGCCGCAAGGATGGCAACACAGCGGGCACAGATCATCACGGGGACAGAGCGGCTGAATGCTGAGGGATGGTGGCTTGAGCGAGAGCAACGCGCCTCCGATGCAATCCACCACAGGAGACATCTTAACCGCCTGCCGACCAATTTAAATCCAACTCTGCTCTTTGACAGCCCACATACCCCTGGGATGGAACCCAACCGGCCATGGCAAGTCGCCCCGTGAGGCGATCCGGCACAACCACCGCCTAACCCGCAGGCACCTCAGCCGACGGCGGCTCATGTGCCCCGTTTCCGGACACCACGGGGTCACATCTCAAACCCTGTCGACAACATGTTAGCAACAACCCGCCACCTTGAATCACTCCCCATTCACAGAAACTCTCCAGCTGAGGTAGAGGCGAGAAACGCTATTGATATGCTGAAAACAGCAGTAGTGCAACCGACATAGTATTCATATAGCCGCAAGCGGCTGTACTCCACGCCCGAGGTGAGTCACACCAGGAGTCACCATGATGATCCGCCCGCAGCGTCCAGCGAACAACGATGGTTACCGCAGATCAATCCGCCTGGTATTCCTAACACACGGGTCCAAGAGCTTGTGGATGCGGCACGAGCCGTCCGCCTGATGGAGATAGTGGCCGCGGCGGGTCACGGTTATCCGGCTTATGCCTTGCCTTCCCCGCGCGGGCCGAAGCAGGTGGGAGGAACATTGGGATACCCTATCTGGCACCCGCCCTTCGCAATGAGCGTATGCCTAAAGATTTCAAAGGCTCGCGAAAGGTCCCCAATTACACACCAGATCTAGAGCGAGGTGCATGGATTGAGAGTTACGAGCTTGCAATGGATATGCTCGAGGTGAGTGAGGCGGTCTGGGCCAAATATTTCACAATGATGCTTGAAGGGATAGTGCGCACATGGCTGAAGTACTTGCCACCCAACTCCATCAACACCTGGGCCGAGTTGAAGGAACACTTAGTCAAAAATTTCAGAGGGACTTGCAAGCGCCCGATGACCATCGTCGACTTACAACACTATGTCCAGCGTCGGGATGAGTCGGCCCACCACTGGACGCGACAAGTTGTAGAAGTGATCCATTCGTCAGATGGCATCTTGGCGGCTCAGTCTGTGCTGATCTTGGAGAAAAATTTTCACTATGAGCCTTTGGTGCTGATGCTTGGGCGGCTCAAACGTAAGGTGCATGACATAGGAGAATTGATGGACACCCTGACTAGGTATGCCGAGTCAGACGATAGCAAAGACCCTGGGGAGGAGGATGACAAGGTCAGCATCGCCAGGAGAGGCGAGTCATCAAAAGGCCACCCTCAGTTCCACGGGAGAGGCAACCACAACCCCGCGGGACAGGGAAAAAAGAGGTAGCAGGAAGGCGTCACCGATTTCGTTGCTAATACTAACGCTGGGAACAGGAACCAGCGTGAGAAGAAAAGGGGTTTCAGTGGGAAGAAGCGGCGCAACTATCATGAGATGCTCAAAGGCCCCTGCCCACAGCATGCTAGCGTGGAAGGTCCATCTACCCACTCTTGGGAGGATTGTTATGTGATGCAGGAATTCCGTGCTGAAGCACTCAAAAACGGGCAAGGAGGCAACCATGGCAGACACCAAGATCAATTTGGTGTGGGCGGCTCGCACAGAAACCCGTTTAGTGGATTTCCTAACCCAGGCCCGCAGGGCGGGTCACAGGCTAATACCGGGAAATATCAGGTTCAGAACAGTTAGGAATACAATGCGCAGGGTGATTTTCTGCAGCAGCCTCCGCAAGGCGGCTCCCTACAGCAGGATGACAACGGCAGTTTCCACAATAATCCTAAACAGTTGAACAACGGGTAATATCATGTGTTCACCACCGGTACTTGCAAAAGGGACCAAAAGGTGAAGCACAGAGCCTTCAGCGTGATTGAGCCGGCATTTCCCAAATACCTCAGCTGGTCTGACCAACCCATTGTTTGGAGTAGGGAAGACCACCCGCCCTGGTTGATAACCCTGGCGACTTAGCTTTGGTTGTGGCACCCCAGGTTGGGGGATATACACTTTCCAAGGTCCTTATGGATGGAGGCAACAACATTAACATCTTATATTTCGATACCTTTTGGCGAATGAATTTTTCAGAAGGAGATTTTATGCCATTCTCCACGGTCTTCCACGACATTGTCCCGGGTTAGTCGGCATACCCTGTTGGACGGATCAAGCTTAATGTGCCCTTTGGCACAGAGTCTAATTACAGGACGAGTCCCTCATGTTTGAGGTGGTCAAAATCAAGAGTCCTTACCACGTGCTTTTCGGAAGGCTGGCTTGCGCTCGTTTCATGGCCCGCCCATGCTATGTCTACCTTAAGCTCAAAATGTCGGGACCTAAGGGAAATATCACGATCAATGAGGACCGGAAGATAGCTCAAGAATGTGAGGAAGGGGACTTAGCTTATGCTGAGTCGGCTTGCGTAGCTGAGGAACTCAAGTTTCATCAAGCTAATGTTTACCCGACAGATATGACACCGCTCAAGAAACCCACAATAGATTCAGAGCCATCCCACAAGTTTAAGCCAACAAATGACACGAAGTTGATAGATTTCACGCCTAGCAACTCCTCCAAGCAATTCACCATTGGGACGGGTCTGGATGCCAAATAGGAAAGCACGCTCATCGAATTCATCCGTGAGAATTGGGACATCTTCGCATGGAAACCTTCTGACATGCCTGGTGTACCGAGAGAATTCGCTGAGCACCACCTTAACATTGACCCTAAGATAAAGCTGGTTCGGCAGTATCTTCGTCGGTTTAACGAAGAAAGGCGTAAAGCGATTGGGGAGGAAGTCGCCCGGCTCTTGGCCGCTGGGTTCATCATTGAGGTTTTTCATCCTGAGTGGTTGGCCAACCCTGTCTTGGTGCTCAAGAAGAACGGTACCTTCCACATGTGCATTGACTACATCGACCTCAACAGAGCTTTCCCAAAGGACCCTTTCGCCCTCCCTCGTATTGACCAAATCATTGATTCTATGGTGGGTTGCGAGCGACTGTGTTTTCTGGATGCTTACTCAGGATATCACCAGATCAAGATGGCTCTGGCAGATCAGGAGAAGACGTCTTTTATAACTCCCTTTGGAGCCTTTTGCTATGTTTCTATGTCGTTCGGGCTCAAGAGCGCGGGGGCAACTTATTAGCGATGCATCCAGAATTGCCTGCACAGTCAGATTGGGCGCAATGTTCATGCCTATGTTGATGACATAGTGGTCAGATCCCAGAAGAAAGAGTCACTTTTGGAGGACCTCAAGGAGACTTTTGACAATTTGCGCATGTATTAGATGAGGCTTAACCCGGCCAAATGTGTTTTCGATGTTCCTACAGGAAAATTATTGGGCTTCTTGGTGTCAGAATGAGGCATCGAGGCTAACCCGGACAAAATCGTAGCAATCTCTTCGCTTGGCAAGCCGGCCAATGTCAACCAAGTTCAGTGCATGGCGGTTCGTATTGTGGCTCTAAGCCGTTTCATAAGTCGCCTTGGGGAGAAGGCCATCCCTCTTTATCAGTTGCTCAAGAAAACTGATCGTTTCGTCTGGACGGATGAAGCCAATGAAGCTTTCGAAGCCTTGAAAAAACAACTGGCTGAGCCTCCTGAAAAGACCTCGATGATGCCTAGAGGGGGGGGGTGAATAGGCTATTTAAAAAGTTCTTCGGATTCTGCTTGAACCTAATGCGAAAATAAACAAGGAGGGTACTTGTCAAGCACAAATTCAAAATGCACTAGGCACTGCAACGTGTATCAACAACACGATCTACCAAGATGGACACAATACTGTTACTAACAATCACAAGTAAGTTACACAAACTTACTTTAGCTATATCACATGACAAGTAGGTGAACGACACAAGATACTTGATCACACTATATCACACAATATATCAAAAGCTTCAAGTGTGAACGTGTGGATATAGAGGGTATGCTTGGATGATTAATCTTGTACAAGAAATAGCCAACACAATATAATGAGCACAACCAATATGCAATGTATGTATGCTCAAATAACACACATAAACCACAAGTAAGGAGTTAGGGTTAAGGATAACCAAGGTCACTGAGACGAAGATGTATCCAGATGTTCACTTCCTTGGAGGGAAGCTAGTCACCGTTAGAGAGGTGGATGTTACCACGAAGGCACACCAACGCCACGAAGGCTCACCCTATTCTCCCTTTGAGATAACACCACGAAGGCGTTTCTCAACCACTAGTGGTAAGCCTTTGAGGTGGCTTCCAAACCCTCACAAACTTTTCGGGGGAAATCACACGGATTGATTCCTCTCCGAAGAACTCCTACCGCCTAGGAGTCTCCAACTTCCAAGAGTAACAAGATCACGGGAATGCTCAAAACTTGCTCAAATCACAAATAGCTTGGGTTGAGAGAAGGAGAGGGAGACGATCTATCTTTTGATTGGAACAACTCTCAAAGGGGCTCACAAATGCTCTTGGGATCTAAGATTTGGAGTGAGCAAATGTGTGTGAGGTGGAAATGTGTTCTTATGAGGATAAGGCTGTGTTGGGCTCCACTCTCACAAAGTGGGAGGGGGGTATTTATAGTGGGGAGAGAGAAAGAGCCGTTGGGGACACTTTAAGTCACACAGGGTCCGGACGTCCGACAGTTGTCGGAAGTCCGGGCGTCCGTGAGCGGTCGGACGTCCGACAGGGGTCGGTCGTCCGAGGCCTGTAGATACGACTGAAACTATTTTGAATTAAACATCGACCGGACGTCCGACAGGGGTCGCTCGTCCGAGGCCTGTAGATACGACTGAACCTATGTTGAATTTATCAGCCATCGGACGTCCGGAGAGGACCGGAAATCCGAGTTATACAGCTCAACTTCTACTGGTGGTAGGTTCCGGATTTCCGACGGGTGTCGGACGTCCGGCGCTCGGACGTCCGAAGGGAGCCGGATTTCCGAGATATAGAACTCAACTTCTACTGGTGCAGGCTTCCGGATTTCCGGGACTTGGCCGGACATCTGGGCCTCGGACGTCCGGAGGGAGCCGGAAGTCCGAGTTATATGGCTCTGATTTCTCTGGTATAGGATTCCGGATTTCCGAACTAGTCGGTCGTCCGGTCCTCCAACGTCCGGAGAAAGCCGGATGTCCGAGGCACTGGTTCTGTTTTCAGATAACAACAAAACAGTGGAGATGTGGACTGAGCAGAAAGTGATGATGTAGTTTGAGCAAGTTCATTGCAAAACCTGTGATCCCCTCTTAATAGTGCGGGATCCCTAAGGACTCAAGAATCATAAAATACTACCGATGATCCATACTTGAGTGTATACTTTTATTTGCTGATCATCACTCCGCACCACTAACGTCAAAGGAAACTGATACCTTTGAGTTAGCCCTTTCACCTGAGCTTGATGTTGTTGTTCCTTCTTGGCTCAAGTTGAAAGCAAGACATGATGAAGTCTTCAAGTAGCTTTCCCATACACAATGCGGAAAGCCTAACTTATGTATTTATCTTCATTTGTCCACCATGTGAACATCCACAAGAATCAAGCATGTAGTGCTCAAGAATGCTTATCTTGATCTTGTCCTTGTTAGCACATGAGATTGTCCTTATCAACACATGATCATTGACAATAGTTTCAATGATATATTCGTGCTGATCCACTTGAACTTGCACACCACAATCTTGATGACGATCACCACTTGACGTCATCCTTCATGGGTTGTATGAGATCTTCCTTTTGACGCAAGCCCAATGGAAACACACCTAACCCCCACCTAGGAGTCTCACAAAGACCATGGGTTAGTACACAAACACGTAATGGACAATGCTTACCATACCATGGGATCACTTGATCCCTCTCGGTACATCTTATACGCTTTGTGTGTTGATCATCTTGATTTACTCTTAGTCTGAGATCTTGATCAACCTAGTGTTTCTATGACCATTCTTTGGATAATACCTTGAATAACATCTTTGTCAACATATAAACTCCTTGAACCCAACAGATGGACTTCAAGAAGTGCCTATGGACAAATCCTATAAATATAACTTAAGGCAACCATTAGTCCATAGGAATTGTCATCAATTACCAAAACCACATATGGAGATATATGCTCTAACACCGCCTGTCTTAGCCGCTCGAATTGACGAAGAGCCTATGCTCCTATACATTGCCACCAATTCTAAAGCAGTAAGCGTAGGAGGAGTCGTCGAGCGCAAAGTGGAAGGGAAGGAATACCCAGTTAAAAGACTGGTCTACTTTGTCAGCGAAGTCCTAACCCTCTCCAAAGACCATTACCCGCACTGGAAGAAGTTAGTTTATGGGATCTTCATGGCGAGTCGAAAATTAAAACGCTACTTTTAGGAGCATCCAATCACGATGGCCAGTTCTGCACCGCTTGCTGATATCATACAGAACCGTGAAGCAACCGGGCGGATTGCTAAGTGGACATTGAGCTTGGACCCCACCATGTGAAATATACACCTCGCATGGTGATCAAGTCTCAGGCCTTAGTGGATTTCATCAACAATTGGACCGAGTTACAAATTCGAGAGGACAAACCTGACCACCCGTATTGGACTATCCATTTTGATGGGTCTAGGCAGCTAGAAGGCTCCGGGCTGGTGTGGTGTTGACCTCACCTCGGGGTGACAAGTTTTGCTATGTCCTCCGACTCATGTTCTTGTCTACCAACAATGCGACAGAATACGAAGCTTTGCTCCATGGGCTTAGAATCGCCAAAGAGATGAACCTCAGTTGAGTCAGATGCTTGGGCGACTCAGACCTAGTGGCGTAGCAATTCTCTGGCACATGGGATTCCAAAGATCCCCTGATGGCAGCATATAGACGTGCCGTGTTAGATGTGGCGGGTCATTTTCATGGTTATCAGGTTGATCATATTGATCGTCGACTCAACGAGGCAGCTGATGCTCTTTCACGACTCGACTCACAGCGTAAGACAGTTCCCCCTAACGTATTTTTGGATGTATTGCATAACCCTTCAGTAAAATTGCCTTCGGAGGAGGACTTAGCAGTTCCTGAGCCAGAGTCTCAACTTGTGGCGGCTCTGCGTGCTACCCCGGATTGGGCGTTCCCTTATATGGCGTATCTAGCACGAGGCGAGTTACCTACTGATGAGTTGTTGGCTTGCCAAATTATCCGTCGGTGCAAGTCCATGATCATACATAAAGGCGAGTTACACAAGCGAAGCACTTCTGCAATCTTTCAAAGGTGTGTCTCATCTGAGGAAGGGTGTGCAATTCTCAACGAGATACATGCAAGCGATTGTGGTCATCACTCCGTGTCAGGATCTTTGGTGTCTAAAGCCTTTAGGCATGGATTTTACTGGTTGACAGCCCATGCAGATGCTAAGGATATAGTGCGCAGATGTGACGGATGCCAAAAATGTGGGCGTCGGATGCATGTGCCGGCTCAGGAATTACGAATGATCTCAATTACATGGCCTTTTGCGTTCTGGGGCTGGACATGGTTGGTCCTTTCAAAATGTCATCTAATAAGAAGACTCACCTATTGGTGGCAGTTGACAAGTTTACCAAGTGGGTTGAAGCAAAACCAGTCAGCAGTTGTGATGCAGACACGGCCGTCGAGTTCCTCAAAAAATTGATTTTTCACTTCGGGTATCCTCATAGTATTATTACTGATAATGGTACTAATCTATCCAAAGGCGCCATGCAAGAGTTTTGCGCAAAGGAGCACATCTAGCTTGATGTTTCTATAGATGCACACCCTCAATCTAATGGACAGCTAGAGAGGGCAAATCAAGAAATATTGTAGGGAATCAAGCCCCGGCTTATGGTACCTCTGGAACGTACTTCGGGATGTTGGGTTGAAGAGTTGCCTTCGGTTTTATGAAGCATTAGAACCACCCCTAATCGGTCTACTGGTTACACGCCCTTTTCCTTGGTATATGGAACAAAGGCACTATTACCAAGTGACATAAGACACGACTCGCCACGAGTCGCCACTTATGTGGAACAAGACAACGAGCCGGCGCGTCAAGATTCATTGGACGCCCTAGAGGAAGAATGCGACTTGGTCTCGTCATGATCCGCGGTTTATCAACATGACTTGCGACGCTATCATAGCCGCCGATTCAAATGTCGAGTCTTTCAGGAGGGCGACTTAGTGCTCCGGTTGATTCAGGATCATACCGGTATGCATAAGTTATCCCCACCGTGGGAAGGACCTTTTGTCGTCACCAAGACTCTTCACAATGGTTCATACTACCTGGTGGATCTTCGCCCAGATAGGCCAACAACAGAGGTCGAGATGACCCGACCATGGAACATCGCTCACTTAAGGCAATACTATACTTAGAGCCACTGGCTCCTTATCTATGTATAGAATTTAGTTTTGTAATCTCTCTTTATATATATATATAAAGCAATTAAGTCGGCGCCCACGAACTTTGGGGTTTCTGCCATTTTAGCTTCTTGAAAGCATGAGTGTTTATTGTTTCATAAGTCGTCCAAGCATGGACGCTATCAGCATCAAAGAGCATAAGTCGCCACACTGCTCTTATTTCAAAACTCGATGTTGGTATGCCAAAGAGAACCAAAGTTGCCACGTTGCACGGTTCAAACATGGGCACCCTATATGGCTTTGAGAATTAAGCCGGCTTACTTGGGGTCTACTAGCTCCCAAGTCATTTTGCAGTAAGAGCGTACACGCTTCTGCAATCCTATGTCTGACTTTTCCCTAATCATAGGTCACTTGGGGGCTTCTTCTCATTGAGCTCAGCCTGAATACCCTCTTGGCTAGCGAAAAATTAACGCATTACAATGGTTATACTGGACTGTGTGTTTGGCGACTCGCCCTATGGTCCCATGTACTCTTGGCGAGTCAATCCACTTTTTGGACCCTGAACTTGCCTTGGTTAAAACGTGAAGGGTGCTAGCGGGAGCCGGCACATGGAAAATAGACAAACCAAGGGTTCACTGAACCTTCTTCACTGAAGCTTGACTCACGCCTGATCAGCCGGTCTAAACAACTCGGGATGTTGCAAAAGCTCTCTCGGGGTATCACTAGAGTCTTGCAAACTCGTCCTATCCTGTCGTAGCTCATTGGGACGACAAACTTTATGACTATCTTTGTGGCACAGCCCAAACGTTTCATAAAACTCTATCATAACCCGCCGCGACTCATTGAGCCGGCTTATTGTTTTTCTCTGATAAACAGGGAAAAGATCTTTCTTGTCAAACATGGAAAAGCATTAGGAAAGGCGATTCATGTTAATGAAGGTTGAAACTTTCAACACCATCACAAGGTACAATTATCATACTGTTTTCAAAATCCTAGACTATTACATGGCTCAGCAGGCCATACCAGGAAACATAACCCGGCCATAAAGGATCAAAGTATTCTCTGCAGATAATCTTCATGTCAGTTTGACTCAAGCCGCTTCCAGGTTATCCTGCCTCGAGCTTTCGCCATCTTCGATCTGTAAGTCACCCAATTTCCAATTGTAATTGGTCAAGGCGTGGAGCTCATCTTCATCTGTCAATATGGTGGGCAGATCGACATCAAAGTCAAAAGGATTCTTACGGCACCGCGGAGTCAGGCTGGTGATGTCATACGAAGGAGGGTTCACCTTTTGACGTGCTCATCATAAGCCGCCTGATATTTGCCTAAATCCAGGACGGCCGCTAGCTGAGTCGCTGCAAAGCGAGATTCTTTTACACAACGGTGGTAGTCCTCCTTAGTGAAATCTGACCCATCATCCTTTAGCTCTGGAAATCCACCAGTCACCTCTTCCGGCTTAAGTTCTGGAGCATAGGCCAATCACTGGCTTAGGGCAGTTACGCTCCCTTGCGGGCGGCTGACCTCTTTAGCTACTCTATCTGGGGTGGCAATGTTGACAAGTAACCCAACATATGCTTGATGGATTTTATGGGCTCCCTATTGCCCATAACAGACTTCATGGTCATCACACCACCGGTGTATAGCTGTTCTGTCAAAGTATAGATCGCCTTCAGCTTCAAAATGCAGTCATTCTGCAGGGTGGCGGCTCGAGGACCTACAAGTGAAAAAGCAGGATCATAAGTGGTTGCAAGGTTGTACAAAGCACTTCTAGAAGGAGGTAATTGACCCTTAACAAATATGGCCTTGGTCATCTTGGACATATGATATTTCAAGCTGGAGAGTTCTTGTACGTCGGCTTTCAGTTTCTCTTCGGCTTGTTCCACCCTTTTCAAAACGGCAGCTTTCTCAGCATGGGCCTTGTCTTCAAACTTTTTGTGCTCTGCTTTCATCTTTTCCATGTCAATTAGAGCAAGGCGAAACTTTTCTTCAAACTTAGCTCGAGCATCCTGCTACTCTGTCAGTCTTTGTTTCAAGCCAGCCATAGTTGAGTCAGCCCGAGTCAATGATTCCTGCAACAAACATCGGGAAAGCAAGTTTCAGGACCATTGCAAGCAACATCCCTCACACTTGGGTGCTAATGTATGATTCAACTCTTTTAAAGGTCATACCTTCAAACAAGACCCGGCCCATCTTTAAAAATATGACCCAGCCCTTGGGGGCTATAGCTTGAAGATTTTTGCTCAAATCAAAGTTGAAGACCCGGTTCATCTATAAAAAGATGACCCGGCCCTTGGGGGCTACTGGTTCAAGCTTTTGTTCAAATACAAGTTAAAGACCCGGTTCATCTTTGAAAAGATGACCCGGCCCTTGGGGCTACTGGTTCAAGCTTTTGTTCAAATACAGACCACAGACCCGGCTCATCTTTCAAAAGATGACCCGGCCCTTGGGGGCAACAGGTTGAAGATGACACAAATGCACGATTCGTCATGGATGACTCATCCTTTGAAGGGCCAATGGGAGGACATGTCAATAAGATTAAAGGATATTATGCCTCATGTTTTATCCGCATCATGTTGGCCAAGCTCTTCTCCATCTCATGGCTTGTCTCGAGGCGGCTCACAAAACCAGAGTATAGTTCCTCAAACTCCAATTTTTCATAATTGGGAAGCTTCAGCTTGGTGATATCTTTCTCTTCAAATACTTGGGCATCTTTTGGTGCGTGTTTGGTTAACACCACGGTTGCAGGCTTAGAATAGCCGGTACCAGTAACAACGAGTGAATCTGGGTCTTCAAGCACCTTAGAAGGACTGGGCGGGTTGACGTTTTCAGTCACTTCCTTTTGAGGGCTTGAAGGGTTGACCCGGATGTCAGGAAAATCATCAAAAATATCGTCATGAATTTCAGCTCGTTCTTATGGAGCCTGTGGGACGGAGGTACTCATACCAAACACTTCAGCCGCTTTGGGAGCAGAAGATGAGTCGCCGGTTTTCCTTTTCTTTGCCTGCGCCGTGAGAAACAATGACACCAACGTTGAGATGGAAACATTGACATCCGAAAGAACATGTCAGTAAAGGAACTTACCCCTGAAAACGAATCATTGGGGGGAGAGTCGACATAGCTGAGTTGCCAGATGAAGGAGGTGAAACCTGATGGATAAGGATTCAAAGATTGCGTAAATCACGAGAATATCTTGCACAAGAAGGAAGAGATGCTTGCAGTAACATACCTCGTTCTGTCGTTTGTGACCAGTTGTTTTCTCAGGCAAGCCGGACACTAGGTCCCAAGAGTTTCTTCGAGTGTGACGTTTGGGTGTTTAACTCACCTTCTTCAAAAGGAAATTGGGATCCAGATGAGCATCTGGGTAAGACATGGGAACTTTCCTACAGATTCGCCTGGCCGACTTGGGGGGAGAAGAAGTTGAGCTGGAACAAATGGAAATTACCTCGACATCTTCATCCTGGCTCTCAAAGTCAACATCCTATGAACAAAGGTAACAAAGCGTTAGTACAAGTCAGATTAAAAGCAATAAAGACAAGAGAGTTTTACCTCTGATTGTTCTTCGGCGGCCCGAGACTCACCAACGAGGGATGACTCTTTTGTTGCGGCTTTGCCTTTGTTCTTCTTCTTCGTCTTAGGGGCGGGTTTGGTCGTTTTCTTGATGATTGTCTTGGGCCTTCGGGACCAAAACGCCGAATCCCTCTGATTGACATGATGAAAAGCTCACATCAGAAACATGAATGAGTACATTGAAAAGCTAAAATGGCGACTTGGATTGTTTACCTCTAGAGCCGGGTTGGAAACACAAAAAGGTTTAAGCCCAATTTTGGAGCAATTCTCAATGGGCTCGCCACTTATTTTCTTCACAATCTCGACAATGTCCTCTTCCAAAAGCCTCACCTTTTAAAAGAATTGGGGTGGTTTAAGTCGCCATTGTATTCACACATCAAGCCGTCCCGGCGGCTTAAGGGCATGAATCTTCACTCCACCCAGCAGCGGATCAGATCGATCCCAGTAAGACCATTGACGGTGAGGGCCTTCTGATTTGGAAAGATAGGGTCAAACGTGGCTTCCTCTTCTTCACTTAGCTTTTCCGGCAACTTGAAGGCCATGGGCAGACGTTCTTCCCTGAAACCCGGTAAAGGGTTTTCATTGGATGGAGAGGTGTCGAGGCAGTAGAACCAAGTCTTTTCCCAACCTTTGGGATGGCTAGGCAATGTAACGGCCGAAAACCCGCATTCAAGACGTACCATACCAAACGTCACTGGATATTAACTCCCCCAAGCTCTAAGCAAGGCGTGTTGGCAAACTCAGTCTGGTGGTTCAGATAGAAAAGTTTCCTGAACAACAATACAGTGGGCTCTATTTGCAGATAAGCTTCACAGAACACTTGGAACTGACACAGGTTAGTGATGGAGTTTGGCCCCAAATCTTGGGGATGAAGGTTGAAGAAGTGCAAGGCGTCTCTGAAGAATTTTGATCCGGGCGGCTTGAAGCCTCGCTCAAGGTGATCAGCAAAAATGACTACTTCCCCTTCGGCGGGTTGAGGTGTTGTTTCCCCAAAGGCGGTTCGCCAGCCGATGATTTCCTTGGGCTCAAGATTACCCACTTTTACAAATTTCTCAAGATAAGCGTCATTGACTTCTGTTGGCAGCGAGTTACATTTAGAGATGGTACCCACGACTACAAAAAAAAGATTGGCAGATTGTGAGGACCTATGGAATGATAACTTGCGAGCCAACGGTTGGAAGCATATCTACAAGGGAGATGTAACTCGCCGTAGCATTGAGGGCGGGTTGTGGCTCTAAAGGTTTCCTTAAGGATATTCCCAATTGAGGACAAACATGTTTCCAACAGCGAGAGATAATTTACAGATATACGGATAGTTCTATTTGAGAAAATAATACTTGCTGAAAATTCAGGTGCTAAGAACATGAAAACACTGCGAAAACAATGTGTGGGTCTATAAAGCAATGGAGGAAGAATACAACTGGCTAGGGAGCGCGATGGGACTACCATAGTTTATTGCCACGAGGAAGGATCTAAAATACCATGCTTGGACGGGTTGATGGTAAGAGGATCTAGCATTCATGGAGTTTTGGTGCTACCCTAAGAGATATGGGGTTCAAGATCTAGCCCTAATGGAGAAAGGGAACTTACCCGAAGGAGGAAGGCGACGACGGAAGAAGGTCGCGGAGGTTCTGCGACGGAGACCACCCCCTCGACCAGCCTGGGAAACGGTTGGTCCATGACAGAGGTTCGACGATGGCGAGGTGGTCGAGATGCAAGCTCGAGGAAGACGACGCAGCCGAGGAAATGGAATGGAGGTAGGGTTGAAACGGCAGGCGCGAAAATCGAGGCGACAAATTGAAAACCGAAAATAATGGCGCCTAGATTTTCGGGATAACAGGATAAAGACGAAAAGATCCATTGGAAGTGATGTCATCAAAATCTCGGGAATAGTGGAGAAGGTGATGTCACCAATAAATGACATGGCGACTCAAGCAATTTGTGAAAATTGGCGGATCGTTGCTTATTGAAGAAAGGACGGAGGTAATTTAAGTCACTGAAGACAAGTGTAAAGGTTTATTGGTGTGATAGAATTCAAGTCAATATGGGGCCTAATGTTGGGGATATTACTTGCGATATGACCCGCCCTATTGGGCCGGGTCAGGAAAGCGGGGACACATACATACATGGTCAGTGTAAGCCTGGGCCCAGGGCCTAAGGTGCGTTGGGAGATCTTCGATAAAAGGCCGCCAGGGTCCGTGAGCTAGATGGCGGTTCAGGATTGATGGAGAAGATAAGTCGCCAAGGAGGTTTCCTTGCTTCGAAAACACGACGACTTAGATATATGGAGAGTCACGGTTTATAACGTGGCCAGGACTTTGTAACCCCTAGGGCCTCAATCTGTATATAAAGGCGAGTCTCTAGGGCAGATAGACTAAGTTAGAATTCATCAAGAGCTAGGTGAGGCGAGTTACGCCCCCCTTGTAATCGAATCCATCGTCAATATACACAAAGAAGGACGTACGCTTTTACCTCCACAGGAGGGGCCGAACCTGGATAAACCCGAGTCTCGCTTCTACTCACCCTCTTGGAGTCACCACCAAGGTGCGATGGCTCCATCACTAGGTCCTTCCACGAGGGCATCTGCCATGACAAAATCACGACAGTCACCTAGGGTAGTTTCCAAATCTCGGTGAGACCAATTTCAAAACTCAGAAATTCTGATTCTTGATATCGGCACACCAGAAAGTTGGTTACTAATTTTTGGTGGCACGGAAGTGAAATTTGTTGGTACCGAGCTTTTATGGTTTGGCATAGTTTCTGTCTCTCAAAAAAATGCTAGGGTCGAGTGGAAATTTTTGGTGGCACCAATTTTGATGTTTAGGTTTTGGATAGAGAATTTTGTGAGAGAATGGCTCAGTATATTTGGTGGCTATCTCTAAGCACTTGCGCAACCAATTCATCATAAATACCTCACCCCCTTTTAATAGTATTGTCTTTCCAATGGACTCAAATGTGATTGGTCACAAATATAAAATGTAGAGTCTTGTAGTTTGAAGTTTTGGCAATCCTATTTCTTTCCTTGCATAAAGGGGCTTCTCAACACAATCCTTAGCCAATCATGTATGTGGACTATACCTAAAATATACTAGGTAAAAGTGTTAGTCCAAGAGAAAATGTATGTTGTCATGAATTATCAAAACCACCAAGGGAGCATATGTGCTTTCAATCTCCCCTTTTTGGTGATTGATGACAACATATAATCAAAGCTTCAAATAAAGATAGGCATTAAAATATGACAGCTTTGAGAGAAACATGACTAATACAAGCTCCCCCTAAATGTGAGCAATCCCTTTTAAGAGATGTTTGTTTTGGACTGCAAGAGCACACACATAGTAGAGGGGACAGGACAAGTCATGTGAATCTTGGCTATATGTGTCAAACATGTGATATTGAAAGGTTTCCATGTTCAAGACTCACTCTTGCAAACAATATGTGCAAGAGACAAAAGATCATCCTGAAGAAGGATATGATGCATAAACTTACCTTGAGGTTCTTTAGCATCTTAACAGGCGGAGTACACTTGGAAAAACAAATGTTTGATAACACAAGATTATTATATAATAAAGATGCAAAGAGCTTCAAAAGTACCAAGATATGGAAGACATATGAGAAATATGATTTGATGATAGATATGTCTCCAAGAATATTTAGAACTTTCTCCCCTAAGAATGAGTATGTAGAATTTCCTCCCCCCTTGCATCATAGCATGTAGATATTGGGAATAGGTAGGATGAGACAAGTTCAAACCAAAGTAGGCAATAAAACTTAAATAAAACTTTTTATATCTCTCCCCTTAATGGTATCTCTCCCTCTGAATGGGAAGGCTTTGATATATCTCCTCCTTTGGCAGATCTCCCCTTTGGTAGATCTCCCCTTTGGTATAATCATTTAGACGCTTTCATATATCTCCCCCTTTGGAATTAATTTTCAAAAAGGTCAGAGGCTAAGGGATCATTTAGAATAACGGGTACTGGATTCTTCTACTTGATAAGGGTTCCTTTATAGTTCTCCCCCTTTGTGTAGGGATAAGAGTTCATTGAAATATCTCCCCCTTTTTGTTAGGGATCCTAGATGTTTATCCCTCTTATATTATGCGATCATTAGAGTTTCTCCCCCTTCGAAGTTTTTCTCCCCCTTGACAATTGATGGGTCACAAGAATACGTCCCCTTTGGCACTAATCTAGAATACTAAGAAAATCACAAAGGTCATAGATAGTTATAAAATTCGGAGTGTCTCAGGCAATATGGTTCGGTAGAACCGAGAATGAAATGTTAGCTTGTGGGAGAAATCGGTAGGACCGATTCACCCTTATCGGAGAGACCGAGTTGCAATGAAATATCAACTACTGAAATCAAATAGACACAAAATATCCAAAACCAAAAAAAATAGAAAATGTTTTTTTTAAATATATACATACATATAGATGAGAATCGAATGGTTCCAAGAAAGCATGCAACCAAAACATGAAACATACAAGAATCTTCATCTAGATGTTGGGACGTGACTAGGTCACCTATACTAGAGTATATTGATTTGAGGAGTCAAGCAAGAATGCTTGATCATAGGCCATACTCATCATTAAGAGTAAAGTGGGGTTACCATTTTTCGATTAAGCATTTAATGTCTTCATATCACTTGAGTTGATTTACCTAATGACTTGGTGTAAAGCTTTATCAAGGATATGAGTACATACCTTCGGATGATATTGATGACATGGCATGTTGGTGAACTTGTTGTGGATGCTCGACTTTGATGAAGATCATCCTGAGTTGGAGCTATACTTGTTGTTTTGGTTCACTTTTCAACTACATTAGTTAGTCATGCAAGGAAGAACATAATATATCTAAATGACAAGAGTGAATTCATTCATCAAATAGTTGTCAAGGATATGATCTTGTTGTCTTCTTGCTTCATCTCTGAAGAAAAGGTTGTTGATACTTGGCCATGACAAGATTGCTTTTGATGTGAGTTGACGGCAATCTTGTGGACTGTATCTCTTCCGAGTACCTACAAAAAGGTAGATGCAATACAAGGGAGCATATGTTTCCAAGATATAAGATAATGTCATATCAATAGCATCATGGAATAATCAACTAAGCTCATGCCCTTGCATGCATCCGATTGAGTCTAGCTCAAGTTTGAAGCATCAACGATGTTCAACTCACTCCCTAAATGACAAAGAACTTTCTCGTCAAGTGTCTTGGTAAAGATATCAACCAATTGTTTGTCGGTACGAACATGCTTGAGATTAATATCTCCTTTACCAACATGATCACGAATGAAATGATGTCGCACTTAAATATGTTTAGTTCGTGAATGTTGCACAGGATTATGGGCAATTTCTATAGCACTTGCATTGTCAAATAACAATGGAATATGTTTCATATGGATGCCATAGTCCTTAAGAGTTTACGTCATCCATAGTAATTGTGCACAACATGATATGGTGGCAATGTATTCCGCTTCAGAAGTAGATAAAGATATCGCGTTTTGTTTCTTGGATGACCAAGACACAAAAGATGTCCCAAGAAATTGAAATGTACCCGAGGTGGATTTTTTATCAACCTTGTCTCCGACATAGTCCGAGTCAAAATAGCGAACAATATTAAAAGTAGATCCCTTGGGATACCATATGCCAAAGTTTGGTGTGTGTATCAAGTATCTCATAATTCTTTTCACAGCCTTTAGATGACACTCATTAGGTGTTGCTTGATATCGGGCACACATGCAAACACTCAACATGATATTGGTATGGGAGGCACATAGGTATAGCAATGAACCAATCATTGATTGATAAACCTTTTGATCAACCGATTTGTCCTCCATGGTGAGGTCAACATGTCCACTAGTAGGCATGGGAGTTTTCATACGTTTGAACTCTTGGATGTTGAACATCTTGATTAAGTCATTGATGTACTTGGTTTGAGAGATAAACGTACCTTCTCTCTTTTGCTTGATTTGCAAACCAAGGAAGAATTTTAGCTCACACATCATGGACATCTCATACTTATCGGACATCAACCTTCCAAACTTCTCACTAAAATGTTGGTTACTAGATCCAAATATAATATGGTCCACATATATTTGACACACAAATAGTTCGACATTAACTCTTTTAGTGAATAAGTGTGACACCCCTCGATTCTATGGTAATCATTTTAATTAAGCTACAGTGATGGCCAAGTTTAAGCTAAATGCTTTTGCTAAAAAGTGCTTGATCAATATTTGAATCATACCTTATTACAAATTCCCTTTGAAATTCAAACTACTTCTAATAAGTGGATTAAATATTTTGCCCAACATGAAAACTAATATCATGGTGGCCTTGCAAATATTCACCTAGTGATCATAAAGTTGAAACCATATTTTTCCGAAGTATTTACGTACCTCAAAATAATAATAACAGAGGCCAAAAAAATAGTTAAATACCTTTTGAATTCTAGAAAATACCCACACCTTCCAAATGCCCCCAATTCATTTTGTGACAGTACCATATAATGCAATAGGAATTATGGGCGAGTTCCAATATTTTAAAAACACCATATTATTACAAAAGAAAATAAAAAACAAAAACAAACAAAGAGAGAAAGGAAAAAAAAGAAATACCATAAAATGGCCTAAGTGCACTATGCACTTAGGCCATCCAGCCCAGCTACACACCCATCCCACATATCTCCATCGTCCCCAACCTCCTGCTCGTCAGGGGAGATGTGGACACCGGTCGGGCGTCCATGGCGTGGACGGACACGCGTCGGCCATCCAACCCCCTTGGACGGCTACAAGGACCCTCCCCCACCCTACAGTTGAACCCTAACTCTAAAACCTCTCCCTCTCGCCCCTTTCCCCTCCCCCGAGCTTGGGCTCGAGCTCGCCCGAAGGAGCTCACCGTAATCGGACCGCTCCACCATCGCCATCCTCGACCTCCTCCCCAACGGCACCATCGAGCCTCACCACCCCCTCCCCTGTTCAACCCAGGTGAGCGCCAGGTCGTTCCCCCTTTCCTCTGCCCCCGTCATCACGCGCAACCGCGGCCACGACAGATTGTCGGAGTCCGTGCTGCGTGCTGCTGCACCTCGCAGCGCCGACTGCGCTCGTGCTCGCGCTGCTGCTCAAGACGCCGCCAAGCGCTAGTTGTTGCCTCTCCACTTCAGCCGTTGTCGCTTTCGATCGGCCACCATCGCCATGGATGATGGTGCGCTTGCTCCGACCATCCCCTCCTAGCGCAGCTAGCACGAACGGGCCCGCCGCATCACGCGCGTCTCATAGGGACTGGTCTTCGTCCGGTTGGTCGTTGGAGGCGTCGCAAGCATCCCTTCATCGCTCACTATGGTCGCCGGTTCTAGCCACCACACCTTGGGTCATTGACCCGTGGGAACGAGCCATTAAAATTAGTTAGGGCTAATTGGTTCATAAAATTAGACTAAACTACCACTGACAAGGGGCCCCACCCGTTTAGTTAAACTTCTGATTAAAAATAATCTCCCTAATTAGCTACAGTCACTGACTCATGGGGCCCTTCCACTCTTCTAGTGGATAGAGCTGGCCGATTCATGTGTTGAATCAGCACGAGGGCCCACGAGTCAGCCTTTGTTGATTGGTCGGTTGACCAGTCACCTGGGCCCCCTGTCAGCCCTTGTTACCGTGTCGGGTGCACCCAGCATTTTCCCTATTTAAATTTCAAATTAACATCAATTTTATAAATTTAAAATATTATTAAAACTTTGAAAAATCATATAAAATGATCTATGACTCACATGAAAATAATTTATATATGAAAGTTGATCAAAAAATCACACAAATCCAAATACACTCTCTATTCATCTACCACATGGTGTAGCATGATGAACATGGAACTTTCCTCCATGATTCATTTGTTCGTGTAACACCCAGTTTTTGGCCTTCCTGCCGAATTAACTTATTTCAAAATTTTAGGACCAATTAAATTTTTTTGTGAATGCATGTGATGCTTGGAGTGACTATTGTTTGCATGTTTGCTTGAGTGCATGTGATTGCTCCCCAATAATTCTCTCTATCTTCCAACTCACCTCCTCATTCCATGATCTCCTGCCTAATGATCATGCCATGTGTTTAGGATAAATATCTATTTTCACCAAATATTAGTTTCACCAAAAAGAATTTCTTTGAATTAAAATTTAAACCCCTAAGATGAGGTTTGTACTACAGGTCCTCAAATTAGGGAATTTCTTTTGCACCAATTATTTTATTTAAAACCTATTATCAAAATGTCTTCCAAAAACCATCATATTACTCTTTTAGAAGTTATTTTATTATTTTATTTAAAAGCCTTTCTGCGAGGCCAGAAATGTTCTCCTATGAAGGAAAGTTATTTTTATTGCTTTCAAAATATTTAAGAAAATTTAGGGACACTGAGTGGATATATTTATTCCATATTTATGAGTTTAAACACATGGTCATGTTCAAAATATCGGGCAAATCCCTCCAAAACCATTCCTGCCTATTTCAAGCTTTTGGAATATTTCTATGAAACATATTTTCAATAAATTCCAGTAAAATTCTAGCATGTCATCTATGATATTATTGATGATCTTGCCAAGTTTCATTTTAATCCAAGTTGATTTGGCTCCCCTAATCCATCTGAACCCTTTCTGTCTAGAATCAAATTTGAGCAACTCTACATTGTAAAGTGTCTCCAATTGTGCTCAAAATTGGTGGACATGTTCTAATACTCCAATAAGGCATCCACACCAAGTGGTACACCAAGGAGAATAAAAGAACTTGTCCTAAGACCCTCAAAACCCTCTCTGTTGATTTCTGACTTTTGTAAACTTTACATTATAAAGTTTATCCAATTGACCTCATTTTGTGCATGCCTTAATGCTCAAAGAATGCCCCTACACCAAATATTGGATTTGTGGGAATTTATTTGAATAGGGTTCTAAGCATAAACCCATTTCTTCCCATTTCTAGGGTTTTTCAAGTCTACATTGGAAACCTTCTCCAGCAAATCCCAAATTTGGTGTGCAAGCCTATTTTCATCTATTATCTGACCCTCTTAAGTTTCATAGCCATTGGAATTCATCTGGTAGCCCAATCACATATCAAACACCTTGTGTGCACTGACTAAATTGGCTTCTTTTACCCCTTTCACTTTTACCCTTGAGCTCAATTTTCTACCACAACCTCACATAGTCATTTTTACCTCCAGTAACTTTCCCATGGCCACCGGTCAATTATTGGGGAAGGACCCTTTGTAACTTCTCTCATTTTCACCCTTGGCAGCACTGTTTTACCTCTTTCCATTCTTCTGCTTATGCTATCACCCCCAACTCTTTCCATAGCATCTATTATATGCCAAGGCTTCATTTAGAACAAAGATATGGCATGCTCATGTGGAGAAAATGAGCAGCACTTCTACAAATAGATTTCTGGCTCAATCATGGCTTTGAACAGCAAGTAGTAGCTACCCTCCTTTGTTTGAGCTGAAACTTTGCAGTAACGAAGTCCTTCCATGCCTAAGACTCCTAGACATGCTTTTCTTCCAGTATCTCTCAAGTTAGTGCCCTATCTGCCCACCTTAAGTTTGCTGTTGCAAACTTAACAGCAGTCAAACTAATCTCTAACCAACGTCAAATGCTTCCAAATTCCAGAGTCTCCCTCCTGCATGGGTGCCCTACGTGCCAGACATGTTTGACTGGTCTTGTGTGCCATGTGGACGTGGGTGGCCATGGTGACCACCTCCCTGGTGTGCAGAAACGGTGCTCTGCACCTTGTCTTCTTTCTCCAGGGCGTGTCCCACCATTGCAGCATGTCTCTGAGCACCCGGGAACCCCATTTGACTGGTCCAAGCTCCTCCCCGGCGCTGGCTAGGCTCCAAGGTGCCCAGGGGCACGTGTCCTTGCCCATGCCAGGAAGCTCCAGAGAGCCCCAAGCTCTCCCTCCGTCTCTTCCCTCTTCCCTTCTCTTCCCCGAGCCTCCGTGGCTCCCATTTGGCTTCTCCTCTCTCCCTGGAACCCCTCTAGCCCCCACTCTCTCCTAAGCTCTCCTCCCCTTCTCCATGGCCGGCATGGCCGAAGCTTCCCCAACGGCCTCTGCTCGAATCCAAGCACCCCGGGACGCTCCCCCTCTCCCTTGTGCCTTCCCCAGTCACCCCGAACCCCGGGGCCTCCCCTGGACCTCTCCTCTCCTCCTCTTCTTCGCAGTGGGGAGCTGCCGTCGTCGGCCTCCCGCAGATGCGCGCCAGCTCCCCTATGACAGCCCCTCTGCAGGTGATGTGTGTGGGAATGGAGGCAGCGCAGCCTCCTGAGCTCGCCGGTGCTCTCGCCCGAGCAGGGGGTGGCCCATGATACCCCTTATGGGACGGGGCTATGTTAATTACTCTGGTAGGTGCTAGCAAAGAGCCACATTACTAGTGGCGGGAGTGATGTGTGGTCACTCTCGTGATGGGGTCATGACGGGTAGGACGACTATGCCCTTTTTATGAGTTCCAGTCACACTGTTGGTCCCCGCATGGTTGGTACAGTCCAGAGTTGGAGCTCGTAAGACGTACAACATGTGGGCTGGGTACCAATCGAGTGGACCTTTTTGTCTAGTATCGTCAGGGGAAAGGCATTGATCGGGTACTTACCTCGGGTATGTGATATATCGCGAGTCGTGGATGACACGGAAGTTTCTCGGATCTCGTGGGTCCAGCGTACTACCTCTGCAGAGTGTAAACTATTCGAATAGCCGTGTCCATGGTCAAGGACAGTTGGGTAATCCTTCTTAAACTACATCCTGATATTTCCGCATAAACCAAGTGTGCGTGAGTTTGTGTGTGGTGTTGGAAAAAGGTGTTGTTACGAAAGTAATAATATGACCAAGTTTGGTGACTTGGCATATAGGGTGAACCCGGATGGTTCAGCCCTCAACTGATATAATGAGAATATGACCAAGCTCGGTGACTTGGCATATAGGGTGAACCCGGATGGTTCAGCCCTCAACAGATATATTGATATCTGTAACATGTTCTTCAAGAGTAATTCTTTAACTTGATGCATATTCATGATCCTTCCACCCATATGAGATACACTAAAGATGCATGATATGGTTATCCTTCACTTTCATTGTTCATGTCATGCGCTGTTTGCGAGTACATTCAAAGTACTCATTGGCTTGCCACTGGTTACTTCATTGACCAGGTATGAAAGAACAAAACATGGTGAAGATTAACTTGGTGAAGTTCTTGCGAGCAAGGATGCTTCCCAGTTAGAATGCCTGTAGGTTAAGGCTGATGGCATGGGTTCACGCTTTCAACCAATAATTCCGCTATTGGTTCGGTTTCAAGTGTAGGCCTTTAAGGCCCTACTTATGTAAGACTCGACCGAAGTGGTTATTTTGTTGTATCAAACGGTATGTATGGATGTAAGACTCTTTTATTCGGTATCTGTGTTCGGTGAGCATTGATCACTGGGATCACTCAGCACGGTGATCTCGACTCGTAAGTCAGGGTCCCCACAGTTCAGTACTAGCCAGAGACCCCGAAAATATCCTCATATATTTTCCGATTCCATCCATGGTGTGTAGTATTGTGTTAGCTCATGCCTAGCACTACATATGGCCATGTCATGCATAGTGATGCACCAGCTTGCTTTTATTTATTGTTTCTTCCCCTCTTCTCTCTGGTAGACGCCTAAACTGACGCTTCTGCAGGCTATGACTGCCCCGTGACGACCAACCTTTTACAGTAGAGCAACAAGGCAAGCAACCCCCTGATCATGCTATATCACCCATTCTTTCTCTCTCATGCTTGCATTGTATTTTGCAACTATTTTAGATAGCTCCTATCCTGATGCATATCAAGTTTTCGTTAAACTGTTGTTGAACGCTAGTGAATATTAAATACCTAGTATAGGTTGACTAGTGATCCCGAGTGACCCTCTAGTCCCAGTTGCCCCTGCTTTATCATCGAAGACTCGATCAACTCATCAACAAGCCATGACCCGTCACATCACTTCACTCCCCTTTAGTTGTGCAGCTCTGCGGAGCTACTATCGAGTATCAAGGGTGACTGTTGGATCGATATAAGGGGTATCTATAGGGGGTTAATAGACTACTTGCATAATTTTAAATCCTACCCTTTTCCCAATTTTAATGGTTGGCCGATTTTACCAATTCTAACAAGTCTAGTGCAACCTACACATGCTAGTCAAGAAATATGGCAGCGGAAAGTAAAGACATTACACATGTAAGTAATCAATAGAGTTTAGGAAGATGAAATGCAAACATGAACACGGTGATTTTTGGCGTGGTTCCAATAGGTGGCACTATCGTACGTCCATGTTAGTGGAGACTTCAACCCACGGAGGGTAACAGCTACGAGAGTACACTGAAGCCTCCACCCACAAGGGGTCCATGAAGAAGCAGCCTTGTCTATTCAACCAAGGCTTACGTCCACACAGTACTAGCCTAACTCATGGTAGATCTTCATGAAGTAGGCGATCTCCTTGACCATAAAAATTTCTTGGTTGAACTCCATAACACAAAGTAGGAGGCTCCCAAGCGACACCTAACCAATCTAGGAGGCACCACCCTCTAAAAGGTAGTAGATGTGGTAGAACGATGAACTCATTGCTCTTGTGGTTCAAAAGATAGTCTCCTCAACACTCAATTACTCTCTCACAGATTTGGCATCGGTAGGCGAGATTGATTTTGTGGAAAGCAACTTGGGGAGACTAGAGTTCAAGTTTCAAATGGTTGCATTGGAATCTCTTGATCTCAACACATGAGTAGGTGGCTCTCTCTCAGAAAAATAGATCTGACAAGTGTGTGTGTGTGTGTTCTGAGTGTTTCCTGTGCAAATGAGAGGAGGTGGAGCGGTATATATAGGCATAACCCAAAATCCAACCGTTACAACATTATTTCCCAACTCGTTGACACCGAAATGAATCTCTCTAGTACCGAGTTGCAATAATGTGCCAACTTTTGAATTCTCGATGAGACCAGTATAAGAATCTCGATGCTACTGATACAATGACCTAGGGTAGTTTCCAAATCTCGGTGAGACCGATTTCAAACTCGGAAATTCCGATTCTTGAAATCTTCTCAACAAAACTTGGTCACATGCATTCGGTGGCACCGATATGAATGTTGGTGTTACCGAGAGATTACGGTTTGGCAAAGGATCTATCACTGGGAAAATCTGTAGGGCCAAGTGGGAAAACTTGGTGGCACCGATTCTTCTATGTGGGCTTTGGACACAGATTTTGTGGGAGAATGACTGAGTATTTTTGGTGGCTATCTCTAAGCACGTGAGATACCAATTCATCATAATACCTCACCCCCTTTTAATAGTATTGGCTTTCCTATGGACTCAAAAGTGATTTCTCACAAATATAAATTGTAGAGTCCTCTTTCTTCAAGCTTGAGCCAATCCTATTCCATTCCTTGCATCAAGGGGCTTCTCCTCACAATCCTTTGGCCAATGCTCTATGTGGAGTATACCTGGAATATGCTTGGTAAAAGTGTTAGTCCAAGAGACAGTGTATGTTGTCATGAATTATGAAAACCACCAAGGGAGTATATGTGCTTTCAATCTCCCCTTTTTGGTAATTGGTGACAACATACAATCAAAGCTTCAAATAAAGATAGGCATTAGAATATGATAGTTTTGAGAGATATATGACTAATAGAAGCTCCCCCTAAATGTGTGCAATCCCTTTTTAAAGGATAGTTGCTTTGGACTGCATGGGCACACAAATGGTAGAAGGACAAGACAAGTCAAGTAAATCAGGGCCATATGCATCAGATATATGTGAATGAAGGATTTCCATGTTCAAGACTCACTCTTGCAGACAATATGTTCAAGAGACAAGAGATCATCATGAACAAGGATATGATGCATAAATTTATCTTGAGGAACTTGAGCATTGAAAGCACAACTGCTCCCTCGGGTGGTTTGACAATTGATCACAACATATGCATCATTGGACTAATGATCTTGTCCAAGTATATTTCAGAAAATTTCAAAGCTTCCTAGGCTATAGGATTGTGAGGAGAAGCCTCTTGATGCAAGGAAAGGATTAGGATCATCTCAAGCTTCAAGCAAGAGGACTCTACATTTTACATTTGTGAGAAATCACATTCAGTCCATAGGAAAGGCAATACTATTAAAAGTGGGTGAAGTATTTTGATGAATTGGTCACACAAGTGCTTAGAGGTAGCCACCTAAAATACTCAGCCATTCTCCCACAAGATAGCTCTGTCCAAAGCTATACCAGCAAAATTGATGCCACCAACTATTTCCACTCAGCCCTACCTATTTTCCACAAGACAAATCCTATGCCAAACCCTACCATCTCGCTACCACCAACTTTCACATTGGTGCCACCGATATTCAGTGACCAACTTTCTATTGAAAACATTTCAAGAATCGGAATTTTCGAGTTTGAAATCGGTCTCACCGATATTTGGAAATTGCACGACGTCATCGTATCGGTACCGCCGAGATTCATATATTGGTATCACCAAAAATTCAAAAGTTGCCACGTTTAGTGCAACTCGGTACCAACGAAATTCATTTCGGTGTCACCGAATTGGGAAATAATGTTGTAACGGTTGGATTTTGGGAGATGCCTATATATACCCCCATCCACCTACTCTCATTCGGAGAGAAAGCACTTAGAACACGCACACACACACACTTGTCAGATCCATTTTTCTGAGAGAGAGCCACCTACTCATTGTTGGAGATATGCCCTAGAGGCAATCATGTATGATGATATTTCCTATGTGATTATGAATAAATATAGTCCTTGAACATTAACAATGATGTGTATTGACAAGTATGTGACTTGTTTGTGGGACTATTCATCGTATGATGATTGTCCTAAATGGTTGATACGTCTCCAACGTATCTATAATTTTTTATTGTTCCATGCTATTATATTATCAACTTGGGATGTATTTTGTGCATTTATATGCCTTTTTATATCATTTTTGGGACTAAACTATGAACTCAGTGCCTAGTGTCAGTTTCTGTTTTTCCGTGTTTTTGACCTTTTTCATAAAAGAATATTAAATGGAGTCCAAACGGAGTAAAACTTGCGGGATGATTTTTTCCATAACAGAATGTACCCAGAAGACTTGAGAACCAAGGCAGGAGGTCTCGTGGGAGGTCACGAGGCCCCTAGGCGCGCCCCTGGGGGCGCACCTAGCAGGCTCGTGGGCCCCCCTTGACTCCTTTTCCCTACCTCTTTCGCCTATAAATTCCCAAAAATCCCGAAACCAATAGAGAGAGCCATGAAAATACTTTTCTGCCACCGCTAGAGAGAGCCATGGCAAATAATGTAAATTGAGAGGAGATGAGATTTGTGATTTGGAACCTGGTTGATGTTGAAGATCCTCCCTAGAAATGGCGCCAAAAAATCCTTTTAATGTCAGCTAGAACTACGTCGGTATTTCCCCAAAGAGGAAGGGATGATGCAGTATAGCGACGGTAGGTATTTCCCTCAGTGGTGAGACAAAGGTTATCGAACTAGTAGGATAACCTCCTCACACCACGTAAACAGCACCTGCACACAAATAACAAATACTCACAACCCGATGTGTTAAAGGGGTTGTCAAACCCTCCCCAGCAATGGTGCCAGAAATTGGCATGTTGGGAGGAGACTATCTTAACTTGATCTTCCCTGGTAATGGCATCATAAATTCCTTTCGGGCGCCTCAAGATAGGCAAATAATGTGAGGTAAAAGTGGTAGATAGGATAAATAGATCACTGAACAAATAAATTGCAGCAAGCTATTTTTGTATTTTTGGTTTAATAAATCTCAAAATAAAAGCAAAGTAAAATAGATCGCAAAGGCAATTATGATGAAAGGAGACCCGGGGGCCGTAGGTTTCACTAGTGGCTTCTCTCGAGAAAAATAGCAAATGGTGGGAAAACAATTATTGTTGGGCAATTGATAAAACTTCAAATAGTCATGATGATATCGAGGCAATGATCATTATATAGGCATGACGTCCAACATTACTAGACGGACTCCTTCCTGCATCTACTACTACTACTCCACACATCGACCGCTATCTAGCATGCATCTAGAGTATTAAGTTCATGTAAAAATGGAGTAATGTAATAAGAATGATGACATGATGTAGACAAGATATATTTATGTAGAAATAGACCCCATCTTGTTATCCTTAATAGAAACGATACATACATGTTGTTTCCCTTTCTGTCACTTGAATCAAGCTCCGTAAGACCGAACCCATCACAAAGCACCTCTTCCCATTGCAAGATAAACAAATCAAGTTGGCCAAACAAACCCAAATATCGGAGAAGAAATACGAGGCTATAATCAATCATGCATATAAGAAATCAAAGAAGACTCAAATAACTTTCATGGATAAAAACATAGATCTGATCATAAACTCAAAGTTCATCAGATCCCAACAAACAAACCGCAAAAATACTTACATCATATGGATCTCCGAGAGACCATTGTATTGATAATCAAGAGAGAGAAAGGGAGCCATCTAGCTACTAACTACGGACCCATAGGTCTACAAAGAACTACTCACGCATCATCGGAGAGGCACCAATAGACATGATGAACCTCTCCGTGATGGTGTCTAGATTTGATCTGGTGTTTCTGGACTCTGCGGCGGCTGGAATTGATTTTCGTCCCCTCTTTAGGGTTTCTTGAATATTGGGGTCTTTATCGAGCAAAGAGGCGGTGCGGGAGGCAAACAAGGAGGGCACAACTCACCGGGGCGCGCCTGGGCCCCCAAGCACGTCCTGGTGGGTTGTGCTCCCATCGGAGCTCCCCTCACGTGCGATCCTGGCCCACTGGATGTCTTCTGGCCCAAAAAATACACAAAAAGTTTCGCTGTGTTTGAACTCTGTTTGGTATTGTTTTCCTGCGATCTAAAAACATGGAGAAAACAGCAACTGGCACTGGGCACTATGTCAATAAGTTAGTACCAAAAAATGATATAAAATGACCACAAAATGATTGTAAAACATCCAATAATGGTAATACGATAGCACCGAACAATAAAAAATTATAGATACGTTGGAGACGTATCAGTGCCTCGCTACCCCTTATTTTTCACTGGGTGAGGACACCGCAAAATTGAATCCAACACTAAGCACTTCTCCCATTGCAAGAATTACCAATCTAGTTGGCCAAACCAAACCAATAACTCGAAGAGACTTGCTAAGATATGAAATCATGCATATAAGAATTCAGAGAAGATTCAAATAATATTCATGGATAATCTGAACATAAACCCACAATTCATCGGATCGCGACAAACACACCGCAAAAGAGTATTACATCGGATAGATCTCCATGAAGATCATGAAGAACATGGTATTGAAGAACAAAGAGAGAGAAGAAGCCATCTAGCTACTATCTATGGACCCGTAGGTCTGTGGTGAACTACTCACGCATCATTGGAGGGGCAATGAAGTCGATGTAGATGCCCATTGTGATCAATTCCCTCTCCGGAAGATTACCGGAAATGGCTCCCAGATTGGTTCTCACGGGAACAGAGGCTCTCAATGGCGGAAAAGTATTTTTTTGGCTCTCTTAGGTAATGGGGGAATATTTGGGCATTTATAGGCCAAGGATTAGGGTTAGGAGAGCTGTAGGGGGGGCACAAGCCAAGGGGCGCAGCCCCCCATAGGGCGCGCCCTGCAGGCTTGTCGTCTCCCGGCATGTCTCTTGCCGCCTTCTCCAAGTTTGGCAGATATCTTCTGGTCGAAGAAAAATTATTCTGGAGATTTTATTCCATTTGGACTCCATTTAATATTCCTTATCAGCAATACTCAAAAACATGGGAAAACAGAAACTGGCACTAGGCTCTAGATTAATAGGTTAGTCCCAAAAATAATATAAAATAGCATATTAATGCATATAAAACATCCAAAACAAATAATATAATAGCATGGAACAATCAAAATTATAGATACGCTCGAGACGTATCAAGCATCCCCAAGCTTAATTCCTTCTCGTCCTCAAGTAGGTAAATGATAAAAACAGAATTTTTGATGTGGAATGCTACTAACATATTTATCCATGTAATTTTGTTTCTTGTGGCATGAATATTCAGATCCATAAGATTCAAAACAAAAGTCTAATATTGACATAAAAACAATAATACTTCAAGCATACTAACAAGGAAATTGCTTCCTTTCGAAATAACATGGTCTTAGAAAGTTATCCCTACAAAATCATATGGTCTGGATATGCTCCATCTTCCCCACACAAAGTATCTAAATCATCCACAACCCCGATGAAAATCAAGCAATTGTTTCACACTTTTTATGTTTTCAAACCTTTTCAACTCTCACGCAATTCATGAGCGTGAGCCGTGGATATAGCACTATAGGTGAAATAGAATATGGTGGAGGTTGCAAAAAAAGGAGGAGAAGATAGTCTCACATCAACAACGCGTATCAACGGGCTATGGAGATGCCCATCAATAGATATCAATATGAGTGAGTAGGGATTGCCATGCAACAAATGCACTAGAGCTATAAGTGTATGAAAGCTCAAAAATAAAACTAAGTGGTTGTGCAAAAGATGAAATTCCACTAGTTATATGAAAGTGACAAAATAGGAGACTCTCTATGAAGAACATGGTGCTACATTGAAGCACAAGTGTGGAAAAATATAGTAGCATTGTCCCTTCTCTCTTTCTCTCATTTTTTCTGTTTTTGTCCTTTTTTGGTAGGCATATGTGGCCTCTTTTATTTTTTTATGGGCTTCGTTGGCCTCTTTTATTTTTTGTAAAGTCCGGCGACTCATCCCAATTTGTGAGGGAATCATAGCTTGCATCATCCTTATCTCACATAATAATGCAAATAATCACACTTTTATTTACTTACAACTCCAAGATTACAACTCGATATCTAGAACAAAATATGACTCTATAAGCAATATGGAAGTGATAGTGCGTGCATAAAAAACGGGACGGTGGTGTTGCATGGCAATATATCTCGGAATGGATATGAAAATGTCATAATAGGTAGATATGGTGGTTGTTTTGAGGAAAATATATGGTGGCTGTTTTGGGGAAGGTGGGTTTAATGTACCGCAAAAATTGCGTCGTACTAGAGAGGCTAGCAAAGGTGGAAGGGTGAGAGTGTGTATAATCCATGAACTCAACATTAGTCATAAACAACTCACATACTTATTGCAAAAGCCTATTAGTTATCGAAGCAAAGTATTAGACGCATGCTCCTAGGGCAAGGGTTAGTAGGAGTTAACCAGCACGCAATCCCGACCTCCACACAAAGGTTGACAATCATTAAACAAATCATGCTCCGATTTCATCACATAACGGTTCACCATACGTGCATGCTACGGGAATCACAAGCTTTAACACAAGTATTTCTTCCAATTCACAATTACTTACTAGCATGGCTCTCATATTACCATCTGCATATCTCAAAACTATATGCAAGGAATCAAACTTCTCATCATATTCAATGCACTTAATATGCAAGTTTTTATTATATTCCTCTTGGATGCCCATTATATTAGGACTAAATTCGTAACCTAAACCAATTACCATGCAGTTTAAAGAGCTCTCAAAATAATATAGGTGAGGTACGAGAGTTTAATAACTTCTATAAAATAAAACATCGCCGTGCTCTAAAAGATATAAGTGAAGCACTAGAGCAACATTGCCTAGCTCAAAAGATATAAGTGAAGCACATAGAGTATTATAATAAATTCATGATTCAGCGTATCTCTCTCAAAAGATGTGTGCAGCAAGGAAGACTGTGGCAAACTAAAAATTAAATACTCATATCATACCAAACGCTCCAAGCAAAACACATATCATGGGGTGAATAAAAATATAGCCTCAAGTAAATTTACCGATGGATTGAAGATGAAAGAGGGGATGCCTTCTGGGGCATCCCCAAGCTTAGGCTCTTTGGTATCCTTGAATATGGCTTGGGGTTCCTTAGGCATCCCCAATCTTAGGCTCTTGCCACTCCTTATTCCATAGTCCATCAAATCTTTAGCCAAAACTTGAAAACTTCACAACACAAAACTCAACAGAAAACTCATGACATTCGTTAGTATAAGAAAAAAAATCACCACTTTAGGTACTGTTGTGAACTCATTATTTATTTATATTGGTTTAATATTTAATGTATTCCAACTTCTCCATGGTTCATCCCCCCCCCCCCCGATACAACCCATAGATTCATCAAAATAAGCAAACAACACAAAGAAAACAGAATCTTTCAAAAACAGACCAGTCTGTAGCAATATGTTTACTTCGAATACTTATGTAACTCCAATATTTCTGAAAAAATAGAAAAATCAGGGTAATTTTTAATTAAATCTTGTGTAAAAAATCAGATCAAAATCATGTTCCAGTGAATTTACAAAATTCCTAGACTGAGAGTGAAAGTTTATGTTTTTCAGCAAAATCAACTTGCAAACACCGTAGACCATCCCAAGGGTCTTACTTAGCTCAAACACTAACTAAAACATGAAAACACAATTATTACAGAAGTAATAATGTGTTAAGCACGCAAAAACAGAAGCAAGAACAAAAACATAAAAATAAAATTGGGTTGTCTCTCAACAAGCGCTCTTGTTTAACGCCCCTAGCTAGGCATAATGCAGTAGATCTAGGTATTGTCATAATAATAAGGGAGATCATCAATGCTCATCTCATACGCGCTTATTTTTGCAGCAAGTTTCATTTGTGGCAAAAAAAAATAATCAAAAGGGCTAAATTTAATAGGATAAGGATCCTTAAGATCAAGTGCGGGAGGAATAGGTTCCTCCTTCGGCCCTCTATAGTGTATAATCAATTCATCATTGTAAGCTTCCCTTTGGTGGAAGGTCATAAGTATATCTCTTAGTATGAACCCTAATACATTATTTTGTATAGCAAAATCATCATTGAGTTCAGAAATCTTATCAACCAGATCCTCAATAGGAACCCTTTTTCTCATTTTTTTTGTTATAAGCAACATAATCCAGAGAGTGCAATCTCATTATTTCTTCTTGATTAAAAAGGATCTCCTCTCTCAGGGGACATCCATCATTAATTTTATAATGAGAAAAACTTTCACTAGCCTCTTTCATGATGAATCTAAACTCATGGCCTAGAAATATAGTGGAGGCATGCTTAACTGAAGCAAGCTGAATATTAGAGAACTCAAGAAAAATCCTTTGTATGCAAGGATGCATATGAAAAAATTGCCTGTCTAGTTCAATTATTAGTACTGTTATGGCGTCCCCAAGACTAATAGTTTTAATGAGGATAGCCCTGCTAAAGTAGGTAGCGTACAAGCACAGGTAAAGAAATCTTGAATAACACATTTTCTAATAATATTGTTGCTACCTATGTGGAATCTTTTTGTATGATTCATAGTAGGTACTCCATGAGAATTCACTCCAAGATTATTACTATCCTTTTCAATGTAAACATCCCCACATTCAGACATAGTGGCAACGAATATATCAAGCAGACCAGCAATCAAACTAAAAGATGAACGAAAGAAGGGTGAATGAAAAGGAAATCTTTTTGGTATTTTCTGAAAATTCTTTTAGAAGTGGGGGAGGGGAAAACGAGGGGGAAATGGAAAATAAAGTAAATGCAAGAGATGAGTTTGTGATGGGTACTTGGTAAGCTTGATCTTGCTATATATCCTCCCCGGCAACAGCGCCAGAAATACTTCTTGCTACCTCTTGAGCTTGCATTGGTTTTCCCTTGATGAGGAAAGAGTGATGCAATGAAGTAGATAAGTATTTCCCTCAGTTTGTTGAGAACCAAGGTATCAATCGAGTAGGAGGAACAAGCAAGTCCCCAATCGTAGTACCTACACAAACAATCAAACACTTAAACCCAACGCTAAAAAGGGGTTGTCAATCCCTTCAAAGTTATTTGCAAGAATGAGATGTGATAGAGATAGATAAAAAAGATTGCTAGAACTAAAAGTAAAACAAAAGTAAATAAATTGCCGCAAGATATATTTGGTATTTTGTATGTATAGATCTGAAAGTATAATATGGAAAATAGACCCGGGGGGCATAGGTTTCACTAGAGGCTTCTCTCATGAAGGAAAATAATACGGTGTGTGAACAAATTACTGTCGAGCAATTGATAGAAATCGAATAATTATGAAGATATCCAAGGCAATGTTTATGCATATAGGCATCACGTTCGTGTCAAGTAGATCGAAATGAATCTGCATCTACTACTATTACTCCACACATTGACCGACTCATGCCTGCATCTAGATTATTAAGTTCATGAAGAACAGAGTAACGCATTAAGTAAGATGACATGATGTAGCGGGATAAACTCAAGCAATATGATGAAAACCCCAACTTTTTATCCTCGATGGAAACAATGCAATACGTGCCTCGCTACCCCTACTTTGTCACTAGGTGAGGATACCGCAAGATTGAACCCAAAACTAAGCACTTCTCCCATTGCAAGAATTACCAATCTAGTTGGCCAAACCAAACCAATAACTCGAAGAGACTTGCTAAGATATGAAATCGTGCATATAAGAATTCAGAGAAGATACAAATAATATTCATAGATAATATGAAAATAAACCCACAATTCATCAGATCTTGACAAACACACCGCAAAAGAGTATTACATCGGATAGATCTCCATCAAGATCATGAAGTACATGGTATTGAAGAACAAAGAGAGAGAGAAGACATCTAACTACTAGTTATAGACCCGTAGGTTTGTGGTGAACTACTCACCATCATCAGATGGGCAATGGAGTTTATGTAGATGCCCTTCATGATCAATTCCCTCTCTGGCAAATTACCGAAAAAGGCTCCTAGTTTGGATCTCACGGGAACAAAGGCTCTCGGCGTCAGAAAAGTATTTTTGTGGCTCTCTTAGGTAATGGGGGAATATTTGGGAATTTATAGGCCAAGGATTAGGGTTAGGGGAGATACAGGGGGGCACAAGCCAGGGGGCGCGCCCTGCAGGCTTGTCGTCTCCCGGCAGGTCTCCTGCCCCCTTCTCCAAGTCTGGAAGATGCCTTCTGGTCCAAGAATAATTATTCCATAGATTTTATTCCGTCTAGACTCTGTTTAATATTCCTTATCTGCTATACTCAAAAACATGAAAAAAGACATAAACTGCCACTAGGCTCTAGATTAATAGGTTAGTCCCAAAAATAATATACAATATCATATTAATGCATATAAAACATCCAAAACAGATAATATAATAGCATGGAACAATAAAAATTATAGATACGTTGGACACGTATCAAGGAGCCATACTATTTCACATATTTATGTTTATATGTGATTGATTGATATTGCTTGTTGTTTTCTATGCATGTTTTAGTGTAGAAAGGTCCCTCGTTAATATCAAGTACATTGCCATTTCGGATGTTGCACCTTCGCACGTCAAGTACGTATAGTGGTGGGTTCATGAAATTGAGTTGCTACTAGGTGTCCTTGAACTGGAGGGTTCGTGTCGGACACGGACATGCCTGGAGAGCCGGAGTATAAGATACCTACCCAACAGACATGAGTCGTATAGAGATACGATTAGCAAGGTGTTGCTTACTGAATAGGCAAGTTGGCTAGCAGTGATGCAAAAGCTCACTATTCGCTCGTGCTAGACGGATCCTGAATCATTGAGAGTTTGCGGAGGGATGCCGACTTCAGTGGGAGTAGTTATATTTAAGGGATGAATTACTCTACATAAACACATTGCTTAGTGATTGCATATTTTCTGTTGTAGATCAATGGCACCACCTGCTCAAAACTTTGCATTGAAATCAATTCTAGAAAAGGATAAAGTGAATGGAACATACTTTACCACCTGGTATAGAAATCTGAGAATTTTCTCAAGTGCGATAAAAGGGAACATGTTCTATAGGATCCACTTCCAGAGGTACCTGCTGATAATGCTAATGCCACCACCAAGAATGCCTACCATAAACTCATTCATGAATCGAACAAGATTAGCTACCTCATGGTGGCTTGTATGGAGCCCGATTTGCAACGGCATTTCCATGACATTGCGGCTTTCGATATGATCGAGAGTCTCAAGAGCATGTTTCACGTGCAGGTTAGGACCAAAAGGTTCAACGTCTGGTGATCCTTGATGGATTGTAAGCGGGAGGAAGGTGATCCACTGAGCCTGCATGTGATCAAGATGATTGGATACGTGCAAACTTTGGATCATTTGGGCTTCCCGCTCTCGGATGAGCTGGCTACTGATGCAGTTCTGGGTTCTCCGCCAGCTAGCTTTGGGACATTCATATCGAACTGTCATATTCGTGGCATGGATAAGAAGCTCACTAAATTGCATGGGATGTTCAAGGTGGCGGAGCAGGATATTAAGAAAGGACACATCAAGTGTTGATGGTGCAGAACTCAGCATAGTTCAAGAAGAGTTGGTCTAAGAAAAAGGGTAAGGCAAAGGGAACGGAGAAGGTTTTCTCCATCGCTGAGCCGATGTCCGGACCGAACTCCAAGACCATTTGCTTTCATTACAAGGAAGCTGGTCACTCGAAGAGGAACTGTAGGAAGTCGCTTGCTGAGCATGGCAAGAAAGCCGGAGATGCTTCTTCAGGCAAAGGTACACTTGTTACATATGTTATAGAAATTTACCTTGCTGACATACCTAGTAGCTCTTGGGTATTTGATACCGGATCGGTTGTTCATATTTGCAACCCGATGCATGGGCTGGTAAGAACTAGGCATGTGGCACAAGGGGAGATTCACATCAGAGTCAGCAACAAAGCAAGAGTTGATGGGTTGGAGGTCGGCACAATGCAACTCCAGCTTGCTTCTGGATTTATTTTGGAATTGAATCATTGTTATTACATTCATGCATTTAGTCGGAACATCATTTCTTCCTGATGCTTGATGAGTCAGGGTTATGAATTCAATTTAAAGGACAATGGTTGTTCATTTTATTTGAATGGAATCTTGCACGGCTATGCACCCATTGTAGATGGGCAATTTATTTTGAACCTAGAAACATAACCAGTCTATAACGTGAATGTCAAGAGGCATAAGCCTAATGATATAAATCCGACATACTTCTCGCATTGCTGGCTTGGACACGTTAGTCTAAAACGCATGAAGAAGCTCCATGATGATGGACTCCTAACTTCGTCCAACTTTGGGTCATTCGAGATATGTGAATCATGCTTGCTAGGCAGGATGGCTAAGTATCCTTTTGCAAAGAGTTGCGGAAGGGCGTATGAGCTGTTGGAGCTTATGCATAGTGATGTGTGTGGTCCAATGAGCACAACGGCTACATCTGGCTATCAGTACTTCGTGCCTTTTACACATGACTTGAGTAGATATGGATATATCTATTTGATGAGGCACAAGTCACACACTTTTGAAATGTTCAAAGAGTTTGAGAACGAGGTTGAAAATCAGCTCGGCAAGACTATAAAGCTTCTACGATCAGATCGGGCACGTGAGTATATGAGCTATGAGTTTGATGATCATCCAAAAAGCCGAGGTGTAGTACATCAGCTCACACCTCCGGGTACACCACACAGAAACGGCATGTCAGAATGGAGAAATTGAACCTTGTTGGACATGGTCTGATCGATGATGAGCAAATTGGATTTACCCTTGTCATTCTGGGGATACGCTCTAGAAACTGCAGCTTTCACACTTAACAGGGTACCATCAAAATCTGTAGACAAGACACCATATGAGATGTTGACCGGGAAGAGTCATAGTTTGTCTTTTTAAAATATTGCGGGTTGTGAAGCATTTGTCAAGCGACTCATGTCAGACAAGCTTACACCCAAGTGAGATAAATGCATATTCGTGCGATATCTGAGGGAAACCTTGGGATACAGCTTCTACAATCGAGAAGAGAACAAAGTGTTTGTTGCTTGGAACGGGGTTTTCCTAGCGAAAGAGTTTCTCAGTCGGGAGGCCAGTGGGAGAATGGTGCGACTCGAAGAAATTTGAGAGCCACTCGGGGACGACTTGGCTCGTGATGAGATCATACCGGAGTTGGTCAGGGAACCCATAGTGGAGTCTGCACCGGAGCCATGGAGGTCGAATAGATTGCACGAAGTGTGATATATGTTGTTGCTAGAAAGCGATGAGCCGGCCACATATGCGGAAAAGATGGTAAGCCCAGATTCCGAGGAATGGCTTCAAGCCATGACATCCGACTCAAAATCCATGGATGATAATCAAGTCTGGGACTTGGTTCATCTGCCACATGGCGTAGAAGCCATTGGTTGCAAATGGGTCTTTAAGAAGAAAACCGATATGGATGGAAATGTTCAGATCCACAAAGCTCGGCTTGTCGCTAAAGGTTATGGACAAGTTCAAGGAAGTGACTACGATGATACCTACTCACCGGTAGCGACGCTGAAGTCTGTGAGGATCATACTAGCTATAGCTGCATATTTTGATTATGAGATATGGCAGATGGATGTCAAAATGGGTTTCCTTCGAAGGAATTTAAAAGAGCATGTATACATGATACAACCCAAAGGTTTTGTCGATCAAACTAACACTGGTAAAATATGCAACCTCAAGAGATACATTTATGGATTGATGCAACCAGCTCGGAGTTGGAATGTTTGTTTTGATGAAGTAATTGTTGACCTTGGTTTCATCAAGAATGAAGAGGGCTATTGTTTATACAAGAAGTCTAGTGGGAGCTCAGTAATATTTTTGATCTTGTATGTGGATGACATACTACTGATCGGAAATGATGTTTCAATGCTGAACTCAGTCAAGAAATCATTGAATGGCAAGTTTGCAATGAAGGACCTTGGAGAGGCAGTGTACATTTTAGACATCAAGATCTATAGAGATAGATCGGGGAGGCTAATCGGCTTAAGCCAAAGCACGTACATAGACAAAGTGTTGAAGAGGTTCAACATGAGTGAGGCCAAGAAAGGGTTCTTGCCTGTCTCACATGGTATAAAGCTAAGCAAGACTCTGAGTCCTACGACTTCTGATGAGCAAAACCGGATGAGTCAAATTCCCTATGCTTCGGCAATAGGATCCATCATGTATGCCATGCTATGTACATGACCTGATGTTGCCTATGCAATAAGCTTAACAAGCACATACCAGGCTGACCCAGGTGAGAGTCACTGGGCAGCGGTGAAATCTATCTTGAAGTACCTAAAACCACTAAAGAGATGTTCCTAGTTTATGGAGGTGAGGAGGAGCTCAGCGTAAAGGGTTACGCCGATGCTAGTTTCCAAACTGATAGGGATGATTGTCGATCACAAACTAGATTAGTGTATGTCATGAAAGGAGGAGCAGTGAGCTGGACGAGTTCCAAACAAGATATGGCGGCCGACTCCACAACAAAGGCCGAATACATTACGGCATGTGAAGCTGCAAAGGAAGGTGTTAGGATTTGAAAGTTCCTGGAGGATCTTGGTGTGTTCCCGGGTTGGTCAAATCCATTGGACCTTTGTTGCGATAATTCAGGTGCCATTGCACAGGCCAAGGAGCCGAGACAACACCACAATACTAGGCACATAGACCGAAAGTATCACCTAATACAAAATATCATACAGAATGGTGATACTAATTTATGCAAGATTCACACGGATGCAAATGTCGCACATCCATTGACTAAGCCGCTTCCACAACCGAAGCATGAGGGGCATGTTAGAGCTATGGGCATTCGATGTCTATTTCATTGACTCTAGTGCAAGTGGGAGACTGTTGGAGATATGCCCTAGAGGCAATCATGTATGATGATATATCCTATATGTTTATGAATAAAGATAGTCCTTGGACATTATGAATGATGTGTATTAACAAGTATGTGACTTGTTTGTGAGACTATACATTGTATGATGACTATACTAAATGGTCCCTGGTCGAAAGAGTTGTGTGGATGCGCAACCTCCTAGACAATCATATGATATGGTGGATGGTTCAGTCTCATTAACCATGTAGAATTGGATGCTACACGGATAATATGGACTCAGAAAGATCTTGTCGGATTAGACATAGTAGGATCTGAGTCGATATCAGGTCTGACTTGGACAGACCCAGCTATCAGACGAAGCGGTAGGTCATTTGTGAGTCTCTAGTACAACATACATTCTATGTCGTAAGACCTGAGTTGGCGCATGTACTCGGGATGGTGACAGACTTGCTTTGGGCCGACAAATGCTACTCCATGACTGGGTAGTTACAAAGGTAGGTTTCGGACTTGTCCAAACCCATGCTGCGAGACGTGGTCGAGCAAGATGGGATTTGCCCCTCCGACCATGAGAGATATACTCTGGGCCCCATGGGTGATCTGACCTGGATAGGCATGGCCATGCGCTGAGGATTATGAAATAACCCGAATGTTGTTCAGATTCACCGGAACGAGAAAGAGGTCATGTTGTAACAAGGATGACCATGTCGCCTTGAGCGCGACAACGTATATCGTGTGGCAAAGGGAACAGAAGTATGAAGTACAGGTTCTTCTAATCAGCTTCATCGCAGACTTGGAGTCGGCACGCCTTGCTAGAGGCCGCTACCGACTAGCCGAGTCGTACATGGTCTGACTCGCGACCAAGTGAACAAGAACCTAAGGGGAGCGGTTAAGGGAAGGAACACATGGGCTTTAGGGTCCATGCGAGGCCCAACAGTTGAGCCCGCATCGGACACCTATATATAGTGGAGGTGCGGCACTCTTATGGAGTTGATGATTCGTTGCAGTCATTAGGGATGTGCATGTGTTGCACCTATCCATCTTCACTCGCCGCCGTCAACTGTGTGATCCGGACCTAGCAGTCCGTCGCATGGTGTTCCTCCTGCACGCGTGGATACCGTTAGAGGTGGTGCACCTGCGTTGCTCTGGTGAACCTGTACGTGGGATCTGGCGACCGACTGTTCGAGGGAGACGATCCGGTAATCGACTATTCGAGGGAGATAGAACAAGGAGGATATGGACCATGCGGACGTGCTACCCTAACTCTAATTCCATTCCACGACACTGCGCGTCTGGTGGTATCAATCTGTGATCCATCTTCGTAGCATATTCTTGGATGTTCTGCGTGTAGGAAAATTTTAATTTGCATGTGATGCACCTACGGTAGAACCCAACACTCATGTGTTGAGATCAATAGATTCCAATCCAACCATTTTAAACTTGATCTCTAGCCTCCTCAAGTTGCTTTCCACAAAATCAATCTCTCCTGCCCATGCCAAATCTGTGAGAGGGTGATTGAGTGTTGAGGAGACTATTTTTTGAAGCACAAGAGTAAGGAGTTCATCATTATATCGCTTCTATTACCTTTTCGAGGGTGGTGCCTCCTAGATTGGTTAGGTGTTGCTTGGGAGCCTCCTACTTCGTGTTGTTGAGTTGAACCAAGATGTTTATACAGGCAAGGATATCGCCTAATTCGTGAAGATCTACTGTGAGTGAGGCTAGTCATGTGTGGCCGAAAGCCATGGTGGAATAGTCAAGGGTGCTTCTTCATGGACCCCCTTGTGGGTGGAGCCCTCCGTGGACTCTCGCACTCGTTACCCTTCGTGGTTGAGGTGTCCACTAACATGGACGTATGATAGCACCACCTATCGGAACCTTGCCAAAAACCGTCATGTCAACCTTTACGTTTGATCTTCTTACCTTACCCTCTACTTTACATTTGCATGTATTTACTTTCCACTGCTATACTCTTAGATGTGCATGTGTAGGGTGAATTTGACTAGTCATAATTGCTAAAACTAGCCCACAACTAAAATTGGGAAGATACTAAGTTTTTATCTTGTCAAGTAGTCTAATCACCCCCCCCCCCTCTAGACATACTTTTGATCCTACAAGTGGTATCACAGCTTTGGTCTCCATCGCATTTGTTTCACAACCTAGGAGAGTATGGCATCTAGTGAGGCAAATTATCACCGTAGAGGTCCATATTTCGATGGTACAAACTTCACTAGTTGGAAGCATAAGATGAAAATGCATATTCTTGGTCATAATCTTGTCGTTTGGGCTGTTGTTCGTATTGGTGTGCAAGTTGATTTCTTTGGATAAGTAAGAGAACCGGATTGTGATGCGAGAGCGGATGAGTGGTCATAATCCTGTCGTTTGGGCTATTGTTCGTATTGATGTTGCAATACAATGCTCAAGCCTGTGATATCCTGTTCAAATGCTTGTGTCCCGAAGAATTTAACAAAATTAGTCGCCTTGAGAATGCAAGGGAAATTTGGGATACTTTGATTGATATGCCCGAAGGTACTGTCGGGACCCCAATCCTAAGCCATAGGAATCCAGCCTGTAACACATCGCATCTCTTTGCGGTCTCACGCACGGTTATCCCCACGGCTGCAGCCTTACCTTAGCCGGGACCGTTTGCGCCTTTTGACTCGCATATGCAATTGTGTCGCTAGCAATCCAATGTCAAAGAACCCGGATCGACATGTCAAGTCATAAACTAAAGTGGCAGTTTTGTACAAGGACAGGCATACATGACCCAACAAAGGAGGTGACGGTCATCAATGAATGTAGACGAGTCGTGGCAAGCTACAAGGACTCCATTACATACCCGTGACATTTCCCGAAGGGACAGACACAACAGCTAAGAAGGACACATGCCGGTCAACCAATGTGTCCGGAGCAGTAGCGAACTACCAAGGCTCGATGGAATCACAAAGGGGCATTTCCCAGTAAGGAGTGCTACTAAGGCATATGACTAGGTATTCGAACCCCATGCATATCAAATACAACACATGTACGCATGGCATACCGATATGCATAGATACATCGATGGCATCACAACATAACGATAAAGATACAAACATTATTTAGAAGGCTCGGAAGAGCCTCACACATAATATTACACAGATAGGGATCTCACGACCCATCATCATAATTCATACACATAAGTCTTACATGCCAGCGGAAGAGTAAAACTGTCTGAGTACAGACTGATGGAAAGATAAAGGCACATGGCCTGACTATCTACAGACCCATCCTAGGGCCAGATCGTAGTTGGGATAACAGCTACTCGTCGTCGTCGATGTCTAGGTAGAACACTCCATTAGGGTCATTAACAACCTCTGCAACAAATTATTAAGCAAACGTGAGTACAAAAGTAATCAACAAGACTTTAGGATAATCTATCTACTCATGCAATGTATCATCAAGGAGTTGTGGGGTTTCATGCGGAAAGCCATCATTTGACTCTTGGCTAGACAACTTGCATTTTCAAATAGTTTTGACAACTTTGATTTCTCGCACACGAGTCCACTAACACCACAACAATACTCCATCGTGGAATCATTCCGTCTCCCTACAGAAATGCCTTCCACGACACTCACGCTTATCTTGACAATTTTATGAGTAGCCATTATAATTTTCTATGAACAACATATGTTTCCAAGTAGTCCATATCCGCGGACACGGCTATTCGAATAGATCCTAACCCTGCAGGGGTGTACTTCTTCACACATGCTCTCGCCACTTATCGCCATGTGCACGTCATGCACCTCGGCAACCTTCAAGCGGAAGCCCAGCGGGGGAGGAGGCCACGACCGTTAACCATGCTAATACTTAGTCCAAGTCTATCGCCTATCTGAGGGTAACCCACACGGAAGTCCGACCGAGGTTTCCGCCACGGCCCAAAACGATGTGCGCAGGGTTCCCAAGCCCACCATCCGGGTGCCACTTCGTACACCGTGCCACTGCCTACCGCATCATAGCCCACCTCTAAAGTCAGCGCTACGCACGGCCTCCAGCATGACTATAAACACGAGAAACTACTTGCAACTCCTGGACCGAGTATTAAGCGGTTAATAAGTCGAGCGGGGTCGTATTTCAGGGCCCAGCATGTGGTAGTATCTTGTCTTGGATTACATACACGGAACTCAGTTCCTAAGGACGGTTCCAATGAAACAACCCGCCGTGTACTCCTACATAGCCTATCACCGGTACCTTTACCAAATCAGATTCAACACACGACCTTTACCAACTGAACACATTCTCATGATCCTGTTCATCACCCAGATGACAGACCATACACAACTCTAGGCATAGCATGCATAGAAGGATAAGGCACATCATGGCTCAAGCATCTACCAGGTATGCTAGGTTGCAAGGTCCAGCTATTTACTGTGACAAGGACAGGTCATGCAAATGAAGTGGGTTCAACTAACGTGGCAAAAGCATTTGAATCATTTGATCCTAATGCAATAAGTAAGAGCAGGAGCGAGAACATGGGATTTATCGGGATGATCAAAATGGTTGCTTGCCTTGTTGCTCAACAGAGGGGTGATAACCGTCACTTGGATAATCAAACGTATCCGGAGGGGCGGAGCCTACCGGAATAATAAAAATCAATCAATATCAAACATATGCAACAAAATGATGCATGAAATGCAATGTAGCATAGTTTGAGATGACTAGCAGAACCTTTGGGGTGATCTTGATTTGAAATCATAATTCAAATATAATTTAAATTATAATTTATCAAATTCTTTTAATTGATTTGACCTGATGCTATTTCATAACTTTGTTTTTCATGCATGAAAATAGCACCATTGGATTCATTGAATTTTTCTGATCCATTTACATATATTGTTTGTCAAATTTGGAGTTATATTCAATTTTCTACGAATTTCCAAAGTTTTGAACTTATTCTGGAATAATTTTTAAACAGAAAATGAGTTATTGCATCAGCATGACATCAGCAGGTCAATCTGGCCATTGAAAGTCGAACCTGGCCAGTGTGACCCACTGGTCAGTGACTCTGGCCAGTTTTAATTTATATTTAACTTAATTAGTTAATTATAAGAGTAGGACCCACCTGTCAATGTCTGTTTAAGTTAATTAAATAAGTTATTTTTAATTTTTACTAAACTTAATTAGCCAGGGGCTGGCCCCACCTGTCATAGGCTCAGGGGGGTCAGATCCACCGGCGGCGAGGTCGATCTCGCCAGCGGTGAGCCTCCGGCGACCACCACAATGGTGGAGGGGCTCGGAAATGCATCTCCGATGACCAAACTTCATGCGGAGGGCATGAGACGAACGACACTTCACCCGCAGCTCCATTTTTGCACGCAGTAGGGGATGAAATGGTCAGAGATGACGCCAGCGACGAGCTTGGCGGTGGCCGAAGCTCGGGCATCATCGGGGTCATCGAAACAGAGGGCATCTCGCTCGGGGCTGGGCTCCTACATCATCTACACGATGCACTGAAGCCATTGGTGGCCTCAGATGGACCAGCCGATCACCGGAGAGCTACCGACGACGACGTCCCGCAGCGGATCTCGTCAGGCTCCGGTGGAATCGGGGCCTAGAGGAAGGGATCGAGGGGGAAAACTTAGGGGAAAGGACTCTGAGCTCACGGGGAGTGCCGAGGCGTCGAGAGTGGGCGCGGGGATGGCTTGAGGAGGGAGAAGGGCGGCGGCGAGCTCCGGTGACCCGAGGAAGAAGACGATGGCGTCACGGCGTTTCAGAGCTTCTCAACGTTGAGCGACTAGCTGGAGAGCTTCAGGGGATCACGGCGAAGCTGTTGTGCGGCTCAGGTGAGAGGGAGAGGGGCTGGAGCGATGGCGAGCTCGACCTCAAGCTTCGGTCATGGCAGCCGAGAGAGAGAGAGCGAACAGGGGGAATGAGGAGGGGATGAGCACGGGGAGGCCTCGGGGAGCTTATCTCCTTCCGCGCCAGCGCAACGCAGTGGCCAGGCAGGCGCACAAGTGCATGGCCGCACCGGGGAACGCGGCGGCCACCTCCTGCTGCTCGCTGGCAAAGGAAGACGACAGGGAGCAGCTGGGCCTGGGCCAGGTAAGCGCTAGATAGGTTTTTTCCCTTTTTCTTTCCTTTCTGTTTTCTGTTTATTCTTTCTGACATTTGTTTTGTTTTGTTTTTGGCTCCAAACTATTCCTAAAATATTTTGAAAAATACTAGAATGTTTGTTGGAATATTTCCAACCACTCATAAAGTTTTCAACATTTTTGGAAACTTTGAATTATTTGAAAACAAATATATAATTGATTTAGTAGCTTTTAACTTAAATTTAAAATGCCAAAAGTAGTTTGAAAATAAGTTTCATCTCTGATATTTTGTTTTCAATATTTATCAGAAATATGGAACTTTTCTTATGGCCATTTTGGATTCATTGATTTTGAAAATGGTTGGTTTCTTTTGAATAAGGAGTGGCTAGGGTTTTTGCTTTGGATTTCACCACTTCCTTTGGGTTCATTTCCATTTCTTGGATGCAATGAAAGAAGACATGAGCACAAGTTGTTAAACCCTAACAGGGAATACGAGGGATGTGATAGGTACTGATTCTGTTAGGGAATCTAAATTAGATATGCTTCAAAGTTAGCTTGACAAGTTCAAGATGAAGGATGGTGAAGGAGTCGCTGAGATGTACTCTAGGCTAGCTCTCATCAAAAATGAGATTGTCAGCTTAGGAAGTGAAGAGATGACCGGCAAATCCATCATCAAGAAGATACTTAGAGGCTTGGATAGAAGATACGACATTGTGTGCACACTAATCCAAATGATGCCAAACTACAAGGATCTCAAGCCAACTGAACTCATTGGAAGGATTGTCGCTCATGAAATGTCACTCAAGGACAAAGATGAGTTGCTCAACAAGTCAAGTGGTGCTTAGAAATATTCAAGTGATACACCCACTACTTCAAGTGACAACCTTGTTACCAATGAACGGATTAGCCTCATGGTCAGGAAGTTCAACAAGTTCTACAAGAGTAGAGGCAAAGAGAGAATATCAAATTCAAGATATGATGAGAAGCGTTCGTCTAGTCGTGACTGAAACTGCTACAACTATGGAAAGCCCGGACACTATTCCAATGAGTGCTCGGCTCCCCACAAAAGAAGAGTAGAGTCACCTAGAAGACAAAGCTCGAGAGATGAGTCACCTCACAAAGGGAGAAGGAGTAGAGAAGATCACTGTGAACAAAGACACTCCCCGGGAAGCAAGGAAGTCGGAGAAGAAGGACAAGTACACCAAGAGCACCTCAAGAAGAAGACATCAAGCTCACATTGCTGAATGGGTTTCCTCCTCCGAGTCTGGCAACCAATTTGAGAGAAGCTACCACTGCAACTCCGACTATAGTCAAGATGAAGGTGTTGCCGGTCTTGCACTCACTTCCTCCAACTCCCAAGGTATCAAACCCCCAATACTTTGACTTTGATAGTGATGAGAATGACTTGTTAGGAGAAGATGACTTCCTCCTTGATAAGGCTAGTGAGAACATTGAAAATGAACTTGGAAATAATCATGCTAGTCAAGAGAAATCATATGATGATGATAAGAAAGAGATTGAATGACTAACTAAAGAGTTAAACACTCTTAAGTTAGATGAAACTACTCTTGAAGATCATAGAGAGCTTGCAAGAACTCATGAGAAGCTACGCTTTGAGAAGCTAAATTTAGAGCAAGAGCATGAGTTTCTAAAAGCAAATCAATGATGATCTTCAAAAGAAGGGTTCCTCTTATCTAGCCAAATGATTACTCTTCTCTAATTTTGTTCCACAAGTTAAACCTAAGAATACTAGTAAAAAAGGAAAGAAAGTTTCTTCATCTAGTAACAACAATGCTAAAGCTAGATCAAATGATGTTGTTGCTAGCCAAGTTACACTTGAGAAAAAAACAACTTCTTGAAAGGACTTATACAGAGAGGTGTCTTCAAGAGTCTTGCCAGAAGTAGGCAATTCTAGGAAATTGTGCGCAAGCAAGGAGGACATCGGAAGAAGCAAGGTGTTGGCTATTTCAATGCCAACAGTGATGTTTGGTAAGAAGGTACATATCCCATTCCCAAGTTTGTTCCTCAAGAGTAGAAGTGTGATCCTACACCTCCGAAGGGAACAAGCTTTCAAGATGACCTTCCACCACAAGACCACAAGGGCAAGGGAAAGCTTCAAGAGGAGATTGACTCATTTGAGGAAGAACCCTGAGCCAAGGTCGAGTGGGTTCCCAAGGACACTACTAGCGCTACCTCATCTAGTTCAACCACAACTCCAAGGATCCCCATCAATTTGATGTGGGTCCCCAAGAGGAAGAACTAGAAACTTCTTGAGGGTTGACTCCGCCAATAAAATTCATTCTTATTCATTTTGGCAAGAACTGTATGCAATTAACTCCAACCATATGCATTAGTTCAAGGAGTCACGCATTCCCTCAAAGGTAAGCAAGGGACAAGGTAATTAATGCATCTTTGGACATCACCTCTCATGTATTTCATTCTATGTCCATAGATATTATTGCATATGTTCCTTGTGCTTTGGGACTAACCCGTGTAGGTGAAAAGAGTAAGAAAAACAAGGATTGGTCCCAACTCAAGATGATTTTCATCAACAATGAGCATCCAGCACTACTACATCTACTTGAAGTCTTCTACGAGAAAACCCAACGTTAGTTTATCCTCTTAGGGGGATGTCACATCTAGGGGGAGCTTTACTCTGAGACTTGAGCATAAGTGTCTCCTAAACTATGTGAATACATTAATGATTTATGGAAAAGTGGTAACCCCGCTTGTGCTTAATAGATGGGTATAACCTATGATCAAGTATTCTTACTTGGCTATTGTGTCAACATACTCATATATAGATGACTTCATCATCGCCAAAGTGCTTGATAGATGCTAGAATGTTTGTACATGTTCACCATGTTTTATTTGACATCTTATTGTGTGAGCATGTTGGTATGCATATTTTGATCATTCGAGGATATCCAATTGTTTTTATTTGGATTTCTATTTATTTTGGCCAATTGGATATACGATAATGCCTAAGTACCTCTCTCTATCTATCTATGCTTTCTCGTCTCAAAATCTATTCATGCTACATCACAAAATTTGAGCAAGCACTTTAGGGACACTCTGTGTGAGGACACTTGGAGATCCGTCTCAACAAAGGTTGAATTCCAAAACCTCCCAAAGTGCATCTCAATGTGACCAACCTCAAAATCTAGGTCCCACCGAAGCCTAGGCTAGATAAGGTTTTCCTATCTCGGTACCACTGAGTTCTTCTTTTCTACCTCACCGAGTTTCCCTGTCAGCTGACAGTTAAGGAACTCGGTGGCACCAGAAAATCCATCTCGGTGTCAACGACAGCAAGGGGGTATAAATATCCCGTGGACCCGATGGTTGAAACAACTCTTCGAACATCACCTCCCATGCCTCCTCGTTGCCACGCCCTAGTCCCTTGGACTTTGCCTTCATTCACCCATATGCCCTCTTCACCGGAGTCCTCACTGTCGATGGGAATCTTCACCACCGTCGTCGCCGTAGCAGATTCACCACCAAGTTAGGGTATGAATCCAGACCCTCTTTGCACTCCCAATGCTAATTCTTGCGCAAATGGTTCTTGACGATTTGTGTCCATTTCTGCACTCCTTCTATTCAGAAGAAAGTTTCCTTAATTTAGAGAAAAATTGAAATTTTAGGGTTAGTAGTGTGCAAAATTGAATCTAGGTGTCACCGATTCATAAAAGTTGGTCTTACCGATTTGGTTTTAGGGTTACTGAGAACGTTCTCGATGAAATCGAGTTCTCCTTTCCGGTGAAACCAAAAAAGGTGACAAGTTTCATTAAATGAGAACGACTGTCTCGGTGGCTCCAAATTTTTTAACTCGGTGGAACCGAAATCCCCTTTTGATCAATATTAAACCTAATTTTTAGAGTTCAAACTTTGAAAAACTTCTGATTTTTGTGATGATCATCGCTTCTGGTTCTTGTATATCTCTTCAAGGGTCTGCTTATCTGCTTGTCTACTTGGCTGTTTGTCAGGATGTGAGGATCAAAGGATAGTCACAACAACTTCAGTGAGCCTAGTGCTGACATGGACTCGGGCACTAGTCCTGAGAGGGCACCTTCTGACCCATGAACACCTAGCTCCCATAGCTTTCCCAAGGCAGCTATCAGGTCCGGAAGGAAGATCAATTCTGATGAAGAAGATGTTGACTTTATCCCAGAGGAATCTGTTCCCCAGAAGCAGAAATAGAAGACCAAAGTGAGGAAGACTATGAGGAAGGAATATGCCAGACCTGTTGACATAAAAGCTTCAGAATCTAGGCTTGGAAAGAAGCCAGGTGTGAAGAGAGCTAAAAAGAGAATTGTCCATGTTGTTGGTAGGCAAACCTCAATGTATGAAGACCCACCAGAAGTTGCTAATGATGAGGAGGAAGAAATTCTAGCTAAGGTCCCTCCTCCTAAGAAGAAAAAGTTGATGTCTGATGCTATGCCTAAGAATACTTCCCCCAAGCCTACAGCACCTAAGTCTAAGAAGTCTGTAGCTCCCAAGAGGACTACAAAGGACATTCATGCAGCACAAAAAAACAAAGGCTCTGCATCCAGAGAATTTGCTGCACGGGAAGAAGAGGATGCCCCTATGCTTCTCGTCCAGCTATTGAGGACATGAAAAAGAGAAGCGATTGTCGGATTTTGTGCTCCGCAAAACCCTAAAGATTCGAACTCAGGGGCGCGTACAAAGGTCTCTCGTGGGCTCGCCTCACCTAGCTCGCTACTCATCAGAGATGCCAAAGAACTCACTCAATGATGAGGAAAACACAAAACACGGCGATTTACCCACCTTCGGGCCACTGGGAAGCATAATACCCTACTCCTGCTTTGATGGATTGCCTCTCGCGGAGGTTGGTGCATGAACTAGTACAATGTTCGAGGGCCTCCGGAGGCTGGACGGCCTTTGCGTGGCGTTGGTGGGTGAATGAATGGATCTCGCCCCTACGGAGCAACCTATCCTCTATATATAGTGGCGGCCCTGGTCCTCTTCCCTTATCGGTCGGCGGGAAGGGATGCCACAATGGTCAATTTTAAAGGGGAACAGGGGAAGATGCTCCCCTGCCCAAAGGTGGTCTTCGCCTGCAAAGTGGCTGCCAATGCTGCAGGAACGGGCCGAGGAATGACGTATGTCCTGCTGGCGGGCGGCAACCGCCTAGTTGCACTAGAATGGAAACCTTTGGAAGATGCCTTGGGAACCCCGGTACGTCCTTGCCCCCTTTGCACTAAAGGGGAAACTGCTCCGCCCTACTATTTGCTACTCGTCTGTCCTTCCCCTGCGTCACCCTTGACTCCTGAGGCCGGGCCTCGCCTCGGAATATCCGCCGCTCCACAGGGGTCCTGAGGAGGTTGCCTGCGGGTCTTGATGTTGTTCTTCGTCGCGAGGGCCTCGCCTTGGGTGGTGTCGTGCTTAGTTGTGTTCGCTTGATGAAGTGGTCCAGCCCTGGGCCACACGTAGGCAGGTCTGGGTACCCCCATTCCCAAAACACCGACAATAGCCCCCAGGCCCATGACGTGCTCGGGTTGGCTTCTCGGCGAAGTCTCGAGGGGCGGCCTGTGGCACCGCGGGCCCAAAATGCTTGTGGGCCAGGCTGGTGTGCGTCACACGGCTGATGTTGGGTCTTCCTCGTCTTTTGTCTTTACCTGAGTTATTAGGAGCCTAGCTTGTTGCGTCGGTGCATTATTTCTTTCCCTTCTCCCACACTCGCTCTTCCTTCTCGGTCTCCAACTCCAACCGGCGTCTCCCAGATCCAGTGTTGCGCCGCTCCCTTGCCAGTCCAGCGATGGCCCCTGTCGGGGAAATCGACACCTATGGGAAGCTCGAAGAGTCCCTTGATCGTTCGGCGCGGGAAGAGAGAGGTGGCATCGAGGGCGGAGCTAACGATCAACACCGGCAAGGTCCTTTAGCCAGGTTCGTGCCACTTGGCACGTAAAACCCTACTCCTGTTTAGTTTGTATTGGGTTCTTACTGCAGGGTCATTTGCTATAGTAACTTAGCTGGTGATTAGGGAGTTTCCAATCCCAAAAAGTCCAACCCCTTGATAAATGAGCATTGGGCCTCCTTTTATAGGCAAAGGGGTCACCAACAGTGTGCTCACGGGTTGCATAATGAATAGTGTTCACCACTCTTCTTCTACTGTGGTGTCAGGGGCAGTAAATGCCTTGTGTGATCCCTGACCTACAGCGAGGTGGTCGCGACATGTACCCAGGTGAATCAACACCTAGGTCTTGTGCTAGCGCATGAAGGATGCGCTGGAGCGGTTGGATTGTGGTAGAAACGGGGGAGGACACTCGGCGAGCGAAAGGGCTTGCCCGCCTGGCGTCCCTATCGGATGACTTGGTTATCTTCCCGGCAAGAAGGGCTTGCCGGGGGCTTGAACACTTTCTCGACAAGGAGGGCTTGCCGAGGGTCTCGCCAGTCTTCGGGAGTCTTCCTGGCAAGAAGGGCTTGCCGTGGCCTTGCGAATCTTCCCGGCAAGGAGGGATTGTCAGGGACTTGCACCTGGAGCCCTCATGCTCCACGCCCTCGGAGAGAGGGGAGGGCGTGGCCTCTGTGGGACTTGGTTTGTCTACCTGCCATTCTTCCCCGTGCACTGCTGCCAGGTGCGTCACTGGTGCCCGTGCACAAGTCTGGGGCACAAGAGACTCCAGTCTCTAGTGCACCGACAGGAGCCCCCGAGCCTGGGCCACGCACGCGCGCGGGGCGTTGCAGGGCCAAGCCCAAAGTAGTGGTCGGGCTTCCATGGCAGGGGACTCTGTAGCTTTGGAGCCGTTGCGAGCGGCACTTTCCCACGTCGCGCATCGAGCGCGCGAGGTGGAGAAGTGTGTGCACAGTGGCCTCCCCACCTCCCGACGCGTTACTATCACGCGTGAGGCATGCGTAGTAACGGTCAGGCAAGTGGTGTTAGTGGCCTTAAAGGCCGCAGTCGTGGCAGGGCCTGCCCCCGCATGCATTGGTGCCGCAGGGCGGTTCCCTGTTCGCCCTGATCATGGGTGATTTGGCGAGAGGGGCAGCGGTTTTTGGAGTGAGGAGAGCTAGCTCCCGCGCCCCGCCCGATAAATTAGGAAGTTTGTGAGGGGGTTTTGCTCATCCATCCAACTCTTGAAACATTCAGCATCCCCGGCTTGCATCTGCAGAGTCTTCTCTAGTTCCAGGTGGCGCTCGCCCCTAACCATGGCTAGGGGACGAGGGCGGCCACCATAGGCTGCCAGGGCGGCAAGGGAATCCTATTCGGATCATTGATACGTCCAAAACGTATCTATAATTTTTTATGGTTTCATGCTACTTTTATGCTTTTGATAATTGTTTTCATATTAAGTTTATGATTTATTTGGACTAACCTACTAATAGATGCAAAAGTGCACAATGTTCTTGTTTTACACTTTGATGTGTAGGAACTATCAAAAATAGAAGAGAAAACCTTGTTGGAGTGGGACTCTGACTTTCCTGAAATCTGTCCCCCCAACTTATTTTGGAGATCGTCTGTTTTCGACTCTAATATTACGTCAAATGGAAACATAATACATGCGAAAGTTGTGGGGAATTTTATTCTGATAATTCTAGACATAAAGTTCGGCCCATTTGGAGTTCGAACGCTCCAGGAAATCCTGTTTTACTGGAGGACAAATATCTGATTACAGGATTACGGGAATCGGTGACGTGATTGAGTCCAACTCTTACCATATTAGATGGATTCGGCCAAGCCACGACTTGGGGACCTCATTAGGGCTGATAGGGGTTCAGTTCTACAGGTGCCCAAGAGCCCTTGGATCAAAGGGACATCCATCGGAGGGCCAAGGATGATCGTCCCGACTCATATAAGAAGATGAAAAACATGCTTTCTCAGTGCCACCAAGAGCTACGAGAATTCCTCCTCCTAGGCAGCCGCCTTGGGGTGGAGAACCACCTCCATACCAGCACCATCTCCAAGGAAGAAGGGGGCCAAGGGCCGCCGCCCCAAGGGTCGTGGCCGCCGACGTGGCCGCCGTCTCCTCTCCGGGCTGCACCTCTCAATCAACCTCTTATTCACCATGGCCATGTGTGAGTAGTCTCCCTCGGGGCTGAGGTCTTCTACGTGTAGCTATGTGATCATATCTCTCTCCCATGATGTGATCTTGATTGTCATCATAGGATATGTTAATCTAGGGTGATCCCATGATGTTTCCCCTTCTTCTATGTATTGGATTCATGTACTTACTTGATCTTATCTAGTATAATCCCCGAGACCATGGTGACAGTGGTCTATTGGACATGGATTAGAATAATATTTTCATGAGTGATTTCCTCTTTTATGAATTGATTGAAGATTGAGAGTCTATTGGTGCTTGTCTTTGACTATCCTTGAGATATGTTGTGATGATTGTGGTACTCTCTTTGGATGTCCGCGGTGACATTGGGAAATCCATAGATGGGAACTACGAACTCTGAATTGTGCTTTTGTAGCCCTACATAATTCTCGTCTTCTCTTGATCACAAAGGAATGACCTCCAAGTACGTCTCCATTGCATGTTTTAGTGGAAATATCATGTGATTAGATTATGTTAATGTTATTGGGAGTTGACACTAGTGAAAGTATGAAGCCTAGGCCTTGTTTTCCACCATTGAACACCGTTTATTTTCAGTTTTGTTTCATGTTTCCTTGCTGCCATTTTTATTTCAGATTTACAATACCTTGTTTTACCATCCATATCACTTGCCTTTTAACATATTTTCACCAAACTAGTGCACCTATACAACTGACAATTGTATTAGGTGTGTTGGGGACACAAGAGACTTCTTGTATCTTAATTGCAGGGTTGCTTGAGAGAGACCATCTTCAATCTCTACTTCCCTGAGTTCGATAAACCTTAAGTTATCCACTTGAGGGAAATTGATGTTGTCCTACAAACCTCTGCGCTTGGAGGCCCAACATAGTCTACAAGAATAGAAGCGTGCGTAGACATCAATCATGCGACAACTTCAGGGGGCACAAATGCGGAGGGCGGCATGAGCGCCCGAGGTGGCGGAGGGGCGAGGGGCCGCGGTCGCCGTGGAGGCCGTGGCCGGGGAAGGCGTAGTGCTAATACAGCACCTCCATCTTCTCCCAGGCTTGTTCCTGCGGGGACTCATGTTGAAAGGACTCTGTTGGAGGTTCTTGTCATACTGCAAGGTCGCATCAGGACCCGACTTCAACTCCCTATCGCCTTCGCCAATGTTATGAGCGAAGAGAAGCCCCCGATGTTGTAGCTTCAGGTGCATGGATGCGGCAACGGTGCGGTCCCGTTGACCATGGAGCAATCGGGGCCTCGGCTCCTGTTCCTCGGCCGCGGGTGGAAGAGCTTCGCCCGTGCCCATAACCTCTGGGATGGGCACGTTCTTCGCTTCAAGATGATGGCGGACAACCTGCTCTCCATCAATATATACGGGAGCTCTGGTGTGTGCCTCGGCTGCTGCAAAGAAATCTCGAGCGGGATTGATAGCCCTTCCTCACGCGAGAGCGACGAGGACGGGTCACATGGTAGCGACGGCGAGTATGGGTCAGACCCTCGGCAGGCTAAGCCTAGGTACGTGGATCTGTCCTCGGACTAACCGTCGGTCGCACCATCACCGTCAGTCCACGGTCCTCCTCGTCCCGAGCTGGGACCGACAAGCTGGAAGAACCGACGCTGCCGCATATTGCGGGGAGCTCTTGGTTTCCGTCTCTGCCGTCCCTTCATGCCCTGTTCTCCACTGCACAATGCTGGTCTAGGAAGGGCCAGAACTGGTTGTGCCGGGGGCTTGCTTCTTTTTGTCTTCTTGAACTTCTGCCCGGCAAGCATGTCCCTCGCCAAAAGACAGTGTCATAGGTTAGAGTAGCAAAAATCATTAATGTAATATGTCTGAGTTTGTTTCAAACAAATGAATGAAATATTGTTTCCTTTGCGTCTGATCCTTCCCCTTGCATGATACACCCTTTGCATTTTCCGTAAGGTTGCCGGCGTGACTGGTCCCGCTGCTAGTGCATTGAGGAACGGATCCTTAGCAGTTCGCTTGAGGGGTCGTTAACGGCAAGGCTCCTTGCCACACTCAGTGCAACCGTTAGATCATCGAGGGCGGCTCGGGGAGAAATAAGGTGTTGCATAGTCGCTTGGTTTGTCGAACAGGTTCGAAACAGTGTGAAGGCTCTCTGTGGCCGTTCAGGTTGTTGAACTAGTTCGAAACAGAACCAAGGTGCACTATCATGGCAAGTTTCCATCTACGCGCAAGTTTCTCAAACAAGGTTTGGGATCTCCAGAAAGGAAACAACATATCTACTATAAAATTTCATCTGGAATATCTATCATTTATATGTCGTGCCGCGGCACTTCTCCCCGCGGTGGTTGGGTCCTTTGCCGGGGCCTCAGATCCCCAGCAAGGTCCTTGTCGATAGTCCTTGACTATCGTATAGAAGGGGGTTGCCGGAGTATAACTCATTTTACTGTCTTGCGAGGTCATGCTGGCGGAGTGATGCTTCCAAGGGGGAAAGTGTTTCCACTAGAGTGCGTGCCTGGGCTTTGGGGCATGATGGCGAATCCTCGAGGGCTATGCATCACTTCGTGGAGGTGCGTCGGCCGGAGTATGCACCGGAGGCCTCGTCGAAGCCCCGAGGCACACCCTCGAGAGCAGCGCACTATCCTAGAGCGGCGCATCAACCTGATGCTTTCAAGCTCGGGGTCTCCCTGTCCCTAGCATGCGTTCGCGCGGCAGGGGGCTCGCGCAGGCGTTAGGAGGCCATGGCGAAGTAGAGCGACCACCGGTGCGCCCTGCTTCGAGGGACCGCAGTGGTGCGTTCAACTTCCCAAGATCTGGTGCGGAACTTGCCTGAATCCGCGATAAAGCTCTCAGACACCGCCCCCTACCTAGCGCGCCGAAGATGTCGGGGACATCGACACATATGGGAAGCTCGAAGAGTCCCTTGATCGTTCGGCGAGGGAAGAGAGAGGTGGCGTCGAGGGCGGAGCTAGCGATCAACACCGGCAATGTCCTTTACCCAGGTTCGAGCCGCTTGGCGCGTAAAACTCTACTCCTGGTTAGTTTGTATTGGGTGCTTACTGCAGGGTGATTTGCTACAGTAACTTAGCTGGTGATTAGGGAGTCTCCAATCCCAAAAAGTCCAACCCCTTGAGAAATGAGCCTTGGGCCTCCTTTTATAGGCAAAGGGGTCACCAACAGTGTGCTCACGGGTTGCATAGTGAACAGTGTTCACCGCTCTTCTTCTACGGTGGTGTCAGGGGCAGTAAATGCCTTGTCTGGTCCCTGACCTGCAGCGAGGTGGTCGCGACACATACCGAGGTGAATCGACACCTGGGTCCTGTGCTGGCGCATGAAGGATGCGTTGAAATGGTCGGATTGTGGTAGAAACGGGGGAGGACACCTGGCGAGCAGAAGGGGCTTGCCGGCCTGGCGTCCCTGTCGGAGGACTTGGTTATCTTCCCAGCAAGGAGATCTTGTCCGGGGCTTGAATACTTTCCCGACAAGGAGGGCTTTCCGGGGGTCTCTCCAGTCTTGTCGAGTCTTCCTGGCAAGGAGGGCTTGTCGGGCCTTGCGAATCTTCCCGACAAGGAGGGCTTGCCGGGGCCTTGCATCTGGAGCCCTCGTACTCCACGCCCTTGGAGAGAGGGGAGGGCGTGGCCTCGGTGGGTCTTGGTTTGCCTTCGTGCCATTCTTCCCTGTGCACTGCTGCCAGGTGTGTTGCCGGCGCCCGTGCAGAAGTGTGTGGCGCAAGGGACCCCAGTCTCTAGTGCATCGACAGCGCCCGCCGACAAGCAAAATCGAGAGGCGCAAGGTCCTGCCCCGGCTCCTCCGCTCTTGGAGTGCACCCTCTCCAAGGACGTGGATCACGTCCCCGTGCTTCCTTGGACTGCGGCTGAGTCCAACGAGCACGAGCGGACCCTGATCTGGCCTGGCGCCATAGAGATGCGGCCCGCGTCGAAGGTGGTATACTCCTTCTTTCTCCATAGCCTCTTCGTCGGGCTGGTGCTACCCTTCTCCTCATTCTTCACCGCCATCCTGAATCACTATGGGATCCAGGCCCTCCATCACCAACCCAACTCCATCTTGCTTTTGTCTGTCTTCGCTTTCTACTGTGAGGCCTTCGTAGGTGTGCAGCCTTCAGTAGCTCTCTTCCGCCATTTCTTCAGCCTGCGCCTGCACGACGGTGCACATTTGTCGGCATGTATCTCCTTCGTAGTGTCCTAGAGTGGCAATTTGCTCCTGAAGGCTGGGAAGAAGGTGGAGAACTTCAGGCATCGTTGGGTTCTCATGAGCCTCAAGAACGCCAACCCTCGGTTGGAGGAGCCGAAGGGGCTCCCAGAGAAGACTTCCGCATGGAGCTCGGCGAACTTCTCTGACCCTTGGGCCGTGCCCATACTGGAGCACATCTCCCACGACATCGACGCCAAGAGGCTGAACGGTGGGATGGTAGTGAAGGAATTCTTGGCGCAGCGCCTGGCACCCCTTCAGGCCCATTCCAGGCCCATGTGGGACTACCGGGCTGGTGACGACGAGCTCAGGTTCCCACTAAGGAGCTGAACAGGGTCGTGGCGATCTTTTTGGGCGGTGACCCTGGTGACCTCCCCGAGGCTCTGGGTCCACTGTACCGCCTCGACGACCGGGCCGATCTGATGGCCCGCTCCGTGTCTTCGATGAGTGGGGGCTCTTCCCGGCAGAGGGCTCTGGTCCGGTGGAGGTATCATCGGACGACACCTCCAGCGGGGAAGCCTCGGAGAAGACCGTCGAAGACTACCCTGCTAACGCGCCTCCCCCTGTCGCAGGACATCCTTCTGCGCGAGCTTGAAGATGATGATGCCACACGCGAGGACTCTGCGGTGATCTCCTCGCGACCGTCCAGGACCTCCAAGGGCCCCACGCGCCACACGGTCCACGTGTGTGCCCGCCACCCAGAAGTGCGAGGTTGGGTCACCCTTGGCGCATCCCGCCTCCGCCGGCAGAAAGCCTGAGGCGCTGGGCTCACCCCCTCTGTGGGGGCCATGTCGCTCCCGCCGTCGTGGGGGTGGAGAAGAAGAAGAGATGGATCAACCTCGAAGAGTAAGTTACTTGTCTTGGCAAGCCATGCGCGTCCGTCGTCCACGCTTGGCTGATTCCCTACTTTGCCTATTGTCCAGGAGCGTCGTCTCGCCGGGGGAGAAGAGAAAGAAGACGGGCGTCAAGCCGAAGGCGACTCCTGACACACCACCGGCTCCCTCCAACGCATCGCTGCCAGCCGATGGAGAGGGGGAGGCTCGTGCGGCGACCTCTCACGACTTGGTCGTCGCACCCCCCGAGCCCCCGAAGCGTCCTGAGGCGGTCGTGGCAACGCCGTTTCTAGAGGGGAAGGCTCTTGAGGGCCCAAAGTCTGCTGATGCGCCAATGCTCACATCCTCCGGGCAACCTTCGAAACCTCTCGTCCTTCATGATTATGCCTCCCTAACGGCACCGCCCGCGACAGCGCTAGGGGCTTCTCAGGAGGAGGTCCTGAAGACTTCGGTATTCACCCAGGTCGTCCTGAACGGGGCCTTCCGTGCTCTGGGCAAGGTCGCGGTCGCGATGGCGAACGGCGAGAAGGAGGCCAAGCCGCTCGCGCCACGTGCCAGGAGGCGGTGGAAGTAGCCGCTACGGCCACCAAACACTGCGAAGAGGCGGAGGCTCGCCTGAAGGCCCTCCAAGAAGAACAAGCCAAGCTAGCCGAGCTGTGTCGCCTGTGGGAGGAAGAACTCACGGCTCGCGAGGCAAAGTTCACCACCCGGGAAGAAGAGTTGTCTGATGTCTACTACGCAACCTTCTCCTTGTAGACGTTGTTGGGCCTCCAAGTGCAGAGGGTTATAGGACAGTAGCAATTTTCCCTCAAGTGGGTGACCTAAGGTTTATAAATCCGCGGGAGGCGTAGGATGAAGATGGTATCTCTCAAGCAACCCTGCAACCAAATAACAAAGAGTCTCTTGTGTCCCCAACACACCTAATACAATGGTAAGTTGTATAGGTGCACTAGTTCGGCGAAGAGATGGTGATACAAGTGCAATATGGATGGTAGATATAGGTTTTTGTAATCAGAAATTACAAAAACAGCAAGGTAAAAAATGGTAAAAGCGAGCACGAACGGTAATGCAATGTGTGGCAACAAGGCCTAGGGTTCATACTTTCACTAGTGAAGTTCTCTCTACAATGATAACAAAATTGGATCATATAACTAGCCCTCAACATGCAACAAAGAGTCACTCCAAAGTCACAAATAGCGGGGAACAAACGAAGAGATTATTGTCGGGTACGAAACCACCACACAGTTATTCTTTCTGATCGATCTATTCAAGAGTCCATAGTAAAATAACACGAAGCTATTCTTTCCGTTCGATCCATCATAGAGTTCGTACTAGAATAACACCTTAAGATACAAATCAACCAAGACCCTAATGTCACCTAGATACTCCATTGTCACCTCAAGTATCGGTGGGCATGATTATACGATATGCATCACACAATCTCAGAATCATCTATTCAACCAACACATAGAACTTCAAAGAGTGCCCAAAAGTTTCTACCGGAGAGTCAAAACGTGTGACAACCCCTATGCATAGGTTCCTAATGTCACGAACCCGCAAGTTGATCACCAAAACATACATCGAGTACTCACATGAATCCACGTGTGCCAACCCATATGCATAGGTTCCCAATTGTCACAAACCCGCAAGTTGATCACAGCAGATAGACATGTGCAAGACATACATCAAGTGTTCTCAAAGACTCAATCCCAGAAGATAACTCCAAAGGGGAAACTCAATTCATTACAAGAAGGAGAGGGGGAAGAACATCATAAGATCCAACTATAGTAGCAAAGCACATGGTACATCGAGATCAAGACATCTCAAGAACACGAGAGAGAGAGATCAAACACATAGCTACTGGTAAATACCCTCAGCCCCGAGGGAGAACTACTCCCTCCTCGTCATGGAGATCGCCAGGATGATGAAGATGGCCACCGGAGATGGATTCCCCCTCCGGCAGGGTGCCAAAACAGGCTCCAGATTGGTTTTTGGTGGCTACGAAGGCTTCCAGCGGCGGAACTCCCGATCTAGGTTTCTTTTTGGGGGTTCTGAATTTATAGGAATTTATGGCGGTGGAATTAAGTCGGTTGGGCCCACGAGGAGGTCACAAGCCTGCCCTGCGCCACCTAGGGGGGTGGTGGCGGCATCAGGGCTTGTGACTCCCTCGTGGCTCTTCTGGCCTTCTTCCAAAGCTTCGGGGGTCTCTTTTGGTCCAATAAAAATCATCGTAAAGTTTCATTCCATTTGGACTCCGTCTGAAAATGGGCCAAAAACACGGAAAAAACAGAAACTGGCACTTGGCACTGAGTTAATAGGTTAGTCCCAAAAAAGATATAAAATAGCATATTCATGCATATAAAACATCCAAAGTTGACAAGATAATAGCATGGAACCATCAAAAATTATAGATATGTTGGAGATGTATCAAGCATCCCCAAGCTTAACTCCTGCTCGTCCTCGAGTAGGGAAGTGATAAAGAATGAATTTTTGATGCTTTCATGCTACCTAGCATAGATGTCCTTTGTAACTCCTCTTATGTGACATGAATTTTCATATCCGTTAGATTCAAAACAATAGTGTGCTATTGATGTGGAGACAATAATACTTCAAGCAAACTAGCAAGGTAATCATGAACTTTCAAAATAACAAGGCCAAAATAAAGTTATCCCTACAAAATCATATAGTCTCGCTATGCTCTATCATCCTTGCACAACAAATTTAAATCATGCACAACCCCGATATTGGCCAAGTAATTGTTTTCACACCTTTACTTTCTCAAACTTTTTCGACTCTCACGCAATACATAAGCGTGAGCCATGGTTTTAGCACTATAAGTGGTGTGGAGTGTGGTGGAGGTTGCAAGGCAAACAAGGAGAAGATGGTCACATTGACTAGGCATATCAATGAGCTATGGAGATGCTCATCAATAGATATCAACGTGAACGAGTAGGGATTGCCATACAAATGATGCACTAGAGCTAGGAGTATGTGAAAGCTCTTAAAGAATACTAGTGGGTGTGCATCCAACTTGCTTGCTCACGAAGACCTAAGGCAATTTTGAGGAAGCCCATCATAGGAATATACAAGCCAAGTTATATAATGAAAATTTCCCACTAGCTATATGGTGGTGACAAAACGAGAGACTCTCAATCATGAAGATCATGGTGCTTAATATGCACAAGTGTGGAAAGGTGGTAGCATTGTCCCTTCTCTCTTTTTCTCTCTTTTTTTTGGTAGGCTCGTTGGCCTCTCTTTTTTTGGTGGGCATCTTTGGCCTCTTTATGTAAATGGGCTTCGCCGGCCTCTTTTATTTCCTCACATGGGACAATGATCCATCAATGATGACCATCACACTTACAACTCAAAACTTAGAGAAATGATGACTCTATATCGAATGCCTTCGGTAGTGTACTGTGACAATGATCTAGCATGGCATAGACATTAATGGAAACATCATGCTAGCTATGTTACGATCATGCAATGGCAATGTAGACGTGGTGGAACATGTCATGGTGGTAGTTGCATGGCAATATATCTCGGAATGACTCTGAAAAAGCCATAATAGGTAGGTATGGTGGCTATTTTGAGGGAGGGTAATGGTGGGTTTTGTGCACCGGCAAAAGTTGCACGGCACTAAGAAGATAGTGATGGTGGAAGGTGAAAGTGCATCTAAACCATGGACTCGACATTAGTCATGAAGAACTCATATACTTGTTGCAAAAGTTTTATTAGTAATCGAAACAAAGCATTCAACGCATACTCCTGGGGAAGGGTTGGTAGGTATAAACCATCGCGCGATCCCGACCGCCACGCAAAGGATGACAATCAATAGACTAATCATGCTCAGATTTCATCACATAGTGGTTCACCATACGTGCATGCTATGGGAATCACTAACTTCAACACAAGTATTTCTAGATCCACAACACCTTACTAATATAACTTCAATATTACCATAACCACAACTCAAAACTAATTGAGATGAATCAAACTTCTCTAATTATTTAATGCACATGAAGGTGGAAGTTTTCGTATCCCTTTGGATAACTTCCCCTTTTGAGACTACTTTCAAAGCAAAGATCAACTACCAAGCCACGCACCGCAGCGCTCTAAAAGATATAAGTGAAGCACATAGAGCAAAAGTATCTAGCTCAAAAGATATAAGTGAAGCACATGTGAGCTGAATTGTCTACCAAAGGATATAAGTGAAGCTCGACAAAATCATGGTGAGTGCATGTCTCTCTCTCTAGGTGTGCAGCAAGGAAGATTGTGACACAACAAAAAAAGACTCCTACGATACAAGACGCTCCAAGCAAAACACATAACATGCGGTGAATAAAAATATAGCCCCAAGTAAAGTTACCGATGGATCGAAGACAAAAGAGGGGATGCCTTCCCGGGGCATCCCCAAGCTTGAGCTCTTGCCGCTCTCTATCTCTTTGTCCATAAGAACTTCACCCAAAACATGAATACTTCACAACACGAAACTTAAACAGAAAGTCGTGATATCATTAGTATCAGAAAGAAAATCACGACTTCCTTAGGTACTATAGCAAACTTAAATTCAACTTATGTTGGTGTTGGGTTGCTGTATTTTCACTTTTCAATGGCTAGTACCCTCCGATACTGTCCATAGTTTCATCAAAATAAGCAACCAACTCAACAAAAACAGAATTTGTTAACAGGAGACCAGTCTGTAGCAATTTGTATACATCGTATACTTCTGGTACTTAAACTAAACTGAAAAATTACTACAGTCTGAAGAAATTGCATATAAACCAGCAGAAAAAAGAATCAACTCAAAAGCTCTTACAGAATAAAAATGAAAATTCTTTTCGTGAAAAAAGTTTCTGTCTTTTTCCAGCATGATCAAACAATCATCACCAAGACTAATCATAACGGTTTTTCTTGGCACAAACACAAAAAGAAACACAAAAGACACAATCATAACAAAATTATGATGGTGTAGAGAAAACAAAACAGGAAGCAAAAAGCAAAGAAAAAATTATTCATTGGGTTGCCTCCCAACAAGCACTATCGTTTAAACGCCCTTAGCTAGGCATTGATTTCAATGATGCTCACATAAAAGGTAAGGATTGAAACAAAACAAGAGCATCATGGACAAATGGCTAGCTCATTTAAGTCTAACCCACTTCCTATGCATAGGGATTTTGTGATCAAACAATTTATTGGAGCAAGAATCAACTAGCATAGGAAGGCAAAACAAGCATAGCTTCAAAATTTTCAACATATGGTGAGGAAGCTTGATACTATTGCAATAAGTAGAAGCATATGATCCTCTCTCATAGTAATTTTCAGTAGAATCATGAATGAATTCAACAATATAACCAGCACCTAAGGCTTTATTTTCATGATCTACAAGCATAGGAATTTTACTGCTCTCCACATAAAGAAATCTATTCTCAAGAATAGTAGTGGGAGTATCGTAAAGGACTTGAGCACTACAAATTGTGTCCACAATGAAAAAGCAAGGTTTAGCAAAGGGGTTTTCGAAAGTGTGACAAGTTTTATCATCCCTCTTCTTCAAAGCATAAGTATCCTCACAATAATCATCATAGATAGGGGGGCATGCTTTCATCAAAATGATTTTGATCATTCAAAGTGGAAGAACTAAAAAGATCATCATTATCAAATATAGCATCCCCAAGCTTGTGGCTTTGCATATCATTAGCATCATGGGTATTCAAAAAATTCATGCTAAGAACATTGCAATCATGCTCATCATTCACATATTCTATGCCAAGCATTCTATGTAATTCTTCTTTCAGCACTTGAGCACAGTTTTCCTTCCCATCATGCTCATAAAAGACATTGAAAAGATGGAGCATATGAGGCATCCTCAATTCCATTTTTTTGTAGTTTTCTAGCGAAAGAACAAGAAACAAAAAGATTCGATTGCAAGATCTAAAGATATACCTTCAAGCGCTAACCTCCCCGGCAACGGCGCCAGAAAAGAGCTTGATGTCTACTACGCAACCTTCTCCTTGTAGACGTTGTTGGGCCTCCAAGTGCAGAGGGTTGTAGGACAGTAGCAATTTTCCCTCAAGTGGGTGACCTAAGGTTTATCAATCTGCGGGAGGCGTAGGATGAAGAAGGTCTCTCTCAAGCAACCCTGCAACCAAATAACAAAGAGTCTCTTGTGTCCCCAACACACCTAATACAATGGTAAGTTGTATAGGTGCACTAGTTCGGCGAAGAGATGGTGATACAAGTGCAATATGGATGGTAGATATAGGTTTTTGTAATCTGAAATTACAAAAACAGCAAGGTAACAAATGGTAAAAGCGAGCACGAACGGTAATGCAATGCGTGGAAACAAGGCCTAGGGTTCATACTTTCACTAGTGAAGTTCTCTCAACAATGATAACATAATTGGATCATATAACTAGCCCTCAACATGCAACAAAGAGTCACTCCAAAGTCACTAATAGCGGGGAACAAACGAAGAGATTATTGTCGGGTACGAAACCACCACAAAGTTATTCTTTCTAATCGATCTATTCAAGAGTTCATTGTAAAATAACACGAAGCTATTCTTTCCGTTCGATCCATCATAGAGTTCGTACTAGAATAACACCTTAAGATACATATCAACAAGGACCCTAATGTCACCTAGATACTCCATTGTCACCTCAAGTATCCGTGGGCATGATTAAACGATATGCATCACACAATCTCAGAATCATCTATTCAACCAACCCATAGAACTTCAAAGAGTTCCCCAAAGTTTCTACCGGAGAGTCAAAACGTGTGCCAACCCCTATGCATAGGTTCCTAATGTCACGAACCCGCAAGTTGAGCACCAAAACATATATCAAGTACTCACATGAATCCACGTGTGCCAACCCATATGCATAGGTTCCCAATTGTCACAAACCCGCAAGTTGATCACAGCAGATAGACACGTGCAAGACATACATCAAGTGTTCTCAAATACTCAATACGATAAGATAACTCCAAAGGGGAAACTCAATTCATTACAAGAAGGAGAGGGGGAAGAACATCATAAGATCCAACTATAGTAGGAAAGCACATGGTACATCGAGATCAAGACATCTCAAGAACACGAGAGAGAGAGAGAGATCAAACACATAGCTACTGGTACATACCCTCAGCCCTGAGGGAGAACTACTCCCTCCTCGTCATGGAGATCGCCAGGATGATGAAGATGGCCACCGGAGATGGATTCCCCCTTTGGCAGGGTGCCAGAACATGCTCCAGATTGGTTTTTGGTGGCTACAGAGGCTTGCGGCGGCGGAACTCCCGATCTAGGTTTCTTTTTGGGGGTTTCTGAATTAATAGGAATTTATGGCGGTGGAATTACGTCGGTTGGGCCCACGAGGAGGTCACAAGCCTGCCCTGCGCCACCTAGGGTGTGGTGGCGGCGTCAGGGCTTGTGACTCCCTCGTGGCTCTTCTGGCCTTCTTCCAAAGCTTTGGGGGTCTCTTTTGGTCCAAAAAAATCATCGTAAAGTTTCATTCCATTTGGACTCCGTCTGAAAATGGGCCAAAAACACGGAAAAAACAGAAACTGGCACTTGGGCACTGAGTTAATAGGTTAGTCCCAAAAAAGATATAAAATAGCATATTCATGCATATAAAACATCCAAAGTTGACAAGATAATAGCATGGAACCATCAAATTATAGGTACATTGGAGACGTATCACTGTCCTAGGAGGAGAATCGCCTGGGCGCCAAGTAGGTGCGCTTGGACGAGCAGGAGAAGGAGGTCCCCTCAAGGAAGGCCCTCCTTGATGCCAAGGGGGAAGACCTTGCCACGGCCAAAAGGAAGAAGGCCGCGGAGCTGGTCGGCTTTCCTGATGTTGAGCTCAGGCTTCGCGCGGCGCTCCGCTCCCTCTGCCCAGACGGGTTCAACAAGCCTCTGGCCTCCCTAGAGAGCGGCTTTGCCGTGCTTGCAGCAGAGCTCGCCATGGCGTTGGAGAACGTCATCCTCCAGGTGGACAATATCTTGGACAGTGAGTGTCGCGACCTCTTCTTTGAGGCAGTGACCTCTTCTTTGAGGACGCGACATGCGTCTTCAGTCACCTTCATCTTCATGAGCCGGGATTCGACTTTGGTTCTGTGATCCTGTCGGTCTGCACAGAGGCCCGCCACAGCGCCGCGGAAGTGGTGAAGGGTCCCATAGAGGAGTTGGTGAAGAGGTTTGCCCGCGTCATAGCTCCTTTATCTCCGGATGCCGCTGAGGCCGATGGCAGGGAAGACGATGCTTGTGGCGCTAATGACAAGACCCCTGAAGACGGGGTGACTGGCGGCGACGGCTCCTCCTGATCCCCACTATTCTTTTTTCCTGCAATGCACATCGTGCCTCGTGCAGTCGTCAAACTTATTTGCGTTTTCAAGGACTTACTAAGGCTTGTAATAACCGGCTGACTGCTTGGATGGTTTCTTCGCCTCATTTCTTTCATGTTTGTTATGATACTCTACATCGGCAGGGCCCGCACTGCGCGTACCTCCGCCAACAGTGAACCGACCGGAAACCAGGACGGCCCAAAGGGGGGAGGGGCTACGAGCACAGTTAGGCCCCTAAGCTGCGATGCTCAGGGGTTCCCCTTGACGTGCGAGCAGACCTCATGAGGGGAACGCGGCAAGGATTTTGAACATTCAGAACACTTTCAGCACTCTGCATCGGCAGGGCCCCCCGCATGTACCTCCCCGCGGTTGAACCGATCGGAAACCAAGGACGGCCCAAGGGGGAAGGGGCTACGAGCACGGTTTAGGCTCCTGAGTCGCCATGCTCAGGAGTCCCCCTTGACGTGCGGGTGACTCCAGCATTCTCCCTGAGAGATTTGAAGTGGCTTGTCGAGCGCACTAGGCTCTGTGTCGGCAGGGCCTGCCCCACGCGTACCTCCTCGCGATTGAACCGACCGGAAACCAAGGACGGTCCAAAGGGCGAAGGGGCTACGGACACAGTTAGGCCCCTGAGTCGCGATGCTCAGGGGTCCCCCTTGACGTACGAGCGGCTCCGTACCTCCAGTTGTGTGTCCCCCGCACTGGGCGTGGGCGTAGTTGTAGGTGGACTGTGTTGATTTCCTTGCCAGCTGCGGGCATAGTCATTGGTGGACTGTGTTGATTTCCTGGCCAGATGTGGGCTTAGTCATTGGAGGACTGTGTTGACTGCCTTCATCTTCTCCCTAGTGCGGCTCGTAGGGCTGCCACTAGGCGTGGGATGGACCCCTCCACGTCCTCGGGGGGCCCTGGGCATATACATCCTCGGCTCGTTATTGCGTGAGAGTGTCACGGTGGGGGTGTATCTGGGAGGTCGCGAGGACGCTTTGGCCTCGCGAGTGTCCCTACCCCAGAAGCATTAGGTGCCTGATTCCGGAAGTCATTGGTGGACTTTGTTGATTACCTCCGTCTTCCCCCAACGCAGAGCGTAGGGCTTCCACTAGGCATGGTATGGACCCCTCCACGTCCTCGGGGGTCCCTGGGCATATACAGCCTCGGCTCGTTATTACGTGAGAGTGTCACGGTGGGGGTGTATATGGGAGGTCGCGAGGACGCTTTGGCCTCGCGAGTGTACCTACCCCCGAGTCATTGGTGGACTGAGTTGATTTCGTTCGTGTTATTGGTGAACCCAGCTGACTTCTTCTTCTTCCGGAGTCAGGCAGGGTATTTGCTGCCTCGGGAGGCCTGCAAGGATAATCTTTGACCGTAGCCCCCAAGCGGGAGGAGGGGCGACCGCCCAAAAATACAAGCAAGGTAGAACGCTAGGGGTTTGAAATGGGTGAGATAGAAACAAGTAAAGGATGTGTAAATCGAGTAGCGACTGGGGAGTGCCCTGAGCTCCTAGAGGCCGCATGGCCCTCGGGGCGCCCTCGGACAGGGTGAGCCAAAAAGTTACCTGGCAGCAGCCAACAAAAAGTCACCTGGCGGCCAGGCCGCTGAAGTGTTGAAGCTGCCGTCGTCACCCGATCTCCTTCGTATACGGCCGTGACCCTCATGGGTCCGCCATCTCCCAAGGCTCGGGGCCTTCGCTCAGCCCGAGCATCTCCTCCTCTTCCTCGCCACGCCCAGCAGGCAAGGCATGAGCATTGCCCGCTGGAGCCGCTGGTAGGTGGCATCCGTGTTCCCCTGCCCAAAGGGCATGAGGGCGTCGATGCCTAGGTACACCAACTGATGGCCAGTTAGCTCGGGACAGAAGGGGCCTTGAGCCGCGGCTCTGTCAGTTGCGAGCGCGCTGATGCAGATGCGGGGTCGATCGACCGTGTCGACGACTGCGATTGGTGGTGCAGGGCAGTCCCCGCCTCGCACGGCCTGGGCCTCTCGAAGTTCTCGGATTGCTCTGATGACGGACTCACGGGAGCTGGGCGGACGCGCGCCGGAGCTCGACCTCGGGTTGTGCTCGAGCGCCACCCTCGCCTCACTGGTCAGGCCCGGAACCTCCCCGATGGGAGCCCCCGTTCCTGACCCAAGGGGTGCGCCGAGCGCGGCTTCCTATGCGATGGGAGGCATGGCCCCGTCTCCCGGCACGAAGCCCGAAGTCCCACGGCACTTTTTGGGGAGGAGCTCCTTCTTCTTCTTGCGTGGGTCCTTGCAAGGCGGCTCGTCTTCTTTGTTGTCCGAGCGCTCCACCGCCGCTGCGTGGTAGGCGCGTTCAAGTGTACAGACGACATCCTTCTCATCGCAGGCGATAGTGATGACGCTGCCTCTCCCTGGCATCTTGAGGATGTTGTAGCCATGGGGGTCACTGTCATGAACTTGGCGAGATCCGGGTACCCAAGGATCGCGTTGTACGACAGGTGGATGTGCGCGACGTCAAAGATGATGATCTTGGTGTGGTAGTTCTTGCGCTCGCCGAAGGTGACTGACAGATGCACCTGCCCGATGGGCACGGTGGACCCCTCCGTGACTCCTGAGAAGGGCTTGGTCAGCATGACGTGTTCGTATGACAACTGGAGTTTCTCGAAGGTCTGGACCGAGAGGACGTTGAGCCCTGCTCCACTATCGATAAGGATCTTGGTGACGAGGACGTTTCTGATGGTCGGGGTGCACATCGTGGGGAGTTTGTCGGCCATGAACGAACACCTGCGCTGGTCACTTGGGTCGAAGGTGATGGTGGTTTGGGACGAGTTGACGGGGTGCATCGCTTCAGTCTTTGGGAGGGCGGCATTTACCTCCCGTGCGAACTGCTTGAAGGCGCGGTTGGTCGCTGGGGTATGGGCGCCGCCCAGGACAGAGGCCACCACCCTAACCTCCTGGAAGCCCCCAGCCCCATCGTCCTGCTTGTCTTCATCCCTCCTTATCGGTGGCGGAGGCAGCGGGGGCAGCCCAGCCTCACGAGGTTGATTGTGCCCTTGCCCCTCCTGAGGGTTGTCGCGCCACCAGTCGTCACGAGTCTGGTCGCGCCAGGGGTCCTCCTGAGGCTGGTCGCGCCAACGGTCTTCATGAGGCTGTTCACGCCACCCCTAACGTGGCTCCCGGTCATCCCAGTGGCCTCCACTATGGCCACCGCCATGCGCGGAGCCTCTGTCGACCCTTTCAGGGCGCCTGCTGAAGTGCTCGGCACGTACCAGGCGGAGCTCTTGGCACTTGGAGGTATCATGGCCGCTGGTGCCATGGAAGATGCACGTTGGCCCCCTCCTGACGGACACTCCCCCCCCCCAGCCGTACTTCGCCTAAGGCTCCGCTGTGAGCACCGCGGGAGCCTTGCGCTTCGCCTCCTTGGCCTTAGCCTTCTTCTCCTCTGGTTCCGCCGCCTGAGGCCCGAGGAGTGACAGACGACCTTCTTCAACCCTGTCGCACTTGTTTGCCAGGTTGAACATCTCCAGTGCGGTTCTCATTTCATCACTCATGGCGACCTCCTCCTTCATCTTGAGGTCGGTGACTCCGTCGGAGAAGGCTGAGATGACGGCCTCGTCCGATGCCTTGGGAATCTTGAGGCGCATGACCGTGAAGCGATGTATGAACTTGTACAGGGTCTCCCCCTCCTACTGCTTGATGCACTGCAGGTCGTTCATGGTGGGGGCGCGGTTGTGAGTGCCCTGGAAGTTGGCGACGAAGCGCTCACGTAGGCTATCCCAAGAGGTGATGGTCTCCTTTGGGAGGTTGATGAGCCAAGAGAGTGCGCCGCCCTTGAGCGCCATCGGGAAATAGCACGCCATGACCTTGTTGCCTCCTCATGTCGCCCTAATGCTCACCGTGTAGAGTTGTAGGAACTCTGCCGGGTCCAGGGTGTCGTCATAGCGTGGGGGCAGGTTGGCCTTGAACTTGCACGGCCACGCAATTGGGTAGAGCTCAGTGGCGATGGCGAGGCATCCCACCGGTCCGAAGGGTGTAGCGCGTGCGGGGGCGACCTGGTCCTGTTGCTCCAACGGGTCTGCTTCGGGCAGGGCACGCTCGCGGTCCGGGAGTTTCAGCACCGGGAGCGTGCTCGCGTCGGCGCGTGGTCAAGGAACCACCTGACAGATCGCTTTGTCTCCTGGCCTCGCCCTGGGCTCGCAAGGTCGGTCGTGGGGACGTGCTTCATGCCTGGGCTCGGGACACACGTCACGCCGCGGTGGTGGGGTGGCGCATCTTGCTCCTCGTCATTTTCTTGGGATGGTTGCAGTCGAAATGAACAGGAGAGCGTTGTGGAGTTGCCGGCGGCGGTGACGAGCTCCTCGATGCGCTGGAGCCAGCCGTTGTGGCAGTGAGGGGCGGGCCGGTAGAAGAGCATCTCGGTGGCAACGGCAAGCGTGCGCCAGCCGTGTGGCATCTCTGGCACGGTGTGCAAGGCTGACCCGGGAGCTCGGACGAGCGATGGAGTGGTGGTGCGGCCGTCGGGGTGCTCGGTAGCCGGATGGGAGGAACCTTGCTGTTCTTGAGCGTCGGGGACCGTGGCGGCATTCACCACGGGCGATGGTGACCGACGCGCGTCGGCGGGGCCTGTGGGCGCTGTCTAAGCGATGCGGGTGGCGCGACATTCGGCGCAAGCCCAGCAAGCGTTAGCCATCGGGGCGGCAGAGCTTGGTGAAGGCGGGGCTTGGAGGAAACCTTGATAGCCCCAACCTGGCGCGCCAAATGTCGGATTTCTGGCTCCACAAAACCCTGAAGATTTGAACTTAGGGGCGTGTACAAAGGTCTCCCGTGGTATTGCCTCACCTAACTCGCTACTCATTGGAGATGGCAAATAACTCACTCGATGGTGAGGAAGACACAAAACACGGCGGTTTACCCTGGTTCGGGCCGCTGGGAAGCCTAATACCCTACTCCTGCTTTGGTGGATTACCTCTCGCGGAGGTTGGTGGATGAACTAGTACAATGTTCGAGGGCCTCCGGAGGCTGGATGGACTTTGCGTGGCGCAGGTGGGTGAATGAATGGATCTCCCCCTAAGGAGCAACCTATCCTCTATATATAGTCGCGGCCCTGGTTCTCTTCCCTTATTGTTTCAGCGGGAAGGGATCCCACAACAGCCAATTTTGAAAGGGAACACGGGAACATGCTCCCCTGCCCAAAGGTGGTCTTCGCGTGCAAAGTGGCTGCCAACGCTGCAGGGACGGGCCCAGGGATGACGTCTGTCCTGCTGGCGGGCGGCGGTGGCCTAGTTGCACTAGAATGGAAACCTTTGGAAGATACCTTGGGAACCCCGATACGTCCTTGCCCCCTTTGCACTAAAGGGGAAACCGCTCCGCCCTGTTGTGTGTTGCTCGCATGTCCTTCCCCTGCATCACCCTTGACTCCTGAGGCCGGGACTCGCCTCGGAATATCCACCGCTCTGGAGGGGTCCTGAGGAGGTCACCTGCGGGTCTTGATGATGTTCTTCCTCGCGAGGCTTGGCCCCTCGTGAGGGCCTTGCCTTGAGTGGTGTCGTGCTCGGTTGTGTTCGCTTGATAAAGTGTGCCAACCCTGGGCCACAGGCAGGCAGGTCTGGGTACCCCTATTCCCAGAACGCCGACAGGGATCAAGGACTGGGGAAGTGGAGATCAGTTGATCCACATGTTGTGAGAAGGAGAACTGATGTTGATCCCCATTTTCACACAAAGGAGCAACAAGATTTCTATGAGACTGTGTTGCTTGATAAGAGTTGTGCAGTCGGTGACATGAGATATGTCGATTGGGAATATATCAAGGTCAATGAACATTAGTTTCCCCATGTGAGAGAAAACTTCAAGCTAGTTGGTATTGAAGATTTTGTTGGCTGAGAGATGACTGCATGGAATGATGAGATGATCATGCAATTATATTCCATCACTCATTTCTATTCTGATGGAAGGATTGTATGGATGACTAAACGTCACCGGTATGAGTCTACAATAGATGAATGGGCCATTATCATTGGTGCTCGAAAGTCACAAGAAGGATATTTGGATGTGTATTCAGAACCCAACATGAATCACAACTCCATGGCCAGCATGTACAAGCCAGTGCCCCATAAGTATGTGCAGATGCACAAGTTTGGTTGTGACTATTTCTTGCAAGCAGGGATACCTACTACAAACACCATTACGAGATACACCTTGATGCCCAAATCAGGAGATGATAAGATGATTAGAGGTTATTCCATCAACATGTTGCATCATTTAAAAACCCACACCCGGTTCAAAGTGATCGACTTTATAGTTGAGACTGTTAGGAGGACTGCTGCAAATCAAAAGAGATCTTATGGATATGCTCCATATATTCACATGCTCATCAATGCCAAGATTGGCAAGCATGAATATATGCTTGATAGTCCCCACCTGCCACTTCAGCTAGAGTTTGAAGACAATGAAGTTGTGATGGACTCAAGCCATCCCAGCTCAGCTACAGCTCAAGAGGTAGCAGAGGCAGATGCTGCTAGCAATGCTCCAGCTCCAACCCCACAGCTTAGAACCAGATATGAGCAAAACAAATCTTGGCCAGCACCATCCAAGGGATGGAGACGAATATTTCTGATATCTTGCTGAACCAGAAGAGCCTCGAGAGGATCATGGAGACAAAATCCCATGACCTAGTTGTTAAGGTAACAGAGTTGACTACCACTATTGAGCAGCTCCAGCATGAAGTTGATTCAGTGCATATATCTCGCTGAAGCAGTGATGATGAAGAGTCGCCTATTCCTACTACTACTAAGCTCACGACCCATACTAGGTTAGCAGTTGTTCTAGTTCCAGAAGCAAGACCATCTTCATTACCTCAAGCTTCACCACCTTCAGCTCCTTCTCCTGCACCTCCAGTGTCTACACCTCCACCTACAGGGACATCTACAGAAGCCTTCATTCACGCTCTTCGATCCACTCCATCATCAGCTACCGGAGGAGATCGCGCCTAGAGAGACGATTAGTTCTAGACCTTTGAACTTTTTGGTAACTTGTTGCCAAACGGGGAGAAGAGTATTCGTTTGGGGGAAGTATTGATCATTGGCTCTCATTTGGTTTTTCAGAACTTTTGGTCTTTTGGATGACTTTATTCGTTTGGGAGAAGTATTGATCATATACTTTGTTTGATTGTTGCTACCATGTTATTACCTTTGAGCTATCTACATGACGATCATTCACTTTCTTGTTTGGTGTTATGTGCATTACTATTCATTCATATCATTCATGCGCACCACCAAGTTGTATCTGACATGGAAGAGTCACCCATTATCCTAACCAATTTTGCATTTGCATTCAAACACAAATTTAAAATAATGCACAAATTTAGGGGGAGCTCTTGCTTTTCACATACTTCTCAAAGCATTGATGCTAATCATTGATTATATATTTTGTTGAATCTTTGATCTATATGTTGTTATCAATTACCAAAAAGGGCGAGCTTGGAAGCCCAATTGCTCCCTAAGGTGGTTTTGATAATTGATCACAACATATGCATCATTGGACTAATGATCTTATCCAAGTATATTTCAAAAAAGTTCAAAGATGCCTTGGATATAGAATTGTGAGGAGAAGCCCCTTGATGCAAGGGAAGGAATAGGATTGGCTCAAGCTTCAAGCAAGAGGACTCTACATATTACATTTGTGAGAAATCACTTTGAGTCCATGGGAAAGCCAATACTATTAAAAGGGGGTGAGGTATTATGATGAATTGGTTGCTCAAGTTCTTAGAGGTAGCCACCAAAAATACTCAGCCATTCTCCCACAAAATATCTCTGTCCAAAGCTATACTAGCAAAATTGGTGCCACCAACTATGTCTAGTCGGCCCTACCAGTTTTCCACGAGACAAATCCTATGCCAAACCCTACCATCTCAGTACCACCAACTTTCACATTGGTGCCACTAAGATTCAGTGACCAACTTTCTGTTGAGAAGATTTTAAGAATCAGGATTTCCAAGTTTCAAATTGGTCTCACCGAGGTTTGGAAACTGATCGAGGTCATCATATCGGTACCACCGAGATTCATATATACGTCTCACCGAGAATTCAAAAGTTGCCACATTTAGTGCAACTCGGTACCACCGAGATTCATTTCATTGTCACCAAGTTGGCCAATAATGCTATAACGGTTGGATTTTGGGAGATGCCTATATATACCCCCATCCACCTCCTCTCATTCGCAGAGGAAGCACTCAGAACACACACACACCTGACAGATCCATTTTCTAAGAGAGAGCCGCCTGCTCATGTGTTGAGATCAAGAGATTCCAATCCAACCATTTGAACCTTGATTTCTAGCCTCCCCAATTTGCTTTCCACAAGATCAATCTCTCCTTCTGTCAACGTCAAAACCGGCGGAACTCGGGTAGGGGGTCCTGAAATGTGGACCATGGATCTATGGGTTGCAGGAGACGAAGGAGACGTGTTTTCCCAGGTTCGGGCCCTCTTGATGGAGGTAAAACCCTACGTCCTTCTCTTGTTGTATTGATGATGAAGTATCGAGTACAAAGTTGATCTACATCAAGACCGTATATTGTGGTCTAAACCCTAATGATGTAGATGTTGTTTCTAATAATATCTATCAACTAGCCTGGCCTCGGCTTATATAACACACCGGAGGCCTAGGATAACAAGAGTCCTAGTCGTTAAGTCGATGTAGAGGAGTCCTTGTCTTGATCACCAAGTCTTGTGGAATCTTCCTCATATATGTCATCCGCTGCCCAAAATAGCTAGGAGTCCGACCCATAGAGATAGGTCAACTGCCCGAGGACCACTTAGTCCAGGATCCATGAGTAGCCCCTGAACTGTCCGCCAATGCCGTAGTCTTGATCCCTAACAGCTTCATGCGTACAAAGTCTTAGACTTGTGAGGCAAATTCTTCTCCCCATTTATGTTCGACCAACACCAGTTCGACCATCAGTGACTTCCCGATTTCCGAGCCTAGGTCTTGAAGTTGAGGACGCTCTTTGTTCTTCCAAACTGTTCTTCAATCGTCAGTCTTGAATATTGGTTCAACAAATTTTCCCATCACTTGTCTTGAGGATCGTTGGGGTGAATCTGAAGAGTTTCACACGTCGGTTATCCGAGGAGGCCCTCTAAGTTATCAGCCTTATTAATGCCTCATAATTTTTACACCACACCTCGGGTTTGAAGTGTTTCCCATGTGGCGATGTCCTCTTGCGTCCGAGCTCCAACGCTGGTCGACACCTGAGGTGTCACAGATTACCTCAGTTTGTGAGAAATTGAAGGAATTCATCTAAGCTTAAACGTCAAAATAATCGTTTATGTAGCCAGCCATTCGCATTTGAACTATATGTCGGGTTGCTTCCGAGTTGGTGCACCACATTGGTCACGGGCTGATTTCGATCAGTGCAATTCACCTACTCTCAAGATATATAGCCAGCACCCCTCAAGGTGTGAGTCAGTCTAAAACCTGAGATGCTCCTGAAGGAAAAAAAATTTAGCTGATCCAAGTAGCCTGTGAGACTCAGGTAAATTCGTGAAAAAATTGGCCTCAGGATCAATTCCTTGCTCGACATCATACTTGAGGAATTAAAACACGGTGTATAGTAGCCCCCCGAGACTCAGGTTGTGTGCGACTGACTGACCTCAGGATCGAATCTCACTAGAAACCATATTGCACTGGTTGTGTGTGTTTTAACAACGCTGAGGTGTAGATCGGCAAAAAAGATGTCGACCTGCGGGTCGGAAAAGATTTTCTGGATGGTGTAATTTATTCTCAAACGAGCGATATAACAAGTAGCCCCCGAGAATTGAGTTAAGCAACATGGCCGACCCTAGGATCGTATCTCCTCGGGAACTATTTCATCCATTAAGTGTGGTTTGACAACACAAAAGTGGAGCTCGGCACGGAAGATGCCGAACTGTAGGTCGGAAAAGATTTTTCGAGCAGAACCACCATGCAGAACACCTCGAACAAGAGGATGTCCCGCCTCCTGAAAGAAAAACATACAAATAGGTTAAAGTTGTCTAAAGCACGAAAAACGAAAAAATCTTTAGCAAAAACATTACGTTCTGAACAAATCAAGTTTCTTGGTGCCAATCCAAAAATTGGTCTTAAAATTAATATGTGCTTCGATCGTGCTTTAACATGATACATCCGATCTCTCAGGCTTCAATCTCCATATCCCGAGGGCGGAGTGTTTCTTTGCGGCGTGTTTAGCGAACTAAACTCAAGTGGCTTTAGATAGAAACTAGGCTACCCGCCTATTGACCAAATACTCATGTCAGAAAAAGGAGTAGTAGAAAAAGACTTTGCAATAACCAAGAAGAAAATATTTATTATAAAACGGCTCATATAAATTTTTAAGAGCCCCAGGTAACATGGGTAAAGGAAGTGTTTTTAATAAACAACGCTCTTAACAAGCTAGTTTTCAACAAAGAGCTTTTGTTTTAACACAAATATAATGCTTGGCTGGAACGCGTAGAAATTCAAAAATGAAAAAAGTTGAGCATGAAAACGACACTAGTAGAAAAGAGGGCTTTGATCCACTCGATGAAATCCCATTAGTCCCGGTTCACTTTCGAACCGGGACCCATGGGGGCATCGGTCCCGGTTCGTGAGGCCAGGGCGCCGGTCGGGCCTCGTGGTCCATTGGTCCCGGTTCGGCTGGCCCCTTTGCTCCCGGTTCCAGACACGAACCGGGACCAATGTGCCTCGCTCCTGGCCCACAACCATTAGTCACGGTTTTTGGCAGGAACCGGGACCCTATGTTGAACTTTAGTCTTGGTTCCGTCCACAAACCGGGAGCGATGCTTTGCCTATATATACCCCTGCCCGCGAGCAGAGCAGTGCACTGTTTGTTTTTTTGGACGGCCGTGGGAGAGCTTTGTGGTGCTCTAGCTCACCTCCTATGCATATGAGGTGTTTTATGAAATGCCCAAGCCACACTTAAGCTTTCTCCTCTCGAAGCTCCTTGTCCAAGCTCCATTTTCCTCAAGTTTTGTGTAGCTTTGGTGGTCCATTCATGTCCCGTCCCCGTCCTCACTGTCGTCGATCGCCCGCGCCCATCTCGGCGTCGGCACCACCGTGGTTAGTCTGTTCTTCTTATCTTCTTTCTAAAATAAAGAAGTTCTTACTTGCATGATTTAGATAGATACTTGTGTAATTTTCTTACTTCTATTATTGTTTGTTATTATATAGTGCGATGGTTTTGGTATCGGCCTCTGACGGCCCTCGTCCTGTCTATGATTCGGATGTGGTATATATTATATTGTATAACTATTTGTTTTATTTAGTGTTTATGACAATTATGCCGACCAACGTGACATAGATTTTTAATCTAGGAGGTATGGGAACCGGAAATTCGAACCAACATACAAATTCTTGCCGAGAAGTTAAATTTGGTTGAAAAAGAAAACAGTTACTTGAAAGAAAAATTACAAAGAGTTGAAGAGGAGAAGATAATATTGGAGTTGGATGTTGTCGATGTGCGTGACGATCACAAGATCAAGATGAATGCAATGCGCTTGAAGATTAGAAACATTAGAAAATATGCCATTCATACTGAGGCTTGGTATCATTATGCCGTTGGATAAATTGGTACCTTAGTTGCGGTTATGATCGCATTTGTTGTTGCATTTAAATTTAATAGTTTCAAGGTATGTTCTAATTAGATGCTCTAGAGAGCTATATGTTGTTCAATAATGAGAACTATGTAAGAACGTTATGTATTTATTTTGGTTACTACTGTACTTTGGCTTTAATGTGATGATGAATTTCTATTAATTTGGTCACTTCTCTATTCATGATATGTTGTAATGGTTTTTAATACACTTTATTATATAACACACGCAGATGGACCGGCAATGGATGTACGGTGACCAACGCACCTCCGAGTATATTAAGGGCCTGCATAATTTTCTTGAAGCGGCTGATGAAAACAAGCAAAATGGTTTCATCAATATATCATTACCATGCTTTCTTATCAGTTTGATTGAACTCCATTCTTGTAAAGTGCTTGTACCACATAGCTGGGACTGAAAAATGTGCATACTACGTATGCGAGTTCATTCGCCTCTCGACCTCTGGGCAGGGCATCTTTGACAAACAATTTTAAGTACGTAAATAATATTCACAATTTTATTTTATATATTACGATCAATTGTGTTGAGTTTTATTCATATATATGCATGTATTGACCCCCTTCTTTAATTTAGATCTGGAAGAAGCGGGATGAACCCCTATCATACGATGGCATATGAGCAATTCAAGAGGAATTTGCGGGATTCTTTCTTGACCACGTCATACCTAAAGACAGAGAATACCATGTGAGCTATTTGTGATTGGATCTTAGGTAGATGATGTTAGGCATTGTAAAAGATGTTATATTGTAAAAGATGTTAGGGATTGTAAATGGTTTCATTCATTTTCTTATTAGCTAGCGTCATCTTCTCTCTATATGTATAGTAGCTAGCATCGACCAAGCACGGAGAAAGAGAGGACACTTCTCTCTATTAGCTAGCTAACACAATATGAAACCACTAAATTAACCCTCCAAACCCCCCCCCCCATTCAAAAAAAATGGCTCCGGCCAGATGCTGACGCGTAGATGCCATGTTGTCCCGGTTGGTGTGACCAACCGGGACTAAAGGCCCTCCTGCCCGGGCTCCTTGCAGCGGCCACGTGGAGACCCTTCAGTCCCGGTTGGTAAGCGAACCGGGACTAAAGGTTTTGGGCTCTAGTCCCGACACTTTAGTCCCGGTTCCCAAAACCGGGGCTAATGAGCCTCTGGAACCGGGAAAAATGGGCCTATTTCTACTACTGGACTTAGCTAGTTAATGTGCTCGGTGTGACGTGGTCCGAGCTTCCAGTGGTCCAAGGTCCGAGCCCCCAAGCCTATCACGAGGTAGTCGATGAAGATCTCGGCTTGATGAAGTGACAACACAACACTTCAGAAGGGCAGAGGCGAAACCCTCGGTCCAGCCGAGGAGAGGGAGTAGTTCGGTAGTGTGACGGCAAAGCCCCCCACGTTAGTCGACCATGTAGACGATGCAATTGGGTTGACGGAGGCGTGATGACGACATCGACGCGCCGATATGGCTGTCTAACACGATCGGAGACGATCACATGTGCACATAAAATAGAGCAAGCAAAAGTAACATCAAATAATAATAATCCTCTACTTACTCAACTTAAGTGAATAAATAAGAAGAAATATAGCCTGAGCGCCACGGTGCCCGAGCGAAGAGCTCGACTTGAGGAAGTCGCGATGTGGCACGACCGATATGGCGAGGTGAAGCCCCCAGTCCAGCCGAGGTGATGAAGTTGGTTGGTTGGTGACACCGAAGTCTCTGGAGCAGGTTGATGAAGAGATGGTGAAGTCCCCAGTCAAACTGAGGTGACGTAGAAGTTCGGTAAGGTGGCGCTAGAGCCCCTATGCCAGCCGATGTGTTGAAGCAGGTCGGCGTGGCGGACGAAGGCTTGAAGCAACGGCATGGCGTTGCCGGCACAGGTCAAAATTTGTGACGCAATCAATGCTGGCTTGATGAAGCAATGGAGCGTCCGTCCCGTACGACCTGTGGGTGATGAGGTTCTCTTAATGAGCATTCGGTGATCGCCATGCTGAACTCTTGATCGGCTTACCGAGATGATGATCTGAGATGGTTGTCGTTGGCTCGATAGAGCGGCGGCACTTTCGTTGCCGCCATAGCATGGAAGTCATGGAGGACCATTATCGGGTCGGTTTGATACTAGCGAGATGGTGAATATTGTCTTGGAAGAGGTTCAAAAATTATAGCCATCTGTTTTAGAACAACATATGATACCTCTAAAAAATTCTTCAAAAAGGATGTCCAAAACCCCGTTCATGAAGAAAGATGAACTCGGGTCGGATTCGTTTTCGCAAAGAAAACAGATCCGAAATTTGTTGTGCTCATCGGATGTTTCCCGGTGTTTGGATGGGCGGATCGGGCTGAGATTTCTAGGAGTGATCTATAGGAATTTTGCAGCTGATGGACAGTGGGATTTTCCAACGAATGTCCGACCTGAATACTGGAACCCTCGCCCTAAACTCATCCACATTCCCATCCAGATTTGACAAGGTTCCGGTATACCCGAGATCACGGGAGATTCCTCCGTCAGAACGCGATGTAATTTCGTAGGGTCTTTTTAGATACAATTCTACACAATTCCACCAAAGCAATCATCAAAGTGACGCTTGAGGAAACGGGGACGACGAACACAAATTCGTTGTCTAGAAAAAGCTACAATCAATCTGCACATGAGCCATCAATCCTTCTGGCGATCACACAACGGAACTCCCAATGAAAGCACCAATGTCGGCGTGAAAACCGGAGGATCTCGGGTAGGTGGTCCCGAACTGTGGACCTTGGATCGATGGGTTGCAGGAGACGAAGCAGACGGTGTTTACCCAGGTTCGGGCCCTCTTGATGGAGGTACAACCCTACGTTATGCTCTTGTTATATTGATGATGAAGTATCAAGTACAGAGTTGATCCACCTCGAGATCGTATATTGTGGTCTAAACTTTAATGATGTAGACGTTGTGTCTAATAATATCTATCAACTAGCCTGGCCTCGACTTATATAACACACCGGAGGCCTAGGATAACAAGAGTCCTAGTCGGCTACGTCGGTGTAAAGGAGTACTTGTCTTGATCACCAAATCTTGTGGAATCTTCCTCATATATGTCATCGGCTACCCAAAGTAGCCGAGGAGTCCGGCCCATTGAGATTGACTGGCGGCCCGAGGACCCCTTAATCCAGGACTCCCTCACCTTCCCATGCCAAATTTGTGAGAGACTGATTGAGTGTTGAGGACACTATCTTTTGAAGCACAAGAGCAAGAAGTTCATCGTTCTACCACATCTATTACCTTTTGGAGGGTGGTTCCTCCTAGATTGGTTAGGTGTCACTTTGGATCCTCCTACTTCGTGTTGTGGAGTTGAACAAAGAAGTTTGTATGGGCAAGGAGATCGCGTACTTTGTGAAGATCTATCATGAGTGGTGCTAGTCCTATGTGGACGGAAGCTGTGGTGGAATAGACAAGACCGCTTCTTCGTGGACCCCTTGTGGGTAGAGCCCTCTATGGACTCTCACAGCCGTTACCCTTCGTGGGTTGAAATCTCCACTAACATGGATTTACGACAGCACCACCTATCGGAACCATGCCAAAAATCATCGTGTCAACCTTTGCGTTTGATCTTTCTACCTTACCCTCTACTTTACATTTGCATGTCTTTACTTCCCGCTGCTATACTCTTAGTTGTGCATGTGTAGGGTGAACTTGACTAGTCATAATTGCTAAAACTGGCCCACAACTAAAATTGGTAAAAGGCTAAGTTTGTATCTGGTCAAGTAGTCTAATCACCCCCCCCCTCTAGACATACTTTCGATCGTACAAGCGTCTTAGCAGTAGGAGTACACTTGGGAAAACAAGTGTCACATAACACAAGAGTACTCTATTGTAAAGATGCAAAGAGCTTCAAAAGTACCAAGATATGGAGAACATATAAGAAATCTGATTTGATGATAGATGTGTCTCCAAGAATATTTAGAACTTTCTCCCCTAAGGATGAATATGTAACATTTCCTCTTCCCCTGAATCATAGCATGTAGATATTGGGAGTAGGTAGGGCAAGTTCAATCCAAATATGGAAATAAAAAAATTTATATAACTTTTATATCCCTCCCCCTTATGGTATTTCCCCCCCCCCTAAGAATATGTCTCCTCCTTTGACTAAAGCTTATTGGAAGCTTTGATATTTCTCCCCCTTTGGAATTAATTTCCAAAAAGGACAGAGATTAAGGGCTCATTGAGAGTAAGGGATCGTGGATTCTTCTCTATTTGATAAGGGTTCCTTGAAAAAAAATTCTCCCCCTTTAGAATTGTTAAGAGTTCCTTGAACTATCTCTCCCTATGTTAGGGATCCTAGATGTTTGTCCCTCTTATATTATGGGATCGCTGAAGATTTCTCCGCCTTTGAAGTTTTCTCCCCTTGAGAATTATGGGAAACCAATATTATGTCCCCCTTTGGCATAAATGTAAATGATCTATAATAGCTCAGGATGTAATAAAGGTTGGTATCATTGAAAATATCTCTCCCCCTTTTGTCAAAGATTCATAAATTCCAGAAGATCGTAGGCAGTGATAAATTTCGGAGTCACCGAGGCTTTATGGTTCGGTATAACCGAGAATGAGAAAGAAGGCCTCTGGATGAAATCGGTTAGACCAAGTTTCCCACATCCGTGAGACCGAGTTGCAATGAAAATCAACTTCTCAACTCAAATATAGAGAAAATATCTACTGTCTTTAAAAAACGAAATATCCAAAGATTTGAAAAGAATAAGAGAAAATCATTTTTAATATATATATATATATATATATATATATATAGATGAGAGTCGAATGGTTCCAAGAAAGCATGCAACAAAAATGTGAACCATACAAGAATCTCCATCTAGATGTTGGGCGGTGACTAGGTCACCTATATTATAGTATATTGACTTGAGGATTCAAGCAAGAATGCTTGATCATGGTCATACTCATCTTTAAGCACAAAATGGCGTTACCATTTGTCGATTAAGCATTTAAATGCCTTCATATCACTTGAGTTGTTTTACCTCATGACTTGGTGTAAATCTTTATTAAGGATATGAGTACATACCTTCGAATGATGTTGATGATGTGGGATGTAGGTGAACTAGTTGTGTATGCTCAATGTTGATGAAGATCATCTTGAATTTGGAGCAGTGCTTGTTGTTTTGATTCACTTTTCACCTACATTGGTTAGTCATGATTTTGGTGTCTTCTTCCTTCATCTCCAAAGAGGGGGTTGTCGATACTTGGCTATGTCAAGATTTCTTTTGATGTGAGTCGATGGCAATCTTGTGGAGTGTAGTTATTCCATGTACCTACAAAAATATTATATGCAATACGAGGGAGCATAGTTTTCCAAGATATAAGATAGTGCAATACCAATAGCATCATGGAATAGTCAAGTAAGCTCATGCCCTTCCATGCATCCGAGTGAGTCTAGCTCAAGTTTGAAGCATCAATGATGTTCAACTCGCTCCTCAAATGACAAAATACTTACTCATCAAGTGGTTTGGTAAAGATATCAGCTAATTATTTGTCGGTACGTACATGCTTGAGATTTATATCTCCTTTACCAACATGATCACGAATGAAATGATGTCACACTTGAATATGTTCAGTTCGAGAATGTTGCGCAGGATTATAGGAAATGTTAATAGCACTTTCATTGTCACACAACAATGGAACATGTCTCACATGAATGCCATAATCCTTAAGAGTTTGTGTCATCCATAGTAATTGTGCACAGCATGATCCGCTGGCAATGTATTCCGCTTCGGCAGTAGATAAAGATACCGAGTTTTGTTTCTTGGATGACCAAGACACAAGAGATCTCCCAAGAAATTGACATGTACCCGAGGTGGGTTTTCTATCAACCTTGTTTGCAGCATAGTCCGAGTCGGAATAGCCAACAAGATTAAAAGAAGATCCCCTGGGATACCATATGCCAAAGTTTTGTGTATGTATCAAGTATCTCACAATTCTTTTCACATCCTTTAGATGACACTCTTTGGGCGCCGCTTGATATCGGTCACACGTGCAAACACTCAACATGATATCCGGACGGGAGGCACGTAGATATAGCAATGAACCGATCATTGATCGATAAACCTTTTGATCAACCAATTTGTCCTCCTTAGTGAGGTCAACATGTCCACTAGTAGGCATGGGGGTTCTCATACCTTTCCACTCTTGCATGTTGAACTTCTTGATTAAGTCCTTGGTGTACTTGGTTTGAGAGATAAACGTACCTTCTATCGATTGTTTGATTTGCAAACCAAGGAAGAATTTCAGCTCACACATCATAGACATCTCATAATTCTCGGACATCAACCTTCCAAATTTCTCACTAAAATGTGGGTTAGTTGAACCAAAGATAATATCATCCATATATATTTGGCACACAAATAGTTCTCCATTGACTCTTTCAGTGAATAAGGTTGCGCCAATTTTACCAATCTCAAAACCCTTTTCAGTGAGAAACTTTGTGAGGCATTTGTACCAAGCTCTAGGGGCTTGTTTAATACCATATATAGCTTTATGAAGTTTGTAAACATGATTAGGTTGTTTAGGGTTCACAAAGCCGGGAGGTTGTTTGACATAAACTTCCTCCTCAACTTCACCATTTAGAAAAGCACTTTTGATATCCATTTGACAAAAGCGACGATGCTTATCAAGAATGTAGCACTTAGAGCTGAATACTCGAAACTATCCAACTCAGGGTTTATTACCGGTGATTAGCTCGTATGCCGTTTTACCGAGAAGCTTTTGCAAGTAGAGTCGGTTTATGGCATGACAACCTGTTTCCACGGCTTCTGCCCAAAAGTGTCTTGGCGTCTTGTATTAGTCAATCATCATTCTGGCCATCTCTATGAGAGTTCGGTTCTTTCTCTCAACAACTCCATTTTGTTGAGGAGTGTACACACCCAAAACTCATGTGAGATACCTTCTTCCTCAAGAAAGGTATCCACATTTATGTTCTTGAACTTCATTCCGTTATCACTCTGAACTTTCTTGATCTTCACTTCAAACTAATTTTGGGCTTTTCGAGTGGGGTTCTTGAAGGTCCTTGATACGTCCATTTTGCATCATGCTTTCATGTTGATATTTATCGCTTTATGGGCTGTTATTACACTTCACGGTACAATACTTATGCCTTTTTCTCTTATTTTGCAAGGTTTAAATGAAGAGAGAGAATGCCGGCAGCTGGAATTCTGGCTTGAAAAAGGAGAAAGTTTGAGATACCTATTCTGCGCAACTCCAAAAGCCGTGAAAATCAACGAGGATTTATTTTGGATTTTTTAAAAAAATACTGGACCGAAGAAGTACCACAGGGGCGCCAGCAGGAGGCCACAAGCCTACTAGGCACGGCCTCCCCCCACCCCTGGTCGCGCCTAGGGGGCTTGTGGGCTCCCAGCTGGCCCTCTGCCCCCCCCCCCCTCTTTTGCTACAAGAAGTGTTTCATTCCAGAAAAAATCAAGAGGAGGCTTTTCAGAGGATTCGCCGCCGCCACGAGGCGGAACTTGAGCAGAACCAATCTTGAGCTCCGGCAGGACATTCATGCTGGGAAAACTTCCCTCCAAGAGGGGGAAATCGTCGCCATCGTCATCACCAACGCTCCTCTCATCAGAGGGGACTCGTCACCATCAACATCTTCATCAGCACCATCTCATCTCCAACCCCTAGTTCGTCACTTGTAACCAATCTCCGTCTCGCGACTCCGATTGGTGCTTGTAAGGTTGCTAGTAGTGTTAATTACTCTTTGTAGTTGATGCTAGTTGGATTACTTGGTGGAAGATTATATGTTCAGATCATTGATGCTACTCATTACCTCTATGGTCATGAATATGATTATGCTTTGTGAGTAGTTACTTTCGTTCCTGAGGACATGGCATAAGTCTTGCTATAAGTAGTCATGTGAATTTGGTATTCGTTCGATATTTTGATGTGATGTATGTTGTTTTTCCTCTAGTGGTGTTATGTGAACGTCGACTACATAACACTTCACCATTATTTGGGCCTAGAGGAAGGCATTGGGAAGTAGTAATTCGATGATGGGTTGCTAGAGTGACAGAAGCTTAAACCCTAGTTTATGTGTTGCTTCGTCAGGGGCTGATTTGGATCCACTAGTTTAATGCTATGGTTAGACTTTGTCTTAATTCTTCTTTCGTAGTTGCGGATGCTTGCGAGAGTGGTTAATCATAAGTGGGATGCTTTTCCAAGTAAGGGAAGTACCCAAGCACCGGTCCACCCACATATCAAACTATCAAAGTAGCGAACGTGAATCATATGAACATGATGAAAACTAGCTTGAAAGAATTTCCCATGTGTCCTCGGGAGCGTTTTACCTCCTATTAGACTTTGTCCAGGCTTGTCCCTTGCTGCAAAAGGGATTGGGTCACTTTGCTGCACCGTTGTTACTTTTGTTACTTGCTACTTGCTACGAATCATCTCACCACACAACTACTTGTTACCGATAATTCCAGTGCTTGCAGAGATTACCTTGCTGAAAACCACTTGTCAGATCCTTCTGTTCCTCGTTGGGTTCGACACTCTTACTTATCGAAAGGACTACGATAGATCCCCTATACTTGTGGGTCATCAAGACTATTTTCTGGCGCCGTTGCCTGGGAGTGAAGCGCCTTTGGTAAGTGGAATTGGTAAGGAAACATTTATATAGTGTGCTGAAATTTATTGTCACTTGTCACTATGGAAACTAATCCTTTGAGGGGCTTGTTCGGGGTACCTTCACCTCGAACGGAAGCACAACAGTTGCTCCTCAACCTGCTGCGCCTACTGAAAATATTTTCTATGAATTTCCTTCGGGTATCCTTGAGAAACTGCTGGCTAATCCTTTTACAGGAGATGGAACATCACATCCAGATTTGCATCTAATCTATGTAGATGAAGTTTGTGGTTTATTTAAGCTTGCAGGTTTGCCCTAGGATGAGGTCAAGAAGAAGGTATTTCCCTTATCTTTGAAGGATAAGGCATTGACATGGTATAGGCTATGAGATGATACTGGATCATGGAACTACAATCGGTTGAAATTGGAATTTCATCAAAAGTTTTATCCTATGCATCTAGTACATCGTGCTCAGAATTATAATTATAATTTTTGGCCTCGTGACAGAGAAAGCATCGCTCAAGCTTGGGGGAGGCTTAAATCAATTTTATATTCATGCCCCAATCATGAGCTCTTGAGAGAAATTATCATTCAGAACTTCTATGCTCGGCTTTCTCATGATGATCGCACCATGCTTGACACTTCTTGTACCGATTCTTTTATGAAGAGAGATATTGACTTCAAATGGAATTTATTGGAGAGAATTAAACGCAACTCTGAAGATTGGGAGCTTGAAGAAGGTAAGGAGTCAGGTATGAATTTCAAGTTTGATTGCGTTAAATCCTTTGTTGAAACAAATACTTTTTGTGATTTTAGCGCTAAGTATGGACTTGACTCTGAGATAGTAGCTTCATTGTGTGAATCATTCGCTGCTCATATTGATCTCCCCAAAGAGAAGTGGTTTAAATACCATCCTCCCTTAGAAGTCAATGTAGTTAAACCCAATCCAGTTGTAGAGAAAGTCATTGCCTATAGTGATCCTATTGTTCCTAATGCTTACATTGAGAAACCACCTTTCCCTGTTAGGATAAAGGATCATTCTAAAGTTTCAACTGTGATACATAGGGGCTACATTAGAACACCTGCACCCGTTGAGCAAATTAGAGTTGAACCTAGCATAGCTATTATCAAAGATCTCCTGTCCGACAATGTTGATGGCCATGATATTCACTTATGTGAAGATGCTGCTAGAATTGCTAAACCACATGCTAGAGACAAACATAGGCGTGTTGTTGGCACGCCTGTTGTTTCTATTAAGATAGGAGATCATTGTTATCATGGTTTATGTGACGTGGGTGCTAGTGTTAGTGCAATACCACAATCCTTATATGATGAAATTAAAAACGAGATTGCACCTATTGATGTCACTATTTAGCTTGCCAATAGAGATACTATCTGCCCTGTGGGAATTGTTAGAGATGTTGAAGTCTTGTGTGCCAAAACGAAGTATCCTGTTGATTTCCTCGTTCTTGCTACCACACAAGATAGCTTTTGTCCCATCATATTTGGCAGACCTTTTCTCAATACCGTCAATGCTCATATTGATTGTGAGAAGCAAACTGTCACTGTTGGCTTTGAAGGTGTGTCACATGAGTTCAATTTCTCCAAGTTTGGTAGACAACCTCATGAAAAGGAGTTGCCTATTAAGGATGAAACTATTGCCCTAGCTTCTATTGTCGTGTCTCCTAGTGATCCTTTAGAGCAATACTTGCTTGAGCATGAAAATGATATGCATATGGATGAAAGGGATGAGATAGATAGAGTTGTCTTAGAACAATATCCTATCCTTAAGAATAATTTGCCTATTGAACTGCTTGGGGATCGACCCCCACCAAAGGGTGATCCTGTGTTCGAGCTTAAACAGTTGCAAGATACTCTTAAATATGCTTATCTTGATGAAAAAGAGATATGTACTGTTATTATTAGTGCTAGCCTCTCAGAGCATGAAGAAAATAAGTTTCTAAAAACTCTGAGGAAGCACCGTGCTGCTATTGGATATACTCTTGATGATCTTAAAGGCATTAGTCCCACTCTATGCCAGCACAAGATTAAAATTGATCCTGATTCCAAACCAATTGTTGATCATCAACGGAGATTAGATCCTAAGATGAAAGAGGTAGTAAGAAAAGAAATACTAAAGCCCCTGGAAGCAGGTATAATCTATCATGTTGCTCATATTGATTGGGTAAGTCCGGTGCATTGCGTCCCTAAGAAGGGAGGTATTACCGTTGTCCCTAATGATAAGGATGAAATGATCCCGCAGAGGATTATTACTGGCTATAGGATGGTGATCGATTTCAGGAAATTGAATAAAGACACTAGGAAAGATCATTACCCTTTGCCTTTTATCGACCAAATGCTAGAAAGACTGTCTAAACACACACACTTCTGCTTTCTAGACGGTTATTCTGGTTTCTCCCAAATACCAGTTGCACAAGCTGATCAGGAGAAAACCACTTTCACCTGCCCATTCGGTACCTTTGCTTACATATGTATGCCTTTTGGCTTATGTAATGCACATGCTACCTTTCAAAGATGTATGATGGCTATATTCTCTGACTTTTGTGAAAAGATTATTGAGGTTTTCATGGATGACTTCTCCGTCTACGGGTCTTATTTTGATGATTGCCTCAGCAACCTTGATCGAGTCTTGCAGAGATGTAAAGACACCAATCTTGTCTTGAATTGGGAGAAGTGCCACTTTATGGTTAATGAAGGCATCGTCTTAGGACATAAAATTTCCGAAAGAGGTATTGAAGTCGATAAGGCTAAGGTTGATGCAATTGAGAAAATGCCATGCCCCACAGATATCAAAGGTATAAGAAGTTTCCTTGGTCATGTTGGTTTCTATAGAAGGTTCATTAAAGACTTCTCTAAGATTTCTAGGCCTCTTACCAATCTCTTGCAAAAGGATATTCCTTTTGTTTTTGATGATGATTGTGAGGAAGCCTTCGAAATACTTAAGAAGGCTTTGATAACTGCACCTATTGTTCAACCACCTGATTGGAACTTATCTTTTGAAATCATGTGTGATGCTAGTGATTATGTTGTTGATGTTGTTCTAGGATAAAGAGTTGACAAGAAGTTGAATGTTATTCACTACGCTAGTAAAACTCTAGACAGTGCCCAAAGAAACTATGCTACTATGGAAAAGGAATTTTTATCAGTCGTGTTTGCATGTGAAAAGTTCAGATCTTACATAGTTGATTCCAAAGTCACTATTCACACTGATCATGCTGCTATTAAGTACCTCATGGAGAAGAAATACGCTAAACCTAGACTCATCAGATGGGTTCTCATGCTACAAGAATTTGATTTGCACGCTGTCGACAGGAAGGGTGCTGATAATCCCATAGCAGATAACTTGTCTAGGTTGGAGAATGTTCTTGATGACCCACAACCTATTGATGATAGCTTTCCTGATGAGCAATTGAGTGTCATGAATACTTCACGTAGTGCACCATGGCATGCTGATTATGCAAACTATATCGTTGCCAAATACATACCACCTAGTTTCACTTACCAGCAAAAGAAGAAATTCTTCTTTGACTTGAGACATTACTTTTGGGATGATCCTCACCTTTAGAAGGAAGGAGTAGATGGTGTTATTAGACGTTGTGTACCTGAACATGAACAGGGACAGATCCTACAGAAGTGTCACTCCGAGGCCTACAGAGGACACCATGCGGGAGATAGAACTGCACACAAGGTATTGCAATCAGGTTTCTATTGGCCCACTCTCTTCAAGGATGCGCGTAAGTTTGTCTTGTCTTTTGACGAATGTCAAAGAATAGGTAATATCAGTAAACGTCAGGAAATGCCTATGAACTATTCAGTTGTCATTGAACCATTTGATGTTTGGGGCTTTGATTATATGGGACCTTTTCCAAAATCCAACGGGTATACTCATATCCTAGTTGTTGTTGATTACGTTACTAAGTGGGTAGAAGCTATCCCAACCAGTAGTGCTGATCACAACACTTCTATCAGGATGCTTAAAGAAGTTATTTTCCCTAGATTTGGAGTCCCTAGATATCTAATGACTGACGGTGGTTCACATTTCTTTCATGGTGCTTTCCGTAGAACGCTTGCTAAGTACGATGTCAACCATAGAATTGTGTCTCCCTATCACCCTCAGTCCAGTGGTCAAGTAGAGCTAAGCAATAGAGAGATTAAACTAATTCTGCAAAAGATTGTCAATAGGTCTAGAAAGAATTGGTCTAAGAAGTTCGATGATGCACTGTGGGCTTATAGAACTGCCTATAAGAATCCCATGGGCATGTCTCCGTACAAAATGGTGTATGGTAAAGCATGTCATTTACCTCTTGAGCTAGAGCATAAGGCTTATTGGGCAATCAAAGAGCTCAACTTTGATTTCAAACATGCTGGTGAGAAGAGGTTATTTGACATTAGCTCACTTGATGAATGGAGAACTCGGGCATACGAAAATGCCAAGTTGTTCAAAGAAAAGGTTAAGAGGTGGCATGATAAAAGGATACAGAAGCGTGAGTTCAATGTAGGTGATTATGTCCTGCTATATAATTCTTGTTTAAGATTTTTGGCACGCAAGCTTCTCTCTAAATGGGAAGGTCCCTACATTATCGAGGAAGTATATCGTTCCGGTGCCATCAAGATTAACTACACGTAAGGTAATTTTCCGAGAGTGGTAAATGGGGAAAGAATCAAGCATTATATCTCAGGTACTCCCATAAATGTTGAAAGCAATATTATCAATACCATAACTCCGGAGGAGTACATAAGGGATATTTATCAGCCTGTTTCAGACTCCGAAAACGAAGAGGTATGTGATTCGGTAAGTAAACAGACTCCAAAACTTTTTCGGTAGGAATTTTTCTCTATTTTGGAATTTTTGAAAAAAAAAATTAAAGCAATCCGGAAAGCGCACGAGGAGGCGACAAGCCTGCCAGCCGCGGGCCACCCCCTGGCCGCGCCTGGGGGGCTTGTGGCCACCTCGTGTGCCTCCCGGACTCCATTTTCTTGCGGAGTACTCCTTCTGGTCTCAAAAAAATCATTATATATTCTCCAAAAAGGACTGACCCTCATATCACGCAATTTTCCTCTGTTTTAGTTTCGAGCCCGTTTGTGCTGTAGATTTAGAGCAAGATGTCATCTCAAGATTCAAAGGGGGAGAGCTATGTGGCCAATTACCTTGCTAACCCCAAGGTCTATGGGGACTTGGATAGTTCTGGTTGGACCACTGATGAGGAAGAAGATTATGATCCCAAGGGGAAGGAAGGAACATGTTCCGATGAAGAGGAGGCTCCTCTACCCCCACCTGGAGACACCCATGTGGAGTTCAAGAAGTCGAGCCTCCCTGAATCAAGGAAGAAGCCTAATATTTTGTTTATCCATTCTTGTCTTTTGCAGGAGAGAAAGCAAGAATTATGCCAAAGGGTGTTGAGGCTTGAAGAGGAAATTAATGATCTAAAGGAGCAGAATTTTATGCTTAAGAGGAATTTAAACAAGTTCAAGACCTCTGCAACAACTCCACCACCATCACCTCCAAAGGAAGACAGCTAAGCATGGGTATGGGCAATCCCCTTGGCTTGTGCCAAGCTTGGGGGAGTTGCCCCAGTATCATATCACCATCACATCTTTTGCCTTTACCTTTTCTTAGTTCGTTCCTTTTCGGTTTTATTCTTCTCTAGTAGAATAAAGGTCTTAGTGTTTTAGGCTTGAGTTTTGCTTTGTGTCACCCCCGGTGTATTCGAGCTCGTGAGCCATATAATAAAGAGTGTCTTAGTTAAGGGCCTTGCCTCATGCCATGATCAAAAGAATGAGAAAATAACTAAAGCATGAAAGATCATGTAATGATCTTATGGGAAGTGATGGCTTCACATATAAAAAGAATGATGATTGAAACTTGTTGAGGGTAGACAAACGTAGACCTTGGTCATTGTTGCAATTAATAGGAAGTGATAAAGGAGAGGTTCACATATAAATATATCATCTTTGACACCATCTATGATTGTGAACACTCACTACACTATTACATGCTTAGAAGTTGATGTTGGACAAGGAAGACAACATAATGAATTGTGTTTGCTTGGTTCCGAACAATGTTATATGACTAGAGATCCCTTAGCATGTGACTATTGCTTCCACCTCATGTTAGCCAAACCTCCCGCACCAAGTTGAGATACTACTTGTGCATCCATAAACCTTCAACCCACTTTTGCCACGAGAGTCCACTATACCTACCTATGGATTGAATAAGATCCCTCAAGTAAGTTGTCATTGGTGCAAGCAATAAAAATTGCTGCCTAATTATGTATGATCTATTAGTGTGTGGAAAATAAGCTTTGTATGAACCTGTGATGAGGAAGACATAAAAGCGACAGACTTCATAATAAAGTTCTTTATCACAGGAGGCAATATAAAGTGACGTTCCTTTACACTAAGAGGTCGCACATCCAAACCTCAAAAGCGCATGACAACCTCTGCTTCCCTTTGCGAAGGGCCTATCTTGTACCTTTACTTTTGCCCTTGAAAGAGTCATGGTGATCTACACCAATTCCTTATTTCGCCTTTTTCTTGGCCAACGTCATATGTTGGGGAAATATCTTTATTCATATGTCAACTTGAAAGTAAGTATTCATGAACTATTACTGTTGACATTACCCTTGAGGTAAGTGGTTGGGAGGCGAAACTATAAGCCCCTATCTTTCTCTGTGTTCAGCTGAAACTTTGATCTCATGAGTACCACGTGAGTTGTAGCAATTGTAGAAGCCAAAAAGATGATTGAGTATGTGGATTTGCTTTACAAGCTCTTATTTGACTCTTCCTGATGTTGTGATAAATTGCAATTGCTTCAATGACTAAAGGCTATCGGTTGTTAATTCTCGGCAAGGTTCTTTATCAATGTTTTACTTTGTGAAGGAATTGTCACTTTAGCATAAGAGATGATATGATGGTATTGCTGTTCTGACAATGATCATGATGCCTGCATGTTCGTATTTTGTTTTGTCGACACCTCCCTCTCTAAACATGTGGGCATGTTTATTGATCTCGGCTTTCGCTTAAGGACAAGCGAGGTCTAAGCTTGGGGTGGTTGATACGTCCATTTTGCATCATGCTTTCATGTTGATATTTATCGCTTGATGGGCTGTTATTACACTTCACGGTACAATACTTATGCCTTTTCTCTCTTATTTTGCAAGATTTACAGGAAGAGAGACAATGCCGGCAGCTGGAATTTTGGCCTGAAAAAGGAGCAAGTTTGAGATACCTATTCTGGGCAACTCCAAAAGCCGTGAAAATCAACGAGGATTTATTTTGGATTTTATAAAAGATATTAGGCCGAAGAAGTACCAGAGGGGCGCCAGCAGGAGGCCACAAGCCTGTTAGGTGCGGCCTCCCCCCTGGCCGCACCTAGGGGGCTTGTGGGCTCCCAGCTGGCCCTCTGGCTGCCCTCTTTTGCTACGAGAAGGGTTTCGTTCTAGAAAAAATCAAGGGGAGGCTTTTTGGTAAGATTTGTCGCCGCCACGAGGCAGAACTTGAGCAGAACCAATCTAGAGCTCCGGCAGGATGATCCTGCCGGGGAAACTTCCCTCCCGGAGGGGGAAATCGTCGCCATCGTCATCACCAACACTCCTCTCATCGGAGGGTACTCGTCACCATCAACATCTTCATCAGCACCATCTCGTCTCCAACCCCTAGTTCATCACTTGTAACCAATCTCCATCTCGCGACTCCGATTGGTGCTTGTAAGGTTGCTAGTAGTGTTAATTACTCTTTGTAGTTGATGCTAGTTGGATTACTTGGTGGAAGATTATATGTTCAGATCTTTGATGCTACTCATTATCTCTCTGGTCATGAATATGATTATGCTTTGTGAGTAGTTACTTTTGTTCCTAAGGACATGGGATAAGTATTGCTATAAGTAGTCATGTGAATTTGGTATTCGTTCGATATTTTGATGTGTTGTATGTTGTTTTTCCTCTAGTGGTGTTATGTGAACGTCGACTACATAACACTTCACCATTATTTGGGCCTAGAGGAAGGCATTGGGAAGTAGTAAGTAGATGATGGGTTGCTAGAGTGACAGAAGCTTAAACCCTAGTTTATACGTTGCTTCATAAGGGGCTGATTTGGATCCACTAGTTTAATGCTATGGTTAGACTTTGTCTTAATTCTTCTTTTGTAGTTGTGGATGCTTGCGAGAGGGGTTAATCATAAGTGGGATGCTTGTCCAAGTAACGGCAGTACCCAAGCACCGGTCCACCCACATATCAAACTATCAAAGTAGCAAACGCGAATCACACGAACATGATGAAAACTAGCTTGACAGAATTTTCCATGTGTCCTCGGGAGCGTTTTACCTCCTATAAGACTTTGTCCAGGCTTGTCCCTTGTTGCAAAAGGGATTGGGCCACTTCGCTGCACCGTTGTTACTTTTTTTACTTGCTACTTGCTACGAATCATCTCACCACACAACTACTTGTTACCGATAATTTCAGTGGTTGCAGAGATTACCTTGCTGAAAACCACTTGTCAGATCCTTCTGCTCCTCGTTGGGTTCGACACTCTTACTTATCAAAAGAAATACGATAGATCCCCTATACTTGTGGGTCATCAATCCTTTGTACCTACGACTTATCATCAAGAAAGAATACCCACGTAAATCTGGAAAATCATAAACAATGAAAAAACCATCAGAATTTCCACTTAGGCTCTTGTAATCATTGGGACCAAAAACATCCATGTGTAGTAGCTCGAGTGGCCTTCTTGTAGTGATGATGTTCTTCATGGGATGACTTCCACCGACTTGTTTCCTGCTTCACAAGCACTACAAAACCTATCTTTGTCAAAAATAACATCTTTAACACAAGAATATGATAACCTTTTATAAGCGTGTCAATGTTACACATACCAACATGTACTATCTTTCTATGACATAACCAACCTTTAGAAGATTTTGCAATAAGACATGTACGGGGTTTGGATTTTTTAGTAAATCGACAATGTATGATCACCTCTACGAAAACTAGTGAAGACAATCTTATGATTATCAGAGCGAAACACTTGGCAGACAACTTTTGTAAATAACACATTGAAACCAAAATCTGCTAGTCTAGATACGGAAATAAGATTGTAACCAAGAGATTCAACAAGCATGACATTTTGAATGGAACTATCATGAGATATGGCCACCTTATCGAGACCAAGAGCCTTTCCCTTAGATTTGTCCCCAAAGGTCACATACCTACATGGTATGTGGTTTCGTGTGATCTCATGGAACATGTCTTTATATCCGGTCATGTGATCGCTGCATCCACTCTCAAGTATCCACTCTTTTCCTCCGACCATCTAGTCTCTAAGGTTCGCCATAAGACTAAGGTTCCTCGTGGTATTCTAATACTCGATGTCAAACTCCTCATCTTCATCATAGTAGCCATGCTCCACATTGTCATCGTCAAACGGAATATCCTCATCATAAGAATCAAGAATTTCATCAAAAGTTGACTACGACAATGTTCATGTTTATGCATGTGAATGGCTTCCACAATGATATTGTTGATGGTAATGACATTTCCTTTAGCATGCATGAGGTCACGAAGCTCAAATAGACACTTATCAAAATAAGGATCATTCGGCTTCATTTTGTGAAAGGCAATGCATTTATGGAAAATGATATCAAAAAATTTCAAAGAATAGTTTGGATATCTTTCCTCTAAGTTTTTCCACAAAGCATGAGAACACTCAAAATTCTGCATTTGATTAAGAACATGTCTTGACAATCCTCTAATGATTAGATTTAGAGTTTTGAGATTGTCAAGCACATAAAGTTATTCACCATGAGAAGGATGTAAGGGATCAATGGGAGGCATATAGGGGTATTCAACATACTTGCGCAAAGGGAATTCATCAAATATATCAAGCATTTCATCTTTCCATTGTCTATAATGCTCCCCACCAAGAATAGGCACTCTACAACTAATATTCCCCAAACTAGGCACACCCATCTTCCTCCGATGGTGTTTAAACCAAGGCTATGGAGACCAAAGCTCTGATACCAATTGTTGGATCAATAGAGGGGTGTATAGAGGGCGGGTGAATAGACTACTTGCATAAATTAAAATACTACCATTTTCCCAATTTTAATGGTTGGCAGATTTAGCAATTCTAACAAGTCTAGTGCACCCTACACATGCTACTCAACAAACATGGCAGCGGAAAGTAAAGACATTGCACATGTAAGTAAGGAGTAGATTTTAGGAAGATCAAACGCAAAGATGAACATGCGATTTTTGGCGTGGTTCCAATAGATGGCACTATTGTACGTCCATGTTAGTGGAGACTTTAACCCACGGAGGGTAATGGCTACAAGAGTCCGCGGAGGGATCCACCCACAAGGGGTCCACGATCAAGTGGTCTTGTCTATTCCACCATGGATTACATCCACACAAGACTAGCCTCACTCATTGTAGATCTTCACGAAGTAGGCGATCTCCTTGCCCGTAGAAGCTTCTTGGTTCAACTCCACAACACGAAGTAGCAGGCTCCCAAGCGACACCTAACCAATCTAGGAGGAACCACCCTTCAAAAGGTAATATATGCGAATAGAACAATGAACTCGTTGCTCTTGTGCTTCAAAAGATAGTCTCCTAACCACTCAATCACTCTCTCATAGATTTGGCATCGGTAGGAGAGATTGATTTTGTGGAAAGCAACTTGGGGAGGGTAGATATCAAGTTTCAAATGGTTGGATTGGAATCTCTCAATCTCAACACATGAGTAGGTGGCTCTCTCTCAGGAAAATGGATCTCGCAAGTGTGTGAGTGTTTTGAGTGCTTCCTCTCTGAATGAGAGGAGGTGTAGGGGATATATAGGCATCCCCCAAAATCCAACTATTATAACATTATTTCCCCACTCGGTGACACCGAAATGAATCTCGGCGGTACCGAGTTGCACTAAATGTGGCAACTTATGAATTCTCGGTGAGACCAATATATGAATCTCGATGGTACCGATTCAATGACCTATGGCAGTTTCCAAATCTCGGTAAGACCGAGTTCAAACTCGGAAATTCCGATTCTTGAAATCTGCTCAACAGAAAGTTGGTCACATGCTTTCAGTGGCACCGATATGAAAGTTGGTTGTACCGAGAGATTAGGGTTTTGGCAAAGGATCTATCACTAGGAAAATTGGTAGGGCCGAGTGGGAAAAATTGGTGACGCCAATTTTGCTTTGTAGGCTTTCGACAGATATTTTGTGGTAGAATGACTGAATATTGCTGGTGGCTATCTCTCAGCACTTGAGCAACCAATTCATCATAATACCTCACCCTCTTTTAATAGTATTGGCTTTTCTATGGACTCAAAACTGATTTCTCACAAATGTAAAATGTAGAGTCCTCTTGCTTGAAGCTTGAGCCAATTTGATTCCATTCCTTGCATCAAGGGACTTCTCCTCACAATCCTATACTAGGTAAAAGTGTTAGTCCATGAGACAATGTATGTTGTCATGAATCAAAACCACCAAGGGAGCATATGTGCTTTCACTGACACCTAGTTATGTACTCCTGGTGTTAGCTGTGTAGTGAAGTTAACCGGAGGTGGACTACAAAGGGTGATTCCTCCTTCACCAATTCCAATGATGACTCTGTCGTGAAACCCCTCAAGCATGAACCATCGAGGGTGATTCCTCCCTTGTCACCTTGACGGTTACATCGATTGAAATCTATCGAGGGTGATACCTCGGATTTCCTCATGTTATAGACACATGGTTACCTTGACTTCATTACTAAAACATAATGAGAAGTGTGGAGCGGGTGGATACCCACGTGAATGTGACGAGGCGTGGCCGAGCATTCTTGACCCTTGTCACACATCCTCGAGATGAGGCGACGGGACCACACATCATGGATTGTTGATCCTCACCGCAGCTAACAAAGCATTAATGGGATTTGGGTATTTGATCTGAGTTGGTCGTTTGACATTTTTCGCACTAGCCTTCACACATGGACAGTTATGGTCACTCCACGTCGTTGTATCAGCCGAAGCTCTTCGAACGTCAACATTGGAGTGGCGCGCGCTCAAGTTGTCTGCGTATGCATTGATCTTGTATAAGAGGTGCCACAACTGATCTCGGCCACCAAGCAACATGTAGGAGCGCAAAGGGTGATGGGACCAAGACCCTTGTGTCCCTAGGATTTAGACCAATGGCTTGGCCTCTATGTTGAGCCTAGGTAGGGCTGCGACGTGTTGATCTTCCGAGGTTGGGCATGACCCAGGAAAGTGTGTCTGGTTAGAGTTGATCGAGCGTGTTGGGAAATGTGGTGCACCCCTGCAAGGATGAAATTAACTATTCGAATAGTCATGTCCATGGTAATAGGATGACTTGGAGTTGTATCCCGATCTAATACAACTAGAAATGTGACTTAACTGGAATGATTGGCTCCAAGATTGCTTCCTCGTAGAGAGTCGAGGAAGAATCGTTGGGTGTGACTTACAAAAAATTGCTCCAACAATTATGATTATATATGTGTTACTCATCTGAACTCTTCTAATGCTGGAAGACACTAAAGATGTTAGTCTTTGATAGGACTAGGCCTTCTCTCTATTCTGGCATTTCTGCAGTCAGTCCAAAGATATAGCCCCATTCCTTTGATATCGATGCATACTTAGCATAGTTCTAATGTCAGTCTTGCGAGTACTTTGGATGTGTACTCACCGTTGCTTCGCTCTCCCTTTTCCCCTTGATACGATTGTCGCGATAAAATGACGGATCCTAGGAGATGGCAGATCCCGCCGATGGCTACTACCCTGATGGAGCCTACTACTACGTGGAGGCCACTGACGACGAGGACTATTTTAGGAGGTTCCTAGGCAGGAGGCCTCGCCTCTTTCAATCTATGTTATGTTTGTACTAGCCTTCTTTAAGGCAAAACTTTTTGACTTATGTCTGTACCAGATATTATTTTCTTTCGCTCACTCATGTGTTTCTGAGCTTTTGTATTCGATCCCTCATGGCCCGTGGATTTTAATATGAAGCTTGTATGACTTTATTTTGTGTTTAGAGTTGTGTTGTCATGTTCCCGTAAGTCCTTAATGTTGGTCATACGCATTTGCATGTATGATTAGTGTACGATCAAAATGGAGGCATCACAAGTTGGTATCAGAGACGACTGCCTGTAGGTAGCCCCCTTTCCAACTCCTTGGCCGAAGTTGAGTCTAGTACTTGAAAAACTTTTACTAACATTGTTGTGTGGCTTACGGACCCACATCTCAATCGGGTGGTACTATAATATTTTACTCCTCTTCTATACTCTCGGTTCCAATATCTCTTCTCTTTCGGGTTAAAGAATTTGCTAACTCTAACATTAGGTTCTCGAGATCACATCAATCTGGAAAGCTAGATTATCTACTGCTATTCTATTGAAAGTATATTGCACACACTATCATATGACATCTTTGAACCCCTTTGTTTTAGATGCGTCCCGCAAGACAGCTCGTATGTCTGACTATGGTTGTCGATACGAGTGGGTTTTCGGCCATTTTGGTCGACCTCTTGACGAGGCTGGAATATCATTGGTACCCCGAGTACACAGTTTACGAGGACTACCATGAGTTCAACCAGGAGAAGTACCAGGTTGTTGTTCGTATCTTCGATCAGCGGAACATCACCATCACTGAGTTGCACACCTTCTGTGGTGTTGGGGTGACGATTGACATGGCAGTCCATGATGCTACCTATACTGCTATCACCCACCTCCGTGGAGAGTACCCTTGCTTGGAGGAGACTGGATTCACATACTTCTCGTATGCTCCCGTTGGGGATGAGACTGGGTCTGACCTAGTTTCCTTCACTCCTTATGTGCAGCAGCGTAACGACCGATCCTACATCGTTGTTTGTACCCCCTATGTGAGTCGTCTCTATGACCCACAGGTTTTGGTTCAGTGCACTGAGGCACTGGATCATGTTGTCCGAGCTCTGACTTTTGAGTTGTACGCCACTCGTACTCATCTTTACGACGCGATGACACAGCTGCTACCAGCAGTCAGCGCGAGGATACATCGTGAGTACATCCTTTCCCCTGCAGGACGAAACTACCACCAGGCCTTGAGTGGTCTGCTGTTGGAGGTCGTACCCCTCAACTTGGACCTCTGCTCCCTGTTCGGAGCCAGTACCTGCACCAGAGTAACCATGGGATGCAGAATGTCGCCCCTGGATTTTCCGTGGAGTGTCACTGTAAGTTAGCTTGCTTCGGTGGTTATCCCCGACGTTGATGTAACATTGTTTATATGTCATGTTGTTGTATCCTTCCACCGCATGCCTGCGTGCCGCCTAGTTGCTCTAGGTTATCATCAAATTTCAAACTTGCAACCGATGGTTTGTAATCGAACTTGTGTATGGATATGTATATTGAACTTGACTACTATGAAGTATCTATCGCATTTCCCTTTCATTATGCTTGTTACTTCATGAACGATTCCATGCCCCTATAATTACGCTATGCTAAACTATCCATGTTAAATTTTAGCAGGATTGTTAGACCAGCTGGTCGTGGCCATAGTGCCGCCAAACCACCACCTCGGAATATATGGCTGGAATGATCTAACAATTTGAGTTGAATCGCGAGTTTATGCAAGGTCTCATGGACCAGTTCCCAAGGCCAATTATGCACTAGCAACAAACAGTGACACTACAAGAGTTATGTTGTCTCAACCCTACACTTTACCGCAACTCAACTCAGCCCCTTGATGCAAATGACTGGCTCTGTGATATCGCTTATGAGCTGGAGTCTCCCAATGTTCCCCTGGAAAGCTATGCCACCTTTGTAGCATACTTCCTGAAGGGTTCTGGTGCTCAATGCTGGGGTCAAAGGCGTTCTCACCCTGGTGGAACCATCATCACCTGGCCGGAGTTCCAAGTTTCTTTTCGTGCCCGCTACATTCCTCAGGGAATTATGGACCGGAAGAAGCGTGAGTTTCGCAACCTCGTCCAGGGCAACAAAATTGTGGATGCTAATCAGCAGGAATTTCTCGACTTATCCCTCTAAGCTGGAGAAGACGTTGCTACTGATGCACACACACAGGAGAAGTTCCATGATGGCCTTCACCATGACATCAAGCCGGTACTCCTTGTTCAGGACTACCCTGATTTATCCACCTTGGTGAATAAGGCCATTCAGGTTGAAACAGTCCTATGGGAATAAAAGGAGGCCACAAGCGCAACCGTGATATGTTCTCATCATCGGGCTCATCTCCACACAAGCGGAAAATCTGGATTCCCCACAACATATACCATGTACCAGCTCCTGCTCTAAGGCCATCTTATGTTGCACCTCGTCTCCCTCCCCCACTAGCTACGCAACCGAGGCTTCCAGCTCCACCACCTCGAGCTCCTCCTTCCCGTCCTGAGGACAGTTTGTGCTTCAAGTGTGGCCGTCCAGGTCATCGTGCCAGAGGATGCAGGCGGAATAAGAATCAGCTGGCACTTTTCTCAACCGACAGTGGTAACAATCAAAGCTGCAACAAGAATGTGAGGCCTTCGTATAGTTGTGGTTAGGCTAACAATGTTTAACTGAGTCAATCTCAAGAACATCCTGCTAAACTGATGGGTACACTTCATCTTAACTCAGTACCAACTTCTGTATTGTTTGATACACGAGCATCACATTCTTTTATGTTAGAAAATCTGGCATACATGCATGACATTAGAAGCGAAGAAATGAACATTCCATTAGTTGTAAACACCCTCACGGGCCAATGTTGAAACTTTGTGGTTTGCCCCCAATGTCCCTATTAAAATTGAAGTATTGGAATTCCTTGCCACTCCCATATTGCTGAAGTCTTCCAATATTGACCTGATTCTAGGAATGGAATGGTTGAAAGCTCATACGGCTTCAATCATTTGTGCCACCAAAACTATCCATCTCCTACATCCTTCAAATGAGATGATAAACTACCATGCTCACCTTGTTCGGGATGCTGAATCCTGGCTATATGCCTTGAATGCATTAAATGTGTCACCTCCTGAGGGAATTGAAAGCATTCCAGTTGTTGGTGACTTTCTGGATGTATTTCCACAAGAACTACCAGGAATTACCCATGTGAGAGATGTTGAGTTTGCCATCGACTTAGTACGAGGCACCACTCCTATCACCAAACGACCCTACAAAATGCCACCACATGAAGTCCTTGAACTTAAGGAAGAAATTGACAAATCTCTTTGTTGTGGTTTCATTCGTCCAAGTTCATCTGCTTGGGGAGTGCCTTCTCTCTTTGTTAAGAAGAAGGATTGAACAAATCATTTGGTCCAAGATTACCATCCTATAAACTAGGCAAATTTTCAAAACAAATATCCTCTTCCTCATATAAATGATATGTATGATCAACTTGCTGGTTCCTTAGTCTTTTCTAAACTCGACTAGAAGTTGGGATACCACCAAATCCGTGTTCACGAAGAGGATATCCCAATAACCGCCTTCGTTACTCGATATGATTCATACGAGTACACCGCCATGTCCTTCGGCTTCACCAATGGCCCAACAACTTTCTATTGATTGATGAATTATATCTTCGTGGCCTGCCTGACAAATTCATCATGGTTTATCTGTATGATATATTGGTATACCCCAAGAATAAATAAGAACATGCTGAACATCTTTGACTTATACTAGAAAAGCTTCGTGAGCATCAACTTTATGCCAAGTATTCCAAGTGTGAATTCTGGTTGGACGAAGTGACCTATCTTGGTCATGTGATCTCCAAGTATGGTATTGCGGTCAACCCGGAATGAGTTCATGCAATTATTGAATGGACTCCCTCAAAGAACATTAAGCAAGTCAGAGTTCTCGGACTCCCCAGATATTGTCGTTGTTTTGTTGAGAACTTCTCCAAGATTGTAAAGCCCCTGGCCAATCTGTTGCACAAAGGTGTTCAGTATGAGTGGACAGATAAATGTCAGGAAATTTCCATGCACTCAAGGACAAACTGACATCTGCTCTAGTGCTTGTTCCTCACCATACTAAGAAGGACTTTGTCATTTATTGTGACGCTCCTCGTCAAGGATTAGGTTGTGCCTAATGCAAGAGCGCAGAGTGATTGCCTATGGCTCACGACAGTTGCGTCCTCATGAAGATAGCTATCCAGTTCATGACCTTGAACTTGCTGTAGTTATGTACTCGTTATTTCTATAGCGACATTACTGTCTCAGTAATCATTGTGGGATCTACACTGATCACCAAAGTCTAAAGTACATGTTTACTCAATCAGATCTGAACCTCCGTCAACAAAGATGGATGGAGGGCATAGCAGATTTCAACTTGGGTATTTCATATACACCTCTCAAGGCTAACGTAATGGTTGACGCTTTGAGCCGTAAGTCATATTGCAACCACCTCGAGGTTCATAAGGCTCATGCCCGTCTTCACGAAGAATTCAGCAACCTGAACCTCCATATTGTTCTTCAGGGTTATCTCCCCCCCACCCCCTCCTGAAGAGTTCTGCAAGATGAACCTCTATGTTGTCAAATAGGGCTCCCTTAATAACCTGGTGGCTGAACCTGATCTCATGGGCTGCATCAAAACTATTCAATACTATGATGATGAAGTCAAATGGATTGAAGTCTATCTTGCAGAAGGTAAACCCTCTTGCTTCACTCTTGCTGATGATGGCGCTTTGTACTTCAAGGGTCGCCTATTTGTTGCAAGTAAGTGGGAAAACCTGAATATGACTAGGGGAGTGATGAAAGAAGCTCATGATACATGGTTGTCTATTCATTCGGGTAGTACCAAGATGTACGATGACATTCGTCAAAGATACTGGTGGCCAAACATAAAACAAGACATTGCATGCTATGTTGCAAAATATGTCATTTGCCGTCGAATAAAAGCAGAACATCAAAGGCCTGCTCGAACTCTGCAACCTATTTCTATTCCTGAGTGGAAATGGGACCATGTTGAATGGACTTTGTCACCGGTTTTCCCAGATCGCAGAAGGTTAATGATGTCATTCTTGTCGTCATTGACCGAATGTCCAAATTTGCACATTTTCTCGCTGTCAAGGAAACAATCACTGCTAGTTAGTTCGCTGATACGTCTCCAATGTATCTATATTTTTTTATCGTTCCATGCTATTATATTATCAACTTTGGATGTTTTATATGCATGAATATGCTATTTTATATTATTTTTGGGACTAACCTATTGACCTAGAGCCTAGTGCCAGTTCCTGTTTTTTCCTTGTTTTTGACCTTTTCAGATAGGAATATCAAACGGAGTCCAAACGGAATAAAACTTTCGCCGTGATTTTTTATGGAAATATCAAAAATACCAGAATAAAAAGATACCGGAGAGGAGTCCCGAGGAAGCCATGAGCCAGGGAGGCGCGCCCACCCCCCCTGGGTGCACCTGGGGGGGCCGTGACTCCCTCGTGGGTCCCCCTGACTTGTTCTCGATGCCATCTGGTCTTATAAATACAGAAACCTCCAGAAATAAACCTAGATCGGGCATTCCGCCGTCGCAAGCCTCTGTAGCCACCAAAAATCAATCGGGTGCCCATTCCGGCACCCTGCCGGAGGGGAAATCCATCTCCGGTGGCCATCTTCATCATCCCGATGATCTCCATGACAAGGAGGGAGTAGTTCTCCCTCGGGGCATAGGGTATGTACCAGTAGCTATGTGATTGAGCTCTCTCTCTCTCGTGTTCTTGAGATGTCATGATCTCGATGTACTGCGGGCTTTGCTACTATAGTTGGATCCTATGATGTTCTTCCCCCTCTCCCCTCTTGTAATGAATTGAGTTTCCCCTTTGAAGTTATCTTATCGGATTGAGTCTTTAAGAACACTTGTTGTATGTCTTGCACATGTCTATCTGTGGTGACATTGGGATATTCATGTGAGTACTTGATGTATGTTTTGGTGATCAACTTGCGGGTTTCGTGGCATCGGGAACCTATGCATATGGGTTGGCACACGTTTTGACTCTTCGATAGAAACTTTGGGGCACTCTTTGAACTTCTATGTGTTGGTTGAATAGATGATTCTGAGATTGTGTGATGCATATCGTATAATCATGCCCACGGATACTTGAGGTGACAATGGAGTATCTAGGTGACATTAGGGTCTTTGTTGATGTGTGTCTTAAGGTGTTATTCTAGTACGAACTCTAGGATAGATTGAACGGAAAGAATAGCTTCGTGTTATTTTACTACGGACTCTTGAATAGATCGATCAGAAAGAATAACTTTGTGGTGGTTTCGTACCCGAAAATAATCTCTTCGTTTGTTCTCCGCTATTAGTGACTTCGGAGTGACTCTTTGTTGCATGTTGAGGGCTAGTTATATGATCCAATTATGTTATCATTGTTGAGAGAACTTCCACTAGTGAAAGTATGAACCCTAGGCCTTGTTTCCACGCATTGCAATACCGTTCGTCCTCACTTTTATTATTAATTACCTTGCTGTTTTTATAATTTCAGATTACGAAAACCTATATCTACTATCCATATTGCACTTGTATCACCATCTGTTCGCCGAACTAGTGCACCTATACAAATTACCATTGTATTGGGTGTGTTGGGGACACAAGAGACTCTTTGTTATTTGGTTGCAGGGTTGCTTGAGAGATACCATCTTCATCCTACGCCTCCCATGAATTGATAAACCTTATGTCACCCACTTGAGGGAAAATTCCTACTGTCCTACAAACCTCTGCACTTGGAGGCCCAACAACGTCTACGAGGAGAAGGTTGCGTAGTAGACATCAAGCTCTTTTTTAGCACCGTTGCCGGGGAGGTTAGCGCTTGAAGGTATGTATTTAGATCTTGCAATTGAATCTTTTAGTTTCTTGTTTTATCACTAGTTTAGTTTATTAATAGAAAACTACAAAAATAATGGAATTAAGGTTACCTCATATGCTTCATCTTTTTAATGTCTTTCATGAAAATGATGTAAAAGAAAATTGTACTCAAGTGCTAAAAGAAGAATTACATAGAATGCTTGGCATAAAATATGTGAATGATGAGCATGATTGCAATGTTGTTAGTATGAATTCTTTGAATACCCATGATGCTAATGATATGCAAAGCCACAAGCTTGGGGATGCTATGTTTCATGAAGACGATCTTTTTAGTTCCCCCACTTTGAATGATCAAAATTATTATGATGAAAGCATGCCCCCTATCTATGATGATTATTGTGATGATACTTATGCTATAAAGAAGAATGATACTAAAACTTGTCACAATTATGAGTATCCTCTTACTGAACGTTACTCTTTTAATGTGGAAACAATTCGTAGTGTTCAAGTCTTTTACGATACTCCCACTACTATTGATGAGAAAACAATTCCTTATGTGGAGAGTAGTAAAATTTATATGCTTGTAGATCATGAAAAGAATGCTTTAGGTGCTAGTTATATTGTTGAATTCATTCATGATGCTACTGAAAATAATTATGAGAGAGGATCATATGCTTCTACATATTGCAATAATATCAAGCTTCCTCTTCATGTGTTGAAACTTTTGAAGTCATGCTTGTTTTATCTTCCTATGCTAGTTGATTCTTGCTCCAATAAATTGTTTGATCACAAAATCCCAATGCATAGGAAGTGGGTTAGACTTAAATGTGCTAGTCATATGCTCCATGATGCTTCCATTATGTTTCAATCCTTATCTTTTATGTGAGCATCATTGAAATCATCATGCCTAGCTTGAAAGGCATTAAAGAAAAGTGCTTGTTGGGAGACAACCCAATATGTATCCTTACTGTTTTTGTGTGTTCACATGATTAAGCTACTGTATTAATCATGTTTTATTTCCTTAGTTTCAATAAAGTGCCAGCTAAAGCCTTTATGATTAGTTTGGGTGATAGTTGTTTGATCATGCTGAAAAAGACAGAAACTTTGCGCTCGTGAAATCATTTCTAATTTCTATCCAGAGAGTGATTTTAGGTTGATTATTTTTTCTGCTTATTGATATACAAATTTCCTTAATTTTCATAATTGTTTCAGAATTTTTGGAAGTGCAGAAGTATGGTTATAATTCAGATCATTACAGACTGTTCTGTTTTTGATAGATTCTGTTTTCAATGCATAGTTTGCTTGTTTTGGTGTTTCCATAGATTATATTGAGTAATATAAATTGTGGAAATAGTAATATACAGTAGGCATTGTGTGAAAAAAATTATGAGCCTTGTTTTGACAGTACCAAAGTGATTGATTTGCTCGTTATCATACTAACCCATCTCACGAAGTTCCGTTAAGTTTTGTGTTGTGAAGTTTTCATGTTTTGGGTAGAGTTTTGATGGACTATGGAACAAGGAGTGGCAAGAGCCTAAGCTTGGGAATGCCCAAGGAACCCCAAAGCCATATTCAAGGACACCAAAGAGCCTAATCTTGGGGATGACCCGGGAAGGCATCCCCTCTTTCGTCTTCAATCCATCGGTAACTTTAGTTGGGGCTATACGTTTATTCACCACATGATATGTGTTTTGCTTGGAGCGTCAGTTTCTTTTATTAGTACTTGCTTTCTGTTATTTATATTATTCTTTTGCATCATTCAGTTCAATAAAAATGTCAAGGATAGCCTTTACCATGCTTAATTTGCAAGTTTAGGAGTTGTTGTTCCAAAACAGAAAGTTTGCTTGTAGTGCAAAAATTCCCTAGAATTTTCTGTATGTCAGAATAACTTGAAATTTGGACACAGTATTCTCTTATAAATTATCTACAGAGCGGAATGTTTTAAGATTTTTTGGAGTTAATTAAGTATGTATCTTGCAGCATTCTTCATAGATTGTTCTGTTTAGGCAGATTGATGTTATCTTTGTATTGTTAGCATATGTTTGCTTGTTTAATGATTCCATTTGAGGATGGGAGTTTTAAATATGCTGAGGCATTTAGTATGCAATGTAAAATAATGATTTTAGTGATTTGCTACAGTAGAGGATGGTAAAGTTTTGCATTGATTTATGCTAACCTATCTCACGAGTTCTTGATTGAGTTTTGTGTGGATGAAGTTTTTAAGATTTCAGAAACCATCATATGAGAGGAATTAAGGATACACAAAAATATCAAGCTTGGGGATGCCCAAGTCATCCCAATCCATATTTCAAGAAGTCTCAAGCATCTAAGCTTGGGGATGCCCTGGTTGGCATCCCACCTTTCTTCTACAACAATTATCGGTTAGTATGGGTTGAACCTAAGTTTTTGCTTCTTCACATGTTTCGTGCTATACTTGAAGTTTTTATTTTATTTTATTTTGTTTGAATAAGGTACTTAGGATCTGAAATTCTTAGATGGGAGAGTCTTCACATAGCCAAATCATTATTCAACTACTCATTCAGCTTCACTTATATCTTGTGGAGTAGTTTGTCTTTTGCTCTAGTGCTTCACTTATATCTTTGTAGAGCATTGAAATGGTTTTATTTTATAGGAATAGTTGAACTCTCATGCTTCACTTATATTATTTTGAGAGTCTTAAACAGCATGGTAATTTGCTTAGGTTATGAATCTAGTCCTGATATGATGGGCATCCAAGAGGGATATAATAAAAACTTTCATATAGAGTGCATCGAATACTATGAGAAGTTTGATTCTTTGCATATAGTTTTGAGATATAAAGATGGTGATATTAGAGTCATGCTAGTGAGTAATTATGGATTTGTATAAATTCTTGTGTTAGAGTTTTTGATTCCCGTAGCATGCACGTATGGTGAACCGCTATGCTAGGAAGTTGGAGCATGATATTCTTATTGATTGTCATCCTTTGTGTGGCAGTCGGATCGCGCGATGGTTAACTCCTACCAACCCTTCCCCTAGGAGCATGCGTCTAGCACTTTGTTTTGATTACTAATAAAACTTTTGCAACAAGTATGTGAGTTCTCTCTGACTAATGTGAGTCCATGGTATATACGCACTCTCACCCTTCCACCATTGCTAGCCTCTCTAGTGTCGCGCAATTTTTGCCGGTGCATAAACCCACCATATACCTTCCTCAAAACAGACACCATACCTACCCATCATGGCATTTCCATAGCCATTCCAAGATATATTGCCATGCAACTTCCACCATTTCGTTTATTATGACACGCATCATCATTGTCATATTGCTTTGCATGATCATGTAGTTAACATCGTATTCGTGGCAAAGCCACCGTTACCTTTCATACATGTCACTCATGAGTCATTGCACATCCCGGTACACTGCCGGAGGCATTCATATAGAGTCATATCTTTGTTCTAAGTATCAAGTTCTAAGTAAATAAAAGTGTGATGATCATCATTATTAGAGCATTGTCCCATGTGAGGAAAGGACGGAAGCTATGATTCCCTCACAAGTTGGGATGAGACTCCGGACTTAAAATAAAAAGAAAATAAAAGAGGCCAAAAAGCCCACCAAAAAATGAATGAAAAAAAGAGGCCAAAGAGCCCAAACAAAAAAAGAGAGAAAAAGAGAGAAGGGACAATGCTACTATCCTTTACCACACTTGTGCTTCAAAGTAGCACCATGATCTTCATGATAGAGAGTCTCATATATTGTCATTTTCATATACTAGTGGGAATTTTCTTTATAGAACTTGGCTTGTATATTCCAATGATGGGCATCCTCAATTTCCCTAGGTCTTCGTGAGCAAGCGAGTTGGATGCACACCCACTTAGTTTCTTTTTGAGCTTTCATAAACTTATAGCTCTTGTGCACCTCTTGCATGGCAATCCCTACTCACTCACATTGATATCTATTGATGGGCATCTCCATAGCCCGTTGATACGCCTAGTTGATGTGACCATCTCCTCCTTTTTGCCTCACAACCACCACCATATTCTATTCCACCTATAGTGCTATGTCCATGGCTCACGCTCATGTATTGCGTGAGAGTTGAAAAGGTTTGAGGAAGTAAAAGTGTGAAAACAATTGCTTGAATAATACCAGGGTTGTGCATGATTTAAATACGTTGTGTGGGGAAGATGGAGCATAGCCAGACTATATGATATTGTAGGGATAACTCTCTTTGGCCATGTTATTTTGAGAAGACATGATTGCTTTGTTAGTATGCTTGAAGTATTATTGTTCTTATGTCAACATTAAACTTTTTGTCTTGAATCATATGGATCTGAATATTCATGCCACAATATATGTTAGGTAGCATTCCACATCAAAAAATCTGATTTATCATTTACCTACTCGAGGACGAGCAGGAATTAAGCTTGGGGATGCTTGATACGTCTCCAACGTATCTATAATTTTTGATTGTTCCATGCTATTATATTATCAACTTTGGATGTTTTATATGCATGAATATGCTATTTTATATTATTTTTGGGACTAACCTATTGACCTAGAGCCCAGTGCCAGTTCCTGTTTTTTCCTTGTTTTTGACCTTTTTCAGATAGGAATATCAAACGAAGTCCAAACAGAATAAAAATTTCCTCGTGATTTATTATAGAAAATATCAAAAATACTAAAAGAAAAAGATACCGGAGAGAAGTCCCGAGGAAGCCACGAGCCAGGGAGGCGCGCCCACCCCCTGGGCGCTCCTGGGGGCTCGTGACTCCCTCGTGAGTCCCCCTGACTTGTTCTTGATGCCATCTGGTCTTATAAATACACAAACCTCCATAAATAAACCTAGATTGGGAGTTCCGCCGCCGCAAGCCTCTGTAGCCACAAAAAACCAATCGGGAGCCCGTTCCGGCACCCTCCGGAGGGGGAATCCATCTCCGTTGGCCATCTACATCATCCCAGCGATCTCCATGACGAGGATGGAGTAGTTCTCCCTAGGGGCTGAGGGTATGTACCAGTAGCTATGTGTTTGATCTCTCTCTCTCTCGTGTTCTTGAGATGTCATGATCTCGATGTACCGCGGGCTTTGCTACTATAGTTGGATCCTATGATGTTCTTCCCCCTCTCCCTTATTGTAATGAATTGAGTTTCCCCTTTGAAGTTATCTTATCAGATTGAGTCTTTAAGAACACTTGATGTATGTCTTGCACGTGTCTATCTGTGGTGACATTGGGATATTCATGTGAGTACTTGATGTATGTTTTGGTGATCAACTTGCGGGTTTCGTGACATCGGGAACCTATGCATATGGGTTGTCACACATTTTGACTCTCCGGTAGAAACTTTGGAGCATTCTTTGAAGTTCTATGTGTTGGTTGATTAGATGATTCTGAGATTGTGTGATGCATATAGTATAATCATGCCCACGCATACTTGAGGTGACAATGGAGTATCTAGGTGACATTAGGGTCTTGGTTGATGTGTGTCTTAAGGTGTTATTCTAGTATGAACTCTAGGATAGATCGAAAGAAAAGAATAGCTTCGTGTTATTTTACTACGGACCCTTGAATAGATCGATCAGAAAGAATAACTTTGTGGTGGTTTCGTACCCGACAATAATCTCTTCGTTTGTTCTGCGCTATTAGTATCTTTGGAGTGACTCTTTGTTGCATGTTCAGGGCTAGTTATATGATCCAATTATGTTATCATGGTTGAGAGAACTTGCACTAGTGAAAGTATGAACCCTAGGCCTTGTTTCCATGCATTGCAATACCGTTCGTGCTCATTTTTATTAGTAATTACCTTGCTGTTTTTATAATTTCAGAATACAAAAACCTATATCTACTATTCATATTGCACTTGTATCACCATCTCTTCGCCGAACTAGTGCACCTATACAATTTACCATTGTATTGGGTGTGTTGGGGACACAAGAGACTCTTTGTTATTTGGTTGCAGGGTTGCTTGAGAGAGACCATCTTCATCCTACGCCTCTCACGGATTGATAAACCTTAGGTCACCCACTTGAGGGAAAATTGCTACTGTCCTACAAACCTCTGCACACTTTTCATCCTCAATCCCAGGGACAAGTTGAATGAGTCAACCAAAATCTCGAAGATATGCTTCGAGCTTGTGACATTTCTATTGACAAGAAATGGGAGGAATCTCTCTCTATGCCGAGTTCTCCTACAACAGTAGCTCTCAAGCTAGTTTGAAGATGCCCCCTTTGAAGTGTTGTATGGACGAAAGTGTCAAACTCCTCTGAATTGGTCAGAAACTGGGAACGGCCACTCTTTAATAGAATATTGGTCCATTCACTATTCTTGGAAGGCGTGGAAAGTTGGCATGTCAATTGGAGCAATCGTTAAACCTTTCTCAGGTTCACGATGTCTTCCATGTGTCATAGCTCCACAGCTTCTTCAAGGATCCTATCCGAGCAGTGGATCGTGATAAGCTTGAGCTGCAATAAAACATTTCTTATAAAGAGCACTCGTTCCGCGTTCTCGGTCAAACTGAATGTCGGACTCGACAAAAGGATTCCAAATTCCTTAAAGTACAATGGTTAAATCATTCTGAAGATAGAGCCACTTGGGAACGCGAGGATCATCTTCATGATTAATACCCTGAGCTCTTACCTTCTACCTCTTAATTCTCGAGACAAGAATTTATTTAGTTGGGGAGAGTTGTGACATCGCTGGAATAAGCTACATCAATCATTGTAATTAAGCTACAGTGATGGCGAAGTTTAAGCTAAATGCTTTTGCTAAATGGTGCTTGATCAATCTTTGAATCAAATATCATTGAAATTTCCCTTTTAAATTCAAACTCCTTTTAATAAGTGGATTAAATATTTTGCCAAACATGAAAACTAAAATCATGGTGGCCTTACAAATATTCACCTAGTGATTGGAAAGTTGAAACCATATTTTTGCAAAGTATTTAGGTGCCTCAAAATAATAATAAGAGAGGCCAAAATAAATAGTTAAATTCCTTTTGAATTATAAAAAATACCCACACTTTAGAGATGCCCCCAATTCGTTTTGTGATAGTACCATATAATGCAATAGGAATTATGGGTTAGTTCCACTATTTTACAAAAGTCGTTTTCTTACAAAATAAAATAAAAACAAAAAGAAATAAAAAGAGAAAAGAAACACAACAAAATGGCCAAAGTGCACTATGCACTTAGGCCATCCAACCCAGCTACATGCCCAGCCCACCTGGCGCCATTTCCCCCAACCTCCTGCTCATCAGGGGAGATGTGGATGCCAGCCGAGCGTTTATGGCATGATGGCCACATGTCGGCCATCCACCCCCCCCCCCCATTGGATAGCTACATGACCCCCTCCCCACCCCGCAGCCAAATCATAATCCTTAAAGCTATCCCTCTCGCCCTGTTCCCTTCCCCTGAGCTCAGGCTCGAGCTCGCCAAAAGGAGCTCACCATAGCCGGACCGCTCCACCGTCATCGTCCTCGACCCCCTCCCCAACAGCCCCATCGAGCCTCGCCGCCCCCTCCTCTCTTCAACGTGGTGAGCCCCGGGTCATTCCCCCTTTCCTCTGCCCCCATTTTCGTGCGCAACCACCGCCACAATAGCTCGTCGGAGCTCCTGGTGCGTGCTGCTCCACCCCGGGGCGCCCGCCCGCGCGTGCGCTCATGCTGCTGCTCAAGACGCCACCCCGTGCTTATTGTCGCCTCTCCGCTGCACCCGCCATCTCTTCAAATCGGTCACCATTGCCATGGACGATGGTGCGCTCGCTCCGGCCGTCCGGGTCTGCCACACCATCCGGAACTCATAGGGCCTCGCGGTCATCGGATTGGTCGCTAGAGGCGTCGATGATCTGTCGCTCACTTTGGTCGCCCGCGCTGGCCACCGCACCATGGGTTAGTGGCCCGTGGACCCGGGTCGTTAATAGTTAGTTAGGGCTAATTAACTTTTTTAATTAGACTAAACCGCCACTGACAAGGGGCCCCACCCCTTTAATTACACATGTGATTAAAAATAACCCCTGTGATTAGCTACATTCACTGATTGGTGGGGGGCCTTCCACTATTCGAGTGGATAGGGCCGGCCCAGTCAGCTGCTCACTCAACAGGGGGTCCCACGAGTCAGCCTCTGTTAACTGGTTGGGTGACCAGTCAACTAGGCCCCCTGTCAGCCCATGTTACCCTCTTGGGTGCACTAGACCTGGTGCGCCCAGCATTTTCCCATTTTAAATTTCCCATTTTAATATTAATTCTAGAAATTTAGAATATTTTAAAACTTTGAGAAATCATATAAAATAATCTATAAGTTACATGAAAATAATTTATATATGAAAGTTGATTTGAAAAATGTCACGAATCCAAATACGTTGTCCGTTCATGTGTCACATGCTCCTAGCATGATGAACATGGAAGTTTCCTCCCCGATTCATCTGCCTGGTAGTAGCGAGAGACCTTGGAAATATCATCAGATATTTTCCCGTTTCGTCCATGACGTGTAGTATTGTGTTAGCTCATGCTTAGCACTGCATATTGTTGGAAATATGCCCTAGAGGCAATAATAAATTGGTTATTGTTGTATTTCTTTATTCATGATAATCGTTTTCTATCCATGCTGAAATTGTATTGATTGGAAACTCAAATACATGTGTGGATAGATAGACAACACACTGTCCCTAGTGAGCCTCCAGTTGATTAGCTCGTTGATCAAAGATGGACAAGGTTTCCTGACCATAGACAAGTGTTGTCACTTGATAACGGGATCACATCATTGGGAGAATAATGTGATCGACAAGACCCAAAACTATGAACGTAGCATATGATCGTGTCAGTTTATTGCTACTGTTTTCTGCATGTCAATGTATCTGTTCCTATGACCATGATACCATGCAACTCCCGGACACCGAAGGAATACCTCGTGGGTTATCAAACGTTGCAACGTAACTGGGTGACTATAAAGGTGCTCTACAGGTATCTCCAAAGGTGTCTGTTGGGTTGGCATCGATCAAGACTGGGATGTGTCACTCCGTGTGACGGAGAGGTATCTCGGCCCACTCAGTAATACAACATCACAACAAGCCTTGCAAGCAATATGACTACGGAGTTAGTTACGGGATCTTCTATTACGGAACGAGTAAAGAGACTTGCCGGTAACGAGATTGAACTAGGTATCGAGATACCGACGAACGAATCTTGGGCAAGTAACATACCGAAGGACAAAGGGAACAGCATACGGGATTAACTGACTCCTTGACATAGAGGTTCAACCGATAGAGATCTTCATAGAATATGTAGGAGACAATATGGACATCCAGGTCCTGCTATTGGTTATTGACCAGGGAGTGTCTTAGGTCATGTATGCATAGTTCTCGAATCCACAGGGTCTACACACTTAAGGTTCGATGACGTTTCGGTATAGTTGAGTTATATGTGTTGGTGACCGAAGGATGATCGGAGTCCCGAATGAGATCCAGGACGACACGAGGAGCTCCAAAATGGTCCAGAGGTAAAGATTGATATATAGGAAGTCCTGTTTTGGTCACCGGAAAAGTTTTGGACTCATCGGTAGTGTACCGGGAGTGCCGGGAGGGTGCCGGGGGACCACCGGGAGGGGTGTGACGACCCAAGAGGCTCATGGGCTATGAGAGGAGCTGGATCAGCCCTTGGTGGGCTGGCCTAAGTCTCTCTCAAGGGCCCATGCGAAAAAGATAAAGGAAAAAGGCACAAGGGCCAAATTAGGAAGGAGTCCTAATAGGATTCCACCTCCTTTGTAGGAGGTGGATTCCTCCCTTGTGGGTTCGGCAAAACCTCCTTGGATTGGAGGCCAAGGCTGCCTCCTATCCTCTCCTCCTTCTATATATACTAGAGGTTTTTAGGGTTTTGGCACAACAATTTCCATGTGCTCCTTCTACTTCTCTCTAGATATGTTCTTCCTCTAGATCAGATTTCTACGATGCTTACGCAAAGCCCTGCTGAATTAGTTCACCACCACCACCACCATGCCGTCGTGCTGGAGAACTCATCTACCTCTGCGCGCCCTCTTGCTGGATCAAGAAGGTGGAGATCGTCATCGAGCTATACGTGTGCTGAACGCGGAGGTGTCGTCCGTTCGACACTAGATCGGGAAGGATCGTGATGGGATCGCGGGACGAATCGTGATGAGATCACAGGACGGGCTGTGATTTGGATTGTGAAGATGTTCCACTACATCAACCGTGTTATATACGCTTCCGCTTAGCGATCTACAAGGGTATGTAGATTCACTCTCCCCTCTCGGTGATGATCATCACCATGGATAGGTATTGTGTGTGCGTAGGAAAATATTTGGTTCCCATGCGACGTTCCCCAAAAGTGGCATCATGAGCTAGGTTCATGCGTAGATGATATCTCGAGTAGAACACAAAATATTTTGTGGGCGTTGATGTTCAATTTGCTGCCCTCCTTACTCTTTTCTTGATTCGATGATATTGTTGGATTGAAGCGACCCGGACCAACTTTACTCATACGCTTACGAGAGACGGGTTTCATCGACTGACATGCAACTTGTTGCATAAAGATGACTGGCGGGTGTCTTTTTCTTCACCTTTAGTTGAATCGGATTTGACCGAGGCGGTCTTTGGAGAAGGTTAAATCGCAACTTGCATATCACCGTTGTGGCTTTGCGTAAGTAAGATGCGATCATACTAGATACCCATAGCAGCCACGTAAAACATGCAACAACAAATTAGAGGACGTCTAACTTGTTTTTGCAAGGTATGCATGTGATGTGATATGGACAAAGACATGATATGATATATTGGATGTATGAGATTATCATGTTGTAATAGTTAAATATCAACTTGCACGTCGATGCTACAGCAACCGGCAGGAGCCATAGGGTTGTCTTTAAACTGACGTTTGTGCTTGCACATGCATTTACTATATTGCTAGGTAGTAGCTTTAGTAGTAATAGCATAGATAGCACGACAACCTCAATGGCGGCACAATGATGGAGATCATGGTGTGGTGCCAGTGACTATGAAGATCATGACGGTGCTTTGGTGATGGAGATCAAGAAGCACAAGATCATGGCCATATCTTGTCACCTATGATTTGCATGTGATGTTAATCCTTTTATGCACCTTATTTTGCTTAGAACGACGGTAGCATTATAAGGTGATCCCTCACTAAAATTTCAAGATAAAATTGTGTCCTCCCCAACTGTGCACCGTTGCTATAGTTTGTCGTTCCGAGACACCACGTGATGATCAGGTGTGATAGACTCAACGTTCACATACAACAGGTGCAAAATAGTTGCACACGCGGAACACTCGGTTTAAACTTGACGAACCTAGCATGTATAGACATGGCCTCGGAACACAAGAGGCCGAAAGGTTGAGCCTGAATCATATATTTGATATGATCAACATGGAGATGTGCACCACTCAAACTATACTCAACTCACGTGATGATCGGACTTGAGTTAGTGGATTTGGATCATGCGCCACTGGAATGACTAAAGGGATGTCTATTTGAGTGGGAGTTATTAGTAATATGATTAGCTAAACTCAATTATCATGAACATAGTCAAAAGGTCTTTGCAAATAATGTTGTAGCTTGCGCTGTAGCTCTGCTAATTTTTATATGTTCCTAGAGAAAATTTAGTTGAAAGATGATAGTAGCAATTATGCGGACTCGGTCCGTAAACTCAGGATTGTCCTCATTGCTATGCAGAAGGCTTATGTCCTTAATGCACCGCTCGGTGTGCTGAACCTCGAGCGTCGTGTGTGGATGTTGTGAACATCTAACATACACATTTTTTATGACTACGTGATAGTTCAGTGCGTAATGCTTAACAACTTAGAATTGAGGCGCCGAAGACGTTTTTGAACGTCAGGAACATATGAGATGTTCCAAGAGATGAAATTAGGATTTCATGCTCATGCCCTTGTTGACGGGTAAGAGACCTCCGAAAAGATTCTTTGTCTACAAAGTAAGGGAGAAAAGCTCAATCATTGAGCATGTGCTCAGATTGTTTGAGTGCTACAGTCGCTTGAATCGAGTGGGAGTTAATCTTCCAGATGAGATAGTGATGGTTCTCCAAAATCACTCCCACCAAGCTATTAGAGCTTCATGATGAACTATAACATATCAAGGATTGATACGATGATCCTTAAGCTATTCATGATGTTTGACATTGCGAAAGTAGAAATCAAATAGGAGCATCAATTGTTGATGGTTAGTAAAACCACTAGTTTCAAGAAGGGCAAGGTCCACAAGGGATACTTCATGAAACGGCAAACCAGTTGCTGCTCTAGTGAAGAAACCCAAGGTTGAACCCAAACCCGAGACTAAGTGCTTCTGTTATGAGGCGAACGATCACTGAGGCGGAACTACCCTAGATACTTGGTAGATGAGAAGGTTGGCAAAGTCGACAAACGTATATTGGATATACCTGATATTGATGTGTACCTTACTAGTACTCCTAGTAGCACCAGGGTATTAGATAGCGGTTCAGTTGCTAAGTGTTAGTGCCTCGAAATTATAGCTACGGATTAAATGGATACTAGCAAGGGTGAGGTGACGATGTGTGTTGGAAGTAATTCTAAGGTTGATGTGATCAAACATCGCACGCTCCCTCTACCATCGGGATTAGTGTTAAACCTAAATAATTGTTATTTGGTGTTTGCGTTGAGCATGAACATGATTAGATTGTGTTTATTGCAATACGATTATTCATTTAAAGAGAATAATGGTTATTCTATTTGCTTGAATAAATACCTTCAATGGTTTACTGAATCTCGATCGTAGTGCTGCACATGTTCATAGTATTGATGCCAAAAGATACAAAGTAGTAATGATAGTACCACTTACTTCTGGCACTGCCGCTTGAGTCATGTTGGTATAAAATGCATGAAGAAGCTCCATGCTGATGGATCTTTGTACTCACTCATTTTTGAAACGTTTGAGACATGCAAACCATACCTATTGGTATAAACGCATGAAGAAACTCCATGCGGATGGATCGTTTGGACTCACTTGAGTTTAGTTCACTTGAGACATGCAAATCATACCACATGGGCAAGATGACTGAAGGCCTCGTTTTCCAGTGAGATGGAACTAGAAAGTAACTTATTGGAAGTAATACATTTGGATGTATGCAGTCCAATGAGTGTTGAGGCACGCAATGGATATCGTTATGTTCTTACTTCATAGATAATTTGAGTAGATACTAGTGTATTTGCTTGATGAAACACACGTCTGAATTATTGAATGGTTCAAGTAGTTTCAGAGTGAAGTTGAAGATCGTCGTGACAAGATGGTAACATGTCTATGATATGATCATAGAGATGAATATCTGAGTTGCGAGTTTGGTACACAATTAAGACAAATGTGAAAATTGTTTCACATCTCATGCCACCTAGAACACCATAGTGTGATGGTGAGTTCGAACGTCATAGTCGCGCCCTATTTGATATGGTAGATACTATGATGTCTCTTATCGAATTACCACTATCATTTATGGGTTATGCATTAGAGACAACCGCATTCGCTTTAAATAGGGCACCACGTATTTTCGTTGAGATGACACCATGTGAACTATGGTTTGGAGAAACCTAAGCTGTCATTTCTTAAAAGTTTGGGGTTGCGATGCTTATGTGGAAAAGTTTTATTCTGATAAGGTCAAACCCAAAGCGGATAAATGCATCTTCATAGGATACCCAAAACAGTTGGGTGTACCTCCTATCTCAGATCCGGAAGCGAAAGTGTTTGTTTCTAGAAACGGGTCCTTTCTCGAGGAAAGGTTTCTCTCAAAAGAATTGAGTGGGAGGGTGGAGTAACTTGATGAGGTTATTGAACCGTCACTTCAACTAGTGTGTAGCAGGGCACGGGAAGTTGTTCTTGTGGCGCCTACGCCAATTGAAGTGGAAACTGATGATAATTATCATTAAGCTTCGGATCAAGTTACTACAAACCTCGTAGGTCGACAAGGTCGTGTACTGCTACAGAGTGGTACGGTAACCCTGTCTTGGAGGTCATGTTGTTGAACAACAATGAACCTACGAGCTATGGAGAAGCGATGGTGGGCCCGGATTCCAGCAAATGGCTGGAGGCCATCAAATCCGAGGTAGGATCCATGTATGAACACAAAGTGTAGACTTTGGAAGAACTACTTGATGGTCGTAAGGCTGTTGGGTACAGATGGATGTTTAAGAGAAGACAGACAATAGTGGTGAATGTCACCGTCAAGAAAGCTCGACTTGTCGCAAATATGTTTTTGAGAAATTCAAAGAGTTGACAATGATGAGACTTTCTCACTCAAAGCGATGCTAAAAGTCTGTTAGAATTATGTTAGCAGTTACGGTGGCACACTGGCTCAGAGGAAACTGGAACATCCCGTATTCCAGCCCAAGGACAAGTCTTCTGGAATACGGCATCATTGGCATAGAACAAATCAGCTCTTTATTACTATGGAAAAGATTACAAGGGTTCTTAGATTACATCGCCACGGCGATACTACACCTGCCTACGATAAATTCTACACTAGCAGCGGAACAACGACGAATGTGATGAACTCCACTCTGCAGGGACTCTGGCTGGAACGTGCATCCTAGCTCGCAACTCGGAATCCTCGGCAAACAAGCAATCATGACATGACCTGCAAACTGGCATGACACGCCAGGTGAGTACTTTGAATGTACTTGCAAGCTCACAACAAACATCAGCATGAAGGCAAGACAACATCATAGCAATCAAGATTAGGTAAAGATTTGTTATTACTAAAGGGGTAGTTGAAAACTAACTATACCAACCTACTCTCACCATACTCTGGGGATACCAACTCTTGTGATCTTACCAAGAACCTTTAACGAATATCCTCAAGACGGATACCAAGACTTATCATCGGCATGCTGCCCAACTACTATCATACTCAGATGAGTTCTTCCAACATTACTATCATAGTTATGGTTGACCACCTACTGAGGTCTGGACGGGCTGTCCAATACCATGGACGCGGCTATTCGAATAGGTTTGACACTCTGCAGAGCTTGCACACTTTACCCACATCACGGAGCACTGACCTCATGATCCCATTCGGGTGGACCAGTGTTGCTCCAACAAAACTTGCCTCACCCGTGACTCTCTCATGGTACCACTGGCATTCATCCTCCCCCGGAGTCCTGCCCTGGGTGGCCCTTGTGTCCTCATGACACCTGCCACCGTCATGGCCAAACAAAACTGTCCCAAACGGGGATGGGTACCCCAAACAACTCAACTGGCTCACAAGGTTATCGCCGCCTACCGGGCCAGGGTAGCACGTACGCATAACCTTCCCTCTTTGGTGGTACCGGTGAAAGATCACATGATCACCCCAAGTCAAGGCCGTCCCATATTGGCAAATGTGGTTGCACTGATGAGTCCGGACAGGTGACTCTAGATCAACCACTAAGTTAACTTATCTCCGAATAATATCTCTGTCATAGCTGGCACTCCGATAGTAATCCAATAATTAATAAGCTCACGCCACTACTGTTGATCCATATCCATAAACTGTCGGATGAAACCCAAAGTAATCATAGAAAGTAATCTCAACATCATGGCATCGACTAGTGTGTAATACACTAGTCACTAACAATCTTGTACGCATCATAGTAGTCGACTATGCAAACATTGCATACTCAAATTCCAGACTATAAATAGATATACTTGTAATTAAAATAAGTAATTAAACTATGATATTGCAAAGCAATGAAGCAAATGAGAGTTGTGCCTTGCCTGGGATGAGGGATCCACCGGGAAGAAGTGTGAGAAGCTCGCGGAACGAATCGCCGGAAATAGTTCTCTCTCGGAGGAGGGGTTGTTTACGGCAAGGGAAACATGGTCATTTCCACTGTGTGATCACATGTTGAAAATGGTACCATCTTGACGGGCTCGATGATATGAAGATGTGGGCTTTGGAATCACCGGAATCGGAGCTATGGATGAAAAGATATGATGGTTTTTCTGCCAGGGACTAATCTGCAATTAAAATATCTGCAACTGGGTCCCTGAGAGCACAACCGCTGGCGCCTTTGAAGGAATACGTTTCCCAGAGGGGGAAACATATTTACTGCCGGGTGCCTCCACTTATCCAGCCTGGCCGGCTCTCTTTCACCAACAGGTGGGGTCGGGGCCCACATGTCGGGTCCCTCTCTCTCCTCCTGCCTCCTCTTCTCCTACCTCGCGACGACAGAGGGATAGGCGAGGCCATGCGCGCCGGCGAGGACCCCTGGTGGCACAGGACATCTCCGGCCGAGGTCCGGCCACCAGCGTGACTGGGGCGACGAGCCGCGTCCATCCCCGCACTGGACGGAGCTCGGGGACGACCAAATCATCAGCGGCTTGGGCGCATGCGGCGATGGGCTCGGCCGGCGATGGGGCTCCTCGCTACGGGGCACCGAAGGGCAAGGAGAAGGGCAGGGAAGCTCCTCCGGCTCGAGAGGGTCCCCTAGGGAAGAAATGAAGAAGGGAGGGGCTCGGCATTAAGCGAATTTGAGAGGGGCTTGGCGGCGGCCATGGCAGCAATGGAGGGGTAGGAGAGGCTCCGGGGCTAGGGCAGGAGGCTGGGAAGGGGTCTGGGAGGGAGAGGAGGCTGCCTGTCAGCTCGAGGGACTCTGGGGCGGCCTATATATAGGCGCCCGACGGCGAGCGGATGAGCTCGGCCGCCGTGGCGGCCTTAGCCACACACTGGTGCTCCACGGCGTCGTCGCTGGCAGCTTGCGGCCTCGGGAAGCTTCGGGGAGGGGAGGGGACAGCTCAAGTGAGCTAGAGAGAGCTCGGGAAAGACAACGACGACGACGGACACTGGTAGAACAGGGCAAGGCTTGTCGCGGTGCGGCAAGGCAGAAACCGGAGGGGGAAAAGGGTCCACGATGAAGGGGACGACGAGGGTGGATTGCTGGACATGATTAGAGCTCTAGGGAGAGAAGAAATCGACGAAGCCGAGAGCTCCATTGCATAGAGCATGCATTTGGCATGCCAAGGGCGTGGTCACCATGTGCACGGGCACTGAGAGGACAAGGGAGGCTGGGACACCATGTCTAGCAGATAGTCCATCCAAGGAGGGGTCCAACTGAGGTGATAGATCACCAAAAGACACCAAGAGTTGATGGGAAACTTCACTGGAAGTTTCCTACAGCAGACTTGGCCCTATTTCTATGATCAACAGAGAAGAGATAAGGGAAAAGCAACATGTCTGGGGGGTTTAGGGTAGGAAGGTCTACAATCCTGTGAAATGTGAGGAGCACACGACCAATATTTAATAGGGTTGCTTTATAACTAACTAATCTCGTCCAGAACAAGGATTTTGATGTGGCACTCACATACTTGCTTGGATGGAGCTGAAACTTGGAGGATATGAATTATTTATGATTAATAATATGTTATATAAATTTCATATCATCTGGATGAACCAAAGTGATACTTCCTTCACACAGCATCCCTATGGACAGAATCTTAGGAAAATTACTAGGAATAATTGGCTACATAAAATGAGCTCAGATTTGGTTGAGACAGGTTTTATAGGTAGTAGAATGTCCTGGTAACATTTCAGAATTTATGGAGCAACACAAAGCATAATTGCTTCACAATCCAAAATAATGACCAAAGACAAAGATTTGATGCTATGGTCACATGGTTGAAGGAGTGATACTCAAATCTGGTGGAGAGGCATAATTGGAGCATATTGAGATGATGGCAATGTTTCAACTCATTTGAACACTCCTAGCTAGCACTTTATTCACAATGCTTCCCCTGGATCAGAAACTTTGGAAATTTTCCAAGAATTATTCACTAGCTAAATTGAGTTGAATTTTGGCATGAGGCAATGATATGGATAGGAAAGAGTGCCCACAAATTTTGAGAGCAAGCATAAAAATATAAAGTGTACTTGCTTCACAACTTGACAAATGGGGCAGAATCAAAAAAGGAATTATTGAGGAATATTTTTGAACATGGCAAGGAAAGATTTTGTCATATCTGAGGACGATATGACCTAAGAGATTTATGAGAATTATTTGGGAATTTTTGGAGAGATAGAAATGGGGGTTGCTTTACTACTCAAGGCAAAAGGGGTTATTCTTCTAATAGGAAAAAGGAATATTCTCGGGGAAAAGAATATTGGGGTTGGCTCAAGATGGAAATGACAAAGTATTGGGATGGTTTGGGGATTGGCAAGCTACTAGGAAGAAGAATCAAGGGTGATCCCTTTAGGTTTCAAAACTATTAAACCACAGAAAAGCAAAACCACACCAAAATCAACGGAAAAAGAAATGGGTAAAATCCAGGGTGTTACAAACCTACCCCCCTTAAAGAAATATCGTCCTCGAGATTTGGTTCCTCAGGGGTCAAACATGAATGTCCCCACTTGAGGAAACCGTTTCCAACTCAGGTTTCCTCTTTGCCATGGTATAATGCTCTCGGTATCAACTGGCTAACTGTCTGGCTCCGAGGGGGTTTGTTTCACTGTATCCTCATATGTTACTCTAACTTCCATCCGCTTATACATACTGGCTTGACTGGCGGAGGTTCTGGCAGAAAGATCTTGTTCACGGCAGGCTATCCTTTGACTGATTCCCATATGTGAGGACACATGCTCCGTGGTTGTCGTCCAACATTCTGGTCATTTCGTTTGTCGACATCTTTAATTGACTAGTAGGCCATGTAATGCTTTAGCATTGTTGCTGCAATCGAACTGCCGAGCCATCTTCAGAGATTCTCTTTAGACCCTTTAAACGATCCTGAGCATACCGGTTGGGTTGAGCGGGTTTACTCGATATATGGTCCTTGCAACTGGAATAGACCATGTGGGTGTGTACCCACGGTGATTTGTATCGAACCATACTGTTTTGAGCATCTATGCCATGTTGATCTTGCAACCATTATCATACCTGTATGGCCAATCTTGCTCCTTCATTATAGTTCTCTTTGCCTGGATCCTTAGTTGAAAGAGCTTGGCCTGATGTGTTCTTTATTCCTCCGATGACCATGGGTGCTGCCAGTTGCAATATTCCGACAGGCATATTACTTAACAAAATGTAGCTGTAGGGTAACGACCATCTGAACCCTTGGATAAAACCGGAAAATAAACCAGTACCACCAGAACGGTCTTTACAACTCAGATCTAGGACATTACTGGAGTAACTCAACCCTGACTCAAGATGGCTGAAAAGTAGCTCAGAGCATGAGACGGTGTCGATAAGAAGAAAGTACCAGTTCCGTAAGACGGCCGGGAAATAGCTCAGAGCATAGGGTCACTACTACGAAAAGAAATTCAACAACTGTCCGAGACGGACGAAAAAGCAGCTCAGAACATGGGCTAGTTGCTGACAAGAAAAATAAAAGTCGGCATCCACCCCGGACGGCCGAAAACAGCTCAGGACACAGGCGTGGTGCCTTCACTGAAGAAATACGGGCAAGGGTTCATCCGTGTCCCATACAGCTTATCCATAGGTTGTTGGTCATCTCACCGAAGTGTATAGATGGCGTCCTTCTTCTCACATAGCTCATGTATTAGTCGGATTCTCACCGGGCTGGTATCATTGCATGATTAACTCATATGGCCTTGGTAGCATGTCCACCATATATATTGAGTATATGCGGATGAGTGCTTGATTCCTGAAGCATGCTTGTGTCTTGACTGGCTATTTTGCGTTTTCACCAACTGTTGCGGCTTTGATCCTTGAGATGCATGGTCATATGTTGCCAACCGTCGGTGGAATAACTTGTACCAGTGAGAATGTGATGCCTTCCCAACAAGGGTTACTTAGCTCGTCTTGTAGGTCATCAAGAGTATCATGTCAAGGAAGATCGAGTAGCTTGTGCTCGATGCTTCTATCGAGGTAGCTTCTGAAGAAGATTGGGTACCATATCTCAAATGCTTTCCTTCCTTACACACTTGCTGGGTCGGACTCGGTACCTTATGCCAGAAACTTGTTGTAATAAATTACTGGAGGAGCATGGGTGTCTTGAGCAAAGATCCGTGTGTCGTATTGATGAAGTCACAGGAACCTTGCGTCATAAGCTTTTCTCGTAGCTTGTGGAGGAAGACTGGGTTGCTTATACCTGAAGCTTTCTTTTGCCATATGCAAGCTAAGTGCATATATCTATATTCTTAATGTTCCTATTGTCGGTCACTTGTTGTATGCAACAGTGTATTCGACTAACCTTCTTGCTGGATACTAAGTTCATAGCTCATTCTGACTTCCTTTCGTAGTGTAGCAGGTTCCAAATTGTGCTCATAACAGACTCAACCGCGCATATGAATCATACCTTTGACTCGAACTGTACACATCTATTCCTTCTTCTTGATTCCATGATTGCTACTGCGAAGGTGGTACTGATGTACACTTGCTGCTGATAACTCATCTAGTGAGGATATCATTTATATTCAGGCTCGATATTCCTGATATAATGCAGTCTACTGAAAATTCTATATTGTTGAGCTGAGCTTCCAAATGACTGTCTCTTCACTGATTCCTTGAGTCCAATGTCGGTGAGCAACTTCCATAAGGGGAAAATAAGGTAACACCAAGGGCCCAAGGAAAGAAGCAAACGACAATCTGTTGGAAATATGCCCTAGAGGCAATAATAAATTAGTTATTATTATATTTCTTTGTTCATGATAATCGTTTATTATCCATGCTATAATTGTATTGATTGGAAACACAATACTTGTGTGGATACATAGACAAAACACTGTCCCTAGTAAGCCTCTAGTTGACTAGCTCGTTGATCAAAGATGGTCAAGGTTTCCTGACCATGGGCAAGTGTTGTCACTTGATAACGGGATCACATCATTACGAGAATCATGTGATGGACTAAGACCCAAACTAATAGACGTAGTTGCTAATAGACGTAATCATGTGATAACGGGATCACATCATTACGGGAGTAATGCATTTTGTTGCTACTGTTTTCTGCGTGTCAAGTATTTATTCCTATGACCATGAGATCATATAACTGACTGACACCGGAGGAATACTTTGTGCGTATCAAACGTCACAACATAACTGGGTGGCTATAAAGATGCTCTACAGGTATCTCCGAAGGTGTCTGTTGAGTTAGTATGGATCAAGACTGGGATTTGTCACTCCGTGTGACGGAGAGGTATCTCGGGGCCCACTCGGTAATACAACATCACACACAAGCCTTGCAAGCAATGTGACTTAGTGTAAGTTACGGGATCTTGTATTACAGAACGAGTAAAGAGACTTGCCGGTAAACGAGATTGAAATAGGTATGCGGATACTGACGATCGAATCTCGGGCAAGTAACATACCGAACGACAAAGGGAATGACATACGGGATTATATGAATCCTTGGCACTGAGGTTCAAACGATAAGATCTTCGTAGAATATGTAGGATCCAATATGGGCATTCAGGTCCCGCTATTGGATATTGACCGAGAAGTCCCTCGGGTCATGTCTACATAGTTCTCGAACCCGCAGGGTCTGCACACTTAAGGTTCGACGTTGTTTTATGTGTATTTGAGTTATATCATTGGTTACCGAATGTTGTTCGGAGTGCCGAATGAGATCACGGACGTCACGAGGGTTTCCGGAATGGTCCAGAAACAAAGATTGATATATAGGACGACCTCATTTGATTACCAGAAGGTTTTCGGAGTTACCAGGAATGTACCGGGATTGACGAATGGGTTTCGGATGTTCACCGGGGGCAAGCCCACCTAGGGGAAGCCCATAGGATTTAGGGGTGCCACACCAGCCCTTAGTGGGCTGGTCGGACAGCCCAAGAATCCCTATGCGCATGAGAAAGAAAAATCAAAGAGAAAAGGAAAAAAAAGGGGAAGTGGGAAAGTGGAGAAGGACTCCACCTTCCAATCCTAGTTGGACTAGGATTGGAAGGGGAGGATTCTCCCCTTGGTTCGTCCGAAGCCCTTGGGACTCCTTGAGCCCCAAGGCAAGGCCCCTCCCCTCCCACCTATATATACGGAGGTTTTAGGGCTGATTTCACACAACATTGCCACGGCAGCCCGACCACATACCTCCACGGTATTTCCTCTAGATCGCGTTTCTGCGGAGCTCGGGTGGAGCCCTGCTGAGATTAGATCACCACCAACCTCCGGAGCGCCGTCACGCTGCCGGAGAACTCATCTATCTCTTCGTCTCTCTTGCTGGATCAAGAAGGCCGAGATCATCGTCGAGCTGTACGTGTGCTGAACGCGGAGGTGTTGTCCGTTCGGCACTAGATCGGAGCAGATCGTGGGACGGATCGCGGGACGGTTCGCGGGGCGGATCGAGGGATGTGAGGATGTTACACTACATCAACCGCGTTTATTAACGCTTCTGCTGTGCGATCTACAAGGGTACGTAGATCTGAAATCCCCCTCGTAGATGGACATCACCATGATAGGTCTTTGTCCGCGTAGGAAATTTTTTGTTTCCCATGCAACGTTCCCGAACAGTGGCATCATGAGCTAGGTTCATGCGTAGATGTCATATCGAGTAGAACACAGAAGTTTTTGTGGGCTGTGATGTGCGATTTGCTGCCATCCTTAGTCTTTTCTTGATTCTGCGGTATTGTTGGATCGAAGCGGCTCGGACCGACATTACTCGTACGCTTACGAGAGACTGGTTTCATCGCTACGAGCAACTCCGTTGCTCAAATATGACTGGTGAGTGTTGGTTTATACGTTTTAATGAGATGATCAAAGCTTTTGGTTTTATACAAGGTTTATGAGAAACTTGTATTTCCAAGAAAGTGAGTGGGAGCACTATAGAATTTCTGATAAGTATATGTGGTTGACATATTGTTGATCGGAAATAATGTAGAATTTCTGGAAAGCATAAAGGGTTGCTTGAAAGGAGTTTCTCAAAGAAAAACCTGGATTAAGCTACTTGAACATTGAGCATCAAGATCTATGGAGATAGATAAAATGCTAAATAGAACTTTCAATGAAAAGCATGCCTTGACAAATTTTTGAAGGAGTTCAAAATAGATCAGCAAAGAAGGAGTTCTTGGCTGTATTGTAAGGTGTAAATTTGAGTTAGACTCAAAGCCCAACCACGGTAGAAGAAACAGAAAGGACGAAGGTCATCCCCTATGCCTTAGTCGTAGACTCTAAAGTACGCCATGATGTGTACATCACCTGATGTGTGCCTTGCCATGAGTCTGTCAAGGGGTACAAAGAGTGATCCAGGATTGAATCCCTGAACAGCGGTCAAAGTTATCCTTAGTAACTAGTGGACTAAGGAATTTTTCTCGATTATGGAGGTGATTAAAGAGCTCGTCGTAAAGGGTTACGTCGATGCAACCTTTGACACTAATCCTAATAACTATGAGTAGTAAACCGGATTCGTATAGTGGAGCAGTCATTTGGAATAGTTCCAAATGGTGCGTGGTAGCAGCATCTACAGGATGACATAGAGATTTGTAAAGCACACATGGATCTGAAAGGTTCAGACCCATTGACTAAGAACCTCTCTCACAAGCAAGATATGATCAAACCCCATAACTATATGGGTGTTAGGTTCATTACAATCACAAAGTGATGTGAACTAGATTATTTAATCAAGTGCAAGTGGGAGACTGTTGGAAATATGCCCTAGAGGCAATAATAAATTGGTTATTATTATATTTCTTTATTCATGATAATCGCTTACTATCCATGCTGGAATTGTATTGATTGGAAACTCAAATACATGTGTGGATAGATAGACAACACACTGTCCCTAGTGAGCCTCTAGTTGACTAGCTCGTTGATCAAAGATGGTCAACGTATCCTGACCATAGACAAGTGTTGTCTCTTGATAACGGGATCACATCATTGGGAGAATGATGTGATGGACAAGACCCAAAACTATGAACGTAGCATATGATCGTGTCAGTTTATTGCTACTGTTTTCTGCATGTCAATGTATCTGTTCCTATGACCATGAGATCATGTAACTCCCGGACACCGGAGGAATACCTTGTGGGTTATCAAACGTCGCAACGTAACTGGGTGACTATAAAGGTGCTCTACAGGTATCTCCAAAGGTGTCTGTTGGGTCGGCATCGATCAAGACTGGGATTTGTCACTCCCTCTGACGGAGAGGTGTCTCGGGGCCCACTGGGTAATACAACATCACAACAAGCCTTGCAAGCAATGTGACTAAGGAGTTAGTTATAGGATCTTGTATTACGGAACGAGTAAAGAGACTTGCCGGTAACGAGATTGAACTAGGTATGGAGATACCGACGATCGAATCTCGGGCAAGTAACATACTGAAGGACAAAGGGAACAACATACGGGATTAACTGAATCCTTGACATAGAGGTTCAACCGATAGAGATCTTCGTAGAATATGTAGGAGCTTATATGGACATCCAGGTCCCGCTATTGGTTATTGACCAGGGAGTGTCTCAGGTCATGTCTGCATAGTTCTCGAACCCGTAGGGTAAGCACACTTAAGGTTCGGTGACGTTTCGGTATAGTTGAGTTATATGTGTTGGTGACCAAAGATTGATCGAAGTCCCGGATGAGATCCGTGACGACATGACGAGCTCCGGAATGGTCTGGAGGTAAAGATTGATATATAGGAAGTCCTATTTTGGTCACCGAAAAGTTTCGGGCTCATCGGTAGTGTACCGAGAGTGCCGGGAGGGTGCTGGGGGACCACCGGGAGGGGTGTGACGACCCAAGAGTCCCATGGGCTATGAGAGGAGGTGGATCAACCCTTGGTGGTCTGGACAAAGTCTCTCTCAAGGGCCCACGCGAAAAGGATAATGGAAAAAAGGCAAAATGGCCAAATTAGGAAGGAGTCCTAATAGGATTCCACCTCCCTTTTGGGAGGTGGATTCCTCCCTTGTGGGTTCGGCAGAATCTCCTTGGATTGGAGGCCAAGGCTGCCTCCTCTCCTCTCCTCCTCCTATATATACTAGAGGTTTTGAGGGTTTTGGCACAATAATTGCCACGTGCTTCTTCTACTTCTCTCTAGATCTGTTCTTCCTCTAGATCCGATTTCTGCGGTGCTTAGGCGAAGCCCTGCTGAATTAGTTCACCACCACCACCATGCCGCCGTGCTGGAGAACTCATCTACCTCTCCGCCCCCTCTTGCTAGATCGGTAAGGTGGAGATCTTCATTGATCTGTACGTGTGCTGAATGCGGAGGTGTCGTCCGTTCGACACTAGATCGGGAAGGATCGTGATTGGATCGCGGGACGGATCGTGATGTGATCGCGGGACGGGCTGCGATTTGAATCGCGAAGATGTTCCACTACATCAACCGTGTTATATACTCTTCCTCTTATCGATCTACAAGGGTATGTAGATTCACTCTCCCCTCTCGAAGATGATCATCACCATGGATAGGTATTGCGTGTGCGTAGGAAATTTTTTGTTTCCCATGCGATGTTCCCCAACACATATTGCCATATAATGCATCATGATGCACCTGCTTGGTTTTATTTATTGTTTATTCACCCTCTTATCTCTGGTAGACACCGAAGTTAAAGCTGATATCGGGTACGGCTACCCCCCTAACGACCAACCTTTTGCAGCAGAGCAACAAGCCAAGCAACCCCCTGATCATCCCTATATCACCCATTCTTTCTCTCTCATGCTTGCATTAGATTTTGCTACTATTGTGGATAGCTCATATCCTGATGCATAGCCTGTTTTTATTAAACTGATGTTGAACCCTACTAAATATTAAATGCCTTGTGTATGTTGACAAGTTATCCCGAGAGACCCCTCTAGTCCTAGTTGCCCCTGCTTTATCATCGAAGACTCGATCAATTCATAGACGAGACATGACTCGTCACATCACTTCAACCCCCTTTAGGTTCAGTAGGTTGGGGGACAAATCTTGGTGTTTCCGGTCAAGGTGAATATACCTTGAACAAATCCATCGAAGGATTACATCCCATAGTGACAAGTAACAGTACATTTCAGCACGTAATATAAATTTTCCCTTACCAAATTCCGCTTACCAAAGGCACTTCACTCCCCCGCAATGATGCCAGAAAATATTCTTGATGACCCATAAGTATAGGGGGTCAACCATAGTCCTTTCAGTAAGAGTGTCGAACCCAACGAGGAGCGGAAGGAAATGACAACCGGTTTTCAGCAAGGTAATCTCTACAAGCACTGAAATAATGGTAACAAGTTCTTTGATAGCAAGGTAATTGTAACAAGTGACAAGTAGCAATAATGACAATAGGTCCAGCAATGTAACACAATCCTTTTGTGGCACAGGATAGGCCAAAACATATACTTATAATAGGCAAAGCATTCTTAAGGGCACACGGGAATTTCATCTAGTCACTTTCTTCATGTTGGGTTAATTTGCGTTCGGTATTTTCATAATTTGATATGTGGGTAGACCGGTGCTTGGGTGTTCTACTTACTTGAACAAACCTCCCACTTATGATTAACCCTCCCTCAAGCATCCGCAACTACAAGAAAAGTATTAAGAATAAATTCTAACAATAGCATTAAACATAGGGATCCAAATCAGCCCCTTACGAAGTAGTGCATAGACTGGTGCTTAAGTTTGTGTCACTCTCGCAACCAACCCTCTAATTACTACTCCACAATGAATTCCCTTAGGCCCAAAATATGATGAAGTGTTATGTAGTCGATGGTCACATAACACCACTAAGGGAATCACAACATCCGTATCATCAAAAAATCAAACGAATATCAACTTCAAATGACTACTTGCAACATGATTTCTCCCGTGGCCTCAAGAACAAAAGTAACTACTAACAAGTGATAAACATGTTCATGATCAGAGAGGTATTATATAGCATAATGAATCTGAACATATGTTCTTCCACCAAATAAACCATAAAGCATCAACTACAAGATGTAATTAACGCTACTAGACACATCCCACGTACCAATCCGAGGTTCCGGTACAAGATTGAGTAAAAGACATAAACTAGAGTTTTCAAAGGATATGTTGTTGATGAATATTGGCCTCCCTAGGGTGAGAGGGTTCTTGGTGATAACGATGGCTCGATTTCCCCCTCCGGGAGGGAAGTTCTTCTTGCGGAATCGCTCCGCCAGAGGGAAAAAGTGCTCCTGTCCAGGTTCCGCCTCAAGACAGCGGCGCTTCGTCCCGAAAGTCCTCTCCTTCATTTTTTAGGGCAAAGGAGAATTTATACCAGAGGTGGGCCAGATGGCCCACTAGATATTAGGCCGCGCTAGGGGTGCCTGGCGCGCCCTGGTGTCTAGTGGCCGCCTGGTGGCCCCCCTCCAGTACTTCTTTGCTCCAGCATTTTTTATTTATTATAAAATAAATCCCCGTAAATTTTCAGCCCAATTGGATATGTGTAGAATAGGCATCTCTGACATAGCTTTTTCACGTCCAAAATTCCATTAGTCGGTATTCTCCCACTTGATGTAAACCTTGCATATTATGAGAGAAAAGGCATTAGAGTTAGTCCACCAAGTGAAAAAATGCATAAAAACACTATAAATAACAGTAATAAAACATGATGCAAAATGGACGTATCAAATCCCCCAAGCTTAGATCTTGCTTGTACTCAATCGAAAGCCGATAATGAAAATCATGACCACTTGCTTTGAGAGAGAGGTGTCGATAAAAACAATATACAGACATATTAGCATCATGCTCATTATTATAACAACAAATAAAACTTTATAAAATACTTCATCGCAGCATTTTCATTATATAAATTTTATCATAAAGGATTCTTATAAACAAGTAGCAATTCATCACAACATTGAAGTATGAAGCATAAACTCTATTGAAAGCTAAGAAACTATGTTTTCGGTCAACTTTGCAACACAATTCATCATATTTTCAGGGAGGGTAACATGCCGGAGCTTTTAAGCAAGTCTACATACACAACCATCGTTTAGTCTTCTATGATTGCTAGCACTCACCGTGTTCATATGAGCAAAAGGTTTCAACCGGACACATAGAAAGATAGGGGCTTATAGTGTTGCCTCCCAGTGTATTCACCTCAAGGGTGATGTCAACAATAATAACTCATGACCACCCACATTCAGTTGGATATATATGCTTAGATCTTTCCCCACCACATGATGCTTGCCAAAGAGAAGATAAAGGAAGTAGTGGAAAATACTTTGATTCTTGCACAAAAGTAAATACATAAAGGTAAAAGATAGGCCTTCACAGAGGGAAGCAGAGGTTGTCATGCGCTTTTTGGTTGTATGCTAAATCTCTTAGTGTAAAGGAACGTCGCATTATATTTCCCCTTGTGATGGCAACCTTTATTATGCAGTCCGTCGTTTTTATTATTGCCATCCCAAGTTTGTACAACGCTTAATTTACCTCACTCTAAATGACCTAACATGTTTAGAAGTATAGTTTATTGCTTTGTGCACCGATGACAACTTACTTGAAGGATCTTACTCAATCCATAGGTAGGTATGGTGCACTCTTGAAACATGGATTTGGGTTTAAGGTTTTGGATGCACAAGTAGTATCTATACTTAGTGCGGAGTTTTGGCGAGCAAAGGTAATGGGTAAGCACCACATGTTAGAGGGTCTATAACAATATAACTTCTATGTGAATGTGAACAAGCATAAATCACTACGTTGTCTTCCTTGTCCAATTTCAATAGTTTTGGCATATTATAATTAACGGGGATCACAATCATAAAAGATGTCAAGGATAGTGTGTTTGCATGTAAATCATTTCTTCCCTTATTAGTTCTTTCATGTATTGCATCACCGACCAATGCTATGTTTGTCAACCTTCAACAAATTTTACCACTTATACTTTTCCTTATGTGATGTCACTACTTACTATAAGATTGGCATATGGTCTTTTTCATTATTTTCCTTTACTTTGATTGTAGCAAGAAAGTAGAGAAGCAAAGCTCAACTAATTTTATTATATAACTTTCACTCGATTACATAGATAGATAGATAGAACACGAAACTAGCACTCAGAGGAAAAAATTGAACTAAACTTTTATTTGGCTAAATCACGAAATAACTAAAGATCAAACTAAGATGGAAAAATAAACTAAGAGTGATGGTGATACGATACAGGGGCGCCTCCCCAAAGCTTGGCACAAGCCAAGGGGAGTGCCCATACCCGTGTACTCAAGTCCCCTTCTTTGGTGGTGATGATTGTAGTAGATTCTTAGCAATGGTGCCCCTGACGATACGATTTTCCTCCTCGAGATTGTTAACTAGCTATCTGAGCTCCATTATTTCCTTTTGTAGCTTTTCGGTGACAGTTAAAGCACCATCCACCGATGGATGTATCCTGGATGTGGGTGAAAAAACAACACTCCTTCTCAAGTTATTATAAGAGATGAATTTAGCGTTGGGAGGTTTAACCAAATCTGGCAGGACTGAGCTCGTGAATTCCTCATGCTAGACATCAGATTGAAGGGGATAAGTGAGTTCCTCTTTGATAGTTTCTTTCGGTTCCTCCTTTTTCAGCTCCATCTACATCAGCCAAGCATCTTCTTCTACATGGTTAGAGGAGGAAGAAGACATGATGCCCGACTTGATAGTTCTGGCAGAAAAACAACATGAAACAAGAACAAAGGATTTCCGTGTGGTACTAGGGTCAAATCATCGGGAGATATATAGACATGATTTTTATACAAGGAAATATGTGTTCCACAAGAAAATGAAGCCATGAAGGTGCCACAGGGAGCCACTAGACATCAGGTCGCGCTAGGGGGGCCTCACGCGCCCTGGTGTCTACTGGACACCTGGGTTACCTTCTCGTGTATTTCTCAGTTTCCTAATTTTTCTAGTTTTCAAAAATTGATGAAAAAAATTGCGAATTTTATTGAGCCCGTTTACGTACTGTATCACATATCTCTTCCTTTTTAGAGTCGTGGAGTGTTATGGAAGTTCTCCCTAATGTGCTCCTCGGTGTCATGGTTTAGATAATATTTGTTTCAACATTAATTGGTGTGCCTAAAATATAGTGCTTTATTCTTTGTCCATTTACCACCTTCGGGTTAGTGCCTTCGGGATTATTGATCTTAATAGCATCAGACCGATAAACTTCTTCGATGATATATGGTCCTTCTCATTTGGAGAGAAGTTTCCTGCAAAAAAATTAAGACGTGAATTGTACAACATAACATATTCACCAATTTTGAATTCTTGCTTTTGGATTCTCTTGTCATGAAATCTTTCAACTTTTTCTTTGAATAGTTTAGCGTTTTCATAGGCTTGGGTTCTCCATTCATCTAATGAGTTAATATCAAACAACCTATTTTCACCAGCAAGTCTGAAATCATTATTGCATTCTTTAATTGCCCAGCAAGCTTTATGTTCTAACTCAAGAGGTAAATGACATGCTTTCCCATAAACCATTTTGTAAGGAGACATATCCATAGGATTTTTATAAGTTGTTGTGTAGGCCCACAATGCATCATCTAATTTCTTAGACCAACTCTTACGGGACCTATTGACAGTCTTTTGCAATATTAATTTTATTTCTCCATTGGTTAATTTTACTTGACCACTAGACTGAGGATGATAGGGAATGCAATTCTATGGTTAACATCATATCTAGCAAGTAGCTTACGAAAAGGACCATGAATAAAATGTGAACCGCCATCAGTCATTAAATATCTAGGAACTCCAAAATGTGGGAAAACAACTTCCTTAACATTTTAATAGAGGTGTTATGATGAGCGCTATTGGTTGGAATAGCTTCTACCCATTTTGTGACATAATCAACATCAACCAAAATATGTGTATACCCATTAGAGGAAGGAAAAGGTCGCATATAATAAATCCCCAAACATCAAAGGGTTCAATAACAAGTGAATAATTCATATGCATTTCTTGACATCTACTAATATTTCCAATTATTTACATTCATCACAAGAGAGGACAAACTTACGAGCATCTTTGAAAAGAGTAGGCCGATAAAGTCCAGACTGTAATACCTTGTGTGCAATTCTATCTCCCGCATGTTGTCCTCCATAAGCCTCGGAGTGATACTTCCGAAGGGTTTGTTCCTGTTCATGCTCGGGTATACAACGTCTAATAATACCATCTACTCCCTCTTTATAAAGATGTGGGTCATCCCAAAAGTAATGTATTAAATCAAAGAAGATTTTTTTCTTTTGTTGGTAGGTGAAACTAGGTGGTATGTATTTAGCAACAATGTAATTAGCATAATCAGCAAACCACTGTGTGTTATGAGAAACATTGACCACTGCTAGTTGTTCATGAGGGAATCTATCATCAATAGGTAGTGGGTCATCAAGAACATTTTCTAACCTAGAGAAGTTATCAGCTACGGGGTTCTCAGCTCCTTTCCTATCAATGATATACAAATCAAATTCTTGTAGCAAAAGAACCCACCTAATAAGTCTAGGCTTAGCATCTTTCTTTTCCATAAGATATTTAATAGCAGCATGATTAGTGTGAACAATTACTTTAGAATTAGCAATGTAAGATCTGAATTTACCACTAGCAAATATAACTGCTAAGAATTCTTTTTTCAGTGGTAGCATAATTTGTGTGGGCAATGTCTAGAGTTTTACTAGCATAATGGATAACATTTAATTTCTGATCAACTCTTTGTCCTAGAACAACACCAACAGCATAATCACTAGCATGACACATAATTTTAAAAGGCAAGGTCCAATCAGGTAGTTGAACAATAGGTGCAGAAGTTAAAGCTTTCTTAAGTGTTTCAAACGCATCTACACAATCATCATCAAAAACGAAAGGAACATCCTTTTGTAATAAATTAGTAAGAGGCCTAAAAATTTAGAGAAGTCTTTAATTAACCTTCTATAGAAACCAGCATGGCCAAGGAAACTACGCATACCTTTAATATCTTTTGGACATGGCATATTCTCAATTGCATCAACTTTAGCTTTATCCACCTCAATACCTCGTTGGGAAATTTTATGACCCAAGACAATACCTTCATTTACCATAAAGTGGCACTTCTCCCAATTCAATACAAGATTAGTTTGCTCACATCTCTACAAAAATCGATCAAGGTAGCTTAAGCAATCATCAAAAGAGGTTCCATAAATGGAAAAATCATTCGTGAAGACTTCAACAAGCTTATTACAAAAATTACAGAATATTGCAGTCATACATCTTTGAAAGGTTGCTGCTACATTGCATAATCCAAAAGGCATACGTCTGTAAGCATAGGTTCCTAAAGGACAAGTAAAGGTGGTTTTGTCTTGATCAGGTTGTGACACGGGTATTTGAGAGAAACCAGAATAATTATCTAGAAAGCAAAAAAAGTGTGTGCTTCAGTAATCTTTCTAGCATTTGGTCTATGAAAGGTAAAGGATAATGATCTTTTATAGTAACTTTGTTTAATTTTCTTAAATCATTTACCATTCTATAGCCAGTCACAGTTCTTTGTGGAATGAGTCCATTTTTATCATTAAGAACAACAGCAATACCTCCTTTCTTAGGGACGCAATGAATGGGAATTACCCATCTAATATGAGATATGGGATAAATTATACGTGCTTCCAAAAGCTTTAATATTTCATTTCTTACCACTTATTTCATTTTGGGATTCAATAACGGGTTTAGAATGTGGTTCCATATTAATCTTGTGTTAACACACAGTGGGACTAAATCCCTTAAGATCATCAAGAGTATAGCCAATAGTAGCTTGGTGCTTCCTTAGAGCTTTTAACAATCTTTCTTCTTCATGCTCAGTAAGGTTAATACTAATAATAGCAAGATATATCTTCTTTCCATCTAGATAAGCATATTTCAAAGTGTTAGGTAATTGCTTTAATTCAAACACAGGATCACCCTTGGGTGGAGGAGTACCTCCTAGAGTTTCAACGGGCAAGTTCTATTTAAGGATAGGCTTTTCTCAAAGAACATATTATCTTGTTCATTTCTTTCATGCATCTGCATATCATTTTCATGGTCTAGCAAATATTGTTCCAAAGGATTCGTAGGCAGAATGGCAATAGAAGCAAGACCAAATATTTCATCTTTACTAGGCAATTATTTGTCATGGGGTTGCTTACTAAACTTGGAGAAATGAAACTCATGAGACATACCACAAAAATTAACACTGCTAGTCTCCTTTTTGCAATCTATTTGAGCATTGACAGTGTTTAGGAAGTGTCTACCAAATATTATGGGACACAAATTATCCTGTGGAGAGCCAAGTTCTAGAACATCGGTAGGGTATTTTACTTTTCCACACAAGACTTCAACATCTCTAACAATCCCAAGTGGTGTGATGGTGTCTCTATTAGCAAGTTTAATAGTAACATCTATGTCTTCTATCTCAGCGGGTGCTATCTTATGCATAATTTCTTGATATAAGGTAAAAGGGATATCAATACACTAGCACCCATATCACATAAACCATGATAGCAATGATCTCCTATTTTGACTGAAATGACATGCATACCAACAACAGGTCTATTCTTATCTTTAGTATCAGGTTTGGCAATCCTAGCAGCTTCATTACATAAATAAGTAGCATGCCCATCAATGTTGTCTACCAAGAGATATTTAACCATAGTGGTACTAGGTTCTACATTGATTTGCTCATACGGTTTGGTTGTTCTAACATAACTTTTATTAACCACAGTTGAAGCTTTAGAGCATCTCCAACAGCCGCCCAACCCGCGGTGCGCTAAAAAACAGTTTGCAGCGCGCCGTTTGCCTGTTATGGCATGGCGGCCAGCGCTAGCTCCAGCACGCGCGCTAAAATGCAACACGCGCGAGCAGCCGACGCTTGCCATATGTGCATTTTGGACACATTTTGAACTCAAAATGATTTCAAGCATCCAAACAAAGACATGACATAATTTAAATCACACAAACAAGTTCATGATGACATAAGAAGTTCATGACCACAAGATCATCCAACCAAGTTCATGCCCACTAGTTCAAATTCATGCCCACAAGATCATCCAACCAAGTTCATGCCCACTAGTTCAAATTCATGCCCACATCAAGCCTCGTCCCGTCTTCATCTTCATTTTTCTCTTCCTCTGATTCATCATCCGAAGCGGATTCTTCCTCCTCCTCTCCATGGTCGCACGCGGTGTTGGCAAGATCATGCGAAAGTGTTGGCACACCGGAAGACATGCCGCCGATGGTGCCCGAAGGTGCTCCCATGCCTCCCATGAGAGACGCAAAACTCATGCCTCCCATGTCGCGAATGCCGCTCGGAGGTGCTCCGAAGCCATCCATGCCTCCCATGGTATCCACGGTAGCTCCAAAGCGACCCATGGCACCCATGCCGCCTATGCCACCGCCACCCAAGCCGCCAATGCCACCGCCACCCATGCCACCTCCACCCATGTCGCGAGTCATGGCTCGTTTTTGGATCAAGACTTATTCACGGGTAAGATTGATATATTCCTTTTGCGCCTCATTGAGAGTAGATGTGTCCAAGAAGAACAAGTACTTCTCCCATTCCAACAACCTAGATCGCTCCTCAATGCCCACCTTCCTCTCCTCCAATGGCACCTTCCTCTCCTCGGCCGCCATCCTCCTCTCCTCAGCCGCCAACCTCCTCTCCTCGGCCGCAGCATCTTGGGTCCTTGCCATCTTCCTCACCTCGTTCGCTTATTTTCTTGCCTTCACAATAGCTTCCATAGCATTTTTGAGCTCATCATCCCCTTTCCTCTTCTTATTTTCTTTTGCGTCTTTCTTGCACCCATCCGGTCGTTTTGGCTTCGAGTATGATACCGAGTTTGGTGTAGGGCTTCTCTTGCCGTCATCACTTGATGCCTCTCCTCATCATAATCCAACTCAATTGCTCGCTTGCGTTTGTTGCTCTCATCAACATCATCGATGTTGTCATGCTTCTTCCATTTCTCATCATCCTTCAATTCTTCATAGCAACGAGGCAAGGTAAATTGTCTCCCTTTCTTGATCTTCCCTTTCTTGGTCTTCTTCTCCTCTCCTTTGAACAAGTTTTGTGCAATATTGAACTACAAAAAACAAAGCAAGTTAGCACTACAAACACCAAGAACAATCATGATGAACATGGATGAAATGACACTTACCCTATCTATATTATTAGTGCCACTTGGGTTCAAGTTGTCAACTGCCTTTTGTGCGGCCACCCACTTTTGACAATCTCGGTTGATTGTCGACCACCGGGAGCGAAGAGATCGTGACGAGCGGTCAATTCCACTCTTGTTGTAGATCAAAGTACTATTTCATTTGGTTTGAATATGCATCTTTACTTTGATCACCTTCAACAGATGGATCCCTCGAACTTGCAACCAAGTATTGCATAGCAATATGTATTCATCGTTGGTGTAGTTTCCTCCTCTTCCTTTTGGTGCGTCGACAATGCCCTCAGCATCCTCGTCCACCTCGAACTCATGGTCATCAAAATGCATGTCATTGGTTTGAGACCAATTAGAATTGTTGGAGCCAACACCCACAGTTGACATATATGCCTCATCGTTGACACTACAAAGGATATACAACGAAGCAAATGAGCTACCTATATGTATGCATTCAAAAAATAACAACAACAAAAAGTTGGCGATTTTTTACCTTTGGTGCATTTCCTCGAACACCTTTTGCGCGTCGGCCGTCAGCTCAACAAGTGAGCTTGCCGGTAGGACTGGGCATTCGGGTAATTTGGTTTCTTCGGTTCGGTTAGTTTGGTTTGCGGGTAGTACGGTTAGTGAAAAATGGAAACCGAATTTTTATATGCCGCATAAGTACCCGTACCCAAATTACCCAAAAAATCGGTTCAGGTAATTCGGGTACCCAGAACCCGAAATATTCAGTCCATTACAGTGCACATGTTCACAAGCATAGATCAAATAAACAGAAAATAAAAACATGTTCACAAGCACAGATACAATATAGTGCATATGTTCACAAGCATAGATCAAATATAATTGTGCACAAGCATAGATCAAATAAACAGAAAATAAAAACATCACAAGCATAGACAGAGGCATAACTTGAGTCACAAATCAGGCCGAGTCACAAACACAAAACAAACATGGTTCAAGCTGAATAGTTATCATGGTTCAAGCTGAATAGTTCCAAACTGAGACAACCATAGCTAATAATTTAAGGGCTTAACAAGTTTTCAAGCAACACAAATCCTTGAGGTCCAAGCTGAGGAAATCATAGAAGATAGAACACAAGAAAAGAAGTTGAGAGGATTCCTTGACAGCAGCACACTTCCTTTGATGTTCTTCTCGTATTCCCTATAGAAGTGAAAAGAAAATCACTTAAATATATTGTGCAAATGCAAAGCAAATTAAAACAGAATTCTTGTTCAAAATTAAAGTGATATGTATACGGGATCATGCATATCATTTCCACTTTCCCACCATAGTTTCTAGCATATCAAGTTGAAAACAACATGCAAGTTATATAGGAAATATTACAAGAATTTCACTCACCAAGACTTATGATTCGGTGTCATCAATGGTGATGCGAACACTTGCACTTGTACCAGACTTAACAATGTTTAGATCAGACAGTTCTTGAAGTACATCTGACAATAATAAATAAAGCAAGATAATGTAAGTATGAAGAAAATAGAAAGCACATGTCTAAGAGTAACTTATTTTCTTAATTACCTTGTTCAAGGTTGGCCAGTAGCTCAGCATCCTCTTCATCGTTAACTGGAATTTCTCTTCGCAACCAATCTTGAGTACAAAGTAGTGCCTGCACCATGAATGGAGTAAGAGAGCTTCCGAAGTCATCAAGGATGCGTCCATCGGTGCTAAAAGCCGATTCTGATGCAACCGTAGATATTGGGAAAGCTAGGACATCACGAGCTAAGCGTGATAGCACAGGAAATCTTGATGAGTTAACCTTCCACCACTCAAGAATATTGAATTTCCCATTGTTTGCTTCATTATCCTCCGTAAGGTACTTTTCAAGTTCAGACTTGCAAGGGCTGATGCCAATTCCACAGTCATCCATTCTCATTTTCTTCGCAATCAAAGAACTCATCAAGCTTTCGCAGCTACTCTCTTCAAATTCAGGTGCATCATCAGGTTGAATTTCATGCTCACTTGGACCATATAACTTAACATGCTCCTTGAACAGATCATTAAGTGTTGCATTCATTTTTGTCCACACCTCATCTCCATTGATGTCTCCAAACATTTCAAAGGTTGCAATCTTGATGTAATTTGACAACTTCTATCTTGGATCAAGAGCAACAACCACAAAAATCAAGATGTCGAAGCTCTTGTGATCTCCCCAATACTTGTTGTACTTGTCAATCATCCTTTCTCCCATATCTCTTTGCAAGAAGTCCCCGCTTCCACACCATGCCCTCAGCAAGACAATGATATCAGCAATTTGATGGAAGAAGATATGAGATGTGCAATGATTTGAGGCTGAAACACGAAGGGTAAGCTTATCGAAATGCTCAAGAAACTCAGCCATCTTTGAAGCATTATCCCAATCTTCAGGTTCAGGCACTCCTGAAATTTTATCGCTGTTTAGCTCAATTGCAAAGTATGGGTCCTCTTCTTCATACCTCACAAAGACCTTCTCATATGTGGCTGCAGCTTTCAGCATTAAGTACGTGGAGTTCCATCTAGTGCATACATCAAGTGATAAGAAACCTTTGCTTGTCAACTTCTCTAATTCAGCACACTTCTTGAACTTGGTAATTCTAGCTGGAGAATTCTTAATAAACTTGACAGCAGCACGAACTCGCTTTACCGAGGTGTCCAACACTTTTAGCCCATCGGTAACTATCAAGTTCATAATATGAGCAGCACATCTCATGTGCATATATTCTCCTCTCCCTATGCTTACATGAGCAGCTCATCCATAATTACCATTTCAGCCAAAGCACCTTTGAGCTTATCCTGATCAAATCTCCAGGTGGTGAGAGAGCACTTACTAGTATCTTCCATATTCGGAGTAGCTTGTAGAGTTGGCTGCTTGTCATCATTGACCCTATGAGGATTTTTCTTGCACGACGTCAAATGCTTGAGTAAGGATGATGTACCATTCCTTTTAGCAACACAAGCAAGCTCATTTTTGCAATAGTTGCATGTTGCTTTGGACAGCACACCCCCATCGAGGACCTTGGTAAAATGGTTCCAAACTTCAGACCGTGGAGCCATTTCCTTTCTTTTCTTTGCATTTGATGTCGTCTTATCAGCCTCGGTCATCTCCTTCTGCTGTTGGTTCGTGGGCTACTGCCCATCATTACTGTCCTTCTCCGAGTTCAAAGCGGTGTAAGGGGAGGTGCCTGACGCCGACATATGAGAGGTTTGATCTTCCATCTACAAAAAAATGACACAACTAGTTAGCCTAACATATCAGCAATGAGAAGAGAGGTCAAAATAAGAAACAATTTATTACAGAAAATATAGCAGCATAAGTACAATTATCAGTTTAACAGTACAACTACATACTTTTTTCTGAATTTTAACAGTACAACTACAAGTATCAGTTTTGTCTAGAGATGATAGCCTGATACAAATCAATCAGTATAACTACAGTCTTTTTTTGCAGAGAAATACAACTACAAACTAGTATAACTTTTATCTGAATTTTTTCAGAGAAATACAACTACAACTACAGTCTTCTTTCTGCAGAGAAATACATCAATTAGTATAACTACAAACTAATAACTCGAGCATAGGAATAGGGACAGATACGTTTGAATCCGCAAGTACGATTTGACTACTTGAGCATAGGAATCGGGATTCGAACTTAGCCTGAATCAACAAGTACATTTGACTACTTGAGCATACGAATTCAGCCAGAGGGACTTACCACTGAAGTTGGTCACTGGCTCACTGCCATCGACTGGGCGTGCGTTGACTCCGGCCCGACAGCTCGCACGTCTCCTCGGCGCGTCGCTACAGGCTACAGCAACCGACGGGTGGCGGCTCGCGCGTCTTCCAGCACGCGTCAGGCGTCACGAGCAGGTGGAGGCGCCACCATCCGCCGCCGCCGCTGAAAACTAGGGTTAGGGCGAGCCGGCGAGGAGGGTCGAGGGAGAGAAGAAAAGGAATGAACTAGGCGAGGAGCCGAGGAGGCTTTTGTGAGCCGGGAGGCTTGTGTGCGAGCGGGGAGTTGGGCCGGCAGGCCGCACAAGTGATGACTGCTGAGGTGCAGCCGTGCTGACGGATGAGATGCTCGTGTTGTGTACTTCGGTTAATATGGCTACTTCGGGTTTTCACACCTACTAACCAAACCCGTACCCGAAGACCGAAACATTCTAAAACTAGAACCATACCGAAGCCCGAAACCTGAATTAACCGACATTTCGAGTATTACGGTTCGGTTCGGGTTTGGGTAACGGTTTCGGGTACGCGAACGCCCAGGCTTACTTGCCGGCGCTTCGGTAGCCATCGCGGTCGTCGCACGCCCTACAAGTTTCTTCCTCGGCGGCTTGGAGGAGTCGGAGCCGTCCGCCGCCTTGTTCTTCTTCACGGAAACCTTGCCCTTCTTCGGCCGCACCGCATTTCGGAGCTTCGAGAGGGGGCCACGTGGGTTAACGGCGGGCGCCGACGCGAGGCCACCCACCACCGCGGTCATCCGTGGAGGCATGAAAAGGCCGCGTGCAACGCCGATACTTGGAGGAGCGCCAGCGGAGGCGAAGCCCAAGCTCCCCGCGCTGGGGTTTGCCGCGTCGGCGACGGCCACAGTGGAGGGGTCACGGGTGTAGGAAGGGGTGAAGGGGGTGCCGGCGGGGGCGTCCATCGGGTCAGTTCGTCGGCGGCGGCGCGCGGTGGAGAGAGTGTGGCGCGAGCGCTCGAGTGTGCAGCACGCGGAAGCGGGCGCACCAAATAAGCAGCGCGCTTGCGATTCGGACCGCGTGATGTACTCTATATGTCGTGCGCGCGTTTTCACGCACACTAAAAAGGCAAATTTTCTAGCGTGGCAGTGTTTTAGTGCCGTTGTTGGAGATGCTCTTAGCATGTTCCTTTATCCTAACACGGAAAGGTGGTTTCTCAGTATAAGCAGTAGGCACAACTGGGTCAACATTGTAAATAATAGTTTCAGACTCAACTTTAATTGCTTTTTCAATTCTTTCTTTAATAGGTGGATGATATTTAAACCATTTCTCTTTAGGGAGATCAACCTGAGCAGCAAAGGTTTCATAGAATGAGGCTACTATCTCAGAGTCAAGTCCATACTTAGTGCTAAAATCATTGAAAGCATCGGTATTCACAAAAGATTTAAGACAATCAAACTTAGGTCTCATACTTGACTCTTTACCTTCGTCAAGCTCCCAATATTCATAGTTGTGTTTAATTTTTTCTAAGAGATCCCACCTAAATTCAATAGTCTTCTTCATGAAAGAACTTGAGTAAGAAGTATTGAGCATGTTTTTATCATTATGAGAAAGCCGAGCATAAAAAATCTGAACAATAATTTCTCTCGAGAGCTCATGATTGGGGCATGAATATAACATTGACTTCAGCCTACCATATTCTAGAGCAATGCTTTATCCTTCATGAGGCCAAAAATTATAGATAAAATTTCGATCACGATGAACAAGATTCATAGGGTAAAGTTTTTGGTGAAACTCCAATTGCAATTGGTTCCAGTTCCAGGATCTTGTATCGTCACATAGGCTATACCATGTCAATGCTTTTCCCCCAAATATAAAGGGAAAACTTTCTTCTTGACTTCATCTTCGGATAAACCTACAAGCTTAAATAATCCACAAGCTTCATACACATAGATTAGGTGCATATCGGGATGTTTTGTTCCATATCCTACATAAGGATTAGCTAGCAGTTTCTCTATCATACCCGAAGGAATTTCATAATAAACATTTTAGTAGGTTCAGCAGGTTGTGGGATAACTATTGGTGTTTCCGGTCGAGGTGAATATACCTCGAACAAACCCCTCAAAGGATTACTTTCCATAGTGACAAGTAACAGTAAGTTTGAGCATGTAATGTAAATTTCCCCTTAACAAATTCTGCTTACCAAAGGCGCTTCACTCCCTCGCAACTGCGCCAGAGAAGAGTATTGATGACCCACAATTATAGGGGGGAAATCGTAGTCCTTTTGATAAGTAAGAGTGTCGAACCCAATGAGGAGCTTAAGGAAATGACAAGCGGTCTTCACCAAGATAATTTCTGCAAGCACTAAAATAGCGGTAACAAGTTGTTTGATAGCAAGGTAATTGTAACAAGTGACAAGTAGCAATAATAACACTAGGTGCAGCAAGGTACCCCAATCCTTTTGTGGCATTGGATAGGCCATAACAAAATCTTATAATAGGCAAAGCGTTCTTGAGGGCACACGGGAATTTGATCTAATCACTTTCGTCATGTTGGGTTAATTCGTGTTCGGTATTTTGATAATTTGATATGTGGGTGGACCAGTGCTTGGGTGTTGTTCTTACTTGAACAAACCTCCCACTTATGATTAACCCTCACGCAAGAATCTTCAACTATGAGAAAAGTACTAAGAATTAATTCTAACCATAGCATTAAACATAGGGATCCAAATCAGCCCCTTACGAAGTAGTCAATAGACTGGGGTTTAAGTTTTGTCACTCTCACAACCCACCCTCTAATTACTACTCCACAATGCATTCCCTTTGGCCCAAAATATGGTGAAGTGTTATGTAGTCGACGTTCACATAACACCACTAAGGGAATCACAACATTCATATCATCAAAATATCAAACGATTATCAACTTCACATGACTACTTGCAACATGATTTTTCTCATGGCCTCCAGAACAAAAGTAACTACTCGAAAGTGATAAACTTGTGCATGATCATAGAGGTATTATATAGCATAATGAATCTGAACATACGATTGTCCACCAAATAAACCATAGAGCATCAACTACAAGATGTAATTGACACTGCTAGACACACCCGAGGTACCAATCCGAGTTTCGGTACAAGATTGAGTACAAGAGATGAACTAGGGTTTTTAGGGGAGATGGTGCTGATGAAGATGTTGATGAGGATTGGCCTCCCCAGGATGAGAGGGTTGTTTGTGATGACGATGGCCTCGATTTCCCCCTTCGGGAGGGAAGTTCCTTCGGTGGAATCGCTCTGTTGGAGGGCAAAAGTGCTCGTGTCCAGGTTCCGCCTCAAGACGACGACGCTTCGTCCCGGAAGTCCTCTCCTTATTTTTTTTAGGGTGAAGCAGAATTTATACGAGAAGATGAGCGCCAGAGATGGGTTAGGTGGCCCACTGCCTAGCGCGCCCTGGTGTCTAGTGACCTCCTCGTGGCCTCCCTCCGGTACTTCTCCACTCTAGTATTGTTCATTTATTATAAAATAAATCTCTGTAAATTTTCAGCCCAATTGGAGATGTGCAGAATAGGTATCTGCGATGTTGCTTTTTCAGGTCCAGAATTCCATCCGTCGGTCTCCCGCTTGATGTAAACCATGCATATTATGATAGAAAATGCATTAGCATTACTCCACCAAGTGGTAAAATGCATAAAAACACTATAAATAACAGTAACAAAACATGATGCAAAATGGACGTATCATGGAGCGACTGGATACCCGCGTGAATGTTACGAGGTGAGGTGGGGCATTCTTGGCCCTTATCACACATCCTCTAGACATGGCGATAGGACCACATATCGTGGATTGTTGATCATCACCGCAATTAACAAACATTAATGGTACTTGGGTATTTGGTCTGAGTTGGTCGTTTGACCTTTTTCGCACTAACCTTCACACGGGCACAGTTATGGGCGGTCAGCGTTGTTGTATTAGTCGAAGCTCTTCGGGCGTTAGCATTGGAGCAGCACGCGAGCATTGATCTTGTATAAGAGGTGTGAGGACTGATCTCGGCTGCCCACGCAACATGCAAGAGTGCAAAGGGTGATGGGCCCAAGACCCATGCGTGCTTAGGATTTATACCAACGGATTTGCCTCTCTACTGAGCCTATGTAGGGTTGCGGAGTGTTGATCTTCCGAGTCCAGGCATGACCCTGGAAACTGTGTCCGGACAGAGTTCATCGACTGTGTGGTTAAATGTGGTGCACCCCTACAGGGATGAAATTTACTATTTGAATAGTCGTGCCGACGGTAACAGGATGAATTGGAGTTGTATCCCGATCTAATACAACTAGAACTATGACTTAATTGGAATGATTGGCTCCGAGATTTCTTCCTCGGAGGGAGTCGAAGAAGAATCCCTGGGTGTGTCTTAAATAAAATTGATGCAACAATTATGACTATATATGTGTTACGCATCTGTACTCTTATAATGTTGCAAGACACTGAAGATGATAGTCTTCGATAGGACTAGGCCTTCTCTCTATTCTGGCATTTCTACCGTCGGTCTGAAGATATAGCCCCATTCCTTTGATACCAATGCATACTTAGCATAGTTGTGATGTTAGTCTCGCAAGTATTTAGATGAGTACTCACTGTTGCTTAGCTCCCCCTTTTCCTCTTGATACAATTGCCGCCATGAGATGACGGAGCCGAGGCGATGGCAGATCCCGCCGACGACTAATACCCAGATGGAGCCTACTACTATGTGGAGGCCTCTGATACATCCATTTTGCATCATGTTTTCATGTTGATATTTATCGCTTCTTGGGCTGTTATTTCACTTCACGGTACAATACTTATGCCTTTTCTCTCTTATTTTGCAAGGTTTACATGAAGAGGGAGAATGCCGGCAGCTGGAATTCTGGCCTGAAAGTGGAGCAAGTTTGAGATACCTATTCTGCGCAACTCCAAACGCCATAAAAATCAACGAGGATTTTTTTCAGGAATTATAAAAAATACTGGGCCGAAGAAGTGCCAGAGGGGCGCCAGCAGGTGGCCACAAGCCTGCTAGGCGCGGCCACCCCCTGGTCGCGCCTAGGGGGCTTGTGGCCACCCAGCTGGCCCTATGGCTACCCCCTTTGGCTACAAGAAGGGTTTGTCCGAAAAAAAAATCAAGAGGAGGCTTTTTCGTGGATTCGCCGCCGCCACGAGGCGGAACTTGAGCAGAACCAATCTAGAGCTCCGGCAGGACGATTCTGTTGGGGAAACTTCCCTCCCGGAGGGGGAAATCATCGCCATCATCATCACCAACACTCCTCTCATCGGAGGGGACTCATCACCATCAACATCTTCATCAGCACCATCTCATCTCCAAACCCTAGTTCATCTCTTGTAACCAATCTCCATCTCGCGAATCCGGTTGGTACTTGTAAGGTTGCTAGTAGTGTTAATTACTCTTTGTAGTTGATGCTAGTTGGATTACTTGGTGGAAGAGTTTATGTTCAGATCTTTGATGCTACTCATTACCTCTCTGGTCATGAATATGATTATGCTTTGTGAGTAGTTACTTTTGTTCCTGAGGACATGGGACAAGTCATGATATAAGTAGTCATGTGAATATGGTATTCGTTCGATATTTTGATGTGTTGTGTGTTCTTTTTCCTCTAGTGGTGTTATGTGAACGTCGACTACATAACACTTCACCATTATTTGGGCCTAGAGGAAGGCATTGGGAAGTAGTAAGTAGATGATGCGTTGCTAGAGTGACAGAAGCTTAAACCCTAGTTTATGTGTTGCTTCTTAAGGGGCTGATTTGCATCCACTAGTTTAATGCTATGGTTAGACTTTGTCTTAATTCTTCTTTCGTAGTTGTAGATGCTTGTGAGAGGGGTTAATCATAAGTGGGATGCTTGTCCAAGTAAGGGCAGTACCCAAGCGCCGGTGCACCCACATATCAAACTATCAAAGTAACGAACGCGGATCATATAAACATGATGAAAACTAGCATGACAGAAATTCCCGTGTGTCCTCGGGAGCGTTTTTCCTCCTATAAGACTTTGTCCAGGCTTGTCCCTTGCTATAAAATGGATTGGGCCACTTTGCTGCACCGTTGCTACTTTTGTTACTTGGTACGAATCTTCTCACCACACAATCACTTGTTACCGATAATTTCAGTGCTTGTAGATTTTACCTTGCTGAAAACCACTTGTCAGATCCTTCTGCTCCTCATTGGGTTCGACACTCTTACTTATCTAAAGGACTATGATTGATCCCCTATACTTGTGGGTCATCAACCTCTAACGAACAAGAGTAGTTTTGGAGGTTCCCAGGCAGGAGGCCTCACCTCTTTTGATCTATGGTATGTTTGTGCTAGCCTTCTTTAAGGAAAAAACCGGTTGACTTATGTTTGTAGCCAAATATTATTTGCTTCCGCTGACTCATGTGCTTCTGAGCTTTTGTATTCGAGCCCTCGAGGCCCCTGGATTTTAATATGAAGTTTGTTTGACTTTATTTTGTGTTTAGAGTTCTGTTGTGATATCTTCCTGTGAGTCCCTAATGTTGGTCATACGCATTTGCGTGTATGATTAGCGTACGGTCAAAATGGGGGCATCACAACAAGGTTGCATCAATTTTACCGATCTTAAAACCCTTTTCAATGAGAAAGCTCGTTATGCATTTGTACCAAGCACGAGGGGCTTGTTTAAGACCATATAAACATTTACGAAGTTTGTAAACTTGATTAAAATTCTTAGGGTTCACAAAACCAGGAGGTTGTTTGACATAAACTTCCTCGTCAATTTCACCATTTAGAAAATCACTTTTGATATCCATTTGGTAAAGAGTAATATCATGGTGATTGGCATAAGCGAGAAGAATTCGAATGGCTTCAAGTCTAGCAACGGGGGCATAGGTCTCACCGTAGTCCATACCTTTGACTTGTGTGTAACCTTGAGCTACAAGACATGCCTTGTTGCGTACAACTTGACCATCTTCATCTTGATTGTTCCGAAACACCCATTTTGTACCAATGATGTTGTGCTCGTCCTTGGGTTTTTTCATGAGTGTCCAAACTTCATTCCACTTAGAGTTGTGTAGCTCTTCGTGCATGGCATTCACCCAATTCGGGTCTTGAAGTGCTTCTTCTACCTTCATAGGCTCAATGCTAGAGATAAATGAGTAATTCTCATAGAAGTTAGCCAAATGAGTTTTAGAGCAAGTGATTCTCCCAGTTTTTATGTCATTAAAGATTTGATTCAGGGATTGTTCTTGTCCACGTGTGATCGACCTCGCGACAACTTTTTCCTGTTGGGTGGTGGAGCTTACTCATGATCATATTCTTCTAAGTTGCCGTTGAAGGTGTCATCTCCTTGAAGTGGTGGTGAAGAAGGTTGAGGTGGATCACCATGATGTACTTCTTCCTCGTCCTCATCATGTCGTATACCACTTGTGGATGCCTCCATGTCGTTTTGTGGTTCACCTTGACGCAAAGTAGGGACTTCCACTTGTGTTGATGATGTGCTTTCCTTCACCCTCATGGGACAAATCTTGCCGATGGGTAGATCTTGGATTGCTTCCGAAGGTTCCATATTTCCTACATCATTTGGAAATTGTTTGACTTGCAAACCATTAGATTCACCAAACTTTACATCTACCGTCTCTTAAACTTTTTGAGTGAAGTTGTTGTAGACACGGTAAGTGTGAGAGTTTGATCCATAACCAAGTAGGAAACATTCATGAGATTTAGGAGCAAATTTAGAACAACGGTTCTTATCAAGAATGTAGCACTTAGAGTCGAATACTCGAAAGTAACCAACTTGAGGTTTGTTTCTGGGGAGTAGCTTGTATGTTGTTTACCGAGCAGTTGTGTAAGTAGATTCGGTTTGTGGCATGGCAAGTTGTTTCCACGGCTTCAACCCAAAAGTGTTTTGGCGTCTTGTATTCGTCAAGAATCGTTCTATCCATCTCTATGAGAGTCGGTTCTTCCTCTAAACAACTCCATTTTGTTGAGGTGTGTACTTGATCGAGAACTCATGTGAGATACCCTCTTCGTCCAGAAAACTATCCACATTTGTGTTCTTGAACTCCGATTCATTGTCGCTACGAACTTTCTTGATATTCACTTCAAATTTATTTTAGATCTTTTGTACGTGCAACTTGTCATAAGGAACGAATACCCACATAAATCAGGAAAAATCATCAATAATAAATATACCAAAAGAACTTCCGCTGAGGCTCTTGGAAGCATTGGGACCAAATATATCCATGTGAAGCATCTCGAGTGGCCTTCTCGTAGTCATGATGTTCTTCATTGGTTGACTTCCACCGACTTGTTTTCCTGCTTGACAAGCACTACAAGGTTTATTTTTGTCAAATATAACATCTTTAACACCAAGAATATGATCACCTTTGATAAGCATGTCAATATTACGCATACCAACATGTCCTAGCCTTCTATGCCATAACCAACCTAGAATATTTTGCAATAAGACACGTATGGGGTTTAGATTTTTTAGTGAAATCGACAATGTATAGATCACCTCTAAGAAAACCAGTAAAGACCATGTTCTGATTGTTGCTAGGAAACACTTGGCGGTCAACTTTCATAAATAGCACATTGAAACCAAAGTCTGCTAGTCTAGATATGGAAAGAATATTGTAGCCAAGGGATTCAACAAGCATGACATTTTGGAAGGAACTATCATGAGATATGTCCACCTTACCTATACCAAGTACCTTACCCTTGGAGTTGTCTACAAAAGTCACATACCTTCGTGGCCCATGGTTTGGTGCGATCTCATGAAACATGTCTCTATCTCCGGTCATGTGATCGGTGCATCCACTATCAAGTATTCACTCCTTTCCTCCGGCCATGTAGTCTCTAAGGTTTTCCATAAGACTAAGGCTCCTGATGGTCTTCTCATACTTGATGTCAAGCTTCTCGTCTTCATCATAGTAGCCATGCTCCACGTTGTCATCGTCAGATGGAATGTCCTCGTCACAAGAATCAAAAGATTCATCAAAATTTTGACTATGACAATGTTCATGTTTATGCATGCGAATGGCTTCAACAATGATGTTATTAATGGTAATGACATATCCTTTAGCACGCATAAGGTCACGAAGCTCAAATAGACATTTAACAAAGTTAGGGATCATTGGGATTCATCTTATGAAAGGAAATAGATTTTTGGAAAATTATATCAAGATTTTTCAAGGAGTAGTCGGGATATCTTTCCGCCAAATCTTTCCAGAAAGTATAAGCACATTCAAAGTTCTTCATTTGACTAAGAACATTTCTTGGAAAAGCTCTAATGATGAGATTAACAGTTTTGAGAGTACCAAGCATACTAACTTCTTCATCATGAGAAGGATGTAAGGGATCAATGGGAGGCACATAGGTATATTGATATGTCCATTTTGCATCATGTTTTACTACTGTCGTTTATAGTATTTTTATGCATTATACCATTTTATGGAGTAATTCTAATGCCTTTTCTCTCATAATATGCAAGGTTTACACCAAGAGGGAGAATACCGGCGCATGAAATTCTGGACCTGAAAAAGCTACATCACACATACCTATTGTGCACAATTCCAAATGGGTTGAAACTTTATGATGATTTTATGGAATAAATAATAAATATTGGATGAAATAAGCACCAGAGGGGAGATGCAAGGTGACCACTACGCACCAGGGCGCACCAACCCCCCTGTTGCGGCTTGGTGGGTAGTGGGCCACCCAGCCCACTTCTGGCGACCATATTTTGGTATATATTCTCTTTTGACATGGAAAAAAAAATCAAGGGAGGACTTTTGAAACGAAGCGCCGTCGCCTCAAGGCGGTACCTGGGCAGGAGCACTTTTGCCCCCCGACGGAGTGATTCCGACGGAGGAAATTCCGTCCGAGAGGGGGAAATCGAGGGCATCGTCATCACCAACAACCCTGTGATACGTCTCCAACGTATCTATAATTTTTTATGGTTTCATGCTATTATCTTGTCAAACTTTGGATGTTTTATATGCCTTTTATATCTTTTTTGGGACTAACTTATTAACTCAGTGCCAAGTGCCAGTTTCTATTTTTTCCATGTTTTTGACCCATTTCAGAGGAAGATTTGAAACGGAGTCCAAACGGAATAAAATCCCCGAAAAGATTTTTTTTCCGAAACAGAAGAAGATCGGGAGGCTTGAGAACCATGGCAGGGGGTCCCCAGGTACCCCCACAAGCCCCCTAGCCCCAGGGGGGAGGTCGAGCCTCCCTGGCTTGTGGGCACACTGGACCTCCTCTGCCCTAGGTTTTGTCCCTATATATTCCCTAAAACCCCGGAAAAAATCAAGAGATCATCGAAAGTACTTTTCCGCCACCGCAAGCTTCTGTCTCTGCAAGATCCCATCTGGGGCTCGTTCTGGTGCCCTACCGAAGGAGGGATTCGGATACGGAGGGCTTCTTCATCAACACCATGACCTATCCGATGATGCGTGAGTAGTTCACCATAGACCTACGGGTCCATAGCTAGTAGCTAGATGGCTTCTTCTCTCTCTTGGATCTTCAATACAAAGTTCTCCATGATCTTCATGGAGATCTATCCGATGTAATCTTCTTTTGCGGTGTGTTTGTCGAGATCCGATGAATTGTGGATTTATGATCAGATTATCTATGAATCTTATTTTAGTTTCTTCTGATCTCTCTTATGCATGATTTCATATCCTTGTAATTCTCTTCGAGTTGTGGGTTTTGTTTGGCCAACTAGATCTATGATTCTTGCAACGGGGGAAGTGCTTGGTTTTGGGTTCATACCGTGTTGCGACCTCACCCGGTGACAGAAGGGGTAGCGAGGCATGTATCGTGTTGTGGCCATCAAGGGTAAAAGGATGGGGTTTTCATCATTGGTTTGAGATTATCCCTCTACATCATGCCATCTTGCTTAAGGCGTTACTCTGTTCGTCATGAACTCAATACACTAGATGCATGCTGGATAGCGGTCGATGTGTGGAGTAATAGTAGTAGATGCAGAAAGTATCGGTCTACTTGTCTCAGACGTGATGCCTATATGTATGATCATTGCCTTAGATATCGTCATGACTTTGCGCGGTTCTATCAATTGCTCGACGGTAATTTGTTCACCCACCGTAATACTTGCTATTTTGAGAGAAGCCTCTAGTGAACACTATGGCCCCCGGGTCTACTCCACACCATATTTTCAGCCTTACACTTTTTACTTCATTGCACTTTCCGCCTTCAGATCTCACTTTGCAATCAATCTTGAAGGGATTGACAACCCCTTTATAGCGTTGGGCGCAAGCTCGTTTGTGTTTGCGCAGGTACTTTGGACTTGACGCGATTCTCTTACTGGATTGATACCTTGGTTCTCAACTGAGGTAAATACTTACTACTCCTGTGCTGCATCGCCCTTTCCTCTTCAAGGGAAAAACCAACGCAAGCTCAAGGGGTGACAGAAAGGTTTCTGTCGCCGTAGCACCCTCTCATCTTGGGGAGGCCAATCTTCATCAACATCGTCAACAAAACAATCTCCTCTCAAAACCTTAGTTCATCTCTTGTGCTCAATCTTGTACTGAAACCTCACATTGGTACCTCGGGTGTGACTAGTAGTGTTGATGACATCTTGTAGTTGATGCGTTATGGTTTATTTGGTGGAAGATCATATGTTCAGATCCAATATACTATTTAATACCTCTCTGATCGGGAGCATGTTTGTCACTTGTGAGTAGTTAATTTTGTTCTTGAGGCCTCGGGATAAGTCATGTTGCAAGTAATCATGTGAAGTTGATATTCGCTCGATATTTTGATGATATGAATGTTCTGATTCCCTTAGTGGTGTTATGTGAATGTCGACTAGATAAAACTTCACCATATATGGGCCTAGGGGAATGCATTGTGGAGTAGTTATTAGATGGTGGGTTACAAGATTGAAAAAAACTTAAACCCCAGTTTATGCGCTATTCCATAAGGAGCTGATTTGGATCCATATGTTTAATGCTATGGTTATAATTTATTCTTGATACTTTTATCGTAGTTGTGGATGCTTGTGGGAGGGTTAATCATAAGTGGGAGGCTTGTTCAAGTAAGAACAACACCCAAGCATCGGTCCAGACACATATCAAATTATCAAAGTACCGAACATGAAATAACCCGACATGACGAAAGTGACTAGATGAAATTCCTATGTGCCCTCAAGAACGATTTGCCTATTATAAGAAACTGTTCCGGCCTGTCCTGTGCCACAAAAGGATTGGGCTACCTTGCTGCACCTATTGTTACTATTGCTATTCGTTACTTGCTACAATTATCTTGCTATCAAACACCTTGTTACCGCTATTTCAGTCCTTGCGAAAATTACCTTGTTGAAAACCCCTTGTTATTTCCTTCTACTCCTCGTTGGGTTTGACACTCTTACTTATCGAAAAGACTGCGATTGGTCCCCTATACTTCTGGGTCATCAAGTCTCTTCTATGGCACCCTTTCCGGGGAGTGAAGCCCCTTTGGTAAGCAAAATTTGGTAAAGGAAAATTTATATTACGTGTTGATTTTACTGTCACTTGTCATTATGGAAAGTAATCCTTTGAGGGGTTTGACCAGGGTTCCTTCAACTCGACCGGAAACACCAAGAGTTGTCCCTCAACCTGCTGAACCTACTGAAAATGTTTATTATGAAAAAAAAATCGTGTATGATAGAGAAACTACTAGCTAATCCTTATGAAGGAGATGGAACAAAAAAAATCGCGTATGATAGAGAAACTGCTAGCTTCTTCTCTCTCTTGGATCTTCAATACAAAGTTCTCCATGATCTTCATGGAGATCTGTCCGATGTAATCTTCTTTTCCGGTGTGTTTGTCGAGATCCGATGAATTGTGGATTTATGATCAGATTATCTATGAATCTTATTTGAGTTTCTTCCGATCTCTCTTATGCATGATTTCATATCCTTGTAATTCTCTTCGAGTTGTGGGTTTTGTTTGGCCAACTAGATCTATGATTCTTGCAACAGGAGAAGTGCTTGGTTTTGGGTTCATACCGTGCGGTGACCTCACCCAGTGACAGAAGGGGTAGCGTGGCACGTATCGTGTTGTTGCCATCAAGGGTAAAAGGATGGGGTTTTCATCATTGGTTTGAGATTATCCCTCTACATCATGTCATCTTGCTTAAGGCGTTACTCTGTTAGTCATGAACTCAATACACAAGATGCATGCTGGATAGCGGTCGATGTGTGGAGTAATAATAGTAGATGCAGAAAGTATCGGTCTACTTGTCTCGGACGTGATTCCTATATGTATGATCATTACCTTAGATATCGTCATGACTTTGCGTGGTTCTATCAATTGCTCGATAGTAATTTGTTCACCCCCTGTAATAATTGCTATTTTGAGAGAAGCCTCTAGTGAACACTATGGCCGCCGGGTCTACTCCACACCAAATTTTCAGCCTTACACTTTTTACTTCGTTGCACTTTCCGCCTTCAGATCTCACTTTGAAATCAATCTTGAAGGGATTGACAACCCCTTTATAGCGTTGGGTGCAAGCTCGTTTGTGTTTGCGCACATCCTCTGGACTTGACGTGATTCTCCTACTGGATTGATACCTTGGTTCTCAACTGAGAGAAATACTTGTTGCTCCTGTGCTGCATCGCCCTTTCCTCTTCAAGGGAAAAACCAACGCAAGCTCAAGGGGTGACAGAAAGGTTTCTGTCGCCGTAGCAGAAGAATTTCTGGCGCCGTTGTCGGCGAGGATCAAGTCAAGAACTCATACAAGTAAGTGTCGCAAACTCATCTCTTGCATTTACTTTTTTGCCTCTCGTTTTCCTCTGCCCCACTTCTGAAAAACAAAAATTTACAAAAAAATCTTTGCCTTTTTCTTTGCCTTTTCGTTTGCCTTTTTCTCTCGCTTGCTTTCTGTTCGTCTGTGTGGGATAGTCTACCTGTCCTCATGGCTAGATCCACCACTTCGAACGATACTCCCGAGAGCGAAGTTCTCAATTTCAAACAAATTGGGGAAGAAAACTTAAAGGACGCTTGGTACAGGATTTGTAATGCTCAGAGTAGATCTACTCATAAGCAATCCACTACCGTCCTGCTTCGCAGTTTTTATGTGGGTGTTTCTCCTTGGAATAGGTATATTCTTGACACCATTGTAGGTGGAAATTTCTTGGGTAGCCATACCGTTGATTCTTACGGAGCTGTAATAAATTTGGTAGGCTCACCCCCACTCATGGTTAATGGAATTACCTTAACTTTGGAACATGTGATGCGTAGGCTGGATGTCATTGAAAATAAAGTTGCTACGATCGAACTTCTTGAAAATTTGGATAAAAAGATCCACAATCAAATCACTCAGTATGGATCCAAGGTGGGAATGGTTTTGAAAAATTTAAAGGAGAAGGAACCCACAGTTAACGAAAAACTAGGTCATGATTCCGCAAGGATTGGCAAACTAGAGGATGTTATAACCAACTTGGGTTCCACTTTTGCCGTTGTGCAGAATACTCCAAACTTTGCCCACAATAAGGTCACCAAGTATGTTTTTGTTCCCAAAAATAGTGGTGAATCATCTAGCAAGAAAGATGAAAACCTTAAGATCATGAGTGATCACGCCACTTATGGTTTGAGCACCAAAGACGAAGATACGTGATTCTATCGCCTTATGCCTAGCTAAGGGTGTTAAACAATAGTGCTTGTTGGGAGGCAACCCAATGAATTTATCTTTTTCTTTCTGTTTTGTTGCGTACAAACCATCATAATTCTGTTGTGATTGTGTTTTTTGTGTTTCCTTTTGTGTTTGAGCCAAGCAAAAGCTTTATGACTAGTCTTGGTGATGGTTCTTTGATCCTGCTGGAAAAAGACAGAAACTTTTCGCTCACGAGATGATTTTTCATTTTTATTCAGAAAGAGATTTTGAGTTGATTCTTTTTGCTGATGGTTGATATGCCTTTTTCCCACCAAGTCGTAATTTTTCATAATTTTGAGGTACCAGAAGTATACGAAGTGTACAGATTTCTACAGACTGGTCAGTTTTTGACAGATTCTGTTTTTTTTTGAGTTTGTTGCTTGTTTTGATGAAACTATGGATAGTATCGGGGCGTACTAGCCATGGAAAAGTGAGAATACAGTAGCCCAACACCAAGATAAATAGAAATCAAGATTGCTATAGTACCTAAAGTGGTGGTATGTAGCGACCCGACTCAAAACGAGTCAAGCCTCTATGTTTCTGTGCCATCCCTGGATAAGTATGCTGGCACACATAGTACATCAATGTATATATCAAAGTGCAATCACATGTAAATAGCGTAAAACTGATATATACCTTAAATATTTCAGCGGAAGCAGTCAAGGGAGTGGAGTCCCAATAAACACCAACGGCAAGTTGAGTGTAGACCGTAACCCTGAATCGTACTCTTACTTGTCGAAGAAAAAATATCTGCAACATAAGACGTTGCAGCCGTGTAGGTCAGCGTATTGAATATGCCGTCAAGTCACATAAGAGAGGGGTGAAAAGTAATCATCTATACTATATGCATATATGGCAGGTGGGGCTATAAGTTTGTAGCGAAAAGCAAGTTTTCTCCTACATCAAGAGGGGCTAAAAGAAAAATATTACTACAAACGTTGGTTGTTAACGAGATGGTTCCGCCAACCAGTTCTCGTACCCGAGTTTTCAATAATTCCCACATCAATATTATTATTTGTGTTGAGAATTTCAGATAACTTCAGTTCCTTTGGCTCAAGTTGTCCATGACCGTGGACACGGCTAATCGATTAGGTTTGAGTACTCTGCAGAGTTTTGCACACGTTCCCCACAAGATTTGATATACTCCGTGTATGTCCTCGCACTTCAGGGTGTTTGAAGACCGGATGATCAAAACATGGTCTTTCAACGGGTCCCTCTTAATCCCTGTCGGTGCCCATCCATTCCTATTGTTCTTCTACATCTGCTAGCACCGCCTGTCCAGAGTCGCCGCGGTGTCCAACCAAGCCAGAGCCCATAATCACTTGTGGCTGTGCAGGTAAGCCTTGGGTCTTGAAAATATCCATCCGTCTCTTTGAGCCTGGGTGAAGCTTTCCGCAGGATGTCATGGCCGTCTCCAGCATCCCGGGTCATCCACTGGGTTCTCCAAGGAGCCGATCAACCGTCCTTCACCCAGACTTGCATTGCATCATGAGGTCTTGAAAATCTTGTCTTAACTCGTCTTGATTATTTAATCAACCTCGCATCACTCGTGTTATGCACTCAACCGAAATCCCGTCTACTCAAGCATAGCAATATGAAATTTGTCGTCCCGGGGCCAAGTATCGGGGTTGTTGTGTGCCTACCACATGATACTACAATCTATACTAAAATTTCCAAGTACCTACTCAGCATGCAATTGGGCATAGGATGGTAGAACTGCGATGCATAAAACTTAGGTGATAGTATGATCAAAGTGACTTGCCTGGCGATGTTGACGAAGAAGAATTTCTCGAGAAATAACTTGATAGACTACTCGTCACTCTCCAATGAAATCTATATAACAAACATATCATTCACATAAGCACTCATACTAGCAATCATTGTAGCAATCAAAACAAAAGAGAGAGCGAATAGGAATCCGACGGAAACTTCAAATAAGACTAGGGAGTCTTCTACTACATCAAACACTAACTAGTTTTTGTCCGACGGAAAATAATAACAGGGAACTAAGATAAAATAAAGTATTTTTCACAAAACTATTTGAAAGTATTTCCAAACTGGATTTGAAACAGTGGAGAAACCAATTGCAAGTTACTAAGGAACTAGAATTGATTTCATGATAACAAATAAAAATAAAATCAAAACTTGTTGCAAAACTACTGTTAACTAACATAAACAAAACATAATCTTTCTGAAATATAAAAGAAAAATAATTTAAAAACAATTTTAGAAAAAGTAATAGCCATAATCCTAAAAGAGGTGAAACAGAAATTGTTTCACAAGAAACAATGAGCTAAAATACTCAAATAAATCTGAAATTTTTACCACTGATAACTAAGATCACTAGTGATCAGTAGCAAAAGGAATCAAATTAAAATCTATATTTAAACTCCTGGAATAAGCAAAACAAGGTTTAAACTAAATCTGATCTAATTCAAATTTAAAAATTTCAAACATAGACAAATTATATGTTTTTAAAAACTACAGAAATTTGTGATCTACTGGAAAAAGATTCAACTCCATTGGAGTTATGGATCAAAAGTTATGAGCAAAATAAAATTGAATATGCCTATGTTTTTGAATTAAAACTAAAAAAAGAAAAATCTATATAGTGAACAAGGGGTCCACGTGGCGCGTCCGGAGTGGCTAGGAGGTGTGCGCTGCGATGACTAACTAGCGGACGGTTATCCTACTTCTAATCATGCGCGTAAGATCTAGATCGGACGGTTATTAACGGGAGGGGGAGCTCATAGGGGGGTGGTGGACTCCGGCGAGGCCGCGGCGGGGAGGCGGACGGGGACGGGGTTCCGGTGGTCGGGGACAGCAGCGGAGAGGACCAGGCGATGGCGGTAGGCCTCCTGCGTCAGTTGGCAGCCTCGGCGTGGCGCGTGGGCGACGAGGGCAAGCTCCTCGAGCTCGGGGCCTTCGGGTGGAGGTCGGGCTCCGGCGAGGTGGTCGCAGGGGCGGCTGGGGGCGACGAGACGGAGTGGTGGCGAGGGGATTGGGGTGCGGAGGGGTGCGGGGTTTATATAAGGGGTCGGGGTGGTCTTGGGAAGGGAGGAGGAGGGAGATCGGGGGAATCCCGGCGAGGCTCCGGCGGTCTAAGGAAAGAGAGGGGAGGGAAGAAGGAAAGTGGCCGGTGGGGAGGTCTCATCGGCGAGTGGGCCCGGGTGGCAGCGAGAACGGGGAGAGGCGCGGGCGATCGGGCGGCCGATCTGAAATCCCTTCGGATGCGGCAGTGGGGATTCGGCCCAAATCAGTTAAAATATGCTCACGCGACTTCCTAAAATATAGGATTTTTCCTATTTTTCAAAAACAGAAACTAAATCAAAATAAAAGGCAAGTAAATAAAATCCTAAAATAGGGGTATTATATACCAAAGTTTTCAGAAAATAATCTCTACACGATTAACATTTGTCCAAGGCAAAAATAAAAACTAAAAAAAATGTTTTTTTCTTCAGAAAATCCCTAAAAGCTTTATTTCTTTTTGCAATTATTTTCTCAATATAAATTTTGGTTTTCTTGGCTCAAAATATTTCAAAAATGCCCCTGGTTTTGGAGGGTCATATTCCTCCGCTCTTTCTTGCATGCAAGAATTATCTTTGGGGTATTTTCTCGGGGAAGAAAAAAAATAGTAAAGCAAAAGCAAATATTTGAAGAATTCAAATGCAAACTCCATTCAAATTCTTTATAGTTGAAGAAGTCATGTCATCTTCTCTCATTGATTTAAAATGGATGAATTTGCATTCACCGAAGAAGGGGAAAGTCATTTTATTCCCTCTCATTCAAAAGTGTTGAAAAGTTTTCAAAATTCACTCAAGTTTCAATCACTCAATCAAACAAACAAACTAACTAATAATTATTATTAACATTCCAAAATTTTGGATGTTACAAACCTACCACACTTAAAATGAATCTCGTCCTCGAGATTCGAAGGGGCTAGAAAGAAAAGGTTAGGGTTTGGGGGTCTTCGAAGAAATGCCACCTCCGGCAAAGTGGGATGCTACCACACTTAAAATGAAGATTACTGGTCCATCAAAATGTTTTAACGGTCCTCTAGGGTTTTGGCATCTAACTCCTCAAAGTCTTCATATCTTCTGTTATATTCATAACGTCTCCATCAAAAACGAGGGCTCTTCCGTTGATATAAGCTTCTTCCGTTACTGGGTCTTCTTAACTGACAGTCTCGTGGTCAATTCTAAATAACATATCGGTGGTTCTCATGGTGGTCTACCATTTGGGGTTATCCTGCAGAGAGAGGGGTCTTGTCTTCATTCTCACCGTAAAATTTCCTACGCGTGACAACAAATGCCATGTACTTGGGGCTTTCCTTGTACCATTGTAAGGCTTAAACAAAAGTTTCAAAGAACGTCGTCTCTCACTATGGGTAAGTCTCTCCGATTTACCATTCCGAATAGCAAGAGAATGATAATAGTAAGTCGTCATGGTGGCCAAGCCATGTCGCACTGAAATCATTACCTTGTATAAGGCTTAGTGAATCTCGTATTCTAACACTTGGGCATCCTCACAAGAGTTGGAGAATTTCTCTTGTCCACGAACGAAGTTCGGATAATCCATTGGTTCTGCAAGCTGAACAAAACATCCATCGTATCTTCACAACTCTCTGGCTTCGTATGCTCCTAAGAAAATGTGTGCTGATCCATCATAGCTTCTTCCATAAATCATATTCATTTCATAATCAATCCTTTATTACATCCTTGCTTTCTTCAAAATTCCAACTCAAAAGTAATTTATTACAAATGTTGCCATCCACATTGTTCGGTATGGTCGAGCATTTCTGCCAACATTATTCATTCGTCTCTCTTGGAGGTACTTTAGTTCCACCGGAACATTCCAATGTGCTCCTTGAAATCATCCATCTTTTGCTTCATCATGGTGGCCATGAGCTTCATCTCCATCATCTCCGCACGTACCTCACTCAGGTATTCCTGGGTATGACGGAGTCTTGCTTCAAGTATTTCTCCGATCTGACGTATGGCTTCCATGGCAGCTTCACGAACAGCATCAAAGAAGGTTGCTCGTGGTACACGTGAAATGAAAAAAGTATTGCCCCATAGTATTTGGACAAACTCCTTTCACATGGTGGAGGTGTACTTCCACATACCAAAGTTCCACTCCATTTTCCATGAATGGGTAGCCTTTGTAGACTGCATCTCCTTCAAGGTGAATGTGCTTCATCATGTCCTTCAGGATTTTCGGGTAATCATGCTCACTCGTCAGGGTCATGATCGTTTCTGGGCCCTTGAGGAATGACTCGTAGAGAGTTCTCATCTGCAGGTGTCAGTAAATAGGTACTCAGAGGAATGTATATGTCTCCTTGGTAGTTATGGCACATTCCTACTCAGTGAATCCTGTGGGTTTACCGATTACTACCACACTTCAAATGAATTATACTCATGCTTGCATAGACCATATTTTCTCATATCCTCATAACTGTTCAGAGATCTTTGTTCGAAGAGAAACAACGCATACATTTTCAACATAGGCAATCATGAGACAATAAATTCCGTTTATTCATGATGTTATTACAATCTCAGGGACTTCTGTTACAAAAAAATTCACTCCATGATCTCATGAAAAACAAGAGTTCTTCATATTACACTAATTGCCGCGGTCAAAACTTAACTACTCCTTTTTAGCTTTCTTCCTTTGTGGACAATCGCTAGCAAAATGTCCTGCTTCCTTGCAACGAAAGCAAATGAGTTCTGACAAGTCTCGAGGCGTCTTAGTGTTTGCTTTTGCTCCTTGGGTTTCCGACTTCCTTCCTAAGCACATGTATTTGTGGTGGCCAAATTCCATACACTTGTAACATCTGACATGACTCAGGTCTATGTCTGCAGAGATTTGGCTCTTCCGAGGGTACTTTTTCTTCTTTCCGGACTCCTTTATTTTGGCCAGTTCTTGTATTTCAAATGGATCAAACTCCACTTTTTCCGTCGGGAAGTTTCTCAGATACTCTTGGCTTCCCTTCGTGCAATCTTGTGAATAATGTCCTTCTTCTCCACATGAGTAGCATGCATTGGAGAAAAATCTGGTCAGACCTTGTCCATCAGGGTCTTCAATATTTTCGTTCATCATCGGTTCTTCTAGAATCTTCTTCTTGAGGGTTTCCTTCACTGCATCTTTCTACTGCTTGACAACTTGTTGCACCTTGGGGTAAATGTGACACTGAGCTGGGTAGTGGGTGGTTCCTTCACAAAGGAAACAAGTCACCTGACTACTTGTGCACTCCTCAGCTGGGTGATTTTCTTCACAATGAGTGCATCAATGCTTGTGTTCTTCCTGAGTGTGTCCTATTTCTCCACAGATCTTGCATGCACAAGTCTTCTCCTTCAGATTATCATAGCACTTTTGAATAAGAAGGGATCTTAACAAAGTCTTCTTGAATTCGTCCCAGGTTTCTGCTCCACTAAATCCTTGTATGGCATGATGCATTTTCCACCAGATTGCAGCACTTTGTGTAAAGTAGTGAAGAGCGTGTTCCACTTCATACTTCCTTGAGATCAAGTTGCTCCCGAAGTGGTTCTCCATGTTCTGAATCCATATCTCAGCTTCCAGCTGGGTCATTGGTCCAGAGACTACAAGTCCAGCTTCATACTCCATCTGGTAGGGTTGAGGTTTTGGGGATGAGACGGGTAAGAGAGGGAGGGAGATACACACAATACAAACAATATTTTTGAGAATAGGTTTTATTTGTGGCCGTCGGAAAACACACACCAATGACGGCTCACAAATCATCGTATCTAACGTGGGTACATAAAAGGGGTTTGGACTTCTAATGGTCATATAATTATTCGAACACTTCAGGGTCTTCGAGTTCTTCGGGTCTTGAGAGTCTTCTGTTGGTGTAGCTTCAATTCTTCAAATGCATGGTGAAATCCTCTTTACTTTGAAGTAGAACTCCGTTGATTCTTCATGAGGTCAAAGGGGTAAGGGGATTGTATAACTATTTGAGGTGAGAGAGAACATTTGATGAAATCAGAAGAGATGAGAAGTGAAAGGTGTTCTCGAAAATAAGATTTTTTTGAGAGATCCTATCCTAAGAAATTTCCAGTTTCTAGGGTCACGTCCTACAGTCAACATGTGCTCTGATACCATTTATGTAGCGACCCGACTCAAAACGAGTCAAGCCTCTATGTTTCTGTGCCATCCCTGGATAAGTATGCTGGCACACATAGTACATCAATGTATATATCAAAGTGCAATCACATGTAAATAGCGTAAAACTGATATATACCTTAAATATTTCAGCGGAAGCAGTCAAGGGAGTGGAGTCCTAATAAACACCAACGACAAGTTGAGTGTAGACCATAACCCTGAATCGTACTCTTACTCGTCGAAGAAAAAACATCTGCAACATAAGACGTTGCTGCCGTGTAGGTCAGCATATTGAATATGCCGGCAAGTCACATAAGAGAGGGGTGAAAAGTAATCATCTATACTATATGCATATATGGCAGGTGGGGCTATAAGTTTGTAGCGAAAAGCAAGTTTTCTCCTGCATCAAGAGGGGCTAAAAGCAAAATATTACTACAAAGGTTGGTTGTTAACAAGATGGTTCCGCCAACCAGTTCTCGTACCCGAGTTGTCAATAATTCCCACATCAATATTATTATTTGTGTTGAGAATTTGAGATAACTTCAGTTCCTTTGGCTCAAGTTGTCCATGACCGTGGACACGGCTAATCGATTAGGTTTGAGTACCCTGCAGAGTTTTGCACACGTTCCCCACAAGATTTGATCGCCTCCATGTATGTCCTCGCACTTCAGGGTGTTTGAAGACCGGATGATCAAAACATGGTCTTTCAACGGGTCCCTCTGAATCCCTGTCGGTGCCTATCCATTCCTACCGTTCTTCTACATCTGCTAGCACCGCCTGTCCAGAGTCGCCGCGTTGTCCAACCAAGCCAGAGCCCATAATCACTTGTGGCTGTGCAGGTAAGCCTTGGGTCTTGAAAATATCCGTCCGTCTCTTTGAGCCTGGGTGAAGCTTTCCGCAGGATGTCATGGGTGTCTGCAGCATCCCGGGTCATCCACTGGGTTCTCCAGGGAGCCGATCAACCGTCCTTCACCCAGAGTTGCATTGCATCATGAGGTCTTGAAAATCTTGTCTTAACCGGTCTTGATTATTTAATCAACCTCGCATCACTCGTGTTATGCACTCAACCGAAATCCCGTCTACTCAAGCATAGCAATATGAAATTTGTCGTCCCGGGGCCAAGTATTGGGGTTGTTGTGTGCCTACCACATGATACTACAATCTATACTAAAATTTCCAAGTACCTACTCAGCATGCAATTGGGCATAGGATGGTAGAACTACGATGCATAAAACTTAGGTGATAGTATGATCAAAGTGACTTGCCTGGCGATGTTGACGAAGAAGAATTTCTTGAGAAATAACTTGATAGACTACTCGTCACTCTCCGATGAAATCTATATAACAAACATATCATTCACATAAGCACTCATACTAGCAATCATTCTAGCAATCAAAACAAAAGAGAGAGCGAATAGGAATCCGAAGGAAACATCAAATAAGACTAGGGAGTCTTCTACTACATCAAACACTAACTAGTTTTTGTCCGACGGAAAATAATAACAGGGAACTAAGATAAAATAAAGTATTTTTCACAAAACTATTTGAAAGTATTTCCAAACGGGATTTGAAAGAGTGGAGAAACCAATTGCAAGTTACTAAGGAACTAGGATTGATTTCATGATAACAAATAAAAATAAAATCAAAACTTGTTGCAAAACTACTGTTAACTAACATAAACAAAACATAATCTTTCTGAAATATAAAAGAAAAATAATTTAAAAACAATTATAGAAAAAGTAATAGCCATAATCCTAAAAGAGGTGAAACAGAAATTGTTTCACAAGAAACAATGAGCTAAAATACTCAAATAAATCTAAAATGTTTACCACTGATAACTAAGATCACTAGTGATCAGTAGCAAAAGGAATCAAATTAAAAGCTATTTTTAAACTCCTGGAATAAGCAAAACAAGGTTTCAACTAAATCTGATCTAATTCAAATTTAAAAATTTCAAACATAGACAAATTATATGTTTTTACAAACTACAGAAAATTTGTGATCTACTGGAAAAATATTCAACTCCATTGGAGTTATGGATCAAAAGTTATGAGCAAAATAAATTTGAATCTGCCTCTGTTTTTGAATTAAAACTGAAAAAAAAGAAAAATCTGAATAGTGAACAAGGGGTCCACGTGGCGCGTCCTGAGTGGCTAGGAGGTGTGCGCTGCGATGACTAACTAGCGGACGGCCGCAAATTAAACAAAAGCTCTCTGGCTAAATAATAAGTGAAGAAAACCGTTCGGTTTTTGTTTAAAAACCAAAGGGTTATCCTACTTCTAATCGTGCGCGTAAGATCTAGATCGGACGGTTATTAACGGGAGGGGGAGCTCACAGGGGGTTGGTTGACTCCGGCGATATCTCCGGCGAGGCCGTGGCGGGGAGGCGGACGGGGACGGGGTTCCGGTGGTCGAGGACAGCAGCGGAGAGGACCAGGCGATGGCGGCGGGCCTCCTGCGTTAGTTGGCAGCCTCGGCGTGGCGCGTGGGCGACGAGGGCGAGCTCCTCGAGCTCGGGGCCTTCGGGTGGAGGTTGGGCTCCGGCGAGGTGGTCGCAGGGGCGGCTGGGGCCGACGAGACGGAGTGGTGGCGAGGGGATTGGGGTGCGGAGGTGTGCGGGGTTTATATAGGGGGTCGGGATGGTCTCGGGAAGGGAGGAGGAGGGAGATCGGAGGAATCCCAGCGAGGCTCCGGCGGGCTAAGGAAAGAGAGGGGAGGGAAGAAGGAAAGTGGCCGGTGGGGAGTTCTCGTCGGCCAGTGGGCCTGGGTGGCAGCGAGAGCGGGGAGAGGCGCGGGCGATCGGGCGGCCGATCTGAAATCCCTTCGAATGCGGCAGTGGGGATTCGGCCCAAATCAGTTAAAAGATGCTAGGGCGACTTCCTAAAATATAGGATTTTTCCTATTTTTCAAAAACAGAAACTAAATCAAAATAAAAGGCAAGTAAATAAAATCCTAAAATAGGGGTATTATATACCAAAATTTTCAGAAAAAAATCTCTACACAATTAACATTTTTCCAAGGCAAAAATAAAAACTAAAAAAATATTATTTTTTTCAGAAAATCCCTAAAAGCTTTATTTCTTTTTGCAATTATTTTCTCAATATAAATTTTGGTTTTCTTGGCTCAAAATATTTCAAAAATGCCCCTGGTTTTGGAGGGTATATTCCTCCGCTCTTTCTTGCGTGCAAGAATTATCTTTGGGGTATTTTCTCGGGGAAGAAAAAAAATAGAAAAGAAAAAGCAAATATTATAAGAATTCAAATGCAAACTCCATTCAAATTCTTTATAGTTGAAGAAGTCATGTCATCTTCTCTCATTGATTTAAAATGGATGAATTTGCATTCACCGAAGAAGGGGAAAGTCATTTTATTCCCTCTCATTCAAAAGTGTTGAAAAGTTTTCAAATCTCACTCAAGTTTCAATCACTCAATCAAACAAACAAACAAACTAATAATTATTATTAACATTCCAAAATTTGGGATGTTACATGGTAGTTTGTTTTCTTGTGCTAATGTTATCACGAGTTTCTGTTTAAAGTTTTGTGTGTGAAGTTTTCAAGTTTTGGGTGATGTTCTCATGGACAAAGAGATAAGGAGTGGAAAGAGCTCAAGCTTGGTGTTGCCAAGGCATCCCCAGCCAAATTCAAGGACACCAAAAAGCCTAAGCTTGGGGATGCCCCGGGAAGGCATCCCCTCTTTCGTCTTCAATCCATCGGTAACATTACTTGGAGCTATATTTTTATTCACCACATGATATGTGTTTTGCTTGGAGCGTCTTGTATCTTAGGAGTCTTTTCTTTTTGTTGTGTCACAATCATCCTTGCTGCACACCTTTAGAGAGAGACATGCACTCATCGTGATTTTGCTAGAATGCTCATCGTGCTTCACTTATATCTTTTGAGCTGGATATTTTGCTCTTTGTGCTTCACTTAGATCTTTTAGAGCACGGCGGTGCGTGACTTTGTAGTTGGCTTATGCTATGAAAGTAGTCCCAAAGGTGATAGGTACCCAAAGAGGATACAAAAACCTCCATCTTCATGTGCATTGAGTAGAAAGAGAAGTCTTGATTCCTCTCAATCAGTTTTGATACGTGGATTTGGTAATATTAAGAGTTATGTCAGTAGGGTGTTGTGAATCTAGAAATACTTGTGTTGAAGCTAGTGATTCCCGTAGCATGCACGTATGGTGAACCGCTATGTTAGGAAGTCGGAGCATAATTGATCTATTGATTGTCATACTTTGTGTTGAGGTCGGGATCGCGCGATGGTTAACACCTACCAACCCTTCCCCTAGGAGTATGCGTTTAGCACTTTGTTGCGATTACTAATAAAAACTTTTGCAACAAGTATGTGACTTCTTCATGACAAATTTGAGTCCATGGTATAGATGCACTTTCACCTTCCACCATTGCTAGCCTCTCTAGTGCCGCGCAATTCTCGTCGGTACACAAACCCACCATATGCCTTCCTCAAAATAGCCACCATACCTACCTACTATGGCATTTTCATAGCCATTCTGAGATATATTGCCATGCAACTCCCACCGTTCCGTCTCATGACTTGTGCCGTCACTCTCTTATTGCCATTGCAACATCGTAAGATAGCTAGCGCGATGTTTCTACGTCATACGCCAAGCTACATCGTTGCACATCCCGGTACACTACCGGAGACATCTCCTATAGAGTCATCATCATTTTGAGCTTTGAGCTATGAGTAAATAAAAGTGTGATGATCATCATTATTAGAGCATTGTCCCGTGTGAGGAAATTAAAAAAGATAGGCCAAAGAGCCCAAATAAAAAAAAGACCAAGAGCCCAAATAAAAAAAAAGAGAGAAAAAGAGAGAAGGGACAATGCTACTATCTTTTTCCAAACTTGTGCTTCATAGCACCATATTCTTCATGATTGAGAGCTTCTTGCTTTGTCACTACCATATGCTAGTGGCAATCTTCATTATATAACTTGGGTTGTATATTCCAGTGATGGGCTTCCTCAAATTGCCCTAGGTCTTCGTGAGCAAGCAAGTTGGATGCACACCCACTAGTTCTCCTTTTGAGCTTTCACATACTTATAGCTCTAGTGCATACCTTGTATGGCAATCCCTACTCATTCACATTGATATCTATTAATGGGCATCTCCATAGCCTTTTGATACGTCGAGTCAATGTGACCATCTCCTCCTTTTGTCTCACAACCACCACCACACTCTATTCCACCTAAAGTGCTATATCCATGGCTCACGCTCATGTATTGCGTGATAGTTATAAAAAGTTTGAGAAAGTAAGAGTGTGAAAACAATTACTTGGCCAATAACGGGGTTGTGCATGATTTACATTAGTTGTGTGAGGATGATGGAGCATAGCCAGACTATATGATTTTGTAGGGATAACTTTCTACGGCCTCGTTATTTTGAAAGTTCATGATTACCTTGCTAGTTTGCTTGAAGTATTATTGTTTCATGTCAATAGCAAACTATTGTTTTGAATCTTACGGATCTGAACATTCATGTCACATGAAAAAGTTGCAAAGGACAACTATGCTAGGTAGCATTCCACATCAAAAATTCAGTCTTTATCACTTCCCTACTCGAGGACGAGTAGGAGTTAAGCTTGGGGATGCTTGATACGTCTCCAACGTATCTATAATTTTTGATGGTTTCATGCTATTATCTTGTCAAATTTTGGATGTTTTATATGCCTTTCATATCTTTTTTGGTACTAACTTATTAACTTAGTGCCAAGTGCCAGTTCCTGTTTTTTCCGTGTTTTTGACCCTTTTCAGAGGAAGATTTGAAACGGAGTCCAAACGGAATAAAATCCCCAAAAAGATTTTTTCCGAAATAGAAGAAGATCGGGAAACTTGAGAACCAAGGCAGGGGGTCCCAGGGACCCCACAAGCCCCCTAGCCCCGGCCAGGGTGGAGGCTGGGCCTCCCTGGCTTGTGGGCACCCTGGACCTCCTCTGCCCTAGGTTTTGCGCCTATATATTCCCTAAAATCCCAGAAAAAATCAAGAGATCATCGAAACTACTTTTCCGCCACCGCAAGCTTGTCTCCGCAAGATCCCATCTGGGGCACGTTCTGGTGCCCTGCCGGAGGGGGGATTCGGATACGGAGGGCTTCTTCATCAACACCATGACCTCTCCGATGATGCGTGAGTAGTTCACCATAGACCTACGGGTCCATAGCTAGTAGCTAGATGGCTTCTTCTCTCTCTTGGATCTTCAATAGAAAGTTCTCCATGATCTTCATGGAGATCTATCCAATGTAATCTTCTTTTGCGGTGTGTTTGTCGAGATCAGATGAATTGTGGATTTATGATCAGATTATCTATGAATCTTATTTGAGTTTCTTCTGATCTCTCTTATGCATGATTTCATATCCTTGTAATTCTCTTCGAGTTGTGGGTTTTGTTTGGCCAACTAGATCTATGATTCTTGCAATGGGAGAAGTGCTTGGTTTTGGGTTCATACTGTGCGGTGATCTCACCCAGTGACAGAAGGGGTAGCGAGGCACGTATCGTGTTGTTGCCATCAAGGGTAAAAAGATGGGGTTTTCATCATTGGTTTGAGATTATCCCTCTACATCATGTCATCTTGCTTAAGGCCTTACTTTGTTCGTCATGAACTCAATACACTAGATGCATGCTGGATAGCGGTCGATGTGTGGAGTAATAGTAGTAGATGCAGAAAGTATCGGTCTACTTGTCTCAGACGTGATGCCTATATGTATGATCATTGCCTTAGATATTGTCATGACTTTGCGCGGTTCTATCAATTGCTCGACAGTAATTTGTTCACCCACCGTAATACTTGCTATTTTGAGAGAAGCCTCTAGTGAACACTATGGCCCCCGGGTCTACTCCACACCATATTTTGAGCCTTACACTTTTTACTTCATTGCACTTTCCGCCTTTAGATCTCACTTTGCAATCAATCTTGAAGGGATTGACAACCCCTTTATAGCGTTGGGCGCAAGCTCGTTTGTGTTTGCGCAGGTACTTTGGACTTGACGCGATTCTCCTACTGGATTGATACCTTGGTTCTCAACTGAGGTAAATACTTACTACTCCTGTGTTGCATCGCCCTTTACTCTTCAAGGGAAAAACCAACGCAAGCTCAAGGGGTGACAGAAAGGTTTCTGTCGCCGTAGCACCCTCTCATCTTGGGGAGGCCAATCTTCATCAACATCGTCAACAAAACAATCTCCTCTCAAAACCTTAGTTCATCTCTTGTGCTCAATCTTGTACTGAAACCTCACATTGGTACCTCGGGTGTGACTAGTAGTGTTGATGACATCTTGTAGTTGATGCGTTATGGTTTATTTGGTGGAAGATCATATGTTCAGATCCAATATACTATTTAATACCTCTCTGATTGGGAGCATGTTTGTCACCTGTGAGTAGTTACTTTTGTTCTTGAGGCCTCGGGATAAGTCATGTTGCAAGTAATCATGTGAAGTTGATATTCGCTCGATATTTTGATGATATGAATGTTCTGATTCCCTTAGTGGTGTTATGTGAATGTCGACTAGATAAAACTTCACCATATATGGGCCTAGGGGAATGCATTGTGGAGTAGTTATTAGATGGTGGGTTGCAAGAGTGAAAAAAACTTAAACCCCAGTTTATGCGCTATTCCGTAAGGGGCTGATTTGTTTCCATATGTTTAATGCTATGGTTATAATTTATCCTTAATACTTTTCTCGTAGTTGTGGATGCTTGTGGGAGGGTTAATCATAAGTGGGAGGCTTGTTCATGTAAGAACAACACCCAAGCATCGGTCCACACACATATCAAATTATCAAAGTACCGAACACGAATTAACCCGACATGACGAAAGTGACTAGATGAAATTCCTATGTGCCCTCAAGAACACTTTGCCTATTACAAGAAACTGTTCCGGCCTGTCCTTTGCCACAAAAGGATTGGGCTACCTTGCTGCACCTATTGTTACTATTGCTATTCGTTACTTGCTACAATTATCTTGCTATCAAACACCTTGTTACCGCTATTTCAGTGCTTACGAAAATTACCTTGCTGAAAACTGCTTGTTATTTCCTTCTACTCCTCGTTGGGTTTGACACTCTTACTTATCGAAAGGACTGCGATTGGTCCCCTATACTTGTGGGTCATCAAGACTCTTCTCTGGCACCCTTTCCGGGGAGTGAAGCCCCTTTGGTAAGCAAAATTTGGTAAGGGAAATTTATATTACGTGTTGATATTTACTGTCACTTGTCATTATGGAAAGTAATCCTTTGAGGGGTTTGACCAGGGTTCCTTCAACTCGACCGAGAACACCAATAGTTGTCCCTCAACCTGCTGAACCTACTGAAAATGTTTATTATGAAAAAAAATCACGTATGATAGAGAAACTGCTAGCTAATCCTTATGAAGGAGATGGAACAAAAAATCCAAATATGCACCTAATATGTGTGAATGAAGTTTGTGGATTATTTAAGTTTGCGGGTTTATCCGGAGATGAAGTCAATAAGAAGGTTTTTGCTTTATCTTTGGGGGAGAAAGCATTGACATGGCATAGGCTATGTGATGATACAATATCTTGGAATTGGAATCGATTGCAATTAGAGTTTCACCAAAAATTCTATCCTATGCATCTTCTTCATCGTGATCAGAATTTTATCTATAGTTTTCGGCCTCATGAAGGAGAAAGTATCGCTCTAGCTTGGGGGAGGATGAAGCCAATGTTATATTCATGCCCCAATCATGAGCTTGCAAGGGAAATTACTATTCATAATTTTTATGCTCGGCTTTCTCGTAATGATCAAATCATGCTTGATACTTCTTGTTCTGGTTCTTTTATGAAGAAGACTATTGAATTGAGGTGGGATCTTTTGGAAAGAATTAGACGCAACTCTCAAGATTGGAAACTCGACAAAGGTAAAGAGTCATGTATAAAACTTAAGTTTGATTGTGTTAAATCTTTTATGAATACCGATGATTTCAATGATTTTAGCACGAAATATGGACTTGACTCTGAGATAGCCGCCTCATTTTGTGAAACCTTTGCTGCTCATGTTGATCTCCCTAAAGAGAAATGGTTTAAATATCATCCACCTATTAAGGAAAAAGTTGAAGAACCAATTAAATTCACGATGAAACTATCATTTAGAAGGTTGACCCAGTTGTGCCTACTGCTTATATTGAGAAACCATCTTTCCCTATAAGGATAAAGGAACATGCTAAAGCTTCGACCGTAGTTAAGAAAATTTATGTTCGAATAACCAACCCCTCTAAGCAAATCAAGGTACAACCTAGTATTGCTATGGTTAAAGATCTCTTGGTCGATAATTTGATGGGTATGTTATTTATTTCTATGATGAAGCTGCTAGAATTGCCAAACCTGATACTAAAGATAAAAATAGACCCGTTGTTGGCATGTGTGTCGTCTCATTCAAAATAGGAGATCATTGTTATCATGGTTTACGTGATATGGGGGCTAGTGTTAGTGCTCTTCCTTTTAGCTTATATCAAGTTATTATGCATGAGATAGCAGCCGCTGAAATAGAAAACAGAGATGTTACTATTAAACTTGCTAATAGAGACACCATCACACCACTTGGGATTGTTAGAGATGTTGAAGTGTTGTGTGGACAAGTAAAATACCCTACTGGTTTTCTAGTGCTTGGCTCACCACAAGACTATTTTTGTCCCATAATATTTGGGGACCCTTCTTGAACATTGTCAATGCTCGAATTGACTGCAAAAGGGAAACTGCTAGTGTTAATTTTGGTGGTATGTCTCATGAGTTTAATTTCTCCAAGTTTAGTAAGCAACACCATGATAAATATCGTATGGAAAAAATCCTAGACTTATTAGGTGGGTTCTTTTGCTACAAGAATTTGATTTGCATATCATTGATAGGAAAGGAGCTGAGAACCCCGTAGCTGATAATTTGTCTAGGTTAGAAACTGTTCTTGATGACCCACTACCCATTGATGATAGCTTCCCTCATGAACAACTAGCAGTGGTCAATGTTTCTCATAACACGCCGTGGTTTGATGATTATGCTAATTACATTGTTGATAAATACATACCACCTAGTTTCACCTATCAGCAAAAGAAAAAAAATCTTCTTTGATTTAAGACATTACTTTTGGGATGACCCGCATCTTTATAAAGAGGGAGTAGATGGTATTATTAGATGTTGTATACCTGAGCATGAACAGGAACAAATCCTTCAGAAGTGTCGCTCCGAGGCTTATGGAGGATACCATGCGGGAGATAGAACTGCACACAAGGTATTACAGTGTGGATTTTATTGGCCTACTCTTTTCAAACATGCCCGTAAGGTTGTCCTCTCTTGTGATGAATGTAAAAGAATTGGAAATATTAGTAGACGTCAAGCAATGCATATGAATTATTCACATGTTATTGAACCATTTGATGTTTGGGGATTTTATTATATGGGACCTTTTCCTTCTTGTAATGGGTATACACATATTTTGGTTGATGCTGATTATATCACTAAATGGGTAGAAGCTATTCCAACCAATAGTGTTGATAATAACACCTCTATTAAAATGTTTAAGGAAGTTATTTTCCCACATTTTGGAGTCCGTGGGTACTTAATGATTGATGGTGGTTCACACTTTATTCATGGTGTTTTTCGTAAGTTGCTTGCTAGATATGATGTTAACCATAGAATTGAATCTCCCTATCATCCTCAATCTAGTGGTCAGGTAGAATTAACAAATAGATAAATAAAAATAATATTTTAAAAGACTGTCAATAGGTACCGAAAGAATTGGTCTAAGAAATTAGATGATGCATTTTGGGCCTACAGAACACCTTTTAAAAATCCTATGGGTATGTCTCCTTATAAAATGGTTTATGGAAAAGCATGTCATTTACCTCTTGAGTTAGAACATAAAGCTTATTTGCCAATTAAAGAACTCAACTATGATTTCAAACTTGCTCGTAAAAAAATGTTATTTGATATTAGCTCACTAGATGAATGGAGAACCCAACCTTATGAAAATGCCAAACTATTCAAAGAAAAAGTTAAAAGATGGCATGATAAAAGAATCCAAAAGCGAGAATTCAAAGTTGATGAATATGTTCTATTGTACAATTCTCGTCTTAGATTTTTTGTAGGAAAACTTCTCTCCAAATGGGAAGGACCGTATATCATCGAAGAAGTTTATTGGTCTGGAGTTATTAAGATCAATAATCATGAAGGCACCAACCCGAAGGTGGCCAATGGACAGAGAATAATGCACTATATTTCAGGTATACCTATTAGTGTTGAAACAAATATTATTCAAACCATGGCACCGGAGGAACACATAAAGGAGACCTTAGAGAACACTCCAAAACCGTTAAAAGGAAGAGGTGTGTGATACGGTAAGTAAACGGACTCTGAAAATCCGCCAAAATATTTTCTGTTAGTTCTGGAATATTAGAAAAATTAGGAAATTGATAAACACACGGGAAGGCAACCGAGTTGCCCACTAGGCACCAGGGCACGCCACCCCCTGGCGTGGCCTCGTGGGTAGTGGGACCCTTGGGCACCTTCCTGGCTCCGTTTTCTTGTAGGACAAGTATTTCCGTGTATAAAAATTCTTTATATATCGCCTGATGATTTGACCCGAGTACCATGGAGAAATCCTTTATTCTTGTTTCGTGTTGTTTTTCTGACAGATCTAGATCACCATGTGATACGTCCCAAACGTATCTATAACTTCTGCTTGCTCCATGCAAGTTTTGGGTGATATCGCTATGTGTTTTTGTACACTCTCATACCTTTTTCAACATATTTGGATTAACCTACTAACTCAGTGCACCCAGTGCCAGTTTCTGTTTGTGGATGTTTGTGAATTGCAGGTTTATACCCATATTTACAGTGCCCGAAAAAATCCACAAAAAATATATAAAAAATCAGTGTTCCAGAAGACTCCAGACGGCCGAAGGAGGGATAAGGGGGGCCACCAGGCTTCTAGGCGCCCTGGTGGCGCGGTCTGCCCCCTCGTCGCGCACGGAGGCCGCCTGGGTGGGGGCCACCCCCTCTGGTGCCCTACCTTGGCTCCTATTTTTACCCCCATGGAGGAAACCCTGATTCGGGAACCCTTTTCTCTAGAAGCAATTCCGATCTCCGCCGCCATCTCCAACAAGTTTTGGGGGACCAGAATTCCTGTGTTGGCACCCTACCGGGACAGGGAAGTGCCCCTGGATTCATCTCCATCAACGTTGCTTCCTCCTTCCATGAAGCGGGAGTAGCTCCTCCCCGGGGTTGAGGTCTTCTACAGTAGCTATGTGGTTAATTCTCTCTCCCATGATGTGATCTTGATTGTGATCATAGGATATGTTAACCTAGGGTGATCCCATGATGTTTCCCCTTCTTCTATGTATTAGTTTGATGTACTCACTTGATCTTATCTAGTATAATCCCCGAGACCATGGTGACAACGGTCTATTGGACATGGATTAGAAGAATATTTTCATGAGTGATTTCCTCTTTTGTGAATTGATTGAAGATTGAGAGTCTCTTGGTGCTTGTCTTTGACTATCCTTGAGATACGTTGTGGTGATTGTGGTACTCTCTTTGGATGGTCGCAGTGACATTGGGAAATCCATAGAAGAGAACTCTGAACTCTGAGGTGTGCTTTTGTAGCCCTACATAATTCTCGTCCTCTCTTGATCACAAAGGAATGACCTCTGAGTACGTCATCATTGCATCTTTTAGTAGAAATAGCATGTGATTAGACTATGTTAATGTTGTTGGGAGTTGCCACTAGTAAAAGTATGAAGCATAGACCTTGTTTCTCACCATTGTTACACCATTTATGCTCACTTTTGTCACTTGCTACCTTGCTGTAATTTTTATTACAGATTTATATTACCTTTCTTTGCCACACCTATCACCCATATTTTACCATTTCTTTGTTGAACTAGTGCACCTATACAATTTACCATTGTATTAGTTGTGTTGGGGACACAAGAGACTTCTTGTTTCTTAATTGCAGGGTTGCTTAAGAGAGACCATCTTCAAGCTCTACTTCCCTGAGTTCGATAAACCTTAGGTCATCCACTTGAGGGAAATTGATGTTGTCCTACAAACATATGCGCTTGGAGGCTCAACATAGTCTACAAGAATAGGAGCGTTCGTAGACATCACCATGGCCTCATCAATCTCCTTCAAGGGCAAGTTCTTAGAGAGGGTTATCAACCCCTACTTTCCATAGGCGATGAAGCACCCTCAAACCGTTGAGATGCGTGAGGGGGTGCCCCACATCTAGGATGTTCAAGGGCCCAAGATGACGGGAACCATGAAGGCCATGCTCGAGGTGGTGGAGCACGAGATCTTCAGGTGCCAAGGCATGGTGGAGTGTGGACTTAGTGTCAATCACCTATGATCACGGAATTCACCCATGATAAAAAGGTGGATGGCAGGCCCTTGAAGGATATTGTCTTCACCCTCAATGAGCAAATCAATTTTCTGCAATGCCAAATCTTTGATCACCAAAACCAAATCTTTGAGTATGAAGCAAGGTTTAAAGGTATGAGTTTAGCTGCCAGTTGCGGGACTCTTGAGACTCGTGCCTCTTCCTATAATGGTGAGCCACTGCCATGGAAACCAAAGGACAAGTTTGCTTCTACTTCATCATCTACACCATCACCACCTTCATCTTCATCACCAAAGAAGGAGACTTGAGTACACGGGTATGGGCACTCCCCTTGTCTTGTGCCAAGCTTGGGGGAGGTGACCCGGTATCGTATCACCATCACTCTTATTATCTTCATCCATCTTAGTTCGACCTTTAGTTATTTTGTGATTTAGTCAAATAAAAGTTTAGTCGATCCATATTTTTGAGAGCTAGTTTTGTGATCTATCTATCTATCTATGTAATCGAGTGAGAGTTATATAATAAAGTGTAGTTTGAGTTTTGCTTCTTTATTTTCTTGCTGCAATCAAAATAAAGGAAAATGATGAAAAATTTCATAGGTTAATATTATAGTAAGTAGTGACATCACATAAGGAAAAGTATAAGTGGTAAAATTTGTTGAAGGTTGACAAACATAGCATTGGTAGGCGATGCAACACAGGAAAGAATTAATAAAGGAAGAGAATATTTACATGCAAATACACTATCCTTGACATCTTTTATGATTGTGAGCTCCCATTAATTGTAATATGCCAAAATTGTTGACGTTAGACAAGGAAGACAACGTAATGATTTATGTTTGTTCACATTCACATAGAAGTTATATCGTAATAGATCCTCTAACATGTGTTGCTTGCCCAAGATCTTTGCTAGCCAAAACTCCGCACTAAGTAGAGATACTACTTGTGCATCCAAAACCTTAAACCCAAATCCATGTTTTAAGAGTCCACCATACATACCTATGCATTGAGTAAGATCCTTCAAGTAAGTTGGCATCAGTGCACAAGGCAATAAAAATTGCTTCTAAACGTGTTTGATCATTTAGTGTAAGGGAAATTAAGCGTTGTACGAACTTCTCATGGCAATAATAAAAGTGACAAACTGCATAATAAAGGTTGCCATCATAAGGGGCAATAAAACATAACATTCCTTTGCACTAAGAGATTTGGCATACAACCAAAAAGCGCATGACAACCTCTGCTTCCCTCTGCGAAGGGCCTATATTTTACTTTTATGTATTTAGTTTTATGCAAGAGTCAAAGTATTCTTATCTACTCCTCTTTATTTTCTTTTTTGCAAGTATCATCTGGTGGGGGAAAGATCTATACATATATATCCAGTTGAATGTGTGGTGGTCATGAGTTATTATTGTTGACATCACCCTTGAGGTGAATATGTTGGGAGGCTACACTTTAAGCCCCTATATTTCTTTGTGTCCGGTTGAAACATTTTTCTCATCTGTATGCGGTGAATGTTACCAATCATAGAAGACTAAATGATGGTTGACTATGTACACTTGCTTAAAAGCTCTGATATGTGACCCTTCTTGAAAATGTGATGAATTGTGTTTCAAAGTCGACTGAAAACATAGTTTGTTAGTTTTCAATAGAGTTTATGCTTCATACTTTGATGTTGTGATGAATCGTTACTTGTTTATAAGAAGTTTGAAAATGTTGTTATGAAGTATTTTATAAAGTTTTATTTGCTATTATAATAATGAGCACGATGCTAATATGTCCGCATTTTTTTTATCGACACCTCTCTCACAAAGCATGTAGTCATGATTTTTGTTATCGGTTTTCGCTTGAGGACAAGCAAGGTCTAAGCTTGGGGGAGTTGATACGTCCATTTTGCATCATGTTTTACTACTGTTATTTATAGTGTTTTTATGCATTATACCACTTTATGGAGTAATTCTATTCCTTTTCTCGCATAATATGCAAGGTTTACACCAAGAGGGAGAATGCCGACACATGGAATTCTGGACCTGAAAAAGCTACATGAGAGATACCTATTCTGCACATCTCCAAATGGGCTGAAACTTTACAAGGATTTTTTATGGAATAAATAAGAAATATTGTAGGAAAGAAGCACCATAGGGGAGATGCCACGTGGCCACTAGGCACGAGAATGCGATAGCCCCCCTAGCGCGACCTGGTGGGTAGTTGGCCACCCAACCCACTTCTGGCGACCATCTTCTGATATATATTCTCTTTTGATCTAGAAAAAATCAAGGAAGGACTTTCATGACAAAGCACCGCCGTCTCGAGGTGGAACCTGGGCAGGAGCACTTGTGTACTCCGGCGGAGCGATTCCGCCGAAGGGGGAAATCGAGGCCATCATCATCACCAACAACCCTCTCATCTTGGGGAGGTCAATCTTCATCAACATCTTCAACAACACCATCTCCTCTCAAAACCCTAGTCCATCTCTTGTGCTCAATCTTGAACCGGAACCTTAGATTAGTACCTGGGGTTTGAATAGTAGTGTTGATTACATATTGTAGTTGATACTTTATGGTTTATTTGGTGGAAGATCATATGTTCAGATCCAATATACTATTTAACACCTCTCTGATCATGATCATGCTTATCACTTGTGAGTAGTTTCGTTTGTTCTTGAGGCCACGGGGGAAGTCATGTTGCAAGTAGTCATGTGAAGTTGATATTCATTCGATATTTTGATGATATGAATATTGTGATTCCCTTAGTGGTGTTATGTGAATGTCAACTACATAACACTTCACCATATTTGGGCCTAAGGGAATGCATCATGTAGTAGTTATTAGATGGTGGGTTCCGAGAGTGAAAGAAACTTAAACCCCAACTTATGTGTTATTCTTGAATCCCTATGTTTAATGCTATGGCTATAATTTATACTTAATACTTTTCTCGTAGTTGTGGATGCTTGCGAGAGGGTTAATCATAAGTGGGAGGCTTGTTCAAGTAAGAAAAGCACCCAATCACTGGTCCACCCACATATCAAATTATCAAAGTACTGAATGTGAATTAACCCGACATGACGAAAGTGACTAGATGAAATTCTCGTGTGCCCTGAAGTACGCTTTCCCTATTATAAGAAAAAAATTCGGCCCGTCCTTTGCCACAAAAGGATTAGGCTACCTTGCTACACCTATTGTTACTATTGCTATTCATTACTTTCTATAATTATCTTGCTATCAACCACCTTGTTACCGCTATTAAAGTGCTTGCAGAAATTACCTTACTGAAAACTGCTTGTCATTTCCTTCTTCTCCTCATTGGGTTCGACACTCTTACTTATCAAAAGGACTACGATTGATCCCTATACTTGTGGGTCATCAAATATTCAACATACTTGCTCAAATGGAATTCATCAAATATATCAAGCATTTCACCTTTCCATTATCTATAATACTCCCCACTGAGAACATGCACTCTACAACTAAGATTCCCTAAACTAGGCACATCCATCTTCCTCCAGTTGTGATTAAACCAAAGCTATGGGGACCAAAGCTCTAATACCAATTGTAGGATCACCAAAAGGTATGTGTAGAGGGGGGTGAATAGACTGCTTGCATAAATTAAAATCTAGCATTTTCCCAAATTTAATTGTTGGTAGGTTTTATCAATTCTAACAAGTCTAGTTTACCCTACACATGCTAGTTAACATATATGGCTGCGAAAAGTAAAGGCATTGCACATGTAAGTAAGGAGTAGAGTTTAGGAAGATCAAACGCAAACATGGTCATGATGATTTTTGGCATGGTTCTGATACGTGGTGCTATCGTATGTCCACATTATTGGAGACTTCAAACCAGAGAGGGTAACGAATGTGAGAGTCAGAGGGCTCCACCCACAAGGGGTCCAGGAAGAAGCGGCCTTGTATATTCCACCATGGATTACGTCCACACTGGACTAGCCTCACTCGGGGTAGATCTTAACGAAGTAGGTTATGTACTTGCATGTACAAACTTCTTGGTTCAACTCCACAACATGAAGTAGGAGGCTCCGAAGCGACACCTAACCAATCTAGGAGGCACCACCCTCCAAAACGTAATATATGTGGTAGAACGATGAACTCCTTGCTCTTGTGCTTAAAAATATAGTCTTCTTAACACTCAATCACTCTTTCATAGATTTGGCATGGGTGGAAGAGATTGATATGGTGTAAACAAACTTGGGAAGGCTAGAGATCAAATTTCTAATGGATGGATTGGAATATCTTGATCTTAACACATAAGTAGGTGGCTCTCTCTCAGAAAAAATGGATATGGCAAGTGTGTGTGTGTGTTCTAAGTGATTCCTCTAGAAATGAAAGGTGGTGGAGGGGTATACATAGGCATCTCCAAAAATCCAACCGTTACAACATTATTTGCCCAACTCGGTGACACCGACATGTACCTCGGTGGTACGGAGTTGCACCAAATGTGGCAACTTTCGAATTCTCGGTGAGACTGATATATGAATCTCGATGGTGTCGATATGGTGACCTAGGGTAGTTTCCAAATTTGAGTGGGACCGATTTCAAAACTCAGAAATTCTGATTCTTGAAATCGAGAAACCAGAAAGTTGGTCACTGATTTTTGGTGGTACCAAAGTTAAAGTTGGTGGTACCAAGATTCTAGGGTTTGTCATGGGTTTTATCTTTGGAAAAGTTGGTAGGGCCGAGTGGAAATTGTTGGTGGCACCAATTTTGATGTTTTGGCTTTGGACAGATAATTTTGTGGGAGAATGGCTGAGTATTTTTGGTGTCTATCTCTAAGCACTTGAGCAACCAATTCATGATAGATGCCTCACCCCCTTTTTAATAGTATTAGATTTCCTATGGACTAAAATGTGATTTCTCACAAATATAAAATGTAGAGTCTTGTAGCTTGAAGCTTGGCCAATCCTATTACTTGCCTTGCATCAAGGAGCTTATCCACACAATCCTTAGCCAACCAACTCTCTGGACTATACCTGAAATATACTAGGTAAAAGTGTTAGTCCAAGAGATAATGTATGTTGTCATGAATTATCAAAACCACCAAGGGAGCATATGTGCTTTCAGCTAGCCCGTATACAGGAGGAGGAGATGGGCATGACGAGAGTGCGTCCCTGCATCACTCCATCCGGGCACCCCAACACCGACCATGGGACAACAACCACGCGCCACCATGGAAAACCGTGCCCAGGGGAAAGACTACGCGCGCGAGTAGAAACTACATAACTTCCGGCGCGAAAACAATTTGTGTTTCAAGTGCGGGGATTGCTACTCGCGGGAGCACAAGTGTGCCTAGCCGACCCATATGCTCACTGTTAGAGTGGGGGACCATGGAGAGTTCCTCTTCGACGACACCATGTGCGTGCTGGAGCTCGTCGACGATCTGGGACGGTGCACTCCACCACCCCCTTCGGTCGTGGACGCATCAGAATGCTATCTTCTCTCCTCACAGGCGTTGGACAACATCGACTTGGCCACCACCATCTGCCCGTGCACGCTCGTGGGAAACCAATTGATGTTGTTCCTCGTCGATTCTGGCACCACACACAGCTTTGTGAACAAGGCCTTCGTCGAGTGCATCGACATCGTAACCAAAGAAATCACACGAGTTGATGTACAGGTCACCAATGGTGATCATTTCACTTGCGACTCACTTGCAGTTGCATCGTGGCCGAGCTCAAGTGGTGGATACAAGGGCACACGTTCACCACGCCTATGCGTGAGCTGGATATCACGGCGTACGACGTCCTCCTCGAGATGGACTGGCTCGCTCAACATAGTCCCATGACTTGCTACTTGCAGGACAAGTGGGTCACGTTCCAGGACACCGATGAGATGGTCACCCTTCGGGGCGTGCAAACAACGACTATCACCTCGCTCAAGGCCATGAAACTTGCCGAGCTCCATAAGATGAATGCGGGCAATGACGTCTAGGCCACGGCCATGGCCGACTCCGGTGGTCAGCTGCCACTACCAGGACGCAAGGGCGTCAGCAACACACCTCTCAGCGACCTGCTTGATGAGTTCATCGACATGTTCACGACGTTGTGTGGCCTTCTGCCCCACCGTCAGTACGACCACGCGGTCACACAGGTGGAGGGCATGGTCCGTGCTAACAACAGTCGTATCAGTACTCACCGCTCCAGAAGGATGATATCAAGCATTGATACGTGTCCATCGTATCTATGATTTTTGATTGTTTCATGCCAATATTATACAAGTTTCACATATTTTGGCAACATTTTTTATGATTTATTGGACTAACATATTGATCTAGTGCCAAGTGCGAGTTCCTGTTTGTTGCATGTATTTTGTTTCGCAGAATATCCATATCAAACAAGTCCAAACGTGACAAAAACTTACGGAGAATTATTTTGGAATATATGTGAATTTTGGGAGGTGGAATCAACGCAAACGGAGGCCCACGACCTCCACTAGGTACTAGGGCGCGACCCATACCCCCTGGTGCGGGGTGGTGCCTAGTGGGCACCCCTTAAGTCAGTTGGGGTTCTTCTTCGGACACAAGAAAGCTAATTTATGGATAAAAATCCCCTCAAATTTTTAGCCCGTTCGGAGTTAGGTATCTCCGGAAGTTCAAGAAATGGTGACGGTCCAGAAAACACGAGCGAGGAACAAAAGAAAACAGATAGGGACATCCAACCTCCGAGGGGCTCCTGGCCCTCCGCCTCCATGGAGGCCATGGACCAGAGGGGGAACCCTCCTCCCGTCTAGGAGGAGACCAATTAAGAAGAATAAGGAGGAGGGTGGCTCTCTCTCCCCCCTCTCCCGATGGTGCCGGGGTGCCGCCGGGGCGAGGAGCACGACGGCGAGCTACATCAACAATCTTGTCGCTGTCAACACCAAATCCCCCCTCTATGCAGCGGTGTAACACCTCTTTTCCCACTGCAACTCTCTACTTAAAGATGATTCTCAACACTACATACTATTTACCAATGATATGTGACTATCCTATGATGTTTGAGTAGATCCGTTTTGTCCTACAGGTTAACTGTGATATGATGTTATTGATATGAGTTGTGTGTTGATATGGTGTTGTCCTAAGGTGCCTTCTGTGGGGCGCACATGTGAAGGATACACATTGGAGCGTTTGCAATACGGTCATGATTCGCTTATAGTGGGTGGCTAGAGTGACAAAAACTTACACCTGAGTAAGGGAGTTGTGCGCATATGGGAGTAAAGAGGACTTGATGTTTAATTTTATGGCTGGGTTTACCTTAATGGTTTCTAGTAGTTGGGGATGCTTGCTAGAGGTCCAATCATAAGTGCATATGATCCAAGTACGAAAAGTGTGTTAGCGTATGCCTCTCCCTCATTGCACATGATAAGTATCTACCATGTTATATTCAGTTGCCTATGGACAATATTTTTCGTGCATTACACAAATATCGTTCTACTAAACAGCCTAACTTTTATTTACTTGCTCTTTGTTTTTCCGCAAAATAGTTTCATACTTGTTCTAGGTAAAGTAAGTGTTTGCGCGCATAGAGTTGTATTGGTGGTTGGTAGAACTTGAGAGAATATTAATTCTACCTTTAGCTCCTTTCTACCTCTTGAGCTTGTGTTGGTTTTCCCTTGAAGAGGAAAGGGTGATGCAGTGAAGTAGATAAGTATTTCCCTTAGTTTGTTGAGAACCAAGGTATCAATCTAGTAGGAGTAACAAGTAAGGCCCCAATCATAGTACCTACACAAATAATCAAACTCTTGCACCCAACGCTAAAAAGGGGTTGCCAATCCCTTCAGAATTATTTGCAAGGATGAGATCTGATAGAGATAGATATAAAAGATTGCAGAAACAAAAGTAAATAAATTGCAGCAAAGTATTTTTGATATTTTTGGTTTATAGATCCGAAAGTATAATATGGAAAATAGACCCGGGGGCCATAGGTTTCACTAGAGGCTTCTCTCATAAAGGCAAATAATACGGTGGCTGAACAAATTACTGTCGAGCAATTGATAGAAAAGCGAATAATTATGAAGATATCCAAGGCAATGATTATGCATATAGGCATCACGTCTCTGTCAAGTAGACCGAAACTATTCTTCATGTACTACTATTACTCCACACATCGATTGACTCTTGCGTGCATCTAGAGTATTAAGTTCATGAAGAATAGAGTAACGCATTAAGTTAGATGACATGATGTAGAGGTATAAACTCAAACAATATGATGAAAACCCCATCTGTTTATCCTCGATGGCAACAATACAATACGTGCCTCGCTACCCCTACTTTGTCACTGGATGAGGACATCACAAGATCGAACCCAAAACTAAGCACTTCTCCCATTGCGAGAATTACCAATCTAGTTGGCCAAACCAAACCAATAACTCGAAGAGACTTGCTAAGATATGAAATCATGCATATAAGAATTCAGAAGAGACTCAAATAATATTCATAGATAATCTGAACATAAACTCACAATTCATCGGATCTCGACAAACACACCGCAAAAGAGTATTACATCGGATAGATCTCCATGAAGATCATGAAGAACATGGTATTGAAGATCAAAGAGAGAGAAGAAGCCATCTATCTACTAGCTATGGACCCATAGGTCTGCGGTGAACTACTCATGCATCATCATATAGGCAATGGAGTTGATGTAGATGCCTCCGAGATCAATTCCCTCTCCGGTAGATTACTGGAAAAGGCTCCCAGATTGGATCTCACGGGGATAGAGGCTGCTGGTGGTGAAAAATTATTTTTGTGGCTCTCTTTTGTGATACGGGAATATTTGGGAATTTATATGCCGAAGAATAGGGTTAGGAGACCTGGAGGGGACCCACAAGCTAGGGGGAGCCCCCCTAGGGCGCGCCCTGCAGGCTTGTGGCCTCCTGGCACGTGCCGTGCCCCCTACTCCAATTCTTCTCGGTTTCTTCTGGTCCAAGAAAAATCATTCCGGAGATTTTATTCCGTTTGGACTCCATTTAATATTCCTTATGTGCAATACTCGAAAACATGAAAAAAAAAACAGAAACTGACACTAGGCTCTAGATTAATAGGTTAGTCCCAAAAATAATATAAAATGACATATTAATGCATATAAAACATCCAGAGCAGATAATATAATAACATGGAACAATCAAAAATTATAGATACATTGGAGACGTATCACTCCTCATTGGGCTCGACACTCTTACTTATAGAAAAAGGCTACAAACGATCCTGTGCACTTGTGGGTTATCAAGACCTTTTTCTGGCGCCGTTGCCGGGGAGCAATAGCGTAGGGTGAATATTCTCGTGTGTGCTTGTTTGCTTTATCACTAAGTAATTTTTGTTTTCTGTTATTAGTTGTTTTATATATTTTGTTATGGATATGGAACACGAAACACCAAAAAAATAGTTGTACTTGCCACTCATGGAGATGGGGAACCTCCTAAAACCCTCGATGCTCGTTACGTGGAAAATATTAAACACTACTTTGATAATCCTAAGAAAACACCATCCAACTTGATAATGGGAGTAACATTGGATCAACGTGAATACTTTAGGGATTATCGCTTGACTCAAAAAGGGAAATTGTTATGGGATCAAATTCATATGTTGCATTGGTTTTCTTGGAATTTATGCCAGAGATATGATTATACTTGTTGCTCTAGGATGAAGGTTCGACACCTTCCCTTTTCATGTGAATTTAATGACAATGAAACCTTAGCTTCTTATGCTAATGGTATATATTATTACTATGATGTGGAACGAATAGAATAATTTGTTGTTTTTAAGGGTGCTTATGAAACTGAATCTTTGTTTGACAAGTGTGAAAATTATGATGATGCTATTTACAAACCTGGAAATTTTGCTATACTTAAATATTGCTATGAGAATTATGAATACAATTACGATATTGATGCGTTTTCTTGAGGAAGTCTCCGTTGTCCAAGAACACACTAATATTTTGCAGGAATCTATGGAAGAAGAAATTGCTGAAATTGTGAGCTCATTAGATGAAAAAGACAAGGAGGAGAGCGTAGAATAAAAGGATGAAGAGTGGATTAGTTACTCGTGTCCACCTTCTATCGAGAGTAACTCTTCAACTCATACATTGTTTAATTTCCCTTCGCACATACCGAAGGATGAATGCTATGATGGTTGTTATGATCCCTTGGATTCGTTTGAAATATCCCTTTTTGATGAAGTTGATGCTTGCTATGATTGTGGCCATGATGAAAATATGAATTATGCTTATGGAGATGAACTTGCTATAGTTCCTTATGTTAAGCATGAAAGTGTTGTTGTTGCACCCACACATGATAGTTCTATTATCTTTTTGAATTCTCCCAACTACACTATATCGGAGAAGTTTGCACTTATTAAGGATTAAATTGATGGGTTGCGTTTTACCACTTCACGTGATGATTTTTATGAATATAATATGCATGTGTTTTCTGCTCGTACTTGCAATTATTATGAGAGCGGAACCAAATCGTCACCTCTCTATGTTTCCAATATGATAAAATTGCAAGAAACTGCTTATGCTATGTATTGGCCTTTACTTGATGTGCATGAATTGTTCTTTTATGACATGTCGATGCATATAAAGAGAGTTAGACTTTGTAATTGCATGATATATGTTTCTTTCTGATCACTACTAAATTACAAATCATTGTTAACTATAATTGGCTTTGATATACCTTGGGATCACGGGTGGATCCATTACTTGAGCACTTTATGCCTAGCTTAATGACTTTAAAGAAAGCGCTACCAGGGGGAAAATCCAGAAGTTTAAGAGAGTCATTTATTTCTGTTGTGTGCTTTTAAAATATTTAAAAACAAAAAAAGCGGGGAACTTAAAACTTTTTCAAAAAGAAGAGTGAAAGTGAGAAGGATGAGCACCGTTGAATTGGGGGCTAGCCTTGAACTTTGTTCATGCCCATGGAAACATTGTGAATCTTGATTACAGAAACTTTTAAACAAAACTAATTATCCCCTTGTATAAATACCATTGTATCATAAAAATAATGTGCCAATATCACGTGAACGAAACGAAGACAAAAACATACGCTCTAATCTTCAACAAGTATCGGTATGTTTTTGTCTTCGTTTCGTTCACGTGATATGCGTAAATCTTGGAGCGTCTTATGTGTTTAGTTTTCGATTTTATTTTATGCACCATGCTGGTATGAGATAGTACATGATTGATTTATAGAATTATCATTGCACTTCACTTATATCTTTTTAGTATGGCTTTATGGAATGCTTCAAGTGCTTCACTTATATCATTTGAAGTTTGGATTGCCTATTTCTCTACATATAGAAAACCATTATTTGTAGAATGCTCTTTTTCTTCACTTATAATTTATTAGAGCGTGGTATTTTGTAGAAATAATTAAACTCTCATGCTTCACTTATATCTATTTGGAGAGTCAAAAGGAATTGGTCACTTACATGGTTAGTCATAAAATCCTACATAAAACTTGTAGATTAGTGAGTATGATATATTTGATTCCTTGCAATAGTTTGTGACATTAAGATAGTAATATGTGGGTGCACTAGTTGATGATTGTGGATTAGTAAGACTGTTGATGTTAAGGTTTGTGATTCCCGAAGCATGCACGTATAGTCTCTGGTTATGCAATGAAGTTGGAGCATAATTTTTTCGTGATTGAAATCCTTTGTGATGTTATATTCGGAGTCATGCGGTGGTTAACTCCTCCCAACCTTATCCCTAGGGGCATGCGAGTAGTGCTTTGATTCGAGAGAGCTAATAAGATCTTGCAATAAGTATGTTAGCTCTTTATGACCAATGTGAATCCATGGATATACACACTCTTACCTTTCCGGAATTTGCTAGCCTCTAAGATACCGTGCATTGCCCTTTCTCACCTCGAGAATCGGTCCAAACTTCGCAGGTGCATCCAAAACCCGTGATATGATACACTCTATCACACATAAGCCTTATTATATCTTCCTCAAAACAGCCACCATACCTACCTATTATGGAATTTCCATAGCCATATCGAGATATATTGCCATGCAACTTCCACCGCTTCTGTTTTGATGACTTGAGCATTCATTGTCATATTCCTTTGCATGATCATAAGATAGCTAGCATGATATTTCCATGTCTTGTCCATTTTTTGATGTCCGTGCTATGCTAGATCATTGCACATCCTGGTACACTGCAAGAGGCATTCACATAGAGTCATACTTTGTTCTAGGTATCGAGTTGTAATATTGAGTTGTAAGTAAATAGAAGTGTGATGATCATCATTATTAGAGCATTGTCCTAGTGAGGAAAGGATGATGGAGACTATGATTCCCCCACAAGTCGGGATGAGACTCCATACAAAAAATGAAAAATGGGGGAGGCCAAATGAGCCCACCACAAAAAGAAAAAAATGATAAAGAAAAAAAGGAAAAAAGAAAGAAAAAAATAAGAGAAAAAAGAATGAGAGAAAAGAGAGAAGGGCATGCTAATTCCACACGTGTGCTTCAAAGTAGTACCATGTTTTTCATATGGAGAGTCTCTTATGTTGTCACTTTCATATACTAGTGGAAATTTTTTCATTATAGAGTTTGATGCACACCCACTTAGTTTCATATTGAGCTTTCATATGCTTATATCTCTTAGTGCATCCGTTGCATGACAATCCCTACTCCTCGCATTGATATCTATTGATAGGCATCTCCATAGCCCGTTGATACGCCGAGTTGATGCGAGACTTTCTTCTTCACTTTTATCCCTTTGAAACCTACCACCATATTCTATTCCACCTTTATGCTCCATGGTTTATTCTCATGTATTGAGTGAGTAATAAAAAGTGAAGCATGTTAAAAAGTACGATCCTGTGGCAGCCCGATGCCGATGTTCCAGAAGATTCCCCCTCTTTCCGTTTCTGTCGTGTGGCTTATTTTATTTGTCGTGTCATCATCGCATCATGCGCATCATCTGCATTGCATCGGCATCTCCATTGCCGCCAGTTTTCAAAAACTTGCATCCGTTGTTAGTTGCCGGTTCTCGTCGTTGCCCGTTCGGAGCCCGACCACACACGCACGCGCCCGCGGCACCGTCGAAACCCTGTTTTAAAAGTGTGCGTAAAACTTTATTTGATCAAGGTGAAACTTGGCATGCGGTCGTGATTAGTTATAGCTAGGCCGCCTGTCGAATTTCGTCGCGATCGGAGACCGTCTGGTACCCGAACGGTCGACGTAGCGGCACCGTATTCGGTCTACCGTCAGACGTCTGTCGGTGTTTTAAAATTCGTGCCGCGCCGCCCGTTCGCCCTCTCGTCTCCGGATATTCCCTCTACACGGCCACGTACCCATACCCGCGTTCGGAATCGTCCGAATCCGACCCCGCGGTTGGATCCGGAACGGGATTCCGACTAACCTAGCCCCATCGTTTGTCTATATATATACCCCCTCTTAATTTAGACAACCCCCTCCTCGAATTCCGTGCGACCCTACCCTAACCTTAGCCAGATCCGCAGCCTCTCCCACCAGCCGCCGCGGGCCCGCCGAGCCCAGATCGGGCCCGGGCAGGCCCATCCGGCCGCCGCCGCCGCCCCGTTCTCGTCCCTGCGCCGAGCCTCCCCGTTGCGCCGCCGCTGCCTCCCTGTAGTGCCGCCGCCTCCCTGTGGTGCCGCCGCCGCCTACCCCATGCCCGCAGCCGGCAGCTCGCCGGAGTCCCGCGCCGTCCTCTACCCGGGGCCGCCAGCCGGAGACCCTCTCCCGTCGAGCCCCGCAGCCCCGCCGACCATCCCGGGCACGCAGCAGCTCCCCAGCGCCGCCTTGCTGCCTCGCCCCCGCCGGCGGCCAGATCCGGCGAAGACCGGTCAGATCCGGCCGGCTGTGCCTCCCTCCGTCGCCAACCACCCCCGTGCAGCGATTCCCGCCGGCGGCCCGAGCTCTGCGTCGCCATGGTGGTGTCTCCTCGAGGGAGAGACGAGCCCCCGAGCGCCCCGCTCCAGCGCCGCCTGGGCCGCTCCCCACGCTGGCAACGTGGGTCGGCTTCCCCAGCGCCTCGCCCTGGCCCAGCTCCGCCTTCCCCGAGCCGGCCCAGATCGAGGCCTCCTGCTCCTCATCCGCCCCAGGCCGGCCTACTTTGGCCCGAAGGTGAGCCCCTCTCACCAGCGCCCTGCGCACGTGTTAGCTATATTCCGCCCAGCCTTTTTTCGGTCTGGTAGAATATTAGGCCCGGTAGTATTTATTTATTTTAGGATTTTCGGTATTACAATTTCAGGGAATTATAGATATATTAAAACGACCGTAACTTTTATTCCGTTAGTCGTATCGGAACGTGTAGTATACGGTTTTCGTGTAGTTTTACGCGTAGATTACGTTGGTCCAACTTGCGTACTTGTTTGACGTAGTTTGAGCCGCCATATGCCTAGTTTTACGTGCTGTCTAGATAGGATGGTGCCCGTATTTATTTTCCGCGCGTGTTTGAATTGCTCGAATGCCATGATAGAAATGCCTATGTTTGAGGGACCATTTTTCCTTGCATTTTAGAGCAGTCATTTGTATTTTTGCGTGTAGGGTATTGCCTCTAGTTTATTTTCCCGTATCTAGGTGTTTATCTCGCATTAATGTGTGGCATTATTTTGTGTTGCAAACCCCACATATTTTATATGTTTCCGGGGTAGAAAAAATCCCATGGATTTTTCTGTGCAATTAGTTTTAGCTTTTGAGTAAGTTAGTTCGCGCGATATTTTGCCGTGATGCCCTTTTGTTTAATTCGTAGGATTTATTCCGTGCGTCGTTTGACGGAGTTGTCAACTAGGAAGTTGTTCTTGGATGTTTTGTCTAGCTCCTGGTATTTTTGGTTGCAATAGAAATGCATGTTTAGGTGTTGTTTGCTTGCTCTCAAGTTGCTAGAAATAGTGCTGTTTTAGACGAGCTGAAATATTTCTAAGTCTGTCATCTGTTATAATTTGTTGCTGTCTTGTCTTGCTTGCATCTTGTGATCTGTAGCTCTTTTGAGGTTGGTCCAATGGAGTTAGTTGTACCCCTTGTGTTTCTCTAGCAGGCTGTGAAGTTTCATGCCATTTGGAGACCTGTAGCTTAGGTTTTTGCTGCTGTCAATATGCCTTCAGGCTGAAAACTGCACTTTCATGAGGTGTTATTTTCACTAAGTCTGAAATAGTGTGTGGGATGCCATTTTGTGTCTTCTTTTCCTAGTGCTCCTTGCTGCCATGCTAGTTGTTGTTAGCTGTTCGTAGTAGTGCTTCTTGCCCTCTTCCGTGCCATGCCTTGCTTGAGCATATCGGAGTTGTGTAGCTCGTAGTTGTGGGGCGTAGAAAGTGCTATGTGGCTGATTTTGGCACATTGTAGTGTTTTCTTGTTTTGCTCGTAGTTTTCGAACCGTAGCTCCGTTTTGATCATGTCCTACATGAAACTTGCTTAGAATCTCATGTAGATTCATTCTATATTTCTGGTTGTATATTTTGAAGTGCTCGTGACCGCCGTTGCACACATATTGCATTCATGCCATCATATCTTGCGGTGCTTGTATCTTTTGAACCGTAGCTCCGTTGGAGATGTTCTTTATGTGTAGATTGCTTGCCTTGACGCGTAGAATCACGTGAAACTATTTGTTTTGCTGTTTAACAACTAATTAAAGGTGTTAATTCAGATCTGGACAGAATTGTAAATTAACATGTGAGGTCGTTTCGGAGGTGCTATATGTCATTTCCGACCTCACTTAAAATGCCTAGATAGGTAGTTTAACTTCCGCTTCACCTCTTGCATGTTTGACAAATTAATATTGCCGTGTAGATAACTGGGAGTGAACTAAATAATTAACGTGGAGTTTCATCAATATGCAACTCGTTGCATATTGAACTTCACTTAATGTGTAGTGTTTGCGTGATGTGAATTGCCATGCCATCCCTTGCATTGATGAACTGATCATGCATCATATTAGAGTTTGCATCATGTATTGCTTTTGCCGTGGTGAATATCTGTGTTGATGCTTGTTTCCGGTTTGCTCCGTCTCGTTAGAGTTCCGCAAGCGTGTCGGATTGTGAGGACCCGTTCGACTACGTCGGTTCGTCTGCTTCACGGAGTCATTCTTCTTCCAAGCGGGATCTCAGGCAAGATGATCATTTCCCCAGATACCATTACTATCATTGCCATGCTAGCTTACCGCTTCTATCGTTTATGTCTCGTTGCCTACCACTTGATAAATATCAGCCTCTCAACAATGCCATGATTACCTTCAACCTGTTCGACCTAGCAAACCACTGATTGGCTATGTTACTGCTTGCTTAACCCTGTGTTAGCGTTGCTAGTTGCAGGTGCAGTTGCTTCCATGTGAAAACATGGGTTCCTTGTTATATCACCATATTTAAATGCTATTTAATTTAATGCAACTATATACTTGGTAAAAGGTGGAAGGCTCGGCCTTTTCTAGCCTGGTGTTTTGTTCCACCTTTGCCCCTCTTAGTTTCCGGCTACCAGTGTTATGTTCCATAATCGAGCGCTCCTAACACGATCGGGGTTGTTATGGGGACCCCCTTGATAATTCGTTTTAGATTAAAGCTGGTCTGGCAAGGCCCAACATTGGTACTACATTTGCCTAATCACCTAATAAAATTGCATAGGGACCCGCCGGCACCCGCGGACTATTTTAATCAACCCCCGGGCCAGTGCTCCTCATGAGTGTTGGTCGAAAACAGAGCAACTTATTAACGCTACCCGGGCAACTCGGCATTTGGCGTGGTAACCATAGCTCATCCGTCGTGTCCTGAGAATGAGGTACGCGACTCCTATCGGGATCGTCGACACGTCGGGCGGCCTTGCTGGATTAGTTTTGCCTTTGATGAGATATCTTGTGCATCGGGATTCCGGTGATGCTTTGGGTAATCTCATAGTTGAGGTTTTCCATTAGGGAATCCGACGAGATCGCGAGCTTCATGATTGAGGATTTCTATGCGGCTTGTGGTAATTTGTGATGGACTAGTTGGAGCACCCTTGTAGGGTTAAATCTTTTCGGAAAGCCGTGCCCGCGGTTATGTGGCAACGTGGAAACTTTGTTTAACACTGGTTCTAGATAACTTGAAGTTAACTTAATTAAAATATGCCAACTGTGTGCGTAACCGTGATTGTCTCTTTCGTGAGTTCCTTCTCCCATCGAGGACACGGTGGGGTTATGTCTGACGTAGGTAGGTGTTCAGGATCATTCATTTGATCATCTGTAGTTCACGTCCGCTATGCGTAGACCTTCCCCCTCTTAATCTTGTACTCGTAAGTTTAGCCACCAAATATATGCTTAGCCGCTGCTGCAACCTCACCACTTAACCTTACCCCACCCATTAAGCTTTGCTAGTCTTGATACCTTTGGAAATGAGATTGCTGAGTCCCCTGTGGCTCACAGATTTCTACAACACCAGTTGCAGGTTCAGGTAAAGGTTACATGACGCGAGCGCGTTGATTGTTCATTTGGAGTTGCTTCTTCTTGTTCTTCTTCATCGATCTAGGATGGGTTCCAGGACGACAGCCTGGGATAGCAAGGATGGATGTCGTTCTTATTTTCTCGTTTGTTTTCGTCCGTAGTTGGACCCTCCTCTTACTCTTGATGATTATGTAATGTACTTATGTGACTCTGATGTAGCTTGTGGCGAGTGTAAGCCAACTCTTTATATATCTCTTATTTTCAGTACATGTACTTGTAACGATATCCATTCTTGCGACACGACGAGATGCGCTTCTATCCCCGACGAGGCCCTCATGCCAAATTGAGGATAGGGTCGCATCTTGGCCGTGACAAGTTGGTATCAGAGCAAGGACCGACCTAGGAGCCCCCTTGATTGATCGAACTTGGCCGAGTCGAGTCTAGTGAAAAACTATTTGAGTCTAGTTATATATCGGAGAGTAGGACTCTTTTTTCTCCTCTTCTATGCTCTGGTGAGGAATCTTGACGTAATATTTTAATTCTACTCCTCTTCTCACTCAAATTTTTTTTAGGATCACGCGGATATTCTTGGGATCTATATGATGCCGATGTGACGGAGTTCTGTCTTGGTGCCTCCTGTCTGACTTGATCTTCTTCCGGGGAGTTGAGCTCCAGGGGATTCTCGAGCACATCGTTATCATTCAGATTTCTTAATATCTCAGAACGAAGGATGTTCGTAATTGCTTCAATACTAGTAGTGGCGAGATAACCCCGATGTCCCCAGTACTGGTGCAGATTGTTCGGGAGTACTGCCATACTTTGTATCGTTGTGATCACGAGGGTCTGTTGTAGATGAAGGTCCGAGATTCTGGTCGTGTGTTGACGGATGTGATACAGGTGACGGGTTAGTTTAGGAGTTGTGTGAAATACTCCTTGTATCCGTGTACCAGATTGCATGACCAGATATTTCGGGAGTTCTTAGGTAGGAATTCAAGTAGTTGCTTATAGGACAATCTTCGAACAAACGCATGATGTTAGGTTGGGGTTCGACATCTAGTGGATTCGTTTGTTCACGATCGACTTACAGCGGTACACGTTGTGTCTTAAAGAGTCCTTGTAGCTTGCTACGACTCGGGGATGCTTCGTATGTCAGGTGCACTGCCTTGCACTTGATGGCTACTGTAAATCTAGCCCGTGCGATCCTGTCCACGAAAATATCGGACGAAATCTTTCTCATGAGTTTGTTCTGGCTTGTTTCGTAAGCCACACCCTTTGTTTTGTTGAACTATGGTAATTCAAGTTGCTTTGATGTCAAGTGGTGATTTCAGATCTTTCCTAATTTGTGTTCTCATATTTTTATGGGAATGCAAATTCTTTGCTCAATCAGATCGTTGTATCAATTCCATTCAACCGGTGTGTTTCTCTCCAAGTGGATTCAATCCTCTCCAATTTTTGCAAGATCGTTCTCTCATTTCATCCGGAGTTCATCTCATCTGTCCCAAGTCGTCTTTGTTTTTCCCCGCCCTCCCGCCCTTTTCTTCGATGATTGGATTTCATCCAAGCGCATTCATTTCATGGTGCTTCAGCTATTTTTTTTATTCCGTGTCCTATCCGGTGATTCATCGTGAAGATTCTCGGGAGCTTCGTGTTCATCTTTGTTCATTCTTGTCTTCCTTACCGGTGAATTTAATTCAGTTGTCCGTGTCATCATATCATTTTCATCCTTGTAATTCTTTCCCATGTTGGAAATTTTTATCAGTCTATCTTCTTGTTGTCATTTCTCTCTATTCTATCCGGAGCGTTGAACTTATCTCAGAATTCTTGTTCTCAATTCTTTAATTATTTCGAGGTTCTCAACCTCATCTAGTTTTCATTTGTACCGGTGCAATATCCCTCTTCTAAGCAATCTTGTGAACGGTGATTTATTTGAGTGGGCCCATAACCCATAGGTTCTTTCCCAGGATCTTACCTGGCTCTTTTAATCATCTCCGGAGATCTTTAAATATTTTCAACTATGACGTAAGTATGATTTCATCAGCCATATCCCTTCTTCAAGATCTATTTGAATTAATTCTCATATTGGCTCAACATTTCATTCTTCTTTATTCCGGAGTGTCTCAGTAATTCTTGGCGGTGTTCTTCTCGTCATTCCCACCTTGCAGTCTGAAGGAGTGGTTCTCTCGAATTTTGGTTCATTCTCTTGAAGATTCGTCATTTCAGCTTCGTGTTATCATTTTGAATTTGTTTTCAATCATGAGTAATCCCTTTCGTGCTATCCGGTGTTTCTCTGAGTTGTTTTTATTTCTCGTTCCTCCGAAGGCCATCATTTTAGAAGATTCTTCGTTCTCAGCTTTTAGCTTTCATCCTCAATTCTTCTAAATTGTTGCCTCTTCGTTCGTCTCTCAATTATTCTGGTGCCTTATTCTAGTTTTCTCTCAGGTGGCTTATGATCTCATCATTCTCATGTATCTCCATTAATTCTTGGTTTTCCCATTCAATCGTGAATTCTTACCGGTGCTTCCTTCAATTATGCTTCAAATGGGCTTTTCTCTCTGCCTCTTCAAGATTCTTTCAAGAGGAATAAGTGGTATGCTAAATCCGTTGCTTGTCATCATTTAAACATGATGAAGGATGAGCATAACATAATTCTTATTCTTGTTCTTCCTTCTTCCAAGAGATTTCAATTCTTCTTCCGGAGTGGCTCATGGTTTCGATTCCTTCCTCCCGTGCTTATATTTCTTTTCCGGAGTTCCAAGTTCTCTTAAGTATCTCTTTGTGAGGCTTCATCTAAATCTTGGTAAGGTCATAATCTTATTCTTTCTACCTTCTTATCTTTGCATCGTCCTTTTCATACAGAGGCTCGTCATGGTGATTCTTCAAGGATGTGATTTTTCTCAAAGTGTTCTTCAACATTCCTCTTGGAGTACCTCAAGTATTCTTTCTCTTCCATTTTTAGTGCATTGTGCTTTCTTTATCCTTTGAGGTGGTATTATAGCCTTCTTGTTAGTGTAGGAGCCTCGAAGAGTTTTCCTTTCAAGAATGAGATAATTAAACCCACCAATTCTTTGATCATGAAATATTTCAACTCATGGTTTCTTCATTGAGCTATCTTGGTTTGGATGTCATCGAAAGCTTTTCCTATGGGTTGTCGCTATCATGGTGCTTGTCATTAATCCAAGTTCTCAATGTATCCTTTTGGTGTGAGAAATTGTTCATATCTTGTTTTTCCCAATCTATCCTTGTTTCTTTTAGTGGTTGGTTGTCACCTCATATATATTGAGATGATTTTCATAAACCCACTGCTATCTTGTTCTTTTCGTGGTTGGTTTTTCAACTACTACGTCAATTCTCTGTCTCGAGGCTCTTCAATTCTTTTGTGATGATAGTTGTCATTCTCTCTTCATTCTCTTCTTCCGTATGAGCTAGTTCCTATTCTATTGTTCCGGAGGCATTGTGATGTTGCTCTTTTGGGTCTATCTTGTTGTTCTATCAAGATCATGGTGTTCCCTTGCTTTATTTACTTGTTTGTTATGAATATCGTCTATTTCTTCCACCTTTCCGAATTTTTTGTCCCATTTTCCTACTGAAGTGCTGCCAAAATTTTCCATGAATTCTTGCTTCTTTCTCATGTCATTCCTCATCTCCTTGCAACCTTCAAGGATCACTGGTTTCACTCCTTTGTCAAAGAAGTGACTAGTTTTTACCTCTTGTTCTTTTCTTCCTCCCCCCTTTCATTCTTGGATCTCGGGGCGAGATCTTCTTGTAGTGTAGGAGAGTTGTGGCAGCCCGATGACGACGTTCCAGAAGATTCCCCCTCTTTCCGTTTTCGTCGTGTGGCTTATTTTATTTGTCGTGTCATCATCGCATCATGCGCATCATCTGCATTGCATCAGCATCTCCGTTGCCGCCAGTTTTCAAAAACTTGCATCCGTTGTTAGTTGCCTGTTCTCGTCGTTGCCCGTTCGGAGCCCGACCACACACGCACGCGCCCGTGGCACCGTCGAAACCCTGTTTTAAAAGTGTGCGTAAAACTTTCTTTGATCAAGGTGAAACATGGCATGCGGTCGTGATTAGTTATAGCTAGGCCGCCTGTCGAATTTCGTCGCGATCGGAGACCGTCTAGTACCCGAACGGTCGACTGTAGCGGCACCGTATTCGGTCTATCGTCGGACGTCTGTCGGTGTTTTAAAATTCGTGTCGCGCCGCCCATTCTCCCTCTCGTCTCCGGATATTCCCTCTACACGGCCACGTACCCATACCCGCGTTCGGAATCGTCCGAATCTAACCCCGCGGTTGGATCCGGAACGCGATTCCGGCTAACCTAGCCCCCTCGTTTGTCTATGTATAGACCCCCTCTTAATTTAGACAGCCCCCTCCTCGAATTCCATGCGACCCTACCCTAACCCTAGCCAGATCCGCAGCCTCTCCCACCAGCCGCCGCGGGCCCGCCGAGCCTAGATCGGGCCCGGGCAGGCCCATCCGGCCGCCGCCGCCGCCCCGTTCTCGTCCCTGCGCCGAGCCTCCCCGTTGCGCCGCCGCTGCCTCCGTGTAGTGCCGCCGCCGCCTCCCTGTGGTGCCGCCGCCTACCCCATGCCCGCCACCGGCAGCTCGCCGGAGTCCCGCGCCGTCCTCTACCCGGGGCCGCCAGCCGGAGACCCTCTCCCGTCGAGCCCTGCAGCCCCGCCGACCATCCCGTGCACGCAGCAGCTCCCGAGCGCCGCCTTGCTGCCTCGCCCCCGCCGGCGGCCAGATCCGGCCGGCTGTGCCTCCCTCCGTCGCCAACCACCCCCCTGCAGCGATTCCCGCCGGCGGCCCGAGCTCTGCGTCGCCATGGCGGTGTCTCCTCGAGGGAGAGACGAGCCCCCAAGCGCCCCACTACAGCGCCGCCTGGGCCGCTCCCCACGCTGGCAACGTGGGCCGGCTTCCCGAGCGCCTCGCCCCGGCCCAGCTCCGCCTTCCCCGAGCCGGCCCAGATCGAGGCCTCCTGCTCCTCATCCGCCCCAGGCCGGCCAACTTTGGCCCGAAGGTGAGCCCCTCTCACCAGCGCCCTGCGCGCGTGTTAGCTTTATTGCGCCCAGCCTTTTTTTCGGTCTGGCAGAATATTAGGCCCGGTAGTATTTATTTATTTTAGGATTTTCGGTATTATAATTTCAGGGAATTATAGATATATTAAAACGACCGTAACTTTTATTCCGTTAGTCGTATCGGAACGTGTAGTATACGATTTTCGTGTAGTTTTACGCGTAGATTACGTTGGTGCAACTTGCGTATTTGTTTGACATAGTTTGAGCCACCATATGCCTAGGTTTACGTGTTGTCTAGATAGGATGGTGCCCGTATTTATTTTCCGCGCGTGTTCGAATTGCTCGAATGCCATGATAGAAATGTCTATGTTTTAGGGACCATTTTTCCTTGCATTTTAGAGCAGTCGTTTGTATTTTTGCGTGTAGGGTATTGCCTCTAGTTTATTTTCCCGTATCTAGGTGTTTATCTCGCATTAATGTGTGGTATTATTTTGTGTTGCAAACCCCACATATTTTATATGTTTCCGGGGTAGAAAAATCCCATGGATTTTTCTGTGCAATTAGTTTTAGCTTTTGAGTAAGTTAGTTCGCGCGATATTTTGCCGTGATGCCCTTTTGTTTAATTCGTAGGATTTATTCCGTGCGTCGTTTGACGGAGTTGTCAACTAGGAAGTTGTTCTTGGATGTTTTGTCTAGCTCATGGTATTTTTGGTTGCAATAGAAATGCATGTTTAGGTGTTGTTTGCTTGTTCTCAAGTTGCTAGAAATAGTGCTGTTTTAGACGAGCTGAAATATTTCTAAGTCTGTCATCTGTTATAATTTGTTGCTGTCTTGTCTTGCTTGCATCTTGTGATCTGTAGCTCTTTTGAGGTTGGTCCAATGGAGTTAGTTGTACCCCTTGTGTTTCTCTAGCAGGCTGTGAAGTTTCATGCCATTTGGAGACCTGTAGCTTAGGTTTTTGCTGCTGTCAATATGCCTTCAGGCTGAAAACTGCACTTTCATGAGGTGTTATTTTCACTAAGTCTGAAATAGTGTGTGGGATGCCATTTTGTGTCTTCTTTTCCTAGTGCTCCTTGCTGCCATGCTAGTTGTTGTTAGCTGTTCGTAGTAGTGCTTCTTGCCCTCTTCCGTGCCATGCCTTGCTTGAGCATATCGGAGTTGTGTAGCTCGTAGTTGTGGGGCGTAGAAAGTGCTATGTGGCTGATTTTGGCAGATTGTAGTGTTTTCTTGTTTTGCTCGTAGTTTTCGAACCGTAGCTCCGTTTTGATCGTGTCCTACATGAAACTTGCTTAGAATCTCATGTAGATTCATTCTATCTTGCTGGTTGTATATTTCGAAGTGCTCGTGACCGCCGTTGCACACATATTGCATTCATGCCATCATATCTTGCGGTGCTTGTATCTTTTGAACCGTAGCTCCGTTGGAGATGTTCTTTATGTGTAGATTGCTTGCCTTGACGCGTAGAATCACGTGAACTTATTTGTTTTGCTGTTAACAACTAATTAAAGGTGTTAATTCAGATCTGGACAGAATTGTAAATTAACATGTGAGGTCGTTTCGGAGGTGTTATATGTCATTTCCGACCTCACTTAAAATGCCTAGATAGGTAGTTTAACTTCCGCTTCACCTCTTGCATGTTTGACAACATTAATATTGCCGTGTAGATAACCGGGAGTGAACTAAATAATTAACGTGGAGTTTCGTCAATATGCAACTCGTTGCATATTGAACTTCACTTAATGTGTAGTGTTTGCGTGATGTGAATTGCCATGCCATCCCTTGCATCGATGAACTGGTCATGCATCATATTAGGGTTTGCATCATGTCTTGCTTTTGCCGTGGTGAATATTTGTGTTGATGCTTGTTTCCGGTTTGCTCCGTCTCGTTAGAGTTCCGCAAGCGTGTCGGATTGTGAGGACCCGTTCGACTACGTCAGTTCGTCTGCTTCACAGAGTCATTCTTCTTCCAAGCGGGATCTCAGGCAAGATGATCATTTCCCCAGATACCATTACTATCATTGCCATGCTAGCTTATCGCTTCTATCGTTTATGTCTCGTTGCCTACCACTTGTTAAATATCAGCCTCTCAACAATGCCATGATTACCTTCAACCTGTTCGACCTAGCAAACCACTGATTGGCTATGTTACTGCTTGCTTAACCCTGTGTTAGCGTTGCTAGTTGCAGGTGCAGTTGCTTCCATGTGAAAACATGGGTTCCTTGTTATATCACCATATTTAAATGCTATTTAATTTAATGCACCTATATACTTGGTAAAAGGTGGAAGGCTCGGCCTTTTCTAGCCTGGTGTTTTGTTCCACCTTTGCCCCTCTTAGTTTCCGGCTACCGGTGTTATGTTCCATAATCGAGCGCTCCTAACACGATCGGTGTTGTTATGGGGACCCCCTTGATAATTCGTTTTAGATTAAAGCTGGTCTGGCAAGGCCCAACATTGGTACTACATTTGCCTAATCACCTAATAAAATTGCATAGGGACCCGCCGGCACCCGCGGACTATTTTAATCAACCCCCGGGCCAGTGCTCCTCATGAGTGTTGGTCGAAAGCAGAGCAACTTATTAACGCTACCCGGGGCAACTCGGCATTTGGCGTGGTAACCATAGCTCATCCGTCGTGTCCTGAGAACGAGGTACGCGACTCCTATCGGGATCGTCGACACGTCGGGCGGCCTTGCTGGATTAGTTTTGCCTTTGATGAGATATCTTGTGCATCGGGATTCCGGTGATGCTTTGGGTAATCTCATAGTTGAGGTTTTCCACTAGGGAATCCGACGAGATCGCGAGCTTCGTGATTGAGGATTTCTATGCGGCTTGTGGTAATTTGTGATGGACTAGTTGGAGCACCCCTGTAGGGTTAAATCTTTTCGGAAAGCCGTGCCCGCGGTTATGTGGCAACGTGGAAACTTTGTTTAACACTGGTTCTAGATAACTTGAAGTTAACTTAATTAAAATATGCCAACTGTGTGCGTAACCGTGATTGTCTCTTTCGTGAGTTCCTTCTCCCATCGAGGACACGGTGGGGTTATGTCTGACGTAGGTAGGTGTTCAGGATCATTCATTTGATCATTTGTAGTTCACGTCCGCTATGCGTAGACCTTCCCCCTCTTAATCTTGTACTCATAAGTTTAGCCACCAAATATATGCTTAGCCGCTGCTGCAACCTCACCACTTAACCTTACCCCACCCATTAAGCTTTGCTAGTCTTGATACCTTTGGAAATGAGATTGCTGAGTCCCCTGTGGCTCACAGATTTCTACAACACCAGTTGCAGGTTCAGGTAAAGGTTACATGACGCGAGCGCGTTGATTGTTCATTTGGAGTTGCTTCTTCTTGTTCTTCTTCATCGATCTAGGATGGGTTCCAGGACGGCAGCCTGGGATAGCAAGGATGGACGTCGTTCTTACTTTCTCGTTTGTTTTCGTCCGTAGTTGGACCCTGCTCTTACTCTTGATGATTATGTAATGTACTTATGTGACTCTGATGTAGCTTGTGGCGAGTGTAAGCCAACTCTTTATATATCTCTTATTTTCAGTACATGTACTTGTAACGATATCCATTCTTGCGACACGACGAGATGCGCTTCTATCCCCGACGAGGCCCTCGTGCCAAATTGAGGATAGGGTCGCATCTTGGGCGTGACAGATCCAATTGGTTGGTTTGACACCGGGGCGCTCATGATTTATAGCTTATGCTAGGAAGACCAAGCATGACAGGCTATATGATTTTGTAGGGATAGCTTTCTTTAGCATTGATATTTTGAAAGGACATGATTGTTTGCTAGTAAACCTGAGTATGGATGTCTTTTTTTCAAATGATAGACTATTGCCTTGAATCACTTGTATCTTAATATTCGTGTCATGATTAGATTTTTGATCAAGATAATGCTAGGTAGCATCCCACATCAAAATTATCTTTTTTATCATTTACCTACTCGAGGACGAGCAGTAATTAAGTTTGAGGATGCTGATACGACTCCGTCGTATCTGTAATTTTTGATTGTTTCATGCCAATATTATACAATTCACATATTTTGGCAACATTTTATATGATTTATTGGACTAACATATTGATCCAGTGCCAAGTGTCAGTTCCTGTTTGTCACATGTTTTCTGTTTCGCATGATATCCATATCAAACCAATTCTAAACGCGATAAAAATTTACGGATATTTTTTTGCAATACATGTGATTTTTGGGAGGTGGAATCAACGGAAACGGAGGCCCACGACCTCCACTAGGTACCAGGGTGCGACCCATACCCCCTGGCGCGGGTGCTTCCTAATGGGCACCCCTTAAGTTGGTTGGGGTTCTTCTTCCGGTGCAATTAAGCTAATTTATGGATAAAAATCCCCTCAAAGTTTCATTCCGGTCAGAGTTACGGATCCCCGGGAATTTAAGAAATGGTGAAGGGCGAGGAAACAGGAGCGCGAAACACATGAGAACAGAGAGGGAGATCCAATCTCGGAGGGGATCCTACCCCTCCGCCGCCATGGAGGCCATGGACCAGAGGGGGAACTCCCCTCCCATCTACGGGGGAGGCCAAGGAAGAATAAGGAGGGGCCTCTCTCCCCTCTCTCCCGGTGGCACCAGAGTGCCGCTGGGGTAAGGAGCGTGATGGCGATCTACATCAACAATCTTTCCGCCGTCAACACCAACTCTCTCCCCCTCTATGCAGTGGTGTAACACCTCTTTTCCTGCTGTAACTCTCTACTTAAACATGGTGCTCAAAACTACATACTATTTTCCCAATGATATGTGGCTATCCTATGATGTTTGATTAGATCCGTTTTGTCCAACAGGTTAACTGTGATATGATGTTATTGATATGAGTTGTGTGTTGATGTGGTGATGTCCTAAGGTGCCTTCCGTGAGGCACACATGTCAAGGATACATGTTGGAGATTTGTAATATGTTCATGGTTTTATAGTGGGTGGCGAGAGTGACATAAACTTACACCCGAGTAAGGGAGTTGTGCGCGTATGGGAGTAAAGAGGACTTGATGTTTAATTCTATGGTTGGGTTTACCTTAATGTTTTCTAGTAGTTACGGGTGCTTGCTAGAGGTCCAATCATAAGTACATATGATCCAAGTACAAAAGGTGTGTTAGCGTATGCCTCTCCCTCATTACACATGATAAGTATCTACCATGTTATATTCAATTGCCTATGGACAATATTTTTCTTGCGTTACACAAAAAACTTCTACTAAACAATCCCTAACTTTTATTTACTTTCACTTTATTTTTCTGCAAAATAGTTTCATACTTGTTCTAGGTAAAGTAAGTAAAGTTGTGCCGGTGGTTGATAGAACTTGAGAGAATATTAGTTCTGTGTTTAGCTCCTCGTTGGGTTCGACACTCTTACTTTTAAAAAAGGGCTACAAACGATGTCCTACACTTGTGGGTTATCAAGCGCCAAGTCAAGAATATGCTCGATGCTAGCGTGATCACGCAGATCGTCAGTCCTTACACGACATCTTTGTTGTTGGTGAAGAAGAAGGACGATACATTGCGATTTTTCATCGACTACTAACGCCTCAATGATGCCACCATTAAGAACAAGTTTCCCTTACCCATCATCGATGTACTCCTCGACGAACTGGCCGGCGCGGTCATCTTCTCCAAATTGGACCTGTGCGTCGGGTACCATCAGATTCGCATACGCGAGGAGGACGAATCCAAGATGGCGTTCAAGACACACCACATGCATTTCCAATTTCGTGTGATGTTGTTGGGCCTCACCAAAGCACCTGTGACATTCTAGTGCCTCATGAATGGGATCTTCAGTAAGTATATCCGCAAGTTCATTATCATCTTTCCAGATGACATTCTTGTCTTAAGTGAAACCATGGAAGAACATCTCGAGCACCTGCACATCGTCTTAGAGCTCCTCTGTGCACACCAACTATTCATCAAGGAGTCGACGTGCAGCTTCGCCTGCGACCACATCGACTACCTCGAGCATGTGATTTCCAAGGAGGGTGTCGCCATAGACAAGGAGAAGACTTAGGACATAGAGCGGTGGTTGACACCGACGAATGCCACCAAGTTGCACGGTTTTATGGGCCTCAGGGGGTACTACAGAAAATTCATGTCGTGTTACAGCATCATCGCCAAGCCTCTCACGCAACTCCTCGCCAAAAAGGGCTTCGAGTGGAACGAGCAAGTGCAAGCGGCGTTCTACATGCTCAAGAAGACGATGAACACTCCCCAGTGCTCGCTCTGCCCAACTTCGACAAGCCATTCACGACCGAGACGGACGCCTGGGACACTGGTGTTGGTGTGGTGCTTGTCTAGGATGGCCACCCCGTCGCCTTCTTTAGCAAGGACCTCGATGCCTGCAACCAGAAGTTGTCGACCTACAGGAAGGAGTTCCTAGCCGTCATGATGGCCATCAACAAGTGGCGGCCATACCTGGAGCACATGGAGTTCCTCGCCATCATGATGGCCATCGACAAGTGGCGGTCCATTCGACATCCTCACCGGCCACAAGTCTCTCTACAATTTGGGCGAGTAGCACCTGGAGACAGAACTACAACACAAGGCCATGGTGAAGCTGGACGACATACAGTTCAAGTTCCAATACAAGCCAGGACTCGACAACAGCGCTGCGGATGCTCTGTCACGCGTGGGCAAGCAACTTGATCTTGCCACATTGTCTACATGTCAACCAATGTGGATCTAGGAGGTGGTCAACTCATACTCCACCGATCCTGACGCGCAAGATCGCATGCAGAGGCTCGCCATCACCCACCCCAACGACGACAACTACGACCTCCACTGCAGCATCATTCGTCATGGCGGGCGTCTATGGATCAGCGCCAACACCGCACTCCGTAACAAGCTCATCGCCACGCTCCATAACAAAACGGTGGGAGGACACTCTGGCTCCACGTCGACGTACCAACGGGTGCACAAGGACTTTGATTGGAGAGGCCTGAAGCGCGACGTTGACGAATTCGTGCAGCAGTGCTCAATATGCCAACAAGCCAAGCACGAGCACTCCAAACTCGCGGGGCTCCTGGCGCCCCTCCCAATTTCGGCAGCACCCTCGTAGGATCTCACGATGGATTTCATGGAAGGATTGTCGACGTTCGAGGGATTCAACACGATCATGGTGGTCGTGGATCGCTTCGCCAAGTTCGCACACTTCATCCCTCTCCGTCACCCTTTCCACGCAACACAAGTGGCGTGCGTTTTCTGGGACAACATGGTGAAGCTTCACGACATCCCCGCATCCATCTTGTCCGATCGTGACAAGGTTTTCACTAGTAACCTATGGCCCGAGCTGCTCGCCGGAGCTAGCACCAAGCTGCTATACTCGACCGCCTACCACCCGCAGACCGACGGCCAAAGTGAACAAGTCAATCAGTACATGGAGATGTACCTTCGATGTGCCGTTCACGATGGGCCGTGTCGGCAGCGTCGTTGGCTTCCCATGGCAGAATTCTGGTACAACTCTACCTTCCATTCCTTCCTCAACTATACCCCGTTCAAGGCGATCTACGACAAGAAGCCAACCTGTGCGCAATGGCGGCATGGTCGGACGAGGCGCCAGCGGGCGAGGATATGGACTGGGCGGGGCACGCCACATAGATACGAGTGTAACTCGAGCGTGCACAGAGGCATTTCAAGAAGCAGGTCGGCCGCAACCGCACGAAGCGCCAATTCCAAGTGGGCGAACAAGTGCTCCTAAAGGTGCAACCCTACGCCCAGCAGTCCGTCGTCAGTCGACCCTTCGCCAAGCTCGCGTTCAAGTTCGGCCCCCACACTGTCCCAGAGAAGATCGATCCTCGGGCATACAAGCTCGACATGCCAACAACGAGCCGCGTGCACCCCGTCTTCCACGTCTCCCAACTCAAGCCGTTCATGCCTGACTACACGCCGGTCTACGATGAGCTGTCGCATGTGCCGGATCTCTCCACAATGACGGAAGGGCCGACCCTGATCCTGGAGCGACACGTGATGAAGCGTGGAAACTGAGCGATTGTGCATGTCAAGGTGTAGTGGGGCGCAGTCTGCGACCTGGGAGGACTACGACGTACTCTTGCAACGTTACCCGACAGCCATCATCTCAGAGCAAGAAGACATCGTTGCTCAAGGAGGGGGTCAGTCTTAAGGGAGGGAGAATGTCATACCTGGCCACACTTGGGCGGTGTGACCTGGCATGCCAATAGGCAAGGCCCACCAGAGGAAAGACCGCACGTGTGTGTGCGTGGGTTATTTAGTTGACCACTTGTGCAACAAAGACATGTGTGTGTAGAACCATTTCCTCATCTAAGATTCCTCTACCATCTCACCTTCTTCTCCTCAGAGTATCCTCTCCTCTGTTCTTACCCTCACCTACCTCCGACCTCGACCCCCTTCGTCTCTAGTTTGTTACACAAGCACCTCCAGCGAGCTTGTGGATTCACCCCCTCCTCCACGTGTTGCTCCGGCTACCAGTGGCAGGGAGGAGAATCTCGGTGCCTCTGCTTTGGCTAGTAGTTTAGGTGGGGGGTTTGTAGTCCTCACAAGCGGCGTGGGTGGATGGCAATGTTTCTTCATTGAGTCGGTCTTCCAGGCTTCGATCCTCTTTGAGTTTGTCCATTTGGATGGAATCAACACAACTGTGTGGATTCCCGCAATCTCCTTTGGTCTATGTGTTAGGGGGTGATGGAGTTGGGGTTTCTTGTCTAGCATGTGCTTTGACAAGTTATGGTGTTGGGCATTCCATATCGATTCAATGGTTCAACAACGATGATTGCAGCTTCAGGGTTCTGGTCCTTAAGAACATGTGCACGAAGATTTTCCGATTGTCATTGATAAAGTCCGGCTTTGATAGATAGATTTGCGACAACGGTGCGTCGGCGCTTCATTTTGGCGGCAGTATTGATCCTTCAGTTCGGTGGTCGAAATATTCAAATATAATTTTTATTATGTTTGGGATGTTTTGTACATATGATGAACTTTTATAAAGACCTGGATATTTTTTGGGCAACGCTACACGTCCACCGACGGATTATTTCCAATGATCCGTCATCTTCACAGCCGTTTGATTTTATGTATCCAGCCGATCTCATCCATTCGATCCGCACGCGGGGTTTTGGCTTAATTCCTGAAACGATGCTCGAGTTTCTGAAACAATCGCTTTGTTGCAGTTTTTTTTCCTTCGCGCGCGCTTCGTCTGGGCACCCGGTAATTCCTGAAACAACGCTCGAGTTTCTGAAATAATCGCTTTGTTGCAGTTTTTTTTCTTCGCGCGCGCTTCGTGGGCACCGGGTAATTCTTGAAACAACGCTCGAGTTTCTGAAACAATCGCTTTGTTGCAGTTTTTCCTTCGTCTTTCTGCAACATAAGCATTGCTGGAAAATAAATTTTTGCAACAAAAGTTCATGTTGCAGGTAGGCCGTGGTGGCCGAAGCGGAGTTCTGGTGTGCACGCTCGAGCGACGGAAATTTCTGCAACAGTTACGATGTTGCAGAAAGGACTTTTGCAACAAGGACTTTGTTGTAGAAATTATAAAAAAAAGCATCGCTCGACTAAAGCAACGATGAAGGGCGGGAGGGGAGGCTGAAGCGGCGCAGGTAGGCCGTTGGTGGCCGAAGCGGAGTTCCGGTGTGCACGCTTGAGCGGCCATGGCTGCAGGCATATGAAGGCGGGAGAGGAGGAGTTAGAGAGGAATGGGACGATAGAAGAAAGGACGGCCAGCCGCGTCCTCCGATGATCACCGACCGCAGCCTGCGGTGGCGGCCTTGGAACACGACTCAGGCGAGAGGATGTGAATGAGATTGAAAAATGAATGAAAGGTAATGAATGGATGGGAAGCACGAAGACTAGATAAGGATAATGACGTATGACACGTGTTGAGCGTAGAAAAAGGTGGACGCATTGACTATAATCCACCGGTTGACATAAATCTTTTCCCATATTTTTTTCTCAAAGAATCTAGAAATGCATAATTTATTTATTCTGAAATTCATAATTGTTCGTTTTTAAGCCGCACGCAAACCTCAAAATCAAAACGCAAAACCCGAAAAATAGGCATGTACAATCAAATCAATCAAGGCCATCCAATCGACCACGGGCTCACGAAACGTGATCCCTGCCGCCCTCGAGCCACCCTTCTTCTCGACCTGCTCCGGGACTTCACCTCTTCCGGCCCAAAGCCCCAGCGCCGCCGAAACCCCTCGCCCCCCCTCCCCTTCCCTTGCACCGGAGCACACCTCGAAGCCCCTCTACTACACTGCACTGGGCGTGGAGTCGAGATCCGCCCCGCCGCGATTCCGTCGGCTGGTGAAGAAGCCCTAGCTTGTTTATACTCTTCTCTGTCTTGCCCTGGTCTTTTCCTCGCTGTGAGCAATCGAATCCAACAGATCTTTCTCCTTCTCGTGTAAGATCGATCTGAATCTGTCTACGTGTGGAGCAAGGTGCGTACCTCACAAGGTGAAAGATGGGTATCCTCGAGAGGATCAAGGAGATTGAGGCCGAGATGGCTCGGACGCAGAAGAACAAAGCAACAGGTTGTGTTGCCTTCATTGCCCCTTGAAATTAGTACCGTGGGATTATTTCTCAGCACTGCCTACTGTTTGTTCTTTTCTAGTTTGGTGAATTTACTCAACTGGACCACTTTATCTAGTGATGAAATATAAGCTGGGGGGGGGGGGGATTTTGGTGGAAGTGAAATGGACATATTGTGGCTTCGCTCTTTCTTGGATTATCAATTGCTACTTTGCTCATGTTTTTTATGTTTTTGTAGCTCTGTTAGAAAATTTAGATATCCAAGTTGTTCTCTAGCTATAATTTGTGATCACATTTGGACAGTCTGTATTCTCATTATGCATCCACTGGCAGATTTATGATAATTCTAAAATTTCCAGACAAATGGTCTATGTAATTCATGATCATTGGACCAAGCACAATCCTTTTCCGTACTTATGTATCCATCTTTATGCATTTTGGTATGAACACTTTCCATACTGTGTATACAAACAGGTGTGGATTTCGCAAAATATGCATCACCATGTAAGGGACCTTGTTGCAGAGAAAAACCTCTAATTCGCAAAATATTTCGCCAAGACTGCTAGTCAGATAACACCAGAAAATTTGGAGATCTTTTGTTTAGCAAGGAACTGTATGTATTTATGTATGCACAATACGTGCCTTTCAATCTGCAACTTCTAAGTTCTATTGATAATTAACAATGTTTTTAAGGCGGTAAGGCGAGGCGAGGCACTCTAGCACGAACTCACCTTTTACACGCTTAAAGCATAAGGCGAGGCGAGGCACTCTAGCACCGACTCACCTTGTACATGCTTAAAGCATAGGGCGAGGCGATGCATTAGACACATAAATGTATATATGGCAGCCAATTAGGACATTCAACAACTAGCATCAATATAAATGCACCACAAATCATCAAATCATCTTGTGTAGACGAGGGAATGGTGCCTCTGAACTTCAGCTTCACCCCCCTTGTATATACATCGGTCCATAGCTTTGATTTTCACGGGTGCCTTGGGACACTTATCCACATCACTGAAACCCCCAGAAAGGTGCTGCTTCAGCCTCCTCACTCCAGCATGGACAGATCGTACGCATTACCAGGCGGCAGGCGCAGGATCCATCAGAGCAGGGACACTTGGCTACTGCCGCGATACTAAGTGAGGTCCGTCAAAGATGTGGAGGAGAAGAAGCAGATGTAGATGAGAAGAAGAAGCAGAGTTGGAGGAGGAAAACTAGCACACATGTGGAGGAGAAGAAGCAGACATGTGGCTAGGCACACACAGAAACAGAGCACCGGGAGGGGATGGAAACAAGGGAGGGTGGAGAGAAGAAGAGAGAGGTGGGCAGAGGAGCCATACCTTGCTGCTGCTGGGGGAGTGCTCCGCGCCTGTGCCAGAGCCCAGAGGATGGGAAGTAGAAACCGGAGAGGAAGCTGGCTGATCTGTGCCAGAGGAAGTCGTCCTCTCAATCGTTTGGAGAAACAGGGAACTGGGAGGGGATGAGGAAGAGCAGACGAGGCGGAAGAAGTAGAAGAGGGTGTGGAAGAAGAGAGAGGATGCGAGCCGGACCTTGCTGCGCTTCTGGGAGAGGGCTACACCAGAGGAGGAGCCAAGACTGGAGGAAGAAGCTGGCGCAGATCTGGCCGTGGATGGTGGTTCTCCATTCTGCAGCTGCCCCGGAGAGGAGAGCTCTTTCTCTGCAAGCATTTGGTGTGGAATGGTTTGTTTCCCTCCCTCGCCTCCTTCTTACCTTACTTTTGCGCCACTGTCCCGCCCTTGTTCTCCTTTCCTCCAGTTTCCCGTGTGAGCTCTGTTTTCCGTCCTGAGAGCTCAGTTACCCGCTGCCTCCTCTGGCTAAGCTAAGTTCCAGACGTGTCAAAGCTCTAAGGCGGACACCTTTCAAAGCTGCCAAAGCCGAGCTCGAAGCCGTGCTGTTGTAGGACGCCCTGTCACCTAAGTGACGCCTGAAAAACAATGATAATTAATTGTCTGTCAACAAATATTTGTGGTTTATCCTTATTTTGCAACGAGCCATTGTGGTATGCCTACCTGTGATATACTAAAGGCTATATTCAGTTGGTAGGGACTGACTTAACTTTTTATTGTCGCACAGAATATCATCTTGGACAACTGAAGGCAAAAATTGCAAAGCTGAGGACACAGTTATTGGAGCCTCCAAAGGTACTTCCAGTTTATGGTGCTGCACAATTTAGATGATCGTGCATAACTATTGTTTAGTTTTTTCTTAGTCAATCCGTACTAAATTCTTTTACCCTCTTCAACTTCAAAGATTTTTAGTAATAACACCCATCTCATGTTGTTGATATAGGGTGCCAGTGCCGGAGGAGATGGTTTTGAGGTCACAAAGTTCGGGCACGGTCGTGTTGCGCTTATAGGGTTTCCCAGGTCTCTTTCTTATGCCTACAAACTGAGTACTATTTTGTGAGTTCTCAGGCGTTTAGGTTCGTAGCACTGGATTGTTAGTTCTTGTGCTCTGTTTATAATAGGAGAATGTTCTGTCTTCCAGATGTATCACATATGCTGTGCTTCCTTGTATTCTTCACCCATGTCTCTCTGTCAATCTAATTCAACCATCGGCTTGGATAAAATGGAGATGTGATATCTGAATTATCTGATGAGCCAACTCATGTGTAATATGTGTGTCTCTACCTTTTTCCCTTGGAAAAGAAATGCTATAATATATACCTACTTCCTTTTACCAAATATTAATCTCATGCCCTTTTCTACGTGGTTACTAACTTAAGCTAGAAGTTTCCTGCCTGTATTGCTATGCATACAAGGCTCAGTCTAGTTATCCGCTTAGGTATATGATGTTATTATGACTCATCACTTGTTTGATAATTCATATTGCAGTGTTGGAAAGTCAACACTTTTAACTATGCTGACCGGGACACATTCTGAAGCTGCATCGTATGAGTTCACAACCCTCACTTGCATTCCTGGTATTATCCATTACAATGACACCAAAATCCAGCTTCTTGATCTTCCCGGTATCATTGAAGGAGCCTCTGAAGGAAAGGGGCGTGGTAGGCAGGTAAATACTGTTGGTTTAATTAGAAGAATAAATCAGTTGGTGATATTACTTTGATGTTACATCGCTGTTGCTGTTTTCAGGTTATCGCCGTCGCCAAGTCATCAGATCTCGTGCTTATGGTTCTTGACGCCTCAAAAGTAAGCAGTTTAGCTTTGCCTCAAGTTACAAGCTTTACTTCATTGCTTGGACATCCCTGTCTGCTCTATTTTCAGAAGATATGACTTTTTTTAAAACATAATCAATACTTCATGATTAGAGAGAAGGGGGCCTTGTAAGGCAATGAAAACATGTCCTGGTTCTTTTGGGTAGTGTGCTTCCTACTTTACCGACCTAATAGGCTATTCCGGTTCCCATAACTTGTATCTAGTTCACAAGAGAAGCCGGAATGTCACCTTTTCATGGTAGAATGCTTTCAAGTATGAACCTTCTCATTTAATCCCTTCAACACCATGTTAGAACTTAGAAAGTTATGTTATTCATGGGGAAAGTTATAGGATGCAAAAGTCAGATGATCAGAACGAAAAGTTGGAGATAAAATAAATAAAGCATTTTATAAAAGGGATGGCTAGGAAAGTAAGATAAAAATGAGTGCGTCTTAAGAAAAATTACACTGGAGCTCTCTGCACTCTTGTCGCTTTCTTAGTTTGCTCACTTAACTTTTCTCTGTTCCTCACATGGCTCCTTTTCACCGTTAGACTAACGGAAATGGCCATGTGAGAAACAAAGACAACCGACAAGTAGGAAGATCTTATGAAGTAAACAAGTTGTGGGGAGCAAGTGAGAAGGTGGCGATAATTTAGAAAGTTCTAATGCAATTTCCATTATGATAATGTTGAAGAGATGCTATTGTATTGTTAGCAGAGGAGCTGGCTGGTTAATATCAATACCCCTTTTCACCTAAAGTTGTATGGTAATTGGGATACATATTCTGAAATCTGCTGAGATATTGCTAAATTCTTGAAGAAATAAATGTATGCCATCTTTATTCTTTAAGTTAATGGTATGGCTACTTGAAACTTCTCAAGATCTTAATGGAGATGAAGGGTTGTGCTGTGTATGTTATTTAAAAAAATGATATAAAATAGGAAGAACTATTTACGTGCAATTTCCCCCTTCTTATACATGATGATTGCACATAACCAGGCATTACCTGAGTTCTGCTCCCTCCATCCCAAAATATAAGATTATTTTTGACATCTTATATTTTGGGATGGAGGGAGTAATTGCTTATTGGATTCATGTTCTATTTTGTTTCTCAGAGTGAAGGGCATCGCCAAATATTAACTAGAGAACTGGAAGCTGTTGGCCTCCGTCTGAACAAAAGGCCTCCTCAGGTATACATGTGTTTAGTCACTTAGTGTGAACTGCGTACTAGGCCAAACCCAAATGGACATAAGACAATTATATAGAAAATATACTGTATGAAACATTGAAATTGTTGTCCTCAAGTCAATGTCCACATACATCTGACTATCTGCCTGGGTGTGTAATTGAGCCAATCTAAAACTGAACCAGCTCTTTGTGTGTGTGTGTGTGTGCTGGAAAAGTATTGCCAAGTACAATGTTCAAAGAAGGCTGTCTGGCCAACACATAGTACATGACAGTGTGTGTGTATTATTATTAATTATGTACATCAGTCATAATAAATTTAGTTGGACTGTGGAGATGAAGGGAGAATGGGCTAAAAAAACAGTTAGCATAGTTGGAGAGTTATTGATGTTCTAAATCACCTTTTTGTGAACAACCGAACATCCAACAGACTTGATGAAGTTTGTGGGACTTTTGGGGTTTCTAACAGACAAGTGCTAACCTGTATTATGTGACTCATCCAACCAGCTCTATGAGTTAGTTGTACTACATGTCTTATGGCGTTGTCCTAAATGAGGCCTAAGGGCGTTGCTGGTTTCTATTACTTGCATTCTGTTGATTACGAAGAACTTGATATATGCACTTGCTATTTATACATCTTTTTCTTGGTTGATGAAGCACTTTTTGCGTGTGTATGAATAGATATACTTCAAGAGGAAGAAGACTGGCGGGATTTCTTTCAACAGCACAGCACCTTTAACTCATATTGATGAGAAGCTCTGCTATCAGATACTGCATGAGTACAAAATTCATAATGCAGAGGTGCATGCTGGTGTTTGTTAGTGGTGTTATGTGTGTGCCTTTTCAATTTTAACTAATTTTTTAAATTTACTTGTAGGTATTATTCCGTGAGGATTCTACTGTGGATGATCTGATTGATGTCATTGAAGGAAATCGGAAGTACATCAAGTGTGTTTATGTATATAATAAGATCGATGTTGTCGGTATTGATGATGTGGATAATCTTGCTCGGCAACCAAATTCACTTGTTATCAGCTGCAATTTGCAGGTATGTTTGATCCTTGATGTGCTTTCACTCCTTGAATATTTGGGGCATCAATAGTTCTAGAACTGGCGGTTGCTACATACTGTAGATGCTACAGTAAGTTGTTTGTGTTAAAATAACTGAAACTAGTCCTTGTTTGCAGTTGAACTTGGACAGGCTGTTAGCAAGAATGTGGGAGGAAATGGGTCTGGTGAGAGTGTATACAAAGCCGCAGGGTCAGCAGCCTGATTTCGGAGATCCAGTGGTTCTTTCTACTGTATGCTTGCTCTCTCTCTGTCTCTCTCTTTCTATTAGCAAGAATGTGGAGGAGATTGGTGTTGTAATACTTTTTTTGATGGTTGTGGTATTGTTGTGTTGGCATGAATGAATCAGGATAGGGGTGGTTGCACAGTTGAAGATTTTTGCAATCACATCCATAGGAGCTTACTCAAGGATGTGAAATATGTGCTTGTGTGGGGAACGAGTGCTCGGCACTATCCACAGCATTGTGGTCTTGGCCATGGTCTTGAAGATGAGGATGTGGTCCAGATAGTAAAGAAGAAGGTCGGTTATTCTTTCTTTCTTTCTTTCTTTCTGTCTTTCTTTGTTATAGCTCATCACATCGCATCACATCCTTGAGAAGATGCTAACCCTCGTTGTGGATCTGCAACAACTTTGATTGGTTCAGGAAAAAGAGGAGGGCGGACGAGGCCGTTTCAAGTCACACACCAATGCACCTGACCGCATCTCCGACAGGGTCAAGAAAGCTCCTCTCAAGACATGATCCCGTCGCCCCGGCGATCGCTGTGGGCTGGATTTGTTCCGGATGGACCTACGGATCTGATGATGTGCCGGATGCTACATTGCACAGCCCCATTTTGTGCCACAAGGGCCACCATATTTGAGTACTCACCTAGCCATCAAGTCTGGCATGGCATCCATCTCTGCACAATCATATGAGAAATGTTGCTTTTATCCAGATAGTGTATGTGCTCTCGTGCCGTATAAGATGAGTCAGGCTTGTGTTGCATACGAGTGTTTTTGGCAGGAAACTTTGCAACCGAGTTAGCTACAGATGTTACCTGTTGTTATCGTACTGTGTTTGGAACGCATTAATTAATTACTGAGTTTTGCTACAAATCTAATGTCGGATTTTCAAGCATGGCAAATTTGACGTCTGACAATTGAATTTATATTGTTGCTCGCGACAACGTAATGTGTCATCTTGCATGTCAGAATTGCCATTGTTAAAAATCATTTCCGTTCACTAATGGTTTCTACAGCTGATTAGCTTACTGAGATGCTTTTTTCCGCACAAAATGGAGAAGGAAAAAACCCGGTGAAGTGCTCACACAGCACGCGTGTCAAGAGCCTATTGGCGCGGCCAGCGCTTTCGACGTCATCATGAAGGAACTAATTTAGTCTACTCACGCCACCCGTTATGGGCCAGCGGGTCCAAATCTCCGACCCGTAAACCGACCGACCGCTCGCTCACCCCCCTTCTCTTGCCGGCGATGACGCCGCCGCCGGCGGTCCCACCGGGGCGGAAGTCTCCAGCTGCGGTCCTCTTCCTCTGCTTGGTCACTACCTCATTACTCATGTTCATACTCCTTGCCTCCTACACCCCCCGCCTTGAGCCCCACGGCCGCAGCCCCCACCGCCGCCTCAAGCTCCACCCCAAGAACTCCGCTGCCGTCGCTTCTTCCTACGGGGCCGGCGCCGTCCACGAATCCGGAGGAAACCGCCACGCGGCGCCCTTCGACCCGGCCATCGCCGAGCTGGAGCGGCGGCTGGAGGACAAGGAGTGGGAGCGCGAGCACTACCGCATCCTCCATGGCGACGCCGAGAAGGGCGACCACATGAAGGAGTGGGAGGACTTCCTCAAGGAGGAAGAGGACTTCATCAACGACGACGATCGCTTCAACATCTCCGATCGCATCCGCGCGCTTTTCCCCAAGATCGACCTCAGCCCCGAGGACGGCTTCGTCTCCCTCGATGAGCTCATCAGGTGGAACCTCGATCAGGCCAGGGCCGACCAGCTCCATCGCTCCGCCAGGGAGATGGAGCTCTACGACAAGAATGGCAACGGAATCGTCTCCTTCACTGCTTTCCAGACGCTGCGCCAACAGTCCCATGGTATAACTCTTCCCCGCATTTTCTTTCTTCTTTGCACATGAACTCAGGGAGCCAGTAAATAAATAAATCATCATGGAATAAGATGACGCGGAATGAACTTACTAGCTAATGATTTGCAGGGGATGGAAACTCACTCGGCTTCCCGTGGTGGAAAGAGGAGCACTTCAATGCTTCGGACGTCAACGGGGATGGTTTCCTCAATAAAACTGAGTTTCACGAGTATGCATTCATTTCAGTGTACAAAAGACTCTGGTTCTTGATTGCATATTAATACTTTCTGTATTGCTCGACTGCAGCTTTCTTAATCCAAGTGATTCGGAGAATCCTAAAATTATCAACTTGCTCTGCAGACAAGAATTAAGGTAAATTCTTCCTTTTCCGCAATCCTGTTTTCCTGGTATGCAGGCTTGCATTTAAACTTGAACCTACTGAGTACTCCCTCCGTCCCATATTAAGTGTCGTTCAAACGGATGTAGCATCCGTTTGAGCGACACTTAATATGGGACATCCGTTTGAGCGACACTTAATATGGGACGGAGAGAGGTTAAAACAGCAACAATTACAATGCTAATCTTCATACATAGTTTATAATCGTTCATTGGATGGTCTAACAGTTCAATATGAAGGGGTTATTTGCGTCACAGTCACTGATAGTTTAACAGTGGCCTCCCCAAAATTTTCAACCATTGGTCATGTCTCATGAATATCCTGATATCTTGTGTGTGGTTGTCTGTCAGCCTTACCTGATGCACGTTTTGTCACACAATTAAGTCATTTGTGAGATAATTGGAAATAGATATCCCTACCGCCTGCCTCTTTAGATGCCAGAACAAAAATCTCTCTTTTTAAATTAAGTGCAAAAGAAGCTACATTGTAGTCCTATAAGCATACACCATCTATCATCTCTGCGAAGAAGTTAAAACCACATTAAGTTTGAGCAGTTGTAAGTACATCCCAGGGCGTTGTGTTTTGCACTTTTGCTAGGTCAAAAGACTAAAGAACCTATTAAATGCGCATTCATATTTTCCTTTTTGTCTGGAGTGCTGTGAATTTTGTACCACAAAATGGTTTTTTGGAGGTGAATATTCCTTCCATTATTCCATTATCTATCTAGGAGTACGTTATAAGAGAGCACTCACAGTTCCTTGAGTTGCCCATATGCCATGTCCAGGCAGAGAGATAAAGATGGTGATGGAAAGTTAAACTTCGAAGAATACTTTCATGGGCTACATGACCATATACATGGTTATGATGACGAGAATGCAGCTATTTCTCATATTGGGAACATGACAATCGCAAAGGAGCGGTTTTCCAAGCTTGACAAAGATAATGACGGGTACATCATTGGAGCTTTGCTTTAGCATTTCCAGTGATGAAATTTCTCATATGACTTCTTTTTTATGCTTTTGAACTTTTCTTGTGTAGATTCATTTCAGGGCATGAACTAGAACCTGTTCTTGATAAGCTCCATCTGTCAGAACGCTATTATGCCAGACAACAAGCCACACATGCTATTTCAGAGGTTTGATCCGCATCCCCCCTATAGTTTTTTACTTAATTTTCTCTTGTTAATTGATACCTTAGAATAGTGCCAGGTACTGTTTATTATATACTCCCTCCGTCCCAAAATAAGCGTCTCAACTTTGTACTAGCTCTAGTACAAAGTTATGCTAAGCTTGAGACACTTAATTTTGGGATGGATGGAGTATATGTTGCGTAAGATAATCGTTGAAGAATTCAAGGTACTGAAGTTCTTCGAAATGTCATATGTGCATGCTGCTGTTTTGTCTTTGTGTGCATAACAAAAATGACGCTGAAGGGACTGAAGTTCTTCGAAATGCTAATTTGTTAGTTTAGGATTTATACTTACATGGTGAAGCAGATAGTTGTTCTCTCATATTTTATTTGTTGCCAGTGTCCTAGCGGTTTTGGACCAGGGGTGGTCATCAATCTCATTTGGCTACTAACTGACTGCAGCTATTTGAATTTACTTTTATACTCCCTACGTCCCAAAATAAATGTCTCAAGCTCAGTACAAAGTTAAGACAGTTATTTTGGGACGGAGGGAGTACTTGATATATAGTCAAGCAAAAGGACAATTGTACTTCAGCAGCCTCCTTTTATGAGCAAACATGTGTGGGGTCTCTTTTCTCCTCGATTTGATTTTCTTTTTCCAAAAAAATGTAGGCAGACAAAGATCATGATGGAAGGCTAACACTGGAAGAGATGATCGAGAACCCCTATGCATTTTATGGTAGTGTTTACTTTAGCGATGACGAGGACTACTTCCATGAAGAGTTCCGCTAAGGCATCTGCAGGTAACTGCACCCATTTGTTTCCTAGCCGTGCGGTTCACCTGCCTATCACTGCTTTCCTGTGCACCGCAACTAAAGTTATCTTTTCTTTTCACAGACCGTAGGTATCCTAACCACGAAAAGTGACGAACAATCTAGCAGGAAAGATTCCGAATGCATCAGTACTAATCAAAATGTTGTGTGAATTTGTATCTGGGCAGCGCACAGCTTAGAGTTAGCATGGCTGCTTTGATTCTCTAAATTGTCTAGTGAAATGAAATGCCATCTTCCTGGTGACAGGAGTCCAGTTCACATGCCAGGTTAGTTTAGATTAGCTGACACCGTCTCAGATTTGTAAAACGCACGGAACTTGGTGGTGAAGAATGAGAAAATTGACATTTGGCAGTGATGAGCAGGCGCAAGTTCGATAATACACACTGCTGTTTCGTTCTGTGAAATGAATCCGATCAGCTGTTTGTTCTTCTGTCTCCCCAGTTGAGTAGGGATCCGTCTTGCCTATCTATGTTCAAAGAAAAAGTATGATGCTTCTTGTTGTGTCTATTAATGAAAAACAAATACGCTCTTAATAGTTAATATGGTATAGGATAGGTGAATGATGTTTGGGCACTTCCTGAGACGGTCATGAATTGTTTCCCTGCTATGCTCTATGGCTATGTATAAGGTGCTGTGCTGTTACATATTTCAAACTCCATTCATAGGCGCTGCTGTACTTTTGTAAGTGAAATTTTATTTCGACTAGCAAACATGCCCGTCGATTGTATCTGGAAAAAATAAATCACACACCTATCCGTGTCATTGATTTTCCTCTTTCCCACCCTTGCTGACGATGGCCGCATTGTTCACCTAATAATAACGCGTTTGAATGTGGTGAATCCTAAACGAATGTCTATAACTTTTTAAACTAATCACGTTGAGCTGGAGGTTAGTGATGGTATCAAAAACTGTTAGCCTTGATAGGACAGAGCGTGCGATCAGGGGTTCTGAGATGTGCGAAAACCTTACTCCTGCTTTGCTTTGATTGATTTTGAGGAAAACATTATGTGGGTGGGTTGGGGGGTGGGGGGATATAGTATGAATGTATTGTTGCTACCAAGATAATGATTATATATCACATGATCTCAAACTACCCAAGCCTCACCTTGTAACAAAAGATCTAGGGTTACATGTTTCCTAATAAACCATGAGATACCAGAAGAATGGAGATGGAGTATATTAGTATCAATCTTCAAGAACAAGGGGATGTTCATAATTGTACTAATCTATACCTAATAATAAAGCGGCTATTGCTTCCGTCGGAAAACCCACCGCGACTTTAATTTTTGTTATTCAACCCGCGCTCCATCATTTATCTGCAACGCAAAAGGAAAAAACGATTCGCTGCAAAAATTATACCCGTACGTGTCACCTCCTCCCGTCGACCCTGGGCCACCCTGGCATGTGCACAGCCCGCCGCCACACCACTCGCCGCCGCGGCCGACCTCAACCGCCACCGCTGCCGATCTCAACCCACCCGCCTCCACGGCCGTACCTCTCCCCTCTCACTGCCCCCGTTGCAGCGCTCGAGCGCATCCCGTCGACCCTGGTCCACCCTGGCCTGTGCCCAGGCCGCTGCAACACCACTCGCCGCCGCGGCCGACCTCAACCACCACTGTTGTCGATCTCAACCCACCCGCCTCCGCGGCCGTACCTCTACCCGCTTGCTGCCTCCGTTTCGGCGCTCGAGCACAACTTCTGGATCAAATCAATGCGACAGCTAGAGTGACTGGGGATGATGCGTCTGCTCGATGCAGAACGGCGGCGGTGCGGCGGAGCAAAGTACTTGCAGGTGGAGGCGGGCCTCCATGGCTCACACGGGGAACTCCGAGGTTATGACGCGGCAACGGCGACTACTTATGGCCAGATAGAGGCGCCTAACCCTTGCTCCCCTCATCATATCCCCTCCTCCGGCAGAAACTCATCATCTGGTGAGATCCCCTTCCCATGCCTCCAACCGTGTGCCAAGCACCGACAAGAAATTTTGTTTTGTGTGGATTTGTTTGCTGATGAATGAATGTATTCATTGTAAGATTGTATTGTTGTAGAGACAGAGAATGGAACACCACCTTCAGTTTGTCATCTGATCCCGCATTCTCTACCCCATGAGTGAAATAAGATAACATTCCATTGATCAATTCACGTAGCCTCTTTGTTTTGCTTTGCTTGTCCCGCTCAATTTCTCATCATGGTGGAATTAACAATGGACGAGTTGATTTCTCAACAAAATAGGATATGACTGACTACATTAGTTAGTTAGCTTCTTATTTTAATAAATCAAAATATTATAAAAAGATTAAAAGCGTGTGGTATTTTTTTCTCCCGTTGCAACGCACGGGCCGCCTCCTCCCGTCGACCCTGGGCCACCGTAGCCTGTGCCCAGGCCGCCGCGGCCGACCTCAACCGCCACCGCTGCCGATCTCAACCCACCCGCCTCCGCGGCCGTACCTCTCCCCGCTCACTGCCCTCGTTGCGGCGCTCGAGCACATCGCGTCGATCCTGGTCCACCCTGACCTGTGCCCACGCCGCTGCCACACCAATCGCCGCCGCGGCCGACCTCAACCACCACTGCTGTCGATCTAAACCCACCAGCCTCCGCGGCCGTACCTCTGCCCGCTTCTGCCCCCGTTTCGGTGCTCGGGCACAGCTTCTGGATCAAATCAACGCGACAGCTATAGTGACCGGGGATGATGCGTCTGCTCGATGCAGAACGGCGACGGCGCGCGGATAAGGCGCGGCGGAGCAAAGTACTTGCAGGTGGAGGCGGGCCTCCATGGCTCACACGGGGAACTCCGAGGTTATGGCGCGGCAACGGCGACTCCTTATGGCCAGATAGAGGCGCCTAACCCTTGCTCCCCTCATCGTATCCCCTCCTCCGGCAGGAACTCATCATCTGATGAGATCCCCTCCCCATGCCTCCAACCGTGTGCCAAGCACCGGCAAGAAATTTTGTTTTGTGGAGATTTGTTTGCTGATGAATGAATGTATTGAATGTAAGATTGCATTGTTGTAGAGACAGAGAATGGAACACCACCTTCAGTTTGTCATCTGATCCCATATTCTCTACCCCATGAGTGAAATAAGATAACAGTCCATTGATCAATTCACGTAGCCTCTTTGTTTTGCTTTGCTTGTTCCGCTCAATTTCTCATCATGGTGGAATTAACAATGGACGGGTTGATTTCTCAACAAAATAGGATAGGACTGACTACATTAGTTAGTTAGCTTCTTATTTTAATAAAGCAAAATAATTATAAAAAGATTAAAAGCGGGTGATATTTTTTCTCCCGTTGCAACGCACGGGCCCTTTTGCTATAATAATAAAACGGCTATTGCTTCCGTCGGAAAATCCACCGCGATATTTTTATAAAAAAACCTTGTAATTTTTGTTATTCAACCTGTGCTCCATCATTTATCTGCAATGCAAAAGAAAATATGATTCGCTGCAAAAATTATACCCGTACGCATCGCCTCCTCTCGTCGACCCTGGGCCACCCTGGCCTGTGCCCAGACCGCCGCCACACCACTCGCCGCCACGGCCGACCTCAACCGCCACCGCTGCCGATCTCAACCCACCCGCCTCCGCGGCCGTACCTCTCCCCGCTCACTGCCCCTGTTGCGGCGCTCGAGCGCATCGCGTTGACCCTGGTCCACCCTGGCCTGTGCCCAGGCCGCTGCCACACCACTCGTCGCCGCGGCCGACCTCAACCACCACTGTTGTCGATCTCAACCCACCCACCTCCGCGGCCGTACCTCTGCCCGCTTGCTGCCGCCATTTCGGCGCTCGAGCACAGCTTCTGGATCAAATCAACACGACAGCTACAGTGACTGGGGATGATGCGTCTGCTCGATGCAGAACGGCGGCGGCGAGCGAATAAGGCGCGGCGGAGCGAAGTACTTGCAGGTGGAGGCGGGCCTCCATGGCTCACACGGGGAACTCCGAGGTTATGGCGCGGTAACGGCGACCCCTTATGGCCAGATAGAGGTGCCTAACCCTTGCTCCCCTCATCGTATCCCCTCCTCCGGCAATAACTCATCATCTGGTGAGATCCCCTCCCCATGCCTCCAACCGTGTGCCAAGAACCGGCAAGAAATTTTATTTTGTGGGGATTTGTTTGCTGATGAATGAATGTATTGAATGTAAGATTGTATTGTTGTAGAGACAGAGAATGGAACACCACCTTCAGTTTGTCATCTGATCCCACATTCTCTACCCCATGAGTGAAATAAGATAACAGTCCATTGATCAATTCACGTAGCCTCCTTGTTTTGCTTTGCTTGTCCCGCTCAATTTCTCATCATGATGGAATTAACAATGGACGGGTTGATTTCTCAATAAAATAGGATAGGACTGACTACATTAGTTAGTTAGCTTATTATTTTAATAAATCAAAATGATTATAAAAAGATTAAAAGCGTGTGGTATTTTTTTCTCCCATTGCAATGCACGGTCCCTTTTGCTAGTTGTACTAATTATCGTAGAATTAAACTGACGAGCCATACAATAAAGCTATGGAAGAGAGTCTTTGAGCATCGCTTAAGAAGAATGACAAGCGTGATCAAAATTCAGTTTGGTTTCATGCGTGGAAGGTCGACCATGGAAGTCATTTTCTTGGTACGACAACTTATGGAGAGACATATGGAGCAAAAGAAGGACCTTCATATGGTGTTCATTAACTTGGAGAAGGCCTATGATAAGGTACCATGGAATGTTATGTGGTGGGCCTTGGAGAAACACAAAGTCCGAGCAAAGTACATTACCCTCATCAAGGACTTGTACAATAATGTTGTGACAAGTGTTCGAACATGTGATGGCGATACTGATGACTTCCCGATTAAGATAGGACTGCATCAGGGGTCAGCTTTGAGCCCTTTGAGGGATCCATAGAAGATGTGTCTAGAGGGGGGGGGGTGAATAGACTACTTGTCAAGATAAAATTTCTAGCCTAACCTGAATTCTAGGAGGGAAGAAATTCAGTAGTTCTAACAAGTCTAGTGCACCCTACACATGCTAGTCAACATATATAGCAGTGGAAAAGTAAAGACTTTGCATATGTAAAGGAGTAGAGGTTAGGAAGATCAAACGCATGAGGTTGACACGATGATTTTTGGCATGGTTTCGATAGGTGGTGCTATCGTATGTCCATGTTAGTGGAGACTTCAACCCACGGAGGGTAACGGTCGCGAGAGTCCATGGAGGGATCTACCCATGGAGGGTCCACAAAGAAGAGGCCTTGTCTATTCCACCACGGCTTCTGTCCACGGAGGACTAGACTTATTCACGGTAGATCTTCACAAAGTAGGCGATCTCCTTGCCCTTACAAACATCTTGGTTCAACTACACAACACGAAGTAGGAGGCTCCCAAGCGACACCTAACCAATCTTGGAGGCACCACCCTCCAAAATGTAATAGATGTGGTAGATCAATGAACTCCTTTCTCTTGTGCTTCTAAAGATAGTCTCCTCAACAAAAATCACTCTCTCACAGAATATGCATAGATAGGAGAGGTTGATTTGGTGGAAAGCAGTTTGGGGAGGCTAGAGATCAAGTTTCAAATGATATGATTGGAATATCTTGGTCTCAACACATGAGTAGGCGGTTCTCTTTCAGAAAATGGATCTGGCAATGAAGTGTGTGTTTTGAGTGATTCTCCCATGAATGAGAGGTGGGTAAAGGGGTATATATAGGCAGCAGCCAAAATCTAACTGTTACACACAAAAGGGCAAACTCGGTGACACCAAAGTTGAAAACTCGGTGGTACCGATTAGCACAAAGGTGTGAACTTTTGAATCTCGGCGAGACCAATATATGAAACTCAGTGGCACCGAAAAGGTGACTAACGGTCAGATAGCCAAACTCGGTGGCACCAATACTCAAACTCGAAAATTCCGATTTTGTGTATCTTGGCAACAGAATGTTGGTCACACTAAACTCGGTAGCGCCCACTTGGTTTCGGTTGCACCGATTTGGTGGGATGGCTAGGGTTTCTGTCTGAGGTCAAACTCGGTGGGTCCGATATGGAAGTGTTGGTGACACCGAATTTGTGAATGTGGATCTTAACAGAGTGGATATGTGGGAAAAATGACTCAGTGTTTTGGTGGCTAACTTTGAGCATTTGAGCAATCAGTTCATTTTACTACCTCACCCCCTTTTAATATTATTGACTTTCCTATGGACTCAAAAGTGATTTCTCACAAATATAAAATGAAGAATCTTCTAGCTTGAAGCTTGAGCCAATATTGTTCCTTTCTTGCATCCAGGGGCATCTCCACATAAACCTTAAGCCATAGCTCTCCATGGACTTTTCCTAAAATATCTAGGTAAAAGTGTTAGTCCAAGAGACAATGTATGTTTTCATGAATTATCAAAATCGCCGAGGGAGCATATGTGCTTTCAACCTCCCCCTTTTGGTAATCGGTGACAACATACAATCAAAGTTTCAAATAAAGATAATCATAAGGATATGACAGCTTTGAAAGAAACGTGACTAGTACAAGCTCCCCCTAAATATGTGCAATTCCTTTTTAAAGGATAGTTGCTTTGGAATGCATGGACACACACAAGGTAGAAGGACAAGACAAGTCATAGACATCCTGATTATATGCATCAAACATATGTAAGTGAAGAAGTTCCATGTTCAAGACTCCCTCTTGCACACAGTATGTGCAAGAAACAAGAGGTCATCATGAACAAGGATATGATGCATATACTTACCTTGAGGATCTTGAGCGTCTTGACATAGGAGTACACTTGGGAAAACAAATGCTAGATAACACAAAACTACCCTGTTGTAAAGATGCAAAGAGCCTAAAAATACCAAGAAATTGAAGACATATTGAAGATAGGTTTTGATAAAAGGATATGTCTCCAAAGAACAAGAACTTTTCTCCCCTAAAGATGAATATGTAAGGTTTCCTCTCCCCCTGAATCATAGCATGTAGATATTGGGAGTAGGTAGGGAAAATAAGTTCAAACCAATAAAGCCATATTTATCTCTCTCCCCCTTAATATTTATATCTCCCCTTAGTGTTGTTTCTCCCTCTTTTGTATAAGCTTCATGGTGATATTTCTCCCCTATAAATAGGTTCATTGAATGGAAGCTTTGATACTTTGATATTTCTCCCCCTTTGGCATAAATTATGGTAATGCCCCAAGAGTGTAACTTGCCTTATTTGGAACCTTCTGTATGTGGGTCCATATTGTCATTTCAATGAGAGTTCAATGCATGTGTTATTTCATGTGATGCTTCCCTTGTCATGTTTCCCTTTGCATGCATGCATCCTTATCATTCCATGTCTTGTGTTTGTTGCCTTGTGAATCCATGTGATGTAGGGTATGTGATGTGTTGAGGTGATGGTGATAAGTGAGATGATGTGGAATATTGTTGTTTGAAAGTAGGAAGCTCTATGGTAGTTTGCAATAGGATTCAAAAACTCCCCTTCTCTATTTTCTCAAGCTCTAGATTCACTTGTTCCATCCTTGACTCAAAAGTGCCCATGTTTTAGTATGTTTTGTGGTGGATGTGATGATATGCATTTAGTGTTTTGAGGCTGTGTTTTTGTGGTGCAAATAATCACAAAACACAGAATTAAATTCTGTTTTGTAAATATTTATTGCTCCAAATATTCCTTTTCCATTTTATTTAAATAGGTCATAATTCCTTATGACCAGGGGTATTTTTTCTTTATTTTTAGCATCAACAGTTTAGCCTGTGTATTTATTTTTTCTTTTGCTGGTGTTGGTTAAATAAGAAATCCCAGTGGGTTTCTTTTCCCTTATCAGGTGCCAGCATGGGCCTCTCACCCCCTCCCGAGGCCCATCTCTTCTCTCTGTTCCCCAGCGAGAGCCCACCTAGCGCATCCATCCCCTTCCTCCTGACGCCGTCGTCCTTGTGCATGCTTTCCATCAGAACTTCAGTGAGAGAGCGAGCGACGCCGTGAGGCTCACGGACGTCGAGGCCCCTATTTATCCTTGGCGTGCGTTCCCGAGTGCCTAGGGTTCCGCGTCCCCCTCCTAGCGCCACCACCTCTCCTCCATCTCCTTCTTCCTCCCCAGGTAAGCTCTCTGTAGATCAGGTAGCAGAGAGAGAGAGCAGTAGTGCGCCGCCATCATCCACCGCGCATCCATCACCTCCGGCGCCGGCCAGCATGTCAGGGAGCTCGGGGAAGGCCTCCCGTTCCATTCCCGTTGCCGTTGAGGTCGGGGAGCGACCACAACGACGGGCAGGACCTCGTCTCCGGCGCGTTCCCGGCGGTCCCGTACCCGTGCGTCGGTTCTGCTTCGGTTCTGCAGCAGATCGGCTCCGGTTCTTATTTAGGCTCCTTCCTTCGATCGGACCTCTCCACTCATTCCCCTTGGTGAGCCTAGCTCTCTTCCTCCCTTCTCCATGTGTAGATGCGGCCAAGGCTCATTGTCGTGCTTCTCTGATCAAAGAAGAGAACGGCCGGATGTGCATGTGTGTTCTTTGTGTGGGTGTGCTCGGGCTTGTGCAGAGTAGCAGAGCAGGGGCTTCCACAGATCGGTAGTGGTAGAGTGGATGATCCCCGCGGCGTAGAGCAGCAGTAGTGGTAGAAGGCATGCTCTGGTGGCGTTGCTTCCGTCGTCCCTCTGTGTAGAGCAGAGCAGGGCGATCTATGCTGTGGTGTAGGTTACCTTGTTAATTCCCCCTGTTCTGTCAAGTTTCGTAGCGCAGTGTAGTGGTTTGCAGTATGGTGTGTTGATCTGGCATGTCGTGGGTTCGAGTCCCGCATCGCCACCCTTTTTTTTATTTGATTTTCGGGAGCAGTAGCGCAGGAGAGTCTGCTTACCTTGCGAGCCTCCCGTGTTCTGTCAAGGGAATGAGCAGTAGAGCAATGGTGTTGATTCACTGGGTATGCCAGCAGGTTTGGGGTTCGAATCCCCCCAAACCTTTTATATTTTTTTGTCTCTTTCTTTTCCGTTTTGCATTTGTTCACTTGCATACTTGCTGTGGTAATCTTGGCACGTCATGTAGTATTTATTTTTAGCTCTCAACAGTAGGTGTTCCTAGTATTTGTTGCTAGCATGGTAGAAGTGCACGTGTAGAGATTTTTGTGCTAGTGTAGGTGGATCAAGATAACATGTATGTGAGTGTGTTTAGAATGTGTGTAGTGCGGTGATGATGTGTGTGTGATACTTGTGCTCATGGGTGATGATCTTGAGCACTAGTTAGTGCAAGTGAGTGTATGTGAGTGTGTATGGATCCCCCCCCACATACTTTGTGTGTGAGTGCAGGAGTTCATGTGATGATGTGTGTGCTTGTGTGTGTGTGTCTCACTCATGCCCAAGGCATGATGTGCCTTGATAAGCACATGTGCAAGTTGTATGTGTAGGTCTAGGAATACTTGACATGAGTGTAAGATAGTGTGTGTTTAATAATTAGCATGTGTAGGTGCTTATTATTTGTGTGCTTGAGGTATGTGAGTGTGTGTTGGTGTGCTAAGGCACATGAACATGAGGTCTACCCCTCATGTGCTCCCTTGGTGTGGTGGGCATGTGCAAGTGGATGTGTAGGTGTTAATCTAGTGAAAAGCACATGTGATGATGCACTATTCACCTATATGTGATTCCATGTAGAATTTCCTTTCAAGTTTGTGCCCATTTGTTCTATGCAAGTGCCTATGTATTATGTATGTTTTTGGGGTAGAATCATCCCAGGAATCCAATGGTGGGTTCAGATTCCACTTTGGAACAATTCCTGGGAATGTCATATTGCTGATTTGTTCAATGTTTAGAGCTTGGTTCCATGTGATGTGATGAGCCCAAGAGGTTGAATCCTTGTTGTGGCAGTAGAGGGTGAACCCCACTATAGCATGTTGGTTTTGTTTTATGCTTAGGAATTCATATGTGCATGTTGTGCCTAGTTAAAGTAGGCATGTGGCTGAAAATTCCAGTTTAGTGAAAATCTATGATTTTCACTAAGTTTGAGAAACTACTATTATTTTCTTCCCATGTAGTTGTGCTTGTAGAAGTTTATGTGTTGGGAATCAGCCCCTGCAATTAACTGAGAAGTTGTAGCTTTTCTGTTTGTCTAGCTCTCTGTCAATTTTCGTTCCATTTGGCTTCCTGTAGATACTGTTTTAGGTGCTATCAAAATGCTTCAGAGCATAAACAACTAGTGAGAAACTGAGATTTTCACTAAGTCCCTGAAAACTGATATTTTTGTCCAAGTTAGCAGCTGAAAACTCCTTTGTATTATCTTTTTGCGCATGCTTGTAGAGATTTTGAATAGCTTCTGCCACATATCTTATTTGGAACATTTGAGTGGCTTTAGGTGCTTTGCATGTAGCCCTCAAACTGCTATGTTGCTGTTTGGGACAGAATGTATAGTTTTGATGTTTTGATGCTTGTGAATGCATAGTTGATGGTGTGGTGATATTCCTTGCACCACCCCATCCTTACTTGTTGTTTTTGTGATTTGGTAACCTGGGAATACCAGAAGTATCCCATTGGAGTGTGTTGTGATGGATTTGATGCGTAGGACTTCATTTCTTGTTTCGTTGTTTCCGGTTGATTCGTAGCTCCGTTTTTAACGTTCTTTATATGTTTTTGCATCGTTTTCGCGTGACGCATCCGTTCATGACATCCTCATGCATGTCAAGATAGCTTAGAGTGCAGTTCTGTCCAGGAGCTTGTATTTTCTTCTCATGCATGTGCATGTGACTAGAATAGAGATGCATGTTCATTTTCATCTCATGCATCATGTGCTTGTTGCATCTTGTTGTGCTGTTGTTCATTGGATGCTATTTTTATGTTGGGTAGCACCAGGATCGGAGAACGAGTACGTGGATCCGGGAGAGTACGTGCAGGACGAACAAGAGCAGTTCCAAGCTGAGGACGTCACAGGCAAGATGATATGACCTAGATTCCATCTCTAGACTTGTTATGCTATATTCACGTTTCTTTCGTCATATGCTTGCTGCGTACCACTGAAACAATTGCCTCCTGATATTGCCATGAAACCCAAACACTTTTCCCCTCCTAGCAAATATTGAATGGCTAAGTAGGCTTTGCTCAGCTTCTAATGTTAGCGTTGCTAGTTGCAGGTGCATTTGTCTCATGTGATAACATGAGTTGATATCATTATGTTAAATCTGTTATTTATTTAATGCACCTATATACTTGGTAAATAACAAAAGTCCTAGCCTTTTGCCAGGTGTTTTGTTCCGTTATTGCTGCCATAGTTACCGGCTACCGGTGTTTGATTCCATAACTGATTGCTCCTAACACGTTCGGGGTTGTTATGGGGACCCCCTTGATAAATCGCGTAGTGTTAAGACTTGTCCGGCAGGACCCAACATTGGTGTTAATTTGCTTTTCACTTAATAATAAACTGCATAGGGAATAGCTACCCCGAGGAATTAATCAACAACCCGGGCCAGTGCTCCTCATGAGTGTTGGTCCAAACCAGAGCAATGTGCGGGGCCAACTCAGGGCAACTTGAGAGATTTCTATCAGGCCACTGTACGCGTCGCTCATCCTCGTGTCCTGAGACTGGGATACGCGGCTCTTATTGGGGTCGTTGACATGACAGGAGGTCCTGCTAGTCTTGTCTTACCTTAGCGATATATCTTGCGTATAGGAATCCCGGTGAAGCTTTGGTTCTCCCCAGAGTTGAGGTTTTCCTCTAAGGAATCCGACGAGATCACGAGATTCGTGATAGAGGATTACTTTGTGGCCTGTGACCGTTTGTGATGGACTAGTTGGAGCACCCCTGCAGGGTTTAATCTTTCGGAAAGTCGTGCCCGCGGTTATGTGGCAACTTGGAATATTTGTTAACATCCGGTTATAGATAACTTGAACCTAATCTAATAAAATTGCGAACTATGTTCGTAACTGTGACTGTCCCCTTCGAAGACCTCTCTTCGATCGGGAACACGGTGGGGTTATGATTGACATAGGTAGGTGTTCAGGATCACTTAGTGATCAGCTAATCATCGACCCCTAGCGTAGACCACCTTCAATACTTGTTCTACGTAAGTTAGCCACAATATATGCTTAGGATGTTGCAACCTAAACACTGAACCTCCTTACCTAATAACTTGACTAGTTGTGGCACCGAGGTCATAGATTGCCGAGTCCCCGTGGCTCACAAATTACTTCAAACCCCAACAGGTACAGGTACGCCCGACACAGGTGATCCCGATGGCACGCAGCTAGCGTGGCAGTACGATGAGGAGAAGGACCGCTTGTACGTGAACTATCCAGAAGACTGAGGCATGGTCGTGATCGTGGGCAAGAATGCAGGGTAGCATAGCCTTTTCTCATGTTATGTAGTCCGTAGCGGAACTACCTTATTTGAATAAATGTGTGATGTAAACTCTGATATTATTTATGAGATGGCAGGTGAATCCCTATTTGTCATTCTATTATTATGTATGTGCTATGTTATCGTGCTTGCGAAACGCTTAGATGCGCTTCTTTCCATTTTGGGGCCTCGTTCCCTAAATCGGAAAGGACGGCATCTTAGTCGATACAAGTTGGTAATCAGAGCCTTACGACCATAGGAGCCTTTGTGTGATCGTACTTGGCCGAGTCGAGTCTAGTAAAATGTTTTGAGTCTTAGTTATATCGGAGAGTTGGATTCTTTGTTCTCCTCTTCCATGCTCTGGTGAGGTTACCGTCTTAGGAAATCTTAATTCTACTCCTCTTCTCGCTCAATTTTTTTAGGATCACGCGGGTATTTTTGAAATCTATATGATATCGATGTGACGGAGTTCTGTCTTGGTGCCTCCTGTCTGCCTTGATTTTATTCCGGGGAGTTGAGCTCCAGGGGATTCTTGCGCACATCGCCATCATTCAGATTTCTGAGTATCTCAGAACAAATGATGTTCGTAATTGCTTCAATACTAGTCGTGGCGAGATAACCCCGATGTCCCCAGTACTGGTGCAGATTGTTCGGGAGTACTGCCATACTTTGTATCGTTGTGATCACGAGGGTCTGTTGTAGATGAAGGTCCGAGATTCTGGTTATGTGTTGACGGATGTGATATAGTGGACGGGTTAGTATAGGAGTCGTGTGAATATTACTCCTTGTATCCGTGTACCAGATTGCATGACCAGATATTTCGGGAATTCATAGGTGGGATATCAAGTAGTGACTTATAGGACAATCTTCCTACATATGCATGATGTGAGGTTGGGATTCAACATTCAGTGGGTATGTTTGTTCACGGTCATCTTACAACGGTTCTCGTTGTGTCTTAAAGAGTCCTTGTAGCTCGCTACGACTCGGGGATACTTCGTAAGTCATGTGCACTACCTTGCATAGGATGGCTACTGTAAATTCGAGCCCGTGCGATCTTATCCATGAAGATATCGGATGAAATCTCGATCATATGTTTGTTCCGAGCAGTTCTAGATCATACTTGTTTGCAAGTGGTCTTAATCAGAATTTTGTCGACCGTCACTTTGAGGAAGCATTCTTACTATTTTCTTCGAGTGCAAATGCTAATATTCCTGTTCAGATATTCCTGCCTTTTTGATTCAGCTATACCTTCAATTTATTCTGTGGGCTAATGTGTTGTCCGTCTTCAGGATGGCTCCACCATCTCGTCAGAATCCAGGGCGTGAGGATGTGCCGCCACCACCTCCTCCTCCGGAGAATCCTCCTCCGCCGCCTCCTCCTCCGGTAGAGGCTTGGAAATCGATGATGGCTGCTACAAATGCAGACACTCAGATGTTGATACGGTTGTTGCAAGAGAGGATTAATCAGCAGCAAGGCAATTTCCAGCATGGTGGCTATCAGTTTGCTAATCTGAGTCAGTTCCTGTCAAATCAGCCGAAGACTTTCACTTCCTGTGACCAGCCGTTTGATCCTGAGGATTGGATCCGCGACATGAACAAGCACTTTGAATGCAGCAATGTTCGTCCTGAGGATTTCGTCAAGTTTGCAACATTCCAGCTGAAGGGGCAAGCATCTATCTGGTGGCAACAGTTGAAGGATTCCAGGGGTGCTAGAGTGATCACTTGGGATGAGTTCTGCCGTGACTTCAGATCCCACTACATTCTGTCCAGCTTTGTGGAGGAAATGCGTGAGAAGTCAGGCGCTTGAAGCAAGGTGGTAACTCCGTGTACAAGTACAACGTCGAGTTCCACGAGCTAGCCCGATACGCCTTCCAGGATATTCCTGATCAGAAGAGCAAGATTTAACAGTTCAGAGGTGGCTTGAAAGAAGATTTGCAGTTAGCTCTTGCTTTGCACGATCCTGAGGAGTTTGATAAGTTCTACAACTTAGCTCTCAGGGCTGAGGCAGCTTTGCTCAGTGTGGAGAATTCTAAGAAGCGCTTCAGAGATTCCAGATCGTCTTCTACTCATGTGGTTCAGAAGCAACAGAAGTTTTGGGTGTCTCCTCCTCCTCCTCGACACACGCATCAGTTCAAGCATTCTGGTGGCCGTGGTTCTTCCCACCCTCCCAACCCAGCTTTCCAGCAGAGATTCCAGCAGCAGAAGCAAGGGCCTCCTCAGACACAATACTTGTCACAAGTGTGGGCAGAAGGGTCACTATGCCAACAAGTGCACTTCTCAGCTCCGTCTTCCACCTCCTCCTCCAGGAAAACCTCCAAGCAATTCTCTCGTGAAGTTCAACCCCAGGTCTGCTCGAGTCAACATGGTGAATGCGGCTGAGGCAGAAAACTCGTCAGATGTGATCATGGGTAACCTCCTCGTCAATGATATTCCTGCTAAAGTGTTGTTTGATTCTGGTGCTTCTCATTCATTCATGTCTAGAATGTTCTTTGTTGAGCATGATTTTGATTCTGAGTATTTGAATAAGGCATTACATGTGGTGTCACCCGGTACTCTTATGAGTGCCAACAAAGTGGTTCGTGATGTCTTTGTCAAGATAGGGAGTTATTCTTTTCTGGCGTCTCCTATTGTCTTGGGCAATTCCGACATTGATTTGATCCTTGGTATGGACTGGTTGGCCATGAACAAGGCATCGATTGATTGTGAAGCTAAAGAAGTGAAGCTTACTCACTCTTCGGAGGACGTGATTATATTCGCAGCGCGCGATGATACAATCCATCTGTTCTCTTTGAATGAAAAGGGTGAGATTAATCCTATTTCGCAAGTCCCAGTGGTCTACGAATATGAAGATGTGTTTCCAGAAGAGCTGCCAGGAATGCCTCCGCACCGAGAAGTTGAATTTGTTATTGATCTTGAACCAGGTACTGAGCCGGTGTGCAAACGACCGTACAAATTGGGTCCAGAAGAGTTTTAGGAACTCAAGAGGTAACTCGATGAGCAGGAGAGTTTGGGTTTGATCAGACCGAGGTCGTCTCCGTGGGGATGTGGAGTTTTGTTTGTCAAGAAGAAGGATGGCACGGACAGGTTGTGTGTCGATTACCGTCCATTGAACAAGAAGACAATCAGGAACAAGTATCCACTTCCGAACATAAATGAGTTGTTCGAACAGTTGAAAGGGGCTAAGATCTTCTCCAAGCTCGATCCCAGAATGGGCTATCATCAAATTCGCATTCGCGAAGAGGATATTCCGAAGACTACTTTCAGGACTAGTTTTGGCTCGTATGAGTATACGGTCATGTCTTTTGGTCTGGCAAATGCTCCTCTGACATTTTGTTGAATGATGAACTACATATTCTCTCCGTTCAAGAATGAGTTCGTCTTGCTGTATCTCGACGATATTCTGGTCTTTTCGGAAACTGAGGAAGAACATGAAGAACATCTCAGATTGGTGCTTGATAAGCTGAGGGAGCACAAATTCTATGCCAAGTTTTCCAAGTGTGAGTTCTGGTTGAAAGAAGTCCTCTATTTTGGGCACATCATCTCTGCCGAGGGCATCAAAGTTGATCCGTCGAAGGTGCAGGCCATTGTTGAATGGGAGCCTCCGCAGAATGTGAAGCAGCTTCGAAGCTTTTTTGGGATTGCAAGCTATTGTAGAAGGTTCATTGAGAACTTCTCCGAGATTGCTAAGCCTCTCTCAAGTCTTCTTCAGAAGGGTGTGAAGTATGCTTGGTATCCAGAGTGTCAGTTGGCCTTCGACACACTCAAAGAGAAGCTCACCTGTACTCCAGTCTTGGTTCCTCCTGATGATTCTAAACCTTACCAAGTGTTCTGCGACGCCTCTCTTCAAGGTCTTGGTGCAGTTCTGATGCAAGAGAAGAAAGTGGTTACTTATACCTCCAGGCAGTTGAAGCTAGCGGAGAAAAATTATCCTGTGCATGATCTTGAGCTGGCAGCAGTGGTACACGCTTTGATGACTTGGAGACACCTCTTGTTAGAACGAAAGGTTGAAGTATTCACCGATCACAAGAGTCTCAAGTACATCTTCACCCAGTCTAACCTGAATCTCCGGCAAACTCGTTAGGTGGAAATTCTCCAAGATTTTAATCTGAGAGTTGAGTACACACCAGGAAAAGCTAATGTCGTGGCAGATGCTTTGAGCAGGAAGGCTTACTGCAACAGTCTCATTCTGAAGCCTCTCCAGCCTGACCTTTGTGAATCTTTCAGAAAGCTCAACCTTCAGTTAGTACCTCAGGGATTTCTTGCAAATCTTCAGATCTTTCCTACCTTGGAAGATCAGGTCCGAGCAGCACACCTTCTTGATGCAATGGTGAAGAAATTCAAGATTGGCGTGGCAAAGGGTCTTCCCAAATATAAGTGCATCAGTGTTGATGCCCGAGACACATTGTTCTTTGAGGACTGTCTTGTCGTTCCGAAAGGTGATCTCAGAAAGGTAATCATGGAAGAAGCTCATAACTCTCTGCTCTCTATACATCCTGGAAGCTCCAAGATGTATCAGGACTTGAAATAGACCTTCTGGTGGACTCGCATGAAGCGTGAGATTGCTCAGTTCGTAAATGAATGTGATGTATGTCGAAGGGTGAAAGCAGAGCATCAACGTCCAGTAGGTCTTTTGCATCCATTGCCCATTCCCGAGTGGAAGTTCGACCATATTGAGATGGATTTCGTCACCGGGTTTCCGAAGTCCAAGAAGGGTAATGATGCCATCTTCATCGTCATCGACAAGTTGAGTAAAGTGGCTCATTTTCTTCCAGTCAAGGAATCCATCTCCGCAGCTCAGCTTGTAGAGTTGTACACTTCCAGGATAGTGTCTTTGCATGGCGTGCCTATGATGATTTCTTCGGATCGTGGAAGTATCTTCACTTCCAAGTTCTGGGACTCTTTTAAGTCTGCGATGGGCACGAAGATACGCTTCAACACAACTTTTCATCCTCAGACTAGTGGTCAAGTGGAGCGAGTCAATCAGGTCCTTGAGGATATGCTGAGAGCCTCTGTTATCTCTTTTGGTACGAAGTGGGAAGACTGCCTGCGTGTCACGCCCAAGATGCGACCCTATCCTCAATTTGGCACGAGGGCCTCGTCAGGGATATAAGCGCAAATCGTCGTGTCGCAAGAATGAATATAGTTACAAGTACATGTACTGAAAAGAAGATATATATATATATATATATATATATATATAGAATTGGCTTACACTCGCCACAAGCTACATCAGAGTCACATCAGTACAATACATAAACATCATGAAGAAGAGCAGGGTCCGACTACGGACGAAAACAAACGAGAAAAGAAGAACGACGTCCATCCTTGCTATCGTTGGCTGCCGGCCTAGAACCCATCCTAGATCGAAGAAGAAGAAGAAGAGGAAACAACTCCAAATGAACAATCAACGCGCTCGCGTCAAGTAACCTTTACATGTACCTGCAACTGGTGTTGTAGTAATTTGTGAGTCACAGGGGACTCAGCAATCTCATTTCCAAAGGTATCAAGACTAGCAAAGCTTAATAGGTGAGGTAAGGTTAAGTGGTGAGGTTGCAGCAGCGGCTAAGCATATGTTTGGTGGCTAAACTTACGAGTACAAGAAACAAGAGGGGGATGATCTACGCATAACAGACGTGAACTACAGTTGATCAAACGAATGATCCTGAACACCTACCTACGTCATACATAACCCCACCGTGTCCTTGATCGGAGAAGGAACTCACGAAAGAGACAATCACGGTTACACACATAGTTGGCATATTTTAATTAAGTTAACTTCAAGTTATCTAGAACCAGTGTTAAACAGAGTTTCCATGTTGCCACATAACCGCGGCCACGGCTTTCCGAAAAGATTTAACCCTGCAGGGGTGCTCCAACTGGTCCATCACAAATTACCACAAGCCGCATAGAAATCCTCAATCACGAAGCTCGCGATCTCGTTGGATTCCCTAGTGGAAAACCTCAACTCTGAGATTACCCAAAGCATCACCGGAATCCCGATGCACACGATATTCCGTCAAAGGTAAAACTAATCCAGCAAGGCCGCCCGACGTGTCGACGATCCCCTTAGGAGCCACGTATCTCGTTCTCAGGACACGACGGATGAGCTAGTCGTCGGGATCGCTAAACCTCAGGGTGACCAGAGGGGCGCCGGACATCGCTCAGGTGGTACCAACACTCATGAGGAGCACTGGCCCGGGGGTTGATTAAATTTCTTCGGGTTAATTACTCCCTATGCAGTTCATTAGTTATTAGGCAAATGTAGTACCAAAGTTGGGCCTTGCCAGACCAGCTTTAATCTAAAACGAATTATCAAGGGGGTCCCCATAACAACCTCGATCGTGTTAGGAGCGCTCGATTATGGAACACAACACCGGTAGCCAAACACTAAGGGGGCAAAGGTGGAACAAAACACCAGGCTAGAAAGGCCGAGCCTTCCACCTTTTACCAAGTATATAGGTGCATTAAATTAAATAGCATTAAATATGGTGATATGACAAGGAACCCATGTTATCACATGGAAGCAACTACACCTGCAACTAGCAACGCTAACAACAGGGTTAAGCAAGCGGTAACATAGCCAATTAGTGGTTTGCTAGGTCGAACAGGTTGAAGGTTATCATGGCATGGTTGAGAGGCTGATATTTAACATGTGGTAGGCAACAAGACATAAACGGTAGAAACGGTAAAACTAGCATGGCAATGATAGTAATGGTATCTGGGGAAATGGTCATCTTGCGTGAGATCCCGCTTGGAAGAAGAACAACTCTGAGAAGTCGGTGAACCAACTTAGTCAAACGGGTCCTCACATTCCGACATGCTTGCGGAACTCTATCGAGACAGAGCAAACCAGAGACAAACATCAACATAAATATTCACCACACGATGCACAACATGATGCACAACCTAATATGATGCATGAACAGATCAATGATGCAAGTGATGGGATGGCAATTCACATCACGCAAACACTACACATTAAATGAAGCTCGATATGCAACGAGTTGTATATCGACGAAGCTCCACGTTTAATTATTTAGTTCATTCCCGTTTATTAACACGATAATATTAAAATATTGTTAACATGGCACGGGGTGAAGCGAAGATCCTACATGTCATACTAGTCTGTTAACACTCGGAGCATAGATCGGAGCTACGTCACAAGAAGCATGCAACACAAGATATCATGCCATGAATGCGTCATGCATGCAAATTACAACAACGCGGCAAGAAGAGAAAGAAGCATATGTCGCCACGACGAGCGAAAGGGAACCATGGCGGCAAAACAGAAACGACGGCACGGCAATGTTCCTATCCCGATAACTCATCGAGATATCGTGCCAACGTATAGGAAGCGTGTGTGGGACAACCAAATAAAGATGGGGTGATCCTGCTACCGGGTTCCCATGTGTCGAGGGCATGTCGAAAAGGAAGTCAACGTGCAATGAGCATACGTACATACGGCGCAAACATACAATACATCTCATACAACACATGCACACGGTCACGACAACGTCCCATCGGTATACCTTCGAAGCGTGCGAATCGGAGGGGTTCGAGTCGTAGCAGACGTCGTGGAAGTAGTGGTCGTTGGGTCTCGTCGACGGTAGTCATTCGCTCGGCATCGGTTCACGGGTCTTCGGCGTCGGTAGTCGAACACGTTTCGGGGGTCGTCGAGGACGACGTGGTGCTCGGCGAATTTGTCGAGTCCACGGCGGCGGGGATGGTGCACGCGGCGACGACAACATAAGCAAGCAACAACAATCTACCTCGGCAACAGCAAAACAACAACAACTAGCATCTGGCCTAGCATCTACATCTAACTGGCATCTACAGCAAAGCCAACAAGTAGCACAACAACTATACCAAGCACGCTAGCAAGCAGCAGCTAGCAAAGCAACTAACTACAACAAGCAGCTACGGCATGCAAAGCAACTACAAGCAGCAGCAAGGCTACGGCCAACAACACCAACAACACTAGCAACGGCGTCAGGCAGCGGCAACAGCAACAAGCAACTGCAGCTATCAGCACAGCAACCAATCAGCACAGCCGGGCGGCATAGCACAGTAGCAGAACAACAAGCAACGGCAAGCAACTACAGCGGTAGCGGCTAAAAGCAGCAGCTAGCAACCTACAGGGCCACTAGCTAGCACTCGGACAAGAACTACACCAACTACACAGCCAACAACAACGCGGCAGCAGCATCAGTGACAAGGCAAGCGCACCGGCGAGCACGACAGCGAGCAGGAGGGCCCCCGAGGAGAGCGGCGGCAGGGAACCGACGCGGGAGGCGGCGGCCATGGCACAGGCGGGGCGCAGCGGCAGGAAGAGGTCGCGACACATGGCACAGGCGCGGGAGGCGGGCTCCATGAGGCGGCACGGCGAGGAGGAGCAGCGAGCACGGCGGCGAGGGCTCGCGAGGTCGAGGCCAGCGCGGCGCGCAGGGGTGGGAAGAGCACGGCGGCCTGGAGCGCGCACGCGGGCGAGGGGGCGAGGCCAGGAACGCGGCGCAGTGCGGGAGAGCTCAGCGGCGGGGCCTTCCGGAGGCGGCGCGACGAACGGCGGGGCGGCAACCACGAGCACGGCGGGGTCGGGGCTAGGGAGCAACGGCGCAGGGGAGGAAGATGCTGAGGGGATCGGGATCGGGAGAACGCGGAGAGGACACGGACGAGGGGGGACGAGAGGAGGATGACGGCGCTTCGCTGCTAGGGCTGGGGCCAGCTGGGTTTGCTCGACCTTGGCCGGCTTGGCCCAGGCTCGCATGACCCTCTCTCCCTATTTGCTCTCTTTTGTTTTGTTTTTTAAATCAGAAAACGCACACGAAGGTAAAAAAAAGATTTAAACGAAAAAATAAATACTTTTGACTCCTTTTAAAACAAACCCCAAATATAAAATAGATTGGGCACTTTTAACGAATAAAACTAAAACCTTTTTTTGAAGAATAAAATAAAACCCTTTTACAAAAGAATAAAATCAAACCCGTTTATAAATAAAAGAATCTCTAGTTTTAAAAATAAACAAAAGGAAAAAAATAAAGGAAACCCAAGGGTTGCACCCTCATTTAATAAAATGACTTTTTTAAAAGAAGACGAATTTTTAAAAGAGGGGTTAAGACTGAAATCTTTAGCAAAACCACAAAAATGAAATAAGAGGGGAGAGAAGGTTTTAGGTCCGCGGTGCAAGAGGGTTTTGAGGTGGCTCTCACGCACTCACTCTCATCACTCCAACAAAACAACGCCACACACAAGGCACTAACACCCAACAACACGGAGCAACAAGCAACACCGACAAAACACAGTTGACATGATGCCATGCATGATGCCATGATGCAAACTAAATGATGATGCAACAAACAAAAATAACAACACGACGAAAATAGAAATAAAGGGGAATCTTCTAGAACGTCGGTCTTGGGCTGTCACAACTCTCCTACACTACAATAGGATCTCGCCCCGAGATCCAAGAATGAAACGGTGGAGAGGATGAGAAAGAACAAGAGGTAAAAACTTAGTCGCTTCTTGACAAACCAGTGAAACCAACGATCCTTGAAGGTTGCAAAGAGATGAGGACTAATATGAGAAGGAAGCAAGAATTCACGGAAAATTTCGGCAGCACTTCGGTAGGAAAATGGGACAAAAAATTCGATAAGATGGAAGAAATAGACAATATTCATAACAAACAACTAAATAGAACAAGGGAACACCATGAACTTGACAGAACAAGAAGATAGACTCAAAAGAGCAACATCACAATGCCTCCGGAACAAGAGAATATGAACTAGCTCATACGGAAGAAGAGAATGAAGAAAAGAATGACAAATATCATCACAATAGAATTGAGGAGCCTCCGGACAGAGAATTGACGTAGCATTTGGAAAACCAACAACGAAGAACAAGATAGTAGTGGGCTTATGAAAATCATCACAACATTTATGAGGTGACAACCAACCACTAAAAGAAACAAGGATTGATTGGGAGAAACAAGATATGAACACTTCTTTCGCCAATAGGATACATTGAGAATTTGGATAATTGATAATCACCATAATAGCAACATCCTTAGACAAGCTTTAGGTGAAGTCCAAACCAAGGCTCAATGAAGAAATCATGGGTTGAAATATCTCATGATCAAAGAATCGGTGGAATTAATTATCTCATTCCTGAAAGGAAAACTCTTCGAGGCTCCTACACTAACAAGAATGCTATAATACTACCTCAAATGATAAAGGAGGAAGAATTTCACTGGAAATGCAAGGGAAAGAATGCTTGAGGTGCTCCAATAGGAATGTTGAAGAACACTTGAGAAAAAGGAATTGATATCATGACCCACTTCGGAAGAAGAATTGAAATCATTTGATGAAACAAGAATAAGAATTATGTTATGCTAATCCTTCACCAATTAAATTGATGACAAACAACTGATTAAGCATACAACTTATTCCTCTTGAATGAATGTTGCAGAGATAGAGAGATAAGAACCACTTGGGGCATAATTGAAGGAAGCACCGGTAAGAATTCACAACTGAATGGGAACACCACGAATTAATGGAGATACATGAGAATGAAGAGATCATGAACCCCTGAGAGAAAACTTGAACAAGGCACCGGATAATCAAGAGAGGAACGAAGAGACAACAATGGAGAAGAATTTAGGATGAAAGCTGAAAGCTGAGAATGAAGAATCTTCTAAAATGATGACCTTCGGAGGATCGAGAATGAAAACAACTCAGAAAAGCACCGGATAGCAAGAAAAGGGATTACACATGATTGGAACAATTAAGATGATGGCACCAAGCTGAAATGATATCTTCAAGAGAATGGACCAAGATTTGAGGGAAACACTCCTTCGAATTGCAAGCTCAGAATGATGACGAGAACAACACCAAGAATTACTGAGACACTCCGGAATAATGAAGAATGAAAGGTTGAGCCAATATGAGAACTAGTTCTAATAGGTCTTGGAGAAGGGATATGACTGATGAAATTCATACTTACGTCACAGTTGAAAATAATTAATGATCTTCGGGAAAAGATTAAAAGATCCTCGGAAAGAACCTGTGGGTTATGGGCCCACTCAAAGAAACCACCGTTAGGAAAGATTTCTTAGAAGAGAGATATTGCACCGGTACAAATGAAGACTAGATGAGGTTGAGCACCTCGAAATAATTGAAAGGATTGAAAACAAGAAATTGTGAGATAACTTCAATGCTCCGGATAGAAAAGAGAGGAATGAATAAACAAGATAGGCTAAAAAGAATTTCCAACATAGGAAAGAATTACAAAGAATGAAAATGATATGAGGAAAACGGAAGGCTGAACTGAATTCACCGAAAAAGATAACAAGACTGAATAAAGATGAACACGAAGCTCCTGAAAATCTTCACAACGAAACACCGGATAGGACACGGAAGAAAAGATAGTGGAAGCGACAATGAAACGAAAACTCTTGGATGAAAATTGACTCACTGAAGAAAAAGGGTGGGAGGGCGGGGAAAACAAAAGACAACTTGGAACAGATGAGATGAAATTCGGAAGACATGAGAGATTGATCTTGCAAAATTGGAGAGGATGTAATTCACTTGGAGAGAAACACACCGGTTGAATGGAATTGATACGATGACTCCGGTTGACAAGAAATGAAAGACAAGTTGATTTGAGCAAAAGGATTAGTACTCTCATAAAAATATGAGAACACAACTTAGGAAAGATCTGAATTCACCACTTGACATCGAAGCAACTTGAATTACCATATTTCAACAAAACAAAGGTGAGGCTTATGAAACAAGCTAGAACAAACTCATGCGAAAGATTTCCGTTCGATATTTTTGTGGACAGGATCGCATGGGCTCGAACCTTACAGTAGCCATCAAGTGCAAGGCAGTGCACCCGACATACGAAGCGTCCCCGAGTCGTAGCAAGCTACAAGGACTCTTTAAGACACAACGAGAACCGCTGTAAGTCGACCGTCAACAAACGAATCCACTAGATGTCGAACCCCAACCTAACATCATGCATTTGTTGGAAGATTGTCCTATAAGCAACTACTTGAATTCCCACCTAAGAATTCCCGAAATATCTGGTCATGCAATCTTGTACACGGATACAACGAGTAATATCACACAACTCCTATACTAACCCGTCACCTGTATCACATCCGTCAACACACAACCATAATCTCGGACCTTCATCTACTACAGACCCTCATGATCATAACGATACAAAGTATGGCAGTACTCCCGAACAATCTGCACCAGTACTGGGGACATCGGGGTTATCTCGCCACTACTAGGATTGAAGCAATTACGAACATACTTCGTTCTGAGATATTAAGAAATCTGAATGATAACGATGTGCTTAAGAATTCCCTGGAGCTCAACTCCCTGGAAGAAAATCAAGTCAGACAGGAGGCACCAAGACAGAACTCCGTCACATCGGCATCATATAGATCCCAAAAATATCCGCGTGATCCTAAAAAAATTTGAGTGAGAAAAGGAGTAGAATAAAATTATTACGTCAAGATTCCTCACCAGAGCATAGAAGAGGAGAAAAAAGAATCCTACACTCTGATATATAACTAGACTCAAAGTAGTTTTCCACTAGACTCGACTCGGCCAAGTTCGATCAATCAAGGGGGCTCCTAGGTCGGTACTGCTCTGATACCAACTTGTCATGCCCAAGATGCGACCCTATCCTCAATTTGGCACGAGGGCCTCGTCAGGGATAGAAGCGCATCTCGTCGTGTCGCAAGAATGGATATCGTTACAAGTACATGTACTGAAAACAAGATATATATATATATATATATAGAATTGTCTCACACTCGCCACAAGCGACATCTGAGTCACATCAGTACAATACATAAACATCACGAAGAAGAGAAGGGTCCGACTATGGACGAAAACAAATGAGAAAATAAGAACGACGTCCATCCTTGCTATCCCAGGATGCCGGCCTCGAACCCATCCTAGATCGATGAAGAAGAAGAAGAGGAAACAACTCTAAATGAACAATCAACACGCTCGCATCAAGTAACCTTTACCTATACCTGCAGCTGGTGTTGTAGTAATCTGTGAGCCACAGGGGACTCAACAATCTCATTTCCAAAGGTCAAGACTAGCAAAGCTTAATAGGTGAGGTAAGGTTAAGTGGTGAGGTTGCAACAGCGGCTAAGCATATGTTTGGTGGCTAAACTTACCAGTACAAGAAACAAGAGGGGGATGATCTACGCATAACGGACGTGAACTACGGTTGATCAAACGAATGATCCTGAACACCTACCTACGTCATACATAACCCCACTGTGTCCTTGATCGGAGAAGGAACTCACGAAAGAGACAATCAAGGTTACACACACAGTTGGTATATTTTAATTAAGTTAACTTCAAGTTATCTAGAACAAGTGTTAAACAAAGTTTCCACGTTGCCACATAACCGCGGGCACGACTTTCCAAAAAGATTTAACCCTGCACGGGTGCTCCAACTAGTCCATCACAAATTACCACAAGCCGCATAGAAATCATCAATCACGAAGCTCCCGATCTCGTCAGATTCCCTAGAGGAAAACCTCAACTCTGAGATTACCCAAAGCATCACCGGAATCCCGATGCACAAGATATTCCGTCAAAGGTAAAACTAATCCAGCAAGGCCGCCCGACGTGTCGACGATCCCGATAGGAGCCGCGTATCTCGTTCTCAGGACACGATGGATGAGCTAGACGTCGGGATCGCTAAACCTCCGGGTGACCAGAGGGGCGTCGAACATCGCTCAGGTGGGACCAACACTCATGAGGAGCACTGGCCCGGGGGTTGATTAAATTTCCTCGGGTTAATTACTCCCTATGCAGTTCATTAGTTATTAGGCAAATGTAGTACCAAAGTTGGGCCTTGCCAGACCAGCTTTAATCTAAAACGAATTATCAAGGGGGTCCCCATAACAACGCCGATTGTGTTAGGAGCGCTCAATTATGGAACATAACACCGGTAGCCGAAAACTAAGGGGGCAAAGGTGGAACAAAACACCAGGCTAGAAAGGCCGAGCCTTCCACCTTTTACCAAGTATATAGGTGCATTAAATTAAATAGCATTAAATATGGTGATATGACAAGGAACCCATGTTATCACATGGAAGCAACTACACCTGCAACTAGCAACGCTAACAACAAGGTTAAGCAAGCGGTAACATAGCCAATCAGTGGTTTGCTAGGTCGAACAGGTTGAAGGTTATCATGGCATGGTTGAGAGGTTGATATTTAACATGTGGTAGGCAACAAGACATAAACGGTAGAAACGGTAAAACTAGGATGGCAATGTGTCACACCCCAAATTTTGGCTTTCCTGACTAAGTAACTTATTTCAAAACTTAGGACGAATTAAAATATTTGTGAATGACTGTGATGCTTGGAGTGACTATTGTTTGCCTGTTTGCTTGAATGCATGTGATTGCTCCCCATTCATTCTTGCCATCCTCCTGATCACCTCCTCACTCCATGATCTCCTGCCTAATGATCATACCATGTGTTTAGGACAAATATCTATTTTTACCAAATATTATTTTCACCAAAAGGCTCTTCTTTGAATTAAACTTTCAAACCCCTGAGATGAGGTTCTACTACAAGTCCTCAAATTAGGGAATTTCGTTTGCACCAATACTTTTATTTAAAACCTATTATCAAAATGTCTTCCAAAAACCATCATATTATTATTTTAAAAGTTATTTTATTATTTTATTTAAAAGCCCTTTTGTGAGGCCAGAAATGGTCTCTTATGAAGGGAAGTTATTTTTATTGCTTTCAAAATATTTAAGAAAATTTAGGGAAACTCACTGGATATATTTACTTCACATTTATGAGTTTCAACACATGGTCATGTTCAAAATATTGGGCAAACCCCTCCAAAACCATTCCTGCCTATTTCAAGCTTTTGGAATATTTCTATAAGAAATATTCTCAATAAATTCTAGTAAAATTCTAGAATGTCATCTATGATATTATTGATGATCTTGCCAAGTTTCATTTCAATCGAAGTTGATTTGACTCCCCTAATGACCCTAAAACCCTATCTGCCCAAAATCAAATTTGAGCAACTCTACATTATGAAGTGTCTCCAATTGTGCTCAAATTTGGTGGACATGTTCCAGTACTCCAATGAGGCATCCACACCAAGTGGTACACCAAGGAGAATAGAGGAACTTGTCCTAAAACCCTCAAAACCCTCTCTGTTGATTTCTGACTTTGACAAACTTTACATTATAAAGTTTGTCCAATTGACCTCAAACTTTTTGTGCATACCTTAATGCTCAAACAATGCCCTTACACCAAATATTGGATTTGTGGGAATTCATTTGAATAGGGTTCTAAGCAGAAACCCATTTCTACCCATTTCTAGGGTTTTTCAAGTCTACATAGGAAAACTTCTCCAGCAAATCCCAAATTTGGTGTGCAAGCCTATTTCCATCTATTATTTGATCCTGTTAAGTTTCACAGCCATTGGAATTCATTTGGTAGCCCAACCACAGATCAAACACCTTGTGTGCACTCACTAATTTGGCTTCTATTGCCCCTTCTACTTTTACCCTTGAGCTCAACTTTCTACCACAGCCTCACATAGTCATATTTTACCTCCAGTAACTTCCCCATGGCCACTGGTCAATTATTGGGGAAGGTCCCTTTGTAAGTTTCTCTCATTTTCACCCTTGGCAGCACTGTTTTACCTCTCATTCCATTCTTCTACTTAAGCTATCACCCCCAATTATTTCCAGAGCCTCTCTAGTGTCTCAATGCATCATTTCAAATCAATTGATGGCATGCTCATGTAGGAAAAACGAGCAGCACCTCTTCAAGTTCATTTTTGGCTGAAATGTGGCTTTGTACAACAAGTACTAGCTAAACTTGCTTTCTTGAGCTGAAACTTTGCAGTCTGGTAGTCCTTCCATGCCTAACACTGCCAGACATAATTTATCCCCAACTCTCCCCACCTAAGACCCACTTTTATCAGCTATAAGTTTGCTGTTAGAAACTTAACAGTAGTCAAAGCAAGTTCAAACCAGCCCCAGATGCTTCCAAACTCCTCTAGTGCATCGTGGCAAGCATGCCTTGCACGGTTGACACCTTGGCCTGGCCAAGGGGTGCCCCAGGACACCAGGTGGGGTGGTGACCACCACTCTGGCCTGCAGTATGGGTGCTCTGCGCCATGTCCTCTTGCTGCAGCCTGTTTTCAACCGTTTCCTCACGTCTCAGAGCACCGGGGTATCTCATTTCACCGTTCCAAGCCGCTCCCGACACTAGCTAGCCTCCAAGACGTCCGAGGGATGCGTGTCTACCCCGTGCTCTCAGAGCTCCAAAGAACCCAGAGCTCTCTCCCTCCTTTTTCCCTCTATCCTCTCCTCCTCCCCTTGAACCTTAGCAGCAGAGGGCAGCTCTCCCTCTCACTCTGGAGCCCCCTCGAACTCCCCATTCCCTCCTACGCCTTCCTCTCTTCCTGAGCTCTCTCCTCTCCCCATGGCCGAGGGGTGGAGCTCCGGCCTTCGCTCGGTCTAGCATGCGAGAGCCTCCCCCTCCTCCTCTGATGCACTCTGCAGGGCCCCTCGCCGACTTGATCCACTCCGCCGCTTCCCTTGTTCCCTCCGGTGGTCATGGCACCGCACCTACGTGGCCGTAAGCCACATCTGCCGCGGCAGGAGCAGGCCGCGCCCAGAACCCCTGGGGCATGGGGCCCTCTTCTCCCCGGGTCGCCGCCCCTCCTTGGCACTCCGGGAGGCCGGGCCTCGTCGAGCGCCGTGCAGAGAGCCGTCCCCATCAGCGCCGGGATCCCACGACTCACCCCCAGTCAGCCAGGCGGGAGGTTGAAGAAGGGCCCGTGGGCCCCACGCGTCGGTCGGTGGGTGCAGCCGCCAGGTGGGCCGCGCCACTTAAGTGGCAGCGCCCCCACCCTTGCCGTCTCCCTGCGTGGAAGACGCATTTCGGCTAGGGTGCCTCCTGCGTGGCCGCGGTCAGCCAGGCCGAGCCAGCTGGGCCGACCCATTGTCTGTTTAGCGCGCCGAGCGCGTTATAACTCTCTGGAGGCCCTCTTTCCTTTTTTATTTATCAGTAAACTTTGAAAATCAATAGCAAATTCATTTTAACTCCAATTTGCTTGATTCCAATTCCTGCAGGATCCTAAAATCAAGGACTATCCGAATATGTGCCTTGCACATTTTTCCAAGAAACCTTTCTGTGGTATTATTATTCAAATGCAGATTTGAATATATCTAGCCCATCTTTGTAAAATCCTATAGGGTTCAAATCAACTCCAATTGGAGTGATTCAAATTTCTAGAACCTTTTTAAATCATTTCCTAATTTTAGAGCCTTGGTCAACATTTTTATCAAACTTCATTATGTTGCTTATAATAAATAGCTTCCTATTGCTATTTATCCCACATTAGAAATTCCTAGTAAATTCATTTAAACTCCAAATCCAGTGAAACCACTTTCTAAATGTTTCTAAAATCCTTCTCTGTTAAATGGGTGCCTCCACTCATTTTTAACAGAAATATTTCTGTTGGCTTATTCAATGGCCACCTATTGCTCCTTTCACCTATTCAAAAATCCTTGATGATTAAAATCTCCTGTGAGAAGCTTCAGGTATTTTTCTCATGACCAGAGAGGTCCAAGAAAAATGAAACTCCTATTTATAGAACACTTTTATTCTGCTGGATATATGGCTTACTATAGTTGTTTCCGACGATAGTTGACGGTACGCGGAGTATTCGGGGACGGAGCGGAAGACCTCGAAGACCCCGAGGACTCACGTGAGCAAGGAAAGCAGCCCTTTTGCCATGACTTAAGTATATAAAATGATGCATGCTAGTATAGCAAGTATTTTCCCGTTGCATGTGATCACGATGCCGGTTCATCATTGTGGTGATGGTACCGAAGGCTTCTTCGAAGCACTTGCATTGATAGTAATGATACTCACATGGCTCCTCGGAGCACAAACATGATGATCTGACCCTACCATCTACGAGGATCATGCTACTGTCATGCTGACTAGTAAAGTAAGATCATTGCATTGAGCTTGACCCTACCCCGTGAGGGTCATGTTATACCCTGTTGACAAGTAATAATAGAGCATATTGTCACAAGCATAATGATGAGTTAAATAAAGAGTTTATGAAAACCCCGTCGGGTGCCACTAATGCCCGAGGGTGATGATGAGTTGGTGATCACTTTTGGTGAAGTGATGCACCGGTGTTTTGGTGTGAGTATGGTTTCGGAAATGGGATTAGATTTATGATGTGTCGACCGTCCCAACCTTACCAGTACGACCACGATACCCTTTATGGGATGGGGCTTTGTTGATTACTCTAGTCGGTACTAGCAAAGAGCCACATTACTAGTGGCGGGAGTGCTTGGTGTCACTCTCGTGATGGGGTCGTGCCAGGTAGGACGACTATGCCATTATTATGAGTTCCAGGCACATCGTTGGTCCCTGCATGGTTGATACGGTCCAGAGTCGGTGCTCGTAAGACGTACAACATGTGGGCTGGGTACCAATCGAGTGGACCTCTTTGTCTAGTATCGTCAGGGGAAAGATGATGATCGGGTACTTACCTCGGGTATATGTGATATACCGCGAGTCGTGGATGACACGGAAGTTTCCCGTTTCTCATGGGTCCAGCGTACTACCTCTGCAGAGTGTAAACTACTCGAATAGCCGTGTCCACGGTCAAGGACAGTTGGGTGGTGCTGCTTCAACTACGTCCTGTGTTTCTGCATAAACCAAGAGAGTGTGTGTGTGTGTGTGGTGTTTAAAAGGTCTTGTTGTTATAATCATGATATAATATGACCAAGTCCGGTGACTTGGCATATAGGGTGAACCCGGATGGTTTACCCCTCAGCTGATACATTGAGGTTATGACAAGTCCGATGACTTGGCATATAGGGTGAACCCGGATGGTTCAACCCTTAGCAGTTATGTTGATGTCTGTAACCTGTTCTTCAAAAGTAATTCTTTAACCTGATGCATATACATGATTATTCCACCCAGATGAGTTACAGTAAATATGCATGATACTGTTATCCTTCACTTTCATTGTTCGTATCATGGGCTGTTTGCGAGTACATTCAAAGTACTCATTGGCTTGCCACTGGTTATTTCATTGACCAGGTGTGGAAGACATGATATGGTGAAGATTAACTCGGTGTCGTTCTTGCGAGCTAGGACGCTTCCCAGTCAGAATGCCTGTAGGTTAAGGCTGATGGCATGGGTTCACGCTTTCAACCAATAATTCCGCTATTGGTCTAGTTTGGTGCTTTGGCCTTTAAGGCCCTATGTATGTAAGACTCGACCGAAGTGGTCATTTATTGTATCAAACGGTATGTATGGATGTAAGACTCTAGTATTCAGTATCTGTGTTCAGTGAGCATTGATCCTTGGGATCACTGGGCACGACGATCTCGACTTACCAGTCGGGGTCCCCACACAATGATAGTAATGGTATCTGGGGAAATGGTCATCTTGCCTGAGATCCCGCTTGGAAGAAGAACAACTCCGAGAAGTCGGCGAACCAACGTAGTCGAACGGGTCCTCACATTCCGACACGCTTGTGGAACTCTATCGAGACGGAGCAAACCGGAGACAAACATCAACAAAAATATTCACCACACGATGCACAACATGATGCACAACCTAATATGATGCATGAACAGATCAATGATGCAAGTGATGGCATGGCAATTCACATCACGCAAACACTACACATTAAATGAAGCTCGATATGCAACGAGTTGTATATCGAAGAAGCTCCACGTTTAATTATTTAGTTCATTCCCGTTTATTAACACGACAAATTAAAATGTTGTTAACATGGCACGGGGTGAAGCAAAGATCCTACATGTCCTACTAGTCGGTTAACACGCGGAGCATAGATCGGAGCTACATCACAAGAAGCATGCAACACAAGATATCATGCCATGAATGCGTCATGCATGCAAATTACAACAACACGGCAAGAAGAGAAAGAAGCATATGTCGCCATGGCGAGCGAAAGGCAACCATGGCGGCAAAACGGAAACGACGCCATGACAACGTTCCTATCCCGATAACTCGTTGAGATATCGTGCCAACGTATAGGAAGCGTGTGCGGGACAACGAAATAAAGATGGGGTGATCCCGCTACCGGGTTCCCATGTGTCGAGGGCACGTCGAAAAGGAAGACTACGTGCAACGGGCATACATACGGCACAAACATACAATACATCTCATACAACACATGCACACGGTCACGACAACGTCCCATCGGTATACCTTCAAAGCATGTGAATCGGAGGGGTTCGAGTCATAGCGGACGTCGTGGAAGTAGTGTTCGTCGGGTCTCTTTGACGGTACTCGTTTGCTCGGCGACGGTTCATGGGTCTTCGGCGTCGGTAGTCGAACACGTTCCGGGGGTCGTCGAGGACGACGTGGTGCTCGACGAATTTGTCGATTCCACGGCGGCGGGGATGGTGCACGCGACGACGGCAACATAAGCAAGCAACAACAATCTACCTCGGCAACAGCAAAACAACAACAACTAGCATCTGGCCTAGCATCTACATCTAACTGGCATCTACAGCAAAGCGAGCAAGCAGCACAATAGCTACACCAAGCACGCTAGCAAGCAGCAGCTGGCAACGCAACTAACTACATCAAGCAGCTACGGCATGCAAAGCAACTACAAGCAGCAAATCGGGCAAGCAGCAGCAAGGCTGCGGCCAGCAATAGCAACAACACTAGCAACAGCGTCAGGCAGCGGCAACAGCAACAAGCAGCTGCAGCTATCGGCACAACAACCAATCAGCACAACCGGTCGGCATAGCACAACAGCAAAATAGCAAGCAACGACAAGCAACTACAGTGGCAGCGGCTAAAAGCAGCAGCTAGCAACCTACATGGCCACTAGCTAGCACTCGGGCAGGAACTACACCAACTACACAGCCAACAGCAACGCGGCAGCAGCATCAACGGCAAGGCAAGTGCACCGGCGAGCACGACGGCGAGTAGGAGGGCCCCCGAGTAGAGCGGCGGCAGGAAACCGACGCGGGAGGCGGCGGCCATGGCACAGTAGCAGGAAGAGGCCGCGACACATGGCGCACGCGCGGGAGGCGGGCTCCACGAGGCGGCGCGGCGAGGCGGAGCAGCGAGCACGGCGACGAGGGCTCGCGAGGTCGAGGCCAGCGCGGCGCGCAGGGGCGGGAAGAGCACGGCGGCCTGGAGCGCGCACGCGGGCGAGGGGGCGAGGCCAGGAACGCGGCGCAGCGCGGGAGAGCTCGATGGCGGGCCTGCCGGAGGCCACGTGTCGAACGGCGGGGCGGCAACCACGAGCATGGCAGGGTCGGGGCTAGGGTGCAACGGTGCTGGGGGGAAGATGCTCAGGGGATCGGGGTCGGGAGAACACGGAGAGGAGAGGGACGAGGGGGGGGGGGCGAGAGCGTCGCTAGGGCTGGGGCCAGCTGGGTCTGCTCGGCCTTGGCCGGCTTGGTCCAGGCTGGCATGACCCTCTCTCCCTATTTGCTCTCTTTTGTTTTGTTTTTTTAATCAGAAAACTTACACAAAGGTAAAAAAAGATTTAAACAAAATAAAAAAATACTTTTGACTCATTTCAAAACAAACTCCAACTATAAAATAGATTGGGCACTTTTAACGAATAAAACTAAAACCTTTTTTGAAGAATAAAATAAAACCCTTTTACAAAAGAATAAAATCAAACCCCTTTTATAAATAAAAGAGTCTCTAGTTTTAAAAATAAACAAATTAAAAAAATAAAGGAAACCCAAGGGTTGCCCCCACATTTAATAAAAGGACTTTTTAAAAGAAGACAAATTTTTAAAAGGGGGGTTAAGACTCAATCTTTAGCAAAACCACAAAAATGAAATAGAGGGGAGAGAAGGTTTTAGGTCCGCGGTGCAAAAGGGTTTTGAGGTGGCTCTCACGCACCCACTCTCATCACTCCAACAAAACAACGCCACACACAAGGCACTAACACCCAACAACACGGAGCAACAAGCAACACCGACAAAACACAATTGACATGATGCCATGATGCAAACTAAATGATGATGCAACAAACAAAAATAACCACACGACGGAAACATAAATAAAGGGGAATCTTCTGGAACGTCGGTCTCGGGTTGTCACACTGCCTTTCGCTGAGTTCTCGTATAACAACAGTTATCAAGCTAGTTCAGGCAAAGCTCCGTTTGAGATTCTCTATGGGAGGAAGTGTCGTACCCCGCTCAACTGGTCCGAGACCGGCGAGCGTCAGATTCTTTGGAATGACTTGATAGAAGAAGCTTAAGAGATGTGTCGGGTCATTCAGGATAATCTCAGAGCAGTGTAGTCCCGTCAGAAGAGCTATTATGATAGCAAGCATCGTGGCATGTCTTATGAGCTCGATGACTTCGTCTATCTCAAGGTCTCCCCTATGAAGGGTACACAACGCTTTGGCATCAAAGGCAAGCTTGCGCCTCGTTTCATTGGTCCTTTCAGAGTTGTTGGCAAGAGAGGCGACCTTGCGTACCAGCTCGAGCTCCCGTCAAACTTTGCAAATGTGCATGACGTGTTCCACGTCTCTCAGCTCCGGAGATGCTTCAAGACTCCCGAGCACACTGTTCATCTTCAAGACATCGACCTTCAACCCGACCTATCCTATCGCGAGCATCCAGTTGCGGTTGTCAAGGCGACTAAGTGCAAGACCCGCAACAGGACTGTCAAATTTCTCAAGGTGCAATGGTCATACCATTCCGATAAAGAGGCTACTTGGGAACGCGAGGATCACCTCCGTTCTGAATTCCCAGAATTCTTTCACTCTTAGATTTCGGGTTGAGATCTTTTTGTAGTGTGGTAGAGTTTGTAATGCCCCGAGAGTGTAACTTGAATTATTTGGAACCTTCTGTATGTGGGTCCATCTTGTCATTGCAATGAGAGTTCAATGCATGTGTTATTTCATGTGATGCTTCCCTTGTCATGTTTTCCTTTGCATGCATGCATCCTTATCATTCCATGTCTTGTGTTTGTTGCCTTGTGAATCCATGTGATGTAGGGTATGTGATGTGTTGAGGTGATGGTGATAAGTGAGATGATGTGGACTGGTGTTGTTTGAAAGTAGGAAGCTCTATGGTAGTTTGAAATAGGATTCAAAAACTCCCCTTCTCTATTTTCTCAAGCTCTAGATTCACTTGTTCCATCATTCAGATTTCTGAGTATCTCATAACGAAGGATGTTCGTAATTGCTTCAATACTAGTAGTGGCGAGATAACCCCGATGTCCTCAGTACTGGTGCAGATTGTTCGGGAGTACTGACATACTTTGTATCGTTGTAATCACGAGGGTCTGTTGTAGATGAAGGTCCGAGATTCTGGTTATGTGTTGACGGATGTGATACAGTGGATGGGTTAGTATAGGAGTCGTGTGAATATTACTCCTTGTATCCGTGTACCAGATTGCATGACCAGATATTTCGGGAATTCATAGGTGGGATATCAAGTAGTGACTTATAGGACAATCTTCCTACATATGCATGATGTGAGGTTGGGATTCAACATTCAGTGGGTATGTTTGTTCACGGTCATCTTACAACGGTTCTCGTTGTGTCTTAAAGAGTCCTTGTAGCTCGCTACGACTCGGGGATACTTCGTAAGTCGTGTGCACTACCTTGCACAGGATGGCTACTGTAAATTCGATCCAGTGTGATCTTATCCACGAAGATATCGGATGAAATCTCGATCATATGTTTGTTCCGAGCAGTTCTAGCTCATACTTGTTTGCAAGTGGTCTTAATCAGAATTTTGTCGACCGTCACTTTGAGGAAGCATTCTTACTATTTTGTTTGAGTGCAATTGCTAATATTCCTGTTCAGATATTCCTACCTTTTTGATTCAGCTATACCTTCAATTTATTCTGTGGGATAATGTGTTGTCCGTCTTCCGGATGGCTCCACCAACTCGTCAGAATCCAGGGCGTGAGGATGTGCCGCCACCACCACCTCCTCCGGAGAATCCTCCTCTGCCGCCGCCTCCTCCTGTAGAGGCTTGGCAAGCGGTGATGGCTGCTACAAATGCAAACACTCAGATGCTGATACAGTTGTTGCAAGAGAGAACTAATCAGCAGCAAGGCAATTTCCAGCATGGTGGCAATCAGTTTGCTAATCTGAGTCAGTTCCTGTCAAATTAGCCGAAGACTTTCTCTTCCTGTGACCAGGCGTTTGATACCGAGGATTGGATCCGCGACATGAACAAGCACTTTGAATGCAACAATGTTCGTCTTGATGATTTCGTCAAGTTTGCAACATTCTAGCTGAAGGGGCAAGCATCTATCTGGTGGCAACAGTTGAAGGATTCCAGGGGTGCTAGAGTGATCACTTGGGATGAGTTCTGCCGTGACTTTAGATCCCACTACATTCCGTCCAGCTTTGTGGAGGAAATGTGTGAGAAGTTCAGGCGCTTGAAGCAAGGTGGTAACTCCGTGTACAAGTACAACATCGAGTTCGACGAGCTAGCCCGATACGCCTTGCAGGATATTCCTGATCAGAAGAGCAACATTTATCAGTTCAGAGGTGGCTTGAAAGAAGATTTGCAGTTAGCTCTTGCTTTGCACGATCCCGAGGAGTTCGATAAGTGCTACAACTTAGCTCTTAGGGCTGAGGCAGCTTTGCTCAGGGTGGAGAATTCTAAGAAGCGCTTCACAGATTCTAGCTCGTCTTCTACTCATGTGGTTCAGAAGCAACAAAAGTTTTGGGTGTCTCCCCCTCCTCCTTGGCACACACAGCAGTTTAAGCATTCTAGTGGCCGTAGTTCTTCCAACCCTCCCAACCCAGCCTTCCAGCAGAGATTCCAGCAGCAGAAGCAAGGGCCTCCTCAGACACAGTACCGTCAACCAGCAGATGTTACTTGTCACAAGTGTTGGCAGAAGGGTCACTATGCCAACAAGTGCACTTCTCAGCTCTGTCTTCCACCTCCTCCTCCAGGAAAACCTCCAAGCAATGCTCTCGTGAAGTTCAACCCCAGGTCTGCTCGAGTCAACATGGTGAATGCGGCTGAGGCAGAAAACTCATCAGATGTGATCATGGGTAACCTACTCGTCAATGATATTCCTGCTAAAGTGTTGTTTGATTCTGGTGCTTCTCATTTGTTCATGTCGAGAATGTTCTTTGCCGAGCATGATTTTGATTCTGAGTATTTGAAGAAGGCATTACGTGTGGTGTCACCCGGTACTCTTATGAGCGCCAACAAAGTGGTTCGTGATGTCTCTGTCAAGATAGGGAGTTAATCTTTTTTGGCGTCTCCTATTGTCTTGGGAAATTCCGACATTGATTTGATCATTGGTATGGACTGTTGGCCATGAACAAGGCATCGATTGATTGTGAAGCTAAAGAAGTGAAGCTTACTCGTTCTTCGGAGGACGTGATTATATTCGCAGCGCGCGATGATACAATCCGTCTTTTATCTTTGAATGAAAAGGATGAGATTAATCCTATTTCGCAAGTCCCAGTGGTCTGCGAATATGAAGATGTATTTCCAGAAGAGCTGCCAGGAATGCCTCCGCACCGAGAAGTTGAATTTGTTATTGAGCTTGAACCAGGTACTGAGCCGGTGTGCAAACGGCCGTACAAATTGGGTCCAGAAGAGTTGAAGGAACTTAAGAGGCAACTCGATGAGCAGGAGCGTTTGGGTTTGATCAGACCGAGCTCGTCTCCATGGGGCTGTGGAGTTCTGTTTGTCAAGAAGAAGGATGGCACGGACCGGTTGTGTGTCAATTACCGTCCATTGAACAAGAAGACAATCAGGAACAAGTATCCACTTCCGAACATAAATGAGTTGTTCGAACAGTTGAAAGGGGATAAGATCTTCTCCAAGCTCGATCTCAGAATGGGCTATCATCAAATTCGCATTCGCGAAGAGGATATTCCGAAGACTACTTTTAGGACTAGTTTTGGCTCGTATGAGTATACGGTCATGTCTTTTGGTCTGGCAAATGGTCCTTCGACATTTTGTCGAAAGATGAACTACATATTCTCTCTGTTCAAGAATGAGTTCGTCTTGCTGTATCTCGACAATATTCTGGTCTTTTCGGAAACTGAGGAAGAACATGAAGAACATCTCAGATTGTTGCTCGATAAGCTGAGGGAGCACAAATTCTATGCCAAGTTTTCCAAGTGTGAGTTCTGGTTGAAAGAAGTCGTCTATCTTGGGCACATCATCTCTGCCGAGGGCATCAAAGTTGATCCGTCGAAGGTGCATGCCATTGTTGAATGGGAGCCTCCGCAGAATGTGAAGCAGCTTCGAAGCTTTCTTGGGCTTGCAAGCTATTGTAGAAGGTTCGTTGAGAACTTCTCCAAGATTGCAAAGCCTCTCTCAAGTCTTCTTCAGAAGGGTGTGAAGTATGCTTGGTCTCCAGAGTGTCAGTTGGCCTTCGACATACTCAAAGAGAAGCTCACCTCTACTCCAGTCTTGGTTCCTCCTGATGATTCTAAACCTTACCAAGTGTTCTGCGACGCCTCTCTTCAAGGTCTTGGTGCAGTTCTGATGCAAGAGAAGAAAGTGGTTGCTTATACCTCCATGCAGTTGAAGCCAGCGGAGAAGAATTATGTTATGCATGATCTTGAGCTGGCAGCAGTGGTACACGCTTTGATGACTTGGAGACACCTCTTGTTAGAACGAATGGTTGAAGTGTTCACCGAACACAAGAGTCTCAAGTACATTTTCACCCAGCCTAACCTGAATCTCTGGCAAACTCGTTGGGTGGGAATGCTCCAAGATTTTAATCCGAGCGTTGAGTACACGCCAGGCAAAGCTAATGTCGTGGCAGATGCTTTGAGCAGGAAGGCTTACTACAACAGTCTCATTCTGAAGCCTCTCCAGCCTCACCTTTGTGAATCTTTCAGAAAGCTCAACCTTCAGTTTGTACCTCAGGGATTTCTTGCAAATCTTCAGATCTCTCCTACCTTGAAAGATCAGGTCCGAGCAGCACAGCTTCTTGATGCAATGGTGAAGAAAGTCAAGATTGGCGTGGCAAAGGGTCTTCCCAAATATAAGTGCTTCAGTGTTGATACCAGAGACACGTTGTTCTTTGAGGACCGTCTTGTCGTTCTGAAAGGTGATCTCAGAAAGGTAATCATGGAAGAAGCTCATAACTCTCTACTCTCCATACATCCTGGAAGCTCCAAGATGTATCAGTACTTGAAATATACCTTGTGGTGGACTCGCATGAAGCGTGAGATTGCTCAGTTCGTAAATGAATGTGATGTATGTCAAAGGGTGAAAGCAAAGCATCAATGTCCATCAGGTCTTTTGCATCAATTGCCCATTCCCGAGTGGAATTTCGACCATATTGAGATGGAATTCGTCGCCGGGTTTCCGAAGTCCAAGAAGGGTAATCATGCCATCTTCATCGTCATCGACAAGTTGAGTAAAGTGGCTCATTTTCTTCCAGTCAAGGAATCCATCTCCGCAACTCAGCTTGTAGAGTTGTACAGTTCCAGGATAGTGTCTTTGCACAGCGTGCCTATGATGATTTCTTTGGATCGCGGAAGTATCTTCACTTCCAAGTTCTGGGACTCTTTTCAGTCTGCGATGGACACGAAGATACGCTTCAGCACAACTTTTCATCCTGAGACTAGTGGTCAAGTGGAGCGAGTCAATCAGGTCCTTGAGGATATGCTGAGAGCCTGTGTTATCTCTTTTAGCATGAAGTGGGAAGACTGCCTGCCTTTCGCTGAGTTCTTGTATAACAACAGTTATCAAGCTAGTTCAGGCAAAGCTCCATTTGAGATTCTCTATGGCAGGAAGTGTCGTACCCCGCTCAACTGGTCCGAGACCGGCGAGCGTCAGATTCTTGGGAATGACTTGATAGAAGAAGGTGAAGAGATGTGTCGGGTCATTCGGGATAATCTCAGAGCAGCGCAGTCCCGTCAGAATAGCTATTATGATAGCAAGCATCGTGACATGTCTTATGAGCTCGATGACTTCGTCTATCTCAAGGTCTCCCCTATGAAGGGTACACATCGCTTTGGCATCAAAGGCAAGCTTGCGCCTCGTTTCCTTGGTCCTTTTAGAGTTGTTGTCAAGAGAGGCGACCTTGCGTACCAGCTCGAGCTCACGTCAAACTTTGCAAATGTGCATGATGTGTTCCATGTCTCTCGGCTCCGGAGATGCTTCAAGACTCCCGAGCACACTGTTCATCTTCAAGACATCGACCTTCAACCAGACCTATCCTATCCTGAGCATCCAGTTGCGGTTCTCGAGGCGACTGAGCGCAAGACCCGCAACAAGTCTGTCAAATTTCTCAAGGTGCAATGGTCACACCATTCCGATAAAGAGGCTACTTGGGAACGCGAGGATCACCTCCGTTATGAATTCCCAGAGTTCTTTCAGTCTTAGATGGTCGAGATCTTTTTGTAGTGTGGGAGAGTTTGTAATGCCCCAAGAGTGTAACTTGCCTTATTTGGAACCTTCTGTACGTGGGTCCATCTTGTCATTTCAATGAGTGTTCAATGCATGTGTTAGTTCATGTGATGCTTCCCTTGTCATGTTTTCCTTTGCATGCATGCATCCTTATCATTACATGTCTTGTGTTTGTTGCCTTGTGAATCCATGTGATGTAGGGTATGTGATGTGTTGAGGTGATGGTGATAAGTGAGATGATGTGGAGTAGTGTTGTTTGAAAGTAGGAAGCTCTATGGTAGTTTGCAATAGGATTCAAAAACTCCCCTTCTCTATTTTCTCAAGCTCTAGATTCACTTCTTCCATCCTTGATTCAAAAGTGCCCATGTTTTAGTATGTTTTGTGGTGGATGTGATGATATGCATTTAGTGTTTTGTGGCCATGTTTTTGTGGTGCAAATAATCACAAAACAGAGAATTAAATTCTGTTTTGTAAATATTTATTTGCTCCAAATATTCCTTTTCAATTTTATTTAAATAGGTCATAATTCCTTATGACTAGGGGTATTTTTGCTTTATTTTTAGCATCAACAGTTTAGCCTATGTATTTATTTTTTCTTTTGCTGGTGTTGGTTAAATAAGAAACCCCAGTGGGTTTCTTTTCCCTTATCACGCGCCAACATGGGCCTCTCACCCCCTCCCGAGGCCCATCTCTTCTCTCAGTTCCCCAGCAAGAGCCCACCTAGCGCGTCTATCCCCTTCCTCGTGACGCCGTTGTCCTTGTGCACGCTTTCCGTCAGAACTTCAGTGAGAGAGCGAGCGATGCCGTGAGGCTCACGGACGTCGGGCCCCTATTTATCCTCGGCGTGCGTGCCCAAGTGCCTAGGGTTCCACGTCCCCCCTCCTAGCGCCGCCACCTCTCCTCCATCTCCTTCTTCCTCCCCAGGTAAGCTCTCTGTAGATCAGGTAGCAGAGAGAGAACGCAGTAGTGCGCCGTCGTCGCCCACCGCGCATCCATCGCCTCCGGCATCGGCCAGCATGTCAGGGAGCTCGGGGAAGGACTCCATGTTCCATTCCCGTCGCTGTTGAGGTCGGGGAGCGACTACAACAACGGGCAGGACCTCGTCTCCGGCGCGTTCCCGGCGGTCCCGTACCCCTGCGTCGGTTCTGCTTCAGTTCTGCAACAGACCGGCTCCGGTTCTTCTTCAGGCTCCTTCCTCCGATTGGCCCTCTCCACTACTTCCCCTTGGTGAGCCTAGCTCTTTTCCTCCCTTCCCCCTCTGTAGATGCGGCCAAGGCTCGTTGCCGTGCTTCTCTGATCAGAGAAGAGAACGGCCGGATGTGCATGTGTGTTCTTTGTGTGGGTGTGCTCGGGTTGTGCAGAGTAGCAGAGCAGGAGCTTCCATAGATCAGTAGTGGTAGAGTGGATGATCCCCGCGGCGTAGAGCAGCACTAGTGGTAGAAGGCATGCTCCGGTGGCGTTGTTGCCGTCGTCCCTCTGTGCAGAGCAGAGCAGGGCGATCTATGCTCTGGTGTAGGTTACCTTGTTAATTCACCCTGTTCTGTCTAGTTTCGTAGCGCAGCGTAGTGGTTTGCAGTATGGTGTGTTGACCTGGCACGTCGTGGGTTTGAGTCCCACATCGCCACCCTTTTTTTTATTTGATTTTCGGGAGCAGTAGCGTAGGAGAGTCTGCTTACCTTGCAAGCCTCCCTTGTTGTATCAAGGGAACGGGCAGTAGCGCAGTGGTGTTGGTTCAGTGTGTATGCCAGCAGGTTTGTGGTTCAAATCCCCCCAAACCTTTTATATTTTTTTGTCTCTTTCTTTTCCGTTTTGCATTTGTTCACTTGCATACTTGCTGTGGTAAGCTTGGCACGTCATGTAATATTTATTTTTAGCTCTCAACAGTAGGTGTTCCTAGTATTTGTTGCTAGCATGGTTGAAGTGCATGTGTAGAGATTTTTGTGCTAGTGTAGGTGGAACAAGATAACATGTATGTGAGTGTGTTTAGCATGTGTATAGTGTGGTGATGATGTGTGTGTGATACTTGTGCTCATGGGTGATGATCTTGAGCACTAGTTAGTGCAAGTGAGTTTATGTGAGTGTGTGTGGGTTCCCCCCCCCCACATACTTCGTGTTTGAGTGTAGGAGTTCATGTGATGATCTGTGTGCTTGTGTGTGTGTGTCTCACTCATGCCCAAGGCATATTGTGCCTTGATAAGCACATGTGCAAGTTGTATGTGTAGGTGTAGGAATGCTTGACATGAGTGTAAGATAGTGTGTGTTTGATAATTAGCATGTGTAGGTGCTTATTATTTGTGTGCTTGAGGTATGTGAGTGTGTGTTGGTTTTCTAAGGCACATGAACATGAGGCATACCCCTCATGTGCTCCCTTGGTGTGGTGGCCATGTGCAAGTGGATGTGTAGGTGTTAATCTAGTGAAAAGCACATGTGTTGATGCACTATTCACCTATATGCGATTCCATGTAGAATTTCCTTTCAAGTTTGTGCCCATTTGTTCTATGCAAGTGCCTATGTATTATATATGTTTTTGGGGGTAGAATCATCCCAAGAATCCAATGGTGGGTTCAGATTCCGCTTCAGAACACTTTCTGGGAATGTCATATTTCTGATTTGTTCAATGTTTAGAGCTTGGTTCCATGTGATGTGATGAGCCCAAGAGGTTGAATCCTTGTTGTGGCAGTAGAGGGTGAACCCCTCTATAGCATGTTGGTTTTGTTTTATGCTTAGGAATTCATATGTGCATGTTGTGCCTAGTCAAAGTAGGCATGTGGCTGAAAATTCCAGTTTAGTGATAATCTGTGATTTTCACTAAGTTTGAGAAACTCCTGTTATTTTCTTCCCATGTAGTTGTGCTTGTAGAAGTTTATGTGTTGGGAATCAGCCCCTGCAATTAACTGAGAAGTTGTAGCTTTTGTGTTTGTCTAGTCTCTCTATCAATTTTTATTCCATTTGGCTTCCTGTAGATATTGTTTTGGGTGCTATCAAAATGCTTCAGAGCATAAACAGCTAGTGAGAAACTGAGATTTTCACTAAGTCCCTGAAAACAGATATTTTTGTCCAAGTTAGCAGCTGTAGAACTTTCTGCGTGAAACTCCTTTGTATTATCTTTTTGCTCATGCTTGTAGAGTTTTTGAATAGCTTCTGCCACATATCTTATTTGGCACATTTGGGTGGTTGTAGGTGCTTTGCATGTAGCCCTCAAACTGCTATGTTGCTGTTTGGGACAGAATGTATAGTTTTGATATTTTGATGCTTGTGAGTGCATAGTTGATGGTGTGGTGATATTCCTTGCACCACCCCATCCTTACTTGTTGTTTTTGTGATTTGGAAACCTGGGAATACCAGAAGTATGCCATTGGAGTGTGTTGTGATGGATTTGATACGTAGGACTTCATTTCTTGTTTCGTTGTTTTCGGTTGATCCGTACCTCCGTTTGTAATGTTCTTTATATGTTTTTGCATCGTTTTCGCATGACACATCTGTTCATGACATACTCATGCATGTCAGGATAGCTTGGAGTGCAGTTCTGTCCAGGATCTTGTATTTTCTTCTCATGCATGTGCATGTGACTAGAACAGAGATGCATGTTCATTTTCATCTCATGCATCATGTGCTTGTTGCATCTTGTTGTGCTGTTGTTCATTGGATGCTATTTTTATGTTGGGTAGCACCGGGATCGGAGAACGAGTACGTGGATCCGGGAGAGTACGTGCAGGACGAACAAGAGCAATTCCAAGCTGAGGACGTTACCGGCAAGATGATATGATCTTGATTCCATCTCTAGACTTGTTATGCTAAATTCACGTTTCTTTCGTAATATGCTCACTGCCTACCATTGAAATAATTGCCTCCTGATAACGCCATGAAACCCAAACACTTTTCCCCTCTGAGCAAATATTGAATGGCTAAGTAGGCTTTGCTCAGCTTCTAATGTTAGCGTTGCTAGTTGTAGGTGCATTTGTCTCATGTGATAACATGAGTTGATATCATTATGTTAAATATGTTATTTAATTAATGCACCTATATACTTGGTAAATAACGGAAGGCATAGCCTTTTGCCGGGTGTTTTGTTCCGTTATTGCCGCCATAGTTACCGGCTATCGGTGTTTGATTCCATAACTGATTGCTCCTAACACGTTCGGGGTTGTTATGGGGACCCCCTTGATAAATCGCGTAGTGTTAAGACTTGTCCGGCAGGACCCAACATTAGTGTTAATTTGCTTTTCACTTAATAATAAACTGCATAGGGAATAGCTACCTCGAGGAATTAATCAACAACCCAGGCCAGTGCTCCTCATGAGTGTTGGTCCAAACCAGAGCACTCTGCGGGGCCAACTCAGGGCAACTTGAGAGATTTCTATCAGGACACTGTACCCGTCGCTTATTCGTCGTGTCCTGAGACTGAGATACGCGGCTCTTATTGGGGTCATCGACACGACGCGAGGTCCTGCTAGTCTTGTCTTACCTTAGCGATATATCTTGCATATAGGAATCCCAGTGAAGCTTTGGTTCTCCCCAGAGTTGAGGTTTTCCTCTAAGGAATCCGACGAGATCACGAGATTCGTGATAGAGGATTACTTTGCGGCCCGTGACCGTTTGTGATGGACTAGTTGGAGCACCCCTGCAGGGTTTAATCTTTCGGAAAGCCGTGCCCGCGGTTATGTGGCAACTTGGAATATTTGTTAACATCCGATTATAGATAACTTGAACCTAATCTAATAAAATTGCCAACTGTGTGCGTTACCGTGACTGTCCCCTTCGAAGACCTCTCTTCGATCGGGAACACGGTGGGGTTATGATTGACGTAGGTAGGTGTTCAGGATCACTTAGTGATCAACTAATCATCGACCGCTAGCATAGACCACCTTCAATACTTGTTCTACGTAAGTTAGCCAACATATATGCTTAGGATGGTGCAACCTAAACACTGCACCTTCCTTACCTAATAACTTGATTAGTTCTGGCACCGAGGTCATAGATTGCTGAGTCCCCGTGGCTCACAGATTACTTCAAACCCCAATAGGTACAGGTACGCCCGACACAGGTGATCCCGATGGCACGCAGCTGGCGTGGCAGTATGATGAGGAGAACGACCGCTTGTACGTGAACTATCCAGAAGACCGAGGCGTGGTCGTGATCATGGGCAAGCATGCAGGGTAGCATAGCCTTTTCTCATGTTGTGTAGTCCGTAGCAGAACTACCTTGTTTGAATAAATGCGTGATGTAAACTCTGATATTATTTATGAGATGGCAGGTGAATCCCTATTTGTCATTCTATTATTATGTATGTGTTATGTTATCGTGCTTGCGAAACGCTTAGATGCGCTTCTTTCCATTTTGGGGCCTCGTTCCCTAAATAGGAAAGGACCACATCTTAGTCGTTACAATTACCAAAAATAAGGTCAGAGGGTAAGAGCTCATTGAGAGAAAGGATCCTGGATACTTCTCACTTTTACAAGGGCTCCTCGAATTTGTCTTTCTCCCCGTTTGGTATGAATAAGAGTTCCTTGAATTATCTCCCCCTATGTTAGGGATCCTAGATGATTCTCCCTCTTGTATAACATGGTATCACTGAGGTGTATCTCCCCCTAAACATACGTCCAGAAGAGATTTTCAGAGCAATAAGGTTTGTCAGAAAAATCGGAGTTACCGAGGCTAAATGGTTTGGTAGAACCGAGAATGATATTCTGGCCTCTTGGGTGAAATCGGTTGGACCGATTCTTCCAATTCGGTGAAACTGAGTTGCAATGATAGTCAACTCTTTAACAAAAGAATAGGCTGGTCGGAAGATTTGTTTGAAGATTCCAATTGTAAAAGAAGATATTAATTGAGAAATACAAACAAAAGTAGAAGAAAAACAAAGCTAGCCATTTTTTTGGGTTTTTTAGAAATATAAGATATATACATACATGTAGATGAGAGTTGAATGGTTCTAAGAGTGAAAGGTCAAATGTGAACCGTACAATGATCTCCATCTAGATGTGGGGCGGTGACAAGGTCGCCTATATTAGAGTATTTGACTTGAGGAGTCAAGCAAGTATGCTTGATCATAGGTCATACTCATCGTTAAGCGCAAAATGGGGTTACCATTTTTAGATTAAGCTTTTCAATGTCTTCAGATCACTTCAGTTGCTTTACGAATTGGTGTAGAGCTTTATCAAGGATATGAGTACAAACCCTCGAATGATGTTGATGACATGGCATGTAGGTGAACTTGTTGTGGATGCTCATAGTTGATGAAGATCATCTTGAGTTGGGAGCAATCCATGTCGTTTTGGTTTACTTTTCACCTACAATGGTTAGGCATGCAAGGAAGACCATAATATATCCAAATGGCAAGAGTGAATAAGTTCTTCAAATGATAATCAATGATATGATTTTGTTTTCTTCTTCCTTCGTCCTCGAAGAGGGGTTGTTAATACTTGGCCATGTCAATATTGCTTTTGACTGGAGTTGATGGCAATCTTGTGGTGTGTATTTCTTCCAAGTACCTACAAAAGGTTAGATGCAATACAAGGGAGCATAGTTTCCAAGATATAAGATAATCAAATCAATGACATCATGGAATAGTCAGTCAAGCTCATGCCCTTGCATGCATCCGAGTGAGTCTAGCTCAAGTTTGAAGCATCAATGATGTTGAACTCACTCCTCAAATGACAGAACACTTTCTCATCAAGTGGTTTGGTAAAGATATTAGCTAGTTGTTTGTCAGTATGAACATGCTTGAGATCGATATCTCCTTTAGCAACATGATCACGAATGAAATGATGTCGCACGTGGATGTGTTTGTTCTAGAATGTTGCACAGGATTATAGGCAATCTTAATAGCACTTTCATTGTCACACAACAATGGAACTTTTCTAACATGAATTCCATAATCCTTAAGCGTTTGAGTCATCCATAGTAATTGGGCACATCATGATCCAGCGGCAATGTATTCGGCTTCGGTAGTGGATAAGGATACCGAGTTTTGTTTCTTGGATGTCCAAGAGACAAGAGATCTCCCAAGAAATTGACATGTACCCGAGGTGGATTTTCTATCAACCTTTTCTCCAGCATAGCCTGAGTCAGAATAACCAGCAAGATTAAAAGAAGATCCCTTGGGATACCATATGCCAAAGTTTGGCGTATGTATAAGCTATCTCACTATCCTTTTCACAGCCAATAGATGACACTCCTTAGGTGCTGCTTGATAGCGGACACACATGCAAACACTCAACATGATTTCAGGGCAGGAGGCACATAGATATAATAATGAACCAATCATTGATCGATAAACCTTTTGATCAACGGGTTTGTCCTCCTTAGTGAGGTCAAGATGTCCACTAGTAGGCATGGGGGTTCTCATGCCTTTGCATTCTTGCATGTTGAACTTTCTGATTAAGTCCTTGGTGTACTTGGTTTGAGAGATAAATGTACCTTCTCTTGATTGTTTGATTTGCAATCCAAGTAAGAACTTCAGTTCACTCACCATAGACATCTCATACTTCTCTGACATCAGCTTTCCAAACTTTTCACTAAAATGTGGGTTAGTAGAACCAAAGATGATACCATCCACATATATTTTACAAACAAATAGTTCTCCATTAACTCTTTTAGTGAATAAGGTTGCATCAATTTTACCGATCTCAAAACCATTTTCAATGAGTAACTTCGTTAGGCATTTGTGCCAAGCTATAGGTGCTTGTTTAAGACCATATAAAGCTTTACGAAGTTTGTAAACATGATCAGGTTTCTTAGGGTTCACAAAACCAGGAGGTTGTTTAACATAAACTTCCTCTTCAATTTCTCCATTGAGAAAGGCACTTTTGATATCCATTTGGTAAAGAGTTATATCATGGTGATTGGCATAAGCTAGAAGAATACGAATGCCTTCAAGTCTAGAAACATGAGCATAAGTCTCATTATAGTCCATGCCTTCGACTTGCGTGTATCCTTGGGCTACGAGACGTGCTTTGTTGCGTACAACTTGTCCGTCTTCATCTTGCTTGTTCCAAAACACCCATCTTGTACCAATGATATTCTGTTCGCCTTCAGGTTTTCCAACAAGCATCCATACTTGGTTCCTCTCGAAGTTGTGTAGCTCTTCGTGCATATCGTTCACCCATTCCGGATCTTGAAGAGCTTCTTCTACCTTCAAGGGTTCAATACTAGAGATGAAAGATTAATGCTCACAAAAGTTAGTTAAATGAGATTTGGAGCGAGTGATTCTCCTGTTTTTTATGTCATCGTAGATTTGTTTCAACGGATGATATGTGTCCACTCTTGCTCTAATTCTTGACAGCTTCTTCTTGTTGGATGGAGGAGCTTCTTCTTCATCATCTTCATCATCTTGAGTGTTGTCGTTGACGTCATCATCTCCTTGGGGTGGTGGTGAGGAAGGTTGAGGTGGATCATCACGATGTACTTCTTACTCTTCTTCATCATGTCATGTACCGCTTGTGTATGCTTCCATGTCAGTTTGCGGTTCGCCTTGACGCGAAGTGGGAGCTTCCACTTGAGTTTATGAAGTGCTTTCCTTCACCTCCATGGGACGAATCTTGCCAATAGACAAAGTTTTCATAGCTTCTGAAGGTTCCTTATCTCCTACATCAATTGGCAATTGTTCAACTTGCTGATCGTTAGTCTCATCAAACTTCACATCTACCGTCTCTTCAACTTTTCGAGCGAAGTTGTTGTAGACACGGTAAGCGCGAGAGTTTAATCCGTATCCAAAAATGAAACCTTCATTAGATTTAGGTGCAAATTTAGACCGACGATGCTTATCAAGAATATAGCACTTAGAGCCGAATACTCGAAAGTATCCAACTTGGAGTTTGTTACCGGTGAGTAGCTCGTATGCCATTTTACCGAGAAGCTTGTGCAGGTAGAGTCGGTTTATGGCATGGCAAGCTGTTTCCACCACTTGTGCCCCAAAAGTGTCTTGGAGTCTTGTATTCATCAAGCATCGTTCTCGCCATCTCTATGAGCGTTCGGTTCTTCCTCTCGACAACTCCATTTTGTTGAGGTGTGTACGTCGCAGACATCTCATGTAATATATCTTCTTCATCAAGATAAGTATCCACGTTAGTGTTCTTGAACTCCGTTCTGTTGTCTCTCTGAACCTTTGTGGTCTTCACTTCAAACTGGTTTTGAGCTTTCCGAGCAAAGTTCTTGAAGATCATTTGTACGTGTGACTTATCATTGAGAAACAACACCCACGTAAATCTGGAAAAATCATCAACAATGACTAAACCATAAGAATTTCCACCGAGACTCTTGTAAGCATTGGGACCAAAGAGATCCATGTGAAGAAGCTCGAGGGGTCTTCTTGTGGTCATGATGTTCTTCACGTAAATCTGGAAAAATCATCAACAATGACTAAACCATAAGAATTTTCCACCGAGACTCTTGTAAGCATTGGGACCAAAGAGATCCATGTGAAGCAGCTCGAGGGGTCTTCTTGTGGTCATGATGTTCTTCACGGGATGACTTCCACCAACTTGCTTTCCTACTTGACAAGCACTACAAAGTATATCTTTGTCAAAGATAACATCTTTAACACCAAGAATATGATCACCTTTGATAAGTTTGTCAAGATTACGCATACCAACATGTCCAAGCCTTCTATGCCATAACCAACCTTTAGACGATTTTGCGATTAGACATGTATGGGGTTTGGATATCTTAGAGAAATAAACAATGTATAGATCACCTCTACGGAAACCAGTAAATACAATGTTATGATTGTCATTACAAAACACTCGGCATTCAACTTTCGTAAATAGCACATCGAAACCAAAGTCTGCTAGTCTAGATACGGAAAGAAGATTGTAGCCAAGGGATTCAACAAGCATGACATTCTGAATGGAACTGTCATGAGATACAACACCTTGCGAAGACCAAGTACCTTACCTTCAGAGTTGTCTCCAAAAGTCACATACTTCCGAGGTCCACGGTTTGGTGTAATGTCATGGAACATGTCTTTATCTCCGGTCAAGTGGTCGGTGCATCCACTGTCGAGAACCCACTCTGTTCCACCGACCATGTAGTCTTTAAGGTTAGACATAAGACTAAGGTTCCTCATGGTCTTCTCATACTCGATGTCAGACTCTTCATCTTCATCATAGTAGCCATGCTCCACATTTTCATTACCGGATGAAGTTCCCTCATCATAAGAAACAAGAATTTCATCAGAAATTTGACTCCTTGCCCTTACAAACATCTTGGTTGAACTCCACAACACGAAGTAGGAGGCTCCCAAGCGACATCTAACCAATCTTGGAGGCACTAGCCTCCAAAATGTAATAGATGTGGTAGATCAATGAACTCCTTTCTCTTGTTCTTCTAAAGATAGTATCCTCAACACAAATCCTTTCTCATAGTATATGCATGGGTAGGAGAGGTTGATTTGGTAGAAAGCAGTTTGGGGAGGCTAGAGGTCAAGTTTGAAATGACAGGATTGGAATATCTTGGTCTCAACACATGAGTAGGCGGTTCTCTTTCAGAAAATGGATCTGGCAATGAAGTGTGTGTTCTGAGTGCTTCTCCCACGGATGAGAGGTGGGTTAAGGGGTATATATAGGCAACAACCAAAATCCAACCGTTACATACAAAAGGGCAAACTCGGTGACACCAAAGTGGAAAACACGGTGGTGCTGATTAGCACAAAGGTGTGAACTGTTTAATCTAGGTGAGACCGATATATGAAACTCGGTGGCACCGAAAAGGTGACTAACGGTCAGATGGCTAAACTTGGTGCCATCGATACTCAAACTCGGAAATTCTGATTTTGTGTATCTTGGCAACAAAATGTTGGTCATGCTAAACTCGGCAGCACCGACTTGGTTTCGGTTGCACCGATTTGGTGGGATGGCTAGGGTTTTGTGTCTGAGGTCAAACTTGGTGTGTCCGATATGGAAATGTTGGTGACACCCAATTTGTGAATGTGGATCTTGATAGAGTGGATATGTGGTAAAAATGACTGGGTGTTTTGGTGGCTAACTTTGAGCATTTGAGCAATCAGTTCATTTTACTACCTCACCCCCTTTTAATAGTATTGGCTTTCCTATGGACTCAAAAGTGATTTCTCACAAATATAAAATGAGGAGTGTTCTAGCTTGAAGCTTGATCCAATATTGTTGCTTTCTTGCATCCAGGGGCATCTCCACATAAACCTTAAGCCGTAGCTCTCCATGGACTTTTCCTGAAATATCTAGGTAAAAGTTTTAGTCCAAGAGACAATGTATGTTGTCATGAATTATCAAAATCACCAAGGGAGCATATGTGCTTTCACCCTTATCTTTTTTGCCTTGGTGATGGATGAGGTCACAAGGGATATACAAGGAGATATCCCATGGTGTACTCTCTTTGCGGACGACGTGGTGCTAGTCGATGATAGTCGGACGAGGGTCAACAGGAAGTTGGAGTTATGGAGACAAACCTTGGAATTGAAAGGTTTTAGACTTAGTATGACTAAAATCGAGTACATGAGGTGCGCTTTCAGTACTACTAGGCACAAGTAGGAGGAATATGTTAGCCTTGATGGGCAGGTGGTGCCTTAGAAGGAGACCTTTGGATATTTGGGGTCAATGTTGCAGAAGGATGGGGATATCGATGAAGATGTGAACCATCGAATTAAAGATGGATGGATGAAGCGGCACCAAGATTTTGTATTCTGTGTGACAAGAGAGTGCCACGAAAGCTAAAAGGCAAGTTCTATAGGACGATAGTTTGATCCGCAATGTTGTATGGCGCTGAGTGTTGGATGACTAAATGACGACATGTGCAACAGTTAGGTGTGGCGGAGTTACGCATGTTGAGATGGATGTGTGGCCACACAAGGAAGGACCGAATCCGGAATGATGATATACATGATAGAGTTGGGGTAACGCCGATTGAAGAGAAGCTTATCCAACATTGTTTGAGATGGTTTGGGCATATTCAGCGCAGGCCTCCAGAAGCCCCAGTCCATAGAGGACGGCTAAAGCATGCTGATAATGTCAAAAGAGGTTGGGGTAGACCAAACTTGACATGGAAATAGTTCGTAAAGAGAGATCTGAAGGATTGGAGCATCACCAAAGAACTAGCCATGGATAGGGATGCGTGGAAGCATGCTATCCATGTGCCAGAACCATAAGTTTGATCACGAGATCTTATGGGTTTCACCTCTAGCCTATCCCAACTTGTTTGGTACTAAAGGCTTTGTTATTATTATTGTTGTTGTTGTTGTTGTTGTTGTTCTATTTGTTACATGTTTCCTAATCCACATAGAGCCCAATCGGTTGGGTGTTCGCTTGCATGCCAAGATGAAGAACCTTTTAGAAGATGGACCCCATATAGTGCTAAAGGTCATGTAATAGCAGAGAGTAATCTTAATTATTATATTTGCTATTATTATTTATGCATCATCATCATTGCATCGCCAATACGTTGCCTTTGTATCGTATTATGCCTATGCTTTTATTGATAGCCATATTTTATTTCACCACTTTATCACATGGTGAACAAGTATCCGTGTCCTTTGCCCTTTAGCTCGGAGACCAATCACACACTTGCACATGAATGCGAGACCATTTTAAAGTTATTTTATAAATGAGAAATAAATGTTATCAAAATGAGTTGGAAGTTATAGCGAGGCCGCGTGTCAAATTTCATCGGATCGAGAGTCTGTTTGTTACCCTAACATTTGAAATTATGAGGTGTAATAGCCATTAAATAAAAAGTGATTTCCGAATAAAATTTCATACCGAGGTTCTGTTCCCTCTCTTCCCCTAGTCCAAAAGGAGAATATCATATGAAAATCATCATTCAATGAAAATCACAATAAAAAATGTATTGAAGTTTAAAAAATATTAAAAAATTATGTGATGTTAAGAGGATGATGTTCTATTGCCACGCATAATTTCAAGTGAAACATGTTACGAGATGTGAGATATGAAAAAGACAAGATCATCGCTAAATAGTGCCATGTCACTATTCAAGGCTGAATTTGTCTTTTTCATAGCTTAAATATCGTAATGTGTTTTAACTTGAAATTTTGCGTGACAATAAAAAATCACCCTCTTAACATCCCTATATATATTTATATTTTTTAAAACTTTAAAATATGATTTTCATAAAGTTTTCGTTGAATATTGGTTTTCGTACGATATTCTCCCTAGTCTAAAAGCCCACCTAAAACTATCCCAACCCCCTATGTATATTAAAGGCCGGTAACCTCACTTAATTTTAGGGCAAACACATAAAAATTAGGGATAAACTCCCCTAGAAATCCTCCCAATACCACCACCTCTTGCCTCAGTTTTTGGCCACCCAACCAGCCACAACCCGCAGCCACCCATCCCGACAACGCCTCACACTCGAGCTTTTGAGGAGCAACCCGATAAGCCCTCCACAAAAGTCCACGAGGCATCACCACCATCTTCCCTTGCTACCGTATGCCCCGTCTCCACTAGATGTTCCAGATGTAGTCGTCTTGTCGTGTCCTACGAAGAACAACAAATACTTATCCTCATTCCCGCATCGTGTCTGTCATCCACGCCTATTCAACTGTTTAATCCCATGACCTGGGGTAGCCTTCCCTGCTTTGTCGCCCAACTGTGTAGCAGGTTGCAATGAGTAAAAAATGTGTGATGTTCTTTATCTTAATCTTGTGCTTACTCGATAGGCTTTGTGCAATTTTACTCCACACACGTATTTTCATTGAATTTTCTCGAGGATGCATTTTGGAAGAAATTGATGCACCATGGAAATAACTTTATAAAATGGTGATAAAATCATGTCAATAAATGTGATAAATTATTTCCATAGAAGAATTAAGTGTCCTAGAGGAAACTAGAAGCCATGCGGCACCTCGAGAGCGCAAGATGCCGTCTGGTACGAGCGCATGTGCTCATACCAGCTGCTGCAGGCTCCTCTTAACCGCTACTTCCACCACGTGGATTCTAATCGGGGATCATATGCATACGCACTCCAATAACTCGTTCAGAACACAAAACCCTAGCCTTCGGAGGGCATCCAGAGGGGGAATCAATCCAAGGACTCCGGTGCCGTAATTTTGTATGAGAAGGGAATCATTATCACCATCTCCATCACCGCCATCTCATCTCCATCAAGTTGTAATACAATAGTTTGTAGTGGATTCAATCTTGTATTACTCTTGTTCCATCACCATGTTCGTTAAGATTCATCCCGCTGTGTTTGAACCCTCGATGTGAGAGTAACTTCCCTAGTTCTCGGGGTTATGGAGGAACTGTAGGATCGAAAGTATGTCTAGAGGAAGAGTGATTAGACTACTTGACCAAATTAAAACTTAACATTTTCCCCGTTTTATCGATTGGCAAGTATTAGTGATTTTACCAAGTCTATCACACCCTACACATGCAAGTCTATGAGTTTTGTATCAAAAAGTAATGACATTGCAAGTGTAAGTAAAGGAGAGTTAGGAAGAGCAAATACAATGAAGACACATAGATTTTTGGCGTGGTTCCAATAGATGGTGCTATCGTACGTCCACGTTGATGGAGACTTCAACCCATAAAGGGCAATGGCTACGGGAGTCCATGGAAGGCTCCACCCATGAATGGTCCATGAAGAAGCAACCTTGTCTATTCCACCATGGCTTATGTCCATAAATACTAGCCTCACTCATGGTAGATCTTCACAAAGTAGGCGATCTCCTTGCCCGTACAAACTTCTTGGTTTGACTCCACAAGATTTGAAGGCTCCCAAGCGACACCTAACCAATCTAGGAGACACCACTCTCCAAAAGGTAATAGATGGTGTATAGATAATGAACTCCTTGCTCTTGTGCTTCAAAAGATAGTCTCCTTAACACTCAATCACTCTTTCACAGAATTTGGCTTGGTAGAAGAGAATGATTGGGTGGACAACAACTTGGGGAGGCTAGAAACCAAGAATCATATAGTAGGAATGGAATATCTTGATCTTAGCACATGAGTAGGTGGTTCTCTCTCAGAAGATGGATGGCAGAAGTGTTGGTTTGTTCTGAGTGCTCACTTAACTAATGAGAGGGTGGTGGAGTGGTATATATAGCCATCTCCAAAATTTCAACCGTTACAACATTTTCGCCCAACTCGGTGAAACCGAAGTTAAAACTCGATGCTACCGATTAGTGCAAAATGTCCTAACTTTTGGCTTTTAAGTGAGAGCAAATGAAACATCTCAGTGAGACCAATTTGACTTAATCTAGGAATATATAATACTTCGGAAGTTCCAAAAATAAAATCTCGGAAATTCCAAAACTCAAAATCTTGACCACAGAAGGTTGGTCACTGCTTTTCTGTTCCACCGAATGATGTCTCAGTTTTACCAATGTGCTAGGGTTTGGCAGACATAGGTTCTGTGTGGGGCTAACTCGGTGAGACCAAAGTGAAAACTTGTTTCCACCAATTTGGGTGGTTAAGGGTTTTGGATAGAATCTTTTATGAAATCTTGGTTGAGGCTTTTGGTGGCATATCTCTAAGCACTTGAGCAACCAAATCATCATCAATACCCCATCCCCTTTTAATAGTATTGCCATTCCTGTGGACTCAATTGTGATTGCTCACATAAAAAAATGTAGAGTCTTGGAGCTTTTCCCAATAGGTGTTCTTTGCATCTTAGGGGATCCTTCTCACGATTCCTAGCCAACCCATTCATTAAGATTTCATGAAATATACTTGATAAGCTTATTAGTTCAATGAAACTATATGTTGTTGTTAATTACCAAAACCACCTAGGGAGAAGTTGTGATTCCAATCCCCCTCTTTTTGGTAATTGATGAAAACATATAGATTAAAGTTTCAATAAAGGATATAATCTATGCATAGTGTCGTGGTTTTGTCACGACAGATGTCCTCGTGAAAAGACTTAGTGGTGAAGCCATCACAACTATGTGGCGACTCAAAGGGGTTGATCAGGAACGAGAGACGAGTTTACCCATGTTTGGCCCCTCCGATGGAGGTAAAAGGCTATGTCCTGGTTTGTGTGTATTGATGATGAAATTGATTACAAGGGTGTGGTTTCGCCTGACCTAGCTCTCGATTGATCGTAACTTAAGTCTACCAGCCCTAGAGACTCGCCTTTATATATAAGTCAAGACCCTTAGGTTTACAAGAGTCCGGGTCACATTATAACCCGTGACATGGTATGTCTCTAACACGCCTTGCTCCTTGAGCAAGGAAACTCCTCGTGACCTTCTCCTTTGTGGACCATGACCCGCCATCTTCGTGTCTTGGGCTGCTGACAGCTCTTGTTCGTAAATCGCCTTGCGGTTCCCGCTTTGTAGGCCAGGGCCCATATCGAGTATGGACGTTGAGCTGCCACCATCTTAATCCGGTCTCATAGGGCGGGTCATATTGGGGGATAATATCCCCAACATTAGGCCCCAGATTGACTTGAATTTATTCATGTCAATAGACTTTTCTTTAACCTTAGCGGCTCATATACAACCTAGGTCTTACTCCTCAAGGAAAAAATGCTAGCTTGAAATATCCTCTAAAGCTTTTGCCCTGGTTTGTCCGTGACGTCATCCGCCCGAGGATTTTAGGGATCTTAGTGATGTCATTCCAACATATCTCTTGGCTTATCTTCTTAGCCCGAAAATCAAGGCGCCATCAGTTCCGAAATTACTACGCCTCGAGGATTCTCGCGCCTACCATTTTCACTTCAGCTCGGGCCTTTAAATACCCACGAGGGGATCCTATAGTTTTACCGTGCTCCCAGATTCTTCTTCCTGCTCGAGCCTACACCTCCACCGCGCCGCCGCTTGAGAAGCTCCCGTCATCCATCGGTCTGGTCCAGGAGTTTTCTGCCATTCGACTTCTCCTTCGAGTCAGGGGTCTTCTCTGCCGTCATCAGCACTGCCAGGTAAGGTCTTTGTTTCCCAAGATCTATCTTTGAATCCACCATGGTTAAATAGGGTTCATTGGAGTTCATCCATGTTCATCACTATCACAAATTTAATTAGCTCCTTGATGAAAACTTTCTCAACTGCTTATGTTGTGGTAGATGTAGGAATCCTCTTTCTGTAGTTTGTCTGAAATGCGTTGCAGAATATAGACTCAAATATTGAACTATTGTTGCTCTGCACTACATTGTCATCCAAGCGCCACTGATTTTTTTTCCGTTTTATGGAACCATTGGTAGATCCATATTTTTACGTACTTGGGTAGAAATATGTTTGTCCTGTACTTAGCAGAACTCACACTCACCATCCTTCTTTACGCCTGTGACAGCTCGAGACCGACGCTCCAGAAGATTCCCCTTTTATTCCGTTGCCGCCTTGTTATTAGATTGTTTGTTGCATTCATCATCGCATCATGCACATCATCTGCATTGCATCGGCACTCCGTTGCCGCCAGTTTTCAAAACTTGCATCCGTTATTAGTTGCCGGTTCTCTCCGTGTTCGTCGTTGTCCGTTTTGAGCCCGACCACAAACGCACGCGCCTCCGACATTAGTTAAATCTTGTTTTTAAAGTGTATATAAAACTTTCTCGGATTTGGATGAAACTTGGCGCACAGTCTTAATAGTGGTGCAGGTAGGCCGCCTGCCAAATTTCGTCGCAATCGGAGTGTGTTTGATACCCGAACGGTCAACCGTAGTGGCACCGTCTTCGGATTGTCGGCAACATTTTTTCGGTGTTTAAAAAATCTGGTGCCGGGCCACAAACCTCTCTCTTGCTAGACCAAGCCCATCTACACCGCCCCCTGCCAGCTAGCCCTAGGACCCGCCGTTTCGGCCCGTCGGATCGAGATTCGGCAGTGCGAGACCGATGCAAACCCCCCTAACCTATCCCACTTGCCATATTTATACAACCCCCTACCTAATTAGGGACAAAACCCTAACTTCTAGGTGTTATCCCACAGCCGCCGCCATCCAACATCTCCCTCGGGATCCTCCCCGACCACCTTCCTTGTTTTCAGCCTCCAGCACCCATAGCCATGCCCTCCCCTTCGATCTGCACAGTCTAGATCGAAATCCGACGCCCTTAGAGCCTCCCGAGCCTCCCTCGACCAGATCTTGAGGAGCCCGAGCTCAACCTCGTCTCCACTAGCACCGAGCGCCGCCCGACCACACTGTCGCGCCTCTTCGACGAGCTGCCTTCGCCAACCAATGCCATCTAGGACAGTGCCTGCCCGTGCCCTTCTCCATACTCTCTTCCTGTATCTCCTCTCACCTCATTCTCTTCCTCTCTCTGACTGCTAGGAAGCCATGGAGCCGCCGCCCGATCTCCTCGAACCGTAGACGCCAAGCCTTGTTGTCGTCGGGAATGGATCCCTCTGCCCCGGATCTGTCCATCTCGTTGATCCCCTCGACCAGATCCAAGCTCAGCATCCGCGTCGGGTCTCGGAGCAACCGGTGCTGCCATGCCTCTCCTCGTCTAAGAGGGCGGGAGAATGACGAACAGCGAGCGCCCGCTCGCGCTTGTTGACCGCGCCCCGCTAGAGAATCGGCCCGGCATAAACCGCAAGAACCGACGGTTTGGCTAAACCAGCTCAGCCCATGAACCGCCTGATTTTCTTGCCTGGATCTCCTCGTCCCTGGAGACGCTCATCTGCATATACAAACAACCACCGGAACCCCTTCGTCGAGCGCCCCGTCGTCCTGCTCCTTGACGTCCAGATCTGCCGGCCCACGGTCCCAATGTGAGCAACCGCGTGCCTATCCATCGGCCGTGTGCGCCTTATAATATGTTGCACTCAATCTGCTACTTAGCCCAATAGACAGATTCGGCCCATAGCCCTTTTTTATTTGACCTGCGATTTAGTTTTTTTTTCCAGAAAAACATGCATATTTCAATCGCTTATAACTCATAATCCACCCTTTAGACCGCGACAAGTTGTATTTGTAGAACGTGTAGATTTTTGTGTAGATTAATATTTTCCAACTCTCATGCATCTTTATGGCTGTTTAACGTGATGTTTGCATCAGTTTGCATGTCGACGTGATAGGAATGGTATGGATCGTAGTTATTTAACCGTAGCTCGGTTGGAGATGAGCCATACATGTAAATGGACTAGAACGACGAGTAGAATCACGTGAACCACTTTTTTTGCCGTTTAACAAATATAAAATGCGGTTAGGACATATCTGGTCAGATTACAAAGTTAACACATGGGGTCATTTCAGAGATGATATAGGTTGTTTCCGGCCTCATTTAAAATGCCTAGATAGGTAGTTTAACTTGTGCTTCACCCCTTGTTATGTTTTACAACATTTAACATCGCCGTATAAATAAACGAGAGTGAACTAAATAAGTAAATGTGGAGTTTTGTCAATATGCAACTCATTGCATATTGAGCTTCTCTTAATGTGTAGTGTTTGATGGTGTGAATTGCCATGCCCTGCCTTGCATATTCGAAACTGATCATGCATCATATTTGTCATGCATTTGTGGTGGTGTTGTCGTGTGTTGATTCTTGTTTCCGGTTTGCTTCGTCTCGCTAGAGTTCGACAAGCGTGTCGGAATGTGAGGACCCTTCGACTACGTCGGTTCGTCTGCTTCACGGAGTCGTTCTTCTTCCAAGCGGGATCTCAGGCAAGATGATCATTTCCCTAGATACCATTACTATCAATGCCATGCTAGTTGTCTCATTTCTTTCGATATGTCTTGCTGCCAACCACTTAAATGTCAGCCTCTCAACATTGCCATGAAAACCTTCAGCATGTTCACAACCTAGCAAACCGATGACTGGCTATGTTACCACTTGCTTAACCTTGTGTTAGCGTTGCTAGTTGCAGGTGCAGTTGCTTCCACGTGATAACATGGATTCCTTGTTATATCTCCATATTAATTGCTATTTAAATTAATGCACCTATATACTTGGTAAAAGGTGGAAGGCTCGGCTTTCTAGCCTGGTGATTTTTTCCACCTTTGTCGCCTTAGTTTCGGCTACCGGTGTTATGTTCCATAAATGAGCGCTCCTAACATGCTTGGGGTTGCTATGGGGACCCCCTAGATTCTCGTTTTAGGATAAAGCTCGTCTAGCAAGGCCCAAGTTTGGTACTACATTTCCATAATAACCTAATAAAATTGCAGAGGGACTTTCCGGACCCAGTGGATAATTAATCAACCCCCCAGACCAGTGCTCTGCATGAGTGTTGGTCCAACCTATCAACCACCGGTGGCTACCAGGGGCAACTCTGTGTTTGGCCTACCGGAAGTTTGGACAATCCGTCGTGTCCTGAGAACGAGATACGCAGCTCCTATCGAGATCATCGACACGTCGGGCGGCCTTGCCGCACTTGTTTTACCTTTCTCGAGCGTATTGTGCGAGGGATTCCAAGGATGCTTTGGTTTATCTCGAGGTTGAAGTTTTCGAATAGGAACCCGATGAGATCATGGGTTTCCCTGATCGAGGTCATTCCGTCGCAGCGTGTGGTAGTTTGTGATGGAGCAATTGAAGCACCCCTGCAGGGTTAAATCTTTCGAAAAGCCATGCCCACGCTTATGTGGCAACATGGAAACTTTGGTTAACATCCGGTTATAGAAAACTTGAAGTTAACATAATTAAAACTTGCTAACTGAGTGCGTAACCGTGATTATCTCTTTCGTGAGCTCCTTATCCGATCGAGGACTCGGTGGGGTTATGTTTGACGTAAGTAGGTGTTCAGGATCATTTACTTGATCATTATTAGTTCACGTCCGTTATGCGTAGATCTTCCCCCTCATATTCTTGTACTCGTAAGTTAGCCACCTTAAATAAATGCTTAGTCGTTTGCTACAGTCTCATCACTTAACTATATCTCACCCATTAAGCTTTGTTAGTCTTGATACCTTTGGAAATGAGATTGCTCAGTCCATGTGGCTCACAAATTACTACAACACCAGTTGCAGGTACAGGTAAAGTGTTACTTTGATGTGAGCACGCTGATTGTGCTATTTGGAGTTTCTTCTTCTACTTCTTCATCGATCTAGGATGGGTTCCAGGCCGACAGCTTGGGATAGCAAGGATGAACGTCGTTATTTTATCGTTTGTTTCGTTCTTAGTCGGACCCTGCTCTTCTTCATGATAATTGTATGTATTGTACTGATGTTATTCTGTTGTAGCTTGTGGCGAGTGTAAGCCAACTCTTTATACTCATCTTTTCAGTACATGTACTTGTAACAATATCCACTCTTGCAAAACGACGAGATGAGTTTCTATCCCTATCGAGGCCCTAACGCCTAAATTAAGATAGGACCGCATTTTGGGCGTTACAAGTTGGTATCAGAGCAGTACCGACCTAGGAGCCCCCTTGATTGATCGAACTTGGCCGAGTTGAGTCGAGTAAAAACTGCTTTGAGTTTAGTTATATATCAAAGAGTAGGATTCTTTTTTCTCCTCTTCTATGCTCTGCTGAGGAATCTTGACGTAATGATTTCAATTCTACTCTTCTTCTCACTCAATTTTTTTAGGATCATGCGGATATTTTTGGAGTCTATATGATGTCGATGTGACGGAGTTCTGTCTTGGTGCCTCCTGCTGTGTTGATTTTATTCCGAGGAGTTGAACTCTAGGGGATTCTTGAGTACATCGTTATCATTTAGATTTCTTAGTATCTCAGGACGGAGGATGTTCGAAGTTGCTTCAATATTGGTAGTGGTGAGATAACCCCGATATCCCCAGTACTGGTGCAGAGAGTTCGAGGGTACTGCCATACTTGGTATCATTGTGATTACGAGGATCTGAGATAGCTGAGTTTCTGAGATCTCCGGTTATGTGTTCACGGATGTGATACACTGGACAGGTAGTGTTATTGCTAGGAGTTGAGTGATGGATTTTAATCCTTGTATCCGTGGACCCGATTGCATCACCAGAAAATTTCGGTAGTTCTTAGGTGGGAATTCAAGTAGTTACATATATTATAATCTTCCAACAGATGCATGATGTGAGGTTGGGGTTCGACATCTTGTGGATTCGTTTGTTCACGGTCGTCTTATAGCGGTTCTCGTTGTCTCTTAAAGAGTCCTTGTAGCTTGCTACGACTTGGGAACGCTTCGTATGTCATGTGCACTGCCTTGTACATGATGGCTACTTTAGGATCGGGCCCGTGCGAATGTATCCACGAAAATATCGGACGAAATGTCTGTCATGAATTTCGTCTGGCTTATTTCGTAAGCCTCGTCCTTTGTTGTGTTTGAGTATGGTAATTCGAGTTGCTTCTATGTCAAATGGTGATTTCATATCTTTCCCAAGAGGTGTCCTCATATTTTTATGGGAATGTTGATTCTTTTGCTCAATCAAATTGTCCTGTCAATTCTTTTCAGCCGGCGTCGTCATATAAATTCTTTTCAACTGGTGTGCTTCTCTTCAAGTGAATTCAATCTTCTCGAATTTTGCAAGATCAATCTCTCGTTTCTTTCCGGAGTTCATCTCATCTGTCCCAAGTTGTGTTTGTTTTCCTCTCCCTCCCTCCCTTTTTCATCATTGCTTCCGCTCTCTTTTCTTCCATATCGTTTCCAGTGAGTCGTGTGAAGATTCTCAGGAGTTCTCAGTTCATCATTTTTTATTCGTGTTCTCTTTTACGGTGAATTCAATTCAAGTTATCCGTGTTCATCATATCCTTTTCATCATTTAAATTCTTTCCCGTGCTGGAAATTCTCGTCCAAGCCTCTCTTGGTTATTATTCCATCTCTGTTCCATCTGGAGTGTTGAAGATATCTCAGAAGTTTCTTGTTATGGATCCTTTCAATTATTTCGAGGTTCCCAACCTTATCAAGTTTTAAGTTATGAGTAATCTTTTCAATGGGGTTTCTTTGTGAGTAATCTTTTCAATGGGGTTTCTTTTGAGTGGGCCCATAACCCACATGTTCTTTCCCAGGATCTTCTTGGCTCTTCCTTTTTTGGGAAATCTCTAATTCTTTTTTAAATATGACATAATAGTGGATTCCACCAGTCATATTCCTTCCTCAAGGCCAATCCAAATTATTCTCATCTTTGGCTCAACCTTTCATTCTTCATTATTTCGGAGTGTCTGAGTTATTTTGGCGGTGTCTCTTGTCATCGTTCTCAGCTTGTGTAGACCGAAGGAGTGTTTCTCTCAAATCTTGGTCCATTCTCTTGAAGATGCATCATTTCAGCCTTGTGTTATCATCTTGAATTGTTCTCGATCATGAGAAATTCCTTCCATATCTATCCGGTGCACTTCAGATTGTTTTCATTCTTGATCCTCCGAAGGCCATCATTTCAGAAGATTTCTTCGTTCTGAGCTATCAACTTTCAATCTCAAATTCTTCTGAATTGCTTTATCTTCGTTCATCTCTCAATTATTCCGATGGCTTGTTCAAGTTTCTTTCTAGGTGGATCATGATCTCTTAGCTCTCATGTATCTCCATTCGTTCAAAGTTTTCCCTCTTGTTTGAAATTCTTGCCGGCGGTTCGTTCAAAGCTTCTTCGAGTTTGTATCCTATCTCTATCTCTTTTCAATATTTTTAAAGAAGAATAAGTGGTATGTTAAATCCGTGATTTTCATCAATTTAACTTGATGAAGGGTAATCATAACATAATTTTTATTCTTGTTCCATCAAGCGATTTCAATTCTTCTTCTGGAGTGGCTCATGATATTAAACTCTTTTTCTCAATGTGTTCTTCAAGATTCTTATTGGAGAACCTCAAGTTTTCTCTCTCTTGCATCCCAAAGTGCAACTCTACTTCCTTTATCCTTTGAGGTGGTGTTATAACGCTCTTGTTAGTGGAGGAGTTTGGAAGAAAGTTTGTTTCAAGAATGAGATATTTAAATCCACTAATTCCTTGATCATGAGTTATTTTAACCCATGTTTTCTTCATTGAGTTATCTTGGATTAGATTTCACCTAAAGCTTTGTCTAAGGATTGTTGCTATTATGGTGTTGCCATTAATCCATGTTTTCAATGTTTCCTCTTGGTGTAAGAAGTTTTGCCTTCTTGTTGCATCCAATCAATCCTTGTTTTCGTTAGTGGCTGGTTGTCACCTCATTTTTTGGGATGGTTTTCATAAGCCCACAACAAGCTTGTTCTTTCCGTTGTTGGTTTCAAACAACTCCGTTAAATTCTTCTTGCAAGGAGGCTTGCCAATTCAATTGTGAGGGTAGTTGTCATTCTCTTATTCATTCTTTCTTCCCAATGATCTAGTTTCTATTCTCTTGTTCCAAAGGCATTGTGATGTTGCTCTTTTGGGTTAATCATCTTGTTCTATCAAGATCAATTTCTCTCATTGCTTATACAATTTAGTTAGTTTGTTGTGAATCTTCTCAAGTTCTTCCCATCTTATCAAATTTTTGTCCTTTTTTTCCTACCGAAGTGCTGCTGTAATTTTGTGTGAATTCTTTCTTATTTCTCATATCAATCTTCATCTCTTTGCAACCTTCAAGATTCATTGTTTCACTCGTTTGTCAAGAAGCAACTAAGTTACCTATTGCTCTTTCTCATCCTATCCCCCCTTTCATTCTTAGATCTCGGGGCAAGATCCCTTGTTAGTGTAGGAGAGTTGTCACAGCCCGAGACCAACACTCCAGAAGATTCCCCTTTTATTCCGGTGCCGCCGTGTGATTAGATTGTCTGTTGCATTCATCATCGCACGTCTGCATTGCATCGGCACTCCGTTGCGCCAGTTTTCAAAACTTGCATCCGTTATTAGTTGCCGGTTCTGTCTATGTTTGTCATTGTCCATTTTGAACCCGACCACTCACGCGCACGCCCGCAACATCAGTTAAATCTTGTTTTTAAAGTGTGTAAAAAACTTTCTCGGATTCGGTTGAAACTTGGCGTGCGGTCTTAATAGTGTGTAGGTAGATCACCTGCCAAATTTCGTTGCAATCGGAGTCCGTTTGATACCCGAATGGTCGACCATAGCGGCATCGTCTTCGGTTTATCGACGAACAATTTTTTGGTGTTTAAAAAATCCGGTGTCGGGCCGCAAACCTCTCTCTCTTCCTGGACCAAGCCCATCTACACCGCCCCCTGCCAGCTAGCCCAAGCCCCAGCCGTTTCGGCCCGTCCGATCGCGATCCGACGGTGCAAAACCGGTGCAAAACCCCCCAAACCTAACACACTTGCCATATTTGTACAACACCCTACCTAATTAGGGACAAAACCCTAACTTGTAGGTCTTATCCCGCAGCCGCTGCCAGCCAACATCACCCTCGGGATCCTCCCCGACCACCTCCCTCGTTTTCAGCCTCCACCATCCATAGCCATGCCCTCCCCTTTGATCTGGACCATCCAGATCGAAATCTGACGGCCCTCAGAGCCTCCAGCTGCCTCCCTCGACCAGATCTTGAGGAGCCCGAGCTGATCCTCGTCTCCACCAGCACCGAACGCCGCCCGACCCCGCTGACGCGACTCTTCGACGAGCCACCGTTCCCGACCAACGCCACCTAGGCTAGTGCCTGCTCGTGCCCTTCTCCATCCTCTCTTCGTGTATCTCCTCTCACCTCGTTCTCTTCCTCTTCGTGATTGCTAAGAAGCCATGGAGCCGCCGCCCGATCTCCTCGAACTCTAGACGCCAAGCCCAGCCATCACCGGGAATGGATCCCTCTGCCCCGGATCTATCTATCTTGTTAATCCCCTCGACCAGATCCGAGCTCAGCATCCACTTCGGGTCTCGAAGCAACCGGCGCTGCCATTCCTCTCCTCGTCCATGAGAGCGGGAGAACGACGAACAGCGAGCGCCCGCTCGCGCTCGTTGACCGCGCCCCGCTAGAGAACCGGCCTAGCGTAAACCGCAAGAACCAGTGGTTTGGCTGAACCAGCTCGGCCCGTGAACCGCCTGATTTGCTCGCCTGGATCTCCTCGACCCTTGAGCCACTCATCCGCACATACAAAACAACCACGAGAACCCCTTCGTCTAGCGCCCCGTCATCCCGCTCCTTGACGTCCAGATCTGCCGGCCCACGGGCCCAATGTGAGCAACCGCGTGCCTATCCGTCGGCCGTGTGCACCTTATAATATGTTGCACTCGATCTTCTGCTTATCCCAATAGACAGATTCGGCCCTTAGCCCTTTTTTTTATTTAACGTGCGATTTTGTTTTTTTTTTCCAGAAAAAACCTGCATATTTCAAACGCCTATAACTTTTAATCCGTGTGTCAGATTGCGACAAGTTGTATACCTAGAACGTGTAGATTTTCACGTAGATTAATATTTTCCAACTTTCATGCATGTTTAAGGCTGTTTAACGTGCTTTTTTGCATCAGTTTGCATGTCGACGTGATAGAAATGGTATGGATTGTAGTGATTTAACCGTAGCTCCATTGGAGATGAGCCATATATATAAATGGACTAGAGCGATGAGTAGAATCACGTGAACCACACGTTTTGCCGTTTAACAAACATAAAATGCGGTTAGGACAGGTTTGGTCGGATTACAAAGTAAACACACTGGGTCATTTTGGAGATGCTATCGGTTGTTTCCGGCCTCATTTAAAATGCCTAGATAGGTAGTTTAACTTGTGCTTCACCCCTTGCCACGTTTAACAACATTTAAAATTACCGTGTAAATAAACGAGAGTGAACTAAAAAATTAAATGTGGATTTTCGTCAATATGCAACTCGTTGCATATTGAGCTTCACTTAATGTATAGTGTTTGATGGTGTGAATTGCCATGCCTTGCCTTGCATATTCGAAACTAATCATGCATCATATTTGTCGTGCTTTTGTGGTGGTGTTGTCGTGTATTGGTTCTTGTTTCTGGTTTGCTTCATCTCGCTAGAGTTCCGCAAGCGTGTCGGAATGTGAGGACCCTTCGACTACGTCGGTTCGTGTGCTTCACGGAGTTGTTCTTCCAAGCGGAATCTCAGGCAAGATGATCATTTCCCTAGATACCATTACTATCAATGACATGCTAGTTGTCTCATTTCTTTCGATATGTCTCGCTGCCTACCACTTAAATGACAGCCTCTCAACATTGCCAAGAAAACCTTCAACCTGTTCACAACCTAGCAAACCATTGATTGGCTATGTTACCGCTTGCTTAACCTTGTGTTAGATTGCTAGTTGTAGGTTTAGTTGCTTCCATGTGATAACATGGATTCCTTGTTATATCACCATATTAGTTGCTATTTAATTTAATGCACCTATATAGTTGGTAAGAGGTGGAAGTCTCAGCTTTCTAGCCTGGTGTTTTATTCGACCTTTGCCGCCTTAGTTTCGGCTACCGGTGTTATGTTCCATAAATGAATGCTCCTAACATGCTTGGGGTTGTTATGGGGACCCGCTAACAATCCGTCGTGTCCTGAGAACGAGATACACGGCTCCTATCAAGATCGTCGACACGTCGGGCGGCCTTGCTGGACTTGTTTTACCTTTCTCGAGCGTCTTGTGCGATGGATTCCGAGGATGCTTTGGGTTATCTCGAGGTTGAGATTTTTCAATAGGAACCCGTTGAGATTATGGGTTTCCCTGATCGAGGTCATTCCGTCGCAGTGTGTGGTAGTTTGTGATGGACTAGTTGGAGCACCCCTACAGGGTTAAATCATTCGTAAAGCCGTGCCCGCGGTTATGTGCGTGGAAACTTTGTTTAACATCTAGTTCTAGATAACTTGAGGTTAACTTAATTAAAACTTGCCAACTGAGTGTGTAACCGTGACTATCTCTTTCGTGACCTCCTTCTCCGATCGAGGACACGGTGGGGTTATATTTGACGTAAGTAGGTGTTCAGGATCATCACTTGATTATTATTAGTTCACGTCCGTTATGCGTAGATTTCCCCCCTCATATTCTTGTACTCGTAAGTTAGCCACCTTAAATAAATGCTTGGTCGCTTGGTGCAGCCTCACCACTTAACTATATCTTACCCATTAAGCTTTGCTAGTCTTGATACCTTTGGAAATGAGATTGCTGAGTCCCTGTGGCTCACAGATTACTACAACACCAGATGCAGGTACATATAAAGGGTTACTTTGACGTGAGCGCGCTGATTGTGCTATTTGGAGTTTCTTCTTCTTCTTCTTCTTCTTCATTGATCTAGGATGGGTTCCAGACCGACAGCCTGGGATAGCCTGGATGGACATTGTTATTTTATCATTTTTTCGTCCGTAGTTGGACCCTGCTCTTCTTCATGATGATTGTATGTATTGTACTTATGTGACTCTGATGTAGCTTGTGGCTAGTGTAAGCCAACTCTTTATACTCATCTTTTCAGTACATATACTTGTAACAATTTCCATTCTTGCAAAACGACGAGAAGTGTTTCTATCTCTGTCTAGGCCCTCACGCCAAAATAAGGATAGGACTGCATTTTGGGCGTTACAAGTTGGTATTAGAGCAGTACCGACCTAGGAGCCCCCTTGATTGATCGAACTTGGCCGAGTCAAGTCTAGTAAAAACTGCTTTGAGTCTAGTTATATATCGGAGAGTAGGGTTCTTTTTTCTCCTCTTCTATGTTGTGGTGAGGAATCTTGACGTAATGATTTTAATTCTACTCCTCTTCTCACTCAATTTTTGTTAGGATCACGCGGATATTTTTGGAGTCTATATGATGTCGATGTGATGTAGTTCTATCTTAGTGCCTCGCGCTGTGTTGATTTTATTCAGGGGAGTTGAGCTCTAGGGGATGCTTGAGCACATCGTTATCATTCAGATTTCTTAGTATCTCAGGACAGAGGATGTTCGAAATTGCTTCAATATTGATAGTGGCGAGATAACCCCGACATCCCCAGTACTGGTGAAGAGAGTTCGGGGGTACTGCCATACTTGGTATCGTTGTGATTACGAGGATCTGAGATAGATGAGTTTCCGAGAACTGTGGTTATGTGTTGACGGATGTGATACACTGGACGGTAGTGTTATTGCCAGGAGTTGAGTGATGGACTTTACTCCTTGTATCTGTGGACCCGATTGCATGACCAGAAAATTTCAGGAGTTCTTAGGTGGGTATTCAAGTAGTTACTTATAGGACAATCTTCCAACAGATGCATGATGTGAGGTTGGGGTTCGACATCTAGTGGATTCGTTTGTTCATGGTCGTCTTACATCAGCTCTCGTTGTGTCTTAAAGAGTCATTGTAGCTTTCTACGACCCGGGGACGCTTCGTATGTCGTGTGCACTGCCTTGTACATGATGGCTACTTTTGGATCGAGCCCGTGCGAATCTATCCACGAAAATATCAGACGAAATCTCTGTCATGAATTTGTTCTGCCTTGTTTCGTAAGCCTCATCCTCAGAGTTGTCAGAATCGCGATTCTGAATCGGATCAGAACTCTATTGCTAGGATCGTGATTCGTAGAATCATAACTATGAGGATCGTAGAATCTTAGATTCTATGAGCAAAGTCGAAGAATCGGAGAGCCTAGTTTGGATCGTAAGATCGTAAGATTATAAGACTTGAGTAGCGATTCTGACAACTTTGCTCATCCTTTGTTGTGTTTGAGTATGGTAATTGGAGTTGCTTCGATGTCGAATGGTGATTTCATATCTTTTCCAAGAGGTGTTCTCATATTTTTATGGGAATGTTGATTCTTTTGCTCAATCAAATTTTCTTGTCAATTTTTTTTCAGCCGGAGTCGTCATATCAATTCTTTTCAACTCGTGTGCTTCTCTTCAAGTGAACTCAATCTTATCCAATTTTTCAAGATCAATCTCTCATTTCTTTTAGGAGTTCATCTCATCTGTCGCAAGTTGTCTTTGTTTTCCCCGCCCTCCCTCCCTTTTTCTTCAAAGATTTAGTTATCATCCTAGTGCCGTTCTTTTCATCATTGCTTACGCTCTCTTTTCTTCCGTATTGTTTCCGGTGAGTCGTGTGAAGATTCTCAGGAGTTCCGATTTCATCATTTTTTATTCGTGTTCTCTTTTCCAGTGAATTCAATTCAAGTTATCCAAGGCGTATGGCGCTGAAAGTGACGGTGAGGATGTCGAGGTAATTTCAATCTCTTCTGACTGAGATATTTCTTTCGCAAGACCTCCAAGGCGTGTTTGTAGGAAAGTTCCTATGACTCATCCTGATGCTTATTTGGATCCTAACTTCCTTTTGAAGAAGGCTATTTATAATCCAAAGTGCCACACCCATAGTTCCTCACGCAATCTGATGGCGGGTTTACCCGAGAGAGTAACCAGTCGTAAATGCCGAAATGAGGTGCCTTTCATCCTAACTCTCCTTTCTTATCAACAAATTCTATTTGTTGATTGCTTAATTTTTTGGGGTTTCACTTTAATAGGCATCACCACCTTCAGCAAGCAACTCATCATCTTCAAAATTGCCACCTATTTTTGTCTCCTAGGGTAACCTTTATTTGTATATCGAATACTTGCCTCAGTACTTACACTTCATTATGTATGTCTCAACCTTTTCTCCTTCAGGGCTTAGGCCAAGAAAAGGAAAACTGGCAGGTTAGTGCATAGTCGTGACGCGCCTCGAGAGGAGGAAGTGGATGTTACTCTCCCTGAAGCTCCAATTGAACCAACTAGCACTCATATCGAGCTTCCTAAAACTTATACAAATGTTACCGATGATCTTCATGATGTCCAAGCTAACCCGACAGAAGATGTCCATACAACCATGGAGGTGAGTCACAAAGATGATCTTAATCCGCCAAGTCCTCCAAAGATAACCAAAGATGTTGTACCTGATGAAGAGACAATTGTAGTTACTGGGATGGGTCACTCCGCTCCCGTCTACACTGTGCTAGCTAAGCATACTGTCAAAGGTGCGACAACCGAAGTGGAGAAGGGGAAAGCTAAACTTGAGCTTCCCAATATTGAAAACCTTGACTTTGAAGATTTGCACGCTGGATATCTGAGCCGCCTTTCCTTGAGCCGGGATATGGAAGCCAGTCTCGTAAATATGATGAAGAAAAGATATGAGGTATGCTGCTCTTCAATAACTCATTCCATATCTCCTTGTATAGCCCCCAAGGGCCGGGTCGTCTTCTTGAAGATGAGCCGGGTCTTGTTAGCATTAATTGAAAACTTCAACTTGTAACACCCAAACGGCCGGGTCATCTTTTTGAAGATGAGCCGGGTTTTGTAAGTATTAATTGAAAACTTCAACCTGTAGCCCCCAAGGGTCGGGTCATCTTCTTGAAGATGAGATGGATCTTGTAAGTATTAATTGAAAACTTCAACTTGTAGCCCCCAAGGGTCGGGTCATCTTCTTGAAGATGAGCCGGGAATTGTAAGTGTTAATTGAAAACTTCAACCTATAGCCCCCAAGGGCCGGGTTATCTTCTTGAAGATGAGCCGGGTCTTGTAAGTACTAATTGAAAACTTCAACTAGTAGCCCCCAAGGGCCGGGTCATCTCTTTAAAGATGAGTCGGGTCTTGTAAGTATTGACTGAAAAGTTCAACCTGCATTAGCCCCCAAGTGTCAAGTATATTGCGTGCAATCTGCTTGAGACTTGATACCAATCTTCTATACAAGCAGAAAAGTCTTTTATAACCCATATTGGCGGCTCAGCTTTGAACTAATTACCCATCTCATATTGATTGTATAGGAATTTGTAGGCTAAGCTGACTCATACTTGGATAGTGTTGGGGATATTACCTGTGGGTAACCCGCCCTTAATGGGCCGGGTCACCAAAGGGGCGACTCACCATTAGTTATGCGTTCTACGGCCCAGGAGCTGTAGAGTGATTCAAAAGGATTGTGCGGATGATGGAACGTCAAGGAAGCTCCTGATCGTGGGGAACACGGCGACTTAGAGATAAGGAAAGCCACCAAGAGTAGAAGGGCAGGAGTTTGTAAACCCTAGGGCCTCGACCTGTATATAAAGGCGACTCCCAGGGAGAGGTCAGGCGAGTTAGAAAGAATCGAGAGCTAGGTCAGGCGAGTTACGCCCTCCTTGTAATCGAAACCATCATTAATCCACACAAAGCAGGACGTAGGCTTTTACCTCCTCACGAGGGGCTGAACCTGGGTAAATCTGAGTCTCGCTTTCACTCACCCCCTTCGAGTCGCCACCAAGCTGCGATGGCTCCATCTCTAAGTCCTTTCATGAGGACATCTGCCGTGACAAAACCACGACGGTTGGCGCCCACCGTGGGGCTAGCGCATGGTGGAGTTGAGTTCTCGAAGGGAGACCTATCAGGGTTAGAAAGCTATGCGGTCGGCATCATGACTAAGAGCCGCCGCAGGAAGTACTACATCGACAACTCGCTATGGGAATCGGAGGCCGATTCCGTCGAATCTGGCTACCGAGTCCCCTTTGGCAAGATCAACGTCTTCATCGACATGATCGGGACGCATGTTCCTGAGCCGGACACCTCCACCGACATCGTCGATCCGGCCAGGTACGTCCTCCCCGTTACACGGCGGAACAAGAGTCGCCAGGTTTTCATCGGTTTTACGCACGGAGGCGACGCGCAAGACGAAGTGGCGGGTGATACGTCTCAAACATATCTATAATTTTTGATGGTTTCATGTTGTTATCTTGTCAACTTTGGATGTTTTATAAACCTTTTATATCTTTTTTGGGACTAACTTATTAATTCAGTGCCAAGTGCCAGTTCCTGTTTTTTCTCTGTTTTTAACTCTTTTCAGATCTGATTTTGGAACGGAGTCCAAACGGAATAAACTCCCCGAAATAAATTTTTCCAGAACAGAAGAAGATCGGGGGACTTGAGGGCCAAGGCAGGAGGCCCACAGGGAGCCCACAAGCCATGTGGCCTCGGCAAGGGGGGCCCGCGGCCACCAGGATTGTGGCCTCCCTGGAGCTCCCCTTCCCTAACTCTTCCGCCTATATATTCCCTAAAATCCCAGAAAAAATCAAGGCATCCACGGAACCACTTTTCTACCGCCGCAAGCTTCCGTTTCCGCGATATCTCATTTGGAGACCCTTCCCGGTGCCTTGCTAGAGAGGACTTTGGAGTTGGAGGGCTTCTACATCAACATCATTGCCTCTCCAATGACTCGTGAGTAGTCCACTTCAGACCTACGGGTCCGTAGTTAGTAGCTAGATGGCTTCTTCTCTCTCTTGGATCTTCAATACAAAGTCTCCATGATCTTCATGGAGATCTTTCTGATGTAATCCTCTTTGGCGGTGTGTTTGTCGAGATCCGATGAATTGTGGATTTGTGATCAGATTATCTATGAATTATATTTGAGTCTTTGCTGATTTCTTATATGCATGATTTGATATCCTTGTAAGTCTCTCCGAGTCTTGGGTTTTGTTTGGCCAATTAGATCTATGATTCTTGCAATGGGAGAAGTGCTTGGTTTTGGGTTCATACCGTGCGATGACCTTTCCCAGTGATAGAAGGGGCAGCAAGGCACGCATCATGTTGTTGCCATCAAGGGTAACAAGATGGGCTTTCATCATAGATTTGAGATTGTCCATCTACATCATGTCATCTTGCTTAAGGCGTTACTCTGTTCTTATGAACTCAATACACTAGATGCATGCTGGATAGCGGTCGACGTGTGGAGTAATAGTAGTAGATGCAGAAAGTATCGGTCTTTGTGTTTTGGACGTGATGCCTATATGTATGATCATTGCCATAGATAACGTCATGACTTTGCGTGGTTCTATCAATTGCTCGACAGTAATTCGTTCACCCACCGTCTACTTGCTTTCATGAGAGAAGCCACTAGTGAACACTACGTCCCCCGGGTCTATTCACAATTATCATCTCAGCTTTTACTTTTACTTCGCTTTGTTTAATTTTTTCTTTCAGTTCTCACTTTGCAAACAATCTATAAGGGATTGACAACCCCTTCATAGCGTTGGGTGCAAGCTCTTTGTGTTTGTGCAGGTACTTGTGACTTGACGCGATCCTCCTACTGGATTGATACCTTGGTTCTCAAACTGAGGGAAATACTTAACGCCGCTGTGCTACATCACCCTTTCCTCTTCAAGGGAACACCAACGCAAGGCTCCAAGGCCGCGGGGGAATCCTTTGCATATTTGCCAAGGAAATCCCTATAGGCGTAGCCAGCAGCAGCGGGCTAGGAGATCACCCCTGTCAATTCCGATGGCGAGTCATCCATGGGCGAGACGGAGTCGATCCACCCTCTTGAGGAAGGACAGCTCGGGGGGCTGTCGTTGGCAATGGATCCCGAAGTCCTCGAGAGGTCCTGCCGGCAAATCGCCATCTACATGGCGGGGTCAGCCCAGCCTCATCAGAATCCAACTGGCAACAACGAGACCGGGGGAACATCCAAGCCCCCAGCACAAACCATGACGGAGCTAGCGGCGGAGATAGCCAGCCTTATGGCAACCGGGATCACATGTGAAAATCAGGAGTCGGTCAATGCCGAGCTAACCAAACTGCAGGAGGCGATGGCCAAGGCACAACGCGACATGGAAGCAGAAGCTGCCAGGATCGAGACACGGCGAGATGCGGTCGCCGCAGAGACGGAGCGGCTGAACACCGAAGGCTGGCGGCTCGAGATACAGCAGCGCGCGTCTGACGCCATCCATCAAAGGAGGCACAATAGGCGCGTCCCGGCCGACTTACACCCAAATCGCCTTTTTGACACTCCGCGCACCCCCGGGGCGGGTCCTGATCAACCTTTACAAACCGCCCCGAGGGGAGGAGCGGTTCCACCGCCCAATCCGTCGCCGGCTCAGCCAATGGACGCCCATGCGAATCGATTCCAAACGCTGCAGGGTCACTTCTCAAATCCCATTGACAATGTGCTGGCAGCGACCCGCCACGTGGAGTCCCTTCCGATTTACGGAAACACCCCGACAGAGATAGAGGCTAGAAACGCCATCGAGATGCTGAAAATAGCCATGGTTCAGCACGCGCAGTATTCCCATAGCCTTGATCAAATCCACTCCACGCCTCAGGCAAGTCACACCAGAAGTCGCCACGAGGACTTCCCCGCAGTAACCAGCGGGCCGCGGCGACTCCCCCAACACAATCCACTCGGGATGCCCGACACATGAGCCCATGAGATTGTGGATGCAGCGCGAGCCGCACGACACATGGAGCCAACGGCTGTGGCGGGTCAGACCTACCCGACTTACATATCGTCGCCGCCCGCGCCCCTAGACGGCGGGGGCAAACCCATTGGAGTATCGTGCCTCGCGCCGGCTTTGCGCAACGAGCGCATGCCGAAAGACTTCAAAGGGCACAAGAAGGTTCCTAACTACTCCCCAGATCTTGAGCCCGGATCATGGATCGAGAGCTATGAACTCGCGATGGATATGCTTGATGTAAGCGAGGCGGTCTGCGCTAAATACTTCACTATGATGTTTGAAGGGACGGCACACACTTGGCTAAAAAACCTGCCACCAAACTCCATCAACACTTGGGCAGAGCTGAAGGAGCGCTTCATCAAGAACTTCAGAGGAACCTGCAAGCGCCCAATGACTATCGTCGATTTACAGCACTGCATCCAGCGGCCGGATGAGTCGGCCCACCATTGGACCCGACAGGTTGCGGAAGTTATCCATTCATCGGAAGGCATTTCGGCGGCTCAGGCGGTGTTGATCCTGGAGAAGAATTGACATTACGAGTCTCTGGTACTGAAGCTAGGGAGACTTAAGCGAAAGGTACATGACATGGGCGAGCTAATGGATGCCCTTACCGGGTACGCTGAGTCGAACGACACCAAGGATCCTGGAGAGGGCGACGACAAAACTGGTGCCGCCCGGAAGGGCGAGTTACAAAAGGGTCAATCCCAGTTTCAGAACCGGGGCAATAACCACCATGGAGGGCATGGCAAGAAGCGACAATAGGAGGGTCCTATGGAATTCGTTGCTAATACTAATACCGGCAACACAAACCCGCGTCAGAAGAAGCGGGGCTTTAGTGGGAAGAAACCATGTAACTACCATGAAATGCTTAAAGGCCCATGCCCGCAGCACGCCACGACCAGAGGACCGACGACTCACTCGTGGGAGGATTGTTACATGATGCAAGAATTTCGGGCCGAGGCGCTAAAAAGAAGTCAAGGCGGCGAGCAGGGCGAGCGGCAGGAGCAACCCGGCGCATCCGGGTCACGACAGGTCACGTTCGGGGGTTTCCCTAACCAAGGACCACAGGGCGGGTAGCAGCACAATGCTGGCCAATACCAAGTTCATAACCAGCAGTACCACCCACCGGGAATGTTCCAACAGCCTCGCCGCAAGGAGACCCCCAGCGGTAGGAGGATCGGGGCGGGTTCCAAAATAACCCCAAACATTTGAACAGCGGGAAGTACCATGTGTTCACCACCAACACCTGCAAACGGGATCATAAGGTGAAGCATAGAACTTTCGTAGGTGAGCCAGCGCTCCCTCGGTACCTTCACTGGTCAGAGCAACCCATAACGTGGAGCCGGGAAGACCATCCACCCCGAGTCGACAACCCTGGCAACTTAGCCCTGGTCGTGGCTCCCCAAGTCGGGGGATACACCCTCTCCAAGGTCCTCATGGACGGGGGCAGCAACATCAACATCTTGTATTTCGACACTTTCCGGCGGATGAACCTCCTAGAGAAGGACCTGATGCCGTCATCCACGGTATTGTCCCCGGTAAGTCGGCGTACCCGATTGGGCGGGTTAAGCTTAATGTGGCTTTTGGCATGGAGTCAAACTATAGGAGCGAGTCCCTCTTGTTCGAGGTAGTCAAGACCAAGAGCCCCTATCATGCGCTGTTTGGACGGCCGGCTTACGCCAAGTTCATGGCCGGCCCATGCTATGTTTATCTCAAGCTCAAGATGCCTGGACCCAAGGATCCCATTACCATCCACGACGACAGGAAGATAGCCCTAGAGTGTGAAGAAGGAGATGTGGCTTATGCCGAGTCAGCTTGCGCGGCCGAGGAGCTCAAGTTTCACCAATCCCATGTCGACCCGGCGGACATGACGCCGTTCAAAAGGCCGACTATCGATTCTGAGTCACCCCTCAAGTTCAAACCAACGGACGACACCAAGGTTATTGATTTTACGCCAGGCGACTCCACGAAGCAGTTCACTATTGGGATGGGTCTCGACCCCAAATAGGAAAGCACGCTCATCGAATTCATCCGTGAGAATCGGGACATCTTTGCATGGAAACCTTCTGACATGCTGGGTGTACCGAGAGAATTCGCTGAGCACCATCTTAATACTGACCCTAAAGATAAGCCAGTGCGGTAGTACCTTCGCAGGTTTAATGAAGAACGCCGTAAGGCGATTGGAGAAGAAGTAGCCGGGCTCCTTGCCGCTGGGTTCATCATCAAGGTTTTTCACCCAGAATGGCTGGCTAACCCGATCCTGGTGCTCAATAAGAACGACACTTTCCGCATGTGCATTGATTACATTGACCTTAACAGAGCCTACCCAAAGGATCCGTTCGCCCTTCCCCACATTGATCAAATTATTGATTCGACGGCGGGTTGCAAACGTCTGTGTTTCTTGGATGCTTATTCGGGATACCACTAGATAAAGATGGCGGTGGCGGATCAGGAGAAGACATCCTTCATAACCCCGTTCGGAGCTTTCTGTTATGTGTCCATGCCATTTGGGCTCAAGAGCGCGGGGGTGACTTACCAGCGCTACATCCAAAACTGCTTACGCAGCCAGATAGGCCGTAACATCCACGCTTACATGGCCGACATCGTGGTCAGATCTCACTGCAAGGAGTCGCTCTTGGAGGATCTCAAAGAAAGCTTCGACGACCTGCGTGTTTACCAGATGAGGCTTAACCCCACCAAGTGTGTTTTTGGTGTCCCTGCGGGGAAGTTATTGGGTTTCTTGGTATCGGAACATGACATCGAGGCCAACCCGGAGAATATTGAGGCAAATACTTCACTTGGGAAACCAGCCAACGTTAACCAAGTACAGTACATGGCGGGTCGAATCGCGGCCTTGAGCCGTTTCATAAGTCGCCTTGGGGAGAAGGCCATCCCTCTATACCAGCTGCTCAAGAAAACCGATCGTTTCATATGGACGGACGAGGCCAACGAAGCCTTCGAAGCCTTGAAGTGGCAATTAGTTAACCCGCCATTGCTCGCGGCTCCAGCAGACAAGGAACCTATGCTCCTGTACATTGCGGCCAATTCCAAAGCAGTCAGCGTGGCAGTAGTTGTCGAGCGAAAGGAAGAAGGAAAAGAATACCCCGTCCATCGACCGGTGTATTTCATCAGCGAGGTCCTCACCCTCTCCAAACAACGCTACCCGCATTGGCAAAAGTTCATTTTTGGGGTATTCATGGCGAGTCAAAAGCTGAAACATTACTTCCAGGAACACCGATCACGGTCGTCAGCTCCGCCCCCCTCAGCGACATCATACAGAATCGAGAGGTTACTGGACGGATTGCCAAATGGGCCATCGAGCTTGGACCCCATCAGGTGCGGTATAGGCCTCGGACAGCTATCAAATCTCAAGCGCTCGTGGACTTCATCAATGATTGGACTGAGTTACAAATCCCTGAGGAAAGACCATACCTTACATATTGGACCATCTATTTCGATGGGTCCAGACAGTTGGAAGGTCCGGGGGCTCGTGTGGTGATAACTTTGCCTCAAGGTGACAAGTTTTGCTATGTCCTCCGGCTCATGTTCCCATGTACCAATAATGCAGCAGAATACGAAGCTTTGCTCCATGGTTTGCGACTCGCTAAGGAGATGAACCTCACACGGGTGAGATGTTTGGGCGATTCAGATCTGGTGGCGCAACAGGTTTCTGGCACCTGGGATTCACGAGTCCCTATGATGGCGGCTTACAGACGAGTTGTGTCAGATGTGGCGGGTCATTTCAATGGCTATCAAGTGGATCACATCGACCGATGGCTTAATGAAGCAGCGGACGCTCTTTCCCGTCTTGGTTCGCAGTGTAAGCCGGTCCCTCCCAATGTCTTTTTGGATATATTAATAACCCTTCAGTAAAACTGCCTTCGGAGGAAGATCTAGCGGTACCAGACCCCGAATCTCAACTCGTGGCGGCTCTTCACGCTACTCCAGACTGCGCGATTCCCTACATGGCGTATCTAACCAGAGGCGAGTTACCTATCGCCGACATGCTAGCTCGCCAAATTGTCCGTCGGTGCAAATCCATGGTTATCCACAATGGCGAGTTACACAAACGAAGCACCTCAGGGGTATTTCAAAGATGCGTTTCTTCTGAAGAAGGATGTATGATTCTCAATGAGATTCATGTGGGCGACTGTGGTCATCATGCTGGATCCCAATCCTTGGTTTCTAAAGCCTTCAGACATGGGTTTTATTGGTTGGCGGCTGACGCAGGCGCAGAGGAAAATGTTTGTCGATGTGATGGCTGCCAAAAGTTTGGACGCCAGATGGATGTACCGTCTCAGGAATTGCGGATGATACCAATCACTTGGCCGTTTGCAGTCTGGGGGCTTGATATGGTCGGTCCCTTTAAAATGTCTTCCAACAAAAAGACTCATCTGTTGGTGGTGGTTGACAAATTTACCAAATGGGTGGAGGCAGAACCTGTTAGCAGTTGTGACGCTGATACGACCATCAAATTCTTGAAGAAGCTAATTTTTAGGTTCGGATATCCACATAGCATCATTACTGACAATGGTACTAACCTATCCAAAGGCGCAATGCAAGAGTTTTGTTCACGAGAGAATATCCGGCTTGATGCTTCCGCGGTTGCACATCCCTAGTCCAATGGACAAGCAGAGAGGGTGAATCAGGAAATATTGCGGGGGATTAATCCTCGGCTCATGGTACCTTTGGAACGCACACCGGGATGTTGGGTCGAGGAGTTGCCATCAGTACTATGGAGTATCAGGACGACTCCAAACCGCTCCACGGGATTTAATCCTTTCTTTCTGGTTTATGGGGCAGAAGCGGTGTTACCAAGTGACATCAAACATGATTCCCCACGAGTCGCTGCCTACGTGGAGCAGGATAACGAGTTGGCGTGACAAGACTTGCTGGATGCTTTGGAGGAAGAGCGTGATTTGGCCGCGTCACGGTAGGCGATTTACCAACAGGGCTTGCGACGCTACCATAGTCGCCGGGTCAAGAGCCGAGCTTTCCAAGAAGTCGATTTAGTGCTTCATTTGATTCAAGATCATACTGGTATGCACAAGCTGTCACCGCCATGGGAAGGACCGTTTGTTGTCAGCAAGAATCTTCGGAATAGCTCATACTATTTGGTGGATCTTCGCCCAGATCGGCCAACTACAGAGATTGAGACAACTCGTCCGTGGAACATAGCCCATGTGCGGCCTTACTACACTTAGAGCCATGAGCTCCCTCTTTTTTTTCGGTATCAGTTTTTTGTAATCTATGAATTATGAAAGCAATTAAGCCGGCACCCACGAACTTCGGGGTCCTTTGCCGTTTCAGCTTTTGAAAGCATGAGTCTTTATTGTTCTATAAGTCGCCCAAACATGGATGCTATCAAAGTCAAAGAGCATAAGTCTCAATGCTGCACTTGCTTCAAAACTGAGCTTTGATAACCGCCAAAGAGGACCAATGTTGCCAAGTCGCACGGTCCAAACATAGGCACCTTATATGGTTTTGAGAATTAAACCGGCTTACTTGGGGGCTACTAGTCCCCGCGTCGTTTTGCAGTAAGAGTGTATACACTTTTGTAATCCTATGCATGGTTTCTTCCTAAACCATAAGTCACTTGGGGGCTTCCACTCATTGAGTTCAGCCTGAATACCCTCTTGGCTAGCAAAAAATTACCACATTACAAATGGTTATACTGGACTTTGTGTTGAACAAGTCGCCACATGGACCTATGTACTCGAGGCGAGTCAATCCGTTATTTGGACCCTGAACTCGCCTTGGTTAAAACATAAAAGGTACCGGCCAGAGTCACACATGGAAAATAGAGAAACCATTGGTTCATTGAACCTGCTTCACAGAAGCTTGACTCGCGCCTGATCAGCCGGTCTAAAACAACAAGGCTTTTTTTGCAAAAGCATCCTAAGGGTAACACTAGAGTTTTGCAAACTCGTATAATCCTATCGAAACTCATTGAGTCGATATTTTTTTTTACTTTGAGCCGGCTTTGATTATAACTCGCCCCGGCTCATATTTCTCGCCATAACCCGAGGGCTGATTTATTTCTCGCCATATCCCGCAGGCTAATTTATCTCTTGCCATGATCCAGGGGGCGGGTTTATTCCTGGCCATGCATTTACTGACTCGGCTGCTGTTGTTCTTCACATACCAGGATTTTTTTTGAGGCACTCCTTGGTTTACCAAAAATTTGCAGGCGAGTCATGCATAAGATTCAAGGACTACAAGTGGTTCCGTCCAAAAACAATACGTCATGTTTTGTGTTCCACACACACTAGGAAGACTATTACATGGCTCACATGGGCAGAATGGGTATCATCCCCCGGAAAAGGAAGGATCCATGGGCGAGTCAGGCCGCCGCCGAGTCGCCTTGTCTTGAGCTCTCCCCGCCTTCAATTTGTAAGTCGCCCAGCTTCCAGTTACACTTGGACAAGGCAATGAACTCGTCTTCATCATCAAGGAAGAGAGATAGGTCCAAGTCAAGATCAAAAGGATTCTTGGGACGACTAGGAACCAGGCTAGCAGTTTCATATTCAGGAGGCGTCACCTTCTTTTTGTTCTCATCATAGGCGGCTTGGTACTTGTTCAGTTCCAAACTGGCTACCAGTTGAGTCGCCATGTAGCGAGATTCTACGATGGTTCGATGATAATCCATCTCGGTGAATTCTGACCCGTCATCTTTCAGCTCGGGGTAGCCGGCGACTATTTCTTCGGTCTTGAGCTCCGAGGCGTAAGCTAAGCACCGACTCAAGGTGTTCAACACTCCTTTCGGGCGGCTGATCTTTTTAACTCCTCTATTTGAGGAGGCAGCGTAGACAACAAGCCAAGCATCTGCTTGATGGTCATTACTGGTCCCTTGTTGCCCATCACTGCCTTGATTGATAGCATGCCCCAGGTGTATAGCTGCTCAGCAAAGGTATATATGGCTTTTAATTTCAGCAGGCAGTCGTCCGGAATATTGGCGGCTCGCGCATCTGCAAAGGGTACATCAATATTTGATAGTTTTTCTTGATACCAGATTAGTTAGTCAAACAAGTTCAAAGATAAATCTTACCAAACATGGCGACTGTCATATTGGACACGTGCTTTTTTAAGCCGGTCAGCTCTTGTTGGGCGGCTTCCAATTTCTCCTCTGCCTGCTCAGCACGCTTCAGGATGGCGTCTTGATCGGCCTTGTCTTTCTTCTCAAAAAAAATCTGGTCGGCTTTCATGTTCTCTAGATCAGTCTGCAGCAAGCAGAATTTCGTCTCCAACTCCGAGTGAGCATCCTGTTGTTCAGCCAGGTATTTCTTTAAATCGGCTACCGCCGACTCAGTCTGTGCCATAGACTCCTGCACGTCACATTTGGGGAGACAAGTCTCAGAATTTTTGCAAGCAATACTCCTGGCACTTGGGGGCTAATGTATGATTTTTTTATCAAAGTCATATCGTATGCAAGACCTGGCTCATCTTCGAAAAGATGACCCGGCCCTTGGGGGCTACAGGTTGAAGTTTTTTCTAATACAAGACCCGGCTCATCTTCCAAAAGATGACTCGGCCCTTGGGGGCTATAGGTTGAAGTTTTTTTAATACAAGACCCGACTCATCTTCCAAAATATGACCCGGCCCTTGGGGGCTATAGGTTGAAGTTTTTTCTAATACAAGACCCGGCTCATCTTCCAAAAGATGACCCGGTCCTTGGGGGCTACAGGTTGAAGTTTTTCTAATACAAGACCCGGCTTATCTTCCAAAAAGATGAGCCGGTCCTTGGAAGGCTAATGGGTGCAGGAAAATACATCAACATACCTCGTGTTTGGGCCTCATAAGGCGGAGCAAGCTTTTGTTCACTTCAAAATCCCTCTCCAGATGACTTGTGAAGCCGGAGCAAAGCTGGTCGAATTCCAGCTTCTCATATTGGGGGAGCTTGAGGGGTTCTGCATCGTCGTCGGGGGAAAGGCGAGTTGCCTTGGAAGTATGATTGGAAAGCACGACGGTTGGGGGAGTGGAGTAGCCAACGCCAGTGACCATGACGTCTGGATCGTCAGTCGCCTTGAGAGGGCTTGGCAGGTTACTCTGACCAGCGGTCTCCTTCAAAATGACGGGCGAGTCATCCCGGGCATCGGGAATATCGCTCGCACGAATATCACAAGCCGTTGTTTGCTCCTCATCAGTCTCAGGAACAGAGGTGCTCGTGCCTAAGGCATCAGATGTTCGGAGAACAGAAGAAGAGTCGCTGGTCTTTCTTCTCTTCACTTGTGCCTTGCAACAAAAGCACCAAGATTAAAAGCACATATCATCCTTTAGGAAAAAATTGGGTTAACAAAGAAGACCTACCCTTGCACACGAATCATCAGCGGGAGAGCAGATATTGCCGAGTCGCCAGATGTCGGAGGAGAAGTCTGACAAAACAAAGACTTGAAATTCACGAAGTGGCGAGTCATACTTCATACGTCAAAGGGTATAATAAAACAAGAATATACCTCGCTGGTGCATTTCCGACCGATTGTCTTCTCAGGCAGTCCGGTGATCAAGTCGCCAGAGCGACTATGGGTCTTGCGTGAGGGGGTAAATCTTGCTTTCTTCAAAAGGAAATCAGGGTCCATATAAGCATGAGGGTGAGACATGGGCACTTTTCTGCAGATTCGCCTGGCTGGTCTAGGGGAAGGAGAAGGTGAGTCGGAAGAAATGGAAATTACCTCGACTGCATCATTCTTGCTCTCATCTTCGTCACCCTACACATAAGGATGTATGGTGTAAACTTAAGTCGGAACACATAGATAAGGAGCAAGGGAAAAACCTTACAACTGAATGTGCCTCGTCTGCGTGTGAGTCGCCCACAAAAGATGAATCCTTTGTGGCGGTTTTCTTTTTGCTCACCATCTTTTTCTTTTTGGTTGGCACCTTGGTGGACTTCGGGCGGCCGTTTTGGGGCCCCTCTGCCAAAACACATCGGTTTTCTAATGGATGGAGGAAAATCTTAAGCCACGAAAGTTGTTAAGCATAAACAAGACAAAGGGCGGCTTGGATTCTTACTGGTGACACTGGGTTGGTGCGGCAGAAGGCTTTAAGACCAATCTTGGGGCATTCTTCCAAAGACTCGCCGGTCAGTTTCTTAATGACTCCAACAATTTCGCTCTCTGAGAGCTGGCGGCGAGTGACGCGCTTTGGATGGTCTACTATGCCATCGTAATCATACATCAGCCCGTCGCGGCGACTCAGGGGAAGGATGTTCCATTCTATCCAGCAGCGGAACAGGTCGATCCCAATGAGCCCGTTGTTGTTCAGGAATTTCAAATCGGAGAAGATTGGGATAAACTCCGACTCTTCTTCTTCTTTGAGCTTATTAGGAAATTTGAAGTCCATGGGCAGGCAGTTTTCTCTGAAGCCCGGGAGAGGATTCTCGCATGGTGGAGAAGTGTCTCGGCAGTAGAATCATGACTCGGCCCAGCCTTTGGGATGGCTGGGCAAAAGAACTATCGGGAATCCATGTTCGCGGTGTCTGTGGATGTTAACTCCTCCAAGCTCATGGTTGGGACCGTTGGGAAACTCGGTCTGGCGGTTTAGATGGAAAAAGTTCCAGAATAAGGGGATCATGGGTTCTTTCTGCAAATATACTTCGCAGAAGACCTGGAACTGGCATAAGTTGCTGATGGAGTTGGGTCCCAGATCTTGAGGATGGAGGTTGAGGAAATGCAGGACGTCCCGGAAAAACTTTGACCCGGGCGGCTTAAAACCACGCTTAAGGTAATCGGTGAACATTACTACTTCTCCTGGAGCGGGGTTGGGGCTCAATTCGCCCGGGGCGGTTCTCCAACCAATGGTTTCCTTACTGTCAAGGAGACCCGCCTTAACGAATTTCTCAAGCGTGGCATCGTCGACTTTGGTTGGCAACCAATCACACTTCGTAATGGGCATGACTACAAAAAAATGGAGTATGAAGCGACTCAGTAACAAACTAGGAGATGTTCTAACCCGCCGGTGTAGGCCTACGGTGTTCGTACAAGAATTGGTAACCCGCCAAAAGGTTGATGTACATCATGGCCCGTTATTTGGGCAATCTATAGTTATATCTTCAAAAGGTATTCTAACCCGCCCTTCAGACTGGAAGAGAAGGTATCATGGCTATAGTAATGAAACTAAGTCACTGTGAAGACTGAAGCTAAACGGCGACTCTCAGAAGTGTTCTTTTCCTTCGAGATATTCTCAACAGGTGAACAAACATGTTTCTACAGATAGGCAGTAAATTATGGATCTACGAACGGATTAAAATAGAAGGATATTGCCTGGAGTAATGGTGATGAACTACGCACATAACGCAACTACAGTGTTGGTCAGCAGTATGTGGGTTTAAACTATCAGGAGGACATGATTAAATGGCCGAAGCCTGTTACTACCTAAAGCCAATCACTAGAGTAGGGAACGGATCTAAAGCAGTTCAAGGTGTTCATCGCGTTATGAAGCTAGCTCGCAAGAGGCTACGGTCATGGCGTTCCTGGCCTAACCCTAAGTGGGGGAAGGTGTGTACCTGTAAACAGGAGATCGCCGTCGGGGACGAATGCTCGGAGCTTCATGTTCCTTGGTGCCCGGAGAGTCGCGGTCAGTGGAGAAACACCACGAGCCGGAGACGACGTCGGGGCGCTGGTGCTTGGAGACGACGCCGGGGTGTTGGTGCTCAGAGACGAAGTGCACGGGGAAGACAAAAACGAGATGGAAGTTGGTGATGAGTTTTCTTTCCCCTCCATTTCTCTTGTTATTTAAAGGGCAAGAAAGGAAAACGAGGCTGTCGAGGCGGAGATCGAGGCGACAAGTCAGAGATCGCGATGATGGCGCATAGATTTTTGGGATGAGCAATTATGGGCAAAAGATCCGTTCACGGTTACAGTGTTGGGAGCCCTGGAACCAAGTGGATGAGGTGACTCCATTTAATACTATATGGCGACTCAGGTTAAGTACACCAGATGGTGACTTAACATTCACCGAAGGACGAAAATGAGGAGAGTCGCCCCAAGTTGATGGGAGTTTATTGGCACGAATGAATTCACGACAATCTGGGGCCTAATGTTGGGGATATTACGTGTGGGTAACCCGCCCTTAATGGGCCGGGTCACCAAAGGGGAGACTCACCATTAGTTATGCGTTCTACGGCCCACGGGCTGTAGGGCGGTTCAAAAGGATCGTGCGGATGATGGAACGTCAAGGAAGCTCCTGATCGTGGGGAACACGACGACTTAGAGATAAGGAAAGCCATCAAGAGTAGAAGGGCACGACTTTGTAAACCCTAGGGCCTAGACCTGTATATAAAGGCGAGTCCCAGGGAGAGGTCAGGCGAGTTAGAAAGAATGAGAGCTAGCTCAGGCGAGTTACGCCCTCCTTGTAATCGAAACCACCATTAATCCACACAAAGTAGGACGTAGGCTTTTACCTCCTCACGAGGGGCTGAACTTGGGTAAATCTGAGTCTCGCTTTCGCTCACCCCCTTCGAGTCGCCACCAAAGTGCAATGGCTCCATCTCTAAGTCCTTTCACAAGGAAAACTGCCGTGACAAAACCACGACAGATAGTATGAAGAAAAACCTGTCACAACAACAAAAAGCCAGAGCTGAAGCTAAGGAAAAACTTTGGATGTCCCTGGCAGAAATTGAAAAAATCAAGTCTGAGTAGACATTATATAAAGAGACGGCCGAAGCTGACAAAGCCTCCGTGTTAAAACATGCTGAAATCACCGAGGGTCAGCTAAAACCGGTGACTGAAGAGTTAACTGGCCTGAAACGACATATTTCCAGGATGACCAGTGTTGTGTTTGGTAAGCACTTTATACATATGATTGTCAATTGCAACCAGTATACCGAAACAAAAAAATCACCACGCGACTCGTACTCCATATTTGTTTGTTGCAGGCCTTCGATCAGCCAATCTTGAAGATGACTGTGTGCTAAAACTAAAAGATTTATATACATTAACAGAGCAACTTTATGTTGGCGGCTTATTCACCATGAAAGTTGTATGGGGTGATAGAGAGTCGGTGAAGTTTATCAGTGACATGCTGAAGCGCCTCTTGACCATGCCAAAGAAGATCGAAGAACTGAAGAAGTCAGCTGCACGGAAAGGGCTAAATACTGCTCTGAGACGGTCTTTGGATTAAGCACCAGAACTCAAGACGGAGGAGATAACATTCGGGTTTCCTGAATATAAGGACGACGGCTCAGAATTCACTCAAGAAGACTACACCCATTGTGTGAGGGCGGTTCGTCCAGCGGCGAGTCAGCTTGCTGAGGATCTCGACCTGACTAAATATCAGGCGGCCTTTGATGAAAGCCACAAGCGTGTGCCAGCTCCCACATTTGCACCAGTGGATCTTACTCCTCAGCGGTGTAAGCACTTTTTTGCCTCTGATGCTGATCCGTTGACCATCTTGACAAAAGAAGTTGAATTCCATGCTTTAATCAATTGCAACTGGGATATGGGCAACTTCCAGATCGAAGACCCTGAAGGATCGGCACGATGTAATCCAGAGGCGGTTTAAACAAGACTTCTCGCCAAGAGTAACCCGGAGGATATTAACCCGAAGAAACTGGCCATCGGGTTGATGTAGGAGAAAAAACATTGGCCTTCTTGAGCCATGTAATGTTTTTTAGGTGTATAAAATTGCTACGATTGCATAAAACCTTTATGGATACTAAAACCTTTGGCATTACCTTCTTAATGTAAGCCGCCTTTCTGAAGTTTCACTACTTTGCAATTTTGATAGTCCCTTTATGAGAAAAAGGACTTAATAGTCACCATGCTTTGCATGAACTGGTAAGAATTTTGAATCATTGCCTGAAAAAGATAACACCACATAGGGTATTGAATTTTTATAAATAGGCCAGCTCAGTGAGTCATGGTGGGTAGATGGGCTTGCAAGGCTCTAGTCGTACCCAAAGAGGTTTTTGCAAAAACCTTTATGATTTAGACTGGAGGATCAGGCTCAAGTCAAGCTTCAGTGAAGCAGGTTCGATGAACCCATGGTTTATCTATTCTCCATATGCTAGCTCTCGCTGGACACCTCGATGTTTTAACCTTGGCATGTGAGGGTCCAAAATGGATTGACTTGCCAAGAGTACACGGGGCCAATAGGGCGAGTCGCAAAGACATACAGTCCAGTATAACCATTGTATAGCGTTAATTTTTCGCAAGCCAAGATGGTGAGAAAGCTGAACTCAATGAGTTGGAAGCCCCCAAGTGACCTATGATCAAGGAAAAGTCAAGCCTTGGATTGTGGAAGAAAATTCTATTACCAGTAAACAACCTGGGGACTAATAGCCCCCAAGAAAGCTGTCATTATTATTCAAGATCATATATTGGCGCCTATGTTTGAACCGTGCATCATGGTAACAGGTCCTCTTTGGACTATCAGTATCCATGTTTGAACGAGCGCAACAAGGCGGATCATCCTCTTTGATACTGATAGCGTCCATGTTTGAATGACCTCCTTGGCGTCGGATCATCCTCTTGGGCGGCTTATATGAATAATAAAGACTCATGCTCAATATATAGGTTGAAACGGTAGAGACCCCGAATTTCGTGGGAACCGACTTTATCGTTTTCATAAATATAGTACAAAATACTAAATTATGTACATGGATAAGGAGCCGATGGCTCAAGTGTAGTAAGGCCGAAGGTGGGCAATGTTCCACCGGCGAGTCGTCTCTTCCTCCGAGGTTGGCTTATTTGGACGAAGGTCGATCAGATAGTAGGAGCCATTATGAAGACTTTTGCTGATGATGAAAGGTCCTTCCCATGGAGGTGATAACTTATGCATGCGTGTGTTTATATTGAATTAGTCGAAGCACTAAGTCGCCCGCCTGGAAAATCCGGCTCTTAACCCGTCTTGAACTTGAGGGGCGACTCAGAAACAATGGTTGGTTTTTTGAGCGGGCTCATGTCGGTCGGGTCCACATTGGCCTTGTGGAACTTCAACTCTTCAGCAGCGCACACCGACTCAGCATATGCGACGTCCCCTTCTTCGCATTCCTGCGCTATCTTTCGGTCCCTGTTGACTGTGATGGTACCTTTAAGACCGGGCATTTTGAGCTTGAGGTACACATAGCAAGGCCCAACCATGAAGTGGGTGTAAGCCGGCTATCCAAACAAAACGGTGGTAAGGACTCTTTATCTTGACCACCTCAAACATCAGATCCTCACTCCTGTAATTGGATTTGTCGCCAAAAGCCACATTCAACTTGATCCACCCAATTGGATACACCGACTTGCCAGGGACGATTCCGTGAAAGACCGTAGTCCAGGGCATCAAGTCATTCTAAAAAAAATCATCCGCCGAAAGGTATCGTAGTACAAGATGTTGATGCTGCTACCTCCATCCATGAGGACCTTAGAGAGGGTGTATCCTCCAACCTGTGGTGCCACCACCAATGCTAAGTCGCCAGGATTATCAACCTAGGGCGGGTGATCAACTCTACTCCACGTGATGGGCTGTTCAGACCAATTGAGATATCTGGGAACCGCCGGCTCAGCCATGTTGATTGCCTCTGTTTGTTTTTCTTGTCCCTTTTACAAGTGTTAGTGGTGAAAACATGATACTAACCATTGTTCAGCTGCTTAGGGTTGCTCTAAAAACCGCCTTGGTTATTTGACTGCTGAAACCTGCCTTGGTTGTTTTGCTGCTGAAAGCCGCCCTGGTTGTTGTAGTGCTGATTACCCTGACCAGACTACTGTCCACCATTATTATTTGAGCTGCCTTGTCCCTGAGGGCCAAAACTAGGGAAGCCGCCGAACGAGCCCCCTTGTGATCCGTCAGGACCAAACTGACTCAGATGTCCGCCACCGTTTCCCCATTGGAGATCTCTAGACGCTTGAAGACGAAATTCCTGCATTACGAAGCAGTTTTTCCCAAGAATGGTTAGACGGGGCTGATACGACTCCAACGTATCTATAATTTTTTATGGTTTCATGCTATTATCTTGTCAAACTTTGGATGTTTTGTATGCCTTTTATATCTTTTTTGAGACTAACTTATTAACTCAGTGCCAAGTGCCAGTTCCTATTTTTTCCATGTTTTAACCCCTTTCACAGGAGAATTTTACACGGAGTCCAAACGGAACGAAACTGCCGAAAATATTTTTTCCGAAACAGAAGAAGATCGGGAAGCCTGAGAATCAGGGCAGGGGGCCAGCAGGGACCCCACAAGCCCCCTAGTCGCAGCCAGGGGCACGTCTCCCAGGCTTGTGGGCTCCCTGGGCCACCTCTGCCCTAGGTCTTTCGCCTATAAATTCCCTAAAATCCCAGAAAAAATCAGGAAATCATTGAAAGTACTTTTCCGCCGCCGCAAACTTCTGTCTCCGCAAGATCCCATCCGGGGCACGTTCTGGTGCCCTGCCGGAGGGGGATTCGGATATGGAGGGCTTCTTCATCAACACCATGACCTCTCCGATGATGCGTGAGTAGTTCACCATAGACCTACGGGTCCATAGCTAGTAGCTAGATGGCTTCTTCTCTCTCTTGGATCTTCAATACAAAGTTCTCCATGATCTTCATGGAGATCTATCCGATGTAATCTTCTTTTGTAGTGTGTTTGTCGAGATCCGATGAATTGTGGATTTATGATCAGATTATGTATGAATCTTATTTGAGTTTCTTCTGATCTCTCTTATGCATGATTTCATATCCTTGTAATTCTCTTCGAGTTGTGGGTTTTGTTTGGTCAACTAGATTTATGATTCTTGCAACGGGAGAAGTGCTTGGTTTTGGGTTCATACCGTGCGGTGACCTCACCCAGTGACAGAAGGGGTAGCGAGGCACGCATCATGTTGTTGCCATCAAGGGTAAAACGATGGGGTTTTCATCATTGGTTTGAGTTTATCCCTCTACATCATGTCATCTTGCTTAAGGTGTTACTCTGTTCGTCATGAACTCAATACACTAGATGCATGCTGGATAGCGGTCAATGTGTGGAGTAATAGTAGTAGATGCAGAAAGTATCGGTCTACTTGTCTCGGACGTGATGCCTATATGTATATATGATCATTGCCTTAGATATCGTCATGACTTTGCGCGGTTCTATCAATTGCTCGACAGTAATTTGTTCACCCACCATAATATTTGCTATTTTGAGAGAAGCCTCTAGTGAACACAATGGCCCCCAGGTCTACTCCACACCATATTTTCAGCCTTAACTTTTACTTCGTTCCACTTTCCACCTTCAGATCTCACTTTGCAATCAATCTTGAAGGGATTGATAACCCCTTTATAGCGTTGGGTGCAAGCTCTTTGTGTTTGTGCATGTACTCTGGACTTGACGAGATTCTCCTACTGGATTGATACCTTGGTTCTCAAACTGAGGGAAATACTTACTGCTCCTGTGTTGCATCACCCTTTCCTCTTCAAGGGAAAATAACGCAAGCTCAAGAGACAACAGAAGGTTTCTGTCGACGAAGCAGGGGCATCCGGGGTACTGTGTTTAGGACAATGCCCCTTGGGCATATCCTCGTAATAACGTGGTTTTTGCCCGCTAAAGCCCCGATTCTGGCCAGTGTTCTGACGCTGGTTTCTTGGCCCGGTGCTGGTATTGGCAACAAAATCAGACGCGCCGTCTTGGTGCCTTCTCTTTCCTTGACCTCCCTGGTTTCCAGTACGTCCTTGAGCTTGGATGTGGCGTCCTTCGTGTCGTCCGACTTGGCATACCTGGTGAGGGTGTTCATCGACTCGCCCATATCCTGCATCTCACGCTTAAGACGACCAACCTTCAATACTAGAGATTGAAAGTGACAGTTCTTCTCCAAGATCAGCACAACCTCAGCCGTCGTGATACCATCTGAGGAGTCGGTAATCTCTGCAACCTGCCGCGTCCAATGGTGGGCCGACTCATCCGTGCGCTGAATGCAATGTTGTAACTCTACAATCGTCATCGGGCGTTTGCAAGTTCCACGAAAGTTCTTCATGAATTACTCCTTCAATTCCGCCCACGATTTGATGGAGTTGGGTGGTAAAATTTTCAACCACGTGCGAGCTGGCCCTTCTAACATCATAGTGAAGTACTTGGCACATACTGTATCACTACATCGAGCATATCCATAGCAAGCTCGTAGCTCTCAATCCACAAATCCGGCTCAAGATTGGGTGTGTAGTTCGGTACCTTGCGAGGGCCTTTGAAATCTCTCGGCGTGTGCTCATTGCGAAGAGCAAATGACAATCAGGGGATGCCTATGTTCCTTCCTCCCAACTCACTATATGCAGGTGCTGGATGGACGTAAGTCGGAACCACCTGACCCACCATCGCCGCCTCTGCCTCTGCCTGTCGGGTGGCTTGGGCCGCATTCACAAGCGCCTGAGCGTTCTACATAGGTAGCTCGGGCGGGTTGTCTTGAGGCTGCTGTAGTCGACTGATGTCAGCTGTGCTTCCCTGGCAACGGCGCCAGGAATAGTCGTGTCGACGGCACCAGGAATCCTTCTGCTGTGGCTACGCCTTAAGGGACTTCCTAGGCAAATATGCAAAGGATTTCCCCCGTGACCTTGGAGCCTTGCGTTGGTGTTCCCTCGAAGCGGAAAGGGTGATGTAGCACAGCGGTGGTAAGTATTTCCCTCAATTTGAGAACCAAGGTATCAATCCAGTGGAGGAGTATCACAAGATCGTGCACAAACACAAAGAACCTGCTCCCAACGCTATGAAGGGGTTGTCAATCCCTTATAGATTGTTTGCCAAGTGAGATCTGAAAGCAACAAAGTAACAAAGCAAAGTAAAAGCGGAGGTGTAAACGATAGATGTGAATAGACCCGGGGGTCATAGTGTTTACTAGTGGCTTCTCTCATGAAAGCAAGTAGACGGTGGGTGAACAAATTACTGTCGAGCAACTGATAGAACCGCGCAAAGTAGTGACGATATCTATGGCAATGATTATATCTATAGGCATCACGTCCAAAACAAGTAGACCGATACTGTGTGCATCTACTACTATTACTCCACACGTCGACCGCTATCCAGCATGCATCTAGTGTATTAAGTCCAAAAGAACAGAGTAACGCCTTAAGCAAGATGACATGATGTAGATGGACAATCTCATATCAACGACATAGCCCACCTTGTTACCCTTGATGGAAATTACTTAATGTGTGCCTTGCTGCCCCTACTGTCACTGGGAAATTTCACCACATGGTAGAACCCAAAACCAAGAAATTCTCACATTGCAAGAATCATAGATCTAGTTGGACAAACAAAACCCAATACTCTGAGAAACTTACAAGGATATCAAATCATGCAAATAAGAAATCACCAAAGACTCAAATATATATCATATATAATCTGATCACAAATCCACAATTCATCGGATCTCGACAAACACACCGCCAAAGAAGATTACATCGGATAAATCTCCGTGAAGATCATGGAGAACTTTGTATTGAAGATCCAAGAGAGAGAAGAAGACATCTAGCTACTAACTACGGACCCGTAGGTCTGAAGTGAACTACTCATGAGTCATTAGAGGGGCGATGATGATGATGAAGAAGCCCTCCAACTCCAAAGTCCCCTCCGTCAGGGCGCCGGGAAGGGTCTCCAGATGAGATCTCGCGAAAACGGAAGCTTGTGGTAGCGGAAAAGTATTTTCGAGGCTCTCCTGATTTTTTGCTATATTTTAGGGAATATATAGGCCAAGGATCCAGGTGAGGGGGCGGCCAGGGAGGCCACAAGCCCTGCCACTGCCGTCTCCCCCTGGTGGTGGAGTGGGGGCTTGTGGGCTCCTAGGAGCCCTCCTGGCTTGGCCCACAGGCCCCCTGATCTTCTTTTGTTCGGGAAAAAATAATTTCGGGGATTTTATTCCGTTTGGACTCCGTTCCAAAATCAGATCTGAAAAGAGCGAAAAACACAGAAAAAACAGGAACTAGCACTTGGCACTGAATCAATAAGTTAGTCCCAAAAAAGATATAAAAGGTACATAAAACATCCAAAGATGACAAGATAACAACGTGAAACCATCAAAAATTATAGATACGTTTGAGACGTATAAAGCATCCCCAAGCTTAACTCCTGCTCGTCCTCGAGTAGGGAAGTGATAAAGAATGAATTTTTGATGCTTTCATGCTACCTAGCATAGATGTCCTTTGTAACTCCTCTTATGTGGCGCGAATGTTCAGATCCATTAGATTCAAAACAATAGTTTGCTATTGACGTGGAAACAATAATAATTCAAGCAAACTAGCAAGGTAATCATGAACTTTCAAAATAACAAGGCCAAAAGAAAGTTATCCCTACAAAAGCATATAGTCTGGCTATGCTCTATCATCATTGCACAACGAATTTAAATCATGCACAACCCTGGTATTGGCCAAGTAATTGTTTCACACCTTTACTTTCTCAAACCTTTTCAACTCTAACACAATACATGAGCGTGAGCCATGGTTATAACACTATAGATGGTGTGGAGTGTGGTGGAGGTTGTAAGACAAAAAGGAGAAGATAGTCACATTAACTAGGCATATGAATGAGCTATGGATATGCTCATCAATAGATATCAATGTGAATGAGTAGGGATTACCATACAAATGATGCACTAGAGCTACGAGTATGTGAAAGCTCTTAAAGAAAACTAGTGGGTGTGCATCCAACTTGCTTGCTCACGAAGACCTAAGGCAATTTTGAGGAAGCCTATCATTGGAATATACAAGCCAATTTATATAATGAAAATTTCCCACTAGCTATATGGTGGTGACAAAACGAGAGACTCTCAATCATGAAGATCATGGTGCTTAATATGCACAAGTGTGGAAAAAGTGGTAGCATTGTCCCTTCTCTCTTTTTCTCTCATTTTTTTTATTTTTTTGGTGGGCTCTTTGGCCTCTTTTTTTTGGTGGGCTTCTTTGGCCTCTTTTATTTCCTCACATGGGACAATGCTCCAGTAATGATGATCATCACACTTTCAACTCAAAACTTAGAGCAACGATGACTCTATATGGAATGCCTTCGGTAGTGTACCGTGACAATAATCTAGCTTGGCATAGACATTATTGGAAACATCATGCTAGCTATCTTACGATCATGCAATGGCAATGTAGACGTGGTGGCACATGTCATGGTGGTATTTGCATGGCTATATATCTCGAAATGACTTTGAAAAAGCCATAGTAGGTAGGTATGGTGGCTGTTTTGAGGGAGGCTAATGGTGGGTTTTGTGCACCGGCGAAAGTTGCACGGTACTAAGAAGATAGTGATGGTGGCAGGTGAAAGTGCATCTAAACCATGGACTCAACATTAGTCATGAAGAACTCATATACTTGTTGCAAAAGTTTTATTAGTAATCAAAACAAAGCATTCAACGCATACTCCTAGGGGAAGGGTTAGTAGGTATAAACGATCGCGCGATCCCGACCGCCACGCAAAGGATGACAATCAATATACTAATCATGCTCAGATTTCATCACATAGCGGTTCACCTTACGTGCATGCTACGGGAATCACTAACTTCAACACAAGTATTTCTAGATCCAAAACACCTTACTAGCATGACTTCAATATTACCATAACCACAACTCAAAACTAATTGAGATGAATCAAACTTCTCTAACTATTCAATGTACATGAAGGTGGAAGTTTTTGTATCCCTTTGGATAACTACCCCTTTTGAGACTACTTTCAAAGCATAGATCAACTACCAAGCTACGCACTGCTGTGCTCTAAAAGATATAAGTGAAGCACATAGAGCAAAAGTATCTAGCTCAAAAGATATAAGTGAAGCACATGTGAGCTGAATTGTCTACCAAAAGATATAAGTGAAGCTCGACAAAATCACGGTGACTGCATGTCTCTCTATCTAGGTGTGCAGCAAGGATGATTGTGACACAACAAAAATAAAAGACTCCTACGATACAAGACGCTCCAAGCAAAAAAAAATAACATGTGGTGAATAAAAATATAGCCCCAAGTAACGTTACCGATGGATTGAAGATGAGAGAGGGGATGCCTTCCCGGGGCATCCCCAAGCTTAGGATTTTACGACATCCTTGAATCTCTTGGGGTTCCTTGAGCATACCCAAGCTTGATCTCTTGCCACTCTTTATCTTTTTGTCCATAAGAACTTCACCCAAAACTTGAAAACTTCACAACACGAAACTTAAACAGAAACTCGTGATAACATTAGTATGAGAAAGCAAACCACCACTTCCTTAGGTGCTGCAGCAAACCTAAATTTTACTTATGTTGATGTTGGGTTACTGTATTTTCAATCTTCCATGTCTAATACCCCCCTATACTATCCATAGTTTCATCAAAATAAGCAACCAACACAACAAAAACAGAATCTGTTAACAGCAGACCAGTCTGTGTAAATCTGTATATTTCATATAACTCTGGTACTTAAAAAATTCTGAAACATTACGACAGTCTGAAGAATTTGCGTAGAAATCAGCAGCAAAATGAATCAACTCAAAAGCTCTTACAGAAAAAAAAATGAAAATTATTTTCCTGAGCAGAAAGTTTCTGTCTTTTCCAGCATGAGCAAACGATCATCCCCAAGACTAATCATAACGGTTTTTCTAGGCACAAACGCAAAAAGAAACACAAAAAACACAATCATAACAGAATTATGAAAGTGTGGAAAACACAAAACAGAAAGAAAAAGGATAGATTTGTTGGGTTGCCTCCCAACAAGCGCTTTTGTTTAACGCCCTTAGGTAGGCAAAAAGTGATGGAATCGCGTATAGTCATCTTTGGTGCTCAAACCATAGGTAGCCCTCATCATAGATTCATAAGGAAATCTTATTTTCTTTCTAGGAAAGTGCTCCATGCCCTTCTTTAAAGGAAATTGAAATCTAATATTCCCTTCCTTCATATCGATGATAGCACCGATAGTCCTTAGGAAAGGTCTACCAAGAATAATGGGACATGAAGGATTGCAATCTATGTCAAGTACAATGAAATCCACGGGTACATAATTCTTATTTGCAACAATAAGAACATCATCGATCCTTCCCATGGGTTTCTTGACAGTAGAATCCGCAAGATGCAAATTAAGAGAACGCTCTTCAATCACATGAAAACCAAGAATATCACATAAAGACTTTGGAATCGCGGAAACACTAGCACCCAAATCACACAAAGCATTGCACTCATAGTTTTTGATCTTGATTTTGATAGTAGGTTCACACTCATCATGAAGTTTTCTAGGTATAGAGACTTCTAGTTCGAGCTTCTCTTCGAGAGATTTCATCATAGCATCTACGGTATGTGCGGTAAAGGCTTTGCTTTGGCTATAAGCATGTGGAGAGTTTGCAATGGATTGCATCAAAGAAATGCATTCAAACAAGGAGCAATTATCATAATTGAATTCCTTGAAATCCAAAGTGGGAGTTTCATTACTACCCAAATTTTGACTTCTTCTACTCCACTCTCCACACCTTTATCATCAAGATAGGTGGACTCCGAATCATTGGGGCATTTTTCAACCAAAGTGGATTCATATCCAGCCCCTCCATAAATAGGTTTGACACGCGAAAACAAAGATTCAAGAGGAGACACACCAAGCACTTTAAGATCTTCGTGATTTGCATCACTAGAACGCACCCTTTTAAACCATTCATGCGTAGCCCGAATTTGGGAGGTTCTTTCTTTGCTCTCATTCATGGAGACACACATAGCTTTCAAAGTTTCATCCAAGTTGACCTTGGGAGGAGCGCATCTATCTTTCAAAGCATAAATATCACAAGACATCCTATCAACGCTCTTAGCCAAATCGTCTATTTTGAGTAGTTTTTCCTCTATGGACACATTGAAAATCTTTTGAGAGTTGATGACTCTTTGATATTACTCTCTAAATCAAAGGGTAATTTGTTGTGATTTCCATAAGTGTTGTTGTAGGAACTGCCATAATTGTTAGAGGAGTTACTAGGAAAAGGCCTAGGAACATAGTTTTCTCTAAAAGCATTGTTGTTGCCAAAATTGTTCCTACCAACAAAATTCACGTCCAAAATAGCGTTGCTACTCTCAATCAAAGAAGATAGTGGCATGTCATTAGGATCTACAGTAGCGTTTATACTAGCAACCAAATTCATCAACTCGTCCATCTTAGCACTAAGCGAGTTAATTTCTTCTATAACGTGCACCTTTTTGCTAGCAGGCGACCTTTCAGTGTGCCACTAAGAGTAGTTGGTCATGATATTGTCTAGGAGTTTTGTAGCGTCTCCTAACGTGATTTCCATGAACGTTCCACCTGAGGCGGAGTCCAAGATATTGCGAGAAGCGAAATTCAAGCCAGCGTAAAAGATTTGTATAATCATCCACAAACTCAAGCCATGAGCTTGACAATTTCTAATCATAAGCTTCATCCTCTTCCAAGATTGTGCAACGTGTTCATGATCAAGTTGCTTGAAATTCATGATGTCGTTACGTAAGGAGATGATCTTTGCGGGCAGAAAATACTTGGATATGTAAGCATCTTTGCACTTATCCCAAGAATCGATACTATTTTTAGGCAAAGAAGAAAACCAAGTTTTTGCACAATCTCGCAACGGGAAAGGAAAAAGTTTCAACTTAATCACGTCATTATCCACATCTCTTTTCTTTTGCATATCACAAATCTCAATGAAGGTATTGAGATGGGATGCGGCATCTTCACTAGGAAGGCCAGAGAATTGCTCTTTCATAACAAGATTCAGCAAAACTGCGTTAATTTCATATGATTCCGCACTAGTGGCGGGAGCAATCGGAGTACTAATAAAATCATTATTATTAGTGCTCTAGAAGTCGCAAAGTTTGGTGTTTTTAGCCATGATGACTTCAACAAACAAACAAGCACACAAGCAAGAAAACCGGCAAAGGCAAAAGAAAACGGCAAAGGAGAAAGGCAATTGTATGAAGGCCATGTTATATGGCACCTCGTCGAGCGCCTCTATGACCAAAGGGAGAATCCCATGCTCTTCCATCTTCCTTGGGATACTTCCGAAGATGGAAGGGTCACCCATACGTGCTTTAGTCGGTCGCCTTAATGTTGATGTCAAAGCTTGTCCTTGTTTGCAATGATCACGCGATATACTCTTGTGCTCATGAAGGTTGTGGGTAGTGTGATGTAGAGCTTGTATTCAATGGCATTCTTCATCTTTGCGCACTTGTTTCTTGGAGGTGGCTTTCCCTTCGCGATGATGTATTTCACGAACATGATGGTTGCCATGGCGGTCGTCTCAAAGATAAGGACGTGGCTGGCTTGAGATTGCATCGAATGGGCCTTCCTAATATGTAAGTCTTTCATGTCTCTGCCTTGAAGATGATGAAGGGGAAGAAGACTTTTAATTGTCCAACATGCATCGAAGACAATCCATGTGAGACGTCAACTTGTTGTCGATGTAGTCTCTTTTCCGAGCTTCGGATTGTCGTACGTCGATAGTGAGTCACACGACTTTTTCATTGGTTAAGTTGTTCGCGTCGTCATTGTCGCCGAGTACCGGAGATAGTGTGCTTTGTATAGGCATCACAAGACAATAAAAGGTGAGTAGGAAATGAGATAAAAAAAAATACCAAGATGTCATTCTCTAAGTTGAGGATGTATCTCGTTTCACTCAATTTGACCCGAGAGACTAGTGGAATTGGTATCGGACTTGTTCACTCACACCTACAAAATAAAACTTATCAAATGGATCGATTAGGAAAAGTGTCACAAAATTCAAGCAATTGTTAGTCAAGATATCAAAAATATTGAGCAAGATTCACAAAATTGCAATGCGAAGCAAATAGATCAATACTATGGTGGCACTCGAAACACACACACGGATAGATATGTGGGATCCGCCCAACCAAGGAATGAGCACAAAATGTGAGACCTAAAAAAAGCTTGTGTTGGAAGGAATCTAGAGAGGTAATAACTCGATTGCTTAAATGGGATAGATACATGCTTGTGCACCAACCTATGAGAGTAAACGTGTCATTTTCAATCCCAAGTATGCTATGTATGTATAATCCAAGTGTATGTACTACATAAAATATTTCAATGCTATTTCTGTTGCTTACAAGCTCCTTTGTATCTCCTCTTTCGCATAAATGCTTTCTCTTCTTTTTTGATATGATATGCTTGATGCTCAAACCAGGATATGAGACAAGTATGTTGGATATGCACAGAAGAGACTTATGGCACAATGTAGATAGAAAGATGTTTGCACGGTAAAAGTAGCTATGCAGAATAAGCATATCACTATGGTGTAATGGCCCGGTAATTATCAACTCGCTAGTCACAATGGGTAAGGTACGCAATAGGGTCGAGGCAATCAAAGCAATGTAAATGAAATGGACAATGATATCGTCGAGATTACCATCCTTGGTTATGGTTTGGGATGCTAAAAGGCGAAGTGGTCATTGCCAATGTGGAGGCTCTAGATGAATTAGTTATGGCGGAAATGGTGAAACACGGGAGGCTGAAACCTACACGGGTCGGACATCCGGAGGGAGACGGATTACTCGGGCCTGGTGTCAAGAAACTTGTGTTATTTTGCACTCCAGGAGCCGGATGTCCAGCAAGGTACCCAGATGTCTCCCCCGATGGCCTGGATGTCCGGCTCGATGATTCCAAATCTCGATTCGGGCTCCGAAACTCTATTTGGGTGGAATTTTTTATTTGTGGGGGTCAAAATTGATGGGGAAAAGAATTTTTTGGGGGATTTCGTGGAGGGGAATCTAGATCCACTTGCCAAACACGCATTCCATGGGTCAAAATCAACAATATATCATCGAAACGAACAAATCACAAAAAATTGGTATGGCTATTTTTGGTGGGTTTTTTGGAATTGGGACAAAAACAAACAAACTTAGGCTAAAAACAAAGGGGATGAACCCAATTTCGTATTAACCAAAGCTCTAGTCCAAGATGATATGGGGTGAAACCCTAGATGTTGATCTTTCATGGAGATGAAAACCTAGAAGAACACGGGGAAGAACGGGGAGAATCACAAGGGGAAACACTCAAGAACAAGTCCAATCACACATCCACTAGATTCAGACAACACAAGATCCATAAGGGTACATGAAAAACAAAGGGAGAGTAAGATACATGGTAAAGTTCATCCCAAATCAAGGGAGATGAGGTCTTGAATCCACTAGGGATCTTACCTAAGAAGGGGACTTCACATCCACTAGGGGATCTTCTCACATAGATGTCATATCCATGGGGAAGGAGGTAGTGGAAGGAGCAATGCTCAACTAGAAATGAGCTAAACCATTGCTAACCCTGGAAATGAGGAGGGGGTTGTCTATATATAGTCCAAGGCGAGGTGGGGGTGATAGGGAGGGATACATGGGCCTTTGGCCCTCATCTACCCGCACAGGGGCGGGGTGTCTGGCCGGAGGAATCCGAATGTCCGGGGCTTCATGAGTCACTAGATGTCCAGGGCAAGGGACGAATGCTTGGCTTGGCATAGCCATGTCGGTGATGTTCGGGTGACCTCACGCCGAATTTTCGGGTGGTGTCAGATGTCCGGTCTGTCTTGGGATGATGGATGTCCGACCGTTGTAGAGTCATCTGGCCCTATCTTCCTGTGGTCTTCCTCGATATGGTTGCGTCGGATATTCGGGCTTTGGCCGGATGTCTGATCATTGTAGCTTGGCGATGACTCCCCTTGAGGCACTTCTCGATCTGCATTTGTGGTGCCTTGTACACCACTCCAAGTGTCTCCATGATCTTCTATGATGCACGTGAGTATACACAATGTATGTACTTCACGTAGCATCCATGTCTCAAGTGAATTCAAAGAGGAAGCACTTAGGAACAAGTTCACCTTATGTCCAATGTCACTTGGATCTTGGGGAGTAGATGAAGTGTTTATGGGATGACCATAGGATGCTCCACGTCACACAATAAGCAATTGAGTTCCTTGTGACTAATGCGAGTTTGTGGACCGTAAGTATTTCCCGTCTTTCCCTATTTTGCTAGCCTCATCGGTGTTGTGCATTGCCCATTATCACCTCAAGATTTGGCGCATACTTTGCCAGTGCATCCAAACCTATGATATGATATGCTTTATCACATAAGCCTTATTACTTTTCCTCAAAAAGGCCACCATACCTACCTATCATGGCATTTCCATAGCCATTCTTACATATATTGACATGCACTTCCATAGTTATTGTTCATATGACTTGAGCTTTCCCTGTCATTTTGCTTTGCATGATCATATAACTCGCATGATATTTGTGTCAAGGACACCATTCATCATTACATATATGTTAGCAAGTATCATTGCAAATCCTGGTACGCTGCAAGAGGCATTCATTTGCAGTCATATAGTCTTTCAGTTTTATTGAGTTGTAAGTAAAAAAGAAGTGTGACGATCAACATTGTAATTATGAGAGAGAGAGGCCAAAAAATAGCTAATAGAAAATGGGAGAAAAGGAGAGACAAGGTATCACTACTATCCTTTTTCTACACTTGTGCTTCAAAGTAGCACCATGTTGTTCATATAGAGAGTCCTCATGTTTAGCCGCTTTCATATACTAGTAGGAATCAATATTGAGTTAGCTTGCATATTTCATTTACGGTTTCCTCAAGTGCCCGAGTTCTTCATGATGTGGTTAGGTTACATGCACAACCACTTAGTTTTAGTAGATATCTTTAATGTACTTAGAATTCTTGTGCATCAAAAGTTGCATGGCAATCCCTACACCTCACACCGATATCGATTGGAAGGCATCTCCATAGTCCAGTGATCCGCATCGTTGGTGTCAGACTATCCAAACTTTTGTCTTCTCTTATCCATCCCTACCATCATTATATTCCTCCTAAAGTGTTGAAAGTCCATGGCTCACGCTCAGGTATTGAGTGAAGTTGAAAAGGCTAAACTGCATGAAGAAGTACAAGTCAAGTGCTTGGTTAGGCAACAAGATGATCATGATTTATATTTGACATTAGGAAGACCGAGTTATGCCATTGCTTACATTGTTAAATGAATTGGGGTATTGCATTATTTAATGTTGTTATTTTTGAAGGCAATTATCATTTGTAGCATTCATGTTTATTGTCATTTCAATACTTACCAAGTCATCGTTTCTCAACATTTATACCTAAAATATTACATTGTATACATGTTAGGTAGCATTCAACATCAAAAATTACATTTTTATCATTTACCTACTTGAGGGCGAGAAGGAATTAAGCTTGGGGATGTTGATACGTCTCCAATGTATCTATTTTTTTAATTATTAAATGCTACTATTTTATCAATCGTTTATGCTTTATATGCCAGTTTATATCACTTTTGGTAGCTAACCTATTAACTTAGTGCCAGTCAGTTGTTGTTTTTTGTGTGTTTTTGGGTTTCGAGAAAATCAGTACCAAAAGGAGTGAAAACGCGATGAAACTTTTTGACAATTTTTTCTGGACCCAAATAAGATTCGGGAGCTTCAAAGGGATACAAGACGCCACACATGGGAGTAACAAGGGAATGGGCCCGCCCAGGGGGTAGGGTGTGCCCTATGCCCTTCTCGCCCCTTGTGGGTCCTTACACCACCTCTTCGTCCTATAAATTCCTAAATGTCCGAAAAACCCTAAGGAGAGTCCCGAAACTAATTTTCCACCACTCAAAGTCCTTGTTCTTCCACGATTGAATCTGGAGGCCTTTGTCGGTACTCTGTCAGAGGGGGAATCGATCACATAGGCCATCTTCATCAACCTTGATGCCTTCCACGGGATGTGTGAGTAGTTCCTACAGGACCTACGGGTCCATAGCAGGACCTAGATGGTTCTCTCCATCTCTCTCGCTCTCTCTCTCTCTCTCTCTCTCCCTCTCGCTCTCTCGCTCTCTCTCTCTCTCCCTCTCGCTCTCTCCCCCTTGCTCTCTCTCTCTCTCTCTCTCTCTCGCTCCCTCTCTCTCCCTCTCCCTCTCCCTCTCGCTCTCTCTCTCTCCCTCTCTCTCTCTCTCCCTCCCTCTCTCTCTCTCCCTCTCTCTCTCTCTGTCTCTCTCTCACCCTCCCTCCCCCTCTCACTCTCCCTCTCCCTCTCTCTCTCTCTCTCTTGTTGTATACTTACCAAATATGTAATATGTATGTGTCGATCATGGCATGAATAACAACATAATTATTTGTTTTTCTATCAATTTTCCAATTGTAATGTGTGCACCCATCGCTAATATGCTCATGAGAGAGATGCATCTAGTGAATGCTATGCCCCCCAGGTCCATTCACCTATTATATGTTCCAAAAACATATAAAAATAGTTTATGTATTTTATTGCATTTTTATTTATATTTATCAATCCTGCACTAGGAGATTTGATCCTTGCAATTAATGAGTACAAGGGGCTTGGAAACTCTCTTGCCCGGGTTGGATGCAAGTATTTGTTTTTGTGTGCGCAACTCCTATTGATTGTTGGTTTGTGTGGTTTCATATTTGTTCATAAACCTTGGTTCTTAAATAAGGGAAAAACGTTTTTCTACTTTACTACATCACCCTTCCTCTTCGGAGAAAATCCCAACTCCATTACAAGTACTAGAAGAATTTCCGGCGCCATTGCCAGGGAAGCCATCAAACTAACGGAAGGTACGTTCCCACACATTATCATTTACTTGTTCTATTTTTTACTTGATTTTATTTTCGGTTATATAAAAATTAAAAATACAATAATATCTTGTGTCCTATTCTTCTTGAATTTCCATTATGTCTACTCAAGAAAATACTAAGTTGTGTGATTTCACAAATACTAGTAATAATGATTTGATTTGTACACCAATACATCCCGCCACTAGTGCGGAGTCATATAATATAAATGATGAATTATTAAATCTTGTTATGAAAGAACAATTCTCTCGAAATGCTAATTAGGATACTACTTCCCATCTTGATACCTTTGTTGAATTATGTGATATGCAAAAAAATGCGGATAATGATATTTTGAAACTGAAATTATTTCCTTTGTCGCTAAGAGATATAACTAAAACTTGGTTCTCGTCCTTACCTCGCAATAGTATTGATTCATGGAATAAATGTAAGGATGTTTTTATTGCCAAGTATTTCTCTCCCGCTAAGATAATATCTCTTAGAATTCAAATTATGAATTTTAAACAACATGAGCAAGAACATGTTGCACAATCTTGGGATAGGATGAAATTAATAATTAGAAATTGTCCCATGAACGGACTAAAGTCATGGATGCCAATACAAATTTCTAAGATGGATCAAACTTTGTCTTGATAAACCTTCTAGATTCAGCTGCAGGTGGCACATTTATGAGAATCTCATTAGGAAAATCCGCGAAGCTTCTTGAGAAAATGATCGCAAACTATTCCTAGTTGCACACCGAGCGAGCTCCAACCAGTAAAAAGGTAACTTCTATAGAAGAAATCTCAACTTTGTGTGATAAAATGGATGCTATTATGAATATGCTTGTTAGTAAGAATACTCAAATTGATCCAAATGATATTCCATAATCCACTTGCTTGATAAAAATAATGATGGTATTTATGTGAATTCCATTGCTATGAATAATTTCAAAAAATGTTTATAGAACGAATTTCAATAATCCTAGACCGTATCCCCGTAATCCCTCTACAATTATGATATTTTGCTGGAATTAATATGATGATGGTGATGATTATGATGATGATGATGATGATGACGATAATGATGATGACGATGATGATGATGATGATGATGACGACGATGATGAGATACTGATGACCCACAAGTATAGGGGATCGTAACAGTTTTCGAGGGTAGAGTATTCAACCCAAATTTATTGATTCGACTCAAGGGGAAGCGAAAGAATATTCTCAAGTATTAGCAGTTGAGTTGTCAATTCAACCACACCTGAAAGACTTAGTATCTGCAGGCAAGTATCAGTAGCAATGTAGTATGATAGCAGTAGTAGAAATGGTAACTAGTAGCAGCAAAGTAACAGCAGTAGCAACAGAGCAACAGTAGCAGCAGTGACAGCAGTAGCGGAAAAGTAACATAGCAAGGACCAGTAGTAAAAGACTCGTAGGCATTGGATCGGTGATGGATGATTATGCCGGATGTGATTCATCATGTAACAGCTATAACACGGAGAGATATGTAACTAGCTCCCGTTCGTCAATCTAATGTAGGCATGTATTCTGTATGTAGTCATACGTGCTTAGGTAAAAGAACTTGCATGACATCTATTGTCCATCCCTCCTGTGGCAACGGGGTCCTAATGGAAACTACGGGATATTAAGGTTCTCCTTTTAATAAAGAACCGGACCAACGCATTAACACTTGGTGAATACATGAACTCCTCATACTATGGTCATCTCCGGGAGTGGTTCCAGCTATTGTCACTCCGGGGTTGCCGGGTCAAAACACATAGTAGGTGACTACAACTTGCAAGATAGGATCTAAAACACACATATATTGGCGACAACATAATAGGTTCAGATCTGAAATCATGGCACTCGGGCCCTAGTGACAAGCATTAAGCATGGCAAAGTAGTAGCAACATCAATCTCAGAACATAGTGGATACTAGGGATCAATCCCCATCAAAACTAACTCAATTACATGATATATCTCATCCAACTCATCACCGTCCAGCAAGCCTATGATGAGATTACTCACGAACAGTGAAGAGCATCATGGAATTGGCGATGGAGGAAGGTTGATGATGACGATGGCGACGATTTCCCCTCTCCGGATCCCCAGAACGGACTCCACATCTGTCCTCTAGATGAAGAACAGGAGGTGGTGGCGCCTCCGTATTGTAAAACGCGATGAATCCTTCTCCTTGATTTTTTTTCCAGGCGAAACGAAATATATAGAGCTGAGTTTGGAGACGATGGAGCTCTGTGGGCCCCACAAGCCTGGTTGGTGTGGCCTGGGGGGTGGCCGCGCCACCTGGGCTTGTGGCCCACTAGCTCACCTCCTCCGATGGATCTTTGCGCAGGTATTTTTCATTAATTCCAGAAAAATTCTCCGTAAATTTTTAGGTCATTCCGAGAACTTTTATTTCTGCACAAAAACAACACCATGGCAATTCTGCTGAAAACAGCGTTAGTCCCGGTTAGTTCCATTCAAATCATGCAAATTAGAGTCCAAAACAAGGGCAAAAGAGTTCGGAAAAGTAGATACGACGGAGATGTATCAACTCCCCCAAGCTTAAAGCCTTGCTTGTCCTCAAGCAATTCAGTTGACAAACTGAAAGAGACAAAAGAAAAACTTTGACGAACTCTATTTGATCTTGTTGTTGCAACTATGTCTAACTCATAACCAGAATTTCAGCAAGATCACAAGCAAATGACATCTAGGTCTCACGGTAAACTCATATCAATGGCATAATCAACTAGCGAGCAAATAATAATAAGTCTCAAACGTCAACACTTCAATCAAAACAATCATGAAGCAGTGCGAATAGATGGTATCTCGCTAGCTCTTTCTGAGACCGCAAAACATAAATGCAGAGCACCTTCAAAGACCAAGGGATGACTAAACAATGTAACTCATGGCAAAGAAGATCCAGTCACAGTCATACTCAACACAGTTAAAAGCAAAGCATAAAAATGACAGAGGTGCTCTCTAATTGGTGCTTTTATAAGAGGAGGATGACTCAACAAGAACATAAATAGACAGGCCCTTCGTAGAGGGAAGCATTGATTTGCAGAGGTGCCAGAGCTCAAGCTTTTACAACAGAGATAATAATTTTGGGTGGCGTGCTTTCATTGTCAACGCAATGACTAAGAGTTCTCAACATCTTCCACGCTAAACATGCTATAGGCGGTTCCCAAACAGAAAATAAAGTTTTGACTCCCCCACCACCAATCAATCACACTCCACGGCTAGTCGAATCCTCGGGTACCGTCCATACCAACATCAAGCCTGCGGGAGTTTTGTTTGCAATTATATTTTCGATTTGAGCATGGAACTAGGAATTCCAATTACGGGCCCCTTTCTCGTGAATGATAGTGAATAAACACATATCGAGGATAACACGCCTAGCATGGAAGATACTGATAGCCCCCTGTCACCACATGAGCGGTTCGGGCATGCAAAACAGATTATTTCTTGAAGATTTAGAGAGTGGCACATGCAAATTTACTTGGAACGGCAGGTAGATACCGCACATAGGTAGATATGGTGGACTCATATGGAACAGCTTTGGGTTTGTGGAAGTGGATGCACAAGCAGTATTCCCCTTTTAGTACAAGTGAAGGCTAGCAAAAGATTGGGAAGCGACCAACTAGAGAGCGACAACAGTCATCAAAATGTATTGAGATTAACTAACATTGAGTGCAAGCATGAGTGGTACATAAATCACCATGAACATGAACATCATAGAGGCTATGTTGATTTTGTTTCAACTACATGCATGAACATGCGCCAAGTAAAGCCACTTGAATCATTCAAAGGAGGATACCATTCTATCATACTACATCACAGTCATCTCAACATTCATGTGGGCATCCAAGACAAACCATTATAAGCTCCTAGCTAAGAAAGCATGGCATAAGCAACTATGATCTCTAAGTTGTCATTGCAAACATGTTTCTCACACAACAAAGCTGAATCAGGCATGATGAGCTAGTCATATTTACAAAAACAAAATAGACCGAGTTCATACCAGCTTTTCCAGGTTCAGTCACTTCATCATATATCGTCATTATTGCCTTTCACTTGCACGACCAGAAGATGTGAACAACAATAAGTGTGCTCGTGTATTGGACTGAAGCTGGAATTTGCAGGCAAACACAAAGGAGAAGACAAAGTAATGTGGCTCTATGACAGCTAAACAGGTATGCATGCAAGAGCCACTAGACATTGTAACCATGGTCTTCTACCTTGACCCAAAGAAAAAGAAAACTATTTACACGGGAAAGCTCCCAACAAGCAAAAGAAGAACAAGAAAATCTTTTTGGGTTTTTTCAAACTATACAGACACACGAAAAGAAAACTAGAAAAAGAAAAATAAACTAGCATGGATGATACAGTGGCAAAGTGTGAACACCGACGAACAAAGTGAAAGCATAAGCAAGAATGTAAAGTCGGTGAGAAACACATACTCCCCCAAGCTTAGGCTTTTGGCCTAAGTTGGTCTACTCCCAAGGAGGGAAATAACCAGCTCCGGGGTACTCCGGAGTGGACTGAGGATGCCACTGTTGTGTGAGCTCCTCTGGCTCCCACTAATAAACTGGCGTGTGGTACTCGACTGGTGGCTCGGGCACGGGCACCTGTGGTTGGGCTAGGCCCCAATATGCGTAGATGTCCGAGGGCATAATAATGTACCTGCCTGCATGAAGATTGAACAAAGAAGGAGCAGGCAATGTAATAGTCTCACGAATACCCTGACTAAACCCCAGGTTATAAATCATCCTTCTATTTATATCTCTATCAAGAAAGTCATGGCGAACCATGCTATCGTAATCTAGATATCTCTCAAGAAGAAGAATCTCTTCTTCCTCATCCAGTATAATAGGTATCTCAAAGTGTCTAGCAATACGAGTAGCATAGATACCTCCATAGACAATGCCCTTAGAACGGTTTGTGTTCAAACGTTGAGCTACTATAGCGCCCAAGCTATAAGTTTTATCGTTACAAAGGGCTTCACGCAAGACCGCAAGATCTGGGGAACTAAGTGACCCAGCTTTCCCACGGCCAATCAAACATTTTCCCACAAATAATGAGAAGTACCGAAGCATGGGAAAATGAATGCTAGCAGCTCTAGCGCAAGACACTCCTCTCTCCTCTCCTACAACAATAGTATCGATGAAAGCTTCCAAGTCCCGTGGACGAGGTTCATGAATATCCCCAACAAAAGGCAATTTGCAAACATTGCAAAAATCCTAGAGTGACATGCGCTGGGGAATATCATAAAGTTTTAACTCAACCATAGGAGGATTCTTCCCCGGATAGAAGTTAAAGCTTTGTACGAAGATATTAGTGAGGAGGAGGTATTGCGGACAATTATCTTCAACGAAGGCGGTAAGGCCTGCGTTCTCCACCAAGTGATAAAAGTCCTCATAAAATCCAGCGGCGCGTAAGAACATGTCGCTTGGCCACTCGCACTCTCGAACTTCTGCGACTCGAGGGACCAAATACTTGGGCTTCTTCTCACTTTCATCATCCTTGGGGTCACGGCTTGAAGAGCCTCTTAAGAACCTCCTCATCTTTTCCCTTTTCTATCTCTGAAAATTTCTGAAATTTTTAGTGACTCTAAGGAAAAGTGAACAAGGCTCAACAAAACTCATAGCAACTACTCCCACAAGTGCCTAGAGTCCATATTACGCATCAAAACTACCTCGGACCAGCTAAAATTAGCATGCAAAGCTCAAGAACATGGTCACCAAGGTAGCAAAAATACGTGATGTATAAGACACTGGAGCAAAAACTAATTGGACCAATGGAGGAGTCACTTACCAAGGAGTAATTTCCCCAAAACAGTTCGGAGAATGGTGCTTTGAGCAAAGAGATTCAAAATCCCAGCAAGAGGAGCAAGAACACGGGTTTGAGCTACGAAACGATTTTTTTTCTAGAGGTAGGACAACCATATGAGATCAAGAATGAGTGGAGGGGGTGCCTGTGGGCCCCACAAGCATGGGTGGCGCGGCTAGGGGGGTGCCCGCGCCTCCAGGGCTTGTGGCCCACTCGTGCAGCCCCTAGACAAGCTCTTTGTCTCAGAATTTTTCAAAAATTCCAGAAAAAATCATACTTTATTTTCAGGACGTTCGGAGAACTTCTATTTTCAGGGTACTTTTCCATCGGACGCTAAAATAGAAAACAGGGAAAACTAAACTAAATCTATCATTTTTCTTCTAATCTACCGAAGGTGAAAGCTTGGCACACAGGTTTGTGACTCCTCGATTCATCCATCTCATGGTCATCGAAAGAAATCCGTCAATGAGGTTGATCAAGTCTCCTTGACAAACTTTTTCGAATCGCAAAAGAAGACAGAGAATTTTCGAATAGTCACTAGGTTACCTCAATGGGGATGTGTATCTCCCCAACAAGCAAATCATACTTCATCTTAACACGAGGAATAGGGCATTCAAAGCTCCCCATAAGAATCGATGAAGTTTTTTCGATAGCATTGATGCAATCTACTCGATATTGTTTCTTCGGAAAGTGCACCTATGCTCATTACCGTTGACATGGAAAGTGACATTGCCTTTGTTGCAATCTATAACAGCCCCTGCAGTGTTTAAAAAGGGTCTTCCGAGGATGACTGCCATGGCATCGTCCTCAGGAATATCCAGGATAACAAAGTCTGTTAAGATAGTGACATTAGCAACCACAACAGGCACATCCTCGCAAAGGCCGATAGGGAAAGTAGTTGATTTGTCGGCCATTTGCAGAGAGATTTCAGTAGGTGTCAACTTATACAGTTCAATTCTACGATAAAGAGAGAGAGGCATAACACTAACACCGGCTCCAAGGTCGCATAAAGTAGTTCTAACGTAGTTACCTTTAATGGAGCAAGGTATAGGGGGCACACCGGGATCACCTAGTTTCTTAGGAGTTCCACCCTTGAAGGTATAATTAGCCAGCATGGTGGAAATCTCAACCTCAGGTATCCTCCTCTTATTAGTCACAATATCTTTCATGTACTTAGCATATGGAGACATCTTGAGCATATCCGTCAAACACATTTGCAGAAAGACAGGTCTAATCATTTCAACAAATCGCTCAAAATCCTCATCATCCTTTTTCTTGGATGGTTTGGGAGGAAAGGGCATGGGTTTCTGAACCCATGGTTCCCTTTCTTTACCATGCTTCCTAGCAGCAAAGTCATTCTTATCGTATCTTCTATTCTTAGGCTGTGGGTTATCAAGTTCAACAGGTTCAATCTCCACATCCTTATCATTGCTATGTTGAGCATCAACATGAACATCACTATTGATATCATCATTAGGCTCATGTTCATCACCAGATTGTGTTTCAGCATCAGAGACAGAGACATCGTTTGGACTCTCAGGGGTAGCAGCAACAGGGTTGCTATCGTGCAGGTTCCTATCATCTTTCTACGATGACTAGGTGCATTAGTGCTAACTCCTTGAGAATCTTGTTCAGTTCTCTTCGGATGACCCTCACGATACAAAGGTTCCTGGGTCATTCTACCGCCTCTAGTGACGACTCTGACAGAATTGTCATTCAACTCATTGAGCAAGTCATTTTGAGCTTTAAGTACTTGTTCTACCTAAGTAGTAACCATAGAGGCATGCTTACTCATAAGTTTAAGATCATTGACATTTCTGTCCACACAAGCACTTAAATGACTAAGCATACGAGCATTCTGTTCCAGTTGTCTGCTAACATAATCATTGAAACTCTGTTGTTTTGCAACAAAGTTATCAAATTCATCCAGGCATAGGCTAGAAGGTTTATCAAAAGGAATATCACTCTCATCAAACCTACGCAGAGAATTTACTTCTACTACCTGTATCGGGTTATAAAGACCATGGATCTCTTCGATAGGTGGTAGATTTTGACATCTTTAGATTTAATGCCTTTCTCTCGCATAGATTTCTTAGCTTCTTGCATATCTTCAGGAGTGAGGAATAGAATACCTCTTTTCTTCGGAGTTGGCTTAGGAGCTGGTTCGGGAATAGTCCTAGCATTCTCATTGCACAAGATGTTATTCAATAGGATCTCAGCTTGTTCTACAGTCCGTTCCCTAAAAACACAACCAACACAACTATCCAGGTGGTCTTTGGAAGCATCGGTAAATCCATTATAGAAGATATCAAGTATTTCATTCTTCTCAAGAGGGTGATCATGCAAAGCATGCAGTAGCTGGATGTGCCTCCCCCAAGCTTGTGGGAGACTCTCTTCCTCAACTTGAGCAAAGTTGTATATTTCCTGCAAGGCAACTTGCTTCTTATGGGTAGGGAAATATTTTTCAGAGAAGTAGTAGACCATATCCTGGGGTCTACGCACACAACCAGGAGCAAGAGAAGTAAACCAGGTCTTAGCATCATCCTTTAGCGAGAAAGGAAACAGCTTGAGGATATAGTAGTGGCGGATCTTTTCCTCACTAGTGAATAGGGTGGCTATATCGTACAGTTTGGTAAGATGGGCTACAACCGTTTCAGATTCATAACTGTGAAAAGGATCAGATTCGACCAGAGTGATTAACTCAGGGTCGACAGAGAATTCATAATCCTTATCGGTCACAAAGATAGGCGAAGTAGCAAACTTCGGGTCGTATTTCATCCTAGCGTTCAGAGATTTTTCTTTCCACTTGAGCAGTAATTTCTCAACATCATAGCTATCCTTACACGCAAGAAAGTCCTCAGCTATCTCTCCCTCCATAACATAACGTTCAGGCATAACAGGCAATTCAGGCATATCAGGAGAGCTACTTCTAGCATGCAAAATAGCAGGTTCTACTTCAATAGCATCAGCAGTTTCAGAAGTATCATCACATCTAGCAGCAACTCTAGCAATTTGTGCATCAAGGAATGCACCTAGTGGCAAAGCAGTATCAGGCATAGCATCATCAAGCAAAGCAGTATCAAGCATAGCATCATCATAAGCATCATGGGCAGCAGAAGTAGCATCATCAAGCACAGGCGACATATCAAGATTTCTAGCAGGAGGTGATGTTGCAAACTTACTCATAACTGAAGGTGAATCAAGTGCAGAGCTAGATGGCACTTCCTTACCTGTCCTCATAGTGGAAGGCAAGACTTTAGTTCTTGGATCTATCGGATTCCTCATAGCGACCAGCAGACGAAAATCCCAAGTGACTCAGAGAATATAGTTGTGCCTCCTCGGCAACGGCGCCAGAAAAATGTCTTGATGACCCACAAGTATAGGGGATCTTAACAGTTTTTGAGGGTAGAGTATTCAACCCAAATTTATTGATTCGACTCTAGGGGAAGCGAAAGAATATTCTCAAGTATTAGCAGTTGAGTTGTCAATTCAACCACACCTGAAAGACTTAGTATCTGCAGGCAAGTATCAGTAGCAAGGTAGTATGATAGCAGCAGTAGCAATGGTAACCAGTAGCAGCAAAGTAACAACAGTAGCAACACAGCAACAGTAGCAGCAGTGACAGCAGTAGCGGCAAAGTAACGTAGCAAGGACCAGTAGTAAAAGACTCGTAGGCATTGGATCGGTGGCGGATGATTATGCCGGATGTGATTCATCATGTAACATCTATAACACGGAGAGATATGTAACTAGCTCCCGTTCGTCAATCTAATGTAGGCATGTATTCCGTATGTAGTCATACGTGCTTAGGGAAAATAACTTGCATGACATCTATTGTCCATCCCTCTCGTGGCAGCGGTGTCCTAATGGAAACTACGGGATATTAAGGTTCTCCTTTTAATAAAGAACCGGACCAACGCATTAACACTTGGTGAATACATGAACTCCTCATACTATGGTCATCTCCGGGAGTGGTTCCCGCTATTGTCACTCCGGGGTTGCCGGGTCATAACACATAGTAGGTGACTACAACTTGCAAGATAGGATCTAAAACACACATATATTGGCGACAACGTAATAGGTTCAGATCTGAAATCATGGCACTCGGGCCCTAGTGACAAGCATTAAGCATGGCAAAGTAGTAGCAACACCAATCTCACAACATAGTGGATACTAGGGATCAATCCCCGTCAAAACTAGCTCGATTACATGATAGATCTCATCCAACTCATCACCGTCCAGCAAGCCTATGATGAGATTACTCACGAACGGTGAAGAGCCTCATGGAATTGGCGATGGAGGAAGGTTGATGATGATGATGGCGACGATTTCCCCTCTCCGGAGCCCAGAACGGACTCCAGATTTGTCCTCCAGATGAAGAACAGGAGGTGGCGGCGCCTCCGTATCGTAAACGCGATGAATCCTTCTCCCTGATTTTTTCCGGGCGAAACGGAATATATAGAGCTGAGTTTGGAGGCGGTGGAGCTCTGTGGGCCCCACAAGCCTGGTTGGTGTGGCCTGGGGGGTGGTCGCGCCACCTAGGCTTGTTGCCCACTGGCTCACCTCCTTCGGTGGATCTTTGCGCAGGTATTTTTCATTAATTCCAGAAAAAATCGCCGCAAATTTTCAGGTCATTCCGAGAACTTTTATTTGTGCACAAAAACAACACCATGGCAATTCTGCTGAAAACAGCGTTAGTCCGGGTTAGTTCCATTCAAATCATGCAAATTAGAGTCCAAAACAAGGGCAAAAGAGTTCGGAAAAGTAGATACGACGGAGACGTATCAGATACCTAGTGAACTAGAGAACAATATAAAACAATTTAATAGTTCTCAAAAGACTTTCAACACTATGCTAGAGGAAAAATTGAGTAAAGTAGACGATTTTTCTAGAAACATGGATAGGCTTCTGAATGATGTGGCTACTCTTAGAATTACATTCTTGCCACCTAAAACGATATTTATAAAACTTTAAAAGCTATGCAAGTCTCCATAGATTAAAGTAGAAAATAATAAAAAGGATGCGAGCTAAGCCAGAAATCTTAAAAAAGGCATTCCCATCAAACTTTCATGACAACACTCGTGAAGATACTAAAATGATTGGTGTGACACCTATTGAATCTCTATTTAGTAACATAAAAATTGATGCTAAAGGTACTTGAGATAAGTCAGCTTTAATTAGAAGGCGCCCCAATTTTTCGGAGGGTGATGATCTTGATGCTAAAAAACAAAAAAGTGGGTTTGAAAAGGTCAAAACTTTAGATAGTAATGTGCCCACTACTTTCTATTATAAGGATATTAATTTTGATAGATGCTCTATAATTGAATGCATTTCCTTGTCATAATATATGATCAATTTACCTAGTCCTTATGATAAAACAAAGCTTTTACTAGACATGTCTTAGAAGCTCTTACTAAAGCTCATGAAGAAAAACTTGAACTAGAAGTGTCTATACCAAGAAAGTTGCATGATGAGTGGTAACCTACTAGTAAAATTAAGGTTAGAGATTATGGATGTAGTGCTTTGTGTGATCTAGGAGCTATTGTCTTCACTATACCGAAATCTTTATGTGATGTACTAGGTCTCACCGATATGGATGAATATTCCCTCAACTTGCATTTACTAGATTCAACAATTAACAAACCATTGGGTAGGATGAATGATGTCCTCATACTTTCTAATAAAAATTATGTACTCGTGGATTTCATTGTACTTGATATTGAATGCAATCTATAATACTTGGTAAATTGTTCCTACAAACCATCGGTGAAGTTACTGATATGAAAGAAGGTAATATAAGATTCTTGTTCCCACTAAATAAAGGGATGTAACGCTAACCTACTTACGAATCAGTTATGACAGTTGCATATGGCATTACTTTATACGATAACAAAACATGAAACCTTGCATTATGCGCAGCTAAAGGGTATTAAACAATAGCACTTGTTGGCAGGCAACCCAATAGTTATGAGTTTCTCTATTTTTATTTCTCTTGAGTCAACATGGTTATTTATACTATAGTAATTATGTTTGTATCTTTCCTTTTGAGTTTTGTGCCAAGTAAACCCTTTAGGATGATTTGGATGATAATTCAATTGATACGATGCAGAAACACAAACTTCTATGGTTAGTATTCGTATTTACATTTTTAGTGGAACATTATAAATTGCTAAAACTTTTACACGTTATTGAGATACAAATTTCCCACATTTTTCTAAGTTTTCAAAATTTTCGTACATACATAAGTATGGTTTTAGTACAGATCATTATGAACTATTCAGTTCTAGATAAATTATTTTTTTATTGCAAAAAAGTTATTGTTTTAATGATTCTATGGATTGTATCGAGGGGTATAAATCATGGAGTAGTTACAATAAACTAGGTATTATGCAAGAATAATTACAAATCTATTTATACTTAAGGTGTTTGATTACTTTATTATACTAATGGATCTCATGAGGTTTGTGTTGAGTTTTGTGTGCTGAAATTTTCACGTTTTGGGTGAGATCACGATGGATGAAATAATAAGGAGCGGCAAGAACCTATGCTTGGGGATGCCCAAGGCATCCCAAGGTAATATCCAAGGAAGACCCAAACATCTAAGCTTGGGGATGCCTTGGTTAGCATCCCCTCTTTAGTCTCCAATCCACCGATAATTTTACTTGGAGCTATATTTTTGTTCATCACATGATATGTGTTTTGCTTGGATCGTCGTGTATTATATTTTTTCTTATTTTCTTTTTAGTTTGTCACCATCATTGTTTGTTGCACACACCTACTATGAGAGACACACACTCATTGGAATTTATTAGAATGGTCATTGTGCTTCATTTATACCTTTTGCGTTAAGGCAATTTATGCTCATATGCTTCACTTAAATCTGGAGAGGATGGCGGAAATTACATTTTATTGAAATCATGTGCGCTCTCATAATTCACTTATGTCTTTGTGGTAATTTTACACGAGTTATTTGTGTAGTCGGAAAATGATAGGTATGCAAGGGGGGTATAATAAAAACGTTCATGTAGATCACTAAATGTGAAACATATGATCAACGATATTGAGGTAATAATATAGGGGCTTACTAGTTGGTAAGAGTTGATTAGTAAGAATAATGATATTAAGATTTTTGATTCACAATTCACTAAAATGTCGTTCGTGGCATAACTAGGTAGTTGGATTGTTGAGTATCCTTGATTGAAAGCCTTGTGTGTTGTCTAGCCGAGGGGGGGTTAACTCCTTCCAACCTCCTCCCTAGGGGCATGCGAATATCACTTTGCTTCGAGAGAACTAATAGAGCATGCAATAAGAACCAAAGTTCCTTTAGTTTAATGTGCGTTCGTGGACCATAAACACTGCTACCGTTTTCTTGTGTTCCTTGTGTTTAAAATGTCGGTCGTGGCATAACTAGAAAGTTGGAGTGTTGAGTATCCTGGATTGAAAGCCTTGTGTGTTGTCTGGCCGAGGGGGTGGTTAACTCCTCCCAACCTCCTCCCTAGGGTCATGCGAGTAGTACTTTGCTTCAAGAGAACTAATAGACGACGCAATAAGTACCAAAGTTCCTTGTGTTTAATCTGAGTTCGTGGACCATAAACACTGCCACTTTTTCCATATTTTCGTAGCCTCTTGAGTACCATGCATTCCCCATTCTCACCTCGATATTTGGTGCATATTTTGCCAGTGCATCCAAACCCCGTGAAATGGTATGCTCTATCAGACATAAGCCTCACTATATCTTCCAAAACATCCACCATACCTACCTATCATGGAATTTCCATAGCCATTTCGAGATATATTGACAGGCAACTTCCACGGTTACCATTCATATGACTCGACCATCCATTGTCATTTTGCTTTGCATGATCATATAGTTGACATGATATTTGTGGCAAAGCCACTATTCATCATTGCATACATGTTACAATAGTATCATTTCACATCCTGGTACACTACTAGAGGCATTCATATGTAGTCATATAATTTTTCAATTTTTATCTAGTTGTAAGTAAATAGAAGTGTGATGATCATCATTATTTGAGTGTTGCCATTACCCGTGAGGATATAAAAAAGAGAGGCCAAAAAAGAGTGACCAACAAGAAAAAATATGAGAGAAAAAGAGAGAGGGTAATCATTACTATCCTTTACCACATTGTGCTTCAAAGTACCACCATGTTCTTCAAATAGAGAATCATCCTGTTTTATCACTTTCATATACTAGAGGGAATCAATAGAGAACTTCCCGTGCATATTCCATTGACGGGCTTCCTACAATTCGTGAGTTCTTCATGAGAAAGAGAGTTAGTTGCACACCCACTTAGTTTTAATAAAGATCTTACATACACTTATAGCTCTAGTGCATCAGAAGTTGCATGGAAATCCCTACTCTTCAAACCGATATAGATTGAAAGGCATCTTCATAGCCTAACAATTCACTGAGTTGGTGCAAGACTTTATAAAAAATTTGACTTCCCTTATCAATCGCTACCATCGTTCTATTCTACCCAAAGTGATGAAAGCCCATGGCTCATGCTCAGGTATTGACACTACAAGAAATATGTCAACTTGTGACCTTCTCTGAGTGACCCCAGCTGAATTGGTCATAAATCCATGGCCATTTCACTAGGAAGGCTCAAACCCTGAAATTTCCTTACATCAAATGGTCACAAAGTAGATAACAGTGGTCGATGACATTATTTCTACCTGATTACGACCAATATAAATGGTCATGAGGTTGTGAACGTGGATGCATTGGTACTTAAGGCCACCTCCTTTTTATATGTATTGTGAAGGAAGTAACATTTTCATTTATCCAAATGGTATGAAATTTTACAGCGCCCTCATATGCCCAAATTATGATACTTCTCCAAATTGCAGCTCAATCCAATCGTCTATGTGAGACCAGCATCAATTTCTATTTTTTGTCCAAATTGGCACATTGCAAAGCAAGTGCTATCTAGACCCCTCCTATTTCCCTCAAACTTTTGGGGCTCTCTTACATATTCAAATCATTGCTACATGCCAATATTCAGCTCCATTTTCCTAGTAAAGCTTCGTCAGCAAATTTCCAAAGCTTATATCCAAAGAGAAGCTTTGTGAAGGAAGTACTGGCTAGGATTATCCAAATGATCTCAGATTTTTCCAAATGTTTCATATGCTCAAATAATCACTCTCCGCAAAATTTTAGATTTATCCAGCAATCCATGTGAGCTCATCATCCAAACTTTTATTCATCCATAGTGTTCATTTACTTAGCCTCTACATTTCCAACTTCTTTTGTTACAAATATTGCATGCGTGCTTGATGACCCACAAGTATAGGGGATCAATCGTAATCCTTTCGATAAGTAAGAGTGTCGAACCCAACGAGGAGCAGAAGGCTCTGATAAACGGTTTTCAGCAAGGTAATAACTACAAGCACTGAAAGTAGCGGTAACAAGTGATGGTGTAGTGAGGTGAAACATAGCAAGCGAAAAGTAACAAGTAACAAGTAGTAGCAATGGTGCAGCAAGTGGCCCAATCCCTTTTGTAGCAAGGGACAAGCCTGAACAAAGTCTTATAGGAGGAAAAACGCTCCCGAGGACACACAAGAATTTCTGGCATGCTAGTTTCATCATGTTCATGTGATTTGCGTTCGTTACTTGATAGTTTGATATGTGGGTGGACTGGTGCTTGGGTACTGCCCTTACTTGGACAAGCATCCCACTTATGATTAACCCCTCTCGCAAGCATCCGCAACTACGAAAGAAGAATTAGGATAACGTCTAACCATAGCATTAAACTAGTGGATCCAAATCAGTCCCTTACGAAGCAACGCATAGACTGGGGTTTAAGCTTCTGTCACTCCAGCAACCCATCATCTACTTACTACTCCCCAGTGCCTTCCTCTAGGCCCAAATATGGTGAAGTGTTATGTAGTCGAAGTTCACATAACACCACTAGAGGAAAAACAACATACAACATATCAAAATAATGAACGAATATCAAATTCACATGACTATTATCAGCGTGACTTATCCCATGTCCTCGGGAACAAAAGTAACTACTCACAAAGCATAATCATAATCATGATCAGAGGTGTAATGAATAGCATCAAGGATCTGAACATAAACTCTTCCACCAAGTAATCCAACTAGCATAAACTACAAAGAGTAATCAACACTACTAGCAACCTTACAAGTACCAATCAGAGTCGTGAGATGGAGATTGTTTACAAGAGATGAACTAGGGATTGGAGAGGAGATGGTGCTGATGAAGATGTTGTTGAAGATGACTCCCCTCCGACGAGAGGAGTGTTGGTGATGATGATGGCGACGATTTCCCCCTCCAGGAGGGAAGTTTCCCCGGCAGGATCGTCCTGCCGGAGCTCTAGATTGGATCTACTCAAGTTCCGCCTCGTGGCGGCGGCGAAACCACGAAAATGCTCCTGATTGATTTTTTTTCTGGAATGAAACCCTTCATATAGCAAAAGAGGGGGGCAGTGGGCCGTCAGGGAGCCCACAAGCTTGCTAGCCGCCACCAAGGGGTGGCGGCTACCAGGCTTGTGGTGCCCTGGTAGCTCCCCTCTGGTACTTCTTTAGCCCGGTATTTTTTATACAATCCCAAAAAATCCACGTTACTTTTCAGGGTATTTTGAGATGTGCATAATAGTGGACTAAGATTTGCTCCTTTTCTAGTCCAGAATTCCAGTTGCCTGAATTCTCCCTCTTCAAATAAACCTTGCAAAATAAGAGAGAAAAGGCATAAATATGGTACCATAAAGTAATATAGAAGCCCATAAAGCAATAAATATCAACATGAAAGCATGATGCAAAATGGACGTATCAACTCCCCCAAGCTTAGACCTCGCTTGTCCTCAAGCCAAAACCAAGTTCCATAAACATGTCCACATGTTTAGGGACGAAGGTGTCAATAAAACATAATACAGACATGAGGGCATCATGATGACACATAGAACAACAATACATCATAAAGATTCTTATGGGAAAGTAACAATTCCTTCACAAAGCAAAGTATGAAGAAAAAACCTTATCGAGAAGTAACCAACAACAGTCCATAGTCATTGAAGCAATTGCAATTTATCACAACATCAGAAAAGAGTCAAATAAGAGCTTGTAAGGCAAACCCACATACTCAATCATCTCTTTTGTTTTCCACAATTGTTACAACTCATGTGGTACTCATGGTGTCAAAGTTTCAGTTGGACACAGAGGAAGATAGGGGCTTATAGTTTTGCCTCCCAACGATTTACCTCAAGGGTAAAGTCAACAATAATAAAGCATAAGTACTCAATTCCAAGTTGATATATGAATATAGATCTTTCCCAAGCATGTGACGGTAGCCAAGACAAAGGCAAAAATAGGGAATTGGTGAAGATCACCATGACTCTTACAAGGGAAAAAAGTAAAGGTACAAGATAGGACCTTCGCAGAGGGAAGCAGAGGTTGTCATGCGCTTTTGAGGTTTGAATGTGTGTCCTCTTAGTGCGGAGGAACGTCACTTTATATTGCCTCCTGTGATAAAGAACTTTATTATGCAGTCTGTCGCTTTTATGTCTTCCTCATCACAGGTACGTACAAAGCTTATTTTCCACACACTAATAGATCATACATATTAGAGAGCAATTTTTATTGCTTGCACCGATGACAACTTACTTGAAGGATCTTATTCAATCCATAGGTAGGTATGGTGGACTCTCATGGCAAAACTGGGTTGAAGGTTTATGGATGCACAAGTAGTATCTCTACTTGGTGCGGGAGTTTTGGCTAATATGAGGTGGAAGCAATCGTCACATGCTAAGGGATCTCTAATCACATAACATTGTTTGGAACCAAGCAAACACAATTCATTATGTTGTCTTTCTTGTCCAACATCTACTCCTAAGCATGTAATAGTTTGGTGAGTGCTCACAATTGTAAAAAGTGTCTAAGATGATATAATTATATGTGAACCTCTCTTTCCTTATTACTTCTTATTAATTGCAACAATGACTGAGGTCTATGTTGATTTGTTCTCAACAAGTTTTAATCATCATACGTGTCATATGTGAAGCTATCACTTCCCATAAGATCATCTCATGATCTTTCATGCTATCATTCTTTTCATACTTTTGATCATGGCACAAAGCGAAGCCCTTGACTAAGATACTCTTTATTATATAGCTCACAAGCTCGAATACATCGGGGGAGAGACAAAAGCAAAAGACTTAAACTAAAAACTAAAGACTTATTCCTCTAAGAGAAGAAATAAAAACTGAAAAGGAAAGAACTAAAACAAAGGTAAAAGCAAAATGTATGAAGGTGATGCGATACCAAGGCAACTCCCGCAAGCTTGGCAGAAGCCAAGGGGATTGCCCATACCAATGCTTAGTTGTCTTCCTTTGGTGGTGATGGTGGTGGAGTTGTTGAAGTAGTCTGATCCTCCGTCTTCCAAGGCATAGGTGCTCCATCATGGCAAGATGAACGAGTCGCCGAGATCCTCAAATCTGCAGCCAACCTTATTGATTTAAATCTATACTCATACTCATAGTTTTGGTTCTGCGGGTCATAAATCTGGCCCTGAAGTTGATCAACCCTGTCATAGAGCCTGGAGAGGTGTTTCCCAATGTCAATGGCGTCCATCTTGTGCTTGCTGGTGAACTCCGTGATCATCATGTGGTTGGCATTGAGTCCATGCTCCACCATCCCTTGGCACTTGGAGACTTGTTTCTCCATTGCTTTGAGCCTCGTCTCCACGCTTCCGGTCTTCTTAGGCCCCTCAACATCACGGATGTGCAACATCCCCTCGCTCATCTTGATAGATTAAGGGTGATTCAGCACTTCCGTGAGGTAGGGATTGATGACCTTCTCGAAGATCTTGTCCTTAGGAGCGTTTGGGGAAGTCATGATGATCTAGATCTGTCACAGAAACAGGCTCGAAATGAAAACACAGGAAGACTGCGCGATACGGAGATCAAAACCTTCGGGCGAATATATATTGATTTTTTCTGGACCAGAAGGAGTGCTCCGCAAGGAAACGGAGTCCGGGAGGCACACGAGGTGCCCACAAGCCCTCCATCCGCCACCAGGGGGGGTAGGTGGCGGCTTCCAAGCTTGTGGCCGCCTCGTGCGCTCTTCGACTGCTTTTTATTTTTCTAATTTTCCAAAAATTCCAAAACGGAGGAAATTTCCTATTGGATAAGCATCGGAGTCTAATTTCTTACCGAAACAGATACCTCTTCGTTTTCAGGGTCTGAAACAGGCTGATAAACATCCCTTATGTACTCCTATGGAGTTATGACATTTATGATATTGGTCTCAACATTTATGGGAGTACCAGAGATGTAATGCTTGATTCTTTGCCCATTTACCACTCTAGGAAAATTTCCTTCCGTGTTATTGATTTTGATGGCACCGGAACGATATACTTCCTCGATAACGTAAGGACCTTCCCATTTAGAGAGAAGCTTGCGTGCGAAGAATCTCAAACGAGAATTGTATAGCAGGACATAATCACCTACATTGAACTCTCGTTTCTATATTCATTTGTCATGCCATCTCTTAATCTTTTCCTTGAACAACTTGGCATTCTCGTATGCTTGGGCCCTCCATTCATCTAATGAGATGATATCAAACAACCGCTTCTCACCGGCAAGTTTGAAATCGAAGTTGAGCTCTTTGATTGCCCAATAAGCTTTGTGTTCCAGCTCAAGAGGTAAATGACAAGCCTTACCATAAACCATTTTATACGGCGACATGCCCATGGGATTCTTATAGGCAGTCCTATAAGCCCATAGTGCATCGTCAAGTTTGTTAGACCAATTCTTTCGAGATATATTGACGGTCTTTTGTAGGATCAATTTGATCTCCCTATTACTCAACTCCACTTGACCACTAGACTGAGGATGATAAGGAGATGCAACTCTATAGTTGACATCATACTTAGCGAGCATCTTGTGGAAAACACCATGAATGAAGTGTGAACCGCCATCAGTCATCAGATATCTAGGGACTCCAAATCTTGGGAAAATGAATTCTTTAAGCATCTTAATAGAGGTGTGGTGATCAGCATTTTTAGTGGGGATAGCTTCTACCCACTTAGTGACGTAATCCATAGCAACTAAGATGTGAGTGTACCGATTGGAACTCGGGAAGGGTCCCATATAATCAAGGCCCCAGACATCAAACGGTTCAATGACAAGTGAATAGTTCATAGGCATTTCCTGACGCTTACTGATATTCCCTATTCTTTGGCATTCGTCACAAGACAACACAAACTTACTAGCATCCTTGAAGAGAGTGGGCCAATAGAAACCTGATTGCAATACCTTATGGGCAGTTCTATCTCCAGCGTGGTGTCCTCCGTAGGCTTCGGAATGACACTTCTGCAAGATTTGTCCCTGTTCATGTTCAGGCACACAACGTCTAATAACACCATCTACTCCTTCCTTATAAAGGTGAGGATCATCCCAAAATTAGTGTCTCAAATCAAAGAAGAACTTCTTCTTTTGCTGATAGGTGAAACTGGGTGGTATGTATTTGGCTACGATATAGTTTGCGTAATCAGCATACCACGGTGCACTATGTGAAGTGCAGATGACATTTAATTGCTCATCAGGAAAGCTGTCATCAATAGGTTGTGAGTCATCAAGGACATTCTCTAGCCTAGACAAGTTATATGCTACAGGGTTATCAGCACCCTTTCGATCAACGACGTGCAAATCAAATTCCTGTAGCAGGAGAACCCATCTGATCAGCCTAGGCTTAGCGTCCTTCTTCTCCATAAGGTACTTAATAGCAACATGATCAGAGTGAATAGTGACTTTGGAGTCAACTATATAAGATCTGAACTTTGCACATGCAAACACGACTGCTAAAAACTCCTTTTCCGTAGTGGCATAATTTCTTTGGGCACTGTCTAGAGTTTTACTAGCGTAGTGAATAACATTCAACTTCTTGTCAACTCTTTGTCCTAGAATAGCACCAACAACATAATCACTAGCATCGCACATGATTTCAAAGGGCAAGTTCCAGTCAGGTGGTTGAACGATAGGTGCGGTTATCAAAGCCTTCTTAAGTATTTCGAAGGCTTCCTCACAATCCTCATCAAAAACAAAAGGAACATCCTTCTGCAAGAGGTTGGTAAGAGGCCTAGAAATCTTAGAGAAGTCTTTAATGAACCTTCTATAGAAACCAGCATGACCTAGGAAACTTCGTATACCTCTGATATCTGTGGGTCAAGGCATTTTCTCAATTGCATCAACCTTAGCCTTATCAACTTCAATGCCTCTTTCAGAGATTTTGTGTCCTAAGACGATGCCTTCATTAACCATAAAGTGGCACTTCTCCCAATTCAAGACGAGGTTGGTATCTTCGCGTCTTTGTAAGACTCTATCAAGGTGGCTGAGGCAATCATCAAAGGAAGACCCGTAAACGGAGAAGTCATCCATGAAAACCTCGACAATCTTTTCACAAAAGTCAGAGAATATAGCCATCATACATCTTTGAAAGGTGGCAGGTGCATTGCATAAGCCAAAAGGCATACGTCTATAAGCAAAGGTACCGAAGGGGCAGGTGAAAGTGGTTTTCTCCTGATCGGATTGTGCAACGGGTATTTGCGAGAAACCTGAATAACCGTCTAGAAAGCAGAAGTATGTGTGTTTGGATAGCCTTTCTAGCATTTGGTCGATAAACGACAAAGGGTAATGATCTTTCATGGTTGCCTTGTTCAGTTTCCAGAAGTATATCACCATCCTATAGCTAGTAATAATCCTTTGTGGGATTAGTTCATTCTTATCATTACGAACGACGATGATACCTCCCTTCTTATGTACGCAATGTACTGGACTTACCCAATCACTATGAGCAACAAGATAAATGATTCCTGCTTCCAGAAGCTTTAATATTTCTTTTCTAACGACCTCTTTCATCTTAGGATTTAATCTCCTTTGATGATCAGCAACTGGTTTAGAATCAGGATCGGTTTTAATCTTGTGCTGACATAGAGTGGGGGTAATACCCTTAAGATCATCAACAGTATATCCAATAGCAGCATGGTGCTTGCTCAGAGTTTTTAGTAACTTCTTCTCTTCGTGCTCTGAGAGGAGAGCACTAATAATAACAGGGTATATCTCCTTCTCATCAAGATAGGCATACTTAAGAGTATCACGCAACAGTTTAAGCTCGAACACACGATCACCCTTTGGTGGGGGAGGATCCCCAAGCAGTTCAACAGGCAGATTATTCTTGAGAATAGGATATTGTTCTAAGACAATTTTATCTATCTCATCCCTCTCCTCCATATGCATGTCATTTTCATGCTCAAGCAGATATTGCTCTAAAGGATCCGTAGGAGGTACGGCAATAGAGGAAAGAGCAATGGTTTCATCCCTACTAGACCACTCTTTTTCATGGGGTTGTCTTCCAAACTTGGAGAAGTTAAATTCATGAGACACACCCTCGAAACTAACAGTGACGGTCTGCTTAATGCAATCAATGTGAGCATTGACAGTGTTGAGAAAGGGTCTACCAAATATGATGGGAGCAAAGCTATCTTGTGCAGTACCAAGGACGAGGAAATCAGTAGGATACTTCATCTTACCACACAGGACTTCTACGTCTCTCACAATTCCCAGAGGGCGGATAGTGTCTCTATTAGCTGTAATAGTGACATCAATGGGTTCTAGCTCAGCAGGTGCAATCTCATCTTTGATTTCATCATATAGAGAACGGGGTATTGCACTAACACTAGCTCTCATATCACATAAACCATGGTAACAGTGATCTCCTATCTTGACAGAAACAACGGGCAGGCCAAGTACAGGTCCGTGTTTGTCTTTCCCGTGAGGTTTAGCAATTCTAGCGGAGTCCTCACAGAATTTGATAGCATGCCCATCTATGTCTTCGGCTAAGAGATCTTTGATAATAGCAACACTAGGTTCAACTCTAATTTCCTCAGGGGGTGCAAGTGGTCTAATGTAACCCCTACGTATCACAGTTGGAGCTTTAGAATAATCCTTTATCCTAGCAGGGTATGGTGGTTTCTCAGTGTAGGCACAAGGAACAACAGGATCACTAAAAGCAATGACTTTCTCCTCAACTAAATTGGTTTTGACTATGTTGCTTTCTACAGGAGGATGATATTTAAACCACTTCTATTTGGGAAGATCAACATGAGCAGCAAAAAGATTCACATAGAGAAGCTACTATCTCAGAGTCAAGTCCATACTTAGCGCTAAAATCTCTAGAAGTGTTTGTCTCAACAAAAGATTTAACGCAATCAAACTGGAAATTCATACCTGACTCCTTACCTTCCTCCAGCTCCCAATCTTCAGAGTCACGTTTGATTCTTTCCAATAAATTCCACTTGTGGTCAATATCCTTCTTCATAAAAGAATCGGTACAAGAAGTGTCAAGCATGGTACGATATTCATGAGAAAGCCGAGCATAAAAGTTTTGAGTGATAATTTCTCTCGAGAGCTCATGATTTGGGCATGAATATAGCATTGATTTAAGCCTCCCCAAGCTTGAGCTATGCTTTCCCTGTCATGAGGCCAAAAGTTATAAATAAAGTTCCGATCACGATGTACTAAATGCATAGGATAGAACTTTTGATGAAATTCCAATTTCAACCGATTGAAGTCCCATGATCCAGTATCATCACATAGCCTATAACATGTCAACGCCTTATCCTTCAAAGATAAAGGAAATACGTTCTTCTTTACCTCATCCTCGGGCAAACCTGCAAGCTTAAATAAACCACAAACTTCATCTACATAGATCAGATGCAAGTCTGGATGTGAAGATCCATCTCCTGTGAAAGGATTAGCCAGCAGTTTCTCAAGCATACCCGAAGGAATTTCATAAAAGATATTTTCAGTAGGTACCTCAGTTTGAGGAACAACTCCTCGTGCTTCCGTTTGTGGTGAAGATACCCCGAACAAACCCCTCAAAGGAGCAGTTTCCATAGTGACAAGTGACAATAAATTTCAGCACAGTATATAGATGTTTCCTTACCAATTTCCACTTACCAAAGGCGCTTCACTCCCCGACAACGGCGCCAGAAAAGAGCCTTGATGACCCACAATTATAGGGGATCAATCATAGTCCTTTCGATAAGTAAGAGTGTCGAACCCAACGAGGAGCAGAAGGCTCTGATAAACGGTTTTCAGCAAGGTAATAACTGCAAGCACTGAAAGTAGCGGTAACAAGTGATGGTGTAGTGAGGTGAAACGTAGCAAGCAAAAAGTAACAAGTAACAAGTAGTACCAATGGTCCAGCAAGTGGCCCAATCCCTTTTGTAGCAAGGGACAAGCCTGAACAAAGTCTTATAGGAGGAAAAACGCTCCCGAGGACACACAGGAATTTCTGTCATGCTAGTTTCATCATGTTCATGTGATTCACGTTCGTTACTTTGATAGTTTGATATGTGGGTGGACCGGCGCTTGGGTACTGCCCTTACTTGGACAAGCATCCCACTTATGATTAACCCCTCTCGCAAGCATCCGCAACTACGAAAGAAGAATTAAGACAACGTCTAACCATATCATTAAACTAGTGGATCCAAATCAGCCCCTTACGAAGCAACGCATAGACTGGGGTTTAAGCTTCTGTCACTCCAGCAACCCATCATCTACTTACTACTCCCCAATGCCTTCCTCTAGGCCCAAATATGGTGAAGTGTTATGTAGTCGACGTTCACATAACACCACTAGAGGAAAAACAACATACAACATATCAAAATACCGAATGAATATCAAATTCACATGACTATTATCAGCATGACTTATCTCATGTCCTCAAGAACAAAAGTAACTACAATGAATAGCATCAAGGATCTGAACATAAACTCTTCCACCAAGTAATCCAACTAGCATCAACTACAAAGAGTAATCAACAATACTAGGAACCTTATAAGTACCAATCGGAGTCGTGAGACGGAGATTGGTTACAAGAGATGAACTAGGGATTGGAGAGGAGATGGTGCTGATGAAGATGTCGATGAAGATGCCTCCCCTCCGACAAGAGGAGTGTTGGTGATGACGATGGCGACGATTTCTCCCTCCGGGAGGGAAGTTTCCCCAGCAGGATCGTCCTGCCGGAGCTCTAGATTGGATCTGCTCAAGTTCCGCCTCGTGGCAGCGGCGAAACCACGAAAAAACTCCCGATTTATTTTTTCTGGAACAAAACCCTTCATATAGCAAAAGAGGGAGCGAGTGGGCCGTCAGGGAGCCCACAAGCTTGCTAGCCGCCACCAGGGGGGTGGCGGCTACCAGGCTTGTGGTGCCCTGGTAGGTCCCTCTCGTACTTCTTTAGCTCAGTATTTTTTATATAATCCCAAAAAAATCCACGTAACTTTTCAGGGCATTTGGAGATGTGCAGAATAGTGGACTAAGATTTGCTCCTTTTCTAGTCCAGAATTCCAGCTGCCTGAATTCTCCCTCTTCAAATAAACCTTGCAAAATAAGAGAGAAAAGGCATAAATATGGTACCACAAAGTAATATAACAGCCCATAAAGCAATAAATATCAACATGAAAGCATGATGCAAAATGAACGTATCAGTGGTCCGCCCAATTATTTTTCAAGTCACAGGTTCTTAAAATGTCATTTGAGCCACATAGGTGTTGCTTACGACGCACATAAAAATGCTTTCAACCGCATTTGTTTCATCCATTGTTCATGGTCTAATTCTTCTTGATAGCAAATATATTTATTGTGTGTGGTTGCTGGCTTGTGATGAAGCCTTAGGCATGGTACACGTGTTCCTCGCACAAACAATATATGGTCGTATGTGCCATGTTGAAACCCAAGAAATACCTCTATTCCTTGTTTTTTTTATTCTGGTATATGATGAGCTCGCTCGTTATTTGCTTGGTGATTGGTTTGGATACATGTTCTTTTTATGCAGAAATATGTTGTGGTGCTTTGCACAATAAATAAGTAACCATTATAGATAATCATGTAAAAGTAAAATTCTTGGAATTATTTTTTCCTTCTCTATAATTACTTATTTAATATTTTACAGATGTACTGTGTTAATCATACTCTGTACCTTTTATTGAGCTGCTCCACCACCTCCTTTAGCGTCTTCACGGGGGCATCCGACGGTAGGCAGGTCATGGACGTGACGGAGCTGTTGTTGCCAGCTATCTTTCCCGACCACGTCCCCGAGCTGCTCTTGCCATCGACCCACCTCAACTTCGCATGTTGCCCGCTGTTATTGCAGGTGAGACAATTTCCTCGGTCCATCGCTTCTTCCTCGTATCATGGCCATATGTGTTGCTTCTGTAGCTGCTCTAGTTTGGGTGTAGCTGCAACTACTGTTGGGTGTGGTTCGATTTGACCCTGATATAATGTTGAAAAATTCTGCTATCATTCTCTTGCACTTTGCTATGGATCTCATGTTTTCCTTAAATGCAATTATTGGTGCATTTGTTAAACGCCATTATTTGTGTTGTTTGCTTCCTTTGGGCATGCATTGTTATACAGTTCGGTGCCCCCATGCCTTGAAATGCATTGAATTGTGAATATGTTACAATAATGTTCATTGCATTACCTACACTTGTACCAACATACCATGTAGGTACCTGTAGGTTACTTTTGTAGAACAACATCAGGTTAACCTGTTGCATTCAGGTTGTTGGAAGTTTTGATATGCTATCCTTAGTGTTTAATTATTGAACTCAGGCATTTGGGGATGTATGTATACATTTTAGTCTCTCGAATAAATATTCTTTACTTCCATTGTATTTCACTTATAGTTTATCTTGATCTCGGGATCTAATGTCGTTGAGGATGCTGCTGCTCTCACAGAAGATTAGAAGAATCTTGGAGATGTGCACCATAGTTTTAGTTGATGGTTCCACAATGTTTTGGTGCTTCTATATCTGTTTTTGGTTGTATGTACACTTGTTGGACGTGCACACGTGTATTGTGTTGTTGTGAGTATTTGATTGAATTATTTTTGAATTTAATCCTAATTGTTTGCTGATCAAAACTGTAAATTGAAATCTGTGCACCAAATGTTCTACCCGGCAAAATAATATTTGGGCTCTGAAAAGGCTATGGCACGTGCATTTATGAAAAAACAAACAAATTGGCTCAATGAAATGGTCCACAAAAAGGCCATGGCCTAGAAAATCAAAATGCCAAATTGTTGGGCTTGGCCCAAGCGATTGACTATTAATAAGAAAAATATATATTAAATGGGCTGAATTATTGGGCTTGGCCCGTATAAACGGCTAAACTGGACCGGGTTGCTTCTTATCAACGATCAATTCAATTGGTTGCAATTTTTCCATATTAGATCCGACGTGGCCTCTGCGGGCTGCTAGTGACCAAAACAATTGGTCGTAGAACCAACGACCTTTCATTTTGGTCGTTAAGTTTCATTAAAGACGATCAGCTATTGACCAACTGTTTTGGTCACAAAAAGGTCACAAATGAAAAACAATGACCTTTCAACGACCAATATGGAGGGTCAAAATTTAACATATTTCTTGTAGTGTGAGTGAATTTAAAAAGTTGAAGTGCGTAAAAGGGTATGAGTCAAGTGATTGGTTAGGCATGGGGGCGATCACGATTTATGGTTCTCATTAAGAAGATGGAGTTATGCCACTTCTTACATGGTTAAACGAGTAGCGGATAACGTCCGTTAGTGTAGTTATTTTGAAAGGCAATGATGATGTATTATTGCTCCAATATTTATTTAGTTATCGTTTCTCAACATTTATACTCACACGATCACATAATAGACATGTTAGGTAGCATTCAACATCAAAAATGATGTTTTTATCATTCACCTACTCGAGGACGAGCAGGAATTAAGCTTAGAGATGATCATACGTCTCCAATGTATCTATATTTTTTTATTGTTTCACGTTATTATTTTATCAATCTTGTATGCTTTATGCACCATTTTATATAATTTTTGAGAACTTACCTATTAACCCAGTGCTCTGCGAGTTGTTGTTTTGTGTGTGTTTTTTGCTTTTTAGAAAATTTGTACCAAATGGAGTCCAAACATGGACGAATTTATTTATGATTCTTCTACAACAAAAGAAGACCTGGAAGCTTCACAGGGAGACCAGAAACTGCATGAGGAGGCGACAAGGCACAAGGCACACCCTCGGGGTAGGACGCGCCCTCCCCCTTGTGAGTCGCTCGTGGATCCAAGTTACCGCCTCTCTGGACTATAAATTCACATATATCCCCAAAACCCTAGGGGAGCTCCCAAACAATTTTTCTAATGCCGCAAGTCTCTGTTCCTCTGTGATCCCATCTGGAGGACTCTTTCGGTACTCTGTCGAAGGGGGAATCCATCACGGAGGCCTTCTTCATCAACCTTATTGCCTCTTTAGTGATGTGTGAGTACTTCCACCAGGACCAACTTGTCCATAGCAGTAGCAAGATCTCTCTCTCTCTCTCTCTCCTATTTGATCTTCAATACAATGATCTCTTCGGACATCTATTCGATGTAATTTCCAGAGTGTGTTTTTGGATTCGATGCATTATGAGTTTATGTTCAGATTATTCATTCAAGTAATTGATACGATATGAGATTTATTATGTGTGATTTCATATAGCTATGTATGCTTTCCAATCTATAAGTTTGTTTTGGCCAAGTAGATGAGTAGATCTTCAAATAGGGTGGCGCATATTAGTAGGTTCAATCTTGCGGTGTCCTCACTCTATCACAGGAGGAGTAGCAAGGCACGTATTTGCATTGTTGCTAGTAACATATTATTTGGTATTATTTTACCTACATTATGTCATCTTGGCACAAGCATTACTCTATTTGTTATGAACTTAATATCGTAGATCCATGTTGAATATCGATCGATTGGTGGAGTAATGGTAGTAGGACTTCGTAAGTTTAACGGTCTAGTTATCACGAACGCAATTCCTGTGTATCGATTATGCCATGAATAACAACATAATTATTTGTTTTTTTATCAATTGCCCTATAGTAATTTATGCACCCACCACTACTTTGCTCATGGGAGAGATGCCTCTAGTGAACGTTATAGCCCCCGGGTCCATTCACCTATTATATATTCCAAAAATATATAAAAATAGGTGCTGCATTTTTTTATCTTTTTAATTATATTTATCTATCCTACACAATGATATTTGCTTTTGTGTGTGCATGTACTGTTGATTGTTGGTTCGCGGTTTTCTATTGGTTCTATAAACATTGGTTATTAACTTAAAGAAATACTTATTGCTACTTCACAACATCACCCTTCATCTTCAAGGAAAATTCCAACGCCATTACAAGCAACATGGGCATATGAGCTCGCACTGCTACTAAGTGGGGTCCACCAGCTAGCTCCGTGTGTAAATATTCACAACGTGGGGCACGTACTCGGCCCCAGTGATGTGAGGTTAGTTACAACGCAAGTCCTAGGGCCAACGTTGCCCCGGTGGTGTGCCCTGAGGGTTACCGTTGGGACCACTTAGTAGTAGCCTCGGGCAGCTCAACCCATGCTCCTACTATGTCGTATATGTAGTGTTGGGTCTGGCACCACGCTGCTACTAACTAAAAGTAGCGCACTGGCCCGTGCTGCTATTAAGCATCTGCATATAGGTTTTTACCTAGTAGTGAGTATTCACAAATGCCCGGCTATGCGACTGTGATGGACACAAATGGACTACGTAGTATACATGTTGCAAGATATCGAGCACATCAACAACATGAAAGGTCTAATTCTAGCATAGAATAAAGCGGAGTGGAGGGCACACGTGATGCTTAATGTACCGCCATTCCCAATTTCTTTGTCACAAGGGAACTGAACGATCCCTACTACAAGAAATTTTCAGCTCTTAACAAGGGACATATCCAAAATAAACCAGCTGCAAGACTAATTAGTTATTTTACTATTTGTATTTCAAAAAATGGCCCTCCCAACAATTTTGGTGACACAGTAAGCCATTACTAAATATGCACATGCCTTGTGACACCCAACCACGTCACCTAAAGTTAGATTGATCCGACGGGGCATCAACTTGTAATGGTCACCATTAGCAAAAAAAGATCTTAGGTGATGGTTCTTTCCCTACCACGAGGATTTCATCGCTAAAATCATGTGTTTTGTAGTGTCTGGTGGTCATTCATCGACAAGGGTACATGTGGTAGACTTCCAACTGACGATGGTGAATGTTAGTGGTGGTGCGCGAGAATTGGCGACCGGACTTTGCATGCAGACTATCCAATGTTACATGCGTACTCAACGTATTGTCTCAGCTATATTATTCATATTCCGATGACGATGGGAAGGCTGTCCCTCACATTGAGGTTGGTTTTAGCATGCTCAACATTGTCTGCTTTGGCAGATTGGCGTCTCAAGAAGTGTGCAACATGTAGTGTTACCTCTGATCCACGCTCTCGAGTTTCACGGTGAAAACTCTTGGTCTAACCTTCATTGGTTGTACGTTACAGTGACGGTTTACGCTCCCTTGATGGCATTGTCCGGAATTTACATTGTCTTTCTCTTGCGAGTGAAAACTCAAAATCCTAGTGTATGTGGTTGAAATCAGGAAGACGGTGTTCATGCATTGTTGTGTTACTGAAGAAAATATTGTTTGGGAACCTTTTCATCACGAGTGTTGTCAACACCGGTGCTAGTAGTTGATGTTCTCCATCGCTTGTTGTGGTCGGTCATTCACCCACATTAGTTTTCCTTATTGGTTATATGCATCCTAGTCGGGCAGACGCGAGTAGGATTATGCTTCACCAACCTACGAGTGTTTATACCTCAATTTCTAATAGAAGTAGTATAATTACACAAAGTTTGGGAAATGATCACAAGTGTATGCACTAAGAACAGCCGAGACCTTTTGGGTTTATTTCTAGAGGGCAAAAACTTAATTCAATCTTTGTCGGATAAGGGTAGTGATTTGTTTCTCAAAGCTCAAGGTTTACGTAAACACTTATTACAACAAAACACTTCTTATTTCATGAAGAAATTCATGAGCAAAGAGCACCCTTTGTCGGAAAAAATGTATCGGTACGTACGAATAGTACCAGGAGCCGAACATATGGGAAAAGGAACATAATTAGATGTGTTTTTCTATCTTAGAAATCTGAAAATAGATAAAGATTTTTTTATTTTTTGCAAGCATGGAATAATGCCGGCCCACGACCAATTACAGACAAAACCTTGTCACGGACGAACAGTAGCCGGGTACAGTACAGCGACTGATTGCACGACACAGTACACAGACACTCATATGCATGCATCGATAAACTACTGATATCATCCTAGGCCACATTTAGCTCTTGTAGCAAGAGCTCCCAAGCGACCACCTATCAGCACAATCAGTTCAGTTCAACCGAATTTACTTTTTCCTAATTGAATATAGTATTTTCAAATATATTTTGCCTCTCCTCTTTTTTTCCCCGAAGAAACAAAGTAGTATATATGGATTTTCCTTATACACGTAGAGAAAACAAGTTTTATATTCTCTAACAATGAGACCTTGGTTAGATAGAGAAAACTTTGTTTTGCCCATGTCAGAGAATATAAAACTTGTAGTGTGTAGCCATGAGACATGTACGCATAATTAGATATATTACCCAGCAAACGGAGAGTAGATATGTATGTAGGCAATGCACCAGCTGATCCAGTTGAGTGCGAGAGAGAGAGAGAGAGAGAGAGAAGAGAGACGACGGATGCATGTATTATTTTCACGTAGGTTTCGTTGATCCGAACTTTACCTTACAGTTGGCTTCTACCCCAAAAGAAACTCCAAAGCTTGCTTAACTTGCAACTTGCAAGATCAAGATCAAAGAGAGAGAGAGAGAGGGGGTTACCCAGTTCAAAACGGACGTATCCCCTGCTGAATGTAGAGGGTAGCAGCAAGCAGTACTCAGCGTCTGCGGTGATGAGATGCGACTATGCAACTGTTATGATGGCTAGCTATGGCTACCCATGCCATGCCATGGCTCGTTGCTGCTCTGCTGCTGCTGCGGCTGTGGCTGCCCTTGTTGTTGTGGGTCGTAGCAGGGCGCCATGTTGATGTTGTTGCTGGCCGTGTTCACGGCGGCGCCCATGCACGACGAGTCAAAGCCGGCGAGGCCGAGGATGTCGCGGTGCGAGAAGGCGCGCAACCCCAGGAAGTCCCTGGTCATGCCGTCGTTGGCCCCTCCCGAAGCGCCTTCCTCACCGCTCCGGCCTTGGGAGGCGGTCCTGGCGAGGCTCATCATCTGCTGGTTGCTGAGGCACGAGAGGCCGAGCCCGAACGTGGCACTGCCGGTGGCGCTGGTCGCCGAACCGGCCATCTGCGTGTAGTGCACTCCCGCCCCGCCAGCGCCGGCCCCGCCGATGGTCGCGCCCATCTGCGCCGCCTTCTGTAGCAGCGCTGTGGCCGACAGGTGCGCGGCTGCCGCAGGCGTCGGCACGGACGTGGCAGAGCCCTGCGCGGTGGCGCTGCAGAGCGGCTGCAGCAGCGGGTGGTGGACATCGTCGTAGGGCATCGTTGGCCACGGCTGCATCTCCGGCTTCACATCGTAGTTGCAATGCTGCTGCATCACTTGGGGATGGTGGTGGTCCTGGAAGGCGGCGAGCTCCTGGTGCTGCTGCATTAGATCGTGCGGCGAATAGAGCATGGCGTGGTGCTGGGCGTGCGCCATGGGTGGTGCCAGTGGCAGGCCGCTGATGGCCTTGTTGCTCTCCTCGGTTAGCGCGTCGCAGAAGGCCCGGTGCGTGATGAAGCTGTCCCGCCTGCATGCAATGCAACAAAGAAAGCCATGAGAAGAAATGCAGCAAAGAAAGCCATGAGAAGAAAAGGTAAAGCTAACTTTCCCCCGATTCTTTGTTCATTTGTCATATGCTACGCGACGCTCCCGTGCCGTGGCGGTGAGAGAGAAAGAGAGAGAGAGAATCAGGGAGGAGAGGACGCATGGAAGTGACACGAGGAGAATAGTGTAAGCATGCGTAGGCAATTAGGCTAGGCAGGAGGAGTGAGATGGAAAGGCAGCTCGGCCCTGCAACTGCAAAGAGATTCACATGTCTGAATTCTCGTCTCCCAAAGCTCGATCCTCATCATCACAGCATCTCTCTCTCCTTCCACACGGCCATCCATGGCCGAAACAAAAAGAAAGAGGACCCGTGTAAAAGTGGTCCATCTTTGCATCCATCCATGTTTCTTGTGCGTTGCGTTGCCTGACCTGGCCCTGATGAGTTCACGATCCAACTCGATCGCCACCACAAATCACAATGAGCCCCGGCCTCCCTTCTCTCTGGTTAATTGCGACCTAGCTAATACACTCGCTAGCTAGGTTGCCAAGCCAAGACTCAAGAATATATACAGTAGTAACGAGAAATCAACAAGACAAGACAAGGAAGAAAGATTTCATCATGCATGCATGCATAGGATAGGAAATTAGGAATAGGAATAGAAGGAAGAGGTGGATCGAGATGCATGCTAGGAAGAAACGGATAAGATGAGCACCTGGAGAAGACGGTTCCGCAGTCGCACTTGTACTCGCGGGTGCCGCAGATCTTGGAGTGCGCCTTCCAGTCGGACTGCACGGCGTACTTCTTGGAGCACTTGTCGCACTTCCACTTCTTCTCGCCGTGCTTGCGGAAAAAGTGCTTCTTGATCCCGGTGAGGTCGCCGAGCGCGCGCGACGGGTCGTGGTGGACGCACGACGCCTCCGGGCAGATGTACACCTTCTTCCGCACAACCTCCTTGCTCCCGCGCTGCTTCAGCTTCCATGGCAGGTTGTGCCCGCGCCGGTGCAGCTGCAGGTTCTGGTCACGCTGGAACCCCTTGCCGCAGATCTCGCACAGGAAACGGTTCGTCGCCATCAGCGTCGCCGGAGACAGCGCAACCACCTCCGACTCTGGGTCTGCAATTGCATTTGCATCCATCGGTTCCATGAAGAATACGGCCGGACAAAGAAGATTAATACACTAGTAACATGCAACAATCCTCCAGCAGATACAAACATGCGCATCAGCAACTCGTCGTCACTTGACTTGACTTGAGAGAAAATAAACAAGAAATTAAACCGAGGTCCGAGGAGAAGGACGGGACCTACCGGGGTTGCCGGGTAGGCTTCGCTTGCGCTTGTTGGAAGCCGTGGTTGGAGGAGGAGGAGGAGGGTTGGCAGAAGCGGAGGCGGAGGTGGTGAGGTTGGACATGCTGCTGTCCTGATCTGCCGATGCCGATGCCGCTTCTTCCGCTTCTCCACGCTGCTGAAGATGGTGATGATACATAAAGCGGCAAACTTGTAGTGCTCCCTAGGGGTTTGATTCAGGCCTTGATCTTTATTGGTTTCCTTAGGTTATACTGTATCTCTCTCCCTCCCTCTAAGCATAACTTAGCCAAGGCCCAAGGTGGGGGGTGGCAATAAATCGATGCTGCTACAGAGGGGGCATTAACTCAAGATCGGAAGAGGAGGAGGAACAGGATGGGGGGCAAGAGAGTGACAAGAGGAGAGAGTTCAGAGAGTCGTCAGGCAGCAGCTCAGGGAATAACACAGGTATCAAGGAGGGGAAGGGGACAAACAAGGGGAAACTGGGGTTGGTCAATGACTGAAGAGCAAATTCAGATTCTCTTCTCGCTCCTTTCTTCCTGCACTGCAACCCCTTCTTCTTTCTCTCTCTACTTTCTTTCTCTGCAGCAGTACAAGTGTACAACACTAGAGCAAGAATTCAAGAGCTGGCTGGCAGTGCAGGGTGGGAGAGAGAGAGAGAGAGAGAGAGAGAACGGAGATCCAGAGCTATGCAAGCTGGAAGAAGACGGCCGCCATGAGAGAGAAAAAGGTAGAGGGCACAGTGTTGGCAGCCATAGGGGGGAAGAAGGGGGAGGAGAAGAAGGCTGAGCAAATGACCAAACCAAACCCCTCCTTTATCTGCTTCCTTGCTTTAGGGGCCAAAAAGAAGAAAAATCCTGACCAAGTCAGCAATTGATCCTTCTTCCTTTCATGCTCTCTCTAGGGGAGAACTGCAAAAGCAAAATTAAAATTAAATAGAAATTAAAACAAAACAAAATAGTAGGCAACCCTTCTGTCCTCCATGTAATAATATATTTAAAGATGATGATAATTAAGTACAATAGTAGAAGTGGAAAGTATTTGAAATCAAGCACTGTAGATAACATTGTGGATCACAGCGACACACCACGCTGGTAGCAATGCTGCACCGATGTTGAGCTTTCTGTCTTTTCCCTTGTCTTACAAATGTAGATACTTTCTCTCTCATCCTACCTCTCTGAATTCCTGCTTTTCTTTATGTAATCACTACTGTACACCCACCCGGTTGGTACACCATAGACCATCAATCCTCTCACAACTATTAGATTAGATGGATACTGCATAGATTCTCAAGTTTAACCATTGTTTTTGGTTAATCACAGGGAATGCATGTTGGACATCATAGAAATAATATGTGATGATGTCTGCTACATGTATATATGTATATGTATATTGTATACCAACCACAATGTATGCGTGCATACATGCATGCATCATAGACATACTAGCTCCATGCCATGTGATTTATCTGCCTTTTCTTCTCTATTTTCTCTTGATGAGTCATCTTGGACCCCATGCATGCATATCATGGGTGCTCATAATTCAGAAATAGAAATCCTATCCTCTTGATGTCACGGGCCAGTATGTACATGGGTCATGAGAGCTGACGCTTGCTTGCTTGCTTCTATGACCCACGGTAAAATAAACTTCTAACAAAATATAATTGCTCATTGATAAAACGATGCTAATTAACACTACATTTGTTATGGAAATATTATTTGATAATAAAAATACATAGTTGTGTTAAGAGCAACTTCAATGGGATGATTAATTTCGTCCGTCACCGTCTGTTTGGATCCGTGCGGATAGAAAAAACGGTCCAAATGGACGCGCATCCGCTTTTCGTCCACGTGCCGACCCATTTCCGGGTCATTTTTGAGTCTGATTTGGGTCGGTACGGACACAAAGCAAACGGGGGACGACACATGCTTTCTTCATCCCCTGACCCGCCAGTCGATGGCACATTGGTCGTTCTCCATCCCTACCGACAGCGCCGACAACTAGCCCTCGCCTCACCCACAGCTTCGTCGTTGCAGCCTAGTTCCGGCGACTCCTCCCTCCTCCCGTACCTGTCCAACGCCTACCCACACCGCTGGGCCACCGCAGCTTCCCCGATCCCAATCCGTCGTCGTCGGTTAACTTCGTCGTCCATGCTCGCAAGCTATTCGACAGTTTGCCTCAAGTTACAAATGGATTGCACCAACGAGTTCTTTTTCCATAATGTTATGTGCGACTCCGACGACTCCTCATCCGACGATGAGGAGATGCTGCTTGTCATGTTGGCCCATGACCACCTTAATAGGCAGCGGCCGTTGTTCCGGGGCTCGATTCCGGAGCATGTTTTGGCCCATGACCACCTTAATATGGAAGGACTACTTTGACACAAGCAATTCGCTTTTCAAACATCAGAAATTCCAGCATCGTTTCCGTATGGCTAGGCATGTTTTCAACCAAATTCGAGAGGGGGTGGTCAGATACGATGACTACTCAGAGTGCAAAGAGGATGACATTGGAAAGATTGGCTTCTCAGTTTATCAGAAATGCATTGCAGCTATCTGAATGCTTGCTTACGGAGTTCCCGGTGATCTTATCGATGAGTACGTCCGTATGAGTGAGCCTATGTTCCTAGAGTCGTTGTACAGATTCTGCAAGGCTGTGGTTGCAGTGTTTGGTTCTAAGTACTTGAGAGAGCCGACTGTTGTAGACACAACCCGCTTGTTGGCGATCAATGCCAGCCGGGGTTTCCCAGGGATGCTTGACAACATAGACTGCATGCACTCGGAGTTGAAGAACTACCCTTCTGCTTGTCAAGGCCAGTACAAGGACCATGCCAAGGCTTGCACTATCATATTTAAGGTCGTGGCCTCTCAAGATCTCTGGATCTGGCACTCTTTCTTTGGCATGGCCGGATCGCACAATGATATCAACGTGCTTCAACGATCATCGGTGTTGGCAAGGCTTGACGAAGGCAATAGCCCGTCGGTCAATGTTAACATCAACGGTCACAACTACAACAAAGGATACTATCTAGCTGACACAATCTATCCACAGTGGACCACTATTGTGAAGACAATCTCTAACCCTGTCAGAGAGAAGAGGAAAAGATTTGCCCAAGAGCAAGAGAGTGCTAGGAAGGATGTCGAGCGTGCCTTTAGTGTTCTCCAATCTCGATGGGGCATAGTTTGGTATCCTTCTAGAACTTGGAGCACCAAGAAGTTGTGAAAAGTGATGACTGCTTGTGTGATCATGCATAATATGATTATAGAGGATGAGCGCCCAGAACGTCTCCATGATCAAGGGTTTGAGTTTCAGGATGACAATGTGATGCCTCAGCATGGTGAAGAAGCGGCATCGTTTGCACAATTCATCCAGTTTCATCATGAAATGCGTGATTTGAAAACTCATATCCAGTTGCAAGATGATTTGGTTGAGCATATATGAGATCATATTGACAATCAATAGATGTATCTTGTAGACAATTTAATTTTTATTGGGCTTGTAAAACTTTGCTATATTTTATTTTCGGTTGTTAAACTATGTTATATCATTTTTTTTAAATATGCAAAATGTTTGTATTTGTTAAAAACCAATGGCTAGCCGGCCACGTGGACAAATATGAATCGGTGCATTGGACGCGCTGTCAATTCAAAATTTAAACCGGGCGGACACAAAACCGACGGACAATCCAAACGAACAAAAAACAGACAAAATCATCGTCTGTTTGGGTCGGTCAGTTAGAGTTGCTCTAACATGTGCTTGAAATTTAAAGATACTTAATTTCTAACTAGGTCGCCAATGGAAAAAAGGAAGAAGTGAATAAACTCAGGTTTCTAATCCCGTGAGGTGCCCTCACAGAAGATTTTAACACAGCAGACAGAACGATGGACTCTCCTTGGATTCTCTGTGCTAGCACACGTGCATGTCAACCAGAGCAGCGAGATTACGGAATAATTATACGGGCTTGGGCATCTAAAACGCGGTGCATCAAAACTCACACCCTAAACCGAACGTGTACATAGACACCTAATTGTCTGTTTCTTTTTAAAAGAAAAACTAAAACAAATGTCTGTCGTGTAGCCTCGCTTTGAATTACCAATCAATAGTAATTCAACCATAAATTCAAATCGTCATAAAAGCATGGGATGTTCAACAAGTTTATAAATTTAATCAATCTCGAATTTAACCATGCACCTCGAGAGCAACCTTCATGTCAAACTTTATTTTCATGAGTTGAGCAACTTTAACATGGTATTTCCTATCCCATCTTTTGACATGGTAGGTAAAAATGTAAAAGTTAATCAGACCCGATATTTAATGGAATCCACGGCTAGGTCGATTTTATAGTCTTACCTTTCATGTCAAAATGGGAGGTATGAAGGACCATGTTAAAAAAAAGCCTCCCATGAGTTTGAACTTTTCAACGCACTACGAAAATCAAGCAATTTACCGTTAGACAATAACACACAGCAAGTGCTGATATACAGACGACGCAGATTTTACCATCAGCTTGATGGCATATTATGAATGGGTAAAAAAAACTATGTCGTTAACTTTTTATCAAGCAGATGTCAAAGGCTTTGCCGTCAGCCAAACTTTGGCTTTGTCGTCAGCCGTTCTGTTAACACAAGGCAAAGGGAGCATCTTTACAGTCAGATAAGCTTCGGCTTTACCGTCAACTGTCTTATTAACAGATGGAAATGTAATCATCTTTGCCGTCAACCGTTCAACCAACGGACGACAAGGTGAACATCGTTGGCGTAAGGCACACTACACTATAGACGGCAAAGAGTTTTTTAGTTTTAAAAGAATACACAAGGCACATGAACATCGAAACACGCGGATCAAAGTTCTATTACAACATTTTTCATAGATCGATTTACAAAATTTACACATCTGAAACATGTGAACATGAACATTTTCCATAGATCGAAATACAAAACTCTACTACAATATTTTGTATATATCAATTTACACAGAAGATATACAGAAAAGAAAAAAAAGCTCTGCCATTGTCGCGCCCCTGCCCTGTTGTTGATCTCCCCTAAGTGTGTATCCCTCGAGCGGTCACGGTAGAGCCCCGCATCCTTGGCCCGGTCAACACCACGAGCAGCTGGTGTTCTCCCCTGCCTCCAAATCAAAGGAAGAGAGAGGGTGTGGAGGTGCATCTATGCCGGGCGGAATCCACGTGTGGTGAGCTTAGGCGCGCAGCCACGACGTTCGACGGCACGGGCATGCATCCATGGTGGTTAGCGGCAAGGGCATGCATCCATGGCAGCCGGCGATGCAGGCAATGCATCCATGACGGATGGCGGTGCGGTCTCGAGGTCCTCGAAGTGGTTGACACGGGGCATGCATCCATGGTGGATGGCGACGCAGATGCTCGCGGGTCGGAGGTGGATCTGGGGCAGGCCAGCTCCGATGGGGTCGGCCATGGAAGGGTGGTGGAAGTGCGGCCGATGGCGCCGGCCGGCATGGAGCTATGGTGGTGGCAGGCCGGCATGGAGCTCCGGTGGGCGTGCACCGTCGACGGTCGGTGGAGCGAGGAGTGCGAGCGGTGGAGGCGAGGAGTGCAACGTGGTGGTGGTGGTGTGGGGGCAGGGAGGATAAGGGACTAGTGGTGGGGTGGGCTATGCAGCATGGTGGGTGGGCTGTGGTGGCTGGTGGGTGGGGAGTATGTGGTGTAGATCATGGGCATATGTGAAGTGCGTGTCGAGCAGACTTTGCCACGTCACTCGTCCATGGGCTGGATCCGTGGGATGTGCTTTCTTTTTGCCGTCTGCCTTTTTATTTGTAGACGACAAAGAGCTCAATTTGTCGTTTGTAAAAAAAGGCAACCGACAAAGTCTTTGACGTGTGCCTTTTTCTTTACACATGGCAAAGTGAGCTCTTTGCTCTGTGTAAATAAAAAGACACACGACAAAGTATCATTGTCGTTTGCCTTTCTCTTTACAAACGACAAAGTGAGCTCTCTGCCGTTTGTAAAAGAAAAGCCAGACGAGAAAGTATCTTTGTCGTCAGTTGTTTATTGTTGTCGGGAGGTGTCAGCAAAATTTGTCTTTGTCGTCTTGCCCGACAAAATGATGACGGCAAAGAATAGTAGTGGATGTAAATCTTTAGTTTCCTGTAGTGACGATGCATGTTGTTCACCTAGATGCCCCTTCCCCCCTCGGTATCATATTCATCCAACAACGAGTGAAGGGCTTGCCCTCAATGACATGATCAACAAGGTGCCACATTGAGTGAATTGAAGAGTTGACAAACACCTAGAGAAACTAGGAGCAAAAGTTACAATCTTCATGATTGGCGTGCACGTTGGCCATATTGTTTTTACTTGTGCAATCACACCGTAATACTTCATGACATCGTTTAGAATGACGTAACACCAATGGAAACAACTTTGCGTTGCGATAATGAATCACATCCAAATTGTAAAGCATGCACTGCTTGTGCTCGTGCAATAAAGAATGCACGTGTTGCCAAATAATATCGTGCTCTCTTGCTTCATGCCTACAAACCCCCCGAGTTGTGGCCAACCACGCGCCGCACAACAATGCATCCTCCATCATCGAGTACCCTACCATTGTGCATGCTTCATGTTAAACAAGGAGGAAGTAAACAAATTATCAATGGAATTTGATCGAATACTTGTAGGGCATGGTGTTTTCCATGGACGACAGTGATAGGGGCGGACGATAACTGAAGTGCGGACATATCCGGGGGTACAAAGGCGGTGAAGCACAAGGCGTCTGGGTGCAACAACGGTTGCCTAGAAAGAACTGGACGCTGACCGGAGTTATGAAGTAGGGGAAGCGGCTCTGGAAGGGGGAGTTTTGGGTGTGTCGGTTGTGTCCAAGTCCAAGGTGATACACGGTCGGACTCCCCCAAACCCTCACAAGTTTATTTCCGGTTTAGCGAAAGTCGGTCACATGTTTGATGCACAACATTGGATAACATAAGGCCAACTCCAACGCACGATGCCATTTGCTTCGCGCACGTTCGTTTAGGTTAAAACAGACAGAAATATCGTCCCTACAAGATGACCCAAATGGACGACTTCCGTTTTTGTCTGCCCATGGCCTATATCTAGCGCAAGTTTGGGAAGTCTTCGTGTCTGCACGGACACGAAGCAGACACACGTGGGTGCTCTCCTTGTCCTTCCTCTAGCCCGCCCGTTGGCGAAATGTACGCGTTCCTCCCTTCTTTACACGCCCTACATCCTCCCGCCCTCGATGTCATAGCCGCCAATACCTATTTTTCGGTCGCTCCGTTGCTGCCCATGCTTGTCGCCATACATCCACACACTGCCCCACCCGCCCCTTGCTTTGGGGGAGTTCTTGTGAGCTTTCTCCAGTGTTTGCAATGCTTGCAGAAGGCCACTTTTCAGAGGTCAACTGTGAGATCAATGACCACTAGTACAACAAGGGGTACTGCGAGCTCATGGTATCTCTGCCCAGTGGTCAACTCTTGTGAAGATAATATCCAATTCGAAAGGAGAGAAGATGCATAGATTTGCCCAAACACAAGAGAATGCTAGAAAGAATGTGGAACGTGCTTTTGATGTGCTTCAATCTTGATGGGCTATTGTTCAACACCATATGAGAACATGGAACAACAAGAAGCTCTGGATGATGATGACTTCTTATGAGATCATGCACAACGTGATCATGGAGGATAGACATGGTGACATCATCTACGATCAAGGGTTTTAATTTTAAAATGAAAATGGTGTGTCTGAGCACGAAGAACTCACAACTTCTTCACAGCTTAACCAATTTCATATAGAAATACACGATTGGGTAACTCACGTTTAACTCTAAAATGACTTGGCTAGGCATATATGGACTTACCTTGACAACCAATAGGTGTATTGGTTTACTTAATTTCAATTAACTTATGACAATTTAAATTCAGTTGTGAACTTTATGGTTTTTATTCAGTTGTAGATTACAACCTACATTTCTAAATATAAGTTTTTTTGAATGTTTTACTAGGTCACTACATACGGATGTATATAGACACACTTTAGAATGTAGATTCACTCATTTTACGCCGTGTGTAGTTTCTTAATTAAATCGTTACAAAGACTTATACTCTCTCCGTCTCAAAATAACTGTCTCAACTTTATACTAGTTTTAGTATAAAATTATACGAATCTTAAGATATTTATTTTAGAACGGTAGGAATACTTATTATTGTGGTACTACGTGATTTATTTGGTTGCAGAAAATCGTATTCAATATCTCTTTTAGTTTAGACATTTGCATTAAAAAATGCGCATTTGACCGCCGACGGACGGAGCGAAAGCGCAGTACCCACTCAAATAGAAGATGGCGGCCCTCTGGTCGACCCAAACATTAGAATCCGAATAAAATGAACGTCCTTTTGAATCGTGCCATGGAGTTGGCCTAAAGTGTTAAGACTCCATGTTGATATTTAGGGACGATTTGATGCACGGCGTGCTTAGCTCATGGTGTGATGTTGCTTGGCTCGTTCAGTGCAGCAGTGTGCAGCAACAGTAGTGGTACTTGTACCGCTAGGGGCAAAACACATAGGAGGGTGTGTGCCTACCTGCCTACACCGCCATAGGGTGCTGCGGAAATTTGGTGCCTCAAAAAGATAGAGACGTATTTTCCAAAGTTGGCTACGGAGTGGAGCCTGCATGCTATAGCTATAGGGTTTCATGTGACACTCAGCTTGTAAATTGTGTTACCTTGGTAAAGCAGTAGGTGGGCCTGTGTGCTCTTTTTACTGCAGGTAGAGAGAAAATCTCAGTGTTCTGGTGCCCCATGCAATAATGGAACGTTTTGTAGTGGGGAAACGCTTGCAGCGAGCGCGCGTTCGACCGGTCACGCGAGGTCCGTGCGGCTACCTGGCCAGACATGCAACATTATTTCGTTCAGATTTGTTATAATCACGTCTAAATTTGTTATAAACGTTTCTTATTTTGCTATAATTTGTTAATTAAAAAAATTCATCCACGTTTGATTGCAACTCGAGTTCGTTGATTTTTTTCTAGAACCGGTGTTTGATTTTTTCTACAACCGTGTTAATTTTTGCTACAATCGGTGTCATTTTTTGCTGCAACCATTTACTAAAAAAAGTTACATACACGTTCGTGAGAGTTGCAACCCGAGTTCACCGGATTGTTTTTGCTACAACCCACATTCTGTTTTGCTACTGCGCATCATCAGCGTTGTTTTTTGCTATGACCACATTGATATTTTTTGCTACAATCATATTTTTGTTGCAACCGTGAACGAAATTTGTTGTAGCGTGACCTAAATTTGCTGCATCAAGGGATTTTTGCTGCATGAAAGATCTAACGGTGCATCCCGCGTGCGACCGGCGGATCGGTTTCGACCGACGCGTCGGCCGAAAGTTTCGACTGGCGCGTCAGCGCAGAGCGCTGCCCTTTGTAGTGCTAATACACCAGCGGTACGAGTAGTAGTATCATCTTTCGGAAGGATCGAATGACATGCCTTCCTTAGACCAACTTCAACCAATCGATACAAATGGACGCGTTTTGTTTGTTTTTTATTTGATTAAATTAATTTATCCGCTCTCTTATGCAAATTGGTGATAGAGCGGATTTTTCCGAGGCAAACGTCTGATTTCTTCTTTAAATTCTTGGCTTTTATGCAACATTGACATCCACTCTCTAGACAGCGCGACCGGACGCTCCTCGATGGTATGGTTGACGCTCTTCTCGGTACGGCGCGGCGTCTGGCTTCCATGTAGGACCAAGGCTTTAACGCTACTAGATGGCTTTTTTCTCATTTATTTTACTTTTTTAGGCCATACTATGTCGTCGCCCCAGCTCCTACGTGTGGGTGAACTTATGTGCGGGTTGTATGGATCGTTGTTCTATTTATAAAGTCGGATGAAAGCCTATTTCAAGGCTCTTATGCATATTAGTTGGTCGTGTGTTCAATGGAGCGACCCATTTTTCGTTCGTACAAAATAGTTTTTTTTAAGATCCTCGACCATAGATCATGCATGCTGTCATGCCATCTTTAAGAGTTCACATCGATAATATGCCAGCGGCCGGCATATATGTCAGCCTTGAAAAAAGTACACAGTTCATGATGGATGTACTTGCCAACACACAAAATAAGATTGTAGTTCTACCACGCCATCTTGGCCGTAGTCATGCCGACACACTTGCGGGTATTAAAAACATGATGTTGTTGGCCATAGATGACTCATCATCGAGGTTGAGCATGTGGGTCTGTATTTTTTCGAACCAAGACCGCTTTTTTGGAGAGACCATGCTCAAGTCGACCTTCATGATCTCCACCCCATTGGTCATGCAAGCGAGCCCGACTTCTCTTGCTTTGGCGGCGACTTTGGTGGCCTCTATCTTGACCATCTTCGTTTGCTTCTCTACCTCAAACGCGAGTTTCTTCTTTTGTATCTCCATGAAGGCCCTAATTTGCTCCTCTTTGTCTTATCGGTGCTTCTCCTTTGTTGAATCCTTGTTGGTGATCATGCCTTGCAAAGTAGCTTGCAAGGCAGGGGACGTCGGCTCACACTTGTCCTCTTTCTTGAAGTTGGTCTTCCCCCACGACCACGACTTCTCCCTCTCACCATGATCTTCAACGGCTGCATTCCCTCCACGCGCCTTGATGGTGGCGTATTGTGTCTTGAACTTCTCTTCTCTGTTGATGATCATCCAACAATGGGTGAGGTTGAAGGACTTGCCCTCATATTGGGTCTTGAATGCTTACAAAGCTTGGAAGGACTAGAAATGGTCAAGAAAGCATATGAGGAATCTTGTCGGCAAGCATACAAGGAAGTGTATTAGCTACGGGACAATCAAATGAGCAATAAAATGAACAAGCATGTCGGCATACCATGTCTTTGATGCTCAAGCCACTCATGGGACGGGCCTCGATGCTCTCAAGGATGGCACAAAACTTGTTGCACTCTTGTTGTATCGCCCTCCAACGCTTGCCGAATGAAACGAAACCACGCTTGCTCTCAATTTGGTATGGCTTAAACTTCTTGCGTTTGTGGAACTCGCGATGCACTCTTTGCAAAAATATCGAAGCCTTTTTCTTGAAGCCTATCTTGGGATCTTGGCCAATGTTTCTCCAACATTCACAAAGGAGTTTGTACTCATTCTTTGTGTATACTTTGGTCCGCTTTCTCTATCGCTTCTTGTTTGCATTGGCTTGGGTGGTGAGCTCTTGCTTGGAAAACAATGGCTCCCCATCTATGTCTAGTTTATCATACTCTTTGTATACGCCATAGTCTTTCGGGAACTCGTGCTCTAGCTGGAAAGAGCTGCCCATGCCGAGTTAGTCCTCCATGAAGGGGTGGGTCGTGCCTCCATTGTCCTCACCAAACATGCTGCACATGCCCTCGTGGCCATCCATGAAGGAGGCTCGGCCATCTTGTCTTTGTGTCTCATCGAGATCAAAGGGAATGCCACCGCCACCACCTTTCAAGATGATGATCTCCATGAACAAGCGGCTAGCCTCGTCGTCCGCATCCGACATTTTGTCGAACAGGTTGCGGGTGTTCCCTATGGCGTCGGCTAGGATCTCGCGCTACCGTTACCGTGCGCCCCACCCCAGAGTATGATCCATCGCCCACAGGTGTCGCGTTGAGATCGATGGCCATGGGCGCTGGCGTGGCACTCGCGACCACCTGCGGCGAATCGGAGCATGTAGAGTTGGACAAACGGGAGGCTTGCATGTGGTGGGAGTCGAAGTTGCGCGCCTATGACGTGGTCGACATGCGCGACGAGTCCGGTCATGAGGGACGAACAGGCAACGAGCCGGTAGTGTCCGCGGGCACAGTTGCAGCGACGAGCCCTTGCTGGCGTGGCCTTAACCCTATCATAAGCAGGGCCTGCCTTGTGGCCTCACGAACGAGGTGGCTAGTCTTCACGGTGTCAGCCTCTTGCTCCTGCGGTGTAGGCGAGGGCGGACGTGACCGCGGTGTCGATACTGGCTACTTGCGCATGTCGGCGGTACTTCCACCTCGACGACTGGACGAAGCACTCCTTGTATGTTAGCACCTTGTTCTTCTTGGTCGACGCCGGGTCTTTACGGGCGCCGCAGGACTTGACTACTTTGTCAGAGAGGGTGCCGGTAAAGGCAAGGGAGGCAAACCTCGCGGCGACGTCGAGGGTCGGCGCATCGTCGTCCATGGCGCGTGGGCGAGCGGGCGAGAGTTTTTTTGGGGTACTGGGGGGAAATGGTGGCCCTGTGCCACCGACTGGCAAGCTAGGAGGAGGAGAAGGGCGGGCATCATGTGCGTCCGTCTCTTGTCCGCGCCTACGCAAATGCGGCCCAAATTTGGGCCTGGAATGGTTCACGGGTGAACGAAAAACAGACGCGTTTGCGTTTGGGTCCCCGTGTTGGGCCTAGTTTTGGTCCCACGACAACCCAAACAAACACGCACGGATGAAATAGGTCGCCCAGTTCAAGTTGCTCCTAAGAGAAACTCTAGCAAACCCGTATAAAGGGTCATCTTGTAATAAGTGAGTGATTATACAAGTTTGGCTCATTTTTGGCGAGACTAGAGCCCGTAGTCGCCCCGACCTATAAAGTTTTACAATGGCCGAGAAACCCCCCTAGCACGGTATAACTATGGGTTGTGCTGACTTAAGGGGCAAAACCCTATCCCACGGTCGTCGCAATCCCCCTCTTCCATCTCAATTGTTCACCGCCGCACTCCACCATGTGGCGCGGTATGTGGAGCTCGAGCCGCCGTGTGGACGGTGGCGACGACCCCGAGCGACAGCAGTGTGTCACATCCGATGCAGCGAGGAAGCACGCCACAAATAGATACACAAGCCGCTGTCGTCGCTCCTCCGTCATGAGACGGAGGAGTACGACCGCAGGCAGGTGCTCCTCCACCATGGACTTTCCTCCGGCTCCTCTATCGTGGGTTGTCCTTCGGCTCCTCTGCCGGTGCCTCGAGCATGCGGATGCCGCTCACACCACTCAAAAGAGAGCCAGCGGATCTCCCGACGCTCCGGGCGCTGAAGAGGGAGACGGAGCCGGAGTGGCGAGGCATGAACGGGTCGGAGGATTAGTTCCCCCCCGACGTAGGCGGACGCCATTGTGGCGGCCCTCGTCTCACGCTCTAGCGGGAGGAGGAGGAGGAGCGGCAATGACGGGACACCGACATCAACAAGATCTTCCTCGAGCACGAGCCTGCGACGGCGCATGAGTTCACCGCAAACCAAGAAGAGTGGTGGCTCATAGCTAAGCAACACTATGAGTTCTACGTTGACCTCGTCTCCGACAACGAGGATTGAACTCCTCTGACGCCGCAGCGTCGCTACCGCAATCGTTCGGTGAGCCAAATTTTATACATTCGGGTTATGATGACGCGGGTCTTCAAATATTATTTTTACAGTTTGTAGTTTGTATGACTTTTGAAGATGATCGACTATTATGAACTAGTTTAATTTCACGCACGAATGTGCGTTTTTTAATTTCAAGAGTTCATATTCGATTTTAATGTGTCACGGCTGTTTTTTGTTTATATCTGAAGACGTTTATATCCAAAGACAATCGCGAACTGTAAACATAGTATAAAGGTTCATGATATAAATGATCTGCTAGAGATGTTCTAAAAGAGGGATGTTCTAAAAATCTTCTTTACGGTATGAACTCCTTGACACCACCAAAGCTTCGTGGCTACAACGCATTGTTTCTTTCACAGTTATGATAAAGGATAATATAACTGATCCTTACTGTTACCCCCAAAACGATCAATTCTGAACTTTTCGTCGGAAGAAGAGCACGCAACAAGGAGAGTACCAACACGATCAACGACTCCCAACACATAAGCGGCTAGACCATTCACCATGATATCAAGTATGCCAGGGCATTTATAACCGATCTCCTATCGTGCACTAAAGAGTGAAAAGTTTGTTTTATTCCAGTAATGCGTATCTAATCGATCTCCAATCCGATGTAAGGAGAAAAAAATATACTTCGGTCATAACCTTTTTTCAAAATATAATCCATTGATGGGTGAGTAAAAAGCCGGGCTTCTCCCTCCCGTCACCCCTCCCCCTCAATCTTTGCTGGCGCGCCTACTTGCGACCGCCCATTGGCCCCACCGCTACCTTGTTGCCTCCATCACCCCCGTCGCCTTTTGCCCGACGTCGAGCCTGTTTCGGCCCCTGTCACCGGAATCAAGGTGAAACGCCGTTGGTGTCGGCATTGTTGATTCGTCGAATTGCTTTGTAACATATTTTTTCTGTCGGTTGTCGTATCTCACCTTGCTTGCACACCACCATAGGTCATTTGCTCGCGTCGCCGCCCGCCGGTTTGGTCCAAATGACACCGTCTGGCTGGTGCACCATCACCGCACTGCAACTGTTTGGCGAATTGCCTAGGTGAGTTTTTTATGTATTGTAGATGAAATGGTTGAGGGATATGGTCTTAAAGGACTCGTCGACATTCGAAGAGGAAGGAGACGATGATGACTTTGACAGTATTTTAGGCATAATTTTCAATGATGATGTTCGACGACCTAGGAGAGGATCATGGCTTGGCCACATACATATCATTGTTATAAAGCGAGGGACATGCCAAGATCACGGGGGACTACTTTGATCCAAGGCCAACCTATTCGGAGAAGTACTTTCGCCGATGCTTTCGGATGCACACAAGTCTTTTCCTCACCATTACCAAACCCGTTGATAGATACGATGACTCGTTCAAGCTTCGGAGAAATGCATGTGGAGAGATAAGTGCAAGCCTTCTGACGAATTGCATTGCGATTGTTCAAGTCTTGGCATTTGGATGTTCAGCCTATGCAATTGATGACCAAGTCCGCATTTGTGAAACCACAAGCTTGGACGCTGATCGAAGGTTCACATAACAAGTGATCGATATCTTTCGCCCGAAATACTTGAGAGCACCGACCAAGGAGGACACCGAGAGGCTGATGACTGATAGTGAAGCAAGAGGATGGTCAGGGATGCTTGGATCACTTGACTATATGCACTCGACACGGAAGAATTGTCATGAGGAGTGGAAGGGTCAGTGCAAAGGCCACACCGACAATCCAACGATCATACTTGAGGCACTTGCATCAAAAAATCTTTGGATAGGGCCTTCATTCTTTGGTTTGTCTCGCTCTCGCAGTGACTTGAATGTGCTGTCGAGAGCACCACCATTTTCTAGGCTTATTACAGATGAAACCCCTCCTTGCAACTACTCGGTCAAAGAGCACAACTACTCGACGGGTTACGACCTTGCGGATGACATCTATCCATCACATGCCACCTTGGTCAAAATAATTCTGCCCCCAAAAGCTAACAAAAACATTCACTTTGACCAGTGTCAAGAAGTTGTTAGGAAAGATGTTGGGAGAGCCTTCGGTGTGCTTGAGAAGCGCTTTACAATTGTCCATGGCCCTACCGAGTAGTGGATCTCCAAGGTTATATGGTGGACCATGACTTGTTGCATAATATTGCATAACATGATCATTGAAGATGAGAGGGTTATGTCTGAGAACTTTTGGTACATCATCAACGAGACTCCGATTGAGCTAAAGTATGATACGAATAGGATTCTGACATCTCTTGAGGAGCATCACAAGATCGAGAACCGACAAGTTCGTGCACATCTCCAACAAGATCTTATTGAGCATCATTCGCTAAAGTCCTAGTTGTTCTATCACATGATATTTGCTACACTTGGACCATTCAGCGTGTTCAAATTTGGATAATCCGGCTTCTAGACTATGAATCCAGTTTGTAAACTATATTTGTGATTTTTTGAACATTCAAGTTTATAATTAGTTTCTATATGTGTGCTAATATGTAGTTGCAATGTATACTACAATTGCAAAGTTTAGAAAAAATATAAGCTTACCCTGTTAAATATAGGGGATCGGCTAGGTCGAGACTAAACTTAGTGGAGTAAATATACTCCACTAAGGGTTTCCTCCACCCTACACTCCACTATTTGTAGGGGTTCGGTTAGAAATGCCATGGTCTCTTTCATTTGAATAAAGAATCTAAATGGTCATTTCTGTGACCCACGAATTTTGTTAGACTTTTGGTAAGGATTTGAAAGATGGAAACGCCACACTGACAAGTCTACGATGGTTTCTCGGGAATGTTCATGATGCGTGACGCCCTCGATTTGATCGTACGCTAATCATACACGCAAATGCATACGATCAAGCTCAAGGACTCACGTGAAGATATAACAACACACCTCTAGACACAAATAAAAACATACAAGCTTCATATTACAAGCCAGGGGCCTTGAGGGCTAAAATACAGAAGCTCGAAAAACGCACGAGTCAGCGGAAGCAACAAATATCTGAGTACACACATGAAACATGATAATGCCTTAGAGAAGGCTAGCATAAAATATACAACGATCGAACGAGGCGAGGCCTCCTGCCTGGGAACCTCCTAAACTAGTCCTGGTCGCCATCGCCCTCCACGTAGTAGAAGACATCCAGGGTAGCAGTCGTCATCGGCAGAAAACGCCATCTCCTAGGCTCCATCATTTGGTCGCAGCAATCAGATCAAGGGGAAAGGGGGAACAAAGCAACGGTGAACACTCATCCAAAGTACTCACAAGACTGACATCAGAACTATGTTAACTATGCATCAGTATCAAAGGAAAGGGGGTTATATGTGGACTGACTACAACAATGCGATAATAGAGAGAGAGGACAAGTCCTATCAAAGACTAGCATCTTCGGCGGTCTTGCAGCAATAGACGAGAGTAGAGGAAGTAGCACAAAAATATAGTCATATTGTTGCAGCAATATTAATTAAGGTCACACCCAGAGATTCTTCCTCGACTCCCTACCAGGAAGCAATCCCGAAGCAAATATTCCAGTTAAGTAACAGTTGTAGTTGTATAAGATCGGGGCACAACTCCAAGTCGTCCTGTAACCGTGGACACGACTATTCGAATAGTTAATTTTCATCCCTGCAGGGGTGCACCATCTTACTCGTCACGCTTGATAAACTCTGGCCGGACACATTTTCTAGGGTCATGCCCGGCCTCGGAAGATAAACACATAGCAGCCTTACCTAGGCTCAACAAAGAGGCGAGCCCGCCGGTCTAAATCCTAAACGCACAAGGTTCATAGGCCCATCACCCTTTGTGTTCCTGCACGTTGTGTGGGCGGCCGATGTCAGTCCTGACACCTCTTATACAAGAACGATGCTTATCCAGACTACTCGGGCACGCGCCGCTCCAATGCTGACGTCTAAAGAGCTTCGGGTGATACCACGACGTCGAGTACCCAAAACTTCTCCCACGTGGACGGTGAGTGCGAAAAGGTCTACAACCAACCCACATCAAATACCCAAATGCATTGGCATTTTAATTTACACATCGTCACATCCACGCGGGAATCCACCCGCAACAAACCATTCATCAAGTACCCAGTAACAAGGTCAAGTAGCTGTGTGGCTGTAACATCAGAGGGATGCGAGTTATCACCCTCGATGGATTACAAACGATGTAACCGTCAAGGTGGCCTAGGAGGAATCACCATCGATGGTGCATGCTTGATGGGTTGTACGACAGAGTCGTTTATTGAAGGTGGTGAAGGAGGAATCACCCTCCAAGAACCACCGCCGGTCAACTACACTACAGAGCTAACATCCGGAGTACGTATCGAGGTGTCACCCTCGATACTAGATAGTAGCTCCGCAGTGTCGTACAACTAAGGGGGTGTGGGTGCTGTGACGGGTCTTGGATCGTCGATCAGATGATCGAGACTTGATGAAAAAGCAGGGGCAACTGGACTAATGGTTTAGATATAGGTACAATAAGGTAACAGTTCATAAAAAACAGGCTATGCATCAGATGTAGGAGCCAACTATAATAGTAGCAAAATCTAATGCAAGCATGAGGGAGAAAGAAATAGGCGATTTAGAAATGATTAAGGGGGGTTTACTTGCTTGGTTGCTCTCAAAACAAAAACGGATCCTCGACCAGAGAGTAGTCGATCACCGGATCATCATCGGTCTCGGGGTCTACCGGAAATGAAGTAACGTAGGATAAACACAATCAATAACAGAGCAATCAAATGCATCACAAAGTATGACATGGCTAAAGACAGCGCTAGGCATGAGCTAACGCGGTACTATACGTCATGGACGGATCGGGAAAATATCTCATGATATTTCTCGGGTCTCTGGCTATTATCGGACAAACGAAACGATGGAAAAGTTCCATATTTGCTATGCTAGGGACGCGTGACAAACGAACGGACAACGTATACGGGTACGTTCCGTTTTACTCATCAACTTTCATGTACAAAATATTTCCATCCGGATTACGAATTATTTTACATTAATTTTTAAAGTTTATTATTATCAAGGATTTCAAATAGATTATTTTAATTCAATAAACATTTATGACATCAGCATGATGGCATGCTGACATTAGCAGTCAACATTGGGTTGACTGGTCAAAACTGACTAGTGGGCCCCACCTGTCTTAGACACATTTTAATTAAGTTTTAACCTAATTTAAACAGATTAATAACGTGGATGGCACCCACCTATAAGTGACTGTTTAGGCTAAATTAATTATCACAATTAATTAATCCAATATAATTAGTCTAATTGGATTGGGCCCACTTGTCGTACCGATTAACTTAATACGGGTTAATTAATCTAATTAAACTTAATTAAGTGAATTAATTAATTAATTAATTTAGCCAATTATCTATTTACATGTTTATTTATGTAAACATTTTTATAAAATGTTTAAGGGCATGGGCCACCACTGCCAGTTTCACACGGAGGGAGGGGGGGGGTTAGTGGGGGCCTAATCCCCACTAACCGAACCGGCCAAGGGTGAGGCCACCGGCCACCGGCGACCGTGACCAGCGAGGGGGTCGATGACGGTGATGGTGGTGGTGAGCGGCGGCCGAAGGTGCTAGCGGTGGGCGGAGCTGGGCGCAGGCAGGGGCTCGCGGGGCTGCGATGAGCGCGGCGAGCACGCGCGTGTGCGCGGGGAACGCGAGCGGGGGGAAGCACGGGTATGAACCAGCCGCGCCGGCGAGCTAGGCGTGGCTGGGGATGCGGTAGCGTGGTGGCAGGGGGCGCGGCTAAGGGGGGAAGGAGATGGGGGATCCCCCACGACGTGCAGAGGGGTTGCAGTAGGCGTGGGGGAATTGTGGCAGCCTACGGCGACGGGGACTTCGCGGGGCGCTAGCGATGTCGTGGCCGGCTCGGTCTAGCTGTAGAGGAGAGGGAGCCAATGAGGGGACGAGGCCGGGGAGGCGCCGGCGGTGCGGATGCCACGGCAGGGCGCGATGTCTTCTACACAACCTTCTTCTTGTAGACTCGTGTTGGGCCTCCAAACGCAGAGTTTTGTAGGACAGTACGAAATTTCCCTCAAGTGGATGACCTAAGGTTTATCCGTGGGAGGCGTAGGATGAAGATGGTCCCTCTCAAACAACCCCGCAATCAAATAAAAAAGAGTCTCTTGTGTCCCCAACACACCCGATACAACGGTAAATTTTATAGGTGCACTAGTTCGGCGAAGGGATGGTGATACAAGTGTAATATGGATGGTAGATATAGGTTTTTGTAATCTGAAAATATGAAAACAGTAAGGTAACAAATAGTAAACAACGAGAAAAACGTTATATAAATGCTTGGAAACAAGGCCTAGGGTCCATACTTTCACTAGTGCAAGTTCTCTCAACAATACTAACATAGTTGAATCATATATAAATCCCTCACGTGCGACAAAGAGTTCACTCCAAAGTCACAAATAGCGGAGAACAAACGAAGAAATTGTTGTAGGGTACGAAACCACCTCAAAGTTATATTTTCTAATCAATCTTATGAGCTATCCATATAAGTGTCACGAACATCCCTAGAGTTCATACTAAAATAACACCTTAAAATACACATCAACCAAAACCATGTCACCTAGATACTCCAATGTCACCACAACTACCCATGGACATGCTTATACGGTATGCATCACATAATTCTAGATTCATCATGTTAAATCCAACACAAAGAACTTCAAACAGTGCCCCAAAGTTTCTACCGAAAAGTCAAGACGTAAACATGTGCCAACCCCTATGCATAGATTCCGAAGGTCACGGAACCCGCAAGTTCATCACCAAAACAAACATCAAGTGGATCAGTAGAACATCCCATTGTCACCACAGATATCCCGTCACAATACATACGTCAAGTGTTCTCAAATCCTTGAAGACCCAATCCGATAAGAAAACTTCAAAGGGAAAACTCAATTCATCACAAGAAGATAGAGAGAAGAAAACTCCATATGATTCATCTATATTAATAAAGCTCGTGATACATCAAGATCGTGCCATCTCAAGAACATGAGATAGAGAGAGATTTAACACATAGCTACTAGTACATACCCTCAGCCACGAGGAGGATTACTCACATATTATCATAGTGAGAAAGAGAAATTTGTCGATGGAGAGGTGCAACCCCGAAGTGATGGAGGTGATGGCGGCCACGACACCGGCCACGACCGGCGGCCCCTTGCCCCTCCTTCTTCCTTAGTCTTGGTGCTGCAATGGAGGAGCCTCTCCCCTTCTTGGCGGCTTCCAAGGGAGAGGCAAATTCGTGGCTCTTGGTGGCTCTACCAAAATTAGGGTTTTTCTCTCCTTATATGAGCCTCTGTGGTGCTCTATGGCCCTCCGATGGATGGACCGTTGATCCAATGGTTCTCAGGCACCTCTAGAACCTTCCTAAAGGTTCCTCACAGAACTCATGAGTCTCGAAAGTCGTGTCTTGGTCGAATATATCAGATATGTTAAGAGTTGGACTCAATCACGTCAACAATTCTCGTGATACCGTAATCACATATTTTCCTTCAGTAAAATGGGTCTCGAGATAGCATATGAACTCCGTTTTGGACAAATTTGTAGTGCATATTTGTTGCCACAAAATTCCCCCCGCTTTTATCATTTTATTTTTTCCATTTGACTCCGTCGTCGGGGGTCAATTTGACGACCTCTTAAAACTGTTTATGGACATATTTCAGGAGATTCAAAGTCCTCCAACAAGGCTCCTTTTGCGTTTTTTTGACAATTTCTAATTAATTCCTACAAATCAAAGTGTGAAACAAGAACATGTGCAATTTTGCAACTATTAATACATTAGTCCCAAAAAATAATATAAAGTTGTAGTAAAATGATTGTAAAACATCCAAGAATGATAATATAACAACATGGAACAAGCAAAAATTCTAGATACGTTGGAGACGTATCAGCATCCCCAAGCTTAATTCCCGCTCGTCGTCGAGTAGGTAAATGATAAAAACAGAATTTTTGATGTGGAATGTTGCGTAACATGTTCATCAAATTCTTTTCTTCTTTGTATAGCATGCACATTTGGACTTGTAAGTGATTCAAAGCAATAGTAGTTTTAACATAATGACTTCAATACTCAAGCATGTCATCACGCAACCATGTTCAAAATATCAACACTAAAGAAAGTTATCCCTAGCCCATCATGCTCATTCATTGATCCATTCACGAAACACACTCAAATATTAGCTATGCCCAATGCTCAAGTACGATCATAGTGTTCCCTAGTTGGTGCTTATAACAGAAGATGGACACTCAAAGCAAAAATAAAAATTTCATAAAGTAAATAGATAGGCCCTTCACGGAGGGAAGTAGGGATTTGTAGAGTGCCAGAGCTCAAGGTTTGAATTGAGAGAGAAAAAATATTTTGAGTAGCATGCTTTTCCTGTCAATGAAAACGACAAAGTAGCTCACAAGTCTTTCCATGCTAGATACATTATAGGCGGTTCCCAAACAGAATGGTAAAGTTTTTACTCTCCCTCCACCAATCAATCACACTCCACGACGAGCCGAATCCACGGGTACCGTCCATACCAACAACATTCATGGGGGAGTTTTTTTCATTATATTTGATTTGATTTTTGAGCATGGAAATGGGCATCCCGAATAGCAGCCACTTTCTCGTGAATGATTGTGAATCAACACATATCGTGAGAATAACCCACCTAGCACGGAAAAATATTGGATACTCCCCATCGTTTCATGAGCGGTACGGGCACACAAAAGTTAAAAATTATTTTGAAAATTTAGAGATGGCACATAGAAATTTTCTTGGAACGGCACGGAAATACCGCATATAGGTACGTATGGTGGACTGATGAGGCAAAACATGGTTTAAGGATTTTGGATGCACACGTAGTATTTCTAATTAATACAAATGAAGGCTAGCAAATAGATTGGGAAGCAATGAAACCAAGAAATGAAAATTCACAAAAGTGAGCATTGAGTCATAACTAACACCGAATAATGCACCACAGTAAGATGTAACTTCATTGCATAATTATTGACTTCTGTGCATGCATAGGGAATCACAAACCTTAACACCAATATTCCTACTTAAAGCATAATTACTCACTAACATGAGTCACATATTACTATCATCATGTTTCAAAACTATTACAAAGAATCAAGTTTAATTTGTCCCATGATCTTCATGAAAGTTTGTATTACATCCCTCTTGGATATCTATTACTTTGGGACTAGTTTCATATATTGCTATTTCCTTTTCGACATGCTCAAACAAATTTGAAGGAAGAACAAGAGCATAAAGATTTCAACCCTAAAAAGGTATAAGTTAAGCATTAGAGGAAATAACAAGCTACTCACAAAATATATAAGTGAAGATCAATGAGTAGTCAAACAATTAAGGAGCTATGTGAGGACTCTCTCTTCCTCAAAAATATATATTTTCAGATATTAGTATTTTATTTAAACATGAAACAAAATAAAAATAGCACTCCAAGAATAGAACGCATCATGTGAACGAATAAAATTTAGGCTCAACATAGGCTAACCGATAGTTGACGAAGAGAGGTGGGATGCGTAGCATCCCCAAGCTTAGATGCTTGTGAATTCTTGAAATATTTACTTGTGGTGACTTGGGAATCCCCAAGCTTGAGCTTTTGTATCTTTTTCAATCCTCTCGTATCCCGGTTTCACCTATTCTCAAAAACTTCATCCACAAAAAAACTTGAAAATAACTCGTAAGATAGGTTAGTGCACATAATAATAAATCAACTCTTTATGTACTGCCAAGACAAGTTGCATAATAATTGTAGACATCATCTACTGTTTACTACCATTTTCACAATTTATATCTATCAATATAGGCTATGGAAACCATAGGATAAGCAGATAACAAAACTATGACAACAATCTGTCCAAACAGAACAATCTGTAGAAATTTATGAAAATAGTTTACTTCTGTAACTCAAAATATTATGAAACTTTCGGACATGCTAAAAAATGTATATGAAAACCATGTGTAAAAATTTCAGAAACTTTTCACTTTCGAGTAAAGTATGAAAATTCAAACACTACAACACCAGTTTCTGTTTTTACACAACACCAATCAAAGCATGCAATGCAAGCATCCTAATGCAATTCTTGGAACTTTTTATTGAAAAACAATATTATAAATAACACCTAACAAAGAACAACAAAATAAAATGACGCTCCAAGCGAAACTCATAATGTGACGAATAAAAATATAGCTCCAAGTAAGATATACTGATAATGTTGAAGACGAAAGAGGGAATGCCTTTAGGGGCATCCCCAAGCTTAGGCGCTTGAGTCTTATTGGGATATTACCTTGGGTGTGCATTGGACATCCCAAGCTTAGATTTTTGTCACTCCTTATTTTCCTCATATCGGTATCTCACCCAAAACTTGAAAGCTTCAATCACACAAAACTTAACGGAACTTCGTGAGATGGGTTAGTATAATAAATAATGATCATTCACTTAGGTACTGTCAAGACAAGATTTATAATTGTTCCAGCATGATACCTACTGTATTATAATATTCCTGTAATTTATATCACTCAATATAAGCTATGGGAACACTAAAACAAGCAAACTATGCATGCAAAACAGAATCTGACAAAAACAGAACATTGTGTGAAGATCTATAGTGTAACCATACTTACGTGTCTTTAAAACTACTGAAAAATTAGGACAATACAGGAAATTTCTATATCAATTCTGGGTAAAAATTAAGATCAAAAACATGTTCCAGTGAATTTACAAAATTCCTGGACTGAGAGCAAAAGTTTCTGTTTTTGCAGAGAATCAACTCAACTATCATCCACACTATCCCAAAGGCTTTACTGGGCACTTTATTGAAACAAAAGCTATAAAACATGATTACTACAGTAGCTTAATCATGTGAACACATCAAAACAAAAAGTAAAAGTGTTGGGTTGTCTCCGAACAAGCGCTTTGCTTTAAAGCCTTTTAGCTAGGCATGATGATTTCAATGATGCTCACATAGGAATAATAACTATAACATGCAAAAGAGCATCATGAATCTCATGACAACCACATTTAACTCTAACCCACTTCCTATGCATATGGATTTGGTGAACAAACAATTTATGGGAGCAAGAATCAACTAGCATAGGAAGGCAAAACAAGCATAACTTCAAAACTTTGAACACATAGAGAGCAAACTTGATATTATTGCAATTCCTACAAGAATATGTTCCTCCGTCATAATAATTTTCAGTAGCATCATGAAGAAATTCCACAATATAACCAGCACATAAAGCATTCTTTTCATGATCTACAAGCATATAAATTTTACTACTCACTACATAAGCAAATTTATTCACATCAATAGTACTGGGAGCAAACTCAACAAAATAACTATCATGTGAAGCATAATCGAGTTGAAAATTAAAATCATAATGACAAGTTTCATGGTTATTGTTATTCTTTATAGCATACATGTCATCACAATAATCATCATAAATAGGAGCCATGCTTTCATTATAATAAATTTTCTCATCAAAACTTGGGGGACTAAACATATCATCTTCATCAAACATAGCATCTCCAAGCTTGCAGCTTTGCATATCATTAGCATCATGGATATTAAAAGAATTCATACTAACAATATTGCAATCATGCTCATCATACAAAGATTTAGTGCCAAACATTTTAATAACTTCTTCTAACACTTGAGCACAATTTTCGATTCCATCATTTTCACGAAAGACATTGAAAAGATGAATCATATGAGGCAACCTCAATTCCATTTTTTGTAGTTTTCTTTTCTAAAACCAAACTAGTGAAAACAAGAAAATAAAAGATTTAATTGCAAGATCTAAATATATACCTTCAAGCACTCACCTCCCTGGCAACGGCCTCAGAATAAAGCTACGTCGATGGCAACGGCGCCAGAAAAGAGGTTGATGTCTACTACACAACCTTCTTCTTGTAGACTCGTGTTGGGCCTCCAAGCGCAGAGTTTCATAGGACAGTAGTAAATTTCCCTCAAGTGGTTGACCTAAGTTTTATCAATCTGTGGGAGGCGTAGGATGTATATGGTCTCTCTCAAGTAACCCTGCAATCAAATAATAAAGAGTCTCTTGTGTCCCCAACACACCCAATACAATGGTAAATTGTATAGGTGCACTAGTTCGGTGAAGAGATGGTGATACAAGTGTAATATGGATGGTAGATATAGGTTTTTGTAATCTGAAAATATAAAAAAAGCAAGGTAAAAAATAGTAAACAACGAGCAAAACATTGTATAAATGCTTGGAAACAAAGCCTAGGGTCCATACTTTCACTAGTGCAAGTTCTCTCAACAATACTACATAGTTGAATCATATATAAATCCCTCACGTGCGACAAAGAGTTCAGTCCAAAGTCACAAATAGTGGAGAACAAACTAAATTATTGTAGGGTACGAAACCACCTCAAAGTTAACTTTTCTGATCAATCTTATGAGCTATCCCTATAAGTGTCACGAACAGCCTAGTGTTCGTACTAAAATAACACCTTACGATACACATCAACCAAAACCCTAATGTCACCTAGATACTCCAATGTCGCCAAAAGTACCCATGGGCATGATTATACGATATGCATCACACAATTTTAGATTCATCATGTTCAATCCAACACAAAGAAGTTCAAAGAGCACCCCAAAGTTTCTACCGGAAAGTCAAGACAAAAACATGTGCCAACCCGTATGCATATATTCCCAAGGTCACGGAACCCGCAAGTTCATCACCAAAACATACATCAAGTGGAGAAGTAGAATATCCCATTGTCACCACAGATATCCCATCGCAAGACATACATCAAGTGTTCTCAAATCCTTAAAGACTTAATCCGATAAGAAATCTTCAAAGAGAAAACTCAATTCATCATAAGAAGATAGAGAGGAGAAAACTCCATATGATTCATCTATATTAATAAAGCTCGCGATACATCAAGATCGTGCCATCTCAAAAACGCGCGTGCGAGAGAGAGAGAGATTGAACACATAGCTACTAGTACATACCCTCACCCCCCGAGGAGGATTACTCACACATTATCATGATGAGAAAGAGAGATTTGTTGATGGAGAGGTGCAACCCCGAAGAGATGGAGGCGATGGCGGCCACGATACCGGCGACGGGCGGCAACACCTTGCCCCTCCTTCTTCCTTGGTCTTGGTGCTGCCATGGAGGTGCCTCTACCCTTCTTTTCGGCTGTGAAGGGAGAGGCAAATTCGTGGCTCTTGGTGTCTCTACCAAAATTAGGTTTTTTCTCTCCTTATATGTCCCTCTGTGGTGCACTATAGCCCTCCGATGGATGGACCCTTGATCCAATGGCTCTCGGGCACCTCTAGAACCCTCCTAGGGGCTCCTCACAGCCCTCATGAGTCTCCAAAGTCGTGGCTTGACCGAATATATCAGATATGTTAAGAGTTGGACTCAATCACGTCAACAATTCTCGTGATCCCGTAATCAGATATTGTCCTTCAGTAAAACATGTCTCCAGATCGCATACGAAGTCCATTTTGGAAGAATTCGTAGTTCATAATCATTGACATAAAATTTCACACACTTTCCTATTTTTGGCATTTTCCATTTGACACCGTCTTTTTTGGTTGTCAAACTGATGATCTCTTAAAACTGTTTGTGGACTTATTTCAGGAGAGTCAGAGTCCTCCTCCACCAAGGCTCCTTTTACGTTTTTCCTGTTAATTTCTAATTAATTCCTACAAATCAAACTGTGTAAAAAGAACTTGTGCAATTTTGCAACCATTAATAGGTTTGTCCCAAAAAATAATATAAAGTTATAGTAAAATGATTGTAAAACATCCAAGAATGATAATATAACAACATGAAAGAAGCAAAAATTTTAGATACGTTGGAGACGTATCAGCCTATCAGGGCGGTGGCGCCAACGGAGGGCCATCGAAGGGGGTGCCGTGGCTAGCGCCGGGCGTGGTCTGGCCCTGATCCAGATTGGGTGGGGAGGGGAGAGAAACTGGGTGATCGTGGGGGAAGTGGTTGAGTGGGGGTGGAGGTGTCGGTGGGGAGGGGGATAAGCCCCTGGGTTGGGCCGTCTGGGTTGAGGTGGGCTGGCCTAGTGGCCAGCTCGAACGGTTGGGGAGGCGAGGGCCCATGTAAGGGAAGGTAGGGCCTTTTCCTTTTTTAATATAAAACCTACTGTTATATATATATATGAAAGCTCCTGCTTTAAATTAAAAATAACACCAAGGCACTTTTATAAAATTATGAAGTTGTCCCGTGCTGTCATGTGCATTATTTGGCAGAAAACAAAAAGTTTGGGGATACTTTGAGTTTATTTGTAAATTGAAGAAATCAAAAGGGCATCTAAATAAATGGCTTGGTGTAAGTTAAATTGTTTTAGAGGCACCAAAACACTTTCTAAAAAGTTGGTTACAATTTTATAAATTCTTAGTGAATAGTTGCAATCCATCCATGATTTTTGTTTTCAGGTTTGCAAAACTACTTAATCCACCTTTTAATTGCATTTTGAAAATCATTAGGGAATTCAAATGACTTATGACTCCAATGTGATCAAGCATGGTTTAGCAAAAAATGGATTAGCTTAATCTGCCTCGTTACTGTAGCTTAATTACGGAGGTTTACTGTAGCTCAATCTGGAGATGTCACAACTCTCCACCATTAAAAGAAATCCTCGTCGCGAGAATTAAGAGGTAGAGGTAAGGGGGAAAGTTTGGTTACAAAATTCTAACGAGTCTTCTCGATCTTGGTTGCTCTCAACGACGGGGTTGGTCCTTGTTGAGGTATTCATTACTCTGATTAAGGTCAACCTGATGGGGTCGTCATCCGCCCTTCAGGATCTTCGCCGTCCTACAAATGCGATAATAGAGAAAAACATCGGAACAACGTACCTACACAAAGTTGGGCATCTGACAACGAACTCACAACAGAGGACATGAAATATTCCTCAAGTTGTAACTCATAGAATTCATTGGGAATAATACGTGATGGTACAAAGGTTTCAAAGATTAGGCAATCGTGTGATGCCTAAACATATATGAAAGTGGGGGCTTAGAGCAATGAAATAAATGTTGCATCTGATACAAGAATATATCGGCCCATTGGACGGTGGCTCAGGGATTTCACACAAAGCCAAGTGCTACTGATACATTGGGATCATAGATGTACAGGAGAGTGAAGTTTCAATCCTCTAGAACTTTGGGTTATGGGTCCACCATGTGGACTAAGAGTAGGCAGAGCGGTGCCATCTTGTATTGTCTTGGTAGCAAGACATGTCAGAGGATAGCCTGTCAGTTACGTTGGCAACAACGTCGGTACCAAGGGCGGGGGACGAATAGAACCATTTTCCTGCTCGTTGAAACGAGGCATACCAATAGGCAAAGTTCTCGTACACCGGCAGCTACTGGAATGTTATCCACAATAGGAACAGGGTCTTACTGACAAAGTTGTACACCGAGGTTTTTACCTAAGCAGGGAACTATCAGTGCTCACATAAGTTAGATCACAAGAAAGGTTAAACATACCAATGGAAAGGAAAAATGTGTTCACACAAAATTATTAGGAGTATCTCCTTCCCAAGGACAAGCAGAGCATGATGTCTGTGAAAGGATAGAAAGTAGATAATAATTTAGGTAAAAGGGCAAGGATAATCATGATGTTTACCCATACCATACGGTTTGGATAATTGATCAAGACCAATTTAGCATTGCGCTTCCAATGTTCCTGTTGAAATTTGAAGTACCACATCCATGCTTCGGGGTAACATTGACATGGTCATCAGGTAAAGGCCGGAATTTGGGTATAGAAAAGGATCCATGAGGAACAACTTATAGAACTTAGTCATACAATTTCCTCGTGGTAGAATGGCTAACCTTACGTATGGAAGAAAATATAACAATAGGTCCTTCGGCCCGGTGTGCTAGACAAGACATCACCGTACGAGGTTACATAAAGACCAAAGTTATAATTACTGGGAAATGTTCTAACCATCTTATCTTCCCGAGATTCAAATCTGATTGGTGTCAGGACACCTTAGACTCAAGATGTTTGAGAAGAAAATATGATGATGCAAGATTCTTGGGATATGAACTACACAAGAAATTGTTGAATCATGAGTTGGATTGTAAGACACACGAACACAATGTCAAGACATTTGTGACCACATGGAATTCTTACAACAAAATGCAATCGAGTTCTAATTTGAGAACCATCATCGGGGATATCAAGGTCCTTGTGTAAGTCTGGATTAGCTCTTATGAAGGAACTTCTTTTCCTTGATCAAATCAGGCAGTGGCTTGGGGTGATAAGAGTAATTATATGAAGTGAAGATAGCAAATCTTCAAAACATATAACACCTCACACACGCGTGAATGATTTGGGATGACCGGAGAGGAATCTACACAAAACTTTCTCATATTCATGGCGGCAAGAATGCACGTGAACTTTGGGAAAACATTTCTCCTATCAAACATATTCTTCATGAGCTAGGCATAAAGATAATGCTTTCAAGAGCTCCATCATGGAACATGGAGAAGTTCAGGGTGTGGTCGATGGGCTCAGCAACAATCCCTTAATGATTTTGATAGGGATGAATTTCCAAAATTATAAGATCAAGGAGATAGCATTTGTCAACTCAAATGAAATAATGACGTATGCTTGAGGGAACAACAACAATTAAATATTGGTCAAAGGGTGCACTTGGAAATACAGAACGAGTAGTACTACCAATGCTGGAATGGTGAGTCAACAACCTACACACCAAGAATGAAACTATCAGCTATTAACATCAAATCAATAGGGTTGCTAGAAGTATTGGAATCACAAATCAGAGTTCACTCGTCGGTATTCCGGTTAAAAACAACTCGGGGACCAAGAAATAAATGGTGATGGAAAGAAGTATCACTTATATCAAGAATTATTAAGAGGTGCAACAATTCTCACAACATTCTTGACACAAAAGATGGTAATACTCCAGGGTAGACGATAACATAAGCTGGATAGCAAGGAACCCAAGGGACAACATAAAACATGAACAAGTTTGTGTTGGAGGGAAGGCAATAAGGTTTGCCGATGATAACACCAATCATCGAGATGCAAGTATAGTCTTTGCCATCAAGAATCTGATTGATATCTTGGAAGAGTTCAGAATGCTGATGATTGATCACGACACATTTGTCGAGAAGTTTCATGAAGATGTAATTGTTCAACAACGACATCAAGCGAGGGAATGATAAAGCGAAAGGTTGTCGGAATCATAGATAAGACCGCTAGTTCAGAATCAAAATTGCCTTTCAAGACAACCAACATGATGTTGAAAGCTCGATGTGAGCTTAACGCACAGTTGGAAATGTGTTCCAGGGATGGAGGACATAGATAGCATGGTCAAGCTTTAGCATGACGATAATGATGTAGCTTATCATCTTGTAATGATAAGATCAAGTAAAAACTTGTAAACAAGGAAGATTACTAAGAGTTGTTGATCGCAATGCATACTCGATTTATTTATCGGTGTCCTTGAGTGTCCAACAACTCATAACACGAGGAAACTAGAATCAACGAAGATATCATAGTTGATGAGGAGCTCACAAGAAGTTATATAGCTCCGTGATATTCTCGAGCTACAAGGGATAATATTCGGAGGTAGGTCAACATTAAGGCTTGGACCGATGTATTGATCTAAAGAAGACAAGTGTTTTAACTTGCGTACATTAGGAATTCAAAGAGGTTCAATCATGGTCGGAACCATGGTTGCAAAGTACCAAATCAGAGATACAAGATTAAATCATAGAATGAATGATTATGATACGAGAAGCTTCTATGATAGGATTAACGTTGTTTCCATGGGCATGAATACAAAGTTCAAGGTCAACTCCCACTTCATCAATGCATCACCTGCCATTTACTCCTCTCCTTGATAAAAGTGTAGCTTGGAAAGATCATCTCGCCAAACACCAGAAGAGTAAGACTCGTGAAAATGCCTGGGATCACATTGATTTAGGAAGGCATAGGTTCTACCCGTTGGGGCATCTTAGGAACACATACCACAAACTTCGCGAGTAATTAACACATGCTTGACAATAGAGCATGGCTGAAAAAAGCATCGGATAAAACCTATCTAAGGGAGAAGACACAATTTATCGATGGCCTCATGTACCAGGGGAGCATATCACCAGAATTTCTGAAAGTAAAGGATACCGTCGGATAATAACCCAACAATGGGCCTGACGGTCAACAATGACCTGATGTGAGTATTGGTACTCAATCAGAGGGAGGTAGAATGCAAGGCATCAGATTATAGAACATCTAAAAAATATATATACTTAATTACCAAAGGAATTATGATTTCCAGGTTGGTGTATTCGAATTTGGTGCTCCGATCAAGTACAAGCGAGTTGAACGGACTTAGATTGGACAATTAGAAAAGGTTGATTTGCCGATAACTAACTCCTATTCAGAAGACGTCTAAGCCGGAAAGATAATTTATGAGGATCAACTGATGATGGTGTGCATTCACACCAAGGTTAGATCAATAGGATGAAAAAATCACAAAGGATTTAAATGAAGGTTGCTAGACATATGGAATTAACCATAATGCAAGCACGTGAGAAAAGTCATGAACAATAGGCTACTGAGGGTTTCAAAAGATCGAATAGTAATTCGAAGGACTTTGAGAAACCCATGAGAACTGAGGACGAACGAATCCCCGGTAAGATAATTTGATGTACCTTGTAATAACAAGAGCAACTTGAAAGAAAATATGAACAATATTTGTATGTAGTCATCCATAGGGGTTGACGAAGGAAGGGAAATCACAAAAGCGATGAGCACAAGTTCTTGAGAGGACATCGAAGAGGATCTTCGTAGTCTTGTGATGAATCAATTCATCGTCTGGAATGTGGGGTTCTCCGGGAGGAAGTCTTTACAAGAACCTAGAGTTAGAGTTAGCAAAATCTTTAACCCGAAAGAGAAGAGAGATTAGAACCCACAATATAGAAGAGGAGTAAAAGATCCTAATACCATCCGATTGAGATGTGAGCCCGTAAGCCACACAACAATATTAGTAAAGTTTTTCAAGTACTTGACTCAACTTCAGACAAGGAGTTGGAAAGGGGGGCTACCTACACGCAGTCGGCTCTGATACCAACTTGTGACGCCCTCGATTTGATCGTACGCTAATCATACATGCAAATGCATACGACCAAACGCAAGGATTCATGGGAAGATATCACAACACAACTCCAAACACAAATAAAAACATACAAGATTCATATTACAAGCCACGGGCCTCGAGGGCTAAAATACAGAAGCTCGAAAAACACACGAGTCAGCGGAAGCAACAAATATCTAAGTACACACATGAAACATGATAATGCCTTAGAGAAGGCTAGCACAAACGATACAACAATCGACCGAGGCGAGGCCTCCTGCTTGGGAACCTCCTAAACTACTCCTCGTCGTCAACAACCTCCACGTAGTAGAAGTCACCGTCGGGGTAGCAGTCGTCATCAGCGGTAAACTACATCTCCAGAGCTCAATCATCTGGTCGCAACAATCGGATCAAGGGGAAAGGGGGAGCAAAGCAACGGTGAGTACTCATCCAAAGGACTCGTAAGATTGACATCAGAACTATGCTAAGTATGCATATATATCAAAGGAAGGGGGGGGTTATATGTGGACTGACTGCAGCAATGCGAGAATAGAGAGAGGGGACTAGTCCTATCGGAGACTAGCATCTTCAGCGGTCTTGCAACAATAGACGAGAGTAGAGCAAGCAACACAAAAATATAGTCATATTGTTGCAGCAATATTAATTAAGGTCACACCTAGAGATTCTTCCTCGACTCCCTACGAGGAAGCAATCCTGGAGCAAACATTCTAGTTAAGTAACAGTTGTAGTTGTATAAGATCGGGGTACAACTCAAAGTCATCCTGTAACCATGGACACGGCTATTCGAATAGTTAATTTTCATCCCTGCAGGGGTACACCATCTTACCCGTCATGCTTGATAAACACTGGCCGAACACACTTTCCAGGGTCATGCTCGGCCTCAGAACATCAACATGTCACAACCCTACCTAGGCTCAACAAACAAGCCAGCCCGTCGATCTAAATCCTAAACGTGCGGGGTTCATGGGCACATCACCCTTTGCGCTTATGCATGTTGTGTGGGCTGCCGATGTCAGTCCTGGCACCTCTTATACAAGAACGATGCTTATCGAGAGCACTCGGGCGCGCGCCGCTCCAATGCTGACGTTTGAAGAGCTCTGGATGATACCACGACGTCGAGTACCCATAACTTCTCCCACGTGGAAGGTGAGTACGAAAAGGTCTACAACCAACCGAGATCAAATACCCAAATCCATTAGCATTTTAATCAACACTTCGTCGATGGGCACACGAGGGTGGCTGTTTCCCCTTGCCGGCTGAGGTCCCTGCTCCCCCGTCACTACTTTCTCTTTCTCGTTGAGAGAGGAACTCTTTACTGGTGGCATCATTGCTGCAACATCAGGCAAGAATGAAGAGAAGGATGAAGAAGTTGGGGTAGGAGACCCTTCCCCTTGCCCTTATATGGGGCCTTGAAGTGGGTGTTCAGCCCGCGCCACCTTCCCGCATTAAGCGGGCGAAAGGTTAATGGGGGCAATGATGGCCCCACGTTGCGAGCAAGCTTCATGTCAGCACTGGACGATTGACGAGGCATCATGGGAAAATGGGGGCACCCCGCGCCCCATCACGCTCCACGTGTCGTGCTCGACTCTCAGATGGAGGCGGCCTGTGCTGTCCTGATTCCCCTCGCCAGGTGAAACGTGCCTATCGCACATCCGCGGGCTTCTCTGCTAGGCCCACGAGCCCAGGGAAGTCCAGGAAAGTCCGCTCGCGACCCCGCGATGCGTGTCGCGATCTGGTATCGACCCACCAGCAAGTTCAATGGACAAGGCCCTCGCGAGTGCACCAGCCTCACGAAGCTCACGCAAGCAACCGTGGTCAGGGGCTTTGCGGTGCCACCGCGGGGGCGCATCAAGAGGCTGCCCCAAGGACTTCATGGGGGTAGGATGGCTAAGGGAAAGCAAATAAACAGCCTAGCTAGGTAAGGAAACGTACTAAGAAGTGCACGGGGGCTGTCGCCCCGAGCCCCCTGTCTCGCGTCAAGGATGGGAGCCTCAGGAGCCGCATGCTACGGGACCTCATCGGCCAGAGCGCTGGAAACACATGAAGGGAAATGAAAGACCTTGCAAAAGGAATGAAGGCACCCGAAGCATAACAGGAAACTACTATTTAAGACAAAAATATTACAAAACGTCTAACACCCTCCCGGGGCCAAGTGGTTCTTGATGCAACAAGAAAGAGACAGGAAAGCTTAAGAGAAGGAGGCACTGTATTTTCATGGCCCTCGGGGGCTTCGGCGTCGAGGCTGCCGTTCTCCTCGGAGGGAGCTTCTTGAACAAACTGCCCGACGAGGGACTCCACATGCTCGCGCACCTGGTCCCGAAGGGAGCTCCAGAGTTGTGCGGGCACCGGCTCCATCACACGGGAGAGGTCGAACGCGGGGTCATGGAGGCGTAGGTTAGAGAAAATGCGCGTCAATATGCTGTCCGGAAGGTCGTGCGCGCTGGACTCGATGTCTTCGTCCACATTGGAGACACCCGATTCCAGCGCCTCCACCATCTTGAGGAAGAAGTTGAGGTAGCCTCCATCACCATGCGCATGCGACAGCGCAGTGGCATCCTTGACGAAGCGGCGGAGCACATCACCCACGTGGCGGGCAAGCTCCAAGAATTCCTTGGCGCGTTGCACCTCCATCAGTCACGCATGCGCCGCCTCGTCCCTGGCCGCGTGCACGACATCAGCGGCTTCAACAACTTGGGCCTGAAGTGACGTCAGCTCCTCCTTAGCGCCCTCCTCACTCTTGAGGGCGACCTAGAGAGCGGCTTGGGTGCCCTACAGCTGGGCCCTGAGAGTGCTCACCTCTTCCTCGAGCGTGTCGCACCTGAGCTGGAGGTGGGCTTCCCGCTGGGAAAGCTCATAATGATATTCCTCCAGGGTATCCTCCCGCTCCCGAGACACCCTATCATTCGCATCGGCAAGGGATTCCTCATGCACCAGCGTGAGGGCGGCCTCATCCGCAAGAACACGCCCTTCAAGAGCCTTGAGACGCTCACGCTTCTCCTCCTGATCGAAGGCGGTCCGGGCGCCCTCCCGCTTGTAGAGAGCCATGTCTGCCTCCCGCTCGATGATGGCCGCCTCCCTAAGGGCCAGATCCGCCTTGCACCCGTCACTTCGAGAGGTGGTTGCGGTGGTTTGGAGCGCACGCCCCCGGGCCCTGCTGTTGCCCCAGAGGGGGGCGTGGATCCTCCGGGCCTCGTGAGGCCAAGCGTGGAGGCATATGCCTCACCAACAGGCGACGCGTGAGAGGGCGCCCCCGACGGGGCATCCCGATGCCTCTTGGGTGTTGGCGCCCTAGAAAGTTTGGTGATCAGATTCATCGGGCCACACAAGGTACGCAAGGAAAAGCAATGACAAGGATGCACTTACTCATCGCTCGCAGCCCAACACCGTCGCGCTGGGGTCGACCGCGGCTCTGAAGGCCTTGTCTGTGCTTCAGCTCAGCCTGGGCGTTCTCGTATTTTGGTTATTTCGGTTTGGGTAGTTCGGTTTATGGGTAATTCGGGTATTCAGAAATGGGAACCAAAATTGTTTCTTTAAAAAAATACCCGAACCCAAATTACCCAAAATTTCGGTTCGGGTAATTCGGGTACCCAAAATACCCAAAATATTTGGAGCATACATCAACTTTTGATATGGATCACTCGGATATTATGTGTATTTTTGGTAATATGGGTATTTTAGTTAGTATGGGTAACAATTTAGTCTAATAATAGCATGAAAAATTTGGCAGTATGAATACTTTGGGTAGTATGGGTATTTCGGGTTTGCCAGACTAGAACCCGAAACCTAACCCGAAAATTGAATAGTCAAGAAATAAGAACCGAACCCTTACCCGATACCCGAATTACCCGACAATTCGGGTAATTCGGTTCGGTTTGGGTTCGGGTAACGGGTTCGGGTACCCAAACGCCCAGGGTGAGCTTCAGCGCTTAAGTCATCCCTCCTAGCCGCCATGGGAAGAAGAAAAAAAGGCGAGAAGGCAACATTTGCACAAGAATGGCGGAGCAACATGGGAGGAAGGCACATGGGAGAAGATTTGTTGTGGCGGCTCCACCCCTCGGGTGTGGCGGTTTTATAGGCGTGACTGTGGTCCACGAGGTGTCGTGGGAAGTGGAGGCGACATGCGCTCCATCAAGCGCCACGTGCCATGCCTGGCCCGCGGATGGTTATGGCTCGCGCTGCCTCGTCCCCCCCCCCCAACAGGCCACTCCGCGCGTGCCTCGGGCCCAGGAGCAGTCTTACGCAAGAAGGAAGGCATGTGGGGTAGTGTTAGTCAAGAAAGAGCAATGATGGATGGCGCTACGTGTAGGCTTTACGTCAACTCACTCGGGGCGGTTCCTGAAGTGTTGCGGGAATGAGAAGACTCCCATGACCTGCTGGATGCCACACGTCGAGCCTGGCGTGTAAGCGGTTAGGGACCGCGTCGCTTCACCCCTCCCATTGGGCGGAGTCATGCACAATGCAATTCCGAGGACTACTATCGGGCCCCTTGAACCGGGGGTACCCAGGCCCATCGGCCAGCGGTCGCAGGCACAACATGCTACACACACCTGATACGGCTTGGCGACGGGCTCAACAAGCAAGATCCTCACGAGGGCCATCGCCTCGCGAGGCAAGTGCCGAAGGATCATTGTCACGGACTGTGTGAGGTCGCTCGCTACAAGGACGCGTGCTAAGGCCACCCCGAAAGCCCTCGCGGGGCGGGCTCATCAAGGGTGACTAGTCACGGTCTCGTGACCCTACATCTTCATGTGGGTGACGCACGCTGCGTAGGCGGCACACATGAGCGGTGCCAGTGGGCACGACAGGGAGGCTTTCCACTTTCGTGCTAAGCGAGCGGGGCCAGCTGGTAGGCTCCCAAAGCAACCTCCAAAGGCTTCCCATTTAGTGCAAGAGGACCAAGGCTGGGGGCTCGGCAAGACGGATGTCACCCCATTTGGCACGACAAAGACCTTTGGCACGCGAAGACCACATTTGTCAGGATGTAATCCAGTATGATACGTCTCGAACGTATCAATAATTTATTAAGTATTCACGACATATTCACCTATGTTTACAATACTCTTATATGGTTTTGATCCACTTTATATGATTTATTTAGAACTAACCCGAACTGACTTTTTTTTCCAGCAGAATTACAGTGGTGTTGTTTTTTGTGCACAAAATGAAAGTTCTCGGAATCGCCCAAAACTTTTTGACGATTTTTTTGGAACAAATGAGGCACTAAACGCTTTGTGGGAGGGCCAGAAGTGCCATGAGGTGGGCACAACCCACCACGGCGCACCATCCCCCCAGCGTGCCCTTGTGTATCGTGCACACCTCGTGGCCCACCTTTCTATGAAACCATTGCCAAAAATTCCTATAAATATAAAAACCATCAAACCCTAGACTCCTCGTTCTGCCTCTTTAACTCTGTGTATTGATGAAAAACCAATCTGGAGATGTTCTAGTACCCGTGGGAGAGGGGAATCAATCTCCGATGGCCATCTTCATCATCCCGACGGAGGCCATGACGAGGAGGGAGTAGCCCACCGTCGGGGCTGAGGGTATGTACCATTAGCTATGTGTTATCTCTCTCTCTCGCTCTCTCTCTCTCGTGTTCTTGAGATGGCAAGATCTTGATGTATCACGGGCTTTGTTAATATAGTCGGATCATATGATTATTCCCTCTCTATCATATTGTGATGAATTTAATCTTTCCCTTTGAGATATTGTTATGTTGGATTGAATATTGGATTTGAGAACACTTGATATATGTCTTGCATGTGGATACCCGTGGTGAGAATTGGGTGTTCTATTGATTCCATTGATATATGTTTTGGTACTCAACTTGCAGATTCCCGAGGTGATATTGGGGTAATCTATGCATAGGGGTTGATACACATTCTTGTCCTACTTTATCCGGTAGAAATCTTGGGGCACTCTTTGAGGTTCTTTGTGTTGGATTGAGTGTTACGAATTTGAAATTATTTGATGCTTATCATATAATTAACTCACGGATACTTGTGGTGACATTGGAGTATCTAGGTTACATTAGAGTTGGTTGATGCGTATCCTATGATGTTATTTTAGTATCAACTGTAGATAGATTGATCGGAAAGAACAACTTTGAGGTGGTTTCGTACCCTACAAACAATTTTATATTATGTTCTCCACTAGATAGGAACTTTCGATTGAATCTTCGTCCCAGGTTGAGGGATTGTTATGTGATCCAATCATATTAGCATTGTTGAGAGATTGCACTAGCTAAAGTACGTACCCTAGGCCTTGTTTACAAGCATTAATATACCGTTTTTTGCTTGCTGTTTACTATTTGTGACCTTTCTGTTTTTATATTTTCAGATTAAAAAGCCTATATCTACCATCCATATTGCACTTGTATGAGCATCTCTTCACCGAACTAGTGCACCTATACAATTTTCCATTGTATTGGGTGTGTTGGTGACACAATACATTTCTTGTATTTGATTGCAGAGTTGTTTGAGAGAGACCATCTTCATCCTACACCTCCCACGGATTAATAAAACTTAGGTCATTGATACGTTTCCAACGTATCTATAATTTTTGATGGTTCCATGCTATTATCTTGTCAATTTTGGATGTTTTATATGCATGAATATGCTATTTTATATCTTTTTTGGGACTAGCCTATTAACTTAGTGCCAAGTGCCAGTTTCTGTTTTTTCCGTGTTTTTGACCCTTTTTCAGACGGAGTCCAAATGGAACAAAACTTTACGATGATTTTTTTGGACCAAAAGAGACCCCCGAAGGTTTGGAAGAAGGCTAGAAGAGCCACGGGGGAGTCACAAGCCCGGGAGGGGCGACCCCCCCTAGGCCGCACCTATGAGGCTTGTGACCTCCTCGTGGGCCCAACCGACGTAATTCCACCGCCATAAATTCCTATAAATTCAGAAACCCCCAGAAAGAAACCTAGATCGGGAGTTCCGCCGCCGCAAGCCTCTGTAGCCACCAAGAACCAATCTGGAGCCCATTCCAGCACCCTGATTTTTGAGGTACAAGAAGTATACGAAGTATACAGATTGCTACAGACTGGTCTATTTTTGACAGATTCTGTTTTGGTTGAGTTGGTTGCTTGTTTTAATGAAACTATGGATAGTATCGGGGGGGGGGGGGGGTACTAGCCATGGAAAAGTGAGAATACAGTAATCTAACACCAATATAAATAGAAATCAAGATTGCTACAGTACCAAAAGAGGTGGTAGTTTGTTTTCTTGTGCTAATGATATCACGAGTTTCTATTTAAGTTTTGTGTTGTGAAGTTTTCAAGTTTTGGGTGATGTTCTCATGGACAAAGGGATAAAGAGTGGAAAGAACTCAAGCTTGGGGATGCCCAAGGCATCCCAAGCCAAATCCAAGGACACCAAAAAGCCTAAGCTTGGGGATGCCCCGGGAAGGCATCCCCTCTTTCGTCTTCAAATCATCGGTAACATTACTTGGAGCTATATTTATATTCACCACATGAGATGTGTTTTGCTTGGAGCGTCTTGTATCATAGGAGTCTTTTCTTTTTGTTGCGTCACAATCATCCTTGCTGCACACCTTTTGAGAGAGACATGCACTCATCGTGAATTTGCTAGAATGCTCATCGTGCTTCTCTTATATCTTTTGAGCTAGATAATTTTGCTCTATGTGCTTCACTTAGATCTTTTAGAGCACGGCGGTGCGTAACTTGGTAGTTGGCTTGTGCTATTAAAGTAGTCCCAAAGGTGATAGGTACCCAAAGAGGATACAAAAACCTCCATCTTCACGTGCATTGAGTAGAAAGAGAATTTTTGATTCCTCTCAATTAGTTTTGAGACGTGGATTTGGTAATATTAAGAGTTACCTTAGTAGGGTGTTGTGAATCTAGAAATACTTGTGTTGAAGTTAGTGATTCCCGTAGCATGCGATTATGGTGAACCTCTATGTTAGGAAGTCGGGGCATAATTGATCTATTGATTGTCATCCTTTGTGTTGAGGTCGGGATCGCGCGATGGTTAACACCTACCAACCCTTCCCCTAGGAGTATGCGTTTAGCACTTTTTTCGATTACTAATAAAAACTTTCCCAACAAGTATATGAGTTCTTCATGACTAATGTGAGTCCATGGTATAGATGCACTTTCACCTTCCACCATTGCTAGCCTCTCTAGTGCCGTGCAATTTTTGCCGGTGCACAAACCCACCATACGCCTTCCTCAAAACAGCCACCATACCTACCTACTATGGCATTTTCATTGCCATTCCGAGATATATTGCCATGCACCTCCCACCATTCCGTCTCATGACTTGTGCAGTCACTCTCATATTGCCATTGCATGATCGTAAGATAGTTAGCGAGATGTTTCAACATCGTACGCCAAGCTAGATTGTTGCACATCCCGGTACACTGCCGGAGGCATTTCGTACAGAGTCATCATCGTTCTGAGCTTTGAGCTGTGAGTAAATAAAAGTGTGATGATCGTCATTATTAGAGCATTGTCCCATGTGAGGAAAAAAAGAGAGGCCAAAGAGCCCAAAAAAAGAGAAGAGATAAAAAAAGAGGCCAAAGAGCCCAAATATAAAAAGAGAGAAAAAGAGAGAAGGGACAATGCTACCATCTTTTTCCACACTTGTGCTTCATAATAGCACCATGTTCTTCATGATTGAGAGCCTCTCATTTTGTCACCACCATATACTAGTGGGAATCTTTATTATATTACTTGGCTTGTATATTCCAATGATGGACTTCCTCAAATTGCCCTAGGTCTTCGTGAGGAAGCAAGTTGGATGCACACCCACTAGTTCTCCTTTTGAGCTTTCACATACTTATAGCTCTAGTGCATCCTTTGTATGGCAATCCCTACTCATTCACATTGATATCAATTAATGGGCATCTATATAGCCCTTTAATACGCCGAGTCAATGTGACCATCTCCTCCTTTTTTGTCTCACAACCACCACCACACTCTATTCCATCTATAGTGCTATATCCATGGCTCACGCTCATGTATTGCGTGATAGTTGTAAAAAGTTTGAGAAACTAAGAGTGCGAAAACAATTACTTGGCCAATACCGGGGTTGTGCATGATTTAAATTAGTTGTGTGAGGATGATGGAGCATAGCCAGACTATATGATTTTGTAGGGATAACTTTCTTTGGCCTTGTTATTTTGAAAGTTCATGATTACTTTGCTAGTTTGCTTGAAGTATTATTGTTTCCATGTCAATAGAAAACTACTGTTTTGAATCTTACAGATCTGAACATTCATGTCACATGAAAGAAGTTACAAAGGACAAATATGCTAGGTAGCATTCCACATCAAAAATTCATTCTTTATCACTTCCCTACTCGAGGACGAGCAGGAGTTAAGCTTGGGGATGCTTGATACGTCTCCAACTTATCTATAATTTTTGATGGTTCCATGCTATTATCTTGTCAACTATGGATGTTTTATATGCATTAATATGCTATTTTATATCTTTTTTGGGACTAACCTATTAACTCAGTGCCAAGTGCCAGTTTCTGTTTTTTCCGTGTTTTTGACCCTTTTTCAGACGGAGTCCAAATGGAACAAAACTTTACGATGATTTTTTTGGACCAAAAGAGACCTCCGAAGGTTTGGAAGAAGGCCAGAAGAGCTAGGAGGGAGTCACAAGCCCGGGAGGCGCGACCCCCTAGGCTGCACCTACGAGGCTTGTGACCTCCTTGTGGGCCCAACCGACGTAATTCCACCGCTATAAATTCCTATAAATTCAGAAACCCCCAGAAAGAAACCTAGCTCGGGAATTCCGCCGCCGCAGGCCTCTGTAGCCACCAAAAACCAATCTGGAGCCTGTTCCGGCACCCTGCCGGAGGGGGAATCCATCTCCGGTGGCCATCTTCATCATCTCGGTGATCTCCATGATGAGGAGGGAGTAGGTCTCCCTCGGGGTTGAGGGTATTTACGAGTAGCTATGTGTTTGATCTCTCTCTCTCTCTTGTTCTTGAGATGTCTTGATCTCGATGTACCGTGGGCTTTACTACTATAGTTGGATCTTATGATGTTCTTCCCCCTCTCCCTTCTTGTAATGAATTGAGTTTCCCCTTTGAAGTTATCTTATCGGATTGAGTTTTTGAGAACACTTGATGTATGTCTTGCACGTGTCTATCTGCGGTGATCAACTTGTGGGTTCGTGACATTGGGAACCTATGCATATGGGTTGGCACACGTTTGATTCATGTGAGTACTTGATGTATGTTTTGGTGATCAACTTGCGGGTTCGTGACAATGGGAACCTATGCATAGGGGTTGGCACACGTTTTGACCGGTAGAAACTTTGGGGCACTCTTTGAAGTTCTATGTGTTGGTTGAATAGATGATTCTGAGATTATGTGATGCATATCGTATAATCATGCCCACGGATACTTGAGGTGACAATAGAGTATCTAGGTGACATTAGGGTCTTGGTTGATATGTATCTTAAGGTTTTATTCTAGTACGAACTCTTGAATAGATTGATCAGAAGGAATAACTTTGTGGTGGTTTCGTACCCGACAATAATCTCTTTGTTTGTTCTCCGCTATTATTTATTTTGGAGTGACTCTTTGTTGCATGTTGAGGGCTAGTTATATGATCCAATTATGTTATTTTTGTTGAGAGAACTTCACTAGTGAAAGTATGAACCCTAGGCCTTGTTTCCACGCATCGCAATACCGTTCGTGCTCACTTTTGTTACTAGTTACCTTGCTGTTTTTGTAATTTCAGATTACAAAAACCTATATCTACCATCCATATTGCACTTGTTTCACCATCTCTTCGCCGAACTAGTGCACCTATAGAACTTACCATTGTATTGGGTGTGTTGGGGACACAAGAGGCTCTTTGTTATTTGGTTGTAGGGTTGCTTGAGAGAGATCATCTTCATCCTACACCTCCCGCGGATTGATAAACCTTAGGTCACCCACTTGAGAGAAAATTGCTACTGTCCTACAAACCTCTGCACTTGGAGGCCCAACAACGTCTACAAGGAGAAGGTTGCGTAGTAGACATCAGTCATCCACCCGAGGGAAAATTGCTACTGTCCTACAAAACTCTACGCTTGGAGGCCCAACAAGAGTCTACAAGAATAAAGTTGCGTAGTAGACATTAAGATCTTTTCTGGCGCCGTTGCCGGTGAGGTGAGTGCTCGAAGTTATATCTTTAGATCCTGCAATTAAATCTTTTAGTTTCTTGTTTATCACTACTTTAGTTTATAACAATAAAACTAAAAAATGGAATTGAGGTGGTCTCATATTGTTCATCTGTATCATGTCTTTCTTGAAAATGATGGAAATGAAAATTGTGCTCAATTGCTAGAGGGAGAATGTATGAAAATGCTTAATGTGAATTCCTTGAATTGTGAGTATGATAGTAATATAGTTAGTATGAATTATCTGAATATCCAAAATGATAATGATGATTGCACTAGTCATGACAAAAATGTTTCTTATAAGCATGTCAATTTTTGTGGAGCAAAAAGACTGTGAAGACATGCCTTATAGGGATGATAGATTTTGTAAGAAGCATAAACATGATAGAACCAATTTTTTGCTCAAAGTGATAGATGAATTTGCTACAAAATTTTGTTCTCCTTATCCTATTACTTGTGAACTTTGCAATAAAGTTGGTCACCTTAATTCCCAATGCGTGCTTTTTCATGATCGAATCATTTCCAAATATTGCAATAACTTGACCACCCTTGAACTTTATAATGAACTTTGTTTATTTTTGGGGTGTGAATAATTGTCACATAAAAATGGTTGGTTTGAAGCATTCATATTCATGAACCATGCTGAAACTTATTTGCAAGAAATCCATATGTTCTCCATGGTAAATTGCAATGAAAATTCTTATATTGCCAACTATAGAAAGTCGAGAAAACCAGTAGAATATGAAAGGAATACTAATGAAAGGGTAAATATTTCTAATTTCCCTCTTATTGTCTCTCATGATGAAATAGGTGACGAGAAGGAGCTCTCTATTCAAGCAATCTCATCAATAAGAAGCTCGGAAAAATTAAATGAACCCACACATCATGTGGTGAAGAAGAAGAAAATAAGGAAAGTTAGATGTAAAAAGGTATCCCTTCCAAATGATGTTGCTCCTATTATTGTTGTGCCTCACGAGGATGAATAAAAAATAATTGTGGAAGATGATGCACTTGATGATGATTTTGTTATGCCTAATGATTGTTCTGATGACTATGATTGGGGACATAATTATACTTCTTATAATCTTGAAAATCGTTTTGGCACCAACTAGGGAAATTGTGATGATAATAGTTGTTATACTATTGGTGTTATTCATACTATTAATGTTGAGAGTGATTATGCTTATGATATTCCAATACACAAGCTTGGGGATGCTATTTTTGATGAGAGTGATTTTTTTGAGAATTTAATTACTGCAATTAGTGTTTTTCACAAGCTTAGGGATGCTATGCTTAATGAAGATGATCTTTTTAACCCCCCTACTTTGAATGATCAAATTTGTTATGACGATTGCATGCCTCCTATTTATGATGGTTGCAATATTTATGAAATTGGGTTTGGAAGAGTGTCAACTTCATAAAATAATTATTCCACTATTTTGGAGGGTGTTGAATCTTGTCATAATGATAAAAGTGGATTTGGAGAGGTCGTGACTTTATTTAGTAATGATTCCACTATTTCGGAAGAGGTTTGAATTGACTATGACAACAAAGTTGCTATCTATCATTATTAAGGACATGACATGTATGTTATAAATAGTAATATACACTATGAAACTTCTCATCATGGTTTTAGTTTTCAATTGGATTATATCAATCAAGTATCTCATGATAGTTATTTTGTTAAGTTTGCTCCCACTATTTATGAATGAGATTTTTTTTGCTTGTGTGGGTAGTAATAAAATCTATGCTTGTGCATCATGAAAATAATGTTTTATGTGATATTTATATTTTTGAATTCTATCATGATGCCACTGAAAATTATTATGAGGGAGGAATATATGCTTGTAGGAATTGAAATAATATCGAGTTTTCTCTCTATGTGTTCAAAGTTTTGAAGTTATGCTTTTTTTGCCTTCTTATGGAAGATGATTCTTGCTATAATAAATTGTTTTCTTGCATAAGACCTATTCGTAGGAAGTGGGTTAGACTTAAATGTGCTTTCCATGTGATTCATGATGCTCTCTTGCATCTTTCACTTACTACTTTTTATATGAGCATCATTGAAATCATCATGCCCAGCTAAAAGACATTAAAGAAAAGCGCTTGTTGGGAGACAACCCAATTTTTACCCTTTAGTTTTTTGAGTGGTCACATGATTAAGCAACTTTATTAATCATTTTTGATAGCTTTTATTTCAAAAAATGCCAAGTAAACCCTTTGGGATAGTGTGGATACTTGCTTGTTTGATTATGTGCAAAAACATAAACTTTTACTTTGACTGCAGAATTTCTATGATTTTACTGGAGCATCAAAAAATCCTTAAATTTCTACAAAGTCTTGGTATGAAAATTATCTGCATTTTCCTATTTTTTAAGAATTGTTAGAGTGAGGGAAGTATGGTTGTAATACAGATCTTCACAGAATGTTCTATTTTTGACAGATTCTGTTTTGCGTGCATAGTTTGCTTGTTTTTGTGTTTCCATAACTTATACTGAGTGATATAAATTATGGAAATGATACAATACAGTAGGTATTATTTGATAAAAAATATTAATCTTTTCATGACAGTACCTAAGGGAATGATCTATATTTATCATACTAACCCATCTCATGAAGTTCCGTTAAGTTTTGTGTGATTGAAGTTTTCAAGTTTGGGTGAGATACCAAATGAGGAGAATAAGGAGCAGCAAGGACCTAAGATTGGGGATGCCCAGGGCACCCCAAGGTAATATCCAAGGAAGGCTCAAGCGTGTAAGCTTGGTGATGCCCCGGTAGGCATCCCCTCTTTCATCTCCAACATTATTAGTATATCTTACTTGGAGCTATATTTTTATTCATCACATGCTATATGTTTTGCTGGGAGAATTTTTTTATTTTATTTGTTCTCTATTAGATGTTATTTATAATCTTGCTTTTCAACAAAAACTTCCAAGAATTGCCTTTAAAATGCTTGAATTGCATGGTCATGCGTGCTGTACAAAAACAGAGACTTTTGCTGTAGTATTTGATTTATCACATTTTATTGGAACGTGGAAAGTTTCTCATAGTTTTACAAAGTACTTTCATACAAATTATTTATGATGCCCTAATTTTTCAGAAGTTTTGGAGATACAGAAGTACACTTTTTATATACTTTTCTTCAGATTGTTTTGTTTGGACAAATTGTTGTTATTGTTTTGTTATCTACTTATCCTCTAGTTTCCATAGCTTATATTGGTAGATATAAATTGTGGAAATGATAGTATACAGTACCTATTGTTTGAAAATTATTATGAAACATGTCTTTTCAGTACATGAAGTGTTGATTTACTCCTATGTGTACTAACCTATCTCACGACTTCTTTTCAAGTTTTTTGTGGATGAAGTTTCTGAGACTTAGGTGAAGCCATGATATGAGAGGAATTAGGGAGACACAAAAGCTGATGCTTGGGGATGCCCAAGGCACCCCAAGTATATATTGCAAGAATACTCAAGTAGCTAAGCTTGGGGATGCTACGCATCCCACCTCTCTTCATTAAACAAATATCGGTTAGCCTATGTCGAGCCTAAATTTTTATTTGTTCACATGATGTGTGCTATTATTGGAATGTAATTTCATTTTTTGCTTGCTGTTTTAATCAAATACTTAGATCTGAAAACATTTATTAAGAGATAGATCCCTCACATAGCTATTTCATTGTCTACCTACTCATTGATCTTCACATATATCTGTTGAAGAGTAGTTTGATGTTTACTCTTGAGTTTCACTTATATCCTATTAGTAAATTGTGAATCAATGAAATATAATAAATATGAAATTATAAATGTTCTTTATTCTTAGTAGTAGCTTCACATCTGGTTTAGAAAGTAAAATCTATTGAAGTTTGACAATCACAATATTCGTCATACAAGCAATTCATGAATGATTAGTATAAGAAAGAGAACTTTCACATACAAATATATTATCTTGGACATCTTCTATGATTGTGAATACCCATTAATTATTTTTAAAATTGAGCAAATTATTTGAAGTTGGACAAGAAAGACAATGTAATGAGTTATGGTTGTGTATATTTGCATAGAAGTTATATTTTTATGGATCCTCCAACATGTGGAGTTTGCTTCGTATATTTTGCTAGACAAAAATTCGTACTAAGTAGAGATACTAATTGTGCATCCAAAAACCCTTAAACCCAGTTTCTTGCCATGAGAGTCCACTATATCTACTTATATGCGGTATTACCCTGCCGTTCCATGTAAATTTGCATGTGCCACCTTTAAAAATTGAAACGAACATATGTTTTGTGTGCTTGGGCCGCTCATGGAGCGACAGGGGGCGGTTAGTATCTTCCAAGTTAACCGGGTTATTCTCATGATGAGTGTTTACTCACTCCTACTTGCACGAGAGGGGCGGTAATAGGGATTCCCAATCCCAAAGTCAAAAAAATGCAAATAATTAAACAAAACTCCCGCAGGAATATTGTTGGTATGGACGGTACTCATGGATTTGGCTAGACATGGAGTGTGTTTGTTGGTGGAGGGGGTGTAAACCTTTACTTTTACCGATTGGGAACCGCCGCTAATGTGTTTAACATGGAAGATATTGATAACTCTAGGTCGTAATGTTGACAGGAAGGGTGCACCTCCCAAAATTATATTTATCTTTGTTTTAAATAATGAGCTATGGCACATATGCAAAGGCACCATGTGGTGGGGAAAGATCTATTTACGTACATGTTATTTACTTTTCATGTTGAGTCAAATTCTTATTTCAACCTCAATATATTAGTTGGCAAGCACCATGTGGTGGGGAAAGATCTAGGCACATATGGCTAGTCAAATATATTTGATCATGATTCATTATTGTTGACAATTATCTTTATGATAAGTATGTTGGGAGGCGAAACATTTAGCCCCTATCTTTCTAAGTGTTCGATGGATGCCATTTGTTCTAAAAATAAGCTTTCAGTACTAGCAATCATAGAAGACTATATGATGATTGAGTATGTGGAGCTCTTACTTAGATTTTGTTGAGAATAAGTTGAATTGCAATTGTTTGGTGACTAAGAACATAGGGTGTTGAGTTTCAAAAGAATTCATTGTTTGAACCATAACATGTGAATTGGTTGCTACTTTATCATGATGAGTTTTATGAGAAAGTGTTACTGTTATGAAGCTAGGAAAAGTGGTTGAAATTATCATTATCAAACTTATGCACTATGCTAGCATTCACACTTCATAAATTATTTCTTTTATCATTTACCTACTCGAGGACGATTAGGAATTAAGCTTGGGGATGTTGATATGTCTCCAATGTATAAATAATTTATGAAGTATTCATGCCATATTCACCTATGTTTACAATACTTTTATATTGTTTTTATGTACTTTATATCATTTATTTAGAACTAACCCGGACTGATGTTGTTTTCACCAGAACTACCGTGGTGTTGTTTTGTGCAGAAAATGAAAGTTCTTGGAATCTCCCAAATTTTTTTGAGGATTTTTTGGAAGAAAAGAGGCACTCGACGCTTCGTGGGAGGGCCAGAAGAGCCACGAGGTGGGCACAACCCACCAGGGAGTGCCAGCCCCCCCGGCGTGCCCTAGTGTATCGTGCTCACCTCGTGGCCCACCTTCACGTGAAACCAATGCCAAAAATTCCTATATATATATAAACCATCAACAATAATCCTAGACTGTTCGTTCTGCTCTGGCAACTCTATGTATCGATGAAAAACCAATCTGGAGACGTTCCCGTACTCCATCTCCAGTGGCCATCTTCATCATCCCAGCGGAGGCCCTGATGAGGAGGGAGTAGTCCACCCTCGGGTTTGAGGGTATGTACGAGTAGCTATGTGTTCAATCTCTCTCTCTCTCTCTCTCGTGCTCTTGAGATGGCACGATCTTGTTGTATCATGGGCTTTGTTAATATAGTCAGATCATATGATGTTATTCCCTTGCTACCATGTTGTGATGAATTGAATCTTTCCCTTTGAGATATCGTTATGTTAGATTGAATATTGGATTTGAGAACACTTGATATATGTCTTGCATGTGGATACCCATGGTGACAATGGGGTGTTCTATTGATTCACTTGATATATGTTTTGGTACTCAATTTGCGGATTCCCGAGGTGATATTAGGGTAATCTATGCTTAGGGGTTGACACACGTTCTTGTCCTACTTTATCCGATAGAAATCTTGGGGCACTCTTTGAGGTTCTTTGTGTTGGATTGAGTATTATGAATCTGAAATTGTTTGATGCGTATCGTATAATTAACTCACGGATACTTGTGGTGACATTGTAGTATCTAGGCGACATTAGAGTTGATTGATGCGTATCATATGGTCTTATTTTAGTACGAGCTCTAGATAGATTGATCGGAATGAACAACTTTCAGATGGTTTCGTACCCTACAAACAATTTCTTCTTATGTTCTCCACTAGATAAGAAATTTGGAGTGACTCTTCATCGCACGTTGAGGGATTGTTGTGTGATCCAATTATATTAGCATCGTTGAGAGATTGCACTAGCGAAAGTACGTACACTAGGTCTTGTTTCCAAGCATTAATATACCGTTTTGCTTGCTATTTACTATTTATTACCTTGATATTTTTATATTTTCAGATTACAAAAACCTATATCTACCATCCATATTGGACTTGTATCACCATATCTTCGCGGAACTAGTGCACCTATACAATTTGCCATTGTATTGGGTGTGTTGGAGACACAAGAGATTTCTTGTATTTGATTGCAGGGTTGTTTGAGAGAGACCATCTTCACTCTACACCTCCCATGGATTGATAAACCTCAGGTCATCCACTTGAGGACAAATTTCTACGGTCCTACAAAACTCTGCGCTTGGAGGCTTAACAAGAGTCTACAAGAATAAAGTTGCATAGTACACATCACAGTCTTGTCCTCTTTCGAAATGGCCATTGTGGCAACCCTTCCCGCCGAGTGTTTTCGGGGGAAGAGGAACAGGGCATGTATAATAGGTAGGTCCGGCCTCCATAGCAGGGTATCCACTAACTCCACTAGGGGAAGAACCCCCCCTTTGGACTCGTCTTCCACCTCAAGCAATCCATGCAAGCACGAGTAGGGTTTTACACCGCAAGGTGGCCTGAACCTGGGTAAACTGCGTGTGTGTTCTTGCTCGTCTTCCTTAGCTCGAGCCATCGGAGAGTCGCCGTGAGGTTGAGAAGCACAACAGGGTAGGAGAGCGAGCGCACCCCATTTCGAACCTTTTTGGGTATGTGGAGCCCCGATTCCGACATAAACCTTGTCAGAACACCTTTCCGACAAGGGCCCGTTACCCAATGTGGGAGCCACATATCCCTTCGTGTATCTCTAGAAATAGATGTTGTCCTTCATCTCCGCATATGCACCTCAATTTCACCCCGTTTTACACCTTATGTATAGTATGTTGTCCACGAACTAATACATACTCGACCGTCGGGCTACTCTTTCGACTTGTTCTCGATCTTCAGGGTGGTCTTTGGTTTGGAGGAATTGGACGATCTGCTGCGCCCTTGTCGGAGCCAGGGGCTCGACGACAAGGACTAAAGGCGTTTCTTACACCATGGGAGCATAGTCTTCCACGACAAGGGAAATTGGGCCACTGGAACCAGCTGCTCGGTAGCAGGCGTTCTGTCGCCCCCGACAACCTTCTTGGCGGCTGAAGTGGCTCTCCTGGAAAATAGTCATCGGAGTTGACCTTCCTCTTCGTGGCTCGTCGATATGATATTGCGACGGATGGGTGAGTAAGTCAGAGTACAAAAGTGCCTGGTTCGATAGGCGACTTATGAGCTGCTCGTTTTGACATGTCACGAGCAATGTCATTCTTTGCACGAGGGACATGCTCCATTTGTAGACCATCGAAATGTTCCTCCAATTTCCTTACTTCATCTGGTCGGTGCAACAAGAAGCACTAGCACCGGCGGCTTGCCGCGAGAAAGCTCCATCAAAGTACATGACCCAGTCTTGAGGCTCTTCCTTGTAATGGAGAACCGTTTCTAAAATTTCTTCATCTAGCGTTGTTGTTTATTCAACAATGAATTCTGCTAGGGCTATGCTCTAAATTGTTTCTATACTCTCAAAACACCAATCGAAACTTTCTAGTTCCATGGACTACTCGACAACCCACTCGGTTGCCTCCGGGTTTCTGAGAATGCGCTGCAGCGGGAAGCGAGTGACGACGGTGATATGGTATGCTTGTAAGTAGTGGTGCAGCTTCCAGGAGGCCATGAGGAGGCCGAAGTTTAATTTCAGTATCTCAGAGTACCTTGATCTAGCCCAGTGCAGGAGAGAACTGACAAAGTATACTGGTGTTCGCACCATTTTTTTTCTTTTGCACAATTTGCGCCCAGCCTCCCATGCCGCATCCTTTCCTTCGACTTCTTGGCTTGTCGGGGGTGGTTGTGTCTTGATGGTCACCAATTCAGGGGTTGTTGCCTTGTCTTCCTCAACTTCACTCTTTGGCACTAGCACAACACTAACCACTTGGTTCGTTGCTGCTAGATATAGCAACAACGGTTCTTTGGTTCTAGACGTGACTAGGGTTGGTGGGGATGATAGGTATTTTTCAAATCTTGCAACACAGCCATCGCCTCAAGAGTCCATTTCATAGGACCTGCCTTTTTCAAAATCTTGAAAAACAGTAGGGGGCACGTTCTGCAGACTTGGATATGAACTTGTTGAGTGCGGCAATTGAGCCTGCCAGTCGGTGTACATCCTTGACGCCCATTGGGGCTTCTAACTACTCAATGGCTTCAATCTTGGTAGGGTTTTCTTCTATCCCGCGCTGAGACACAAAGAAACCGAGGATCTTGCTGGACAACACCCCAAACACACATTTCTCAAGATTGAGATTTATGTTTATCTTGCAGAGATTAACAAAGGTTTCTTTGAGGTCTTGAACCAACGTGACCTCGTCCTTCATCTTGACCACGATGTCGTCCAAGTAGGCCTCTACATTCCTGTGCAACTCTGGGCCAAGACCGGACTAGACGACCCTCATGAAGAAGTACGTACCACGAGGGATGATGAACGATGTTTTCTCTTCATCTTCTGTGGCGATAAAAATCTGCTGACAACCAGAATAGGCGTCAAGGAAGGACAGACGATCGCAGCAAGCGGTCGCATTCACGATTTGGTCGATGCGAGGCAATGGGAAGGAGTCCTTTGGGAAATCCTTGTTGCAATCAGTGAAGTCAATGCAAAGTCTCCATTTCTCGTTTGCCTTACACACTACTACAGGGTTCACCAACCACATTGGGTGGAGGACGCCTCTGACCACGCCCACTGCTTCCAGTTTCTTGATTTCCTCGACAATGAATTCTTGCCGTTCTAGTGCTTGTTTACAGACGTTCTGCTTGACGTGGCGCGCATGGGAACAAACGACAAGGTGGTGCTCGATGACCTTGCTCGGAACACCGGGGATGTTTGATGCTTGTCAGGCAAACACATTGACATTAGCCCGTAGGAAGGAGATAAGCACACTTTCCTATTTGTTGTCGAGAGTGGCACTTATGTTGAAAGCGCGACGCTCGGCGTCTTCCCGCGTAGCCACCTTCTTCATATCGGGTAGGTCACCTTAGTCATCTTGTTCTTGGCGGAGGAAGTCTCTGGCGATTCTTTGTCACGCGTACGACACCCTGGGGCACGCTTCCCGATGTCCTCGACAAAGTCTTAGTCTAATTTCTTGCTCTTCTTCTTCCACCCAGGAATTTTGACGGCATGAGCAAGTACCTTGTTGGCAGATGCTGCTACTACTTCCTGGTATAGCTTGTCGACATAGAGGACTGTGTCCTTGTTGTCAGCTTGGATGGTGATGATGCTCATCGGCCCTTGCATCTTGATCGTGCTGTAGGTGTGATGCGATGCCACCATGAACTTTGCCAGCACTAGTCAGCCCAAGATCCCGTTGTATGGCAGGTACATCTTGGGTATATCGAAGGTGACCTTTTCCATCCCTAAGTTGAGATCGTTGCCAAACGTCACCGGCAGAGTTATCTTCCCCGTGGGCTGCAGCTTCCCTGGGTTAACCCCGTGGAGGGACCCTGTCGGCTTGAGGTATCTATCGGGAATCTCCAGCTCCTTGATCAAATTGGGTGAGATCCAGTTCAAACAAGCCCCACTCTCGACCAACATCTTTGTCACCTTAAGATTCTAGATTGTTGGCGATACCAATAATGGCATACACTGGACGGTAGTGGTGTGGTCGGGGTGATTCTCAATGTCAAAGATGATGGGAGTGTTGGACCATTTGAGGGGTTTCCTTGCCTCTGCCGCTGGTTCTACCGCATTGACCTTAGGAGCCCACTTTTCAGCTGTCTATGGGAGGAGGACAAAGATTTGCCTTCGTCAATACACATAGCATCCACATCCTTCTGGAATTATTGGTCTTCATATCCTTCCTCATCTTCATTGTCACCAGCTTCTTCGTTGTCGGATTTCTTGTCTCAGTCTTCAGTAGGTTTCTCCTTCCGCTGCTTGGCCTTGCCGTGGTGGTTGCCACGACTTTTCTTGTCGGATCGACCTGCATCATTCTGGCCCTTCTCTTTGTCGTGCCTCTCGTATTCTCGCTTCCGCTTCGCGGCAAGTTGGTCCACTTGACGACACTTAGTAATGGCATGACCCTTGGTGAGGTGAATCTTGCAGTATGGCCTGCCGGTTTTCTCCCCTGCTGCGGCATCGTCATCTCAGTAGCAGGTGGCAACGTCCTTGCCGGGCTCCCCCAATTTTGCCTTCTTGCCAGCACACGAGTTGTTGGCGCCTTCAACAACCTCCACTGCCTTTCCCATGGAGGCGGACACGTTGTTGTTGTCATCTGAGTCGACTTCCGTGCCTGCGTCCTCCTCGGGAAGCCTTCTTCCTTCTTTATCATGCGCACACCTTTCAGCCGAAGCGTAGATCTTAGTGATGTCCCGTATCTTGTTGATACTCATCTCCTCACGCATCGAGCAATTGTGTACATTCGTATGGAAGGCAACAATCACTATGGCAGGATGGATGTCCGAGATGTTGTGGTGTACGCGACTGAATCTCTGGATGTACTTGTGGAGAATCTCGCCGTCTCGCTGAGGAATCACATGCAAATCACGGGTCTATCCCGGGAGTTTGTGACCCCCGTGGTAGACACCAATGAACTGGTTGCACAGATCCACCTAGGAGGAAATAGATGTGTCCACCAAGTTCATCAACCAACTCCCCATGTTAGGCTTGAGCGCTAGCAGGAAATAGTTGGCGGGACCTTCTCGTCACGTCCCTCAGCAGCCTGTACTGCTATGGTGTAAATATAAAGGAACTCTGATGGGATGATCTTGTCATCCTACTTGTCCGGCTACTCTGGCTTGAAGGATCTTCTAGAAGGCCAGCGGACTTGCCGCAGCTTGCGGGTGAACGTCGGACAAGCAACCTCGTAAGTTAGCCTATCGGGTGCCCCTAGTCCTGGCTCGTTGACGACTTGATCTACGCGACCATTTGATTGGCGATGTGTATCTCACCGCCTCTCAATGGTGGACGCGCACCCTCCTTGTGCATGTCCTTCAAGACTTGACGGTAATATTTCTTAAGCGCGGATCCGTTGAGGCGTGGGACAACTCGTCGTGCATGTTTGTCTCGCGAATTGATTGATGTAGTGGGGGCGACTGCATCGTGGGTGCTCCACCCGCGCTGCGACCAGTGGCAGGCCTCATTGGGGCCGCGTGATGCGCATGCAAAGTTTTCGCCGCATCTTGCCGGAAGCTGTTCGTGAAGCTAAGCAGGCTCTGGATGGCCGCCCTCCATTCGTGCATGTTCCCTAGCACAGGCAGGAAGTTGAGCAGCAACTAGGGCTGCGCCTGGGCTTCCCCCTGGTCTTGGGCATGGAGAGGTGCGAGGCATGGGTAGCACTCTGACTAGTGGCAATGGCAAAAGGAGCACCTCCACGCGTCGTGGTTCGTTGTGCATTCTCACGAGGAGGTTGCTGATGATGCTGGCCTTGTGCACCATGGAGTTGGTGCGCAGGGGGCTCGTTCGCACGCTGGTCACGGTCGCCTCCCCCGGGGCGTTAATTGCGGTGGTCTTGTGAAGCACACAGTGGAGGCACCACCGTATGCGCTACGGCGCTGGTCGTGGCGTTCGCCAGCGTGTTCTGGGACATCACCACAGCTAGGTCTCGGTCGCGGTTCACAAAGGCCCGTGTAGTGTTGTTGTTGCACTCTTCAGTGTGAAGAGTGTGATTCCTGTCTCCGCCTCTATCGCGAGTAGTAGCTGGCGTGGGTAGCTTGGAAGAAGGCGAAATGATCGTTGTTGCTCCCCTGGTCCTCTTCAGCACAATGGGAGCTTGAGGAAGATGGTTGATAGAATACTCTGTGCTAGAGAAGATTCGCGCACCAAATCCCCCTACCTGGTGCGCCAAAGATGTCGGGGTGCTCTACCGACGATATATGGGACTAGGAGCATCCCTTTTTCTACGGTTATGTGGGGATTACAGATGCACAAAAAGCATCACCGACAGTAGCGTAAACGGGTAGTTTAGGCAGGTTCGAGATGCACAAAATGTAAAACCCTACGTCGTGTGTTTTGGTAGATTATATGGATGATCATAGCAGAAACACGCTCGCCTGAGCAAGGATACTCGAGGGCTGAAGCTACGCGCGTGGAATGAACGGGGTTCCGACCTTTCTAATGGTAGCCATGGTCCTCTTTTTAAAGTTTAAGGGGCTACCACAATGGCTAAATTGGTATTTTCGTGGGAGAATAGTCCACCGGCTAATTGGCAAAACTATTGACAGAAGCATCAGTGGGAAATACCTAACTCTGACGGACAGAGACACACTCACTAAATGCACCGTGAGGTGGCGCGTGTGGGGACCCCGACTTGTAAGTCGTGATCACCGAATGTACGTTCTGAGTGATCCGAGAGATCAATGATCACTGACCACACAGAAACTGAATAACAAGAGTCTTACATCCATACATACCGTCTAATATCAATAATGACCATGGCGGTCAAGTCTTACATAGATAGGGCCTGGAAGGCCAACACACCAAACATGAGCAATAGCAGAAATATTGGTCGAAAGCGGGAACCCGTGCCATCAGCCTTAACCTACACGCATTCTGACTGGGAAGTGTTCTCGCTTGCTGGAACATCACCAATGTACTCTTCACCATCTCCTGGCCTCTCTTACCCGTCAATGAAATAACCAGTGGCAAGCCAATGAGTACATTGAATGTACTCGCAAGCAACCCATGATGCGGACAATGCAAAAATGAAGCATGATATAATTATAGAATACAACCTTTGCGCAAAGCAAGTTCTTCCCTAAATGCAGTAACATGGTCAAGTGCTTGTATGCTCCTGCATCATAAGGTAAATGGTAAACACATGTACATGTTATAGATATCAACATGTATTTCGAGGGCCGAACACCTCATGTTCACCCTCCATGACAAGTCACCCGACTTGACTCAAGTAACCTATTTCTCGTGTAACACCTTTAACACACACACACACACACACACACACACACACACTTGGTTTATGCAGAAACCAATAGACGTAGTTTAATAAGCACCACCCAAGTATCCTTAACCATCGACATGACTATTCAAATAGTTGTACACTGTGTAGAGGTTGCATGCTGTACCCACGAGAGTCGGGGAACTTCCGTGGCATCCACGACTCGCGGTATTTAACATACCCGAGGTAAGCACCCGAACAATGCATTTTCTCTGATGACACTAGACAAATAGTCCACTCGGTTGGTGCCCAGCCCACATGATGTACATCTTACGAGCCTCGCTCTAGATCGTATCATCCATGCGGGGACCAACAGTGTGCCCGAAACCTGTAAAAACAGCATAGTCGTCCCACCTAGCACGACCCCGTCCCGAGAGTGACCATGTCACTCCCGTCACTAGTAATGCAGGCTCTTTGCTAGCACCGACTAGAGTAATCAACAAAGCCCAGATCCATATGGGGTATCGTGGTCACACATGTAAGGTTGGGACAGCCGACAAATCTTAAATCTAATCCCGTTTCCGAAAGCACACACCCCAAACCTTTCCTGGTACACCTCTTTATCCTAGGTGGTAACCATCTCACACCATCACCCTTGGGAATTAGGGGCACCCGACGGAGTTTTCGAAAAGTTTTTTGAAATCACCTCCGTGTTACCATGAACATGCATATGCTCATCCTATGCGTAGAATTACTACCTACTTATCAACTTTTTTATCAGCGTGACCCTCATACATGGTAGGGTCATGCTTCTCATGCAAGTATTATGAAAAGCCATCGGAAACATCCTACCGAGGTGTTTACGAAATCCATCATGACCACATGCATCGAAATGAAATATTAAACATGCCATGCATAAAATATTTTCTCAGAGATGGTCTAAGGGTTGCTTGCCTTGCTCAAATAGGTCTTCGGGGTCTTTGAGGTCTTGTGGTCCTACTCCGTGTACTCCTTCTATTTCGCCAACTATCGTCAGAAATAACAACGATAAGCTGAACAACAAGCAGAAATACAAAGTGCTCTATAAATAGGAGTTTTTTTCGTGAGATATCCCTGGTCATAGGAAATATACCTAAAGCTTGTTCTAGGAGATTTGGATTACCAGAGATTTTTGAACACAGGAAGTGAAGGCATCACTGGCCCCGCAAGAAGTATACAGAAAACACTTTATTAAAAATGAGTGGAGGCACTCATTTAATAGGGCATGAATTTAGAAACATGCATGAAGTGGTTTCATTGGATTTGGAGTTGGTATGAATTTCTTATGGATTTTCTAATATGGAATAAATAGAAATATGTGCTATTTAATTGATGCAATAGAAATATGGCATGCAAAAAGGTTGACTAAGGTTAGAAAATTAGAGCACAATTTTAGATTCACCTAGAAATTGGAATCACTCCATTTGGAGTTGATTTGGAGGCTCTAGGAATTTTACAAAGTGGGTTTGGAAGAAACCAAATTCATATTTGAATTTGATCTCTACACAAAATGTTTCTAAAAAAATGGGCAATGCACATGTTGGATAGATCTTGATTTGTGGAGTATCCAGGATTTTGAATCACCAAATTTGGAGCTAATTTGAATTAGTTATGGATTTTTAGAAGTTTCTCATAAAAATAAAAAGAGAAAAGATTATACGAGAGAGGGGAGGACTATATTACGCGGAGGGCGCTGGAGAGGAACTAGCGCGGCCTAGCGGCTCAGCCTAGCGGCAGCAGGCCACATCGAAGGCGCACTAGCCAAATACGCCTTCGGTGAGGGGAGACGCAATGCGCGAGAGGCGCCTCCACTTAAGCTGGGCCCGACCGGTGGGAGGCTGATATGGGGGGCCCGCCGGTCAGGTTCTCCTACCTCCCGCTCGCACACATGAGAGGCAAGGGAGGCCGACCCAGCTAAAGCTGTCTCCCGCTCCAGTGGTTCCGGCCACCCCTCGGCGGCGCTCCGGCCACTGGCGAATCGAAGGGACCCACCGTCACCTCCGTGGGCGCTCCATCCCTGTCGGAGGGGACCAGACCAAGCGTGCCATCGACCGTAGTGGCTCCGGCAATGGCAGCCACGGTGCTCAACCCTATCGCCACTAGAGGGGGGAAATGGAGAGTGGGGAGGCTGCAGGGGCATCTTGGGCATCTCACCGTGGTAGGAGGAGGAAAGGGGCGAAGGGGTACCTCACCCCAGAGAAGAGGCTGCTGGCATGGTTCCGGCCATTGCCGAGGATGCAACAGAGGAGAGGGCGCGAGAGGAGCTTCGAGAGGCGCCTAGGGTGGGGAGGAGGTGTAGGTGCTCCAGTGCTCGAGGGGGAGGAGATAAGCAAGGGGGCGGTAGGGTGAGCTCGGGTGCACTTTGGATGGTCTGGGCATGGCGGCCACGCGCGTGCCTGGCTCCTTTGGCTGCACCCGAGCATCGGGGAGGGGTGTGGACGGTCAAAGGATGCTCTGCGGCATGCTCGGACATGCGACCGCTGCTGGACCCGAGTTGCAACAAGAGGACAAGGTGCAGAGCACCATTTTTGCATGCGAGGGAGGTGGTCACCACCCCACTACGTGTGCAGGGCCACCCCTTGGCCATACCAAGGTGTCAAGCATGCAAGGCATGTGTTCCAGAGAGCACTAGTGAAGTCTGGACTTGAATGGAGCAAGTTAGGCAGGGTTTCAGATCTGCTTAAGTTTGCAATAGCAAACTTGGGGCTAGCAAAATTGGTTTCCAAGGGTGAATCTTGGGATGAAAGTATGTGTAGTGCCCCAAGTGCAAAGCTTTCCCTTTTTGTAACCTTCCATGTGGGTCCACCTTGACATTGTCATGAGAGCTATCTATGAGTTGTGATTTCATGCGACACCTTGTATTCTTTTCTTCTTTTGCATGCATGCACCCATGCCATACCATCCTTGCCATACCTTGTGATGCATGTGTTCTTGTTAGGTGATGAGGTGGTGTTGTGATATCATGTGTTTTGTGATGGTAGTTCTAAGAGTAGTGGTGCTTGACATATTTCAACCCCCTCTATTTAATTGCAAAACCCTTTCTCTCTTTATTCTCAAGTTCAAAAATTCCACCTTTACATCTCTGTTTTAAAAATGTCTTTTGTTTAGGGAATATTGTGGAGATGAGGGGGTAATAGTTTGGAGCCTTTGTTCTGGATTTGACGCTGCACTTAAAACACAAAACATATTAATCAAATGTTGTTTTGGTTTAAATAAAGTAACCCCATAAATGTTGGAAGTATTTTATTAAAATAGCTGGTTCATTTTCAGGTCCAGGGCAATTTTCCATTTGATTTTATCCCTTTTATTTTGCCCTGTACCTATTTTCTTTTCCCTGTTTTATTTGCTAAATAGAAAAGGCAGTGTGGCCTTTTCTTCTATGTGGCGCACCTAAGTGGGCTTACTCCCACTTAGCGGCCCACTTCCCCTCTCTCTCGCGCAGGAGCCGCGCAACGTTCCTCGTCTTCCTCCTTTCCAGCTCGGCAACAGCCCCCCCCCCCGTCAGCCGCTCACCTCGCTCCTCTCTGTTTTCCACTGAAGCTCCCCGCACGCACATGGCCGTGCCGCGTTCCTCACCTCTCCTTCCCTCTATTTAATCCCTCCTTTGCGTCTGTGCCCAGGCTAGGGTTCCTCTTCCCCGCCGCCACTTCCTCCCATCTCCCTCTCTTCTCTGTCGACGGCCTCAGGTAAGAGGAGGGCGAGTCCGCCATGGCCGGATCGTGAAGGTGCTCGCCGCCGTTGCTGCTGCGCCACTTCTTCCTCTCCAAGGCGACGACGCGCTCGCGGGAACTCGTGGGGATCCATTCCCGCAGCTAGATCGCGGCGTCCACCTCTTCTTCCCCTACTTCATCGACGTCTCCTTCCGCTCCGGCAAGCTCCTGTGACGCGGCTCCTTCCTCGCCGTCCTCTGCTTCCTCTCCCGTCGGCTCGCATCCTTCGGCTGTGGGGTGAGCAGATCATCCTTCCCCCTTCCCTGTCTTCGATCTGGTGTAGGGATCGCGTAGTTGGACGCCGAGATACTCCCTGTCGCCGGCGCCGCCGCGCACCGTAGATTGGTAGCCGTTGTGCTTCTCGAGCAGGCTTAGCATAGGAAATGGAACCGTGGGTGCCTCTGCATCCTTCCATCCAGGAGCCGTTGATCGATTTCAAGCATATCACCCACGAGGTCCCTCCCCTGTTTCGGCAAGTCGTCGGCAGCAGAGTTAGCACTAGGGGTTCCTCTTCTGATTCGCTGCCCCTATATAGACAAGAACCGTTTCGTAGCCTAGTGGTAGCAGCGTGTGGTGCCTGATGAGAGGGCGCGGGTTCGATCCCCCTCAGCACACCTTTTGTTTTCTGATTTATATGCAAAGAAGCAACAGGAACAGGATACCCAGTTTACTTCCCCTACCCTGTCGACAAAGTGACAGTGGTGTAGTGGTTGGCTCTGTTGCTGTGCACCACGAGGTACTAGGTTCGATCCGAGGAGCCCCTGTTGATATTTTTGTCTTTCTTTTTATTTTCTATTTTTTTCTTTTGTTGATCCTACACTTTGTGCCTAATCCAATAGGTATTAAGGTGGCATTTTAATTCCTTTTTGCCTGCCAGATAATTAGTGGCAGGATGATGTGTGTGTGTGTGTGTTGTGCACACACTTGTATGAATGGTGTGTGAGTGTTATGTGAGTATGAAGTGTTAAATGCTTGTGTGAGTATCATTGCTTTTGCTAGTATGTGTAGATGTTGTGGTTGCAACTAGTGTCTGTGCATATGTGGAGTAGTGAGATAAGTATTTGTGCATGTATTGTATGGTGTGTGTAAGTGAGTACCACACACATATAAGTTTGACTCATGTGGTACCTAGTAGGAGTGTTGTGATATGATGCTTCCATGATTTATCTTGTTTAGTAGATCCCCTTCATATTGTTCTTGGGAGTAAGTGCTTGCCATGAGGTAGTGGTGGTGATATGTATGTGGCGAGGCAGCCCCACTTTGCAACACTTGTGCTCCTCCTCATGTTCATATGAAAGAGGGCATGAGGTGTGTGTGAGATCTATGTGGTAGTAGTGTTTGTGATGTTGTTGTGCATGACACAAACATCGGGTCCAAACCCTCATGTCCATATTGTCTTTGTGCACATGAGCATAGTTATGTGGTAGTTGTTCTAGTGAGAGTTGCATGAAATGTTGCACTATTCACTATGTAGGAATCTATGTAGTTTTTCCCTCCTAGTTTGAGGTCACTTGCTCCAAACAAGTGCATGCATATTTTATATGAATTTGGGGTATAAAGATTCCAGGAATCCATTGGTGAAATCATTTTTTCCATTGGAACATTTTTTGGAGATGACATATTTTCATTTTCTTCTATGTTTAGAGCTTGGTTCCATGAGTTGTGATGTGATCTTGTATTTGTTTCTTGGTTGTTGTAGTAGAGGGTGACCCCCTCTACCACATGTTGGTTTCAATCCATGATTTGGAATCCATGTGTGCAAGTTGTGCCCATCCAAAGTAGGCATGTGGCTGAAATTCCAGATTAGTGAAAATTTGAGATTTTCACCAAGTCTGAGAATTTGTTTATATTTTCTTCTCCTGTTGATGAGGTTGTGCTAGTCAAGGTGTTATGATATAGCCTTAGCTTTCTATTAGAAAGTTGGACCTGACATGTTTTTCTAGCTCCCTGTAAATTGTCATTCCATTTGGAGTCCTGTAGATAATGTTTTCTCTGCGGTAAAAAAGCTTCAGAGCAAAGACAGAAAGTTAGATGCAGGAATTTTCACTAAGTCCCTGAAATCTGATGGTTTTGGGCAAGTTTGCAGCCTTGTATCTTTCTGTGTTTAATTCCTTTTTGTGTGATTCTTGCTTGTGCTTGTAGTATTCTTGACTAGCTACAGCCACATATATTATATGTCATGTTTGGGTGGCTGTAGGTGCTTTGCATGTAGCTCACAAAGTGCTATGATGCAGTTTATGGCAGACTGTGTAGTTTTGTCATTTTGATGTTTGTGAGTGCTTAGTTGATGTTGTGGTGTTCTTCTTTGCTCCACCCCATCCATGATGGTTTGTTTTACGTCTTGGCAACATGGGAATACCAGATTTGTGCCATTTGAGTGTCTGGGGATGATTTTGTTACGTAGGGCTTCATATCTTGTTTTGTTGATTCCCGTTGATCCGTAGCTCCGATTGTAATGTTCTTTATATGGTTTGCATCGTTTTCATGAGACGCATCTGATCATGTCATTCTCATGCATATCAAAATAGGTTAGCATACAGTTCTGTCCAGGAATATGTAATTAGTCCTTATGCTTGTGCTAGTGATAGAAATAGTGATGCATGCTCATTTTCATCTCATGCATCATGTGATTGTTGCATCTTGAGGTTCTGTTGTTCATTGGATGTTACTCTTATGTTGGGTAGCACCGGGATCGGAAAACGAATACGTGGAGTGAGGAGAGTACGTGTAGGACAATCAAGAACCATTCCAAGCTGAGGATATCACAGGCAAGATGATATGACCTTGATTCCATCTCTAGACTTGTTATGCTAGATTGCGTTTCCTTTGTCATATGCTCGCTGCCTACCACTGAAATATTTGCCTCTTGATATGCCATGAACCCAAACACTGATCCCTTCCTAGCAAACTCGAATGGCTAAGTAGGCTTTGCTCACCTACTAATGTTAGCGTTGCTAGATGCATGTGCTTTGACTCATGTGATAACATGAGCTTGATATCATTATCTTAAATTCTGTTATTTAATTAATGCACCTATATACTTGGTAAATGACGGAAGGCCAAGCCTTTTGGCGGGAGCTTTGTTCCGTTATTGCCGCCATAGTTACCGGCTACCGGTGTTTGAGTCCATATTGATCGCTCCTAACACGTTCGGGGTTGTTATGGGGACCCCCTCGGTAAATCTCGTAGTGCTAAGACTTGTCCAGCAGGACCCAACATTGGTGTTAATTTGCTAATCACTTAATAATAATCTGCATAGGGAATAGCTACCCCGAGGAATTTAATCAACAACCGGGCCAGCGCTCCTCATGAGTGTTGGTCCAAACTGGGCAGACTATGGGGCCACCACAGGGCAACCTGAGGTTTGGTATACCTGTAGTGTGACTCATCCGGCGTGTCCTGAGACTGAGATACGCGGCTCTTATCAGGGTCGTCGACACGTCGGGAGGTCCTGCTAGTCTTGTCTTACCTTAGCGATATATCTTGCATATAGGAATCCCGGTGAAGCTTTAGTTCTCCCCAGAGTTGAGGTTTTCCTCCAAGGAATCCGACGAGATCACGAGATTCGTGATAGGGGATTACTTTGCGGCCCATGTACGTTTGTGATGGACTAGTTGGAGCACCCCTACATGGTTTAATCTTTCGGAAAGCCGTGCCCGTGGTTATGTGGCAACTTGGAATATTTTGTTAACATCCGGTAATAGATAACTTAAACATAAGCTAATAAAATTGCCAACTGGGTGCGTAACAGTGACTATCCCCTCGAAGATCTCTCTTCCATCGGGAACACGGTGGGGTTATGATTGACGTAGGTAGGTGTTCAGGATCACTTAGTGATCAAGTATTCTCGACCGTTAGTATAGTACACCTTCATAAATGTTCTATGTAAGTTAGCCACAAGCTTAGGATGTTGCAACCTTAAACACTGTACCCTATCCAACCTAATAACTTGACTAGTTCTGGCACCAAGGTCTTAGATTGCTGAGTCCCCGTGGCTCACGGATTCCTCCACAACACCAACAGGTTCAGGTACCCCAAAGACAGGTGATCCCGACGGCACGCAGCTGGCGTGGCAGTACGATGAGGAGACCGACCGCTTGTACGTGAACTATCCAGAAGATTGAGGCATGGTCGTGATCATGGGCCAGCATGCAGGGTAGCATAGCATTTTCTCATGTTTGTAGTCTGTAGTAGAACTACTTTGGTTGTATGCGTGATGTACTCTGGTATATTTATGAGAAGGCAATTGAACCTCTGATTGTCTCTTTATTATTATTATGTATGTGCTGTCTTACCTGTTTGCGAGACGCTTAGATGCGCTCCTTTCCAATTCGGGGCCTCGATCCCCAGATCGGAAAGGACCGCATCTTTGTCGTTGCAAGTTGGTAATAAGAGCCTTACGACCATAGGAGCCTTTGTGTGATCGTACTTGGCCGAGTCGAGTCTAGAAAATGTTTTGAGTCTTAGTTATATCGGAGATTAGGATTCTTTTTTTCTCCTCTTCCATGCTCTGGTGAGGTTCCCGTCTTAGGAAATCCTTAATTCTACTCCTTTTCTCGCTGAATATTTTTTAAGATCACGCGGGTATTTGTGAAATCTATATGATTTCGATGTGACAGAGTCCTGTCTTGGTGCCTCCTGTCTGCTTTGAGTTTCTTCCGGGGAGTTGAGCTCCAGGGGATTCTTGCGCACATCACCATCATTCAGATTTCTGAGTATCTAAGAACGATGGATGTTCGTAATTGCTTCAATACTAGTAGTGGCGAGATAACCCCGATGTCCCCAGTACTGGTGTAGATTGTTCGGGGGTACTGCCATACTTAGTATCGTTGTGATCACGAGGGTATGTTGTAGATGAAGGTTCGAGATGCTGGTTGTGTGTTGACGAATGTGAAACAGGTGATGGGTTAGTATAGGAGTTGTGTGATATTACTCCATTTATCCGTGTACCAGATTGCATGACCAGTTATTTCGGCAATTCATAGGTGGGATATCAAGTAGTATCTGATAGGACTATCTTCCTACAGATGCATGATTGAGGTTGGGGAAATCTCGATCATATGTTTGTTCCGAGCAGTTCTAGCTCATACTTGTTCGCAGTGGTCTTAATCGAAATTTTGTCGTCCGTCACTTTGAGGAAGCATTCTTACTAAATTTTTTTCGAGTGCAATTGCTTTATTCCTGTTCAAATATTCCTGTCTTTTGATTCAGCAATATCTTCAATTATTCTGTGGGCTAATATGTTGTCCGTCTTCAGGATGGCTCCACCAACGCGTCAGAACCCAGGGCATGAGGATATGCCGCCTCCACCTCCTCCTCCGGAGAACCCTCCGCCCCCGCCTCCTCCTAAAGAGGCCTGGCAAGCGGTGATGGCTACTACTAATGCAAACACACAGATGCTGGTACAGTTGCTGCAAGAGAGAGCCAACCAACAGCAAGGAAATATTCAGCATGGTGGCAATCAGTTTGCGAGTCTGAGTCAGTTCCTGTCGAACAAGCCAAAGGCGTTCACTTCATGCGACCAGCCATTTGATGCAGAAGATTGGATCCGTGATATGAACAAACATTTCGAGTGTAGCAATGTGCGTCCGGAGGATTATGTCAAGTTTGCAACATTCCAGTTGAAGGGGCAGGCTTCTATATGGTGGAAGCAGCTGAAGGACTCCAGAGGCGCCAGGGTGATTTCTTGGGAAGAGTTCTGTCGTGACTTCAGGTCCCACTACATCCCTTCCAGCTTTGTGGAGGAGATGCGTGAGAAGTTCAGGCATTTGAAGCAGGGTGGCAATTCCGTGTACAAGTACAACGTTGAGTTCCATGAGCTGCCCCGTTACGCACTGCAGGATATCCCTGACCAGAAAAGCAAGATTTATCAGTTCCGAGGTGTCTTGAAAGAAGATTTGCAGTTAGCTCTTGCTTTGCACGATCTCGAGGAGTTCAACAAGTTCTACAACTTAGCTCTCAGGGCAGAGGCAGCCTTGCTCAGGGTGGAGAACTCCAAGAAGCGCTTCAGAGATTCCAGCTCTTCCTCGACTCAGGTGGTTCAGAAGCAACAAAAGCTTTGGGTTTCTCCTCCTCCTCCCCGACACTTGCATCAGCTCAAGCACTCAGGTGGTCGTGGTTCTTCCCACCCACCCAACCCTGGCTTCCACCAGAGATTCAAACATCAGAAGCAAGGGCCTCCTCAGACTCAGTACCGGCAACTAGCAGATGTCACTTGTCACAAGTGTGGGCAGAAGGGTCACTATGCCAACAAGTGTACTTCTCAGCTCCGACTGCCGCCTCCTCCTCCAGGCAAACCTCCAAGCAACGCTCTTGTCAAGTTAAACCCCAGATCAGCTCGAGCCAACATGGTGAATGCAGCTGAGGCAGAAAACACGTCAGATGTGATTATGGGTAACCTCCTCGTCAATGATATTCCTGCTAAAGTGCTATTCGATTCTGGTGCATCACATTCTTTCTTGTCATATCCTTTTGCGGCAAAGCATGATTTCCATCTTCAAGAGTTGGCTAGGTCTTTGGACATTGTTTCTCCGGGTATGCTTATGAGTTCTCGTTGGGTTGTTCCGGATGCTTCTGTCAAGATAGGAAGTTATTCTTTTCTGGCCTCTCCGTATGTCTTGGGCAATTCCGACATCGACTTGATTCTTGGTATGGATTGGCTGGCCGTGAACAAGGCGACAATTGATTGTGAAGCCAAAGAAGTGAAGCTTACCCACTCTTCGGAAGACGTGATTATATTCACGGTGCGCGATGATACAATCCGTCTGTTCTCTTTGAATGAAAAGGGTGAGATCAATCCTATCTCGCAAGTTCCAGTGGTCTGCGCATATGAAGATGTGTTTCCTGAAGAGCTGCCAGGCATGCCTCCGCACCGTGAAGTTGAGTTTGTCATTGAGCTAGAGCCAGGCACAGAGCCAGTGTGCAAACGGCCGTACAAGCTGGGTCCATAAGAATTGAAGGAACTTAAGAGGCAACTCGATGAGCAGGAGCGTTTGGGTTTGATCAGACCGAGCTCGTCTCCGTGGGGCTATGGTGTTCTATTTGTCAAGAACAAGGATGGCACGACCGGCTGTGTGTCGATTACCGTTTATTGAACAAGAAGACAATCAGGAACAAATATCCACTTCCGAACATAACTGAGTTGTTTGAACAATTGAAAGGTGCTAAGGTCTTCTCGAAGCTTGATCTCAGGATGGGCTATCATCAAATTCGCATTCGCGAGGAAGATATTATGAAGAATGCCTTTAGGACTAGTTTTGGCTCGTATGAGTATACGGTCATGTCTTTTGGTCTGGCAAATGCTCCTCCGACATTCTGTCGATTGATGAACTATATATTCTCTCCATTCAAGAATGACTTTGTCTTGCTCTATCTCGATGACATTCTGGTTTTTTCTGAAACTAAGGAAGAACATGAAGAACATCTCAGGTTGGTGCTTGATAAGCTCAGAGAGTACAAGCTGTATGCCAAGTTTTCCAAGTGTGAGTTTTGGCTGAAAGAAGTGGTTTATCTTGGGCACATTATCTCTGCCAAGGGCATTAAAGTTGATCCGTCCAAAGTTCAAGCCATTGTTGAATGGGAGCCTCCGCAGAATGTGAAGCAGCTTCGAAGCTTTCTCGGTCTTGCTGGATATTGCAGAAGGTTCGTTGAGAACTTCTCCAAGATCGCCAAGCCGCTCTCAAGTCTTCTTCAGAAGGGTCTTAAGTATGCTTGGTCTCTAGAGTGTCAACTGGCCTTCGATACACTCAAAGAGAAGCTTACCTCCACTCCAGTCTTGGTCCCTCCGGATGATTCCAAGCCGTACCAGGTCTTCCGCGACACTTCTCTCCAGGGTCTTGGTGCATTCCTGATGCAAGATAAGAAGGTGGTTGCTTATACCTCCAGGCAATTGAAGCCAGCAGAGAAGAACTATCCTATGCATGATCTTGAGCTAGAAGCTGTGGTTCACGCTCTGATGACTTGGAGACACCTCCTGTTGGAACGTAAGGTTGAAGTTTTCACCGATCACAAGAGTCTCAAGTACATCTTCACTCAGCCTAACTTGAATCTTCGGCAAACACGTTGGGTGGAAATGCTCGAGGAGTTTAATCCAAGTGTTGAGTACACGCCGGGAAAAGCTAATGTCGTGGCGGATGCTTTGAGCAGGAAGGCATATTCCAACAGTCTAATTGTGCAACCTCTCCAGCCTGGACTTTGTGAGTCTTTTAGGAAGCTCAACCTTCAGCTAGTACCTCAGGGATTTCTTGCAAATCTTTAGATCTCTCCTACCTTGGAAGATCATGTCCGAGCAGCACAACATCTTGACGCTATGGTGAAGAAGGTCAAGATTGGCGTGGGAAAGAGTCTTCCTAAGTATAAGTGCTTCATTGTTGATGCCAGGGACACGTTGTTCTTCGAGGATCGCCTTGTCGTCCCGAAAGGTGATCTCAGGAAGGTAATCATGGAGGAAGCTCATAACTCTGTGCTCTTTATTCATCCTGGAAGCTCCAAAATGTAGCATGACTTGAAGCAGACCTTATGGTGGACTCGTATGAAGCATGAGATTGCTCAATTCGTAAATGAATGTGATGTATGTCGAAGGGTGAAAGGAGAACATCAACGTCCAGCATGCCTTTTGCAGCCTTTGCCGATTCCCGACTGGAAGTTCGATCACGTTGAGATGGATTTCGTCACCGGGTTTCCGAAGTCCAAGAAGGGTAATGATGCTATCTTCATTGTCATCATCAAGTTCAGTAAAGTGGCTCATTTTCTTCCAGTCAAGGAGTCCATTTCAGCAGCTCAGCTCGCAGAGTTGTACACCTCCAGGATTGTCTCTTTGCATGGCGTGCCTATGATGATCTCTTCGGATCGCGGAAGTATCTTCACTTCCAAGTTCTGGGACTCCTTTCAGTCTGCTATGGGCACGAAGATCCGCTTCAGCACAACGTTCCATCCTCAGAGTAGTGGTCAAGTGGAGAGAGTGAATCAAGTTCTTGAGGATATGCTGAGAGCCTGTATTATCTCTTTTGGCATGAAGTGGGAAGATTGTCTGCCTTTCGCGGAGTTCTCGTATAACAACAGTTATCAAGCTAGTTCTGGCAAGGCTCCGTTTGAAATTCTCTATGGCAGGAAGTGCCGTACTCCACTCAACTGGTCCGAGACTGGCGAGCGCCAGATCCTTGGTAATGATTTGATAGAAGAAGCTGAGGAGATGTGTCGGATCATTCGCGAGAACCTCAGAGCAGCTCAGTCCCGTCAGAAGAGCTATTATGATAGCAAGCACCGTGACATGTCTTATGAGCTTGATGACTTCGTCTATCTCAAGGTGTCGCCTATGGAGGGTATGCATCGCTTTGGCATCAAAGGCAAGCTTGCGCCTTGTTTCGTTGGTCCGTTTAGAGTGGTTGGCAAGATAGGTGACCTTGCGTACCAGCTTGAGCTCCCGTCAAACTTTGCAAATGTCCATGATGTGTTCCATGTTTCTCAGCTTCAGAGGTGTTTCAAGAACCCCGAGCGCACTGTGCATCTTCAGGACATCAACCTTCAGCCTGACCTTTCTTATCGTGAGCATCTAGTTATGGTTCTCGAGGCGACTGAGCGCAAGACCTGTAACAAGACTGTCAAATTTCTCAAAGTGCAGTGGTCATACCATTCTGATAAAGAGGCTACGTGGGAATGCGAGGACCACCTCCGTTCTGAATATCCATAGTTCTTTCAGGCGTAGATCTCGGGGCGAGATCTTTTTTTGTAGTGTGGGAGAGTTTGTAGTGCCCCAAGTGTAAAGCTTTCCCTTTTTGTAACCTTCCATGTGGGTCCAACTTGACATTGTCATGAGAGCTATCTATGAGTTGTGATTTCATGTGACACCTTGTATTCTTTTCTTCTTTTGCATGCATGCACCAATGCCATACCATCCTTGCCATACCTTGTGATGCATATGTTCTTGTTAGGTGATGAGGTGGTGTTGTGATATCATGTGTTTTGTGATGGTAGTTCTAAGAGTAGTGGTACTTGACATATTTCAACCCCCTCTATTTAATTGCAAAACCCTTTCTCTCTTTTATTCTCAAGTTCAAAAATTCCACCTTTATATCTCTGTTTTAAAAATGTCTTTTGTTTAGGGAATATTGTGGAGATGAGGGGGTAATAGTTTGGAGCCTTTGTTTTCGATTTGAGGGTGCACTTAAAACACAAAACAGACTAATCAAATGCTATTTTGGTCTAAATAAAGTAACCTCATAAATGTTGGAAGTATTTTATTAAAATAGCTGGTTCATTTTCAGGTCCAGGGCAATTTTCCATTTGATTTTATCCCTTTTATTTTGCCCTGTACCTATTTTCTTTTACCTATTTTATTTGCTAAATAGAAAAGGTAGTGTGGCCTTTTCTTCTATCTGGTGCACCTAAGTGGGCTTACTCCCACTTAGCGGCCCACTTCCCCTCTCTCTCGCGTAGGAGCCGCGCAACGTTCCTCGTCTTCCTCCTTTCCAGCTCGGCACCAGGGCCCCCCTGTCAGCCTCTCACCTCGATCCTATCTGTTTTCCACCGAAGCTCCTCGCACGCTAATGGCCGTGCCGCGTTCCTCACCTCTCCTTCCCTCTATTTAATCCCTCCTTGGCGTCCGTGCCCAGGCTAGGGTTCCTCTTCCCCGCCGCCACTTCCTCCCATCCCCTCTATTCTCTGTTGACAGCCTCAGGTAAGAGGAGGGCGAGTCCGCCATGGACGGATCGTGAAGGTGCTCGCCGCCGTTGCTGCTGCGCCACTTCTTCCTCTCCAAGGCGACGACACGCTCGCGGGAACTCGTGGGGATCCATTCCCGCAGCTAGATCGCGGCGTCCACCTCTTCTTCCCCTACTTCATTGACGTCTCCTTCCGCTCCGGCAAGCTCCTCCGACGCGGCTCCTTCCTCGCTGTCCTCTGCTTACTCTCCGGCCGGCTCGCGTCCTTCGGCTGTGGGGTGAGCAGATCATCCTTCCCCTTCCCTGTCTTTGATCTAGCGTAGGGATCGCGTAGTTGGACGCCGAGATACTCCCGGTCGCCGGTGCTGCCGCGCACCGTAGATAGGTACCCGTGGTGCTTCTCGAGCAGGCTTAGCATAGGAAGTGGAACCGTGGGTGCCTCTGCATCCTTCCATCCAGGAGTCGTTTATCGATTGCAAGCATATCGCCGGCGAGGTCCCTCTCCTGTTCCGGCAAGTCGTCGGCAACAGAGTTAGGAGTAGGGGTTCCTCTTCTGATTCGCTGCCCCTATATAGACAAGAACAGTTTTGTAGCCTAGTGGTAGCAGCGTGTGGTGCCTAATGAGAGGGCGCAGGTTCGATCCCACCTCGGCACACCTTTTTTTCTGATTTATATGCAAAGTAGCAACAGGAACAGGATACCTTGTTTACTTCCCCTACCTTGTCGACAAAGTGATAGTGGTGTAGTGGTTGGCTCTGTTGCTGTGCACCAGGAGGTACTGGGTTTGATCCCACGAGCCCCTGTTGATATTTTTGTCTTTCTTTTTATTTTCTATTTTTTCTTTTGTTGATCCTACACTTTGTGCCTAATCCAATAGGTATTAAGGTGGCATTTTAATTCCTTTTTGCCTGCTAGATAATTAGTGGCAGGATGATGTGTGTGTGTGTTGTGAACACACTTGTATGAATGGTGTGGGAGTGTTATGTGAGTATGAAGTGTTAAATGCTTGTGTGAGTATCATTGCTTTTGCTAGTATGTGTAGATGTTGTGGTTGCAACTAGTGTGTGCATATGTGGAGTAGTGAGATAAGTATTTGTGCATGTATTGTGTGGTGTGTGTAAGTGAGTACCACACACACATGAGTTTGACTCATGTGGTACCTAGTAGGAGTGTTGTGATATGATGCTTCCATGATTTATCTTGTTTAGTAGACCCCCTTCATATTGTTCTTGGGAGTAAGTGCTTGCCATGAGGTAGTGGTGGTGATATGTGTGTGGCGAGGCAGCCCCACTTTGCAACACTTGTGCTCCTCCTCATGTTCATACGAAAGAGGGCATGAGGTGTGTGTGAGATCTATGTGGTACTAGTGTTTGTGATGTTGTTGTGCATGACAAAAACATGGGGTCCAAACCCTCATGTCCATATTGTCTTTGTGCACATGAGCATAGTTATGTGGTGGTTGTTCTAGTGAAAGTTGCATGAAATGTTGCACTATTCACTATGTAGGAATCTATGTAGTTTTTCCCTCCTAGTTTGAGGTCACTTGATCCAAACAAGTGCATGCATATTTTATATGAATTTGGGGTAGAAAGATCCCAGAAATCCATTGGTGAAATAATTTTTTCCATTGGAACATTTTCTGGAGATGACATATTTTCATTTTCTTCTATGTTTAGAGCTTGGTTCCATGAGTTGTGATGTGCTCTTGTATTTGTTTCTTGGTTGTGGTAGTAGAGGATGACCCCCTCTACCACATGTTGGTTTCAATCCATGATTTGGAATCCATGTGTGCAAGTTGTGCCCATCCAAAGTAGGCATGTGGCTGAAATTCCAGATTAGTGAAAAATTGAGATTTTCACCAAGTCTGAGAATTTGTTTATATTTTCTTCTCCTGTTGATGAGGTTGTGTTGGTCAAGGTGTTATGATCTAGCCTTAGCTTTCTATTAGAAAGTTGGACCTGACATGTTTGTCTAGCTCCCTGTAAATTGTCATTCCATCCTATAGATAATGTTTTGTCTGCTGTAAAAAATCTTCAGAGCAAAGACAGAAAGTTAGATGTAGGAATTTTCACTAAGTCCCCGAAATCTGATGGTTTTGGGCAAATTTGCAGCCTTGTATCTTTTTGTGTTTAATTCCTTGTTGCGTGATTCTTGCTTGTGCTTGTAATATTCTTGACTAGCTACAACCAAATATATTATTTGTCATGTTTGGGTGGCTGTAGGTGCTTTGCATGTAGCTCACAAAGTGCTGTGATGCAGTTTATGGCAGATTGTGTAGTTTTGTCATTTTGATGTTTGTGAGTGCTTAGTTGATTTTGTGGTGTTCTTCTTTGCTCCACCCCATCCATGATGGTTTGTTTTATGTCTTGGCAACCTGGGAATACCATATTTGTATCATTTGAGTGTGTGGGGATGATTTTGTTACGTAGGGCTTCATATCTTGTTTCGTTGATTCCCGTTGATCCGTAGCTCTGATTGTAATGTTCTTTATATGGTTTTGCATCATTTTCATGAGATGCATCTGATCATGTCATTCTCATGCATGTCAAAATAGGTTAGCATGCAATTATGTCCAGGAATATGTAATTGGTCCTTATGCTTGTGCTAGTGATAGAAATAGTGATGCATGCTCAATCATCTCATGCATCATGTGATTGTTGCATCTTGAGGTTCTGTTGTTCATTGGATGTTATTCTTATGTTGGGTAGCACGAATACGTGGAGTCAGGAGAGTACGTGCAGGACGATCAAGAACCATTCCAAGCTGAGGATATCACAGGCAAGATGATATGACCTTGATTCCATCTCTAGGATTGTTATGCTAGATTACGTTTCCTTTGTCATATGCTCGCTGCCTACCACTGAAATATTTGCCTATTGATATGCCATGAACCCAAACACTGATTCCTTCCTAGCAAACTTGAATGGCTAAGTAGGCTTTGCTCAGCTACTAATGTTAGCGTTGCTAGATGCAGGTGCTTTGACTCTTGTGATAACACGAGCTTGATATCATTATCTTAAATTTTGTTATTTAATTAATGCACCTATATACTTGGTAATTGACGGAACGCCTATACTTTTGACGGGTGCTTTGTTCCGTTATTGCCGCCATAGTTACCGGCTACCGGTGTTTGATTCCATATTGATCGCTCCTAACACGTTCGGGGTTGTTATGGGGACCCCCTCGATAAATCGCGTAGTGCTAAGACTTGTCCGGCAGGACCCAACATTGGTGTTAATTTGCTAATCACTTAATAATAATCTGGTTCTCCCCAGAGTTAAGGCTTTCCTCCAAGGAATCCGACGAGATCACGAGATTAGTGATAGAGGATTACTTTGCGGCCCGTGTACGTTTGTGATGGACTAGTTGGAGCACCCCTGCAGGGTTTAATCTTTCCGAAAGCTGTGCCCATGGTTATGTGGCAACTTGGAATATTTTGTTAACATCCGGTAATAGATAACTTAAACATAAGCTAATAAAATTGCCAACTGGGTGCGTAACCGTGACTGTCCCCTCGAAGATCTCTCTTCGATGGGGAACAGGGTGGGGTTATGATTGATGTAGGTACGTGTTCAGGATCACTTAGTGATCAAGTATTCTCGACCGTTAGTATAGTCCACCTTCATAAATGTTCTACGTAAGTTAGCCACCATATCTAGCTTACGATGCTGCAACCTTAAACACTCTACCCTATCCAACCTAATAACTTGACTAGTTCTTGCACCAAGGTCTTAGATTGCTGAGTCCCCGTGGCTCACGGATTCCTCCACAACACCAACAGGTTCAGGTACCCCAGAGATAGGTGATCCCGATGGCACGCAGCTGGCGTGGCAGTACGATGAGGAGACCGACCGCCTGTACGTGAACTATCCAGAAGATTGAGGCGTGGTCGTGATCGTGGGCCAGCAGGTAGGGTAGCATAGCATTTTCTCATGTTTGTAGTCCGTAGCGGAACTACTTTGGTTGTATGCGTGATGTACTCTGATATATTTATGAGAAGGCAATTGAACCCCTGATTGTCTCTTTATTATTATTATGTATGTGCTGTGTTACTTGTTTGCGAGACGCTTAGCTGCGCTCCTTTCCAATTCGGGGCCTCGATCCCCAGATCGGAAAGGACCTCATCTTGGTCGTTACACTATGTCTGGTGGGATTAGATATGGAAGGACTACAATGCTGCCAATTTTTAGATCAAGAAGAGGTGTGTAGCTAGGAGTTGCAGTTCAAGGTCAATTTCCTGCCAAAAACAAGTTTCAGAAGGGATGCTCATATTTCCCACATGAGCATGCCATATATTGGTTTGGAATGATGCATTAGCATTCTAGAGGTTCTCTGGAAATATGAGGGGTCATTGGCTTGAGCACAAGTATAGTAAGAGGGGTAAATAGGTTTTTCCAAGGTAAAAGGAGAGGTAAAGAGAGGGAGTTACCTTCCAATAATTGACCAGGGGACATGGCAAGGTTACTGGAGGTAAAGGGGTACTAGAAAGAGTTGTGGTAAAAATTTGAGCTCAAGAGAAATAGTGGAAGGGGCCAAGGCGACAATTTTGGTAAATGGACATAAGGTGTTTGATGGGTGTTAGGTCTAGCAAATGGATTCCAATTGCTATGAAACTTAACAGGATCACATGATAGGTTACAATAAGCTTGTGCACCTTAATATTTGTTGGAGAAAGTTTCCAATATGGACTTGAAAAATCCAAGAAATGGACATAAATGGATTTCTGCATATGAATCCATGCAAATCAATTCCCAGTAATCCACAACTTGGTGTGGTGACATTATTTGAGTATTATTGCATGACCAAAAAGTTTGGGATCAATTGGAGAAACTTCACAATGTAAAGTTTTCCAAATCTAGAAATAAACACAAAAGGTTTTGAGAGTATTGGGGCAAGTTCCTTTGTTCTCCTTGATGCACCACTTGGTGTGGATGCAATATTGGAGTATTAGAACATGTACACCAAATTTGAGAACAATTAGAGACATTTGGCAATGTAGAGTTGCTCAAATTTGGATCTGGACAAATAGTCTTTTGGAGGGTTTTGACCAATATTTTGAACATGACCATGTGTTCAAACTCTTAGATATGGAATATATAAATCCATTGAGTTCCCCTAAATTTTATCAAGTATTTTGAAACCAAGAAAAATAACATTTCTTTGTAAAAGATCATTTCTAGAGTGAGAAAGAGGTATTTAAATAAAATAGAAAAATAACTTTTAAAATAATAATTTTGTGGTTTTGGGAAATCTTTTTGATAATAGGATTTGAATAAAGTATTTGGGGCAAAACATCTCCCCTAAGTTGAGGACTTGTAGTACAAACCTCAATTCAGGGCTTTTTGAAAAGCTAAATTAAATAAATGCTCTTTGGTTAAAATAATTTTGCTATAAACTGTCTTAGGTTCTATACACATGGTATGGTCATTGGACAAAGGTTTGCGACAAGGAGATGAGTCTAGAGGGATATGAAAGAGTTTTGTGATTTAAACACAAGCAGTTAAGCAAGCTAGCAACAATCACATCAAGCGTCACAAGCATTCACAAAAAAATTAATTGGTCCTAATTTTTGAGCTATGTTAGTTTAGCCAAGAGTGTTAAAACACAGGATGTGACAATGCGCTGGCTTTGCTCCCTGGCAAGGATTGCCTCTCTTTTTGTGTTGTTCACCTAGCTACCTTCTATTTGCTTGACACACCATGTGACGGGTTTTGTTACAGCGACCGCGCATTTCTGAGCAGGTCCACCTATCCGCCTTCCCATCCGACACCTCACTGATGTTGACAATCATCCCGATGAGGTTGAGCGGCGAAGATTTGGATGTGCCTTGTCGGGCACGGTCGTAGTGTGGCTTTCCTACTCTAGACAAGGCGGCTTCCCGGGGCATTGTCCTGGCCTTCTCTCGTTGTAGAACGAAGTCCGATACTGATTGGTAGGATCTTGCCGGGCCAGGGGGGTCGCGACTGCCTGTGCACAAGTCTAGGTACTAAAGCCCCCATGTTTTAGTACACCGACACACTCTAGATCACTTTCCACATTGCCTTCATGAATCGCTTCGTCTAGAGCCATGTCTTCAGTCGTCGTGTGATACATCTCCAATGTATCAATAATTTTTTATTGTTCATGCTATTATATTATCAATTTTGGATACTTTATATGAAATAATATGCTATTTTATATCATTTTTGGGAACTAACCTATTAACCCAGTGCCTAGTGCCATTTGTTGTTTTCTGCTTGTTTTTGGTTCACTAGGAAATCAGTACCAAAACAAAGTCCAAAGGCTACAAAACTTGTTTACGATATTTTTCTCGACAAAAGAGACCCTAGAAGCTTCAGAAGGAGAGGAGAGGTCAAACGAGGATATGTCAAGGCAACAGGGTGTGCCCAGGGGGTTAGCCGCGCCTGGATGCCTTGTGGGACCTTTGTGGCTCCGACTAACCTAATTCCACCTCCATAAATTCTTTAAAATTGGGAAACCAATAGAGAGCCACTAGAAACACTTCTTCCACTGCTAAAAATCTCTATTCTGCCATGATCTCATCTAGAGGCCTTTTCGAGTTCCCTGCCGAAGGGGAATCGATCATGGAGGTCATCTACATCAACCTTACCGCCTCAATGATGATGATGTGTGTAGTCCACCACAAACCTACGAGTCTATAGCTAGTACCTAGATGTCTAGTTCTCTCCCTATGATATTCAATACAAAGTTGACAGCAATTTCCAGAGTGATCTATCCGATGTTATCCTCTTTTGTGGTGTGTTTGTTGGGATTCGATGAATTGAGGGTTTATGATCAGATTATACATGAATAATAATCGAGTCTTCTCTTAATTCTTTTATGCATGATTGTTCTAGCTTCTTATTTCTCTTTGACCTATCATTTTGGTTTAGCCAACTAGATTGATTTATCTTCAGTGGGAGTGGTGCGTTGTGTTGTGTTCATTCTTACGGTGCTCCATCATAGTGATGTAAAGGGACATGACACATATTTGTATTGTTTCCATTAAGAAGAAAACGACGTGTTCTGAATATATTGCTTATCTTATTTTGTCTACATCATGGCACCTTGCTCCAACCATTACTTTGTTTTATACTGAATACTCTAGATGCATGCTGGATAGCGGTCGATGAATAGAGTAATAGTAGTAGATGCAGTAAGGAGTCAGTCTGCTTGTTTATGGACATGATGCCTATATATACATGATCATTGCCGGGAATATCATGTCATAACTATGTGCTATTTTGTCAATTTCCCAACAATAATTTGTTTACCCACTGTATGCTATGTCCAAGAGGCAAGCCTGTAGCGAAAACTATGGCCCCTGGGTCTACTTGAACATATTTACTAAAACCCTAAAAATTATTCGCTACAGTTTATTTACTGTTTTTTACTTTTTATATTTATATTATCTATCTATCAGTATTTAATCCTTGCAAGTAACGAGTTCTAGCGCTTGAGAACCCTCTTGCCCGTGTTGGATCCAATTGTTTGATTTTGTGTGTGGAAGTGGTACAAAAAGGGGTTTACGTGAGTCTCCTATTGGTTCTACAAGCTTGGTTCTCACTTGGGGAAATACTTATCTCTACTTTACTACATCTCCTCTCCTCTTTGGGCAAAAACCCAATGCAGTTTACAAGTAGCAGAAGAATTTCTGGAGCCACTGTTGGGGAGACATCATCAAATGATTGTCAAGTTCCTTCACGCAAATTGTAATTCACTTCTTCTACTTTTTATTTTCTTTTATATTTGCTTGATTAAAAATATTGAAAACACTAAATATTTATCTTTGCGAGTTTACTTGTTTCGCTTATTAGTTTTCTTGCTTTGCCACTATGTCTCAAGAAAATACCAAAGTGTGTGATTTCTCAAATAATTCTAATAATGGTTTTATTAGTACTCTTATACCACCTTCCACTAGTGTGGATTTTATGATATTAATGTTGCATTGCTAAATCTTGTGATGAAAGAAAATTTGCTGGAAGTCCTAATGAGGATGCAGCTTAACATCCTAATGCATTTGTTGAATTATGTGATATGAAAAAGAAAAAGGATATGGATAATGATTTGTTTACGTTGAAATTGTTTCCCTTATCACTCAGAAGTAAAGCTAAAGCGTGGTTTTCATCGTTACCTCCTAATATTATTGGAACATGGGATAAGTGCAAAGATGCATTTATTTCTATGTATTTTCCTCCTACTAAGATTGTTTATCTTAGAACTCAAATTATGAATTTTAAAAAACACAAGAATGAAAATATTTCACAAGCAAGGGAGGGACTGGAATTGATGATTAGAAATTGTACCACTCATTGCTTAAGTTTATGGATGATAATATAAATTTTCTATGCGGGACTTAACTTTGTGCCGAGAAATGTTCAAGATTTTGCATCAGGTGGTACATTCATGGAAGTTACATTGGGTAAAGCTAAAAAACTTCTGGACAATATCATGAAAAATTATTCTCAATGGCATACCGAGCGAGCTCCAACTGGTAAGAAGGTAAACTGTGTCAAAAAATCACTGCGTTAAGTGATAAAATGGATGCTCTTATGAATATGGTTGCTACTCATGTTTATCCTAATGATCTACAACTATCTACTTTTCTTTAACAAAATAATGATCCTATTGATGAAAATTTTGTGTCACATCCCTAACCCTTAAGCAAGTTAGTCTTGTGCTCATGTCTTCTTTGCATTTGCATCTAATAATTCTCCAATCAAGAACAAGAAAGTGGCAAAGGAAAAACTCAAAAACCCTAGCCACTACTTTAAATAAAGAAAATCTCAAACTAGTTGAAATCAATGAACCCAAAATGGCCTCAAGAAATGTTCAAACTTTCTGATAAATCATGAAAGTAAATGAGCATTGGAGAAAACTATTTTCTTGACAATTTAAGCATTTTAAATTAATGCAAAAGCCAGTGGTTTCAAACTTTAAATTTGAAATCAGAAACTATAAATTTTCAAAAATGTTGAAAACTTTGGAAATGGTTGGGAATATTATAACAAATATTCAGGTGTGTTTAAAATAATTTTTACCACCATTTTGGAGCTGAAATAAATAGCAAAACATTAGTTAGCAAAACAGAACAAAACAGAAAAAAATAAGAGGATGAAAAACATTACCTGTCGCCTGAGGAGGCCCAGCCCACCAGGGGCAGGGTCGTCTTCTTCCTCTGCCTTCTAGCAGAGGGGAGATCGACCACGACGGCCCCTCCACCTCCTGCTTCACCGTGGCGAGCTCCAGAGCCCCCCGGGACAGCGCGACGACGGGGATAAGCTCCCCGAGGCCTCCTCTACCCATTCCTAGTGATAGCTCTCTCCCTCCTCTCAGATCTTTTCCTCCCTCCTGTTGCCGCCATTACCACGAGCTCGAGCTCGAGCCGCAGCGCTTCTAGCCACGGGAACCTTCCTCCGAGTAGTCCGTTAGCTCCGTCTCGTCGTTCTGGTCCTCTCCGCAGAAGGCGAAGCTTCCCCGAGCTCTGCATCGCCCCCAACGCCATCGTCTTCCACCTCCGTCCGCCGGACCTCTCCCATCGATTCGCTCCCTCCGGCGCACCCCCGAGCCCCTCAGCAACACCATCGGAACCGCCGTGAGCTCGTCATCGTTTCCCCTCTCGCCCCACGCTCTTCCGTGCATCGTAGCCCCGTTCCCCACCAAGGCCGAGAGCTCCTCGCCGCCGGTCATGTGGTCGCCGTCGCTGTGGTGTCTGATCCACGCGCTCGAGCTAGGGTTCGAGCTCCTGGAGCCTCCAGGAGTGTGATGAGCGCCTCAGCTGTCCTCCCCGTGCCCTAGAGCCATCAACTGCGGGAGGCCGAGCTTCGGCCGCCGCTTCGGCTCATCACCAGCGCCTCTCCCGGCGACCCTAGCCTCCCCTGATGCCCCTGCCAGATCGGCTACTTCGCCAGCGTTCCGTAGCTGCAAACCGCGTTCGAATTGGTGCTGTGCAGCGCCGTTTAGGTCGTCTCCGGTGAGCCCTTCGCCGCGGGCTTGGTCGCCGGCGACCACCCTCCGGTGGGGGCCGACGTGGCAAAGCTAATCCAACAGATTAGGAGCTTAATCTCTCGCTGACAGTGGGCCCAAGGCCAAGTCAACGCAGTTAAGGGACTGGTCAGCCCGGGATTAGTCCCAGAGAGGCTGACCAGTGGGCCCCCCTGTCAGGTTTGACCTGAACAGGTCGGCTGACCTACTGACTTCAGTCTGATGCAATAAAGAGAATTTCCAGTATAGAAATAATTCCAGAAAATTGCTAAAACTTGTAAAAATCATAGAAATTAATCTGTAACTCCAATGAAAATAATTTATATATGAAAAAGTATCAGAAAAATTCAAGGATTCTGATTATGCCATTTTCAACAATGTTTGAAAAAGTTACAGAACCCTAAAATGTGGAATAAGGAATAAATCAATTCTTATAATTACTTTTTAAATGGAATTTGGAAAATATTCAAATTTCAATATGAATGCCATGATCACACACTGTCCTACTTACAAATCAGTACCATAACATGACATCTCATGCATGTTAACATCAAGTTGATCTGAGCATCAGGTCGAATCAATTAAATCGGTATTCGAGAATACCCGTTTGAATTGATATTCGAATGTGATTCAAATCAACTCTAAACCTAATACATATTGATTATAATAACTTATCACCTTGCATTCTCATGCCATGCTCATGCATCATTTTGATTGCATATGATTGTTATTGAATGTTGCCATTCATTTCGGTAGGCTCCGCACCCCCGGATTCCACCGAATATCCTTCTGACGGATATCGTTCCTCCTCTGAGCAACAAGGCAAGCAACCCTTTTGATCATTCCGGTAATTCCCATGTTCTTGCTCCTGCACTTATTATTGCATTAGGATCAAATGTTACAACTGGTTTTTCCACGTTAGTTGAACCCACTTCCTTTGCATGACCTAACCTTGTCACAGTAAATAGCCGAACCTTGCAACCTATCATACCTGGTAGTTGCTTGAGCTATGATGTGCCTTATCCTGCTATGCATGCTATGCTTAGAGTTGTGTATGGTATGTCATCTGGGAGATGAACAGAATTGTGGAAGGTGTTCGGTGAGCAAAGTTTGTGTGTTGAACTTGATTTGGTAAAGGTACCGGTGAAAGGCTGTGTAGGAGTACATGGCGGGTTGTTTCATTGGAACCGTCCTTAGGAACTGAGTTCCGTGTATGTAATCCAAGACTAGATACTAGCACATGCTGGGCCCTGAAATATGACCCCGCTCGGCCTATTAATCGTGTAGTACTCGGTCCAGGAGTTGCAAGTAGTTTCTGGTGTTTATAGTAATGCTGGAGGCCGTGCATGGTGCTGACCTGAGAGGTGGGCCGTGATGCGGTAGGCAGTGGCACGGTTTACCAAGTGGCACCCGGATGGTGGGCTTGGGAACCCTGCGCACATCGTTTGAGGCCGTGGCGGAAACCTCGGCGAGACTTCCGTACGGGTCACTCTCAGATAGGCGATAAACCTGGACTAGGTACTAGTGTGGTTAACGGTCGTGGCCGACTCCCTCGCTGGGCTTCCGCTTGAAGGTTGCCGAGGTGCATGACGTGCACATGGCGATAAGTGGCGAGAGCGTGTGTGACGAAGTACACCCCTGCAGGGTTATGATCTATTTGAATAGCCGCGTCCGCGGATATGGACTACTTGGAGACATATGTTGTTCATAGATAACTTCAATGGCTACTCATAAAATTGCCAAGATAAGCGTGAGTGTCATGGACGGCATTTCCGTACGGAGACGGAATGATTCCACGATAGTGTATTGTTGTGGTGTTAGTGGACTCGTGTGCGAGAAATCAAGTTGTCAAAATTATTTAAAAAATGCAAGTTGTCTAGCCACGAGTCAAATGCTGGCTTTCCGCATGAAACCCCATAATACCTTTTGATACCTTGCATGAGTAGTTAGTTATCCTAAAGTCTTGCTGAGTACCTTCGTACTCATGTTTGCTTAATACATGTTGCAGAGGTTGCTAATGACCCTAATGGAGGGTTCTTCGTAGACATCGACGACGACGAGTAGCTGGTGTCCCAGCTACGATCTGGCCCTACGTTGGATCTGTAGTATAGTCAGGCCATGTGCCTTCTAGTTGCCATGTCTGTACTCATACAGTTTAAACTCTTCCGCTGGCTTGTAACTGAATGATTGCTATTATGGGTCGTGAGACCCTTAATGTGTAATATTATGTGTGTGGCTCTTCCGAGCTTCTTAAATAAAGGTTGTATGTTTATGGTTATGTTGTGATGCCATCGATGTATCTATACATATCGGTACGCCATGCGTACGTGTGTCGTACTTGATATGTATGGGGTTCGATTACCTAGTCGTGAACTTTAGTAGCACTCCTTACAAGGAAATGCCCCTTTGTGATCCAATGAGCCTTGGTAGTTCGCTACTGCTCCGGACACATTGGTTGACCGGCATGTGTCCTTCTTAGCTGCTGTGTCTGTCCTCTTTGGGGAAATGTCACACGATGTAATGGAGTCCTTGTAGCTTGCTACGACTCGTCTACATTCGCTGATGACCGACACCTGCTTTGTTGGGTCATGTATGCCTGTCCTTGTGCGGTACTTCCACTTTGGTTTATGACTAGACATGTCGATCCGGGTTCTTTGACATTGGAATTCTAGCGACACTATTGCATACGCGAGTCAAAAGACGCAAACGGTCTCGGCTAAGGTAAGGCTGCAACCGAGGAGTTAACCGTGTGTGAGACCGTAAAGGGATGCGATGTGTTACAGGCTAGATTCCTATGGCTTAGGATCGGGGTCCCGACAGCGTTGGTATCAGAGCCTGACTGACTGTAGGATTACTAAGCCAAACTGGTTGAAGTTGAGTCTAGAATTGCTTTAGTTATATATAAGGGAATTGTTTGTGGAAGGGAACGTAAGGCTCTTGTTCTCTTCTCAAGCTATTCTATTCTGATCATCCTTGTCTTTTCTGCGGGAATTAAGGACTAGGTTACTCATCTTCTCCTAGGCTCGTGTTTCTGATCGGTAGATTATAGGACTACGGGTCAAGAGATATGTGGTTTTTGTCATTCCTAGGAAAAGGAAGTAGGTTTGATGATCAGAGAGTTGAACTTGATAGTTGAGTGGTTACGCTATTCCATTTTTGGGTTGTCTCAAAATTTGTTGCCCAATTTTTCATTCGGAGCTCTAATGCTTTTGCATTACTCTCTATTTACAGATGCCTGGCTGCCCTTCTCGTCAGGTGGTACGTCTGACCAGGTGCATTGATGTGCCCGGTCATACGGCCATGCTGGTCAGGGTGATGTCGGTGTGCGGTTACCGCTGGTACCCCGAGTACACAGTAGAGGAACAATACCGAGACTTCAACCAGAGCCAGTACATCTGCACTGTTAGGGTATTTCCAGACTACCCTGGAGCTGAGGAGCCAATCCATTGGTCCTAAGGGTTGGGAGTCGCTGTTGACATGGCAGTACAAGATGCTGCCTATTCAATGCTGACTATTATGAGAGCGAGACATGCACTGCTGCAGAATTCAGAGTTCTGCTATGTTCCAGCCTCTCAGCCTGGTGAAGAGGGATACCTCAATGGAGTCTATTTTGATTCTTCTAAGGAGGATCCACTACTGCAGTCCACTGTTGAGATGCTAGAGAACAGAGACAGGGATGCTCGTGCTCTCCGTATGGAGCTTTATGCTACCCGTGCCCGTCTGTGGACAGCTTTGACGCAGCTGGAACCGGTAGTCCAGATAGGGTATGGAGAGATGGAGATGCTGAACCCTGTTAGGACCCATCTTCCGGCCCATGTTGACTAGCCAGCTATAGGAGGAGTCACACCGCTTCGGGGACCCCTCTTACCACCAGTCAGGGGACCAAGGCCACATCCGTGTCCTTATGGATCCCAGGGATCTCAGGCTAGAGTGTTTCCTGATCCGCAGGTTGAGCTTCCAGGTCATGGAGGTAATCTCTATGAGATGTTCTATGCGGATGCCTGAGCTGTGAGCGGAAGGATAGTATGGTAGTAGCCATACGTTCACAGTCCTGCATGACTTGTGAAGTATGTCTGTAATGTGAAATGAATTCCGGAGGCCTAGATAAATAATGTATAGGAAGCTTGTAAGCCTCTGATGAGTAGTTTCATAATTTCAGTAGTTTGCTCTTCGAGTAAGTTTGTACTGAACTATGTAAGGGTGGGTATGAACCATGGTGTATATATAGCAGTTGCTTGTTACCATGCTGTTCGGATATTCATTTCCGCATTCCGTGTGTTGAGTACATTCTTAATCCATGGCTAGTATTGATATGATGTTGGTCTAAGCTATGAGTTTGTTTGTCAGGATGGTGTTCACCAGGTTGAACCGTGCCCCTGCTCATGAGCAAGGCGAGGGTAGTCAAGCGTCGCAGGAAGACCTGCCTCACCCGCCTTCTCTGGTGGAAGTGATGCTTGAGGCAGAAAGAAACAAAAGGGAGACCAATCGACTACTAGAGCGTATTGAGCAGAATACGGCTCGATAGCCTAGGAATGCCGTAGTGTCCCTCAATGACTTTGTGAAGCTGAATCCTCCAAAGTTTCATCATTCCGTCGATCCCCTCGACGCTGATGACTGGCTGTGCAGCATTTCACGCAAGATTCGCTCAGCGAATGTGTCTGAGGCCGACAAGGTGACCTTTGCGGCGTATTTCCTGGAAGGACCCGCCAATCTGTGGTGGGAGAATTTTGAAGCTATGCGTCCCGCTGAACCAGTGGCCACATGGGCAGACTTCAGTGCCGCTTTTCGTCTGCACCATATTCCAGAGGGCCTGATGGACAGAAAGAGAGAGGAGTTCTGTGCCTTCACTCAGGGCAAGTTGTCTGTGGATGCCTATAGCCGCGAGTTTGGTAATCTCGCCCGCTATGCAACAGAGGAGGTGTCTACTGACGCCAAGAAGCAAGCAAGATTCCGTAAGGGTCTGAGCCCTGAGCTCCGTCGTGATCTGCGCCTCCATGAGTGTGCAAGCTTTCAAGCCCTAGTCAACAAAGCGATCAGTGCCGAGACTGGTCATACTGACTTCGAAGCCACAAGGAAGCACTCCCGTGACTTTGGCTCATCTTCTGGTTCCGCGTTTCCAAAATGCAGGCTGTGGGTTCCAAACAGTTCTCTGCCACCAAGATACACTCTGAGACCATCCTACGTGGCGCCTCAGACGAATCAGGCCAACCCTCCAGCAAAAGCTTATGGTGGTCCAGCTAGCAATGCTGCACCACGTGCCAACCAGGTGATATTCTACAAGTGTAGAGAACCAGGGCACTATTCCCGTGAGTGTCCTGAGAATGTGGGTGCCAAGCAACCCGGAAAGTCCGTCGGGCAGGCCAAGTCGGGCAAAGCTTATTATGTGAAGCCAACTCCTGCACGTGGCCATGTGAACTATGTGTCAGTAGAAGAAGCTGCAGAGGATCCCGACGTCATGCTGGGTACGCTTCTTGTTAATCATCACCCACCGTCTGTTCTCTTTGACACTGGGTCTTCTCATTCCTTCATTTCAGAAAGTTATGCACAGTTGCATAACATGTCTTTTTGTGATATGCCGATTCCATTGGTTGTCCAAACCCCTGGTAGTAAATGGCAAACCTCTAGGATAACCTATGACAATGAAATTCTTGTAGACAGGCTAGTTTTTCTAGCCTCCTTGATAGCCTTGAAATCTTCGGATATTAATATCATCTTGGGCATGGACTGGATGTCAGCTCACTATGCCAAGATTGATACTCATTCTAGAAATGTCCAGCTTACCCATCCCTCGGGTGAGATAGTAACTGTCTCTACTCGAGTTGCCAAATGCCAACTCTATTCCCTAAATGCCAACCCTCTTCCGGAACTTGAAGACATTCCGATAGTCCGTGACTTCCCGGATGTTTTTCCAGAGGAACTGCCAGGAATTCCACCTGACAGAGATGTAGAGTTTGTGATAGATCTTGTTCCGGGAACTGTCCCAATAGCCAGAAGACCATATAAGATGGCACCCCGGGAGCTAGCCGAACTTAAGAAGCAATTAGATGAGGCCTTGAACAAGGGTTTCATTCGTCCTAGCTCTTCTCCTTGGGCTTGTCCTGTCGTCTTCGTCAAGAAGAAAGACGGAACGGATCGGATGGTTGTAGATTATCGACCAGTTAATCTGGTCACTATAAAGAACAAGTATCCGCTCCCCAGGATCAACGATCTATACGATCTGCTCGCTGGATCCTCAGTCTTCTCCAAAATGGATTTGAGGTTGGGATACCATCAAATCAAGATTAAGAACGGGGACATTCCAAAAACGGCTTTTGTTACTCGTTATGGCCAATATGAGTACACCGTTATGTCCTTCGGTTTAACCAATGCCCCAGCCACCTTCTCTCGACTGATGAACTCAATCTTCATGGAGTATTTGGATAAATTCGTCGTGGTATACCTCGATGATATTCTCATCTACTCGAAGAATGAACAAGAACATGCCGAGCATCTAAGGCTGGTATTGATGAAACTTCGAGAGCATCGCCTTTATGCCAAATTTTCAAAATGTGAATTCTGGTTACAGAAGTGACCTATCTAGGCCACGTAATCTCTGGTAAGGGTATTGCTGTCAATCCCGAGAGAGTTCAAGCTGTCCTTGATTGGACTCAACCTGAATCGGTTAAGCAAGTTAGGAGTTTTCTTGGTCTAGCGAGCTATTGTCGCCGCTTTGTCGAGAATTTCTCCAAGGTTGCAAAGCCTCTAACTGAACTCCTCAAGAAGGATAAAAAGCTCGAGTGGACACCACAGTGTGAGCATAGTTTTCAGGAACTCGAAAGACGCCTGACTTCCGCACCTGTGTTGCTACCACCAGATTTCTCAAAGGACTTTGTTATCTACTGCGACGCCTCGCGACAAGGATTAGGTTGCATTCTCATGCAAGATCGTCATGTGATCGCATACGCATCTCGACAGTTGCGTCCACATGAGGATAATTATCCCACACATGACCTTGAGCTTGCAGCTGTGGTCCATGCACTAAAAACCTGGCGACATTACCTTCTGGCTAATCGTTGCGAAATGTTCACTGATCACCAAAGTCTGAAATATATCTTCACCCAGCCGGATTTGAATCTCACGCAAAGACGGTGGGTTGAGTTGATCTCGGATTACGACTTAGGGATAACTTACACCCCGGGGAAGGCCAATGTTATGGCCGATGCGCTAAGTTGTAAATCTTATTGTAACAATTTGATGCTACAACAAGGTCAACCACATCTCCATGAGGACTTTCGGAAGCTGAATCTTCATATTGTTCCTCAAGGATTCCTTTCTACCCTGGTGGCGAAGCCTACTCTTAAGGATCAAATTATAGCTGGCCAAAAGCGTGACAAGGGTATATCACGGATCAAGGAGAATATTTTTAGCGGAAACGCTAAAGAATTTTCCATGAACGATCAAGGTGTTGTGTTCTTCCAGAATCGATTAGTGGTTCCTAAGAACCCACATCTAAGGCAGTTAATCCTTAAGGAGGCTCATGATTCTCCTCTCACCATTCATCCCGGTAGTACTAAGATGTATCAGGACCTACGCCAGAGGTTCTGGTGGACTAGGATGAAGAGAGAAATTGCTGAGTTCATTGCTAACTGCGATGTTTGTCGTCGAGTTAAGGCAGAGCATCAAAGGCCTGCTGGCACCCTTCAACCTCTAGCTATTCCTGAATGGAAATGGGATAAAGTTAGCATGGATTTCATTACCGGATTTCCCAAGACCAAGAAAGGAAATAATGCTATCTTTGTGGTCATTGACCGTCTTTCCAAAGTGGCTCATTTTCTTCCTGTTCGTGAGAGTATAACAGCTAGCCAGCTAGCAGAATTATATATCTCTCGAATAGTGTCTCTTCATGGTGTTCCCCTGGAGATTAACTCGGACCGTGGAAGTATCTTTACTTCTCGCTTCTGGGAAAGTTTTCAGAATGCCATGGGGACTCACCTATCTTTTAGCACTGCTTTCCATCCCCAATCAAGTGGTCAAGTAGAAAGAGTGAATCAAACCCTAGAAGATATGCTACGAGCTTGTGTTATATCGTTCGGTATGAATTGGGAAAAGTGCCTTCCATTCGCCGAATTCGCTTATAACAATAGTTACCAATCAAGCTTGGGCAAAGCCCCTTTTGAAGTTCTCTATGGACGAAGATATCGAACACCTCTAAATTGGTCAGAAACCGGAGAGAGGCAACTCTTTGGCCTGGATATGATCCAGGATGCAGAAGAGCAGGTTCGCATTATTCGTGAAAAGTTGAAAACAGCCCAATCTCGTCAAAAGAGCCAATATGATCGTCATCATAAGGCTGTGACCTTTGAAGTTGACGAGAAGGCTTACCTTCGGGTTACACCTTTGAAGGGTACCCATCGATTCGGTATCAAGGGCAAATTGGCTCCTCGTTACATTGGTCCTTTTCGCATTCTTGCCAAACGAGGAGAAGTTGCCTACCAGTTGGAACTTCCTCCGCATCTTTCCAAGGTTCATGATGTTTTCCACGTATCGCAACTGAGGCGTTGCTTTTCGGATCCTATCCGTGAAGTGGACCACGAAACGCTTGATCTCCAAGATAACCTTTCATACCGAGAATACCCCGTGCGTATTCTTGATCAAGCTGAGCGTACCACTCGACGTCGAAACCTAAAGTTTCTTAAAGTCCAATGGTCAAATCATTCCGAAAAGGAGGCAACTTGGGAAAGAGAGGATCGTCTCCGACTTGAGTATCCTGCGTTATTCCCGACGACTTCTAAATCTCGGGACGAGATTCTCTTGAGTGGGGGTGAGTTGTCACATCCCTAACCCTTAAGCAAGTTAGTCTTGTGCTCATGTCTTCTTTTCATTTGCATCTAATAATTCTCCAATCAAGAACAAGAAAGTGGCAAAGGAAAAACTCAAAAACCCTAGCCACTACTTTAAATAAAGAAAATCTCAAACTAGTTGAAATCAATGAACCCAAAATGGCCTCAAGAAATGTTCAAACTTTTTGATAAATCATGAAAGTAAATGAGCATTGGAGAAAACTATTTTCTTGACACTTTAAGCATTTTAAATTAATGCAAAAGCCAGTGGTTTCAAACTTTAAATTTGAAATCAGAAACTAGAAATTTTCAAAAATGTTGAAAACTTTGGAAATGGTTGGGAATATTATAACAAATATTCAGGTGTGTTTAAAATAATTTTTACCACCATTTTGGAGCTGAAATAAATAGCAAAACATTAGTTAGCAAAACAGAAAAAAACAGAAAAAAATAAGAGGAAGAAAAACATTACCTGTCGCCTGAGGAGGCCCAACCCACCAGGGGCAGGGTCGTCTTCTTCATCTGCCTTCTGGTAGAGGGGAGATCGACCACGGCGGCCCCTCCACCTCCTGCTTCGCCGTGGCGAGCTCCAGAGCCCCCTGGGACAGCGCGACGACGGGGATAAGCTCCCCGAGGCCTCCTCTATCCATTCCTAGTGATAGCTCTCTCCCTCCTCTCGGATCTTTTCCTCCCTCCTGTTGCCGCCATTACCACGAGCTCGAGCTCGAGCCGCAGCGCTTCTAGCCACGGGAACCTTCCTCCGAGTAGTTCGTTAGCTCCGTCTCGTCGTTCTGGTCCTCTCTGCAGAAGCCGAAGCTTCCCCGAGCTCTGCATCGCCCCCAACGCCATCGTCTTCCACCTCCGGCCGCCGGACCTCTCCCGTCGATTCGCTCCCTCCGGCGCACCCCCGAGACCCTCAGCAACACCATTGGAACCGCGGTGAGCTCGTCATCGTTTCCCCTCTCGCCCCACGCTCTTTCGTGCATCGTTGCCCCGTTCCCCACCAAGGCCGAGAGCTCCTCGCCGCCGGTCATGTCGTCGCCGTCGCTGTGGTGTCTGATCCACGCGCTCGAGCTAGGGTTCGAGCTCCTGGAGCCTCCAGGAGTGTGATGAGCGCCTCAGCTGTCCTCCCCGTGCCCTAGAGCCATCAACTGCGGGAGGCCGAGCTTCGGCCGCCGCTTCGGCTCGTCGCCGGCGCCTCTCCCGGCGACCCTAGCCTCCCCTGATGCCCCTGCCAGATCGGCTACTTCGCCAGCGTTCCGTAGCTGCAAACCGCGTTTGAGTTGGTGCTGTGCAGTGCCGTTTAGGTCGTCTCCGGCGAGCCCTCCGCCGCGGGCTTGGTCGCCGACGACCACCCTCCGGTGGGGGGCGACGTGGCAAAGCTAATCCAACAGATTAGGAGCTTAATCTCCCGCTGACAGTGGGCCCAAGGCCAAGTCAACGCAGTTATGGGACTAGTCAGCGCGGGATTAGTCCCAGAGAGGCTGACCAGCGGGTCCCCCCTGTCAGGTTTGACCTGAACAGGTCGGCTGACCTGCTGACGTCAGTCTGATGCAATAAAGAGAATTTCCAGTATAGAAATAATTCTAGGAAATTGCTAAAACTTGTAAAAATCATAGAAATTAATCTGTAACTCCAATGAGAATAATTTATATATGAAAAAGTATCACAAAAATTCAAGGATTCTGATTATGCCATTTTCAACCATGTTTGAAAAAGTTACAGAACCCTAAAATGTGGAATAATGAATAAATCAATTCTTATAATTACTTTTTAAATGGAATTTGGAAAATATTCAAATTTCAATATGAATGCCATGATCACACACTGTCCTACTTACAAATCAGTACCCTAACATGACATCTCATGCATGTTAACATCAAGTTGATCTGAGCATCAGGTCGAATCAATTAAATCGGTATTCGAGAATACCCGTTTGAATTGATATTCGAATGTGATTCGAATCAACTCTAAATCTAATACATATTGATTATAATAACTTATCACCTTGCATTCTCATGCCATGCTCATGCATCATTTTGATTGCATATGATTGTTATTGAATGTTGCCATTCATTTCGGTAGGCTCCGCACCCCCGGATTCCACCGAATATCCTTCTGACGGATATCGTTCCTCCTCTGAGCAACAAGGCAAGCAACCCTTTTGATCATTCCGATAATTCCCATGTTCTTGCTCCTGCACTTATTTATTGCATTAGGATCAGATGTTACAACTGCTTTTGCCACGTTAGTTGAACCCACTTCCTTTGCATGACCTAACCTTGTCACAGTAAATAGCCGAACCTTGCAACCTAGCATACCTCGTAGTTGCTTGAGCTATGATGTGCCTTATCCTGCTATGCATGCTATGCTTAGAGTTGTGTATGGTATGTCATCTGGGAGATGAACAGAATTGTGCAAGGTGTTCGGTGAGCAAAGTTTGTGTGTTGAACTTGATTTGGTAAAGGTACCGGTGAAAGGCTGTGTAGGAGTACATGGCAGGTTGTTTCATTGGAACCGTCCTTAGGAACTGAGTTCCGTGTATGTAATCCAAGACTAGATACTAGCACATGCTGGGCCCTGAAATATGACCCCGCTCGGCCTATTAATCGCGTAGTACTCGGTCCAGGAGTTGCAAGTAGTTTCTGGTGTTTATAGTAATGCTGGAGGCCGTGCATGGTGCTGACCTGAGAGGTGGGCCGTGATGCGGTAGGCAGTGGCACGGTGTACCAAGTGGCACCCGGATGGTGGGCTTGGGAACCCTGCGCACATCGTTTGAGGCCGTGGCGGAAACCTCGGCCGGACTTCCGTACGGGTCACTCTAAGATAGGCGATAAACCTGGACTAGGTACTAGTGTGGTTAACGGTCGTGGCCGACTCCCTCGCTGGGCTTCCGCTTGAAGGTTGCCGAGGTGCATGACGTGCACATGGCGATAAGTGGCGAGAGCGTGTGTGACGAAGTACACCCCTGCAGGGTTATGATCTATTCGAATAGCCGCGTCCGCGGATATGGACTACTTGGAGACATATGTTGTTCATAGATAACTTCAATGGCTACTCATAAAATTGCCAAGATAAGCGTGAGTGTCGTGGACGGAATTTCCATACGGAGACAGAATAATTCCACGATAGTGTATTGTTGTGGTGTTAGTGGACTCGTGTGCGAGAAATCAAGTTGTCAAAATTATTTAAAAAATGCAAGTTGTCTAGCCACGAGTCAAATGCTGGCTTTCCGCATGAAACCCCACAATACCTTTTGATACCTTGCATGAGTAGTTAGTTATCTTAAAGTCTTGCTGAGTACCTTCGTACTCATGTTTGCTTAATACATGTTGCAGAGGTTGCTAATGACCCTAATGGAGGGTTCTTCGTAGACATCGACGACGACGAGTAGCTGGTGTCCCAGCTACGATCTGGCCCTACGTTGGATCTGTAGTATAATCAGGCCATGTGCCTTCTAGTTGCCCTGTCTGTACTCAGACAGTTTAAACTCTTCCGCTGGCTTGTAACTGAATGATTGCTATTATGGGTCGTGAGACCCTTAATGTGTAATATTATGTGTGTGGCTCTTCCGAGCCTCTTAAATAAAGGTTGTATGTTTATGGTTATGTTGTGATGCCATCGATGTATCTATACATATCGGTATGCCATGCGTACGTGTGTCGTACTTGATATGTATGGGGTTCGATTACCTAGTCATGAACTTTAGTAGCACTCCTTACAAGGAAATGCCCCTTTGTGATCCAATGAGCCTTGGTAGTTCGCTACTGCTCCGGACACATTGGTTGACCGGCATGTGTCCTTCTTAGCTGTTGTGTCTGTCCTCTTTGGGGAAATGTCACGCGATGTAATGGAGTCCTTGTAGCTTGCTACGACTCGTCTACATTCGCTGATGACCGACACCTGCTTTCTTGGGTCATGTATGCCTGTCCTTGTGCGGTACTGCCACTTTGGTTTATGACTAGACATGTCAATCCGGGTTCTTTGACATTGGAATGCTAGCGACACTATTGCACACGCGAGTCAAAAGACGCTAACGGTCCCGGCTAAGGTAAGGCTGCAGCCGAGGAGTTAACCATGCGTGAGACCGCAAAGGGATTCGATGTGTTACAGGCTAGATTCCTATGGCTTAGGATCGGGGTCCCGACATTTTGCCTCTCAAAATAATTTCAACAATAATGCTTATAGAGGAAATTTTAATCCTAAACCGTATCCCGAGAATTCCTATGGAAATTCTTGTAATAATAATAATAATAGGATACCCTATTATCTTGTGAACAGCATTAAAGAATTTATTAGTTCTCAATATATTTCCAACAATATGGTAGAGGAAAACCTACATAAAGTTGAGGATATTGCTCGAAACATGGATATGATTGCTCTTGATGTGGATTCTCTTAAAAGTAAAGTTTTTCCACCTAAACATGATATTAATGAGTCCATAAAACTATTCAAGTATTTCTTAATGAAAGTAAGGTGAGGACCGCTAGGTTCAGAGCTAAGCAAGAATTCCTAGAAAAATCTCTTCCACCCGGTTTTTACCGCATCCATGATGAAGATATTAAAATGATTGGTATTTCTGCTATTGAATATTTGTTTACTAATACTAAAATTGATGAAAAGAAGACATGAGATGAGCTAACTTTAGCTAGAAGGCACCCTGCTTGTTCGAAGGGTGATGATCTTATTGATAAAAATGAAAATGTTGGTTTGGAGAGGTCAAAACTTTATCTAATGATGTGCCCGCTACTTTGGATTACAACGTCTTTAATTATGAAAATTATTGTTTAGTTGAATGTGTTTCCTCGTTAAAATCCATGATTAGCTCACTCTGAGGGTACGACAATCTATGGGACCTGTGGGGTCCCTTTGCGGTTCAACTATGGGGATCCACATGCATAAAGAGCATAACCGATTGCTACGCACTCGAGGGTTTAGACAAGTTTGGGCCGCGCGGAAGCGTAAAACCCTATGTCCTATGTGTTGTGTTATATGGATCCAAAGTACAGGAGTGCAACATCCCGACAAGAATGCTCGAGGGTGTGGCTACGCATGCAAGTGGACAAGGTGTCGACCTTTGTAAAGGTAGCCATGGACCTCCTTTTTTAGATCAATGGGCTACCACAATGGCTAAAATGGTCATTACATGGGGTAAACAGTAGATCCCATAGCTACCAAAATTACTGACAAGAGCTGTCATGGGAAATACCTAACCTTGACGGATTAGGAGAGGTGCATTAAATGCGCCATGAGGCATTACGCTAGCGACGTCTCCTGGCAAGGTTTACCTCTCCTTCTATGTTATTCACCCAACTACCTCCTATTTTGTCGCCACGTTGTGGGACGGTTGTTGTTGGGGATATTACGTGTGGTGTAACCCGCCCTAACTGGGCCAGGTCGCTAAAAGGGCGACTCATACTTTCTGAATACAAGCCTTAGCCCGGTGGCCCATGAGCGAGATAGGCGGTTCAGGATTGACGCAGAAGATAAGCCGCCAAGGAGGTTTCTAGTCTTGGAAAGCATGGCGACTTAGAGATATGGAAGGCCACGATCTGTAGCGTGGCCAGGACTCTTGTAAGCCCTAGGGCCTCGAGCTGTATATAAAGGCGAGTCTCTGGGGTGGATATGGCAAGTTAGAAATAATCGAGAGCTAGGTCAGGCGAGTTACGCCCTCCTTGTAATTGAATCCCTCATCAATCTACACAAAGCAAGACGTAGGCTTTTACTTCCACACGACGGGCTGAACCTGGGTAAATATGAGTCTCGGTTTTGCTCACCCCCTTTGAGTCGCCACCAAGGTGCGATGGCTGCTTCACTAAGTCCTTTCCCAAGGACATTTGCCGTGACAAAACCACGATAGTTGGCGCCCACCGTGGGGCTAGCGCACCGTGGAGTTGAGTTCTCAAAGGGAGCCCTACCAGGGTCAGGAAGCTATGCAGTCGGCATCATGAGGAAGAGCCGCCGTGGAAAATACTACATCGACAACTCGCAATGGGGGCCTGAAGCCGATTCAGTCGAATCTGGCTTCAGGGTCCCCGTCGGCAAGATCAACGTCTTCATCGACATGTTCGGAGCGCCCGTACCTGAGCCGAACACCTCCACCGACATCGTCGAGCCGGCCAGGTACGCCTTCCCCATCACACATCAGGACAGGAGACGCCACGTCTTCGTCGACTTTACGTAGGGAGCCAACATAAAGGATGAACCGGCAGTCCAGGAGACCACCCCCGTCAACTCTGACGACGAGTCGCCCATGGGCGACACAGATTCAATCCATCCCCTCTATGAAGGACAACTCGGAGGGTTGCCACCGGCGGCGTACTCCGAGGGCTTTGCGGGATCTCGTCGACAAGTCGCCATATACATGACGGGGGTGGCACAACCTCAGCCAAACCCGACCGACAACAATGAGACTCACGAATCCTCAAAAACTCCGGCTCAAGCCATGGCGGTTTGACGTCGGAGATCACCAGACTCATGGTAACTGTTGTGACGGCGAGGAAACAGGGAACGATCAACGCCGAGCTGGCAAGGCTGCGGGAGGAGATGGCCAAGATTCAGCGGGACATGGAAGCGGAAGCCGCTAGGATGGCGGCACAGCAGGCCCAAATCATCGCGGAGACAGAACGACTGAACACCGAAGGCTGGCGGCTCGAGAGACAACATCGCACGTCCGAGGCTATTCACGAAAGGAGGCATCATGGTCGCCTCCCGGCCGATTTACATCTGACCCGCCTCTTCGACACCCCACGCACCCCCGGGATGGGGCCCGACCAGCCTTGGCGGGCCGCTCGAGGCGGAGGTCCGGCTCAACCACCGCCTAACCCGCCACCACCTCAACCAACAAAGGCTAATGCACCTCGCTTCCGGACCCCACGAGGCCACTTCTCAAATCCCGTGGATAACGTGCTGGCGGCAACCCGCCACTTGGAGTCCTCCCGATTTACGGAAACTCCCCGACCGAGGAGGAGGCGAGAAACGCCATCGAGATGCTGAAAACAGAGGTGGTCCAACACACGCAATATTTGCACAGCCTTGACCGGTTGCACTCTACACCCCACGTGAGTCACACCAGGAGTCGTCACGAGGACCAACCCACGGTGACCAGTGGGCAACGACGTCCACCAAAAATCAACCCGCCCGAGATGCACGATACTCGAGCCCAAGACATCGTGGATTCAGCGCGAGCTGCCCGTCTGATGGAGACGACGGCCCCGGCGGGTCAGGGCCATCCGGCTTACACCGAGACACCTCCCGCATCTCTCGATACACGTGGCAGACACGTTGGGGTGCCCTGTCTCGTGCCTGCTCTGCGCAATGAGCGAATGCCAAAAGATTTCAAAGGACCAAGGAAGGTACCCAATTACACACCAGATCTCGAGCCCGGGTCATGGATCGAGAGTTACGAGCTTGCAATGAATATGCTCGATGTGAACAAGGCGGTTTGCGCCAAGTATTTCACCATGATGCTCGAAGGAACGACGCACACGTGGCTGAAGAACCTGCCGCCCAACTCCATCAGCATCTGGGCAGAGTTAAAGGAGCGGTTCATTAAGAATTTCCATGGGACTTGCAAACGCCCAATGACCATCGCCAACTTACAACACTGCGTTCAGCGACCGGATGAGTCGGCCCATCATTGGACGCGCAAGTTGCAGAAGTTATTCATTCGTTGGACGACATCTCGCGGCACACAGTATTGATTCTGGAGAAAAATTGCCATTACGAGACTTTGGTGTTGAAGCTTGGGTGAGTCAAGCGTAATGTGCAGGACATGGTCGAGTTGATGGACACCCTAACCAGGTATGCCGAGTCAGATGAGACTAAAGATCCTGGGGAGGATGATGACAAGGTTATCACCGCCAGGAGAGGCGAGTCGTCAAAGGGAAACTCCCAGTTTCAGGGGCAGGGTAACCACAACCATGGCGGGCAAGGTAAGAGGAGATACCGGGAAGGTCCCATAGACTTCGTCGCCAATGCGACTGCCGGCAACGGGAACCAACGCCAGAAGAAGCGGGGCTTCAACGGGAAGAAGCCGCGCAACTATCATGAGATGCTCAAAGGCCCCTGCCCACAACACGCCACTGCTGAAGGACCGGCTACCTACTCCTGGGAGGATTGCTATGTGATGCAGGAGTTCTGAGCTGAGGCGCTCAAAAAAGTCTGCTACTTCTCAAACAACAGCGCCAGAATTTGACACGTTGACGGAGATTGGGCTTGCTTTGGTTTTTCCCTTGAATAGGAAAGGGTGATGCAGCACAGGAGCAGTAAGTATTTCCCTGAGTTTGAGAACCAAGGTATCGATCCAGAAGGAGGGTCTCGTCAAGTCCAGAGTACCTGCACAAACACAAACAAGCTTGCACCCAACGCTTCAAAGGGGTTGTCAATACCTTCAAGATTGTTTGCAAAGTGAGATCTGAAGGCGGAAAGTGCAACGAAGTAAAAAGTGTAAGGATGAAAATATGGTGTGGAGTAGACCCTGGGGGGCATAGTGTTCACTAGAGGCTTCTCTCAAAATAGCAAGTATTACGGTGGGTGAACAAATTACTATCGAGCAATTGATAGAACCACGCAAAGTCACGACGATATCTAAGGCAATGATCTAGCATATAGGCATCACGTCTGAGACAATTACACCGATACTTTTTGCATCTACTACTATTACTCCACACATCGACCGCTATCCAGCATGCATCTAGTGTATTGAGTTCATGATGAACAGAGTAACACTTTAAGCAAGATGACATGATGTAGAGGGATAATCTCAAACCAATGATGGAAACCCCATCTTTTTACCCTTGATGGCAACAACACGATACGTGTCTCGCTACCCCTTCTGTCACTAGGTGTGGTCACCGCATGGTATGAACCCAAAACCAAGCACTTCTCCCATGGCAAGAATCATAAATCTAGTTGGCCAAACAAAACCCACAACTCGAAGAGAATTACAAGGATATGAAATCATGCATAAGAGAGATCAGAAGAAACTCAAATAAGATTCATAGATAATCTGATCATAAATCCACAATTCATCGAATCCCGACAAACACACCGAAAAGAAGATTACATCGGATAGATCTCCATGAGGATCATGGAGAACTTTGTATTGAAGATCCAAGAGAGAGAAGAAGCAATCTAGTTACTAGCTATGGACCCGTAGGTCTATGGTGAACTACTCATGCATCATTGGAGAGGTCATGGTGTTGATGGAGAAGCCTTCCGTGTCCGAATCCCCCCCTCCGGCAGGGCAGTAGGATGTGCCCCAGATGGGATCTTGCGGAGACAGAAGCTTGCGACGGCGGAAAAGTGATTACGATGCTCCCTCGATTTTTTTGGGAATATTTGGGAATATATAGGCGCAATATCTAGGTCAGGGGAACTCCAGGGGGCCCACAAGCCTGCATGGCGCGGCCCCCCTGGCTGCGGGGTGGGGGCTTGTGGGGCCCCTGGGACTCTTCTAGCTTGGCTCCCAAGTCCCCCGATATTCTTCCGGTCCAGAAAAAATCTTTTCGGGGGTTTTCTTCCAATTGGACTCCGTTTCAAAATCTCCTATAAAAGGGATCAAAAACATGGAAAAACAGGAACCGGCACTTGACACTGAATTAATAAGTTAGTCCCAGAAAATAAATAGAAGGCATGGAAAACATCCAATGTTTGACAAGATAATAGCATGAAATCATCAAAAATTATAGATACGTTGGAGACGTATCAAAGGCCAAGGAGGTAATCCACGCGGGCGACAGGAACAGGTCGGCGCGCCCGGGTCACGCCAAAGCCCGTTCGGTGGTTGCCCTAACCCGGCCGTGCAGGGCGGGTCATAGCCTAATAGTGGACAATACCCAGTTCACAATCAACAACGGTATAACCCACAGGGCGTGTTTCCGCAACCGCCCCCTCAAGGATATCCCCAACGGCAAGATGACAATAGCGGCTTTTAGAATAACCCTAAGCGGCTGAACAGTGGACAGTATCATGTGTTCACCACCAGCAGTTGCAAACGGGACGAGAAGGTGAAACATAAAACTTTCAGCGTGGCTGAGCCGACATTTCGTAGATATCTCCATTGGTCCGAGCAGCCCATCACCTAGAGTAGGGAAGATCACCCGCCCCTAGTTGACAACCCTGGCGACTTGGCTTTGGTCGTGGCTCCCCAAGTCGGAGGGTACACCCTTTCCAAAGTACTTATGGATGGTGGCAGCAGCATAAACATTTTATACGTCGATACCTTTCGAAGTATGAACTTTTCAGAAAAAGACTTGATGCCATCATTCAAGGTTTTCCACAGCATCGTTCCGGGTAAGTCGGCATATCCAATTGGGCGGATTAGGCTTAACGTGGCTTTTGGCATAGAGTCCAATTAGAGGAGCGAGTCACTCATGTTTGAGGTGGTCAAAATCAAGAGCCCTTACCACGCATTGTTTGGAAGGCCGGCTTACGCTTGATCCATGGCTCGCCCATGTTATGTTTATCTCAAGCTCAAAATGCCTCGTCCTAGGCGGACTATCACATCAATGGAGGCAGGAAAATAGCCCAAGTGTGCAAGGAAGAAGACACAACTTATGCCGAGACGGCTTGCGCGACCGAGGAGCTCAAATTTCACCAAGCCAATGTTGACCCGGCGGATATGATGCCGCTCAAAAGGCCAACGATCGACTCTGAGCCGCCCCTCAAGTTTAAACCAACGGATCACAACAAGGTGACAGACTTCACGCCTGGCGACTCAACCAAGCAGGTCACCATTGGGATGGGTCTAGATCCCAAACAGGAAAGCGCGCTCATCGAATTCGTCCATGAGAATCGGGACATCTTCGCTTGGAAACCTTCTGACATGCCAGGTGTACCGAGAGAATTCACTGAGCACCATCTTAATACTGACCCCAAAGTAAAGCCAGTTCGGCAGTATCTTCGCAAGTTTAATGAGGAAAGGCGCAAGGCAATTGGAGAGGAAGTCGCCCAGGTTTTGGCCGCCGGATTTATCATCTAGGTTTTTCATCCTGAATGGTTGGCTAACCCGGTCCTGGTGCTAAAAAGAACGACACTTTCCGCGTGTGCGTTGACTACACCGACCTTAACAGTGCCTGTCCAAAGGATCCCTTCGCCCTTCCCGCATTGATCAAATCATTGACTCGACGGCGGGTTGCGAGCGTTTGTGTTTTTTCGATGCTTACTCAGGATACCAGCAGATCAAGATGGATGTGGTAGACCAGGAGAAAACGTCCTTCATAAACCCCTTCGGAGCCTTCCGTTACGTGTCTATGCCATTTGGGCTCAAGAGTGCGGGGCGACTTATCAGCATTGCATCCAGAATTGTTTGCATATCCAGATCGGACGTAATGTCCATGCTTATGTTGACGCCATTGTGGTCAGATCTCAGAAGAAAGAGTCGCTCTTGGAGGATCTCAAGGAGACTTTGTCAATTTGCGCGTATATCAGATGTGGCTTAACCCCACCAAGTGTGTGTTTGGTGTTCCCACAGGAAAGTTATTGGGTTTTCTGGTGTGAGAACGTGGCATTGAAGCTAACCCAGACAAAATTGAAGCGATCACTTCGCTAGGAGAGCCGGCCAATATCAATCAAGTCCAACACATGGCGGGTCGTATCGTGGCTCTAAGTCGCTTTATAAGTCTCCTTGGGGAGAAAGCCATCCCTGTTTATCAGTTACTCAAGAAAACTGATCGTTTATTTGGACAGATGAAGACATCGAAGCCTTTGAAGCCTTGAAGCAACAACTGGCTAAGTCGCCAGTATTGGCTGCTCCGACGGATAAGGAGCCCATGCTCTTGTACATCGCGGCTAATTCTAAGGCCGTGAGCGTGGCAGTGGTCGTTGAGCGGAAGTAAGAAGGAACAGAATATCCGGTTCAACGACCAGTATATTTTATCTGTGAAGTCCCGACCCTCTCCAAACAACGCTACCCACATTGGCAGAAGCTAGTATTTGGGGTGTTTATGGCGAGTCGGAAGCTGAAACACTACTTGCAAGAGCATCCCATCATGGTGGCCAGTTCGGCCCCCCTTGGTGACATTATACAAAATCGAGAAGCAACTGGACGAATCGCTAAGTGGGCCATCGAGTTAGTACCTCATCACGTACGATATACCCCTTGTACGGCCATCAAGCCTCAAGAACTAGTGGATTTCATCAACGACTGGACCTAGTTGCAGATTCCAGAGGACAGCCTGATCACACATACTGGACTATACATTTTGACGGGTCTAGGCTGTTGGAAGGCTCGGGGGCTGGTGTGGTGTTAACTTCGCCTCAGGGTGACCAATTCTGCCATGTCCTCCAACTCAGGTTTCCATGTACTAACAATGCAGCGGAATATGAAGCTTTGCTTCATGGGTTGCGACTCGCCAAAGAGATGAATCTCACGTGAGTCAGATGTTTGGGTGACTCAGATTTGGTGGCACAACAGGTTTCTAGTACTTTGGATTCCAAAGATCCCTTGATGGCGGCTTACATGCGAGCTGTTTCGGACGTGGCGGGTCATGTTCATGGTTATTAGGTGGATCACATAGATCGGCGACTCAATGAAGCAGCAGATGCTTTTTCACGCCTCGGTTCGCAACGTAAGCCGGTTCCCCCTAATGTTTTTTTGGATGTGTTACATAACCCCGCGGTGCGGCTACCTTTAGAGGAAGATTTGGCGGTGCCAAATCCTAAGTCTCAACTTGTGCCGACTCTTCGTGCTACCCCGGATTGGGTGATTCCCTACATGGCATATCTCACACGAGGCGAGTTACCCACTGATGAGTTATTGGCTTGCCAAATCGTTCATCGATGCAAATCCATGATCATACATAACAGCGAGTTACATAAACGGAGCACCTCAGGAGTATTTAAATGGTGTGTCTCTTCCGAGGAAGGATGTATGATTCTCAATGAAATTCATGCAGGCGGCTGTGGTCATCATGCCGGATCACGCTCCCTGGTTTCCAAAGCCTTTAGGCATGGGTTTTATTGGCTGACTGCTCAAGCAGATGCTGAAGATATAGTTCGCCGATGCGACGGTTGTCAAAAATTTGGACACCACAAGCACGTGCCTGCTGAGGAGTTGCGGATGATTCCAATTACTTGGCAGTTTGCGGTTTGGGGGCTGGATATGGTTGGTCCTTTCAAAATGTCGTCCAACAAAAAGACTCACCTGTTGGTGGCGGTTGATAAGTTTACTAAGTGGGTTGAAGCAGAGCAAGTTAGTAGCTGTGATGTAGACATGGCTGTCAAGTTCTTGAAAAAGTTGATCTTCCGTTTTGGATATCCTCATAGTATCATTACTGATAATGGTACTAATCTATCAAAGGGGTCAATGCAAGAGTTTTGCGGAAGAGAGCATATCTGGCTTGACGTTTCTGCAGTCACACACCTCGAGTCTAATGGAAAGGCAGAAAGGGCGAATCAAGAAATATTGCGAGGAATCAAGCCCCGGCTTATGGTACCCCTGGAGAGTACCCCACGATGATGGGTTGAAGAATTGCCCTCAGTTTTATTGAGTATCAGGACCACCCCAAATCGCTCTACGGGTTTTACCCCCTTCTTCTTGGTCTATGGGACCGAGGAAGTATTGCCAAGTGACATCCGACATGATTTACCGTGAGTCGCCGCCTATGTGGAACGGGACAACGAGTTGGCACGTCAAGATTCGTTGGATGCTTTGGAGGAAGAGCGCGACTTGTCCGCATCGCGATCGGCGATCTATCAACAGGATTTGCGACGCTATCACAACCGCCACGTCAAGAGCCGAACTTTTCAAGAGTACGACTTAGTGCTCCGGTTGATTCAAGACCACACTGGTATGCATAAGTTAATACCTCCATGGGAAGGACCGTTTGTCATCAGCAAGAATCTTCGGAACGGCTCATACTACTTGGTGGATCTTCGCCCTGATAGGCCAACGATAGAGGTTGAGACAACTCGCCCCTGGAATATCGCCCACTTGCGGCCTTACTATACCTAGAGCCATGGGCTCCTTTTCTTCCTGCAATCTCAGAACTTGTAATCTTTTATTTATAAAGCAATAAAGTCGGCACCCACGAACTTTGGGGTCCTTTGCCGTTTCAGCTTCTTGAAAGCATGAGTCTTTATTTTTCTATGAGTCGCCCAAACATGGACGCTATCAGTACCAAAGAGCATAAGTCTCCATGCTGCACTTATTTCAAAACTGGGTACTGATAAGCCAAAGAGGACCAAAGTTGCCACATTGCACGGTTCAAACATGGGTGCCTTCTTTAGTTTTGAGAATTAAGCCGGCTTACTTGGGGGCTACTAGTTCCCAACTCGTTTTGCAGTAAGAGCGTAAACGCTTCTGCAATCCTATGTACGACTTTTCCCTAATCATAGGTCACTTGGGGGCTTCCACTCATCGAGTTCAGCCTGAATACCCTCTTGGCTAGCGAAAAATTACCGCATTACAAATGGTTATACTGGACTATGTGTTGGACGAGTCGCCATATGGACCCATGTACTCTTGGTGGGTCAATCCACTTTTTGGACCCTAAACTCGCCCTGGTTAAAACATGAAAGGTACCGGCCAGAGCCACACGTGGAAAATAGAGAAACCATTGGTTCACTGAACCTGCTCCACTGAAGCATGACTCGAGCCTGATCAACCTGTCTAAAGAATTCGGGCTGTTGCAAAAGCCTTCTTGGGGTAGCACTAGAGTTTTGCAAACTCGTCCTATCCTGTCGTAACTCATTGAGGCGACAAATTTTTATGCTTATCTTCATGGCACTGCCGCAAGGTTTCATAAAGTATTTTAATAACTCGCCGCGACTCACTGAGCCGGCTCCTTATTTATAACTCGCTATGACCCATTGGGCCGGATTATATCTTCCTAACTATCAAGTATACAGATGAAGACAGGAGATTCATGGTTCACAAAAAGGATAACAATTCAGAACAGTCAAGTAGAAGGCATGGTTGGTAGATTGTTTCCCTGAAACCTAACGACTATTACATGGCTCACTCGCCCATACCGGGTGTCATCTCCCGGTCACGAAGATATCAAATTGTTTTTGAAGAAATGATTACATGTTGAATAAACTCAAGCCGCCTCTGGGTCACCTTACCTTGAGCTCTCTCCATCTTCAATTTGTAAGTCGCCCAGCTTCCAGTTGCACTTGGACAAGGCGATGAATTCATCTTCATCGTTCAGAAAGACAGACAGGTCTGCTTCAAAGTCGAAGGGATTCTTGCGCCGGCGAGTGGTTAGGCTGGAAATTTCGAATGAAGGAGGAGTCACCTTTTTATTGTTGTCATCATCCGGAGCGTGGTATTTTTCGAAATCCAAACTGGCCGCCAGCTGAGTCGCTGCGGAGCGAGACTCCTTCACAACCCAGTGGTAATCTTCTTCGGTGAACTCCGACTCGTCATCCTTCAGTTCAGGATAACCAACAACTACCTCCTATGGCGTGAGTTCAGGGGCATAGGCCAGGAACCGACTTAGGGTAGCTAGAGCTCCCTTGCGGGCGGCTGACCTCTTCAGTTCATCTACTTGCGGTGGCAACGTTGATAGAGAACCCAGCATACTCTTGATGGACTTAATTGGCTCCTTGTTGCCCATCACTGCCTTCATCATCATCATACTCGCCGTATACAACTGCTTTGTAAAAGTGTAAATCGCCTTCAGCTTAAGGATGCAGTCGTTTTGGAGGTTGGCGGCTCGCGGACCTACAAAGGATACACCTTGACCATTAGTATTTTCAAACTAAGATGTCCCTTTTCTTTCCGATGAAGGGAATTGGTCCTTACCTAAGATGGCTTGGGTCATGTTGGAGATATGTTTTTTTAACCCGGAGAGTTCTTGTAGGGCGGTTTCTAGCTTTTTCTCAGCGTGTTCCGCCCGCTTCAGGATGGCGGCTTGATCAACATTGGCTTTCTTCTCAAGTGTTTGGTAATCAGCTTTCATTTTCTCCATATCAGCCAGGGCCAACCGATATTTCTCTTCAGATTCAGTCCGTGCATTCTGCTGTTCGGCTAAGTTTTTCTTCAAGTCAGCAAGGGATGACTCAGCCCGGGTTACAGATTCCTGCAAACAAATTTTGGGGAAACAAGTTTCAGAACTGTTGCAAGCAACATCCCTGACACTTGGGGGCTAATGTATGATTCTTTTCAGAGTCATACAAAATTCCAGACCGGCTTATCTTTCAAAAGATGGCCCGGCCCTTGGGGGCTACAGGTTGAAGTTTTATCTAATTCAAGACCCGACTCATTTTTCAAAAGATGACCCGGCCCTTGGGGGCTACAGCTTGAAGTTTTTATCTAATTCAAGACCCGACTCATCTTTCAAAAGATGATCCGGCCCTTGGGGGCTACAGGTTGAAGTTTTTATCCAATTCAAGACCCGGCTCATCTTTGAAAAGATGACCCATCCCTTTCGGGCTACAGGTTGAAGTTTTTATCCAATTCAAGACCTGGATCATCTTTCAAAAGATGACCCGACCCTTGGGGGCTACATGTTGAAGTTTTTATCTAATTCAAGACCCGGCTCATCTTTCAAAAGATGACCTGGCCCTTGGGGGCTACAGGTTGAAGTTTCTATCCAATTCAAGACGTGGATCATCTTTCAAAAGATGACCCGGCCCTTGGGGGCTATAGGTTGAAGTTTTTATCTAATTTAACACCCGGCTCATCTTTCAAAAGATGACCCGGCCCTTGGGAGCTATGGACAGATATGGGTCTACCAGATATTGCAACAAACATAATTCATCAAACAAGACTAGTCTTTTGGACGGCTAATGGGTGGAAGAACACATACCAAAGAACGTACCTCATGTTTCATTCGCATCATGTTGATCAAGCTCTTCTCCATTCCATAACTCGTCTCTAGGCGACTTACGAAGCCAGAGCAGATTTGCTCAAATTCAAGCTTCTCGTAATGGGGAGGCTTCAGCTTAGTGATGTCTTGTTCCGTGGAAGGATGGGCCGCTTTTGATGCATGTTTAGATAACACCGCCGTTGCAGGCTTGGAGTCGCCAATACCAGTAACAATTATGTTATATGGATTTTTAGTCGCCTTGGAAGAGCTTGGTGGGTTAACATTTTCAGTCTTCTCCTTTAGAGGGCCTGGAGTGTCGGTCCGCACGTAGGGAATGTCATCCACATGATCATCGCGAGCCGCCGCTTGGTCTTCATGAAACTCTGGGGCACATGCGCTCATACCTAACACCTCAGTTGTCTAAGGAGCAGAAGACAAGTCACCAGTTTTTCTCTTCTTTGCTTGTGCTCTGAGATGAGAAGACATCAAAATTAGAACAAGTATCAATTATTGGGAAGGAAAAAGGTTATTAAAAGAACTTACCCCTGTACACGAATCATTGGAGGAAGTGCAAACATTACTGAGTCGCCAGATGAAGGAGGAGAGACATGAAGAACAAACGTTCAAGGAGTAAACGAATTGTGAATAAACATTTTCTACAAGGAGAATGTGTTAACAGAAGTATACCTCACTTGGTCGCTTCTGACCAGTTGTCTTTTTGGGTAACTCGGAAACTAAGTCGCCAGAATGACTTCGGGTCTGACGTTTGGGAGAATACCTTGCCTTCTTCAAAAGGAAATCAGGGTCTAGGTAAGCATTTGGGTGAGACATGGGAACCTTTCCACAAATCCGCCTGGCCGGCCTAGGTGAAGAGGAAGTTGAGTCAGAAGAAATAAAAATTACCTCGACGACATCATCCTGGATTTCATAACCATCATCCTATGCACAAAGGTAACAGGGCATAAGCATAAGTCGGAATATAGTGATGACAAACAGAAGGGTAAATTTTTACCTCTGATTGCTCTTCGCCGGCTCGAGACTCGCCTACGATGGATGACTCCTTGACGACGGCTTTGCCGTTGCTCTTCTTCTACTTCTTCGGTGGCAGCTTAGTTGTTTTCTGGTCAGTCACCTTTGGCCTTCGAGACCAAAATGCTGATCCTTTCTGGTGGATAGAATCAAGTTTCAAACCTGGAATATCGGTGCATATGTTGAAAGAACAAAAACGAGGCGACTTGGATTATTACCGGTGGATCTGGGTTGGAGAGGCACAAAGGCTTGAGCCCAATCTTGGCATAGTTTTCCGCGGACTCGCCAGTTAATTTTTTGATTATGTCGACAATGTCTTTTTCGGTAAGTCTTCTATGAAAAAAGCATTGGGGATGGTTCTCGCTGCCATCGAACTCGAACATCGGACCATCCCGGCGACTCAAAGGAAGAAGTCTCCACTCTACCTAGCAACAGAATAGGTCAACCCCAGTGAGCCCCTTATTGGTCAAAGACCTTAGCTGGGAGAAGATGGGGATACATTCCGATTCTTCTTCTTCGGTAAGTTTCTCTGGCAGCTTGGAATCCATGGGTAAGCGATATTCTCTATAACGCAGAAGTGAGTTCTCGCCGGGGGGAGAACTGGCACGACAATAAAACCATGACTCGACCCAGCCTTTGGGATGGCTGGGTAGGACGACATACGGGAACCCACATTCGCGACGTCGCTGGATGTTGACTCCCCGAAGTTCCATGTTGGGTCCGTTGGTAAACTCGGTCTGGCGGTTCATATGCAAGGAGTTCCAAAAACTAGCACTATGGGCTCTATTTGCAGATAGGCCTTGCAAAATACTTGGAACTGGCAGATGTTATTGATGGAGTTGGGCCCCAAGTCTTGAGGGTCAACATTGAGGAAGTGTAGAGCGTCTCTAAAAAACTTCGACCCGGGAGGTTTGAAGGCTCGCTCAAGATGATCAACAAAAACAACTACTTCCCCCTCGACAGGATTAGGAATCACTTCACCTGGGGCGGTCCGCCAACCAACAACTTCCTTACGGTCAAGATAACCCGCCAAAACATATTTCCCAAGATAGACATCAGTGATCTTGGTTGGTAGCCAATTGCATTTCGAGATAATGACCATGACTACAAAAGGAAGGAACGAGGCGGTTTATTAAAGAGCGTAAAAAGTGGTAACTGGCCAGTTGGGAGATCTACAATATGACCATTGGGGTGTTATGACTCGCCATTCAGTAACCAAAGGTCTGGATATGGGAATATTCTGACTCACCAATTAAGAAATTTATGGCATGCCTGCAAAGGCGTTATGACTCGGTATTCAGCAATCAAAGGCATAGCTACGGTGATATTCTAACTCGCCGTGGTGGAAGAAGGTGAGTGGCGACTCTAAAAGGATTTTTTTCCTTAGGAATATTCCCGGGAGGAGGATAAACATGTTTCTAAAAGTGCGTAGTCAATTACGGATCTACGGGTGGACAAAATTGAAAAGAAAGTGCCTCGCGAAATCACGGAAGCTATGTACACGGAAAATGCGACAGGGATGCTGTATGAATCCATGAAGTAAACACATCAGGTGGCCGAGCATTGTGGCGAAACTACCTTGATCTACCGCCATGAAGATCTACCATAAAAATGTTGATGGTTCTAAAATAAGAGGGGAAATGTGCTTACCTGAGAACATGCGGCATGCGCATTACTGAAGATAACCTAGAAGAACATGGGGCGAGGTCTAACCCTAATGACGGAAAGGTGCTTACATGAGAACGAAGGACGACCCCCAGAGGTGGATGCGTGCCTCCGGTTGGCTTGGAGACGCCCGGACCGCAGCGACTGGCGATGGAGCTTCGGAACGACGAGAAGGCCGGAGTGCGGGCGCGAGGAAGACGATGCTGACAAGGGAGACAAAGTGGGGGTAGGTGATGGCGCCCCCACTCCCCCATGGTTATTTAAAGGCGGGGCGCTAGAAACAAAGCGGCAGGCGCGAGAATAGAGGCGACAAACTGAAGATTTGCAATGATGGCGCCTGGATTTTCAGGATAACACAGTGGCGATAAAATAGAGAAACAAATATCCGTTGGGTAAATACGTCAAAAAATACCGAAATTGTAGGGAAGGGGTGATGTCATCAATAACAGCTTGGTGGCTCAGACAATTTATGGTGGACGGTGTCTTGTCAAAAAAGAAGAAGCAATACACGTCACCCAAAGTGAGCATGGAAGTCTATTGGCGTGAATAAATTCAAGTCAATCTGGGGCCTAATGTTGGGGATATTACCTGTGGTGTAACCCGCCCTAACTGGGTCGGGTCACTAGAAGGGCGACTCATACTCTCTCAATACAAGCCTTAGCCCGGTGGCCCATGAGCCACATAGGCGGTTCAGGATTGACACAGAAGATAAGCCGCCAAGGAGGTTTCCAGTTTTGGAAAGCATGGCGACTTAGAGATATCAAAGGCCACGATCTGTAGAGTGGCCATGACTCTTGTAAGCCATAGGGCCTCGACATGTATATAAAGGCGAGTCTCTGGGGCGTATAGGGCAAGTTAAAAATCATCGAGAGCTAGGTCAGGCGAGTTACGCCCTCCTTGTAATCGAATCCCTCATCAATCTACACAAAGCAGGACGTAGGCTTTTACCTCCACACGAGGGGCCAAACCTGGGTAAATCTGAGTCTCACTTTCGCTCACCCCTTTGAGTCGCCACCAAGGTGCGATGTCTCCTTCACTAAGTCCTTTCACGAGGACATCTGCCGTGACAAAACCACGACAGTTGTCATTAAAGAAGCTATAAATCGCTCGAGCTGCCAGGTGCCGTTGACAAGGTTTACCTAACCGCATGCTCATTCGACACCTTGTTTATGGTGACCTCAGCCCGATGAGGTGGAGTTGTGAAGAGGTAGTGGGGTCCTTGCCGGGCACAATGGCAGCTGGGCCTTCTTCACCAACAAGGCAGCTTCTCCATGGCTTGGCCTTGTTTCCTGGCACCGTGTTGGCCGCATCTTCTCCCGACAAGGCTTGTCGGGCAAGTGGCCACTATTGTGTGTGCACCAGTGAGGGTACTAAGGGACCCGTTCTTTAGTACACCGACACCCACCTAATGTTATGAATGAAATAAAGCTTTTACTAAACATATCTTACAAGCTACGTTAAAAGGTCATGAGGAGGGACTTGAAATAGATGTTTCAATACCTAGAAAATTACACGATGAATGGGAACTTACTATTAAAAGTAAGCTTAATGATTATGAATGTAATGCGCTATGTGACATTGGTGCTAGTGTTCCTACAATACCTAAATCTCTATGTGGTATGCTAGGTCTCACACATATAAATGAATGTTCCCTTGCATCTTGCAGATTCCACTATTAAGAAACCTTTGGGTAGAATAAATGATGTCCTTATTCTTGATAATAGGAATTATGTTCCAACAGATTTCATTGTGCTTGATACTAAATGCAATCCTTCTTGTCCACTAATACTTGGTAGACCTTTGTTACAAACTATAGGTGTTATGATTGATATGAAGGAAACGTAATATTTCGATTCCCACTAAAGAAACGGATGGAACACTTCCCTAGAAACAGAACTAAACCACCTTATGAATCTATCATGAGGTCCACCTATGGACTAAACATGAAGGATTCATCACTTGATACTATGGATTATGCCTAGCTAGGGGCACTGATAGTTATCTTATTTTTTTGTTTTACTTTATGTTTTGGTGTTTTCAAATGGTTATTCCTACTCTAATGATTGTGTTTTTATGTTTTAATTAGAGTTTGTGCCAAGTAAAGCCTTCGGGGTGATTTGGAAGATAGTAGAATTGATCTTGTGCAAAAATAAAAACATTTACCTCGAGTGTACAATTTCTATAATTTTATCGAAAGATCTTTTTGATATGATTTTTTCACAGTATTGGTATAGAGATGCCCAGGTTTTCCTAATGTTTCAGAACTTTAGGAGTTACACAAGTATGGTTTTATTCCTGATCATTACAAATTGTTCTATTTTAGACATATATGTTTTTGATCGCATATTTTGCTTGTTTTGAAGATGCTATGGATTATATCGAAGGGTATAACCCATGGAGAAGTTATAATATAGTACCCTATGCAATAATTAAATATCAATCAATTTACAACAGTACGTAACGTTTATGTTTTTCCTATTATACTAACGGATCTAACGGGGTTTCTACTGAGTTTTGTGTGCGGAAGTTTTCAATTTCTGAGTGAGATAACGATGGATGAAGGAATAAGGGGCAGCGAGACCCTAAGCTTGGGGATGTCCAAGGCACCCCAAGGTAATATTCAAGGAATACCCAAGCATCTAAGCTTGGGGATGCCATGGATGGTATCCCCTCTTTCTTCTACATTTTATGAGTAAGTCACTTGGACCTATATTTTTATGCATCAAATGATATGAGTTTTGCTTGGGGCATCTTGTGCTATAGATTGCTTTTCTTGCAGTTTGCCACAATCATTGTTTTCTTGACAAACTTATTTTAGATACACACATATTTTAGAATACTCTTTATGCTTCACTTATATCTTTTGAGCTAGGCAGTTGTTCCAGTGCTTCACTTAGATCTTTTAGAGCACAGCAGTATTTAGATTTTAGAAGAATAATTGTACCCTCATGATTCAGTTAAATATATTTGAGAGTCTAAGAAATATGAATGGTAATGGGCACGTGTTATAATACTAGTATAAAAATGATAGGTATTCAAGGGGGTATAATAAAAACATTCATTTATCTCAACATAAAAGAGACGCGTGGGTTAATTATATTGATGGAGTAATATGAAAGAGCATGAGTACATGATCATTTGTTAGCAGAAGTATCGGTATTAAGGCTTGCTATTTGTTATTCATCCAAATATTGGTTATGGAATGGTGATGATATGTGAGCTTTATTATACCTGATTGAAATACTGTCGTCATGTTCGGGTTGGAGGCAAGCAATGGTTAACTCCTACCAACCTCCTCCCTAGGGGTATGCGGTAGTACTTTGCTTCGAGAGCGCTAATAAGGCTTTACAATAAGTATGTGAGTTCCTTATGACTAATGTCAATCCATGGATATACACACTCTCACCTCTCCATAATTGCTTGCCTCTTCGGTATCGTGCATTGCCCATTCTCACTTGGAGAGTCGGTGCAACCTTCGTTGGTGCATCCAAACCCTGTGATATGATACACTCTATCACACATAAGCCACCCTATATCTTCCTCAAAAGAGTCGACATACCTACCTATCGTGACATTCCCATAGCCATTCCTATATACATTGCCATGCAACTTACACCATTACGTCACATAACTTGTGTGTTTATCATCATATTGCTTTGCATGATCATGTAGCTGAGATAGTAGTTGTGGCAAAGCCACTATTCATTATTACCTACATATTACAGTAGATCATTGCACATCTTGGTACACTCCCAAAGGCATTCATATAGGGTCATCTTGTGTAGCTTTTCATATCGAGTTGTAAGTAAATAAAAGTGTGATGATCATCATTATTAGAGCACTGTCCGAGTGAGGAAAATACGATAGAGACTATGATTCCCCACAAGTCGGGATGAGACTGCGGATAAAAAAAAGTAAAAAGGGAAACGAAAAAGAGAAAAAGAGAAAAAACAAAACAAGAAAAACAAAATGAGAAGTAGGGAAAAGGGAAAAGGGGCAGTGTTACTATCTCTATTTACACACTTGTGCTTACACGAAGCACCATGTTCTTCATATAGCGAATCTATTGTGTTGTCATTTTCATATGTAGTGGGAATTTTTGGTTATAGAACTTGGGTTGTATATTGCTATGATTGGCTTCCTCAAATGCTCGAGTTATTCATGAGCAAGCAAGTTGGATGCACATCCTCTTAGCTTTCGTTGAGCTTTCATACATTTATAGCTCTAGTGCATCCGTTGCATGGCAATCCCTACTCCTCGCATTGATATCAATTGATAGGCATCTCCATAGCCCGTTGGTCCACCTAGTTAATGTGATTCATTCTTTCCACTTTGACTCCTATCTCTACCACCATACTCTATTCCACCCATATGCTATATCCATGGTTCAAGCTCATGTATTGAGTGAATTTGAAAATGATGAAGCTCGTTAAAAATACGATCCAATTGCTTGACTTGACACTGAGGTGCTCATGATGTATACATACGCGGTGAAGACATAGTCATGCCATTCTAGTATGATAAAATGAGTAGGGAATAACATTCTTGAAGGACCATTATTTTTGAATGTGACTGATTATGCTTCTTATGTTTATGGATATTACTATGTTGACATCAATCAATTCATCATTTCTCAATATCATACCTAAAAGATATTACATGTTGGGTAGCATGTCGCATCAAAAAATTCTGTTTTTATCATTCACCTACTTGAGGATGAGCAAGAATTAAGCCTTGGGGTGGTGATACGTCTCCAACGTGTAAATTATTTCTTATTGTTCGATGTTATTATATTATCAATCTTGGATAATTTATATGCAATAGTATGCTATTTTATATCATTTTAGGGAACTAACCTATTAACCAGTTCCTAGTGCGAGTTGATGTTTCCTACTTGTTATTGGTTACATTTCTTTCTATACAAAAGGGAACCTGGAAGCTTTGGAAGGAGACTAAAGGACAAACAAGGAGATGACAGGGCATTGCGAAAGGTCTCTAGATGAGATCACGATGGAACAGAGACTTGCGTTGCCCTGTTCGCTTGTCGTCTCCATGTGTGTCTTATTGTATCCTTCCAAAGCTTCTAGGGTCTCTTTTTTCCAAAACTATCGTCAAAACGTTTTGTAGCATTTGCACTTTTTTCGTACCGATTTCCTGGAAAACCAAAAAACAAGCAGAAAACAACAACTCGCACTAGACACCAAATTAATAGGTCAATTCCCAAAATGATATAAAATAACATATTATTGCATATAAAGTATCCTAGATTTATAACATAATAGCATGGGACAATAAAAAAATATCGATATGTTGGAGAAGTGTCAGCATCCTCAAGCTTAATTCATGCTCGTTCTTGAGTCGGTAAATCATAAAAACTATTTTTTATGCAACATGCTACCCAACATGTAATCTCTTTTAGGTATGATCTTGATAAACTATGAATTAATTGATATCAACATAATAATATCCATAAACATAAACAACATAATCATTCATATTCAAAATATTCGATCCTTAAAGAATGTTATTCCCTACTCATTATATCATATTAGCATGGCACGACTCGGCCTTCACCGCATTAGTCATGAGCACCTCGATGTTAAGTCAGGAAATTGGATCGTACTTCTAGCACGTTTCAGCATTTGCAGCTTCACTCAATACATCAGCGTGGACCATGGATATAACATATGGGTGAAATACAGTATGGTGGTAGAGTTCAAAATGAGTCAAAGGGTAAAGGAATTCTCACATCAACTAGGCAGACCAACGGGCTATGGAGATGCCCATCAATCGATATCAATACGAGGAGTACGGATTGCCGTGCAATGGATGCATTAGAGTTATAAGTGTATGAAATCTCAATGGAAGATAGGTGGGTGTGCATCCAACATTCTAGCTCATCAAGACCACAAGAATTTGAGGAAGCCCGTCTTCGTAATATACAAGCCAAGTTCTATAACGAAAAATTCCCACTATCGTATAAAATGACAACTCGAGAGACTCTCTATATGAAGAACATGGGGCTCCCTCTAAGCACAGGTGCAAAACAAAGAGATAGTACCACTTTCCCCCTCTCTTTTCTCTTATTTTCATTTTTACACTTTTTTTGTTTTTCTACTTTTTCATTTTTTTGTATGGACTCTCATCTCGACTTATGGGGGAATCATGGTCTCCATCATCCTCTCCTCACTGGGACAATGCTCTAATAATGATGAGCATCACAATCTTATTACTTACAACTCGATATGAAAACTATACAAGATGACTCTATATGAATGCCTTTGGCATTGTACGAGGATTTGCCATGATCTAGCATAACATGTAGGTAGGATATATGGTGGTTTTGCCACAAATACTACGTCAGCTACATGATCATGCATATCAATACGATGATGAACACACAAGTCATGTGACGGAATGATGGAAGTTGCGTGGCAATGTATTTCGGAATGGTTATGGAAATGCCATGATAGGTAGGTATGGTGGCTGTTTTTAGGAAGATATACTGTGGCTTATGTGTGATAGAGTGTAGCATATCACTTGGTTTGGATGCACCGACGAAGCTTGCACCAATTCTAGAGCTCAGAATGGGTAATGCATGGTACCGAAGAGGTTAGAAATTAGGGAAAGGTGAGAGTGCGTATATCCATTGATTAACATTAGTCATAAAGAACTCACATAATTATTAAAAAGCCTATTATCTCTTAGAATCAAAGTTCTACCGCACATCCTTAGGGAGGAGATTGGTAGGAGTTAACCATCGCATACCTTCGACCCAAACAATACGACATGATTCCAATCATGTATAAGACGCTCACACATAATCACCATGCCATAAACAATATTTAGATAAATAAAAAATAACAAGTTTTAATTCCAATATTTCTATTAACAAATGATCATCTATCTATGTCCTTTCATATTACTACATCAATATAATTAATCCACACTTCTCTCTTGTGATGAGCTACATGAAAGTTTTTATTGCATCCCCCTCGAATACCTATAATTTTTGGATTAGTATTATAATACCCTTACTATTTATTACTCTATAAAAATATTTAAGTGAATCATGAGAGTATAATTATTTCTCTAAAATCTGAACATCGTCGTGCTCTAGAAGATATAAGTGAAGCACTAGATCAACTACCTAGCTCAAAAGATATAAGTGAAGCATATAAATTATTCCAAAAAGTTTTGATGAATACGTGTGTCTCTCCAATATGTGTGTATGGCAAACAATTATTGTGGAAAAATAAAGAAATGCAAACTATAATACAAGATGCTCCAAGCAAATCACATATCATGTGATGAATAAAAATATAGCTCCTAGTGACATACCGATAGAATGGAGATGAAAGAGGGGATGCCTTCCAGGGCATACCCAAGCTTAGATGCGTGGGTATACCTTGATTACCTTGGCGTGCCTTGTGAATACACAAGCTTAGTTTCTTGCCACTCATTATTCCTTCATCCATCATCGTCTCACCCAAAACTTCAAAACTTCAGCACACAAAACATAACAAAAACCTCGTGAGATCCGTTAGTATAATAGGCAAATCATAAACTTTAGGTACTCTTGTAAATTGATTCATATTTAATTATTGCATAAGATATTTTATTCTAACTTCTGCATCACTTATACCCCCGATATAATCTGTAGCATCATTAAAACAACCAAACTATGCAAGCAAAAATAGAATATGTCTAAAACAGGATAGTTTGTAAGGATCAGGACCAAAACCATACTTCTGTAACTGAGACAATTCTGAAAAATTAGGACAATCTCGGACAAATGGATGCAAATACTGCATAGAAAAGGTTCATATCAAAAATATGTTCCAGTAAAATCAGAAAAAACTCTGCACTCGACATATAAGTTTCTTGTTTTGCACAGGTTCAATTCTACTATCTTCCAAATCATCGCAAATGCTTTATTTCGAACAAACACTAACTAAAAGATAAAAACATAATCTTTGTAGTAGCAATAATCATGTGAACACACAAAAACATAAAGTATTGGGTTGTCTCCCAACAAGCTCTTTCTTTATAGCCATTAATATAGGCTAGGGATAATAATGATGCTCACATAAAAGACAAGAATTGAAGTACAAAGAGAGCATCATATAGTATGCGAAAACACATCTAATTCTAACATACTTCCCATGCATACGCATTTAAAGGGAAACAAATTATCAACACAAGTAATATCTAGCACATGAAAATAGGAAGAGTGAAGCATCAATATTTTCAACACAAAGAGAGGTAATTTAGTGTAATGAAGATTCCTATAACCATACTTGCCCCTCCCATAATAATTGCATGTAGGATCATAATAAACTCAATAATATAACTATCATGTAAACCATTCTCATCATGAAAATTATTCATACAAGTCTTATAATCTTACAAGGTAGAGGGATTAACATCGATTAAATTCATGACCTCTCCAAACCCACTTTTATCAATAGTTTCATAAGACTTATCATTATTACCTAAAATTGATGCTCTTCCAAACCCACTTACACTAGTATTGAAAATATCATTAGCACTAATGGATTCATCAAGAAGGTGAAATGAACTACAATCATGATCATTAGCACAATTCAAATTCATTGAAATTATATTAACAACATTGAAATCAAACATTTAATTCAATAAATGTATCCCAATAGCATTTTAATTTATCACTTCTTCATTATTAGCTATTGGTTCACAACATGTAGCAAGTCTGAAAATATTAGCAAGTAAATGAGGATTCATTTATCTTAGATTTATTTATTTAATTTATGTTCTTGTGTCAAATATAAACATAGCACACTAGGCAAGTAGAAAGTAGAACAAGTAAATGTTAGTGTGTGTGTGTGTGTGTGTGTGTTGGTACCTCGTGAGATCTCTCCTCGGCAAAAAACATGAGAAATTCTTCCTCCTACTTGTAAACTGCATTGGGTTTTTTCCCAAGGAGAAGGGGAGATACAGTATGGTAGAAATAAGTATTTACCTTACTGAGAACAAATACTTGTGATTTGCGTTGGGTCTATCCCTGAAAAGGAAGGGATGATGCATCATAGTATGGATAAGTATTTCCCTCAGTGAGAACCAAGGTTATCGAACCAATATGTGGACCACACAACTCCCGTCTTGAGCACCTACACATAAAAGAGCAAACACTTGCACCCAACGCGGGCAAGAGTGTTGTCAATCCCCTTGAACACGTTACTTGCAAGCAGTTAAGTAGTATAGAGATATATTCTTAAATATATTAAATATAAAAAGAAAAAGCAAATAAAAAAGGCAGCGAGGTATTTTGTATTTTTGTAAATTTTTATGTGAATAGACCCGGGGCCATAGTGTTCTCTAGTGACATGTCTCTCGGAGAAGGCATACACTCGGTAAACAAATTAATGTTGGGCAATTGATAGAAAAGCACATAATCATGCAATATTTATTCACGCCAAAGATCGTGTGTATATAGGAATCACGTCCATAAGCATGTAGACCAACTCCTTCCTACATCTACTACTATTACTCCACCCACCGACCGCTATCTAGCGTTCATCTAGAGTATTAAGTAAAACTGATTAATGCTTGGAGAACATTGACATGATGTAGACAAAGTAGACTCAACTAATATGAATGAATCCCATCATTTTATCCTTAGTGGCAACAATACGAATACCTGTCATGTCCCTTTCTGTTATTGGAATTGAGCACCACATGATTGAACCAACTACAACGCACCCATCTCACTAAAGATAGATCAATCTAGTTGGCCAAACCAAATCAATAGAACAGGGATATTTACGAAGCTATAATACTCATGTAAATAAGAATCAGATAGTAATTCACAGAAGACTCAAATATTCATCATGAATAATCTAAACATAAACGCACAATTCATCGCATCCCAACAAAAGCACCGCACAAAGTGATTACATCGAATAGATCTTTGCAAAGATGCGATGATCTTTGTATTAAAGAACATAGAGAGAAAGAGAGAGACAGAGAGAGAGACATCAAGATACTATCTATGGACCCATAGGTATTTCATAATCTAATCACACATCACCTTGGGAGCAACGGGGTTGATGTAGAGGCCCTCCATGATCGATCCCCCTCCGGTAGAGCACCAAAACGTGGCTCCAGATGGGCACATAGTGGAACAAACACTTGCAGCAGTGAAAGTAGTGTTTCAGGAGACCCCCTGGGGTTTTGGAATATATGATAATTTATAACCAAGAGAACAAGGTCGGGAGAGCATTGGGGGGGGGCACAAGCTAACAGGGAGCGACCACCACCCCTCGGTGTGCCCTGTTGGCTTGTGGGGCCCTCGTGTGACCCCCATCCTTCTCCCCAAGCTGCCAGATCTTCTTTTGGTATAGAAAAATCGTCAAAAAGTTTCGTGGTATTTAGACTTCGTTTCGTACTGTAAAGCTGAAAAGCCAAAAACATGGAGAAAACAACAACTAGCACTTGGCACTTGGTTAATAGCTTAGTGCTCAAAAATAATATGAATCAGAAATAAATACCTGAAAAGTATCCTAGAATGATAATATTATAGCATGCAACAATAAAAAATTATAGATACGTAGGAGACGTATGAGCACCCCCAAGCTTAATTCTTGTTCGTCCTTGAGTAGGTAAATGAAAAATTTATAGATACGTAGGATAACTTTTGATGTGACACGCTACCCAACATGTAATCTATTGTAGGTGTATCACTCAGAAATGATGAATTGACAAACATCAACATAGTAATATCCGTGAACATAAGTAACATCATCATCAATGTTCGAAATATGCGATCCTTAAAGATTGTTTAACCCCATTCATTTTTCTCATATTAGGATGGCATCGTCCATCTTCACCACATAAATACAAATGTCAAGCACCACAGTGTTAAGCCACCAAATTGGATCGTACTTTTTAACGCACTTCAACTTTTTATTACTCACCCAATACATGAGCGTGAACCATGGACATAGCATATAGGTGGAATAGAAGAAAGTGATAGGTTTCAAAGGGTTAAAAGTGGAGAAGAAATTCTCGCATCAACTTGGCGTATTAACGGGCTATGGAGATGCCCATCAATAGGTATCACCGAGAGGAGTAGGGATTTCCATGCAAGAGATGCACTAGAACTATAAGTGTATGAAAGATCGATTGAAGCTAAGTGGGTATGCATCCAACTTGCTTGCTCATGAAGGCATCGGGCATTTGTGGAAGCCCGTCATCGGAATATACAAGCCAAGTTCTATAATGAAAAATTCCCACCAGCATATGAAAGTGACAAAACATGAGACTCTCTATATAAAAAACTTGGTGCTCCTTTGAAGCACAAGTGTGTAAAAAGAGGTAGTAATAGTGCCCCTTCTATCTTTTGTCTCGTTTTTTCTTTTTCTTTTTATTTTTTCCTTATTTCTTTTTTTCTTATTTCTTTTTCTTTTTTTCTTTTTTTTTTCTTTTTTTATTATTTCCTTTTTTCTTTTTCTTTTTTTTGTCTCGAGTCTCATCCCAACTTATAGGGGAGTCAATGTTTCCATTGTCCTTTCATCACTAAGACAATGCCCTAAATAATGAATAGCTTCACACTTCTATTTACGTACAACTAAATATGAAAAACTACTAAATAATATGACTATATGAATGCCTCTAACAGTGTACCAGGATGTGCAATGACCTAGCATAACATGTATGATAACGACGAATGGTGGCTTCGCGACAAATACTATGTCAGCTACATGATCATGCAAATCAATATGACAATGAGAGTACTAGTCATATGATGTAAAGCAAGACAATATATCTTAGAATCTCTAGGGAAATGCCATGATAGGTAGGTACGGTGGCTGTTTTGAGGAAGATATAAGGTGGCTTTTGTGCAATAGAACGTATCATGTTGCGGGGTTTGGATGCACTGGCGAAGTTTGCATTGATCCTCGAGGTGAGAATGGGCAATGCACGCTACCGAAGAGGCTAGCAAATATGAGGTGGTGATAGTGCATATATCCATGGATTCACATTAGTAATAAAGAACTCACATACTTATGACAAGGTTTTATTAGCTGTCTTGGAGCAAAGTAGTACTCGCGTACCCCTAGGGGGAGGTTGGTAGGAGTTAACCATCACGCGCTCCCGACCTAAGAAGCACGGGACTTCAATGAGGAATAAGAATGCTCACACATCATTACCATGCCATAACCAATATTTAGATGAATATCAAATTAACATCCTTTAACTGTCGATATATTTACTAACCAACAATGATGCACTCATATCCTTTAATATTACCACATCAGTATTGTTAACCCACCATTTCTCTTTTATGTGCTACATGTGGTTTTGATTATGTAGTCCTTGAATACTTATTATTTTTTGACTAGTCTTATAAACCATGAAAATGACTATCGCTATTTATTAACTCTCAGACAAATTTAAGTGAACAACGAGAGTGAAATTATTTCTATAAAATCTATACGCCATTGTTCTCTAAAAGATATAAGTGAATGTACTAGAGGAACTACTTAGCTCAAAAGATATAAGTGAAGCACTAGAGAAATTGCTTAGCTCGAAAGATAAAAGTGAAGCACAAAGAGTATTCTAACAAATCATGGTGAACATGTGTCTCTCTCAAGTGGGTGTGTCTAGCAAACAATGACTGTGGAAAAAAACAAAGAAAAACTAAATCAAATGATGCTCAAAGCAAAACTAATAGCTCCAAGTGACATACCAATGGGTTGGAACAAAAGAGGGGATGCCTTCCGGGGCATCCCCAAGATTAGACGGTTGAGTCTTCCTAGAATATTATCTTGGGGTGCCTTGCCCAAGCTTAGGCTGTTTCCGCTCCTTACTCCTTCATCCATCATCATAACACCCAAAACATGAAAAATTCATCACACAAAACTCAATAGAAAACTCGTGGGACCGTTACAAGATAGGCGAACCATAAACATTCGATATTCATATAAATTGATTCATATTTTATTATTTCATAAGTTACTGTATGATAATTTCTCCATGACTTATACCCCCCCCCCCCGATTTAATCTATAGCATCATCAAAATAAGCAAACTATGCAAGAAAAAATAGAATCTGTCTAAAATAGAGTAGTCTGTAGTGATCAGCACAAACACCCTACTTTTGTAAGTCCAGAAATTATGAAATATTAGGATAAGCTAAGGAATTTGTATAACAATATTTTGTAAAAACTTTAGATCAAAAATACGTTCCACTAAAATTAGGGAAATTCAGCACTGGACACAAAAGTTTATGTTTTGGCACTATATCAATTCTATTTACTATTAAAATCATCCCAAAGGCTGTAGTTGGCACAAACACAAATTTAATCATACAAACACAATCATTACAACAGAAATAATCATGTTATATCATGCAAACAGAAAGTCGAACAAGAAAAATAAGATCACTATTCGGTTGCCTGTGAACTAGCGTTATTGTTTTATGCCCCTAGGTAGGCATAATGCATTGTTTCATGTGTTGGAACCTTTCATGTTCTTTAGCACTAGCCCTTCCAAAATAGGACATAATATATCATCTTTGTAAAATCTAGTTGGTGATCCCAAGGGTTCAAAGAAGTTCTTAATATTTGAAATGATTACTAGCATCATCATCATCATAGGGGTCATCATATAAGACATGAATTTCATCATTAATAGGTTCCCAAAAGGCTTCTCATACCGAATCATTACTAAAACCCTCATTAATTCCTTTAGCAATCCATTCAAATTTATCACAAGTTTAAGCAATAGTGCATGCATTAATTCTTCTAGAGGGACCTTCCTCCTCATATTATCAATAACCCTTTTTGGTCATTAGATTACAACTTACGCATATCATCTCCATTATGAAGTATCAATTCTATGGGAGGATGTTATGATTTTATTCCATAAAAGGAAAAGATATCTTTATCTTCCCGCACTATTTAATCAAATTCACGAATAAGGATATCAATAGAAATTTTCTTAATCTCAGTATCGTGTATGCAAGGGAGCCCCAAAAATATCTTTTGAAGCATAGGATGAAGATGCACTAACCTCATTTATAATTTTAAAATAAGCATGGAAATAGCATCCACATAGTAATTTTTTCATCAAGTATAGTTCCTTTAAGATGGGAAGAAGCTTTCGAGTATTCAAAAAAAAAATCTTGAATAACACGCTTTCCAATAATGTTCCCACTACCCATATGATAGAAAGAAACGTGTGAGTATCACTACGGGGAACTTGTATTTTAGGAGGATCATGAGTAGAATCCATAAATTTTGCCCTCTCCTCATCTCAGTCACTAGAACTCTCAATAATGATTTTCTGAAATTCTCACATGGTAACAACATCAAGCAAGTAACTAGCAAATGAAACAAGAAAACAAGTAAAGGTAAATATTTTTTGTTTTTATAGAAATAAAAATATAATAGCAAGTAAAAAATTAGAACAAGTGAATGATAATTCGTGAGAAGGTACTTGATAGTAAGTTGGTGATACTCCTCGGCAACGGCTCCAGAAATCCTTCCTGATACTTGTGATCTCCATTGGGTTTTTCCTCGAAGATGGGATGATGCTACAAAGTATAGATATGTATTTCCCACAATGAGAACCAAGGTTATTGAATCAATAGAATGACCACCCAACTCACATCGTCAGCTTCTACACACAAAGGAGCAAACACAAGTTGATAGTAAGTACATTATACTCCCCGAAACGGTGCGAGAAATCCTTCCTAATACTTGTAATCTATGTTGGGTATTCCCCGAAGAGGAGGGGATGATGCAACACATTATAGACAAGTATTTCCCTCAGTGAGAACCAAGGTTATTGAACCAATAGGAGGATCGAACAACTTCTCACCTTCACCAACTACGCACAAAATAACACACACTTGCACCCAACAAGGGCAAGAGGGTTGTCAATCCACTTGACCTCGTTACTTGCAAGAAAATGAGTAGTGTGGTAGATAGTTGATTAATATAAAATATAAAATAAATAAAAAGAAAATAAAGGAATCAAGGAAATAGTAGCATTAAATATATATGTGAATAGACCGAGGAGCCATAGTGTTCTCTAGTGGCTTCTCTCGAAGAAGGCATACGATGGGTAAACAATTTACTGTTGGGCTATTGATATAAAACAAATAGTTATGAAATATTTATTCATGACAATGATCATGTGTATATAGGCATCACATCCACAAGCAATTAGACCGAATCCTGCATACATATAATACTATTACTCCACCAATCAACCGCTATCCAGCATGGATCTAGAGTATTAGGTAAAACAGAGTAATGCTTGGAGAACAATGACATGATGTAGACAAAAAAGTCCAATTCATATGAATCAACCACATTGTTTTATCCTTAGTGGAAGAAATACAAATACGTGTCATGTCCCTTTCTGTCACTGGGATTGAGCACCGCAAGATTGAACCTGCTACAATGCACCCCTCTCATTATAGATAGATCAATCTAGTTGGCCAAACCAAATCAATAGATCGGAGAGATTGGCAAACTATAATAATCGTGAAAATAAGAATCATATAGTTATTTAGACAAGACTAAAATTTTCATCATGAATAATCTGAACAGAAATCCACAATTCATTAGATGCCAACAAACGCATCACACAAAGTGACTACATCAAATAGATCATCACGAAGATACGATGAACTTTGTATTGAAGATCATAGAGAGAGAGAAAGAGATAGATAGATCCATCTAGATTCTAGCTATGGACCCATAGTTCTATGGTAGACTAATCACACATCACCATGGGAGCATCAAGGTTGATCTAGAGGCCCTCTGTGATTGATCCCCCCTCCGGTAGGGCATCAGAACACGGCTCCAGATGGGCACACGATGGAACAAAGACTTGCGGCGGTGAAAAACGTGTTTTGGGAGATCCCCTAGGGTTTTTGGAATATATGAGAATTTATGACCAAGAGAACAAGGTTAGGAGAGCAGAGGGGGGGGGGTACAAGCTACCAGGGCGCGACCACCACCCCTTGATGCGCCCTGTTGGCTTTTGGGGCCCTCGTGTGGCCTCGGGCCTTCTCCCGAAGCTTCTAGGTCTTCTTTTGGTACAGAAAAAAACTTCAAACAAATGTGTGGTATTTGGACACAGTTTGGTACTATAAACCTGAAAAATCTAAAAACAAGCAAGAAACATCAACTGGCAGTTGGCACTGGGTTAATAGGTTAATGCTCAAAAATAATATGAATCAGTAAATAAATGCCCAAAACTTATCCTAGAATGATAATTTTATAACGTGGAACAATCAAAAATTATAGATCATTGGAGACGTATCAAGAACCAAGGTTATCGAACCAGTAGGAGACTCACACAAACCCCCTTTAGCAACACCTACACAGAGAGAATCAAAAAATTGCACCCAAGGCGTGCAAGAGTGTTATCAAGCCCCTTGAACTCATTACTTGCAAAGATTATATACTAATAGATAGATAAACATACAAGGAAATAAGTTACAGCAAGGTAAATAAAGTTTAAGTAATATATTTTGTAGACCCGAGGGGGCATAGTTTTTGCTAGATCCTTCTCTCTTGAGCATATCATACGACGGGAAAACAAATTTCCGTTGGGCAATTGAGAGAATAGCGCATAGTTATGGCATGTTATTAATGACAATAATCATGTATATAGGCATCACGTCCATAAATAAGTAGACCAACTCCTACCTACATCTACTACTATCACTCCAGTCAATTACCGTTGTCCATCATGCATCTAGAGTATTAAGTATTAAATAGCGTAATGCTTGGAGCAAGATGACATGATGTAGACAAAGTAAGACAAGCAATATGTTCAGACCCCGTCATTTTATTTATAATGGAAACAATACAAATATGTGCCATGTCCCTTTCTGTCACTAGAATTGAGTACGACAAGATTGAACCCAATACAACGCACCACTCCCACTGAAGATAAATCAATCTAGTTGCCAAACCAAATCGATAGATCAGAGAAAAATATGTAGTTATAATAATCATGCATAAAAGAATTCATAGAATTCTGAATTAACATTCATGAATAATCTTATCATAAACCCATAATACATCATATCCCAATAGTCACATCACAAAAGAGGATTACGTCAGAGAGATCAACATGGGAATCATGCTGAACTTTGCATTGAACATCAAAGAGACAGAAGGGCTATGTAGATAGCCTCCATATTTACTTTTGTGTTTATCTATCTATCAGTATTGAATCCTTACAAGTAATGAGTTCCAGGGGCTTGACAACCCTCTTGTCAGTGTTGGGTGCAAGTGTTGGATTTTGTTTGTGTAGGTGCTGCAAAAAGGGGTTTGCGTGAGTGTCGTATTGGTTCGATAACCTTCGTTCTCACTGAGGGAAATCTTTATCTCTACTGTAATGCATCTCCCCTCTTGTTTGGGAAAAAACTCAATGCATTTTACAAGTAGCACGATGGAGTTATTGGCTAGTATATCTTCAGTAACAGGAGCCTTTGTGGAAGCAGGTTCATGGAGAACAATATGTCACTTTGGTATTGTTGATGCAGCAGGGGCCACTGAGATTGGTGTCACAAAAATTGCCTCCTCATGAGCAGATGGTGTTTCAGAATGAAGGAACTGGAGGCACTTGGGTCTCGCTCGAAGACTTAGCTTTCTTTGTCTTCCTCATCTTGGCAGGAGGCAGAGGTAATGAGATTTGCAATGTCTTGTGCTTTTGGCTTCATCCTCGGTCGTGTTTATCTTCTTGCTAGCAGCAACAATAGAAGTACAACTGGAGCACTATAGGAAAAAATTGGTTGGGAAGATAACCTTTGACATTTCTTGGCTTGCCGGTGTAGGATGCCTCGAAGACATGGAAGCCTTTTTTATGTTCTGGAGGATCCGTGGGTCAATAGCAGGTTGTCCAAAAGCCTTTCCCTTCAACATTTGATTGTTGGCTCCCACTATATTCTCAGATTTCTTCTTCACATGCACAATGGTGCCACAAATGTCTTCGCGATGATTTTGATGTTTTGGTTTCAAATCAGCCATCATCTTCTCCTAGCCTTCGATTTCCTTGACACTAAGCTTGTGGACATGCTTCTTGAAAATTGCCTTTTCGTGGCGAGTGTTTTTGTGCTACTGAACGTCCCTTTGAGAAATTGACGACTCTTCATTCACTAGCCCTTGGAAGGTGAAACTTAAGCTAATGGGAAGTTGAAGGGCATTAATGGTGATGGGCGGATTAACAAACCAGTAATATTTGAAATTGTGAAGAATTTCCACATCAAAGAGAGGCATGTCTTGAAGATGTTTAGGATCTTCCTCCTTCCGATTGATAATTCAGGATGCGAAGGGACTGGGAGAGGTCATATGTTTTCTCAGAAAATTTTGAAGATAAAAATATTGTCTAGAGGTAATAACCACCGTGAAGATATTAACTTTTGTATGTGATAAGTTGGTTCCTGATTTGTACAGATTCGAAAATTTGCACAAGTGAGGAATCAAACAATTCAAGTAAGATAGTGAAACACTTAGCAAGGTATGAGTGGAAGAGTTTCGTGTTGAAGAATAGGAAGTACAAAAACAATGCTTGAAGATACCGTGAAGGCAAAACAGAACAAACACACAGTAAAAATCTGTTTTAATTACCGAGTGGATGAAACGACGAAGAACAGCTCGATGAGGCAGAGAAGTCGAGCAGTCCAATCTACCAGACCCTAACTTGGTGGTGGCAGACAGCTTCGATGATGGTAGTGCAAAAACAACCAAGATCGAAATGAGTACGAAGATGAAGGAGTTGTGACAGTGAAGCGCTTATCCTCCGACAACGATGAAATCAAATGGCGACGCTAGGGTTTGGAGAGATCAAGAGTGATTGGATAGAAGAAGGGCAGTAAATTAACTAGGGGTGGGGTATTTATGAATGGTGAATCCCGGTGGGTCTGAATTCTTTGGACGGATATGGCTCTCATTCTTGGTCTTAGTAGGATGCGTTGCATGCATGCACCACATCTGACAACCCACTAGTTCCATTATGTAGAGACGTGCATGGGAAAATCTCCGGTTGGGCCAGTGAAAAGATAAGATAGAATATATTAGCTATTGGTTGTATTTATCTTCGACTCACAAGGATGGAGTGAAGACAATAAACACGTGTCAAGTAGATTGCATACAACTAGAGTGAACAGCTTTTAGGAGAGATAAGCATAGATGAGATCATAGGGTCGATCACATTCACCTAGATAAAAATATCACTGAAGACATAGTCATATGTGAATGTTGTAGAGGAAAAACTCGAGAATATATATATAGATATATACTGAAAATGGAGAATGACAAAAATATCAAAGACAACATCAACTTGAAGATAAACTCAATACTTGAAGACATAGGTAAACTCATGAAGATAAATCAAAGTCTTCAAGTCTGGGTCGTGGTTGAGGGAGTTCGGGACTATGGGGTCCTCGCGCCGCGTAACTATTCTTATGGGCCGGACTGCTGGGCCTGCTCGGTCATCATTGGAAGTATTGGAATCAAGATGGACTCTTCTGAAGACTTAGTGTAAAATCCAAGGCGACGTAGTAATCATCATATCACTTCTCTATTGTAACCGACTTTGTGTAACTCTAGCACCCTGGTATCTATATAAATGAGGGGGCATAAGCTCACTACGGTTAAAGTTTAGAACACAATAGTCTATCTCGAGGAAGATCAATATTGTACTCTGTACTACTTCATCAATAAACAAAAAGAGCACATGTAGGGTTTTACCTCCATCAAGAGGGCCCGAACCTGGGTAAAAAATTGTCTCCTACATCCCATGCTACACTTTGATCCAAGATCCATAGTTCGGACCCCCTACTCTAGATCAGCAAGTTTTGACACCGACATTGGTGCTTTCTTTGAGAGGTCTGTTGTAGGATCGCAAAAACGATTGATGGCTTGCTTGGTCACCAGCAAAAACATCAAGGTCTGGGATATCTTCATCTCTGACTAATCTCCAGCTTTCAACACTACCACCACGCGCGTCAAGGCAGTTCATCACCACAGCTATGGGTTCACCCCGGGCTAGGGATTCAAGTCCGGTGATTTGGAATACGCCACTCACGCCCAAGGTTATTTGATCCTATCCAAGGTCCCAGCTTTGGTCGAAGAAATTGAAAACTCTGAAGCCTTAACTTCTGATATTCTTCCCAACCTCGAGTCGAGGATAGATTCTAATCCTCATCTGGCCTCGAGCCAGGATCTGACCATAATGTTTAAACTTTCAAGGGTTATCCCGCCCGAACACACTCACTACACTGAAGCATCAGAGTTCAACTTCGCCAGAGCTCCGAGGATTAGTCCGGCAAATAACTCATGGTCAAACGAGACGATGACCCAAACCCAAACCGCTGATGGTTCAGAAGAATCGATCTCGATCGAGGACCCTTCCGGCTCCAAGACTAGGTGCGAGGAACTTTGTTCCCCACCCACCGCCCACTTCATCGCTACTATCAAAGATATAACTGATCTGTTAGACTTCTCCTCAAAAAAAGCCGAAGATATGGACATGGCTATTAGATCACCCAGTCCTCCCATAACGGGATGATGGACTGCCACCTCCTTGTATGACGTATACTTAGTGCACACCCCTAGGGACGAGGGCGTCACGGGGAAAAGTGATGATGACACCACGGCCAAAAATAGTGGCGACCAACCCATCAAGCGTCATCGCCAGCACAAAAGCCTAAAGCTCGAAAGGGCAAGGAAAGTAATGCGGGAACTCGGACTAACTTAAACCCTTAGGATACAAAAAATCCAGCCAAATCCCCAAAACCTGCAGACCTCGAGTACGACCCCGACCTACTAGGTTACATGGATACACACAAGTGTGAGGGTCTCGGCGATTCTGAAGACACCAACTATATCCCTCCGATCGAGGAGGTGGACAACTTGGGAGACGAGGATTTCATCGTCCCCGAAGACCCACTGGATCAAGAAGTATCCACGCAGCGACATGTAGCCACTTCTCGGAGTATTAAGCTAAAGCAGAGGCGGCTCAAAGCCGAATAGGACTCCATCGCTGAGAGATGGACAAAATTTGTGGCCGTCGAAGAGGGATACATACAAGAATGAGAGGGACAAACTAAAAGCTACCCGCGTCGCCGCTTGTTGCCACAAATAGAAGATGATGCCTTGGAGCCCGCACCACCCAGATTTGCAAAAGACGACCAACCAGACCTTCCTACTCAAGGACGGGATATGAGAAAGGAACCAGCTCAACTCGGAGACCGATTTGATTTGCGGAAGAAAATTAAGTCTAGAGCAGGGCAAACTGGATCTATTTACGGATCTAGGAGTCACACTCCTGTGTGACAAGACAGATACCAAGCTTGGCCCAATCAGAACGATGGAGTTCGGGATTAGCAGCATGGTAGGATCTCGTTCGAACTCCAGCATGACACAACTCGGATAAGGGGCACCGCCCACCCAATGTGCTTCACACATGAGGTGATGCGACATCAGTTCCCCGACGGGATTAAACTCGTAAACTTCAAGCAGTACGACGAGACAACACACCCGACCGTATGGATTGAAGATTTCCTCCTCCATATTCACATGGCTTGCTGATATGGCCTCCACGCCGTCAAATGCATACCACTAAAGCTCAATGTGCCAGCTAGGCACTGGTTGAACAACATCCAAGAAAACTCCATCGGGAATTGGGAGGATCTCGAAGATGCCTTTCGAGACAACTCTCACGACAGTAATGTTCGACCACCTCGGTCCGATGAGTCATCTTGGAAATTCTGGAACAGATTCTGGACCAAGAAAAATCAAATTGTAGATTGTTCACACGCTCAGGCACTAGCTTCCTTCTGCAACAACATACGACACGAATGGCTAGCTGGGACACTTGGACAGGAAAGGCTGAGGACAATGGCCACCCTCAACTCTCTCATGACCTATTATTGCCTGTGTGAGGATACTTGGCTTGCCCAACGAAACAACTCTCCCACAAACCCCGTCATTTCGATAGTCCAGGAATATAATGGAAAGTCATGATGCAACAAGAATAAGCATCAGCACACCAGTGTTGAAGCCGATGACACTGCATGCAATGCCGGATTCAGCAACTCTAGGCCCGGAGCCAGAAATTAACCTTTCAAAGGAAACCGGGACAACCTGACCACGCTAGACAAAATACTTGATAGGTCGTGCGAGATACACGACACTCAGAACAAACCTGCTACTCACATCAACTGTAATTGTTGGGTGATCAAGGCGGCGAGTGCTACGGCAACACACAACAACGCTAGAAATTGGCACACTGACGGAGACTTGGCTTGCAAAGGTTTTTCCCTTGAAGAGGAAAGGGTGATGAAACACAGGAGCAGTAAGTATTTCCCTCAGTTTGAGAACCAAGGTATCAATCCAGTAGGAGAATCGCGTCAAGTCCAGAGTACCTGCGCAAACACAAAAGAGCTTGCACCCAACGCTATAAAGGGGTTGTCAATCCCTTCAAGATTGATTGCAAAGTGAGATCTGAAGGCAGAAAGTGCAACGAAGTAAAAGAGTAAGGCTGAAAATATGGTGTGAAGTAGACCCGGGGGCCATAGTGTTCACTAGAGGCTTCTCTCAAAATAGCAAATATTACGGTGGGTGAACAAATTACTGTCGAGCAATTGATAGAACCGCGCAAAGTCATGACGATATATAAGGCAATGATCATACATATAGGCATCACGTCTGAGACAAGTAGACCGAACTTTCTGCATCAACTACTATTACTCCACACATCGACCGCTATCCAGCATGCATCTAGTCTATTGAGTTCATGACGAACAGAGTAAAGCCTTAAGCAAGATGACATGATGTAGAGGGATAAACTCTAAACCAATGATGAAAACCCCAACTTTTTACCCTTGATGGCAACAACATGATGCGTGCCTTGCTACCCCTTCTGTCACTGGGTGAGGTCACCGCACGGTATGAACCCAAAACCAAGCACTTCACCTATTGCAAGAATCATAGATCAAGGTGGCCAAACAAAACCCACAACTCGAACAGAATTACAAGGATATGAAATCATGCATATAAGAGATCAAAAGAAACTCAAATAAGATTCATAGATAATCTGATCATAAATCCACAATTCATGGGATCTCGACAAAGACACCGCAAAAGAAGATTACATCTGATAGATATCCATGAAGATCATGGAGAACTTTGTATTGAAGATACAAGAGAGAGAAGAAGCCATCTAGCTACTAGCTATGGACCCATAGGTCTATGGTGAACTACTCACGCATCATCGGAGAGGTCATGGTGTTGATGAAGAAGCCCTCCATATCCGAATCCCCCCTCCGGAAGGTCACCAGAACGTGCCCCAGATGGCATCTTGCGGAGAGAGAAGCTTGCGGCGGCGGAAAAGTATATTCGTGGATCTCCTGATTTTTTCTGGGATTTTAGGGAATATATAGGCAAAAGACCTAGGGCAAGGGAGGCCCAGGGAGCCCACAAGCCTGGGAGGCGCGGGCCCCCCTGGGCGCGCCATGAGGGCTTGTGGGGTCCCTGGTGACCCTCTTCCTTGGTTCTCAAGTCTCCTGATCGTCTTCTGTTTTGGAAAAAATCTTTTTGGAAGTTTTATTCTGTTTGGACTCCGTTTAAAATCCTCCTCTGAAAAGGGTCAAAAACACGGAAGAAACAGGAACTGACACTTGGCACTGAGTTAATAAGTTAGTCCCAAAAAAGATATGAAAGGCATACAAAACATCCAAAGTTTGACAAGATAATAGCTTGAAACCATCAAAAATTATAGATACGCTGTAGATGTATCAAGCATCCCCAAGCTTAACTCTTGCTCGACCTCGAGCAGGGAAGTGAGAAAGACTGAATTTTTGATGTGGAATGCTACCTAGCATAGTTGTCCTTTGTAACTTCTTTCATGTGACATGAATGTTCAGATCCGTAAGATTCAAAACAATAGTTTGCTATTGACATGAAAACAATAATACTTCAAGCAAACTAGCAAGGTAATCATGAACTTTCGAAATAACAAGGCCAAAGAAAGTTATCCCTACAAAATCATATAGTCTGGCTATGCTCCATCATCCCCACACAACTAATTTAAATCATGCACAACCCCGGTATTGGATAAGTAATTGTTTTTGCACTCTTACTTTCTCAAACCTTCTACAACTACCATGCAATACATGAGCGTGAGCCATGGATATAGCACTATAGGTGGAATAGAGTGTGGTGGTGGTTGTGAGATAAAAAAGGAGGAGATGGTCACATTGACTCGGCGTATCAAAGGGTTATGGAGATGCCCATTAATAGATATCAATGTGAATGAGTAGGGATTGCCATACAAAGGATGCACTAGAGCTATAAGTATGTGAAAGCTCAAAAGGAGAACTAGTGGGTGTGCATCCAACTTGCTTGCTCACGAAGACCTAGGGCAATTTGAGGAAGCCCATCATTGGAATATACAAGCCAAGTTATATAATAAAGATTCCCACTAGCATATGGTGGTAACGAAATGAGAGGCTCTCAATCATGAAGAACATGGTGCTATTATGAAGCACACGTGTGGAAAAAGATAGTAGCATTGTCCCTTCTCTCTTTTTCTCTCTTTTTTTTATTTGGGCTCTTTGGCCTCTTTTTTTTATTGTGGGCAACTTTGGCCTCTTTTTTTCCTCACATGGGACAATGCTCTATAATGATGATCATTACACTTTTATTTACTCAAAGCTCAAAGCTTAGAACAATGATGACTCTATAGGAAATGCCTCCGGCAGTGTACCGGGATGTGGAACGATCTAGCTTAGCGTATGACGTTGAAACATATCGCTAGCTATCTTACGATCATGCAATGACAATATGAGAGTGATGGCACAAGTCATGAGACGGAACGACGGGAGTTGCATGGCAATATATCTCGTAATGGCTATGAAAATGACATAGTAGGTAGGTATGGTGGCTGTTTTGAGGAAGGCATATGGTGGGTTTGTGCACCGGCGAAAATTGCGTGGTACTAGAGAGTCTAGAAATGGTGGAAAGTGAAAGTGCATCTATACCATGGACTCACATTAGTCATGAAGAACTCACATACTTGTTCCGAAAGTTTTTATTAGTAATCGAAACAAAGTGCTAAACGCATACTCCTAGGGGAAGGGTTGGCAGGTGTTAACCATCGCGCGATCCCGACCACAACACAAAGGATGACAATGAATAGATCAATTATGCTCCGACTTCCAAACATAGCGGTTCACCATACGTGCATGTTACGTGAATCACTAACTTCAACACAAGTATTTCTAGATTCACAACACCCTACTAACATAACTCTTAATATTACAAAATCTACGTCTCAAAACTAATTGAGAGGAATCAAACTTCTCTTTCTACTCAATGCACATGAAGATGGAAGTTTTTGTATCCTCATTGGTACCTATCACCTTTGGGACTACTTTCATAGCACAAGCCAACTACCAAGTCACGCACCGCCGTGCTCTAAAAGATCTAAGTGAAGCACAAAGAGCAAAATTATCTAGCTCAAAAAGATATAAGTGAAGCACGATGAGCATTCTAGCAAAATCACGATGAGTGCATGTCTCTCTCAAAAGGTGTGCAGCAAGGATGATTGTGACACAACAAAAAGAAAAGACTCCTATGATACAAGACGCTCCAAGAAAAACACATATCATGTGGTGAATAAAAATATAGCTCCAAGGAATGTTACCGATGGATTGAAGACGAAAGAGGGGATGCCTTCCCGGGGCATCCCCTAGCTTAGGCTTTTTGTTGTCCTTGAATTTGGCTTGAGCTCTTTCCACTCTTTATCCCTTTGTCCATGAGAAGATCACCCAAAACTTGAAAACTTCACAACACAAAACTTAAACAGAAACTCGTGATATCATTAGCACAAGAAAACAAACTACCACCTCTTTAGGTACTGTAGCAATCTTGATTTCGATTTATATTGGTGTTAGATTACCGTATTCTCAGTTTTCCATGGCTAGTACCCCCCCCCCCCCCCCCGGTACTATCCATAGTTTCATCAAAACGAGGAACCAACTCAACAAAAACAGAATATGTCAAAAACAGACCAGTCTGTAGCAATCTGTATGCTTCGTATACTTCTGTACCTCAAAAACTCTGAAAACTTACGAATGCCTGGGAAAAAGGCATATGAACCAGAAGCAAAACAAATCAACTCAAAAGATCTTTATGAATAAAAATGAAAATAATATCGTGAGCGAAAAGTTTCTGTCTTTTTCCAGCAAGATCAAACAACCATCACCAAGACTAGTCATAAAGGTTTTTCTTGGCTCAAACACAAAAAGAAACACAAAAGACACTATCATAACAGAATATGATGGTGTGGACACAACAAAACAGAAAGAAAAAGATAAATTCATTGGGTTGCCTCCCATCAAGCGCTATTGTTTAACGCCCTTAGCTAGGCATTGATAATTCAATGATGCTCACACAAAAGACAAGAATGGAAGCACAATGAGAGCATCATGAAACATGTGAAAATCACATCTAAGTCTAACATACTTCCTATGCATAGGCATTTTATAGGAAAACAGATTGTCAAGACAACCAATAGTTACCATATGCAAGGAAGAAGAAAGAGACAATAGCAATCTCCACATAATCAGAGGTAAGTTGGTAACATGAAAGTTTCTACCACAATATTTTCCTATCTCATAGCAATTACATGTGGGATCAAAATCAAATTTAACAATATAGCTATCACAAAGGATATTTTTTTCATAATACACATGCATGCAAAGTTGACGCTCTTCAAAAATAGTGGGATTATCGTCAACTAAAGTCATGACTTCTCCAATCCCACTTTCAATATTATTGCAAATATCATAATCATCATGAGGCTTAAACAAATTTTCAAGATCATATGAAAAATTGTCACCCCAATCACGATCATTGCAACATGTAGTGGACATAGAAAAACTAGCATCCCCAAGCTTAGGGTTTTGCATATTTTTAGCATGATTGACACTAATAGGATTTATAGTGAAACCATTGCAATCATGCTTTTCATTCAAGGAGCCCTCGTGAATCACTTCATAAATTTATTCATCACGATTTTCAGATTCACGCATCTCAAGCAAAACTCCATAGAGAAAGTCAAGTGCACTCAACTCACTAGCAATTGGATCAACATAATTGGATCTCTTAAAGAAATTAGCAAGTGTATGAGGATCCATATCAATTGATTTTCAATAAGCGAAGATGCAAGCATTTTGAAGGCACATAGCACACAAGCGAACAGAAAGCAAGCGAGAGAAAAGGGCGAACGAGAAAGGCAAAAAAATTGTAAATTTTTGTTTTTCAGAAGTGGGGGAGAGGAAAACGAGAGGCAAAACAGTATATGCAAGAGATGACTTTGCGACACTTACTTGGATGAGTTCTTCACTTGATCCTCCCTGGCAACGGCGCCAGAAATTCTTCTGCTACGGCAACAGACAACAGCGCCAGCAATTGGCACGTTGACGGAGACTTGGCTTGCGCAGGTTTTTCCCAAAGAGGAAATGGTGATGCAGCAGAGGAGCAGTAAGTATTTCCCTCCGTTTGAGAACCAAGGTATCAATCCAGTAGGAGAATCGCGTCATGTCCAGAGTACCTGCGCAAACACAAAAGAGCTTGCACCCAACGCTATAAAGGGGTTGTCAATCCCTTCAAGATTGATTGCAAAGTGAGATCTGACGGCGGAAAGTGCAACGAAGTAAAAGAGTAAGGCTAAAAATATGGTGTGAAGTAGACCCGGGGGCCATAGTGTTCACTAGAGGCTTCTCTCAAAATAGCAAATGTTACGGTGGGTGAACAAATTACTGTCGAGCAATTGATAGAACCGCACAAAGTCATGACGATATCTAAGGCAATGATCATACATATAGGCATCACGTCCGAGACAAGTAGACCGATACTTTCTGCATCTACTACTATTACTCCACACATCGACCGCTATCTAGCATGCATCTCGTGTATTGAGTTCATGATGAACAGAGTAACACCTTAAACAAGATGACATGATGTAGAGGGATAAACTCAAACCAATGATGAAAACCCCACCTTTTTACCCGTGATGGCAACAACATGATGCGTGCCTCGCTACCCCTTCTGTCACTGGGTGAGGTCACCGCACGGTATGAACCCAAAACCAAGCACTTCTCCCATTGCAAGAATCATAGATCAAGTTGGCCAAACAAAACCCACAACTCGAAGAGAATTACAAGGATATGAAATCATGCATATAAGAGATCAGAAGAAACTCAAATAAGATTCATAGATAATCTGATCATAAATCCACAATTCATCAGATCTCGACAAACGCACCACAAAAGAAGATTACATCGGATAGATCTCCATGAAGATCATGGAGAACTTTGTATTGAAGATCCAAGAGAGAGAAGAAGCCATCTAGGTACTAGCTATGGACCCGTAGGTCTATGGTGAACTACTCACACATCATTGGAGAGGTCATGGTGTTGATGAAGAAGCCCTTCGTATCCGAATCTCCCCTCCGGCACGGCACCATAACGTGCCCCAGATGGGATCTTGCGGAGACAGAATCTTGCGGCGACGGAAAAGTATTTTCGTGGATCTCCTGATTTTTTCTGGATTTTAGGGAATATATAGGCGAAAGACCTAGGGCAGGGAGGCCCAGGGAGCCCACAAGCCTGGGAGGCGCGGGCCCCCCTGGCCACGCCATGATGGCTTGTGGGGTCCCTGGTGACCCTCTGCCTTGGTTCTCAAGTCTCCCGATCATCTTGTGTTGCGGAAAAAATCTTTTCGGAAGTTTTATTTTGTTTGGACTCCGTTTAAAATCCTCCTCTGAAAAGGGTCAAAAACATGGAAAAAACAGGAACTGGCACTGAGTTAATAAGTTAGTTCCAAAAAAGATATAAAAGGCATACAAAACATCCAAAGTTTGACAAGATAATAGCATGAAACCATCAAAAATTATATGTACGTTGGAGACGTATGAGCGAGCAAGAGTGTGGCCGAAGACCAGGCCACTAGCCCGTGTAGCAAAGACAACGAATAACCTCGTCGCCTGAACAACGAGGGACAAAAGCAGTTTCCTTCTGAAGTAAAAAACCGTGAACATGATCTATGTCACCCATTTATCAAAAAGGAGAGGAAGCGGGTACATCTGGATGTATAAGACATAGAGCCAGTAGCCCCAAAGTACATCCCATGTTCGGAATGTCCGATCACTTATGATCGTACGGATCACCCTACAAGTATACGACACGGGGGATCAACGACCTTGGTATTCAACTCCATCATTGATGTGTACCATCTCACACGAGTCCCCATGGATGGAAGTAACAACCTTAATCTAATTTATGAGGATACAATGTGAAAAATGTGGATCGATCCATCAAGAATTAAATATAGAAAAACCACCTTTAAAGGAATAATTCCTAGCATCGAGGCTCACTGTTTGGGCATGATAACCCTAGAGGTACTGTTTGGTTCACACAACAACTTTTGCAGTGCAGATTTGATCTTTGACATTGTCCCCTTCCACAGCGGGTACCATGCACTCCTCGGTCGTATGACGCTCACTCGCTTCAATGTTGTCCCCTATTATGCATAACTCAAGTTGAAGATGCCTGGACCTAAGGGTGTCAATACAGTCAATGGTAACACCGAGTGATCCCTCCAGGCTAAGGAACACACTGCGGCTTTGGCAGCCGAAGTACACACGTGGGACATGACTCTCAAGTCAAAGCTAACCGTCAAGGACCACAAACGAGCTCACGTCGTGCCGGAGTTACATATCACTCCAGCTGAATAGGGATACACTTCCGATAGAAGCACCTCGCCTCCAACATAGAATGTGCCTCGAAGGCACAATTTTGCGCTTATGGTACCATGGGGCAGCTATGGGGATTAATAATATACGACTTAGTGCTCGGGTAAACCGAACCATGGCCAATATACACCTTGGAAAAATATAGGTGCAGTTAAGGACCGATCTCTGTGTTAAGCAAATAGGCGGATTGTCAAGACGACCATTTTTTTAAAGAACTATTCATTGAAGATCTCCTATTTCACGGAATATTTCCCGAAGAGTGAAGGCGCAGACGTGCAGCAGGGCGTTTAAGGAACATCAAGCCAACTATATCAACCCCTATGTAAACCTATACTTTGTAACTTTTCTTCTTATACACACACATACACACACACACACCTACTGAGTTCGAATTATATGATTAAAAGATTTTTGGAAATAAGGGACACTCTTTGCGGTTATGAGCTTAGCAATGTCTTTTGACTCCTTGTTTTTCCCGAACTGTTTTTCGAACACCAACACAAGTTTGTTTTCATGCACATACTAGATATTGTCTAAATCAACGGGGGGCTTGGTCGTCATGACGAGCCTTCGAACAATTACAGTACTATTTGGCATTCACAATTGGAGAGTCTTGCATTTGCGTTATATGCATCGGTTCTAAATTATGTCTTTGGTCAAAATTTGGGTTGCCCTAATCCTTTGCTTGCCCCTTTATGTTGTGCCAGTTCAGCTAAAAGGGTAAAGGTAGAACCACTATGATTATACTTCCAGCTAGTATTGTTAAGTTCCTGAGTGGGGAAAGCCGAAAATTGAACGACACAATATGCTAGAACTGGTCTGCGATCCGAAGGTAAAGTGTGAAACTAGAAAACTGTTGGGGGTTCATCCCGTTCTATGAAAGGTTTGAAATTATACAGACCAAGGTCATTATAGGTTCTTAGACCACGCATAAGCTGAATATCAAAATTTATAAAGGGACTCTAAATGGCACCCGTGCCAGAATCGGGGCTCCGCAGACCGAGAAAGGTTCAAACACTGAGGTGCGCTCGCCCTCCTACCCTATTCTACCTCTTAACTTCACGACGACTCTCCGGTGTCTCGAGCTAAGGGAAGCAAACTAGAAGATGTGAACACTTTACCCAGGTTCAGGCCACCTTGTGGTGTAAAACCATACTCTTGCTAGTATTGATTGCTTGAGGTGGAAGACGAGTACAAATGTGGGTTCTCGCCCTAGTTACAAAACAATAGGGAGACCGTCTGTGCTATGGAGGACGGGACTCTCTTTTATACTGGCCTTTGTCCTCTTCCCCAAAAACACTTGGCGGGAAGGGTTGCCACAACGGCCATTTTGAAAGGGGACAGGACTGCGGCACGCCCTGACAAAGGTGGTCTTCGCCCGCAATATCCCTTCTCCATGACACGACGGTGGGCCCGGGGGTGACCTCCATCCTGCTGAGCCCCCAGCTTTGGTCCTCTAGCACTGATCGGGAAACCTTTGGGGCGGTTTGGGAACCTACAATTGGCTCGGCTCCCTTAGCACCAAAAGGGAGAGCTTCTGTGTTCGTGCCGCTCGCACCGACCTTGGATTCGTGTAGCATGACTCACGTCACCCATGTGAGGAGGTTGAACGTGCGACCTGACAGGACGCCCATGGTAAGTCTGCCCCTTGGGGGAGGAATATTAGGAGGCTCCTCCTTCCTGCAAACCTTGCGGGAAATGGCTTGGGGAGAACTCCATGATCAGCCCCTCGCAAGGAGGGCCCCTCACATGGGTCGGACCCTTGGGCCTTAACGGGGAGCATCCCGGAACCCACAGCATGCACATGGCCCTGGGTCATAGGCATGCGGGCCTGGGTACCCCCAAGCCTGTGGCATTTATGGCCTAGCAGTCTCGCGTGAGATGGTATGGGCTATCACCCCGTGTGGGCTAGACTGAACGCGTGGCGCACGACTGGACGTGGGGCACCCCGCCTTTTCACAGTGCTTTATCATCCGCCCCGGCTGACATAAAGCATACACGCGGGGTGGAGCTGTCATTACTCACCTCCACACCATTCCCACCTTTCTACATCTTCCATCTCTGTGCAAGGACGTGCGAGATCCAATCTTCGAGCGAGTCACCTTCTCGTCCCTCCAGCTGCTTTGGTCGACGGATGGCGCCCGCTTGTAAGAAAGGGAAGGTTGCCACTTCCGCCGCGATCCCTGCCGCTTTCGGGCCTGCTCTCATGCCTTCCCGCATCTCCAGGATTGAGGACTTGGGCCCAGTGCCCCCGCTGGTGGCTCGTGACACGAATGATGGTGGAGCAACCGCCATATGGCCGGGCTCAGCAGCACCGAGTAGCCTGGGGAAGACTACTTACCCCTTCTTCCTCCATAGCATTTACGATGGGTTGATCGTGCCATTCTCCGACTTCTTCTAAGCCATCCTTTCCCATTATGAGATTCGAGCCCTACACCTTGAGCCCAACTCTGTTCTCCTCCTGGCCATCTTTGCCTTTTCCTGCGAGGCCTTCGAGGGCGTGAGGCCCTCAGTGGCGCTCTTTCTTCACTTCTCCAGCTTGCGGTGCACTTTCCACGGCCAGCGCTCCGCATGCGTCTTTTTTGTTGACGTCACGGGCGCGAGCACCAACCTCAAGTCCGGGAAGAAGGTCGAGGGCTATCGGAACTACGTGGTCTTCATGGACGCGTGCCAGGAGAGCTTGCTCCTAGCGACTCCCTTGGGTCCGCTTGAGGAAACCCCCAGGTGGAGCCACAAGAAGCTCACTAACTCGAGGGCGGGGCCTATCCTAGAGCGAATCACCTCCCTCGCGAAGGCCTGCCTGACTGGGGTGATTATTAAAAAGGAGTTCCTTGGGCATGGCATCACGCTGCTTCAGGCGCACTTTTCCCCTTGTGGGAGTTCGCCGACGGTGGAGACCTGTGCGCCCGCATGTCAGCGGCCTGACTTACGACAAGTTGGACGGAGCCTTCGGGGCTCTGGTAGGTCCCTACTCTGAGGACATCCCGCAGGCCACGCCGCTGTTGTACGAGTGCGATGACATGGAGGGAATGGTCGGGGAGATGCCCGCCTTCGATGAATGGGGCTCGTCGGGGCGCACAAGGACTCCCCCATCACACTGTCGTCCTCAGGCGAAGATAACAGCGACCAGGACTCGAAGGCAACGGAAGGGGAGGAAGGCTCCAGTCAGATGCCACCTCCCAACCTCCATTCGTCCTTGTGCAATCTTGGGGACAACGCTATTGCGGATGAGCGGCGCCACGTGATTCCCTCTGAGCACGCGGCCTCAAGAGATGGAGCCGGGCTAGGCCCCACTCTGGCCAATGCGCTAGAGATGGGAGCTCTGACGATGGTGTGGCACCTCCCCCGGTGATGTTCGTACCTCTCACGGGGACCCCTCGGGCCCCCAGGGAGGAGGGAGGCTAGGATGAGCTCGCTAGGGACCGCGTTGAGCACCCCTATGATAGCAGCGAGGTGGCGCACGAGGGTGTCGAAGACGCGTCTCCACCCGTCGAGAGGAAGTCAAAGTGGGCCGTCGTCGACGAGAAAGTATCTTAGCCCATCCTCGTGCTAGTCATCTATGATCAGTTTACTCATGCAAAACCTTTTTTGGCACAGGCTCTCCCGTGATAGTGAGGAGAAGAAGAACAAGGTCGCCACTGGGGCGAAGGTGACGCAAGTCTTGAGGGCGCCTTCATCCCTTGGTAGGGGTATCAGCGGGCGCGAAGGTAGCTTGCGCAAGGCGGTCACCGCGCTCGGGTGCACAAGCAGCACCGTGTATTCAAGCGTCCCCTCCATGCAGCGAGGGTACGCGAGCATCGAGGACGTGGCGGCCCAGCCGCGAGCGCCATCGGCCAAGGCTGTGACGGTCCAGCCCCTGGTGCCGACTATCGAGGTCGCGGCCACTGTGAGGGCCCTCAAGGTGGGGGCTATGCCCTTTGTGAGCGTGCTGCGAATGTCTGATGCGGGGGAGGACTCAGAGCCTGTGGTGCCCCAAGTAGAGGACATCAAGGACGTTCTGGTTACGGAAGCGGGAAGCACCGAGGCGGCAACACCTCCACAGGCCCTCACCCTGATGGGCCAGGACGCGTTGCTCTGGTGCCGGGCCCTGACGGACACCCTGAACTTGCTCACCGACTCGAGGTGGATTTCCGGGAAGCCGAGGTGCACGTGACAGCAGTGCGCACGAGGTTGGCCACGGGGTCACGCCAACTTGAGGCCTCCTGTAAGGAGGTTAGAGGCGAGGCCGAGGTCGTTCATGCGGAGGGCCGGCGAGAGGCCGCCAAGGCAAAGACCGCCTACATGAGCGCCTTTGGTGAGAAGGAGATGCTCACCAAGCATTGCGAAGAAGAGGAGGCTAGCTTCAGGAGGCCACCACGGCACACGAAGCGAAGCTCACCAACAGTAACACCGAGATAACAAGGGCGGCAGCCAAGCATGTCATGGAGCATGGGCAATTGGAGGCACTTCAACGCGAGGTGGCCGAGGCTCGGGACGCCCATGCGAAGCAGGTCTCCAAGGCTAACGCCAAGCTAACCGCCTATGAAGAGGAGGTCCGGCCCTCTGCCGATTTGAAGGTGGCGGAGACCGCGTCGTGCTCTCCTCACTAAAACACAGAGCCTTCCAGGCTATACGCTCCATCTGCACGGTGGGGCTTGAATGTTCCTTCGTTCCTTAGGACACTGGCCACACGTAGTTTTCTTTCGAGCTCGTGAGAGGCTATATGGCTAGTGAAGGTCCTGAGTTGCGATGCCCAGGAATCCCCCTTGACGCACAAGCAACTCCCTTGAGGGCCCTAGTACTCACTGTTAGGAGCCTCTGCACTCTGCGTTGGTAGGGCCCAACCCTGTGCGTATCTCAACCGCCACTAGATTACCATGAGGTGAGAGGCTATAGTGCCAGTAAGGTCCTGACTCGGGATGCTCATGCACCCCGCTTGACACGCAAGCAACTCTCATACCACTACTAGAATTGAGAATTTTGCCTTCTGCCTTGCCTTTGCCGTCTGCTGACGCATGACAAAGGCATTCTTTGCCGTCAGTTGGCACAGTGCTGAGGCAAAGAGGTGGCTGATGGCAAAGGTTTTATTTGCCGTCGGCCACCTCTTTGCCGTCTGCTGGCGGACCGCAAAGCAGCCCTATGCGGACGGCAAAGGGTGGGCAGACGGCAAAGCCCCCCCCCCCCAACGGCCGAACCCACACCCCCACCCACCCTGCCCCTTTGTCGTACACCACCCTCCCTTTGCAGACGGCAAAGGGGGCATGGCCCTAGCGGCTCCGGCGCCTCTAACGGCTCCCACCCCGCACCCAATCCTTGCCCGCCTACCCCCATCTCTCTCTTTCGCGCGCGCGCCGTCGTCTGCCCACCCCGTCGCCGTCGTAGCTCCCCTCCCCAGCCACCCCACGCCGCCGCCCTCCCGGCCACCGCCCCCTCCCACCTTCCTCCCGACCGCTGCCCCCCTCCCACATCCCTCCTGGCCGCCGCCCCCCTCCCATCTCCCTCCCAGCCGCCGCCGCCCCCTCCCACCTCCCTCCCGACCCCCTCCCACCTCCCTCCCGGCCACCGGCGCCCCCTCCCACCTACTTCCCGGCCGCCACCCCCCTCCCACCTCCCTCTCGGTCGCCACCCCAGCCTCACCTCCCTGTGCCGGCGACCCCGACGACCTCCCCTCTGGTAAGTTTGGCTATATGTTTACTGGTGTGTACCATGTCATTTGAGATAATTTCAAGATCTTAGAAATTAGCTCCAAGCTTCAAAATTCCAGCAAACAAATATAAAGATGAAATTATTCATTTAATATTAGCAAGTTGTGAGAGGAAGGTTTGCATAGATTAGAACAATGATGTAGATATAGAGGGCTTTCGCATCTGTAGTAGTTTTCATAGGAATTGTGATTACGTATGACTGTTATATGGTGCACAAATCAGTCATATACTCATTATTGTGATGGCATATACCGTGTTTGTGAAGTGCGAGCAGCAAACAACCTGAGTGGTTTTCTTCTTATTTGTAATGAAGTTCTGATGGATGATTTTCTTTAAAAATACTTAGAATGAATTATTAAACTCTCGAAGACTACGTAACAGTTCGACACATTTTTTTTTCACTCAAAGACTATTCAATTACTTTTTCACCCAATGACACCCAATTGGCCTTAGCCGGTCCAATCAGGCCGACCCACCTAACAGGGTACCAGCCTAACTGCATTATGCATTTCATCGGTGGTATAGCTACCCCTCAATTTTTGTGTGTGTAATAGCTCTAATTAAATGAAATTGTATACTATAATGTATATAGGTATAATTGGTTTAAAACACTGTCGAATACAAATTTCTTCTGTATTCTATCTCATGTGCTTATTATGGTGGATGGGGCAAGTAAAGTTTTCTTCGTAGCCAAGCACATGTCATAACATGGAGTATTAAATGTTCTGTCAGAGTATGTGACAACTTTTATTGACCCGTTGCAATGCACGGGCATATGTCCTAGTAAATAGAAAAAGTAGAAAAGGTAGAAAAAGTAGAAGAAGAATATGTAGTTTAGTGCTAGGTTTAGTTTTTTTTTCTGTTTTTATGTTAAATTAGTTAGTTAGTTTATGGGGAGTGCTACGCATCCTCCGGTTGACCTTTTAAAAAGATCATCCGTATCACGAGCCGTTAGATCTGTAGCATCGAACGATCGTTCACACCTCCATTATTGCAACATAGGCATTGTTGCAAAATTATTTCTGCAACACACGTCTTGTTGCGGAATTATTTTTGAGACATACGTCTTGTTGCTGAAATGTTTGCAACAGATGTTTGTAGCAAAAATTTGCAACTGAGATTTTGTGGCATTTTTTCCAACTCATATCTTGTTGCAGAAATAATATCCAAAAGATGTTTTGTTTCAAATATAAATATATCGTGGACCATCGCAACATCGCATATGTTTCCGAAACATAGCTTCTGTTGCATAAATATGTTCGACAAAACATGGTGTGGGTGACCTTATTTCAACGCGTGTCAGGCAAAAAAGGTGACAGACGCGTTCGCTAAGAACCGCCGGAGGATGGCAAGCATTTTACTTAGTTTATTAGGTAGAAAAAGTAGATAGAAAAGAAAAAAATAGATAGAAAAAAAACTTAGAAGAAAATAAGATAATAATAAACTAGAAGAAAAAGAAGAAGAAGAAGAAGAAGGAGAAGAAGAAGAAGAAGAAGAAGAAGAAGAAGAAGAAGAAAGAGGAGAGGAGGAGAAAGATAAAAGAAAGAAGAAGAAGAAGAAGAAGAAGAGGAGGAGGAGGAGGAGGAGAAAAAAGGCGAATAATAATAATAATAAGATGATCAAGAAGAAGAAGAAGAAAAAGAGGAGAGAGGAGAAGAAGAAAGAAGAGGACCCTTACCCCCGACCCGCGGCCCCCGACCACCGGCGCCCGACGCAACCAACCCCCCACCGTCGACCCCCTACCTCCGACGCCACTGACACCCGACTCCCGACCCTCGACACCCGACACCACTGACCCCCGACACCCGACACCACTGACCCCCGACACCCAACTCTCAACCCCCGACGCCTGACGCCACCAATCCTCGACGCCCGACGCCACCTACCCCCGACCCTCAACCCCCAACCCCCGACGCCAATGACACCCGACTCCCGACCCCCGACGCCCGAAACCACTGACACCCGACCCCCAACTCCCGAAGCCCGACACCACTGACCCCCGACCCTCGACGTCCAACCCCCGAGTCCCTACCCCCGACCCCCGACCCCCGACGCCACTGACCCTCGACCCCCGACCCCCGACGCCACTAACCCCCAACCCCGGGCCCCCGACACCTCTTTGGCCTCTTGTTGATCGAAAAGACCCCAACCCCCGACGCTAGTGACCCTCGACCCCCGATGACACTGACCCCCGACCATCGACGCATTTAACCCGACTCCCGACCACCGACACCCGACATCACCGACCGTCGACGGCACTGACTCCCGACGCCACTAAGCCCGGACCCCCGACACCTCTTCTGCCTTCTATTGAACGAGATGGTGCTTTTCGGCCTTCCAGAGGCCCACGGGGTCATAATTTTGTAAATTATGAGTTAGGTCACATATTTTCCGATTATGTTAATTATAAAAACATTGTATTTGTGTTGAAAGTGTGAACTTCAATGTGCAGTTGTTCGACGACCTCCACGTGCGTTGGACGAGCTCCGCCCTTGCGTTTGTTGGTGAGCACAAATGACTTCTCCTCCTACCCCCTTAATTTGCTCTATCCCGGTCTTCGTGCCGATGAAACTTGCAAGCTATAGGTTTCTTCAATCATGAGTATGCGTGACCAGTATGCGTCTCCCGTTCGAAAGGGCGACATCTATAAATATGCATTTCTTTGCATATTTATAACCGCCATCCTTTCGAATTGTCCAACATTATCCATGGACAGCCCGAGTATGTGTAGATTGGGTTTGTTTTCCCGTATGATGTGCTCCGGATCCAATGCGGAATTTCGTCAGTGCCTCCCTGTTGTTCTCCGGGTACACATCCTCTCTGCTTATTGCCGAGATGTGTATCAGGAGAACAGCAGGGAGGTGCTGCCGAAATTCTGCGGCGCATCTGGAGCAAAGCATGGGAAAACGAACCCAGTCTACACATACTCGGGTGGGATTAGGACTTATCTTTACCTATTAGCGTGTAGGTTGCATGGACATAATAAAACTGACAAACTTGATTAGCGTATGAATATAGATGATGAATTATATATTTATTTCTTGTGCCCCCATATGTAGCTAGGCAACATGAGTGATCGTGCTTGGATGTACACTGGTCACCCTAGTCAGAAAGACATGACCCATGAATGGTTAACAAAAACCAGGGGGTTTGTGAGAGCCGCATTTGCAAATGGCCAGCATAAAACATGGTGCCCCTGTCCCAACTGCGACAACTGGAAAAAGCAGACAGAGTTTGAAATGGGTAAACACCTGCAGAAGTGGGGTTTTACGCCTAATTATACGGTGTGGACTTTTCATGGTGAGTCTGACCAACGTGCCAGAGCTGACGTGATTCGTCGTCGCACCGACGAGCATGGTACCGGGATTGAAGACATGGTGCAAGACTTTGATGATGCTTGTGATTCGGACGATGAGATGGAGGAATCTGCAAAGGCCTTCTATGAAATGTTGGAGTCTTCAAAACGTCCTCTCCACGAGCAGATTGAGCTTTGTCAGCTGGATGCCATCGCGCAAGTAATGGCTCTGAAGGCTCAATTCAACCTAGGCAGAGAATGCTACGACGTGATGATGACGATATTAGGACGCTTTCTACCCAAAGGCCATGTACTGCCTGCAAACCTGTACCAGTCAGAGAAAATCCTCCGTGTACTTAAGATGCCCTATGAGAAGATACATGCCTGTGAGAATGGATGTGCCTTATTTAGGCTTGAGTATGCGGCCTTGAACTATTGCCCCATTTGCAATTCTTCCAGGTATATTGTGGTAGACAACGGCATGGGTGAGAAGAATCAGACCAAAATCCCCATTAGTGTTCTTCGATATCTGCCAATCGTACCAAGACTTCAACGTCTTTTCATGGTCGAAGAGACGGCCAGACAGATGACATGGCACAAATTGGGCAAAAGAACCGAACTAGATGCGGATGGGAACAAGATGCTGGTACACACTTCAGATGGTTTTGCGTGGAGGCACTTCGATGCATTACATAAGGATAAATCGGAAGATCCAAGGCAACCTAGAGTCGCCATCAGCACGGATGGGTTCAATGTGTATGGTATGATGGCAGCACAATACAGTTGTTGGCCTGTATTTGTCATTCCACTAAATTTGCCACCCGGAGAGATTGTGAAAAGAAAGAACATTTTCCTGACGTTGATAATTCCAGGGCCCAACTATCCGGGGAAGAATATGAATGTGTACATGCAGCCGCTTAAGGATGAGTTGCATGAAGCCTGGGATAATGGGATCAAGACCTACGTCGCGGCTACCAAAACAAATTTCAAAATGCATGTGTGGTACATGTACTCGACGCATGATTATCCGGCGTTTGCGCTATTCGCTGGCTGGTGTGTGCATGGAAGGTTCCCGTGCACCACATGCAAGGCAGCTCTTCAGTTTCGTTGGCTGCAGGCTGGTCGCAAGTATTCTTGCTGTGACATGGATAGACAATTCCTGGATCCTGACCATAAGTTCAGAAAAGACAAGAAGAATTTCATCAAAGGTAGAGTTGTCAAAAACACTTCACCAGCTGCGTTGGCAGGCTAGCAGACCCTTGATCAGTTAAATGATCTCGAGCCTGATCCTTTGCGTCCAGGATACTTCAAAGGGTATAATACGGAACATGCCTGGACTCACAAGTCATACTTATGGGATCTCCCTTACTTCAAAGACCTCCTTTGCCCACACAACATTGACGTGATGCACACTGAAAAGAATATTGCAGAGGCCATTTTTGGTACATTGTTCGGCATAGAGGGGAAGTCAAAAGATAATCCTAAGGCTAGAATCAACTAGGAGGCTCTATGTGATAGACCGTTGCAAAACTTGCGACAACGGAAAGGAAAGCAAAGCATAGCGAAGCCAAAGGCATGGTTCAATCCTGAAAGGCCAGCTATGAGGGAAATGCTATTGTGGGTGAAAATGCGGTTGATGTTCCCCGATGGGTATGCTGCGAATCTAAAGAAGGGAGCGAGTCTTGAGAAATTGAAAATGTTTGGGCTCAAGAGTCATGATTGGCACATATGGATTGAGCGGGTAATGCCGGTGATGTTGCGTGGCTTTATCCGTGAGGATGAATGGCCAGTACTGGCAGAGCTGAGCTATTTCTTCCGTTCTCTTTGTGCTAAAGAACTATCGCCTGGGGTGCTAGATGAAATGGAAGAGTTGGCGCCGGAGTTGATCTGCAAATTAGAAAAGATCTTTCCACCGGGCTTCTTTAATCCAATACAACATTTGATTTTGCATCTCCCGACCGAGGCAAGAATGGGGGGCCCGTTCAAAATTGATGGTGCTACTCAACTGATAAGATGCAGAAGACGCTTCGAGCTAAGTGTAAAAATAAACGTAGAATTGAAGCATCGATGGCCCAGACATTCATTACTGAGGAGGTGGCAAACTTCGTGACAGCACACTACGAAGCCAAAAATCATCATTTGCATAACCCGAAGCCTCGGTACAATGATGGCGATCAAGAAAAAGTTCGATCCAACCTCAGCCTATTCAAAGGTAAGCTCGCACCATCTGGTGCTTCGAAAGGGAAATCGTTGGATGTCGTAGAATGGCGGACCATTTCATTGTATATCTTCACCAACCTAACAGAAGTGCGGCCGTACATCGAGTAAGTTCTCGGTAATTTATTGTTCCATAACTTCTAATTGCTTTGAACTACTCTTATTCCCGGATATTTGATATAGTCGATACGTCGCCGAATTCTCGGATGGAGCGGTCATCGAAAAGGATTCCGTCGAAGAGTATGAGCTTCTCGCAAAGCATGGAGGCGACTATCCCGGTTTCATCTCTTGGTTCAAACAAAGGGTAATTAATTACCATTAAGGGCCCATTTGATTTATCGGTCTAATTTGCGGCTAATGCATCCATTCTTTCATATTAAACTTGTAGGCTGATGCAGAGTCTATTGACGCCAAGTTGAGACAAGTCGCTAATGGTTTTGACTATAATGTCCGTTCATTTGACAAATACAACATCAACGGGTATCACTTTCGTACCTTTGGCAAAGAGCTATCTATGCCCGACCTAAAGACTACAAATTGTTCTGTATCTGCTATCGGCGAAGGAGACATCGAGTATTATGGAAGAGTTGAAGAAATTTATGAACTTCTGTTCTATGGTGAAAACCCACCAACCATCATAGTCTTCAAATGTTATTGGTTTGAGCCAACGGCGACTAGAAGGACTCATGAACATATAGGACTAGTCGAAATCAACCAAAACACCCACTTAGATGTTCCCGATGTCTCTATTATGGCTCAACAGGCGACACAAGTTTTCTATCTACTGTGGGCCTGCCAAACTGATCCAAATCTCAAAGGTTGGGATGTCGTTTATGAAGTGCCACCACATTTTAGACCACCTACCCTCAATGAAGAGGATTACGAACCTCACATTAACCCAGACACATATGAAGGAGAATTCTTCCAAGAAACACGTATGTCCAAGAAACGTTTGAAGAACCGCTCTACTTCACCCAGAACATTGAAGTAGACAGCGACAGTGAATCCGTCTTAACCCCTGAGCCCGAACAGGAAGAGCTGGAAGAAGAAGAGGTTACTGCTGCAGATGACCTGTTATTTCTTGAACGATTACATAATGGTGGCCTTCCACATGTTCTTCGTGATAGTGATGATGATGATGCATTTATTGATGATAGTGATGATCATGATGCATTTATTGACCCCGAAGCATATATAGACGAGGACGATTGTTATTAGTTCATGTCAGGTATTCAACTATTATACTATATATAAATTTTGAGTTCATGTTAGGTATTCAATTTTTATTAGTCATGTTGGTATTTATGACGATGATACACTTAAATTATATACATTTTGTTACTGATGTTGGTATTTATGTTGTACTAATTTCATTTACTCTTTGTCATGACAGGTGTTGAAAGATGGTGGGAAAGGGTCGAAAGCACTCCGCGGCTGCTTCTTCGTCGGCGGGTGATGGGATGGGTACTTCCATTCCTGCCTCGCCTCTTCGGAGAGTGTTGCTCTCTACTTTGCAAGGAGCGCCCCCCGTGGGAGGAGGTCGACCCCCCGCGAAGCCGAGGGCACTAAAGGTACACGTTGTATTCATGTTGGTATTTATGTTGTACTCATGTTGTATGCATATTGGTATTTATATACATTTTATTACTCATGTTGGTATTTATGTTGTACTAAAGGTACACGTGGCCGCGGGAGAGGTAGGGCTACACGGTCTCCGCCACCACCCCAAGCTGATTCACCTGAGCACAGGACTTCTAGGGTGGATTCGTCTGAGGTGGAGGCTACACGGTCTCCGGTTCACGAGCCTCGGGTCGACGAGCCTCAGGTCGACGAGCCTTTGACCCACGAGACTCGTGTCCCAGAGTCTTCTTTCCAGGCGACTCCGGAGCAAAGCAGGGATGAGGGTACGTCGCAAGAGACCCAGTGGGATACCTGGCATGAGCCAAGTGGCCATGCTGGTAGCGATGAGGAGCTGGGTGACGGGGCTACCATCTACCAGCGTGGTAGTTCGGGGCTCCCGCTTGTGCCAGCGACCCCCGAGCAGAGGTGGTCGATTAGGCCAAATGGGGACAAGTAAGTTAATTTACTCTTATTTAACCTTTTGCCTTCGCATTTTCTCAAATATCTAATGTTTTGGCTTTAATTTGTCATACTGTAGGGGTTGGATTGTTGCCAAGGGTGTCCGCAAGCCCAACTCCGTCCTTGGTGTTCTTTGTCGTCAAAACTTCCCAGGGTTTGTTACGTTGCCCGGTCGGGAGCGAGAGGTAGGAATGACCTGGGAGCACTACTTGGGTGCCCCGGCCCCGCCGGAGGTGGAGATCTACGGTGTTTTGTGTGACACGAGGGCGGACATGGTGATCCGAAAGTTCTGGGTAATTTCTATTTCACACAATTATAAATCAACCATAGCTATTTATTGTACTAATCGGTGTTGTCTCGTTTACAGACCTACTACAGGTGTGAGGAGGGATACGAGGAGGACGCGGAAAAGGTTATCGAAACCTAATGTCGCCGCCTACTTCACAACTTTCGACACAACGCTCGGGTGCAGGTTGTTCGAGACTACTATGCCACGCGGCGTATTAGGCTTGACAAGGCGAAGTGGCGTCATGCTAAGATGGAGAAGGAGCATTACATGAAGATAATTACATATTATTAAGGCTTTGTAGTTAGTTTCCTTGATTTGGTTCTTACGCGCTCAAATTTCTCTTTAATAACTTAGGTGCCCCCAAGATGGTGTGTGGATAAGATGGAATGTTGGGAGGCCTTGGTGGATCAGTGGTGCTCCGAAACTTGGGAGGCCAGCCACAACAACGCCAAGGAGAGGCGTGGCAAAATGGTTCGCGTGCCACACCATCAAGGGAGTGTCAACTTAATCCAATTTGGCGAGAACTGGGTATGTGGTTTGCTTCATGCCTCATGCAATTCATTCTTAATGCTATCTTGAGCCCTTTACCAATACAATTTCCCTCTCTCTCTTTTAGGCGTGTCACAATAAGACGGAGGCGCCACAGATGTACGCCTGTATGCGATGGCCCATACTGCCTCGTACAAGAAGGTCAAGGCATTCTGTGAGTCTTACCTCGAGCATCCAGAAAACTTCACCAACATCTCCTCCCACGACAAGCTCGTGAAGTACACGGGAAGGCGAGCAAAGGGGAGGACTTTAACCCGAGCGAGGGGCCTATTGATCCAGAGCTGGTGATGATAGCTAGCAACGGGAGGCCCCATGGTTCGATCGCCATTGGAGACGGCCTTATACATTGTCCTAGCTGTATTCGGCAGATAAAGGCACGCCAAACGAGCTCTTGTCCGGAGATAACACGTCGTCCACGGTCAGTCGAGCTCGCCATCGAGGTTAGTTTAATGGACTCAACTATCTTTCCGCATTATGTTATGCGTTGGAACCAATATGATTACATTAATAACAATGAGTTGTGTTGTAGGCTGTTATTCAGAAAGAGAGAGAGGCAATGCAGGCGGCTATGGCGGAGAAGGATAAGGAAATTAGGGAGCTGGAGGAGAGGACGACTGCATTGGTGGAGGCGGAGAGGGCACGAAATGATGCGTCTACCAGGGCCATATACGAGCTCTTCGTGGTAAGTTTCTTCTTCATGTTATTTCAAATCTTGCATTTGAATGTCCGTTTCATTAATAAATAAAAAGTTTGACTTGTCGAAACCAAATGTACAGTCTATGTGCGAGAAGAATGGCCAAGTCCCTCCGCCGATGCCAGTCATTAACGTGGCGGGGACGGTGAGTTTCATTTCAGTGGAGTGATCTTAAGAGTGTCCTCATGCTAACTACACATTGCAAATGATGTTTGGTGCAGAATATCTCCCAAAATGCATCGCACGACCCTTCTACAGTCGAGCCTTCTCCAGGGCAGCCTTCTCCAGGTGAAACAAGCCAAAGCCACCGTGCTTGACCCTAACTTAGGTATGTTATTTCTAGTGTTTTAATAAAAGATAGCTAGATGACATAATTAGCTTAGTTAGCTCCAAAATGACCTATTTAATAAAAAATGACCTATACTTAGCTAATTATCCTCGAAATGACATAATTAGCTCCAAAAAGGCATTATTAGCCAATTTAGCCCGAAGAAGGGGACAAGAGGAGAAGAAAGAGGAAAAATGAAAGGAAGGAAGAAGAAGAAGAGGAGAAGAAGAAGAAGGAGAGGGAGGAGGATAAGAAGAAGGAGAAGGAGCTCCTCCTTCTCCTTCTTCTTCCTCCTTCATCCTCCTTCTCCTTCTCCTTCTTCTTTTCTTCTTCTTCTCCTCTCCTTCTCCTTCTCCTCCTCCTCCTCCTCCTCCTTCTTTTACTTCTTCTTCTCTTTCTCTTCTTCTACGTAGCTTAGACTCATCCAAGAAAGGCTAAATTGGCTAATTATCCATCTAAATGACATAATTATCTTAGTTAGCTCCAAAATGACCTATTTAATAAAAAATGACCTATACTTAGCTAATTATCCTCAAAATGACATAATTAGCTCCAAAAAGGCATTCTTAGCCAATTTAGCCCGAAGAAGGGGACAAGAGGAGAAGAAAGAGGAAAAACGAAAGGAAGGACGAAGAAGAAGAAGAGGAGAAGAAGAAGGAGGAGAGGCAGGAGGATAAGAAGAAGGAGAAGAAGGAGGAGAAGAAGGAGAAGGAGCTCCTCCTTCTTCTTCTTCCTCCTTCGACCTTCCCCTTCTCCTTCTTCTTTTCTTCTTTTTCTCCTCTTCCTTCTCCTTCTCCTCCTCCTCCTCCTCCTCCTTCTTTTACTTCTTCTTCTCTTTCTTTTCTTCTACGTACCTTAGACTCATCCAAGAAAGCCTAAATTGGCTAATTATCCATCTAAATGACATAATTAGCTTAGTTAGCTCCAACATGACATATTTAATAAAAAATGACCTATACTTGGCTAATTATCCTACGAAATGACATAATTAGCTTAGTTAGCTCCTAAATGGTCTATTTAATAAAACATGACCTATGGTTAGCTAAGTTCTCTCCTAAATGACATAATAAGGCTTACGTAGCTACAACATGACCTATTCCCCCTAACTTAGGTATTAAATGGCCTATAATTAGCCTAGCTAGATCAAAAATGGCTTAATAAGCATAGTTTGCTCCGGAATGACCTATTTTACCCATGTTAGCTCCGAAACGACCTACAGTTAGCTAGGGTTCCACCTAAATGACATAATTAGCTTAGTTAGCTCCTAAATGGCTATACTTAGCTAATTTCTCTCCAAAATAACCTTTATATACACTACTTCATCCAGTATTATTCTTCTAACTTTCTTATTTGTCATTTTGCAGATTACCTTCACTACACGGGAATCTTGGAAAATATTGATGGAATGCTTGAAGATGATTTCTTGTACCATGGGTTGTATTGAAACTATTGTAGTATATGAATATATGAAACTTTGTATGCACGTGGATGAAACTGGTGTAATATTTGAAACTTTGTATGCACGTGGATGCAACTTGAAAGCTGGATATAAGAGGTTATTTTAATATGGTTATGAGTACGGAAAGAAATTTATTTATGTAAAATATATATATATATCCTGATTATTGTTAAAAATGCTGGATATAACAAAAAATAAATAAAAAAGGGGATGGTTCCCCTCTTTGCCGTCTGCCCCCACATGGCAAAGGGGGGAGGCAGACGGCAAAGGGGGAATCTGCCACCTCTCTCTCCCCTCTTCGCCGTCTTCCCCCACATGGCAAAGGGGGGAGGCAGACGACAAAGGGGGGAATCTGCCCCCCCTCTTTGCCGTCTGCCCCACATGGCAAAGGGGGGAGGCAGACGACAAAGGGGGGAATCTGCCCCCCTCTCTCCCCTCTTTGCCGTCTGCCCCCACATGGGGGAAGCAGCCCCCTCTTTCTCCCCTCTTTGCCGTCTACCCCCACATGGCAAAGGGGGGAAGGCAGACGACAAAGGGAGGAGGCCTGCCGTTAACACTTAACGGGGACGTTGCAATATATGCCGTCCCAGTTAATTTTTCGTCTGCCCCCTCATGGCAAAGATTCTTTGCCGTCCGCCTTGGGAAAGCAGACGGCAAAGAACGTCTTCACCGGATTGTTTTTTGCCGTCTACTTTGCCGTCAGCTGACCGACGGCAAAGCATTTGCCGTCCGTGGTTGCACCCTTCGCCGTCCGCTTTGGCAGACGGCAAATTTCTGAATTTCAGTGGGGTACGGATGAATTGGTCAGATCTCCGTGCGCCCGCCTACTTGCAACTGGGTGTCGCGCGGGAACTGGACACCAAGGACCTCGGGAGGTAACATGCACGGGGGTGAGCCCGCGAGGCAAAGCTCAATCGCTTGGATTTTTCTGTGCTGCAGGGACAAACCCGAGCACACGCAGCGTGTCCTAGCCCGCGCCCGTGCGAGGTACAAGGGGAAGCTGGTGAGCATGTAGCTCTGATGAGCCTCTCCAACGTGATGCATGGGTCTTCCACTTGGGCATGGGCATAGTCGCGGTTCGACAGTAATTCCGCCAATGCGGAGCATGGGGACTTCCACTTGGGTGTGGGCGAGAGCCCCTCCCGAGGCCCCGATGCAGCCCTTCATGGGATTTCACTTCGGGAGGCTCCGGGGCGTGTACAACCCCAAACTCATTATTACGTGAGAGTGTCACGGGCGGCGATTTACTGAGGTGTAGGATACCCCAGGAACAAGGCTCAGGAGCTCCTAGCCTCAACCTTCACGCGGGTTGCACCTCATTCTTTGTGCATCAGCACACTCACGAAATATGTGACATGGGGGGCGACATGTTCCGTGTGATCATCGCAAGGCCATTGCACGAAGATGTTAGGCACCGAGGACCCTAGGACATGACATATACAGCGGTAATACCTTCATTCAGAGCTTAGTCACTCGGATTTAGCGATGCTGCAGGGACGAACCTGAGCACAAAAGTAGTGTCAGGTTCCTTCATGGAATGATCAAGTGAAAACCATCCGCGCATAGCGCCCGAAGCGACAATATGCCACATGAGTAGTTATGCATTTCAAGCGAACCACATACGTTTTGAAGGGAAATAACAGGGTTTACCACACAACCAAAAAGCGAGAACTTTGCGAGGGCGGGCCATCATGCTTGAGGGTATTGTAGCTTGAAAGGTGTCCTCGATCTCGAGTAGAACGGGGCTTCACCCGGGGACCGCGTTGTCATGGGAGCTTCGGGTCGTTGGATGAAGCGCGTGATGAAGGCCGGTCTTCTAAGGTGTCGGATGCCTACAAGAGCTCTGGGGGCTCGTGAGGCCCTGGTGTCATGCGAGGCGCAAGTGCGAGCCATGCTAGCCTTTGTAAGGTAGTTGCGGCGTTCTCCAGGCCCAAAGGCAAGGGAACACGGCCAGGGTGGGCACCTCGCCTTAGCCCCACTCATGCAGGCCAGAAGAAGCTCCAGGAAGCGACCACATTGAGGCATGTGACGTCCACGCACAAGCACGCCACCACGGTTCCCTCGGCACTGATGAGCCACCTAATTGAGCACTCTGTGCGGCGCCCGCCGTGCATGGCGCACGCCTCCTGTAGGTTGTCGATCTCCCGGGCGATGAACTCCTGAGCCCCCAGCGCCGATGTCGTACTCCTTGCTCATGAAGGTGCGCGTTGAGGCACTCCTCCAGGTGGTGCCTGAGAACCTCTCTCGGTGCAGAGGCCAGTTCAGATACCTTCCAGGTAGAAGCCCCTGAGCCCGACCTGAGGAAGGCAACAGGCGCACCTAGCTATGCCGGAAGGGCGAAAGCACCCGCATCACGCATGGGGCTTGAGACATCGGCCTCAGCCACCGGGCCCTTTGCTTTGGCGGAGTGAGAGGCAGGCATCAACTGCTTCTTCCTCGGAGGTGCGGCTTCACGAGGCACGTTGCCGCCGACATCGTCTGAGGGCTCTGCTGCAGCGGCTGTGTAAGCGCGCTCGAGGGAGTAGACCAGTTCCCTCTCATCGCAGGCGACGACGATGATGCCACTGCAGCCCGTCATCTTGAGGATGTTGTAGCCATGGTGGCTTGCCGCCATGAACCTAGCCAACGCGTGGTAACCCAAGATGGCATTGTACGCGAGGCTGATGTGCGCTACGTCGAGGTTGATGTGCTCGGTGTGATAGTTCTCACCCGTGCCAAAGCTGACCGGAAGGCAGACCTGCCCAGCGGAGTGGTGGAGCTGTTGGGCACCCCTGAGAACAGTTTGGTTGGGATCAACTGGTCGTAGGGCACTTGGAGCATGTTGAAGGTTTCGACAGAGACCACGTTGAGGCCTGCACCTCCGTCGATGAGGGTTTTAGTGACTGCAACATTGCTGATGGTGGCAGTGCACTTCATGGGGAGCGTGCCCATGACTGCCAAAGACTTGACGCCATCCATGGTGTCGAAGGTGATGGCTTACTGGGACCACTTGAGGGGCGTCACAACCCCTAGCCTCGGGAGGACGACATTCACCTCGCGAGAGAGCTGCTTGAACTTCCGGTTCGACGAGTGAGTATGGGCACCACCAAGAATGCAGGCCACCGTGCGAGGCTCCTGATAGGCCCCGACCTCCTCATCGCTTTGGTTGTCCTCATTCCTCCTTGTTGGCGGTGGAGGCAGCGGAGGGAGCTGCGCATTGTCCCGAGGGCGCATCTTGTGATGTTGGTCACGCCAACCATTATCACAGGGCTGCTCGTACCAACCCCGGCGAGGGTTGCTATTATGGTTGTCCCATCTGCCACCGCCGCGACCAGCATCACGGTCATTGTGCTCTGGGCGCCGGCCAACCCGCTCCTCCCGGAGGACCCTGAGCTTCGGGCAATCTTTGGTGTTGTGGGTGTGCACATCGTGGTGGATGCATAACGGGCGATGTTCCTTCTCGGGCAAGCTTCGCTCGCGGCCGCGCTTCTGCTCGGGTTCAGCCGCAAGCATGACAGGTCCTTTGTGCTTGACTTCCTTGGCCTTTGCTTTGGCATCCTCGGGCACGTCGTCAGGGTTGTCACATGCAAACAGGCGGCCTTCTTCAGCCTTGGCGCACTTGTAGGCCAGGTTGAACAGGTCCATGGTTGTGCTTAGGGTGTCGTTGACGGCAAGCTTTTCGCACATCTTGAGGTCCTTGACGCCATTTGTGAACGCCATGATGATTGCCTCGTCCGTGGCATGCGGGATCTTGTTGCGCACCTTGTTGAACCGCTAGTTGTACTTGCGGAGGATATCGCTAGGGCGTTGCTTCACGCAGCAGAGGTCATCGACGGAGAGTGGGAGGTCGTGCTTGCCCTTGAAGTTGGTGACGAACAACTTGTAAAGGTTGCTCCATGAAGAGACCGAGTCCTCGCACACGTTCAAGAGCCAGGGCCATGCGTTGTCCTTGACCGCCACCGGAAGCCAGTTCGCCATGACCTTGTTATCATTGTCCACCCCTTCGATGCTTAGGGCTTATAGTTGGAGGAACTGTGCAGGGTCAAGGGAGCCATCGTAGCGTGGGGGCACGTCGAGCTTTAACTTAGTCAGCCGAACCACCGTGCGTAATTCGCGGGTGAGGGCACGGAAATCCATGATGCTTGAGTTAAAACCATGCGCGAGGGAGGCCCGGTTCTGGCGCTGGGCCGCTACAACATCCTGGACGACCCGGTCCACGTGCTGACGCTACTGCTCGAGGACCACGCGCGCATCAAGCGGGGCCTCGTGCTGGATAATCTCGCAGTTGTATCCTTATTCTTGGGCACGTGGTGGTGGTTTGTGAGGCGGGTTCCCAGGGGCGCGCCACACCTGGGCTCGGCCTGGTCATCGTGCGCGGGAGGAGGCGGCGGCGCCCCGTGAGGCTCCTCTTCGTCATGGGATGGAGGGGGCGAAGTGTGCGCGAGGGCGCCAGAGCCTCTCCGGCGGCGGTGACGAGCTCGGTAATGCGGGTGAGCCATGCATCTTAGTTGGCATCCACTAGGTGGTAGTGAAGCAGCTCGCGCACCATTAGCAGTGCACCTTGCATGTTCACCCACTCGAGACAGGCGTGGGAGGAGGAAGCCATGGCAGTGTAACCTTCCCGCTGCACGGAAGGGTGCACGAACAAGGCCTACTGCTCGCGGGATCAAGGGTCAGTGGCCGCGGCCTTGGCCCCGACGGAGTAATGGTGGGTTCAAGGGCCCGCTGGCACGGTCACCACGACCCGCGCAGCTCTGCGCTCATCATGCAGACGTCGAGCGTCGACCATGGGGTCGGTGAAGCTAGGAGAAAAACTGGAGCTGTAGAGCGGCTGCGCACCCCTACCTGGCATGCCAAACATCGGAATCGGGCTCCGCAGACCCATAAAGGGTTGGAGTTTGGGGTGCGCTCGCCCTCCTAACCTGTTCTACCTCCAAACTTCACGACGACTCTTCGGTGGCTCATTGTGCGTCTTGACGAGGCTCAAGACCGGCACCCGCTTTCTACCACCGAGACCTGGTTTCGCCGCCGTCTTAAGTGCACCTACCTTGGTCTCGCGTCGCTCGAGCGGACGATCTCACGCCAGCGATCAAGATTCTCCTGGCTGCGCAAGGGTGAGACCAGCTCGGCCTTCCTTAGAATCCATGCTTCCCGACGTCTGCACAAGAGCAGGAACCTTGGGCTGCAGCAGGATGGGCGGCTCCTCTCCGATAATGCGGCCCTGGACGAGGCGGCTCACACTCACTTATCGTGCTTGCTCGGCTCGGTGGACGACCGTGATTTCACGTTTAATCTCCACATGCTCGGCATCAGCACCTCAGACCTCTCTGAGCTCGAAGCACCTTTTTCCGAGGATGAGCTGTGGACTGCTATCAAGTCCTTGCCCCATGGGAAAGCGCCCGGGCCGGATGGATTTACCGCCGAGTTCTTGTGCTACGCATGGCCGGTGTTCAAGAAGGACTTCTGCGAGGCCTTTTACAAGCTATATGCGTTAAATGGCAGGGGTTTTGGGAAGCTCAACGAGGCGCTTATCACATTGCTGCCCAAGAAGCAGGAAGCCTCCTCCCTCACCGACTATAGGCCGATCAGTCTTATTCACCTCTTGGCTAAGCTGTTCGCCAAGGTGCTTTCTCTCCGGCTCGCTCTGAGGCTCCCCGACATTGTCTGCGTCAACCAAAGTGCTTTCATCGCTGGCAGATGCATTCACGACAATTTTCTTCTGGTCCAACAGATAGCCATGCACCTCCATAGCCGCAAGCTCCCTCGCGTGCTCCTCAAGCTCGACATCGCCCGGGCTTTCGACTCGGTTTCATGGCCTTTTCTGCTCCAAGTCCTATGCCATCGCGGTTTCGGCCCCCGTTGGTGTGAGTGGATCATAATTCTGCTGTCTACCGCAAGAACTCGAGTCCTCATCAACGGATCTCCAGGCCCCCCGATCGCAGACCGAACTTGGGCTCAGGACATCGCTGGCGCTCTGGGACCCCTTGCCACGGTACAATACATTGAGCTTTGGCGGCGCGTGCGCCTCATCACTCTTGCGGACCATCCTGACAATCTACGTTGGCGTTGGACTACTAATGGCCTCTACTCCACCAAGTCCTGCTATGACGCACTCTTCCTCGGCTCCACCAGTTAACCGCATGATATTGTCACGGGGAAGACTTGGGCCCCCTCAGTGTAAAGTTCTTCATGTGGCTCGCCTTGTAGGACCGGTGTTGGACAAGTGAGAGATTGGCACGCCACGGCCTTCCGCATTCCCCTGCGTGCATTCTCTGTGATCAGGTCCCCGAGTCCATGCAACATCTCCTGATCGGCTGCCCGTTCTCCCGCACGGTCTGGCATGACATCTTCTCCAAGCTTAAGCTCACCGCTACCATGCCCATCGGCCATGAGCCTTTCTTCGACTGGTGGCACGAGGCTATTACGTCTGCCCCGCCCTCTCTTTGCAAGGGCACTGCTTTGCTTGGAATCATCGTGGCCTGGACCCTCTGGAAGCACAGGAACACCTGTATCTTCGACAACGCTACCCCCTCCAATGCCGAGGTCTCCAAGGCCGCCCTTGTCGAGGCTTGGTTTGGGGCGATGGCAGGTGCTAAGGGGCTTCGTGTTTTCATTTTTGAACCGCCTTGAACCTTGTTGCTGCTCCTGTAATGTATTGCTGACCTTGCCACCAAATGCGTGGCTTCGTTTAGCACATGTACCTCTCTTCTTCTATCAATGAAATGATACGCTCTATTGCGTATTCGAGGAAAAGAGCTAAGGGAAGCGAACTCGAACATGCGAGCAGTTTACCCATGTTCGGGACACCTTGTGGTGTAAAATCCAACTCTTACTATTATTCACTACTAGAATTCAGAAATTTGTCGTCAGCCTTGCCTTTGCCGTCTGCTGACACATGGCAAAGAGCTTCTTTGCCGTCAGCTGGCACAAAGCAGACGGCAAACACAACACCTAAGGCAAAAGATTTGTTTTCCGTCGGCCTTCCCTTTGCCGTCGGCCAGCGGACGGCAAAGGAACCATAGGCAGATGGAAAAGGGGTGGCAGATGGCAAAGGGTGTGCCACCCTAGCGGCTGAAGCCCACCCCACCCCACTCACCATTTGTCGTCTGCCACCCAGCCTTTGCAGACGGCAAAGGGGGCTCCCTCTCTAACGGCGCATAGCCCCCACCCCCTCCCTAACGGCTGTCGCGCCTACCGCCTGCCCGCTCTCTCTCTCTCGCCCTGCCCTCTCTCTCTCTCTCGCCTGCCCACCTCCCGCCGCCGCCGTCGTCGGAGCCGCTCGGTCACCGCAGCACGCTCCGGCCCTCGCGGCACCCCTGCCGCCCCCTGCCGCGCGCCCCCTGCCGCCTCCTGCCATGCGCCCCCTGCCATCGTCCACCGCCGCCGCCGCCCCCTGCCGTCTCTTTGGGTGAGTTCTTCTTCTTTTTCTTTTTTAATAAGTTAATTATCTTAGTTAGTTCATTAGGTTAGTTTTTTATTATATATAGGGTAATTTAGTTAGTTTATTTGGTTAGATTATTAGTCTAATTAGGTTAGTTAGTTAGGTTAGAAGAAAAAAAGAGGAAAAGAAGAAGGAAAAAATGAAAAAGAAAAAGGAAAAGAAGAAAATAATTAGAAGAAGAACGAAAATAAGAAGGAGAAGAAGAAGAAGAAGAAGAAGAAGAGGAGGAGGAGGAGGAGGAGAAAAAAGAAGAAGAAGAAGAAGAAGAAGAAGAAGGAGGAGGAGGAGCAGGAGGAGCAGGAGGAGGAGGAGGAGGAGCAGGAGGAGGAGAAAGAAGATAAAGAAGAAGAAGAAGAAGAAGAAGAAGAAGAAGAAGAAGAAGAAGAAGAAGAAAAAGAAGAGGAGGAGAAAAAGAGGAGGGGGAGGAAGAAGAGAAAGAAGAAGAAGAAGAAGAAGAAGAAGAAGAAGAAGAAAAGAAGAAGAAGAAGAAAAAGAGGAGAGAGGAGAAGAAGAAAGAAGAGGAAAAGGGAACCCCGACACCCCGAAACTGACCCTCGACGCCCGACTCCTGACGCCCGACGCCACTGACCCCCGAAAATCGACCCCCGACGCCACTGACCCCCGACGCCACTAACCCTCGACCCCCGACGCCACTGACCCCCGACGCTCGACGCCACGAACCCCCGACCCCGACGCCACTGACACCCGACCCCCGACCCCCGACTCTCGACCCCCGACGCGACAATCCCCTGACCCCCGACGCCCGATGCCACTGAACCTTGACTCCGGACGCCACTGACCCTCGACCCCCGACCCCCTACCCTCGACCCCTGACCCCCAACCCCTGACGCCCGACGCCACTGACCCTGGACTCCCAACGCCACTGACCCTCGACCCCCGACCACCGACACTACTGACCCTCGACCCCCACCGCCTACTCCCGAACACCGAAGCCACTGACCCCCAACCCCCGACCCCCAACACCTCTTCGGCCTCTTGTTGACCGAAAAGACCCCCGACCCCCGTCGTCACTGACTCTCGACCCCCGGCGCCACTGACCCCCCACAACCGACGCCACTAAACCCCCGAATCCCGATGCCACCGACACTCGACACCACCGACCCTCGACGGCACTGACTCCCGATGCCACTAAGCCCCGACCCCCGACACCTCTTCTTCCTTCTGTTGAACGAGAAGGCGCTTTTCGGCCTTCCAGAGGCCCACGAGGTCATAGTTTTGTAAATTAAGAGTTATGTCACATATTTTCTGATTATGTTAATTATAAAAACATCGTATTTGTGTTGATCGTGTGAATTTCAATGTGCAGTTGTTCGACGACCTCCACATGCGTTGGACGAGCTCCGCCCTTGCGTTTGTTGGTGAGCACAAATGACTTCTCCTCCGACCCCCTTAATTTGCTCTGTCCCGGTCTTCGTGCCGATGAAACTTGCTAGCTATAGGTTTCTTCAATCATGAGTATGCGTGACTAGTATGCGTCTCCCATTCGAAAGGGCGACATCTATAAATATGCATTTCTTTGCATATTTATTACCGCCATACTTTCGACTTGTCCAACATTATCCATGGACAGCCCGGGTATGTGTAGATTGCGTTTGTTTTCCCGTATGCTGTGCTCCGGATCTGATGCGGAATTTCGTCAGTGCCTCCCTGTTGTTCTCCGGGTACACATCCTCTCTGCTTATTGCCGAGACGTGTATCAGGAGAACAGCGGGGAGGTGCTGCCGAAATTCTGCGTCGCATCTCGAGCAGAGCACGCGAAAACAAACCCAATCTACACATACTCGGGTGGGATTAGGACCTATCTTTACCTATCAGCGTGTAGGTTGCATGGACGTAATAAAACTGACAAACTTGATTTGCGTATGAATATAGATGATGAATTATATATTTATGTCTTGTGCCCCCAAAGGTAGCTAGGCAAGATGAATGATCATGCTTGGATGTACACTGGTCACCCTAGTCAGAAAGACATGACCCATAAATGGTTAACAAAAACCATTGGGTTTGTGAGAGCCGCATTTGCAAATGACCAGCAAAAAACATGGTGCCCCTGTCCCAACTGCGACAACTGGAAAAAGCAGATAGAGTTTGAAATGGGTAAACACCTACAGAAGTGGGGTTTTATGCCTAATTATACGGTGTGGACTTTTCATGGTGAGTCTGACCAACGTGCCAGAGCTGAGGTGATTCGTCGTCGCACCAACGAGCATGGTACCGGGATTGAAGACATGGTGCAAGACTTTGATGATGCTCGGGATTCGGACGATGAGATGGAGGAATCTGCAAAGGTCTTCTATGAAATGTTGGAGTCTTCAAAACGTCCTCTCCACGAGCAGACTGAGATTTGTCAGCTGGATGCCATCGCGCAAGTAATTGCTCTGAAGGCTCAATTCAACCTAGGCAGAGAATGCTATGACGCGATGATGACGTTATTTGGACGCTTTCTACCCAAAGGCCATGTACTGCCTGCAAACCTGTACTAGTCAGAGAAAATCCTCCGTGTACTTAAGATGCCCTATGAGAAGATACATGCCTCTGAGAATGGATGTGCCTTATTTAGGCTTGAGTATGCGGCCTTGAACTATTGCCCCATTTGCAATTCTTCTAGGTATATTGTGGTAGACAACGGTATGGGTGAGAAGAATCAGACCAAAATCCCCATTAGCGTTCTTTGGTATCTGCCTATCGTACCAAGACTTCAACGTCTTTTCATGGTCGAAGAGACGGCCAGACATATGACATGGCACAAATTGGGCAAAAGAACCGAACTAGATGCGGATGGGAACAAGATGCTGGTACACACTTCAGATGGTTTTGCGTGGAGGCACTTCGATGCATTACATAAGGATAAATCGGAAGATCCAAGGCAACCTAGAGTTGCCATCAGCACGGATGGGTTCAATGTGTATGGTATGACGGCAGCACAATATAGTTGTTGGCCTATATTTGTCATTCCACTAAATTTGCCACCCGGAGAGATTATGAAAAGGAAGAACATTTTCCTGACGTTAATAATTCCAAGGCCCAACTATCCGGGGAAGAATATGAATGTGTACATGTAGCCGTTTAAGGATGAGTTGCAAGAAGCCTGGGATGATGGGATCAAGACCTACGATGCGGCTACCAAAATTTTTTTCAAAGTGCATGTGTGGTACATGTACTCGACGCATGATTATCCGGCGTTTGCGCTATTCGCTAGCTGGTGTGTGCATGGAAGGTTCCCGTGCACCACATGCAAGGCAGCTCTTCAGTTCCGTTGGCTGCAGGCTCGTCGCAAGTATTCTTGCTTCGACATGCATAGACAATTCCTGGATCCTGACCATAAGTTCAGAAAAGACAAGAAGAATTTCATCAAAGGTAGAGTTGTCCAAAACACTTCACCAGCTGCGTTGACATGCCAACAGACCCTTGATCAGTTAAACACTCTCGAGCCTGATCCTTTGCGTCCAGGATACTTCAAAGGGTATAGTATGGAACACGCCTGGACTCACAAGTCATGCTTATGGGATCTTCCTTACTTCAAAGACCTCCTTTCCCACACAACATCGACGTGATGCACACTGAAAAGAATATTGCGGAGGTCTTTTTTGGTACATTGTTCGGCATAGAGGGGAAGTCAAAAGATAATCCTAAGGCTAGAACTGACCTGGAGGCTCTATGTGATAGACCGTTGCAAAACTTGCGACAACGGAAAGGAAAGCAAAGCATAGTGAAGCCAAAGGCATGGTTCAATCTTGAAAGGCCAGCTATGAGGGAAATGCTATTGTGTGTGAAAATGCGGTTGATGTTCCCCGATGGGTATGCTGCGAATCTAAAGAGGGGAGCGAGTCTTGAGAAATTGAAAATATTTGGTCTCAAGAGTCATGATTGGCACATATGGATTGAGCGGGTAATGCTGGTGATGTTGCGTGGCTTTATCCCTGAGGATGAATGGATAGTACTGGCAGGGCTGAGCTATTTCTTCCATTCTCTTTGTGCGGAAGAACTATCGCATCCCGTGCTAGATGAAATGGAAGAGTTGGCGCCGGAGTTGATCTGCAAATTAGAAAAGATCTTTCCACCGGGCTTCTTTAATCCAATGCAACATTTGATTTTCCATCTCCCGACCGTGGCAAGAATGGGGGCCCGTTCAAAATCGATGGTGCTACTCAAGTGAGAGGATGCAGAAGTCGCTAAGAGCTAAGTGTAAAAATAAAAATAGAATTGAAGCATCGATGGCCGAGGCATTCATTACTGAGGAGGCGGCAAACTTCGTGACAGCACACTACGAAGCCAGAAATCATCATTTGCATAACCCGAAGCGTCGGTACAATGATGGCGATCCAAAAAAAGTTTGATCCAACCTCAGCCTATTCAAAGGTAAGCTCGCACCATCCGGTGCTTCGAAAGGGAAATCGTTGGATGTCGAAGAATGGCGGACAATTTCATTGTATATCTTCACCAACCTAACAGAAGTGCGGCCGTACATCGATATGTTCTTGGTAATTTATTGTTCCACAACTTCTAGTTGCTTTGAACTACTCGTATTCCCGGATATTTGATATAGTCGATACGTCGCCGAATTCTCGGATGGAGCGGTCATCGAAAATGATTCCGTCAAAGAGTATGAGATTCTCGCAAAGCATGGAGGAGACTATCCCGGTTTCATCTCTTGGTTCAAACAAAGGGTAATTAATTACCATTAAGGGCCCATTTGATTTCTTGGTCTAATTTCCGGCTAATGCATCCATTCTTTCGTATTAAACTTGTAGGCTGATGCAGAGTCTATGGACGCCGAGCTGAGACAAGTCGCTAATGGTTTTGACTATAAGGTCCGTTCATTTGACAAATAAAATATCAACTGGTATCACTTTTGTACCTTTGGCAAAGATCTATCTATGCACGACCTAAAGACTAGAAATTATTCTCTCTCTGCTATCGGCGAAGAAGACACCGAGTATTATGGAAGAATTGAAGCAATTTATGAACTTCTATTCTATGGTGAAAACCCACCGATCGTCGTAGTCTTCAACTGTTATTGGTTTGAGCCGAGGGAGACTAGAAGGACTCATGAACATATAGGACTAGTCAAAATCAACCAAAACACCCACTTAGATGTTCCCGATGTCTATATTACAGCTCAACAGGCGACACAAGTTTTCTATCTACTGTGGGCCTGCCAAACTGATCCAAATCTCAAAGGTTGGGATGTCGTTTATGAAGTGCCACCACATTTTAGACCACCTATCCTCAATGAAGAGGATTACGAACCTCACATTAACATAGACACATATGAAGGAGAATTCTTCCAAGAAACACGTATGTCCAAGAAAGGTTTCAAGAACCGCTGTACTTCACCCCAGAACATTGAAGTAGACAGCGACAGTGAATCCGTCTAAACCCCTGAGCCCGAACAGGAAGAGCTGGAAGAAGAAGAGGTTACTGCTGCGGATGACCTGTCACTTCTTGACCGATTACATAATGGTGGCCTTCCACATGTTCTTCGTGATAGTGATGATGATGATGCATTTATTGATGATAGTGCTGATCATGATGCATTTATTGACCCCGAAGCATATATAGACGAGCATGATTGTTATTAGTTCATGTGAGATATTCAACTATTATACTATATATAAATTTCGAGTTCATGTTAGGTATTCAATTTTTATTACTCATGTTAGTATTTATGATGACGATACACTTCAATTATATAAATTTTATTACTCATGTTGGTATTTATGTTGTACTAATTTCATTTACTCTTTGTCATGACCGGAGTTGAAAGATGGTGGGAAAGGGTCGAAAACACTCCGCGGCTCCTTCTTCGTCGGCGGGTGATGGGATGGGTACTTCCATTCCTGCCTCACCTCTTCGAAGAGCATTTCTCTCTACTCTGTAAGGAGCGCCCCCCGTGAGAGGAGGTCGACCCCCCGCGAAGCCGAGAGGTACTAAAGGTACACATTGTATTCATGTTGGTATTTATGTTGTACTCATGTTGTATGCATATTGGTATTTATATACATTTTATTACTCATGTTGGTATTTATGTTGTACTAGAGGTACACGTGGCCGCGGGAGAGGTAGGGCGGTGGCTGCCACGCCTTCTGAGGTGGAGGCTGCATGGTCTCCGCCACCACCCCAAGCTGATTCACCTGAGAACAGGACTTCTAGGGTGGATTTGTCTGAGGTGGAGGCTACACGGTCTCCGGTTCATGAGCCTCGGGTCGACGAGCCTCAGGTCGACGAGCCTTCGACCCACGAGACTCGTGTCCCAGAGGCTTCGTTCCAGGCGACTCCGGAGCAAAGCAGGGATGAGGGTACGTCCCAAGAGACCCAGTGGGATACCTTGGCTGAGCCAAGTGGCCATGCTGGTAGCGACGAGGAGCTGGGTGAGGGGGCTACCGTCTACCAGCGTGGTAGTTCGGGGATCCCGCTCGTGCCGGCGACCCCCGAGCAGAAGTGGTCGATTAGGCCAAATGGGGACAAGTAAGTTAATTTACTCTTATTTAACCTTTTGCCTTCATGTTTTCTCAAATATCTAATGTTTTGGCTTTAATTTGTCATACTATAGGGGTTGGATTGTTGCCAAGGGTGTCCGCAAGACCAACATCGTCCTTGGTGTGCTTTGCCGTAAAAAATTCCCAAGGTTTGTTACGTTGCCCGGTCGGGAGCGAGAGGTCGGAATGACCTGGGAGCACTACTTGGGTGCCCCGGCCCCGCCGGAGGTGGAGATTGACGGTGTTTTGTTCCACACGAGGGCCGACATGGTGGTCCGACAGTTCTAGGTAATTTCTCCTTCACACAATTATAAATCAACCATAGCTATTTATTGTACTAATCAATGTTGTCTTGTTTGCATACCTACTATAGGTGTGAGGAGGGATATGAGGAGGACGCGACAAAGGTTATCGAAACCGAATGTCACCGCCTACTTCAAAACTTTTGGCATGAGGCTTGGGTGCAGGCTGTTCGAGACTACTATGCCATGTGGCGTATTAGGATTAACAAGGCGAAGTGCCGTGATGCTAAGATGGAGAAGGAGCATTACATGAAGGTAATTACATATTATTAAGGCTTTGTAGTTAGTTTCCTTGATTTTGTTCTTACGCGCTCAAATTTCTCTTTATTAACTTAGGTGCCCCCGAGATGTTGTGTGGATAAGATGGATTATTGGGAGGCCTTGGTGGATTAGTGGTGCTCCGAAACGTAGGAGGCCAGCCACAACAACGCCAACGAGAGGCGTGGCAAAATGGTTGGTGTGCCACACCATCAAGGGAGCGTCAACTTAATACAATTTGGCGAGAATTGGGTATGTGGTTTTCTTCATGCCTCATGCAATTCATTATTAATACTATCTTGAGCCCTTTACTAATACAATTTTCCTCTCTCTTTTTATGTGATGGCCCATACTGCCTCGTACAAGAAGGTCAAGGCATTCTCTGAGTCTGACCTCGAGCATCCAGAAAACATCACCAACATCTCCTCCCACCACAAGCTCGTGAAGTACAGAGATCACGGGAAGGCGAGGAAAGGGGAGGACTTTAACCCAAGCGAGGGGCCTATTGATCCAGAGCTGGTGATGATAGCTGGCAACGGGAGGCCCCATGGCTCGATCGCCATTGGAGACGACCTTATACGTTGTCCGAGCACTCTTCGGCTGATAAAGGCATGCCAAACGAGCTCCTGTCCGGAGATAACCCATCGTCCATGGCCAGTCGATCTCGCCATCGAGGTTAGTTTAATGGACTCAACTATCTTTCCGCACTATGTTGTGCGTTGGAACCAATATGGTTACATTGCTAACAATGAGTTGTGTTGCAGGCTGCTATTCAGAAAGAGAGAGAGGAAATGTAGGCGGCTATGGTGGAGAAGGATAAGGAGATTAGGGAGCTGGAGGAGAGGACGACTGCATTGGTGGAGGCGGAGAGGGCACGGAATGATGCGTCTAACATGGCCATGTACGAGCTCTTCGTGGTAAGTTTCTTCTTCATGTTATTTCAAATCTTGCATTTGAATGTTCGTTTCATTAATAACTAAAAAGTTTGACTTATCGAAACCAAATGTACAGTCTATGTGCGAGAAGAGCGGCCAAGTCCCTCCGCCGATGCCAGTTATTAACGTGGCGGGGACGGTGAGTTTCATTTCAGTGCAGTGATCTTAACAGTGTCCTCATGCTAACGACACATTGCAAACGATGTTTGGTGCAGAATATCTCCCGAAACGCATCGCCTTCTACAGTGGAGCCTTCTCCAGGTGAAACAAGCCAGAGCCACCATGCTTCACCGCGTGATGACGATAGTGGTATGTTATTTCTAGTGTTTTAATAAAAATTAGCTAGACTTCCATCTAAATGACATAATTAGCTTAGTTTGCTCCAAAATGGCTAAATTGGCAAATTATCCTACAAAATGACATAATTAGCTTAGTTAGCTCAAAAATGACCTATTTAATAAAAAATGACCTATAGTTAGCTAAGTTCTCTCCTAAATGACATAATCAGGCTTACGTAGCTGCAAGATGACCTATTCCTCCTAACTTAGGTATTAAATGGCCTATAATTAGCCTAGCTAGATCCAAAATGGCTTAATAAGCATAGTTTGCTCCGGAATGACCTATTTTACCCAAGTTAGCTCCGAAACGATCTATAGTTAGCTAGGCTTCCACCTAAATGACATAATTAGCTTAGTGAGCTCCAAGATGATCTATTTAATAAAACATGACCTATACTTAGGTAATTATCCTCGAAATGACATAATTAGCTCCAAAAGGCATTCTTAGCTAATTTAGCCCGAAGAAGGGGACAAGAGGAGAAGAAAGAGGAAAAATGACGGGAAGGAAGAAGAAGAAGAAGAGAACGAGGAGGATAAGAAGAAGGAGAAGAAGGAGGAGAAGAAGGAGAAGGAGCTCCTCCTTCTCCTTCTTCTTCCTCCTTCTTCCTCCTTCTCCTTCTTCTTTTATTCTTCTTCTCCTCTTCCTTCTCCTTCTCCTTCTCCTCCTCCTTCTTCTTCTTTTACTTCTTCTTCTCTTTCTCTTCTTATAAGTAGCTTAGACTCATCCAAGAAAGACTAAATTGGCTAATTATCCTACAAAATGACATAATTAGCTTAGTTAGCTCCAAAATGACCTATTTAATAAAAAATGACCTATAGTTAGCTAAGTTCTCTCCTAAATGACATAATAAGGATTATGTAGCTGCAAGATGACCTATTCCCCCTAACTTCTGTATTAAATGGCCTATAATTAGCCTAGCTAGATCTAAAATGGCTTAATAAGCATAGTTTGCTCCGGAATGACCTATTTTACCCAAGTTAGCTCCGAAACGACCTATAGTTAGCTAGGCTTCCACCTAAATGACATAATTAGCTTAGTTAGCTCCAAAATGGTCTATTTAATAAAACATGACCTATACTTAGCTAATTATCCTCGAAATGACATAATTATCTCCAAAAAGGCATTCTTAGCTAATTTAGCCCGAAGAAGGGGACAAGAGGAGAAGAAAGAGGAAAATGAAAGGAAGGAAGAAGAAGAAGAAGAGGAGGAGGAGGAGGATAAGAAGAAGGAGAAGAAGGAGTAGAAGAAGGAGAAGGAGGAGCTCCTTCTCCTTCTTCTTCCTCGTTCTCCTTCTCCTTCTTCTTTTCTTCTTCTTCTCCTCTTCCTTCTGCTTCTCCTCCTCCTCATCCTCCTCCTTCTTCTTTTACTTTTCTTCTCTTCTTGCTTCTTCTCTTTCTCTTCTTCTACGTAGCTTAGACTCATCCAAGAAAGACTAAATTGGCTAATTATCCTACAAAATGACATAATTAGCTTAGTTAGCTCCAAAATGACCTACAGTTATCTAAGATCTCTCCTAAATGACATAATAAGGCTTACGTAGCTGCAAGATGACCTATTCCCCCTAAATTGGGTATTAAATGGCCTATAATTAGCCTAGCTAGATCCAAAATGGCTTAATAAGCATAGTTTGCTCCGGAATGACCTATTTTACACAAGTTAGCTCCGAAACGACCTATAGTTAGCTAGGCTTCCACCTAAATGACATAAATAGCTTAGTTAGCTACAAAACGGTCTATTTAGTAAAACATGACCTATACTTAGCTATTTATCCTCGAAATGATGTAATTAGCTCCAAAAAGGCATTCTTAGCTAATTTAGCTCGAAGAAGGGGACAAGAGGAGAAGAAAGAGGAAAAATGAAAGGAAGGAAGACGAAGAAGAAGAGAAGAAGAAGAAGGAGAAGGAGGAAGAAGAAGGAGAAGGAGAAGAAATAGTAGAAGAAGGAGAAGGAGCTCCTCCTTCTCCTTCTTCTGCCTCCTTCTTCTTCTCCTTCTTTTTTTCTTCTTCTTCTCCTCTTCCTTCTCCTTCTCCTCCTCCTCCTCCTCCTCCTCCTTCTTCTTTTACTTCTTCTTCTCTTCTTGCTTCTTCTATTTCTCTTCTTCTACGTAGCTTAGACTCATCCCAGAAAGACTAAATTGGCTAATTGTCCTACAAAATGACACAATTAGTTTAGTTAGCTCCAAAATGACATATTTAATAAAAAATGACCTATAGTTAGCTAAGTTCTCTCCTAAATGACATAATAAGGCTTACGTAGCTGCAAGATGACCTATTCCCCCTAACTTAGGTATTAAATGGCCTATAATTAGCCTAGCTAGATCCAAAATGGCTTAATAAGCATATTTTCTCCGGAATGACCTATTTTACCCAAGTTAGCTCCGAAACGACCTATAGTTAGCTAGGCTTCCATCTAAATGACATAATTAGCTTAGTTAGCTCCTAAATGGTAAATTTAATAAAACATGACCTATACTTAGCTAATTATCCTCGAAATGACATAATTAGCTCCAAAAAGGCATTCTTAGCTAATTTAGCCTGAAGAAGGGGACAAGAGGAGAAGAAATAGGAAAAATGAAAGGAAGGAAAAAGAAGAAGAAGAGAAGAAGAAGAAGAGAAGGAGGAGCATAAGAAGAAGGAGAAGAAGGAGTAGAAGAAGGAGAAGGAGCTCCTCCTTCTCCTTCTTCTCCTCCTTCTTCTCCTTCTTCTTGTCCTTCTTCTTTTCTTCTTCTTCTCCTTCTCCTCCTCCTTCTCCTCCTCCTCCTCCTTCTTCTTCTTTTTCTTCTGCTTCTTCTTATCTTCTTGCTTCTTCTCTTTCTTCTTCTACGTACGTTATTTTCCCCAACAAAGACATACTTAGCTAATTATCCACCAAAATGACATAATTAGCGTAGTTAGGTAAAAACATCATAAGAACGTTGGTTAGCTCATTAAAATGACTAATTTAGCTCCAAAATGACATAATAAGGTCAAAATGGATTAATACTCATAGTTGGCTAGAAAATGACATATTTTTATCCAAATTAGCTCTAGAATGACCTATACTTAGGTAAGTTCTCTCCTAAATGATATAATAAGGATATGTAGCTCCAAGAAGACCTATTCCACCTAATTTAGCTATTAAATGGCCTATACTTAGCTAATTTCTCTCCGAAATAACCTATATATACTTCTTCATCTAGTATTATTCTTCTAACTTTCTTATTTGTCATTTTGCAGATTACATTCACTTCACGGGAAGCTTGGATTATATTGATGGAATGCTTGAAGATGATTTCTTGTACCATGGCTTCATGGAAGCTTGTATTGAAACTATTGTAGTATATGGATATATATATGAAATTTTTTATTCATGTGGATGGAACTGGTGTAATATATGGTTTGGTACGGATGCAACTTGCATAATATGTATGTACTACGGATGAAAGTTATTTTAATATGGTTATGAGTACGGAAAGAAATTTATTTATGTAAAATTTATATATATATATATATCCTGATTATTGTGAAAAATGCTGGATATAATAAGAAATAAATTAAAAAGGGGCTGGTGCCCACCTTTGCCGTCTGCCCCCACATGGCAAAGGGGTGATGGCAGACGGCAAAGGGGGAGAGAGGGGGGGCTGGTTCCCCCCCTTTGCCGTCTGCTCCCACATGGCAAAGGGGGGATGGCAGACGACAAAGAGGGGAGAGAGAGGGGGCTGGTTCCCCCCGTTCCCGTCTGCCCCCACATGGAAAAGGGGGGAACCAGCCCCCTCTCTCTCCCCTCTTTGCCGTGTGCCCCCGCATGGCAAAGGGGGGATGGCAGATGGAAAATAGGGGAGAGAGAGGGGCCTGGTTCCCCCCTTTGCCGTCTTCCCCCACATGGCAAAGGGGGGATGGCATACGGCAAAGAGAGGAGGCCTCCCGTTAACACTTAACGGGGCCATTGGTGTATGTGCCGTCCCATTTATTTTGCCGTCTGCCCCCTCATGGCAAAGATTCTTTGTCGTCCGCTTAAAGAAAGCTGATGGCAAAGAACCTCTTCACCGGATTTTTTTGCCATCTACTTTGCCGTCTGCTGACCGACGGCAAAGCCTTTGCCGTCAGTGGTTACCCCCTTTGCCGTCCGCCATGGCAGACGGCAAATTTCTGAATTTCAGTACTGATTGATTGCTTGAGGTGGAAGACGAATACAAAGGCGGGTTCTTGCCCTAGTCTCAAAACCATGGGGAGCCCATCCCTACTACAGAGGTCGGGCCTCTCTTTTATACTCGCCTTGGTCCTGTTCCACGAAAACACAATTGGTGGGAAGGGTTGCCACAACGGACATTTTGAATAGGGATATGACTGCGGCATGCCCTAACAAAGGTGGCCTACGCCTGCAAAAGCCCTTCTCCATGATGTGTTTCTGGGCTCGGGGATGACCTCCGTCCTACCGAGCCCCCAGCGTTGGGCCTCTAGCACCGATCGGGAAACCTTTGGGTGTCGCTTTAGGAACTCGCAGCTGGCTTGTCTCCCTTAGCACCAAAAGGGAAAGCTTCAGTATCCGTGCCCGCTGGCACCAACCCTGGTGTCGTGCAGCGTGGCTCAGGTCACCCACGTGAGGAGATTGGACAGTGCGACCTCGGCACGCCGCCCTTGGTAAGTCCGCCCCTTGGGGGAGGAACGTCACGAGGCGCATCCTTCCTGCGAGCCTCACGGGAAACAACTTGGGGAGAAATCCATGATCAACCCCTTACGAGGAGAGGCCCTCATGAGGGTCAGACCCCTGGTCCTTAATAGGGAGCATCCCCGGGCCGAGAGCATGCACAAGGACGTGGGTCGCAGGCAGGCCGGCCTGGGTACCCCCGGTCCAAGAGCCCCGACAACCCGCAGTCAAGATCCTATGGTTAAATGAAAGATGTAAAACCACATACTCCGATTGCATGGTTTTCTCCCACATTACCGCCTTAGGGTGCCAAGATGTTGGCTAAGAGTAACAATGTGGTTGCTGAAAACACCCCCGCTAGTACCTGACAGGGGGCTAAATCCGACGACGGGAAACTTTGAGTATTAAAACAACCACCTAGGAGTTGAAATTAAAAAGACATGGTCTGTCATAAAAAAATAAAAGGCATTGTATCATACAACTTTTTTACAATATAATATTTTCAATCGAAGATCAAATATTTGGAACATTGCTCTTCTATAGCCCGAACAACTTCCATAGTAGAGGAGAAATACAGTTCTAGGCGTCTATGCTCCTTTCCGCACGATGGAGGCACAGTGGCTATCTTCAAAGGCTCCACCTCTTTCTAGTGCATCATCGTCCTTGCAAAGGCCAACCGAGCTCCCTCGATGCTTAGAGAGCGCTTCATGAAGTCAATTTGAGCGCATAAGCAATCAACTTTTGCATCGGGCCAAAATAGCTGCTCAGCAGCGGATCTGTCGTCCATGTCCAGATGACAGATCTTTCATGGCCAATTATGTCATCTTGTGTAGCTCCATAAGTTGTTCCAACTAATCGGAGACAAGCACGGGTTGCTCTGGGGCTTGAAATTGTGCCCAGTAAAGCCTTTGCTGGGTAGCATCCTCCTGATATGCATAGTGCTTCACAGCTTCTGCCGCATTCTTCAGGAGATCCGCAATTGTACCTGGAGAACTCCACACTCGAGTAAGCAATGCATATCTTCGTCCGCCGATTGTACACTATAATAAATATCTCTTACCATCTGCAATTTGCTTGATCTGATGGATCTCTCTTCGAAGATCGCGTGCCTCGTTCCGCGCTTCTTGGAGTGCGGCGGTTACCAAGGTCAGCTCAGAAGAGGTTTATTTGTTCTTCTGTCCAAGGGCCTCATTTTTCTTGATGGCCTCCTTGAGCTCTTGTTCGACTTCACTAACCCGGGCCGCGGATATCTCGCTAGCAGCCTTGGCCTGTGCGGTCACCGCTCTTTGTTCGACCGCCTCCTGCTTGGCCTTGTCCAGTTCGGCTTTAAGCTGCTCAACATTAGCAGCAAGAGTTGTGATGGTCATTCAAACAAAATATATTTAGAGACAAAAATATCAAACACTTACTTTGTGCATCTTGAAACCGCTTGTTGATGCAGTCCAACTCCTCCTCGGAAACCTTTAGTTCCCGGTTAATTTCCACCAAGTCCATGGATTTGGGGGATGCGACTAACGTAGAGGCATGCAGAAGAGACATTTTCAAACTTCTATAGTTCTCAGATTTTTCAAAATCCTCTAGTAGGATGTTTCTTATAAACTCACCAGAGTCTTGGGGGCTACACACAACTTTTTCCAAACTATTCTGACCCCCACATGAGTTTTTCTCACTCAGACATGACACAGGAGCTACTAGGCATAATATTGCTTATACAGAATGTAATAAACAGAATCACTTTTACAGGAAATAAGTATGCGAATTACATTGATGCGTGCCAACACCGCACCAAAAGCTTCGTCCAGACCGTTATCAACAGACTGAATGCTTTGCAAACTGCACTCAGATGAGTGCGGCACACTTTAGGAACGGAAGATTCGTTGAGACCCTCCTCCCTCAGGGCAGGCCACCCAGTTCGGAGTTGCTCCGTTGAGTATGGCTCCGGGTGCGCCGTATCAGTCTCCCTTCATGGAGAGACTACTACTGATAGCATTGGAGAGGGTGGAGCCTCTGGAGTTGTCTTCGGAGAGACCTAGAGGGTCCGGACCCTCCTTCCTATCTTGTCTAGAGGGATTCATCCTCCTGGTCCTTTGTGGCCGAGGTGTCAACCTCGACCATAATATCGTCGCCCTCGGCCGTAGTTTCTGGTGTAGGGGGGCCCCTGTAGATACCACCTCCCCAATCTCCTTGGTAACAGGGGGAGGTATGTGGAATGAGCCAGTCCCGCTTTCAGCTAGATTTTCGGGCAAGGAATCCCCCTCCGAAATTTGATAGCTGGGGAAGTCATGCTGGAGTCTCAATACATAAAATGGGCCTAGTTAGAACGTCAACACTTAAAGGAATGGAGTGTCTGGATTTTTGATAAGTACACCCCGATGGTCCTCCGAGGGACCGGTGCTTCATCCTCGGAATCCTTGTCCGAGTTTGGAATATCTTCAAATAGGACCGTGGGGGTCCTCCATTGCTTCTTTGGAGCAAAAGGAGCTGGATCTCCCTCGGTGTCTTCGAACGCCGCTCTTTTCTTCGTCTGGGAGGAGTCGCTTACCTCCTCCTCCAGATCTTCTTCTTCTCCCTTGATAACCCACAAGTATAGGGGATCGCAACCGTTTTCGAGGGTAGAGTATTCAACCCAAATTAATTGATTCGACTCAAGGGGAAGCCAAAGAATATTCTCAAGTATTAGCAGTTGAGTTGTCAATTCAACCACACCTAAAAGATTTAGTGTCTGCAGCAAAGTATCAGTAGCAAAGTAGTGTGATAGCAGCAGTAGCAACAGTAACCAGTAGTAGCAAAGTGACAAAAGTAGCAACAGAGTAACAACAGTAGCAACAGATTAACAGCAGCAGCCGTGACAGCAGTAGCGACAAAGTAAAGTAGCAAGGACCAGTAGGAAAAGACTCGTAGGCATTGGATTGGTGATGGATGATTATGTCGGATGTTATTCATCATGCAACAGTTATAACACGGAGAGATAAGTAACTAGCTCCAGCTCGTCAATCTAATGTAGGCATGTATTCCGTATGTAGTCATACGTGCTTATGGAAAAGAACTTGCATGACATCTATTGTCAATCCCTCCCGTGGCAGCGGGGTCCTAATGGAAACTACGGGATATTAGGGTTCTCCTTTTAATAAAGAACCGGACCAACGCATTAACACTTGGTGAATACATGAACTCCTCATACTATGGTCATCTCCGGGAGTGGTTCTGGCTATTGTCACTCCGTGGTTGCCGGGTCATAACACATAGTGGGTGACTATAACTTGCTAGATAGGATCAAGGACACACATATATTGGCAACAACATAATAGGTTCAGATCTGAAATCATGGCACTCGGACCCTAGTGACAAGCATTAAGCATGGCAAAGTAGTAGCAACATCAATCTCAGAACATAGTGGATACTAGGGATCAATCCCCGTCAAAACTAACTCGATTACATGATAGATCTCATCCAACCCATCACCGTCCAGCAAGCCAACGATGAGATTACTCACGAAAGGTGAAGAGAATTATGGAATTGGCGATGAAGGAAGGTTGATGATGACGATCGCGACGATCTCCCCTCTCCGGAGCCCAGAATGGACTCCAGACCTGCCCGCCAGAAGAAGAACAGGAGGTGGCGGCGCCTCCGTATCTTGAAACGCCATGAACTCTTCTCCTTGATTTTTTTCCAGATGGAACGGACTAAATAGAGCTGGATTTGGAGGCGGTGGAGCTTTGTGGGCCCCACAAGCCTGCCAGGCGTGGCCAGGGAGGGGGCCCGCGCCTGGTAGGCTTGTGGGCTCACGGCTCCACTTCCTCCGCTGATTCTTGCGCCGGTATTTTTCATAAATTCCAGAAAAATTCTCCGTAAATTTCCAGGTCATTTCGAGAACTTTTATGTCTGCGCAAAAACAACACCATGGCAATTCTGCTGGAAATAGCGTTAGTCCGGGTTAGTTCCATTCAAATCATGCAAATTAGAGTCCAAAACAAGGGCAAACGAGTTCGGAAAAGTAGATACGACGGAGACGTATCAACTCCCCCTAGCTTAAAGCCTTGCTTGTCCTCAAGCAATTCAGTTGGAAAACTGAAAGAGACAAAAGAAAAACTTTTACGAACTCTGTTTGATCTTGTTGTTGCAACTATGTATTAATCATAACCAGAATTTCAGCAAGATCACAAGCTAACCCCATAAGCAAATGACATCTAGGTATCACGGTAAACTCATATCAATGGCATAATCAACTAGCGAGCAAATAATAATAAGACTCAAACGTGAACACTTCAATCAAAACAACATGAAGCAGTACGAACAGATGGTATCTCGCTAGCTTTTTCTAAGACTGCAAAACATAAATGCGAGCACCTTCAAAGGCCACGGGCTGACTAAACATTGTAGTTCATGGCAAAGAAGATCCAGTCACAGTCATACTCAACACAGTTAAAAGCAAAGCATAAAAATGACAGAGGTGCTCTCTAATTGGTGCTTTTATAAGAGGAGGATGACTCAAGAGGAACATAAATAGATAGGACCTTCGCAGAGGGAAGCATTGATTTGCAGAGGTGCCAGAGCTCAAGGTTTGAAAACAGAGATAATAATTTTGGGTGGCATGCTTTCATTGTCAACGCAATGACTAAGAGTTCTCACCATCTTCCACGCTACACATGCTATAGGCGGTTCCCAAACAGAAAAGTAAATTTTTGACTCCCCCACCACCGATCAATCACACTCCACGACTAGCCGAATACTCGGGTGCCGTCCATAGCAACATCAATCCTGGGGGAGTTTTGTTTGCAATTATCTTTTCAATTTGAGCATGGAACTGGGCATTACAATTACCGGCCCCTTTCTCGTGAATGATAGTGAATAAACACATATCAAGGATAACACGCCTAGCCTGGAAGATACTGATAGCCCCCTGTCACCACATGAGCGGTTCGGGCATGGAAAACAGATTATTTATTGAAGGTTTAGAGAGTGGCACATGCAAATTTACTTGGAACGGCAGGTAGATACCGCATATAGGTAGGTATGGTGGACTCATCTAGAACAACTTTGGATTCATGGAAGTGGATGCACAAGCAGTATTCCCGCTTAGTACAAGTGAAGGCTGGCAAAAGACTGGGAAGCGACAAACTAGAGAGCGACAACAGTCATCAAAATGCATTGAGATTAACTAACATTGAGTGCAAGCATGAGTAGGACATAAATCACCATGAACATGAATATCATAGAGGCTATGTTGATTTTGTTTCAACTACATGCGTGAACATGCGCCAAGTCAAGCCACTTGAATCATTCAAAGGAGGATACATCCTATCATACTACATCATAGTCATCTCAACATTCATGTGGGCATCCAAGACAAACCATTATAAGCTCATAGCCAATTAAGCATGGCATCAGCAACTATGATCTCTAAGTTTTCATTGCAAACAGGTTTCTCTCAGAACAAAGCTGAATTCAGAACGATGAGCTAGTCATATTTACAAAAACAAAATAGATCAAGTTCATACCAGCTTTTCCAGGCTGAGTCACTTCATCATATATCGTCATTATTGCCTTTCACTTGCATGATCGAACGATGTGAACAATAATAAGAGTGCTCGTGCATTGAACTACGTTGGAATCTGCAGGCAAACACAAAGGAGAAGACAAAATAATATGCCTCTTTAACAGATAAACATATATGCATGCGAGAGCCACTAAACATTGTAACCATGGTCTTCTACCTTGACCCAAAGAAAAACAAAACTATTTACACGGGAAAGCTTCCAACAAGCAAAAGAAGAAAAGAAAATCTCTTGGCTTTTCTCAAACTAGACAGACACACAAAAAAGAAAATGAGAAAAATAAATAAACTAGCATGGATGATACAGTGGCAAAGTGTGAACACCGACTAACAAAGTGAAAGCATAAGCAAGAATATAAAGTCGGTGAGAAACACGTACTCCCCCAAGCTTAGGCTTTTGGCCTAAGTTGGTATACTCCCAAGGATGGTCCGGGCGACACCCAAAATCATAATGGGGGTTATACGGAAGCGTTGGAGCCACTCCCTGAATAGCTGCCTCATGGAGACGAGCAGCCTTTGCCTCCCTCTCATACTCCTGTGCCTCACCTCTAGTTATGTAATATCTCCGTTTTACCAAAAAGTCAAAGAATGCAGGAGCAGGAAGGGTAATATGGAAAACACGCTGCCGGTTAAATATTAAACGGTATAGGAGGGATTCATCATCCCTCTCAAGGAACTGGTAGCGTGTCAAAGCGACGCTGTCAAGGAAAGCTGTATGGAGCGGGGGATCTCCTTCGCGGATGGGTACTCCAAGAAAATTTGCTATGCGAGTGGCATAGATCCCACCAAAGAAATCCCCTTCATTAGCATTATTATTCATCCTCCTTGCTATTATAGCTCCCATGTTGAAACTTCTAGCACCCGTTACTGTGCTCTTTAGAATACTAAGGTCTGGTGCACAGACGTGACAATGCTCAATCTTGCCATTAATGCATCTGCCTATGAAGAGGGCAAAGTAATGCAAGGAAGGAAAATGAATTCTCCCCATGGTAGCCTTTGTAATATCTCTAGTTTCTCCAACAGTTATACCAGAGAAAAAATCTCTAACAGAAGACTTAGGAGGATCATTGAGACTACCCCAAATAGGTATCTTGCAGATTCTATTGAAATCCTCTAAATCCATGATATACGATTTGCCATAGAGATAAAACAGTACAGATGTATCACGGCCAACTGAAAATTTGAATCTACGAACAAGGCAGTGAGAGCAACATACTGTTCACATTTATCGTAGATGAATTCTTCGAGTCCGACGTTGTGAACAAGTGTATCAAACTCATCTTTGAAACCTACCTCAATCATAAATTCATCAGAAGGCCATTCACATGGTTGTACATGTGCATTCCTTGGTTCATAAGGATCGGGCTCCCGAATCGCAAGACGGGGACCTCTCTTGCTTGAGCCATGATAGTTTCTCCTGAACATCTTCCTTTTCTGAAATTTTCAGTGACTCTAAGGAAAAGTGAAGAAGGCTCCACTAAAGTTGTAGCAACTACTCCAACAAGTGCCTAGAGGCCATATTACGCATCAAAACTACTTGGGACCAGCTAAAATTAGCATGCAAAGCTCAAGAACATGGTCACCAAGGCAGCAAAAATATGCGAAGTATAAGGCACTAGAGAAAAAACTAATTGGACCAATGGAGGAGTCACTTACCAAGGAGTAATTTCCCCAAAACAGTTCGGACAATGGTGCTTTGAGCAAAGAGATCGAAAATCCCAGCAAGAAGAGCAAGAACACGGGTTTGAGCTGCGAAACGATTTTTTCTGGAGGTAGGAGAAGCAGATGAGAGCTAGAAGGAGTGGAGGGGGTGCACATGGGCCCCACAAGCCTGGTAGGCGCGGCCAGGGGGGTGTCCGCGCCTCTAGGGCTTGTGGCCCACTAGTGCAGCCCCCAGACTAGCTCTTCGTGTCAGCATTTTTCAAAAATTCCAGAAAAATCATACCTGATTTTCAGGACGTTCAGAGAACTTTTATTTTCGGGGTATTTTTCTACGGGATGCTAAAACAGAAAACAGGGAAAACTAAACTAAATCTATCATTTTTCTTCTAAGCAACCGAAGGTGAAAGCTTGGAAAAGAGGTTTGTGACTCCTCGATTCATCCATCTCATGGTCATCGAAAGAAATCCATCAACGAGGTTGATCAAGTCTCCTCGACAAACCTTTTCGAATCGCAAAAGAGAACGGAGAATTTTTGAATAGTCACTAGGTCACCTCAATGGGGATGTGTATCTCCCCAACAAGCAAACCATACTTCATCTTGACAGGAGGTATAGGACATTCAAAGCTCCCAATAAGAATCGATGAAGTTTTTTCGATAGCATTGATGCAGTATACTCGATATTGTTTCTTCAGAAAGTGCATCGTATGCTCATTACCGTTGACATGGAAAGTGACATGGCCTTTGTTGCAATCAATAATAGCCCCTACAGTGTTAGGAAAGGGTCTTCCGAGGATGACCACCATGGCATCGTCCTCGGGAATATCCAAGATAACAAAGTCTGTTAAGATAGTGACATTAGCAACCACAACAGGCACATCCTCGCAAATGCAGATAGGGAAAGCAGTTGATTTGTCGGTCATTTCCAAAGAGATTTCAGTGGGTGTCAACTTATCCTGTTCTAGTCTACGATAAAGAGAGAGAGGCATAACACTAACACCGGCTCCAAGGTCGCATAAAGCAGTTCTAACGTAGTTACCTTCAATGGAGCAAGGTATAGTGGGCACACCGGGATCACCTAGTTTCTTGGGAGTTCCACCCTTGAAGGTATAATTAGCGAGCATGGTGGAAATCTCAACCTCAGGTATCCTCCTCTTATTAGTCACAATATCCTTCATGTACTTAGCATACAGAGACATTTTGAGCATATCTGTCAAACGCATTTGCAGAAAGACAGGTCTAATCATTTCAACAAAGCGCTCAAAATCCTCACCATCCTTTTTCTTGGATGGTTTGGGACGAAAGGGCATGGGTTTCCGAACCCATGGTTCCCTTTCTTTACCATGCTTCCTAGCAGCGAAGTCATTCTTATCGTATCTCCTAGCCTTAGGCTGTGGGTTATTAAGATCAACGGGTTCAATCTCCACATAGCATACAGAGACATTTTGAGCATATCTGTCAAACGCATTTGCAGAAAGACAGGTCTAATCATTTCAACAAAGCGCTCAAAATCCTCACCGTCCTTTTTCTTGGATGGTTTGGGACGAAAGGGCATGGGCTTCTGAACCCATGGTTCCCTTTCTTTACCATGCTTCCTAGCAGCGAAGTCATTCTTATCGTATCTCCTAGCCTTAGGCTGTGGGTTATTAAGATCAACGGGTTCAATATCCACATCCTTATCATTGCTAGGTTGAACATCTACATGAACATCACTATTGATATTATGATTAGGCTCATGTTCATCTCCAGATTGTGTTTCAGCATCAGAAACAGAGGCATCGTTTGGACTCTCAGGGGTAACAACATCTGGGTTGCTAGCGTGCAGGTTCCTATCATCTTTCTTCTTCTTTCTAGGATGACTAGGTGCATCAGTGCTAACTCCTTGAGAATCTTGTTCAATTCTCTTAGGATGACCCTCAGGATACAAAGGTTCCTGGGTCATTCTACCGCCTCTAGTAACGACTCTGACAGAATTATCATTCAACTCATTGAGCATGTCATTTTGAGCTTTAAGTACTTGTTCTTCCTGGGTAGTAACCATAGAGGCATGCTTACTCTGAAGCTTAAGATCATTGACATTTCTGTCCACACAAGCACTTAAATGACTAAGCATACGAGCATTCTATTCGAATTGTCTGCTAACATAATCATCGAAACTATATTGTTTAGCAATAAATTTATAAAATTCATCCACGCATAGGCTAGCAGGTTTATCAAAAGGAATATCACTCTCATCAAACCTACGTAGAGAATTTACTTCTACTACCTGTATCGGGTTATCAAGACCATGGATCTCTTCGATAGGTGGTAGATTTTTGACATCTTCAGATTTAATGCCTTTCTCTCGCATAGATTTCTTAGCTTCTTGCATATCTTCAGGACTGAGGAATAGGATACCTCTTTTCTTCGGAGTTGTCTTAGGAGGTGGTTCGGGAATAGTCCAAGCATTCTCATTGCACAAGATATTATTCAATAGGATCTCAGCTTGTTCTACCATTCGTTCTCTAAAAACACAACCGGCACAACTATCTAGGTGGTCTCTAGAAGCATCGGTAAGTCCATTATAGAAGATATCAAGTATTACATTCTTCTCAAGAGGGTGATCAGGCAAAGCATTCAGTAGCTGGACGAGCCTCCCCCAAGCTTGTGAGAGACTCTCTTCCTCAACTTGAGAAAAGTTGTATATTTCCTGCAAGGCAGCTTGCTTCTTATGGGCAGGGAAATATTTTTCAAAGAAGTAGTAGACCATATCCTGGGGGCTACGCACAAAACCAGGAGCAAAAGAAGTGAACCAAGTCATAGCATCATCCTTTAGCGAGAAAGGAAACAACTTGAGGATATAGTAGTGGCGGATGTTTTCCTCGCTAGTGAATAGGATGGCTATATCGTGCAGTTTGGTAAGATGGGCTACAACCGTTTCAGACTCATAACCATGAAAAGTATCAGATTCGACCAGAGTGATTAACTCAGGGTCTACAGAGAATTCATAATCCTTATCGATCACAAAGATAGGCAAAGTTGCAAACTTCGGGTCGTATTTCATCCTAGCGTTTAGAGATTTTTCTTTCGACTTGAGCAGTAATTTCTCAACATCATAGCTATCCTTACACGCAAGAAAATCCTCATCTATCTCTCCCTCCATAACATAACACTCAGGCATATCAGGCAAATCATGTCTAGGAGAGCTAGTTCTAGCAGGCAAAATAGTAGGTTCTACTTCAATAGTATCAGCAGTTTCAGAAGTATCATCACATCTAGCAGCAACTCTAGCAATTTGTGCATCAAGGAATGCACCTAGTGGCAAAGTAGTATCAAGCATAGCATCATCATGCAAAGCAGTATCAAGCATAGCATCATCAGGTAAATAAGTATGAAGCATAGCATCATCATAAGCATCATGGGCAGCAGAAGTAGCATCATCAAGCATAGGCGACATATCAAGATTTCTAGCAGGAGGTGGTTTCAAAAACTTACTCATAACTGAAGGTGAATCAACTTCAGACCTAGATGGCAGTTCCTTACCTATCGTCGTAGTTGAGGGCAAGACTTTTGTTCTTGGATCTATCGGATTCCCCATAGTGACCAGCAGACGTAAATCCCAAGTGACTCACAGAATATAGCTGTGCTTCCCCGGCAACAACGCTAGAAAAAGGTCTTGATAACTGCTACTGCAACAAAAGACCTTCCAACGACGCGAGAAACAAGCGTGCTGACGAGAGACTATTCTTGTCTTGATACTCCTCAGCAACGGCACCAGGAATCCTTCTGCTACGGCTACGCCTTTAGGGACTTCCAAGGAAAATATGCAAAGGATTCCCCCGTGGCCTTGGAGCCTTGCGTTGGTGTTCCCTCGAAGAGGAAAGGGTGATGTAGCACAACGGTGCTAAGTATTTCCCTCAGTTTTGAGAACCAAGTTATCGATCCAGTGAAGGAATATCACAAGTACCTGCACAAACACAAAGAGCTTGCTCCCAACGCTATGAAGGGGTTGTCAATCCCTTATAGATTGTTTGCCAAGTGAGAACTAAAAGCAACAAAGAAACAAAGCAAAGTAAAAGTGAAAGTGGAAACGATAGGTGTGAATAGACCCGGGGGCGAGTGTTCACTAGTGGCTTCTCTCATGAAAGCAAGTAGACGGTGGGTGCACGAATTACTGTCGAGCAACTGATAGAACCGCGCAAAGTCGTGACGTTATCTATGGCAATGATTATATCTATAGGCATCACGTCCAAAACAAGTAGACCGATACTTTCTGCATCTACTATTATTACTCCACACGTCGATCGCTATCCAGCATGCATCTATTGTATTAAGTTCATGAGAACAGCGTAACGCCTTAAGCAAGATGACATGATGTAGATGGACAATCTCATATCAACGATAAAAGCCCATCTTGTTACTCTTGATGGCAACAACACGATGTGTGCCTTGCTACCCTTTCTCTCACTGGGAAAGGTCACCACACGGTATGAACCCAAAACCAAGCACTTCTCCCATTGCAAGAATCATAGATCTAGTTGGCCAAACAAAACCCAAGACTCGGAGAGACTCACAAGGATATCAAATCATGCATATAAGAAATCAGCAAAGACTCAAATATATATCATAGATAATCTAATAACAAATCCACAATTCATCGGATCTCGACAAACACACCGCCAAAGAGCATTACATCGGATAGATCTCCATGAAGATCATGGAGAACTTTGTATTGAAGATCCAAGAGAGAGAACAAGCCATCTAGCTACTAACTACGGACCCGTAGGTCTGAAGTGAACTACTCACGAGTCATTGGAGGCGCGATGATGTTGATGAAGAAGCCCTCCAACTCCAAAGTCCCCTCCGGTAGGGCACCGGGAAGGGTCTCCAGATGAGATCTTGCGGAAACGGAAGCTTGCGGCGGTGGAAAAGTGTTTTCGTGGACGCCCTGATTTTTTCTGGATTTTTAGGGAATTTATAGGCCAAAGACCTGGGACAGGGGAGCGCTAGGGGGGCCACAAGCTTGTTGCCGCGGCCTCCCCCCTGGCCGCGGCAACACGGCTTGTGGGCCCCCTGTGGGCCCACTTGCGTGGCCCTGAAGCCTCCCGATCTTCTTCCGTTCTGGAAAAATTCATTTCGGGGATTTTATTCCGTTTGGACTCCGTTCCAAAATCAGATCTGAAAAGAGTAAAAAGAACAGAAAAACAGGAACTGGCACTTGGCACTGAGTTAATAAGTTAGTCCAAAAAAGATATAAAAGGTAAACAAAACATCCAAAGTTGACAAGATAACAGCGTGAAACCATCAAAAATATAGATACGTTTGAGACGTATCAAGCATCCCCAAGCTTAACTCCTGCTCGTCCTCGAGTAGGGAAGTGATAAAGAATGAATTTTTGATGCTTTCATGCTACCTAGCATAGATGTCCTTTGTAACTCCTCTTATGTGACGTGAATGTTCAGATCCATTAGATTCAAAACAATAGTTTGCTATTGATGTGGAAACAATAATACTTCAAGAAAACTAGCGAGGTAATCATGAACTTTCAAAATAAAAAGGCCAAAAGAAAGTTATCCCCACAAAATCATATAGTCTGGCTATGCTCTATCATTATTGCACGACGAATTTAAATCATGCACAACCCCAGTATTGGCCATGTAATTGTTTTCACACCTTTACTTTCTCAAACTTTTTCAACTCTCACGCAATACATGAGCGTGAGCCATGGTTTTAGCACTATAAGTGGTGTGGAGTGTGGTGGAGGTTGCAAGAGAAACAAGGAGAAGATTGTCACATTAACTAGGCATATCAATCAGCTGTGGAGATGCTCATCAATAGATATCAATGTATATGAGTAGGGATTGCCATACAAATCATGCACTAGAGCTAAGAGTATGTGAAAGCTCTTAAAGAAAACTAGTGGGTGTGCATCCAACTTGCTTTCTCACGAAGACCTAAGGCAATTTTGAGGAAGCCTATCATTGGAATATACAAGCCAAGTTATATAATGAAAATTTCCCACTAGCTATATGGTGGTGACAAAATGAGAGACTCTCAATCATGAAGATCTTGGTGCTTAATATGCACAAGTGTGAGTAGGTGGTAGCATTGTCCCTTCTCTCTTTTTCTCTCATTTTTTTGGATGGGCTCTTTGGCCTCTTTTCTTTATTTATTTTTATTTTGGTGGGTATCTTTGGCCTCTTTTATTTCCTCACATGGGACAATGCTCCATCAATGATGATCATCACACTTACAACTCAAAACTTAGAGCAATGATGACTCTATATGGAATGCCTTCGGTAGTGTACAGTGACAATGATCTAGCATGGCATGAATATTAATGGAAACATCATGCTACCTATCTTACGATCATGTAATGGCAATGTAGACGTGGTGGCACATGTCATGGTGGTAGTTGCATGGCAAAATATCTCGGAATGACTTTGAAAAAGCCATAGTAGGTAGATATGGTGGCTGTTTTGAGGGAGGCTAATGGTGGGTTTGTGCACCGGCGAAAGTTGCACGACACTAAAGAAGATAGTGATGGTGGAAGGTGAAAGTGCATCTAAACCATGGACTAAACATTAGTCATGAAGAAATCATATACTTATTGCAAAAGTTTTATTAGTAACTGAAACAAAGCATTCAACGCATACTCCTAGGGGAAGGGTTGGTAGGTATAAACCATCGCGCGATCCCGACCGCCACACAAAGGATGACAATCAATAGACTAATCATGCTCAGACTTCATCACATAGCGGTTCACCATACGTGCATGCTACGGGAATCACTAACTTCAACACAAGTATTTCTAGATCCACAACACCTTACTAGCATAAATTCAAGATTACCATAACCACAACTCAAAACTAGTTGAGATGAATCAAACTTCTCTAACTATTCAATGCACATGAAGGTGGAAGTTTTCGTATCCCTTTGGATAACTACCCCTTTTGAGACTACTTTCATAGCATAGATCAACTACCAAGCCACGCACCACCGTGCTCTAAAATATATAAGTCAAGTACATAGAGAAAAATCAACTAGCTCAAAAGATATAAGTGAAGCACATGTGAGCTGAATTGTCTACCAAAGGATATAAGTGAAGCTCGACAAAATCACGGTGAGTGCATATCTCTCTCTCTAGGTGTGCAGCAAGGATGATTGTGACACAAAAAAAATAAAATACTCCTACGATACAAGACGCTCCAAGCAAAACACATAACATGTGGTGAATAAAAATATAGCCCGAAGTAACATTACCGATGGATTGAAGACGAAAGAGGGGATGCCTTCCCGGGGCATCCGCAAGCTTAGGCTTTCACGGCATACTTGAACCATCTTGGGGTGCCTTGGGAATCCCCAAGCTTGAGATCTTGCCACTCTTTTTCTTTTTGTCCATAAGAACTTCACCCAAAACTTGAAAACTTCACAACACGAAACTTAAACAGAAACTCGTGATAACATTAGTATAAGAAAGCAAACCACCACTTCCTTAAGTACTGTAGAAAACTTAAATTCTACTTATGTTGATGTTGGGTTACTGTATTTTCAATCTTCCATGGCTAATACCCCTCGATACTATCCATAGTTTCATCAAAATAAGCAACCAACACAACAAAAACAGAATATGTTAACAGCAGACCAGTCTGTAGCAATCTGTATGCTTAGTATACTTCTGGTACTTCCAAAATTCTGAAAATATTACGACGGTCCGAAGAATTTGCATAGCAATCAGCAGAAAAAAGAATCAACTCCAAAGCTCTTACAGAAAAAAATGGAAATTCTTTTTGTGAGCAGAAAGTTTCTGTCTTTTCCAGCATGACCAAACGATCATCCCCAAGACTAATCATAATGGTTTTGCTTGGCACAAACGCAAAAAGAAACACAAAAAACACAATCATAATAGAATTATGAAAGTGTGGAAAACACAAAACATAAAGAAAAAGGATAGATTCTTTGGGTTGCCTCCCAACAAGCGCTATTGTTTAACGCCCTTAGCTAGGCAAAAGGTGATGGAATCACGTATAGTCATCTTTGGTGCTCAAACCATAAGTAGCCCTCATCATAGATTCATAAGGCAATCTTATTTTCTTTCTAGCAAAGTGCTCCATGCCCTTCTTTAGAGGAAATTGAAATCTAATATTCCCTTCCTTCATATCTATGATATTACCAATAGTCCTTAGGAAAGGTCTACCAAGAATAATGGGACATGAAGGATTGCAATCTATGTCAAGTACAATGAAATACACGGGTAAATAGTTCTTATTTGCAACAATAAGAACATCATTGATACTTCCCATGGGTTTCTTGACAGTAGAATCCACAAGATGCAAATTAAGAGAACACTATTCAATCTCATGAAAACCAAGAATATCACATAAAGACTTTGGAATCGCGGAAACACTAGCACCCAAATCACACAAAGCATTGCACTCATAGTTTTTATCTTGATTTTGATAGTAGGTTCCCACTCATCATGAAGTTTTCTAGGTATATATACTTCTAGTTTGAGCTTCTCTTCAAGATATTTCATAATAGCATCTACGATATGCGCGGTAAAGGCTTTACTTTGGCTATAAGCGTGTGGAGAGTTTGCAATGGATTGCATCAAAGAAATGCATTCAAACAAGGAGCAACTATCATAATTGAATTCCTTGAAATCCAAAGTGGGAGTTTCATTACTACCCAAAATTTTGATTTCTTCTACTCCACTCTCCACACCTTTATCATCAAGATAGGTGGACTCCGAATCATTGGGGCGGTTTTCAACAAAAGTGGATTCATATCCAGCCCCTTCATCAATAGGTTTGACACGCGAAAACAAAGATTCAAGAGGAGTCACACCAAGCACTTTAAGATCTTCGTGATTTGCATCACTAGAACGCACCCTTTTAAACCATTCATGCCTAGCGCGAATTTTGGCGGTTCTTTCTTTGCTCTCATTCATGGAGACACGCATAGCTTTCAAAGTGTCATCCAAGTTGACCTTGGGAGGAATACATCTAACTTTCAAAGCATCAATATCACAAGACATCCTATCAACGCTCTTAGCCAAATCGTCAATTTTGAGTAGTTTTTCCTCTATGGACGCATTGAAAATCTTTTGAGGTTGATGAACTCTTTGATATTACTCTCTAAATCAGAGGGTAATTTTTTGTGATTTCCATAAGTGTTGTTGTAGGAATTGCCATAATTTTTAGAGGAGTTACTAGGAAAAGGCCTAGGAGCATAGTTTCCTCTAAAAGCATTGTTGTTGCCAAAATTGTTCCTACCAACAAAATTAACGTCCAAACTAGCATTGCTACTCTTAATCAAGGAAGATAGTGGCATGTCATTAGGATCTAAAGGAGCGTTTCTACTAGCAACCAAATTCATCAACTCGTCCATCTTAGCACCAAGCGAGTTAATTTCTTCTATAGCGTGTACCTTTTTGCTAGCATGTGACCTTTCAGTGTGCCATTGAGAGTAGTCGGTCATGATATTGTCTAGGAGTTTTGTAGTGTCTCCTAAAATGATTTCCATGAACGTTCCACCTAAGGCGGAGTCCAAGATATTGCAAGAGGCAAAATTTAAGCCAACGTAAAAGATTTGTATAATCATCCACAAACTCAAGCCATGAGCGGGACAATTTCTAATCATTAAGTTCATCCTCTCCCAAGATTGTGCAACGTGTTCATGATCAAGTTGCTTGAAATTCATGATATCGTTACGTAAGGAGATAATCTTAGCTGGCGGAAAATACATGGATATGTAAGCATCTTTGCACTTATCCCAAGAATCGATACTATTTTTAGGCAAAGAAGAAAACCAAGTTTTTGCGCGATCTCGCAACGAGAAAGGAAAAAGCTTCAACTTAATCACATCACTATCCACATCTCTTTTCTTTTGCATATCGCAAAGCTCAATGAAGGTATTGGGATGGGATGCGGCATCTACACTAGGAAGGCCAGAGAATTGCTCTTTCATAACAAGATTCAGCAAAGCTGCGTTGATTTCATACGATTCTGCACTAGTGGCGGGAGCAATCGGAGTACTAATAAAATCGTTATTATTAGTACTCGAGAAGTCGCAAAGTTTGGTGTTTTCGTCCATGGTGACTTCGACAAACAAACAAGTACACATGCAAGCTAGAAAACCGGCAAAGGAAAATAGCAAAGGAGAAAAGCAAATGAAAACGGCAAATGTGAAGTGGGGGAGAGGAAAACGAGAGGCAATTGGTAAAAAAGTAAATGCAACAGATGAGTTTGTGAGACCTACTTGAATAGATCTCTTCTTCCCCGGCAACGGCGCCAGAAATACTTCTGCTACTGCAACAACAGACCTTCCAACGGCGCCAGAAACAAGCGTGCTGACGGGAGACTATTCTTGTCTTGATACTCCTCAGCAACAACACCAGGAATCCTTCTGCTACGGCTACGCCTTTAGGGACTTCCTAGGCAAATATGCAAAGGATTCCCCCGTGGCCTTGGAGCCTTGCGTTGGTGTTCCCTCGAAGCGGAAAGGGTGATGTAGCACAGCGGTGATAAGTATTTCCCTTAGTTTTGAGAACCAAGGTATCGATCCAGTGAAGGAATATTACAAGTACCTGCACAAACACAAAGAGCTTGCTCCCAACACTATGAAGGGGTTGTCAATCCCTTATAGATTGTTTGCCAAGTGAGAACTGAAAGCAACAAAGGAACAAAGCAAAGTAAAAGCGAAAGTGGAAATCGTAGGTGTGAATAGACCCGGGGGCCGCAGTGTTCACTAGTGGCTTCTCTCATGAAAGCAAGTAGACGGTGGGTGAACGAATTACTGTCGAGCAATTGATAGAACTGCGCAAAGTCGTGACGTTATCTATGGCAGTGATTATGTCTATAGGCATCACGTCCAAAACAAGTAGACCGATACTTTATGCATCTACTACTATTACTCCACACGTCGACCGCTATCCAGCATGCATCTAGTGTATTAAGTTCATGATAACAGAGTAATGCCTTAAGCAAGATGACATGATGTAGATGGACAATCTCATATCTACAATAAAAGCCCATCTTGTTACCCTTGATGGCAACAACATGATGTGTGCCTTGCTGCCCTTTTTGTCACTGGGAAAGGTCACCACACGGTATGAACCAAAACCAAGCACTTCTCCCATTGCAAGAATCATAGATCTAGTTGGCCAAACAAAACCCAAGACTCAGAGAGACTTACAAGGATATCAAATCATGCATATAAGAAGTCAACAAAGACTCAAATATATATCATAGATAATCTGATCAGAAATCCACAATTCATCGGATCTCGACAAACACACCGCCAAAGAGGATTACATCGGATAGATCTCCATGAAGATCATGGAGAACTTTGTATTGAAGATCCAAGAGAGAGAAGAAGCCATCTAGCTACTAACTACGGACCCGTAGGTCTGAAGTGAACTACTCACGAGTCATTGGAGGGGCGATGATGTTGATGAAGAAGCCCTCCAACTCCAAAGTCCCCTCCGGCAGGGCACCGGGAAGGGTCTCCCTATGAGATCTCACGGAAACAGAAGCTTGCGGCGGTGGAAAAGTGTTTTCGTGGACGCCTTGATTTTTTCTGGATTTTTAGGGAATTTATCAGCCAAATACCTAGGGCAGGGGAGCGCCAGGGGGCCACAAGTTTGGTTGCCGCAGCCACCCCCTTGGCCGCGGCAACAGGGCTTGTGGGCCCCCTGTGGGCCCAGTTTCTTGGCCCTCAAGCCTCCCAATCTTCTTCCGTTCTGGTAAAATTCATTTCATGGATTTTATTCCATTTGGACTCCGTTCCAAAATCAGATCTGAAAAGAGTCAAAAACACAAAAAATAGGAACTGGCACTTGGCACTTAGTTAATAAGTTAGTCCCAAAAAAGATATAAAAGGTAAACAAAACATCCAAAGTTGACAAGATAACAACGTGAAACCATCAAAAATTATAGATACGTTTGAGACGTATCAATAACCCACAAGTATAGGGGATCGCAACAGTTTTCGAGGATAGAGTATTCAACCCAAATTTATTGATTTGACTCAAGGGGAAGCGAAAGAATATTCTAAAGTATTAGCAGTTGAGTTGTCAATTCAACCACACCTGAAAGATTTATTTTCTGCAACAAAGTATCAGTAGCAAAGTAGTGTGGTGGTAGCAGTAGCAACAGTAACCAGTAGCAGCAAAGTGACAACAGTAGCAACAGAGTAACAGCAGTAGCAACAGTAACCTGTAGCAGCAAAGTGACAACAGTAGCAACAGAGTAACAACAGTAGCAACAGAGTAACAACCGCAGCAGTGACAACAGTAGCGGCAAAGTAACGTAGCAAGGACCAGTAGGAAAATACTCGTAGGAATTGGATCGGTGATGGATGATTATGGCGGATGCTATTCATCATGCAACAGTTATAACACGAAGAGATAAGTAACTAGCTCCAGTTCGTCAATCTAATGTAGGCATGTATTTCGTATGTAGTCATACGTGCTTAGGGAAAAGAACTTGCATGACATCTATTGTCCATCCCTCCCGTGGCAGCGGGGTCCTAATGGAAACTACGGGATATTAAGGTTCTCCTTTTAATAAAGAACTGGACCAACGCATTAACACATGGTGAATACATGAACTCCTCATACTATGGTCATCTCGAGGAGTGGTTCCGGCTATTGTCACTCCGGGGTTGTCGGGTCATAACACATAGTAGGTGACTACAACTTGCTAGATAGGATCAAGAACACACATATATTGGCGACAACATAATAGGTTCAGATCTGAAATCATGGCACTCGGGCCCTAGTGACAACCATTAAGCATGGCAAAGTAGTTACAACATCAATCTCACAACATAGTGGATACTGGGAACAATCCCCGTCAAAACTAACTCGATTACATGATAGATCTCGTCAAACCCATCACCGTCCACCAAGCCTACGATGAGATTACTCACGAACGGTGAAGAGCATCATGGAATTGGCGATGAAGGAAGGTTGATGATGACGATGGCGACGATCTCCCCTCTCCGAAGCCTAGAACGGACTCCAGATGTGCCCTCCAGATGAAGAACAGGAGGTGGCGGCGCCTCTGTATCTTAAAACGCGATGAACTCTTCTCCTTGATTTTTTTCCGGACGGAACGGACTAAATAGGGCTCGATTTGGAGGCGGTGGAGCTTTGTGGGCCCGACAAGATTTCCAGGCGCGGCCAGGGGGGCCCGCACCTGGTGGGCTTGTGGGCTGATGGCTCCACTTCCTCCGTTGATTCTTGCGCCATTATTTTTCATAAATTCCAGAAAAATTCTCCGTAATTTTTCAGGTCATTTCAAGAACTTTTATTTCTGTGCAAAAACAACACTATGGCAATTCTGTTAAAAACAACATTAGTCTGGGTTGGTTCCATTCAAATCATGCAAATTGGAGTCCAAAACAAGGGCAAAAGAGTTCGGAAAAATAGATACGACAGAGACGTATCATCCCTCCAGGTTGGAGGGAGCCAACATCTCTCCGGATCTAGTGTCCACTTGACCCTTTGACGGAAGACCCTCCCAGATGTTCTTCTTCCCATTCTTCTGCTCCTCCTTCTCCCTCGGATCCGTGTATGACTTCCCGACCAACATGGCTCCCAACAACGGCATTATATTATCTTTAGGAAAGGTCCCACACATTTGATCTTCTTAGACTTTTTTTTACCCAGACCTGCAAGCATGGGAGAAGGAATATGTGAGTACCTTGTTAAAAGGAAATCATGAAAACTAAAGATATGATAAAAACCTTACCGGCCCTGAAGGGTTAAGGATGGAAAGGCCTACATCTTCCTCCTCGACGGGCCAAACCTTTTCCGGCTTAAAAAGCGCCTTCCGTAGCTTCTCACGAGTAATGCAGAAAAACTTCCGAACAGGGCCTGCTGCACTATCCAGATCCTCCGGATTGTAGTCCAACATTAGGATGGGCCGGTGTTGGTAGGGGAGAAGGCGGTGATGCAGCATTACCTATATTACATTGGTAAGGTCGATCTTCTTCTCAAGTAGATTGGGGATCTCCTTCGTGAGCTCCTTCACCTCCACGCCCCCTGCAATCTAGGTCCTTTTCCATCCAAGACACATGACGGGCGGTAGGTCTAGATCTAAACACTAGAGGAGTTGTCTCACCTATGTTGCATGGCTCGGTGATGTAGAACCTGTTAGGGAACATCGCATGGGAAACAAAAAAAATCCTACGCTCACCAAGATTTGTCTATGGAGACTAACATCTACAAGAGGGGGAGTGCATCTACATACCCTTGTAGATCTCAAAGGGAAGTTTATATAACGCGGTTGATGTAGTCGAACTTCTTCACGATCCAAATCACAATCCGTCCCGTGATCCCATCCTGATCTAGTGCCAAACGGATGACACATCCACGTTCAGCACACGTACAACTTGATGATGTTCACCACCTCCTTGATCTATGAACCGAGGGTGGAGAGGTAGATGAGTTCTCCGACATCACCACGACGTGGCGGGGGTGGTGGTGGAGCAATCTCAGCATGGCTTCGCCAACGCTGTGACAGATGCATTTTGGAGGAGAAACCGATCTAGGGAGAGAGGGAGGGATACACCTATGCCTTAGGGTGTTGTTGCCCTCTCTCACCCTCTCTATTAATAGGAGGTGGGGGTAGGTGGGGCGCAACTCTAGCCCCTCTTCCAAAGATGGGTCATCTGGTCAAGATGGGGAAGAGTCCACCTCCCGAAGTCCTAGGGAGGACTCTTTCCTCTCCAAGGCACCCCCACCTAACACCTTGGACGCATGGGCCCTTTAGGAGTTGGCTGCCCAGCCCACCAGTGGCTGGTGCGCCACCTCTCACACCCATGTGCACCCCCTGGGTGGGTGGGCCCCTCCCGATGGACCCCCGGAACGCTTTCGGCACTCCCGATACACTACCGGACACATGTGAAATCTTTCCAGAACCTGAATACCACTTTCCTATATATAAACCTATACATCCGGACCATTTCAGAGCTCCTCGTGACGTCCGGGATATCATCCAGGACTCCGAACAACTTTCGGTCACCAACATATATAACTCAACAATACCAAATTGTCACCGAACCTTAAGTGTCCACACCTTGCGAGTTGGAGGACTATGTAGACATGACCGAGACACTCTATGGTGAATAACCAATAGTGGGACCTGGATGCCCATATTGGCTCCTACATATTCTACGAAGATCTTTATCGGTCGAACCACAATGTAAAGGATTCAATTAATCCCGTATGATGTTCCCTTTGTCCATTGGTATGTTACATGCCCGAGATTTGATCGTCGGTATCTCTATACTTAGTTCAATCTCGTTACCGACAAGTCTCTTTAATCGTTCCGTAATACAAGATCCCGTGACTAACTCCTTAGTCACATTGCTTACAAGCTCATTGTGATGTTGTATTATCGAGTGTGCCCAGAGATATCTTTCCATCATACGGAGTGACATATCCCAATCTCGATTCACGCCAACCCAACAGACACCTTCGGAGATTCCTTTAGAGCACCTTTATAGTCACCTAGTTAGGTTGTGACGTTTGATACACACAAGTCTTTCCTCCGGTGCCCGGGAGTTGCATGATCTGACGGTCATATAAACAAACACTTGACATGCAGAAAATAGTAGCAATAAACTGACACAAACATATGATACGTACATAGTTTGTGTCTTGTCCATCACATTATTCTCCTAATGATGTGATACCGTTATCAAATGACAACTTATGTCTATGGTGAGGAAAACATGACCATCATTGATCAATGAGCTAGTCCTTAGAGGCTCACTAGGGATAGTGTGTTGTCTATGTATCCACACATGTATTCGAGTTCCCAATTAATACAATTCTAGCATGGATAATAAACGATTATCATGAACAAGGAACTATAATCATAACTAATTTATTGTTGGCTCTAGGGCATATTTCCGACAGTCTCCCACTTGGACTAGAGTCAATAATCTAGTTCACATCACTATGTCATTCACACCCCACAGGTTCTGGGTTTAATCATGTTTTCTTTGTGAGAGAGTTTATTGTCAACGGGTCTAGACCTTTCACATCCGTGTGTGCTTTACAAATCTCTAGGTCATCCTGTAGATGCTGCAACCATGCTCCATTTGGAACTACTCCAAATGACTGCTCCACTATACGAATCTGGTTTGCTATTCATAGTCATCCGGATTGGTGTAAAGTTGCATCGACGTAACCCTTTACGACCAACTCGTTTATCACCTCCATAATCGATAAACATTTCCTGAGTCCTCAAGCTACTAGGATAACCTTGTACGTTATCCACTGACCCATTCCTAGATCACTCTTGTACCCCTTTACACACTCATGGTAAGGCACACGTCAGGTGCGGTACACAGCATGGCATACTATAGAGCCTATACGACTAAGGCATAGGGGACGACCTTCGTCCTTTCTCTTTCTTCTGCCGTGGTCGAGCTTTGAGTCTTAGTCAAACTCACACCTTACAACACAGCCAAGAACCCCTTCTTTGACCGATCTATTTTGAACTGCTTCAAAATCTTGTCAAGGTATGGATTCATTGAAAGTTTTATCAAGCATCTTGATCTATCTCTATAGATCTTGATACTCAATGTTCAAGTTGCTCAATCCAAGTTTTCCTTGAAAAACACCTTTCAAACAACCCTATATACTTTCCAGAAATTCTACATCATTTCTGATCAACAATATGTCAACCACATATACTTATCAGAAATTATATAGTGCTCCCACTCACTTTTGTTGTAAATACAAGTTTCTCATAAACTTAGTATAAACCCAACAACTTTGGTCATCTCATCAAAGCATATATTCTAACTCCGAGATGCCAACTCCAGTCCATAGAAGGATTGCTGGAGCTTGCATACTTGTTAGCATCCTTAGGATCGACAAAACCTTCTGGTTGTATCACATAAAATATTTCCTCAAGGAAACCGTCAAGGAAACAATGTTTTTACATCCATCTTCTAGATTTCATAATCAAAAAATGCAGCAACTGCTAACCCAATTCCAACAGACTTCAACATTGCTACGAGTGAGAAGGTCTCATCATAGCCAACTCCTTGAACTTGTTGGAAACCTCTTTGCGACAAGTCAAGCTTTCTAAATGCTGATATTTACCATCATTGTTTGTCTTTCTTTTAAGATCCATTTGTACTTAATGGTCTCACGACAATCAACCAACTCTCCCAAAGTCAATACTTTGTTTTCATACATGGATCCTATCTCGGATTTCACGGCTCTAGCCATTCGTTGGAATCCGAGCCCACCATCGCTTCTCCATTGCTCGTAGGTTCATCGTTGTCCAAAAACATGACCTCCAGAACATGATTACCATACCACTCTGGAGTAGTAAGTGTCCTTGTCGACCTACTAGGTTTTGAAGTAACTTGATGTGAAGCTTCATGATCATCATCATTGGCTTGCTCTTCAATTTTGGTGTAGGCGCCATACGAACAACTTCATGTGCCCTGCTACACTCTGTTTGAATGACGATTCAATAACCTAAACAAGTTCCATCAACCTCCCACTCAATTCTTGTGAGGGAAACTCTTTCTCGAGAAAGGACCCGTTTACAGCAACAAACACTTTGCGTTTGGATCTGAGATATGAGGTACACCCAACTATTTTGGGTATCCTATGAAGATGCATCTATCCGCTTTGGTTCGAGCTTATCAGGGTGAAGCCTTTTGGCATAAGTATCCTAGCCCCAAACTTTAAGAAATGACTGCTTAGGTTTCTTGCCAAGCCATAGTTCATGTGGTGTCATCTCAACGGAATTATATGGTGCCCTATTTAAAGTGAATGTCCTTGTCTCTAATGCATAACCCCAACACGATAGTGGTAATTTGATAAGAGACATCATAGTATGCACCACATCTAATAGGGCGCGGATATGACGTTCGGAGACACCATCACACTATGGTGTTCCAGGTGGCATGGGTTGTGAAAAAATTTCCACACTGTATTAAATGCATACCAACTCGCAACTCAGACATTCACCTCTATGATCAAATCATAGACATTTCATCCTCTTGTCATGATGATCTTCAACTTCACTCTGAAATGGCTTGAACTGTTCAACATTTCAGACTTGTGATTCATCAAGTAAATATACCCGTATCTACATGTGTGAAGTAAGAACATAACGATATGCACTGCGTGCTTCAGCACTCATTGGACTGCATACATCAAAATGTATTATTTCGAATAAGTCATTTTGTCGTTCCTTCTCACTAGAAAGCGAGGCCTTTAGTTATCTTGCCCAGGTGACATGGTTTGCATGTCTTAAGTGATTCAAAATAAAGTGAGGCCAAAAGATCCATCTGCATGGAGTTTCTTCATGCGTTTACAGCAATAGGCATGGTTCACATGTATCAAAAGATTCATAAACGAGTGAGTCCAAAGATCCATTAGCATGGAGCTTCTTCATGCATTTTATACCAATATGATTTAAGCAGCAGTGCCACTAGTAAGTGGTACTATCATTACTGCTTTGTATCTTTTGGCATCAATATTATGAACATGTGTATTACTGTGATCGAGATTGAATAAACCATTCACATTAGGTGCATGGCCATTGAAGGTATTATTCATGTAAACATAATAACAATTATTCTATGACTTAAATGAATAGCCGTATTGCAATACACACGATCCAAACATGTTCATGCTCAATGCAAACACCAAATAACATTAGGTTCAACACTAATCCCGAAGGTAGATGGATTGTGTGATGGTGATCACATCAACCTTGGCAACACTTCAAACACACATCATCCCTCGCCTTTAGCCAGTATCCATTTATCCCATCGATTTTACTTCGAGTTACCAACATTTAGCAACTGAATCGGTATCTAATACCCGGGTTCTACTAGGACTACTAGTAATATACACATCAATAACATGTACTAATATACTTCTGTTGACGTTGCCAACCTTCTTAACTACCAAGTATCCAAGGCAGTCCCGCCTCAGTGACCATTCACCTCATCATAGAAGTACATAGTTTCGGGTTTGGGTTCAACCTTGGGTTTCTTCATTGGAGTGACAACTCACTTGTCTTTCTCGAAGTTTCCCTTCATTCCCTTTTCCCTTCTTGAAACTAGTGGTTTTATTAACCATTAACACTTGGTGCTCCTTCTTGATTTTTACCTTCGTGGTGTCAAACATCACGAATAGCTCAGGGATCATCAACTCCAACCCTGATATGCTATAGTTCATCACGAAGCTGAGTAGCTTGGTGGCAGTGACTTTGGAGAACTATGTTAATCACTACCTCATATGGAAGATCAACTCCCACTCAATTTCAAGCGATTGTAGCACCCAGACAATCTGAGGACATGCTTAACGATTGAGCTTTTCTCCCTCACTTTGCAGGCAAAGAATCTTGTTGGACGTCTCATACCTCTCAGGATGGGTATGAGCCTGAAATCCTAATTTTAGCTCTTGGAACATCTCATATATTCTCTCACATTCAAAAACATCTTGGGTGCCTCAATTCTAAACTGTAAAGCATGACACACCGAACTATTACATAGTCAACAAAAACGTGTATGTCAAATGTAAGCAAACATCCACAAACGACGCTCGGGGGGTAGCACACCGAGCGATGCACTAAGGACATAAGCCTTCTATGCAACAATGAGGACAATCCTTAGTTTATCGATCCACTCCGCATAATTTCTACTATCATATTTCAACTTAGTTTTCTCTAGGAACATATCAAAATACACGGGAGCTACAGCACAAGCTAAGCATCTACAACATTATTTGCAAAGAATCTTAACTATGTTCATGATAATGAGTTCAATTAATCATATTACTTAAGAATTCACACTCAACTCAATATCCCTAGGGTTGCTCGAGTGTGACTTGATCCAAATCCACCAACCCATGTCCAATCATCATGTGAGATTAGGTGGTTTCAATGGTGAACATCTCCATGTTGACCATATCTACTATATGACTCGTGTTCGACCTTTCGATCTCGTGTGTTCCGAGACCATGTTTCTACATGCTAGGCTCATCAAGTTTAACCCGAGTGTTCTGCATGTGCAAAACTGTCTTGCACCCGTTGTATGTGAACGTAGAGTCTATCACACCCGATCATCGCGTGGTGTGTCAAAATGACGAACTTTCGCAACGTACACACTCGGGGAGAACACAATTTCATCTTCAAATTTTAGTGAGGGATCACCTTATAATGCTACTGTCGTCCTAAGAAAAACAAGGTGCATAAAAAGGATTAACATCGGATGCAAATCATAAGTGACATGATATGGCCATGAACTTGTGCCTTTTTTATCTCCATCTTCAAAGCACCAGCATGATCTCCACCGTCACCGGCACAACACCATGATCTCTATCATCATGAGTCCATCGTTGTGTTTCCATCAAGGTTGTCGCGTGAACCATGTTTGTACTACTATTGCTACTGTATCACTGATAAAGTAAAGCATTACATAGCGCTTAATGATTGACACGCATGTCATAGAGTAATAAAAGACAACCCTATGGCTCCTGTCGGTTGCCGTAGCATCGACATGCAAGTCGATATTACCTATTAAAACATGATCATCTCATACATCAAATATATATCATCACTGTTGATGAACATAGTAATATATCATCATGTATTCGGGGAGAAACCGATCTAGGGGGAGAGGGAGGGCTGCACCTATGCCTTAGGGTATTGCCGCCCTATCTCTCCCTCTCTATTTATAGGAAGAGGGGGTAGGTGGGGTGCAGCTCTAGACCCTCCTCAAAGGAGGGGTCGGCCGCCCAAGATGGGGAAGAGTCCACCTCCCACAAGGGAGGTGGAAGCCCTAGGGAGGACTCTTTCCTCTCCAAGGCACCCCCACCTACCACCTTGGGTGCATGAGCCCCTTAGGGGTCGGCTGCCCAGCCCACTAGGGGCTGGTGCGCCATCTCTGAAGCCCATGTGGTCCCCCGAGGTGGGTGGGCCCCTCCTGGTGGACCCCCGGAACCCTTTCGGCACTCTCGGTACACTACCGGAAACACCCGAAACCTTTCTGGAACCCAAATACCACTTTCCTACATATAAATCTATACCTCCGTACCATTTCGGAGCTCCTCGTGATGTTCGGGGTCTCATTTGGGACTCCGAAAAGTTTTGGTCACCAATATATATAACTCAACAATACCAAATCATCACTGAACCTTAAGTGTGCAGATTGTGCGGGTTTGAGAACTATGCCGACATGACCGAGACACTCTCCGGTCAATAAACAATAGCGGGACCTCAATGCCCATATTGGCTCCTACATATTCTACGAAGATATTTATCGGTCGAACCACGATGTCAAGGAATCAATCAATCCCGTATGTTTTTCCCTTTGTCCATTGGTATGTTACTTGCCCGAGATTTGATCGTCCGTATCTCTATACTTAGTTCAATCTCATTACCTGTAGGTCTCTTTACTCATTCCATAATACAAGATACCGTGACTAACTCCTTAGTCACATTGCTTGCAAGCTCATCGTGATGTTGTATTACCGAGTGGGCCCAGATATACCTTTCCATCATATGGATTGACAAATCCCAGTTTCGATTCACGCCAACCCAACACCACTACTGGAATTGATAAATTTCCCGTCTGTCGTGCCTTTGCCGTCTGCTCACGCATGGCAAAGATGCTCTTTGCCGTCAGTTGGTACAAAGCGGACGGCAAAGAGGTTGCTCATGGCAAACGTTTAATTTGCCGTCTGCCACCTCTTTGCCGTCTGCTGACGCATGGCGAAGGCCCTACAGGCGGACGGCAAAGAGCATGCGGACGGCAAAGGGGCGCCACCCTAACGGCCAACTCACGCCCCACCCCACCCACCCCTTTGCCATATGCCTCCCAGCCTTTGCAGACGGCAAAGGGGAGCTCCCCCTAACGGCGCCCAGCCCCCACCCGCCACTCCCCTAACGGCACCTTTGACCAGCCGCTCCCCTCGACCTCTCGTGCGCCCCTTTCCCACTCCAGCACCGCCGCCACCACCACCGGAGCTCGCCGCGCCCCTCCTCCTCGTACACTGCCCACCCCAGCGCTGCTGCCACCACCACCGGAGCCGCTCCGGCCCACCACTGCCACGCGGCCAGAGCTCACCCTTCCCTCCTCCCCGGGCAACTCCTCCCCGTGCCCGTCCTCCACGGGCCCCTCCTTCCCGCGCCCCTCCTCCCCGCGCCCTGCCCACCCGAGTGCCGCCGCCGCCACCACCGGAGCCGCTCCGGCCCACCACCGCCGCGCATCCGGAGCTCGCCCTCCCCTCCTCCCCCCGCACCTCCTCCTCGCCGCCCAGGGCCGGAGCTTTCCCTCCCCTCCTCCCATTGCCCTCCGCCCCGGCCGCCCACTGCCACTTCGCAGGTAAGGTTTTTTTTTCTTTTTCGCTTTATTTCTTGTTTTTTCTTTTAAATTAGATAGTTAATTTAGATAGTTAGTTTATTTTGTGTTTTTTCTATTAAATTGGATAGTTCGTTTTTTCTTCTTCTCTTTTTTATGTTAAATTAGATAGTTAGTTTATTAAGTACAAAAAGTAGATAGAAAAGAAAAAAATAGATAGAAAAAAGAAATGATAGATGAAGAAGGGTATGGGCCCCAAAAAAGAAATGATAGATTTGCATTTGAAGTAAATGTGCATTTTTGACACAAGTTGCATGTTAAGCTTTTGGTCTCAAGATAGGAGGTGTTGACATAAACCTCATGCATGAAGCATTGATGTAGTTTTATTTGCACCTCTTAGATCTTAGCCTTTTGAGGTTCTATTGTAATAGAAACATGTATGTTTGCGTTGAATTGTATGTTATGCTCCTACTCTACATGCTTTATCTAGTGAAACTTAGAAGAAAATAAGAGAATAATAAACTAGAAGAAGAAAGAACAAGAAGAAGAAGAAAGAGGAGAGGAGGAGAAAGATAAAAGGAAGAAGAAGAAGAAGAAGAAAGAGGAGAGGAGGGGAAAGATAAAAGAAAGAAGAAGAAGAAGAAGAAGAAGAGGAGGAGGAGGAGGAGGAGAAAAAGAAGAAGAAGAAGAAGAATAAGATGATCAAGAAGAAGAAGAAGAAGAAGAAGAAGAAAAAGAGGAGAGAGGAGAAGAAGAAAGAAGAGGACCCCGACCCCCGGCCCCCGGCCCACGACGACCAACGCCACCAACCCCTAACCCTCGACCCCCGACCTCCGACGCCACTCACACCCGACTCCCGACCCCCAATGCCCGACAGCACTGACCGTTGACCCCCGACCACCGACTCCCAACCCCCGATTCCACTAACCGCCGACCCCGACACCCGACGCCATTGACCCTCGACTCCAGACGCCACTGACCCTCGACCCCCAACCCCCGATGCCCGACGCCACTGACCCTCGACTCCTAACGCCACTGACCCTCGCCCCCCGACCCCCGACCCATGACACCACTAACCTTCGACCCCCGACACCCTACCCTTGACCTCCAACCCCGACCCCGTCACCTGTTCGGCCTCTTGTTGATCGAAAAGACCCCAACTCCTGACGCGAGTGACCCTCGACCCCCGACGACACTAACCCCCGACCACCGACACAACTAACCGCCGACCCCCGACGCCACCGACACCCGACACCACCGACCATCGACGCGACCGACACCCGACACCACCGACCATCGACGCCAGTAAGCCGACGGGGGTCATAGTTTTGTAAATTATGAGTTAGGCCACATATTTTCCGATTATGTAATTATAAAACATCGTATTTGTGTTGATCGTGTGAATTTCAATGTGAAGTTGTTCGACGACCTCCACGTGCGTTGGACGAGCTCCGCCCTTGCGTTTGTTGGTGAGCACAAATGACTTCTCCTCCTACCCCTTAATTTGCTCTGTCCCGGTCTTCGTGCCGATGAAACTCGCTAGCTACAGGTTTCTTCAATTATGAGTATGCATGACCAGTATGTGTCTCCCGTTCGAAAGGGCGACATCTATAAATATGAATTTCTTTGCATATTTATAACTGCCATCCTTTCCAATTGTCCAACTTTATCCATGGACAGCCCGAGTATGTGTAGATTGGGTTTGTTTTCCCGTATGCTGTGCTCTGGATCCGATGCGGAATTTCGTCAGTGCCTCCGCTGTTGTTCTCCATGTACATATCCTCTCTGCTTATTGCCGAGACGTGTATCTGGAGAACAGCGGGGAGGTGCTGCCGAAATTCTGCGTCACATCTGGGGCAGAGCATGGGAAAACGAACCCAATCTACACATACTCGGGTGGGATTAGGACCTATCTTTACCTATTAGCGTGTAGGTTTCATGGACGTAATAAAACTGACAAACTTGATTAGCGTATGAATATAGATGATGAATTATATATTTATTTCTTGTGCCCCCATAGGTAGCTAGGCAACATGAGTGATCGTGCTTGGATGTACACTGGTCACCCTATTCAGAAAGACATGACCCATGAATGGTTAACAAAAACCAGGGGGTTTGTAAGGGCCGCATTTGCAAATGGCCAGCAAAAAACATGGTGCCCCTGTCCCAACTGCGACAACTGGAAAAAGCAGACACAGTTTGAAATGGGTAAACACCTACAGAAGTGGGGTTTTACCCCTAATTATACGGTGTGGACTTCTCATGGTGAGTCTGACCAACGTGCCAGAGCTGAGGTGATTCTTCGTCGCACTAACGAGCATGGTACCGGGATTGAAGACATGGTGCAAGACTTTGATGATGCTCGGGATTCGGACGATGAGATGGAGGAATCTGCAACGGACTTCTATGAAATGTTGGAGTCTTCAAAACATCCTCTCCACGAGCAGACTGAGCTTTGTCAGCTGGATGCCATCGCGCAAGTAATGGCTCTGAAGGCTCAATTCAACCTAGGCAGAGAATGCTACGACGCGATGATGACGATATTTGGACGCTTTCTACCCAAAGGCCATGTACTGCGTGCAAACCTGTACCAGTCAGAGAAAATCCTCCGTGTACTTAAGATGCCCTATGAGAAGATACATGCCTGTGAGAATGGATGTGCCTTATTTAGGCTTGAGTATGCGTCCTTGAACTATTGCCCCATTTGCAATTCTTCCAGGTATATTGTGGTAGACAACGGCATGGGTGAGAAGAATCAGACCAAAATCCCCATTAGTGTTCTTCGGTATCTGCCAATCGTACCAAGACTTCAACATATTTTCATGGTCGAAGAGACGGCCAGACAGATGACATGGCACAAATTGGGCAAAAGAACCGAACTAGATGCGGATGGGAACAAGATGCTGGTACACACTTCAGATGGTTTTGCGTGGAGGCACTTCGATGCATTACATAAGGATAAATCGGAAGATCCAAGGCAACCTAGAGTTGCCATCAGCACGGATGGGTTCAATGTGTATGGTATGACAGCAGCACAATACAGTTGTTGGCCTATATTTGTCATTCCACTAAATTTTCCACCCGGAGAGATTATGAAAAGAAAGAACATTTTCCTGACGTTGATAATTCCAGGGCCGAGCTATCCGGGGAAGAATATGAATGTGTACATGCAGCCGCTTAAGGATGAGTTGCAAGAAGCCTGGGATAATGGGATCAAGACCTACGACGCGGCTACCAAAACAAATTTTAAAATGCATGTGTGGTACATGTACTCGACGCATGATTATCCGGCATTTGCGCTATTCGCTGGCTGAGGTGTGCATGGAAGGTTCCCGTGCACCACATGCAAGGCAGCTCTTCAGTTCCGTTGGCTGCAGGCTGGTCGCAAGTATTCTTGCTTCGTACAAGAAGGTCAAGGCATTCTCTGAGTCTGACCTCGAGCATCCAGAAAACTTCACCAACATCTCGAGGAAAGGGGAGGACTTTAACCCGAGCGAGGGGCCTATTGATCTAGAGCTGGTGATGATAGCTGGCAACGGGAGGCCCCATGGCTCGATCGCCATTGGAGACGGCCTTATACGTTGTCCTAGCACTCTCCGGCAGATAAAGGCACGCCAAACGAGCTCTTGTCCGGAGATAACACGTCGTCCACGGCCAGTCGAGCTCGCCATCGAGGTTAGGTTAATGGACTCAACTATCTTTCTGCATTATGTTGTGCGTTGGAACCAATATGATTACATTGCTAACAATGAGTTGTGTTGTAGGATGCTATTAAGAAAGAGAGAGAGAGGCAATGGAGGCGGCTATGGCGGAGAAGGATAAGGAAATTAGGGAGCTGGAGGAGAGGACGACTGCATTGGTGGAGGCGGAGAGGGCACGGAATGATGCGTCTAACAGGGCCATATACGAGCTCTTCGTGGTAAGTTTCTTCTTCATGTTATTTCAAATCTTGCATTTGAATGTCCATTTCATTAATAAATAAAAAGTTTGACTTGTCGAAACCAAATGTGTAGTCTATGTGCGAGAAGAACGGCCAAGTCCCTCCACCGATGCCAGTCATTAACGTGGCGGGGACGGTGAGTTTCATTTCAGTGCAGTGATCTTAAGAGTGTCCTCATGCTAACTACACATTGCAAGCGATGTTCGGTGCAGAATATCTCCCAAAACGCATCACACGACCCTTCCACAGTCGAGCCTTCTCCACGGCAGCCTTCTCCACGTGAAACAAGCCAAAGCCACCGTGCTTCACCGCTGTGATGACGATAATGGTTTGGTATTACTAGTGTTTTACTAAAAAATAGCTAGACTTCCATCTAAATGACATAATTAGCTTAGTTAGCTCCAAGAAAGGCTAAATTGGCTAATTATCCTACGAAATGACATAATTAGCTTAGTTAGCTCCAAAATGACCTATTTAAGAAAAAATGACCTATAGTTAGCTAAGTTCTCTCCTAAATGACATAATAAGGCTTACGTAGCTGCAAGATGACCTATTCCCCCTAACTTAGGTATTAAATGGCCTATAATTAGCCTAGCTAGATCCAAAATGGCTTAATAAGCATAGTTTGCTCGAGAATGACCTATTTTACCCAAGTTAGCTCTGAAACGACCTATAGTTAGCCAGGGTTCCACCTAGATGACATAATTAGCTTAGTTAGCTCCTAAATGGTCTATTTAAGAAAACATGACCTATACTTAGCTAATTATCATTGAAATGACATAATTAGCTCCAAAAAGGCATTCTTAGCTAATTTAGCCGGAAGAAGGGGACAAGAGGAGAAGAAAGAGGAAAAATGAAAGGAAGGAAGAAGAAATAGAAGAAGAGAAGTAGAAGAAGGAGAAGGAGGAGGGTAAGGAGAAGGAGAAGAAGGAGGAGAAGAAGGAGAAGGAGCTCCTCCTTCTCCTTCTTCTTCCTCCTTCTCCTTCTCCTTCTTCTTTTCTTCTTCTTCTCCTCTTCCTTCTCCTTCTCCTCCTCCTCCTCCTTCTTTTACTTGTTCTTCTTTTTCTCTTTTTCTACGTAGCTTAGACTCATCCAAGAAAGGCTAAATTGGCTAATTATCCTACGAAATGACATAATTAGCTTAGTTAGCTCCAAAATGACCTATTTAATAAAAAATGACCTACAGTTAGCTAAGTTCTCTCCTAAATGACATAATAAGGCTTATGTAGCTGCAAGATGACCTATTCCCCCTAACTTAGGTATTAAATGGCCAATAATTAGCCTATCTAGATCCAAAATGGCTTAATAAGCATACTTTCTTCCGAAATGACCTATTTTACCCAAGTTAGCTCCGAAACGACCTATAGTTAGCTAGGGTTCCACCTAAATGACATAATTAGCTTAGTTAGCTCCTAAATGGTCTATTTAATAAAACATGACCTATACTTAGCTAATTATCCTCGAAATGATATAATTAGCTCCAAAAAGGCATTCTTAGCCAATTTAGCCCGAAGAAGGGGACAAGAGGAGAAGAAAGAGGAAAAATGAAAGGAAGGAAGAAGAAGAAGAAGAAGAAGAAGAGAAGAAGAAGAAGGAGAAGGAGGAGGATAAGGAGAAGGAGAAGAAGGAGGAGAAGAAGGAGAAGGAGCTCCTCCTTCTCCTTCTTCTTCCTCCTTCTCCTTCTCCTTCTTCTTTTCCTCTTCTTCTCCTCTTCCTTCTCCTTCCCCTCCTCCTCATTCTTTTACTTCTTCTTCTCTTTCTCTTCTTCTACGTAGCTTAGACTCATCCAAGAGAGGCTAAATTGGCTAATTATCCTACGAAATGACATAATTAGCTTAGTTAGCTCCAAAATGACCTATTTAATAAAAAATGACCTACAGTTAGCTAATTTCTCTCCTAAATGACATAAGAAGGCTTACGTAGCTGCAAGATGACCTATTCCCCCTAACTTAGGTATTAAATGGCCTATTATTATCCTAGCTAGATCCAAAATGGCTTAATAAGCATAGTTTGCTCCGGAATGACCTATTTTACCCAAGTTAGCTCCGAAACAACCTATAGTTAGCTAGGGTTCCACCTAAATGACATAATTAGCTTAGTTAGCTCCTAAATGGTCTATACTTAGCTAATTTCTCTCCGAATTAACCTATATATACACTTCTTAATCTAGTATTATTCTTCTAACTTTCTTATTTGTCATTTTGCAGATTACCTTCACTTCACGGGAAGCTTGGATTATATTGATGGAATGCTTGAAGATGATTTCTTGTACCATGGCTTGTATTGAAACTATTGTAGTATATGGATATATATGAAACTTTGTATGCATGTGGATGAAACTGGTGTAATATATGGTTTGGTACGGATGCAACTTGCATAATATGTATGCACTATGGATGAGAGTTATTTTAATATGGTTATGAGTACGGAAAGAAATTTATTTATGTCAAATGTATATATATATATATATATATCATAATTATTGTTAAAAATGTTGGATATAATAAAAAATAAATTAAAATGGGGCATGTTCCCCTCTTTGCCGTCTGCCCCCGCATGGCAAAGGGGGGTGGGCACACGACAAAGGGGGGAATCTGCCCCCTCTGTTGCCCCTCTTTGCCGTCTGCCCCCACATGGCAAAGGGGGGTGGGCAGACGGCAAAGGGGGAATCTGCCCCCTCTGTTTCCCCTCTTTGCCTATGCCCCCACATGGCAAAGGGGGAGTGGGCACACGGCAAAGGGGTGAATCAGCCCCCCCCCCTCTCTCCCCTCTTTGCCGTCTGCCCCCACATGGCAAAGGGGGGGACGGCAGAGGGCAAAGAGAAGACACCTGCCGTTAACACTTAACGGGGCCGTTGTGGTATATGTCGTCCCAGTTAATTTTCCATATGTCCCCTCATGGCAAAGATTCTTTGCCGTCCGCTTTACAAAAGCAGACGGCAAAGAACCTCTTCACCAGATTTTTTTTACCGTCTAGTTTGCCGTCTGCTGACCGACGGCAAAGCCTTTGCCGTCTGTGGTTCCCCCCTTGGCAGATGGCTAATTTCCGAATTTCAGTAGTGCACGCTCCTTCGGAGATACCTATATAACACCTTTATAGTCACCCAGTTACATTGTGACGTTTGATACAACACAAGGCATTCCTCTGGTGCCCACGAGTTGCATGATCTTATGGTCATGAAATAAAATACTTCACATGCAGAAAACAGTAGCAATAAACTGACACGATCATATGCTACATTCATAGTTCGTATTTTCTCTATCACATCATTCTCCTAATGATGTGATCCTATTATCAAATTACAACTCATGTCTATGGTCAAGAAACCTTGGCCATCTTTGATCAACGAGCTAGTCCATAGAGGCTCACTAGGGACAGTGTGTTGTCTATATATCCACACATGTATTTGAGTTTCCAATCAATACAATTCTAGCATGGATAATAAACGATTGTCATGAACAAGGAAATATAATAGTAACTAATTTATTATTGCCTCTAGGGCATATTTCTAATAAAACCACTCTTTCTGCCATGCCTTGACAGTATCTATGAATGTGCCCTTTGTCCATTTGGCACCATTGAGCTTGATGATCATCGACGCTCCACAGTTAGCCTCCTCGCCATTGACGACCTTGGGCTTGACGTTGAGAACCTTGAGCCATAGGATGAAGTGGGGTTGGACCCGCAAAAATGCCTCACAGATTGTGATGAAGGATGAGAGGTGGGTACTAGAATTCGGAGGGAGATCATAAAAGTCAAGCACATAATAGAACATGATGCTCCGAACAAATGGGTGGAGGGGAAAGCCTAAACCCCGAATAAAATGAGGAATAAAAACAACTATCTCCCCATCTTTTGGTTTTGTGATAACCTAACCCATCTCCATACCACGATGGACTATATTCTCCGGTTGGTAACCGGAGCTCTTTAGTTCCAGGTGTCCTTCTCAGTGAGGAAGGAGTCCTCCCACTTGCCATCGTCGGATGGATGGAAGGATTCAAAAGGACGAGAGGACAAGGAAAGCTTGAGTGCTAGAGCTTGGGAGGCAGGGAATGGCGACGGTGTTGGGAGATATGAGGTGCTTGAAGGGCTACGGTGATGGTTTTACCTTTTATGGCTTGACAAAATACCAAGATCCCCACCAGTACGCCGTGAGCTCCATCGTTACCCGTTAAAATTGTGCGATTATGGGCGCGTGGGATAACCCAAATCATAAACCATATCCCTAGAAAAGAGGGACATGATCTCCATGATGGAACGTGTCAGTAAAAACAATCTCGAACTGTTCTTTCATAAAGGGTTATAACCTTGACCAACCGCGACCTTCCGAATAGGGGTGAAAAAGAAACTATTCATGGTTGAACACTCGCCTTGGAAATTTATGGAGGTCATCGGAAGCCGAACTATCATTGGTTAAAAGAAGAGAAGAACTCATCTCGCAAGCCAAAGTCTCTATGAAGCAACCAGAGGTGGAAGGTTTCAACATTGGAGGCCAGTTCGAGGGCTACTGATGGGGTCCAGGACTAACGGGTCCTTGGGCCAACTATTTGTTCTTAGGGGCCGAACTCTAGGGCTTGTTCGATCGACATTGGAAGTATTGGAATCAAGATGGACTCTTCTGAATACTTGGTGTACAATCCAAGCTGACGTAGTAATCAACATATTCCTTCCCTATTGTAACTGACTTTGTGTAACCCTAGCACCCTGGTATCTATATAAACCAGGGGCCAGGTTCGTAGGACACATTAACCTCATTGCGGTTAGGGATTAGACGACAATAGTAAATCTCGAGGTAGATTAATATTGTAATCTGTACTACTACAGCAATAAACAACAAGAGCAGGACATAGGGTTTTACCTCCATCAAAAGGGCCTGAACCTGGGTAAAACATTATCTCCTTCGTCCCTTGTTACGCTTTGATCCAAGATCCATAGTTCGGACCCCCTACTCGAGATCAGTCGGTTTTGACACTGACATGTGTTTTACCCACCATATAAGAACGTTAGACCCAAACACAGTGCACAATTATCGTGGCATTCTGAAGTCATATTTTTCATTAATATATTCACACTTGGAGTGTAAGTCTTCATGAGTTGAATACACACTTTACTTCGTGTGTTGTGCATCAAATTGCCAGAATGCATAAGTGTTAGGATGTGTGTCCATTCACATGAAATTTGAGGATTCTAAGATATTTAGCTCCCACAGCAACCTAGAAAATATCTTCTTATCCAAAGGCTTTGTGAAGATATCAACCAAGTGCTCTTTTGTCTTCACATGGTTGATGATGATGTCTCCCTTCAACACATGATCACGAAGGAAATGGTATCTCATATCTCCTTTTTATTGATCTGTTATTGGAAAAAGAAAGGGTATCCCACACCTATTTCCCGATAGGTTACCTTAGGCATCAAACCCACGAGACCAAGACTCCCTTGAAGTGATGATATCTAGCAAGCTCTTTGCCAATGTGTCAATCCAGCTTTTGTCGAGATCGGCAAGCAAATTGCGATTCAATACTTATAATAAAAGAAGGTACGAAGATGATGTCTTAATGCTTACAACCATGTATTGGTTTTTTGACCACAAATGATATTAGTTTTCTTTCTCGAAGTCACCCATTAAGAGGTGCTTGCTTCGTATCAGAGTGGGGGATGTGTCCAAAGTACATCTTGCCCAGCTCGAGTCCTGCATCACGAATCAGTTATCCACTGAAGGCCCTATACATCCCATGGGGTTGCCCCAATAATTAAGATAACAATATCATACAAAAGCATTGCATGTTTAGTGACTACACCTCATGAATCCCCAAGGTTATGATCCATGTTACCCTACTAAACCTTACTATCATCGGTGTTCCGTATAACACTTCACAGTCTCCTCGCTCCAAGCCTCATCGGTGCTAGATATGCATGATCCTGGGTACGTGCAGGGATGAAGGTCGTGGACAAGACAAGATACACTTTTCGAAACAATTTTGTTTCACACATACGATACATTATGTCAAAGACTTCCATTGACCCCCTCACTAAATACCTGCAATTGCAAGGCTCATGCGTCACCCCGTACCTTACCGTACACTCACACATGGAGATTAGACCGCAAGAAGATACCATTGAAGAACACATCTTAGGATTGATAGATTGCAATCTGTCTTACAATGTATGCCTTGTGTGATGCATGATTACAAGTATGAACTAGATGAGAGAGCACTAAGGGTCTAAGGTGGTGGAGATGGCTACGGAGATGAAAATTGAAACCGCTAGGGTTCATAGATGGAGATGATGATGAAGAGGTTTGGGCTATGCTCCTCACACTCATGCTGCTCGTTCTGTTGCATTTCGGTGGGGGACCTTTATAAAAGTTGTTTAGGTGTACGACATGCCTCGGTTTCCATGCCAAATGACCGCTCATGCAAGCGCGTGCGCTCGCATGGAACGTCATCTTTGGCTCTAGTGGCCTCCTCGTGCCTCCTAGTGACTTATTTCTTCTCCATTTTCCTTTTGTTCCTTTGTCCCACATGATTTATGTTGGAAATATGCCCAAGAGGCAATAATAAAATGGTTATTATTATATTTCCTTGTTCATGATAATTGTCTATTGTTCATGATAATTGTCTATTGTTCATGCTATAATTGTATTAACCGGAAACCATAATACATGTGTGAATAAATAGACCACACCATGTCCCTAGTGAGCCTCTAGTTGACTAGCTCATTGATCAATAGATGGTCAAGGTTTCCTGACAATGGACATTGGATGTCGTTGATAACGGGATCACATCAATACGAGAATGATGTGATGGACAAGACCTAATCCTAAGCATAGCACAAGATCGTGTAGTTCGTCTGCTAGAGCTTTTCTAATGTCAAGTATCTTTTCCTTAGACCATGAGATTGTGCAACTCCCGGATACCGCAGGAATGCTTTGGGTGTATCAAACGTCACAACGTAACTGGGTCACTATAAAGGTGCATTGCAGGTATCTCCGAAAGTGTCGGTTGGGTTGCTACGAATCGAGACTCGGATTTTTCACTCCATGTGACGGAGAGGTATCTTTGGGTCCACTCGGTAATACACCATTATAATGAGCTCAGTGTGACTAAGGAGTCAGCCACGGGATCATGTGTTATCGAGCAAGAACGGTATGGTAATCCTTGGCCGCCACCGCCCCTCCTAGGGTTTCCTAGGGTGACTGGCCCCCTCTCCCCTTCCTCCTATAAATAGAGGAGGGTTTGGAGGGCTGCGCACACACCTAAACCCTTCCCCTTGGCGTAGCCCTTCCCCTCCACTTCTCCTCCTGCACGGCGCTTGGCGAAGCCCGGCCGAAGAACCACAAGTTCCACCACCAGCATGCCATCGTGCTTCCGGAGCTCTCCCTCAATTTCTCCTCCACCTTGCTGGATCAAGAAGGAGGAGACGTCCCCGGGATGTACGTGTGTTGAATGCGGAGGCATCATTCGTTCGGTGCTTAGATCGGATCTTCCGCAATTTGAATCTCCACGAGTACGACTCCATCAACCGCATTCATTGCAAAGCTTCCGCTTAGCGATGTTCAACAGTATGAAGATGCTCTCCCTCTCTCTCATTGCTAGCATCTCCTAGATTGATCTTGGTGACACATAGGAAAATTTTGAATTATTACTATGTTCATCAACAGTGGCATCATGTGCTAGGTCTATGCGTAGATTCTATGGACGAGTAGAACACAAGTTAGTTGTGGGTGATGATTTGGTCAATTTCCTTATCGTTTCTAGTCCTATCTTTATTCGGAGGCATTGTGGGATGAAGCGGCCCAGACCAACTTTACACATATGCTTACATGAGACTGGTTCCACCACCTAACATGCACTTGTTGCATAAGGTGACTAGAGGGTGTCTGTCTCTCCCACTTTAGTCCGATCAGATTCGATGAAGAGGGTCCTTGTGAAGGGTAAATAGAAATTGGCATATCACCGTTGTGGCTATAACGTAGGTAAGAAACGTTCTTGCTAGAAACCCATAGCAGCCACGTAAAACTTGCAACAACAATTAGAGGACGTATAACTTGTTTTTGCTGGGTATGCTATGTGATGTGATATGGCCAAAAGGATGTGATGAAATATATGTGATGTATGAGATTGATTATGTTCTTGTAATAGGATTCATGACTTGCACATCGATGAGTATGACAACCGGCAGGAGCCATAGGAGTTGACTTCATTTATTATATGACCTGCGTGTCAATCGAAACACTATATGATTACTTTACCTCATTGTTAACCGTTAGCCATAGTAGTAGAAGTGATATTTGGCGAGACAACTTCATGAAGACACGATGATGGTGATCATGGTGTCATGCCGGTGACGTTGGTGATCATGTCGCGCCCCAAAGATGGAAATCAAAGGGGCAAGATGATATTGGCCATATCATGTCACTTTATGATTTGCATGTGATGTTTATCATGTTTTTACATCTTATTTGCTTAGAACGACGGTAGTAAATAAGATGATCCCTCACTAAAATTTCAATAAATGTGTTCCCCCTAAGTGTGCACCATTGCGAAGGATCGTTGTTTCGAAGCACCACGTAATGATCGGGTGTGATAGATTGTAACGTTCACATACAATGGGTGTAAGCCAGATTTACACATGCCAAACACTTAGGTTGACTTGACGAGCCTAGCATGTGCAGACATGGCCTCCAAACACGAGAGACCGAAAGGTCGAACATGAGTCGTATAGTAGATACGGTCAACATGGAGATGTTCACCGTTGATGACTAGTCCGTCTCACGTCATGATCGGACACGACCTAGTCGATATGGATCATGTATCACTTAGATGACTAGAGGGATGTCTATGTGAGTGGGAGTTCCTTAAATAATTTGATTAGATGAACTTAATTATCATGAACTTAGTCTAAAATTGTCTTTACAGTCTATATCGTAGATCCAATGGCCCATGATAATGTTCCACTCAACTTCAACGCGTTCCTAGAGAAAACCAAGATGAAAGACCATGGAAGCAAGTATATGGACTAGCTCCATAACTCGAGGCTCATCCTCATAGCTTCCAAGAAAATATATTTCCTTGATGCACCATTAGGTGACGCACCCGTTTTCCCAACGGCTCAAGACATTATGAACGCCTGGCAGTCGCGTAATGATGATTACTCCCTGGTTCAGTGCGGCATGCTTTATAGTTTAGAACCGGGGTTCCAAAAGCATTTTTAGCAACATGGAGCATATGAGATGTTCCAAGAGCTGAAACTAGTTTTCCAAGCTCATGCCCGGGTCGAGAGATATGAAGTCTCCGACAAGTTCTTCAGTTGTAAGATGGAGGAAAATGGTTTTGTCAGCGAGCACATACTCAAAATGTCCGAGCTGCACAACCGCTTGTCTCAGGTGGGAGTTAATCTTCCGGATGACTTGGATATTGATAGAATCCTCTAGTCGTTTCCAACTAACTACAAGAGCTTTGTGATGAACTACAATATGCAAGGGATGGAGAAGTCCATTCCTGAGTTATATTCGATGCTGAAATCAACAGAGGTGGAAATCAAAAAGGAACATCAAGTGTTGATGGTGAATAAGAGCACTAGTTTCAAGAAAGGCAAGGGTAAGAAGAAATTCAACAAGGACGGCAAAGCAGTTGCCGCGCCCGGTAAATCAGTTTCCCTGAAGAAGTCCGAGAATGGACCCAAGCCTGAGACTGAGTCCTATTATTACAAGGGAACCGGTCACTGGAAGAGGAACTGCCCCAAGTACTTAGCGGATAAGAAGGCCGACAATGTTAAAGGTATATATGATATACATGTTATTGATGTGTACATTACCAGCACTCCTAGTAGCTCCTGGGTATTTGATACCCGTGCAGTCGCTCACATTTGTAACTCAAAACAAGAGCTGCGAAATAAGCGGAGACTGGCAAAGGACAAGGTGACGATGCGCGTCGGGAATGATTCCAAGGTCAATGTGATCGTCGTCGGCACGCTACCTCTACATATACCTTCGGGATTAGTTTTAAACCTTAATAATTGTTATTTAGTACCAGCTTTGAGCATGAACATTGTATCCGGATCTCGTTTCATGTGAGATGGCTACTCATTTAAATATGAGAATAATGGTTGTTATATTTATATGAGAGATATGTTTTATGGTCATGCCCCGTTGGTCAATGGTTTATTCTTAATGAACTCATACGTGATGTCACACATATTCATAGTGTGAGTACCAAAAGATGTAAGGTTGATAATGATAGTCCCACATACATGTGGCACTGCCCCCTTGGTCATATCGGTGTCAAATGTATGAAGAAACTCCATACAGGTGGACTTTTGGAGTCTCTTGGTTTTGAATCATTTGACACATGCGAACCATGCCTCATGGGCAACATGACTAAGACTCCATTCTCTGGAACAATTGAGCGAGCAACCAACTTGATGGAAATAATACATACCGATGTATGCGGTCCAATGAGCGTCGAGGCTCGCGGTGGCTATCATTAGGTTCTCACGCTCAGTAATGACTTAAGCAGATATGGGTATGTATACTTAATGAAACACAAGTTTGAGACCTTTGAAAGGTTCAAGGAATTTTAGAGTGAGGTAGAGAATCAACATGACAAGAAAATAAAGTTCTTACGATCTGATCGTGGAGGAGAATATTTGAGTCACGAGTTTGGCACCCACTTAAGGAAATGTGGAATTGTTTCACAACTCACGCCGCCTGGCACACCTCAGCGTAACAGTGTGTCTGAACGTCATAATCGCACTTTATTGGATATGGTGCGATCTATGATGTCTCTTACTGATTTGCCGCTATCATTTTGGGGATATGCATTGGAGACTACCGCATTCACTTTAAATAGGGCGCCGTCTAAATCCATTGAGACGACAGAGTATGAATTATGGTTTGGGAGGAAACCAAAGCCGACGTTTCTGTAAGTTTGGGGATGCAATGCTTATGTCAAGAAACTTCAACCTGAAAATCTCGATCCCAAATCGGAAAGGTGCGTGTTCATAGGATACCCTAAGGAAACTATTGGGTATACCTTCTATCTCAGATGCGAGGGAAAGATCTTTGTTGCCAAGAATGGATCCTTTCTAGAGAAAGAGTTTCTCTCGAAAGAAGTGAGTGGGAGGAAAGTAAAACTTGATGAGGTAATTCTACCCCCTCTCAATCCGGAGAGTAGCGCAATGCAGGAATATGTTTCTCGGGTGCCTGCACCGACTAGAGAGGAAGTTAATGATGATGATCATGAAACTTTGGATCAAGTTTCTACTGAACTTCGTAGGTCCACAAGGACACGTTCCGCACCAGAGTGGTACAACAATTGTGTCTTAGAAATCATGTTGTTAGACAACGGTGAACCTTCAAACTATGAAGAAGCGACGACGGGCCCGGATTCCAACAAATGGCTTGAAGCCATGAAATCCGAGATAGGATCCATGTATGTGAACAAAGTATGGCCTTTGGTGGACTTGCCCAATGATCGGCAACCATAGAAAATAAATGTATCTTTAAGAAGAAGACTGACGCGGATGGTAATGTGACTGTCTATAAGGCTCGGCTTGTCGCTAAGGGTTATCGACAAGTTCAAGGAGTTGACTACAATGAGACTTTCTGACCATAGTGATGCTGAAGTCCGTCCGGATCATGTTAGTAGTTGTCGCATTTTATGATTATGAAATCTGGTAAATGGACGTCAAAACGGCTTTCCTTAACGGCTTTCTTAAGGAAGATTTGTATATCATGCAGCTGGAAGGATTTGTTAGTCCTAAATATGCTGACAAGGTATGCAAGCACCAGCGGTCCATCTATGGGCTGGTGCAAGCATCTCGCAGTTGGAACATTTGCTTTGATGAGGTGATCAAAGCATTTTGGTTTGTACAGACTTATGGAGAAGCCTGTATTTACAAGAAAGTGAGTGGGAGCTCTGTAGCATTTCTCATTTTATATGTGGACGACATATTGTTGATGGGAAATGATATAGAACTTTTGGAAACCATAAAGGCCTACTTGAATAAGTGTTTTTCAATGAAGGACCTTGCAGAAGCTGCTTACATATTAGGCATAAAGATCTATAGAGATAAATCAAGATGGCTCATTGGTATTTCACAAAGCACATCCTTGATAAGATATTGAAGAAGTTCAATATGGATAAGTACGAGAATGGGTTCTTTCTTGTATTGCAAGGTGTGAGATTGAGCACAGGTCAATGCCCGACCACGGCAGAATATAGAGAAAAGATGAGTATTGTCACCTATGCTTCAGCCATAGGCTCTATTACGTATGCCATGTTGTGTACCAGACCCGATGTGAACTTGGCCATAAGTTTTGTAGGGAGGTACTAAAGTGGTCCTGGAGTGGATCACTGGACAGTGGTCAAGAATATCCTTAAGTACTTGAAAAGGACTAAAGCAATGTTTCTCGTTTATGAATATGCCGAAGAGCTCATAGTAAAGGGCTACGTTGATGCCAGCTTCGACACAGATCCGGATGACTCCAAGTCACAAACCATATACATGTATATTTTGAATGGTGGGGCAGCCATCTGTTGCAATTGCAAGCAAAGCGTCGTGGTGGCATCTACATGTTAAGCGGAGTACATAACTGCTTTGGAAGCAGCGTAGGAAGGAGTTTGGATGAAGGGGTTCATCACCGACCTAGGAGTGATTCCCAATGCGTCGGGCCCGATGACTCTCTTCTGTCACAACACTCGAGCTATTGCCATTGCCAAGGAACCCAGGTTTAACAAGAAGACCAAGCACATCAAGCGCCGCTTCAACTCCATTCGTGGATAGATTCAGGAGGGACATATAGATATTTGTAAAGTACATACTTATGTGAATGTCATAGACCCATGGACAAAACCCCTTCCACGAGCGAAACATGATCAGCACCAGAACTCTATGGGTGTTCGATTCATCACAATGTAACTAGATTATTGACTCTAGTGCAAGTGGGAGACTGTTGAAAATATACCCTAGAGGCAATAATAAAATGGTTATTATTATATTTCCTTGTCCATGATAATTGTCTATTGTTCATGCTATAATTGTATTAACCGGAAACCATAATACATGTGTGAGTAAATAGGCCACACCATGTCCCTAGTGAGCCTCTAGTTGACTAGCTAGTTGATCAATAGATGGTCAAGGTTTTATGACCATGGACATTGGATCTCCTTGATAACGGGATGACATCATTAGGAGAATGATGTGATGGACAAGACTCAATCCTAAGCGTAGCACAAGATCGTGTAGTTCGTCTGCTAGAGATTTTCTAATGTCAAGTATCTTTTCCTTAGACCTTGAGATTATGCAACTCTTGGATACCATAGGAATGCTTTGGGTGTATCAAACGTCACAACGGAAGTGAGTGACTATAAAGGTGCACTACTGGTATCTATGGAAGTGTGTGTTGGGTTGGTATGAATAGAGACTAGGATTTGTCACTCCATGTGACGGAGAGGTATCTCTGGGCCCACTCTATAATACATCATCATAATGAGCTCAACGGTATTATGTGTTACGGAATGAGTAAAGAGACTTGCCGGTAACGATATTAAACAAGGTATAGGGATACCGAGGATCGGATCTCGGGCAAGTATCATACTGATAGACAAAGGGAATTGTATACGGGATTAAGTGCATCCCTGATATCGTGGTTCATCGAATGAGATCATCGTGGAACAGTGGGAGCCAATATGGGTATCCATATCCCGCTATTGGTTATTGGCCGGAGAGGCGTCTCGGTCATGTCTGCATGGTTCCCGAACTCGTAGGGTCTACACACTTAATGTTCGGTGACGCTAGAGTTGTAATGGGAATTGTATATGTGGTTACCGAAAATTGTTCGGAGTCCCAGACAAGATCCCGGACGTAATGAGGAGGAAGTCCAGTTTCGGTCATCGGAAAAGTTTCGGGTTTTATCGGTATTGTATCGGTACCGGGGGTCCACTGGGAGCGGCCGCGTGTCCTAGAGGGCCACATGGGCCGAAAGTGGGAGGAACTAGTTCCTTGGTGGGCTGGTGCACACCATCAAAGGGGCCCAAGGTGCCTAGGGCTGAAACCCTATGACGTGGGGTTGCGTCCCACCAACTTGGGAGGCAAGCCACCCCCTTGGCTGCCGCCGCCCCCTTCAAGGGTTTCCTTGGGTGGCCGGCCCCCTGTCACCTTCCTCCTATAAATAGAGGAGGGTAGGGAGGGCTGCACACACACCTAAACCCTTCTCCTCAGACCTACCCCTCCACTTGTCCACCTCCGCGGTGCATGGTGAAGCCTTGCCGGAGAACCACAAGCTCCACCACCACCATGTTGTCATGCTGCCGGAGCTCTCCCTCAACTTCTCCTCCCCCTTGCTGGATCAAAAAGGAGGGGACGTCCCCGGGATGTACGTATGTTGAACACGGAGGCACCAGTCATTCGGTTCTTAGATCGGATCTTCCACGATTTGAATCACCGTGAGTACGACTTCGTCAACCGCGTTCATTGCAACGCTTCCGCTTAGTGATCTTCAACGGTATGAAGATGATCTCCCTATCTCTCATTGCTAGTATCTCCTAGATTGATCTTGGTGACACGTAGGAAAATTTTGAATTATTACTACGTTTCCCAACAATTTATTCCCTTTTTAGCACATTTCCTGTGGAAAAATATCAAAGAGAGGATTTGTGGAATCATTTGTCATTAGTGGAAATATCATAGGGAATATGTCTCTTTTAATGAAATATCTTAGTTTAGCCATGGTTGAAATGAGATTAAAAATATCACTCATCAACTCCCAGAAGATTAAACTTAATCATCCTCGTGGAACATAGAGAGAAATATAAAGCATAAGGAACTCAGTTGTTGAAACTACAATAACGAGAAGTTTTGGTTCACTTACGATCGGTATGCTTAGATAACTCGCCGCTTCTTGAACTAAAAACTTACCATAGATATAGTGGTGGCGTGGTTATAGATAAAGTGTTAGTGAAGCAAATATAACCAACACAAATTTCATGATCTACTAGATAAAATAACTTTGCAACACTTCATTTCATGTAATCTAGACAACACTTGTTTGCTGGGAATGCAAGGGAGAGTTTATTAAGATAGAGACATGAAAACATAAGTTGGGAAGCAGAAAACATGTAGTTAAAGTATGATGCTCAAGTGATCATGAGCATGCCCACAATTTTCTCCTCCTCAAGGCTCATAAACACTTTGTTTCCATCACTGTTTGTTGGAACTTTGATTGTCATGTGAAAGATATTATACAAAATAAGTCATTTTGCATAGGTCTTCTTTTTGGCTTAATATTTGGTAACTATGGATCTTTTCAATATTGTCTTTTTCGAGCTCTTTTGATTAGCCCCCTTCATTTACCACATACACAACCACTCAATAGAAAGTGGAATAATATTCGTTTATAGTGTTTCCACTACACATGATAACAAAATCATAGCCGAAATCCGAGTTGTCGCACTTGGTCGATCAATCATTTTCCAGGGGTGTCCTGGACATAACATCAAGAAGGGTGGTAAAGCCACATTTACACAAATACGCATATATAGTAGGAAAGTCCATGGCACCACCCGAAGGCTGTAACACCATGTTGAGATATGCAAAACAATTTTTTGGCATAATCTCACCCACCTTTTGACTTAGTTCCTTGAGAAAATTTAATCCACAAGTGCTATGAAGTCTATTAAAATTAACGACATAGGTTTGAGCATATCAAACATCACTTCCACTACAATTTCTCAACTCTAAAGTCTTGAAAGACTTTATCTTGTGCAAAGTTATACTTGGGTCATGACATTTCATTCAAAAACTGTCCCATGACAAGTATTAGTTGTCTAAACTAAAGACAACAAAGGCTACAAAATTATTTCACCTACTAGAGAAAATCCTTCGTATCAACTATCAAGACTTACTCACATTTACACATATCACACATACAACTACTACATCTACTCTAAGTATCCAAGTGCAAAAGACGGGGGTCATAGGACATACCTTCATGGTTGCAAATTTACACACTTCTCTTCCTTACTCTTGCATTCCTCTTTGTCCCGCCATATATCGAATCCTCTGAAAACAAAATGCAAACAATCTCCAATGGGCTAAAATGTAGAACAAGATCAAAGCAAAGCTTATTCTATTTTTTTGGTTTTGGGGTTTTTGAAAACTAACTTGCAACCGAACAATCACAAAGGAAAAAGTAAAAAAGCAAAGTGTTTGAATAGGCCAACATGAGTGTTTTGAAATTCTCCGAGCTTAAGTACAACCTGACAATTTATTCAAACAACTCCACATCTTGATGTAGAAGTGGTGATAACCTCCCCCAAGCTTATGCTCTTGCAAGCCCAACCCAACGAGATCATTATGGCGGTTGGTAAAGAGTCTACTCCTGGCTCTAGTTGGAGAAGTCAAAGTTCACGTTGGTAGTCGTGCCTCTCAGGAATATTGCAAGGTTGCTCATATCATGGATAGATCCCTCGAGGTTGTTGAGGTCTGCGTAGGTGGTGTAGTCTTGTTGGGACTCCTCCTCTTGTTTGTCGGCGACGAGTTCTTCTTCATGTACATGTTCATGTTCTAGCCTTTCTTGGTCAAAATATGCATCTCCTTGCTGTGTAACATAATGAAGTTGTTCATTCTTGATGGAAAAACTGTTAGAAATAGGTGTGGGTAATAAAGTACGCCACTCCAGGAATATTTATACAATGACGGTCAATACTAACTACTACCATACAAGCGCTAGTAAGAACATGGATGTTAACAAGGGTGCTACCGGAAATGGGGCGGAGTTGATTGTAGTTGAGGCCAAGGAAGTTGGCGAACATGGTGATCACTCCTCCACACATGATATCTCCTTATGCATTGGTTGCTTAATGCGCGAGGTGTAACAAAAGTATTGCCATATAACCGGCATCCAGGTTTCTTTCCTTCCTGAGAACTAACTTGTTCCCATCATCCACCTTATAAACTTCTCCACATGCCTGCAAAGAGTTAGTCATAACATAGTATAAATAACGTATAGCAGGACTTTCATTGTAAGTATCTCTTTTCTTAGAGCCATGGTAACACATCTGTTAGAAGGATTGCCTTGGTCACGGGTCAGAGAAATCATAAACATATCTAATATCATCATCAGTGTTGGGGGAAGCCAAAGTAGTTACAACAATCAAGAAAAGTGATGTTAAAGTCTTGGTCAAGGAGACGCAAAGTGATCCTATCCTCCTCATATGCATTTGGCATGAAATCAACATTGTGCGAGAGAGTACTAAGAGACTCAAGAGTCAATCGTTCATAAGTCTCACATCCCTCATAAAAAAATGATGCAACCTGGCATTATGAAAAAGCAAATTTAAATCATGAGTGATACCTAGCTTGGCAAGAGTAACCGCACAAGCTCATTTGGTTGCTTTAATCTTCCTTGTGGTGAGCTTGTGGAACTTCTTCCTTCCACCTCTTTCGGTGAAGACGGACGCGTGAGTGAAAACTTGTTGCGGTTGTGTGGTGGATGAACTTGAAGCACCGCGTACGCGTGAAGACATCTGTGCTAACATATACAATTTTTCTGTCCAACATAATGAAACAACTACGATCCTACGATACTCACAACGTCATACTCCTCTAAAAACATCAACAAATCCATGCCAAACTCAAGTTTGAATAAAAAATATTCATATCCTAGACATGGCAATGATAGGCATGTAGAACATGGATTTGCGAAATATAATTTAGGGATTGGAGGAGAAATGAATCATAGATCAATCACATGAAAGGTTTCAAACTTAAAACAAACGAGTAGAGAGATCAGGCAAAGTTTTGCTAGGGTTTGGAGAGGTTTGAAGGAAGAATAAGAATAAAAGAGAGAGATGTGGGTGAAATATAACACGCCCAGTGTCATGCTACAGTAAACTCATGCTAATGGTGCCATGTCGTGATAATTAATTTTGCTAAACTTCACTTTCATCCAAAACCCATCCAATTTAAAATTTAAAAGAAAGTGATATTATTATTTCTTCAAACATAAAGATAAAAATGTTGATAATGTTGCAAATAATCCACGAGTAATTATGGGGTGGAAACCAACATTTTATAAAGTAGTCAAGTGCCCTAAAATAATTAAAACAGTGGTCAAAACATTATTGAAAATGCCTTTGCTAAACTATGAATATACAAGCTATCATAAATAGTTGCCAAACTTTTTGTGGCACTGGCTCAATTTATAACATAATTAAGCTATAAAATTTATATTTTATAAAACTAGAATATTGTTGTAAATAAAAGGAAATAGGAGTTAAACAAAATAAAATAGAAATAAAAAGAAAAAGGCCACGCGACACTTTGCACACGACCGAGCCGCGACAACAGTGCCCGGCCCAGCCCACTAATCCTTGGGATGTGCGTTGGGTTTTCCGGGAAGAGCAACGGGTTATCGCAGCATAATGAGGGTAAGTATTTCCCTCGATTAAGAAACCAAGGTTTATCGAACCAATAGGAATATTAATCCTCAACCGTCTTCAGCGGCTGCACACAAAAGAGCAAACAACTTGCACCCAATGCAGGCAAGACGGTTGTCAATCCCCTTGATCTCGTTATTTGCAACCGAATGAGGTGCGTAGATAATTGTAGATAGTTGTGACTTGCAAAATTAAAATAATTACATGTAATAGCAGTGAAAAAATTATAAGTTTTCTAAATATATAAGTGAATAGACCCGGGCGCCATAGTGTTCTCTAGTAGCATCTCCCGTGAAAGAAACATACAGTGGGTAAACAAATTACTATTGGGCAACTCATAGAACAACGGATAGTTATGAGATTTTTATGGCATTGATCATGTGTATATAGGCATCACATCCATAAGAAAATAGGCCGACTCCTGCCTGTACCTACTATTATTACTCCACCCATCGATCGCTATCCAGCATTAATATAGAGTATTAAGTAAAACAGAGTAATGCTCGGGGAACGATGACAAGATGTAGACAAAGTAAAGACAATAAATATGAATAAACCTTGTAATTTATCCTTCGTGGGAGCAACACAAAGATGCATATTGTCCCCTTCTGTCACTAGGATATAGAAATTCACTAGGTTGAACCCACTTCAACACACATCTACCACTGAAGAAAGATCAAAGTACTTCACCAAAATAATTCAATAAATTGGATAGATTTACGAAGCTATTATTATCATGCAAATAAGAATCATAAATCCCAGAGAAGAAAGAAATACTTTTCATGAATAATCTGAGCATAGACCCACAATTCATCGGATCCCAACAAACGCGCCATACAAAAGAATTACATCGGATAGATCAAAGCGAAGATGTGATGATCATTGTATTGAAGAACAAGAGAGACATATAGCCATATAGATACTATCTACGGACCCATAGGTTTGTGCGAACTACTTACACATCATCACAAGGGCACCAAGGTTGATGAAGAGGCCCTCCATGATCAATCCCCCCTCTAGGAGAGTGCCGAAACGGAGCTCGAGATGGGATCGCCATGGAATAGTGACTTGCCGCAGCGTATAAAGTATTTCGTGGATATATTTAGAGTTTCTGGAATATTTAGGAATTTATAGGCCACAGAATGAGGCAACAGGGGCCACAACGAGGCGACAAGGCATCAGGGCACGGCCACCTCCCCACCTCGTAGCCGCGCACTGTTGCCTTTTGGGCTTCTCGTGAGGCTTCAGGTCTCCTCCCAATGCTTGCAGGTCTTATTTTGGTCCACAAAAGATCATAAAGGGTTTCGTGGCAATTGGACTTCATTTGGATCTAAAAACCTGAAAAACAAAAAACAAGCAGAAAACAGCAACTCACATTGGGCACTCGGTTAATAGGTTAGTGCTTTAAAATAATATAAACTAGTGCACTATGAACCAAAAAGTATCTTAAGATGTAATATAAAAACGTGGAACAATAAAAAATTATAGATACGTTGGAGACGTATCAAGCATCCCCAAGCTTAATTCGTGTTCGTCCTCGAGTTGACAAATGAGAAAAACATAATTTTTTATATGACATGCTGCCCAATATGTAATCTTTTGCATGTATGCTCATTAATAAATGACGAATCAATAAACATCAACATAGTTATAATTATAAGCACAAGAAAAAAAATCATAAATATTTCAAAGTATATGATCCTAAAAGAAAGCATGGCTCTGCCTTCACCACATTAATCCAAATGTTAAGCACCAAGCTGTCAAATTCAGGTAATTAGATCATACCTTTTCAAAGTGAATCAACATTTTATTCTTCACGCAATACTTGAGCGTACAACATGGACAAAACATATAGTGGAATAGAATATGGAGGTAGATATCAAAGGGGTAAAAGTGGAGAAGATAGTCTCACATCAACTAGGCGTACCGACGGGCTATGGAGATGCCCATTAGTAGATTTCAATGTAAGTAGTAGGGATTGCCATGCAAATTATGCAATCGAGCTATAAGTGTATGAAAGCTCAAATGAAGCTAAGTGGGGCGTGCATCCAACTTGCTTGCTCATGAAGACCTCGGACATTTGAGGAAGGGCGTCATCGGAATATGCAAGCCAAGTTTATAATAATTATAATATGATTACCACTAGCAGATGAAAATGACATATCATGAGACTTCATACATGAGTAACATGGTGCCACTTTGAGGCACAAGTGTGGTAAAGAATAGTAGCAAAGTCTCTTCTCTCTTTTTCTCTCATTCATTTTTTTCATTCTTTTTTTACGGTGGGATCACTTGGCCATCCCCATTTTTATTTTTCATCCACAGTCTCTTCTCGACTCGTGGGGAAATCATAGTCTCCATCATCCTTTCCTCACTAGGACAATGCTGTAATAGTGATGATCATCACACTTTTATTTACTTACAACTAATGAAAGCTCGATATGAATCAATATGAATGCCTTTGACAGTGTACCAGGATGTGCGATGATCTAGCGTGACATGTGTCAGCAATATAATGAATGATGGCTTTGCCACAAATGATATATCATCTCTCTATGATTATGTAAAGTAATATGATGATGCATGAACTAATCATATGATGTAATAGTGGAATTTGCATGACAATATATCTTGGATTGGCTATGGAAATGCCATGATATGTAGGTATGGTGGTTGTCTTGAAGAAGATAAAGGAACATTTATGTGTGTCAGAGCATATCATGCCATGGGGTTTGCATGCACCGGCGAAGTTCTCACTGATCCTCGAGGTGAGAATGGGTAATGCAGATACCGAAGAGGCTAGCAAAATATATGGAGGTGAGATTGCGTATGTCCATGGTTTCACATTAGTCATGAAGAACTCATATACTTATTACAATGTTCTATTAGTTTCATCACAAATCAAAGCACTACCCACATGCCCCGAGGGAGAGAGTTGGGAGGAGTTAATCATCACGCGACTCCGACTTGAAACAACACTAGGATTTCAACAAGGAATACAAATTCTCACACATCCCCTCCATGCCTTTTCAATATTCAGAGAAACAAGTAATTAACACCTCTTAATACAGCTACTTCTACGAATCAACAATGATGCACTCACACCATTTTCATAGTACTACATCAATATCATTAACCCACAATTTCTCTTTATGTGCTACATGATGGTTTTGATTATCATCCATTAGATACTTATTATTTTTGGACTAGCTTTATGACCCATGCAAATTACCGCTAGTTTTTATTAACTCTCAAACAAATATATGTGAAGACCGAGAGTTCAAATATTTTTGTAAAATCTACACGTCATCATGCTCAAAAAGATATAAATGAAGTACTAGAGCAACTATTTAGCTCAAAAGATATAAGTGAAGCACACAGAGTATTATAATATATCATGAGAGATGTGTATCTTTCTTAGGTTGGTGTGTCCAAAAAAATATGATCGTGGCAAACTAAAAATAAAAATCAAATTAAAGCAAATGATGCTCCAAAAAAAACTCATATCATCTCATGAATAAAAATGTAGCTTCAAGTGACATACCGATGGATTGAGATGAAAGAGGGGATGCCTTCCGGGACATCCCCAAGCATAGACTCTTGAGTCTTCCAAAAATATTACCTTGGGGTGTCTTGTCCATCCCCAGGCTTAGGCTAATGCCGCTCCTTATTCCATTGTCCCTCGCGATAACACCCAAAACATGAAAATGTCAATCACATAAAACTCAACAAAACTTCGCGAGATCCATTAGTATAAGCAACATATCAAATACTTTGGTACTATTGTAAATTGATTCTTATTTCATTATTGCGTAAAAGGTACAGTATTCTAAATTGTCCATGGTTATGCCCCGATACAATCGATAACATCATCAAAACTAACGAACTATGCAAGCAAAAAACAGAATCTGTCTAAAACAGAACATTCTGTAGTAATATGTAATGAACCTATACTTATGTAACTCAAACAATTATGAAAAATTATTAAGACCTCAGGAATTTGTACAGAAGTACTGTGTAAAAAATTCAGCTTAAAAGATGTTCCTCTAAAATCATAGAAATTATGCACTCAACATCAAAGTTTGTGTTTTTGCACCGTGTCAATTGTACTTATCATACAAGTCATCCCAAAGGTTTAACTTGGCACAAACACTAATTTAAACACAAAAACACAATCATTAAAGAGGCAATAATCATGTCATATCACCACAATAGAAAGTAAATAGAAAAATAAAATAACTACTGGGTTGCCTCCCAACAAGTGTTATTGTTTTATGCCCCTAGCTACGCATAACGTATAATATCAAGTGTTGTCATCCTTGACATCAACCTCCTCAATACCACAACCACGAATAGTGGAAACCAAAGGGGACATGAAAATAGGATCTTTTATTGGGTTTACAAAGTTGGGATGCACACTAATCATTTTAAGATATTCATCCCTTTTTGTAGAAGGAGTGCTAATGTCTTTAGGGGCATACATAAATTTGGGACTTTTACTACGAAAGGTACTAGCACTAATTTTGGAGGGTGTGAAAGAGGAACCTACTTTATCGATAACCTCCTCCATTTTATCAATCATATTCATACTTTGGTCTACTCTCTCATTATTATTATTATATTTCTCTTTCAAAGTTTTCAAACCATTCCTACCCGTGAACCAAATTGAGTAATATGATTAGGAAGCTTTTTGTCTAACTCCTCAATTTGTTCATTTGTAGAAATTTTCTTTTCAATAGCAACAAACCAATGCATTACATCTTCCAAGATCAAAATAGTTCCATTAACAATGGTGGGAGTGATACGTCTCCAGCGTATGGATAATTTATGAAGTATTCATGCCATGTTTGCCAATGTTTACAGTACTTTTATATAGTTTTGATGCACTTTATATAATTTATTTAGAACTAACTCGGACTAATGCTGTTTTGAGCAGAATGACCATGGTATTATTTTTGTGCAGAAAATGGAAGTTCTAGGAATCGCCCGAAACTTTTTTATTTTTTTTTCTGGAGGAGGAAGGAAATATTGGAGCGAAGAACCACCGGAGGGGAGCCACCCGTGGGCCACAAGCCGACAATGTGTCCCCTAGGATGCGGCTTGATAGCTTTGGGGGCCCACGTGGCTCTGTTTTGCGTGATTCCAATGCTGACAAATCATGTATATACCAGAAAACCCAGAAACAAAGAGAGAACTTCCTCTCCACCACCACAACTCTGTGTATCGATGAAAAACCCATATGGAGCCTTTCGAGTTCCCTGCTAGAGAGGGGAAATCATCTCTGGTGGCCATCTTCATCATGTCGGTGGAGGCCATAATGAGGAGGGGGTATTTCACCCTCGGGGGTGAGAATTGTACCAGCAGCTATATGTTCAATCTATCTCTCTTGTGTTCTTGAGATGGCACGATCTTGATGTATCACGGGCATTGTTAATCTATTTGGATCATATGATGTTATTCCCTAGATACCTTGTTGTGATGAATTGAATCTTTCCCTTTAAGATCTCGTTATGTTGGATTGAATATTTTGGTTTGAGAACACTTGATGTATGTCTTGGATCTTGATACCCGTAGTGACATTGAGGTATTCAAGTGATTCACTAGATATAACTTATGGCATCAACTTGCGGATTCTGGTGTCCTTGGGGATCTATGCACAGGGTTTGGTTGCATGTTTTCATACTATGTTCTCCAATAGAAACCTTAAGGTGCTCCTTGAAGTTCTTTGTGTTGGATTTAATATGATGGATTTAAAAAGTTTTATGCATGTCGCATAATTTTCCCATGGATACTTGAGGTGACATTAGAGTATCTAGGTGACATTGGGGTTGATTGATATGTATCATGGGTGTTATTCTAGTACGAACTCTAGGGATATTTGTCACACTTATAGGAATAGCTCAAAATATTGATCAAAAATAATAACTTTGGGGTGGTTCGACAACCTACACTAATTTCATCTTATTGTTCTACGCTAGATAGGAACTTTGGAGTGATTCCTTGTTGCACTTTGAGGGATGATCATACGATTCTACTATGTTAGCATTGTTGAGAGATTGCATTACTGAAAGTATGAACCCTAGGCCTTATTACCAAGCATTTATACAATGTTTTTCTCGCTGTTTTATAGTTTCTACCTTGCTGTTTTTATATTTTCAAATTGTGAAAACCTATATCTACTATCCATGCTACAATTGTATCAGCATCTCTTCGCCGAACTAGTGCACCTATAGAGTTTGCCATTGTATTGGGTGTGTTGCGGACACAAGAGATTTTTCGTATTTCATTGCAAGGTTGTTTGAGAGAGACCATCTTCATCCTACACCTCCCACAGATTGATAAACCTTAGGTTATTCACTTGAGGGAAAATTGCGACTGTCCTACAAACCTCTGTGCTTGGAGGCCCATCATAGTTTACAAGAATAAAGTTGTGTAGTAGACATGTGGGAGGTGATCCCACAAGATTTTAAGTAGGAATATAGGCATCCTAAGTGTGATATATTATGAAATTACTACTAGTGATGGTGTCAAGAACAAACCTATACAAAGTTTTCACGCCCGCATAAAAATTACAAATCAAGGTAGTAGTGGATTGCTTATGAATTGATATATTTTGATTAGTGCAAATCCTATACCAAGCATCTTTCAAGTTTTCTCCTCCCCTTAGTTTGAAATTGAACACTTCATTTTTTGAAGTCGGCAAGAAAAAGGAGGAACTAGCCATAGTAAAAAAGCAAAGACAAATATTTTTGTATTCTTTTTGAAGCAAGCAAGATATAACAACAAATAAAGTTAAGCACAAGTGAATGATAATTTGTATGAAGTTACTTGATAGTTGGTGATGATATTCCCCGGCAACAGCGCCAGAAATCCTTCGTGATGTTTGTGAAGTACATTGGGTTTTCCGTGAAGAGGAACGGGTTATCACACCACAATGCGGGTATGTATTTCCCTCGATTAATAAACCAAGTTTTGTTAAACCAATAGGAATAGAAATCCTCAACCGTCTTCAGTGGCCGCACACAAAAGAGCAAACAACTTGCACCCAACGCGAGCAAGTGGATTGTCAGTCCCCTTGATCTCGTTATTTGCAAGCGAATGAGGTGTTTAGATAATTGTAGATAGTTATGACTTGAAAAATAAAATAAAAGACAAATAATAACAAAGAGTAAATTATAAGTTTTATGAATATATATATAAGTGAATAGACCCGGGGGGCATAGTGTTCTCTAGTGTCATCTCTCATGAAAGCAACATACAGTGGGTAAACAAATTACTATTGGGCAATTGATAGAACAACGAATAGTTTTGCCATTGTTATGGAAATGATCATGTATATATAGGCATCACGTCCATAAGAAAATAGGCCGACTCCTCCCTGCACCTACTACTATTAGTCCACCCATCGTCCGCTATCGACCATGCATCTAGACTATTAAGTAAACCAGACTAATGCTTGGGGAACGTTGATATAATGTAGACATATTAAACTCAATCAATATGAATAAACCCCAACTTTTTATCCTTAGTGGGAGCAACATAAAGAGGCATCTTGTCCCCTTCTGTAACTAGGATATAGAAATTCGCAGGTTGAACCCAGTATAACGCACATTTACCACTTAAGAGATCAAACTACTTGGACTAAGCAATTCTATAGATCAGATAGATTTATAGAGCTATGATGATCGATTACATTGGATAGATCAAAGTGAAGATGCGATGATCATTGTATTGAAGATAAAGACAGAGATAGATAGCCATCTATATACTAGCTACAGACTCGTAGGTGTGTGTGAACTACCCACACATCATCATGAGGGCACCAAGGTTCATGAAGAGGCCCTCCGTAATCGATCCCCCCTTCGGAGAGTGCTGGAATGGAGCTCCAGATGCGGTTGCCATGGAATAAAGACTTCTGGTGGCTTATAAGTGTTTCATGGATATATTTAGGGTTTCTAGAATATCTGGGAATTTATAGGCAAAAGAATGAGGCAAGAGGGACCACACAGAGGCGACAATGCATCAGGTCGCGACCACTCCCACTAGCCCCACCCTATTGCCTTCTGGGTTCCTCGGGAGGCTTCAGGTCTGTTCCTGAAGCTTTGAGGTATTCCTTTGGTCCAGAAAAATCATGAAAAAGTTTCATGGCAATTGGACTTCATTTGCTACTGAAAACCTGAAAAACAAAAAACACGCAGAAAACAACAACTCGCACTGGGCACTTGGTTAATAGGTTAGTGCAGAAAAATAATATAAATTAGTGCAATATGATAAAACAGTATCTTAAGATGATAATATAATAACTTGGAACAATAAAAAATTATAGATACGTTCGAGACGTATCACCCACCATCGTGATTCGTCTTCAACCTCGGTGTACAACTCTGTTAGTAAGACCGTGTTACTATTGTTGTTAACATTCCGGTAACTGCCGGTGGACGAGAGCTTTGCCTATTGGTCTGCCTTGTTTAAGCGAGCAGGAAAATGGTTGTATTCATCCCCCACCCTTGGTACCGATCTTGTTGTCAACATAACTGACAAGCTATCCTTCAACATGTCTTGCTACCGTAACCATGCAAGATGTCACCGCATGTCCTACTCTTAACCCACATGGTGGGCCCATAAACCACACGTCCACATGATCAAAACCTAACTATCATGTACATCTTTGATTCCAAAGTATGTTTTGCACTTGGCTTCATATCTAATTCCCGAGCCATCATCCAAGGATGATCTATTCTAGTATGAGATGCAATATTTTTTTGTTGATCTGAATCCTCTCACCTACTGATTAGGTATCGAATGATTGCCTACCCGCTTGAAACTTTTGTACCATCGCATATTGCTATCAATGAATTCCCTAAGTTACAACCCGAGAAATAATTCATGTCTTCTTCCCTGAGTTCACCGTCAGATGCCCATCTTTGTGGTGATATGTTCTACCATAGTTTTCCCTCTTATCGCATTCATAGGACGATGAAGATACCGAAAAAAGGATGATGACGTCACAAGGATGACATGAACCATAGAATTGAAGACATCAATGAAAGGGATCAACTTCTTCGAGAAGAGCAACCAAGAACGAGAAGATTCGATTGAATTTCCTAACCAGAACTCCCTCTTACTCCACCTCTTAAATCCCGAGAAGATATTTCTTGTAGTGGAGTTTTGTAACACCCCTAGTGTCATGCTACAGTAAACTCGTGCTAATGGTGCCATGTCATCGTAATTTTGCTAAATTTCACTTTCATTCAAACCTAGTCCAATTTCAAATTTAAAATAAAATAAAACTATAATTTCTTCAAACATAAAAACAAAAAAATCATAATGTTGCAAATAATTCCTGAGTAATTGTGGGGTAGAAACCAACATATTATTAAGTGGTTAACTGCTCTGAAATAATTCAAATAGAGGCCATAATATTATTTAAAATGGTTTTTCTTAATTATGAAAATACAAACTATATTAAATAATTGCCAAACTTTTTGTGGCCGTTGCTCAGTTTATAACACTAATTAAGGTGCAAGTTTTATATTTTATAAAACCAAAATACTACTATCAATACAAGGAAATCAGTGTTAAACAAAAGAAAACACAAATAAAAAGAAAAGAAAAGAAAAAAGGGCACACAACACTGTGTGCATGGCCCACTCGTGGCAACAGTGCCCGACCCAGCCCACCATCGCCAGTCGTCTTCAACCCTTTTCATGAGCGGCATGCTCGATGTGGGACGCTCGTCCACGACGGTGATGGCCACTTGGCGGCCATACGGTAGCACCCTGTCGCCCGTAAGTCGCCGACACCCACTGGCACAAAACCCTAACCCTAGTGCCCCTCATTCTTAGGCTAACTCCAGCGAAGATCCACCATGCCTATGGTCGCCGGAGCCCTCTCCGAAGCTGCGCTAACATTGCCTAGCCCGGGGCCCACCCAGGGCCACTAACTACTGGGTCCCAGGGGCGAGTCAGCTCTGCTGATTAGGCAGCCCCACACACTGACAGGTGGGCCCCCACCACCTAATTAAATAATTAGTTCATGAAATTAATTTAATTAGTCACTCACTAGTGGACCATGTCAGCTAATTAACTAATTTAGTTAGATTTAAACCCGTTTTAACTCTACAGTCTATGACATGTGGCACCGAGCTGTCGGGTTTGACCTCAACGAGCTGAGTTGACTCGTGACATCATAATGATGCACTGCTAACATAATAAAGATATTTTGAAATATTTTACATCCAGTAATTTTCAAAAATGTTTAAATCTTTGAAAAATCATACAAATTAATTCACAAGTCACATGAAAATAATTTATGTATGAGAGTGATACTTGTGATCTACGTTGGGTTTTTCGTGAAGAGGAGCGGGTTATTGCAGCATAATGTGGGTAAGTATTTCCCTGAGTTATGAAACTAAGGTTTATCGAACCAATAGGAATATCAACCACAATTGTCTTCAATGGCTGCACATAAAAGAACAAATAACTTGCACCCAATATGGGCAAGAGGATTGTCAATCCCCTTGGTCTCGTTATTTGCAAACAAGCGAGGTGTGTAAATAATTGTAAATTGCAAAATAAAATAAAAATAAGTAAATGGGGGATAGACCCTTGCGTCATATTTTCCCTTAATGTCCACTACTAGGGAAAAGGTTATAGGCAGAATCTTACTAACAACGCGTGTTACAGGCCAAGCGCTACTGCTAAGTACCACTAGCGCAAGAAAAAAGGCGCTAGTGGTAAAACTTAGCGGTAGCACTTGTGGTTCATAACAACGGTACTGCTAAGTGGGCCAAAGGGTACCCCCATGTTCAGCGCACATTAGCAGCGCTACAACTAATGGCATATCTGTAGAGCGCATCCTACGATGGGTGCTAAAGATATTTTTCTACCGTTAATTTCACGGGTCCCACTTACCAATAGTGTGCTCCGTGTTGACGCGCCACTGGTAACTTAATAATTAGTAGTGTGTTTCCAGCAAAAGCACTACTAGTAAATTCCTATGGTTATGGTGACGGGCCCCACTTAACATCAGCGCGTATCGGCAAGCGGCACTACTATGAGTTTAAATACTAGTAGCACTCATGTACAAACTGGCACTACTCATATGGTTGCCAAACACATATGTGCCACCTTTTCCCCACCTCCACTTCTTCCTCCTTCCTTCTTCCCCACCTCCTTTCTTCTTCCTTCAACGCCCCCTCCTCCCACTCTCTTCTTCTCCCCTCATCACCTTTTCCCCACCTCTTCTTCTCTCTTCCTTCTTCCCACCTCTCCTGTTCTTCTTCCTTCAATGTTGCAAGAACTCTCTTCTTTGCCCCTCCATCACCTTCATCAATGCCCTCACTCCCACCTCTCATCTCTTTCTTTGCCCTCGACCCCCACCTCCATTAATTAATGACCTAACCTCCCCTCTCTTAAACATTTTAGCCCCCCACTAGCTAACTTGTTCTCTCTCCCTACTTAGAGCTATATATCTTCGTATAGGGCTTGATCTCTCTCGTCATATATGTGAGGAATAAGAAGAGATAATGTGCAAGAATGGAAATATGTGTGTGTTTGTGCGTGCGCGATAGGACTGAGTGATACGTCTCCAACGTATCTATAATTTATGAAGTATTCATGCCATGTTTACAATAATTATATATGATTTTGGTATGATTTTATTAGAACTAACCCGGACTGATGCTATTTTCAGCAGAGCTACCATGGTCTTGTTTCTGTGCAGAAATAAAAGTTCTCGGAATGGGCTTCAAATTTATGGAGAATATTTTTGGAAAATATGAAAAATAATGGAGCAAAAAGATACCGGAGAGGAGTCCCGAGGCAGCCACAAGCCACCAGGGCGTCCCCTATGGCGCGCCCCTGGCTCGTGGGCCCCTCGAGCACTCCCGTGACGTGATTCCAATGCCAAATATTCTTATAAATACAGAAACCCCTGAAAAGAAACATAGATCGGGAGTTCCGCCGCTGCAAGCCTCCAGAGCCACGAAAAACCAATCTTGATCCTCTCCGGCACCCCACCGGAGAGGGTCACCATCACCGGAGACCATGGAGGAGGAAGACGGAGGGGACATTGATGACCCACAAGTATAAGGGGTCTATCGTAGTCCTTTCAATAAGTAATAGTGTCGAACCCAACGAGGAGCAGAAGGAAATGACAAGCGGTTCTCAGTAAGGTATTCCCTACAAGCACTGAAATTATCGGTAACACATAATTTTGTGATAAGGTAATTCGTAACGGGTAACAAGTAAAAAATGTAACAATGGTGCAGCAAATTGGCCCAATCCTTTTGTAGCAAAGGACAAGCCAAGACAAACTCTTATATAAAGCAAAGCGCTCTCGGGGACACATGGGAATTTCTGTGAAACTAGTTTTCATCATGCTCATATGATTCGCGTCCGTTACTTTGATAATTTGATATGTGCATGGACCGGTGCTTGGGTTCTACCATTACTTGGACAAACATCCCACTTATGATTAACCTCTCTCGCAAGCATCCGCAACTACGAAAGAAGAATTAAGATAAATCTAACCATAGCATGAAACATATGGATCCAAATCAGCCCCTTGTGAAGCAACACATAAACTAAGGTTTAAGCTTCTATCGCTCTAGCAATCCATCATCTACTTATTACTTCCCAACGCCTTCCCCTAGGCCCAACTAATGGTGAAGTGTCATGTAGTCTACGTTCACATGACACCACTAGAGGAGAGACAACATACATCTCATTAAAATATGAAACGAATACCAAATTTACATGATTACTTATAGCAAGACTTATCCCATGTCCTCAAGAACAAACGTAATTACTCATAAAGCATATTCATGTTAATAATTGGAGGAGTATTAATAATCATTAAGGATCGGAACATATGATCTTACACCAAGTAAACCAACTAGCATCAACTACAAGGAGTAATCAACACTACTAGCAACCCACACGTTCCAATCTGAGATTTTGAGACAAATATAGGATACAAGAGATAAACTAGGGTTTGGAGAGGAGATGATGCTGATGAAGATGTTGATGGAGATTGATCCCCTCTCGATGAGTGGATCGTTGGTGATGATGATAGCTTCGATTTCCCCTCCGGGAGGGAAGTTTCCCAGGGAGAATAGCTCCGCCAGATCTCTAGATTGGTTTTGCCGAAGTTCCACCTCGAGGTGGCGGTGCCTCATCCCGAAAGTTCCGATATGATTTTTTCTAGGTCAAAACCTTTCATATATCAGAAGATGGGCACCAGAGGCCTGCCAGGGGTCCCACAAGCCTGCAGGGCGCGCCCAGGGGGTAGGTCGCACCCCTGGCTTGTGGCCACCTGGTGGGTCCCCTGATGTGTTTATTTCTCCCAGTATTTTATATATATTGCAAAATAATTCTCCGTAAGTTCTTAGGACTTTTGGAGTTCTGCAGAATAGGTCTCTCATATTTGCTCCCTTTCCAGTCCAGAATTCCAGCTGCCGGCATTCTCCCTCTTCATGTAAACCCTGTAAAATAAGAGAGAAGAGGCATAAGTATTGTACCATAATGTGTACTAACAGCCCATAATGGAATAAATATAGATATAAAAGCATGATGAAAAATAGACGCATCAACTCCCCCAAGCTTAGATGTCGCTTGTCCTCAAGCGAAAACCGAGATCGATAAATATGCCCACATGTTTAGAGATAGAGGTATCGATAAAAATATGTACATGAAGGCATCATGGTTATATTTATAATAGCAACACATATTGACATATAATTTCTTATGCTAGAGTAACAATTCATTCACATGGTAAAATATAAAACAAGAACTCTATTGAGAACTAACGAACTATGATCTCAGTCACTGAAGGAATTCCAACTTATCATAACGTAGGAAAGAGTCAATATAAGAGCTTGTAAACAAAATTTACATACTCAATCATCTTATGGTCTTTCATAATTGCTAACACTCGCACGATACCTATGAGGTCAAAGCTTCAATCAGACATAGAGAAATATAGGGGCTTATAGTTTTGCCTCCCAACTCTATACCTCAAGGGTAATGTCAACAATGATGACTCATGATCACCTACATCCGAGTGGATATATTTGTCTAGATCATTCCCCAACACATGACTCTTGCCAAAAGATAAAGGCGAAATAAAGGAAATGGTGAAGATCACCACGACTCTTACATAAAGGTAAGTACTAGAAAGTAAAGGTAACAGATAGGCACTTCGGAGAGGGAAGCAGAGGTTGTCATGCGCTTTTATAGTTGGATGCGCAATCCCTTAATGCAAAATAACGTCACTTTATATTGCCCCTTGTGAGAAAGAACTTCATTATGCTGTCTGTCGTTTTTATTTCTTCCATATCACATGTTCGTATAAAGTTTATTTTCCTCACACTAATAGATCACATATATTTAGAGAGCAATTTTTATTGCTTGCACCAGTGACAACTTACTTGAAGGATCTTACTCAATCCATAGGTAGGTATGGTGGACTCTCAAGGCAAAACTGGGTTAAAGGCATTTGGATGCACAAGTAGTATCTCTACTTGGTGCGGAAGTTTTTGGCTAATATGGGGTGGAAGCAAGCGACACATGTTCAAGGATCTATAACCATATAACTTCTATTCGGAAATAAGCAAACATATCTCATTATGTTGTCTTCCTTGTCCAATATAAACTTATTAACATATAATATTTTAATGAGTGCTCACAATCATAAAACATGTCCAAGATAATATATTTATATGTGAACCTCTCTTTCTTTATTACTTCCTTTTAATTGCAACAATGACCAATAGGTTTGTTTGTCAACCCACAAATAATTTCGATCAACATACTTTTTATATGTGAAGTTATCACTCCCCATAACATCATTATATATACTCTTTTGTTTTTATTCTATACTTCTTTCTATTTCTATTTCTCAAGAACATAGCAAGCAAGAAAAGCCCTCAACTCAAAACTACTCTTTATTATATAACTCTTGGACTTTCTTACATAGGGGGAACATAAAGCAAAACCCAAAACTAGATCACAGTAAAACTTTATTCTGCTAGATCAAGATATAACCAAAAGGATTGAGCAAAGAAAAACGAAAAAAGTAAAAGGTGTGATGTTCATAAGATACCGGGGCACCTCCCCCAAGCTTGGCACAAGCGAAGGGGAGTGCACATATATACCCATGTGTTTAGTTGTCTTTCTTCGAAGGTGGTGATGTTATATTCTTGGTGATGATGCCCATCAAAATGTGATTCTCCTCCTCAAGCTTATTATTTTGCTGTCTAAGATCCATTATTTCCTTGCAAAGTTTTCGAGTGATGGTTAGAGCTCATATAACCCAAGTATGTTTCATTGCTGCGGGGGAAGAAGCAACACTTTTTTCATATTTACATAAGTAACAAATTTAGCATTGGGAGGGATAACCAAATTCGGAATTGCTGAGCCCTGAAGTTCTTCCAACATGGCTCCAGGTTGTAGACGAGAGGTAACTTCTTGGTCTTCCTCCATGGAATCTATCACTTTCAAGTCGCCCTCCATCTCTTCCTCCGTGGGATGCCGAAAGTGGTTGCTTTTGCTGAATGTTCCAGACCCCGGTGTCAGGTGAGAGGCACTTCTCTCCCCGACCGACTCTTGCAAAGACATCTTGCTTTAAATCTGCTACAGATTCAGCTCAAAACAAAACATGAGATATTGTCGTGATACGAAGGTCAAAACCTGCCAGAGATTATATAATGAATTTTTACCGACCCGGAAGAGTCTACCACAAGAAAATGGAGTCCGGAGGGTACACGGGGTGGCCACAAGCCTGTAGGGCACGCCCTGGGGGTAGGTCGCGCCGTCCTCGCTTGTCGCCTCCTCGTGCACTTTCCAAATTTTCCAAATTTTTTAAATATTCCAAAACTAATACAAATTGTCACTGGAAAAGTTTTGGAGTCGGTTTGCTTATCGTAACACATACATATTCCTTTTCGGAGTCTCAAATGTTCTAATAGGTCTCCCTAATTGTGGGGACCCCGACTTACGAGTCGAGATCACCGAATGAACGTGCTCACTGATCCCAGAGATCAATGCTCACCAAACACACAGTAATTGAATAACAAGAGTCTTACATCCATACATATCGTTTGATACAATAAATTACCATTGCAATCAAGTCTTACATATATAGGGCCTTGAGAGCCAACACAGCAAACTTGACCAATAGCAAAAATATTGGTCGAAAGCGTGAACCCATGCCATCAGTCTTAACCTATAGGCATTCTGACTGGGAAGCGTCCTAGGTCGCTGGAACGTCACCAAGTTACTCTTCACCATATCCTGATCTCTCATACCTGGTCAATGAAATAACCAGTGACAAGTGGGATGCCGAAAGTGGTTGCTTTTGCTGAATGTTCCAGACCCCGGTGTCAGGTGAGAGGCACTTCTCTCCCCGAACGACTCTTGCAAAGACATCTTGCTTTAAATCTGCTACAGATTCAGCTCAAAACAAAACATGAGATATTGTCGTGATACGAAGGTCAAAACCTGCCAGAGATTATATAATGAATTTTTACCGACCCGGAAGAGTCTACCACAAGAAAATGGAGTCCGGAGGGTACACGGGGTGGCCACAAGCCTGTAGGGCACGCCCTGGGGGTAGGTCGCGCCGTCCTCGCTTGTCGCCTCCTCGTGCACTTTCCAAATTTTCCAAATTTTTTAAATATTCCAAAACTAATACAAATTGTCACTGGAAAAGTTTTGGAGTCGGTTTGCTTATCGTAACACATACATATTCCTTTTCGGAGTCTCAAATGTTCTAATAGGTCTCCCTAATTGTGGGGACCCCGACTTACGAGTCGAGATCACCGAATGAACGTGCTCACTGATCCCAGAGATCAATGCTCACCAAACACACAGTAATTGAATAACAAGAGTCTTACATCCATACATATCGTTTGATACAATAAATTACCATTGCAATCAAGTCTTACATATATAGGGCCTTGAGAGCCAACACAGCAAACTTGACCAATAGCAAAAATATTGGTCGAAAGCGTGAACCCATGCCATCAGTCTTAACCTATAGGCATTCTGACTGGGAAGCGTCCTAGGTCGCTGGAACGTCACCAAGTTACTCTTCACCATATCCTGATCTCTCATACCTGGTCAATGAAATAACCAGTGACAAGTGGGATGCCGAAAGTGGTTGCTTTTGCTGAATGTTCCAGACCCCGGTGTCAGGTGAGAGGCACTTCTCTCCCCGACCGACTCTTGCAAAGACATCTTGCTTTAAATCTGCTACAGATTCAGCTCAAAACAAAACATGAGATATTGTCGTGATACGAAGGTCAAAACCTGCCAGAGATTATATAATGAATTTTTACCGACCCGGAAGAGTCTACCACAAGAAAATGGAGTCCGGAGGGTACACGGGGTGGCCACAAGCCTGTAGGGCACGCCCTGGGGGTAGGTCGCGCCGTCCTCGCTTGTCGCCTCCTCGTGCACTTTCCAAATTTTCCAAATTTTTTAAATATTCCAAAACTAATACAAATTGTCACTGGAAAAGTTTTGGAGTCGGTTTGCTTATCGTAACACATACATATTCCTTTTCGGAGTCTCAAATGTTCTAATAGGTCTCCCTAATTGTGGGGACCCCGACTTACGAGTCGAGATCACCGAATGAACGTGCTCACTGATCCCAGAGATCAATGCTCACCAAACACACAGTAATTGAATAACAAGAGTCTTACATCCATACATATCGTTTGATACAATAAATTACCATTGCAATCAAGTCTTACATATATAGGGCCTTGAGAGCCAACACAGCAAACTTGACCAATAGCAAAAATATTGGTCGAAAGCGTGAACCCATGCCATCAGTCTTAACCTATAGGCATTCTGACTGGGAAGCGTCCTAGGTCGCTGGAACGTCACCAAGTTACTCTTCACCATATCCTGATCTCTCATACCTGGTCAATGAAATAACCAGTGACAAGCCAATGAGTACTTTGAATGTACTCACAAACAACCCATGATGTGGATAGTGCAGTTGGTAAGATAGTAAGTGATATGCAACATTTGCGGAAAGCAAGCTTTGAATGTAAATAAACATGATCATCGACATGTATAGATATGCATCATAAGATAGATGGTAATCAGAAGAACAACTTATAGATATCAACATATCTGGTGAGGGTTGAACACTTCGGGTTCAGCCAATATGCCAAGTCACCAAACATGGTCATATCAACTCATACTCAGATCACTCCTTGAACACACACACACTTGGTTTATGCGGAAACAACTGGACGTAGTTTAAGCAGGATTACCCAACTGTCCTTGACTGTGTACACGGCTATTCAAATAGTTTTACACTCTGTAGAGGTTGTACGCTGTACCCATGGGATCCGGGAAACTTCCGTGTCATCCACGACTCGAGGTATATAACATACCCGAGGTAAGTACCCGATCAATGCCTTTCCCCTGACGACACTAAACAAACAGGTCCACTCGATTGGTACCCAGCCCACATGATGTACATCTTATGAGCACCAACTCTAGACAGTATCATCCATGCGGGGACCAACGGTGTGCCCGAAACACGTAAAAATGGCATAGTCGTCCTACCTGGAACGACCCCGTCACGAGAGTGACCACATATCACTCCACTACTAGTAATGTGGCTCTTTGCTTGCACCGACCAGAGTAATCAACAAAGCCCTGTCCCATAAAGGGGTAACATGGTCGCACATGTAAGGTTGGGATGGTCAACACATCATAAATCTAATCCCATTTCCGAAACCACTCACACCAAAATATACCCGGTGCACCAGTGTTTCACAAGTGGCCACCTAACTCATAATCACCCTCGGGCATTAGTGGCACCCGACGTGGTTTTCATAAACCTTTGATATTTACCATCATCATTTGCATGCTTCTACTATGTTTACATCTACTTGCCAACATGATATTAGCGTGACCCTCATAGGTGGTAGGATCATGCTCAAATGCAAGTGCTCCGGAGGAGCCATCGGTAACGTCATATCGATGATTTACCGAATACTCAGGATCATATGCAACGAAAATAATTACTCTACTAGCATGCAATATAACATATGCTCAAAAAAGGTCAAAGGGTTACTTGCCTTTGCTCACATAAGTCCTCGGGATCTTCGAGGTCTTCCGGTCCAACTCCGAGTACTCTACTCTGTCCACTACCTTCGAAAACAAGCACAATAAGCCACATAGCAAGCAGAAACAAAAGTGCTACATAAATAGGAGTTTTATTTTTCTTGGACCACTCTGGTCATAAGAAAAACTTCTGAAGCTTGCTATAGGAGGTTTGGACGATCAGGGATTTTGGAATGGATGAAAGGAGGAATAGCTGATCTCCAAAGAAGCCTACAGAAAATATCATGATAATAATTAGTGGAGGCACTCATTTAATAGAGTATAATTTTAGAAATATTTAGGAAGTTGTTTCACTGGATTTGGAGTTGATATGAATATACTAGGGATTTTCCAACATTGGATAAATAGAAAAAGGGAGCTATTTATTTATTGCAACACAAATAAGTCATACAGAAATGTTGACCAAGGCTTCAAAAATAGGGAATGATATTAGAAGGTTTTGAAATTTTGAATCACTCCATTTGGAGTTGATTTGAATGCTATAGGAATTTACAAAGCGGGGTTTAAAATATTCAAATGAGCTTTTGAATATTAATACCTTAGAAAAGTCTTCTGGAAAAATGTGCAATGCACATATATGGATAAGTCTTGATTTTAGGGACCTGTAGGATTTTGAATCATTGAATTTGGGGCTCATATGAATTTGCTATAGATTTTTGCAGTTTCAAAGAAAAGACAAAGCAAAGAAGGGGCTACCAGGGGGGTTATAACGCGCTCGGGCGCTAGACAGGATGCGGGCCGGCCCAACAGCTCAGCGTGGGGCAGCTGCGCCAAAAGCGCACTCCCCAGGGTACGCTTCCTCTGCGGGGAGGCGCCCCTGGAGGAACCCGTCTCCAATTACCCACCAAGGCCGGGCTTAGAGGAGGCTTACAGGGGGGCTTGCCATGACCTTCTCCTACCTCCCCCCATCGCACAGGGGATTGACAGGGCCCGATCTGGCCAGAGCTCGCGCCGCCCCGGGTGCCAAGGTCGCTCCCGGCAATGTTCGATGCCCTTGCTGTCCTAGGAGGGTCGCACCGCCCCATTTCCATGACCTGGGGTGCGAGGGGACGGGCCGGAGCTCTCCGGCATTGCGGTCGCGGAGGAAGCCGACGCCCAGCTCGGCCTTGGCCGCATGTCGCCATGGGAGCCACAGGGGAAGAGGCTGAGGGTTCTCGGGAGAGAGGAGGCTGAGGGGAAAGCCATAGAGGGCTCGGGCAGGGGATAAAATGGAGGGGCACACACGAGGTCTCGGGAGCACCTTGGATCTCGGTGCACGACAAGAGCTCGCGTGCCAGGGGCCATTTGGCGGCTAGCCAGCATCAGGAAGGGCTAGGACCAGTCAAGGGGGATGCCCTAGTGCTCTGAGACACGTAGCAACGGTCGAAAATAAGTTGCAGCAAGAGAACAAGGGGTAGAGCACTAATATTGCATGCTGCCAGCGCGGTCACCATGGCCACTCGTGTCTACAGGGCATGTATGACTAGTCAAACATGTCCTACAAGTAGGGCACACATGAAGGAAGGAGACTGAGGAGTTTGGAAGCATCTGGCGCTGGTTAGGTGGGGTTTTGACTAGGGTTTACTTTGCAGCAACAAACTTAGGGCTAGGATTGAGGGTGCTTAATGGAGTGATCTCAGTATGGGACTTTGTCTAGCATGCTTGGCTATGCGAGCGCTACAACACTGCCAAGTTTGAGCTCAAGCAGAGGAGGGTAGCTAGTGCTTGCTGCACAAAGCTACTTTTCAGCCAGAAATCAAATTGTAGATGAGCTGCTCAATTTTCCTACATGAGCATGCCATCTCTTGGTTTGAAATGATGCATTGACATATTAGAGATGCCCTGGAATAATGTGGGGGCTTTGTATTAAGCAGAAGTGGGACAAGAGGGGTAAAAATGGTGATCCAAGGGTAAAATGAGAAGTAGATACATGGAGCCTCTCTCCAATAATTGACCAGAGGTCATGTCAATGCTACTGGAGGTAAAATGTAACTATATAGAGTTGTGGTAAAAGTTTAAGACCAGGGGTAATAGTGGAAGGGGTCAAAGTAGCCAATTTGTTGAGCGCACACAAGGTGTTTGATGAGTGTTAGGGCTACCAGATGGAGTTCAATGGATATGAAACTTAACAGGATCAAATAATATATGAAAATAAGCTTGACCACCAAATTTGTGATTTGGTGGAGAAGGTTTCCAATTAGACTAGGAAAACCCATGAAATGGGCAGAAATGGCCTTCTGCTTGCAAAACCATTCAAATCAATTCCAACAAATCCAATATTTGATGTGGGGCGGTATTTGAGCATTAAAGCGTGCCCAAAAAGTTTTGGGTCAAATAGAGAAACTTTATAATGTGTTTCCCAAAGTCAGAAATCAACAAAGAGGGTTTTCAGGCGCTACGGACAAGTTCTTCTATTCTCCTTGATGCACCACTTGGTGTGGATGCATTATTGGAGTATCTCAACCTGTCTACCAAATTTGAGCACAATTGGGGAGACTTGGCAATGTAGAGTTGCTCAAATTTGGATCTATTCAGATAGGGTTTTTGAATAATTCGGGGAGTCAAATCAACTTGGATTGATATGAACTTGGCAAGATTATCACATATATCTTATGTGGCATGCTAGAATTTTACACCAATTTATTGAGAATATTTCTTATAGAAATATTCCAAAAGCTTGAAATAGGCAGGAAGGGTTTTGAAGGGGTTTGCCCAATATTTTGAACATGACCAATTGTTGAAACTCATATATATTTAATATATATGTCCACTCAGTTTCCTTAAAAAAATATTTTGAAAGCAATAAAAAGAACTTTCCTTCGTAAGAGACCATTTCTGGCCTCACATGAAGGCTTTTAAATAAAATAGTAAAATAACTTTTAAAATAACAATATTGTGGTTTTGGGAAGTCATTTTCATAATGGGTTTTAAATAAAATAATGGGTGCAAAATAAATTTCATAATTTGAGGACTGGTAGTACAAATCCCATCTGAGAGGTTTTGAAAGCTTAATTCAAAGAAATGCTTTTTGATGGAAACAATATTTGGTAAAAATAGTTTTTGGTCCTAAACACATGGCATGATCATTAGGCATGAGTTTTGGGATAAGGAGGTGAGTCTGGAGAGTAACCAGAATTATTGAGAATCAAACACAAGCATACAAGGAAGCAAGGAGACAATAGTCACTTCAAGCATCACAAGCATTCACAAAAAATTTAATTGGTCCTAATTTTTGGGAAAAGTCAAACCAGTCAGGAGAGTTAGAAACAGGGTGTTACACTAATGTACTCCTCCGGAATTATGCTATTGATGATATTGGTTTCAATATTTATGGGAGTACCTGAGATATAATGTTTAATTCTTTGTCCATTAACCACCTTCGGATTTGTGCCTTGGGCGTTGTTGATCTTGATGGCACTGGAACAATATACTTCCTCGATAATGTGTTAGAAATATGCCCTGGATGCAATAATAAATTAGTTATTATTATATTTCCTTGTTCATAATAATCGTTTATTATCCATGCTAGAATTGTATTGATTGGAAACTAAAATACATGTGTGGATACATAGACAACACACTCTCCCTAGTGAGCCTTTAGTTGACTAGTTCGTTGATCAAAGATGGTCAAGGTTTCCTGCCATAGGCAAGTGTTGTGACTTGATAACGGGATCACATCATTAGGAGAATCGTGTGATGGACAAGACCCAAATTATATACGTAGCATATTGATCGTGTCATTTTATTGCTATTGTTTTCTTGTGTCAAGTATTTATTCCTATGACCATGAGAGCATATAACTCACTCGCACCGGAGGAATACCTTGTGTGTATCGAACGTCATAACGTAACTGGGTGACTATAAAGGTGCTCTACACGTATCTCTGAAGGTGTCCGTTGAGTTAGTATGGATCAAGACTGGGATTTGTCACTCCGTGTGACGGAGAGGTATCTCGGGGCCCACTCGGTAATACAACATCACACACAAGCCTTGCAAGCAATATGACTAAGTGTAAGTCACGGGGTCTTGTATTACGGAACGAGTAAAGAGACTTGCCGGTAACAAGATTGAAATAGGTAAGCGGATACCGACGATCAAATCTCGGGCAAGTAACATATCGAAGGACAAAGGGAATGACATACGGGATTATATGAATCCCTGACACTGAGGTTCGACCAATAAGGTCTTCGGAGAATATGTAGGATCCAATATGGGCATCCAGGTCCCGTTATTGGATATTGATCGAAGAGTGTCTTAGGTCATGTCTTCATAGTTCTCAAACCCGCAAGATCTGCACACTTAAGGTTCGGTGATGTTTTAGTATAGTTGAGTTATATGTGTGGTTACCGAATGTTGTTCGGAGTCCCGGATGAGATGCAGTACATAATGAGGAGCTCTGGAATGGTCCAGAGGTAAAGATTGATATATAGGAAGTCCTGTTTTGGTCACCGAAAAAGTTTCGGGCTCATCGGTAGTCTACCATGAGCACCGGGAGGGGTGCCGGGGACCATCGGGAGGGGCATCACGCCCCAAGGGGTCTCTTGGGCTATGGGAAGAGATAAACCAGCCCCTAGTGGGCTGAAATAAGTTCCCACTAAGGCCCATAAGGTTTGAGAAGGCAAAAACACAAGGTGGAAAGAGTTTCCAAGTGGGAAGGTGGAATCCTACTCCAAGTAGGATTGTAGTAGGACTCCTCCACCTCCAATTTCGGCCAAACCTTGAGGGTTTGAGGATGCCTCCTCCCCTCCCTCCCTCCTATATATACTAGAGGAATTGAGGGTTTCTGAGACAACTTTGCCACGTGCTGCTCGACCCTATACCACGCATTTTTTCCTCTAGATCGTATTTCTGCAGAGCTTAGGGGAAGCCCTGCCGAAGTAGATCATCACCACCACCGGCACGCCGTCACCCTGCCGGAGAACTGTTCTACCTCTCCGCCCCCTCTTGTTGGATCAAGAAGGTGGAGATCATCATCGAGCTGTACGTGTGCTGAACGCGGAGGTGCCGTCCGTTCAACACTTGATCGGGAAGGATTGTGATGAAGCTCGCGGGATGGATCGTGATGAAGTTCGCGGGACGGATCATGATGAGATAGAACTACTACGTCGATCTGAATCGCTGAAACGTTCCACTACATCAACCGCGTTATATACGCTTCCACTTAGCGATCTACAAGGGTATGTGGATCTAATCTCCTCTCGTAGATGAACATCACCATGATAGGTCTTCGTGTGCGTAGGAAATTTTTTGTTTCCCATGCAACGTTCCCCAACATAATGTAAGGCCCTCTCCATTTAGAGAGAAGTTTTCCTAAAAAAATCTTAAATGAGACTTTTATAGCAAGACATGATCACCTACATTAAATTCACGCTTTTGTATCCTTCTGTCATGCCACCTTTTAACCTTTTCTTTAAGCAACTTAGCATTCTCATAGGCCTCGGTTCTCCATTCATCAAGTGAGATAATGTCAAATAACCTCTTGTCACCAGCAAGTTTGAAATCATAGTTAAGATCTTTAATTGTCCAATAAGCTTTATGTTCTAGCTCTAGAGGTAAGTGACATGCTTTACCATTAACCGTTTATACGGACACATACTCATAGGGTTTTTGTAAGCGGTTCTATAAGCCCATAACGCGTCGTCAAGTTTCTTAGACCAATTCTTTCTAGATCTATTAACGGTCTTATGCAAGATCAATTTAATTTCTCTATTGCTCACTTCTACTTGACCACTAGACTGAGGATGATAAGGACATGCAATTCTATGATTAACATCATACCTAGCAAGCAATTTACGGAAAGCACCATGAATAAAGTGTGAACCAACATCAGTGATTAAATATCTAGGGACTCCAAACGTTGGGAGGAGAACTTCTTTCATCATTTTAATAGAAGTGTTATGATCAACACTACTAGTTGGAATAGCTTATACCCACTCAGTAACATAATCAAAAGCAACTAGAATATGAGTATACCCATTGGACTTTGGAAAGGTCCCATATAATCAAAACCCCAAACATCAAATGGTTCAATAACAAGAGAGTAATTCATATGCATTTCCTGACGTCTACTAATATTACCAATTCTTTGTCATTCATCACAAGACAAGACAAACTTACGAGCATCCTTGAAGAGAGTAGGCTAATAAAAACCAGATTGTAATACCTTGTGTGCAGTTCTATCTCAAGTGTGGTGTCCTCCGCAGGCCTCAGAGTGACACTTCTGTACGATCTGTCCCTGTTCATGCTCAGGTACACAATGTCTAATAATACCACCTACTCCTTCTTTATAAAGGTGTCTATCGTCCCAAAAGTAATATCTTAAATCGTAGAAGAACTTTTTCTTTTGTTGGTATGTGAAACTAGGCGGTATAAATTTAGCAGCAATGTAGTTAGCATAATCATTATACCAAGGAGCACTGCGCGAAGCATTTATGACAGCTAATTGTTCATCAGGAAATCTATCATCAATAGGTAGTGGGTCATCAAGAACGTTCTCTAATCTAGACAAGTTATCCGCTACGGGGTTATCAACACCCTTTCTATCAATAATATGCAGATCAAATTCTTGTAGCAGAAGAACCCATCTAATAAGTCTAGGTTTAGCATCTTTCTTTTCTGTAAGGTATTTAATAGCAGCATGATTAGTGTGAACAGTTGCATTGGAATCAACAATATAATGTCTAAACTTATCACAAGCAAACACAACTGCTAAAAATTCCTTTTCAATCATACCCTAGTTTCTTTGAGCATTGTCTAGACTTATACTAGCGTATTGGATGGCATTTAATTTATTATCAACTCTTTTCCCTAGAACAGCACCAACAACATAATCCCTGGCATCACACATAATTTCAAAGGGTAGGTTCCAATCAGGTGGTTGAACAACAGGTGAAGTGATCAAGGCTCTCTTAAGAATTTCAAATGCTTCTACACAATCATCATCAAAAATGAATGGAACATCCTTTTGCAAAAGACTAGTGAGAGGCTTAGAAATCTTAGATAATACTTTAAAAAACCTCCTATTGAAACCTGCATGACCAAAGAAACTTCTTATACCTTTTATATCTGTTCGACGCGACATTTTTTCAATAGCATCAACTTTAGTTTATCAACTTCAATACCTCTTTCAGAGATTTTGTGTCCCAAGACAATATCTGTTGGACACGGTATGTTTGGATAGTCTTTCTAGCATTTGATAAATAAAAGTTAGCGGGTAATTACCTTTCCTGGTAGCTTTATTTAATTTCCTAAAATAAATTACCATTCTATATCCTATAAAAAAATTGTGGGTCATTTCATTTTTATCTTTAGGAACAACGGTGATACCTCCCTTTCTAGGGACACAATGAACGGGACTAACCCATCTACTATCAGCAATAGGATAAATTATACCTGCCTCCATGCTATGACGACATAAATCCTTTTGTCGTCTCTTGAGCTTGCGTTGGTTTTTCCCTTGAAGAGCAAAGGGCGATACATCACACGAGCAGTAAGTATTTCCCTCAGTTTGAGAACCAAGTTATCAATCCAGTAGGAGAATCGCGTCAAGTCCACAGTACATGCGCAAACACAAAAGAGCTTGCACCCAACGCTATAAAGGGGTTGTCAATCCCTTCAAGATTGATTGCAAAGTGAGATCTGAAGGCGGAAAGTGCAACGAAGTAAAATTGTAAGGCCGAAAATATGGTGTGAAGTAGACCCGGGGGCCATAGTGTTCACTAGAGGCTTCTCTCAAAATAGCAAATAATACGGTGGGTGAACAAATTACTGTCGTGCAATTGATAGAACTGCGCAAAGTCATGACGATATCCAAGGCAATAATCATACATATAGGCATCATGTCCGAGACAAGTAGACCAATACTTTCTGCATCTACTACTATTACTCCACACATCGACCGCTATCCAACTTGCATCTAGTGTATTGAGTTCATGACGAACAGAGTAACGCTTTAAGCAAGATGACATGATGTAAAGGGATAAACTCAAACCAATTATGAAAACCCCATCTTTTTACCCTTGATGGCAACAACATGATGCGTGCCTCGCTACCCCTTCTGTCACTGGGTGAGGTCACCGCACGGTATGAACCCAAAACCAAGCACTTCTCCCATTGCAAGAATCATAGATCAAGTTGGCCAAACAAGACCCACAACTCGAAGAGAATTACAAGGATATGAAATCATGCTTAAGAGAGATCAGAAGAAACTCAAATAAGATTCATAGATAGTCTGATCATAAATCCACAATTCATCGGATCTCGACAAACACACCGCAAAAGAAGATTACATCGGATAGATATCCATGAGGATCACAGAGAACTTTGTATTGAAGATCCAAGAGAGAGAAGAAGCCATCTAGCTACTAGCTATGCACCCGAAGGTCTATGGTGAACTACTCACGCATCATCGGAGAGGTCATGGTGTTGATGAATAAGCCCTCCGTATCCGAATCCCCCCTCCGACAGGGCACCAGAACATGCCCCACATGGGATCTTGCGGAGTCAAAAGCTTGCGGCGGCGGAAAAGTATTTTCATGGATCTCTTGGGCAGTTTTGGAATTTTTCTAAATTTATAGGCGGAAGAGGTAGGGCACACGAGCCACAGGGGGCGCACAAGCCTGCTAGCCGCGGGCCCCCCTGGCCGTGCCTAGGGGGATTGTGGGGTCCCCTGCTGGCCCCTGCCTTGGTTCTCAAGTCTGGCGCGTATCTTCTGTTCCGGAAAAAATCTTTTCAGAACTTTTATTCCGTTTGGACACCGTTTAAAATCCTCCTCTGAAAAGGGTCAAAAACACGTAAAAACAGGAACTGGCACTTGGCACTAAGTTAATAAGTTAGTCCCAAAAAATATATAAAAGGCATATAAAACATCCAAAGTTTGACAAGATCATAGCATGGAACCATCAAAAATTATAGAGACGTTGGAGACGTATCAAGCATCCCCAAGCTTAACTCATGCTCGTCCTCGAGTAGGGAAGTGATAAAGACTGAATTTTTGATGTGGAATGCTACCTAGCATAGTTGTCCTTTGTAACTTCTTTCATGTGACATGAATGTTCAGATCCGTAAGATTCAAAACAATAGTTTGCTATTGACATGAAAACAAAAATACTTCAAGCAAACTAGCAAGGTAATCATGAACTTTCAAAATAACAAGGACAAAGAAAGTTATCCCTACAAAATCATATAGTCTGGCTATGCTCCATCATCCTCACAAAACTAACTTAAATCATGCACAACCCCGGTATTGGCCATGTAATTGTTTTCGCCCTCTTACTTTCTCAAACCTTTTTCAACTCTCATGCAATACATGAGAGTGAGCCATGTATATAGCACCATAGGTGGAATATAGTGTGGTGGTGGTTGTGAGACAAAAAGGAGGAGATGGTCACATTGACTCGGCGTATTAAAGGGTTGTGGAGATGCCCATTAATAGATATCAACGTGAATCAGTAGGGATTGCCATAAAACGGATGCACTAGAGCTATAATATGTGAAAGCTCAAAATGAGAACTAGTGGGTGTGCATCCAACTTTCTTGCTCACGAAGACCTAGGGCAATTTTGAGGAAGCCCATCATTGGAATATACAAGCCAAGTTATATAATGAAAATTTCCACTAGCATTTGGTGGTGACAAAACAAGAGTCTCTCAGTCATGAAGAACATGGTGCTATTATGAACAACAAGTGTGGAAAAAGATAGTAGCATTGTCCCTTCTCTCTTTTTCTCTTCTTTTTTATTATTTGGGCTCTTTGGCCTCTTTTTCTCTTTTTTAAAGTGGGCAACTTCGGCCTCTTTCTTTTTTTTATTTCCTCACATGGGAAAATGCTCTAATAATGATGAACATCACACTTTTATTTACTCACAGCTCAAAGCTTAGAACGATGATGACTCTATAGGAAATGCCTCCGGCAGTGTACCGGGATGTGCAATGATCTAGCTTGGCGTATGACGTTGAAACATCTCGCTAGCTATCTTACAATCATGCAATGGCAATATGAGAGTGACAGCACAAGTCATGAGACGGAACGGTGGGAGTTGCATGGCAATATATCTTGGAATGGCTATGAAAATGCCATAGTAGGTAGGTATGGTGGCTGTTTTGAGGAAGGCATATGGTGGGTTTGTGCACCGGTGAAAATTGCGCGGTACTAGAGAGGCTAGCAATGGTGGAAGGTGAAAGTGCATCTATACCATGGCCTCACATTAGTCATGAAGAACTCACGTACTTGTTGCAAAAGTGTTTTTTAGTAATCGAAACAAAGTGCTAAACGCATACTCCTAGGGGAAGGGTTGGTAGGTGTTAACCATCGCGCGATCCCGACTGCAACACAAAGGATGACAATCAATAGATTAGTTATGCTCCGACTTCCTAACATAGCGGTTCACCATACGTGCATGTTACGGGAATTACTAACTTCAACACAAGTATTTCTAGATCCACAACACCTTACTAACATAACTCTTAATATTACCAAATCCACGTCTCGAAACTAATTGAGAGGAATCAGACTTCTCTTTCTACTCAATGCATATGAAGATGGAAGTTTTTGTATCCTCTTTGGGTACCTATCACCTTTGGGACTACTTTCATAGCATAAGCCAACTACCAAGTCACGCACCGCTTGTCGGGACCCCGATCCAAAGCCATAGGAATCCAGCTTGTAACACATCACATCTCTTTGCGGTCTCACGCACGGTTATGCCCACGGCTGCAGCCTTACCTTAACCGGTACCGTTTGCGCCTTTTGACTCACGTATGCAATTGTGTCGCTAGCAATCCAATGACAAAGAACCCGGAAGGACATGTCTAGTCATAAACCAAAGCGGCAGTTCCGCACAGGGACAGTCATACATGACCTAGCAAAGCAGGTGTCGGTTACCAGCGAATGTAGACGAGTCGTAGCAAGCTACAAGGACTCCATTACATCGCGTGACATTTCCCCAGAGGGGACATACACAGCCTCTAAGAAGGACACATGCCGGTCAACCAATGTGTCCGGAGTAGTAGCGAGCTACCATGGCTCGTTGGAATCACAAAGGGGCATTTCCCAATAAGGAGTGCTACTAAAGCCTACGGCTAGGTATTCGAACCCCATACATATCAAGTACAACACACTTACGCATGGCATACCGATATGTATAGATACATCGATGGCATCACAACATAACCATAAACATACAAACTTTATTTATAAGGCCTGAAACATCCACACACATAATATTACAAGGTAGGGGTCTCACGACCCATCATCACAAGTCATACATACAGTTCTTACAAGCCAGTGGAAGATTTAAAATTGTCTGAGTAAAGACAGATGGAAAGATAAAGGCACATGGCCTGACTATCTACAGACCCATCCTAGGGCCAGATCGTAGCTGGGATACCAGCTACTCGTTGTCGTCGATGTCTAGGTAGAAGCCTCCATTAGGGTCATTAACAACCTCTGCAACAATTTATAAAGCAAACATGAGAACAACCTCTGCAATGTATCAATAAGGAATTGTGGGGTTTCATGCGGAAAGCCAACATTTGACTTATGGCTAGACAACTTGCATTTTTAAATAGTTCTGAAAACTTTGATTTCTCGCACACGAGTCCACTAACACCACAACAATACTCCATCAGGGAATCATTCCGTCTCCATACGGAAATGCCGTCCACGACGCTCATGCTTATCTTGACAATTTTATGAGTAGCCATTATAGTTATCTATGAACAACATATGTTTCCAAGTAGTCCATATCCGCGGACGCGGCTATTCGAATAGATCATAACCCTGCAGGGGTGTACTTCTTCACACACGCTCTCGCCACTTATCGCCATGTGCACGTCAGGCACCTCGGCAACCTTCAAGCAGAAGCCCAGCGAGGGAGTCGGCCACGACCGTTAACCATGTTAATACTTAGTCTAGGTCTATCGCCTATCTGAGGGTAACCCGCACGAAAGTCCGACCAAGGTTTCTGCCACGGCCCCAAATGATGTGCGCAGGGTTCCCAAGCCCACCATCCGGGTGCCACTTGGTACACTGTGCCACTACCTACCGCATCATAGCCCACCTCTAAGGTTAGCGCTACGCACGGCCTCTAGCATGACTATAAACACCAGAAACTACTTGCAACTCCTGGACCGAGTACTAAGCGATTAATAAGTCGAGCAGGGTCATATTTCAGGGCCCAGCATGTGGTAGTATCTCATCTTGGATTACATACGCGGAACTCAGTTCCTAATGACGGTTCGAGTGAAACAACCCGCCATGTACTCCTACATAGCCTTTCACCGGTACCTTTACCAAATCAGGTTCAACACACAACCTTTACTTACTGAACACATTCTCACAGTTCTGTTCATCACCAAGATGACAGACCATACACAACTCTACGATGGCTATATAGGAGGATAATGCACATCATGGCTCAAGCATCTACCAGGTATGCTAGGTTGCAAGGTTCAGCTATTTACTGTGACAAGGACAGGTCATGCAATGGAAGTGGGTTCGACTAACGTGGTAAAAGAAGTGAAAGCATTTTCCCTAATGCAAGAAATAAGAGCACGAGCGAGAACATGGGATTTATCAGGATGATCAAAATGGTTTCTTGCCTTTTTGCTCAGCAGAGGGACAATATCCGCTAGTCGGATATTCGGTGGAATCCGGAGGATTGGGGCCTACCGGTAAAACAACATCAATCAATAACAATCATATGCAACAAAATGCATCCGCATGGCATGAAAATGAAAGGTGGTTGGCTAATGGAGCTACCTTTTCTTAAGTTGAAGTTGATTTGAATTAAGATTCAAATATCACTTCAAACAAGGTATTTTCAAATACCCTTTTAATTGATTCGACCTGATGCTCAGGTAATCTTGTTTTAGCATGCATGATGATGGTATGTTGGCCTGCTGGTTGTGCTTGATCAGGGTTTGGTCATAATATTTGAAGTGGAATTCAAATGGATTTCAAATTCCAGCTCCAAGCTATTTAATAAGGTTATCCTATTCATCATTTTATCTGTTTGGTGATGTTAACATTTTCAAACATTTTTGAAAATATCAAAATCAGATTCCTTGGATTTTTCTGATCCTTTTTCATATATAAATTATTTTCATTGGAGTTACAGATTGTTTTCTATCATTTTTAGAAGTTTTGGGCATTTTCTGGAATTCTTTTAAAACATAAATTCTCTTTATTGCGTCATAACTACGTCAGCACTGCGTCAGCAGGTCAGCCGACCTGGTCAGGTCAAACCTGACAGGTGGGGCCACTGGTCAGCGACACAGGAGATAATCCCCCACTGACCAGCCCCTAAGTTGGTTTGACCCACTGCTAGGGCCCACTGTGAGTGACTAATTAGCGCTAACTAACAGGGATTAGGCCGGCCATGTCGTCCCCAGCCGGAGACTGACCGGCGACGACCAGATCCACGGCGGATCTTCGCCGGAGATGCACCAGAGCTTGCTGTGGTGCTCGGAATCGAGTGCCGAGAGCACTGGGATGATCCCCAGGCTCTGCCTCATCCACTACGGGCATCAGGAGGGGCTAAGGGTGGCCGCAGGACGCCGGCGACGAGACGAGGTGGCTGCCGGAGCTCGGGCTCGTCAGTCTCGTGGCTAGAGTGCAGGAGAACGAGGGGAAACAGGGGGGAAATGCTCGTGAGCTCACGGTGGAGACGATGGAGGGCTCAGACGGCTCGGGGAGGCTCTGTAGCCGGCGATCCAACGTCGATTTGCCGGCGGTCGGAGGTTGAAGACGACGGCAAAGGGGTGTTGCAGAGCTCGGGGATGTCTATTCCGTTGGCGTGTGCGTCGAGCTCGATGTGGCGGAGAGGATGGAGCACTCGGGGAGGCTTCCCTGTGGCCAGAGAGCTCGGGCTCCTCGAGCTCAAGCTCCTGCTAATGGCGGCAGGGAGAGGAGAGAAGAAAACCGAGAGGAGGGGGAAGAATGGACAGCGGGGGAGGATAGGGACACATTCGGGGAAGTCATTCCCGACATCGTGCTATCCTCGGGGCATCGGGGAGTGCCACGGCGAAGCAGGAGGTGGAGGGGGCCGCCGTGGTCGATCTCTCCTCTACCATAAGGCAGAGGAAGAAGACGACCCCGCCCCTGTGGGCTGGGCCTCTACAGGTGAGCGTTGGATAGGCTTTTTCTTTTTCTTCTGTTTTTGTTTTTCTGTTTTACTTGCTGATATTGATTGCCATTTATTTTAGCTTCAAAAAGCAATTCAAAAATTAGTTTGAATAGCCCTGAGTGTTAGTTGGAATATTCCCAACTACTCCTAAAGTTTGCAACATTTTTTAAAACTTGAATATTTTTGAATTCAAATATAAGGTTGAATTCAGGGGCTTTCTGATTTTAAATAAAATGTCAAGGGTGTTTTGAAAATAGTTTTCTCCCCTGATAATTTGTTTCCAATATTTATCAGAAATATTGAACTTTTAAGAAGGCCATTTTGGGTTCATTGATTTTGGCAAGATTTGAATTTCCTTTGAATAAGAAATGGCTAGGGTTTTTGGTTTGAGTTCCACCACTTCCTTTGATTTTGTTTCAACTTCTTGAATGCAATGGAAGAAGACATGAGCACAAATACTAAACCCTAGTTAGGGATCCAGGGATGTGACACCGTAGTGCTCTAAAAGATATAAGTGAAGCACATAGAGCAAAATTATCTTGCTCAAAAGATATAAGTGAAGAATGATGAGCATTCTAGCAAATTCACGATGAGTGCATGTGTCTCTCAAAAGGTGTGCATAAAGTATGATTGTGACACAACAAAAAGAAAAGACTCCTACGATACAAGACGCTCCAAGCAAAACACATATCATGTGGTGAATAAAAATATAGCTCCAAGTAATGTTACCGATGGATTAAAGGCGAAAGAGGGGATGCCTTCCCGGGGCATCCCCGAGCTTAGGCTTTTTGGTGTCCTTGAATTTGGCTTGGGATGCCTTGGGCATCCCCAAGCTTGAGCTCTTTCCACTCTTTATCCCTTTGTCCATGAGAACATCACCCAAAACTTGAAACTCGTGATATCATTAGCACAAGAAAACAAACTACCACCTCTTTAGGTACTATAGCAAACTTGATTTCTATTCATATTGGCGTTAGATTACTGTATTCTCACTTTTCCATGGCTAGTACCCCCCGATACTATCCATAGTTTCATCAAAACAAGCAACGAACTCAACAAAAACAGAATCTGTCAAAAATAGACCAGTCTGTAGCAATCTGTATACTTCGTATACTTCTGGTACCTCAAAAATTATGAACAATTACGACTTCCTGGGAAAAAGCCATATCAACCAGCAGCAAAAATCATCAACTCAAAATCTCTTTCTGAATAAAAATGAAAAATAATCTCATTTGTGAAACGTTTCTTTCTTTTTCCAGCAGGATCAAACAACCATCACCAAGACTAGTCATAAAAGTTTTGCTTGGCTCAAACACAAAAAACACAATCATAACAGAATTATGATGGCGTGGACGCAACAAAACAGAAAGAAAAAGATAAATTCATTGGGTTGCCTCCCAACAGTCGCTATTGTTTAACGCCCTTTAGCTAGGCATAAGGCAAACATATCTAAGTCTAACATACTTCCTATGCATAGGCATTTTATAGGAAAACAGATTGTCAAGACAACCAATAGTTACCAAATGCAAGGAAGAAGAAAGAGACAATAGCAATCTCCACATAACGAGAGGTGATTTAGTGATATGAAAGTTTCTACCACAATATTTTCCTCTCTCGTAAGAATTACATGTAGGATCATATTCAAATTCAACAATATAGCTATCACAAAGGATATTCTTTTCATGATCCACGGGCATGCAAAGTTGACGCTCTTCAAAAATAGTGGGATTATCATCAACTAAAGCCATGACTTCTCCAATCCCACTTTCAATCTTATTGCAAACATCATAATCATCATGAGGCTTAAACAAATTTTCCAGATCATAAGAAAAATCATTACCCCAATCATGATCATTGCAACAAGTAGTGGACATAGCAAAAATACCATCCCCAAGCTTAGGGTTTTGCATATTTTTAGCATGATTGTCATTAATAGAATTTATAATGAAATCATTGCAATCATGCTTTTCATTCAAGGAGCCCTCGTGAATCATTTTATAAATTTCTTCATTGCAATTTTCAGATTCACGCATCTCAAGCAAAACTCCGTAGAGAAAGTCAAGTGCACTCAACTCACTAGCAATTGGATCAACATAATTCGATCTCTTAAAGAGATTAGCAAGTGGATGAGGATCCATATCAATAGATTTTTAGCAAGCGAAGATGCAAGCATATTGAAGGAACATAGCACACAAGCAAAGGAAAGGCAAATGAAAAAGGCACATATTTTTGTAAATTTTTGTTTTTCAGAAGCGGGGGAGAGGAAAACGAGAGGCAAAAAAAGTAAATGCAAGAGATGAGTTTGCGACACTTAGTTGGATGAGTTCTCGACTTGATCCTCACCGGCAACGGCGCCAGAAATTCTTCTGCTACGGCGATAGAAATATTTTTGTCGTCTCTTGAGCTTGCGTTGGTTTTTCCCTTGAAGAGGAAAGGGCGATGCAACATAGGTGCAGTAAGTATTTCCCTCAGTTTGGGAACCAAGGTATCAATCCAGTAGGAGAATCGCGTCAAGTCCAGAGTACCTGCGCAAACACAAAAGAGCTTGCACCCAACGCTATAAAGGGGCTGTCAATCCCTTCAAGATTGATTGCAACGTGAGATTTGAAGGCGGAAATTGCAACGAAGTAAAATTGTATGGCTGAAATATGGTGTGAAGTAGACCCGGAGGCCATATTGTTCACTAGTGGGTTCTCTCAAAATAGCAAATAATACGGTGGGTGAACAAATTACTGTCGAGCAATTGATAGAACTGCGCAAAGTCATGACGATATCTAAGGCAATGATCATACATACAGGCATCACGTCCGAGACAAGTAGACCGATACTTTATGCATCTACTACTATTACTCCACACATCGACCGCTATCCAGCATGCATCTAGTGTATTCAGTTCATGACGAACAGAGTAACGCTTTAAGCAAGATGACACGATGTAGAGGGATCAACTCAAACCAATGATGAAAACCACATCTTTTTACCCTTGATGGAAACAACATGAAGCGTGCCTCGCTACCCCTTCTGTCACTGGGTGAGGTCACCGCACGGTATGAACCCAAAACCAAGCACTTCTCCCAATGCAAGAATCATAGATCAAGTTGGCCAAACAAAACCCACAACTCGAAGAGAATTACAAGGATATGAAATCATGCATAAGAGAGATCAGAAGAAACTCAAATAAGATTCATAGATAGTCTGATCATAAATCCACAATTCATCGGATCTTGACAACCACACCGCAAAAGAAGATTAGATCGGATAGATATCCATGAAGATCATGGAGAACTTTGTATTGAAGATCCAAGAGAGAGAAGAAGCCATCTAGCTACTAGCTATGTACTCGAAGGTCTATGGTCAACTACTAACGCATCATCGGAGAGGTCATGGTGTTGATGAAGAATCCCTCCGTATCTGAATCCCCCCTCTGGCAGGTCACCAGAACGTGCCCCAGATGGGATCTTGCGGAGACAAAAGCTTGCGGCGGCGGAAAAGTATTTTCGTGGATCTCTCACGCAGTTTTGGAATTTTTCTGAATTTATAGGCGGAAGAGGTAGGGCAGACGAGCCATAGGGGCCCACAAGCAAACTAGGCGCGAGCCCCCCTGGCCGTGCCTAGGGGGCTTGTGGGGTCCCCTGCTGGCCCCTGCCTTGGTTCTCAAGTCTGGCGTGTATCTTCTGTTCTGGAAAAAATCTTTTTGGAAGTTTTATTCCGTTTGGACACCGTTTAAAATCCTCCTGTTAAAAGGGTCAAAAACATGGAAAAAAACAGGAACTGGCACTTGGCACTGAGTTAAGAAGTTAGTCCCCGAAAAGATATAAAAGGCATACAAAACATCCAAAGTTTGACAAGATAATAGCATCGAACTATAAAAAATTATAGATACATTGGAGACGTATCACTCCACAAGCTTTAGTATTTCATTTCTTACCACTTCCTTCATTTGAGGATTTAATCATCGTTGGTGATCAACAACTGGTTTAGCATGAGGCTCCATATTAATTTTCTGCTGAGATAGAGTGGGACTAAAGCCCTTAAGATCATCAAGAGTATATCCAATAATGGCACGTTGCTTCCTCAAAGTTTCCAATAATCTCTTTTCTTCATGCTCTGAACGGTTAGCACTAATAATAACAGGATATATCTCCTTTTCATCAAGAGAAGCGTACTTCAGAGTATCAGGTAATTGTTTAAGCTCAAACATGGGATCACCCTTGGGTGGAGGAGGATCCCCAAGTATTTCAACATGGAGGTAGTGTTTCAAAATAGGGTGCTGATCAAAGAAAATCTTATCTATTTCATTCCTTTCATTCATATGCATATCATTTTCATGATCTAGCAAATATTGTTCTAAGGGATCAGTAGGAAGCACAACAATAGAAGCGAGACCAATACTTTCATATTTACTAGGAAATTATTTGTCACGGGGTTGTCTACGAAATTTAGAGAAATTGAACTCATGAGACACATCCCCAAAACTTAGAGTAACAGTTTCTTCCTCACAATCTATCTTAGCATTAGCAGTATTCAAGAATGGTATATCAAATATAATGGGACAACAATCATCTTGTGGGGAACCAAGAACAAGAAAATCAGTAGGATACTTTATTTTCCCACACAAGACTTCGACATCCCAAGCTTGATGGTAACATCAATTTATTCTAATTCAACTGGTGCAATATCATTAATAATTTCTTGGTATAAGGTAAAGGGAATTGCACTCACACTAGCACACACATCACATAAGCCATGATAACAATGATCTCCTATTTTAACAGAAACAATAGGCATGCCAACAATAGGTATATGTCTACCTTTAGTATCAGGTCTAGCAATTCTAGCAGCTTCATCACACAAATGAATGGCATGTCCATCAATATTATCAACCAAGAGATATTTAACCATAGCAATATTTGGTTCAACTTTAATTTTTTCAGGAGGTATAGTTGTTCTAGTACAACTCTTACGAACCACAATTGAAGCTTTAGCATGTTCCTTTATTCTAACAAGAAAGGGTGGTTTCTTAATATAAGGAGTAGGAATAATATGATTAGCATTATGAATAATAGTTTCTTCTTCAATTTTAATAGGTTCAAACACTTTAACGTCAATGGGAGGATGATATTTAAACCACTTCTCATTAGGGAGATCAACATGAGTAGCAAAAGTTTCACAAAATGAAGCTACTACCTCAGAGTCAGTGTCTATAAAGGATTTAACACAATCAAACTTAAGGCTTATACCTGACTCATTACCTTCGTCGAGTTACCAATCTTCAGAGTTGCATTTAAGTCTTTCCAATAAGTCCCATTTGAATTCAATATCTTTCTTCATAAAGGAACCAGCACAATAAGTATCGAGCACGGACTGATCATTACGAGAGAGCCGAGCATAAAAGTTCTGAATAATAATATCTCTCGGAGCTCATGATTGGGGCATGAATATAACATTGACTTAAGCCTCCCCCAAGCTTGAGCAATTCTTTCTCCTTCATGAGGCCAAAAATTGTAAATATAATTCCATTCACGATGAACCAGATGCATATGATAAAACTTCTGATGAAATTCCAATTTCAATCGGTTGTAGTTCAATGATAAAATATCATCACATAACCTATACCACATCAATGCCTTCTCCTTCAAATATAAAGGGAAGACCTTCTTCTTGACATCATCCTCGGGCAGACCTGCCAGCTTAAATAATCCACATAGATTAGATGCAAATCAGGATGTAGTGTTCCATCTCTTGCATAAGGATTAGCTAGCAGTTTTTTATCATACCCAAAGGAAATTCATAATAAATACTTTGAGTAGGTGCAGCAGGTTGAGGAGAAACTTCCGGTCGGGCTGAAGATACCCCGAACAAGCCCCTCAAAGGATTATTTTCCATAATGATAAGTGAGTAAATTTCAGCACAATATATAAATTTTTCCTTACAAAGTTCCACTCACCAAAGGCGCTTTACTCCCCAGCAACGGCGCCTGAAAAGATTCTTGATGACCCACAAGTATAGGGGATCTATCATAGTCTTTTAGATAAGTAAGAGTGTCAAACCCAACGAGGAGCAGAAGGAAATGACAAGCGGATCTCAAAGGGATTCTATGCAAGCACTGAAATTATTGGTAACAGATAGTTTTGTGATAAGGTAATTCGTAACGGGTAGAAAGTAACAAATGTAACAATGGTGCATCAAAGTGGCCCAATCCTTTTGTGGCAAAGGACAAGCCTGGACAAACTCTTATATAAATCAAAGCGCTCCCGAGGACACATGGGAATTTCTGTCAAACTAGTTTTCATCACGCTCATATGATTCGCGTTCGTTACTTTGATAATTTGATATGTGGGTGCACCGATGCTTGGGTGCTGCCCTTACTTGTACAAAGATCCCACTTTTGATTAACCCCTCTCACAAGCATCCGCAACTACGAAATAAGAATTAAGATAAATCTAACCATAGCATGAAACATATGGATCCAAATCAGCCCCTTACGAAGCAACGCATAAAGTAGGGTTTAAGCTTCTGTCACTCTAGCAACCCATAATCTACTTATTACTTCCCAATGCCTTACCCTAGGACCAAATAATGGTGTGGTGTCATATAGTCTACGTTCACATGACACCACTAGAGGAGAGGCAACATACATCTCATCAAAATATCAAACAAATACCAAATTCACATGATTACTTATAGCAAGATTTATCCCATCTCCTCAGGAACAAACGCAATTACTCACAAAAAATATTCATGTTCATAATCAGAGGAGTATTAATAATCATTAAGGATCTAAACATATGATCTTCCACCAAGTAAACCAACTAGCATTAACTACAAGGAGTAATCAACACTACTAGCAACCCACAGGTACCAATCTGAGGTTTTGAGACAAAGATCAGATACAAGAGATGAACTAGTGTTTGGAGAGGAGATGGTGCTGATGAAGATGTTGATGGAGATTGACCCCCTCTCGATGAGAGGATCATTGGTGATGACGATGGCTTCGATTGCCCCTTCCGGAAGGGAAGTTTCCCCGGCAGAATAGCTCCGCCGGAGCTCTAGATTGGTTATGTCGAAGTTCTGCCTCGAGACGGCGCGCCCCCTGGCTTGTGGACACCTAGTGGGTACCCTGATGTTTTTCTTTCACCCAATATTTTTTATATATTTCAAAATAATTCTTCATAAGTTTTTGGGCTTTTGGAGTTTTGTAGAATAGGTCTCTCAGATTTGCTCCTTTTCCAGTCCAGAATTCCAGCTGCCGGCATTCTCCCTCTTCATGTAAACCTTGTAAAATAAGAGAGATAAGGCATAAGTATTTTACCATAATGTGTATTAATAGCCCATAATACAATAAATATCAATATAAAATCATGATGCAAAATGGACGTATTAGCCATCATCACCATGGAGGCCAAGGACCAGAGAGAGAACCTCTCCCCACCTTGGGGGAGGCCATGGAGGAAGAGGCACAAGGGGGAGACCCTCTCCCCCTCTCTCTCGATAATGACGGAGTGGCACCGGGGGAACCATCGCCACGGTGATCGTCTTCATCAACATCACCTTCTTCATCACCATCCTCATCTTCTTTTAGCAGTCCACTCTCCCGCACCCCGCTGTAATCCCCTACTTTAACATGGTGATCAATGCCACATATTATGATCTAATTATGTGTTGCCATCCTATGATGTTTTGAGTAGATTCCCTTTGTCTCATGGGTTGATTGATGATCTAGATTGCTTTGAGTTGCATGCTTTATTATTGTTGTTGTCCTATGGTGTTCTCCGTGTCGCGCAAGCGTGACAGATTCCTGCTGTAGGACGTTGCAATACTTTCATGATTCGCTTATAGTGGATCGCTTGAGTGACACAAGCGTAAACCCGAGTAGGTGGGTTATTGCGTATGGGATAAAGGGGGACTTGATGCTTTAATGCTATGGTTGGGTTTTACCTTAATGGTCTTTAGTAGCTGCGGATGCTTGCTAGAGTTCCAATCATAAGTGCATATGATCCAAGTAGAGAAAGTATGTTAGCTTATGCCTCTCCCACCTATAAAACTGCAATAATGATTACTGATCTTGTTAACAATTGCCTAGGACAATTCCGCACACCGACCCGTCACTATTCCACACTCGCTATTTGTAATATATTCTAAATTTACGATAACAGCACCTATTTATATATTTTAGTTCTCCGATGTCATGCAAAGCTATTCTCTTCATACCCACAACATAGTTTTATTTTGCGTTCCTAGTTGAAACCAAACGTGCGGCGTACGTAGAGTTCTATCAGTGGCAGATAGGACTTGAGAGAATATTTCTCTTTCCTTTAGCTCCTTTTGGGTTTGACACTACATTCTTATCACTTCCACCTTTGTAAATTTCTATGATGATTCCTTGCACTTGGGGATTATCAAGCTCTTTTCTCGCGATGTTGCTGGGGAGCAATAGCGTGGGTTTGATATTCTCGTGTGTGCTTGTTTGCTTTATTTACTAAGTAGATTTTGTTTTCCCTTTTTGATTTATTTAGTTGTGGGTGGAACAAACAATAGATTAAATAATTAAAAATACAAAAAGAATTACTTGCCTCTTATTACTGAGAAGTTTTCAAAAAGAGAAGTGATTGGAAGGTTGTGGATTGGAGAGGTGAGGGTCGACCTTGAACACTTGTGGTCATGGTCATGGAAGCAATGTAGAATTTTTCATGAAAGTTTCTCTAAAATAATTATCACCTTGTATATATCCATTTTATTATGAAAATAATGTGCCAAGATTTGCCTTTAGGATGATTAGATTGCTTGTTTGGTGTGTGCAGTGCAAAAACAGAAACTTTGGCTGTAGTGCGTGAATTTACGTTTTTTACTGGAATGTGAAAAGTTTCTGAAATTCTTACACAGTTCTTCTATGCATACTTTTTATTTATTCCTAGTTTTTCAGAATTGTTTGAGTTACATAAGTATACGAAGTTTCTAGTTTGCTACAGACTGTCCTGTTTTTGGCAGATTCTATTTTCTATGCATTGTTCTCTTATTTTGATGAATCTATGGGTAGTACCGGGGGTTATGAACCATGGTAAAGTTGGAACACAGTAGATGTAATGCACATATAAATTTTTAATTAGTTAACAACAGTACTTAAAGTAGTATTTTGATTTACTATACTAACGGATCTCATGAGGGTTTTGTTAAGTTTTGTGTGAATGAAGTGTTCAAAAATCGAGGAGGTATAGATAAAATAAGAATACAAAGAGATAATAGTTCAAGCTTGGGGATGCCTAAGGAACCCTAGGTAAATATTTTAAGGAGCCTCAAGCATCTAAGCTTGGGGATGCCCCTGAAGGCATCCCATCCTTATTCTTCAACAATTATCGGTATACCTTGGTTTTTGTTTTGTTCACATGATATGCGTCTTTAGTGTTTTTATTCTCCTTTTATGCACCCTTCTAGTATGAGATAGTCCTTCATTGATTTATAGAATGCTTCATGCACTTCACTTAAATCTTTTGAGTATGGCTTTGTAGAATGCTCTTTGTGCTTCACTTAGATCTTTTGAGTATGGCTCTCTAGAATGCTCTTCGTGCTTCACTTAAATCTTTTGAGTATGGCCGTATAGAATGCTTCGTGTGCCTCACTTATATAATTTGAGATTATATATTGGTTTATATATATTAATTTTAGAATGATCTATGAACTTCACTTATATCTTTTAGAGTATGGATAAAATCATCATCGGAATTAGGCTTGGAAAAGCATCATTGAAATAACCATGCCTAGCTGAAAGACATTAAAGAAAAGCGCTTGTTGTGAGACAACCCAACACTTTTAACTTATGTTTTATGAGTTCACACGATTAAGATACTGTAGTAATCATGTTTTGTGTCTTTTATTTCAATAAAGTGCCAAGTAAAGCCTTTGGGATGACTCACAAAATGAGTAGAATTGATGCTGAACCAAAACAGAAACTTTTGACTCCAGTACAGGAATTTTCTGTTTTTACTGGAGCATGATAATGATCTGGAATTCTTACACATTCTTTATATACAAATTCTTCTGGTTGTCCTAATTTTTCAGAACTTTTAGAGACAGGGAAGTATGTCTATACTACAGATCTTCACAAACTGTTCTGTTTTTGACATATTCTGTTTTGCATGCATAGTTTGCTCATTTTAGTGTTACCATAGCTTATATTCAGTAATATAAATTATAGTAATAATATAATACTGTAGGTATCATGTGAGAACAATTATCAATCTTGTCTGGACAGTACCTAAGTGAATGATCTATCTTTATTACACTAACCCTTCTCACGAAGTTCCGTTAAGTTTTGTGTGATTGAAGTTTTCAAGTTTTGGATGAGACATCGATATGAGGAGAACAAGGAGTGACAAGAACCTAAGCTTGCGGATTCCCAAGGCACCCCCAAGATAATATCCATGAAATACTCAAGTGTCTAAGCTTGAGGATGCCCCGGAAGCATCCCCTCTTTCGTCTCCAATGCTATCGGTAATCTTACTTAGAGCTATATTTTTATTCGTCACATAATATGAGTTTTGCTTAGAGAATCATTTTATTTTGTTGATTTATTTTAGGTTTTATTTATAATTTTGTTTTCAATAAAAATGTTCCAAGAATTGCATTAGGATGTTTGCATTGCATGATTTGATGTCTGCTGTGTAAAAACAGAAACTCTTTGTGTAGTGTTTGAATTTTCATATTTTACTGGAACGTGGAAAGTTTCTGAAATATTTACACAGAGTTTTCATATAAATTTTGTAGCATGTCCTAAATTTTAATAATTTTTTGAGTTACATAAGTACACCGTTTTCATAAATTGCTACACACTGTTCTGTTTGGACAGATTGCTGTCATAGTTTTGTTATCTACTTATCCTATAGTTTCCATAGTCTATATTGGTAGATATAAATTGTGGAAACGATAGTAAACAGTATATGATGTTTGAAAATTATTATACAACTTGTCTTGGCAGTAGATGAAGAGTTGATTTATTATTGTGTGTACTAACCTATCTCACGAGTTCTTTTGAGACACGGAAGTATGTCATGTCAACGGATAACAACACCTATTTTTATATTTTAGTTCTCCGATGTCATGCAAAACTATTCTCTTCCTAGCCACAACGTGTTTTATTGCTCGTTCCTACTTGGAAGCAAACGTTTGGCGTATGTAGAGTTGTATCAGTGGCAGATAGGACTCGAGAGAATATTGCTCTTACCTTTAGGTCCTTGTGGGTTCGACAATCCATACTTATCAATTCCACCTTTGGAAATTGCTACGATGATTCCTTGCTCTTGGGGATTATCACTGATCTATGTGATTGCGTGTGTGCATGTGTGAGTTGCCTATATGTTGTATTTGTTGAAATGTGTGTGACGCGAGTTGCCTTTGTTTTGCTGAAATGTCGATACATTTCCATTTCGGTGAATTTTGAGAAACTCGAGATATCCTATGTCGAAATTTTGTATGAATTTGTTGCTTGCTTGCGTAAGTGGTTAATTATAGTTACTTGGCATCTTCCGGGCAATCATGAAGATCAATGGAAGGAAGGTTCAAAGATACTTGCAGCCCGCGGTGGATGACATGTATGAAAATAGACAGAAGCATCTGTTATGTCCGTGCCATAAATGCAAATATATAGTATTGCTCGACCCCTTTAAGTCTGGCAAATTTAAGGCACACCTGCTAATGTATGGTTTCATGGATGGCCATAGTCGATGGATAAATGAAGACGATGATGATGAGGATGTCGACGAGGCAGGCAATAACAACATGGGCCTAGACGAAGAGATGATCAGAAATGGGAGCGAAGAAGAGGGCATCACAATGGCGTCGTACCTGGCGCAGAAGAGGCGGGACCTGGTGGAGAAGAGGCAGGATATGACGGAAAAGACGAAGACACGCTACAGTCTTCATCCATACTAAGTTCAACCATGTGGGACCCGCATGTTCGAGAACTGCTTTGCAAGAGGACGATTAGCGACACAGGTGCTTCTAGAGAGGAGGCCAAGTTGGCGCAACTGGAGCGAGACTCGAAGACTCCATTGTACGATTGTTGTGATCCCGAGGTGACCCGCTTGAGTTCCACACCGGATCTACTCAAGACGAAGGCAAAAAACAAATGGACAGACGCAAGCCTGGGTGACCTTTTGATGTCTCTAAAGAAGGTTCTTCCAGCGGGAAGCATGTGTCCCACTAGTGTCGACGAGGCAAAAACCATCGTGTGGCCTCTTGATCTACCACACATTAGAAACCATGCATGGATCAACGATTGCATCATATATCGGAACGAGCACGTGGAAAGGACCATCTGCCTAAAGTGCAATTTATCATGATATAAGAAGGCCGAAAAGAAAGATCCACAGAAAATCGTATGGTACTTTCCCATCACTCCCCATCTGCAGCGTTATTTTGTAGATTCTAAGGAAGCAATCCTCATGCGATGGAACGAGGATAGGGTGAAGCCAGACGATGGAGATAATCCGAAGCTGCGAAACATCACAGATGCTAGTAAGTGGAAGCATTAAATGCTGAATATAAAATATTCACAGATGATCCAAGGAACATCATTCTTGGCGCTAGTACTGATGGAATGAATCCGTTAGGAAGGCAGAGCATGAACCATAGCACATGGTCCGCGTTTGTATGGATGTACAACCTCCCCCTGGAAGTGCATGAAGGCAAAATACATACACATGACTATGCTTGTTAAAGGGCCAAAACAACCGGTAAATAATAATAATATGTATCTCGGGTTACTGAAAGAGGAGCTAGACACGTTATGGACAATGCCGGCCAGGACATGGGACGCCATCGCAGGAGAGTATTTCACCATGAGACCCATGTTGATCATGAGGTGCACAACTATCTCGCTTACGAATATGTCATGGGACAAGTGTGCCATGGATATTGCGGATGCAACACGTGCATGGATGATATAATGTCTCAGCGGCTACCGAAAGATGTCGGGTCTTCAAAAATCGTATACATGGGGCATTGAAGATGGCTTGAGAAGCATGATCCATGGAGAAAGCATGGAGATATATTCAATGGTAAGGTCAAGCATCGAGGACCTCCACATAAGCGTAGTGGCATGGAAATTGATGAGTTGTTGAAGAACTGTGAACAGTGCCCCTTGCCGAGAAAGACGAATAAAAAGGTGCCAGCGTCGTTGCTCAAGGTATGGAAAACGAGGTCTGCTTTCTAGGACTTGGAGTACTGGCCCATACTAGACATGCCTCATAGCCTCGATCAAATGCATATCACAAAGAATATCCTAGAGAGTTTGCTTGGAACATTGATGAACATGCCGAAGAAAACCAAGGATGGGCCGAAGGCAAGAAAAGACATGGAATTGTTAGATATCACGAAAGCCTCCACATGCCCTTAAAAAGTTGTCGGATGAGATGGAGATGGAGACGGAGACGGAAGATAGGGGAAAAAAGAAAAAAAGGGAGATGAGTATTCCCCCCCCCTCTTGCTTCACCGTACATATGGAGGAGGTCGATAAATTCTTCAAGTGCCTTGTTGGAATCAAAGTAATTTTTGGATATTGTGGGAAGATAAGCACATATGTGGAATCCAAGAAAAAAAAGGTTCAGCACGATGAAGTGTCACAACAGTCACGTGATGATAACGAGTTACTACAGGTTGCACTTAGAGGGATTTTGGACACACACGTCTGTGATATGTGTACTGATTTTATGCCACTTTTTCGACACTATCTTTCGAAAGTCGATTAGTGTGAAGCAACTAAAAAGGCTACAGGAAGAGATTGTTGTCATACTAAATGAGCTCGAGATGTACTTTCCGCCCATGTTCTTTGACATCCTGGTGCACGTGTGTGTCCACATCGTTGAAGACATCATAGACCTAGGACCTACATTCCTACACAGCATGATGCCGTTCGAGAGGATGAATGGGGTCATCAAAGGAGTTACTCGTAACTTGTCCTACCCGGATGGAAGCATCGCGCAGGGCTATGTGACCCAAGAGTCCATCACCTTCAGTGAGAATTATCTAGGCATCGGAGGACCAATTGTTGGTTTCCTGTCAACAAGAACTCTGAAGGCTATAAGGATAATGTCACAACAATGGCCGGAGGGAATTGCATGTGTATCGCTCGGGCCGATAGGATGACTTTCACATAGCTAACTTAGTAGTGCTACAACACCTAAACACGGTAGATCCTTTCTTGGCACTGCACAAAGAGACCATCACAAATAACTACCGTGACCGTCGGCTACACAGGACGGGCGCTGAAGTTATTAGAGAGCACAACCCCACTTTCTTGCATTGGTTCAAAGAGCGAGTTGTTGCTAATACCCCAGAAGAGGGATGTCCAGGCAGAAGTTTGATATATGTCTTAGCACATTGCCAGACGGTCAACCTCACGGCCTATGAGGCATAGGATATCAACGGCTACATGTTCTACACGGAGGCCAAAGATATGAATAGTGAAAACCAGAACTGAGAGGTGATGATGGAATCCATTGCCGATGATGTAACTGGAACATACTATGAAAGGATCGAAGAGATCTGGGATCTTGAATAATCTGGATTGCATGGCGCGACGATGTTCCATGTTAGATGGGCTAAGACCGTACAAAGAGAAAACCAACCTTTTACTACCATGTGTATACCCGACGCCGATAGCCCTACGGTGAACGCCACCGCCGAAAATGAGCCATGGGTACATGCTAAGCACGTGACACAATGAGTATTCATAGAAGACCCTATCAATCCCAACCGTGTAGTCATGAGTAGAGGAAAAAGTAGCATCGTCAGAATGGATGGAGTCGCCAACGAGGAAGACTACGACTGGTACGGTGACCCGATGAGGGAAGATGATGAGGAGGATGAACCATACATCAAAAGAAGAAGCAGGAAAATGTTACCAAAGAAAGATCATACTCCGTGGAAAAGGAAAAGTCATGACGAGGGGGTCAATTATTCGACAACGAACAAAAGAGGAAAGAAGAAGATCAGTCTCAAGCATCGTCGCCCACACACTATTTAACAAACGATCATAATTTCTGTATACCTATTTTGTATAAGTAGTTAATACCGTTATCGGTCAAATGATGTTATGCACTGATAAGTTTTGTAGGTTCTCATAGTGTGTGAGGAGGCATCGTTCGACGGTGCTCAATCATATATATTGGCCATGGGGAAGGTCTTATTACTACATAAACAACCCTAATTAGCAATTAGAAAAAATAAAGAGAACAAGGAAAAATAAAAATGAAAATGTACAAATTTAAAAGAAAGGGAAAAATAAAAAAAGTTATAAAATAATCAAAATGGTTAGCAGACATGCGTTTGAGCGATACACGCGCTATAGCTATTATAGTTATAGTGCATTCTCTAGACACGCGCTATAGATAAATTATCTATAACGTGTTGGATAGACACATGCCATAGCTAAGTTGGCTATAGCCCGTCCGTTCTTCCCCATCCGCAATCCCCCACTCTCTTTTTCTCAATATCGATCCTCTCCCTCGCTTTCGTCCGACGACCCCGACCCCGATGACCCCGGCCTCTCCTTCTCTATCGGCCCCGACGATCCCGGCGACAGCACCTCCGATGACCCCGACCCAACCCCGATGTCGTCCCTGACCACTTTGCCCCGGCGACCCCGACACCCACACCAACGTCCCCGGCCTCTCCTTCTCCACTGGTTGACAACCCTCGCATCACCATACCTCCTCCACCCGTCTTTGTCTGTGGTGAGCACCACCCTTTCCCTTTTGTTGCTTGTTGGGTTTTCAGTGGATTGAGCAGCAAAGTAAGCCCATGGCAAGACATGTGAGTGAGCATGGAATCCAATGAAAAATCTCTACACGCCAGAGTATCGTGTACGTGAAAGAAAAATGATCCAATTGCGTTTTATATTGTATCGTGAAATTTAGGAAATATTATGTATCTGGGGAGTAGTAACTAACACAAGATCATGTTCAATCAATTGATGAGCCGTGTACAGACACACCCAATATTCATTCTGTAAGAGTAAGATTCATGCAATATTTAGTCTATTCAATCAATGTTTAGTCAATATGAAGTAATTTGTTGTGTTCGGTCAAAGTAATTTATTTTGTAGCCAAGGAGTAGTAACTAACAGAAGAGCATGTCAACAAATTCAAGTTTGTGTAGTGGAGTAAAGTGTAGACAAACAAAATTTTAGTTGTTGTGCATTAAACTTTAAGTGAACATTCTTTGTTATTGTAATCAAGGAGTAGTAATTAATAGTAAATGCAGAAAATTACAGTGAATTTTAGCAGTGTATACTCTATTTTTATCTGAGTATCACAAACAATCACTATTAATAGTTTGTGAAAAAACAGTTAATAGTTTTAGTTTCTCGAAAAAAGTTAATAGTTTATGTTTGTGAAAAAATTTAGTTAATATTTATGTTCTCTCTCGTCATGTTTACAATATATATATATATATATATATATATTATATGATGAAATTATACCCTGTTATGAACACTATCTTTAAAGGGTTATAAAATGTTCGTGAAACAATGCATATAAATCATGAGAATGTTGTGTATTATTGCAGTAATATTTTTTCAGAAATTCATATAGGCAAGGATATGGGCCCTGGTATCAATTATTACCATTAGATTATAGGTAGTAATGCTTGGATATTATCAAGAGTAGTATGTAGACGGTGATTGATGAAGAATAGGGGAGCAAAGTCATAGTTTTCCTAGCTAATATCAAAGGCGTTATACATGCTATTGAGTTAATTAGATAGTAAAATAGAAAATTAGTGTTCTGAAATTAGTTAATAGTTTCTGAAAAAATAGTTAATACTTTTTTTGTTTCTGAAAAATATCAGCTAATACTTGTCCTCATTCTGATTTAGACAGCTTGCTATCCATTTGAAGTAAAATTCAAACTAAAATGCCAAATTCAGTTGAAATGCTTGCTGTCCATTTGAAGTTGGTGTCCATTTGAAGTTGTTGTCCAAATGATATGAAAATGAAAATGAAATGCTCACTGTCTATTTGAAGTTTTGATGAGTTGTTGTCCAAACACTCAAATTGGACGAGATACAATGTGTTGTGGGCCTGGGGCCGTTCTTGTTTGCAGGGCAACTCATTCCGATTGGCCTATGTTTTGCCCATATGTTGATTCATTTCTGTTTCGGCAAATTTCAGGTGCTCGATATGTCCCATTTTTCGCATATGTCATGCCAAAATTTTCCATGAATTTCAACATTATGTGTGCTTCAAAGTAGACATAACGAGTGCTCGAGATTTGCTCGGACGGGGATGAAATGACAACCAGGCAAAACATAGGCCATTTTTGAAATTTTCATTTTATTATATAAAGCTTGAAAATTAAACAACTAGATTAAAGCCTAGGAAACATGACCGACAAAGATGAAGACGGAGGTTCTCGCACCCAAGAGGGAGAAGCACATGCTTACCTCGACTATCTGGCTAGCGAGGAGATGGAGACGGTGAGTGTTGCCAACGCTGATGGCACCGATGCCGATGACACTGATGCCACCAACACTCGCACTGAGAATGCCGATGATACTGATGCCACGAATGTCACAAAGTCTTGTGACGTCAACGACACGGAAAACAGTGAAGAAGGAAAAGAGGGCACGTTGCCCAAATCAGATCAACACCAGAACACTAGAATCATGAAGGTGCATGAAGGTGATTTCAAGCCAATACAACTACAGAAGTGGTTGGGCCGTACGGCAACCGATTAGCATGCAACCCACAAGATAACGCTAACATCAATGACACAAAAATACAGAAGAATGAACCTTTGAGACACCTTCTCCTAACTAGGTTGCACGCAAGATTCTTGTTCCCTAGACGGAATGAAAAAAATCGAGCACCCGTAGAATGATGCTGCCATGAATAATACAAATAACAAAGTTGAGCAACAACTGAAGCGCCTTGAAAACAACGGTGAAAAAGGTGATTGCAATAGACCATCAAACCTATGCCCAGATTGAATAAGACAATCGGACAATTCCGGAAGACAAACTTGAAAAGTTCAAGGCGACTTGATCTAAAGAAGCTGCCAAGGCCAGGTCGGCTAAAGGCAAGGAGCTTCAGGCAAGGAACATGGTTAACCACCACCTCAGAAGTCGTGGTTACACAATGTCGTGGTTTTATCACGACAGATGTCCTCGTGAAAGGAGTTAGTGGTGAGGCCATCGTCGATATGTGGCGACTCAAAGAGGTTGACCGGGAATAGTACATGGATTTACCCAGGTTCGGCCTCTCCGATGGAGGTAAAAGCCTACGTCATATTTTTGAGTCTATATTGATTAAAATCTCGATTACAAGGATGAGGAATAGCTAACATAGCTCTCGAGTGTTTATTTTCTGATATTTGTAGCTTGAAGGATCCCCTTTATATATAGGTAGAGGCCTCGAGTTCACAACAGAGTCCGGGTCAAATAAGAGCCCATGACCTACTACAATTCTATTTTGTCTTGCCTCCTAAGTTAGGAAAGCTTCTCACACCTCCCGCCTTGTGGGCCTCAATCCGTCGTCTTGTGGTGTTGGGCCGCCTGGCGCTCACTTGATAAATCATGTGGCTCACCCTCCTATCTTCTCTACGGTTTAACCCGACCCAATTGGTGGGTAATACCACGCGGTCATATCCCCGACATTAGGCCCAGGCGATTTAGCCCTTTCCTTACACTTGTTCATGTCAATCTCCTTTACTTCCATCAGGTGACTTAGCCCTTTCCTTACACTTATGTCTTGTTAGTATCTTTGGTTTGTCACGCACAACACTGTCAGACTTTGCGACTTTTTCCTCGTGGCATCTGCCTATGACGTCATCCACCAGAAGTTTTACTATGGCTCCTCTGTTCCCGTGCCTAACAGTTGTTCCTTCAAGCGTTATAAATATGAGCGAAGGGCCCCTCTTTTTATTTTTACCCTCCCTTCTCTTCTTATTTTTATTCTTCCTCTGTCTTGGAACCCCAGTAGCGCCATTATTGTTGCTTCATCTGCTTGCTTTGACGATCGTCGAAGGACCGCAACTGTGTTCTAGTCCCTTCGAGATCTTCCCCATCCCTCGCGGTACCAGTGGCGATCAGTGAGGTATGATATCTTTATTCCTTGCATCTCCAACTTGATTCTTTCAAAGTTCGTCAGGAAAAACGAGACCATTCGTATGTTCATCGCCATTGTCACTCCCTACATGCTCTTTGAACTCCCTTCATCATAAGAACGAAACGGTGGAGACTATGGCTTCATGTTATTCACAATACGCCCAGACCTATTAGGAACTCACGGTCCAGATTAGTGTCGCTCTTCATTCTTATGTTTTAGCAACCGATCCCTTTTTCAAATCTTTTCTAGATCCAAAAATGTAACCAAGCTATAAAGCAATTGTTTGTTCTAGACTTAGGAAAATCAGAAAACTCTCTCTGATGTATGGAGCCTCTATCGTCGTTGGCTTATCTATACGACCAAAACCCGCCACAAGTAGATATTGCCAATGTTTGGGTACCGACTTATCTTTGGGGCGCCTCTTCTAATATAGACATTTACACTAACTTATTCTTGATTATAACACGGGGTGTTGTTGTGATATTTTCACTCGTGTCCAGGCGTGTCATTATGTCAGAGGTTTTTATCTACAATTGGGTTCCTTCACAAGTTTCGACAAAGTTTCTCCAAGTTTATGTAGACCAAGGTTTGCTGCCTTTCAAAGAAGAAATTCGATGGCGGGCTCCTCAAGGAGAGGCACACATAAATCCCAAGGAAGGAGAGGTTGTAGTCTTTATAAACCATCTCTTAAGAGGTTTTTCTCCTCTCAGGTCAAAGTTCTTCCGGGATGCACTCACCTTTCTTCACCTTCACCCACAAGATTTGGCCCCTAAATCCATATCAAACCTTTGCCAGTTTGAAGTCTTATGTGAGGTGTATTTGCAAATGGAACCCACTATTCCACTTTTCTTGGAGTTCTTTTATTTGGATCACCAGACAAAGCGCACAGATGGTCCTAGTCAAGAACTGGGTGGTATTTCACTTCAAAGATGCAAAGGTGGCGGCTTTCCTTATGCTTCTTTGCCAAGCCATCCAAAAGGGTGGGCAAAAACTTGGTTTTACTGTCAGAACACCGCCCCAGCAAACGAGAACATCGTGCCTGGTTATAGATCAGAGAGCCCCCAATATAGTTTGAGCTTCCTGACCAAATTTCTCAAGAAGAGCGTGATAAATTTTCTTTTGTACTCCCAAAATTAGCGGCTCTACAATCTCGGGGTTTGACCAGAGTAGACTTGACCCGGTGTTGGGTATCTTGGACGATCCACCACTGAGCCATCAAAATGAACCTATGTGCAATTATTGTGGTCATGTGGATGATCCACAAATATATAGTGCATCCTTTTTGAGAGAACATGACATAAATAAGGTGAAGAAGTTTCTAGGGGAAACTCAAGAAACATGTGATCAAATTTGTTTGAAGCCCTTTAATGCTCTCAACCCACCTCCTCCGGTGAGAAACTCACCCAAACATCTCTTAATTATCTTTGTAAAACCCTTTCCAAACTTCAAGTATTTATCCTTTTACTCACATCATCAAAAACTTGGAGGCATCTTCTTCATTCTGGAAGAGGAAAAGGAAGGTATCGGCTAGCAAGCCTAAAGCCGCCCTAACAAGAAAAAGAGAAAGGCGTGTGCCGCTACTTCGTCATTTAGGGGCAAGTCTCCATCAGCTGGTGCATCTATTGAGGTAGAATTTTGACTTCCTCAGCCATTTCTTTGTTCATCTTGCTAACATTTTTGTCATCAGTGTGATGCTGCTACTAGTCGGGCCAATGATGTTCAAGTAATTTTTTACTTCCTCCGACTCGAAATCTTTGTGTTCAAGGAAAATAAGGCAAGTCATTTGAAAAGTTAGTTTTTCTCAACCAGATGATTATTTGGATCCTAATTTTACTTTGAAGAAGACCCAACATGCTTCAAGGCGCTCGACTCGGAGTGGCTCTGATATTCCTGCACCCGAGTCACCCAGCTAGTTAGTTGTTCGAAATCTTCAAGACGAGGTGCCTCATAGTCCAACACCATCTCATCCACAGGCTGGTCTTTTTATACAACCTCTCAACTCTGTTGATTCAAATTACTATGAATCACCCCCTTCATGTGGCGACTCATCAGCCATGAAGTTGCCACCTTTTGTTATCAACCAGGGGCAATTTTTTACTTCTTTTTGCATCGTATGTTCCCTACTGAGATTCTGATTTTATCCCGCCCTCTTGTATTTGTAGGGCCAAGGCCAAGAAAAGAAATCTTGCGGGTTCATTTGTTAATCCTCAAGTTCCCGAGCCAGAAAATCAAGACATGGCGGCTTCCGTAAACACTAGGCGAGTTGACGATCATCAAGAAATCCAAGTCGATTTACCTCAGCCAAAAATAGAGACAATTAATGCTTTGCCTATAGATGTTGAAACTCACCCGACAACTAGTACTTATCCGCCCACTCCTCAGGAACCCTCTGAAGATGTTTCTCGTCACAAGAACGCGGAAGTGGACATCATTGGGTCGTGTTATACTGCTCCTCGACCCTCTGGTGCGTTGGCAAAGATTGCCACAAAGGAGGAGGTTGTCTAGTCTCACAAAGGAAAAAAACTAAACCCGAGCTTCCAAATTATGATACTTTCAGTATTGAGGAATTGCGTGCTGGTTATCTTGAGCGTCTGTGTGCAAGCCGGCAAGTGCAAATTGCCTTTGTGAATATGATGAGGCTAAGATATGAGGTATGCTCGACCTGTAGCCCTCAAGGAGCGGCTCATCTATCTTAGATGAGTCGGGTCTTGTTTATCATTATGAAAGAAATCAACATGTAGCACCCAAGGGCCGGCTCATCTTTCTGAGACGAATCGGGTCTTTTCTATCATATCTTCAGAAAAGAACTAGCACGCATTAGCCTCCAAGTGCCAAGTATATTGCTTGCAATCTGCTTGGGACTTGTTTATAATCTCCCTTATCATAGTTATGATGTTGTCCTGCCTCCGGACCTCCGGCTTATTGTTACTCCATTTTTGTGTTGGAAACTTTTAAGGCAACCGAGGTAAAACTCGTTGATTTGAAAAAGGCTCTTGGGGAAGGAAAAACTACCCGAGCGGAGCTTGAGGGAAAACTTCAATTATCCTTGGAGGAAATGGAGAAGATCAAGGTAGGCTATGAAAAAGAATGAAAATCCTTCGAAACTGCAAAAGCCACCTTGACCAAGCTCTCTGAAGATGATGAAGATCAACTGAAAACCGTCTCTCTAGAGCTATCTGGGTTTAAAAGGCATACTGACCACATGACTCAGGCCATCTTTGTTGAGTATCTTATGAAGCATTTCATTAATCTACTTAACACTCATTTTCTTAGACCAATCAGATGGTGACTTATGTGGTTGAATCTTTGTAGGCCATCGTACGCGCAAACTTCAAGATAATTGCTTGTTAAAGCTCAAGGCTACATATGTGTTGATAGAGCATCTTTATACTGGAAGTTTAAGCACAATCCGAGCCGTCGCAGGGAACAAAGAGCCAGTTAAGCTTATAAAAGATATGCTAGAGTTCCTCTACAATCCCAAACTAATTGAAGAGCTGAAGAGATTAGTTGCCCGTGTCGGAGCCACATATTCTTTGAGTCGGGCTGTGGCTTCCTCGGTTGAGCTTGACCCGGAAGAAATGACTAGGAGCTTTCTAGAGTTGAAGGCGGACAGATCAGCTTTTAACGATAATGATTAGTATCAGTGCCTCTCAACGACTCGTCAGTTTGCCAGTTAGGTTCTAAGTGATATGTGTCTGAAGAGCTATCATCCAGCATATGACTCAAACAACGCGTGAGTTCAGCAACCCGTTTTTAAATCATTAGTCGGACTCCGTTGTGTTGCAAGCAACATTTCCCCCCAACTACGACCCATCGCCTGTCTTGAATGAGGAAGCCATGTTTGAAGCCTTGTCCCATTGCAACTAGAATTTCGATGATATTCATATCGTAGAACTGGCGTCTCAAACGGAGGACCAGCCGGAGGCATCTCAGGCTCAAGACCAATACAAAGCTTAACCCGGAAATGTGAAGATTGGGTTACAAGAAAAACTTTGATTCCATCATTTGGGACTGGAGTGCCTTGTAATACATTTTATGAGCCAATAGTTGTATCGCTTGTGTCGTGTCTTTGGCATGTTTGTAAAAACACTTGGTTTTCATGATGATGGCAATGGACCTAAATCTGCCCGAATCTGTGCTAACTTGCCTTTAATCTTCATCTATATGAATCAGATAGATCTTTAGTCTTTCAATCTGTTCCGGCTTGGATGATCCGTGCCCAAAATCTGTGTGCTTGAATCAACACAAGGCATGTTATTGTAACTTGGCCCTAGGATTCACATTTTTTGTCCGCCGAGCAATAAATTTTTGAACTATTCATGACAGTATTATGACTTCATAACCCAGACACTCTTTATGAGCCAGAAAAATGGCGCTTGTACCGAAAATGATCAAGTCATGATAATATAAATCAATAATAATCCAGCTGAGTGAGACACGGTAAAAACAGACCGGCTTTCGAGGCTAAAGTCTTGCTTCAATGAAGCGGGCATCATAACCCATGGTTTATCCTAGCTTCAGTATGCCGCCTCTCACGTGACAAACCAATGTTTTAACCTTGCTGATTCAGGGTCCACAATGGATTGAGTAGTCAAGAGTACACAGAGTCACCTTATCGGAGTCGCATCAAACATACACGCAGGTATAACCATTTTTTGTCGTCTTTTTCGGATCAAGAGGGTGAGAAAGCTAAACTCGATGAGTTAGAAGCCCTAAGTGACGTGTGATTAATAAAAAAGTCCAGCATAGGATTGTAGAAGACAATCTCATTAGTGCTAAAAAATTCTACAGTTTCGATAAGCCGGCTTGATTCCATTGATCACGATGATTTGTTTGGACCAGTAGCCCCCAAGTAACATGTTTCGAAATAATAAAGACTCATGCTCAATTTGTAGGTTGAAAACGACACAGGCACTGAAGTGCGAGGATACCAGCTTTATTATGTTCAAAACTATAGAAGTATGTATGAAAATTGGGGGAGGTACAAGAATAATGAGCCAGTGGCTCTAAGTATAATAAGGTCGTAGGTGAGCATTGTTCTAGGGCCGGGTTGTCCCTGCTCCACAGGTGTTCTTACCAGGTCGTAGATCGATCACGTAATATGAACCATTGTTGAGAGTTTTGCTGATCATAAATGGGTCTTCCCAGGGCAACGAAAGATTATGCATCCCCGTTTGATATTGAACAAGGCGGATCACCAAGTCGCCTTGTTGGAAGGTGCGACTTTTAACTCTGCGGCTATGATTGCGATGTAGGTCCAGTTGGTATATGGCTGACCTAGCTGCTGCTAAGTATCGCTCTTCCTCCAAAGCATCCAAAGAATCTTGTCGTTCATGTTCATTGTCGCCCTCCACATAAGCGGGGACTCAAGGAAAATCGTGGCGAACATCACTTGGGAGTACCGCCTCAGCACCCTAAACCAAAAAGAAAGGCGTGTATCCCGTGGACCTGTTTGGAGTAGTATTGATACTCCAAAGTACTGAGGGGATTCCTTCGACCCAACAACCTAGGGTACACTGTGATGGGACCATGAGCTGGAGTTTGATCCCTCTCAAAATCTCCTGATTTGCCCTTTTAGCGTGCCTGTTGGATTGTGGATGCGCTACCGCCACTAAGTCAAGCCTGATGTGCTCTTTCTGACAAAATTGCTCCATAGCTCCTTTGGATAGGTTGGTACCATTGTTTGTGACAATGCTATGAGGATAGACAAAATAGTAGATTTATGTCTTCAAGAATTTGACCGTTGTCTCCGCATCATAGTTGCTGGTACGTTCCGCCTCAACCCACTTAGTGAACTTATCAACTGCCACTAGCAGGTGGGTCTTTTTATCCGTAGACAATTTGAATGGACCAAACATATCAAGCCCCTAGATTGCAAATGGCCAGGTTATTAGAATCATGCGCAACTCTTGAGCTGGCACCTGGGCATGTCGGGCAAACTTCTGACACCCATCACACTTGCGTACGATGTCTTCTGCATCAACATGAGCTGTTAGCCAATTAACCCGAGGACAAAAAAACTTTGCCGCCAAAGATATTGAGCCAGCGTGATTCCCACAGTCGCCAACGTGGATTTCATTGAGAATTTCTTGTCCCTCCTTGGGAGATACACAATATTGAAAAACGCCAATGTTGCTCCGCCGATGTAACTTGCCGTTGACAATGGTCATCAATTCAGATCGACGAACTATTTGGCGAGCTTTGACTTCCTCAACTCGGAGTTCTCCTCGAGTGAGATACACTAAATATGGCATTGTCCAATCTGGGGTAGCTCGAAGAGCTACCTCTAGCTATGATTCTAGGTCTGGAATAGCTATATCCTCTTAAGACAGTAATTTCACTAAGGGGTTGTGAAGAACATCCAAAACGGTATTGGGAGGGACCGGCTTCCGTTGAGAACCAAGTCGTGATAAAGCATATGCCGCCTCATTGAGCCGGCAATTTATGTGATCGACTTGATAGCCATGAAAGTAACCCACCACCTCAGTGACCCCTCGTTGATAAGCCACCATCAAAGGATCTTTAGAATCCCAGGTTCCTGAGAATTGTTGTGCCACTAAATATGAGTCGCCCAAACACCTGACCCGGGCGAGATTTATATACTTGGCCATCCTTAGCCCGTGCAACAGAGCCTCATATTCAGCTGCATTATTAGTACACACAAACACGAGCCGTAAAACATAGCAAAACTTGTAACCTCGTGGGGAAGTTAACACGACTCCAGCCTCGGACCCTTCTAAATGTCTGGACCCATCAAAGTGCAAGGTCCAGTATGTGTTATTTGGCCCGTCTTCTGGAACGTGTAGCTTTGTCCAGTCATTGATTAAATCCACTAGTGCTTGGAATTTTAAGACCGTTCAGGGCATGTACTTCACCTGATGTGGGCAAGCTCGATTGCCCAATTAGCGATTCTTCTAGTGGCCTCGCGTTTTTGTATGATATCACCAAGGGGTGTTGAACAAAACACAATGATTGGATGCTCCTGAAAGTATTTTTTTAACTTCTAGATTGCCAAAAAGACCCCAAAGACCAATTTCTGCCCATGTAGATATCGTTGCTTGGATAGGGTCAAGACTTCAGTAATGAAATAAACCGATTGTTGAACTAGATATTCCTTTCCTTCCTCCTTCCGTTCAACAACAACTGCAACACTTACCGCCTTTGAGTTGGCAGCGATGTACACGGGCATGGTCGGGCGATAGAACTAGCGGCTTAGCCAACTGCTTCTTGAGGGCTTCAAAGGCTTCATTGGTTGCGTCAGTCCAAAAAAATCTGTCCAAGTTTTTCAGCAACTGATAGAGAGGGATTGCCTTCTCCCTCACGCGTCTTATAAACCGGCTCAATGTTGTGATACGGCTCGCGAGGCATTGGACCTGGTTTATCTTAGCTGGTGTCGGTGAAGTATCGACACCTATGGGGGCCTCAACGGTCCCTGTTTGATGGTATGGCAGGGAAAAGGGTCGCGGCAAGAGCGAAACCAACAGTCAGGGGCCGGCAAGATCTTTTTACCCAGGTTCGGGCCGCGTGGTGCGTAAAACCCTACTCCTGCATGCGTTTAGTTATTCGTTTTGGGTTACTGTAGATATGTCCCTTCTTGCAGCCTTTCGATTTACCAAAAAGCCAAAAGCCCCTACTACTGAGCCTCGGGCCTCCTTTTATAGGCGAAGGGGTCACCAAAGTGGCTCAGTGCGTGAACGGTGGGTTCACGGGTGAAACAACGTCGACCGACAGTTACAGTGTTACTGACTTGTCATAGGTGCAATAAATGCTTCGACACAGTTCCCTGACCTCGTCGGGGGGGGGGGGGTGGACACTTACCCACACGTGGCAACTCCGGCGAGTCACGCTGGCGTGCGGGTGGACGCGTGGCGCATGCATCGTCGGTGGTATGCTCGTCGGTGGAGGCGTTCGCAGGACGTGAGGGCGCCCTAGGCCCGTGCCTCCCTTCGGGCCTTTCTCCTTCTTCCCAGTAGGGTTACCTTGCTGGGGTTCTTCTTGTTCCTCTTGGCAGGGGGGTGATGCCCTGCAGAGGCCTTGTCAGCATTCCTGGCAAGGGTGGCTTGCTGGGGCTCAGTCCTTCTTCCTCGGCGGGAGGGTCTCGCCATGGCATTGTCTATCTCCCCGGCAGGGAACTCCTGTCGGTGTCTCTTCTTCCTTTCCAGCAAGCGAGCGCTTGCCGGGTCTTGCAATCTTCACTTGGTTGTTTCTAAGTCTTGCCTTCGCCCTAAGCCTCAGGGACGCGCCTTGCTGCTGTGTAGGGGTTGCCGGTGTCCGCGCACCAGTCTGGGGCACTGGAGACCCCAGTCTTTAGTGCACGGACAGGAGCCCCCGGGCCTGGTCCACACATGCATGCGAGGCGTTGTTGGGCCAGGCCCAAAGTGGTGCGCGGACTCGCGGGCGCCGGGCTTATGGGGGGCTTTCTTTCCCAATGTCATGCACTAAACGCACGAAGTGGGGGGGTGCGGCGTGCGCTTGATGGCCTCTTTATTCCTGAAAACGCCTCTGCCACGCGTAGGATATGCGCAGCGGCGGTCGGGCAAGTGGCGATCGTGCCCTCAAAAGCCGCGGGCATGGTTGGGCCCGCCCTTGCATGCATTGGTGCAGCAGGGCGGTTCCTTGTTCCGCTCGTGACTTGAGGACAATTGGGCGAGAGGGGTGGCGGCTTCTGGAGCGAGGAGGGTGGGCCTCCAAGCTTTGCCCTATAAATTAGGGCGTTTGCACGGAGATTTTGTTCATCCATCTCACTCTCAAAGCCATCAGCGCATGTCGCCTTGCCTTCTCTTGATTCTTGCAACTTTGCAGGTGGCGCCCGCCCCTAACCATGGTTAGGGGATGGGGCCGGCCTCCGTCGGCCGCTAGGGCGGCAAGGGGATCCCGCTCGGATCATGCCACAGCTTCAGGGGCTGCAGCCAGCGACAGCCCCGTCGACCGTGGAGGGAGAGGCTCGAGGGGCCGAGGACGCCGGAGCCGTGGCCGAGGGAGGCAGATTGCTGCCTCGATCTCCCTCCTCGTGCCTTCTTTTTCGGGTGTACACTCTGAGGCGAAGCCCTTTGAGTTCATCGCAGAGCTTTATAGCCCCCTTCAGGGTCACCTGCATCTCCCTCGCGGCTTCGCCATGGTGATGGAGGTCGACCGGCCTCCCGTCTTTTGGTTGCGAGCGCACGGATGTTCTCATGGCGCCACGCAGGTGCACGCGGAGTATCCGAAGCCCCATTCGATGCTACTCGGACGCGGCTGGAAAGCCTTTGCCCGGGCTCAAGGACTCGAGGACGGCCACGTCCTCCGCTTCAAGCTGATGGAGGTCCGTGTGCTCGTCATCAAGTTTTATGGGCGCTCCAGTGTGCGTCTCGGCTGCTGCAAAGAGAGCTTGAGCAGCATTGAATGCTCCGCTTCGAGCGACGGGGACGAGGAGGGAGGCAGTCATGATAGCGCTGAGCCTAGCCTCGAACCTGGGGGAATCAAATCAGAGGTCAATTCCCCCGGCTCAGACTGAGTGCTTGCTGCACTAGCGCAGCCTCGTCACGCCCCTCCCCCTCCTTGGAGGGGGATCTCAACCGGATCCATCACCCCTTCTTGTGGCCTGACGAGGCCGAACCTGCTCTCGTCGGTACAGTGTAGGTCCCGGAGGAGCCAGCATGGATGTACCGCGAGCCTGGCTGCGTATTGTCTTCTTGAACTCCAATTCCTCCGCGTAGGTCGATCCTCGTTAAAAGACAAAGCTTTTAGGTTACGACAACAGCGCTTTGTAATTGGTATCGAATGTATCGAGACAAATGAATGGATCGTTGCATCCTTTATTCGACTCTCATTTCGTATGATTATTTCTTTGCACTTTCCGGATGCTTGCCGGCTTGACTTATCCTGTCATGAGCCCTTAGAGGAGCGGATCCTAAAAAAACGTAACAGAGGAGGTCGTCACCGGCAAGGCTCCTTTCCGCACTCAGTGCAACCATGTAAATTGTCGAGCGCGGCTCGAGGCAAAATAGGGTGCTGCATAGTCGTCCGAAATGTTGAACGAGTTCGAAACGACATAAGGGCGCACTGTGGCCGCTCAGGTCGTTGAACGGGATCGAAACGGAGTCGGAGTGCACTGATCCTAGCAAAGTCCTTTTGTGCGTGGGATTCTCATACAAAACTCGATACTTCAAAAGGATACAACTAATCTACCAAGATCTGGTAAGGAGCTTGATCCTGTACTTATCTGCGCGTCGTGGCATTCCTAGCTGTAGCGTTTGAAGGTGTTGCTGGGGAGGAATATCGGTACCCCCGACAAGTTGGTTTCGCCTCCAGCGGCCTCCTTGCCGACAAGCCTTTTGCCGGTGGCCTTTGGCCACTCTGAAGGAAAGAGGCACGCTGGGCGTAATACTTTCTCATCTCTTTTGCAAGAGTTTTGATGGCGGAGCCCCCGAGCGCATCTTTCTGGGGTCACAACGCTCCAAGGAGAAATGCGAGCCGGAAGGCACATGAAAGGGCGGTTTGGGGCCTCGGACGCGTCCTCGACGACCATGCAGCACTCCGGAGAGGTGCGTCGGTCGGAGTAAGCGTCAGAGGCCTGGCCGAAGCCCCGTGTCACGCTCTCGACAGCAGCGCAACATTCCAAGGAGGTTTGTTGGTCGGGCGATGCAGAGCTCGGGGATTCCGCTCCTTCCACCCACGCTCGTATGGAACCTATGGAGGTGTCATGAGCTCTTGCGCGGGCAGAGCAGCCAATGCTTCCTCCCACTCAGGGAAGATGCAGCAGCAAACTGGGATCTGTGGAGTCAATGAGCGGCTCGTCGGATCGGGGTGGCAGTGACGCCGGCCTGCTTCCAGCGATCCCCCTACCTGGCGTGCCAAAGATGTCTGTGAAGGATCGACACCTATGGGGGCTCAACAGTCCCCTTTTGCTGGTTTGGCGGGGAGAGGGGTCGCGGCAAGAGCAGAACCAACAGTCAAGGCCCGGCAAGATCTTTTTACCTAGGATCGGGCCGCGTGGTGCTAAAACCCTACTCCTGCATGCGTTTAGTTATTCGTTTTGGGTTACTGTAGATCTGTCCCTTCTTTCAGCCTTCCGATTTACCAAAAATCCAAAAGCCCCGACTACTGAGCTTCGGGCCTCCTTTTATAGGCAAAGGGGTCACCACAATGGCTCAGTGGGTGAACAGTGGGTTCAGGGGTGAAACAGCGCCGACCGACAGTTACAGTGTTACTGCCTTGTCAGAGGTGCAATAAATGCTTCAACAAACTTACCTAACCTCGTTATTGGGGTTGGACATGTACCCACACGTGGCACCTCCGGAGAGTCGCGCTGGCGTGTGGGCGGACGCGTGGCGCATGCATCGTCGGTGGCATGGTTGTCAGTGGAGGCATTCGCAGAACACGAGGGCGCCCTGGGCCCACGCCTCCTTTCGAGCCTTTCTCCCTCTTCCCAGCAGGGTTACCTTGCCGGGGCTCTTCCAGTTCCTCTTGGCACGGGGGTGATGCCCTGCCGAGGCCTTGTCAGCCTTCCTGGAAAGGGTGGCTTGCCGGGGCTGAGTCCTTCTTCCTCAGCGGGAGGGTCTCGCCGTGGCGTTGTCTATCTCCCCGGTAGGGAGCTCCTATCGGGGTATCTTCTTCCTTGCCAGGAAGCGAGTGCTTGCCGGGGCTTGCAATCTTCACTTGGTGGTTTCTCAGTCTTGCCTTCGCCCTAAGCTTTAGCGACGCGCCTTGCCATTGTGGAGGGGCTGCTGGTGTCCGCGCACAAGTCTGGGGCACTGGAGACCCGAGTCTTTAGTGCACCGACAGCTGGCTTGCCCAGCAAAGTTACCGCCTTGATATTGTGAGGGCTGGCTTCAATGCCTCATTCACAGACCACGAAGCCAAACAACTTACTGACAGGGACCCCAAAGACACAGTTCGCTGGGTTAAGCTTCATCTGGTACACCTGAAGGTTATCAAATGCTTCTTTGAGATCGTCCAAGAGTGTGTCCTCCTTTAGAGATTTCACCATGATGTCATCAACATAAACGTGAGCATTGCGCCCAATTTGTGAGTGAGGGCAATTCTACACACATCGCTGATAAGTCGCCCCGAAAGGCATAGAGACATAACAGAAAGCACCAAAAGGATTTATGAAAGATGTCTTCTCCTGATCCTCCTTAGCCATTTTGATCTGTTGATATCCTGAGTATGCGTCCACAAATCATAATCTGTCACAACCTACCGTAGAGTCAATGATTTGGTTGATACACGGGAGGCCAAAAGGTTCTTTGGGAAAGGCTTTGTTGAGATCTGGGTAATCAACACACATGCGCCAGGTGCCATTTTTTTTAGAACAAGCATCGGGTTAGCCAACCATTCAGGGTAAAAAACTTCAATGGTAAACTTGGCAGCTAGGAGTCGGGCTACCTCTTCCCCGATAGCCTTGTGTCTCTCTTCATTAGAACGACGGAGGAATTGTCGTACTGGTTTCATCTTCGGATCCACATTAAGATGGTGCTCAGCGAGTTCCCTCGATACTCCAAGCATGTGAGAAGGTTTCCACGCAAAGATGTCCCAGTTCTCACGGATGTACTCCATGAGCATGCTTTCCTATTTGGGATCCGAGCCGGTCCCAACTGTGAACTGTTTGGATGAGTCGCGTGGGATGAAGTCAGTATGTTTGGTATCTTCAGTCGACTTAAACTTGAGAGGTTCTTTGGACTTAGTAGTTGGCTTCTTGGGAGGACTAATGTCGATCATGTTAACATGAGCCGTGCAAAAGTTTAGTTCCTCGGCGGCTCAGGACGACTCAGCGTAGGATGCGTCCCCTTGCTCACATTCCTGAGCCGTCTTTGTGTCTCCTTTCACCATGATAGTGATGTTGGGACCCGGCATCTTAAGCTTGAGATAGACATAACAGGGATGATCCATGAAATAGGCATAAGTCGGTCTTCCGAAGAGAGCGTGATAGGGGCTTTGTATATTCACCACTTCAAATGTCAAGGGCTCGACCGTGTAGTTGTGCTCATCACCAAAGGCTACATCGAGCTTAATTTGCCCGATTGGGTACGCCGACTTCCCTCGGATGATGCCATGAAAAACGGTGGTCGAAGTTTCCAACTGTTGTCGGGGTGATTCATCAGCTGAAAGGTGTCATAATATAGTATGTTGATGCTTCTTCCACCATACATGAGGACCATTGATAGGGTATAGCCACCCACTTGAGGTGCCACCACTAAAGCAAGATCTTCGGGGTTGTCGATCCTGGGAGGATGATCCTGTCGGCTCCAAGTGATTGTCTGCTCAGACAAAGGGTGATACTTCGGAATTGCCAGCTGAGCCGTGCCGGTCACTCTTTTCCTCACCTTTGTGACTTGTTTGCAAGCATTGGTGGTGAAGAAAGGTAGTGACCATTACTTAGCTGTTTGAGATCTCCAGATGACCTGCCAAGGACATTCTCACACGGATGTTCCTCTTGGCGCTTCTCGAGAACCCGGTTCTAGAAATCCCGCATGATATAGCAGTCTTACGATGAATGATTAGCCGGCTTCTCCTCAGTACCATCCTTGGGTCAAGGCGCCTTGGATGCAACCTCGTAGTTATGTGACTTACTTGCCTGATGAACCTTCTTAGGATGACCACTCCGTCGTTGGCTTTTAAACTCGCATTGGTACTGTCCACAGACTCTGACCGACCCTCGGGCCACTTTTGCTTGTTGTTGCCTTGGCTTTTAGAGTTCCCACCTTTGAGAGGACGGGCTGACCCGGAGTCCTCCACAAAGGCATGACTTCGGCCAGCCCCACGCCGACTCGATGCTGCTAGTGCAGATGTCCAGCTCGAGCGTCGCTTCATTGACCTTGCCGATGAAGATGTGGATCTTGCCGAAAGGGACCCGGTACCCATACTCGATTAAGTCCGCATTGGGACCCCAGCTCGAATCGTCGATGTAGATCTTGCCGCGACAACTCTTGGTCATCTGACCCGCCACGTAGCTCCCGAACCCTGGAAGAGCTCCCTCCGAGAAGTCAACTCCACCTTGCGATTTCCCCATGGTGGGCGCCAATTGTCGTGGTTTTGTCATGGCACATGTCCTCGTGAAAGGACTTAGTGGTGAGGCCATCGTTGTTGTGTGGCGACTCGAATAGGTTGATCAGGAATGAGAGATAGATTTACCCAGGTTCGGCCCCTGCAATGGAGGTAAAAGCCTACATCTTACTTTTCTGTCTATATTGATGAAGATCTCGATAAGAAGGATGTGGAATAGCTAACCTAGCTCTCGAGGGTTTCTTTCGATTTTTCTGGCTCGAGAGCTCCCCTTTATATATAGGTAGAGGCCTCGAGTTTATAACAGACTTTGGGTCAAATAAGAGCCCGTGGCCTACTACAATTCTATTTTTTTCTTGCCTCCCTAGTTAGGAAAGCCTTCTTAAGGCAGACTTGTCTATTTGTGTGTGTAATCATATATTGTTCCTTCCGCTGACTTTTTGTATTCGAGCTTATGTATTCAAACCCTCGAGGCGAGTGGTTTGTAATAGAAAGATTGTATCATTTTATTTATGTCCAGAATTGTGTTGTGATATCTTCTCGTGAGTCTCTCATCTTGATCATGCACATTTGCGTCTACAATTAGTGCACGATTAACACGGGGGTGTCACACGAAGTACCTCATTCCTTGGGCTTATTGGAGCCACCGGAGCACAAAACGACCACTGATATGGGCGCAAACACCCATATGGAACACCGACTTCAAACCAACTAAACTCACCTTAGCCTACGTGCAGATGAAACGACCGCTGAAATGGACGTCGATGTCCATTTTGAACACCATCATTCGCTTTGTCTATTTGCTGCTCTTGGTCGATGATGCAATCAAGCACTCAAGTGGGCACTTGCACCCGTTTGGAAGATCATTGAATGCTCTGGACTGGGTGATGATTTCTACAGAGAATCAAAACGACTGCTCTAATGGGCATGTGCGCCCATTTAAAACACCTTCTTTACCTATGTTCTATGTGGCTGTTTTGCACTGGAACCTCCTGCACGTCAAACAACCGTTCGTGCGACCACTCTCCCCGTATGAAAAGCCGTCTTTTGGTCTATTTCTTCTAAAACTTGTATTTTTTTTTTGTTTTCCCGTGGTGTTAGTTCCATAGCAATACATGGACATATTTCTAGGCATTCACACATCAATCATATAAATCATGTTGCACAAGGCTAGTCCTTTATTAGAACAACTCTTCCAAAGTCACTTCTTCATACAGAAATTCAACCACTCTTTAATTGAAAACAAAAATGAAAACATAATTTTATACTTTATTCTTGTGGGTTGCCTCCCATGAAGCGCTTGTTTTTGGTCATATAGCTCGATCGTAGCGGTGATCAAGGTGGTGCTAGAACACAAAGACCATAGCTTCTCACATCCAAAATGATCCCACCTCCTGTATAGGTCGTCAATTTTGTTTTCCTGGGTAAATTCCTTATATAATGATCTTTAGCTAGCAAAAATTAAAATGAACATTCCCCTCACACACATTGATCACAACTTTTATAGTCCTTCACAAAAGTCTACCAAGAATTATAGGAGCAATTGGATCTTCACGCACATCTACTATAACAAGATCAATCATGATAGGGCAATCATTAATTTGAACTATTACTCCATGCTTAATGCCTACCGCCTGAGTAAAAGCAAAGTTAAACATATTCAATATAATCTTCGTATTAGCATAAGGACCAAGATTGAGACTATCATAAACAAATTTGGGGATAATGGAAACACTTGCCCCAATATCACATAAACGACAAAAAATTATTATGTCCTATCTCAATATCTATAGTAGTTTGAAAACCATCATCTTGCTTAGTTGGTAACTTATTAAACAACTTCTTTATTTCATCATTAATCAACCTTGGCGGCAACTTTTTCAACAAAGACATTGTATGCATCATCATTATTTGCCTACGATAGCGGATACTTCAGGGATATCAGCTTGACAAAATATGCAATGATATAATTGTACTCTGACACATGGCTTGTGTCAAGTACCTCGCCTTTCTCTTTGTTGCTTCTTACCATTTTATTTTCTTCAACCGGGTTAGGATCCGGTTTACATGCAAACTTGGCCAAAATCAAGGCTTCGCTCTCTGATATCTTTGCCACTTGTGCCTCCATATTCTTCGATCTGGCTTCAAGTATTTGCATATCATTTGTTAGTCCAACAACCTTTTTGGTCAGTTGACCAATTAAGTTATCATGATTCTTCAAGATATTCTTGAAGTTTTAATTTTGTTTAGTATGGCTAGCAATATAACTTTTAAGAGTTTCCTCAAGAGTACTTCTATTTCTACCATTAGCTCCATTAAAATTATTGGTCGCTCCTCCATTATTAGGATAAGGAAGTTTAGGAGCATAACCATTATTTTGCCAACTGAGATTATAGCTATTACAAGCAATAAACTTCACATCACTAGTATCTTCATTACTGATGGCATTGACATTTACCTCTTCTATATCTTTCATCAAAGAGATAAGTTCTTCTAGACTGGTTGTCAACTCCGAGCAATTTTATTCTATGGCATTCACCTTCTTGGTGTCGGTTCTCCCAACATGCCATTGGACATGGTTCTCTTGCATATCATCTAGTATCTTCTTTACATCTTATAGGGGTTTTCCCATGATTGTTCCTCGTGTAGTTGTATAAACCATAGTTTTTTACATGTAATTCAAACTATTATAAGACATATGAAGGATCAACCAATCCTCTATTCAACGATTGGGACACCTTCTTATAGCTTCTTTCATTCTATCACACGCAAGCACTAGCGGCTCACATTCCTCTTGCTTGAAACCTGTAGTCTGAGAATGTAATCACATAATTTTTACAAGTGGACAAAACTTAGATAGAAATTTACTGCAATAAGTTGCCCAAGAAGTAATACTGCCTTTAGGAAAAGCTAAATGCCATTCCTTAGATTTCCCTCTCAAAGATAAAGGAAATAAATGAAGTTTTAGAACATCTGGGTCATAATCCTTTATGTGTGTCATGTTGCACAATCCAGTTAAATTATGTTAATGCATACTTACATCTTCAAAAGAAAAGCCTCCAAATTTTTCATGTTGAACCATGAAAACTAGGTTCAGTTTGATCTCATATTTTGCAGGTGCAACATCAGGTTGTGCTATTGGTCCACGCATGAAATTGTTGCTACGAGTAGCAAAACTCCCAAGATTACGAGCCATGGTAAAAAAAATTCCAATGAAAAGACTTGCAACAAAATAATACTTAAACTAAAAACTACATACTAAAAACTAGAATTGAACATTAACTTTAACAAAAGAACTCTGTACACAAAGACTCGAAATACTAAAACATCCCCGACAGCGGCGCTAGACAAAGGGCTTGATACGTCCTTTTCATTGATCCTTGTCACCCTACTAAACCTTACTGTCATGAGTGTTCAGTATAACACTTCAGGATCCCCTTTCTCCTAGCCTCACCAGTGCTCTAAATCCGTGATAGTGGGTACCTTCCGGGATGAAGATCACGGAAAAGACAAGGGACACTTCTCGAAACAATTTCAATTTACACATACGACACATTATTTCAAAGACTTCCATTGATTCCTTCACCAAATACCTAGGGTTGCAAGGTTCATGCCTCACCCTATACCTAACTGGATGTGATAGCCTCGCTTATTAGGGATGATAGACTACTCATATCAATAAGGAATTCCTTCTTTTCCGGGAGCCCATTCGAACAGAACTCCCAGGTTAAGCATGCTTGGCTTGGAGTAGTTCTAGGATGGGTGACCAACCGGGAAGTTGATCCCGGGTGCGCATGAGTGAGGACAAAGTGCGCAGAAAAGACTAGTATTGATATGTGGGGCCAGTCTAGATCCCGCCAGGAGTAACGACCGCCGGTGGGTGTGTCCGGGGCGTTCCAAGTTTGGTATCAAAGCCAACCCTCACGGTTACACAGATGTTTGCGGACAGGTGTGCAGTCATGTTGTTCATGACGTTTGTGACCCGTCATGGCACACGGCATGGCACATGTACTGGAGTGGCTCCCAGGTTAAGCATGCTTGGCTTGGAGTAGTTCTAGGATGGGTGACCAACCGGGAAGTTGATCCCGGGTGCGCATGAGTGAGGACAAAGTGCGCAGAAAAGACTAGTATTGATATGTGGGGCCAGTCTAGATCCCGCCAGGAGTAACGACCGCCGGTGGGTGTGTCCGGGGCGTTCCAAGTTTGGTATCAAAGCCAACCCTCACGGTTACACGGATGTTTGCGGACAGGTGTGTAGTCATGTTGTTCATGACGTTTGTGACCCGTCATGGCACACGGCATGGAACATGTACTGGAGTGGATGCACGGACGTTTGTGCCAAGAGGGAACATTCCTGTGACCCGACGAGGACGTTGGTTCCTCTGAGTGGTGGTGTATGTGATAGCCTGGCTTATTAGGGATGATAGACTACTCATATCAATAAGGAATTCCTTCTTTTCAGGGAGCTCATTCGAACAGAACTCCGAGGTTAAGTGTGCTTGGCTTGGAGTAGTTCTAGGATGGGTGACCGACCGGGAAGTTGATCCCGGGTGCGCATGACTGAGGACAAAGTGCGCCGAAAAGACTAATATTGATATGTGGGGCCAGTCTAGATCCGCCAGGAGTAACGACCGCCGGAGAGTGTGTCCGGGGCGTTACACTTGAACTAGATGACAGATCACCAAGGTGGTGGAGATGGCTATGGAGATGAAAGTGGCGAGGACTAGGGTTTGGGGATGGAGATGGTGATGAAGAGGTTCTGGTTGTGCTCGTCGCGGTCCTACTGCTCATTTTGTTGGCACTTTGACGGGGTCCCCTTTATAAAAGTTTCTCAGGTGGACTACCTGCCTCGGTTACCATGCCAAATGACCACTCATGCAAGCACATGTGCTACCATGGAATGTCATCTTTGTCTATGGTGGCCTTTTGCTGCCTCCTGGTAATGTATTTCATCTCCATTTCCTTTCTCCCACATGATTTCTTCCCTTTTTAGCCCATTTCCTACAGAAAAATATCAAAGAGAGGATTTGTGGAATCATTTGCATTCACTAGTAATTAGTGGCAATATCAAAGCGAATATGTGTATTTTAATTAAATATACCGGTTAAACATGGTTGAAATGAGTGTAAAACTATCACACATCAGTGTCAGATCTGAATGTGCTTTGTCTTTGAGTGATGTACTGACTTGGGGGCGATCTTGATAGCACTCTCATTATCGTACTAGGGAGGTATTGTCTTCATGTTGACTCCATTGTCCTTGAGGGTCCGCTTCATCCATAGAAGTTGAGTGCAACAGGCGCTAGGAGCAATGTATTCAGCTTCGGCAGTGGAGAGTTATATTGTAACAACCCAAGACAAACGCTCCGGAAGATTCCCCTTTTATTGCGTTGCCGCCATGTGATTTTTTGTTTGTCACATTCATCATTGCATCATCCGCATTGCATTGGCACTCCGATGCCATCAGTTTTCAAAACATGCATCCATTATTAGTTGTGGCTTCTCTTCGCTTTTGTCGTTGACCATTTCAAGACCAAGCACACACGCACGCGCCCATGGCATCGTTTGAATCTTGTTTTTAAAAGTGTGTATAAAACTTTCTCGGATTGGGTTGAAACTTGGTGTGTGGTCTTAATAGTATGTAGCTAGGACTCCTACAGTATTTCATCACAATCGGAGTTCGTTTGATACCCGAACGTTCGACCGTGGTGGCACCGTCATTGGTTTATCGTCGGACGTTTTTTGGTGTTTAAAATTCTCGTGCCGGGCCACAAACCTCCCTATATTCTTAGCCCACCACCACTATACACAGCCCACTAGCCCGTCTAGCCCTAGGGTGCAACCAAGACCGTCCGATCGCGATCGTGCAGTTGAAATCGGATGGAAAATCCTCCTAACCCTAAATACCTCCTATAAAAGGAAGGGCAATCCCTTCTAATTAGGAAACCCTAGCTTCCACCTCGTTTCCCGTGCTCCCCATCCCCCGTAGCCGCCATAGCCTCCCACCTCACGCTCAAGGCCCGCCAGGCCCGAGCCATGCCCTCTCGGGCCTGGATCAGGTCGACGCTGTGAAACGCAGCCCCAAGCCGGATCTCCTCCCGTGGCGCGCGAGGAGCCCGAGCCCGTGTAGCCAACTCGCACCGGAGATCCGGCATGCAGCCGTCGGCCACCCAGGAGGGCCCCGTCGCCCTCTCCTTCCTTCCCCTGCATGTTTCCCTCTCTAACCTCTCCTCTCTCTCCCATGGCGCAGATCTCCATGGCAGCCCTATGCAGTTCACGGTCGTGCCCGGAACCTCCCAAAGCCGTCGGGCATGAGTGGATCCAGAAGACCCCGTAGCGGATCCGGCCTCCGCTGCCACCCTCGCCGCACTGGAGCCGAGCTATGAAGATCGCATCATCGGCCCCGAGCATCCTACGCCCCTGCTTCCGCTTGCAGAGGAAGACGAACACCTTGCGTCGCGCCAGGCCGGCCCAGCGAGGAGACCCAGTCGTCCGCGGCGAGTCCACTTCACCCCAGGCTAAGCTTCCCCAGCCGTTGTTGGGTTGCCTTCCGACGGGCCCGAGGCCCAAGGTGAGCACCCCCGAGTGTGCTCCATCCTTCGCCCCGCGCACAACATAGCTACAAAATGCATAGTTCCTATTTTAGTTTCGGCCCAGCTTGTTTTTTTAGCATTCTGCGAATTTTGCTATTTAACCCTTCCATTTTAATTTCAAAAAACCAATTGATTTCAAAATGTTCATAACTTTTAAACCATGAGTCAGATCAAAATAAGTTATATATGTAAAATGTGTAGAATTTCGTGTAGATTAATATTTTCTAATTCTCATGCATATTGAAAATTGTTTAACCTTGTTGTTGCATTGTTTGGCATGATGCCATGCTAAAACGGTTTAATTCTTCGCTAGTTAACTGTAACTTCGTTGGAGATGAGCTATATATGTAAACCGACTAGAATGTCGTGTAGTTTCACATGCACCACTTTATTTTGCCGTTTAACGAACATAAAACATGTTTAGGTCACATCTGGACAGATTTCAAAGTTAACATGTGGGGTCGTTTTGGAGATGCCATATGATGTTTCCGACCTCATTTAAAATGCCTAGATACGTAGTTTATTTCTACTTCACCTCTTGCCAGGTTAACAACATTTTAAAATTGTCGTGTACATAAACAAGAGTGAACTTAATGTGTAGTGTTTGATTGTTGTGAATTGCCATGCCATGCCTTGCATAATTGAAACGAATCATTCATCATATTTGGTTGTGCATAATATCGTGCATGTGTCGTGGTGAACATCGTGTGTTGATTCTTGTTTCCAGTTTGCTTCTTCTTGATAGAGTTCCACAAGTGTGTCGGAGTGTGAGGATCCGTTCGACTAAGTCGGTTCGTCTGCTTCACAGATTTGTTCTTCTTCCAAGCGGAGTCACAGGAAAGATGACCATTTCCCTAGATAGCATTACTATCAATGCCATGCTAGTTGTCTCGTTTCTTTCGATATGTCTTGCTGCCTACCACTTAAATGTCAGCCTCTCAACATTGCCATGCAAACTTTTAACCTTTCTGCAACCTAGAAAACCACTGTTTGGCTATGTTACTCCTTGCTCAGCCTTTGATAGCGTTGCTAGTTGCAGGTGCAGTTGCTTCCATGTGAAGACATGAGTTCCTTGTTATATCACCATATAATTGCCACTTAATTTAATGCACCTACATACTTGGTAGAATATGGAAGGCTTGGCCTTCTAGCCTAGTGTTTTCTTCCACCTTTGACGCCTTAGTTTCAGCTACCGTTGTTAAGTTGCATATTGAGCGCTCCTAACATGCTTGAGGTAGTTATGAGGACCCCCTTGGTTTTCATTTTGGGATAAAACTTGTCTGGCAAGGCCCAACATTGGTACTATTTGCTTAATAACAACTAAAATATGCATAGGGTTTGATCACCCCGTGGATAATTAATCAACCCCCCGGGCGAGTGCTCCTCATGGGTGTTGGTGCACCCACCTAGCAGTCGGCCGTGCTACCTCGGGGCAACTCGAGGCATTTTCAGGATATCGTCCACTTTGCATAGACGGATGACGTCCGTAGATAAAGAGCGCACGGCTCTAGATGCGGATCTGGCTCATCGGGTGGCCTTGTTGGACTTGTTTTACCCTTCTCTAATGTCTTGTGTGTGGGATTTCGAGGATACTTTAGGCTATCGCGAGGTTGAGGTTTTCCAATAGGAACCCGCGGAGATCATGGGTTTTCCCTGATCGAGGTCATTCCGGCGCAGCATGTGGTAGTTTGTGATGGACTAGATGGAGCACCCGTGCATTGTTCAATCTTTCAGAAAAACCGTGCCCGCGGTTATGTGGCAAGTTGGAAACTTTGTTTAACATACGGTTCTAGATAACTTGAATTAAGCTTAATTAAAATATGCCAATTGTGTGTGTAATCGTGGTTGTCTCATTCATGAGCTCCTTCTCCAACTGAGGACATGGTGGGGTTATATCTGACGTAAATAGGTGTTCACGATCATTCATTTGATCATCATTAATTCAGGTCCGTTGTGCGTAGACCATCCCCCCTCTTTTATTCTTGTACTCATCAACAAGCCACCTCAAATAAATGCTTAGTCGCTTGCTGCAGACTCACCACTTCACCATACCTCACCCGTTAAGCTTTGCTAGTCTTGATACCTTTGGAAATGAGATTGCCGACTCCCTTATGGCTCACAGATTACTACAACACCAGTTGCAGGTACAGATAAAGTGATACTTTGACGTGAGCGTGATGATTGTTCTATTTCAAGTTTACTATTCTTCTTTATCGATCTAGGATGGGTTCCAGGCCGCCAGCCTAGGATAGCAAGGATGGACGTCGTTCTTTTATTGTTTGTTTTTGTCTGTAGTCAGACCCTTCTTATTCATGATGACTGTATATTGTTGTATTGATGTGAACTCGATGTAGCTTGTGGCGAGTGTAAGCCAACTCCATATACTCATCTATTTTGTACATGTACTTGTAACGATATCGATTCTTGCAAAACTACGAGATGCCCTTCTATCACTTTGGAGAGTTATACATTGTTCTACTTCTTTCAAGACCAACACACAAGAGATTGGCCTAGGAAATGACAAGTGCCTCATGTAGAATTGCAATCAACTCTGTCTCGAGCATAATCTAAATCTGAGAAGCCAATTAGATCAAACACTGATCCCTTTGGATACCATAATCCTAGCATTGGTCTGCCACCGAATATCAAAGAATTTACTTCACTCCGAGTTGATGCAATTCCTTTGGTGCAACTTGGAAATGGGCACACCTGCAAACGCTAAATATTATGTATGGCCTAAATGCACATAAGTACAATAAAGAGCCAATCATGGAGCGATATACCTTCTAATCGAAATATTTACCATCTCCGTTAGTGGAGAGGTGGCTATTTTTTGGCATTGTCATCGGCATCTTGTAGCCCTTAAAATCTTGCATGCCAAACTTCTTGAGTCAATCCTTAAGATACTTCTCATGAGATATGAATATCCTTTTGTGTTCGTGTCAAATTTAAAGCCCTAGGAAAAACTTCAGATCTCCCATCATAGACCTTTGATATTGTTCTTGCATCATGAAACTAAACTCATCACTCTAACGATTGTCAATGCAACCGAAGGTAATGTCGTCCACATAAATTTCACACATAAACAGTTCATCATCATAAGATTTGGTGAAGAGTGTGGGATCGAGTGAACCTGGTTTTAAGCATTTATCATTGAGAAACTCCTTAAGTGTGCCATACCAAGCTCTTGGTGCTTGCTTGAGGCCATACAATGCCTTGTTGAGCCTATAGACCTTGTCAGGATGCTTTGGGTCTTCAAAACCTGGTGGTTGAGAAACATATTCTTCTTCCTCTATCTTATCATTTAAGAATGCACTTTTGGTATCCATTTGACATAGGCATATGTCATGATGGTTAGCATAAGCAAAGGTTTCCTTGATGTCAATACCCCCAACCTGTGTGTAGTCTTGAGCCACAACACGAGCCTTGTTTCTGACGACTTGGCTAGATTCATCTTGCTTGTTGCGGTAAATCAACTTTTTGTCAATGATGTTATGCTTGCATGGATCAGGATGCTGGACGAGTTCCCATAGAGGCTTCAGCTCCTTTGGAGGGTTGTGAGATAGAAACAAAAGCAAAGTGCCCACAGAAGTTAGGTATTGGAGTTTCTCTTGAACGAGTTAGAGGACCTGGTGCATTGATGCTATCTTTTATCCTTTCGATTTGAACTTCATTTTCCACTAGAGGATGTGCAAGGCGAGGACTTTGTTAGTGTTGCTCGGCATTGTCTTCATTTTCAGCAGCATTGTCTTCAGTGATCATTTTCTTTGCACCGAACAATTGGAGGTACGATGAGTTCTTCATCTTTAGGCTCCTCAGGCATGATTTCACCAGTGCCCATGAGCCTGATGGCTTCCTCTGGAGGTAGTTCATCTAGAAGAGGAGGCACGTGCTCTCTTTGCAAGCAATTAATCTCATTGAATCGCACGTATCCAGTTTCAGTCACATTTTGTGATAAGTGTTGAAGAATATCTAGGTCTGTGAATCCTTTCCATATCCAAGGATATAACCCTCAACAGGAACAAAGTGTGAATCTTCTTCATCAGAATTCAATTTCCTCCTAGTCCTTGTGGAAGCCTTGGGCAAGCCATGGGAGCTGGCGGTGCCTGTATCAGAAGCGGACCTCTCAGGACTAGTGCCTAAATCAGACTTAGCATGGGGCTCACTGAAACTGTTATGACTGTCATCGGAAGCTGACATCTTGCAAACCAAGAAGAAAAGCACACCAGCAAATTAGCACACAAGCAACCCTATGAAATAGATATAGAGGAGCAGAAGGATTGAGCATCACAAAACACAGAATTTTTCAAAATTTGAATTTAGAACCTTTGGGTATGATCTACTGTAGAATGAATATCGGTAGCACCGGGATGGGTTTTCCGGAGTCACCAAGACTGGCCACTTGCATAACAGAAACTTGGGCAGTCTTTTCGATGTAACTGAAAAGAGCTACTCGGTCTCATCGAAGAAGTTCACAAAAACCCTAAAACATAAATCGGTGGAACCGATTTTACCAACTCGGTCTCACTGAGATGCATGATGCGGGAGATCAGATCCAAAACTCCTTCATTCTCTCATCTATGGAGAATTGTTGTGTAATAGGAAGATTTTCAAACTATGGATTATGGATGGGGTGACCTAACGCGCGTGAATCAGATAAAGGAGCGCAGGAGGGTTCCGATTCATACCCTAATTCGGTGATGAACCCGCTAGGCTATGACGTTGGCGAGGATTCCGTCGGCGGTAGCGATTCCCATCAGCGGAGGCGCTCGGGGATGCAAAGGCTGACCAAGGGGTCCTTGTACGGCAGCTTAGGGTTCGGGACAGGACATTTCAGGATTAAATTTCAAAACGTCAGATCCGCCATGATATATATTTGTCTGTCGGTGTCACCGATACTAAGATTTCCATGCCATCAAGTTCTGCTGTTGTCAGTTGACATGGAAACTCGGTGAAGCCCAGATGGTGGTATTGGTGGTACCGAGATTGAAAACCGAGATCAACTGTGGAATTTCAATGGAACCAAGATTGTGGGGTTGGTTACACCGAGATTCACAAAGAGGTTTCGAAATGCAGCCTTTGTCGATACGGAACTGCGAGTGCTCCTTCACACACACACGGATCGAGAAGTTCTTGTTCAAGTTTTGTGATGAAGCATGAATAGAACTTAAGACGAGAAAGCATAGATAGCTAGAGAATGGTCCTAGGCATTCTTGTCCAGTCAATTGGCAAAAGATAAATCATAGCCACATGGACACAATTGGATATCCTCGAATGAGAAAAGATATGCAGACCAACATGTGCACACAATAAGATGTCAAATGAAATCATGATGAACATGCACAAACATCCTAGTATCTCTCAAGCACTTTGGCGATGACAAATTCATCTATATATGAGTATATTGACTTAGGAGTCAAGTAAGAATACTTGATCATAGGTCATACTCGTCGTTTAAGCATGAGTGAGGTTACCACTTTTACATAAAGCATTAATGTGTTCATACCTTTAGGAGATGCTTATACTCAAGATTTAGAGTGAAGCTCCCACTTGATATGACATCCCCCTAAGAGGGACAAACTAACCTTGGGTTTTGTCATAGAAGACTTCAACTAGGTGAAGTAGTGGTGGATGCTCAATGTTGATGAAGATCATCTTAAGTCGGGAGCAATCCTTGTTGTTTCTTACTCTTCTCACCTACATGGGTTAGTCCCAAAGCAAAAGTAACAAACACAAAGATATCTATGTACATGGAGGGAAGTACATGGGAGTAGATGTCTAAAGATGCTTTAATTACATTGTCCCTTTCTCACCTTTGAGGGAATGTGTGACTCCTTGAACCAATGCTTACGGTTGAGGTTGATTATATATAGTTCTTGCCAAAATGAATGGGAGTGAAATTCATTGGCGGAATCACCCCTCGAGAACTTTCTAGTTCTTCCTCTTGGGGACCCACATAACTTTGATCAGAATCCTTGGAGTTGTGGTAGCACTAGATGAGGTGGTACTAGAAGTGTCCTTGGGAGCCCGTTGAACCTTGGCTTGGGGCTCTTCTTCAAATGAGTCAATATCCTCTTGAATCTTTCCCTTGCCCTTGTGGTCTTGTGGTAGAAGGCCATCTTGTGAGCTTGTTCCCTTGGGAGGAGTAGTATCATACTTCTCCTCTTGAGGAACAAACTTGGGAATGGGATATGGACTTTCTTCCCAAACATCTCCATTGATGCTGGAGTAGCCAATACCTTGCTTCTTCTAATGTCCTCCTTGCTTGCGCACAATTTCCTCAAATTTCTTACTTTCGGCAAGACTCTTGAAGACAACTCTCTCTATAATCCCTTCCAATAAATCATTTTCTTCCTCAAGTGTAACTTGGCTAAGAGAATCATTAGTGGAATCAACAGAGCTACTAGCAACAATATCATTTGATTTAGGTTTAGCATTGTTGTTACTAGAAGAAGAAACTTTCTTGCCTTTGTTACTAGTGTTCTTAGATTTAACTTGTGAGACAAATGTAGACAAAATTAATCGTTTGGATAGATAATAGGAATTCTTCTTTCGAAGATCATCATTGATTTCTTTTAGGAACTCATGCTTTTGCTCTAAATTTAGCTTCTTGAAGCGTAGCTTCTCATGAGTTCTTGCAAGCTCTCTATGACATTCTGGAGTAGTTTCATGAGCTAACTTAAGAGTATTTAATTCTTTAGTTAGTCGTTCAATCTCTCTCTTATCATCATCATTCGATTTTTCTTGAGTGGCATGAAATCACTAGTCTTATCAAGGAGCAAGTCATCTTCTCCTAACAAGTCATCCTCATCACTATCAAAGTCAAAATACTCGGGGTATGATACCTTGGGGCCTTTTTCCATGAAGCCTTTTCCAATCCCTTCATTTGGTGAACCAAATCTGTCGTAGGAGTTGGAGGAAGCAAGTGCAATACCGATAACACCTTCATATTGACTATTGTCGGAGTTGGAGTGATAGCTTCTCTCTGATTGGTTGTCAGACTCGGAGCCAGAAACTAATAAATTAACATGAGATTGATGTCTTCTTCTAGAGCTGCTCTTGGTGTATTTGTCATTCTTCTCCAATTCCTTGCCTCTCCGGGAGTGTCTTCATTCATAATGATCTTCTCTACTCCTTCTCTCTCTGTGAGGTGACTCGTCTCTTGAGCTTCGGCTTCGAGGTGACTCTTCTCTTTGTTTGTAGGGAGCCTAGTACTCACTGGAGTAGTGTCCCGGCTTCCCACGGTTGTAGCAGTTTCGATCACGACTAGACGAACACTTCTCATTATAACTTGAGCTTGAGCTTCTCTCTTTGCCTCTACTCTTCTAGAACTTGTTGAATTTTCTAACCATGAGGCTTATGTCTTCATTGGTAACAAGGTTGTAACTTGATGTAGCGGGAGCATCGAATGAAGCTTTGTAAGCACCGCTTGACTTGTTGTGCAACTCAGCTTTGTCTCTAAGAGACATTTCATGAGCAACAATCCTTCCAATGACTTCAGTAGGCTTGAGATATTTGTAGTTGGGCATCATTTGGATTAATGAGCACACGGTGTCGTATCTTCCATCAAAATCTCGAAGTATCTTCTTGATGATGAATTTTTTGGTCATCTCTTCGCTTCCTAAGCCAACAATATCATTTATGATGAGAGATAGCCTAGAGTACATTTGAGAGACTCTTTCACCACTCTTCATCTTGAACTTGTCAATCTTACTTCAAAGCACATCCAAATTAGATTCTCTGACAGAATTGGTACTTTCGTGCATATCAATCAAAGTATCCCAAATTTCCTTTGCATTCTCAAGGCAACTAATTTTGTTGAATTCTTCGGGGCATAGGCAATTGAATATGATGTAAGAGGCTTGTGCATTGAATTGCAACATCTTCAAGTCTTCTGGTGTTGCATCACAGTCCGGTTTTCTACCTTGTCTGAAGAAATCACCTTGCACACCAACACGAATAATTCCCCAAACAGCAGGATTATAAGCAAGAATATGCATTTTCGTTTTATGCTTCCAACTAGCAAAATTAGTGCCATCGAAGTATGGACCTGTACGGTGATAACTTCCCTCACTAGATGCCATATTCTCTTAGGTTGTGAAACCAATGCAATGGAGACCAACGTTCTCATACCACTTGTAGGATCGAAAGTATGTCTAGAGGGGGAGATTAGACTACTTGACAAGATAAAAACTTAGCCTTTTCCAAATTTTTAGTGTGGGCCAGTTTTAGCAACTATGAGTAGTCAAGTACACCCTACACATGCACATAAAATACTATAGCAGAGGAAAGTAAAACATGCAAGTATAACGCAAGGTAGGGTAGGGAGAACAAACGCAAGAGGTTGACACGGTGATTTTTGGCATGGTCCCGATAGGTGGCGCTATAATACATCCATGTTAGTGGAGGCTTCAACCCACGGAGGGTAACGACTGCGAGAGTCCGTGGAGGGCTCCACCCCCAAGGGGTCCATGAAAGAAGCGGCATTGGCAATTCCACCATGGCTTCCATCTACACAGGACTAGCCTCACTCACGATAGATCTTCACGAAGTAGGTGATCTCCTTGCCCTTACAAACATCTTGGTTCAACTCCACAACATGAAGTAGGAGGCTCCCAACTGACACCTAACCAATCTAGGAGGCACCACCCTCCAAAAGGTAATAGATGTGGTAGAATGATGAACTCCTTGCTCTTGTGCTTCTAAAGATAGTCTCCTCAACACTCAATTACTCTCTCTCAAATTTGGGAGGGGTAGGAGAGATTGATCTTGTGGAAAGCAACTTGGGGAGGCTAGAAATCAGGGTTCAAATGGTTGGAATGGAATCTCTTGATCTCAACACATGAGTAGGTGGCTCTCTCTCACAAAAATGGATCTAGCAATGAAGTGTATGTTCTGAGTGCTTCCTGTACGAGTGAGAGGAAGGTGGAGGGGTATATATAGGCAACCTCCAAAATCCAGCTGTTACAAACTTGATGGTATCAACTTGCTCAATAAATAGAAACTTTGAATCTTGGTGGAACCGATATACACAACTTGGTAGAACCGAAAAGGTGACTAAGGTTCAGATGACACAACTCGGTGACATTGATACTCAAACTCGGAAATTTCAATTTTATGTACTGAGGCAACAGAAAGTTGGTCACCTAAACACGGTAGCACCAATGCAGATTTGGTTGCACCGAAAAGGTAGGGTTTGGCTGGGATCTATATAAGTGTAAAATCTATAGGGCCGAGAGATAAATGTTCGTGGCACCGATTTTGAATATTTGGCTTGGGACATATATATTTTGTGGAAGAGTAGCTGAGTATTTTTGGTGGCTAACTCTAATCACTTGAGCAACCAATTCATCATAACACCTCATCCCATTTTAATAGTATTGGCTTTCCTATGGACTCAAAGGTGATTTCTCACAAAGTGTAAAATGAAGAGTCTTATTTCGTGAAGATTTAGGCAATCCTATTCCTTCCTTCATCAAGGGGCATCCCCACTCATCCTATAGCCAAAGCAGCTTTGAAATTTTCTGAAGTGTACTTGAATAAACTCATTAGTCCAATGATGCATATGTTGTGATTAATCACCAAAACCACCTTAGGGAGCAATTGTGCTTTCAATCTCCCCCTTTTTGATAATTGATAACAACATATAAATCAAAGCTTGGACAAAAAATATAATCAATGATTAGCATCGACGCTTTGAGATTTATGTGAAACACAAGATCTCCCCCTAAATTTGTGCATTATTTTTAAATTTGTGTTTGAATGCAAATGCACAATCGGTTAGGAATATGGGTTACTCTTCCATGTCACGTACAACTTGGTGGTGCGCATAAAAGATAAGTATGAATAGCAATGCACATAGCACCAAAAACAAGTGAATGATCATGATGTAGATAGCTCAAAGGTAATAACGTAGTAGCATCAAACAATCAAAGCGTATGATCAAACACACACCTAAGCAGATAATGTCATCCAAAAGACCAAATAAAGCTTTGAAAACCAAATGAGAGCAAATAAAGTCAAGAGCTATCCCTCTATCGAAGCCCTATTGATCAATACACTTCTCCCCCTTTGGGAAAAAGTACCAAAAAGTAAAAAAGGTATAATCTCAGCATCTATGTGGGCATGATCTCCTCCTGTAGAAGATGTTGGATTAGACAAGAGAGCATCAACGAAGGCTTCGGTTGATGTTGCTAGAGCAAGAGCTGGAGGTGTAGACACTGGAGGTGGTGGAGCGGGAGATGAAGCTTGAGCTGATGAAGATAGTCTATCTTCTCGTACTCACACAGCTGCTGACCTGGTATGGGTCGAGAACCGTGTGGTAGTACGAAGAGGTGAATCATCATCATCATCGTCATCATCATCTTCATCATTTGAGCATGGAATGTGCACTGAGTCAACTTCATGATGAAGCTGCTTGACTGTAGTAGTCAACTCCGTAACCTTCACATCCAGGTCATGGAACTTTGTTTCCACGATCCTCTTTAGGATCTTTTGGTTTAGCCGAGTCTCAGAAATATTCTTCTCCATCCCTCGGATGGTGCTGGCCAAGAATGACATATGTTCCTCTCTGATTTTAAGTTGTGGTGGTGGAGATGGAGCATTCTTAGTGGCCTCTACAGCAGCTGCCTTTGCAACCTCTCTAGCTATAGTTGAGCTTGGATGAGTGTCATCCATCACAACTTCATTATCTTTGAACTCTGACTGAAGTGGCAAATGAGGACGATCAAACTGATATGCATGCTTGCCAATCTTGGCATTGATGAGCATCTGAATGTATGATGTGTATCCGCAAGATCTCTTCTGGTGTGCAGAAGTTCTCCTGATAGTCTTAGCAATCAAATCCATGCCTTTGAAGCGAGTGTGGGTGTCTAAATGATGCAGCATATTGATGGAATAGCGTCTAATCATTTTGTCATCACCTGATTTGGGCATCAGGGTATGTCTCAAGATAGTGTTTGTAGTGGTTATCCAAGCTTGTAAGAAATAGAAACACCCAAGCTTGTGAGATGGCAGTTGTCATTTGGCACTGGCTTGTACATATTGGCCATGGAGTTGTGATTTTTCTTAGGTTCTGAATACACAGCCAAGTCCTCTGCTCGTGACTTTGGAGGACCAATGATAGTAGCCCATTCTTCAATTGTGGCTTCATATATATGGCCATCAGTCATCCAAACAATTGGTGGCATCGATTTTGATGTTTAGGCTTTCGATAGAGAACTTTTGTGGGAGAATGGATGAGTATTTTTGGTGGCTATCTCTAAGCACTTGAGCAACCAATTCATCGTAGATACGTCACCCCTTTTAATAGTATTGGCTTTCATATAGACTCAAATGTGATTTGTGATAAATATAAAATGTAGAGTCTTGTAGCTTGAAGCTTGGCCAATCCTATTCCTTTCCTTGTATCCACGGGTTCTCCTCCCAATCCTTAGCCAATGCATCTTTGAACTTTATTAAAATATACTTGGGTAAGAACATTAGTTCAATGACACATGTTGTGATTAATTACCAAAACCACCTTTGGGAGAAGTTGTTCTTTCAATCTCCCCCTTTTTGGTAATTGATGACAACATATATACCAAAGCTTTGACAAAAGATATAATCAATGATTAGCATCGTCACTTTGAGAAGTATGTGAAAAGTAAGAGCTCCCCCTAAATTTGTGCATTATTTCAGATTTATGTTTGAATGCAAATGCAGAATCGATTAGGATCATGGGTCACTCTTCCATGTCACATGCATCTTAGTGGTGCGCATAAATGATATGAATGAATAGTAATGCACATAAGACCAATTAATGAGTGAATGATTGCTACTTCTCAAACAACAGCGCCAGAAATTGACACGTTGACGGAGATTGGGCTTGCGTTGGTTTTTTTCCTTGAAGATGAAAGGGTGATGCAGCACAGGAGCAGTAAGTATTTCCCTCAGTTTGAGAACCAAGGTATCGATCCAGAAGGAGGGTCTCGTCAAGTCCGGAGTACCTACGCAAACACAAACAAGCTTGCGCCCAACGCCTCAAACGGGTTGTCAATCCCTTCAAGATTGTTTGCAAACTGAGATCTGAAGGTGGAAAGTGCAACGAAGTAAAAAGTGTAAGGCTGAAAATATGGTGTGGAGTAGACCCTGGGGGCCATAGTGTTCACTAGAGGCTTCTCTGAAAATAGCAAATATCACGGTGGGTGAACAAATTACTATCGAGCAATTGATAGAACCGCGCAAAGTCACGACGATATCTAAGGCAATGATCTAGCATATAGGCATCACGTCCGAGACAAGTAGACCGATACTTTCTGCATCTTCTACAATTACTCCACACATCGACCGCTATCCAGCACGCATCTAGTGTATTGAGTTCATGACGAACAGAGTAACTCTTTAAGCAAGATGACATGATGTAGAGGGATAATCTCAAACCAATGATGAAAACCCCATCTCTTTACCCTTGATGGCAACAACACGATACGTGCCTCGCTACCCCTTCTGTCACTGGGTGAGGTCACCGCACGGTATGAACCAAAAACCAAGCACTTCTCCCATTGCAAGAATCATAGATCTAGTTGACCAAACAAAACCCACAACTCGAAGAGAATTACAAGGATATGAAATCATGCATAAGAGAGATCAGAAGAAACTCAAATAAGATTCATAGATAATCTGATCATAAATCCTCAATTCATCGGATCTCGACAAACACACCGTAAAAGAAGATTCCATCAGATAGATCTCCATGAAGATCATGGAGAACTTTGTATTGAAGATCCAAGAGAGAGAAGAAGCCATCTAGTTACTAGCTATGGACTCGTAGGTCTATGGTGGACTACTCACGCATCATCGGAGAGGTCATGGTGTTGATGGAGAAGCCTTCCGTGTCTGAATCCCCCCTCCGACAGGGCACCAGGACGTGCCCCGGATGGGATCTTGCGGTGACAGAAGCTTGCGGCGGCGGAAAAGTGATTGCGATCGTCCTCTGATTTTTTGGGAATATTTGGTAATTTATAGGCGCAAGATCTAGGTCAGGAGACCTCCAGGGGGCCCACAAGCCTGCATGGCGCGGCCACCCTGGCCACGGGGTGGGGGCTTGTGGGGCCCGTGGGGCTCTTCTGGCTTGGCTCCCAAGTCCCCCGATCTTCTTACGTTCCAGAAAAAATATTTTCGGGGATTTTCTTCCGTTTGGACTCCGTTTCAAAATCTCCTCTGAAAGGGGTAAAAAACATGGAAAAACAGGAACTAGCACTTGGCACTGTTGAAAAGACCTCGATGACGCCTAGAGGGGGGCCGAATAGGCTATTTAAAAACTTCTTCGGATTTGGCTTGAAACTAATGCAGAAATAAACTAAGAGGGTACTTGTCAAGCACAAATCCTAAATGCACTAGGCACTGCAGCGTGTAACAACAACACGATCTACCAAGATGGACACAATACAGTTACTAAGAAGCACAAGTAAGTTACACAAACTTACTTGAGCTATATCACACGACAAGTAGGTGAACAACAGAAGATACTAGATCACACTATATCACACGATATATCAAAAGCTGCAAGTATGAACGTGTGGATATAGAAGGTATGCTTGAATGATTAATCTTGTACAAGAAATAGCCAACACAATATAATGAGCACAAACAATATGCAATGTATGTATGCTCAAGTAACACAAGTAAACCACAAGTAAGAAGTTAGGGTTAAGGATAACCAAGGTCACTGAGACGAAGATGTATCCCGATGTTCACTTCCTTGGAGGGAAGCTAGTCACCGTTAGAGAGGTGGGTGTTACTACGAAGGCACACCAACGCCACGAAGGCTCACCCTATTCTCCCTCTGAGATAACACCACGAAGGCGTTTCTCAACCACTAGTGGTAAGCCTTTGAGGTGGCTTCCAAACCCTCACAAACTTTTCCGGGGGAAATCACACGGATTGATTCCTCTCCGAAGAACTCCTACCGCCTAGGAGTCTCCAACCTCCAAGAGTAACAAGATCACGGGGAATGCTCAAAACTTGCTCAAATCTCAAATAACTTTGCTTGAGAGGAGGAGAGGGAGACGATCTATCTTTTGATTGGAACAACTCTCAAAGGGGCTCACAAATGCTCTTGGGATCTAAGATTTGGTGTGACCAAATGTGTGTCAGGTAGAACTGTGTTCTTATGAGGATAAGGCTGTGTTGGGCTACACTCTCACGAAGTGGGAGGGGGGTATTTATAGTGGGGAGAGAAAAACAGCCGTTGGGGACACTTTAAGTCACACAGGGTCCGGACGTCCGACAGTTTCCGGATGTCCGGGCGTCCGCGAGGGGTCACACGTCCGACAGGGGTCGGTCGTCCGACCCTTGACCGGTCCTCGGACGTCCGGAGGGATCCGGAAGTCCGAGGCAGTAGACCTGTTTTGAGATAGGAGCAAAGTAGAGAATATGTGGTATTGAGCAGAATAGTGGAGATGTAGTTTGAGCAAGTTCATCGCAAAACTTGTGATCCCCTCTTAATAGTGCGGGATCCCTAAGGACTCAAGAATCATAAAAGGGTACTGATGATCCATACTTGAGTGTATACTTTTATTCGCTGATCATGACTCCGCACAACTAACGTCAAAGAAACTGATACCTTTGAGTTAGCCCTTTCACTTGAGCTTGATGTTGTTGTTCCTTCTTGGCTCAAGTTTAAAGCAAGACATGATGAAGTCTTCAAGTAGCTCTCCCATACACAATGTGGAAAGCCTAGCTTATGTATTCATCTTCATTTGTCCACGATGTGAACATCCACAAGAATCAAGCATGTAGTGCTCAGGAATGCTTATCTTGATCTTGTCCTTGTTAGCACATGAGCTTGTCCTTATCAACACATGATCATTAACAATACAATAGTTTCAATGATATATTCGTGCTGATCCACTTGAACTTGCACACCACAATCTTGATGACTATCGCCACTTGACGTCATCCTTCATGGGTTGTATGAGATCTTCCTTTTGACGCAAGCCCATGGAAGCACACCTAACCCCCACATAGGACTCTCACAAAGACCATGGGTTAGTACACAAACACGTAATGGACAATGCTTACCATACCATGGGATCACTTGATCCCTCTCGGTACATCTTATACGCTTTGTGTGTTGATCATCTTGATTTTCTCTTTGTCTGAGATCTTGATCAACCTAGTGTCTCTATGACCATTCTTTGGATAATACCTTGAATACCATCTTGGTCATCATATAAACTCCTTGAACCCAACAGATGGACTTCAAGAAGTGCCTATGGACAAATCCTATAAATATAACTTAAGGCAACCATTAGTCCATAGGAATTGTCATCAATTACCAAAACCACACATGGGGATATATGCTCTAACAATCTCCCCCATTTTGGTAATTGAAGACAACCACTTTAAGAGAGTTTATATAAGGAAATAAGCATAACCAAGCGCACACATACAAGGTAATAATGCATGCGTGAATATGTAAATGCTTACGCAATAAAAGCAAAACCCTCTAAACATATCCAAAGTAAACTCTCTAAACTTCTCCCCCATTGGCATCGATTGCCAAAATGGACAAAAAGTTTAGAAATCCAATATAGTAGGTGGTCCTCCAAAAGGTGTGTACTTCTCAGCAAATGAGTGCAGAGAAATACACAAATACAATGATAAGTAGTTGCAGGAAAACAAAGTATATTGAGGACCCAAAGATTGCAAATAAAAGGATCGTATGCCACAAAGACATACAGAAATAGAGGCAACCAATCAAAAGATTCCAGATGGAACAAACAATCATATGATCCTTCGAACCACATGAATAAAAGATATTATGATAAAGGCAGCAGAGTGTTTTATCAAAAAACTAGAGAAGCTCCCCATGATTTGTGCACAAATACGAGGTTGTTGTATTTGATACAGGTGCACAAAATATGGTCGTTGCTCCCCCACAATTAATAAAAACACAAAACGAGTGCAAGAAGATAGATGAGACAATAATCATATCAATTGCACAAAACAAATGGTTGAGTAACATGTAAAAGAAGCAGCTTAAGAATAGGCTCAACCAAAGTAATGTGTGTGAGTCATGGAAAAGCACTTGAGAAGACTAAGACAAGGATGAGCATTACTCATCAACATAGTCTTGATGAAATGAGATACAAAGTGCAAGACATATCATTCCCACACACACATACTATAAAATGGGTTCACAAGCTTACTAATAAACAAAATAAGAACCAACGCTTGTGACAACCCATTGTGAAGATAGAAATTAAGAACCTTGTCAAGAGAAGAGATACTAATTGAAATGGCAAAACCCTCATCAAGACAAGCATGAGGAAAAAGAATCTTCATGGCCAAAGTGTGCATCAAGATGTAGGAAAATAAGATACGCACTCAAAATAAAACCTTTCACGAAGCCACCAAAAGCTGAAAAAGGAAATGCAATGATGATCGTGAAAGAAAAGAGGATATTAATTAGAGATGTAACTTCTCTCATATGTAAAAGATTCTAAGTAGAAGACAATCATGATGATATATATCCACAAAGAGGGATGTACACACGAAATGGTTACCAGAAGGAACAAACTAGATATCCAAAAGGAAGTCATAAATATATCAATGAGATCTTTTCCTTGGAAGCATAGCACATGGCCTAATATTTTCTTATTGTACAATATGAACTTCCAACATACGAACATCAAAGACATACCAACTAGTAGTAAGACATCATCGTTCGGATGCTTTGAGAAAGCAAACAAGTACTACAAGAACGAATCAAGATATTCATGCCATGATGCAACCTGGAAAAGAAAAGACAGGTTGGGTCCTTTGCAAGAAAAGAATGCATGAAGTGGATACTTGTTACCGAGACAACATTGGATTGATGTAGTAGATAGTTGTTCTTTGATCATCCTAACTTGGCTCCAATAATCACATGGTCTCAGCATCTTCCTTATAGGTGAGCCGAGCATCCAATGCATCTCCAGTTATTCCTGGAACAACAAAACAAACAAAATGGTGCCCAAACTCATTGGGACCAAAGAGTTAGAAAACCAGCAATACATAGGACAAACTCCACATACATATGTGCATATAGATATGAATTTGAATTTCATGCACACTCTAGCCAAGTTATGACAAGGTGAAGTTTCCCCTATATATTGGGTCAAAGAAGGAAAGCAAGCAAAAGAAGTTGTATATAGTAGCTAGATACGCATGCTCAAGACTCTCAAGAATCAACTCAACACAAAGTTGATAAGTCACCAAAAGACAAGGTATCAAGTGATAATAAGATCCTAAAGCAAAAAAGAACTATCACTTGAAGGATATCAATTAAAAGATACCTCAAGGAAAGAGATATCCATTGACACATGCCAAATAGAAGGCAACAAGAAACCAATTGAAGGAAAACAAACACGAGGTATCTAGTTTCCAAAAGAGAGCTAGGTTCCAACAAACCAAGCCCTCGACAAATTTTCATGATGGCACAAAGCATCATAAAGAGCAAGACTTGCCTCCCATCAACACACACTTGATGGGGATCAAAAGATTTTATGATGGGTGAATAAAGAGAGTGTTTTAAAGAAAATAGGATAGCTCCCCCAAGGGACGTGCATTATATAGAATTTCCATTTAAATACAAAACGCACACGATGGGATCATCACTTTCTCTATAAAAACACTAGACATGTTAAAATAGATTCATAAGAGGCAAGGAAGACAAACGAAACACAAAATCCAATGTAAAGATGATTAGCAATTCCTATCACATGATGGGAATACCAATTTTCAAAGACAAGAAGTATTTTCAAAGTCATACTCATTGGTAGATCACAAATATATCCAAGATCATCTTTACCCATAAAACGCAAGCAAATGACACTTGTAGAGCTAACATGCCACCTAGGAACAAGATAATTTACAATATCAACACTAAGTGGCAACACGTCAAATGTACACATTTTCTAGGTTTGTAATATGCACATAGCATATTACTCCCCCATAATGTGATAAACCAACAACATTAACAAGTGGAAAATTAAAAACCAACAAGAGATACTTAATGGACCATATAGAATTTGAATTTCTCATGAGTAAGACATACCACATAGAAACTAGATAATCTTGAAGTATCAAAACTAAGTGGTATTCCCAATGTATACACATTTATAGGATTGTGAGGTGTGCAAAGCACATCACTCCCCCACAATGGGATAATCCATTAATCTCTCACAAGAGCCAACAAAAATACAAACAAGACGCAAAAAGGCTCAATACAAGACTCACATGTACATGATATGCAAACCAACATACACAAACTCAATTACTCAAGATAAGCAAGTTGGAAGCACAACATATACAAACGCATGCAAGGTACAAAACCACAACATGCAAAGGGGCAAGCACCTAACAATGTAAACAGTTTAAGTATAAGTTACCGTAAGGAGGCACATTGGATATAAGATAGAAACTCGATAATCCAAATGACTTGGCTTCAGATAATATGAATGTTGAAGACCCCTTAATTCTTCATTATGTATCCAAGTCTCTAATGTCCTCCATAGTCACCTATTGATCAAGTTTGAACTTGTTGGTCCCCAACTACGTTGGGTCCTAAGAGGTTAATCACAATAGGCTTGGCAACCCAAATGGTTCTTTTCTTGACACCATTTTGAGTACCAACAAACTTGGCAAACACATTGCCAACCTTATCCTTCCCAAGGGAATATATATCATCAATAGTGATTGGGTTGGATAAGTTACCTCTTGTGCAAGATGAAGCGACGTGACCCTTCTCACGACATAAGTAGCAACATCTACCCTTTGCTTTCTTCCCAGTTGATTTCTCACCTCGGGGAGTGTTGGCTTAGGTCTTATTGGGAAGAGGCCGTCCTTCAACTTGTAGTTGAATATGTGATTGAGTTTGTGGCCGCTTCCCTTGTTGCTTGTAACTTTGAGACTTCGTCTTCAGAGGGCAAGATCTAACATGGTGCCCTTTAACTTTGCACTTGAAGCAAATGATTTTGGCCGAATTCTTGACTTGTTCTAGGCCCCTCTTGTTCTTGTTTGAGTTTACTCCAACATCATTTTTGTCATTCGGAGATGTTTGCTCACACAGGACGTTGTTGAGTGTGGACATCCCTTCATGACACTGTTCCAAGTCTTTCTTCAAAGAAGTGACTTGGGCCTTGAGCTCTTCGATTTCCTCTGCACGGTTAGTATCAATGCAAGTACTAGAGGAGATGTAAGCTTCAATGTTAGAGCAACAAGGCAAGGAAAGTAATTCATCACACGAGGTAGCAATATTATGAGTAGACGAATTACGAGGACTAGCACATGGAAATATAGTACTTTGACTAGAAGTAGTGCCATTGTCCACATGAGGCTCACTTGATGTTACCTTGGTGATGATAGCCTCATGAGCTAAACTTTGCACATTATAGGATGTTAGAAGATCGGCATGAGAGCTTGTGAGCATTACATGGTTTTCTTCCAACTTCCCATAGTTGCTAGTTAGTAAATCAAGTTGAGCACGTAGCTCAATATTCTCCTTCAACGTTGATAATTCAAATGAGGTAGAGTTAGATGTACAAGTATCATCAACAATATGAGAGGAGTAAGTAGCAAATAGAGACTTCTCATGAGTAGATTGAAGCTCCTCATAGATCTTAGAGGTTTTGATGAGCTCTCCCTTGACATTATTGCATTCAAGGAGAAGGACCTCAAAATCCTTTTTAAGTTTATCATGAGTAACTTCAATCTCTCCTTTTGAAGATCTTATGTCTCTACATGCTTGATGACTCTTCTCAAGTTCATGTTCAAGTTGTTCACTTTTAGCTTGTTCATGATTAAGTGAATCATTACAATTTTCAAAGTAAGCAAGAACATCTTGGAATCTTTGAAGAGCGTTATTTTTAGCTTTATGAAGAATTTTACTAATCACATAGATATTTTCAGTCAAGTCATCATCATCATCCTCATCGCAAATATCATCGTTATTGCACAGGGAAGATGATACCTCATTATTACCTCTTGCCATGAGGCACATATGAACTGGAGGAGTTGATGATGATTCCTTTGGTGAATCAGATTCTTCATTAGTCAAAAGTACTTCATATTTCTTGATTTCCCCTAAATGATTAGTCATAGAGAAACTAGGGAGAAACAAGATATTTTGATCAAGAGGACACGAGGAAGCAGTCATATCACCACAAACATTTGTCGAGGGATCTTTAGGTGAAATGCATGACCTATCAGCACAATAATTTACACTATGTGTGGTGCTAGATATGCTCGTGTCCATAGAGGCTATGGCATTTTCATCAACATATATTTCTTCACTCACCATGTCATTACCTTGTGAGATTGAAGATGCTGAGGTGTGCAAGCAATCGGATATGGAAGTACTGGTGGACTCTTTAAGATCGAAAAGAGTGAAGAGCTCATGCACCAAGTTCTTCATCATAATACCGTCTTCATCAAGATTGGACCCACCATATATATCTTCAAGTTTAGCCCAAACTTCATGAGCTGACTTGCAAGTCGAGATGGACTTAAACACTTCAGGACTTATGGTTCGATGAATGGCAAGAAAAGCCTCACAATCAAGATACATCTCATTAGTAGATGAAGATGCATCATCCTTTTTGTCGGCAATCCCTACAAGAACAATTCGTAAAGTATTTGGGCCCATGGCCCGAAAGTGATGAAGCATACGAATTCTCCATAGGGTATAATTTGTGCCATCAAAGTCAAAGATGCCATTGTGCACTAATCCAATAGTCGGCATCGATACTCTCTAGGTCGTGAAACCTAATTAAAGAGAGACCTAGCTCTAATACCAATTGAAAAGACCTCGATGACGCCTAGAGGGGGTGAATAGGCTATTTAAAAACTTCTTCGGATTTGGCTTGAAACTAATGCAGAAATAAACTAAGAGGGTACTTGTCAAGCACAAATCCTAAATGCACTAGGCACTGCAGCGTGTAACAACAACACGATCTACCAAGATGGACACAATACAGTTACTAACAAGCACAAGTAAGTTACAAAAACTTACTTGAGCTATATCACACGACAAGTAGGTGAACAAAACAAGATACTAGATCACACTATATCACACGATATATCAAAAGCTGCAAGTATGAACGTGTGGATATAGAAGGTATGCCTGAATGATTAATCTTGTACAAGAAATAGCAAACACAATATAATGAGCACAAACAATATGCAATGTATGTATGCTCAAGTAACACAAGTAAACGACAAGTAAGCAGTTAGGGTTAAGGATTACCAAGGTCACTGAGACGAAGATGTATCCCGATGTTCACTTCCTTGGAGGGAAGCTAGTCACCGTTAGAGAGGTGGGTGTTACCATGAACGCACACCAACGCCACGAAGGCTCACCCTATTCTCCCTTTGAGATAACACCACGAAGGAGTTTCTCAACCACTAGTGGTAAGCCTTTGAGGTGGCTTCCAAACCCTCACAAACTTTTCCGGGGGAAATCACACGGATTGATTCCTCTCCGAAGAACTCCTACTGCCTAGGAGTCTCCAACCTCCAAGAGTAACAAGATCACGGGGAATGCTCAAAACTTGCTCAAATCTCAAATAGCTTTGGTTGAGAGGAGGAGAGGGAGACGATCTATCTTTTGATTGGAACAACTCTCAAATGGGCTCACAAATGCTCTTGAGATCTAAGATTTGGTGTGACCAAATGTGTGTGAGGTAGAACTGTGTTCTTATGAGGATAAGGTTGTGTTGGGATACACTCTCACGAAGTGGGAGGGGGTATTTATAGTGGGGAGAGAAAAACAGCCGTTGGGGACACTTTAAGTCACACAGGGTCCGGACGTCCGACACTTTCCGGAAGTCCGGGCGTCCGCGAGGGGTCGGACGTCCGACAGGGGTCGGTCGTCCGAGGCCTGTAGATATCACTGAAAATACTGTGAATTGAACAGCGACCGGACGTCCGGAGAGGACCGGAAATCCGAGTTATTCGACTCAACTTCTTCTGGTGGGAGGTTCCGGATTTCCGAAAGGGGACGAACGTCCGGCCCTCGGACGTCCGGAGGGAGCCGGAAATACGAGTTATAGAGCTCACGTACTTATGGTCCAGGGCTCCGGATTTCCGAAGCTGGTCGGTCGTCCGTCCCTCGGATGTCTGGAGTGAGCCGGAAATCCGATTTATAGAGATCAATTTCTTCTGGTGCAGAGCTCCGGATTTCCGTAGCATGTCGGTCGTCCGACCCTTGACCGGTCCTCGGACGTCCAGAGGGATCAGGAAGTCCGAGGCAGTAGACCTGTTTTGAGATAGGAGCAAAGTAGAGAATATGTGGTATTGAGCAGAATAGTGGAGATGTAGTTTGAGCAAGTTCATCGCAAAACTTGTGATCCCCTCTTAATAGTGCGGGATCCCTAAGGACTCAAGAATCATAAAAGGGTACTGATGATCCATACTTGAGTGTATACTTTTATTCGCTGATCATGACTCCGCACAACTAACGTCAAAGAAACTGATACCTTTGAGTTAGCCCTTTCACTTGAGCTTGATGTTGTTGTTCCTTCTTGGCTCAAGTTTAAAGCAAGACATGATGAAGTCTTCAAGTAGCTCTCCCATACACAATGTGGAAAGCCTAGCTTACGTATTCATCTTCATTTGTCCACCATGTGAACATCCACAAGAATCAAGCATGTAGTGCTCAGGAATGCTTATCTTGATCTTGTCCTTGTTAGCACATGAGCTTGTCCTTATCAACACATGATCATTAACAATAGTTTCAATGATATATTCGTGCTGATCCACTTGAACTTGCACACCACAATCTTGATGACTATCGCCACTTGACGTCATCCTTCATGGGTTGTATGAGATCTTCCTTTTGACGCAAGCCCATGGAAGCACACCTAACCCCCACATAGGACTCTCACAAAGACCATGGGTTAGTACACAAACACGTAATGGACAATGCTTACCATACCATGGGATCACTTGATCCCTCTCGATACATCTTATACGCTTTGTGTGTTGATCATCTTGATTTACTCTTTGTCTGAGATCTTGATCAACCTAGTGTCTCTATGACCATTCTTTGGATAATACCTTGAATACCATCTTGGTCATCATATAAACTCCTTGAACCCAACAGATGGACTTCAAGAAGTGCCTATGGACAAATCCTATAAATATAACTTAAGGCAACCATTAGTCCATAGGAATTGTCATCAATTACCAAAACCACATATGGAGATATATGCTCTAACAACTGTATTAATAAGTTAGTCCCAGAAAATAAATAAAAGGCATGCAAAACATCCAAAGTTTGACAAGATAATAGCATGAAACCATCAAAAAGTATAGATACGTTGGAAACGTATCAATGATCATCATGTAGATAGCTCAAAGGTATGAAATAGTAGCATCAACAGTCAAAGTGTATGATCAAACACAATGAGGTTTCAGACATCCAAAAGACCAAATGTTTTGAAAAAGAAAGAGATCAATAAAAAAGCAACACTCTCTCTCTCTCGGAGCCCTAATGATCTATACACTTCTCCCATATTGGCAATAAGTTACCAAAAAATTCAAAGGTCTAGAACTAAGTGTTGCTCTGGGATCTATCTCCTCCAGTAGCAGTTGATGGAGTCGACACAAGAGCGTCGACGAAGGCTTCAGCAGATATCCTTTGAGGTGGAGGTGTTGACACAGGAGGTGCTAGAGCTGCTGGAGCTCATGTAGCTGATGCTTGAGTTGTAGATCTGGCTTGAGTACTGAAATGAGTGGTAGTAGGAAGAGACGTAGCATCCTCATCATCACTATTGGAGTGAGCTAGGTGCACTACATCAACTTCATGCTTTAGCTGCTCAACAGTTGTAATCAACTCCGTCACTTTGATATCCGGGTCATGGAATTTTCTCCACGATCCTCTCAAGACTCTTCAGATTCAGCAAAATTTCAGAGATATTCTTCTCGATCCCTTGGATGGTGCTGACAAGATAAGACATTTATTCCTCTCTGGTCCTCAACTGTGGATCTAGAGCTACTCTGGCTGCTTCTGCCTCTGTTGGTGCATGTGCATGAACACGAGCTGAAGTTGAACTAGGATGGTTGGGGTCCATCACTACCTTGTTGTCTTCAAACTCTGGCTGGAGTGGCAGGTGTGGATGATAAACTAGATATGCATGCTTCCCTATTTTGGCATTGGTCAACGTTTGAATGTACGGATCATATCCACATGAACTCTTTTGATCAGCAGTTGTCCTCTTAACAGTCTCAACTATCATATCCATCACTCTAATCCTGGTGTGAGTGTTAATGTGATGTAGCATGTTGATGGAATACCATTTGATCATCTTATCATCTCATGACTTAGGCATGAGGGTGTACATCATGATGGTATTGGTGGTAGGTATTCCAGCTTGGAGAAAGTAAGCAGATCCAGGCTTGTGGGTCTTCGGGTACTTGTGGGGCACTTGATTGTACATTTGAGCCATAGAGTTGTGATTAATATTTTTCTCAAAGTAAACATCCAAGTCACTCTCAAGTGCTTTTGGAGCACCTATGATAGTATCCCACTCCTCAACAGTTGAGTAGAAATATGTAGTGGAGTAGAACTGCATGATCATCTCATCGTTCCAAGCACTCATCTCTTTCCCAAAAAAATCCTTTATGACAATAGCCCTGAAAATTTCTCTCGCATGAGGGAAGTAGTCCTCATGATTCTTGATGTAGTCCAGTCTAAATATCTCATGTCGCTCAAAGCTGGACTCTTGTCCAAGAGCACAGTCTCATAAAAGTCCTATTGTTCCTTGGTATGAAAGTGACCATCGACAGTTGTGCTCCTCCTGACAGCATAGGGGTCTGCTACTCTCCACAGTCTCAATCCTTGATCTCTCCTCTTTTTCATGTCCACATCAATAGGATGAGCATCATTATGCTCTAGCAGGTGAGCTCTCGGCTTTCTCAACATAGCATGGTCTTCTTCTTCTTCTGCAGCAACATCTCTAGATGCAGAGCCTTTGTTTTCTCCGCTGCAGGAATATCCCTTGTAGTCCTATTGGGCTTAGAAGCTACATGATTTTTGGCCTTGGGAGCAGAAGACTTTGTCTTTGTTTCATACTTGATGGGCATAGCATCTTCCATCAACCTTTTCTTCTTAGAAAGAGGTGTATTTGCACGTACCTCTTCCTCTTCTTCCTCAGTAGCTTCTGTTGGATCTTCGTACATAGATGTTGGCCTTCCAACAACATGTATAACTCTCTTCCTACATTTTTTTCTGTCCTGGCTTCTTGGCTATAGTCTTTGTCCTTCCAGATTCACTTGGTTGCTTAGAGGATTGAGACAACCCTCTCTTGGGTGCAACAGACTCTAGGATCTTTCTGATCGTTATTCTCTTCTTGTACTTGTGGGGAATGCTTTCTTCGGGAATGAAATCAGTATCCTCCTCATCTGAGTTTAGCTTCTTCCTGGACTTGGTAGCTCCCTTGGGCATATCATGAGAACTTGGAGTTCCTGGATCAGAAGTAGTCTCCTCACGACTAGCACTTGAGTCCACATCCATGCTCTGCTCTCTGAAACAAGCTGACCCTATGAATATTTATTGAAGAGTAGGGATGGATGAGCATCACAAAACACAGACATTTAAAAAAATTAAACTCAAAATCTTAGTGGTATGTATCAGTTTTGTGTGCTTCGGTTCCACCAAGATGGAAAACTCGAAGATTCCGAGACTAACCATCTGCTCGATGAAGACTTGGCCATACTTTTCGGTAGCACCAAAAGGCGAGACTCGGTCTCACCGAGATGGTTCTCATAAACCCTAGTATAGGAATCGGTGATACCGATCAATTTCATTCAGTGACTCCGAGACGCAAATAACGGGGACCTAACCCTAAATCTTATCTTTTGTCTATGCCACGGGATTTGTTTTCTGGTAGGATGTAACAGCTCGGAACCGACGCTCCAGAAGATTCCCCGTTTATTTTTTTGTCGTCATGGGATTATTTTGTTTGTTGCATTCATCGTCGCATCATGTGCATCATGCAAATTGCATTAGCACTCCATTGTCGTCATTTTTTTCAAAACTTGCATCTGTTATTAGTTGTCGGTTCTCTCTGTTTTTATCGTTGGCCGTTTCGAGACCAACCACACACGCATGCGCCCAAGGCATTGTTAAAATATTTGTGTTTAAAAGTGTGTATAAAATATTATCGGATTGGGTTGAAACTTGGTGTGTTGTCTTGTTATATTGTAGTTTGGCCGCCTGCCAAATTTATCGCAATCGGAGTTCATTTGATACGTGAACCGTTAAATATATAAGGGCACTATAGCAGGTTAAATTCCCGGACATTTCGGAGTTATAAAAATCTTGTCACTGGCTGCCAACTTCCCTCTCATCCCCACATAGCCCATCTACACAACCCACTAGACCCACCTAGACCTCCCTTCATTCATGGTCGTTGGATTGCGATCACACGGACGAGGTCCACCCCACCAAGTCCATTCCCTATATAAACCCACCTTGTGGAGAGAGCTCTCTCACTTCACTAGGGTTTCCCCCTAGCCAAAATTGCAGCCACCCCCTCAAAAACTCCACCTGCTAGCTCCACCTCCTCTCTCCCCCGAAATCCTACCCAACGGCCCTAAACTGCCTGAAACCCCACCTACTAGACATGTCCACGGTCAAACAAAACACGTCTGGTGACCACAGCAGCCCCGCAACCACCACCTTGTTGTCGCGTGCCCGATTCCGCTTGCCTCGTCAGCCTTCCTGCGCCACCGCCGCATCGCCGCACCCCCACCAGGGCTCCACCGTCGAAGGCCAGCCTCGCGCCCCTCTCCCTCTCCTTCTTCCTCCTCTCTCCCTTTTCTCACCACTGCGATCTCCCTCTCTCCTCGCAAGAGAAGCCATGGAGGTGCCCCAAGTCTGGTGCGGTCCCCGCACATCGCCTTGCCGGGAATGGAGTGCCAAGCTCCGGATCCGAGCAACATGCCGTCGGCCTCGCTGGATCAAGCTGCCTCCCTGCCAGCTCCATCGTCAGAGTTCCTGTGTAGCCGCCGCCACCGCGTCTGACTCCCACTCAAGAACGAGCACGGAGAACGGTGCCCCGCTAGCTCTCCTCGCGCTATTCTGGGCCGCATCATCCCCAGCCGGCCCGCAAGCCTCGCCAAGCCAGGCCAGCCGCTGGGCCGCCCCAGCGCCTCGCCTCGCCGGCCCAGCACCCCGTGTGCCAGCCGTTCCATCGAGCCATTCCCAAGGGCTGCAAGGTGAGGGCCCCGCTACTATCCCTCACCCGTGCGATTCACAGCTAAACGATACCCATGTGTTGTTGGCCCGTTGGCTCTCAGATTCGGCCCACGTATTATTACTTTTTCGGGCAAATTAACTATTAACAATGTGTTTTAATTACAGATTAAATGCATATTTTAAAATGCTCGTACTCCCTCCGGTCCTTTTTTGTTTGCGTTTATGGTCCAGCTCGCATACTAATGAAAGGAGCGCTAGGTAAAAATTGGACTAGTTTGCCTTGAATTTCTAGGAGGAGAGTTACTCGACGCATGCAAACCATTGGTCCTTAATTCTTACGCCCACGTTACTCCTCTTTCTGCAAGTCTGCATGCTGGGTCTCTCTCTCTTTTCCATCTCTCTGCATGGGACTCTCTCTCTCTCTCGTTCTGCATGCATGCATGTCTTGGGAAGGAACGAGGGATACGGGAAAGAGAGATGGAAATTATTATGGCTGCGCATGCGGAAGAGATCAGAGGGGCACTATAGGAAAGAAGAGTAAAAAGATGCTAAGACGGAGAGCATTGCGGGAAAAATGAAATGTTCTTAGACGCAAACAAAAAAGGATCAGAGAGAGTATTTAATAAACCATGCATCGGATGAAAAAAATTATATATGTAAAATGTGTAGAATTTCGTGTAGATTAATAATATGCCACTTTCATTCATGTTAAAAATGTTTAACCTTGATGTTTAACTAAGTTTGCGTAGATGACATGCTAACACGGTTTAATTCATAACTAGTTAACTGTAGCTCCGATTAAAATGATACACATATGTTGGAAATATGCCCTAAAGGCAATGATAAATAGTTATTATTATATTTCCGGTTACAAAGATAATTGTTTATGATCCATGCTATAATTGTATTGAATGAAAACATAGATACATGTGTGGATACATAGACAAAACAATGTCCCTAGCAAGCCTCTAGTTGGCTAGCCAGTTGATCAAGGATAGTCAAGGTTTTCTGACTATGTGAAAGTGTTGTCGCTTGATAACTGGATCACATCATTAGGGGAATCATGTGATGGACTAGACCCAAACTATGAACGTAGCATATTGATCGTGTCGTTTTATTGCTATTGTTTTCTGCGTGTCAAGTATTTATTCCTACGACCATGAGATCATATAACTCACTGGCACCAGAGGAATACCTTGTGTGCATCAAACGTCGCAATGTAATTGGGTGACTATAAAGGTGCTCTACAGGTATCTCCGAAGGTGTCCGTTGAGATAGTATGGATCAAGACTGGGATTTGTCACTCCGTGTAACCGAGAGGTATCTCGGGGCCCACTCGGTAATACAACATCACATACAAGCCTTGCAAGCAATGTGACTTAGTGTAACTCACGGGATCTTGTATTACGGGATGAGTAAAGAGACTTGCCGGTAACGAGATTGAAATAGGTATGCAGATACCGATGATCGAATCTCACGCAAGTAACATACCGAAGGACAAAGGGAATGACATACGGGATTATATGAATCCTTGACACTGAGGTTCAACGGATAAGATCTTCGAAGAATATGAAGGATCCAATATGAACATCCAGGTCCCGCTACTGGATATTGACCGAGGAGTGCCTCGGGTCATGTCTGCAAAGTTCTCGAACCCGCAGGGTCTGCACACTTAAGGTTCGATGATGTTTTAGTATAGTTGAGTTAATGTTGGAAATATGCCCTAGAGGCAATAATAATTAGTTATTATTATATTTCTTTGTTCATGATAATCGTTTATTATCCATGCTATAATTGTATTGATTGGAAACACAATACTTGTGTGGATACATAGATAAAACACTGTCCCTAGTAAGCCTCTAGTTGACTAGCTCGTTGATCAAAGATGGTCAAGGTTTCCTGACCATAGGCAAGTGTTGTCACTTGAGAACGGGATCACATCATTAGGAGAATCATGTGATGGACTAGACCCAAACTAATAGACGTAGCATGTTGATCCTGTCATTTTGTTGCTACTATTTTCTGCGTGTCAAGTATTTGTTCCTATGACCATGAGATCATATAACTCACTGACACTGGAGGAATGCTTTGTGTGTATCAAACGTCGCAACGTAACTGGGTGACTATAAAGATGCTCTACCGGTATCTCCGAAGGTGTTCGTTGAGTTAGTATGGATCGACACTGGGATTTGTCACTCTGTGTGACGTAGAGGTATCTCGGGGCCCACTCGGTAATACAACATCACACACAAGCCTTGCAAGCATTGTGACTTAGTGTAAGTTGCGGGATCTTTTATTGCGGAACGAGTAAAGAGACTTGCCGGTAAACGAGATTGAAATAGGTATGCGGACCCTTACGATCGAATCTCAGGCAAGTAACATACCGAAGGACAAAGGGAATGACATACGGGATTATATGAATCCTTGGCACTGAGGTTCAAATGATAAGATCTTCGTAGAATATGTAGGATCCAATATGGGCATCCAGGTCCCTCTATTGGATATTGATCGGGGAGTCACTCGGGTCATGTCTACATAGTTCTGGGTCTGCACACTTAAGGTTCGACGTTGTTTTATGCGTATTTGAGTTATATGGTTGGTTACCGAATGTTGTTCGGAGTCCCGGATGAGATCACGGACGTCACGAGGGTTTCCGGAATGTTCCGGAAACGAAGATTGATATATAGGATGACCTCATTTGGTTACCAGAAGGTTTTCGTGCATTACCGGAAAAGTTTTGGGCTCATCGGTAGTGTACTGGGAGTGCGGGGAGGGGTGCCGGGGACCATCAGGAGGGGTGTCACGCCCCAAGGGGTCTCATGGGCTATGGGAAGAGATAATACAGCCCCTAGTGGAAGTTCCCACTAAGGCCCATAAGGGTTGAGAAGGAAAAAACACAAGGTGGAAAGAGTTTCCAAGTGGGAAGGTGGAATCCTACTCCAAGTAGGATTGGAGTAGGACTCCTCCACCTCCAATTTCGGCCAAACCTTTAGGTTTTGAGGCTGCTTCCTCCCATCCCTCCCTCATATATATATAGTGGGGTTTTAGGGCTGATTTGAGACAACTTTTGCCACGGCAGCCCGACCACATACCTCCACGGTTTTACCTCTAGATCGCGTTTCTGCGGAGCTCGGGCGGAGCCCTGCTGAGATTAGATCACCACCAACCTCCGGAGCGCCATCACGCTGCCGGAGAACTCATCTACCTCTCCGTCTCTCTCGCTAGATCAAGAAGGCCGAGATCATCGTCGAGTTGTACGTGTGCTGAACGCGGAGGTGCCGTCCGTTCGGCACTAGATCGTGGGACTGATCGCGGGACGGTTCGCGGGGCAGATCGAGGGACGTGAGGACGTTCCACTACATCAACCGCGTTCACTAACGCTTCTGCTGTGCGATCTACAAGGGTACGTAGATCCGAAATCCCCTCTCGTAGATGGACATCACCATGATAGGTCTTCGTGCGCGTAGGAAAATTTTCCTTTCCCATGCGACGTTCCCCAACAGTGGCATCATGAGCTAGGTTCATGCGTAGATGTCTTCTCGAGTAGAACACAAAAGTTTTTGTGGGCGGTGATGTGCGTTTTGCTGCCCTCCTTAGTATTTTCTTGATTCCACGGTATTGTTGGATCGAAGCGGCTCGGACCGACATTACTCGCACGCTTACGAGAGACTGGTTTCATCGCTACGAGTAACTCCGTTGCTCAAAGATGACCGGCGAGTGTCGGTTTCTCCAACTTTAGTTGAATCGGATTTGACCGAGGAGGTCCTTGGATGAGGTTAAATAGCAATTCATATATCTCCGTTGTGGTGTTTGCGTAAGTAAGATGCGATCCTACTAGATACCCATGGTCACCACGTAAAACATGCAACAACAATTAGAGGACGTCTAACTTGTTTTTGCAAGGTATGCTTGTGATGTGATATGGCCAATGATGTGATGTGATATATTGGATGTATGAGATGATCATGTTGTAATAGTTAATATCGACTTGCACGTCGATGGTACGGTAACCGGCAGGAGCCGTATGGTTGTCTTTAAACTAACGTTTGTGCTTGCAGATGCGTTTACTATATTGCTAGGACGTAGCTTTAGTAGTAATAGCATGAGTAGCATGACAACCCCGATGGCGACACGTTGATGGAGATCATGATGATGGAGATCATGGTGTGACGCCGGTGACAAGAAGATCGTGCCGGTGCTTTGGTGATGGACATCAAGAAGCACATGATGATGGCCATATCATGTCACTTATGAATTGCATGTGATGTTAATCCTTTATGCACCTTATCTTGCTTAGAACGACGGTAGCATTATGAGGTGATATCTCACTAAAATTTCAAGACGAAATTGTGTTCTCCCCGACTGTGCACCGTTGCGACAGTTCTTCGTCTCGAGACACCACGTGATGATCGGGTGTGATAGACTCAACATTCACATACAACGGGTGCAAAACAGTTGCACACGCGGAACACTCGGGTTAAGCTTGACGAGCCTAGCATGTGCAGACATGGCCTCGAAACACATGAGACCGAAAGGTCGACCATTAATCGTATAGTTGATATGATTAGCATAGAGATGCTTACCACTGAAACTATTCTCGACTCACGTGATGATCGGACTTGAGATAGTGGATTTGGATCATGTACCACTCAAATGACTAGAGAGATGTACTTTTTGAGTGGGAGTTCTTAAGTAATATGATTAATTGAACTAATTGTCATGAACATAGTCTAATGGTATTTGCGAATTACGATGTAGCTTGCGCTATAGCTCTACTATTTTTATATGTTCCTAGAGAAAATTTAGTTGAAAGTTGATAGTAGCAAACTTTGCAGGCTGAGTCTGTAAAACCGAGGATTGTCCTCGTTGCTGCGCAGAAGGCTTATGTCCTTAATGCACCACTCGGTGTGTTGCACCTCGAGCGTCGTCTGTAGATGTTGTGAACATCCGACATACACGTTTCTGATGACTACACGATAGTTCAGTACAAAATACTTAATGGCTTAGAAGCAAGGCGCCGAAGACGTTTTGAAATGTCACGGAACATAAGAGATGTTCTAAAGAGATGAAATTGTGATTTCATGCTTGTGCCCTTGTTAAGAGGTATGAGACCTCCGACAAAATTCTTTGTCCACGAAGTAAAGGAGAAAATCTCAATCGTTGAGCGTGTGCTCAGATTATCTGAGTACGACAATCGCTTGAATCAACTGGGAGTTGATCTTCCAGATAAGATAGTGATGGTTCTCCAAAGTCACTGCCACCAAGCTGTGAGAGCTTCGTGATGAACTATAACATATCAAGGTTAGATACAAGATCCTTGAGCGATTCACGATGTTTGACACCGCGAGAGTAGAAATTAAGAAGGAGCGTCAATAGTTGATGGTTAGTAAAACCACTAAGTTTCGAGAAAGGCAAGGGCTAGAAGGGATACTTCGTGAAACGGCAAAGCAGTTGCTGCACTAATGAAGAGACCCCAGATTAAACCCAAGCCCGGGACTAAGTGCTTCTGTTATGAGGGGAACGGTCACTGAGGCGGAGAAACTCTAGATACTTGGTAGATAAGAAGGCTGGCAAAAGTCGAAAGAAGTATATTTGATATACATGATGTTGATGTGTACTTTACTAGTATTCCTAGTAGCACAAGGGTATTGGATACCGGTTCGGTTGCTAAGTGATTAGTAACACGAAATGAAAGCTACGGCATAAACGGAGACTAGCTAAAGGCGAGGTGACGATACGTGTTGGAAGTGTTTCCAAGGTTGATATGATCAAACGTCGCACGCTCCCTCTATCATCGGGATTGGTGGTGAAACCCAAATAATTTTTATTTGGTGTTTGCGTTGAGCATGAACATGATTGGATCGTGTTTGTTGCAATACGATTATTCATTTAAGAGAATAATAGTTATTATATTTGCTTGAATAATTACCCTCAATGGTTTATTGAATCTCGATTGTAGTGTTACACATGTTCATGATATTGGTGCCAAAAGATACGAGGTAATGATGATAGTACCACTTACTTGTGGCACTGCCGCTTGAGTCATATTGGTATAAATTGCATGAAGAGGCTCCATGCTGATGGATCTTTATACTCACTTGATTTTGAATCACTAGTGACATGCAAATCATACCACATGAGCAAGGCCTTGTTTTCATTGAGATGAAACAAGATAGTAACTTGTTGGAAGTGATACATTTTGATGTGTGTAGTCCAATGGGTGCTGAGGCACGCAGTGGATATCATTATGTTCTTACTTCAATGATGATTTGAGCAGATACAAGAGTATTTACTTAATGAATCACAAGTCTGAAATATTGAAAGGTTCAATTCTGTTTCAGGAGTGAAGTTCGTCGTAACAAGAGCATAAACTGTCTACGATATGATCATAGAAATGAATATCTGAGTTACGAGTTTTGGTACGCAGTTAAGACAATGTGGAAATTGTTTCGCAGTTCATGCCACCTGGAACATCATAGTGTGATGATGTGTCTGAACGTCATAGCCACGCACTATTTGGTATGGTGCATGCTATGATGTCTCTTATCGAATTACCACTATCGTTTATGGGTTATGCATTAGATACAACCGCATTCACTTTAAATAGGGCACCGCGTATTTCCGTTGAGATGACACAGTATAGACTGAGGTTTAGAGAAATCTAAACTGTCGTTTCTCGAAAGTTTGGGGCTTCGACACTTATGTGAAAAAGTTTCAGTCTGATAAGCTCGAACCCAAAGCGGATAAATGCATCTTCATAGGATATCCAAAACAGTTGGGTACATCTCCTATCTCAGATCCGAAAGCAAAGTGTTTGTTTCTAGAAACGGATCCTTTCTCAAGGAAAGGTTTCTCTCGAAAGAATTGAGTGGGATGGTGGTAGAACTTGATGAGGTTATTGAACCATCACTTCAACCAGTGTGTAGCAGGGCGCAGGAAGTTCTTCCTGTGGCGCCTACACCAATTGAAGTGAAAGCTGATGATGGTGATCATCGAGCATCGGATCAAGTTACTACAAGCCTCGTAGGTCGACAAGGTCGCGTACTACTACAGAGTGGTATGGTAACCCTATCTTGGAGGTCATGTTGTTGAACAATAATGAACCTACGAGCTGTGAAGAAACGATGGTGGGCCCGGATTCCGACAAATGGCTGGAGGCCATGAAATCCGAGAGAGGATCCATGTATGAAAACAAAGTGTAGACTTTGGAAGAACTACTTGATGGTCGTAGGACTATTGAGTAAAGATGGATCTTTAAAAGGAAGACATACGATGATGGTGATAAGTCACTATTAAGAAAAGCTCGACTTGTCGCAAAGATGTTTCCGACAAGACCAAATAGTTGACTATGATGAGACTTTCTCACTCGTAGCGATGCTAAAAGTCTGTTAGAATTATGTTAGTAGTTGCTGCATTATTTATGAAACATTGCACATAGGATGTCAAAACATTGTTTCCTCGACGGTTTCCTTGAGCAAACATTGTATGTGATACAACCAGGAGGTTTTGTCGATCCTAAGATACTAGCAAGTATGCAAGCTCCAGCGATCCTTCAATGGACCGGTGCAAGCATCTCGGAGTTGGAATATACACTTTGATGAGATGATCAAAGATTTTGGGTTTGTACAAGGTTTATGAGAAACTTGTATTTCCAAAGAAGTGAGTGGGAGCACCATAGAATTTCTGATAAGTATATGTGGTTGACATATTGTTGATCAGAAGTAATGTAGAATTTCTGTGAAGCATAAAAGGTTGTTTGAAAGGAGTTTTTCAAAGGAATACCTGGATTGAGCTACTTGAACGTTGAGCATCAAGATCTATGGAGATAGATCAAAACGCTTAATAGAAGTTTCAACAAGATGCATGCCTTGACAAGTTTTTGAAGGAATTCGAAATAGATTAGCAAAGAAGGAGTTCTTGACTGTGTTGTAATGTGTGAATTTGAGTAAGACTCAAAACCCGACCACGGCAGAATAAAGATAATAGACGAAGGTCATCTTCTATGCCTTAGCCGGAGACTCTAAAGTATGCCATGCTGAGTACCGCACCTGATGTGTGCCTCGCAGCAAGTCTGTTAAGAGGTACACAGAGTGATCCAGGATTGAATCACTGATCAGCGGTCAAAGTTATCCTTAGTAACTAAATAGACTAAGGAATTTTTCTCGATTATGGAGGTGGTTAAAGAGTTCGTCGTAAAGGGTTACATTGATGCAAGATTTGACACTAATCCGAATAACTATGAGTAGTGAAAACGATTCGTATAGTAGAGTAGATATTTGGAGCATTTCCGAATAGCACGTAGTAGCAGCATCTATAAGATGACATAAAGATTTGTAAAGAACGAACGGATCTGAAAGTTTCAGAACCGTTGACTAAAACCTCTCTCATCAGCAAGACGTGATCAGACCCAAGAACTATATGGGTGTTGGATTCGTTGAAATCACATGGTGATGTGAACTAGATTATTGACTCTAGTGCAAGTGGGAGACTGTTGGAAATATGCCCTAGAGGCAATAATAATTAGTTATTATTATATTTCTTTGTTCATGATAATCGTTTATTATCCATGCTATAATTGTATTGATTGGAAACACAATACTTGTGTGGATACATAGACAAATCACTGTCCCTAGTAAGCCTCTAGTTGACTAGCTCGTTGATCAAAGATGGTCAAGGTTTCCTGACCATAGGCAAGTGTTGTCACTTGATAACGGGATCACATCATTAGGAGAATCATGTGATGGACTAGACCCAAACTAATAGACGTAGCATGTTGATCCTGTCATTTTGTTGCTACTGTTTTCTGCGTGTCAAGTATTTGTTCCTATGACCATGAGATCATATAACTCACTGACACCGTAGGAATGCTTTGTGTGTATCAAACGTCGCAACGTAACTGGGTGACTATAAAGATACTCTACAGGTATCTCCGAAGGTGTTCGTTGAGTTAGTATGGATCGAGACTGGGATTTGTCACTCCGTGTGACGGAGAGGTATGTCGGGGCCCACTCGGTAATACAACATCACACACAAGCCTTGCAAGCATTGTGACTTAGTGTAAGTTGCGGGATCTTGTATTACGGAACGAGTAAAGAGACTTGCTAGTAAACGAGATTGAAATAGGTATGCGGATACTGACGATCGAATCTCGGACAAGTAACATACCGAAGGACAAAGGGAATGACATACGGGATTATATGAATCCTTGGCACTGAGGTTCAAACGATAAGATCTTCGTAGAATATGTAGGATCCAATATGGGCATCCAGGTCCCGCTATTGGATATTGACCGAGGAGTCACTCGGGTCATGTCAACATAGTTCTCGAGCCCGCAGGGTCTGCACACTTAAAGTTCGACGTTGTTTTATGCGTATTTGAGTTATATGGTTGGTTACCGAATGTTGTTCGGAGTCCCGGATGAGATCACGGACATTACGAGGGTTTCTGGAATGGTCCGGAAACGAAGATTGATATATAGGATGACCTCATTTGGTTACCGGAAGGTTTTCGTGCATTACCGGAAAAGTTTCGGGCTCATCGGTAGTGTACTGGGAGTGCCGGGAGGGGTGTCGGGGACCATCAGGAGGGGTGTCACGCCCCAAGGGGTCTCATGGGCTATGGGAAGAGATAAACCAGCCCCTAGTGGGCTGGAATAAGTTCCCACTAAGGCCCATAAGGTTTGAGAATGAAAAAACACAAGGTGGAAAGAGTCTCCAAGTGGGAAGGTGGAATCCTACTCCAAGTAGGATTGGAGTAGGACTCCTCAACCTCCAATTTCGGCCAAACCTTTAGGTTTTGAGGCTGCCTCCTCCCCTCCCTCTCTCCTATATATAGTGGGGTTTTAGGGCTGATTTGAGACAACTTTTGCCACGGCAGCCCGACCACATACCTCCACGGTTTTACCTCTAGATCGCGTTTCTGCGGAGCTCGGGTGGAGCCCTGCTGAGATTAGATCACCACCAACCTCCGGAGCACCGTCACGTTGCCGGAGAACTCATCTACCTCTCCGTCTCTCTTGCTGGATCAAGAAGGCCGAGATCATCATCGAGCTGTACGTGTGCTGAACGCGGAGGTGTCGTCCGTTCTTCACTAGATCGGATCGGATCGTGGGACGGATCGCGGGATGGTTCGTGGGACGATTCGCGGGGTGGATCGAGGGACGTGAGGACGTTCCACTACATCAACCGCGTTCACTAACGCTTCTGCTGTGCGATCTACAAGGGTACGTAGATCGGAAATCCCCTCTCGTAGATGGACATCACCATGATAGGTCTTCGTGCGCGTAGGAAATTTTTTGTTTCCCATGCGATGTTCCCCAACAGTTATATGTGTGGTTACGGAATGTTGTTCGGAGTCCCTGATGATATCACGGGTGCCCTGAGGGTTTTTGGAATGTTCCGAAAACGAAGATTGATATATAGGATGGTTTCATTTGGTCACCGAAATTTTTTGGGCAATTCCGACAGTGTACCGGGAGTGACGAATGGGTTTCGGGTGTTTCCCGGGAGGGGCCCACCCACCCGGGAGTTAGCCCAAGGCCCTAGGGTGGTGCCAAAAGTCCTTATTGGGCTGGTGGAGTCAGCCCAAGAGGGCTATGGCGCCACATAAGAAAATACCAAAAGAAAAAAAAAGGAAAAACGAAAGAGGGAGGTGGGAAGGAAGAGGAGCACTCCTCCTTCCCAAACCGAATTGGAGGAGGAGTCCTCCTCCTGGCGGCCAGCGCACCTTGAGGCTTTGTGCCTCAAGGCTAGCCCCTCCCCCCTCCTCCTATATATAGTCGTGGTTTAGGGCTTTTTGAGACAAAACTTTGCCACATGCAACTCTAGCCTATTCCACATAGTTTTACCTCTAGATCGGATTTCTGTGGAGCTCGAGCGGAGCCCTGCAGGAGTAGATCATTGATACGTCTCCATCGTATCTACTTTTCCAAACTCTTTTGCCCTTGTTTTGGACTCTAATTTGCATGATTTGAATGGAACTAACCCGGACTGATGTTGTTTTCAGCAGAATTGCCATGGTGTTGTTTTTGTGCAGAAATGAAAGTTCTCGGAACGTCCTGAAAATTTACGGAGAATATTTCTGGAAAATATGAAAAATATCTACACAAAGATCCACCGGAGGGGACGGGCCAGTGGGCCACAAGCCCTGTAGCCGCACCCCCACTGGCGACGGCTACCAAGCTTGTGGCTCCCACGTGGCTCTGCCGCCCCCAATTCCAGCGCTATTTATTCCCTTTCATCCCGGAAAAAATCAAGAGAGAATATTTCATCGCGTTTCATGATCCAGAGGCGCCTCCACATCCCGTTATTCATCTGGAGGGCAGATCTAGAATCCGTTTTGGGCTCCAGATCAAGGAAATCGTCGCCATCGTCATCATCAACCTTCTTCCCTCTCCAATTCCATGAAGCTCTTCATCGTTCGTGAGTAATCTATTTGTAGGCTCGCTGGGCGGTGATGAGTAGGATGAGATCTATCATGTAATCGAGTTAGTTTCGACGGGGATTGATCCCTAGTATCCACTATGTTCTGAGATTGATGTTGCTACTACTTTGCCATGCTTAATGCTTGTCACTAGGGCCCGAGTGCCATGATTTCAGATCTGAAATTATTATGATGTCACCAATATATGTGTGTTTTAGATCCGATCTTGCAAGTTGTTGTTACCTACTATGTGTTATGATCCGGCAACCCCGGAGTGACAATAACCGGAACCACTCCCGGTGATGACCATAGTTTGAGGAGTTCATGTGATCACCAAGTGCTAATGCGTTGGTCCGGTTCTTTATTAAAAGGAGAACCTTAATATCCCGTAGTATCCTTTTGGACCCCGCTGCCATGGGAGGGATGGACAATAGATGTCATGCAAGTTCTTTTCCCTAAGCACGTATGAAGACACACGGAATGCATGCCTACATCACATTGACGAACGGGAGCTAGCCACATATCTCTCCGTGTTATAACTGTTGCATGATGAATGTCATCCAACAAGTCACCGACCCATTGCCTACGAGTTTGTCCCACTGCTGTTGTTACTTGTTTTGCTCTGCTGCTGTTACTACTGTTGCTGCTACTGTTACTTGCTTTGTCCTGCTGCTGCTGCCACTACTGTTACTTGCTACTGTTGCTACTTGCTACTGCTATCACTACTGTTGTTCCTTGCCACTGATGTTACTCGTTACACTACTGCTACCTGCTACAATACTTTTTTGGCGCCATTGATACAACAGTTAGGAATAGTCTGCCGTCAATAGATCGTTTCTGGCACCGTTGTTATCATACTACTTTGATGTTGACAATTTGCTTGCACATACTAATCTTTAAGGTGTGGTTGAATCTAACACATTCAGCTGCTAATACTTGAGAATATTCTTTCACTTCCCGTCGCGCGAACCAACAAATTTGGGTTGAATACTCTACCTTTGAAAACTGCCTCGATCCCACGCGCTGGTAGGCTATTGCAAAACAATTTCTAATTGTTTAGCAATTGGGAGCAGATCTTTTCTGACTCCGTTGCCGAGGAGGCATCAAGTCAGGAATAGTTGCACATCAACAGCATTTTTCTGGCGCCGTTGCCGGGGAAGGGATTGCTATATTCTCTGAGTCACTTGGGATTTATATCTGCTGATCACTATGAAGAATCTGAAAGATCCAAAAACCAAAGTCTTGCCCTCAACCACGAGGGGAGGTAAGGAACTGCCATCTAGCTCTGCACTTGATTCACCTCCAGTTATGAGTAAGTTTGTGACACCACCTCCTGCTAGAAATCTTGATCAACGATAATGCTTGCACTTTTCCCGAACCACCTCCTAAGCCAACTCCTAAGAAAAGAGGTATTATATTCCTCAGTCCCGAAGATATGCAAGAAGCCAAGAAATCTATGCAAGAGAAAGGCATTAGATCTGAAGATGTCAAAAATCTACCACCTATCGAAGAGATCCATGGTCTCGATAACCCGATACAAGTAGTAGAAGTGAATTCTCTGCGTAGGTTTGATGAGAGTGATATTCCTTTTGATAAACCTGCTAGCCTATGCTTTGATGAATTTGACAACTTTGTTGCCAAACAACAGAGTTTCAATGATTATGTTAGCAGACATTTGGAACAAAGTACTCGTATGCTTAGTCATTTAAGTGCTTGTGTAGAGAGAAATGTCAATGATCTGAAGCTTCTGAGTAAACATGCCTCTATGATTACTACTTAGGTAGAACAAGTACTTAAAGCTCAGAACGAATTTCTTAATTAATTAAATGACAACTCTGTTAGAGTCATTACTAGAGGAGGCAAAATGACTCCGAAACCTTTGTATCCTGAAGTCCATCCTAAGAGAATTGATCAAGATTCTCAAGGAATTAATGCTGATACACCTAGTCATCCTAAGAATAAGAAGGATGATAGAAACCTACATGTCAGTTCACCAAATACTGTCACACCTGAAGAACCAAATGATATTTCTGCGTCTGATGCAGAAACACAATCTGGTGATGAACATTAACTTGGTGACAATATGGACAGCAATGTTCATAATGTTGCTCAACCTAGCAATGATAAGGATGTGGAGATTGAACCTACGGTTAATCATGATAACCCATAACCTAAGAGATACGATAAGAATGACTTCACTACTAGGAAGCATGGTAAAGAAAGGGAGCCATGGGTTCATAGACCTATGCCCTTTCCTCCTAAGCCATCCAAGAAACAGGATGATGAGGATTTTGAGCGCTTTATTGAAATGATAAGACCCGTCTTTCTGCAGATGTGGTTAATTGTAATGCTCAAAATATCTTCGTATGCCAAGTACATGAAAGACATCGTGACTAATAAACGGAAGATACCAGATCTTGAGATCTACACCATGCTCGCCAATTACACTTTCAAAGGTGGAACTCCTAAAAAACTTGGTGATCCCGGAGTGCCCACTATACCTTGCTCCATTAAAGGAAACTACGTAAGAACTTCCTTATGTGACCTTGGAGCCGGTGTTAGTGTTATGCCTCTCTCTCTTCATCGTAAACTTGAACTGGATAAGTTGACACCCACTGAAATCTCGCTGCAAATGGCCGACAAATCAACTCTTTCCCTGTCGGCATTTGCGAGGATGTGCCTGTTGTGGTTGCTAACACCACCATCTTAACAGACTTTGTTATCTTGGATATTCCCGAGGACGATGCCATGGCTGTCATCCTCGGAAGACCCTTTTTAAACACTGCAGGGGCTGTTATAGATTGCAACAAAGGCAATGTCACTGTCCATGTCAACGGTAATGAGCATACAGTGCACTTTCCGAAGAAACGATATCAAGTGCATTGCATCAATGCTATCGAAAAAACTTCATCGATTCTTATTGGGAGCTTTGAATGCCCTATTCCTCGTGTCAAGATGAAGTATGATTTGCTTGTTGGGGAGATACATATCCCCATTGAGGTGACTTAGTGGCTATTTGACAATTCTCCGTTTCCTCTTGCGATTCGAAAAGGTTTTGTCATGAGGATTTGATCAACCCCATTGACGGATTTCTTTCGATGACCATGAAATGGATGAATCAAGGAGTCACATACCTCTGTTTTAAGCTTTCACTTTCTGTTGCTTAGAAGAAAAATGATAGATTTAGTTTAGTTTATCCTGCTTTCTGTTTTAGCGTCCCGGAGAAAAATACCCCGAAAATAAAAGTTCTCCGGTGGTCCTGAAAATCTAGTATGATTTTTTCTGCAATATTTGAAAAACACTAGGACTGAGAGTTGGCCTGGGGGCCACACCAGTGGGCCACAAGCCCTGTAGCCGCGCCCCCTGGTGGCGGCTACCAAGCTTGTGGGGCCCACAAGGACCCCCTCCACTCATTCCAGCTCCCATCCTCTTCTTCTACCTCCAAAAAAATCATTTCGCAGCTTAAACCCGTGTTCTTGCTCATTTGGATGAGATTTTCGATCTCCTTGCTCAAAGCACCATTCTCCGAACCGTTTTGGGGAAATTACTCCTTGGTAAGTGACTCCTCCATTGGTCCAATTAGTTTCTACTCTATTGCTTTATCCTTCGCGTATTCTTGCTACCTTGGTGACCCTGTTCTTGAGCTTGAAATGTTGATTTTAGCTGGTCCCAAGTAGTTGTAGCGCATGATACGGTCTCTAGGCACTAGTAGGAGTAGTTGCTATGAGTTGGGTTAATCCTTACTCACTTTTCTTTCGAAGTCTCCAAAAATTTCAGAATTTTTCAGAGCTACAAAAAGGAAAAGATGAGGAGGTTCTTGAGCGGCTCTTCAAGCCGTAACCCCAAGGAGGATGAGAAGAACCAGCCCAAGTACGTGGTTCCTCGAGTCACAGAAGTTTGAGTGTGCGAGTGGCCAAGTGATGAATTTTTGCGCGCCGCTGGGCTTTATGCAGACTTTTATTACTTGGTGGAGAACGTAGGTCTTACCGCGTTCGTTGAAGCTAAGTGCTCACAATACCTCCTCCTCACCAATATTTTCGTTCAAAGCTTCAACTTTTATCCGAGGAAGAATCCTCCCATGGTTGAGTTCATGTTATACGACATCCCCCAGTGCATGACACTACAGGATTTTTGCAATGTATGCAAATTACCTTATGTTGGGGATATTCATGACCCTCGTCAATGGGACTTGGAGGATTTCATAAGTACTATTGCTGTTGGAGAGGAGAGAGGAGTGTCTCGTGCTACAATTGCTAGCATACACTTTCCTGTGCTTCCGTACTTCTCATTATTTGTGGGAAAATGTTTGATTGGCCGTGGGGAGTCTGGATCACTTAGCTCTCCAGACCTTGCGGTTTTGCGCGAAGGCCTTTATAACGATAAGACTTATAGCCTAGGTGCTATAGTAGCTCAGCGGTTGAACACAAACCGTTCCAAAGGTATCGTTTATGGAGGTATCTATGCTACTCGTCTTGCTAGACACTTTGAGATACCTATTAAACTTCACGAGGAAGAAGAGATGCTTCTTCCTGAGAAATATCTGGATTATGACAGCATGGTTCGCCATGATTTTCTGGATAGAGATGCTAGTAGACGGATGATTTATGACCTCGTATTTAGTCAGGGTACTCGAGAGACTATTACTTTGCCTGCTCCTTCTTTGTTCGATCTTCATGCAGGCAGGTACACTATTATGCCCTCGGACATCTACGCATATTGGGGCTTGGCCCAACCACAGGTGCCCGTGCCCGAGCTGCCAGTCGAGTACCAGACGCCAGTTTATCAGTGGGAGCCAGAGGAGGTCACACAGCAGTGGCATCCATAGTCTCCTCCGGAGTATCCCGGAGCTGGTTATTTCCCGCCTTGGGAGTATAGCAAGCTAGGCCAAAAGACTAAGCTTGGGGGAGTACGTGTTCTCACCAACCTTACATTCATGCTTATGCTTTCACTTTGTTAATCGGTGTTTACACTTTGCCACTGTATTATCCATGCTAGTTTATTTTTGTTTTCTTGTTTTCTTGTTTTGTGTCCTTTTGAGAAAACCCAAAAAGATTTTCCTTTCTTCTTTTGCATGTTGGGAGCTTTCCCGTGTAAATAGTTTTCTTTTTCTTTGAGTCAAGGTAGAAGACCATGGTTACAATGTTTAGTGGCTCTTGCATGCATACCTGTTCATTTGTTAAAGAGTCGTATTACTTTGTCTTCTCCTTTGTGTTTGCCTGCAGATTTCAGCTTAGTCCAATGCACGACCACTCTTATTATTGTTCACATCGTTCGATCGTGCAAGTGAAAGGCAATAATGATGATATATGATGAAGTGACTGAGACTGGAAAAGCTGGTATGAACTCTATCTATTTTGTTTTTGTAAATATGACTAGCTTGTCATCCCAGATTCAGCTTTGTTGTGAGAGAACCATGTTTGCAATGACAACTTAGAGATCATAGTTTCTGATGCCATGCTTAATTAGCTGAGAGCTTATAATGGTTTGTCTTGATTGCCAACATAGATTTTGAGATGACTATGATGTAGTATGATAGGATGGTATTCTCCTTTGAACGATTCGAGTGGCTTGACTTGGCGCATGTTCATGCATGTAGTTGAAATAAAATCAACATAGCCTCTATGATGTTCGTATTCGTAGTGATTTATATCCTGCTCATGCTTGCACTCAATGTTAGTCAAACTTATTGCATCTTGATGACTATTGTCGCTCTCTAGTTGGTCGCTTCCCAGTCTTTTGCTAGCCTTCACTTGTACTAAGCAGAATACTGCTTGTGCATCCACTTCCATAAACCCAAAAGTTTTTCCATGAGAGTCCACCATACCTACCTATTTACGGTATCTACCTGCCGTTCCAAGTAAATTTGCATGTGCCATTCTCTAAACCTTCAAGAAATAATCTGTTTTGCATGCCCGAACCGCTCATGTGGTGAGAGGCGGCTATTGATATCTTCCATGTTAGGCGTGTTATCCTCGACATGTGTTTATTCACTGTCATTCACGAGAAAGGGGCCGGTAATTGGAATGCCCAGTTCCACGCTTAAATCGAAAACATAACTGTAAAACAAGACTCCCCCCGGATTGATGTTAGTATGGACGGTACCCGAGGATTCGGCTAGCTGTGGAGTCTGATTGATTGGTGGTGGGGGAGTTAAAACTTTACTTTTTTGTTTGGGAACCGCGTATAGCATGTGTAGCATGGAAGATATTGAGAACTCTTGGTCATTGCGTTGACAATGAAAGCATGCCACCCAAAATTATTATCTCTGTTTTCAAAGCTTGAGCTCTGGCACCTCTGCAAATCAATGCTTCCCTCTGCGAAGGGCCTGTCTATTTATTTTTCCTGTTGAGTCATCCTCCTCTTGTATAAGCACCAATTAGAGAGCACCCCTATCATTTTTATGCTTTAATTTTGATTGATATTGAGTATGACTATGACTGGATCTTCGTTGCTATGAATTACAATGTTTAGTCAGCCCTTGATCTTTGAAAGTGCTCTGCATTTATGTTTCGCGGTCTCAGAAAGAGCTAGCGAGATACCACCTATTCATATTGCGTGTGATCTTGCTGAAATTCTGGTTATGAGTTAGACATAGTTGCAACAACAAGATCGAACAAAGTTTGTCAAAGTTTTTCTTTCTCTTTCAGTTTGTCAACTGAGTTGCTTGAGGACAAGCAAGGTTTTAAGCTTGGGGGAGTTGATACGTCTCCATTGTATCTACTTTTCCAAACTCTTTTGCCCTTGTTTTGGACTCTAATTTGCATGATTTGAATGGAACTAACCCGGACTGACGATGTTTTCAGCAGAATTGCCATGGTGTTGTTTTTGTGCAGAAATGAAAGTTCTCGGAACGTCCTGAAAATTTCTGCAAAATATGAAAAATACTTGCGCAAAGATCCACCGGAGGGGACGGGCCAGTGGGCCACAAGCCCTGTAGCCGCGCCCCCCTGGCGGCGGCTACCAAGCTTGTGGGGCCCACTTGGCTCTGCCGCCCCCAATTCCAGCGCTATTTATTCCCTTTCGTCCCGGAAAAAAATCAAGAGAGAACATTTCATCGTGTTTCACGATCCAGAGGCGCCGCCACATCCCGTTCTTCATCTGGAGGGCAGATCTGGAGTCCGTTTTGGGCTCCGGATCAAGGAAATCATTGCCATCGTCATCATTAACCTTCTTCCCTCTCCAATTCCATGAAGCTCCTGATCGTTCGTGAGTAATCTATTTGTAGGCTCGCTGGGCGGTGATGACTAGGATGAGATCTATCATGTAATCGAGTTAGTTTTGACGGGGATTGATCCCTAGTATCCACTATGTTCTGAGATTGATGTTGCTACTACTTTGCCATGCTTAATGCTTGTCACTAGGGCCTGAGTGCCATGATTTTAGATATGAAATTATTATGTTGTCACCAATATATGTGTGTTTTAGATCCGATCTTGCAAGTTGTAGTTACCTACTATGTGTTATGATCCGGCAACCCCGGAGTGACAATAACCGGAACCACTCTCGGTGATGACCATATTTTGAGGAGTTCATGTGTTCACCAAGTGCTAATGCGTTGGTCTGGTTCTTTATTAAAAGGAGAACCTTAATATCCCGTAGTATCCTTTTGGACCCCGCTGCCACGGGAGGGATGGACAGTAGATGTCATGCAAGTTCTTTTCCCTAAGCACGTATGACGACACACGGAATGCATGCATACATCACATTGACGAACGGGAGCTAGCCACATATCTCTCCGTGTTATAACTGTTGCATGATGAATGTCATCCAACAAGTCACCGACCCATTGCCTACGAGTGACTTGAACGTGGGAGTCGTACGTGTGTGAATGCGGAGGTGCCGTCCGTTCGGCGCTAGATCGCGGGATGGTTTGTGGGACGGTTCGAGGGACGTGAAGACGTTCCACTACATCCACCGCGTTTCTTAACGCTTCCCGCTGTGCGATCTACAAGGGTACGTAGATCTAATCTCCACTCGTAGATGGACATCACCATGATAGGTCTTCGTGTGCGTAGGAATTTTTTTGTTTCCCATGCAACGTTCCCCAACAGTGGCATCATGAGCTCGGTTCATGCGTAGATGTTATCTCGAGTAGAACACAAAAGGTTTTGTGGACGGTGATGTTCGATTTGCTGCCCTCCTTAGTCTTTTCTAGATTAGGCGGTATTGTTGGATTGAAGCGGCCCGGACCGACATAACTCGTACGCTTACGAGAGACTGGTTTCATCGATTGACATGCAACCTCGTTGCATAAAGATGACTGGCGGGTGCCTGTTTCTTCAAATTTAGTTGAATTGGTTTTGAACGAGGCGGTCCTTGGAGAGGTTAAATAGCAATTTGCACATCTCCGTTGTGGTTTTTGCGTAAGTAGGATACGATCATACTAGATACCCATAGCAGCCACGTAAAACATGCAACAACAAATTAGAGGACGTCTAACTTGTTTTTGCAAGGTATGCTTGTGATATGATATGGCCAATGACGTGATGTAATATATTGGATGTATGAGATGATCATGTTGTAATAGTTAATATCGACTTGCACGTCGATGCTACGGCAACCGGGAGGAGCCATATTGTTGTCTTTAAACTAAGGTTTGTGTTTGCAGATGCGTTTACTATATTGCTAGATCGTAGCTTTAGTAGCAATGTCATAGATAGCACGACAACCTCGATGACGACACGTTGATGGAGATCATGATGATGGAGATCATGGTGTGGCGCTGGTGACAAGAAGATCATGTCGGTGCTTAAGTGATGGAGATCAAGAAGGATAAGATGATGGCCATAGCATGTCACTTATGAATTGCATGTGATGTTAATCCTTTTATGCACCTTATTTTGCTTAGAACGACGGTAGCATTATAAGGTGTAAAATTTCATGACGAAATTGTGTTCTCCCCGACTATGCACCGTTGCAACAGTTCGTCATTTCGAGACACCACGTTTTGAAATTAACATATGGGGTCATTTCGGAGATGTTATAAGTTGTTTCCGACCTCATTGAAAATGCCTATCTAGTGTATTGTTTTTTTATCTTCACCTCTTGTCATGTTTAATAACATTTAATATTGTCGTGTACCTGAACATGAGTGAAATAAATAATTTAATATGGAGTTTCGTCAATATGCAATAAATTGCATATTGAGCTTCATTTAATGTGTAGTATTAATTGTTGTGCCTTGCTATGCCTTGCATAATTGAAGAGGGCATGCATCATATATGATTGTGCATCATGTCGTGCATAAGTGTTAATTGTTGTTCCGGATTGCTTCTTCTTGATACAATTCCGCAAGTGTGTCACATTGTGAGGATTCGTTCGACTACGTTTGTTCGTGTACTTCATGGAATTGTTCTTCTTGCAAGCAGGATCACAGGCAAGATCACCATTTCCCTAGATACCATTACTATCAGTGCCATGCTATTTGTCTCCTTTATTTCTCTATGTCCCGCTGCCTACCACTTAAATGACAGCCTCCCAACATTTCCATTAAAAGCCTCTAACCTTTCCACAACCTAGCAACCCACTGTTTGGCTATGTTACCGCTTGCTCGGCCTTCTTATAGCGTTGCTAGTTGCAGGTGCAGTTGCTTCCATGTGATAACATGGGTTCCATGTTATATCACCATATAATTGCTATTTAATTTAATGCACCTATATACTTGGTAAAAGGTGGAAGGCTTGGCCTTCTAGCCTGGTGTTTTGTTCCATGTTTGCCCCCTTAGCTTCGTCTACCGGTGTTATGTTCCATAATTGAACGCTCTTAACATGTTTGGGTTGTTATGAGGGCCCCTAGATTTTCGTTTTGGGATAAAACTCTTCTGGCAAGGCCCAACATTGGTACTACATTTTCCCAACATAATAATACTGATAATAATTGTCGCATAGGGAGTTACGCTACCCGAGGAGTAATTCAACATAATACAGGGAGGACCAGTGTTGATGGTGCTAGTCCTAACCAGATCACTGTGCGGGGCCAACTGTTGGGGAACGTCGCAAGGGAAACAAAAAAATTCCTACGCGCACGAAGACCTATCATGGTGATGTCCATCTACGAGGGGAATTTCAGATCTACGTACCCTTGTAGATCGCACAGCAGAAGCATTAATAAACGCGGTTCATGTAGTGGAACGTCCTCACGTCCCTCGATCCGCCCCGCGAACCGTCCCGCAATCCGTCCCACGATCCGCTCCGATCTAGTGTCCAACGGACGGCACCTTCGCGTTCAGCACACGTACAGCTCGACGATGATCTCGGCCTTCTTGATCCAGCAAGAGAGACCAAGAGGTAGATGAGTTCTCCAGCAGTGTGACGGTGCTCGGGAGGTTCGTGGTGATCTAATCTCAGTAGGGCTCTTCCCGAACTCCGCAGAAACGCGATCTAGAGGAAAAACCGTGGAGGTATGTGGTCGGGCTGCTGTGGAAAAGTTGTCTCAAATCAGCCCTAGAAACCTCCGTATATATAGGTGGGAGGGGAGGGGCCTTGCCTTGAGGCTCTAGGATCCCCAAGGGGGCGGCCGAAGGGAGAGGAAGATTCCTCCTCCAATCCTAGTCCAACTAGGATTGGAAGGTGGAGTCCTTCCCTTCCTTCCCACTTCCCCTTTTTTCTCTTTGATTTTCTTATCTCCTGCGCACGGACCTTCTTGGGCTTGCCCACCAGCCCACTAAAGGATGGTGAGGCACCCCTAAGGCCTATGGGCTTCCCCGGGGTGGGCTGCCCCCCCCCCCCCCCGGTGAACATCCGGAACCCATTTGTCATTCCCGGTAATTCCGAAAACCTTTCGGTAATCAAATGAGGTCATCCTATATATCAATCTTTGTCGCCGGACCATTCCGGAAACCCTCATGACGTCTGTGATCTCATCCGGGACTCCGAACAACATTCAGTAACCAACCATATAACTCAAATACGCATAAAACAACGTCGAACCTTAAGTGTGCAGACCCTGCGGGTTCGAGAACTATGTAGACATGACCCGAGGGACTCCTCGGTCAATATACAATAGCGAGACATGGATGCCCATATTGGATCCTACATATTCTACGAAGATCTTATCATTTGAACCTCAGTGCCAAGGATTCATATAATCCCGTATGTCATTCCCTTTGTCCTTCGGTATGTTACTTGCCCGAGATTCGATCGTCAGTATCCGCATACCTATTTCAATCTTGTTTACCGGCAAGTCTCTTTACTCGTTCCGTAATACAAGATCCCACAACTTACACTAAGTCACATTGCTTGCAAGGCTTGTGTGTGATGTTGTATTACCGAGTGGGCCCCGAGATACCTCTCCGTCACACGGAGTGACAAATCCCAGTCTTGATCCATACTAACTCAACGAACACCTTCGGAAATACCTTTAGAGCATCTTTATAGTCACTCGGTTACGTTGCGACGATTGATACACACAAAGCATTCCTCCCGTGCCAGTGAGTTATATGATCTCATGGTCATAGGAATAAATACTTGACACGCAGAAAACAGTAGCAACAAAATGACACGATCAACATGTTACGTCTATTAGTTTGGGTCTAGTCCATCACATGATTCTCCCAATGATGTGATCCAGTTATCAAGCAACAACACCTTGTACATAGTCAGAAGACCCTGACTATCCTTGACCAACTGGCTAGCCAACTAGAGGCTTGCTAGGGACAGTGTTTTGTCTATGTATCCACACATGCATCTTAGTCTTCATTCAATACAATTATAGCATGGATAACAAACGATTATCTTGATGCAGGAATTATACTGTTAACTTATTTGTCATTGCCTCTAGGGCATAATTCCAACAGTCTCCCACTTGCACTAGAGTCAATAATCTAGCCCTCACATCACCATGCGAATTACATTGTAATAAATCTAACACCCATACAGTTCTGGTGTTGATCATGCTTTGCCCGTGGAAGAGGTTTAGTCAGCGGGTCTGCTACATTCAGATCCGTGTGCACTTTGCATATATTTACGTCCTCCCCTTCGACGTAGTCGCGGATGAGGTTGAAGCGTCGTTTGATGTGTCGGGTCTTCTTGTGAAACCATGGTTCCTTTGCTAAGGCAATGGCACCCGTGTTGTCACAAAACAGGGTTATTGGATTTAGTGCACTTGGCACCACTCCAAGATCCGTCATGAACTGCTTCATCCAGACACCCTCCTTAGCCGCCTCCGATGCAGCCATGTACTCCGCTTCACATGTAGAATCAGCTACGACGCTTTGCTTGGAACTGCACCAGCTTACCGCACCCCCATTAAGAATAAATAAGTATCCAGTCTGCGACTTAGAGTCGTCTGGATCTGTGTCAAAGCTTGCATCGACATAACCTTTTACAGTGAGCTCTTCGTCACCTCCATACACGAGAAACATCTCCTTAGTCCTTTTCAGGTACTTCAGGATATTCTTGACCGCCGTCCAGTGATCCACTGCTGGATTACTCTGGAACCTGCCTGCCATACTTATGGCCAGGCTAACGTCCGGTCTAGTGCACAACATTGCGTACATGATAGAACCTATGGCTGAAGCATAAGGGACGGTGCGCATATGCTCTCTATCTTTATTAGTTGTTGGGCACTGAGTCTTACTCAATCTCGTACCTTGTAAAACTGGCAAGAACCCCTTCTTGGACTGTTCCATTTTGAACCTCTTCAAAACTTTATCAAGGTATGTACTCTGTGAAAGTCCTATCAGGCGTTTCGATCTATCCCTATAGATCTTAATGCCTAGAATGTTTATTCAAGTAATCCTTTATGCTCTCCAAAAACTCCACGTTGTTTCCAATCAGCAATATGTCATCCACATATAATATTAGAAACGCCACAGAGCTCCCACTCACTTTCTTGTAAATACAAGATTCTCCAACCACTTGTATAAACCCAAATGCTTTGATCACCTCATCAAAGCGTTTATTCCCACTCCGAGATGCTTGCACGAGTCCATAAATGGATCGCTGGAGCTTGCACACTTTGTTAGCATTTTTAGGATTGACAAAACCTTCGGGTTGCATCATATACAACTCTTTCTTAAGGAAACTATTAAGGAACGCCGTTTTGACATCCATCTGCCAGATTTCATAATCGAAAAATGCAGCTATTGCTAACATGATTCTGACGGACTTAAGCATCGCTACGGGTGAGAACGTCTCATCGTAGTCAACTCCTTGAACTTGTGAAAAACCCTTTGCCACAAGTCGAGCTTTATAAACGGTCACATTACCGTCAGCGTCCGTCTTCTTCTTAAAGATCCATTTGTTCTGAATAGCCTTGCGGCCCTCAGGTAGTACTTCCAAAGTCCACACTTTGTTTTCATACATGGATCCTATCTCGGACTTCATGGCCTCCAGCCATTTGTTGCAATCCGGGCCTACCATTGCTTCTTCATAATTCGCAGGCTCATTGTTGTCCAACAACATTATTGATAAGACGGGATTACCGTACCACTCTGGAGTAGTACGCAGTCTCGTCGACCTGCGAGGTTCGACCGGAACTTGATCTGGAGTTTCGTGATCATCATCATTAACTGCCTCCTCAACCGGCGTCGTAGCGACAGGGGTTTTGACTTGCCCTGCGCCACCATCTAGAGGGATGAGAGGTTCGACAACCTCATCAAGTTATATCTTCCTCCCACTCAATTCTCTCGATTGAAACTCCTTCTCGAGAAAAGCTCCGTTCTTAGCAACAAACACTTTGCCCTCGGATTTGAGATAGAAGGTATACCCAACTGTCTCTTTTGGGTAACCTATGAAGATGCACTTTTCTGCTTTGGGTTCCAGCTTTTCAGGCTGAAGCTTTTTGACATAAGCATCACATCCCCAAACTTTAAGAAACGACAACTTTGGTCTTTTGCCAGACCACAGTTCATATGGTGTCGTCTCAACGGATTTTGATGGTGCCCTATTTAAAGTGAATGCAGTTGTTTCTAATGCATAACCCCAAAATGATAACAGCAAATCGGTAAGAGACATCATAGATCGCACCATCTCCAATAAAGTACGATTACGACCTTTGGACACACCATTACGCTGTGGTGTTCCAGGCGGTGGCAACTGTGAAACAATTCCACATTGTCTTAAGTGAGCACCAAACTTGAAACTCAGATATTCACCCCCACGATTAGATCGTAGGAACTTGATCTTCTTGTTACGATGATTTTCAACTTCACTCTGAAATTTCTTAAACTTTTCAAATGTTTCAGACTTGTTCTTCATCAAGTAGACATAACCATATCTACTCAAATCGTCAGTGAAGGTGAGAAAATAACGATATCCGCCACGTGCCTCCACGCTCATCGGACCACACACATCGGTATGTATGATTTCCAAAAAGTCACTTGCACGCTGCATTGTTCTAGAGAACAAAGTTTTAGTCATCTTGCCCATGAGGCATGGTTCGCACGTGTCAAGTGAATCAAAGTCAAGTGACTCCAAAAGTCCATCGGCATGGAGTTTCTTCATGCGCTTTACGCCAATATGACCTAAGCGGTAGTGCCACAAAAACATGGCGCTATCATGGTTAACTCTAACTCTTTTGGTCTCAATGTTATGTATATGTGTATTATCACTATCAAGATTCAATATGAACAATCCTCTCACAATGGGTGCATGACCATAAAAGATATTACTCATAGAAATAGAACAACCATTATTCTCTGACTTAAACGAGTAACCGTCTCGCAATAAACAAGATCCAGATATAATGTTCATGCTTAACGCAGGCACTAAATAACAATTATTCAAGTCCATAACTAATCCTGATGGTAACTGAAGTGAAACTGTGTCGACGGCGATTGCATCAACCTTGGAACCATTTCCCACGCGCATCGTCACTTCATCCTTTGCCAGCCTTCGCTTATTCCATAGTTCCTGTTTCGATTTGCAAATATGAGCAACAGAACCGGTATCGAATACCCAGGCACTACTACGAGAGCTGGTTAAGTACACATCAATAACATGTATATCAAATATACATGATTTTTCTTTGGCCGCCTTCTTATCTGCCAGATACTTGGGGCAGTTGCGCTTCCAATGACCCATACCCTTGCAATAATAGCACTCTGTTTCAGGCTTAGGTCCAGCTTTGGGTTTCTTCGTCGGATTGGCAACAGGCTTGTCGCTCTTCTTAGAATTACCCTTCTTTCCTTTGCCGTTTCTCTTGAAACTGGTGGTCTTATTCACCATCAACACTTGATGCTCTTTACAGAGTTCTGACTCTGCGACTTTCAGCATCGCGAACAACTCGCCGGGTGACTTGTTCATCCCTTGCATGTTGTAGTTCAACACAAAGCCCTTATAGCTTGGCGACAGTGATTGAAGAATTTTGTCAGTGATAGCCTCTTGCGGGAGTTCTATCCCGAGCTCAGCTAGACGGTTTGAGTACCCAGACATTTTGAGCACATGTTCACTGACGTACGAATTCTCTTCCATCTTGCAAGCATAGAATTTATCGGAGATCTCATACCTCTCGATCCGGGCGTTCTTCTGAAAGATAAACTTCAACTCCTGGAACATCTCATATGCTCCATGACACTCAAAGCGACGTTGAAGTCCCGGCTCTAAGCCATACAAGACTGCACATTGAACTACTGAGTAGTCCTCCTTATGTGTTAACCAAGCGTTCTTAACATCTTGGTCAGCCGTAGCGGGTGGTTCATCTCCTAGCGCAGCATTAAGGACATAATCCTTCTTCCGAGCTTGCACGAGCAACTTAAGATTACAAGCCCAGTCTACAAAGTTGCTTCCATCATCTTTCAACTTAGCTTTCTCTAGGAATGTATTAAAATTCAGGGTGACTGTCGCGTGAGCCATGATCTACAACACAAATATATTCAAAGTGGACTTAGACTATGTTCAAGATAATTAGAGTTTAACTTAATCAAATTACTTGCTAAACTCCCACTCAAAAAGTACATCTCTCTAGTCATTTGAGTGGTTCATGATCCAATTCTCCTAGCTCAAGTCCGATCATCACGTGAGTTGAGGATAGTTTCACTGGTAAGCATCCCTATGCTAATCATATCAACTATATGATTCATGATCTACCTTTCGGTCTCATGTGTTCCGAGGCCATGTCTGCACATGCTAGGCTCATCAACCTTAACCCGAGTGTTCCGCGTGTGCAACTGTTTTGCACCTGTTGTATGTGAACGTTGAGTCTATCACACCTGATCATCACGTGGTGTCCCGAAACAACAAACTGTAGCAACGGTGCACAGTCGGGGAGAACACAATTTCGTCTTGAAATTTTAGTGAGAGATCACCTCATAATGCTACCGTCGTTCTAAGCAAAATAAGGTGCATAAAAGGATTAACATCACATGCAATTCATAAGTGACATGATATGGCCATCATCACGTGCTTCTTGATCTCCATCACCAAAGCACCGACACGATCTTCTTGTCACCGGTGCCACACCATGATCTCCATCAACGTGTCGCCATCGGGGTTGTCGTGCTACTCATGCTATTACTACTAAAGCTACATCCTAGCAACATAGTAAACGCATCTGCAAGCACAAACGTTAGTTTTAAGACAACCCTATGGCTCCTGCCGGTTGCCGTACCATCGACGTGCAAGTCGATATTAACTATTACAACATGATCATCTCATACATCCAATATATCACATCACATCGTCGGCCATATCACATGACAAGCATACCCTGCAAAAACAAGTTAGACGTCCTCTAATTGTTGTTGCATGTTTTACGTGGTGACCATGGGTATCTAGTAGGATCGCATCTTACTTACGCAAACACCACAACGGAGATATATGAATTGCTATTTAACCTCATCCAAGGACCTCCTCGGTCAAATCCGATTCAACTAAAGTTGGAGAAACCGACACTCACCAGTCATCTTTGAGCAACGGGGTTACTCGAAGCGATGAAACCAATCTCTCGTAAGCGTACGAGTAATGTCGGTCTGAGCCGCTTCGATCCAACAATACCGTGGAATCAAGAAAAGACTATGGAGGGCAGTAAATCGCACATCACCGCCCACAAAAAATTGTGTGTTCTACTCGAGATGACGTCTACGCATGAACCTAGATCATGATGCCACTGGTGGGGAACATCGCATGGGAAACAAAAAATTTCCTACGCGCACGAAGACCTATCATGGTGATGTCCATCTACGAGGGGGATTTTAGATCTACGTACCCTTGTAGATCGCACAGCAGAAGAGTTAATAAACGCGGTTGATGTAGTGGAACGTCCGCACGTCCCTCGATCCGCCCCATGAACCGTCCCGCGATCCGTCCCATGATCCGCTCCAATCTAGTGCCGAACGGATGGCACCTCCGCGTTCAGCACACGTACAGCTCGACGATCATCTCGGCCTTCTTGATCCAGCAAGAGAGACGGAGAGGTAGATGAGTTCTCCGGCAGTGTGACGGTGCTCCGGAGGTTGGTGGTGATCTAATATCAGCAGGGCTCTGCCTGAACTCCGCAGAAACGCGATCTAGAGGAAAAACCGTGGAGGTATGTGGTCGGGCTGCCGCGGAAAAGTTGTCTCAAATCAGGCCTAAAACCTTCGTATATATAGGTGGGAGGGGAGGGGCCATGCATTGAGGCTCAAGGAGCCCCAAGGGGGGCAGCCGAAGGGGGGGGAGGAGGATTCCTCCTCCAATCCTAGTCCAACTAGGATTGGAAGGTGGAGTCCTTCCCTTCCTTCCCACTTCCCCTTTTTTCTCTTTGATTTTCTTATCTCCTGCGCAGGGGCCTTCTTGGGCTTGCCCACCAGCCCACTAAGGGCTGGTGAGGCACCCCTAAGGCCTATGGGATTCCCCGGGTGGGCTGCCCCCCCCCCCCCCGGTGAACATCCCGAACCCATTCGTCATTTCCGGTACATTTCCGGTAATTCCGAAAAGCTTGCGGTAATCAAATGAGGTCATCCTATATATCAATCTTCGGGACCATTCCAAAAACCCTCGTGACGTTTGTGATCTCATCTGGGACTCCGAACAACATTCGGTAACCAACCATATAACTCCAATACGCATAAAACAACGTCGAACCTTAAGTGTGCACACCCTGCGGGTTCGAGAACTATGTAGACATGACCCGAGGGACTCCTCGGTCAATATCCAATAGCGGGACCTGGATGCCCATATTGGATCCTACATATTCTACGAAGATCTTATCGTTTGAACCTCAGTGCCAAGGATTCATATAATCCCGTATGTCATTCCCTTTGTCCTTCGGTATGTTACTTGCCCGAGATTCGATCGTTCGTATCCGCATACCTATTTCAATCTCGTTTACCGGCAAGTCTATTTACTCGTTCCGTAATACAAGATCCCACAACTTACACTAAGTCACATTGCTTGCAAGGCTTGTGTGTGATGTTGTATTACCGAGTGGGTCCCGAGATACCTCTCCGTCACACGGAGTGACAAATCCCAGTCTTGATCCATACTAACTCAACGAACACCTTCGGAAATACCTGTAGAGCATCTTTATAATCACCCAGTTATGTTGCGACATTTGATACACACAAAGCATTCCTCCGGTGTCGGTGAGTTATATGATCTCATGGTCATAGGAATAAATACTTGACACGCAGAAAACAGTAGCAAAAAAATGACACAATCAACATGCTACGTCTATTAGTTTGGGTCTAGTCCATCACATGATTCTCCCAATGACGTGATCCAGTTGTCAAGCAACAACACCTTGTACGTAGTCAGAAGACCCTGACTATCCTTGATCAACTGGCTAGCCAACTATAGGCTTGCTAGGGACAGTGTTTTGTCTATGTATCCACACATGCATCTAAGTCTTCATTCAATACAATTATAGCATGGACAATAAACGATTATCTTGATATAGGAATTATAATAATAACTTATTTATCATTGCCTCTAAGGCATAATTCCAACACCAACCGACGGGAACTTGGGTGATTTCTATCAGGCACCCGTACGCGTAGCTTATCCGTCGTATCCTGACAACGAGATATGCGGCTCCTATCGGGATCATGGACATGCTGGGCGGCCTTGATGGACTTGTTTTACCTTTCTCGAGCGTCTTGTGCGAGGGATTCCGAGGATACTTTGGGGCTATCTCGAGGTTGAGGTTCTGCACCAAGAACCCGAGGAGATCATGGGTTTTCTGTAGTCAAGGTTTCCAACGCATCGTGTGGTAGTTTGTGATGGACTAGTTGGAGCACCCGTGTAGGGTTAAATCTTTTGGAAAGCTTTGCCCACGGTTATGTGGAAAACTTGGAAACTTTGTTTAACATCCGGTTCTAGATAACTTGACGTAAACTTAATTAAAATATGCCAACTGTGTGTGTAGCCGTGATTGTCTCTTCTCGTGAGTTCTCTATCCGGAAGAGGACACGGTGGGGTTATGGCTAACGTAAGTAGGTGTTCAGGATCATTCATTTGATCATTAGTAGTTCACGTTCGATTATGCGTAGATCATCCCCAAATAAATGCTTAGTCACTCGCTACAGCCTCACGACTTGACTATACCTCACTCATTGAGCTTTGCTAGTCTTGATACCTTTAGAAATGAGATTGATGAGTCCTTATGCCTCACAAATTACTACAACTACAGTTGCAGGTACAATTTAAGTGATACATTGACGTGAATGTGATGATTATGTTATTTGGAGTTTATTCTTCTTCTAAATCATCATCGATCTAGGATGGGTTCCAGGCCGGCAGCCTGGGATAGCAAGGATGGACGTCGTTCTTTTATCATTTGTTTTCTTAAGCAGTCAGACCCTGCTCTTCTACATGGTGATTGAATATATTGTTGTATTTTGTTGTTCATGATGTAGCTTGTGGCGAGTGTAAGCCAATTCCATCTACTCATCTCTTCTGTACATGTACTTGTAACGATATCCATTCTTGTGAGATGGCTACCGGGATGATGGGGTTGCTACATCGGGCCCGTATGGACATGCATGCCCAGCGTTGTAGTCGGGTTGTGCTAATCAAGTACATGGAGGGTTATCTCTTCAGCGCTTCACTAGAAGAAGAAAAAACTTTTCCATGTCTTTCTTGTCCATGATGACCTCATACTTCTCTAACACTTGGCTAGTTACTTCCTTGCATTTTGCCTTTTGGTCTTCTACTTCTTCCCCCTATCCCTTAGAACACGGGTTGCCGGTGCAAGACATCCTCCACTTGATGCACCATCTTCATCCGTTAGCGTACTTGGGTCACTATTAGAGTTAGCAGTCTTGAGTGAACTGGTCACATAACTCCATTTTCTTTCGTCATTCAACTTGTTCCAACAATGATGCCTAGTAAATACCTTATTTTTTGTTTGCTTGTACAATGTCGTCGCCAACTTGGGCTAGCAAGTGAACTAAAAATGAATCACAAAATGAATAAATTGTGACATAGAGCAAATAAATTGCATGATGAACCTCATAGGAGGCAAAAGTTAATAATCGACGAGACCCACCCGATGCACAATTCTTGATTTAGGCATATGCACCACAATATTTATTAAACAATTCTTGAATTGCATACCACCCATGAGTGAGGGAGCTCTCACTCTATCAGAATTCTTGTCACGTCAAACGGTGTGTAGTTATTCATTTTGTGAGAACTCGTACACCTTCCTCAAAAAGGTTCGCATCCTTTGCTTGTCACCTTGAAATGGATCAACACTTGAGCCTAACCACACAACAAATCGCCCTCCTTCATCATGCATGCGACTCCTCTCTTCACTTGCCTTGCTTTTGCATCAGGCTTCGGCGAGTAGTAATCTTCCATCCCTCGAAAAAATTGCCCTTCGTTGATCATAGACATCAACATCTCTTCCGCGTCAAGCTTGGGAGGTGGGGAATTCTGTTAAATAGGTTGCACACATCCGCTGACATGACGCTTTCGGTGTGTTCGCAACTGGATGAGCTACGATGTCTTGGTGAGGTTGTAATCAAAATTGAGGATGATGGTGAATGGTTTGAACCGGACTAGGATGAGGCAGACTGTGGGGCTAGCCTATATTGGTAGGGTAGGTGGCAGGGCGGCCTCGTGTGTGGGAGGATTCGATACGACAACATAACGGGTAGGAGGAGCTCTCAATCATGCATTCACACTGGCCTGTGAGGCCTTAGCCTTGGTGCATTGCTCTTGGTGTTTGGTGCACTCCAGATTTTGCCTCGCGACCACTACAATTCAAAGATACTAGACATGAATGCGTTCATGGGGCTGAAAAGAGATGCATAACAATGGCGATGTACGATTAAGGTGTGCCGAGGTTGGTGTGACGGTGTGTCGAGGTCTGGATGCGCGAAGACAGTGGAGTGTGGGGCATGAAGGGACCCGGTTGGAATTTTTGCATGGTACCGGGCTATCAAGTCCACTTGGCACACAATCCCGGACTTCTCTGCTCCTCCCTATGATTTGAAGGCATCTGAGATTTCAAATAATCAGGACAGTCTAGGTTGGATTCGAGGATTTGTTGGATGTCACAAATCGTTGGAAATATTCGATTCAGATAAACACGTAAAGAATGGAGAAGCTAGTCTTTTTTGACGCAGACTTCATCCATACATACATACACTCACACTAGAATGTACGCACGCACACCCTATGCCTATGAGCACATCCGAAAGATCGGCCCACATATCATTTTGATATTGACGAAGTGACCATATAAATATTCATAGTCTATGAAAATGTCTCCTTTCACTAAATGCACCTCACCGAAGTTCTGAAATAAATAAAAAAACATGTCAAGTGTACAACTTAAATTCTGACTAGCTGGAATACCATTGTCCCCTTAACAATCCAACCTAGTCGAAGACGCCATTATAACGGCTAATTTTTCACCCCAGAAAATCGTCGGCACAACATACAATATACACACACACACACGTACGTTTGCTGTTATAGTTGTGTGAAGAGACATGCGCCATAGAAACAGTGTTATATTTTCCATCTTTTCTAGCGATGCATGGTGCGTGCAGTTATGTATAGGTGGGAATCTTGAAAGGGTCAATACTAGGCTACATGGGTCAACAGTGCACAGACAATAAGGATATCCTTTTTCTTTCATTTATTAACTCTCTTGGCCAGACTAAGGCTGGTCACAATAAGGAGTAACATAAGGTAGGAACCTACACACTTTTCTAGACTATGTTCCTACCTCCACAATGGGGAGTAATATATATGTAGTGTCATGCAACAATGCATTTATTAGGCTATAGACTCATTATTTGTTGGAGTGTGTGATGTTCCGGTAACTTAGCTAGTTACCACAAGCACCTCTCTCTTCATTAAATATGTGCCACATAAGCAAAGTTGTATTGGAGTGTGTGATGTTACTGCTAAGTTCCTCCCCATTGTGACCAGCCTAATGCTTTTTCAGACTTAGTTATTGAGCTATTTTAGTTAGTACCTGATGGACGCGGATTTTTGCCTGTGAAAGCATATGTTCCTCAATGAACAGTAAATTCAAAATAAGTAATAAATAAATTTTAAAAATTCTGAATTTCTTTGTAGATGTTCGTATTAGTGTGACAAGTGTGCTTGTCAATTTTCATGTCATATGGGATAACGACATTTTGTCGGTGAAATAAAATAAAATTAAATGTAATATTTGGAGTTAACATTTGACATTTGACTTCTTTTTCTGCAGAGGTGAAAATGCTTAAGTTTTTCACCTACAAATTTGCATGTACCATTTGGATGTGACAACGAAAACATCTATTTTTTCAAAAAAATCTAACATTTGTAAAATTCATTTTTGACACGCAGGACCATGTGTTTCCTAGAGCCAAATTGAATATCCGGTACCTGGCCCATTTTTATCCTTTAAGCTTCTTCTTTCTTAGAACATCTAAAATCATGTAACTAGAAAAGATTACGTATGTTAGGTAGGATGCAACACAATAACACGAGTTTTTTTTTTGCGGTGGAGAATAACCCCAGTTTAATAAAAAAAAAGAACCATGGTATTGCATCATTTTCACCTTTGCCCGTATAAGTGGGTCACTAATGTTCACAAGAAAAATAAAACCTCTTAACTTTTGGAAATATTTGATTTCACATGATGTGTTTTCCCATTTTATTGAAATGTTTAACAAAATATGTATTTGTTGATGAGTGTGACAATATTAGTGTATATGTAATATAAACACCTTCATCAAAATCCAATTTATAGTACGTGTCTCAATTTTCTTGACGAGTACATACAAGTATATATTTGAGGTACACGCACTCCCACCGGATGCTTGTACAGGGTGTACGTGATTTCTTAGATGGTCAATTTGGCTCACAAGTTGTTGTATGCCACACCAAAGTTGCATGATTGGAAACTCTACTTAAATATATTTTTCAAAACGGATGCAAAAGCTTTGTCCCTTCTATTAATTGTGAATAAAGGTATTGTTCATTTAATTAATGGAAAACCGGGCGGAAATCGATACATCAAAAGTCAAGCCCACTCCCACACACTCAAGCACACTTGGGTAAGCTCACTCTTGTCGATAACATGTCGAGCACACAAGTTTCACCACTGCCGGAAAGAAGAATACATGACCACCTCGCCTCTAGCTCCACCTTCGCGTCTTCCTCCAGCCGCCGTCGTCTCTCTCGGGACGCCTCCATCAGCGAAGCTCAGAAGGAGTAGTTTTCTCCTCTGGAAGGCCATCGTGCTACCCAACATCAAGGGAGCATAGATGGAGCACTTCCTCAACGCCGCAAGTTCGGCGCCTCCTGCCACCTTGACCATCACAAAGGATGGCAAGCACGAGCAGGTCTACTTCGTCGGGATGATCTAGTTCGCCCAGCAGTAGCAGGTACAAGCTTACCTAATGGGATATGTGTCTCGTAATGTCCTTGCGCAGGTCGTAACCTTGCAATGCTGGCAGAAGTATCGAGCTCCATCCACGCGTCCTTTGCTACTCAAATACAAGCCCATGGGATTAACAATCGCATCACCCTCGCCAACCTTCAAAAGGGAAATCTGAGCATGCCGGACTACCTTGCCAAGATCAAAGCGTTGGCCGATGAGATCGCCAACACCAGCGCTCCACTCGCCGATCAGGAGATAACTTCCTATGTGCGGAAGGGTCTGGACCTAGAGTATAACTCTGTGTTCTTGCCCTTGCTGCTCGCGTCGAAGCGGTCACCCCTGCTGAGCTATACAGCTAGCTGATGGGATTCGAAGCTCGGGTCAATCTCCTTCAAGACTCGGTCATGCAGCAATCTTCTGACAACGCCATGTCGCATGGTCGCGGCAACGGCGGTCGTGGCCATGGTCACCACGGTCACCAGGGACACGGCCGCAAACAGTGGAGGAAGCAGACGCTTCAACAACAATGGTCCGTGCCTCCAATAATATTGGTGCTTCCTCCAGCAACTCATGACCTTGGTGCCAACTTTGCAAGAAGTCTGGTCATGAGGTAATGGAGTGATGGCATCGTTGTGATGAAAACTATGTGTCGGAGGAACATCATGTTGCTGCTGCTCTAAGGAAACAAGGAGGAGATGAGACCGTGTGGTACGCCGACTCTGGTGCAACTGGTCACATTATGAGTGAACTCGAGAAGTTGGGCATCCATGAGAAGTACTACGGCAACGATCAATTTCACAGCACCACAAGCGGTGGAGCTATGAACATTGACCATATTGGTCAAGCTATAATCAATTCCCCTAATTCTAAATGTTATCTTCCACTAAAATATGTGCTTCATGTTCCTCAAGAAAATAAAAATCTTTCTTCCATGTCTCGCTTATCAGGTGATAACAATGTTTTCTTTGAAACTCATCCTCGGTATTTTTTTAATCAAGGATCGGGCAACGAGGGAGCTCCTCCATCACGGTAGATGCATTGAAGGACTTTACCCCACCACATCCGGAACATTTAGTTGCAAGCGTCATCGTCAAGTCTACTTTGTCATCAAGCCCTCATTGGCAAGATGGCATCAAAGATTAGGACATCCTTTTTCTGTTATAGTTTGCCAAATAATAAATAAAGACAATCTTCATTGTCTAGTAGTCAAAATAATGAGCATGTTTTTTGATGCTTGTCAATGTGTCAAAAGTCACCAACTTCCCTATCCTAAGTCAAATAGTGTATCGCATGCTCCTTTAGAACTTATTTTCAGTGATGTATGCGGTAATGCAAAAGATTCTTTTGGAAGAAAGAAATATTATGTTAGTTTCATCGATGATTTCAGTAAGTTCACTTGGATCTATTTTCTCAAACACAAATCTGAAGTTTTCTCTGTTTTTCAAGAGTTTCAGAAACTTGTTGAACGACACTTTGATAGGAAAATTATCACAGTCCAAAGTTATTGGGGAGGAGAGTATGAAAACTCAATTCCTTCCTTTGTGACATTGGCATAGACCATCATGTCTCATTGATGTCTACTACATAACTTTATTCTTGTAGACTATGTTGGGCCTCCAAGCGCAGAGTTTTGTAGGACAGTAGCAATTTTCCGTCAAGGATGACCTATGGTTTATCAATCTGTGGGAGGTGTAGGTTGAAGATGGTCTCTCTCAAGCAACCCTGCAATGAAATACAAGAAATCTCTTGTGTCCCCAGCACACCCAATACAATGGAAAATTGTATAGGTGCACTAGTTCGGCGAAGAGATGGTGATACAAGTGTAGTAATGATAGTAGATATTGATTTTTGTAATCTGAAAATATAAAAACAACAAGGTAGAAAGTGATAAAAGTGAGCACAAATGGTATTGCTATGCTTGAAAACAAGGCCTACGGTCCCCACTTTTGCTAGTGCAATCTCTAAACAATGCTAATATAATTGGATCACATAATCATCCCTCAACGTGAAACAAAGAATCACTCCAAAGTTCTTATCTAGCGGAGGACATAAGAAGAAATTGTTTGTAGGGTATGAAACCACCTTAAGGCTATCCTTTTCGATCAATCTATCCAAGAGTTTGTACTAAGATAATAAGTTATCCTTTCCGATCGATCTATTTAAGAGTTCGTACTAAAATAACACCATATGATACGCATCAACCAACTCTAGTGTCACCTAGATACTCCAATGTCACCACAAGTATCCATGAGTTAATTATACGATACGCATCAAACAATTTCAGATTCATAATATTCAATCCAACACAAAGAACCTCAAAGAGTGCCCCAAGATTTCTACCGCAGAACATAGTATGAAAACATGCAATCAACCCCTATGCCTAGATTACCCCATTGTCACCTCGGGAATCCACGACTTGATGCCACAACATATATCAAGTGAATCACTTGAATACCCCAATGTTACTACAGGTATCCGCATGCAAGTCATATATTATGTGCTCTCAAACCTGAATGTTCAATCCAACATAACGAAATCTCAAAGGGAAAACTCAATTCATCATAACAAGATAGAGAGGGAATAACATCATATCATCCAACTGTATTAACAAAGCCCGTTATAAATCAAGATAGTCTTTCTCAAGAACACGAGAGAGAGAGATTGAACACATAGCTACTGGTACAAACCGTCAGCCCCGAGAGTGGACTACTCCCTCCTCGCCATGGACTCCGTCGGGATGATGAAGATGGCCATCACAGATGATCTACCCTCTCCGGCAGGGTACTATTTTCTCCCCAGATTGGTTTTTCATCAAAACAGAGGCCTTGCGGCAGCGGAACTTCTCGTCTAGGGTTATTTCTGATGGTTTCTATATTAATAGGAATTTTTGGCGTTGGTTTCACGCGGAGATGGGCCTCGGGGTGATCACAAGACACCATGGCACCTCGGGCCCCTCTAGCACGCTGTGGTGGGTGGTGCCCTCCTCGTGGATCTTCTGGCCCTCCCATTAAGCTTCGGGGGTCTCTTTTCTTCCAAAAATATCATCAAAAAGTTTCGGGCGATTCTGAGAACTTTCATTTTCTGCACAAAAACAACACCACGATAGTTGTGCTGAAAACATCATCAGTCCGGGTTGGTTCTAAATAAATCATATAAAGTGCATCAAAACCATATAAAAGTATTGTAAACATAGGTTAATATGGAATGAATACTTCATAAACTATCGATATGTTGGAGACGTATCAGCATACCCAAGCTTAATTCCTACTCGTCCTCGAGTAGGTAAATGATAAAAGAAATAATTTATGAAGTGTGAATTCTAGCATAGTGCATAATTGTTGCAAGCTCCACTTCAGATGCCACTACCTACCTGCTCCAAGATCTTAATGCAGAGTTTGCATTGAAGGATTTGGGAAATCTTCATTATTTTTATGGTATAGAATTTAAACAGAAAAAGTATGGGATACTTCTGACATAGGAAAAATACACTACTGATATTCTCAAAAAGGTAGGATGGAGTATTGTAAGGCTGTAAGTACACCTCTTTCAACTTCAGAAGAACTCACAACTAAGGAAGGAGAAGTACTTGTCGGATGATGCAACAAACTATAGAAGTGTCGTTGGTGCATTTGAGTATTTGACTTTGACTCGTCCATATATCTCATACTCTCTTAATAAAGTATGTCAATTCTGGCATGCTCTTACTACAGCTCATTGGACTGTAGTTAAAAGGATTCTGAGGTATCTCAAGTTTACAATGGGACTTGGAATCAAGATTACCGAGTCGCCATCTATGCTTGTTAGTGCATATTCTGATGCAGATTGGGCAGGTTGTGTTGATGACAGAAGGTCTACAGGTGGCTTTGCTATTTTTCTCGGATCAAATCTTGTGCCATGGAGTGCAAGAAAACAAGCTACATTATCAAGGTCTAGTACAAGCAGAATACAAGGCCCTAGCTAATGCTACTGCTGAGATTATGTGGATATAGACTCTTATTTATGAACTAGGAGTTAAAGTGCCACAAGCTGCAAGATTGTGGTGTGATAACATTGGTGCAACCTACTTGTCAGGGAATCATGTGTTTCATGCACGTACCAAACACATAGAAGTTGATTTTCGTTTTGTCAGAGAAAGGGTAGCTCATAAGCTACTTGATATCAAGTTTATTCCTACACGAGATCAACTTGCTGATGGATTCACCAAGCCTCTTACCATGAGAAGGTTAAATGAATTCAAGTACAATCTCAACCTAGACAAAGCTCCACAAGGTTTAGATTGAAGGGGGTGTTAGATAGATAGGTTGTTAGAGATAGAGTTCGGTTAAACTTAAACTTGTAATTGTTTTCCCTTCTCTGTCTCTTGCTTCCATCTCCTTCTCAACCTCTTGTAAATCTTCTCTCATATCTTGTATGCCAAGGCATTGTCAATATAAATAGACACACGCGGCCCTCAGGGGTGGATACGCTTCCTGTAAATCTTACAAACTCCACATGGCTCGCATCCCAGAAATGCCAACGAGCAACATCGAAGACAACCTCGTCTCCCACACGACACAAAGTTGAAGCCCTCGAAGTTGCAAAGACTAGGAGTCGTCGCCCCGACATCCACCGCTATGGCGCACCCTGCATGGTCAAACGACATGACCTTTCAGGGTCGCTGCCCCAACATACCATCGCTCAGCCTCGAGCTGCAATGCCGCACGACCAAACCACCCGCATCCCACGTTGCAGTCAGTGACTCCCGCAGACCACGACCATCGCACCACTTCCGGGGTGGCTGCCCCGACATATTGTCCAACAGCCCACACTTGAACGCGTCGATCGAGCAAACGACCCTGCCACCCTCACAGCTCAAGATCGCCACCCAAGCCATGTTGAGATGCAACCCTACCACATGGAGCAATCGCTGCATCGGTTTCCGAGACCGCCCCGACTCGTCTCACAAATCCAGAGCTGCTGCCCTGACATCCACTAACCTTGGTGGTGAAGAGATCCCTCGCAACAGCCTCGACGCCTCGAAGGAGGTCATGACATAGACACCCATGTTGCCCGCGTCGGAAAACCGAAGCTAAGATTTTCATCGTGAGAGCCAAATCCATCTTGACATCGACGCAGCTCGACAACGATGCCTCCAAGAAGGTAGACGACGCTAGAAGGCACCGCCGTTGTCGGCCCTGAACTTGGGTAGGCAGTGCTTTCGCCGGAGCTCCTCGCCACACAACGGGATTTGCAGATCCAGAGCACCCGAGGGCGTCCGAATCATCGAAAAGGACACCTCCACCCCCACCTGCTACCAGCCACCACCACCGCACGAACCCAAACATAACTCCTAATGCCACGACGAGCTCCATGCCACTGCCATCATCCCGGCCCACCGCCACGGCGTCCACGCACCTCCTGCCACATGGTTGTGCCTGCACGAACCTCTGCCCCCCGATTCACACCACCATCTCCACGTATGGGCAACCCGCACCGCGAAGCGAGCCACACCTAGCAGATCCGCACTAGATGGGCCCCCACGCTACATTGCCATCCATCTGGACGACCTCTTGTGCTCCTGCAACATAGCGCCTTGCGTCGTCCCCGAACCTCGCCGCAAATCCACCTCGCAACGTCGCCACGCAACCACATCCACGGCGATCGAGCTTCCACGTGCGCCCGCGCTGCATCTCCAAGCGACACCGCTTGCGCGACCTTGTCGTGTCCTGAGAGCCCAGAGGGGTGGTTGTCCCGCGCCGCCCAAGCTCGAGCAGGAGGAGGAAAAGGCCCCGCCCGCTGCTGCGCCACACGGGCTTTGCCCGACGATGACGAGGGGAGGCGGGACGGAGGGTTGTGACGCGTGCGGCGGCTAGGGTTTCGCTCCTGACTGGACTGTATATATTTGAGCACTCTACTTAAATATAAATTCAATCATAGGCTTTTTTATGGTATATAACACATATTTTGTTATTTCCTTCTGGGTAGATACATCTATTTGAACGACGAGCAATATGAATTGCAGAAAGTAATGAGATTGACGATTAAAAATCAAAACTAATCCTGTAATCCGGACTAGAGGGAGCAATAGTAAGAATCTGTATTTACACGTAGATGTGCTAAGTAAAGGATCGGTGAACACGATGGAACATTATTGTTAAAACAAAATAAAAGTACATGGCAATCGAACTTGTCACATCACATTGGATGCTTTGATGTTTGATTCCTCCTAACAACTGAAAGGAAATTAAAAAAAATGATGGCCAAGACAAAAACGCACATAGAAATACTACCGCCACCACCACTGGACAGCAGTACGTGTACGTAAGCCAAGTATACAAGCAGCAGCAGGCCTACGTTGCTCCCGACCCCTATAAAACAAAACAAAGATCGGGTCGGAGCCAGAGCCAAAAATGTTTAAGTAATTACGTGATCATTAACTAGTGTTTACCTACTCAGGCAAGCTGGATTAGATTATGAGGCGGTCAGAACAGGTCGCAGCTTTTTGGATCTATCGTGTCGCCGGCTGCATCTACCCGTCGTGCAGGATTGCCGGCGGGGCCGTAGGTGTCCGCGTCGAGGCAAGTTAATCCAGGGTAGTATATGATCATGGGTTTCGTTTGGTGTTGTCATTTGCCACACAAGTAACTTTGATTTTTGCTAAGATTGCTCCTATGAATGCACACACATTTACTTAAAAAGTAAAATAAATTAAGACAAAATTGAATACTAATGCTAAGTTCAGAATTAAACTCCGATGGGCTACTTCCGCCATAAGGACCCTGACATGATTTTTGCTAAGATGATATAACATTCTTGCCCTCAATCTCTTAAATTATTTGATGGATAAAATATGAATTATATAACATAAATACTTTTTAAATGATAATGTTCACACGTGTGGCACCAAGCAATATGGTTCACACGCCTTTATGATCATTCATCTTATCACATTGAACATATGACATCGACGAAATTAGACTTAAAAATATTTATCTCTTAAATAAAAAAATCTATGTTTATGCCGCGCCACCTCCGGTGCCGAATTAGAGGCCCTTTGTTTTATGCCACGCCGTCATGTTGTTTTTCCTTTGTTTGGGCTTGTTGTGTTGTGCCCACAACGTAACCTTGGTATCTTGTGGTGTAGTGCTATCTCCAGTGTGGTGTGAGTGTGTGTTGTTGTGACTGTTGTTGGATGTTGTGGCTTGATGATTTGCTTTATCTATAAAGTGGGATGAAAGTCTTTTTCGTAATAAAAAGTCCAATTAAAAATACGTTTTCGCCATTAAATCCGTCTCCACGAGATCTTTAAAACTAGATTCAATATTGATATGTTTCGATGATCTTTTTATGGGGCTACAAGTTATCACATGTTGTCATAGAATTTATAATAAAGTTGGCACAACATGTTTCATCTAGCTTTTTCTCCTAGATTTAAAATTACCATTGTATTTTAACTAATTTTTATGGTAATATTTATTAATTGGCCATGGCAAATTTTAGTAACGAACCACGACAAATTTAATTAATGTATCATGGCAACTTTTAGTAATTCATCATGGGAAATTGAGTTTATTGATCATGGTAATTTTAGTATTTTGACCATGACAATTCTAGTATTTTGAACATGAAAACTGTTCTTGGTATGAACCATGTCAAATTTTAGTGCATGTATCATGGTAAATGTAAGTAATCCACCATGGTAATTTTTGTTTATGATGCAAATTTAAGCCAATGACCATGTATTTTTAAAATAACTGATGACTATCTCTTTTTTACTTACAAATCATGTCAAAATTATTTCATGGATCATGGCAAATTTTAGTAATTCATCATGATAAATTTAGTTTGTTAATTTTCTTTTTTATAACATGTCAAAGTTTATTTTAAACATAGAAGAAAAAGTAGTTGAAATATATCAGCACAATTTTAGTTTAATCATGATGACAATTTTTGTGCAATAGATATGGCAACTTTTAACAAAAAAATCGTTAAAACATATCAATATGAGATCTAGTTTCGAAGATCCCGTCACGACGAATTTAATGAAGAAAACGTTTTTTCGATGAGATTTTTTATTTAAAAGGCAAACCATTTAAAAAAAAAACTAAAAAAATGTTAAAATCATCAGTTTTGTTACTTGTGCATACATGCGATGACGTGATGCAACCTATGATCATTAAACGTATGGAGTGTTGTTGTTTTTACCACACAAATACTATGTACCATTTGAAACTTTTTTCCATAACGTCAAACAAAGATGAAGGGGACAACATTGTTGTACTTTCTCCACACGTCATGGACAAGTCAAATAGTAAAAGAAATTAAGAGAGTTCTGGTAATTAATTCTCGAAAGGAAACAGCATATTAATCATAGGAATCAGGAGAGTATACTTGGGTACAGTAGAGTAGGGTAGGTAGTTGTCTGCTGCGGCGGATGTATTTTATTCCGTTGATGGCATGCAGACAATGGTCAACAGAGACATGCCATGTGCCACCTACCTCTGCTAAAAATTTCCTTCTTGTGATCACAGCAGGCGGCACCTAAACTGCTATGCGCACCTGGTTAACTTACGGGCTTCACCTCAATTTTCAGCTCTTTCTTTTTTAGACCTTTCATCATGAGCCTTGTGTATGCCTGACTATGAGAAATCCGGCCCGAAATACACGGACCGACCTGGACCTGAGAATCAAGCCCGAAGGTCGTCTCGGACCTGTGGAAACCCGTTTTTACGTCTATGTCGAGTCGGGGTTGTTGGGTCGGGTCGGGTTTTTTTCGGGCTTGGGACAGGCTTGGACCCAAACAATAGGCCCGATTGTCGTGTCACGCTAAGCCTGGACCTGAGTTTTGTATCACGGGCTTTTCTAGGACCGGCCCGGGCCGATTTTGACCAGGTATAGCCTATGTATCGTAGCATAGTACTTCCTTCATTCATAAATGTAAAATGTTTTAACATTTTTCTAAATCAAATATATATAGACACGTTTTAATGTATTTGTTCATTTATTTCACTCTGCACGTAATTCATATTGAAATATTCAAAACATCTTATGGCTGTGAATGGAAAGGAGTATTAAATGAAAGTGCTTTGCGTATTAGACTCTTGGCCTTCGCTAGAAATACAACCTCACATGGCCCAATTTGATTCCCATTTTTTCTTTTTCTCCTCGGTTAAGCAAAGGAATCAATGTACTAATGTGGGATAGTTGATGTCGTACTCGTATGTGTAGCATCACTATATATTAAAATAAGGTGTTAATATGGGTCATGCAACTTAATAAATAAGGTCATCTACATATTCATAGTCATATGAATATGGTATTTGTATGAGACATAAAGACACACAAAAGATGTTTCTCTGTACAAGACCAAAGACAATCTAGAAGATTCTATCAGAAGTAGTATGGTGGTGTATCCTTCCAAGTTCGGACCCCGGAGGTTGGTAACAATCCTAGTTCCTTTGTTGTCGGCCTTATTGTTAGGGCATATTTCTCCCTAAGTGGTTTAGTGATTGATGACAATGCATGTGCGAACTAATCGTCTGAATTGAGCATTTCCGATAATTCATGACTAGGCACAAAACAATTCGATGCCCCTCGAAGTCTCTCGAAGACGGTTGCTTTCTACGTTTCTCTTTGCTGGATTTGAGTCATAGGAAAGACGTACTATTAAAAGGGGGTCGTATCGGAATGGTTTAGGTGGAACCATCACGTACACATTTATAGTGCACCACCTTTCCCTTGCTACAATGGAGCTCCAACCTTGTCTTTCATGCATATGCACTACCGCTGGAACAGCGGTAGTACCGCTCTAGGGGCGGTAGTAATTTTTTACTACCGCTCCACGAGCGGTACTACCACACGGTAGTAGTTTTTTACTACCGTTTCGTTGGACTTTTTGCGCATCCTTTTCCCCCACAGTGATAGGCGCAGTAGTATTTACTTACTACCGTGGTTGGTGAGATGTCGGGCGGTAGTACCGCTCTTAGGAGCGGTGCGGTAGTACCGCTTGGCTAGTGCAGTTGGTGGATCGGTAACGGTTGGATTGTACCCCCCACTATATATAGGTGTCTTATTCCCTAAGAAGCTCACCTCTTACCTACATAAGCTCCATTGTTGCTCCAAAATCTTATTCTTGCCCGATCTCTCTCCCTAGCCAATCAAACTTGTTGATTTCCTAGGGATTGCTTGAGAGGGCCTTGATCTACACTCCAACAAGAGATATTTGATTCCCCATACTAATCCCTTGCGGATCTTGTTACTCTTGGGTGTTTGAGCACCCTAGACGGTTGAGGTCACCTCGGAGCCACATTTCATTGTGGTGAAGCTTCGTGGTCTTGTTGGGAGCCTGCAAGCTTTGTGTGGAGAGAGCCCCAACCTTATTTGTAAAGGTCCGATCGCCGCCTTCAAGGGCACGAATAGTGGAATCACGGGATCTCGCATTGTGTGAGGACGTGAGGAGAATACAGTGGCCCTAGTGGCTTCTTGGGGAGCATTGTGCCTCCACACCGCTCCAACCGAGACGTACTTCCTGTCAAAGGTAAGGAACTTCGGTAACACATCCTCGTCTCCACTGTTTCCACTTGCGGTTATCTCTTACCTTTGCTTTGTACTTATTATTATTGTGGTGTATTCCTTGCCTGTGCTTGTTATCCTTGTGGTTAGCATCATATTTGTTGCTCACCTAGTTGTTCACATAGAGAACCTTTTCTTGCTAACGCTAATTTATTAAGACAAGCTAAAATTAGGAGTTGCCTATTCACCCCCCCCCCCCCCCCCCGCCTCTAGTCAACCATATCGATCCTTTCAATTGGTATCAGAGACAGGTTTCTTTATTAAGGGTTTCACCACCCGAAGAGTATGGTTGACGATGGTGAGGTTCGGCCCGAAGGGTCCGAGGCCGTGGAGTTGGTTTCGGTCACACGGGACGAATTTAATAAGGCCATGGCTTCACTCAATACGTCCATGATGAACGAAGTAAAATCCAAGCTTAAAGAATTACTTGAGGGATGAAGAATTATCCCAACCCGTTGCTTGTGGTTAAACCCACCCCCATCGTAGTCGGAGGCCAATTCCGACAAAGAAGCGGCTAAAGGTACTCAAACTTCCTCCCCTCATGACAAGAATGGGACGCGGACTCTTGCCTCGATTCCCCCTCCTCCAGTCTATGGAGGACCGGTCCCTACACCGCATATTAATAACCTAGGTCCTCTTCCTAAACTTGTTAAAGGTGATTTCGCTAATTGATTTTTTTTCCATCAAGTCTCATTTGAATCACAACTCAACAAATCTTTGGAGAATCATCGAACAAGGCTATTATCCTCATGATCCAAGGAACCTTACTCCAAGAGAAGAGGCGGATAATCAATACAATCATTCTGCGTTGTTCATCCTTCAATCCACGGTTCCTCCAGAAGATCTCCCACACCTACGCCCCTTCACTCGTGTAAAGAATTGTTGGGAGCACATCATGGTGTTGTACAAGGGGAGCTCAAGCATTCAACGGTCTAACTTTGAAGTGGTACTTGATCACGCCGATGAGTTTGTGATGCTAGAAGATGAGGACCCCCGTGATCTCTATCGAAGGGTGACTGCCCTCGTTGTTGCTCTCCAAGACCATGGGAGCAAAGATACAGATGACACTTGGATCAAGCGCAAGTTTCTCAAGGCCATCATGCCTTTCAACAAACCATGTCTTTCGTCATTCGGCAAAGACCAGATTTCCACTCCTTGACCTCAGGACGAAGTGTTGGATGAGTTCATTGCTATGGATATTATGAACAAAATGGCCGACAATGCTCTTGCTCGTGTCCGGTCAAAGACAACATCACCCAACATTTCCTTAAGAACCAAGGCCATTGTTGACGAAGAAGAAGAGGAAGAAGATGGTTGTCCCGAAGACACAAAATACGCTTATCATGAGCACATGGCTCTTGCTTCAAAGAAGTTTTGGGGAATCAAGAGAAACTCAAGGCCCAACTTCGCCAAGGACAACTCAAGTGGGTCCAAGAACAAGCAACGAGTATGGACATGCTACAACTGCGGCAATGTGAGTCACTTTGTGGCAGATTGTCCTTATGGAAAGAGGGAAGACCACGGGGGCAAGCTCAATCGCAAGGACAGACCCAAGTCTTTCCCTAGCAAGAACACCTTCACCAAGATGACTCATCCAAGGGGCTTGGTCGCTCATGAAGAGTACACATCCGATGATGACGAAGACGATACATGTCGTGAGGGGATGGCAACGGCTACCATGGCCATTGCCACTTCCTCCCCCAAGATATCTCTCTTCGGCGCCACCAACGAGAACCGTATCGCCAAGTGCCTCATGGCCAAAGGTATCAATAAGGTAACCCCCAGCATCAAGACCACTCTCACTACCTCTCCTTCTTTGTTAGACCATGTTGATAATAGTGAGGTAGTGGAGCTTGATGAAAATGAATTTGAGAAATTCATGTGTAAGATCAAAGGTGAAACCAAAAGACACTCTATTGCTCTTTTGGAACAGCTTGGTGAAGCCAATGATCTCATTGAGACTCATGAGGATACTATCTCCAAGTTGCAAGAACATAGTCGTGATTATGCCGATGAGATAGCAGAACTATCCATTGCTCTAGAAGAAGAATGTGGTCTTTGTTTGTCTCTTGAGGAGTCACACAACATTGACCATGCTAAATTACAAAAATATCTTGATCATGCTAGTGTTCTTACCCGTGTGCTTAAACTTGAGAAGGTTGCACTAGGGGTTGGCCATGATAGACTCAAGGAAGAATTTGACACACTTGACAAGTCCCACAAGGTCTTAAAGAGTGCTCATTTCTCTCTTAAGGAGTCCCGTGATCAACTCCAAGTAAAACTAACCAAGGATATTTCTACTTGTACTCCTTTTGTTTTGATTGATAATGCTTGTGCTACTAAACCTTGTTGTGAGCATGTGCATCTTGTGGAGGAGAATTCCAAGTTGAAAGAACAACTTGAAAAGGGCCTTGTGGCGTGCATCTAAGGCAAGAAGAATCTAAATGATCTTTTGAGTAATCAAAAGGAAGTTGCAGGAAAGAAAGGACTTGGGTTTGCACCCAAGTCTAAGAAGAAAAAGAAAAAACAAGACCAAGCTATCTTCCTCTCTCAAGGACATCTTTGTCAAAGAGGGTGAGAGTACTCATAAGAAGATGAAGAACCAACAAAGGGGTGACAATGCCAAGAAGGGCAAAAGCACCTCCACCAACACTGCCGGCGATTTTAACCCCTCTTATGTTTTATGCCATGCTAGTGATGGGCATGTTTATGCCAAATTTATTGGTTCCTATTATGAGTACATTGAGTGGGCTATTTGGGTTCCTAAGACCCTTGCTTCTAACATCGAAGGACCCATTCAAAAATGGGTACCTAAATCCAAGCATTGATCTCTTGCAGGAGTTTGCTTTCGGTCAAGTGTCATGGTTGCTCGATAGTTGAGCAACAAATCATTTGACCAGGAGCAAGGACTTGGTGGTGGATGTGCATCCAATACCATCTATGCCCACCCATGTCCAATTTGTTGATGCTTCAACATCTAAGGTAATGGGATTTGGTAAGGTGGTCATCTCTCAAGATTTATCGATAGAGAAGGTCATGCTTGTTGAGTCCCTTGCATACAATTTGCTTTCCGTTCGTCAGTTTGCAATTATGGGCTTTGCCGCATTCTTCAATCTTGATACAGTGGCCCTTTTGTGGAGCAAGACTCTTAAAGTAGCCTTTGTTGGACATGTTGAGAACGGTCTCTATGTAGTGAACTTTTTGGAGCAACCTACTAAGGTCGTGACTTGTCTAATGGCTAAGCTTGATGTGGGTTGGCTATGGCATCGCCGGCTAGCTCATGTCAATACGAGATCTTTGCAAAGTCTCCTCAAAGGGTACCATGTTCATGGACTAACAAATGTGAGTTTTGCCAGAGACCGTGCTTTAAGTGCTTGTATTGAACGAAAGATTCATGAAACAGCTCACCGCCCCACAACTATCATTTACTCTAAAAGGCCTTTGGAGCTCCTTCACATGGATCTCTTTGGTCCTCCTTCTTTTGATAGTCTTGGGGGAAGAAAGTATTGCTTGGTGATTGTGGATGACTACTCATGATACAATTGGGTATATTTCTTCGAGAGGAAGAGTGAGACTCAACAAACCGTCATCGACTTTGCTAATGAAGCTCAATGTCAACATGAAGCAAAGATATTGATGATTAGAAGTGGCAACGACACTGAGTTCAAGAACTACACCTTAAATGAGTTCCTTAGTTTCGAGGGGATCAAGCATCAATATTCAACACCTTATACCCCCCAACAAAACAGTGTGGTGGAAAGGAAGAACCGGACGTTGATGGACGCGACAAGAACCAGGATGGCGGAATTCAAATCTCCATACAACTTTTGGGCCGAAGCCATTAGCACCGCATGTCATGCATCCAATCGGCTCTACCTCTGCAAAGGCTTGAACAAGACTCCGTATGAAATTCTTACCGGGAACAAGCCCAATCTCAAGTACTTCCGGGTGTTCGGTTGTAAGTGTTTCATACTCAACAAAAGTGTTCGTTTGTCTAAATTTGAAGCTAGAGCTCAAGAGGGCATATTTGTTGGTTATGCTACAAACTCTCATGCTTGTCGTGTTCTCAACAAGTCCACCGGACTCATTGAGGAGACGTGTAATGTGGAGTTTGATGAAAATAATGGCTCCCAACTGGAGCAAAGTGGTCTTTGTGATGTAGGTGATGAAATTCCTCCTCAAGCCATAAGAAGAATGGGGATTGGTCAAATACACTCCATTGAGGAACCCCTTGTGGCCGAAGGAGAAGGACAATGCTTTACTCAAGTGGAGCCATCACCCTCGCTAGACACACAAGCTTCCGAAGAACAAAGTGAAGGCCCTCAAGCCGACGAACCTGATCAAGGACAAAATCAACCTCATGAAGATGGTGTCGCACCAAATGATATCCAAGATCATGCTCCAAATTTTGAGCCTGCTCAAGATCAGGTGCAACCACAAGATCAAGGGCAATCTAGTGAGAAAGCTCAAGACGGTGCTCAAAGTGTTCAAGGAGAAACCCCTAAATTATCAAGTAGGGAAGCCTTGAAGCATCGCGCGTTCGACAACATATCTTCAAGAATGTCCTTGGTAGCTTCAATAGAGGAGTAACCACTCGTAAACAGTTATCAAACTTTCGCATGCATCACGCGTTTGTTTCGTGCGTTGAACCCGAAAAGGTATGTGATGCGCTCGATGATGAGGATTGGCTTGAAGCTATGCATGATGAACTTAACAACTTCGACCACAATTAAGTTTGGGAATTAGTGCCAAGGCCAACAGAGGAACGTAATGTCATTGGAACCAAATGGATATTCAAGAACAAGCAGGATGCAAATGGTGTTGTCATTCGAAACAAGGCAAGACTGGTGGCGCAAGGCTACTCTCAAATCGAGGGTATCGACTACGGTGAAACCTTTGCTCCTGTCGCTCGTCTTGAATCTATTCGCGTGTTGCTTACTTTTCATTCTCATCGTAACTTTAAATTTCAACAAATGGATGTGAAAAGTGCTTTTATTAATGGTCTGTTAAATGAATTTATATATGTTAAACAACCCCCGGGATTCGAGAATCCCAAGTTCCCCACTCATGTATACAAACTCAAGAAGGCACTCTATGGTCTTAAACAAGCCCCACGTGTGTGGTATGAGTACCTTACTGAGTTTTTGCAAGATCGTGGGTTTGAGATTGGGAAAATTGATCCCACTCTTTTTTACCAAGAAGGTCAAAGGGGATTTGTTCATTGGCCAACTATATGTTGATGATATTATTTTTAGTTGTCCTAACGAATCTTTCAATGAAGAGTTTACCGCACTAATGACTGAGAAGTTTGAGATGTCGATGATGGGAGAGTTGAAGGTCTTTCTCAGGTTTGAAATCAAACAAGGAAGAGAAGGAACCTTCAGCAAACAAGCCAAGTACACTCAAGACATGCTCAAGAGGTTCGAGATCGAGGACGTCAAGCCTGTCAAATTTCCCATGCCAACCAAATGCAAGTTTGACAGTGATCCCAATGGTAAAGCCGTGGACCAAAAGGTATATCGCTCCATGATTGGATCCTTGCTTTACCTTTGTGCACCTAGACCCGATATCATGCTGATTGTCGGAATTTGTGCATGGTTTCAATCCACACCAAAGTAAAGTCACTATGCGGCAGTCAAACAAATCTTTCGATGTTTGGCTCATACCCCAAACTTTGGCTTATGGTACCCCAAAGTAGCAAGCTTTAGTTTAGTAGGTTACTCTGACTCGGATTGGGCTGGAGACTGTGTCGGAAGGAAGCCAACCTCTGGAGGATGCCAGTTCCTTGGTCGTTCTTTTGTAAGTTGGTCCTCGAAGAAGCAAAACTATGTGTCACATTCTTCCACCGAGGCAGAGTATGTAGCTGCCGCAAGTTGTTGCTCAATTATTATGGATGAGGCAAACTTTAAAGGATTAGGTTTCACTTGTGACAAAGTGCCTCTTCTCTGTGACAATGGGAGTTCCATCAAGATATATCTTAATCCGGTGCAACATAACAAGACCAAGCATATTGATATTCGTCATCATTTTATTCGAGATAATATCAAGCAAGGAGATATTGAGGTCCTATTCATCAACACTCAAGAGCAACTTGCAGATATTTTCACCAAACCTCTAGATGAAGCATGGTTTCGCAAGTTAAGGCATGAGCTAAGTATCATTGATTCAAGTAATGTAGATTGAAACTAGGCACACCACACCACACTCATCATTATATTTGGCTCTAGGTGTAGGCATGGACATAGGGGGAGTGTTGTTCTCTCAATGAACTTTCCCTCCCCCCATTATGCATAAATTGATCAAGTCTTTCACATTAATCCATCATTGTGTTGGAAATATTCCCTAGAGGCAATGATAAATAGTTATTATTATATTTCCTGTTACAAGATAATCGTTTATTATCCATGCTATAATTGTATCGAATGAAAACATAGATACATGTGTGGATACATAGAGAAAACAATGTCCCTAGCAAGCCTCTAGTTGGCTAGCCAGTTGATCAAGGATAGTCCAGGTTTTCTGACTATGTGCAAGTGTTGTCGCTTGATGACTGGATCACATCATTAGGAGAATCATGTGATGGACTAGACCCAAACTATGAACGTAGCATATTGATCGTGTCGTTTTATTGCTATTGTTTTATGCGTGTCAAGTATTTATTCCTATGACCATGAGATCATATAACTCACTGGCACCGGGGAGGAATACCTTGTGTGTATCAAATGTCGCAGCGTAACTGGGTGACTATAAAGGTGCTCTACAGGTATCTCCGAAGGTGTGCGTTGAGTTAGTATGGATCAACACTGGATTTGTCACTCCGTGTGACGGAGAGGTATCTCGGGGCCCACTTGGTAATACAACATCACACACAAGCCTTGCAAGCAATGTCACTAAGTGTAAGTCACGGGATCTTGTATTACGGAACGAGTAAAGAGACTTCCCGGTAATGAGATTGAAATTGGTATGTGGATATCGACGATCAAATCTCGGGCAAGTAACATACCGAAGGACAAAGGGGATGACATATGGGATTATATGAATCCTTGGCACTGAGGTTGAACCGATAAGATCTTCGTAGAATATGTAGGATCCAATATGGGCATCCAGGTCCCGCTATTGGAAAATTACCGAGGAGTGTCTCGGGTCATGTCTACGTAGTTCTCGAACCCGCAGGGTCTGCACACTTAAGGTTTGATGGTGTTTTAGTATAGTTGAGTTATATGTGTGGTTACAGAATGTTGTTCGGAGTCCCGGATGAGATTACGGACGTCACGAGGGTTTCCGGAATGGTCTGAAAACGAAGATTGATATATAGGATGGTTTCATTTGGTCACGGAAAGTTTCGGGCAATTCTGGCAGTGTACTGGGAGTGACGAATGGGTTCGGGTGTTTACCGGGAGGAGCCCACCCACCCGAGAGTGAGCCCAAGGCCCTAGGGTGGCGCACCAAGTCCTTATTGGGCTGGTTCTCGGGACCCCGATCCTAAGCCATAGGAATCCAGCGTGTAACACATCGCATCCCTTTGCGGTCTCACGCACGGTTAAATCCACGGCTGCAGCCTTACCTTAGTCGGGACCGTTTGCGCCTTTTGACCCACGTATGCAATTGTGTCGCTAGCATTCCAATGTCAAAGAACCCGGATCGACAAGTCTAGTCATAAACCAAAGTGGCAGTACCGCACAAGGACATGCATACATGACCCAACAAAGCAGGTGTCGGTCACCAACGAGTGTAGACGAGTCGTAGCAAGCTACAATAACTCCATTACATTGCGTGACATTCCCCAAAGGGGACAGACACAACAGCTAAGAAGGACACATGCCGGTCAACCAATATGTCCGGAGCAGTAGCGAGCTACCATGGCTCGTTGGATCACAAAGGGGCATTTCCCTGTAAGGAGTGCTACTAAAGTTCACGGCTAGGTAATCGAACCCCATACATATCAAGTACGACACACGTATGCATGGCATACCGATATGTATAGATACATCGATGGCATCACAACATAACCATAAACATACAAGCTTTATTTAAGAGGCTCAGAAGAGCCACACACATAATATTACACAGTAAGGGTCTCACGACCCATAATAGCAGTCATTCAGTTACAAGCCAGCGGAAGTGTTTAAAACTGTCTGAGTACAGACAGGTGCAACTAGAAGGCACATGGCCTCACTATACTACAGACCCAACCTAGGGCCAGATCGTAGATGGGACACCAGCTACTCGTCGTCGTCGATGTCTATGAAGAACCCTCCATTAGGGTCATTAGCAACCTCTGCAACATTTATTAAGCAAACATGAGTACGAAGGTACTCAGCAAGACTTTAGGATAACTATCTACTCATGCAATGTATCAATAAGGTATTGTGGGGTTTCATGCGGAAAGCCAGCATTTGACTCGTGGCTAGACAACTTGCATTTTTAAATAATTTTGACAACTTGATTTCTCGCACTCGAGTCCACTAACACCACAACAATACTCCATCATGGAATCATTCCGTCTCCATACGGGAATGCCGTCCACGACACTCACGCTTATCTTGACAATTTTATGAGTAGCCATTGAAGTTATCTATGAACAACATATGTCTCCAAGTAGTCCAGATCCGCGGACGCGACTATTCGAATAGATCATAACCCTGCAGGGGTGTACTTCGTCACACACGCTCTCGCCACTTATCGCCATGTGCACGTCATGCACCTCGGCAACCTTCAAGCGGAAGCCCAGCGAGGGAGTCGGCCACGACCGTTAACCACACTAGTACCTAGTCCAGGTTTATCGCCTATCTGAGAGTAACCCGTACGGAAGTCCGGCCGAGGTTTCCGTCACGACCCCAAACGATGTGCGCAGGGTTCCCAAGCCCACCATCCGGGTGCCACTTGGTACACTGTGCCACTGCCTACCGCATCACAGCCCACCTCTCAGGTCAGCACCATGCACGGCCTCCAGCATGACTTGCAACTCCTGAACCGAGTACTAAGCGATTAATAAGTCGAGCGGGGTCATATTTCAGGGCCCAGCATGTGGTAGTATCTCGTCTTGGATTACATACACGGAACTCAGTTCCTAAGGACGGTTCCAATGAAACAACCCGCCATGTACTCCTACACAGCCTCTCACCGGTACCTTTACCAAATCAGGTTCAACACACAACCTTTGCTTACCGAACACATTCTCACAATTCTGTTCATCTCCCAGATGACAGACCATACACAACTCTAAGCATAGCATGCATAGCAGGATAAGGCACAACATGGCTCAAGAAACTACCAGGTATGCTAGGTTGCAAGGTTCAGCTATTTACTGTGACAAGGATAGGTCATGCAAAGGAAGTGGGTTCAACTAACGTGGCAAAATCATTTGAAGCATTTGATCCTAATGCAATAAGTAAGTGCAGGAGCAAAAACATGGGATTTATCGGGATGATCAAAAATGGTTGCTTGCCTTGTTGCTCAGAGGAGTGACAATATCCGTCAGACGGATATTCGGTGGAATCCGGGGGAGCGGAGCCTACCGAAAGGAATGACAACAACCAATATCAAACATATGCAATCAAGATGATGCATGAGCATGGCATGAGAATGCAAGATGGTAAACTATTATAGCTAACATGTATTAGGTTTGAAGTTGATTTGAATCAAATTCAAATACCACTTCAAACGAGGTATTCTCGGATACCATTTTAATTGATTCGACCTGATGCTCAGATCAACTTGCTTTTAACATGCATGGGATGACATGCTAGGTTGCTGGTTTGTAATTAGGACAGTGTTTGATCATGTCATTTATAGTGAAATTTAAATATTTTCCAAATTCCATCTACAAAGTATTTATAAGAATTAACTTATTCATTAATCTACATGTTTGGGTTCTATAACATTTTCAAACATATTTGAAAATGACATATTCAGATTCCTTGAATTTTTCTGATACTTTTTCATATATAAATTATTTTCATTGGAGTTACAGATTAATTTCTATGAATTTTAGAAGTTTTAACATTTTTCTGGAATTCTTTTAAATCAGAAAACTATTTATTGCATCAGCATGACATCAGCAGGTCCAACTAGCCGTTGAAAGTCAAACCTGACCAGTAGGACCCACTGGTCAGTGACTCTGGTCAGTTTTAGATTAGAATTAATCTTAATTAGCTAATTAATCTCACTGGACGCACATGTCAGTGACTTATTAAATTATTTGGTTTTATTTTTACTATTCCAGATTATCCAGAGGCCGGCCCCACACGTCAGTGGCTCAGGCCAGCTGAGATCCACCGGCGGCGAGGTCGTCCTCGCCGGCGGGGAGCCTCCGGCGACCACCAGTACGGTGGAGGGCATCGGAAACTCACCTCCGACGACCAAACTCACGGCAGAGACCACGGGGAGAACGACCACTCGACGGCGCGCACAATGGGACAAACCCCAGGGGCTGGGGTGGCCGGAATCAATGCCGGCGACGAGCTTGGCGGCGACCAAGTTCGGCCATCGTTGAAGCCATCGATTACAGGGTCAAAACGCGCGGGGCTGGGCTCCTAAAGCATCTACGTGATGTCCTGAGGCTGTTGGTGGCCTCAGACGGACCAACCCTTCACCGGAGGGCTACCGGCGATGAGCTGCAGCGGCGGTCCTTGTCGGGCTCCGATGGAACTAGGCCTAGAGGAGGGGATCGAAGGGGAGATCTTAGGGGAAAGTTGCGCAAGCTCACGAGGAGTGCAGAGGAGAGCTTAGACGACTCGGGGAAGCACTGAGGGCGACGAATCGAGCAGAGCTCGCTGGCGGCCGAAGGTTGAAGACGACGGTGCCGTGGGTGTTGCAGGGCTCGGGGAGGCTTCGGCTTCTGCAGGGAGGACCAGCTCGTCGAGGCGGAGCTAACGGCACACTCGGGAGGAAGTTCCTATGGCTAGGGGCATGGGCAGCTCGAGCTCGAGCTCCTTTCAATGGCGGCAGAGAGGGTCGGAGGAACCGAGAGGAGAGGGGGAAGAAGGAGCACGGGAATGGATAGCTACGTGCTCGGGGAGGTTATCCCCGTGCTTGCCAGCGCGAAGTGGCGGCCAGGCAGGCAGGGAGCTGCATGGAGGCGCCCGGCGGCCACCTCCTGCTCCTACTGGCAAGGAGGAAGACGGCAGCGCTACTGGGCCTGGGCTGAGGTGAGCGTCACGTAGTTTCTTCCTCTATTTTTTCTGTTTTGTGTCTGTTCTGCTAACTAATTGATTTACTATTTATTTCAGCTCCCAAATAGTTTGTAAAAACTATTTTGAACACACCAGAATATTTTTTGGAATATATCCAACCATTCCTGGAGTTTTCAATATTTTTGAAAACTTAAAGTTTCTGATTTCAAATTTTAAACTTGAAACCAGTAGCTTTTTTGCATTTATTTAAAATGCCAAAGGTATAAAAGAAATGGTTTCCTTCATTGCTTATTTGTTTCCAAGAATGATCAGAAAGATTGAACTTTTCTTGAGGCCATTTTGGGTTCATTGATTTTAACTAGTTTGAATTTTCCTTTATTTTGAGAAGTGGCTAGGGTTTTAGAATTTTCCTTCACCACTTGCTTTGTTCTTGTTGAAAATTTATCTAGATGCTATGCAAAGAAAACATGAGCACAAAGCTAACTTGATTAAGGTGTCATGGATGTGACACTGGTGGAGTCATCCCAAGAGGGCTATGGCACCACATGTAAAAAAGACCAAAAGAAAAGAAGAAAAAAAGGAAAGAGGGAGGTGGGAAGGAAGAGGAGGACTCCTCCTTCCAAAACCGAATTGGAGAAGGAGTCCTCCTCCTCCTGGCGGCCGGTGCACCTTGGGGCCCTTGTTCCCCAAGGCTAGCCCCTCCCCTCCTCCTATATATATTGGTGGTTTAGGGCTTTTTGAGACACAACTTTGCCACGTGCAACTCAAGGCTATTCCACATAGTTTTACCTCTAGATCGTATTTTTGTGGAGCTCGGGCGGAACCCTGCAGGAGTAGATCGTCACCACCACCAGAGCGTTGTCAAGCTGTCGGAGAACTCATCTACTTCTCCGTCTTGCTTGCTGGATCAAGAAGGCCGAGATCATCGTCGAGCTGTACGTGTGCTGAACACGGAGGTGCCGTTCGTTCGGCGCTAGATCGGAACCGTTAGTGGGACGAATCGTGGGACGGCGGTGATTTGAATGACGAAGTTGTACCTCTACATCAACCGTGTTTCTTAATGCTTCCCGCTGAGCGATCTACAAGGGTACGTAGATCTAATCTCCTCTCGTAGATGGACATCACCGTGATAGGTCTTCGTGTGCGTAGGAAATTTTTTGTTTCCCATGCAACGTTCCCCAAAAGTGGCATCATGAGCTAGGTTCATGCGTAGGTGTTATCTCAAGTAGAACACAAAAGGTTTTGTGGACGGTGATGTTCGATTTTTCTGCCCTCCTTAGTCTTTTCTTGATTCGGCAGTATTGTTGGATTGAAGCGGCCTGGATCGACATAACTCGTACGCTTACGAAAGACTGGTTTCATCGACTGACATGCAACCTCGTTGCATAAAGATGACTGTCGGGTGTCAATTTCTGCAACTTTAGTTGAATTGGTTTTGACCGAGGCGGTCCTTGGAGGGAGGTTAAATAGCAATTTGCACATCTCCGTTGTGGTTTTTGCGTAAGTAAGGTGCGATCATACTAGGTACCCATAGCGGCCACGTAAAACATGCAACAGCAAATTAGAGGACGTCTAACTTGTTTTTGCAGGATATGCTTGTGATATGATATGGCCAATGACGTGATGTGATATATTGGATGTATGAGATGATCATGTTGTAATAGTTAATATCGACTTGCATGTCGATGCTACGGCAACCGACAGGAGCCATAGGGTTGTCTTTAAACTAAATTTTGTGTTTGCAGATGCGTTTACTATATTGCTAGGTCGTAGCTTTAGTAGTAATAGCGTAGATAGCACGACCACCTCGATGGCGACACGTTGATGGAGATCATGATGATGGAGATCATGGTGTGGCGCCGGTGACAAGAAGATCATGCCGGTACTTAAGTGATGGAGATCAAGAAGCACAAGATGATGGCCATATCATGTCACTTATGAATTGCATGTGATGTTAATCCATTTATGCACCTTATTTTTCTTAGAACGGCGGTAGCATTATAAGGTGATCTGTCACTAAAATTTCAAGATGAAATTGTGTTCTCCCGACTTTGCACCGTTGCGACAGTTCGTCGTTTCGAGACACCACGTGATGATCTGGTGTGATAGACTCAACGTTCACATACAACGGGTGCAAAACAGTTGCACACGCGGAACACACGGTTTAAACTTGACGAGCCTAGCATGTGCAGACATGGCCTCGAAACACATGAGACCGAAAGGTCGAGCATGAATCGTATAGTTGATATGATTAGCATAGAGATGCTTACCACTGAAACTATTCTCAACTCACGTGATGATCAGACTTGAGTTAGTGAATTTGGATCATGTACCACTCAAATGACTAGAGAGATGTACTTTTTGAGTGGGAGTTTATTAGTAATTTGATTAATTAAACTCTAATTATCTTAAACATAGTCTAAGTCCACTTTGCAATATTTGTGTTGTAGATCAATGGCTCACGCAATAGTCACCCTGAATTTTAATACGTTCCTAGAGAAAGCTAAGTTGAAAGATGATGGAAGCAACTTTGTAGACTGGGCTCGTAATCATAAATTGCTCTTGCAAGCTGGGAATATATGTCCTTAATTCTGCGCTAGGAGATGAACCACCCGCTACGGCTGACCAAGATGTTAAGAACGCCTGGTTAACACGTAAGGAGGACTACCCAGTAGTTCAATGTGCAATCTTTTATGGCTTAGAACCGGGATTTCAACGTCGCTTTGAGCGTCATGGAGCATATGAGATGTTCAGGGAGTTGAAGTTTATCTTTCAGAAGAACGCCCAGATCGAGAGGTATGAGACCTTCGATAAATTCTATGCTTGCAAGATGGAGGAGAATTCGTGTCTCAATGAACATGTGCTCAAAATGTCTGGGTACTCAAACCGTCTAGTTGAGCTGGGGATTGAACTCCCGCAAGAAGCTATCACTAACATAATTCTTCAATCACTTCCACCAAGCTACAAGAGCTTTGTGTTGAACTATAACATGCAAGGGATGAACAAGTCACCCGGCGAGTTATTCGTGATGCTGAAAGTCGCAGTCAAAACTCTGGAAAGAGAATCAAGTGTTTATGGTCAATAAGACCACTATTTTCAAGAGAAACGACAAAGGCAAGAAGGGTAACTCCAAGAAGAGGAGCAAGCCTGTTGCCAATCCGATGAAGAAACCCAAGGCTCGACCTAATCCTGAAACAAAGTGTTATTATTGCAAGGGACTGGATCACTGGAAGCGCAACTGCCCCAAGTATTTGGCGGATAAGAAGGCGGCCAAGGAAAAAATCAGGTATATTTGATATACATGTTATTGATGTGTACTTAACCAACTCTCGTAGTAGTGCTTGGGCATTCGATACCAGTTCTTTTGCTCATATTTGCAACTCAAAACAGGAACTGCGGAATAAAGGAAAGCTCGCGAAAGATGAAGTGACGATGCACGTGGGAAATGGTTCCAAGGTTGATGCAATCGCCGTCGACACAATTTCACTTCAGTTACCATCAGGATTAGTTATGAACTTAAATAATTGTTATTTACTGCCTGCTTTAAGCATGAACATTGTATCTGGATCTTGTTTATTGCGACACGGTTACCCGTTGAAGTCAGAGAATAATGGTTGTTCTATTTCTGTGAGTAATATCTTTTATGGTCATGCACCCAATGTGAGAGGATTGTTCATATTGAATCGTGATAGTGATCATACACATATACATAACATTGAGACGAAAAGATGTAGAGTTAACAATGATAGCGCCATGTTTTTGTGGCACTGCCGCTTAGGTCATATTGGTTCAAAGAGCATGAAGAAACTCCTTTCCGATGGACTTTTGGAGTCACTTGACTTTGATTCACTTGACACGTGCGAACCATACCTCATGGGAAAGATGACTAAGACTCCGTTCTACGGAACAATGGAGCGTGCAAGTGACTTGTTGGAAATCATACATACCGATGTGTGCGGTCCGATGAGTGTGGAAGCGCGCGACGGATATCGTTATTTTCTCACCTTCACTGACGATTTGAGTAGGTATGGATATATCTACTTGATGAAGCACAAGTCTGAAACGTTTGAGAAGTTCAAGCAATTTCAGAGTGAAGTTGAAAATCATCGTAACAAGAAGATCAAGTACCTATGGTCTCATCATGGGGGTGAATATCTAAGTTTCGAGTTTGGTTCTCACTTAAGACAATGTTGAATTGTCTCACAGTTGACACCGCCTGGAACACCACAGTGTAATTGTGTGTCCGAACGTCGTAATCGTACTTTCTTAGAAATGGTGCAATCTATGATGTCTCTTACCGATTTGCCGTTATCATTTTGGGGTTATGCATTAGAGACAGCTGCATTTACTTTAAATAGGGCACCATCAAAATCCATTGAGACAACACCATACGAACTGTGGTATGGCAAATGACCAAAGTTGTCGTTTCTTAAAGTTTTGGGATGTGATGCTTGTGTCAAAAAGCTTCAGCTTGAAAAGCTGGAACCAAAAGCGGAAAAAGTGTGTCTTCATAGGTTACCCAAAGGAGACAGTTGGGTACACATTCTATCTCAAATCCGAGGCCAAAGTGTTTGTTGCTAAAAATGGAGCTTTTCTTGAGAAGGAATTCTCTCGAAAGAATTGAGTGGGAGGAAGATAGAGGTTGATGAGGTTGTCGAACCTCTAGTCCCTCTGGATGGTGGCGTAGGGCAAGGGGAAACCCCTGTCATTGCGACGCCGGTTGAGGAGGAAGTTAATGATGATGATCATGAAACTTCGGATGAAGTTCCTGTCGGCCCTCGCAGGTCGACAAGATCACATACTACTCTTGAGTGGTACGGTAATCCTGTCTTATCAATCATGTTGTTAGACAACAATGAACCTGCGAATTATGAAGAAGCAATCGTGGGCCCGGATTCCAACAAATGGCTGGAGGCCATTAAGTTTGAGATAGGATCTATGTACGAAAACAAAGTGTGGACTTTGGAAGTACTACCTGAAGGCCGCAAGGCTATTCAGAACAAATGGATCTTTAAGAAGAAGACGGACACAGACGGTAATGTATCCGTTTATAAAGCTCGACTTGTGGCAAAGGGTTTTTCACAAGTTCAAGGAGTTGACTATGATGAGACGTTCTCACCGGTAGCGATGCTTAAGTCCGTCAGAATCATGTTAGCAATAGCTGCATTTTTCGATTATGAAATCTGGCAGATGGATGTCAAAACAGCGTTCCTTAATGGTTTTCTTAAGGAAGAGTTGTATATGATGCAACCCGAAGGTTTTGTCGATCCAAAGAATGCTAACAAAGTGTGCAAGCTCCAGCGATCCATTTATGGACTGGTGCAAGCATCTCGGAGTTGGAATAAGCGCTTTGATGAGGTTATCAAAGCATTTGGGTTTATACAAGTGGTTGGAGAATCTTGTGTTTACAAGAAAGTGAGTGGGAGGTCTGTGGCGTTTCTAATATTATATGTGGATGACATATTGCTGATTGGAAACAACGTGGAGTTTTTGGAGAGCGTAAAGGATTACTTGAATAAAAGTTTCTCTATGAAGGACCTAGGAGAAGCTGCTTACATTCTAGGCATTAAGATCTATAGGGATAGATCGGGACGCCTGATAGCACTTTCACAAAGCACATACCTTGATAAAGTTTTGAAGAAGTTCAAAATGGAACAGTCCAAGAAAGGGTTCTTGCCAGTGTTACAAGGTATAAAATTGAGTAAGACTTAGTGCCCAGCAGCTGCGGAAGATAGAGAACAAATGAGTTCCGTCCCCTATGCTTCAGCCATAGGTTCTATCATGTATGCAATGTTGTGCACTAGACCAGACGTCCGCTTGGCCATAAGTATGGCAGGCAGGTTTCAGAGTAATCCAGGAGTGGATCACTGGACGGCGGTCAAGAATATTCTGAAGTACCTGAAAAGGACTAAGGAATGTTTCTCGTTTATGGAGGTGACGAAGAGCTCGTCGTAAAGGGTTACGTCGACGCAAGTTTTGACACCGATCCGGATGACTCTAGGTCGCAAACCGGATACGTATTTATTCTTAATGGGGGTGCAGTAAGATGGTGCAGTTCCAAGCAAAGCGTCGTAGCAGATTCTACATGTGAAGCGGAGTACATGGTTGCCTCGGAGGCAGCAAAGGAGGGTGTCTGGATGAAGTATTTCATGACGGATCTTGGAGTTGTGCCGAGCGCACTAAATCCAATAACTCTGTTCTGTGACAACACTGGTGCCATTGCTTTAGCAAAGGAACCAAGGTTTCACAAGAAAACCAGGCACATCAAACGACGCTTCAACCTCATCCACGACTACGTCGAAGGAGAGGACGTGAATATTTGCAAAGTGCACATGGATCTGAATATAGCAGACCCGCTGACTAAACCTCTTCCACGCACAAAACATGATCAACACCAGAACTGTATGGGTGTTAGATTTATTACAATGTAAATCGCATGGCGATGTGAGGACTAGATTATTGACTCTAGTGCAACTAGGAGACTGTTGGAAATATGCCCTAGAGGCAATGATAAATAGTTATTATTATATTTCCTGTTACAAGATAATCGTTTATTATCCATGCTATAATTGTATTGAATGGAAAATAGATACATGTGTGGATACATAGAAAAAACAATGTCCCTAGTAAGCCTCTAGTTGGCTAGCCAGTTGATCAAGGATAGTCAAGGTTTTCTGACTATGTGCAAGTGTCGTCGCTCGATGACTGAATCACATCATTAGGAGAATCATGTGATGGACTAGACCCAAACTATGAACGTAGCATATTGATCGTGTCGTTTTATTGCTATTGTTTTCTGCGTGTCAAGTATTTATTCCTATGGCACCGGAGGAATACCTTGGGTCTATCAAACGTCGCAACGTAACTGGGTGACTATAAAGGTCCTCTACAGGTATCTCCGAAGGTGTCCTTTGAGTTAGTATGGATCAAGACTGGGATTTGTCACTCCGTGTGACGGAGAGGTATCTCGAGGCCCACTCGGTAATACAACATCACACACAAGCCTTGCAAGCAATCTGACTAAGTGTAAGTCACGGGATCTTGTATTATAGAACGAGTAAAGAGACTTGCCGGTAACGAGATTGAAATAGGTATGCGGATACCGACGATCAAATCTCGGGCAAGTAACATACCCAAGGATAAAGGGAATGACATACGAGATTATATGAATCCTTGGCACTGAGGTTCAACAGATAAGATCTTCGGAGAATATGTAGGATCCAATATGGGCATCCAGGTCCCGCTATTGGATATTGACCGAGGAGTGTCTCGGGTCATGTCTACATAGTTCTTGAACCCGCAGGGTCTGCACACTTAAGGTTCGATGATGTTTTAATATAGTTGAGTTATATGTGTGGTTACCGAATGTTGTTTGGAGTCCGGGATGAGATCACGGACGTCACGAGGGTTTCCTAAATGGTCCGGAAACGAAGATTGATATATAGGATGGTTCCATTTGGTCACAGGAAAGTTTCGGGCAATTCCGGCAGTATACCGGGAGTGACGAATGGGTTCCGGGTGTGTACCGCGAGGGGCCCATCCACCCGGGAGTGAGCCCAAGGCCCTAGGACGGCGCACCAAGTCCTTATTGGGCTGGTGGAGTCATCCCAAGAGGGCTATGGCGCCACATGTAAAAATTACCAAAAGAAAAGAAGAAAAAAAGGAAAGAGGGAGGTGGGAAGGAAGAGGAGGACTCCTCTTCCCAAACCGAATTGGAGGAGGATTCCACCTCCTCCTGGCGGGCGGCGCACCTTGGGGCCCTTGTGCCCCAAGGCTAGCCCCTCCCCTCCTCCTATATATTGGCGGTTTAGGGCTTTTTGAGACACAACTTTGCCACGTACAACTCAAGGCTATTCCACATAGTTTTTCCTCTAGATCAGATTTTTGCGGAGCTCGGGTGGAGCCCTGCAGGAGTAGATCGTCACCACCACTGGAGCACTGTCATGCTGCCAGAGAACTCATCTACTTCTTCGTCTTGCTTGCTGGATCAAGAAGGCTGAGATCATCGTCGAGCTGTACGTGTGCTGAACGCGGAGGTGACGTCCGTTCGGCGCTAGACCAGAACCGTTAGTGGGACGGATCGTGGGACGACGGTGATTTGAATCACGAAGCTGTACCACTACATCAACTTTGTTTCTTAACGCTTCCTGCTGAGCGATCTACAAGGGTACGTAGATCTAATCTCCTCTCGTAGATGGACATCACCATGATAGGTCTTCGTGTGCGTAGGAAACTTTTTGTTTCCCATGCAACGTTCCCCAACAAATTGATGGCACTTGTGCTTCAAAGAGGAGTTGTGGTCATGAACCCAAGGATAATTCTTCATAGTGTCATACCATTTGTCTCAAACATTGGTGGCTTCGGCCACCGCCCTCTCTTCGCCAGAAGATTTGGCTCTATGTTCCAGTGCGTACGTGTCTCTTCTTATCTTCTTTTGGGTTTTTTTGTGTTTTTCCTTGTTCACTAGCTAAGTTCAAAGTCTTTTTATTGACGAGGAGAGTGGAGCAACGTTTCCAACTTTTTTTGTCAATAGGGGCACGGTACTACCGCCCCAGCTCGGCAGTAAGTTTTTACTGCCGCTGGGCGAGCGGTTCTGCCGCTCGGCCAACGGTACTACCGCGATGGCTGCGGTACTACCATGGTGGCAGGAAAGTAGGGGGTTATTTTAGGGTAGGGGGGCAGTTCTTTTCTCTCCCTACCCATTCATCTCGTGTCCTTCTTCTTCTCCTCTCTCTCCTCTCAAAATTTGGTGCCCAAGGGACTCGCCGGATCTCCTTCGCCGGCCACCCTTCCCTGATTCCGCTTGGTGGGATCCTATCCCTTGTGCCATGGACCTCGGTACTGCCCCTCGTTCCCTTCATTTTTGCCTCGGTTTTGTTGAACCTAGGGTTAGGGGTATGTGTGTTCGTTCTCATGGCACCATATAATCATGCTAGGAGGGTTGGGGAGTTCTTGGTTGGTAGATCTTTCTTATGTAGGGTGACATTTGTGTATTTGGGTCTTCGGTAGTACCGGATTTGATAGTTCCATAGTAAAATCTGGCACTCTGTCCCCCGTGCGGTACTACCGCTCCTCCTGGAGCGGTACTACCGTTGTGGAGAAGTACTACCGCTGTCAGAGCGGTAGTAAATTTTTACTACCGCTCACGCAGCGGTACTACCGCCATCCCATGAGCACTCATGTATTACCCTTCCAGCTATTTTTTTTGGGATTTTTTGCTGCATGTTGATCTTTGCCTTAACTTCTTGTGTCTTTGTGTTGTGTTTGCTTTTGCGTGTCATAGGTAGTGGCTCCAGGCGCTCTAACCCACCTCGGGATTCCAATTCCAAGAGACCTCATTCTTTCGATATCCCCGAGGGTTTGAAAGCTCCAAAGTGCAATGTTAAGAAGACTGCTCAGAAGAACAAGACCAGTGTTGATTGGAATGCCATGCCGCCTGCAGAGTTTCAGCTTCGCCAAAGGGTCAGCCCCTATGTCAGCAGTAGGGTCCAGTTCCCCGGAGGTGACATGTTCTGGACTAAGGATCAGTTTCTTATTTATGAAGACGTCATCAAAACGAACAAGAATATATATGTTCCTGTGCAGTGGATTGATACGAGCCATCTCAAGAATAACCGTGCATACTTTGATGATGCTTTGGCCATGGTAGAACAACTTCAGATTGAGGAGCTCATCACTTTTCAGCTTGATTTTGATCCTGAGGTAGTGGCCCATTTCTTTTCTACTGTTCACTTTCACACTGATGACGCCCGCACAATGACCTGGATGACAAATGGGGAGCTACTGTCTGCTACGTGGAAGGAGTTCATGGACCTTCTGCATGTTTGGGATGAAGGGCTTGAGCACCCAGTTAGCTTGCGCCCACACGCTCAGTCTACTGCTCTAGCTAAGGAGAAGTTGTTGTCGTACTATATTGTGAAGGAATCCCCATCTGGTGAGGTCTCCCATGTTATGAACCCTTTTTTGGATGTCATGCACCGCATATTTCGCAACACACTGTTTCCACAAGTTGGCAACAAGGACTAGGTCCACTCATAGCTGGTAGATATGCTTATTATGTGTCAGAAGGGGCGGGCTCGCTCCTTTGGACCTGTGGATATCTCCCACGTTATGTGGAGCGAGCTTCACTCAGCAGTCTTCAACCATAAGGTCCCAATCTATGGCCCCTATATGTTTTACCTAATCAAGACGCAGTGGGCTAAGGCCTTTCCATCTATTGAGTTACATGCTCCTATGTGTATTCACCATGAGCCGATCAAGCTGAGACAGAAGAACAAATGGGCCAACACCACAACTACGCCTGCTACTGCCACCAGGGATTCTGATGAGGATGAGGCTGCTGCTGAGGATGAGACCGTTCCAGAGTCATGTGTGCCTTCCTCTGCCGAGCCATCGTGGGCCAAGAAGCTCACAGACAAGATTAAGACCTTATTCTACATGCAGGCGAAGGGGTAGTACAGGACGCATGTCGCTCAGAAGGAGAGCCGTCAGCGCGACAAGCTGATTATGAGGACGCTCGACGTGCACATCTCCAGTGGGTCTGAGCATGACATCACCCCGGAGGCTGAGTGGATGCAAAAGAACAATCTACAATGTGCTACATCTAACAAGGACTCTGAGGAGGAGACCAAAGATGGGACAGATGAGGAGTATGCTCAGGAGTCTAATGGTTGAGTTCTCTCCAGTTCGAGCTACCACCGGTGTCGTAGGTGTCTTCTCTACCTTCTTGGTGTCCTGATGCCAAAGGGGCAGAGAGTGTAGGATTTGCGAGTTTTCTTGTTTTCGTGGTTGCTTTAATTGTTGAACTTTAGTTGCTTTGCTAGTTGTCTTTGCTGTATGGGTGAAATTATGAGACGTCATACTTTATCATATGGTGTGAGACATATGCTATCTCTTCCCTATCTTTTGTCTCATTATTACCTAGTTTATTAGTAGCTTGTGAGTCCTATTATCTTGCACCCTTATCTTCATGCTCACATGCTATGCCTTGCTTCCATGCATAATGTTTATTCTATTATGTTGCAAGGATTGACTCGTCTATAAAATCTAGGGGGAGTCCTTTTTTGTGGTTGTGTGTAGGTATGCACACATCTAGGGGGAACGTGTCTCTAGTTTGTAGATTTTGGGTTCACATATGCTTTCTCTATATCCGTTTTGTGCAAATCCTGTATTGTCATCAATCCACAAAAAGGGGGAGATTGTTAGGGCATATTTCTCCCTAAGTGGTTTTAGTGATAGATGACAATGCCTGTGTGGACTAATCATGTGCATTGAGCATTTCAGATAATTCATGACCAGGCACAAGACGATTGATGCCCCTCGGAGCCTCTCGAAGACGGCTGCTTTCTACATTTCTCTTTGGTGGATTTGAGTCATAGGAAAGCCATACTATTAAGAGGGGGTCCACGTCGGAAAGGTTTGGCTGGAATCATCATGTACACATTTATAGTGCACCACATTTACCTTGCTACAGTGGAGCTCCAACCTTGTCTTTCATGCATATGCAAAAGGGCGAGTGGTAGTATCGTTGGTGCCAACGGTACTACCGATCTATGGGTGGTAGTAATTTTTTACTACCGCTCCACGAGCTGTACTACCGCCCTCGGGGCGGTAGTAGTTTTTTACTATTGCTCCGTCGGACTTTTTGCGCATCCTTTTCCCCCATGGTGGTAGGCACGGTAGTATTTTCTTACTACCGTGGTTGGTGAGCTGTCGGGCGGTAGTACCGCTCTTAGGAGTGGTAGTACCGCTTGGCTAGTGCAGTTGGTGGGTGGGTAATGGTTGGATTGTACCCCCCACTATATATAGGTGTCTTCTTCCCTGAGAAGCTCACCTCTTACCTACCTAAGCTCTATTGTAGCTCCAAAAGCTTATTCTTGCCCGATCTCTCTCCCTAGCCAATCAAACTTATTGATTTCCTAGGGATCGCTTTAGAGGGCCTTCATCAACACTTCCACCAAGAGATATTTGATTCCCCCCACTAATCCCTTGCGGATCTTGTTACTATTGGGTGTCTGAGTATCCTAAACGGTTGAGGTTACCTCGGAGCCACATTCCATTGTGGTGAAGCTTCTGTAGGGGAACGTTGCATGGGAAACAAAAAAATTCCTACGCACACGAAGACCTATCATGGTGATGATCATCTACGAGAGGGAGATTGGATCCACATACCCTTGTAGATCACTAAGCGGGAAGCCTTAAGAAACGCGGTTGATGTAGTGGAACGTCTTCGCGATCCAAATCGCCGCCGTCCCACAATCCGTCCTGATCTAGCACCGAACGGACGTCACCTCCGTGTTCAGCACACGTACAACTTGATGACAATCTCCGCCTTCTTGATCTAGCAAGAGAGACGAAGAGGTAGCTGAATTCTCCGGCAGCACGACGGTGTGGAGATTATGATGGTGAAGTTACTCCGGCAGGGCTTCGCCGTGCCGTACTGATCTAGCTACGAGGTGTCACGAAGTAGTGGAGGGAGAGAGGTTTGCACAAAGGCTTGAGTTGAAGAAACCCTAAAACCCTCCATTATATATAGGAGGAACCAAGGGGTGGTTGGCTTGCCTCCTATTGAAAGGAGGAGCTTCGGCAGAGGCAAGGAGGGAGGAGTCCTCCTCCAATTCGGTTTAGTGGAGGACTCCTTCCTATCTTGTCCACCTCCTTCTCTTTTGTTTTCCTTCTTTATTACTGCTTTGGACAAAATAGCCTTATTGGGCTGGCCTCACCAGCCCACTAAGGGCTGGTGCACCACCCATGGGCCTATTTGGTTCTCTCCCGGGTGGGTGGCCCCTCCCGGTAAAACCCCAGAACCCATTCGTCACTCCCGTACTTCACCGGTAATGCCCGAAATCTTTCGAGAAGCCAAATGCAACAATCCTGTATATCAATCTTCATTTCCGGACCATTCCGGAGAGACTCGTGACATCCAGGATCTCATATAGGACTCCAAACAACATTTGGTTACCAACATCAATAATTCAACTATACCGAAAACGTCACCAAACCTTAAGTGTGCAGACCCTCGGGTTTGAGAACTATGTAGACATGACCGAGACACTCTCCGGTCAATATCCAATAGCGGGACTAGGACGTCCATATTGGATCCTACATATTCTACGAAGATCTTTTTGATTGAACCTCTATGTCAAGGATTCACACAATCCCGTATATCATTCCCTTTGTCCTTCGGTATGTTACTTGCCCGAGATTTGATCGTTGGTATCGCCATACCTATTTCAATCTCGTTACCGGCAAGTCTGTTTACTCGTTTCGTAATACAATATTCCGTGGCTAAATCTTTAGCCACATTCCTTGCAAGGCTTGTTTGTGATGTTGTATTACCGAGTGGGCCCCGAGATATCTCTGTGTCACACAGAGTGACAAATCCCAGTCTTGATCCATGCTAACTCAACGGACACCTTCAAAGATGCCTGTAGAGTACCTTCATAGTCACCCAGTAACGTTGCGACGTTTGATACACACAAGGCATTCCTCCTGTGTTAATGAGTTACATGATCTCATGGTCATAAGAATGTATACTTGACATACAGAAAACAATAGCAACAAAATGACACAATCATATGCTACGTTTATAGTTTGGGTATTGTCCATCACATCATTCTCCTAATGGTGTGATCCCGTCATCAAGTGACAGCACTTGTCTATGGCTAGGAAACCTTAACCATCCTTGACCAACAGGCTAGTCAACTAGAGGCTCACTAGGGACATTGTTTTGTCTATATATCCACACATGCATTTATGTTTCCATTCAATACAATTATAGAATGGATAATAAACAATTATCTTAAAAAGGAAATATAATAATAACTATTTTATTATTACCTCTAGGGCATATTTCCAACAGTCTCCCACTTGCACTAGAGTCAATAATCTAGCTTCACATCTCTATGTGATTTACAATGTAATGAATCTAACACCCATACAGTTCTGGTGTTGATCATGCTTTGCTCGTGGAAGAGGTTTAGTCAGCGGATCTGCAACATTCAGATCCGTGTGCACTTTGCAAATATTTATGTCCTCCTCCTTGATGTAATCGCGGATGGCATTGAAGTGTCGCTTTATGTGTATGGTCCTCTTGTGAAACCTTGATTCCTTGGCTAGAGCAATGGCACCAGTGTTGTCACAGAATAGATTGATTGGGTCCAGTGCACTTGGCACTACTCCAAGAACTGACATGAACTGCTTCATCCAGACACCCTGCTTAGCAGCCTCTAAGGCAGCTATGTACTCCGCTTCGCATGTAGAATCAGCTACGATGCTTTGCTTGGAACTGCACTAGCTTACCGCACCCCCGTTAAGAAAAAATATGTATCCGGTTTGAGACTTAGAGTCATCTAGATCAGTGTCAAAGCTTGCATCAACGTAACCCTTTATGACGAGCTCTTCATCACCTCCATAAACGAGACACATTTCCTTAGTCCTTTTCAGGTACTTCAGAATATTCTTGACCGCCGCCCAGTGTTCCACTCCTGGATCACTTTGAAACCTGCCTGCCATACTTATGGCCAGGCTGATATCCGGTCTTGTGCACAGCATTGCATACATGATAGACCCTATGGCTGAAGCATAGGGGACGACACTCATCTTTTCTCTATCATCTGCAGTTAGTGGACATCGAGTCTTACTCAACTTCATACCTTGTAACATAGGAAATAACCCCTTCTTGGATTGTTCCATTTTGAACTTCTTCAAAACTTTATCAAGGTATGTGCTTTGTGAAAGATCTATTAGGTACCTTGACCTATCTTTATAGATCTTTATGCCCAATGTGTAAGCAGCTTCTCATAGGTCCTTCATTGAAAATATTTTATTCAAGTAACCCTTTACGCTTTCTAGTAACTCTATATTGTTTCCAATCAGCAATATATCATCCACATATAATATTATAAACACTATAGAGCTCCCACTCACTTTCTTGTAAATACAAGCTTCTCCAAAAACTTGTATAAACCCAAACACCTTGATCACCTCATCAAAGCATTGATTCCATCTCCGAGATGCTTGCACGAGTCCATAAATGGATCGCTGGAGCTTGCACACTTTGTCAGCATTCTCTGGATCGACAAAACGTTCGGGCTGCATCATATACAACTCTTCCTTAGGAAACCTGTAAAGGAACACCGTTTTGACATCCATCTGCCAAATTTAATAATCGAAAAATGCAGCTATTACTAAACATGATTCAGACGAACTTAAGCATCGCTACGGGTGAGAATGTCTCATCGTAGTCAACTCCTTGAACTTTTGAAAAACGCTTTGCCACAAGTCGAGCTTTATGAATGGTCACATTACCGTTCGCGTCCGTCTTCTTCTTAAAGATCCATTTGTTCTGAATAGCCTTGCGACTTCTAGGCAATACTTCCAAAGTCCATACTTTGTTTTCATACATAGATCCTATCTTGGATTTCATGGCTTCTAACCATCTATTGGAATCTGGGCCCACCATTGCTTCTCCATAACTCGCAGGCTCATTGTTGTCCAACAACATGATTGACAAGACAGGATTCCCGTACCACTCCGGAGCAGTACGTGCTCTTGTCAACCTGCGAGGTCTGACAGTAACTTGATCTAAATCTTCATGATCATCATCATTAGCTTCCTCTTCAACTGGTGTTGCCTCGACAGAAAATTCGTTCTACCCCGCGCCACCATCTTGTTGAAGTAGAGGTTCTGCAACCTCATCAAGTTCTATCTTCCTCCCACTCAATTCTTTTGAGAGAAACTCTTTCTCAGGAAAAGAGCGACAAACACTTTGCCCTCGGATCTGAGATAGAGGGTATACGCAACTGTCTCTTTTGGCTAACCTATGAAGACGCACTTTTCCGCTTTCGGTTCCAGCTTTTCAGGCTCAAGCTTTTTGACAAAAGCATCACATCCCCAAACTTTAAGAAATGACAACTTTGTCTTCTTGCCATACCGTAGCTCATATGGTGTCGTCTCAACGGATTTTGATGGTGCCCTATTTGAAGTGAATGCAGGTATCTCCAATGCATAGCCCCAAAATGATAATGGCAAATTGGTAAGAGACATCATAGAACGCAACATATCTAATAAAGTATGATTACGACGTCCGGACACACCATTCTGCTCTGGTGTTCCATCCGGTGTCAACTGTGAAACAATTCCACATTGTCTTAAGTGAGCACCAAACTCGTAACTCACATATTCACCTCCTCGATCAGATTGTAGGAACTTGATCTTCTTGCTATGATGGTTTTCAACTACACTCTGAAATTGTTTGAAGTTTTCAAACATTTCAGACTTGTGCTTCATCAAGTAGATATAGCCATACCTACTCAAATCGTCGGTGAAGGTGAGAAAAATAACGATATCCTCCGCGCGCCTCTATGCTCATTGGTCCGCACACATCAGTATGTATGATCTCCAACAAGTCACTTGCACGCTCCATTGTTCCAGAGAACGGAGTCTTAGTTATCTTGCCCAGGAGACATGGTTCGCATGTGTCAAGTAATTCAAAATCAAGTGACTCCAAAAGTCAATCAGCATGGAGTTCTACATGCGCTTAACACCAATGACCTAAGCGGCAGTGCCACACGAAAGTGGCGCTATCATTGTTAACTCTACATCTTTTGGTCTCAATGTTATGGATATGAGTGTCATCACAATCGAGATTCAATATGAACAAACCCCTCACATTGGGTGCATGACCATAAAAGATATTACTCATATAAATAGAACAACCATTATTCTCTGACTTAAATGACTAACCGTCTCGCAATAAACAAGATCCAGATATAATGTTCATGCTCAACGTAGGAACTAAATAGCAATTATTTAAGTTCATCACTAATCCTGATGGTAACTGAAGTGAGACTGTGCTGACGGCGATCGCATCAACCTTGGAACCATTTCCCACGCGCATCGTCACTTCATCCTTCGCCAGCCTTCGTTTATTCCATAATTCCTGTTTCAAGTTGCAAATGTGAGCAACAGAACCGGTATCAAATACCCAAGCACTACTATGAGAGTTGGTGAGGTACACATCAATAACATGTATATCATACATACCTTGTTTGAAGTTGGCAGCCTCCTTATCGGCTAGATACTTGGGGCAGTTGCGCTTCGAGTGACCAGTCCGCTTGCAATAATAGCACTCAGTTTCCGGCTTAGGTCTAGCCTTGGGTTTCTTCGTCGGAGGGGCAACAACTTTTCCACTCTTCTTGGAGTTACCCTTCTTGCCTTTGCCGTTTTTCTTGAAACTAGTGATCTTATTGACCATCAACACTTGATGTTCTTTCTGGATTTCTGTCTCAGCAACTTTCAACATCGCAAATAACTCATCGGGTGATTTATTCATCCCTTACATGTTATAGTTCAACATGAAGCTCTTATAGCTAGGTGGTAGTGACTGAAGAATTCTGTCAGTGATAACTTCTTGTGGGAATTCAATCCACAGCTCAGCTAGACGGTTAGAGTACCCAGACATTCTAGGCACGTGTTCACTGACAGACGAATTCTCCTCCATTCCGCAAGCATAGTACTTATCGGAGTCTCATACCTCTCGATCCAGGCATTCTTCTCAAAGATAAACTTCAACTCCTGGAACATCTCATATGATCCATGACGTTCAAAATGTCTTTGAAGTCCCGGTTCTAAGCCATACAAAACTACACATTGAACTAGTGAGTAGTCATCCTTACACGCTTGCCAAGCGTTCAAAACATCTTGGTCTGTCGTAGTGCTTTTGGCCATCTTGGAGGATAAGCCTCAGATTTCGAGCCCAGTCAATAAAGTTGCTTCCATCATCTTTCATCTTAGCTTTCTCTAGTAACGTATTAAAATTCAGGGTTGCTACTACGCGAGCCATTGATCTACAACATAAAATTTTGCAAAGATTACTTAGACTATGTTCAATACAATTGAGTTTAGCTAATCATATTACAAAACTCCCACTCAAATAGACGTCCCTCTAGTCATTCGAGTGTGGCATGACCCAAATTCACTAACTCAAGTCCGATCATCACGTGAGTTGAGTATAGTTACAGTGGTAAACATGTCTATGTTAATCATATCAACTATACGATTCATGCTCGACCTTTCGATCTCTTGTGTTTCGAGGCCATGTGTGCACATGCTAGGCTCGTCAAGTTTAACCCGAGTGTTCCGTGTGAGCAACTGTTTTGCACCCGTTGTATGTGAACATTGAGTCTATCACACCCTATCATCACGTGGTGTCTCGAAATGATGAACTATCGCAACGGTGCACAGTCGGGGAGAACACAATTTTATCTTGAAATTTTAGTGAGGGATCACCTTATAATGCTACCGTCGTTCTAAGCAAAATAAGGTGCATAAAAGGATTAACATCACATGCAAATCATAAGTGACATGATATGGCCATGAAGTTGTGCTTCTTGATCTCCATCACCAAAGCACCGACATGATCTCCATCATCACCGGCGCCGCACCATGATCTCCATCGTCGTGTCGTGATCGAGGTTGTCGCTCTATCTATGCCATTACTACTAAAGCTACAACCTAGCGATATAGTAAAAGCATCTGCAAGCACAAACGTTAGTTCAAAGACAACCCTATGGCTCCTGCCGGTTGCCGTAGCATCGATGTGCAAGTCGATATTTAACTATTACAACTTGATCATCTCATACATACAATATATCATATCATGTCTTTGGCCATATCACATCACATGCATACCCTGCAAAAGCAAGTTAGACGTCCTCTAATTTGTTGTTGCATGTTTTACGTGGTTGCTATGGGTATCTAGCATGATCGTGTCTTACTTATGCAAAGCCACAACGATGATATGAAAATTGCTATTTAACCTTCTGTATGGACCGCCTCGGTCAAATCTGATTCAACTAAAGTTGAAGAAATAGACACCCGCCAGACATATTTATGCAACAAGTTGGATGTCAGACGATGAAACCGGTCTCTTGTAAGCGTACGAGTAAAGTTGGTCCGGGCCTCTTCAATCCAACAATACCGCCAAATCAAGAAAAGACTAAGGAGGGCACTAAATTGAACATCAACGTCCACAGACTTTGTGTTCTACTCAAGATATCATCTACGCATGAACCTAGCTCATGATACCACCGTTGGGGAACGTTGCATGGGAAACAAAAAATTCCTACACACACGAAGACCTATCATGGTGATGATCATCTATGAGAGGGAGCTTGGATCCACATACCCTTTTAGATTGCTAAGCGGGAAGCGTTAAGAAACGCGGTTAATGTTGTGGAACATCTTCACGATCCAAATCGCCGCCATCCCACGATCCGTCCCGATCTAGCACCGAACGGACAACACCTTCGCGTTCAGCACACGTACAGCTCGATGACAATCTCCGCCTTCTTGATTCAGCAAGATAGACGAAGAGCTAGCTGAATTTTCTGACAGCATGACGGCATGGCGGTGATTATGGTGAAGCTACTCCGGCAGGGCTTCGTCGTGCCGTACCAATCTAGCTACGAGGTGTCACGAAGTAGTGGACGGAGAGAGGTTTGCACAAAGCCTTGGGTTGCAAAAACCCTAAAACCCTCCACTATATATAGGAGGAACCAAGGGGTGGTTGGCTTGCCTCCTACTCCAAGGAGGAGCTTCGGCCGAGGCAAGGAGGGAGGAGTCCTCCTCCAATTCGGTTTGGTGAAGGACTCCTTCCTATTTTGTCCATCTCCTTTTTTTCCTTCTTTCTTATTGCTTTGGCCGAAATAGCCTTATTGGGCTGGCCTCACCAGCCCACTAAGGGCTGGTGCGCCACCCATGGTCCTATTTGGTTCTCTCCCGGGTGGGTGGCCCCTTGATGACCCACAAGTATAGGGGATCAATCCTAGTCCTTTTGATAAGTAAGAGTGTCGAACCCAATGAGGAGCAGAAGGATCTGACAAGTGGTTTTCATCAAGGAAATATCTGCAAGCACAGAAATTGTCTGTAACAAGTGATTGTGTGGTGAGATGATTCGTAGCAAGCAACAAGTAACAAAAGTAGCAATGGTGGAGCAAAGTGGCCCAATTCCTTTTGTAGCAAGGGACAAGCCTGGACAAACTCTTATAGGAGGAAAAATGCTCCCGATGACACATGGGAATTTCTGTCATGCTAGTTTCATCATGTTCATATGATTCGCGTTCGTTACTTTGATAGTTTGATATGTGGGTGGACCGGCGCTTGGGTACTGCCCTTACTTGGACAAGCATCCCACTTATGATTAACCCCTCTTGCAAGCATCCGCAACTACAAAAGAAGAATTAAGACAAAGTCTAACCATAGTTTAATTAAACTAGTGGATCCAAATCAGCCCCTTACGAAGTAACGCATAAACTAGGGTTTAAGCTTCTGTCACTCTAGCAACCCATCATCTACTTACTAATTCCCAATGCCTTCCTCTAGGCCCAAATAATGGTGAAGTGTTATGTAGTCGACGTTCACATAACACCACTAGAGGAAAAACAACATACAACATATCAAATTACCGAACGAATACCAAATTCACATGACTACTATTAGCATGGCTTATCCCATGTCCTCAGGAACAAAAGTAACTACTCACAAAGCATAATCATATTCATGACCAGAGAGGTAATGAGTAGCATCAAGGATCTGAACATAAACTCTTCCACCAAACAATCCAACTAGCATCAATTGGAAAGAGTAATCAACACTACTAGCAACCTTACAAGTACCAATCGGAGTCGCGAGACGGAGATTGGTTACAAGTGATGAGCTAGGGTTTGGAGATGAGATGGTGTTGATGAAGATGTTAATGGTGACGAGTCCCCTCCGATGAGAGGAGTGTTGGTGATGACGATGGCGATGATTTCCCACTCCGGGAGGGAAGTTTTCCCGGCAGGATCGTCCTGCCTGAGCTCTAGATTGGTTCTGCTCAAGTTCCTCCTCGTGGCGGCAGCGAATCCATGAAAAAGCTCCTCCTTGATTTTTTCCTGGACGAAACCCTTCATATAGCAAAAGAGGGGGGGAAAGTGGGCCAGCAGGGTGCCCACAAGCCCCCATGGCGCGGCCTGGGGGTGGCCGCGCCGTGCAGGCTTGTGGCCACCCCCTGGCACCCCTTTGGCACTTCTTCGGCCCAGTATTTTTGATAAATCAGGAAAAAAATCCTCGTTGATTTTTACGGCGTTTGGAGTTGCGCAGAATAGGTATCTCAACTTTGCTCCACTTTCAGGCCAGAATTCCAGTTGCTAGCATTCTCCCTCTTCATGTAAACCTTGCAAAATAAGAGGGAAAAGGCATAAGAATAGTACCGTGATGTGAAATAACAACCAAAGAAGCGATAAATATCAACATGAAAACATGATGCAAAATGGACGTATCAACTCCCTCAAGCTTAGACCTCGCTTGTCCTCAACCGAAAGCCGAGCTCAATAAATATGTCCACATGTTTAGGGAGAGAGGTGTCGACAAAACAAGATACGAACATGCATGCATCATGATCAAGATCAGAACAACAATACCAACATATAATCTCTCATGCTAAAGTGATAATTCCTTCACAAAATAAAGCATGGATCAAGAACCTTACCGAGAAGTAACAACCGATAGCCTTTAGTTATTGAAGCAATTGCAATTTATCACAACATCAGAAAGAGTCAAATAAGAGCTTGTAAAGCAAATCCACATACTCAATCATTCTTTCATTTTCTACAATAGCTACAAATCACGTGGTACTCATGAGATCAAAGTTTCAGCTGGACACAAAGAAAGATAGGGGCTTATAGTTTTGCCTCCCAACTGCTCACCTCAAGGGTAATGTCAACAATAATAATTCATGAATGCTTACCTCCAAGTTGACATATCAATATAGATCTTTCCCAAGCATATGCCGATAGCCAAGACAAAGGAGAAATAAGGAATTGGTGAAGATCACCATGACTCTTTCAAGGGCAAAAAGTAAAGGTACAAGATAGGCCCTTCAAAGAGGGAAGCAGAGGTTGTCATGCGCTTTTGAGTTTTGGATGCGTGTCCTCTTAGTGCGGAGGAACGTCACTTTATATTGCCTCCTGTGATAAAGAACTTTATTATGCAGTCTGTCGCTTTTATGTCTTCCTCATCACAGGTTCGTATAAAGCTTATTTTCCACACACTAATAGATCATACATATTAGAGAGCAATTTTTATTGCTTGCACCGATGACAACTTACTTGAGGGATCTTATTCAATCCATAGGTAGGTATGGTGGACACTCATGGCAAAACGGGGTTGATGGTTTATGGATGCACAAGTAGTATCTCTACTTAGTGTGGGAGATTTGGTTATTGTGAGGTGGAAGAAATCGTCACATGCTAAGGGATCTCTAATCATATAACATTGTTCGGAGCCAGGCAAACACAATTCATTATGTTGTCTTCCTTGTCCAACATCTACTTCTAGGCATGCAATAGTTTAGTGAGTGTTCACAATCATAGATGGTGTCAGATATGATATATTTATATGTGAACCTCTCCTTCTTTATCACTTCCTATTAATTGCAACAATGACCAAGTTCTACGTTTGCCTACCCTCAACAAGTTTTAGTCCTCATTCTTTTTATATGTGAAGCCATCACTTCCCATAAGATCATTACATGATCTTTCATGCTTTTGTTCTGTTCTCACTCTTTTGATCATGACAAGAGGCAAAGCCCTTCAACTAAGACACTCTTTATTATATGGATCACGATCAGGAATACATCGGGGGGACACAAAGCAAAACTCAAGACTAAAACACTAAGACATTTAAACTACTAGACAAAAATAAAACTGAAAAGGAAAACTAAAACAAAGGTAAAGGCAAAAGATGTGATGGTGATACGATACCGGGGCAACTCCCCCAAGCATGGAAAAAGCCAAGAGGGTTGCCCATACCAATGCTCAGTTGTCTTCCTTTGGTGGTGATGGTGGTGGAGTTGTTGAAGAGGTCTTGAGCTTGTTTAATTTCCACTTGAGCATAAAATTCTGCTCCCTCTAATCATCATTTTCCTCTTCAAGCTTCAACACCCTTTGGCATAATTCCTGCTTACTCTCCTGCAAGAAACAAGAAGGGATAAACAAGGTATTAGGCTTCTTCCTTGAGCCAGGGAGGATCGACTTCTTGAACTCCACATGCGTGTGTCCAGGTTGAGGTAGAGGAGCCTCATCTTCATCGGTACTTGTTTGTTCCTTCCCCCTGGGATCATAGTCTTCTTCCTCATCAGTGGTCGAGCCATATGGATCAAGTCCCCATAGACCTTAGGGTTAGCAAGGTAATCAGCCACATAGCTCTCCCCCTCTAAATCCTGAGAAGACATCTTGACCTAGATCTGCGGCAGAAAACAGGCTCGAAATGAAAAACAGAGGAAATCTGCGTGATGCAGGGGTCAGACCAAATGGAAGTATATATAATTATTTTTTCCAGACCAGAAGGAGTACCCTGCACGAAAATGGAGTCTAGGAGGGGCACGAGGTGGCCACAAGCCCTGATGGCGCGGCCAGGGGGTGGGCCCGCGCTGTGCAGGCTTGTCGCCTCCTCGCGCACTTTCCGGACTACTTCCAATTTTTGTATTTTTTCAAATATTCCAAAACAGAGAAAATTTCCTACTGGAAAAGTTTTGGACTCTGTTTTCTTACCGAATCACATACCTCTTCGTTTTCGGAGTCTGAAACAGGCTGATAAATATCCCTTAGGTATTCCTCCGGAGTTATGTTATTGATGATATTGCTTTCAACATTTATGGGAGTACCTCAGATATAATGCTTGATTCTCTGCCCATTTACAACTCTCGGACAATTACCTTCCGTGTTGTTGATCTTGATAGAACCGGAACGATATACTTCCTCAACAACATAGGGACCTTCCCATTCAGAGAGAAGCTTGCATGCAAAGAATCTTAAACGAGAGTTATATAGCAAGACATAATCACCTACATTGAACTCACGCTTTTGTATCCTCTTATCATGCCACCTCTTAACCTTCTCTTTGAACAGCTTGGCATTCTCATATGCCTGAGTTCTCTACTCATCAAGCGAGCTAATATCAAATAACCTCTTCTCACCGACAAGTTTGAAATCAAAGTTGAGCTCTTTGATTGCCCAATAAGCTTTATGCTCTAGCTCAAGAGGTAAATGACATGTTTTACCGTACACCATTTTGTACGGAGACATGCCCATGGGATTCTTATAGGCAGTTCTATAAGCCCACAGTGCATCATCGAGCTTCTTAGACCAATTCTTTCTAGACCTATTGACGGTCTTTTGCAGAATCAGTTTAATCTCTCTATTACTTAGCTCTACTTGACCACTGGACTGAGGGTGATAGGGAGACGCAGTTCTATGGTTGACATCGTACTTAGCAAGCGTTTTACGGAAAGCACCATGAATGAAGTGTGAACCACTGTCGATCATTAGATATCTAGGGACTCCAAATCTAGGGAAGATAACTTCTTTCAGCATCTTGATAGAGGTGTTGTGTTCAGCACTACTAGTGGGGATAGCTTCTACCCACTTAGTGAAGTAATCAACAGCAACTAAGATGTGAGTATACCCATTGGATTTTGGAAAAGGTCCCATATAATCAAAGCCCCAGACATCAAATGGTTCAATGAAAAGTGAATAGTTCATAGGCATTTCCTGACGTTTGCTAATATTACCTATTCTTTGACATTCATCACAAGACAAGACAAACTTACGGGCATCCTTGAAGAGAGTGGTCCAATAGAAACCTGATTGCAATACCTTGTGTGCAGTTCTATCTCCCGCATGGTGTCCTCCGTAGGCCTCAGAGTGACACTTCTGTAGGATCTGTCCATGTTCATGTTCAGGTACACAACGTCTAATAACACCATGTACTCCTTCCTTATAAAGGTGAGGATCATCCGAAAAGTAATGTCTCAAGTCAAAGAAGAATTTCTTCTTTTGCTGGTACATGAAACTAGGTGGTATATATTTGGCAACGATATAGTTTGCATAATCAGCATACCACGATGCACTACGTGAAGCATTGATGACATTCAATTGCTCACCGGGAAAGCTATCATCAATAGGTTGTGGGTCATAAAGAACATTCTCCAACCTAGACAAGTTATCTGCTACTAGGTTATCAGCACCCTTTCTGTCGACAACGTGCAAATCAAATTCTTGTAGCAAGAGAACCCATCTGATAAGTCTAGGTTTAGCGTCCTTCTTCTCCATGAGGTACTTGATAGTAGCATGATCAGTGTGGATAGTGACTTTGGAGTCGACTATGTAAGGCCTGAACTTTTCACATGCAAACACGACTGCTAAAAATTCCTTCTCCGTAGTAGCATAGTTTCTCTGGGCACTGTCTAGAGTTTTACTAGCATAGTGAATAACATTCAACTTCTTGTCAACTCTTTGCCCTAGGACAGCAACAACAGCATAATCACTGGCATCACACATGATCTCAAAAGGCAACTTCCAATTAGGTGGTTGAACAATAGGTGCAGTTATCAAAGCCCTCTTAAGTATTTCGAAGGCTTCCTCACAATCATCGTCGAAGACAAAAGGAATATCCTTTTGCAAGAGATTGGTAAGAGGCCTAGAAATCTTAGAGAAGTATTTGATGAACCTTCTATAGAAACCAGCATGACCAAGGAAACTTCTTATACCTTTGATATCTGTGGGGTATGGCATTTTCTGGATTGCATCAACCTTAGCCTTATCAACTTCAATACCTCTTTCAGAAATTTATGTCCTAAGACGATGCCTTCATTAACCATAAAGTGGCACTTCTCCCAATTCAAGACAAGATTGGTGTCTTTACATCTCTGCAAGACTCGATCAAGGTTGCTGAGGCAATCATCAAAGGAAGACCCGTAAACGGAGAAGTCATCCATGAAAACCTCGACAATCTTTTCACAAAAGTCAGAGAATATAGCCATCATACATCTTTGAAAGGTGGCAGGTGCATTACACAAGCCAAAAGGCATACGTCTATAAGCAAAGGTATCGAAAGGGCAGGTGAAAGTGGTTTTCTCCTGATCAGATTGTGCAACTGGTATTTGGGAGAAACCAGAATAACCGTCTAGAAAGCAGAAGTGTGTGTGTTTAGACAACCTTTCTAGCATTTGGTCGATAAAAGGCAGAGGGTAATGATCTTTCCTAGTGGCCTTATTCAACTTCCTAAAATCGATCACCATCCTATAGCCAGTAATAATCCTGTGTGGGATCAATTCATCCTTATCATTAGGGACAACGGTAATGCCTCCCTTCTTAGGGACACAATGCACCGAACTCACCCAATCGCTATGAGCAACGGGATAGATGATACCTGCCTCCAGGAGCTTTAGTATTTCTTTTCTCACTACTTCTTTCATCTTAGGATTTAATCTCCTTTGATGATCAGCAACTGGTTTGAAATCAGGATCAGTTTTAATCTTGTGCTGGCATAGAGTAGGACTAATGCCCTTAAGATCATCAAGAGTATATCCAATAGCAGCACTGTGCTTTCTCAGAGTTTGTAGTAACTTCTTTTCTTCATGCTCTGAGAGGCTAGCACTAATTATAACATGATATATCTCTTTTTCATCAAGATAGGCATACTTAAGAGTATCAGGCAACTGTTTAAGCTCGAACACAGGATCACCCTTTGGTGGGGGTGGATCCCCAAGTAGTTCAACAGGCAAGTTATTCTTAAGGATAGGATATTGTTCTAAGACAACTCTATCTATTTCATCCCTTTCATCCATATGCATATCATTTTCATGCTCAAGCAAGTATTGCTCTAAGTTATCAGTAGGAGGCACAACAATAGAGGCTAAGGCAATAGTTTCATCCCTACTAGGCAACTCCTTTTCATGAGGTTGTCCACCAAACTTAGAGAAATTGAACTCATGTGACACACCTTCAAAGCCAACAGTGACAGTTTGCTTCTCACAATCAGTATGAGCATTGACAGTATTGAGAAAAGGTCTACCAAATATGATGGGACAAAAGCTATCTTGTGCGGTAGCAAGAACGAGGAAATCAGCAGGATACTTTGTTTTACCACACAAGACTTGAACATCCCTAACAATTCCCACACGGCAGATAGTATCTCTATTGGCAAGCTGAATAGTGACATCAATAGGTTCTATCTCAACAGGTGCAATCTCATCTTTGATTTCATCGTATCAGGATTGAGGTATTGCACTAACACTAGCACCCACGTCACATAAGCCATGATAACAATGATCTCCTATCTTAACAAAAACAACAGGCATGCCAACAACAGGCCTATGTTTGTCTCTAGCGTGAGGTTTAGCAATTCTAGCAGCATCTTCACAGAAGTGAATATTATGTCCCCCAACTTCTTCAGACAGAAGATCTTTGATAATAGCAATGCTAGGTTCAACTCTAATTTGCTCAGGGGGTGTAGATGTTCTAATATAGCCTCTACGTATCACAGTTGAAGCTTTAGAATGATCCTTTATCCTAACAGGGAAAGGTGGTTTCTCAATGTAAGCACTGGGAACAACAGGATCGTTATAAGCAATGACTTTCTCTTCAACTGGAGTGGGTTTAACTACATTGACTTCTAAAGGAGGATGATATTTAAACCACTTCATTTTGGGAAGATCAATATGAGCAGCAAATGATTCTCACAATCAAGCTACTATCTCAGAGTCAAGTCCATACTTAGCGCTAAAGTTATAAAAAGTATTTGTCTCAACAAAGGATTTAACGCAATCAAACGTGAAATTCATACCTGACTCCTTACCTTCTTCAAGCTCCCAATCTTCAGAGTTGCATTTAATTCTCTCCAATAAATTCCATTTGAAGTCAATATCTCTCTTCATAAAAGAATCGGTACAAGAAGTGTCAAGCATGGTGCGATCATCATGAGAAAGCCGAGCATAGAAGTTCTAAATGATAATTTCTCTCGAGAGCTCATGATTGGGGCATGAATATAGAATTGGTTTAAGCCTCCCCCAAGCTTGAGCGATTCTTTCTCTGTCACGAGACCAAAAATTGTAAATATAATTCCGATCACGATGTACTAAATGCATAGGATAAAACTTTTGATGAAATTCCAATTTCAACCGATTGTAGTCCCATGATCCAGTATCATCACATAGCCTATACCATGTCAACACCTTATCCTTCAAAGATAAAGGAAAGACCTTCTTCTTGACCTCATCCTCGGGCACACCTGCAAGCTTAAATAAACCACAAACTTCATCTACATAGTTCAGATGCAAGTCTGGATGTGATGTTCCATCTCCTGTAAAAGGATTAGCCAGCAATTTCTCAAGCATACCCGAAGGAAATTAAAAACAAATATTTTCAGTAGGTGCAGCAGGTTGACGAGAAACTCTTTGTGCTTCCGTTCGAGGTGAACATACCTCGAACAAGCCCCTCAAAGGATTAGTATCCAGAGTGACAAGTGACAACAAATTTCAGCACACTATATGAATGTTTCCTTACCAAGTTCCACTTACCAAAGGCGCTTCACTCCCCGGAAACGGTGCCAGAAAAGAGTCTTGAGGACCCACAAGTATAGGGGAACAATTGTAGTCATTTCTATAAGTAAGAGTGCCAAACCCAATGAGGAGCACAAGGATTTCACAAGTGGTTTTCAGCAAGGAAATATCTGCAAGCACTGAAATTGTCGGTAACAAGTGATTGTGTGGTGAGATGATTCGTAGCAAGCTACAAGTAACAAAAGTAGCAACGGTGCAGCAAAGTGGCCCAATCCCTTTTGTAGCAAGGGACAAGCCTGGACAAAGTCTTATAGGAGGAAAAACGCTCCCGAGGACACACGGGAATTTCTGTCATGCTAGTTTCATCATCTTCATATGATTCGCGTTTGTTACTTTGATAGTTTGATATGTGGGTGGACCAGCGCTTGGGTCCTGCCCTTACTTGGACAAGCATCCCACTTATTATTAACCCCTCTGCAAGCATCCGCAACTATGAAAGAAGAATTAAGACAAAGTCTAGCCATAGCATTAAACTACTGGATCCAAATCAGCCCCTTATGAAGTAACGCATAAACTAGGGTTTAAGCTTCTGTCACTCTAGCAACCCATCATCCACTTACTACTTCCCAATGCCTTCCTCTAGGCCCAAATAATGGTGAAGTGTTATGTAGTCGACGTTCACATAACACCACTAGAGGAAAAACAACATAAAACATATCAAATTACCGAACGAATACCAAATTCACATGACTACTATTAGCATGACTTATCCCATGTCCTCAGGAACAAAAGTAACTACTCACAAAGCATAATCATATTCATTACCATAGAAGTAATGAGTAGCATCAAGGATCTGAACATAAACTCTTCCACCAAACAATCCAACTTGCATCAACTAGAAAGAGTAATCAACACTACTAGCAACCTTACAAGTACCAATCGGAGTCGCGAGACGGAGATTGGTTACAAGTGATGAGCTAGGGTTTGGAGATGAGATGGTGTGTATGAAGATGTTGATGGTGACGAGTTCCCTCCAATGAGAGGAGTGTTGGTGATGACGATGGCGACGATTTCCCCCTCCGGGAGGGAAGTTTCCCCGGCAGGATCGTCCTGCCGGAGCTCTAGATTGGTTCTGCTCAAGTTCCTCCTCGTGGCGGCGGCGAATCCACGAAAAAGCTCCTCCTTGATTTTTTTCCTGGACGAAACCCTTCATATAGCAAAAGAGGGGGGCAAGTGGGCCAACAGGGTGCCCACAAGCCCCCATGGCGCGGCCTGGGGGGTGGCCGCGTCGTGCAGGCTTGTGGCCACCCCCTGGCACCCCTCTGGTGCTTCTTCAGCCTGGTATTTTTGATAAATCAGGAAAAAAATCCTCTTTGATTTTTACGGTGTTTGTAGTTGCGCAGACTAGGTATCTCAACTTTGCTCCACTTTCAGGCCAGAATTCCAGTTGCCGGCATTCTCCCTACTCATGTAAACCTTGCAAAATAAGAGAGAAAAGGCATAAGAATAGTACCGTGAAGTGAAATAACAGCCAAAGAAACGATAAATATAAACATGAAAACATGATGCAAAATGGACGTACCACCCCTCCCGGTAAAACCCCGGAACCTATTCGTCACTCCCGGTACTATACCGGTAATGCCCGAAATCTGTCAGAAGCCAAATACAACAATCCTATATATCAGTCTTTGTTTCCGGACCATTCTGGAGACACCGTGATGTCCGGGATCTCATCCTCGACTCCCAACAACATTCGGTTACCAACATCAATAATTCAACTATACCGAAAACGTGACCGAATATTAAGTGTGCAGACCATACGGGTTTGAGAACTATGTAGACATGACCGAGACACTCTCCGGTCAATATCCAATAGCGAGACCTGGACGTCCATATTGGATTTTACTTATTCTACGAAGATCTTATCGGTTGGACCTATATGTCAAGGATTCACACAATCCCGTATATCATTCCCTTTATCCTTCGGTATGTTACTTGCCCGAGATTCGATCGTCTGTATTGCCATACCTATTTCAATCTCGTTACCGGCAAGTCTTTTTACTCGTTCCGTAATACAATATCCGTGGCTAACTCTTTAGTCACATTGCTTGCAAGGCTTGTTTTTGATGTTGTATTACCGAGTGGGCCCCGAGATACCTCTCCGTCAGACGGAGTGACAAATCCCAGTCTTGATCGAGGCTAACTCAATGGACACCTTAGGAGATGCCTGTAGAGTACCTTTATAGTCACCCTATAACGTTGCGACATTTGATACACACAAGGCATTCCTCTGGTGTCAGTGAGTTACATGATCTCATGGTCATAGTAATGTATACTTGACATGATGAAAACAATAGCAACAAAATGACACGATCATAGGCTACGTTTATAGTTTGGGTCTTGTCCATCACTTCATTTTCCTAATGGTGTGATCCCGTCATCAAGTGACAACACTTGTCTATGGCTGAGAAACCTTAACCATCCTTGACCAACAGGCTAGTCAACTAGAGGCTCACTAGGGACATTGTTTTGTCTATATACCCACACATGCATTTATGTTTCCATTCAATAAAATTATAGCATGGATAATAAACGATTATCTTTAAACAGGAAATATAATAATAACTATTTTATTATTGCCTTTGGGGCATATTTCCAACAGCTTCGTGGTCTTGTTGGGAGCCTCCAAGCTTTGTGTGGAGATAGCCCCAACCTTGTTTGTAAAGGTCTGGTCGCCGCCTTCAAGGGCACCAATAGTGGAATCACGGCATCTCGCATTGTGTGAGGGCGTGAGGAGAATACGGTGGCCCTAGTGGCTTCTTGGGGAGCATTGTGCATCCACAACGCTCCAACAGAGACGTACTTCGTGTCACAGGGAAGGAACTTCGCTAACACATCCTCGTCTCCACCCGTTCCACTAGCGGTTATCCCTTACCTTTACTTTGTACTTATTATTGTTGTGGTGTATTTGTTGCCTGTGCTTGTTATCCTTGTGGTTTGCATCATATAGGTTGCTCACCTAGTTGTTCACATAGAGAACCTTTTGTTGCTAATGCTAATTTGTTAAGACAAGCTAAAATTGGTAGTTGCCTATTCACCCCCCTTCTAGTCAACCATATCTATCATTTCACTTATTATCTTGGAAACTAATTATAAGAATATTAGATGGCTAAAGAAGCTAAAACCCTAAATAGATAGAGATTCTGAATCGGGCGATGACTTATAGTGTGTTTATAAGTGCAGCTAGTGCCACCCCATGTTGGTTTTGAAGCATTGAAGACAAATGTGGTCGAGGGACTAATGTGTTTGTGAGAGTTCACAGGATAACATAGATAGAAGTCCGTAGAGATTATTTTTACCTTCGAAGATGACTCCTAAAAATGTCCGAAGATATTGAATATTTGAAGATAATGGTGGTACGCGAAGATATATGCATGAAGATAACGATATGCGAAGACTTAGTATTTCAGTAGTTTCGTTTTTCTTCTTTCCTGAGTCATATGAACCATCGTACTATTAAGTGGGGTCAAAGTGACCAAAGTCAGAAGTTGACGTGATGCCCAGCCTAAATACCTATGTCTTCGAGTGAAGATAATGAGAAAAAAATCTTTTCCATGGTTGAGTATAGCCTAATCACGTCGGTGCAAATTGCCTTCATAAAGGGCAGGTGCATACAGGATAACTTCTTGTTTGTGCAGGGGATGGCCACACACTTTCACCACACAAAGCGGCCTATGCACCTCGTCAAGTTGGATATCACTATGGTGTGGGCAAGGGGGTTCGGACAACACTGGTGCGATTGGATCTCATTGTTACTCTTCTCGGCATCTTCTTGGGTGCTCGTTGATGGAATAGCTCGACCGGTGACATGACAACGTCGTGGTATCAGGCAGGGAGATCCGTTATCCCCGTTCCTATTCATTCTAGCAATGGAGCCGCTGCATCAGTTACTTGCAAAAGATGTACAAGAGGGGGCCTTGTCAAAGATCAAAGGAAAGGTGACGACATATCGTACTTCCTTGTATGCTGGTGACATCGTCATCTTTCTCAACTCGGTCACACAAGAAGTGCTAACACTAAAATCAATTCTCCGAGCATTCGGGGATGCTACGGGACTTAGAGTTAATTTCACCAAGAGTACAGTCTTGTTCATCAATGGCGACAGTTTCTATTTACACGATGTGGTCGGACCCGTGGGGCCACATGTGCAACCTTTCCATGCAAAAAATTTGGTCTCCCGCTCTCTCTCTCTCCGCAAGTTACGCAAGAATGATCTCGACCGCTTGTTCACAAAATCTTGGGAAGGTTGGCGTGTTAGAAGTTCAAATTGCTTGGTATCGCAGGAAGATTGGTCCTGCTCAACTCGGTGCTCTCTGTGTTTACGGTGTACTGGATGTCGGTGCATGAGATGCTGAGGTGGGTGAGCCGACAGATCGACAGGATTAGGCATGCATGACTCTAGAAAGGTCAGGAATTCTGCCACGGTGACCGCTGCAAGGTTTCTTGCGATAGGATCTATATGTTGCGCGAGATTGGTGACCTCAGCATCATGGATCTGCACCGCTTTGGGGTGGCACTTAGGCTGTGGTGGCTTTGTCTCGAGCGCACGACGTTGGAGCGGCCGTGGATTGGACTGCCAGTTGCATGCTCCATGCCGGAGCGACTTTTTTTCACGGCTGACACTACCATGCAGGTATGCGATAGGAAGACGGGGTGCTTCTGGCTAGACTGCTGGCTCCAAGGTGAGGCCCCTCTCAATATTGCACCCGACATCTTCCTTCTTGCACGGCGCAAAATCAGGTCAGTACATGAGGCCCTCTTGAACGAGCGTTGGATCAAGAGAGCACAAGGCCGGGTAACGACCGACCTGCTCCCGGAGTTCGTTGACCTCTGGTCTAGAGTCACGGCATCAGGACAACTCTCTAATGTTCGCGGTAAGTTCTCCTACAGCCTGATGAAGTCTGGGCAGTTATCTATGGCTTCTGCTGGTCGCCACCAATTCTTGGTATCACCATGTTTGCCTATAGTTGACGTGATATGGAAGGTGTGTGCGTAGGGCAAAGTGAAGCTCTTCGCATGGCTACTATCCATCAATCGCCTGCTTACCGTGGACTAGCTCATGGCTCGACAATGGCCCAATTCCTATTTCTGTCCACTATGTCGATGCAATCTTGTGACCAATACACGCCTCTTCGAGTAGTGCCCATGGTCAAAATGACTCTGGGCGATAGCAGCGGAGAAATTTGACATCCCATCTCTTAGCCCCACTAGCTGGCTAGCAACTGGTTTCCTTGTCGATTGGGTTGGCCAGCTTAGATGATGAGCATTCCGAACAGGCACGGTCAATAGCGCTGTTGGTGATGTGGTTCATGTGGAAGGAATGGAACATCAACGATCGAATATTCAAAGACCAAGAACATTCCATGGAGGAGGTGTTGGACCAGATCAGTGATGAGTTGGCGGTCTCGGCTTTGGCTGGGGGCAGTCACATGATGTCACGAGAGTAGTTGTCCTGGCAGTCCTTTTTGTTCTCTCTTTTCCGTTTTCCCTTGCCTTGTCCGTGTGACTCGCAGTACTTTTGTACAACTGGCATTCCGACGCCGCTCCTTCTTAAAATGAAATCATAGTTCACTTGTGTTTCCTAAAAGAATATTGGTTGAGTCGGCTTTTCTTGTACCCCAAGCAAAGTTGGCGCGTGTGTTTGAAATCTAACCATTGGAACATGCGTTGGTTGGTCATTGAACCTCGGTCATTTTGATCATACCATGTCGAGTTTTATGTTGGCTATAAATAGTCCACCCCCTTGACCATAAGTTTGTGGCTGCTCCGGGTTATTATACGGCTTTTGTCATTTTGGAGCAACCCACCTCGAAGACATTGACAGAGAGAGAGAGGGGGGAGAAAACGTGCGAGGATAAACCCAAATACCTAGAGCCAGAGTGTTTGAGCATCGGCGAAGTCATTCCCTTTTTTGACGCGTCAACAGCGGGCTTACGCATGCGTGAACCTTTATTATCCAACCAAAGGAGGTGTTACAAGAATAGAAGAGGTAAGGGGGAAGAGGAGTATGAGAAAATTTACATAGAGACACAGGATTACAATCTCTCGGGCGAGTAAAACAATGTGGATCTCCAATCTCGAAGCACGATGTGATTTTAAGGATTTTTACATCGGTGGGACCATAGCCGCAGGTCATTATCAACATAGCACGTAATTATGTGGAGGCCTTGGTGTTCATTGTGAAAAAACGTTGCGTTTCTCCTCTTCCATATATTCCAAAGGATGGCCATCAGCACGGTTGAGCGAGTTTTGTTGTTCACTTCTTCATCCCAGGCATGGAGCAACCCTTGGGGTGGGCCTTGACATAAACAAGTGAGCTCAGCCCAAACTGGTGATAGAAGGTGGCAGTGGAATAGCAGGTGCTTGATGAATTTACACTCATTACAGAGTGGGCAGGTGTCCTCCGTTGTAATTCCTTGATGGAAACGTCGTTCGTTAATGAACAAGCGGTCTTTGTGGGAAAGTCAAACAAAGATGCGTCACTTATTGGGCGCGTAGTTTCACCAGATCTCTCGAGCAAGTAGGTCCTTAGACCAATGCTCCCATACTGCCTTATATTCAAGCTTATTGGTTAGCGGCTTGCCCCCTGCCCTCACCGTTCTTCTCTCAGCATCATGCATATTCAGATTTACCAAAGCGAGGGTAGTGTCATGGGAATGAACCTGACAGTAGAGGTGTAGGGTACGAAAGGAGAGGGCAGAGTTCTAGCTACGACAAGCTTGTACACAAGATGTATGAGTTCAGGCCCCTCTCGTAGAGGTAATAGCCCTACATCTTAGTGCTCGGGAGCTCTTGTAGTGTGGAATGTGTGTTACAGGGGGTATGAACCCTTGTGCTAGAGGGGAGGGGTGGCTTATATAGAGTGTGCTACCCCTCATCAAGGCCCAACATCTAAGGGTTCGATCAATAGTGTGTAAAGGTGTACGTTACTGATAACATGCGTAATTAATGCTATTCATGATGACCAGCCGAACGCTCGCCTGTTGGCCTCCCTAGAGTGGCTTCTGGTCTTCTGCGTCGAATGGTTCCTTCTGAATGGAAGTTGGTTGTCGAGTGAAGGGGAAAATATTCTGAGTGATTGCTTACCAAGTGAACTAGACACCATGGCTATCTAGTCGGAATCTTCCTTGTGACCTTCAAGTTAATAATGAGGCACCCTTAGGTAGGACATTTGGGTCAGGCTTGTGACCCTACCCTAGGTACATATCCACATCATTAGCCCTCGAATGGATCGGGGTTCAAGTGAGGAAGGGGTCGATGCAGATTCTATCAAGGCATATTGATCTTGAACGTACTTCCAAACTTGATAGAACTACATGTCGACTGAAGTCTTTGTCATTCACCCTGATTGATTCTGTTGTGAAGCACGTCCGAGTGAATTTACGCATCGGGGATAATCTGAGTGGTTAGCGAGATCTTGATATGTGATGGATCAGTTCGTCAAGTCCGGATTTCATGGGATTCAAAATTTCGGTTAGCGCGCGTTGCACGATGATGATGCAACATCCAGGGAAAGTGGGGCAGCGACGCCTCGATTATCGCGCCGCCCTTATCACCACGTATTGTGTCTCCTCTGTTATCGGGATAGAAAGAGATCCCGCAGGTCCACCAGTCAGTGACTCACTCGGGCGGTTATAAATTTGGCCGACGCTAGGGTTGAAGTAGCGCTTTCTCCTGACTCTCCCTTGCTTGCTCTCCACCTCCGCCTCGCAGCTGCTGCCTTGATCTGTCTCCACCGCTGCAACAATGATGAAGGGCAAGACAAGCCAGCTTGAGCGCGCCAAGAAGGGCAGAAGGTCGAAGAAGCTAGGCGGCCGATCTGCTGTGCCGCCAGGGTGGATCCAGGGAGATTTTCTCGTGTCAACTGTCCGGAAAGAGGACGTTTTGGAGCTTGTTGAACACAAGATAGTGGCTCAAAAGTCATGGAGGTTGCATGAAGGAGAGCTCGAGCCACAGCCCCGTGAAGGGGAACGAGTCCTTGTCCTTACTCACATTGAGCGAGGTTTCTCTCTGCCCCCTCATCCTTTCATCCGCGGTTTCCTGCATTATTTTGGTGTGCAACTTCATCATCTTCCTCCCAACTTCATCGCATATCTTGTTGCATTCGTTACGCTGTGCGAATGCTTTCTGGGTTGTCCTCCTCATTGGGTACTGTTTAAGCACATGTTCCCAAGCAGTGAAGAAAGCAAACCCGAGTGATAGTAGGACTCATGTCATTCAGTTGTGTGGTGGTCTGGGGATTCAAAAGAGGAGTAGGAGTACGTATCCTCGGATGACCCTTCCCGAGTCAGACTAGAATTGGCAGTCGACTTGGTTTTATTGTAATGATATTGCATCTCCAAACATGTCGACTCGCCTTCCGCCATTCACCTTGGAGCGACCGACTACTCCTAGGACGATAAACGTGTTCGATGATGAGAAGACCTAGGTGAGGATGTTGGTAAATGAGGTGGTTAACTTGGTTCATGGTGGAGTGACGGGGTTGGACTTGCTCGAAACGTTCCTTGGTCGGCGTATTCAGCCTCTTCACGCAAGGGATCATGCCATGTGGAACTACTCGGGCCTTGAGGACTCCACTCGGTCACACCCGGAGGAGGTTTCTGAGAAAACCGTGGCTCAGTGGCTCAAAAGCATCACTGGAGCCTGCGACAATCCATTAGGAGCCAAGCTAGTCTTGCCTTACTCTATTGAAAACAAGCCACGGAATCTAGTGCGTTATTTCTATTCGGATTACTTTCATATCTTTGTCGAGTGACCGAATCTTCGGCCGACTGGTTTTGCTACTTTTGTATCTTGCGGGAGTGGATAAACATGCATTCACCCGTACCCAATGGGCTCAGCTTGACGTCGGTGTGGAAAGCAAAGGTGACAGCATTCACAGCGACTATGCTGAAGACAGCGAGGGGAGTGAAGATGATTCGGATGAGAGTGAGGAAGAAAACCAGTCTCTTGTGTGCCTCGAGTCACGATCCAAGCATTGCCATGATCCAGTGGCTACCCCAAGCAAGACCTTAGTGTCTAGCACAAGGAACATGAAGGCGTGATATAGCTACTACGACTGATTCTGCGGAAAAAGCTGCCAAACAACCCAAGCCTAACGCTCCTAAGCCTCGGAAGGTTGTGCCTCAAATGAGGATCGCCGTGCCAGTCGCTTCAACGTGAGTGCCTATCTCTTTCTTTATTTTGTTATTATGAATTTCCATGCCTTTGACAACCGAGTGAAATTTACTTGCCAGAGTTGCTACCTCGGTGACATCGCTTGTCGGGGATGAAGAAGATCTCATGGACTTCGATGCTGTGGACATGTGTGCCTCTCAACAAGGTAGGACAAGCCTTCATCCGACTAAACTAACTGACACTGTCGACTGACAGCTATAGGTGTCATCCTCTTGGATGACGAGGGAGAACCGCAACGTTCGTGTGCCAAATTGACTAAGGACATGCCTGAAGCGCCGGTATTGGGTGCTCCTCCAAAAAGTTTGACTGCTGTGATTACAGCTCCTCCGACTGGTTCAATTGTTCGGACAATAGTGCCGACTGTGCCTCCTCTAGTAACTCATGTTACCTCTTCTGCGACGCCGACTCCTTCAGCACTTGCATATTCTCTACAACGTGTCCCGGAAGATCAAACTGGAGCTGCTAAAGAAGCCATGATTCAAGCCGAACAGACAATGCAGCCGACCAGAGAGGCGTTTGAGGCCAGCAAGTTGGCATATGATGCCAGTTCGGTGTTTCAAGCCAACATCCGAGTAAGTGCAATTGTAAGTCCATTTTCAATTGAATCTTATCTATCTTGACTTTACACCCACTAGGTGTTTTCCTGTGTCGTATGTTTGTTTGCCTATGATCTAGTGGGGGCACACTGAGTGAACCCAGTGGGTGTAGTCCCCGAGACCGTTGTCGGGTGTTTGCATTTGTAGGGGTCTGATTTGAAGTCTTGTTATCTTTTTTATTCGGCCAGGCCAGACGTGGTCAGGTGGTTTTGTATCCAGTGGGGGCATGCTGAGTGCACCCACTGGGTGTAGTCCTCGAGTCCGTTGTTGAGTGCTTGCATCGGCAATGGTCTAATTGGAAGACATACTCTAGTTCTTTTTCGTGGCTCGGCCAGGCCGAACCTGGTCGAGTGGTTTTGTATCCAGTGGGGGCACGCTTAGTGCACCCAGTGGGTGTAGTCCCCGAGACTATTGTCGACCGTTTATGAGTGGCCGTAGTCTTAAGAACTTGGACGCATAATCCTTTCTCGCATTGATAGTATTCTGGGTGGGTGCAGTGGACTGCCATTCGGTCGACTGGACTATACTTTTCCACTCGGGAGTGGAAAAATATTCGTGTCGAGTGAACTATTTCCTTGATGTTTTTCAGAAAGCTTGTGAAATTAGAGTCAAGTATGCTAACTTGTCATCAGAGAAGAACCAGCTTCACCTGGATCTAGAAGTGAGGACCAATGACTTGGACGCCTTGAAGAAAGCACTCAAGGACAAGGACAAGGTCCTTGCAGAAGTTAAGGACAGGTCCGGGGCTGCTGAGAAGAAGCACTTGGAAATCGACAAGTTGGAAGAAGAAAACACGAAGCTGAAGAAAGAACGACTCGAATGGGGGAAAAGCATGAGCAAATGGTGAAAAGGGGGAACACCATGGAAAAGTATCTGAAGGATTTCTTGACCAAAATGCTCGGGACGCTTACAGGTATGCTTCTTTCGCCGAGTGGATCTCTTCAAACTTTACCGAATGAATTGTGACTGACTTTTCATCTTTCCTTCGCATAGAATTCTTCCTAAACTTTGATAAGGAGACTGAAGAGGTGGGGCCGTATCTAGAACCCACCAAGTCACCTGTTTCAGATGCCGTGTCCGTAGATATGTTTCGCCTCAACGCTCGTCTCTTGAAGGTCCAGGGGTACGTCGCCCGAGTGCGAGCTGTGTAGGGGAAGTTGACAAGGATTTGTGGCCTGAGGACACTTTCCATACTGATATGGAGTCCATAATGAGCCGCTTGGACGAGATTCCCAATAGGGTGCAGGCGTGAAAGAAGTCTGTTGCGCGATGTGGATCTCACGTGACCCTTTCGCTCGACCGAGTCCATTGCAAAGAAGCTAGGGAAGATAAGTTGAAGGCGCTCCAGATAGCTAATACGAAGAAGCTCCAGTTTAAAGATTTCATGGAGACCTTCATCGACGCGGTGACTCGCATTGCTGATGGGATCGACCTTGACACCTTCGTTGAGCCTGCGAGTCCTGGTGAGCCTTGAGAAGGAACTTTGATTACCGCCAAACTTTAATTCGCCTCGGTATGCCGAGTGTTACTGTATCCATTAAAATTTTGTTCGGGTGTTGAACCCGGGTACTTTCGTCTGCATGGATAACTTTAATCTGTGCTGGATTTGTTTCAATTTATCTACATTTGGCTGAGTTTGTTTGGTTTTTGAATGTTCTAGACATTCGGAGAATCTAACTTAGGCGAAAAATGACTCGCTGCTAAGTTCCCGAGTGAATAGGTTGCTAATCAATCAGAAGGGTTTTGAACTTAGGCGAAAACATGTTCGCAGCTAGCCTCCAAGTGAGAGGATTGATGTTCACTCGGAGTATATTTTATACTTAGGCGAAGACTGGTTCGAAGCTAAGCATCCGAGTGAATAGGTTGCTATTCACTCGGAAGGGTTTTGAACTTAGGCAAAAACATGTTCGCAGCTAAGCCCTCGAGTGAGAGGATTGCTCTTCACTCGGAGTATATTTTATACTTAGGTGAAGACTGGTTCACAGCCAAGCATCCGAGTGAATAGGTTGCTATTCACTCAGAAGGGTTTTGAACTTAGGTGAAAACATGTTCGTAGCTAAGCCCCCGAGTGAGAGGATTGCTCTTCACTCGGAGTATATTTTATACTTAGGCGAAGACTTATTCGCAGCTAAGCATCTAACTGAATAGGTTGCTATTCACTCGGAAGGTTTTTGAATTTAGGCGAAAACATGTTCGTAGCTAATCCCCCGAGTGAGAGGATTGCTCTTCACTCGTAGTATATATTATACTTAGGCGAAGACTAGTTCACGGCTAAGCATCCGAGTGAATAGGTTCCTATTCACTCAGAAGGGTTTTGAACTTAGGCGAAAACATGTTCGCAGCTAAGCCCCCGAGTGAGAGGATTGCTCTTCACTCGGAGTATATTTTATACTTAGGCGAAGATTGGTTCGCAACTAAGCATCCGAGTGAATAGGTTTCTATTCACTCGGAAGGGTTTTGAACTTAGGCGAAAATATGTTCGCAGCTAATCCCCCGAGTGAGAGGATTGCTCTTCACTCGGAGTATATTTTATACTTAGGCAAAGACTGGTTCGCAGCCAAGCATCCGAGTGAATAGGTTGCTATTCACTCAGAAGGGTTTTGAACTTAGGCGAAAACATCTTCACGGCTAAGCCCCCGAGTGAGAGGATTTCTCTTCACTCAGAGTATATTTTATAGTTAAGCGAAGACTGGTTCGCAGGTAAGCATCCGAGTGAATAGGTTGCTATTCACTTGGAAGGGTTTCGAACTTATGCGAAAACATGTTCGCAGCTAAGCCCCCGAGTGAGAGTATTGCTCTTCACTCAGAGTATATTTTGAGTGTGAAATTTCTCGACCGGAATCGACAAAAATGTATGAATCATGACTTTGGCAAGCAACGTTGTTTAGTAAACTCCCCTATTACATCAAACAAATCGGTTGTCAAGCATAAAAACATCGGAGTAGGTCTGCATTCCAAGCACGGGGTTCATCGCTCTCTTCTTGAGGTTGTAAAGATGGTAGGCTCCATTATTCAATACCTTAGTGATGACGAATGGTTCTTCCCATGTAGGGGAAAGCTTGTGAGGTCTCTGTTGATCCACTCGGAGCACCAGATCGCCTTCATGGAATGCTCGACTCTTGACATGCCTCACATGGAAACGACATAGATCCTGTTGGTATACGGTCGACCGAATTAAGGCCAGTTCACGCTCCTCCTCCACGAGATCCACTCTGTCCTGTCGCGCCTGTTTAGCTTCAGCCTCTGAATAGAAATCCACAAGGGAGAATTATGAAGGAGATCACTTGGCAAGACAGCTTCAGCTCCATATACCAAGAAGAAGGGTGTGCATCGAGTCAACCATTTGGGAGTTGTTCTGAAGACCCACAAAACAGATGGTAGCTCAGTTACCCAGGCTCCAGCCGCATGTTCCAAATCCCGCATGAGTCCTGGTTTTAGCCCTTGAAGGATAAGACCATTTGCCCGCTCAGTTTTTCCATTGGTTTGGGGGGGGTGTTGGACGCATAATCCACCCGAGTGCCTTGAGTAGAGTAGAAGTGCCTGAACTCCTCCGAATCGAAGTTAGAACCATTGTCTGTTATGATCTTGTGACAAAATCCGTACCGAAATGGTATCTCTTTTATGAACTTGAAGGCGGTGCACGAGTCCAACTTATTTATTGGCTTGGCTTCAATCCATTTAGTAAACTTGTCGACTCCAACAAGCAAGTGTGTGAATCCACTCTGGCCTGTTCGGAAAGGGTCGACCATATCCAAACCCCAAACAGCAAACGGCCGGAAGAGTGGGATGGTCTTCAAGGCAGATGCAGGCTTGTGAGACAAGTTATAATAGAATTGGCAACCTTGGTAGTGATCAACAATATCTTTGGTCATTTCATTAGTGCGCGGCCAAAAGAACCCAGCTCGGTATGCTTTGGCAACAATGGTCCGAGAGGACATATGATGTCCACAGGTCCCCGAGTGGATTTCTTCCAGGATTAGTTGGCCCTCCTCAGGGGAGATGCACCGTTGAGCTACGCCAGTAACACTTTCTCTGTAAAGTTGATCGCCCATCACAATAAAATCCTTCGATCTGCGGACAATCTACTTAGCTTCAGCTTCGTCTTCAGGGAGTTCTCGCCTTAGGGTGTATGCAACGTATGGTACTGCCAACTCGGGCGTGATCGCCAGAATTTCCATAACTAAATCAACGACTGCTGGAACATCAATCTTAGTCGGATTGGTGGTGCTTATCGGTTGTGGGGGATCTTTAGTGAAAGGATCTTGTTGCACCGAAGGAGTATGTAAGTGTTCCAGGAAGACACTGCTGGGGACAGGTTTCCAAGTGGACCCAATCTTGGCCAGTTCGTCGGTTGCTTGATTTTTCAATCGGGGAACATGGTGGAGTTCCAAACCTTCAAACTTGTTCTGAAGCTTCCTTACAGCGTGACAATATCCAGTCATGGCGGGGTTTCTGACATCCCATTCCTTCATCACTTGATTGACCACCAGATCTGAGTCACCATATACCATGAAGCGTCAGACACCGAGTGAGATGCCGATACGCAATCCGTAGAGGAGGGCTTCATATTCAGCCTCGTTGTTGGAGGAGTCAAAATGAATCTGGAGAACATAGTTGAGTTTGTCGCCTTTTGGGGACACCAATACCACACCAATATCGGCCCATTCAACATTTTGGAGCCATCGAAGAACATAGTCCAGTGTGCCAAGTGAATTTGAGTTGGCTATTGTTGTTCCACCCACTCGGTCATGAAATCAGGAAGGGCTTGAGACTTGATAGCTTTCTTTGCCTCAAACTTGATGTCAAAATAAACAACTCGATGGCCCATTTAGCCACACGACCCGACGCGTCGCGGTTGTTAAGAATTGATGATAATGGGGCATCGCTCATGACTGATATCGAATGATCTTGAAAGTAATGTGCCACCTTCTTTGCTGATAAATATATTCCATAGAGGAGCTTCTCGTAATGAGGATACCTTTGCTTCAAAGGGGTTAGTACTTCAGAAATGTAGTAGACTGGGCACTGGACTTTGTAATCTTTGCCTTCCCCTTCTCGCTCGACGGTCAGAACTATGCTGACAACTTTATTAGTAGCTGCGATGTATAAGATCAGAGGTTCTTTGTTGTGCGGAGCAGCAAGCACCGGCTGGGAGGAAAGTAGGGCTTTTAGCTCGACAAATGCTGCTTCTGCCTCGTCATTCCACTCGAACACATCATATTTTTTGATGAGTCAATATAAAGGCAATGTCTTTTCATCGAGACTAGAGATGAACCGACTCAATTCTGCCAGACAACGTGTGAGCCTCTGGACATCGTGCACGCGCACAGGGCTTTGCATTCGGACGATATCACCGATCTTCTCGGGGTTAACATCGATCCCATGTTCGGAAACGAGGAAACCGAGTAACTTGCCGCCAGGGACGCCGAACGTGCACTTAGTTGGATTTAGTTTGATGTCATACTTTCTCAGGTTGGGAATGTCTCTGCCAGGTCAGTCAGTAGGTCGGAACCTTTATGAGACTTGACCACAATATCATCTGTGTACGCTTCGACGTTCCGACTAACTTGATCAAGCAGGCACTTCGGGATCATACGCATGAAAGTCGCGCCAGCATTCTTCAAACCAAAAGGCATGGTGATATAGCAGAAACACCTGAAAGGGGTGATGAAGGCTGTTTTTATTTCATCTGGACCAAACAGATGGATCTGATGGTAGCCAGAATAAGCATCAAGACAAGATAAGCGCTCACACCCCACAGTCAAATCGACAATTTGATCAATGTCGGGGAGCGGAAAGTGATCTTTCGGGCAGACCTTATTGATGTTCTTGAAATCGATACACATACGAAGGGACTTGTCCTTGTTGGGGACCATGATGACATTTGTGAGCCACTCGGAGTGGTATACCTCGCGTATGAATTTCTCCTCCAAGAGTCGAGCCACCTACTCGCCGATTGCTTTTCTCTTTTCTGCTACAGACCGACGCAAATGCTCTTTAACAAGCTTTGCCTTCGGATCCACTCTCAGTCGGTGCTCTTCCATATCCCTAGGTACATCCGGCATGTTGATATGTCCCAAACGTATCTATAAGTTATGCTTGTTCCATGATCTTCTGGGTGACATTGTTATATGTTTTTCTACACTTTTATATCTTTTTACACATATTTGGAGAATCCTACTAACTCAGTGCATCCAGTGCCAGTTCCTGTCTGCTGATGTCTTTTTTGCATGGGGATCTTACACAATTTTATGAAGCTCGAAAAATCTCGAGAAAAATATACAAAAAATCAGCGTACCTGAAGCTTCCAGATCACCGAAGATGGGCCAGAGGGGGCCAGGGGCCACCCAGGAAACCTGTGGGCGTGACCTACCCCCTGGCCACGCCAAGAGGCTGCCTGGGTGGGTCCCACCTCCTCCGGTGCCCTCCTTTGGCATATATTTACTCCTCCGTGAGAAAACCCTTCGATCACATCCAGAATAGCGAATTTCTCCATCGTTCCGCCGCTGCAGCGCTTCTGAGATCAGGAGAGTCAGGAGACCTCTTCCCGGAACCCTGCCGAAGGGAGGATTGACCTTCGGGAGCTTATCCACCACCATGGACGCTTCCCGGACGTGTCGTGAGTAGTCCTCCTTGGATCATGGGTCCATGATCAGTAGCTATGTGATGTCTTCTCTCCAATCTTGCGCTTCAATGGTTAGTCCTTGTGAGCTTCCCTACATGATGAAAGCATCTATGTAATTCTCTTGCTATTGCTATTGGTTTGTTGGGATCCAATGGATTATGAGAATATGTTCAGATTATTATGAGTTATATATATGATTATCCTTTTATATTATGGTCCTTAGTGATTCATGCATGTTCTCCATTACTATTTATTGCTTTGGCCGAGTAGTAGATTGTAACTCCAAGAGGGAGCATTATGCATGATTGTGGGTTCATGCCTCTCGATGTCTAGCATGAGTGACAGAAACATGAGATTAGGGGATGTGTTGTTGCCACGAGGGAGAAAACAACGGTGCTTGTGACCACGGTTGCATGGATTGTTTACCTTACACATAGTTCGTTAATGCAGTTATCTGTTGCTTTGAGTTTACAATTTGGGTGGGGATCTCAACTTAATATCGGAGAGATGTTCTGAATAGATATGTCAACGTGGATGATTAGTAAGTAGATGTTGATGAATAAACGGTCTACTTGTCTTGGCGTACTACCCGTTACTATTGAACCTCTAACTATCAAGTAGCATAATTAGCATTGCGGTGCGTTCATAATTCTGTCAATTGCCCAACTGTAATTTGTTCACCCAAGCATAGTTTTTTATCGTCTTTTGGGAGAGATACATCACTAGTGAACATCATGTGACTCCGGTCCATATCACCATCATTGTTTACACCTCCATCATTTACCGTTTTCATTTACTTTTCTGTTGCAATCACTATTACTTTTCCCGCTTGTGTTTTGATCCTTTGCAAACTACAAGGCCGGAGAGATTGACAATATCTCTATACTCGTTGGGAGAAAAGCTATTTGTGTGTGTGCAGGTCCACCTCTTCTGCTAGCACCAGGGTGGAAGACACCTACTTGTTGGTCCTAGGAGTCCTCCTGGTTCGATAAACCTCACAGTCTCTCTGTGAGGGAAAACTTGCTGCTGACTACATCTCAACCTTCCACTTGGGGTAACCAACGAGGTGCAAGAAGTATATAGATCATCTCATCATCAAGCAAAGTTTTTCTAGCGTCGTTGTCGGGGGCTCCAGTCTTCAAGATAGGGGAGTTGTATGCTATCCTTTACCTTTGCTTTTTAGTCTTGTTAGTTTGCTTTGTAGTTTTTTCTTTGGAGTCTTATAGAAAAAACCACAAAAAAATCAGTTACTTTGCTTTTAGTTGTCAAGCATATTAGGATTTGGTGCTTTGAGGGAATCTGAGGTCCTAGATTTCCATCAAAGGGTTGGAGAAGATGTGAAGAAAGCTTGGGATAGAATTTCTGAGGCACATAAAAGAATTATGCCTTGGATCCCTATCAAAATTGTGCTTAGAAGATTTTTATCGTGGTCCTTTTAGGTGGTGTCAACACTCTCTTGAAATTAAAGCTGAAGGAAAAAAATTTAGAGTGTGATGAGGCTATAGCTCTTGATATTATACATGGTCTACCCAATTACTTTGTTTATGATCATGGATTTGACACTATTATAGATAAACTTGCTACCATTGAAAGAAGAATAGATGCTCTAGAGTTAAGAGAAAGAGAGAAACCCATGGTTGATAAGGAAATAATTTTGAAAATAGATGATGATTGGGAGCCTTTTGTTAGAATTAACATCTCTAACCAAGACTTCCTTGCTTATTGTGATATTGGATCCATGGTTTCTACAATGCCAAAAGTTGTTTACGATTCTCTCTGGTTACACATGGACAATTTTTTATCTTATCATGAACACTCTAACGGGGATATTACTGAAACCCAGGGAAAGGTAAAAGATGTCCAGGTTACATTCTCTAAAAGGAATGCAATGGTTGATTTCTTCATCACGAATCCAAGCCAAGGAAACATAGTGCTTGGAACGGACTTCCTCCGAGCCATGAGAGGCTTCATTGATATAGGTAAAGGACATATACACTTACGTGGGAAAGCGAAAGGTACGTACCCGTTCCCTAGGAAAAATAAGGATGAACTTGTTGAGGATCCGTTTGAAGGCTTTTATAATTTCGATGACCTCAGAGAATATTGATCCTCCTTCTTGCATTATGCCTTGCTCAAAGACATAAAAGAAAGCGCTTGTTGGGAGGCAACCCAATTTTTTTTAGTTTTAGTGGTCTTTATGCTTGTTACTACTGTGGCAATATCATTGTATCTTTTTTAAGCTTTGTGCCAAGTTATAGCCTCCGATTGCAAGAAAGTTCAAAAATGTGACATGCTGTCCAGAAACAGATTCTGCTTGCTTGACGGAAAAATTCTCCTAACATCACAAGATCATCTTTTTTATCTGATTTTTTTACAGCATGATCTATATAATTTTTTTTCTAGCATCAGTTCTGAGTTTTTTTATTTGAGTTGCAGAAGTGCCCCGAATAAATTATTTACTACCTGATGTTCTGTTTTTCACAGATTCTGCCATGTTTTGCATTTTCATCATTTTGAAAATCCTAAGCTTGCTTTTTATTTGCGACCTTTTGGCAATCATGAGAAACAGTAGCTTTTCATGAAAATCTTTGTTTCTAGCAGGTAATGAATTATTTTATTAAGGGTACTAACCACTCTAATCAGCTTATGATGAGTTTCGTATGAAGGGAGTTTTCAAGTATGCGATGGGAGATGATGAAAGAAGATACAGGAGTGTCAAAGCGCTCAAGCTTGGGGATTCCCCCATGCACCCTAAGAAATATTCAAGAATACTCAAGCATCTAAGCTTGGGGATGCCCCCATGCATCCCTTTCTCTATCAACAATCATCAGTTCGTCCATCTCCATGCTATATTTTTATCACTTCATATGTTATGTGCTATGCTTGGAGCGTCCCGCTATTTACTTTTTAGTTTGTTTTAGTTTTGCTTGATGTTCATAATAATTCGGAACCTAGCCTACCTTGTTTGGGAGAGAAACACGCTCCATTCCACTCTAGAACACAACATAGGTTTTCATGCTTGTCTTTTATGTGTGTTCTTTATCATTCCATAGCTACTGTCATGCTTAACTCTTAGTTTTCATGATTATCTTTTTAAGAGCTTTTATTTAGGTTGCTTTTGGAACTCTCTAGAGTTATCATGCTTATCTTGTTTAGAGAGTTGTCTTGTTGCACTGAGTTGTGTGTCTTGCATGAGTAGGTAACTGAGGTTGCTATTTAAGTATAGTAGTAACTTGCAATAGTTTTGAGGTATTGATTTGAGTAATGTTTGGACTATTGGTGCCAAGATCTTGAGCCTATCAGTGTTAGGTGTCGTATTTTGGGAAATCCGTGTGTTTTTCAAAAACTAAAAATTAGTTGAGAACTCTAGCTACTGAATTGATCGCTAACCTCTAGAGGGATTGGAATATATAGAGTACCCTCACATTACCATGAGTCGAGGATGCGCAAGGATAACCAAACCCCCAAACACTCCTCCTCGGGGTACTTGTCTCTTTGTGAACCTCCTAACTAGATAGAGAGTTACCTATAATAAGTGTATGAGTTCTTTGGACTAATATGAGTATTCGATTGTTGGCACTTCCACCATCCATATTTTGCTAGCCCCTTCGATACCGTGCATTGCCCTTTCTCACATTTAGAGTTGGTGCAAACTCCGCCGGTGCATCCGAACCCATGACATGATACGCTCTATCATACATAAGCCTCATTATATCTTTCCTCAAAGCAGCCACCATACCTGCCTATTAAGGCATTTCCATATCCTTTCCGAGATACATTGTCATGCAACATCCACCATCTCATGACTTGATCTTCATGTCATACATGATTTTGCTTGATCGTAGAGCCGCATGATAGTTGGGTCTTGCCCATATTATTGCTACATGACGCGCTAGTATCATTGCATATCCTCCTACACTGGCAGAGGCATACATTTGCATATATCATGATAGTTTTCACTTCTCTTTATGTTGAGTGATTCTTATAAAGTGTGATGATCTTCTTTTTATTCATATAAAACATAGAGTGTTGCCCTTAAGTGAGGAAAAGATCCCAAAGAGGACAAATGAGAGATAAAAATAAAGAGCCAAAGAGGCCACACAAAAAAGAGAAGGGGGCAACACTATTATTCCTTTTGAAAGATCCACACTCGTACTCCATTGCTATATTTGTACTACATAGAGATTATCATTCATGCATAACTATGTGGGGACCCTTACACTATAGAACTTGGTTTGCATATTACAATGATGAGCCTCCTCAAATGAGCTCTAGGTCTTCATGAGAAAACAAGTTGGATGCACCCCCACTAGTTCCATTAGAGAGCTTACCTTAGCTCATATGTGCATCCGTTACATGGCAATCCCTACTCCTCACATCATATCTATCATTTGGCTTTCTCTCGCCTATGATTGTCCTCATTGATGTGAGCCTTTCACACCTTTTTGTATTCCTTCCCCATCATTATTCTATTTGCCATCCTAAGTGCTAACATATCTTGCTTACGCTCATCCATTGCATGAGTGCTCAAAGTCGAAACGGAGATGATCATTTTGACTTGTGCCTCACTAGTGGTCAAGGGATGAGTCAAAATAAGATTCCGAAGGAGACCAAGTGTGAAATTTTAGTAGATTTAGTTCTCAATTAAAAAATATATTTTCTGATCTCAACCCATCTCCCACTTCTTGCACGCAAACACCATTTGGAGACATTCGAGTCACAAACACCGAGAGCTCTTGCATCTTTATGTTCTTACTTTGCTAATTTCAATACTAGATATAGACTCTTGCTTGTTATTATCTTGACTTGAATTACATATCTTACTTGCTTTACTTTGAAGTTCTTATATGTGTGTTAGCATGTCACCACAGAAATTATTGTGTTATCATTTATCTACTCGAGGACGAGAAGAAATTAAGATTGGGGATGTTGATACGTCCCAAAGGTATCTATAATTTCTACTTGTTCCATGATCTTTTGGGAGACATTGTTATATGTTTTGCTACACTTTTATATCTGTTTACACATATTTGGACTAACCTACTAACTCGGTGCACCCAGTGCCAGTTCCTGTCTGCTGATGTCTTTTTTGCAGGGGCTTTTACCCAATTTTCTGAAGCCCGAAAAATCCCAAGAAAATATATAAAAAATCAGTGTACCGGAAGCTTCAAGATCACCGAAGATGGGCCAGAGGGGGGGGCAGGGGCTGCCCAGGCAACCTGTGGGCGCGACCTACCCCCTGGCCGCGCCAAGAGGCCACCTGGGTGGGTCCCACCTCGTCCGGTGCCCTCCTTTGTCCTATATTTACTCCTCCGCGAGAAAACCCTTCCATCACATCCAAAATCGCGAATTTCTCCATCGTTCCGCCACCGCAGCGCTTCCGAGATTGGAAGCACCAGGAGACCTCTTCCCTGCACCCTATCGGAGGGAGGATTGACCTCTGGGAGCTTCTCCATCGCCATGGACGCTTTCCGGACGTGCCGTGAGTAGTCCTCCTTGGACCATGGGTCCATGACCAGTAGCTATGTGATGTCTTCTCTCCAATCTTGTGCTTCAATGGTTAGTCCTTGTGAGCTGTACTACATGATCAAGGCATCTATGTAATTCTCTTGCTACTGCTATGCTCGGTTTGTTGGGATCCAATGGATTATGAGATTATGTTCAGATTGTTATGAGTTATATATTTGATTATCCTTTTATATTATGTTCCTTAGTGATTCATGCATGTTCTCTGTTACTATTTTTGCTTTGGCCGAGTAGTAGATTGTCACTCCAAGAGGGAGCGTTATGCATGATTGTGTGTTCATGCCCTTCGATGTCTAGCTTGAGTGACAGAAACATGAGACTAGGGTATGTGTTGTTGCCACCAGGGAAAAAACAATGGTGCTTCTGACCACGGTTCCAAGGATTGTTTACCTTACACATAGTTCGTTAATGCAGTTGTCCGTTGCTTTCAGTTTACACTTTGGGTGGGGCTCGAAACTTAATACAGGAGAGATGTTCTGGATAGATATCTCAAGGTGGATGATTAGTAAGTAGATGTTGATGAATAAACGGTCTACTTGTCTTGGCGTACTACCCATTACTATTGAACCTCTAACTATCATAATTAGATGTCTCAAGGTGGATGATTAGTAACTAGCATAATTAGTATTGCGGTGCGTTCATAATTCTGTCAATTGCCCAACTGTAATTTGTTCACCCAAGCATAGTTGTTTATCGTATTTTGGGACAGACATCACTAATGAACATCATGTGACTCCGGTCCATATCACCGTCATTGTTTACACCTCGATCATTTACCATTTTCATTTACTTTTCCGTTGCAATCACTATTACTTTTCCCGCTTGTGTTTTGATCCTTTGCAAACTACAAGGCCGGAGAGATTGACAACCTCTTTGTACTCGTTGGGAGCAAAGTTATTTGTGTGTGTGCAGGTCCATGTCTTCTGCTAGCGCCAAGGTGGAAGACACCTACTTGTTGGTCCTACGAATCCTCCTGGTTCGATAAACCTCACAGTCTCCGTGTGAGGGAAAATTTGCTGCTGACTACATCTCAACCTTCCACTTGGGGTAACCAACGAGGTGCGAGAAGTATATACATCATCTCGTCATCACATGTCAGTAGGCTTCCATGCATAGATGTCCCAGTTCTCATAGAGGAACTGGATGAGCTCGGCTTCCTATTTTCCATCGAGTGTTGTTGATATGTTGGTCGGAACAACATTAGGATCTACCGAGTGGATGTTCACTGGCTTGACTTAACCCGTCGACTGAAAAGCGGACTCAGAAACGGGCTTCTTGGAGCGCATTAGGTCGGCAGGGTCAGCATTCTTCCGGTATTCCTCCAATTCGACCACAGCCATGTGTTGATCAACCATCTTAGAGCCTTGTTGCAGGCATTCTTTGGCTCTCTGTCGATTGCATGTGACTGTCATGACTCCCTTGGTCCCTGGCATCGTCATCTTCAGGTACACATAACATGGACGGGCCATGAAACGAGCATAGGCCGGACGACCAAGGATGGCATGATATGCACTATGGAAATCCACCACCTCGAATGTCAACTTCTCCTAGCGAAAGTTTTTGTCAGACCCGAACACGACGTCCAACGCAATCTGGCCGAGTGACTTGGCCTTTTTTCCAGGAATGACTCCATGGAACTGCATATTGCTCTCGCTGAGACGGGACATCGAAATGCCCATCCCTTTAAGAGTCTTTGCATACAAAATATTCAATCCGCTTCCTCCATCCATCAGAACCTTGCGGAGTCGAACACCTTCCACAACTGGATCAACCACTAGAGCTTGTCGACCAGGAGTAGCGACAAGAGCAGGGTGATCCGACTGATAAAACATTATGGGGGTCTGCGACAACTTGAGGTATGTGGTGGTGGTGGGCACGACCATGTTGATCTCTCTGTTAATGATCTTCAACTGACTTCTGCTCTCCACATCAGCAAAAATCATCAGGGTTTCTTGAACTTCTGGGAAATCATCTTTCTCTTTGTCATTCTCCTTTTTAGGATCCTTCCCACTCGACTGGTCTTCTTTAAATTGTTGGATCAGCAGCTTGCACTGACGAGTGGTGTGCTTGGGCAATATCAGATTACCATCTTCATATTTCTTTGTGTGGATTACACACGGTTGATCCAGAACATCTGACTGACCCTTAGACTTCTTTGGGGGAAATTGCCCTTTGGGTTTTCTATTGAATTTTCCTTGTGCCGCCAGGGCGGCTGCTTCTGCTGGAGTGGAACCATCAGCCTTGCTCTTCTACTTCCGATTGGAATTGCCACCAGCATCGTTGTCGACTGCTTTTCCTTTACCGCTCCGGATGCGGTCCTCTTCTTCGCCGTTGGCGTATCGGGCAGCAATCTCCATCATCTTGATCATGGACATGTCACTTGTACGAACGAACTTCAAATACAGTTGTCTATACCTGACACCATCTTTGAAGGCATAGACCGCCTAGTGCTCAGAAACGTTCTCCACCGTGTGATGAAGGGTGGTCCACCGCTGGATATAATCTCTCAAAGATTCATTCGACTTTTGCATGCCAAGCTATAGCTCGGGCAAACCATCAGGACGCTTGCACGTGCCCTCGAATGTTTTAATGAACACTCGGCGGAGATCCTCCCAGCAGTAGATGCTAGAAGGAACCAACTAATTCAGCCATGCCCTGGCTGAACCATCCAACATCAGGGGCAAATGTTTCATGGCGACGCTGTTGTTGCCTCCACCAATCTGCACTGCCACTCGGTAGTCATCAAGCCATGTTTCAGGCTTAGATTCTCGTGTGAACTTACTTATTCCAGCGGGGAGTGTTTCAGGTCATGTCTGCATAGTTCTCGAACCCGCAGGGTCTGCACACTTAAGGTTCGGTGACGTTTCGGTATACTTGAGTTATAGGTGTTGGTGATCGAAGGTTGTTTGGAGTACTAGATGAGATCACGGACGTTGTTTCGGATGAGGGTTTCCGAAATGGTCCGGAAACAAAGATTGATATATAGTATTGTTTCATTTGGCCGCCGGAAAGAATTCGGGCATTACCCGCAGTGTATCAGGGGTGACGAATGGGTTCCGGGTTTTTACCGGGAGGGGGCCACCCACCCGGGAGAGAACCCAATAGCCCATGGGTGACGCACCAGCCCTTGGTGGGCTGGTGAGGCCAAACCAAGGAGCTATGTCGTCTAGAAGAAAAATCGAAGGAAGAAAAAGAGGGAGGTGGGAAGGAAGGAGGGGACTCCTCCTTCCCCAAACCGAATTGGAGTTGGAGTCTGATATGTCTCCAACGTATCTATAATTTTTGATGGTTTCATGCTATTATCTTGTCAAACTTTGGATGTTTGCATGCCTTTTATATATTTTTTGGGACTAACTTACTAACTCAGTGCCAAGTGTCAGTTCCTGTTTTTTCCATGTTTTTACCCCTTTCAGAGGATTTTGAACTGAGTCCAAACGGAACGAAACTGCCAAAAAGATTTTTTTTGAAACAAAAAAGATCGGGAAACCTGAGAATCAGGGCAGGGGGCCTGCAGGGACCCCACAAGCCCCCTAGCCGCAGCCAGGGGGGCTACGCCTCCCTGGCTTGTGGGCTCCCTGGGCCACCTCTGCCCTAGGACTTTCGCCTATAAATTCCCTAAAATCCCAGAAAAAATCAGGAGATCATCGAAAGTACTTTTCCGCCGTCGCAAGCTTGTGTCTCCGCAAGATCCCATGTGGGGCACGTTCTGGTGCCCTGCCGGAGGGAGGATTCAGACACGGAGGGCTTCTTCATCAACACCATGACCTCTCCGATGATGCGTGAGTAGTTCACCATAGACCTACGGGTCCATAGCTAGTAGCTAGATGGCTTCTTCTCTCTCTTGGATCTTCAATACAAAGTTCAGATGATCTTCATGGAGATCTATCCGATGTAATCTTCTTTTGCAGTGTGTTTGTCGAGATCCGATGAATTGTGGATTTATGATCAGATTATCTATGAATCTTATTTGAGTTTCTTCTGATCTCTCTTATGCATGCTTTCATATCCTTGTAATTCTCTTCGAGTTGTGGGTTTTGTCTGGCCAACTAGATCTATGATTCTTGCAATGGTAGAAGTGCTTGGTTTTGGGTTCATACCGTGAGGTGACCGCACCCAGTGACAGAAGGGGTAGCGAGGCACGCATTGTGTTGTTACCATTAAGGGTAAAAAGATGGGTTTTCATCATTGGTTTGAGATTATCCCTCTACATCATGTCATCTTGCTTAAGGCGTTACTCTGTTCGTCATGAACTCAATACACTAGATGCATGCTGGATAGCGGTCGATGTGTGGAGTAATAGTAGTAGATGCAGAAAGTATCGATCTACTTGTCACGAACATGATGCCTATATGTATGATCATTGCCTTAGATATCATCATGACTTTGCGCGGTTCTATCAATTGCTCGACGGTAATTTGTTCACCCACCGTAATATTTGCTATTTTGAGAGAAGCCTCTAGTGAACACTATGGCCCCCGGGTCTACTCCACACCATATTTTCAGCCTTACACTTTTACTTCGTTGCACTTTCTGCCTTCAGATCTCACTTTGCAATCAATCTTGGAGGGATGGACAACCCCTTTATAGCGTTGGGTTCAAGCTCTTTGTGTTCGTGCAGGTACTCTGGACTTGACGAGATTCTCCTACTGGATTGATACCTTGGTTCTCAAACTGAGGGAAATACTTACAGCTCCTGTGTTGCATCACCCTTTCCTCTTCAAGGGAAAAACTGACGCAAGCAAGTCTCCGTTTGAGAAGTAGCAGAAGGATTTCTGGCGCCGTTGCCGGGGAGAATCAAGTCAAGAATAGCCTCCCGTGAACGTGCCAATTTCTGGCACCATTGGCGGGGAGGATCAAGTCAAGAACTCATCCAAGTAAGTGTCGCAAACTCATCTCTTCCATTTACTTTGTTTGCCAGTTGCCTCTCGTTTTCCTCTCCCCCACTTCACCAATTTTCCTTTTTCGTTCGCCTTTTCGTTTGCCCTTTTTTCTCGCTTGCTCTTTGTTCGCTTGTGTGCTTGCTTGCTTGCTGAAGTCACCATGACTGAAAACACCAAACTTTGTGACTTCTCGAATACTAATAATAATGATTTTATTAGTACTCCGATTGCTCCCGCCACTAGTGCGGAGTCATACAAAATCAATGCCGCTTTGCTGAATCTTGTTATGAAAGAGCAATTCTCCGGCCTTCCTAGTGAAGATGTCGCATCCCATCTCAATACCTTCATCGAGTTTTGCGATATGAAAAAGAAGAAAGATGTGGATAATGATGTGATTAAATTGAAGCTTTTTCCTTTCTCGTTGTGAGATCGCACAATAACTTGGTTTTCTTCTTTCCCAAAAATAGTATCGATTCTTGGGATAAGTGCAAAGATGCTTATATATCCAAGTATTTTCCGCTGGCTAAGATTATCTCTCTCCGTAATGATATCATGAATTTTAAGCAACTTGATCATGAACATGTTGCATAATCTTGGGAGAGAATGAAATTGATGATTAGAAATTGTCCCGCTCATGGCTTGAGTCTTTGGATGATTATACAAATCTTCTACGTTGGCTTGAATTTATCTTCTAGAAATATCTTGGACTCCGCCTCAGGTGGAACGTTCATGGAAATCACGTTAGGGGAAGCAACAAGGCTCCTAGACAATATCATGACGAACTACTCTCAGTGGCACACTGAAAGGTCACCTACTAGTAAGAAGGTACACGCTATAGAAGAAATTAACTCGTTGAGTGCTAAGATGGATGAGTTAATGAATTTAGTTGCTAGTAGAAGTGCTCCTTTAGATCCTAATGATATGCCCTTGTCGTCCTTGATTGAGAGTGGCAACGCTAGCTTGGACGTTAATTTTGTTGGTAGGAATAATTTCGACAACAATGATGCTTTTAGAGGAAACTATGTTCCTAGGCCTTTTCCTAGTAACTCCTCTAATAACTTTGGCAACTCATACAACAATACTCATGGAAATTACAATAGATTACCCTCTGATCTAGAGAGTAATATCAAAGAGTTTATCAACTCGCAAAAGATTTTCAATGCGTCCATAGAGGAAAAACTACTCAAAATTAACGATTTGGCTAAGAGCGTTAATAGAATGTCTAGTGATGTTGATGCTTTGAAAGTTAGATGTGCTCCTCCCGAGATCAATATGGATGAAACTTTGAAATCTATGCGTGTTTCCATGATTGAGAGCAAAGAAAGAACCGCCCAAATTCGTGCTAGACATGAATGGCTTAAAAAGGCGTGTTCTCGGGATAAGAATCACGAAGATCTTAAAGTGCTTGGTGTGAATCCCATTGAATCTTTGTTTTCTTGTGTCAAACCTAATGATATTGGGGCTGGATATGAATCCACTTTGGTTGAAAAGTGCCCCAATGATTCAGTGTCCATCTATCTTGATGCTAAAAGCATTGAAAGTGGAGTAGAAGATATTAAAACTATGAGTAGTAATGATATTACTACCTTGGATTTCAAGGAATTCCATTATGATAGTTGCTCCATGATTAAATGCATGTCCTTGATGCAATCCGTGTTAAACTCTCCACACGCTTATAGCCAAAACAAGTCCTTTACCGATCATATCGTCGAAGCCATGATAAAATCTCTTGAAGAGAAACTTGAATTGGAAGTCTCTATCCCTAGAAAGCTTCATGATGAGTGGGAACCTACTATCAAAATCAAAATAAAAAACTATGAATGCAATGCTTTGTGTGATTTGAGTGCTAGTGTTTCCACGATTCCAAAGTCCTTATGTGATGTTCTGGGTTTTAATGAGATTAAAGAGTGTTCTCTTAATTTGCATCTTGCAGATTCTACTGTCAAGAAACCCATGGGAAGGATCAATGATGTTCTTATTATTGCAAATAGGAACTATGTACCCGTGGATTTCATTGTGCTTGACATTAATTGCAATCCTACATGCCCTATTATTCTTGCTAGACCTTTCCTAAGGACTATCGGTGCTATCATCGATATGAAGGAAGGGAATATTAGATTTCAATTTCCTTTAAAGAAGGGCATGGAGCACTTTCCTAGAAAGAAAATAAGATTGCCTTATGAATCCATGATGAGGGCCACTTATGGTTTGAGCACCAAAGACGACGATACGTGATTCTATCGCCTTATGTCTAGCTAAGGGTGTTAAACAATAGCGCTTGTTGGGAGGCAACCCAATGAATTTATTTCTTTTTATTTCTGTTTTGTTGCGTCCACACCATTATGATTCTGTTGTGATTGTGTTTTTTGTGTTTGAGCCAAGAAAAACCTTTATGACTAGTCTTGGTGATGGTTGTTTGATCCTGCTGGAAAAAGATTTTGAGTTGATTCTTTTTGCTGCTGGTTGATATGCCTTTTGCCCAGGCATTCGTAAGTTTTAAGAATTTTTGAGGTACGAGAAGTATACGAAGTATACAGATTGCTACAGACTGGTCTACTTTTGATAGATTCTGTTTTTGTTGAGTTGGTTGCTTGTTTTGATGAAACTATGGATAGTATCGGGGGGTACTAGCCATGGAAAAGTGAGAATACAGTATCCCAACACCAATACAAATATAAATCAAGATTGCTACAGTACCTAAAGAGGTGGTAGTTTGTTTTCTTGTGCTAATGTTATCATGAGTTTCTGTTTAAGTTTTGTGTTGTGAACTTTTCAAGTTTTGGGTGATGTTCTCGTGGACAAAGAGATAAGGAGTGGAAATAGCTCAAGCTTGGGGATGCCCAAGGCATTCCAAGCCAAATTCAAGGACACCAAAAATCCTAAGCTTGGGGATGCCCCGGGAAGGCATCCCCTGTTTCGTCTTCAATCCATCGGTAACATTACTTGGAGCTATATTTTTATTCACTACATGATATGTGTTTTGCTTGGAGCATCTTGGATCGTAGGAGTCTTTTCATTTTGTTGTGTCACAATCATCCTTGTTGCATACCTTTAGAGAGAGACATGCACTAATCATGATTTTGCTAGAATGCTCATCGTGCTTCACTTATATCTTTTGAGCTAGATAATTTTGCTTTATGTGCTTCACTTGGATCTTTTAGAGCACGGCGGTGCGTGACTTGGTAGTTGGCTTATGCTATGAAAGTAGTTCCAAAGGTGATAGGTACCCAAAGAGGATACAAAAACCTACATCTTCATGTGCATTGAGTAGAAAGAGAAGTAGGTACCCAAAGAGGATACAAAAACCTCCATCTTCATGTGCATTGAGTAGAAAGAGAAGTTTTGATTCCTATCAATTAGTTTTGAGGCATGGATTTGGTAATATTAAGAGTTATGTTAGTAGGGTGTTGTGAATCTAGAAATACTTGTGTTGAACTTAGTGATTTCTGTAGCATGCACGTATGGTGAACCGCTATGTTAGGAAGTCGGAGCATAATTGATCTATTGATTGTCATCCTTTGTGTTGAGGTCGGGATCGCGCGATGGTTAACACCTACCAACCCTTCCCCTAGGAGTATGCGCTTAGCACTTTGTTTGGATTGCTAATAAAAACTTTCGCAACAAGTATGTGAGTTCTTCATGACTAATGTGAGTCCATGGTATAGATGCACTTTCACCTTTCACCATTGCTAGCCTCTCTAGTGTCGCACAACTTTCGCCGGTACACAAACCCACTATATTCCTTCCCCAAAACAGCCACCATACCTACCTAATATGGCATTTTCATAGCCATTCCGAGATATATTGCCATGCAACTCCCACCGTTCCGTCTCATGACTTGTGCCGTCACTCTCATATTGCCATTGCATGATCGTAAGATAGCTAGCGAGATGTTTCAACGTCATACGCCAAGCTAGATCGTTGCACATCCCGATACACTATCGGAGGCATTTCCTATAGAGTCATCTTCGTTCTAAGCTTTGAGCTGTGAGTAAATAAAAGTGTGATGATCATCATTATTAGAGCATTGTCCCATGTGAGGAAATAAAAAAAGAGGCCAAAGAGCCAAAAAATAAAAAAATGAAAAGATAAAAAAAGAGGCCTAAGAGACCAAATAAAAAAAGAGAAAAAGAGAGAAGGGACAATGCTACTATCTTTTTCCACACATGTGCTTCATAATAGCACCATGTTCTTCATGATTGAGAGCTTCTTGCTTTGTCACTACCATATGCTAGTGGGAATCTTTATCATATAACTTGGCTTGTATATTCCAATGATGGGCTTCCTCAAAATTGCCCCATGTCTTCGTGAGAAAGCAAGTTGGATGCACACCCACTAATTCTACTTTTGAGCTTTCACATACTTATAGCTCTAGTGCATCCCTTGTATGGCAATCCCTACTCATTCACATTGATATCTATTAATGGGCATCTCGATAGGCCTTTGATACGCCGAGTCAATGTGACCATCTTCTCCTTTTTTGTCTCACAACCACCATCACACTCTATTCCACCTATAGTGCTATATCCATGCCTCACGCTCATGTATTGCGTGATAGTTATAAAAAGTTTGAGAAAGTAAGAGTGCGAAAACTATTACTTGGCCAATATCGGGGTTGTGCATGATTTACATTAGTTGTGTGAGGATGATGGAGCATAGCCAGACTATATGATTTTGTAGGGATAACTTTCTTTGGCCCTGTTATTTTGAAAGTTCATGATTACCTTGCTAGTTTGCTTAAAGTATTATCGTTTTCGTGTCAATAGCAAACTATTGTTTTGAATATTACGGATCTGAACATTCATGTCACATGAAAGAAGTTGCAAAGGACAACTATGCTAGGTAGCATTCCACATCAAAATTTCAGTCTTTATCACTTCCCTACTCGAGGACGAGCAGGAGTTAAGCTTGGGGATGCTTGATACATCTCCAACGTATTTATAATTTTTGATGGTTTCATGCTATTATCTTGTCAAACTTTGGATGTTTTGCATGCCTTTTAGATATTTTTTGGGACTAACTTATTAACTCAGTGCCAAGTGCCAGTTCCTGTTTTTCCATGTTTTTGACCCCTTTCAGAGGAGGATTTTGAACGGAGTCCAAACGGAACGAAACTGCCAAAAAGATTTTTCTGAAACAGAAAAAGATCACGAAGCGTGAGAATCAGGGCAGGGGGCCTGCAGGGACCCCACAAGCCCCCTAGCCACGGCCAGGGGGCCCGCGCCTCCTTGGCTTATAGGCTCCCTGGGCCACCTCTGCCCTAGGACTTTCGCCTATAAATTCCCTAAAATCCCAGAAAAAATCAGGAGATCATCGAAAGGACTTTTCTGCCGCCGGAAGCTTGTGTCTCCGCAAGATCCCATCTTGGGCACGTTCTGGTGCCGTGCCGGAGGGAGGATTCGGACACGGAGGGCTTCGTCATCAACAGCATGACCTCTCCGATGATGCGTGAGCAGTTCACCATAGACCTACGGGTCCATAGCTAGTAGCTAGATGGCTTCTTCTCTCTCTTGGATCTTCAATACAAAGTTCTCCATGATCTTCATGGAGATCTATCCGATGTAATCTTCTTTTGCGGTGTGTTTGTCGAGATCCGATGAATTGTGGATTTATGATCAAATTATCAATGAATCTTATTTGAGTTTCTTCTGATCTCTCTTATGCATGATTTCATATCCTTGTAATTCTCTTCGAGTTGTGGGTTTTGTCTGGCCAACTAGATCTATGATTCTTGCAATGGGAGAAGTGCTTGGTTTTGGGTTCATACCATGCGGTGACCTCACCCAGTGACAGAAGGGGTAGCGAGGCACGCATCGTTTTGTTGCCATCAAGGGCAAAAAGATGGGGTTTTCATCACTGGTTTCAGATTATCCCTCTACATCAAGTCATCTTGTTTAAGGCGTTACTCTGTTCGTCATGAACTCAATACACTAGATGCATGCTGGATAGCGATCGATGTGTGGAGTAATAGTAGTAGATGCAGAAAGTATCGGTCTACTTGTCTCAGACGTGATGCCTATATGTATGATCATTGCCTTAGATATCGTCATGACTTTGTGCGGTTCTTTCAATTGCTCGACAGTAATTTGTTCACCCACCATAATATTTGCTATTTTGAGAGAAGCCTCTAGTGAACACTATGGCCCCCGGGTCTACTCCACACCATATTTTCAGCCTTACACTTTTACTTCGTTGCACTTTCCGCCTTCAGATATCACTTTGCAATCAATCTTGAAGGGATTGACAACCCCTTTATAGCGTTGGATGCAAGCTCTTTGTGTTTGTGCAGGTACTCTGGACTTTACGAGATTCTCCTACTGGATTGATACCTTGGTTCTCAAACTGAGGGAAATACTTAGTGCTCCTGTGCTGCATCACCCTTTCCTCTTCAAGGGAAAAACTGACGCAAGAAAGTCTCCGTTTGAGAAGTAGAAGAGTCCCCTCCTCCTCCACTCGGCCGACGCCCTAGGGGATCTCTAGAGCCCCAAGGGTAGCCCCTCCCCTCCTCCTATATATACTAGAGGTTTTAGGGTTTTTGAGACACAACTTTGCCACGTGCAACCCTAAGCCTCTACTTCGTAGTTCTTCCTCTAGATCGGTTTTCTGTGGAGCTCGGGCGGAGCCCTTGAGGAATAGATCATCACCATCACCGGCGCGCCGTCACGCTGTAGGAGAACTCATCTACTTCCCCATCTATCTTGCTAGATCAAGAAGGCGGAGATCGTCATCGAGTTGTACGTGTGTTGAACGTGGAGGTGTCGTCAGTTCGGTGTTAGATCGGGACGGATCGTGGGACGACGGTGATTTCAATCACGAAGTTGTTCCACTACATCAACCGTGTTTCTTAACGCTTCCCGCTTAGCCATCTACAAGGGTATATGGATCCGATCTCCCTCTCGTAGATGAACATCACCATGATAGGTCTTCGTGTGCGTAGGAAATTTTTTGTTTCCCATGCAACGTTCCCCAAAAGTAGAATCATGAGCTAGGTTCATGCATAGATGTAATCTCGAGTAGAACACAAAAGTTTTTGTGGGTGTTGATGTTCGATTTGCTGCCCTCCTTAGTCTTTTCTCGATTTGGCGGTATTGTTGGATTGAAGCGGCCGGGACCAACATTACTCGTACACTTACGAGAGACCGGTTTCATCGACTAACATGCAACTTGTTGCATAAAGATGACTGGCGGGTGCTTGTTTCTTCAACTTTAGTTGAATTGGATTTGACAAAGGCGGTCCTTTGAGAGAGGTTAAATAACAATTTGCACATCTCCATTGTGGTTTTGCGTAAGTAAAATGGGATCATACTAGATACCCATAGCAGCCACGTAAAACATGCAACAACAAATTAGAGGACGTCTAACTTGTTTTTTGTAGGGTATGCATGTGATGTGATATCGCCAAAGACATGATGTGATATATTCGATGTATGAGATGATCATGTTGTAATAGTTAAATATCGACTTGCACGTCGATGCTACGGCAACCGTCAGGAGCCATAGGGTTGTCTTTAAACTAACATTTGTGTTTACAGATGCGTTTACTATATTGCTAGGTTGTAGCTTTAGTAGTAATAGCATAGATAGCACGACAACCTCGATGGCAACACATTGATGCAGATCATGGTGTGGCACCGGTGACGATGAAGATCATGTCGGTGCTTTGGTGAAGGAGATCAAGAAGCACAAGATCATGGTCATATCATGTCACTTATGAATTGCATGTGATGTTAATCCTTTAATGCACCTTATCTTTCTTAGAACAACGGTAGCATTATAAGGTGATCCATCACTAAAATTTCAAGATAAAATTGTGTTCTCCCCGACTGTGCACCGTTGCGATAGTTCATCATTTCGAGACACCACGTGATGATAGGGTGTGATAGACTCAACGTTCACATACAACGGGTGCAAAACAGTTGCACACACGGAACACGCGGGTTAAACTTGACGAGCCTAGCATGTGCACACATGGCCTCGAAACACAAGAGATCGAAAGGTCGAGCATGAATCGTATAGTTGATATGATTAACATAGACATGTTTACCACTGTAACTATACTCAACTCACGTGATGATCGGACTTGAGTTAGTGAATTTGGGTCATGCCACACTCAAGTGACTAGAGGGGTGTCTATTTGAGTGGGAGTTTATTAGTAATTTGATTAGATAAACTCTAATTGTCTTGAACATAGTCTAAGTCCACTTTGCAATATTTTATGTTGTAGATCAATGGCTCACGCAGTAGCAACCCTGAATTTCAATACGTTCCTAGAGAAAGCTAAGCTGAAAGATGATGGTAGCAACTTTGTAGACTAGGATCGTAATCTAAGGCTCATCCTACAAGCTAGGAAAACGAATTATGTCCTTGATGCTGCGCTAGGAGATGAACCACCCGCTACATCTGATCAAGATGTTTTGAACGCTTGGCAAGCACGTAAGGAGGACTACTGAGTAGTTCAATGTGCAGTCTTGTATGGCTTAGAACCGGGACTTGAAAGAAGCTTTGAACGTCATCGAGCATATGAGATGTTCTAGGAGTTGAAGTTTATCTTTCAGAAGAACGTCCGGATCGAGAGGTATGAGACCTCGGATAAATTCTATGCTTCCAAAATGGAGGAGAATTCATGTGTCAGTGAACATGTGCTCAAAATGTCTAGGTACTCAAACCGTCTAACTGAGCTGGCGATTGAACTCCCGCAAGAGGCTATCACTTACAGAATTCTTCAATCACTGCCACCTAGCTACAAGAGCTTTGTGTTGAGCTATAACATGCAAGGGATGAATAAGTCACCCGGCCAGTTATTCGCGATGTTGAAAGTCGCAGAGTCAGAACTCCGGAAAGAACATCAAGTGTTGATGGTGAATAAGACCACTGGTTTCAAGAAAAGCTGCAAAGGCAAGAAGGGTAACTCCAAGAAGAGCGGCAAAGCTGTTGCTCCTCCAACGAAGAAACCCAAGGTTGGACCTAAGCCGGAAACTGAGTGCTATCATTGCAAGGGGATGGGTCACTGGAAGCGCAACTGCCCCAAGTATTTGGCTGATAAGAAGGCAGCCAATGCCAAACCAGGTATATGTGATATACATCTTATATATGTGTACCTAACCAACTCTCGTAGTAGTGCCTAGGTATTTCATACCGGTTTTGTTGCTCATATTTGCAACTCGAAGCAGGAACTGCGGAATAAACGAAGGCTGGCGGAGGATGAAGTGACGATGCGCATGTGAAATGGTTCCAAGGTTGATGCAGTCGCCGTCAGCACAGTCTCACTTCAGTTACCATCAGGATTAGTTATCAACTTAAATAATTGTTATTTAGTGCCTGCGTTAAGCATGAACATTATATCTGGATCTTGTTTATTGCGAGACGGTTACTCATTTAAGTCAGAGAATAATGGTTGTTCTATTTATATGAGTAATATCTTTTATGGTCATGCACCCAATATGAGGGGTTTGTTCATATTGAATCTTGATTGTGATGACACGCATATACATAACATTGAGACCAAAAGATGTAGAGTTAACAATGATAGCGCCACCTTTTTGTGGCACTGTCGCTTAGGTCATATTTGTGTAAAGCGCATGAAGAAACTCCTTGCTGATGGACTTTTGGAGTCACTTGCTGCGGCGGATATCGTTATTTTCTCACCTTCACTGATGATTTGAGTAGGTATGGCTATATCTACTTGATGAAGCACAAGGCTGAAACATTTGAAAGTTCAAGCAATTTCAGAGTGAAGTTGAAAATCATCATAACAAGACGATCAAGTTCTTACGATCTGATCGAGGGGGTGAATATCGGAGTTTCGAGTTTGGTGCTCACTTAAGACAATGTGGAATCGTTTCACATTTGACACCTCCTGGAACACCACAACGTAATGGTGTGTCCGAACGTCGTAATCGTACTTTGTTAGATATGGTGCGATCTATGATGTCTCTTATCAATTTGCCATTATCGTTTTGGGGTTATGAATTAGAGAGAGTTGCATTCACTTTAAATAGGGCACCATCAAAATCCGTTGAGATGACACCATATGAATTATAGCATGGCAAGAGGCCAAAGCTGTCATTTCTTAAAGTTTGGGGATGCGATGCTTATGTCAAAAAGCTTCAGCCTAAAAATTTGGAACCCAAAGCAGAAAAATGTGTCTTCATAGGTTACCCAAAAGATACAGTTGGGTGCACCTTCTATCTTAGATCCGAGGGCGAAGTGTTTGTTGCTAAGAATGGAGCTTTTCTTGAGAAGGAGTTTCTTTCAAAAGAATTGAGTGGGAGGAAGATAGAACTTGATGAGGTTGTGGAACCTCTGCTCCCTCTAGATGGTGGCACAGGGCAGAGGGAAATCTCTATCGAGGCAACACCGGTTGAGGAGGAAGCTAATGATGATGATCATGAAGCTTCGGATCAAGTTACTATCGGACCTCGCAGGTCGACAAGATCACGTACTGCTCCTTAGTGGTACGGTAATCATGTCTTATCTATCATGTTGTTAGAAAACAATGAGCCTGCGAATTACGAATAAGCATTGGTGGGTCCGGATTCCAACAAATGGTTAGAGGCCGTGAAGTCCGAGATAAGATCTATGTATGAAAACAAAGTGTGGACTTTGAAAGTATTACCTGAAGGTCGTAAGGCTATTCAGAACAAATGGATCTTTAAGAAAAAGACGGACGTGGACGGTAATGTGACCGTTTATAAAGCTCGACTTGGGGGCATTCTCACCGGTAGCGATGCTTAAGTCCGTCCGAATCATGTCAGCAATAGCTGCATTTTTCGATTATGAAATCTGGCAGATGGATGTCAAAACTGCGTTCCTTAATGGTTTTCTTAAGGAAGAGTTGTATATGATGCAAGCCGAAGGTTTTGTCGATCCAAAGAATGCTAACAAAGTATTCAAGCTCCATCGATCCATTTATGGACTGGTGCAAGCATCTCGGAGTTGGAATAAGCGCTTTGATGAGGTGATCAAGGCATTTGGGTTTATACAAGTTGTTGGAGAATCTTGTATTTACAAGAAATTGAGTGGGTGCTCTGCAGCGTTTCTAATATTATATGTGGATGACATGTTGCTGGTTGGAAACAATGTGGAGTTTATAGAGAGCGTAAAGGATTACTTAAACAAATGTTTTTCAACGAAAGACCTACGAGAAGCTGCTTACATATTAGGCATTAAAATCTATAGGGATAGATCGAGGCGCCTAATAGGACTTTCACAAAGCACATACCTTGATAAAGTTTTGAAGAAGTTCAAAATGGAGCAGTCCAAGAACGGGTTCTTGCCAGTGTTACAAGGTATAAAGTTGAGTAAGACTCAGTGTCCAGTAACTGTGGAAGATAGAGAAAATATGAGTACCGTCCCCTATGCTTCATCCATAGGGTCTATCACGTATGCAATGCTGTGCACGAGACCGGACGTCTGCCTGGCCATAAGTATGGCAGGCAGGTTTCAAAGTGATCCAAGAATGGAACACTGGGCGGTGGTGAAGAATATTCAAAAGTACCTGAAAAGTACTAAGGAAATGTTTCTCGTTTATGGAGGTGACGAAGAGCTCGTCGTAAAGGATTACGTCGATGCAAGTTTTGACACTGACCCGGATGACTCTAAGTCTCAAACCGGATACGTATTTATTCTTAATGGTGGTGCGGTAAGCTGGTGCAGTTCCAAGCAGAGCGTCGTAGCATATTCTACATGTGAAGCGGAGTACATGGTTGCCTTGGAGGCAGCTAAGGAGGGTGTCTGGATGAAGCAGTTCATGACGGATCTTGGAGTTGTGCAGAGCGCACTAAATCCAATAACCCTGTTTTGTGACAACACTGGTGCCATTGCTCTAGCAAACGAACAAAGGTTTCACAAGAAGACCAGACACATCAAACGACGCTTCAACCTTATCCGCGACTATGTCAAAGGAGAGGACGTAAATATTTGCAAAGTGCACACGGATCCGAATGTTGCGGATCCGCTGACTAAACCTCTTCCACGAGCGAAGCATGATCAGCACCAGAACTGTATGGGTGTTAGATTCATTCCAATGTAAATCGCATAGCGATGTGAGACTAGATTATTGACTCTAGTGCAAGTGGGAGACTGTTGGAAATATGCCTAGGCAATGATAAAATAGTTATTATTATATTTCCTATTTCAAGATAATCGTTTATTATGCATGAAATAATTGTATTGAATGAAAACATAAATGCATGTGTGGATATATAGACAAAAAAATGTCCCTAGTAAGTCTCTAGTTGACTAGCCAGTTGATCAAGGATGGCTAAGGTTTTCTGACCATATGCAAGTTTTGTCACTTGATGACTGGATCACATCATTAGGAGAATGATGTGATGGACAAGACCCAAACTATAAACGTAGCATGTGATCGTGTCATTTTGTTGCTACTGTTTTCTGCGTGTCAAGTATTCATTCCTATGACCATGAGGTCATGTAACTCACTGACACTGGAGGAATACCTTGTGTGTATCAAACGTCGCAACGTTACTGGGTGACTATAAAGGTTCTTTACAAGTATATCCGAAGGTGTCCGTTGAGTTAGCATGGATCAAGACTGGGATTTGTCACTCCGTGTGTCGAAGAGGTATCTCGGGGCCCACTCGGTAATACAACATCACATATAAGCCTCGCAAGCAATTTGCCTAAAGTGTTAGTCACGAGATCTTGTATTACGGAATGAGTAAAGAGACTTGCCGGTAACGAGATTGAAATAGGTATAGGGATACCGACGATCAAATCTCGAGCAAGTAACATACTGAAGGACAATGGGAATAATATACGGGATTATATGAATCCTTGGCACATAGGTTCAACAGATAAGATCTTCATAGAATATGTAGGATCCAATATGGACATCCAGGTTCCGTTGTTGGATATTGATCGGGGTGTCTCGGGTCATGTCTGCATAGTTCTCGAACCCGCACGGTCTGCACACTTAAGGTTCGGTGACGTTTCGGTATAGTTGAGTTATAGGTGTTGGTGAGTGAAGGTTGTTCGGAGTCCCGGATGGGATCACGGGCGTCACGAGGGTTTTCGGAATGGTCCGGAAACGAAGATTGATATATAGGATTGTTTCATTTGGCCGCCGGATAGATTTCGGGCATTACCGGCAGTGTACCGGGAGTGACGAATGGGTTCCGGGTTTTTACCAGGAGGGGGCCACCCACACGGGAGAGAACCCAAGATCCCATGGGTGGCGCACCGGCCCTTGGTGGGCCGGTGAGGCTAGACCAAGGGGCTATGTCGGCTAGAAGAAAAATCAAAGGAAAAGAAAAAAAGAGGGAGGTGGGAAGGAAGGAGGGGACTCCTCCTTCCCCAAACCGAATTGGAGTTGGAGTCCCCTCCTCCTCCACTCAGCCGACGCCCTAGGGGCTCTCTTGATCCCCAAGGCTAGCCCCTCCCCTCCTTCTATATATACTAGAGGTTTTAGGGTTTTTGAGACACAACTTTGCCACGTGCAACCCTAAACCTCTACTTCGTAGTTCTTCCTCTAGATCGGTTTTCTACGGAGCTCGGGCGGAGCCCTGCAGGAATAGATCATCACCATCACTGTCGCGCCGTCACGCTGCCGGAGAACTCATCTACTTCCACGCCTTTCTTGCTGGATCAAGAAGGCGGAGATCAATATCGAGCTGTATGTGTGCTGAACGCGGAGGTGCCATCCGTTTGGTGCTAGATCAGGACGGATCGTGGGACGACGGTGATTTGAATCACGAAGTTGTTCCACTACATCAACCGCGTTTCTTAACGCTTCCTGCTTAGCAATCTACACAGGTATGTGGATCCCATCTCCCTCTCGTAGTTGAACATCACCATGATAGGTCTTCGTGTGCGTAGGAATTTTTTTCTTTCCCATGCAACGTTCCCAACACTCTGCTCATCACCGAATGGTCGTCGGCCGTCGTAGTGCCGGGACACATACATGCTGCTCCTCGGAGGAGAATGCACCCTACGGTGGTCATCACAGTGGTACCAGGGAGTGAACTGATTCCGCTCCTGCTCTCTGTGTTGATTCTCTCGGTAACCTCCGTCTATGCGACGCTGAGGTGACCCTGGACTAAAAAGTGAACGAACTGTATCTTCTCTGGGTGAATTATTGTGTAACCTATTGAGCGACTGTGACACAACTGAGTTTTATTGCTGCGCTGCTTGAAGAAAAGTACGGATCTGCTCTAAACCTCTACCAGCCTCTGAGTGTGATGGCTGAATAGAATCTGCTATCTTAGTGGCGGCTGCAACATTTAGTACCGGAGTACGAAATACCTCAATGTTGTTCTATGGTCCACTCGGAAATAGTTGTTGCTGATGTTGACTGGAAGCTACAGGATGGCGACGGGCGCGTCCACTCGAGGGTTCGCCAACTTTGCGTTCGCCGTGACCTAACCCGGGCGGGCTATCCATAGAACCCTCCATGAAGACCTCCGCCGCAGGATTGCAGCACTAGCACTCGGAAGGAACATCATACTGATCTGACGTCGAGTGGATCGTGCCCCAAAGAGTTTCAGCGGGCTCGATTGTAGCAACCCTCGTAGATGATGGAGGTGACGCCTGGCTAGCCATTGCGTGCTTCACCCATCACTGAAGTCGTGAGCGACTGGATCGCTTGTGACGACGAGCGGTGGAGGGAACGGACGACAACGGAGTCGACGGTTGCCGAAGGAGCTTCCATGGAAGTGTGTCGCCCCGCGGATCGAGAGCGCCTCGATGTCGAGAGGCGCCTCCTGGAGCCATGCTAAGTCATCGGCAACGAAGATGAGCACGTCGAACGGATCTCGCCACCCAGAAACGAAATGCAGCCAGAAGACATGACGGAGAATGGAAATCGCAAACTTTTCGGAAGTCGCTTAGACGCCTGCCCCACGGTGGGCGCCAACTGTCGTGGGAATGAACCTAACAGTAGAGGTGTAGGGTACTAAAGGAGAGGGCAGAGTCCTAGCTACCGCAAGCTTGTACACAAGATGTATGAGTTCAAGCCCCTCTCGTAGAGGTAATAGCCCTACGTCTCAATGCTCGGGAGCTCTTGCGGTGTGGAATGCGTGTTACAGGGGGCGCGAACCCTTGTGCCGGAGGGGAGGGGTGGCTTATATAGAGTGCACTACCCCTCATCAAGGCCCAACATCTAAGGGTTTGATCAATAGAGTTTAAAGGTGTGCGCTACTAATAACGTGCGTGATTAATGCCATTCATGATGACTAGCCGAACGCTCGCCTATTGGCCTCCCTGGAGTGGCTTCTGGTCTTCTGTGTCGAATGGTTTCTTTCGAGTGGAAGTTGGTTGTCGAGTGAAGGGGAAAATACTCCGAGTGATTGCTTACCGAGTCACTTAGATGCCATGGATATCCAGTCGGAATCTTCCTTGTGACCTTCAAGTTAATAATGAGGTGACCTTAGGTAGGACATCTAGGTCAGGCTTGTGACCCTACCCTAGGTACATATCCCCATCAGGTAGTGCGCAAGACATTTAGTTCACTGGTGGCCACGTAAGACAGCATGGGTGCAAGGTCCAATGTTAGGTCATTTGTATCCATTACGCAAGCCACGGAGGTGTTTGTTCTCTTGTAATGGAAGAGAAGCGTTTGGGAAGTGTTGTGCAAGAGTTATAGTAGAGTAGGGAGTCCAAAGATCATGCTAGAAGGATGTGGTCGCTCTGTACCCAAGGTGCACCATGTTAAAGAGCGATAGAAATCAAGACCTTTTATAATATCACGCCAAATTGGGGTATGAAGGGCAGGTGACGTGCCCAAGACATTTGAAGGCGACCACTCATACTTGGCGATCATGTATGAGGCCACGAGAGGTGTGCTAGCTTCGTGAAGTTTAGCAATGTGTGTAAGAAGCAAGCAAAGATTCATATGTTTAAGAGAACAAAACCCAATCCTCCCATTAGTGGAAGGAGCGCACACGAGGCCCCAAGCTACTTTATATTGTCCACCCATGACCGAGTCTTGTCCGGTCCAAAAACAAGTTCTACATCGCTTTTTGATTTCCTGCATGATTCCAGCACGCACAAGAAAAACACTCGGTGCATATATTGGGAGGGAGCGAAGGATGGAGCGTGTAAGAATAGCTTGACCAGGAACCAAAAATAAAAGGCCCCTTCAACTTGCCAAACGTCGGTCCGCCTTGTCAATAATGTAAAAAAAGTCATCAAGCCGCAATTTATGGGTCAAAAGAGGCAAACCCAAGTAAGATTCAGGAAAGGAGGCAACCGGACAACCTAGGATCGCCGCCAGGTTTGAGGTAAGCATCGGGTCGACGTGGATGGGAGCAAAGGTGATTTTGTGTAAGTTAATGGTTAGACCCGTGGCCTTGGAAAATTGCAACCGAATATTCTTAAGAGTTTGAATCTGGCAACATCACGCGGGAGGACGATAAGTGTGACATCGGCGTATTGGAGAATGGTGCAAGGAAGATTTGCGTCTAGAAGATGCGTAAGATGCCCGTTTTGAGAAGCTTGAAGAATTAGCCGTTTTTGGACATCTCGGCAATGATAAAAAAAATATAGGGAGATATTGGGTCGCCCTACCACAGCCCCTGACGACATTGGAACCAAGGTCCTAGTTTTACATTTACCAGAACGGTTGAGCTGGCAGATTTGTTCAAACCCTCGATCCAACGACACAAGGTTGGTGGGAAAGCTTTGGCACTCATAATGGAAGACATGGTCTCCTAGGACACCAAATAAAAAAGCCTTATGAAAATCTAGTTTCAGAACAATAGCCGACAATCTCCTTTTATAGCAGGTTTGGACAAAGTCTATCGCGTGGACAAAATTTCCAACAACCCCATGACCCTTGATGAATCTTGTTTGATCAATATGAATCATTTTATAGATCATAGGTTGGACTCGGGTAGATAGATATTTAGAAGCAATCTTGACTAAACAATTTTGAAGTGACATTGGGCGATAGTTCTTGGGTTTTGAAGCATCAGATTTTTTGGAAGGAGCACGATATGGGCTTGGTGATACACTTAAGATCTGCCTTCCTAGAATGGAAATCATTTATAATATTAAAAAGATCCAATTTGACAAGGTACCAGTTTGCCTTAAAGAAAGTGCATCCCTGCCTATGTGGCTTAGGGCTTGCGTCTTCTTTCATGGCCCATAAGGCCTCCCTGATCTGTTCCAGGCTTAAAGGTCGAACAAGATTGGAGGCTTATGAGGAGGAGATAGAGTTAGGCAGCAACAAACTCTCAAGATCAAAGGAAAGGGGAATGTTTGAGGTGACACCCATGTGCCCTTTGAAGAATTCTAGCAAAATTTATTCCTTGTCATCGTGAGTAGGTGAACCCGTTGTTAACAGAGAGGGTTTTAATTTGGTTTTTGCGGTGACGAACTGAAGCGCAAACATGAAGGTAGGTCGAGTTTTCATCACCCAATGCAATCTTTGATTTTAGCCCGTTGTCACCAATAAGCCACAATCGTAGCATTGTGTCGGTGCAGTGAAAGCTTCACCGCGATCCTGAGCTGAGATTCAATTGAAGAGAGCAGTCTAGACTCTTCAAGTTTGTCGATCAGATTGATGGTGGTGTGATAGTTGGTAGCAAGGATTTTCGGCGACCTACAGCTGGTCATCCATTTCTTGGCCATGTTAGAAATATGCCTTATATTAAGGGTGAGAGCTCCGACTACGCCAAGGTGAGCATGTCTAGGGACCACGATGTTCCAATCGACCGCAACGTTCTTCTGGAATTGAGGGTTGCCAAGCAGAGAGCAGTCAAGAGGAAAAACCATAGATTTTGGGATAGAGGTGGCCACATCAATCGAATGGGAACGTGATCACACGTAGTTCTGGTAACCAAGGAGAGCGAGGTATCCAAAAATTTGGAAGCCGAAGCAACCTTTGCAAGTGCCTGATCCAGCCTCACAAGAACAGACACATCTTGTTGGTTAGACCAAGTGAAGCGTCTATCAAGGAGTGGCGAGTCCTGGAGCTGAAGAGAGTTTATGGCCAAGGAGAAGAGACTCGCTTCTTGCACATTGAAATTAGAGGAAGATTTATCCAACGGCCTAAGAGTAAGATAAAAGTCTCCAATGATCGTCCAAGGACATGAGATATCTGGCAGGAGATTGGCCAGAGATTGAAGGAAGGTGGCTTTAGAAGCAGCATCACACGACCTATAAACGTTGGTAACCATAAAAATAAGATTATCAAAACGCGGCTCAAACCAGCAAGTGATAGCGAATGTGCCAATCACAACCTTGAAGCATGCAAGGATAGCATTGTCCCAAATAGTAGCAATTCCACCCGAAGCGCAAGTGGAAGGTATCATATGGAAGTGTCTAAGGTTTGTGGGAAGAAACGATATAGATTTGAAGTGTGTGATGGCTTGTAGCTTGGTTTCTTGCAAACAAAGAACCAGATAGAAGGTTGAAGATAGGGTAGATTTCACATCAGTGCGTTTTTTGTGCCGTCCTAGCCCATAGACGTTCCAAGAAATAATAGAAAGCTCTCTAATCATTGGAAACTAAGCTAACAACATCCAGACAGTGAATAACAATAAAAATAAATCCCTAGCAATGGCACAGTTAGTTGCAGGATTAAGGAGCGAACACATCACATGGAATAAAAAAGGTACATAGTAGAGATATGGACTTGAGATCAAAGATGCATAGGGGATTGCGTGCATGTGAAGCAACCAGAAAACATAGTTGCAACTAAAAAGGCGAGCGGAGCTGCAGTTGCAACAAAGGGCCGATAGGGTAGTGCATCACCGCCAATCGAATGTGGGGCCATCACACATCATCATCGGAGGGCACCAGATCGAGGTCGATCTCAGAGATGCCACTTGCAATGGAAACCTAGACAGCATGCTTACGCGGGATCGACGGAGCGCTTTCCGTGGCAATCTTCATTAGCTCCTCCGCTGGCAGGAGGAGGTTGGAGCCGGGGCTGTCTGTTTATCCTCTAGCATGAGCTTCTTCAGAATGGTTGCCTTATCCAGCAGAATAAGGTGCTCCGCCGCAAACATGTGCGAGATGCGATGGGTGTAGATGATGGTCGGAGAAGCCGCTCTAGGAGGGATGTTGACGAGGGCACCGGAGGACGAAGAAGGCGACGAAGAAGGGAAGACAAGTTGGATCTAATCCGATTCGGTGGACTCATCCCCCGATTCAAATTTGGTCTCATCTGAATCTTCCTCTTCCACGGGGTTCTCCTCTACCTCTATTTCATGTGTTTGCTCCAATAAAGGAAAAATGTGAGGGGGAGAAGCTTGAGAAGGACAGAGTTGGTATTCATTATCGGAGGAGGCGGGATCCAAGGGAATGAAATCTACCACTGGGTGGGCATGGCTGGTCTTGGGGAATGTGAGCTCGAAGCAAGCAAGGGAGAGCGTGTGGAGGCGATGGGAGGAACCTGAGTGTGGGAGGGCAAGAACAGGGAAGTGAGAGGAAGCTGAGCGTGGAAGGGCAACTGAGGGGCAATGGGGGTTAAAATGGTAGTGCATTCATGTTTGGTATGATCCATCTTCGAGCACCGACGGCACCTCACAGGATCTCGGCAATCATGCACTTTGTGGTTCAAGGCGAATAAGGTGAAAGCGAGGTCTTTAGAGTCCAATCCCAGCCCCCCCCAACCAGACATACAGTTGTCATAGCAACTGGAACTAGTCCAACGAATTAATTGTCTTCGTTGATCAAGTGGTTATATTCTTTCACTTCTTTACATATTGTTTAGTACTATGAAGTCATTGCTTGCTCGTCTGTGTGTGGGGACATTTGCTGAAGACATTCATCTGATTCCCTATTTGTCTTCGTGTTGCATGTGTTTATCTTCGATATATACATGTTTGCATGATGACTATGCCTATCTTATCTCGTTGTCCTCGTTATGTTGCATGCCCAACATACCTCTTGATTGTTCTCCCTAACTGGTCCTAATTCACTTTAGCATATTTCAAAGACATTTAATGTTTCGAAGCTTTTCATAAAATTCGCCTATTCAACCCCCCCCCCCCAACCCCAAGTCGATTACTAGCACTTTCAATGTTTGAACATGTTGAAGAGGTTGAATACAAATTGAATTTTCACCTATGCGACTAAGCGTCGGGATCCTTGTATATGCATCCTAACTTGGCCTCCAAGTTGGATTGCAACTGAACTATGGAGCCCAAGATCTCCATGACAAAGGACAGAAAAATATCACAAGTCCCATTGGCTCTTGACTTCTTCATGTGATATTCCAATTTTCTCCTTATTCCTTGTAATTTTTATACAAAAATGTATCGGGTTAAGAAACAACATTATACTAGACAAATATTTTTTGCATAAACTCTTTGTAGCTTTGCTCACTCAACAACCACATTCACATTAGTTCCCAACAGTTTGTTTGCTCCATGGTTAAATTAAGAGAAATGATTTGCTTTGAACCTAAGGTTGTGTTTTGTTGAGCTGTAGATTCTAAAAAAAACTATTGCGGAAAAGATGCTTTGGAAAATGTGGAAGCTGAAAAGTTGGGGTACCCAGCTTTAATATTTACACTAGGAAAAAGCTACAGATTCTCAAAATCTGCTTTGAAAATTTACCCCTTTGATCCATCTTCCCCTTCTACATTCCCCCGGCCCTCCCCCGGGTTCCCCGCTCGCGGCCAATCCGGCCCCGGCATCAACCCCATGTGCGTCGGTGACCACTCGGTCCCGGCGCCCACACTCTCTTCGTCGTTTTCATGGCGTCTGGTTCGGCTAGCCCGGCATCGGTCTCCTCGCGGCCGCAGTCGGTGGTCTCGGGGCTGGGCCTCTCTGGTTCGGATGGATCTGCGAGCTCCTTGCCAAGGGTCGTTGGGGGTAGCAAGGTGACACGGCTCTAGGCGCAGGGGGCGACAAAGCCCTGGAGGAGGTCGGGCCCTTCGCGCAAGGCCCTTTGGCGGAAGAGGAAGCTTCTGCAGAAGCAGGCCATGGTGGACAAGCAGAGACCGTGCTCGGTTTCCTCATCTCAGGAGAGAAGGGAGATTCCCCCAAATCTTTTTGGGATGTGCTTCAAGTGCTTCCGGGAAGGGCACATGAGAGAGGACTGCAAGTTCAAACCTTTGTGCATCTGGTGCGGTCTGGAGGGGCACATATCTTTGGAGTGCAAGCGCCAGCGGAGCCCAAGATCTGAAGAAGAGCTCAGGCATGATGTGATGCCTAAGGTGGCACGAACTTCTCAGCCATCAATGTCTGCCAGACTTGCGCACAAGCTGTCGCAAGTGGCTAGGCAGGCCACTCTGCTGGAGAGGCCCTCGCCAGCCGTGACTGAAAGCGCACCTGTGGGGTTCGGACAGGCACCGACTTCGGCCACCGGCTCCATCTGTGCTCTCCGGCGATCTCCGGAGATGGACGACCTGGAGCAGCGTCTGCGGCTGGCGGTGGTGGCCTATGTTGGAGGTACTCGACCAGGTGTGTCGTGTCGTGAGGTGGCTGAGGCGATCTCTGTCGTGCTTGAGATTCTTCGCCACCGCTTCTCGGTTCACAAGTTTCAGCCTGAGGACTTTCTGGTGGTTTTCGATGCGGCTGATCTATGTAACATTGCTCTGGCGGCTGGGTCAATCAAACACGGCCACTTCAAGCTGTTCGTCAGGCCATAGTTGCGGCAAGCGCAAGCTGTGTCGAGAGTGATGCGTGCATAGGTGGATCTGATTATTGAAAGAATTCTGTCTCACGCTTGGACGAGGGAGACGGCGGCAAAGTTGCTTGGATCCTCTTGCCTCATGGAGAGTTTAGCACCAAAGACGGCCAATAGAGAGGATCTCTCCCTATTCAAGCTTCATGCTTGGTGCGTTGATCCAGATGAGGTGCCTGTGGTCAAGCGCCTCTGGGTGCCGGAGGCGGAGGAGGTCGATCCGGCAGCGTGCATGCCCACATCTCGCCAATTGCTAGAATACATGACGTTGATCCATGTTGGTAGGATCAGAGAACATGAGGGGCTAGAGAGATGGCTATGTCCGACTAACTCTGATGGGAGTGGTCAGAGTGGTTTGCCGGAGGACTCCGGTGGGTTCTTCGGTAGAGGGGAGTGGAATGTGTTGCCGTGGACTCGAGGTGTTCGCGGTCACCACGGTGGCATGCATCCGAGTGAAGCTCAGGGTGGTTCCTACCGCCAGGCATTGCTTGGGTGCATCGGGCCCTCGAACTGGAGAATCCCGCCGATGGTGAACGCCACGGAGGCGATGGAGTGCACCAGGACAGTTGCCATCCCCAGGACGAAGACGGCGCTGCCGACATGCCAGACCGTGGTGACCGCTGCCCCTCGGCTTGCACCTACGGAGCTTGCGACACGACGGGCCACAGATAAAGTGGGATCGGCTCATCGGGCCACAGAGGATCTGAGCGTCGAGCGTCAGGGTGCTGTAGAGGTGGGGCATACGGCCCAAGCGGACCCGCTGCCCAGGTCTTCATCTTTTGACCATGGGCATGTGATGGTGCAGGACATGCAGCCGATGTCGACTAAACAGGTGCTCTCTTGGGGCCTACCGAGTATGCGCATGGATAAAGTGGTGCTTGACCCTCCCTCTCGAGATAATGAAGTGGATCCCATGGAGAAAGGCAAGTGGCAAGTGGATGCCAGTGAGGTAGGCCCGTCTGATCCTTCAGATGGGGCCAATCCGGTCACAGCGATCGAGGTCGGGCTGCAAAAGACGTTGGAGTTGGCTACAGCGAACGATGTCGGACCGCAACAGATGTTGGAGATGGCTACTACAACTCTGACTGATCCCGAGGAAGGGCCCTCTGCCAGCCATGTGGTGGCCACAACACGCGCGACAAAATTGTGCGTGGGATCTTATTCGGCTGGATGGGCACCGCTCTTGGATCTCGTGCCCACCAGAGCTCCAGAGGAGGTGGGCGAGAGGCCATTGGACGTGGTAGGGCCGGGTTTGAATACCGCTCAGGCCAGGGAACCAATGGGCCCCGTCGCGGAGGTGACTACGTATGACTGCATGAGCCCATCTTGGTCTAACACTACGGGACCTGTTGGCCAAGACCAGGGAGATGGACTAACTTCCAAGGAGCAAATCGCACTCCAGAACATCAAGTCCTTCTGCACTGGACTTCTCAAAAACCTAGCGCCTCCCCTGCTCAGGGAATTTGAAGGGCTGCGTGGCATTAAGGCGGGACAAGATCCTTTCACCCCGAGGCATGCAACACATTCAGTATCCCTGGGAGGAAATAGGAAGTCGAAGGCCTCGGCTGCTGAGGCAGTGTTGCTGAAAGCTCTATGCTTCGACAGTGATGATATGGCTGTTTCTGAAGACGCGCTTGGACAACTACGGACGGTATTTGACTCACCTTTGTAGGAGCCGCAATTAAGAGCAATTGCCACCATTTTTGGGAAGGCTAATCCCCGCAACATGAATGATGACCTGGAGAGGATCGGTGGCACCATGGTGCAGTAACCGGTTCGGGGTGTCGACATGAGATGCACATGATTCCATGTCGACTATCAATCTAGAGGTGGTGTGCTGGAACGTGAGGGGTCTTAATAGCCCCATAAATAGGAAGGCACTAAGGGAATTCGTGGACTCGATCCGTGTTGCGACCGTTTGTATCCTAGAAACTAAACTTGAGGTGGTGGACATATATGTAATATTGCAATGCATGGGGCCAATTTATGATGGCTTTACTTACCTTCCTGTGTCGGCTACTAGGGGTGACATTCTTGTGGCATGGGATTCCACAAGAGTGTGGATCTCTAATTTTGTAAACAATACAAACTTTATTACTGGATTCATTTCACCTACGGAAGGCACTCCATGGTGGATGTTTGTGGTGTACGGGCCGCAGGAGGACGCACACAAGATTAACTTCTTGCGAGAATTATCGGACCGTAAGACGCTTTGCCCGAGACCTTGGCTCGTCATTGGAGATTTTAATATAATCTTATATGCGGCTGACAAAAATAACTCGAACCTGGACACGAGGATGATGGGGAAGTTCAAACGTTTTGTAGATGATAATGCTTTAAAAGAGAGGTTCCTACATAGGAGGAATTATACGTGGTGTAATGAGAGTAAGGTGCCCACGCTCACTAAAATTGATCAAGCGTTTGTCTCTGTGGACTGGGAGCTTGAGCATCCGGAGTGTCTCTTACAAGCCCTTTCAACTGCATCCTCTAATCACTGCCCGCTGCATCTAGCCATGGAGGATCATGCGTACATTAAGAGGCGGTTCCGGATTGAGAGGTTCTGGATTAACATGGATGGTTTCATGGATGTTGTTCGGGAGGCTTGGGTATGTGATGATGGCATCATGGATCCTTTCTTGCGGCTAAATTGCTTGCTCAGAAACATGGCGCAAGAGTTGGCGATTTGGGGCCAAAAGAAAATAGGGAACATTAAACTACAGATCGCAATCGCGAACTTACTCATCCTTCGGTTTGATTGCGCCCAGGAGACTCGGCTGCTCACTGTTAGCGAGAGATGGCTTAGGAGAACTCTTAAGCAGCCGGTGTTGGGATTGGCATCCCTAGAGAGGACTATTGCTAGGCAGAGATCACGCATATCCTAGCTGCATGAGGTGGATGCGAACACAAAGCTATTTCATCTTGTGGCTAACAGGAGGAGGATGAAGAAGCACATCCTGGCGATCACCGTGGCCGGTCAGATCATCACCGATCAAAGGGGAAAAGAGGATGCCTTCTACAAGGAATATCGAGACCTACTAGGAAAGGATGTGGCCCGTAAATTCACCTTAAATCTAGACGAGCTAGATGTTGTACGGGCTGATCTCTCAGATCAAGACTGCATCTTCCATGAAGAGGAGATTTGGAAGGTGGTCAAGGAGTTGCCTCCTGATCGTGCTCCCGGGCCAGGCGGCTTTATTGGTCTATTCTTTGAGAAGGCTTGGGAGATTATCAAAGTTGATATTATTGCCGCTTTGTAAAAACTGTTCATTGGCAATGGCCGAGGGTTTGGCACGATAAACCATGCATTGATCACTTTGATTCCAAAGTCCCTAGAGGCTTGCTCGGTGTCGGACTTCCGACCGATCAGCTTGATTCACAGCTTACCAAAGCTCGATTCGAAGCTCCTCGTAGTGTGCCTCAGGCCTCGCATGGGTGAGCAGGTGCATGCCAACCAGTCAGCTTTCATTAAAGGAAGTAACCTCCACGACAATTTCCTTCTGGTGAGACAACTCGCACGTAGCCTGCATCGGAGGAAGGCTAAATGAGTTTTGCTCAAACTTGACATCTCTAAAGCCTTCGATTCAATATCCTGGCCCTTTTTATTCGAGGTGCTTAGGGCTAAGGGTTTCTCAGAGAGATGGATTTCGTGCATTGTTACCATGCTGATGACGGCTAGTTCGGGAGTGCTGGTGAATGGATGTGCTGGTAACAAATTCATGTTGGAAGTATGCCCTAGAGGCAATAATAAAATAGTTATTATTATATTTCCTGTTACAAGATAATCGTTTATTATCCATGTTATAATTGTATTGAATGAAAACATAGATACATGTGTGGATACATAGACAAAACAATGTCCCTAGCAAGCCTCTAGTTGGCTAGCCAGTTGATCAAGGATAGTCAAGGTTTTCTGACTATGTGCAAGTGTTGTCACTTGATAACTGGTTCACATCATTAGGAGAATCATGTGATGGACTAGACCCAAACTATGAATGTAGCATATTGGTCATGTCATTTTATTGCTATTGTTTTCTGCGTGTCAAGTATTTATTCCTATGACCATGAGATCATATAACTCACTGGCACGGGAGGAATACCTTGTGTGTATCAAACGTCACAACGTAACTGGGTGACTATAAAGGTGCTCAATAGGTATCTCCGAAGGTGTCCGTTGAGTTAGTATGGATCAAGACTGGGATTTGTCACTCCGTGTGACGCACAGGTATCTCGGGGCCCACTCGGTAATACAACATCACACACAATCCTTGCAAGCAATGTGACTAAGTGTAAGTCACGGGATCTTGTATTACGAAACGAGTAAAGAGACTTGTCGGTAACGAGATTGAAATAGGTATGCGGATACCGACGATCGAATCTCGGGCAAGTAACATACCGAAGGACAAAGGGAATGACTTACGGGATTATATGAATCCTTGACACTGAGGTTCAACCGATAAGATCTTTGGAGAATATGTAGGATCCAATATGGGCATCTAGGTCCTGCTATTGGATATTGACCGAGGAGTGTCTCGCGTCATGTCTACATAGTTCTCGAACCCGCAGGGTGTGCACACTTAAGGTTCGATGATGTTTTAGTATAGCTGAGTTATGTGTGTGGTTACCGAATGTTGTTCGGAGTCCCAGATGAGATCACGGACATCACGAGGGTTTCCATAATGGTCCGGAAATGAAGGTTGATATATAGGATGGTTTCATTTGGTCACCGGAAAGTTTCGGACAATTCCGGCAGTGTACCGGGAGTGACGAATGGGTTCCGGGTGTTTACCGAGAGGGGCCCACCCACCCGGGAGTGAGCCCAAGGCCCTAGGGTGGCGCACCAAGTCCTTAGTGGACTGGTGGAGTCAACCCAAGAGGTCTATGGCGCCACATGTAAAAATACCAAAGGAAACGAAAAAAAAGGAAAGAGGGAGGTGGGAAAGAAGAGGAGGACTCCTCCTTCCCAAACCGAATTGGAGGAGGAGTCCTCCTCCATCCTTGCGGCCGGTGCACCCTTGGGGCCCTTGTGCCCCAAGGCTAGCCCCTCCCCTCCTCCTATATATATTGGTGGTTTAGGGCTTTTCGAGACACAACTTTGCCACGTGCAACTCAAGTCTATTCCACATAGTTTTACCTCTAGATCGGATTTCTACGGAGCTCGGGTGGAGCCCTGCACGAGTAGATCATCACCACCACCGGAGCCCGTCACGCTGCCGTAGAAATCATCTACTTCTCCATCTTGCTTGCTAGAGCAAGGAGGCCGAGATCGTCATTGAGTTGTACGTGTGCTGAACGCGGAGGTGCCGTCCGTTCGGCGCTAGATCGGAATCGTTCGTGGGACGGATCGTGGGACGACAGTGATTTGAATCACGAAGCTGTACCACTACATCAACCGCGTTTCTTAACGCTTCCCGCTGAGAGATCTACAAGGGTACGTAGATCTAATCTCCTCTCGTAGATGGACATCACCATGATAGGTCTTCGTGTGCGTAAGAAATTTTGTGTTTCCCATGCAACGTTCCCCAACAGTGGCATCATGAGCTAGGTTCATGCGTACATGTTATCTCGAGTAGAACACAAAAGGTTTTATGGACGGTGATGTTCGATTTTCTGCCCTCCTTAGTCTTTTCTCGATTCGGCGGTATTGTTGGATTGAAGCGGCCCGGACCGACATAACTCGTACACTTACGAGAGACTGGTTTCATCGACTGACATGCAACCTCGTGCACAAAGATGATTGGTGGGTGTCGGTTTCTTCAACTTTAGTTGAATTGGTTTTGACCGAGGCGGTCCTTGGAGAGAGGTTAAATAGCAATTTGCACATCTCCCTTGTGGTTTTTGCGTAAGTAAGATGCGATCATACTAGACACCCAAAGCAGCCACGTAAAACATGCAACAACAAATTAGACGACGTCTAACTTGTTTTTGCAGGGTATGCTTGTGATATGATATGGCCAATGACGTGATGTGATATATTCGATGTATGAGATGATCATGTTGTAATAGTTAATATCGACTTGCATGTCGATGCTATGACAACCGGCAGGAGCCATAGGGTTGTCTTTAAACTAACGTTTGTGTTTGCAGATGCGTTTAGTATATTGCTAGGTCGTAGCTTTAGTAGTAATAGCATAGATAGCACGACAACCTCGATGACGGCACGTTGATGGAGATCATGGTGTGGCGCTGGTGACAAGAACATCATGCCGGTGCTTAAGTGATGGAGATCAAGAATCACACCATGGCCATATCATGTCACTTATGAATTGCATGTGATGTTAATCCTTTTATGCACCTTATTTTGCTTAGAACAATGGTAGCATTATAAGGTGATCTCTCACTATAATTTCAAGATGAAATTGTGTTCTCCCCGACTGTGCACCATTGCGACAGTTCATCGTTTCGAGACACCACGTGATGATCATGTGTGATAGACTCAACGTTCACATACAACGAGTGCAAAACAGTTGCACACGCGGAACACTCGAGTTAAACTTGATGAGCCTAGCATGTGGAGGTATGGCCTCGGAACACATGGGACCAAAAGGTCGAGCATGAATCGTATAGTTGATATGATTAGCATAGAGATGCTTACCACTGAAACTATTCTCAACTCACGTGATGATCGGACTTGACTTAGTGAATTTGGATCATGAACCACTCAAATGACTAGAGAGATGTACTTTTTGAGTGGGAGTTTGTTAGTAATTTGATTAATTAAACTCTAATTATCTTAAACATAGTCTAAGTCCACTTTGCAATATTTGTGTTGTAGATCAATGGCTCACGCAACGGTCACCCTGAATTTTAATACGTTCCTAGAGAAAGCTAAGTTGAAAGACGATGGAAGCAACTTTGTAGACTGGGCTCGTAATCTTAAGTTGCTCCTGCAAGCTGGGAAGAAGGATTATGTCCTTAATGTTGCGCTAGGAGATGAACCACCCTCTACGGCTGACCAAGATGTTAAGAACGTCTGGTTAACACATAAGGAGGACTACTCAGTAGTTCAATGTGCAGTCTTGTGTGGCTTAGAGCTGGGACTTCAACGTCTCTTTGAGCGTCATGGAGCATTTAAGATGCTCTAGGAGTTGAACTTTATCTTTTAGAAGAACGCCCGGATCGAGAGGTATGAGACCTCTGATAAATTCTATGCTTGCAAGATGGAGGAGAATTCGTCTATCAGTGAACATGTGCTCAAAATGTCTGGGTACTCAAACCGTCTAGCTGAGCTAGGGATTCAACTCCCGCAAGAAGCTATCACTGATAGAATTCTTCAATCACTGCCACCAAGCTACAAGAGCTTTGCGTTGAACTATAACATGCAAGGGATGAACAAGTCACCCGGCGAGTTATTCGCGATGCTGAAAGTCGCAGTCAGAACTCTGGAAAGAACATCAAGTGTTGATGGTCAATAAGACCACTAGTTTCAAGAGAAACGGCAAAGGCAAGAAGGGTAACTCCAAGAAGAGCAGCAAGCCTGTTGCGAATCCGACGAAGAAATCCAAGGCTGGACCTAAGCCTGAAACAAAGTGTTATTATTGCAAGGGATTGGGTCACTAGAAGGCAACTGTCCCAAGTATTTGGCTGATAAGAAGGCGTCCAAGGAAAAATCAGGTACATTTGATATACATGTTATTGATGTGTACTTAACCAACTCTCGTAGTAGTGCGTGGGTATTTGATACCGGTTCTGTTGCTCATATTTGCAACTCGAAGCAGGAACTGCGGAATAAACGAAGGCTGGCGAAGGATGAAGTGACGATGAGCGTGGGAAATGGTTCCAAGGTTGATGCAAGCTCCGTCGGCACAGTTTCACTTCAATTACCATCAGGATTAGTTATGAATTTGAATAATTGTTATTTAGTGCCTGCGTTAAGCATGAACATTATATCTGGATCATGTTTATTGCGAGACGGTTACACGTTAAAGTCAGAGAATAATGGTTGTTCTATTTCTATGAGTAATATCTTTTATGGTCATGCACCCAATGTGAGAGGATTGTTCATATTGAATCTTGATAGCGATGATACACATATACATAACATTGAGACCAAAATATGTACAGTTAACAATGATAGCGCCATGTTTTTGTAGCACTGCCACTTAGGTCATATTGGTGTAAAACGCATGAAGAAACTCCATTCCAATGGACTTTTGGAGTCACTTGACTTTGAATCACTTGACACGTGCAAACCATGCCTCATGGGCAAGATGACTAAGACTCCGTTCTCCGGAACTATGGAGCGTGCAAGTGACTTGTTGGAAATCATACATACCGATGTCTGCGGTCCGATGAGTGTGGAGGCACGCAGCGGATATCGTTATTTTCTCACCTTCTCTGACGATTTGAGTAGGTATGGATATATCTACTTGATGAAGCACAAGTGTGAGACGTTTGAGAAGTTCATGCAATTTCAGAGTGAAATTGAAAATCATCGTAACAAGAAGATCAAGTTTTTGGAGAGCGTAAAGGATTACTTGCATAAAAGTTTCTCTATGAAGGGCCTAGGAGAAGTTTCTTACATTCTACTCCCTCCGTTCCTAAATATAAGTCTTTCTAGAGGTTCAACTAATGAACTACATACGGATGTATATAGACATATTTTAGAGTATAGATTCATTCATTTTGCTCCGTATGTAGACACATAGTGAAATATCTTAAAAGACTTATATTTAGGTACGGAGGGAGTAGGCATTAAGATCTATAGGAATAGATCAAGACGCCTGATATGACTTTCACAAATCACATACCTTGATAAAGTTTTGAAGAAGTTCAAAATGGAACAGTCCAAGAAGGGGTTCTTGCCAGTGTTACAAGGTATAAAATTGAGTAAGACTCGGTGCCCAACAACTGCGGAAGATAGAGAACAAATGAGTTCCGTCCCCTATGCTTCAACCATAGGTTCTATCATGTATGCAATGTTGTGCACTAGACCAGACGTCAGCTTGGCCATAAGTATGGCACGCAGGTTTCAGAGTAATCCAGGAGTGGGTCACTCGACGACGGTCAAGAATATTCTGAAGTACCTGAAAAGGACTAAGGAAATGTTTCTCGTTTATGGAGGTGCGAAGAGCTCGTCATAAAGGGTTTCGTCGACGCAAGCTTTGACACTGATCCGGATGACTCTAAGTCTCAAACCGGATTCATATTTATTATTAATGGGGGTGCGGTAAGCTGGTGCAGTTCTAATTAAAGCGTCGTAGCAGATTCTACATGTGAAGCGGAGTACATGACTGCCTCAGAGGCAGCAAAGGAGGGTGTCTGGATGAAGCAATTCATGACGGATCTTGGAGTTGTGCCGAGCGCACTAAATCCAATAACTCTGTTCTGTGACAACACTGGTGCCATTGCTTTAGAAAAGGAAACAAGGTTTCGCTAGAAGACCAGGCACATCAAACGACGCTTCAACCTCATCCGCGACTACGTCGAAGGAGAGGACGTGAATATTTGCAAAGTGCACACGGATCTGAATGTAGCACACGTGCTGACTAAACCTCTTCCACGAGAAAAACATGATCAACACCAGAACTGTATGGGTATTAGATTTATTACAATGTAAATTGCATGGCGATGTCAGGACTAGATTATTGACTCTAGTGCAAGTGGGAGACTGTTGGAAATATGCCCTAGAGGCAATAATAAAATAGTTATTATTATATTTCCTGTTACAAGATAATCGTTTATTATCCATGCTATAATTGTGTTGAATGAAAACACAGATACATGTGTGGATACATAGACAAAACAATGTCCCTAGCAAGCCTCTAATTGGCTAGCGAGTTGATCAAGGATAGTCAAGGTTTTTCTGACTATATGCAAGTGTTTTCACTTGATAACTGGATCACATCATTAGGAGAATCATGTGATGGACTAGACCCAAACTATGAACGTAGCATATTGGTCGTGTCATTTTATTGCTATTGTTTTCTACGTGTCAAGTATTTATTCCTATAAGCATGAGATCATATAACTCACTGGCACCGGGGGAATACCTTGTGTGTATCAAACGTCGCAATGTAACCGGGTGACTATAAAGGTGCTCTACAGGTATCTCCGAAGGTGTCCGTTGAGTTAGTATGGATCAAGACTGGGATTTATCACTCCGTGTGACGGAGAGGTATCTTGGGGCCCACTCGGTAATACAACATCACACACAAGCCTTGCAAGCAATGTGACTAAGTGTAAGTCACGGAATCTTGTATTACGGAACAAGTAAAGAGACTTGCCGGTAACGAGATTGAAATAGGTATGCGGATACCGACGATCAAATCTCGGGCAAGTAACATACCGAAGGACAAAGGGAATGACATACGGGATTATATGAATCCTTGACACTAAGGTTCAACCGATAAGATCTTCGGCGAATATGTAGGATCCAATATGGGCATCCACGTCCCGCTATTGGATATTGACCGAGGAGTGTCTCGGGTCATGTCTACATAGTTCTCGAACCCGCAGGGTCTGCACACTTAAGGTTCGATGATGTTTTAGTATATTGAGTTATATGTGTGGTTACCGAATGTTGTTCGAAGTCCCGGATGAGATCACAGACGTCACGAGGGTTTCTGGAATGGTCCAGAAACGAAGATTGATATATAGGATGGTTTCATTTGGTCACCGGAAAGTTTCGGACAATTCCGGCAATGCACCGGTAGTGACGAATGGGTTTCGGGTGTTTACCGGGAGGGGCCCACCCACCCAGAAGTGAGCCCAAGGCCCTAGGGTGGCGCACCAAGTCCTTAGTGGGCTGGTGGAGTCAGCCCAAGAGGGCTATGGCGCCACATGTAAAAATACCAAAGGAAAAGAAGAAGAAGAAAAAAGGAAAGAGGGAGGTGGGAAGGAAGAGGAGGACTCCTCCTTCCCAAACCGAATTGGAGGAGGAGTCCTCCTCCACCCTTGCGGCCGACGCACCCTTGGGTTCCTTGTGCCCCAAGGCTAGCCCCTCCCCTCGTCCTATATATATTGGTGGTTTAGGGCTTTCTGAGACACAACTTTGCCACGTGCAACTCAAGTCTATTCCACATAGTTTTACCTCTAGATCGGATTTCTGCGGAGCTCGGGCGGAGCCCTGCAGGAGTAGATCATCACCACCACCGGAGCGTCGTCATGTTGCCGGAGAACTCATCTACTTCTCCATCTTGCTTGCTGGATCAAAAAGGCCAAGATCGTTATCGAGATGTACGTGTGCTGAACGCGGAGGTGTCGTCTGTTCGGCGCTAGATCGGAACCGTTCGTGGGACGGATCGTGGGACGACGGTGATTTGAATTACGAAGATGTACCACTACATCAACCGCGTTTCTTAACGCTTCCCGTTGAGCGATCTACAAGGGTACGTAGATCTAATCTCGTCTCGTAGATGGACATCACCATGATAGGTCTTCATGTGCGTAGGAAATTTTTTGTTTCCCATGCAACGTTCCCCAACAATTCATGCATGCGAAAGGTCTCCTACAAGGGGAACCCATATCCCCCATGCTCTTGGTGCTGGCGATGGATGTGCTCACGACGATCGTAATTAAGGGACACGAGAATTCAACGATTACTGCCATGAACGACTGTAGTTTGATGCAATGTTTGTCTCTCTATGCGGATGACGTGGTGTTATTCATCAAACCAACTCGACCAGATCTTCAATTGGTGAGAGATGTGTTTCACATCTTTGGCGTGGCATCGGGACTGAAGGTCAACTACAACAAATCCTCGACTATTATGATTAGATCGGAGGACTCGGATGCGGAGCTTGTGAAGTGTGCGCTACCTAGGAAGATGGAAAAATTCATATGCAATTACTTAGGGATGTTGTTAAGCATTTGGTAGTTACGTCGATCGGAATGGCAGCCGAATGTGGACGCGAGACTCCACATTATGTCGGGTTGGCAGAGGGGTCTAGTGACTAGGCCGGGACGCCTGGTTCTAGTTAACTAGGTCATGAGGGCGAGGGCTACGCACCATCTGATGATTGTCGAGGCGCCCAAATGGGCCCTGGAGAAGGTGGACAAAGGTTGTCGGGCCTTCTTCTGTGTCGGGACGGAGGGCATCCATGGAGGCAAATGCATCGTGTCCTGGGATCGCGTGTGTTGGCCAAAGAGGCTAGGAGGGCTCGGCATGATCGACCTTTACAGGAACGGGATTGCTCTCAGATTGCGTTGGGAGTGGCTTCGGCGCACGGATTGCTCTAGGCCTTGGCAGGGTCTTAACCTGATTGCAGATAAGCAAGTGGTTCAAGCATTCGGAAGCATGGTTAAATGGAAAATAGGATCAAGAACACAAATTTTGTTCTCGAAAGATAGATGGATAAACGGTGCGACAATCAAGGAGATTGCACCCTTGGTGGTGGCAAGAGTTAGAACCCAAGTGGCAAACAGGAGACCGGCAAAACAAGCTCTACACATGCATGCTTGGACGAATGATATTGTTGGAGAGATGTGCACCGAAAGCTTGACTCAATTCATCATGTTATGGGAGATTCTCATCGAAGTGGAGATCGACCCGGGAAGCGAGGATAGGCCGATTTGGGCTTGGAATGTGGAAGGAGTCTACACAGCATCTTCGGCTTATAGGATCTTATGTGAAGGAGGAATGAGATTCCAGCCTTATGCAGCCATCTGGAAGAGTTGGGCCCCGTGGCATGTAGGATCTTCATGTGGTTGGCAGTGCAATACCGGTTGTGGACGTCGGATAGGAGGGCACGACACGGGCTGCAAGACCATACCTCGCCTTGCTACTTGTGCGACCAAGAAGAGGACACGATCGACCATATCCTGATTCAATGTGTTTTTGCGAGGCATGTATGGTTCCTTTGCTTCTCCAGGTTGGGTCTGGAGCCACATTTGTGTCCAACTCAGCAGGCAACTCTGGTGGAGTGGTGGTCGATGGCTCGGAAGCGAATCACCAAGCGCACCTGTAAAGACTTTGACACGCTAGTTATGCTTGTCAGCTAGAGTCTATGAAAGCAGAGAAATGGTAGAGTTTTTGATATGAGTGTTGTCTTGAACGAAAGGGGTACGGTGGATCTCATTTTCGAGGACCTTAGGAACTGGACTCTGACAGGAGCTTCTGGAGTGATTCGTATGATTGAGTAGTATTGTTTAGTTAGTGGAGTGGGGGCTCGGTTAGAATCGATCTGTGATGCCTAACTAGCAATTGATGTAATCTTTTGTACATATTTTTTGCCTTCTATAAAGCTATGGTACGTCTTTGACGTACTCTCAAAAAATAACATTTATCCCTTTGGTTAGCTTTTAACTTTTCAAAGCAAAAGTTGGTAAATAAACTTAACCAAACGCAGCCTAAGTGTTACATATATCACGTATTTGTTGTTTTGATCTTCTGTACAAAGCACTCATCCGAACATGACCTCTAGTTCTTTGGTCCACCTTTTAGAGCACATCATCATTCAGATAGTAGCAAAGCTGCAATTCTTTTTAGCATCCAAAGACGGGATCCAACTTTCCCAGCAGATGCCCAAAAGGAGAAGACCCGGAAAACCAGTGAACCAATGATTAGAAGATAATAAGCACAGTGTAGTTGGGTTAGCTTTTGCTGAATCAAGTCAAGCAAAACAGCAAGGCTAGATTTTTCTTGCATGATGAGCAATCCGAAACATTGTGCAATCAGTCATGAACACAATCAAAGATCTCCAGACAATAGTAAAAAAGAACTCCTTGCCTGCCTACCCATGTCAATGTCAATCTGCTAGAATTATGGTCATGTATGATTTTTAAAAAGCGGTCAAGCCGCAAATTATGAGCCTGGATATAAGCATGTCTGCATCAAGAAAAGGACAGGCCCCTCCTGCAAATTGCAGGCTGAGTTGAATCTGGTAAGGACGAAGAATTACTGCACTAGTTGGGAGACGAAAACCCACGATTCAGCAACAGGAGCCATGAAAGCAGGATCTCCGGATCCATAGGGCAATTGCGCGCTCGCATGACCAATTAAACCATGTGTATTTTTATCGTCGTCGAAAGAGAAGAGAACAAACTGTAGTTCCTTCATGAATGAGTTAATTGCAAAAAACCATCATATTATAGCGTAGGGTTGCACAAAATATTTTTATACACATTCGTTGCAGAAAACACATGAAGTGTACCTAATTTCTTGCAAAAAAACACTGACCCGTTTGTTGGAGCATTTTAAACACGAGTATGACATGTAGGGTCCAGTTCTGGCGTCACGGACAGGCACTAACATTGTCGAACGTTGCCGTTAGGTCCGCCGCGCTGGCTTAGTCAAAAACAAATCCAACCGAGACTCGATCAGTCGTGACTCGCCGCCAACCACCATTGACCGCACGCCCTTCTCCCTCGCCAGTCACAGTAAGGGCTTGTTCGGTTAATCCCCACCACAAGGGGATTGGAAGGGATTGGAGGGGTTTGAGGTGGATTTTGACTTGCTCGGGATTTAATCCCTTCCAATCCCCTTCAAACCCCTTGAAATCCTATGCAACCGAACAAGCCCTAAAGGGGAGAGCTCCTCCCGCCTCGAGACCAGCATCAGGCACCCCACTGACCCATCGTCGAGCACCTCCTCGGCGCGCTTCCGGAGGGCGGCCGACGGGTACCGGGATAGCTCGGCAACTCTGGCTTGATGCAGCTCGTCCGCGGGAGATCTAGGGTTCACGCCGGCGGTGAGCTTGCGGGCGGCCTTGGCGTACTTGGAGAGCATGAGAGAAAGGGACGCGGCGGACCTAGCGGCAATGTTCGACTCTTATTGCCTGTCCATGGCGCCATGTCACCAAAACTGCCCCCTACATGTCATAATCGTGCTTAAAATGCTCCAACAGACGGATCAGTGCTTTTTGGGAAAAAAAATAGACACACTTCCTGTGTTTTTTGCAACGAATATGTATCAAAGTGTTTTCTGCAACCCTATGCGACAATATGGTGGTTTTGTGCAATTAACTCTGGACGAAGTGTGTGATGATATGCGGTGAACATGACAACATTGCAGTAGCCAGGCTTCATGGAGCGTCGTTGTCATGTTCAAGAAGGGTCTCGGGTGATAGACCCCATTTCTAACCGAGGATGTAACGGGAGGACAGCCACATTATAGGCAAAACTGTCATAAGAAAATTGCGGTTCAAGAAATATTTTGTCTGTATAGTAGAATATAAGGGAGATGGCAGTGACAATGGCCACTCTCCTGAGGTATTGAAACCCATAATTGTCTAACCCTCCCGCTTATCATCTCTGAAATGGCGACCAATCCAAGTAATCAGCTGTACATAATTTCCTGAAAAGAATCATAACAGCCTGAGTGCAATCCAGACAAGAATGGGTCAAGGCTTTGATTTGGACATGTTAATTAAAAGATACAGTTGAGCACTCTATGATTTAGACATGTAAATAAACACCTCAAGTTCAAGCACATAGACCTCTTATTTACCATCTGACAAGGATGGACGGCCGGACAGAAGGGACACGAGATTTTCCAGCCGTGCCCTGGATTCCACCTCGTCATTCTTCCTGTTGGCATTGACTCAGTCCATTACTGAGATAATTCAAGAACAGTGAATTGCAGAATACATACAGGAATGGTCCTATTAGCAATTCAACAGAGGCTGTGCCGGCTGAATTTGGAGGCCTTGGTCTCTGGACATGAACTGAACGGATGCAGGAGTTCCCTGTTTGCTGAGGGAGGCTGCCAGTTTGATGAATCAGATCACTCCAGAGGCGTTGTTTTTGTCAGCCAGCCTGAGTACTCCCTGTGCAGGATTTATGTATGTGACCGTGCTAAAGTGAGAAAGACAAGCAGCAAAGCCGTGTGAAACAGCGACTACGGTCGACGACTCAATGTCAGATTTCACATCATTGAAAAACAAATAGCATTAGGCATTCTGCTGAACAGTTTGGTCCTATGAAACAAATGCAACTCAATGCCACGATGTTGCCATCATCAGCAATAAAGAAGGGATCAGGACAATTACTACCTAAGTTCCTAAATATAAGTCTTTTTAGATGTTCCACTAAAAAACTACATATGGATGTATATAGACATATTTTAAAGTGTACTCACTCATTTTGCTCCGTATGTAGTCACCCAGTGAAGTCTCCAAAAATACTTATATTTAAGAACGGAGGGAATAGATGTTAAGAGTCCATGTCAAATATAGCAAGGTAAAGAAAAAAGGAGGTACCAATCCTGTCAAATGACATAAATCATTTGTCGGTGCGTCGTTGACAAAAGTCAGCAACAGGCTGTAGCCTTAACAATCAGATCAATAGTACAAGATGTTGTGGTGCTCCATAAACATATTGATTCCTGGAGCCCTGAGAACTTCCGCCCCAAAAAAATTTGTATTTTGCCAGTTTTCATGAGTTTTCATGTAAGCATAATTCAAAAAAACTGTACGCTGATTGGCGACATGATTACTCTGAATAGCGAGATAGATTACTACATATGGCCAGAAAATGCTGGCAACCAAACAAACGAAGTTTGCAGTGGAACGTCATTGCCCATGTAGAGATGGTTGCCAACTGGAGAACATAGCTTGACAGCGATCAGTCAAGAGCGAGGAGTTGTACATGATGCCAGAGGAGAATTGCACGACCAGTGAGCAGTATCAGTATTTTAATTTTCTACAACATTTATTTTCAAAAATCATGCAAACTCCTTCTGTTTCAAAATACAAGACATGTTCTGATTTATTAATAACCAATAATTACTTTATTAATGTATGTGGTTTACGTAACATATTTTTATATCATTAGATTTGTATCAAGCAATACTCAAATATGATTGTGATTTGTATCACAGAAGAACACATAATATAAGAACTGTTGATTAAAGGCTTGCCTTAACAATCAAAATACAGCTACATTTTTTGGAACCGGAACACCTTGCATTACATATCACCAATCACCATGGACCAACCAAACCGGCGGCCACTGCAACGGCTACAACGTTTGGGAGATTTACCAGCCATACATGCCGGCCACCCAGATCACCATGCCTACCAATAGCCGCTAATTCATGAGCTGGAACATTACAAGCACAAAGGCAGAAAGCTACACTCCACTCACTAAAAGCAAACTGCAAGACAAACTTGATGTGCACAACAAACGCTGGGTACAAAATGATTACATACATATATTTTTCTGGTCAACCATATTTCGCCATATACCCTTACCCACACTTAGGCCGCGCTCGGAATCGATGTAATTTTACACTGAGGTGTTAACTTACAGGTGTATCTCACCAGCCACCGAGCAATTCCCGACTGGAAACAAAACAGACGGGAAGACCTGTATTTTTTACAGGGGTATTCAAAAGGGAAACGATAATCCAAAAAGGGCCTTAGGTGTAGATGGTAACAAATCCTCCATGAATGGAGTATATAGAAGGGCCCTGAAGTACTGGCGTAAATATGCATTTTGTTTTCCAACTAGAGAGTACTTACCATAGGAGGGAAAGCAAAAAAGTGGCTACCTATCAGGTCCATCACATCCTCAGGGAGGGGGGCTTTCACTAGGTTCACACCATATCCAGTTTGGTTCACAGCGTTATCCAGTTCCTATGATAGGCAACACATACAGGTTCAGATGCACAAGCCAATCAAACCTTTGAATCGGTTGCTTTCACGAGTGTGATAGAGCCATTCTACCGAGATAACAAATTGCACCTCGGGCACAAGCCACTCAAAGCTGACATGAGCAGCATGACGAAATAACATGGTTTAAAAGGCATCATCATCATTGGAAGAAAAAATCTGACTGTGTAATGAGATAGCCAGTTATGAATCACCGAGGAGCGTAAACTCAGATGTCTGCGACAAATCTGGAGGTGATAAAACGCCATGTGAGCCTCCTCAGTGATCATGTGAATGTAATTCTGAATTGATGCGACAACAGCTGTGAGTTTGACAGCGAGTAGGCACGGGGCAGGTCAGGTGGAAGCTTGAAATGAAGCAAAAACAATCATGCGCAGTCCAGCTCATACCTGAGACACCTTTGATTCTGCCTGCCACTGTCCCACAGTCTCCAGACTAGTTCCACAAGCAATTCTCAACCAAGAGATAATCCCGGATACTGCATGCATGCATGCAAGTTCAAACCATCCAATGCTCCCTTTGCCTGGACAATCCGGCGGTCCTGAAAGAAGAAAAAGATGAATATTATTTTTCTTTTCTCCACTTCCGTAAGCACATTGGATTCTTGATACTGAGAGGAGAGCAGCTAGAAATCATTTAGTGCACAGTGCGGCATCTTTGTACAGACAGTCCAACAGAAAGAAATGTGTATGTACTGAATCAACCTGAGAGGTGCCTCAGAAAGCAGCCTTTGTTAGGAACTGAATAATGACACCTCAAATTTCCAGCGCTTCGCCTTGTGAACCAAAACAACATCAGGTCACATGCCGACACTGCAGATAATTTAGCACTCAATCAATAGTGAAGGGAAAGAAGTAACGAGATCTGGTTCAAGACTTCCACAGGGCTCTGCAGATAAATATTTCTCCAGACAAGAAATCTTGGATGAAAGCTAATGCTTTGTTTGAGAAGGAACCACAAACAGTTATACTGTACTAGTAACACCCCAATGACCAAGTCTCAAAATTCAGTTACCAGAACCGGTTACAAATGGAGTAGAAAGCTAATACTTGTGAACCGGTCTGAGAGAACATGTTGCCGTGGGAAGGATGCACTCAAACATTGGTTTTTAATCTTTGGATTTATCTCGCAAATCATAAGTGAACAAGTAGATCGGTCATAAAATGAAAATACTTTTAACAATCTCACAACTTCTATACCATGAAAATATATTGTCACAAAAACTCTTCATAAAATTAGGCCACCTGTAGAACTAGCAAAAACCGGTGCAAAAGACTGCTCCTGTCCAGTTAATGCTAAATACCATTTTAGCATCAAAATAGAATAAAAACTGCATTTTAACTTAGTGCTGAGCCCAGAATTCAAACCTCCACTACAAATGCTCTCCCAAGACCCAAAAACACAGGTGGCAGAACGCTTCAGTGCTTCCAGAGAAAGAACTACAACTTATATCAGTGGTCTACTATGTCATACAAATGAAAACTGTAGAAAAATATTTAAACATAACATCATTGATGAGTTTTTAAGACTATTTCGACCATCAGTTGCACCAGCAAACCAGCACACTTGACCAATCAATTGCCCAACAGTTTCAAATAAATATTATACAACTCATGGTCAAAATTATATCTTGGGTGACAGTGAGCAATGCCAAGTCAAAAAGCATAAACTAATACTACCAGAGATATACAATTTATCACTAAATGAGTGGTATCAAGACTCACAAAATGAACCAAAAAATACTGACATTTCAACTATGACAAGGGAACATTTTAAAATCCACATACTCATTTAACTCGGAGCAACTTCCAAAGCGTGGTTAAAATGAATCATATGTGAGAGATGACTCATCAAAGCACCGATTCAAGAAGGCATTTATCATACCAGTAAGCTTAGATCCAATGCTGCAAATGATTGGCTAAATGGAACTACCATATGGAGTTGGAAGTCAGTTGACTTGATAATAACAAATCTTCATGTACCCACGGTGGCTCTTAGCCTAATAATTCTGCAAAATAAGTTTGTGAACTTTCTTGGTAACCAAAAACTATACACATCACTGCAATATTATACGTACTTCTGTTGATCTATCAAAAATAGCAGTTGCAATATGCAATTACAAAATGGAAACTGAGCCGAAAGTACCAAAACAAGCCGCACACTCATGGCATGAACTTGTCACCGAAGAACCAGATATACTGCAGAGGATGAAAGAACTAATACTAATGTGTGGTCTACAGGTACCAAAGGCAGAGTAGTGTATTCATACTTTTCCTCTAACTGCCAGCACCAAATAAGAATTCCTGCAAAATTCTTGAAGCCTCTGAAACTCCGTGCTGATTGCTCAGTGATCCAACCACTGTAGTAGAACCAATAGGCAAACTAGTTCTCTTTGGGTCTGAACTTCGATGTGAACTAGCTTCTTTTGATGAGTTCTCGTCGAACAGTGGAGCTGATATCTGTTTATTTGGATTGGCATTTTTATCCCCTTCTGCAGCCTGCGGTCCACCAAAATTCTGATGTTTACTGCCATTTGTATACATATGCTTCTCGGTGGGTAGAGCATCCTGAAGTAGCATGCTAGAATTTGATCTGTCCTTACATAAAGGACGAAACTGCACACCCTTTGGTATACCCGTTGATGTTTTTTGAGCATTTACGGAGATGGTGGCAAGGTTTTTAAGGATGGAGTGATGTTTGGTAGGAGCAGAAGTTACATGTTCGCCATCATGGACTGTTGATGCTTTCTGACTACTTATTTGCTCTCTGCCAGGTTTTTCAGACACCGATGCATTAGATTTCTTTGCATCTGGTTTGGAAGGACAATCTGCAGTTGGCACCTGATAAACAACACAGTTTTCTCAATTCACAGGGTGGAACCAACATTTTAGCAGACTATTTCACTTCTAAATAAACAATAGGAGATGATTTTGCAAATCACGTACCACATGAGAGAATTTGCATTTATCGCCTCTGAAGCACATTCCATTTTCCACAAAATTGTGGCAAGGGTACTTTGACAACTCATGATCATAGGGACACTCATCTCCTTTCAAACAAGAACCGCGCGCAAAATGTGTGCAGGGCTGTAAAATTAAGAAAAGCAATAAGCGGACACCAAAACATGTCATACATCAAAACAGAAAAAGGAATGTAAGAAAATGTACAGAAATGAAGTTAGCTGCCGCTCGGATTAAGATATATTGGTGTACAGTTTTATACTTCACCCTTGTATACATAATCATATCATGTGAACAACTCAACAGTTAACACCCACCATTTCATGTATGCCTGTTCAAACCATCTATTTCAAGCACCAATGGGCATTGCTTAGTTCTTGCATAACATAAAAGTTCAAACTCGCCATTGATAGTTCTTGAAAGATGGTTTATATAGATATGCACAAAATGTGCAGGTGGAACAAATGGATGCAGACATACATACATGGACATGCACTAATATCACTGTAATGCATAATGAATACTGCAGGCAGACATAAAAACTTCTAGAAAGCACATACCTTAGATTTTGTCAAAGGTGTAGTATCATGTGAGAACTTGCAAGCATTGCCCTGCAAAGAAAAAAGAAGAGAATTAGGTTTGTAAAGTAACTATTGACAACGAATTCATTTATCGAGTGTTTGTACAGAAGCTTTCTTGATTTATCAAAATAAAATGTCTACTGATAAAATGGATGGCTTTGCAAGAAGCAATTCAACGCTACATTACATCATTCGCTATGATACGACTCCTCGCAATACTATACGAACAAAACAAGAAATGTTCCTACAAACCAGGACTTTTGTGATCATTACTCCATCACCTTCCAAGGCAAAAACCTCTAATATGTGGCTCGCAGAAAAACACATCAATTATTGGCATAAAAAGATAGAAATGGAACTGAGAATCAGCATACATGTCTATCTGTTCCAACTGAAAAATAAGTTGGTGGCCAAAGAAAAGCTTACCAGCTGGCACTTCCCGTGCATGTAGAAATGGCAAAACTTCACTGGTTTCGGCTTTATAACTGGTGCGAGTTTCAGTTTTTTCACACCATCCGCTATCCGCTGCTGCGCTCTTTTAACCCGTTTGTTTTTCTATATGTCAATAACATTGTGAAGGAAGTTTAATACTCCAGAAGGAAAAAATAAACAATTAGAATGCACGGTTGAATAAAATATGTGTTGAACTCAAATGGTAGTGAAACCAGAACACACCGTCTTCTTAGCCTTTCTTTCCTCTGTCAAAAGTCGTTTTCTCTTCCCTTGTTTGGGAGCCTGCAAAAGATTGTCATGGAGCATATTTAATATCTGTACTTCTTTTTTACCGTAATGTCAGTATTTCTGTTGTCAAGAAAGGAATAACTTATTGGGTATTGGTGAGTTTTGTACTATTCTAGAAGTGCATGTGATGGAAATTTTTAAGCAAGAAATCAACAATGTGTTTAAAAATAAGGTGCTGAATCAGTTATGCGGTAACATATGATAACTTGCATCTCGCAAGCTATACTTTCATCCAAACATAAAATTAAACAGGAAGAAGCAACATGTGAAGAGACATCTAATAACCAATACTGGTTAATAAAAAATGGTATGTTCAGTACCTCAGCATCATGCAGCGGTGTCTCATTCCATTCCACAATTTCATCATAACTGACTGCCTGCGCCCTGGTAACATGCTTTAGTGCATCATCCTTGATAGAACCTTCCTTGTTCAGTACAAGATCACTGGTTCCCTTAATTTTAGGTGTTGAAAGCAAATTCAGACACCGTACGCCCTGGCCAGATGATTCATTCTCCTCCAACACTCTGTTAGCAAAATCCTCTTCCAGTTCCTCATCACCTGCAACTTCGAGCTCCGAATCATCAGATTCATCCACATCCAGAGCCTGCATGTCACCCTCAATCTCTCCTTCCTCAACCACGCCACCATCAACTGAGTGCTGATCTGAATCACCCACAGGTCTGTCTTCTTCAGTTCCAGCTCCCAATTCTTTCACCCCCTCAGCCATGTTCAGCATTGACGTTGTGCCGCCACTGGCATCAGCAATCAACCCTGAGAAGTTGGTCATCATCGTATCAAGCAGCAGATGGTCATCATCATTGACCACCACTACATCTGGCTCTACCAATTCGTCAACCTCACCCTCCAAACAATCCTTCATCGACCTCAAAACATCTTCTGCCATCAACTCCTCCACTAACGCAACTGTCTCACGGCAGACATTTCCCCCAACAACCATATCTTTTACGCCCTCCGCCCGCTGAACCCCGGCCATTTGATGCTCCACGGATCTCTGTGGTGCCACATCCGGGTCTGCAATAGGGTTACCTGTGGCTGCATCGACCACCGCGGGTGAGGGGTTCTCGATGACAGAAGTTCTTACCGCAGCCTCCCCTTCTCCTAAATCCTTTCCCCGTCCAAACTCCGGGTCTTTAGGCGGTACCGAGCACCCCTGTGGCGACTCTTCGGAGATAGGGTTCGCAGAGGCGGGCTGGACTTCCAGGGGCGCCGGGGCAGCGAGCTGCGAAGAGCGGTGGTGGAGGCAGTGGGAGAAGAGCCGGGAGAGCGTGCGGTAGGAGGCGCTGTCGAGATGTGATCGCCGGCGAGTGAGGAAAAGGGTGGTTGGGGCAGCGGCCTCGGACGCAAGGTGGGCAGGAGGCACTGGCGGCACGAGGGCATCCTCCATGGCGAGGGGTTAGGTTGCCTTAGAATTAGGCTCTACGCGTGGGGGTTGGCTGGGTTGGAGTTAGGGTGTCGAGCCTCGCCGTGCGAGCTCGTCGGCGCCGACGGAACTGTCCGATGAGGAGAGGAAACCCCATTGTCATGGAATCATGGAAGGCAGAGGCGGCAAATAAGAGAGTTTGGGCCACAATGTAATACCGTTAGCTATAGGTATTTCGGCCTTGTACGATGCCAAATTGGCCCATAAATTAGGGTGAGCACTTAAAAAAAAAAGAATATGATACTCAAAGAAAAAGAATTTAGGGTGAGCTGCTGGCGTATCAAGATCGAGAGGAACCGCAGCTGCTGTTTTTTTTTAACGGTCACCGGGGATGAGGATCCCCACCTGAATATATTGTTAAAAGGTTGTCAAAGCCAAGAGTCCATCCCTTGAATTTTGACTCGTCCAGTTTATAAGGGAAACCAGATCAAAAAACTAAACAAGCAGATTCCGTTTATGAGCAAAATCGGACCGAAAATCATACAAGTAATAAGGTTATAGAAGATGAGAAAACATTGCCACCCATGAAAAGGCGTGACCTAGCTAGCAGACACGAAAACCAACACCATGAGAGAGAGACACATGTAGATGTGGAGTATTGTGGAAGGATCACAATACCAAGACTCTGCAACAAATCTAATCGCACTGCACCGACGTGCGTATCGAGCTCCACGACACAACAGAGGATCTACCAAACTCAACGAGTGTCAAACTTAACACGGACCTTGACTCGGATATTCGCCATGTACGGTCGAAACGATTAGGAGGTTGGGGAGGCATCATTGCTTCGTCATTGAGCAAAGGTAAACCAAGACAACACTAAAAGCCTGAAGCTTGCCGCAGTACAAAGGCAACCATGGGAGGGTCTTGAGAAAGCACGGAGGTCACCCAAAGGGCAGCCGGAGAGAAAGACATGAAGAAGAACACAACCAGCATCACCAGCACAAATGGGGCCACAACTTCCATCTTCATCTGACCAAGTAAGGAGAGCCTTGAACGTTGGTCGTCTGGTTGCCACCCAAAAACACCCCACAGGGAGAGAGGTGTCATACGGGAACGAAGTGGTCCGGAGAGGAGCACACCCCGCTAATCCGGCTTTGGAAGGAAGAACCGAACCACACCAAGGGATGGTCGAGCTCGCAAGGGGGAACAAATGGCCGCCCTACAGCGCCAAAGGCGCCGTCACCGAGCCCCAAACAACAACACCTAACAACCACCACCGACTCCAAGCTAGTCACACACCACCACCACCACCACCACCACCACCACCACCACCACCAGTCCCTCCAGCTAATCCTTGCTCCAAAAATGATGCCCACGAGAGGGGAATGGCACAATGCACCGCCATCATCCGTTTCGAGAGAGCATGGATCTGAGGTTTCCCTCGGAGCAGGAGATGGTAAGGGAGAGGAGCACATCACCAGAGCAGCACCTTCAAGAAGGCAGCGACACCCACAGACGTCGTCGCTGCCGGCTCTCACCATAGTCGGAGACAGACTTTCGCGAGGCATCGTCTGCCAGTCCACACGCCAAGCCAGCTCGCCCCACTATCAGATGCGTGATAGAACCATCGCTGCCAGCCGCACTTCATCCACACAGAGTCGTGCCCCGAGACGAGTTGTCACCATGTCATTGAGCATGAGCCACCCAAGCGCCGAGATGCTCATTGGTCAGGTCCAAACCAGCAGGGACGCGGATCTGGCGACTCACACTACTGGAATCATGGAATTTCCCATCAGCCAGTTCTTTGTCGTCTGTTGGCTGATGGCAAAGAGCCACTTTGTCGTCAGCTTTCACAAAACAGACGACAAAGATATGGCTGGTGGCAAAGGGCCACCTTTACCATCAGCCAAATCTTTGTCGTGTGCCAGCAGATGGCAAAGAAGGGGCAGGCAGACGGGAAAGGGCCCAGACCCCCCCCCCCACCTTGTCGTCTGCCAGCGGACGACAAAGAAGGGGCAGGCTGACGGCAAAGGCGACGCCCTAACGGCCGACGCCACCCTCCCACCCCCCTCTTTGTCGTCCGTCGTAGACGGCAAAGAGGCTCCTAAGCTAATGGTCGTTACCCCGTGGCTCAGACCCCTCTCTCTCTCCCCCCTCCCCCCTCTCTCTCTGTGTCCACCCACATGCGCCTCCCCTCACCACCTTCCTGATCCCCTTCTCATCCACCACCACATCGCCGCCATGCGCACAGCCCCGGTGCCCCTCCCCCCCCCCCCCGCGCTCTGCCCCGCCACCTCGCCACCGCCTCTGCCCCGCCACCTCGACGGCGCCTGGTGCACATGCAGCCCCGGCGCCCCACCACCCCCGCACTTTGCCCCGCCACCTCGCCACCATCCCTGCCCTGCCACCTCGAGCGCAACCCCGACGCCCCTACACTGCCACCTCGTCGGCGCCCGGTGTGCGCGCAGCCCCGACGCCCCTGCCCTGCCACCTCGTCGGCGCCCAGCGTGCACGCAGCCCCAGTGCCCCATCGCCCCCGCGTTGTGCCCCGCCACCTCGCCACCGCCCCTGCCCCGTCACCTCGCGCGCAGCCCCGGCGCCCCACCGCCCCGGTGCCCCCTGCGCTCTGTCGGCCCGGCGCCCCACCGCCCCGGGCCCACACCCCGGTGAGTTTTTTTGTTACTTTTGTTTAATTCTTATGTTATATTAGATTTAGTGGTAGGTTATATTAGATTATATTTTTCTCTTTAAGTGTTAGGTTATATTAGATTTAGTGGTAGGTTATTTTTTCTGTTTAGTGGTAGGTTATATTAAGAAGTAGAAAAAAGATGAAAAAAGATGAAGAAGAAAAGAAGAAGAAGTAGAAGAAGGAACAAGAACAAGAAGAAGAAGAAGAAGAGGAGGAGGAGGAGGAGGAGAAGAAGAAGAAGAGGAGGAGGAGGAGGAGAGGAGAAGAAAGAAGAGGAAAAGGGAAAAGAAGGAAGAAGAAGAAAGAAAATAAGAAGAAGAGAAGGAAAGAAAAAGAAGAAGAAGGAGAAGGAAAGAAGAAGAAGAAGAAGAAGAAGAAGAAGAAGAAGAAGAAGAAGAAAAGAAGAAGAGGAGAAGGAAAGAAGAAGAAGAAGAAGTAGAAGAAGATGAGAAGAAGAAGAAGAAGAAGAAGAGGATAAGGAAAGAAGAAGAAAAGGAACTGCCAATGCTTTATGTGATGTGATGTCATTAGTAATATATTTTTTTCATAGTTTGAAGTGACAATGCTTTATGTGATGTGATGTCCATTTTTTTTCACTCGGTAAAATTTATAGGCTTTGTGATATTCCATCTCCTTGGAGTCATCTCGTCGAAGATCTTGTTCCTTGATCCCGCTGTTGTTCGACTACTTCCTCTACAGCCAAGGATGAGCTACGAATCCACCTTTACCTCCTACGCTCTTTTAATCATGTACATAGATTTCATTTTCATGCTAAGTCGCATAACCTAGGCGTATCCCGTCCAAAAGGGTTGCATCGATAAATATGTATTCAGTTGCATATTTATCACCATAACTCATTCATATTGTTCAGCGATTCCCATGGACAACCCGAGTATGTGTAGAGTGAGTACGTTCTCCATGCTCTACCCCATTCCGAGACAAAATTTTGGCAGCCCCTCCCCGTTGTTCTCGAAAGACACGTCTCAGCAAAAAGCCGAGAGAATGTGCATCCGGAGAACAACAGGGAGGCGCTGCCAAAATTTTGTCTTGGAATGGGGTAGAGCATGGAGAACGTACTCACTCTACACATACTCGGGTGGGAATAGGACCTATCTTTACCTATTAGCGTGCAGGTTGCATGGACGTAATAAAATTGACAAACTAGATTAACTGTTGAATATACATGTTGAATTATATATATATATGGTGTCTTTAGCAGCTAGGCAAGATGAGTGATCGTGCGTGGATGTACATTGGTCACACCAGTCACAAAGAGATGACCAAAGAATGGTTTATAAAAACCAGTGAGTTTGTGAAAGCCGCATTTGCAAATGGCGAGGAAACAAACTGGTGCCCTTGTCCTGGGTGCGACAACTATAAAAAGAGGACAGAGGCTGAAATGATTAAACACCTGCAGAGGAGGGGTTTTAAGACTAATTATATGGTGTGGCATTTCATGGTGAGTCTAGACAACACACCAGAGCTAAAGTAGTTCATTGTCGCACCGACGAGCATGGTACCGGGATCGAAAGCATGGTGCAAGACTTTGATGATGCTCGGGATTCAGACGATGAGATGGAGGAATCTGCAAAGGCCTTATATGAAATGTTGGAGTCTTCAAAACATCGTCTCCATGATCACACTGAGCTTTGTCAGCTGGATGCCATTGCACAAGTAATGGCTCTGAAGGCTTGGTTCAACTTGGGAAGGGAATGCTACGACGCGATGATGACACTATTTGGACGCTTTCTACCCAAAGTCCATGTCATGCCTGCAAACCTGTATGAGTCGTACAAAATACTTCGTGTACTTAAGATGCCCTATGAGAAGATACATGCCTGTGAGAAAGGATGTGCCTTATTTAGGAAGGAGTGTGTGGACTTGGACTATTGTCCCATTTGCAAGTCTTCCACGTATGTTGTGGTAGACAACAATATGGGTGAGAAGAGCCAGACCGAAATCCCAGTTAATGTTCTTGGTATATGCCAATCATACCAAGGCTTCAACGTCTTTTCATGATCGAAGAGACGCCCAGACAGATGACACGGCACAAATTGGGCAAAAGAACCGAACTATATGCAGATGGGAATAAGATGGTGGTACAGACATCAGATGGGGAAGCGTGGAAGGACTTCGATGCATTACATTCGGATAAAGTGACAGATCCAAGGCATCCTCGAGTCTGTGTCACCACGGGTGGGTTCAATCCCTTTGGTATGACGGCAACCCAATACAGTTGTTGGCCTGTATTTGTCATCTCAATCTCCCCCCGGACAGATTATGCAAAGAAAGAACATATTCCCGACGTTGATAATTGCAGGGCACAACTATCCGAGGAAGAATATGAATGTGTACATGCAGCCGCTTAAGGATGAACTACAAGAAGCTTGGGATAATGGGGTCAAGACATACGATGCTGCTAGAAAAGAAAACTTCAAAATGCATGTCTTGTACATGTACTCGATGCATGACTTGCCGGCGTATGCGCTATTCTCTGGATGGTGTGTGCATGGATGGTTCCCATGCCCCACATGCAAGGCAGCTCTTCAGTTTCATTGGTTGCAGCAGGGTCAGAAGTATTCTTGCTTTGACTTGCATAGACAGTTCCTGGATCCACACATCAGTTCAGAAAAGACAAGAAGAACTTTACCAAAGGTAAAGTTGTCAAAACATCGGCACCACCTACGTTGAGAGGCCAATAGATCCTGGATCAGTTAAATACTCTCAAGCCTAATCGAGAGCGTCCAGGGTATTTCAAGGGGTATATTTCAGAACATGCCTGGACTCACAAGCCATGTTTGTGGGATCTGCCTTACTTCAAAGACCTCATTCTTCCACACAACATCGACATGATGCACACTCAAAAGAATATCGGAGAGGCCATTTTTGGTACATTGTTCGACATAGAGGGGAAATCAAAGGGTAATCCTAAGGCTGGAGTCGATGAAGAGACTCTATGTCATAGACCGTTACAAAACATGTGACAATCGAAAGGAAAGCAGAACTGGTCGAAGCCAAAGGCCTGGTTCAATCTTGGAAGACCATATATGAGGAAAATTATCTTGTGGGTCAAAATGCACTTGATGTTCCCCGATGGGTATGCATATAATCTAAAGAGGGGAGCGAGTCTTTAAAAATTGAAAATATTTGGTCTCAAGAGTAATGATTGGCACATACGGCTTGAGCGGGTAATGCCGGTGATGTTACGTAGCTTTATACCTAAGGATGTTTAATGACTAAGATGCGGTCCTTTCCGGTTTAGGGGAACGAGGCCCCAAAGAGGAAAGAAGCGCATCTAAGCGTTTCGCAAGCACGGTAACACAACACATACATAATAATAGAATGACAATTAGGGATTCAACTGCCATCTCATAAATAAAATCAGAGTTACACCACGCATCCAAACAAGGTAGTTCCGCTACGGACTACAAAACATGAGAAATGACTATGCTACCCTGCATGCTTGCCCACGATCATGACCATGCCTCAGTCTTCTGGATAGTTCATGTACAGGCGGTCGTTCTCCTCATCGTACTGCGACGGCAGCTGCGTGCCGTCGGGATCACCTATCTCGGGGGTACCTGAACCTGTTGGTGTTTTGAAACAATCTGTGAGCCACGGGGACTCAGCAATCTATGACCTCGGTGCCAGAACTAGTCAAGTTATTAGGTAAGGAAGGTTGAGTATTTAGGTTGCAGCATCCTAAGCTTTATGGTGGCTAACTTACGTAGAGCAAGTATTGAAGGTGGTCTATACTAGCGATCGATGATTAGCTGATCAATAAGTGATCCTGATCACCTACTTACGTCAAACATAACCCCACCGTGTTCCCGATCAAAGAGAGGTCTTCGAAGGGGACAGTCACGGTTACGCACACATTTGGCAATTTTATTAGATTATGTTCAAGTTATCTATACCCGGATGTTAACAAACATTCCAAGTTGCCACATAACCGCGGGCACGACTTTCCGAAAGATTAAACCGTGCAAGGGTGCTCCAACTAGTCCATCACAAACGTACACGACTTTCCGAAAGATTAAACCGTGCAAGGGCCCAAGGCGCAGGAGGTGGAGAGGGGGGGAAACCCTAGGCGCTGGTGGGCCTAAGGCCCACCTAGGGGTGCGCCACCCCTCCCCCATGCCCTGGCCGCCGCACCTCCCATCTCGGAGGCTGCCGCACCACCTAGGGTGGGAACCCTAGGGGTGGCACCCCCTCTCCCCTCCTCCTATATATAGTGGGCACTTTTGGGCTTTTGGAGACACATTTTTCCCTCTCCCTCGGCGCAGCCCTCCTCTTCTTTCTCCTCCTCTCCGCCGGTGCTTGGCGAAGCCCTGCCGGGAGACCTCGTCTCTCCATCGACACCACGCCGTCGTGCTGCCGGAGATCTTCCCCAGCCTCTCCCTCCTCCTTGCTGGATCAAGGTGCGGGAGACGTCACCGGGCTGCACGTGTGTTGAAAGCGAAGGTGCCGTGGTTTGACACTAGATCGGAATCACACCGCGATCTGAATCGCCGCGAGTATGACTCCATCAACCGCGTTCTAGCAACGCTTCCGCTTAGCAATCTTCAAAGGTATGAAGATGCTCTCACCCCTCTCTCGTTGCTGGTCTCTCCATAGGAAGATCTCAATATGCGTAGGAATTTTTTTGAATTTATGCTATGTTACCTAACACTCAGTCTCAGGACACGACTGATGAGCGACGGTTACCACGCCAAAACACAGAGTTGCCCCGTGGAGCGTAATAAGCTGCTCTGGGTTGGACCAACACTCATGAGGAGCACTGACCCGGGTTGTTGATTAAATTCCTCGGCGTAGCTATTCCCTATGCAGATTATTATGAAGTGATTAGCAAATTAATACCAATGTTGGGTCCTGCCGGACAAGTCTTAACACTACACGATTTATCAAGGGGGTCCCCATAGCAACCCCGAACGTGTTAGGAGCGATCAGTTATGGAATCAAACACCGGTAGCCGGTAACTATGGAGGCAATAACGAAACAAAACACCCGGAAAAAGGCTAGGCCTTCCGTTATTTACCAAGTATATATGTGCATTAATTAAATATCAGATTTAACATAATGATGTCAACTCATGTAATCACATGAGACAAGGCACCTGCAACTAGCAACACTAACATTAGAAGCTTAGCAAAGCCTACTTAGCCATTCAAGATTTGCTAGGAAGGGATAAGTGTTTGGGTTTCATGTCAAAATCAGGAGGCAATTATTTCATTGGTAGGCAACGAGCATATGACAAAGAAACGTAATCTAGCATAACAAGTCTAGAGATGGAATCAAGGTCATATCATCTTGCCTGCGATGTCCTGAGCTTGGAACTGCTCTTGTTCGTCCTGCATGTACTCTCCCGGATCCACGTACTAGTTCTCCGATCCCGGTGCTACCCAACATAAAAATAGCATCCAATGAACAACAACACCTCAAGATGCAACAAGCACATGATGCATGAGATGAAAATGAACATGCATCTCTATTCTACTCACTTGCACATGCATGAGAAGTAAATACAAGTTCCTGGACAGAACTGCACTCTAAGCTATCTTTCCATGCATGAGGATGACATGAACATATGCTTCACGCGAAAACGATGCAAAAACATATAAAGATCGTTACGAACGGAGCTACGGATCAACCGGAAACAACGAAACAAGAAATAGAGTCCTACGTATCAAATCCATCACCACACACTCCAAAGGCATACTTCTGGTATTCCCAGGTTGCCAAGACATAAAACAAACAAGAATGGATGGGATGGTGCAAAGAATATCACCACACCATCAACTATGCACTCACAAGCATCAAAACATGAAAACCATACAATCTGCCATAAACAACATCATAGCAGTTTGAGAGCTACATGCAAAGCACCTACACCCACCCAAACATGCCAAATAGGATATGTGGCAGAATCTATTCAAAAGTACTACAAGCACAAGCAAAAAGATAATTCAAAGGAATTTCACACAAAAAGTTACACAACTCCTAACTTGGACGAAAATACAGTTTTCAGGGACTTGGTGAAAATTCCAGATTCTCACTAGCTGCTTATGCTCTGAAGCATGTTTAAAGCACCCTAAACAATATCTACATGACTCCAAATGGCATGAAAATTGACAGAGGGCTAGAAAAACACAAAATCTACAACTTTCCAGTTGATAGCAAAGGCTGATTCCCAACACATGGACCTCTACAAGCACAACAACATGAGAAGAAAATATAAGCAGATTCTCAGACTTAGTGAAAATCACAGATTTTCACTAAAGTGGAATTTCAGCCACATGCCTACTTTGACTAGGCACAACTTGCACATATGAATTCCTAAGCATGAAACAAAACCAACAGGTGGTAGAGGGGTTCACCCTCTACTGCCACAACAAAGAATCAACCCCTTAGGCTCATCACATCACATGGAACCAAGCTCTAAATATGGAACAAAACTGAAATATGACATTCCTGGAAATTGTTCCTAAGGCAAAACTGACTTCACCAATGGATTCCTGGGATGATTCTACCCCAAAAACATATATAATACATAGGCACTTGCATAGAATAATTGGGCACAAAGCTAAGAAGGAAATTAACATGGAATCACAAGGTGTGAATAATGCATCATCACATGTGCTATTCACTAGAACAACACCTAATTACCCACTTGCACACCATCAACACTAAATGGTGCACATGAGGGTTAGCCCTCATGCTCATGTGCCTTAGCACACCACCACACACCACATACATCAAGCACCACATAAAATTACACCTACCATGCTAGTTATCACACACATCTTAGCTTCACTCACATATGCACTTCTTCACCTACACATATGAACTTGTACATGTGCTCATCAAAGGCTCATCATGCCTTGGGTATGTGTGGGTCACACACACACATGCACACCCACAAAATCACATGAACCACTACACAACAACTCCAAGTATGTGGGGGGGGGGAACCCACACACACTCACATACACAACCTACTTGCACCATTAGTGCATGAGCTAATCTCACATGCACAAGAGATATGCATATGCACCACCCTTGGTGCTTGCACCACACACAAGATACACACACACATGCAACATATATATGCTAGCTCACACATTCACTAGCTCCCAAAGTCCTACACTAGCACACAAGCCTACACATGCCATTCCTATCATGCTAGCAACAAAACTAGGAACAACTAATTGTAGCTGTGAGAGAAAAATAATAATTCCCACATGAGACCAACCATCTGCAGCATCTATACTAGCAAAACATAGCAAAACAGAGATGAAATGCAGCAAAAAATAAAAAGGTCAGGGGAGGGATTCGAACCTAGTCCCCCTGGATCTACAACACACTAGCAAGCTACTCTGCTACTAGCACAAGCTCGACAGAGCAAGGGGGGACAAGCAAGGTAAAGCATGCCCCTGCGCTACGGTGCTGCTGTGCAACACAATATCAAAAAAGGGGGTGTGTGGCGCCGCGGGGAATCGATCCCTCGACCGCCTGATCAACACACATGCAAGGTACCACTGCGCTGCGCTACAGAGCTCGACTGAACAGAGGGGGTTAACAAGGTATACTACCAGGCCGCCCTGCTCTGCTCTGAACACAGAGAGACGTCGACAGAGAAGTCACCGGAGCATGGCCTCGCTACTGCTACTACTACTAAGCCAGAGAGGGGAACAACTACGCTACTGCTACTTCGATGGAGGCCCCTGCTCTGCTCTGCACCTGCCCGAGCACACCCACTACACAATACACACATACACATATCTACCGAACTCCTCTCGGAACAGAGGCACGACGACGAGCCCTACTTGCACACTACCGAGGGGAAAGGGAGGAGGAACGATGCTCACCTAGGGAAGGAAGAAGGGGACGATCAGATTGGGAAGAAGCCGGATGAAGACCGAAGAAGATCTGAAGATGGCAGTGCCGAACCGAAGGAGACCTAACGCAGGGGACGGGGCCGCCGGGAACACGCCGTTGCCGAGCTCCTGCCCGTCACTGTGGTCGCGCCCCAGCTTCAATGACGGCAGGAATGGAACGCAGGGTCCTGCCCCGAGCCCCCAGACATGGTGGCCGGCGCCGGAGACGACGGGAGCACGGTGGACGACAGCGGAGCACTCCTGTTCTCTCTCTGCTACCGGTCTACACAACCCTTACCCGAGGGGGAAGGAGAGATGGAGGGAGATGGAGGGAGGAGTGGCAGCACTAGATGAGGGAGCGCGGAACCCTAGGGGAAGGGGCACGCACGCCGAGGGTTATAAGAGGCCTCGACGTCTGTGAACCCTCACGGCATGCTCGCTCTCTCCTGGTGTGTGATGAAAAGCGAGCTGCAACAACAACACCGTCCGGAGAAAGAAGAAACAACATGCCTGGGCTGCCGCGGGGAACAGAGAGGAGGACTGGGCCTTGGGAGGGAGAAGCAGGCCCAGGTTGTCGCCTGATAAAGGAAAAGAATTCCTGGGAGCTTTTCTATTTTAAAACCAACACCAGAAAGCAAATAACTCCCAGGAAAACCTATGCCACCAAAAATTTAAAAAAAATCCCTGGTCATAAGAAAGTATGACCTATTTAATAAACATAGAAAAGGGATTTTTGGGCAAGTAAATATTTGCAAAACAGAATTTGATCCTCCGTTTTGTGAATATTTGCACCTCACAAACAAAGTTTCAAAACAGCAGCTTCACAACTTCATATCCACCAAAAAATATACTAAATCATGGACATTTTTAAAACAGGGAAGGAACAAGCAAATATTGGGCTTTGAGATAAAAGAAAAAGGGGGGGGGGAGTTTTGAAACCCTAGTGCAAACCACATAGGGCTTACTACTAACACTTGCATCACTCCACACCATTCACACATGCTAACACATCACATCACCACATGGCACACCACAACATGGAACACAAGAACAACAAACACAAGACATGGATGAATGGGATGCATGCATGCAAAGGGAAAACAAAACAAGGTGACACATGAAATCGTATGCATTGAGCTCTCATATCAATGACAAGTTGGACCCACATAGAGAAGGTTCCTAATAGGGAAAGATACACTCTTGGGGCATTACAAACTCTCCCACACTACAAAAAGATCTCGCCCCGAGATCTAAGACTGAAAGAACTCCGGAAATTCAAAACGGAGGTGATCCTCGCGTTCCCAAGTAGCCTCTTTATCGGAATGGTGTGACCACTGCACTTTTAGAAATTTGACAATCTTGTTGCGGGTCTTGCGCTTAGTCGCCTCGAGAACCACAACTGGATGCTCACGATAAGATAGGTCGGGTTGAAGGTCGATCTCTTGAAGATGAACAGTGCGCTCAGGGGTCTTGAAGCACCTCCGGAGCTGAGAGACATGGAACACGTCATGCACATTTGCAAAGTTTGACGGGAGCTCGAGCTGATACTCAAGGTCGCCTCTCTTGCCAACAATTCTGAACGGACCCATGAAACGAGGTGCAAGCTTGCCTTTGATGCCAAAGCGTTGCGTACCCTTCATAGGGGACACCTTGAGATAGATGAAGTCATCAAGCTCATAAGATATGTCACGATGCTTGCTATCATAATAGCTCTTCTGACGGGACTGAGCTACTCTGAGGTTGTCTCGAATGACTCGACACATATCTTCAGCTTCTTCTATCAAGTCATTCCCAAGAATTTGATGCTCGCCGGTCTCGGACCAGTTGAGCAAGGTGCGGCACTTCCTGCCATAGAGAATTTCAAACGGAGCTTTGCCAGAACTAGCTTGATAACTGTTGTTATACGAGAACTCAGCGGAAGGCAGGCAATCCTCCCACTTCATGCCAAAAGAGATAACACAGGCTCTCAGCATATCCTCAAGAACTTGATTGACTCGCTCCACTTGACCACTAGTCTGAGGATGAAAAGCTGTGCTGAAGCGTATCTTCGTGCCCATCGCAGACTGAAAAAGAGTCCCAGAACTTGGAAGTGAAGATACTTCCGCGATCCGAAGAGATCATCATAGGCACGCCGTGCAAAGACACTATCCTGGAAGTGTACAACTCTGCAAGCTGAGCTGCCGAAATGGATTCCTTGACTGGAAGAAAATGAGCCACTTTACTCAACTTGTCGATGACGACGAAGATGGCATCATTACCCTTCTTGGACTTCGGAAACCCGGTGACGAAATCCATCTCAATGTGGTCGAACTTCCACTCGGGAATGGGCAAAGGATGCAAAATACCTGCTGGACGTTGATGCTCTGCTTCCACCCTTCGACATACATCACATTCATTTACGAACTGAGCAATCTCATGCTTCATGCGAGTCCACCGGAAGGTCTGTTTCAAGTCCTGATACATCTTGGAGCTTCCTGGATGTATTGAGAGCAAGGAGTTATGAGCTTCTTCCATGATTACCTTTCTAAGATCACCTTTCGGAATGACAAGCAGATCCTCAAAGAACAACGTGTCTCTGGCATCAACACTGAAGCACTTATACTTGGGAAGACCCTTTGCCACGCCAATCTTGACTTTCTTCACCATTGCATCAAGAAGATGTGCTGCTCGAACCTGATCTTCCAAGGTAGGAGAGATCTGAAGATTTGCAAGAAATCCCTGAGGTACTAACTGAAGGTTGAGCTTCCTGAAAGACTCACAAAGGTCAGGCTGGAGAGGTTTCAAAATGAGACTGTTGCAGCAAGCCTTCCCGCTCAAAGCATCTGCCACGACATTAGCTTTGCCTGGCGTGTACTCAACACTTGGATTAAAATCTTGGAGCATCTCCACCCAACGAGTTTGTCGGAGATTCAGGTTAGGCTGAGTGAAGATGTACTTGAGACTCTTGTGATCGGTGAACACTTCAACCTTTCGTTCCAACAAGAGGTGTCTCCAAGTCATCAGAGCGTGTACCACAGCTGCTAGCTCAAGATCATGCAGAGGATAATTCTTCTCCGCTGGCTTCAACTGCCTGGAGGTATAAGCAATCAATTTCTTCTCTTGCATCAGAACTACACCAAGACCTTGAAGAGATGCGTCGCAGAACACTTGGTAAGGCTTGGAATCATCCGGAGGAACCAAGACTGGAGTAGAGGCGAGCTTCTCTTTGAGTGTGTCGAAGGCCAACTGACACTCTGGAGACCAAGCATACTTCACACCTTTCTGAAGAAGACTTGAGAGTGGCTTAGCAATCTTGGAGAAGTTCTCAATGAACCTTCTACAATAGCTTGCAAGCCCGAGAAAGCTTCGAAGTTGCTTCACATTCTGCGGAGGCTCCCATTCAACAATGGCATGCACCTTCGACGGATCAACTTTGATGCCCTCGGCAGAGATAATGTGACCAAGATAGACGACTTCTTTCAGCCAGAACTCACACTTGGAAAACTTGGCATACATCTTGTACACTCTCAGCTTATCAAGCACCAATCTGAGATGTTCTTCATGTTCTTCCTCAGTTTCAGAAAAGACCAGAATGTCGTCGAGATAGAGCAAGACGAAGTCATTCTTGAACAGAGAGAATATGTAGTTCATCAATCAACAAAATGTTGGAGGAGCATTTGCCAGACCAAAAGACATGACCGTATACTCATACGAGCCAAAACTAGTCCTCAAAGCAGTCTTCGGAATATGCTCTTCACGAATGCGAATTTGATGATAGCCCATTCTGAGATCGAGCTTGGAGAAGATCTTAGCCCCTTTCAACTATTCGAACAACTCAATTATGTTCGGAAGTGGATACTTGTTCCTGATTGTCTTCTTGTTCAATGGACGGTAATCGACACACAACCGGTCCGTGCCATCCTTCTTCTTGACAAACAGAATTCCATAGCCCCACGGAGACGAGCTCGGTCTGATCAAACCCAAACGCTCCTGCTCATCGAGTTGCCTCTTATGTTCCTTCAACTCTTCTGGACCCAATTTGTACGTCCGTTTGCACACAGGCTTAGTACCTGGTTCAAGCTCAATGGAAAATTCAACTTCTCGGTGCGGAGGCATACCCGACAACTCTTCTGGAAACACATCTTCATATTCGCAGACCACTGGGACTTGCGAAATAGGATTAATCTCACCCTTTTCATTCAACGAGAACAGACGGATTGTATCATCGCGCGCCGCAAATATAATCACGTCCTCCGAAGAGTGAGTAAGCTTCACTTCCTTCACTTCACAGTCAATTGATGCCTTGTTCATGGCCAACCAGTCCATACCAAGGATCAAGTCAATGTCGGAATTGCCCAAGACAATAGGAGATGCCAGAAAAGAATAACTGCCTATCTTGACAGAAGCATCCGGAACCAACATGTGAGAACTCATACGCATGCCTGGAGAAACCACGCGGAAGGGGCTATCCAAGTGAATTGCAGGAATATCATGCTTAGCAATGAAAGGCTTGGAGATGAAGCAATGTGATGCACCAGAATCAACTAACACTTTAGCAGGAATATCATTAACGAGGAGGTTACCCATGATCACATGTGACGAGTTTTTTGCCTCATCCGCATTCACCATGTTGACTCAAGCTGACCTGGGGTTGAACTTCACGAGAGCATTGCTTGGAGGTTTGCCTGGAGGAGGAGGCGACAGACAGAGCTGAGAAGTGCACTTGTTGGCATAGTGACCTTTCTGCCCACACTTGTGACAAGTAACATGTGCTGGCTGACGGTACTGTGTCTGAGGAGGCCCTTACTTCTGATGCTGGAATCTCTGCTGAAATACTGGGTTGGGTGGGTGGGAAGAACCACGACCACCAGAATGCTTGAACTGTTGCGTGTGCCGAGGAGGAGGAGACACCCAAAACTTCTGTTGCTTCTGAACCACCTGAGTTGAGGAAGAGCTGGAATCTCTGAAGCGCTTCTTAGAATTCTCCACCCTGAGCAAGGCTGCCTCTGCCCTGAGAGCTAAGTTGTAGAACTTATCGAACTCCTCAGGATCGTGCAAAGCGAGATATAACTACAAATCTTCTTTCAAGCCACCTCTGAACTAATAAATCTTGCTCTTTTGATCAGGGATATCCTGCAAGGCGTATCGGGCTAGCTCGTGGAACTCGACGATGTACTTGTACACGGAGTTACCACCCTGCTTCAAGCGCCCGAACTTCTCACACATTTCCTCCACGAAGCTGGATGGAATGTAGTGGGATCTGAAGTCACAAAGAACTCATCCCAAGTGATCACCCTAGCACCCCTGGAATCCTTCAACTATTGCCACCAGATAGATGCTTGCCCCTTCAGCTGGAAAGTAGCAAACTTGACGAAATCCTCAGGACGAACATTGCTGCATTCAAAGTGCTTGTTCATGTCACGGGTCCAATCCTCAGCATCAAACGGCTGGTCACAGGAAGTGAAAGTCTTCGGTTGTTTTGGCAGGAACTGACTCAGATTAGCAAACTGATTGCCACCATGCTGGAAATTGCCTTGCTGCTGATCAGCCCTCTCTTGCAACAACTGTAGCAGCATCTGAGTGTTTGCATTTGTAGCAGCTTGCCAAGCCTCTGCAAGAGGAGGCGGCGGTGGAGGAGGATTCTCTGGAGGAGGAGGTGGTGGTGGCACATCCTCACGCCCTGGATTCTGACAAGTTGGTGGAGCCATCCTGAAGACGGACAACACATTAACCCACATAATAAATTGAAGGAATTGCTAAATCAAAAACGACAGGAATATCTGAACAGGAATAAAGCAATTGCACTCGAACAAAAATAGTAAGAATGCTTCCTCAAAGTGACGGTCGACAAAATTCTGATTAAGACCACTTGCAAACAAGTATGAGCTTGAATTGCTTGGAACAAACATATGATCGAGATTTCATCCGATATCTTCGTGGATAAGATTGCACGGGGGTCGAATTTACAGTAGCCATCATGTGCAAGGTAGTGCATACGACTTACGAAGTATCCCCGAGTCGTAGCCAGCTACAAGGACTCTTCAAGACACAACGAGAACCGCTGTAAGACGACCATGAACAAACATACCCACTGAATATCGAATCCCAACCTCACATCATGCATCTGTAGGAAGATTCTCTTATAACTTACTACTTGATATCCCACCTATGAATTCCCGAAATATCTGGTCATGCAATCTGGCACATGGGTACAAGGAGTAATATCACACAACTCCTATACTAACCCGTCACCTGTATCACATCCATCAAGACATAACCAGAATCTCGGACCTTCATCTACAATAGACCCTCGTGATCACAATGATACAAAGTATGACAGTACTCCTGAACAATCTGCACCAGTACTGGGGACATCGGGGTTATCTCGCCACTACTAGTATTGAAGCAATTACGAACATCCTTCGTTCTTAGATACTCAGAAATTTGAATGATGGCGATGTGCGCAAGAATCCCCTGGAGCTCAACTCCCCGGAAGAAATCAAGGCACACAGGGGCACCAAGACAGAACTCCGTCACATCGAAATCATATAGATTTCAAAAATACCCGCGTGATCCTAAATTTTTTTTGAGCGAGAAGAGGAGTAGAATTAAGATTTCCTAAGTCGGGAACCTCACCAGAGCATGGAAGAGGAGAAAAAAGAATCCTACTCTCCGATATAACTAAGACTCAAAACATTTTACTAGACTCGACTCTTCCAAGTACGATCACACAAGGGCTCCTATGGTCTTAAGGCTCTGATTACCAACTTGTAATTACTAAGATGCGGTCATTTCCGGTTTAGGGGAACGAGGCCCCAAAGAGGAAAGAAGCGCATCTAAGCATTTCACAAGCACGGTAACATAGCACATACATAATAACATAATGACAATTAGGGATTCAAGTGCCATCTCATAAATAAAATCAGAGTTACATCATGCATCCAAACAAGGTAGTTCCGCTACAGACTACAGAACATGAGAAATGACTATTATACCCTGCATGCTTGCCCACGATCACGACCACGCCTCAGTCTTCTGGATAGTTCATGTACAGGCGATCGTTCTCCTCATCGTACTTTGACGACAGCTGCGTGCCGTCGGGATCACCTGTCTCGGGGGTACCTGAAGCTGTTGGTGTTTTGAAAGAATCTGTGAGCCACGGGGACTCAACAATCTATGACCTCGGTGCCAGAACTAGTCAAGTTATTAGGTAAGGAAGGTGGAGTATTTAGGTTGCAGCATCCTAAGCTTTATGGTGGCTAACTTACGTAGAGCAAGTATTGAAGGTGGTCTATATTAGCGATCGATGATTAGCTGATCAATAAGTGATTCTGATCACCTACTTACGTCAAACATAACCCCACCGTGTTCCCGATCGAAGAGAGGTCTTCGAAGGGGACAGTCACGGTTACGCACACAGTTGGCAATTTTATTAGATTATGTTCAAGTTATCTATACCCGGATGTTAACAAATATTCCAAGTTGCCACATAACCGCGGGCACGACTTTCCAAAAGATTAAACCCTGCAGGGTGCTCCAACTAGTCCATCACAAATGGTCACGGGCCGCAAAGTAATCCTCTATCACAAATCTCGTGATCTCGTCGGATTCCTTAGAGGAAAACCTCAACTCTGGGGAGAACCAAAGCTTCACCGGGATTCCTATACGCAAGATATACCGCTAAGGTAAGACAAGACTAGCAGGACCTCCCGTCGTGTCGACGACCCCGATAAGAGCCGCGTATCTCAGTCTCAGGACACGATGGATGAGTGATGGTTACCACGCCAAAACACCGAGTTGCCCCGGGGAGCGTAATAAGCTGCTCTGGGTTGGACCAACACTCATTAGGAGCACTGGCCCGGGGTTGTTGATTAAATTCCTCGGTGTAGCTATTCCCTATGCAGATTATTATTAAGTGATTAGCAAATTAACACCAATGTTGGGTCCTGCTGGACAAGTCTTAACACTACACGATTTATCAAGGGGGTCCCCATAACAACCCCGAACGTGTTAGGAGCGATCAGTTATGGAATCAAACACCGGTAGCCGGTAACTATGGCGGCAATAACGGAACAAAACACCCGGCAAAAGGCTAGGCCTTCCGTTATTTACCAAGTATATAGGAGCATTAATTAAATATCAGATTTAACATAATGATATCAACTCATGTAATCACATGAGACAAGGCACCTGCAACTAGCAACGCTAACATTAGAAGCTTAGCAAAGCCTACTTAGCCATTCAAGATTTGCTAGGAAGGGATAAGTGTTTGGGTTTCATGGAAAAATCAGGAGGCAATTATTTCAGTGGTAGGCAGCGAGCATATGACGAAGAAACGTAATCTAGCATAACAAGTCTAGAGATGGAATCAAGGTCATATCATCTTGCCTGTGATGTCCTCATCTTGGAACTGCTCTTGTTCATCCTGCACGTACTCTCCCGGATCCACGTACTCGTTCTCCGATCCTGGTGCTACCCAACATAAAAATAGCATCCAATGAACAACAACACCTCAATATGCAACAAGCACATGATGCATGAGATGAAAATGAACATGCATCTCTATTCTACTCACTTGCACATGCGTGAGAAGTAAATACAAGTTCCTGGATAGAACTGCATTCTAAGCTATATTGCCATGCATGAAGATGACATGAACATATCCGTCGCGCGAAAACGATGCAAAAACATATAAAGATCGTTATGAACGGAGCTACGGATCAACCGGAAACAACGAAACATGAAATAGAGTCTTACGTATCAAATCCATCACCACACACTCCAAAGGCATACTTCTGGTATTCCCAGGTTTCCAAGACATAAAACAAACAAGAATGGATGGGGTGGTGCAAAGAATATCACCACACCATCAACTATGCACTCACAAGCATCAAAACATCAAAACTATACAATCTGCCATAAACAACATCATAACAGTTTGAGAGCTACATGCAAAGCACCTACACCCACCCAAACATGCCAAATAGGATATGTGGCAGAAGCTATTCAAAAGTACTACAAGCACAAGCAAAAAGATAATTCAAAGGAGTTTCACACATATAGTTACACAACTGCTAACTTGGACAAAAATATCAGTTTTCAGGGACTTTGTGAAAATTCCAGATTCTCACTAGCTGTTTATGCTCTGAAGCATTTTAAAAGCACCCTAAACAATATCTACAGGACTCCAAATGGCATTAAAATTGACAGAGAGCTAGACAAACACAAAAGCTACAACTTTCCAGTTGATAGCAAAGGCTGATTCCCAACACATGGACCTCTACAAGCACAACAACAGGAGAAGAAAATATAAGCAGATTCTCAGACTTAGTGAAAATCACAGATTTTCACTAAACTGGAATTTCAGCCACATGCCTACTTTGACTAGGCACAACTTGCACATATTAACTCCTAAGCATGAAATAAAACCAACATGTGGTACAGGGGTTCACCCTCTACTGCCACAACAAAGAATCAACCCCTTGGGCTCATCACATCACATGGAACCAAGCTCTAAATATGGAACAAAACTGAAATATGACATTCCCAGAAATTGTTCCTAAGGCAAAACTGACTTCACCAATGGATTCCTGGGATGATTCTACCCCAAAAACATATATAATACATAGGCACTTGCATAGAATAATTGGGCACAAAGCTAAGAAGGAAATTAACATGGAATCACAAGGTGTGAATAATGCATCATCACATGTGCTATTCACTAGAACAACACCTACACACCCACTTGCACACCATCAACACTACAATGGTGCACACGAGGGTTAGCCCTCATGCTCATGTGCCTTAGCACACCACCACACACCACATACATCAAGCACCACATATAATTACACCTACCATGCTAGTTATCACACACATCTTAGCTTCACTCACATATGCACTTCTTCACCTACACATATGAACTTGTACATGTGCTCATCAAAGGCTCATCATGCCTTGGGTATGTGTGGGTCACACACACACATGCACACCCACAACATAACACGAACCACTACACAACAACTCCAAGTATGTGTGTGGGGGGGGGGGAACCCACACACACTCACATACACAACCTACTTGCACCATTAGTGCATGAGCTAATCTCACATGCACAAGAGATATGCATATGGACCACCCTTGGTGCTTGCACCACACACAAGATACACACACACATGCAACATATATATGCTAGCTCACACATTCACTAGCTCCCAAAGTCCTACACTAGCACACAAGCCTACACATGCCATTCCTATCATGCTAGCAACAAAACTAGGAACAACTACTTGCTGCTGTGAGAGAAAAATAATAATTCCCACATGAGACCAAGCATCTGCATCATCTATACCAGCAAAATAGAGATGAAATGCAGCAAAAAATAAAAATGCCAGGGGAGGGATTCGAACCGAGACCCCCTGGATCTGCAGCACACTGGCAAGCCACTCTGCTACTAGCACAAGCTCGAAAGAGCAAGGGGGGACAAGCAAGGTAAAGCATGCCCCTGCGCTACGGTGCTACTGTGCAACAAAATATCAAAAAAGGGGGTGTGTGGCGCCGCGAGGAATCGACCCCTCGACCGCCTGATCAACACACATGCATGGTACCACTGCGCTACGCTACGGAGCTCGACTGAACAGAGGGGGTTAACAAGGTATACTACCAGGCCGCCCTGCTCTGCTCTGAACACAGAGAGACGTCGACAGAGAAGTCACCGGAGCATGGCCTCGCTACTGCTACTACTATGCCAGAGAGGGGAACAACTACGCTACTGCTACTTCGATGGAGGCCCCTGCTCTGCTCTGCACCTGCCCGAGCACACCCACTACATAGTACACACATGCACACATCTACCGAACTCCTCTCGGAATAGAGGCACGGTGATGAGCCCTACTTGCACACTACCAGGGGAAAGGGAGGAGGAACCATGCTCACCTAGGGAAGGAAGAAGGGGACGATCAGATCGGGAAGAAGCCGGAAGAATACCGAAGAAGATCTGAAGATGGCGCTGCCGAACCGAAGGAGACGTGACGCAGGGGACGGGGCCGCCGGTAACACACCATTGCCGAGCTCCTGCCCGTTGCTATGGTCGCGCCCCGACCTCAGCGACGGCGGGAATGGAACGTGGGGTCCTGCCCCGAGCCCCCGGACATGGTGGCAACGCCGGAGACGACCGGAGCACTCCTGTTCTCTCTCTGCTACCGATCTACACAACCCTTACCTGAGGGGGAAGGAGAGATGGAGGGAGATGCAGGGAGGAGTGGCGGCACTAGATGGGGGAGCACGGAACCCTAGGGGAAGGGGCACGCACGCCGAGGGTTATAAGAGGCCTCGACATCCGCGAACCCTAACGACATGCTCGCTCTTTCCTGCTGTGTGACGGAAAGCAAGCTGCAACAACAACACCGTCAGGAGAAAGAAGAAACAACGCGCCTGGGCTGCCGTGGGGAACAGAGAGGAGGACTAGGCCTCGGGAGGGAGAAGCAGGCCCAGTTTGTCGCCTGATAAAGGAAAATAATTCTTGGGAGCTTTTCTATTTTAAAACCAACACCAAAAAGCAAATAACTCCCAGGAAAACCTATGGCACCAAAATTTAAAATAAAAAAATACGCCTGGTCATAAGAAAGTATGACCTATTTAATAAAAATAGAAAAGGGATTTTTGGGGCAAGTAAATATTTGCAAAACATAATTTGATCCTCTGTTTTGTGAATATTTGCACCTCACAAACAAAGTTTCAAAACAGAAGCTTCACAACTTCATACCCACCACAAAATATACTAAATCATGGGCATTTTTAAAACAGGGAAGGAACAAGCAAATATTGGGCTTTGAGATAAAAGAAAAAGGGGGGGGGGAGTTTTGAAACCCCAGTGCAAACCACATAGGGCTTACTACTAATACTTGCATCACTCCACACCATTCACACATGCTAACACATCACATCACCACATGGCACACCACAACATGGAACACAAGAACAACAAACACAAGACATGGATGAATGGGATGCATGCATGCAAAGGGAAAACAAAACAAGGTGACACATGAAATCATATGCATTGAGCTCTCATATCAACGACAAGTTGGACCCACATAGAGAAGGTTCCAAATAGGGAAAGATACACTCTTGGGGCATTACAGGATGAATGGCTAGTATTGGCAGAGCTGAGCTATTTCTTTCGTGTTCTTTCTGTGAAAGAACTATCGCCTGGCATGGTGGATGACATGGTGGAGTTGCCGCCGGAGTTGCTCTGCAAGTTGGAGAAGATCTTTCCATCGGGCTTCTTTAATCCAATGCAACATTTGATTTTACATCTCCCGACTGAGGCAAGATTGGGTGGGTCCATGAAAAACGCTGGTGCTTTGCAACTAAGAGGATGCAGAAGATGATTCGAGCTAAATGTAAAAATAAATGTAGAATTGAAGCATCGATGGTCGAGGCATTCATTACTGAGCAGGTGGCAAACTTCGTGACAGGACACTACGAAGTCAAGATCGTCATTTGCATAATCTGATGCCTCAGTACAATGATGGCGACCCCTAAAAAAGGTGGATCCAACCTCAACCTATTCGAAGGCAAGCTCGCACCAGCCGGTGCTTCGAAACCAATAATGTTTGATGTCGAAGAATGACATACCATTTCGTTGTATATCTTCAACAACCTAACAGAAGTGCGGCCGTACATCGAGTAAGTTCTGTTACATTATTCTGCAACTTCTATTTTCTTTGACCTGCTCTTATTGCCGGATATTTGATAGAGTCAATACGACGCTAAATTCTCGGATGGAGAGGTCATCCAAATTGATTCCGTCGAAGAGTATGAGCTTCTGGCAAAGCATGGAGGCGGCTATCCTGGTTTCATCTCTTGGTTCAAACAAACGGTAATTATCAATAATGGACCATTTCATTTCTTGGTATAATTTGCGGCTAATGCAACGATCATTTCGTATTAAACTTGTAGGCCAATTCAGAGTCTATGGATGCTGAATTGAGACAAGCAGCTAATGGTTTTGACTATAAGGTCTGTTCATTTGAGAAATACAACATCAATGGGATCGCTTTTGTACCTTTGGCAAAGAGCTATCTATGCCCGACCGGAAATATACAAATTGTGGTGTCTCTACTATCGGCGAAGGAGGTACCGAGTATTATGGAAGAGTTGAAGCAATTTATGAACTTCAATTCTATGGTGAAAACCCACCGAATGTCGTAGTATTCAAATGTTATTGGTTCCAGCCGAAGGAGACTAGAAGGACTCATGAACATATAGGGCTAGTCGAAATCAAGCAAAACACCCATTTATATCTTCCCGATGTCTATATTATGGCTCAACAGGCGACCCAAGTTTTCTATCTACCGTGCGCCTCCCAAACTAATAAGAATCTGAATGGTTGGGATGTTGTTTATGAAGTGCCGCCACATGCTAGACCACCTCCCCCAGATGAAGAGGATTATGAACCTCACATTAACCCAGACACATATGACGAAGAATTCTTCCAAGAAACACAACTTTCGAAGAAACGTTTCAAGAAAAAATGTACTTCACCCCAGAACATGGAAGTAGTCAGCGACAATGAATCCGACTTCAACCCTGAGCCGGAACCAGCAGAGCCGGAACTAGAACAGGTTACTGCTGCAGATGACCTATCAATGATTGACCGATTACAGAAAGGCCTTCCACAAGTTGATGATAGTGAATCCAATGAGCACGTCATTCATGAAGACATGCGTGATAGTGATGATGATGATGCATTTATTGATCCAGACTATTATTAGTTTCTATGCATCCCAACTTAAATTATATATGTACATATTATTATTCATGTTAGGTATTAATTTTTTTTATGGTGTACTAATTTATTTTACTCTTTATCATGGCAGGTGTTGAAAGATGGTGGGCGCGGGTCCAGATCGCTCGACGGCCCGCGTGAGGGGTACTTCCATTCCATCTGAGTCTCTCCGTAGAGTCTTGGCGGATAGTTTGGGGACACCCGCGGGTGCTTCTTCATCGGCGTCGTTGCTCACTGGGAGAGGAGGTCGGGCATGCGGTAAGAAGGCGAATTGTATAGGACGTGGCCGCGGGAGAGGTTGAAAGACTGCTATGCCTACCTTGCCGCCACCACCAGCTGATTCACCCGAGCACATGACTACTATGGTGGACCCGTTTGAGGTGGAGGCTATGGGGACTCCGGTCCAGGAGCCTCGGGTCGATGGGAATTCGACCCCTGAGACTCCAGCTTCTGAGGCTTTGGCCCACGAGACTCCTATACCAGGGGCTACGTCCTAGGAGACTCCCGCCCAGAGGCTTCGGCCAATGCGGAGACGTCCGGATGGGATACCTGGCCGGATCTAACCGAGGGGCCGGGTGGCCATTCTCATGGAGGCGGGGAGGCCGGTGATGAGTCTACTAATAGTGAGGGTGAGGTGGTTGAGGGGGTCACCATGTACCAGCGTGGTAGTACCGTCTCCCGGTCGTGTCGGCGACCATCGAGCAGAGGCCGGTGATTAGGTCTGAAGGGGAGAAGTAAGTGCATTTACTCTTTTTGTACCTTTTGCCTTCAAGTTTCTTCAAATATCTAATGTGTTGACCTTGTCATACTGCAGGGGTTGGGATCACCCCCTTGGAGTCCGCAATCCGAACACCGTCCTTGGTGTGCTTTGCCGAGAAAATTTCCCGGGGTTTGTCACGTTGCCCGGTGAGGGTGAGCTTCCTACACTAGGATTTATGTGGGAGCACTAGCAGGCTGCCCAGGCCCCGCCGAAGGAGATTATTGATGGTGTCTTGTGCCACACAAGGGGCCGAGATGGTGACCAACAGATTTTGGGTAATTTCTCCTTTTACACAATCTAAAATTAACAATATAGCTAGTTATTGTACTAATTAGTGTTGTCTTGTTTGATTGCATACCTTCTACAGGTGTGAAGAGGGATATGAGGAGGCTACGACCAATGTTATCGAGGCCGAGTGCAAGAGGCTATTACAGAACTTATGCCACGAGGCTCGGTCGCAGGCTGTTCAAGACTACTACGCCATGCGTGGTATTAAGAAGGATAAGAAGTTGTGCCACGGACAGTATCTGAAGAAGGAGTAGTACATGGAGGTAATTACCTATTCTTAAGGCCTTGTACATAGTTTTCTTGATTTGATTCGTAGGCGTAGAGCTCAAATTTCTCCATACTAACTTATAGGTACCCCTGAGATGGTGTGTGGATCAGATGGATTCTTGGGAGGCATTGGTGGATGAGTGGTGCACACGTCAATGGCGAGCCATCAACGACAATGCGGAGGACCGATGTGCCCAAATGGTTGGTGTGCCACACCATCAAGGTAGCGCCAACTTATTTCAATTCGCATGTAACTGGGTATGTGGTTTTCTTCATGATTCATGCAATTCATTCTTCATGCTAGGTTGAACCCTTTACTAATACTTTGTTCCTCTCTTTTAGGCGCATCTGTAACACCCAAGATGCGACCCTATCCTTATTTTGGTGCGAGGACCTCGACAGGGATAGAAGCGCATCTCATCGTTTCGCAAGAATGGATATCGTTACAAGTACATGTATTAAAAAGATGAGTATAAAGAGTTGGCTTACACTCGCCACAAGCTACATCAGAGGGACATCAATACAACCATATACAATCATCATGAAGAAGAGCAGGGCCGTCTATGGACGAAAACAAACGATAAAAGAACGACGTCCATCCTTGCTATCCCAGGCTGCCGGCCTGGAACCCATCCTAGACCGATGAAGAGGAATAAGAAGAAACTCCAAATAGCACAATCATCGCGCTCACGTCATAATATCACTTTACTTGTACCTGCAACTGGTGTTGTAGTAATCTGTGAGCCACAAGGACTCAGCAATCTCATTTCCAAAGGTATCAAGACTAGCAAAGCTTAATGGGTGAGGTATGGTTAAGTGGTGAGGCTACAGCAAGGGACTAAGCATTTATTTTAGGTGGCTAACTTACGAGTACAATAATAAAAAGAGGGGGATGATCTACGCATGGCGGACGTGAACTAATAATGACCAAATGAATGATCATGAACACCTACTTACGTCAAACAGAACCCCACCATGTCCTCGATCGGAGAAGGATTTCACAAAAGAGACAATCACGGTTACGCACTCAGTCGGTAAGTTTTAATTATGTTTACTTCAGGTCATCTAGAACCGGATGTTAAACAAAGTTTCCACATTGCCACATAACCGTGGGCACGGTTTTCCAAAAGATTTAACCCTGTAGGGGTGCTTCAACTAGTCCATCACAAATTACCACAAGCCGCATAGAAAGCCTCGATCACGAAACTCGTGATCTCCTCGGATTCCTTAGTGGAAAACCTCAACTCTGAGATAGCCCAAAGCATCACCGGAATCCCGATGCACAAGATATTTCATCAAAGGTAAAACTAATCCACCAAGGCCGCCCGACGTGTCGACGAACCCGATAGGAGCCGCGTATCTTGTTCTCAAGACACGACTGGATGGTCACACTAGGAGTAAAACCAAACCTCGGGTTGCCCCGCGGTGCCCCGTAGTTCGCCAGTTTGGACCAACACTCATGCGGAGCACTGGCCCGGGGGTTGATTAAATTTCCTCGGGTTAATTACTCCATATGTGGTTCATTAGTTATTAGGCAAATGTAGTAGCAAAGTTGGGCATTGCCAGACCAGTCTTAATCTAAAACGAATTATCAAGGGGGTCCCCATAACAACCCCGATCGTGTTAGGAGCGCTCAATTATGGAATGTAACACCGGTAGCCAAAACTAAGGCGACAAAGGTGGAACAAAACACCAGGCTAGAAAGCCGAGCCTTCCACCTTTTACCAAGTATATAGGTGCACTGAATTAAATAGTAATTAATATGGTGATATAACAAGGAACCCATGTTATCACATGGAAGCAACTGCACCTACAACTAGGAACGCTAACACATGGTTAAGCAAGCGGTAGCATAGCCAATCCGTGGTTTTCTAGGTTGTGGAAGGTTGAAGGTTTCATGGCAATGTTGAGAGGCTGACATTTAACAGGTGGTAGGCAACAAGGCATAGCGATAGAAACGAAACAACTAGCATGGCAATGATAGTAATGGTATCTAGAGAAATGATCATCTTACCAGAGATCCCGCTTGGAAGAAGAATGACTCCGTGAAGCAGACGAACCGACGTAGTCGAACAGATCCTCACATTCCAACACACTTGCGGAACTCTATCGAGACGAAGCAAACCGAAACAACAATCAACACCCAATATTCACCACGGCACATGCATGACATGATGCACAACCTAATATGATGCATGTCCATTTCAAATATGCAAGGCATGGCATGGCAATTCACAACAATCAAACACTACACGTTAAGTGAAGCTCAATATGCAACGAGTTGCATATTGACGGAACTCCACATGCAAATATTTAGTTCACTCTTGTGTAGGTACACGATAAATTTGAAGTATTATTATCATGGCAAGAGGTGAAGCATGTAATTCTACACGACATTCGCATCGGTTTACACTGTAGAACAATTAAACGGAGCTACAATCTACCAGATACGTGCAACACAAGATACTATGCCATGGATGCCACATGCATGCAAAAGAAAGAAAAGAGAATAAAATAAATACACAAGGTCAAATAAAGGGTGAGGCTGTGGGGATTTATCCCTAGACCCCATGGTCGCAGACTAGAAATTCTATCCAACAATCCGAGTCTTTGTTCGAGATACTAGTAAGGATCCTTGGCAGACGAAGTACTACTTACGCAGGATGCAAGCAAAAAAATATTGGCACGCACGGGACTCAAACCCCTGATCTCCGAGTTGGACTCGAGTGGTCCTAACCAACATGGTGGTGCTTGCTCGCATGATACACTAGCAGCTTAGGAGTAAACATATCAATAAGCATGGGTCTCTTCTCCACGCACGCACACAAACACCAACAGAGTAGACATGGCGGAAGTGCAGCTACGCACCTTATGCGGTGCACCTTGCTGGTGCTGGGCCGGACGATGGGGAGGTCGACGCGGGCATGACCCACTGTGCTCAATCTGTTGCGGGCGCTTGATGCATGCGAGATGCTCGTGTCAACGCATGTAAGCGCGACATCCATGGCAGTTTAGGCGAAGCTTGAAGCAGTGGCAGCAACGATGATTCGTGGGGGAACTGCGCGGAACGGGCGAGGGCGATGGGTTCCTGGCCGAAGGCGACCGGGTAGTTCCAGATCGGGGCCTTGGTGACCGGCGGCGGTGTCCCTGGCATCTCATGTACCCGACGAAAGAAGAAGAAGAGAGAGATTCAGAGGGGAAAGCAGGGGCAGGGAGCAAGATGACACACACACACAGAGAGAGAGAGAGAGAGAGGGAGAGAGAGAGAGGAATAAGGAGCTGTGCATGAGGGACGCGCGAGTGGAGCTCGAAACTTCCGCTCAGGCAGAGGGTCATGGAACGAGCTCCTCTCCCTGAATCCATGAAGGAAGCGGGGAGGGTAGAGCTCGAGCGCCGTGGAGCTGCTGTGTGGGGCTCTCCAGCAAGCTGCAGTGGGGTCGGCGGCACTGCAACTACCGCGGGCGCTGGGGCTGGCCTCCGGCTAGGCTTGGTGCCGCGGGTGCGGCTGCACGCTGTAGGTGCGGTGAAGCTCTCGGGATCGTGGGCAGAGGAGGAAGGAGGAGGTGATGCGGGTTAGCTTAGTTTGCATGTTGAGGATCCTGAGGTGGGAGACAACATGTGGCATCGGCTGAGGGGACAGATGGGACAAGCTGCCAAGAATTAGGGTTGGACGTCTCTATATATATCTATGGGTTAGTTTTAGGGCCATATCGACCCTTCGTTTAGATCGGACGGTCGGGATAAATATGTTAGGGGTCCAGTTGAGAAATCGATGATGGTTTGTGGTAAAACAGGGTTGATCCGGATCCAACGGTCATGATCGCCCGGTTCGGGTTCGGGGGGAGTTTCGGGCTAGGTTGCGCGAAGGTTCTGTGCGCTGTGCAGAGGGGCTAGGCAGAGATGAGAGGGAAAACAGGCAACCCGGTGACAGAGTTTAAAACAACGCAAAACGTTTGACGTTGGACCGGCTATAGTGCCGCTATAGGTTTAACGGTTTGGGTATCAAACGAACTCCGATCACGATGAAATTTGACACGCGGCCTACCTACACTATATTAAGACCGCACACCAACTTTCAACCTAATCCGAGAACATTTTTCATGCACTTTTAAAAACAAGATTTTGACGATGTCGCGGGCGCGTGCGTGTGTGGTCAGGCTCAAAACGGTCAACGACGAAAACGGGGAGAACCAGCAACTAATAACAAATGCAAGTTTTGAAAACTGGTGGCAACGTAGTGCCGAAGTAATGCGGATGATGCGAATGATGCGATGATGAATGTGGCAGACAAATGAACCACGCGACGAGAACGGAATAAAAGGGGAATCTTGTGGATCGTCGGTCTCGGGCTGTCATAGTTTTCTTCATGATTCATACAATTCATTCTTCGTGCTGGCTTGAACCCTTTACTAATACTTTGTTCCTCTCTTTTAGGCGCATCACAATAATACGGAGGTGCCACCATTTGTACGACCTCTATGGCATGGCCCATATTGCCTCCTACAAGAAGGCCAAGGCATTCTCTGAGTCTGACCTCGATCATCCAGAGAAGTTCACCAACATCTTCTCCCACCACAAGGTTGTGAGATACAAGGATGAGGGGACGAAGAGGAGAGGGGAGGACTTTAACCCAAGCCAGGAACCTTTGGATCCAGAGCTGGTGATGATATCAAGTGGCAGGAGTTCCCATGGCTCGATAGCCATTGGAGATGGGTTGATACGTTGTCCTCTCACTCTCTTGGAGATCAAGGCGCGCCAGGCGAGCTCCTGTCCTGAGATAAGGCCTCGTCCATGGCCAGTCGATCTCGCCATCGAGGTTAGTTATACAGACATTGTGTGTGTCCATCGATGATTACAATGCTAACGAGGAGTGGTGTTGCACGCTGCTCTTCAGAAAGAGAGAGCAGCAACCCAAACACTTCTGGAGGAGAGGGAACGGGACGCGAAGGAGAACACGACTCGGTTGTTGGAGGAGGAGAGGGCATGGAATGAGGCACCTAACCAGGCCATGTACGATATCCTTATGGTAAGTTTCTTTTTCGCATTAGCCAAATCATGCTTGTAATGTCTATTTCATTACTAACTGATATGACTGACCCTTCAAAACCAAATGTGCACTCTATGTGCCTTAAGAACGGTCAGACCCCTCGTCCGATGTCGGACATTTCTGGGGTTGGAAAGGTGAGTTTCATTTCAATGGTCATTAGTTACTAGTAAAAACATTTGAGTGTCATCATGCTAACGAGACATTTCGAAATAACTCCCGAGTCGTATCGCACACCCCTTCTCCAGGGCAACCTTCTCCAAGTGAACCCATCCCTAGCAACCCCCATGATTCACATCCTTGATGACGATGACTGTAAGTTTTCCCTAGTGTTATGTGTCATACTTAGCTCATAACTTAGGTAATTATCCTTCTTCTTATAGTTTTATTCTCCAAAATGACATACTTAGCTAATTATCTTCCAAAAAGACATAATTAGCTTATTGAGTTCATTTGTGACATAATTAGCTTACTTCGGTCAAAAATAGCACAAGAACCTTGGTTAGCATATAACTTAGCATATCTTCCTCCAAAATGACATAATAAGTTCAAAACAAGATAAGTAATCATCTTCACCATCTTCTTCCCCTTCTTCTTTTTCTCCTCCTTCTCGTATTCTCATCCTCCTCCTCCTTGTTCTAGTTTTATTCTCCAAAATGACATACTTAGCTAATTATCCTCCAAAATGACATAATTAGCTTATTTAGTTCATTTATGACATAATTAGCTTAGTTAGGTCGGAAATAGCAAAAGAACCTTGGTTAGCTCATAACTTAGCGTATCTTCCTCCAAAATGACATATTAAGCTCAAAACAAGATAAGTAATCATCTTCACCATCTTCTTCTTCTTCTTTTTCTCCTCATTGTTCTAGTCTTTTCCTCCTCCTCCTTTCTTTTAGTTTTATTCTCCAGAATGACATACTTAGCTAATTATCCTCCAAAATTACATAATTAGCTTATTTTCTTCATTTATGACATAATTAGCTTAGTTAGGTCGAAAAGAGCACAAGAACCTTGGTTAGCTCATAACTTAGCGTATCTTCCTTCAAAATGACATAATAAACTCAAAACAGGATAAGTAATCATCTTCACCATCTTCTTCTCCTTCTTTTTCTCCTCATTGTTCTAGTCTTCTCCTCCTCCTCCTTCTTTTTCTAGGTTTATTCTCTAGAATGACATACTTAGCAAATTATCCTCCAAAATGACATAACTAGATTATTTTGTTCATTTATGAGATAATTAGCTTACTTAGGTCAAAAATAGCACAAGAACCTTGGTTAGCTCATAACTTAGCGTATCTTCCTCCAAAATGACATAATAAACTTAAAACAAGATAAGTAATCATCTTCACGGTCTTCTTCTCCGTCTTCTTCTTTTTCTCCTCCTTCTTCTAGTCTCCTCCTCCTCCTTATAGATTTATTCTCCAAAATGACATACTTAGCTAATTATCCTCCAAAATTACATAATTAGCTTATTTCGTTCATTTATGACATAATTAGCTTAGTTAGGTCGAAAATAGAACAAGAACCTTGGTTATCTCATAACTTAGCGTATCTCCCTCCAAAATGACATCATAAGCTCAAAATAACATAAATAATCATCTTCACCATCTTCTTCTCCATCTTCTTCTTTATCTCCTCCTTCTTCTAGTCTCCTCCTCCTCCTCCTTCTTCTAGATTTATTCTCCAAAAAGACATACTTAGCTAATTATCCTCTCAAATGACATAATTAGCTTATTTAGTTCATTTATAAAAAAATAGCTTAGTTAGGTCAAAAATAGCACAAGAACCTTGGTTAGCTCATAACTTAACATATCTTCCTCCAAAATGACATAATAAGCTCAAAACAAGATAAGTAATCATCTTCACCTTCTTCTTCTCCATCTTTTTCTTCTTTTTCTCCTCCTTCTTGTAGTCCCCTCCTCCTCCTCCTCGTGCTTCTTCTAGTTTTATTCTCCAAAATGACATACTTAGCTAATTATCCTCTAAAATTACATAATTAGCGTACTTAGTTCATTTATGACATAATTAGCATAGTTAGGTCAAAAATAGCAGAAGAACCTTGGTTAGCTCATAACTTCGCGTATCTTTCTCCAAAATGACATGGTAAGATCAAAACAAGATAAGTAATCATCTTCACCTTCTTCTTCTCCTCCTTCTTCTTTTTCTCCTCCTTCTAGTCTTCTTCTCCTCCTCCTTCTTCTAGTTTTATTCTCCGAAATGACATACTTAGCTAATTATCCTCTAAAATGACATAATTAGCTTAATTAGTTCATTTATAACATAATTAACTTAGTTAGGTCAAAAATATCACAAGAACCTTGGTTAGCTCATAACTTAGCATATCTTCCTCCAAAATGAGATAATAAACTCAAAACAAGATAAGTAATCATCTTCATCATCATCTTCTTTTTCTCCTCCTCCTCCTCCTTCTTCTAGATTTATTCTCCAAAATGACATAGTTAGCCAATTATCCTCCAAAATGATATAATTACCTTATTTAGTTAATTTACAACTTAGTTAGCTTAGTTAGGTCGAAAATAGCTCAAGAACCTTGGTTAGCTCATAACTTAGCGTATCTTCCTCCAAAATGACATAATAAGCTCAAAACAAGATAAGTAATCATCTTCACCTTCTTCTTCACCATCTTCTTCCTTTTGTCCTTCTTCTAGTCTTCTCCTCCTACTCCTTTTCTTCTTCTAGTTTTATTCTCCAAAATGACATACTTAGCTATTTATCCTCTAAAATGAGATAATTAGCTTATTTAGTTCATTTATGACATAATTAGCTTATTTTGGTCAAAAAAGCCCAAGAACTTTGGTTAGCTCATAACTTAGCGTATCTTCCTCCAAAATGACATAATAAGCTCAAAATAAGATAATTAATCATCTTCACCTTCTTCTTCTCATTCTTCTACTTTTTCTCCTCCTTCTTCTAGTCTTCTCCTCCTCCTTTTTCTTCTAGTTTTATTCTCCAAAATGACATAGTTAGCTAATTATCCTCCAAAATGACATAATTAGCTTATTTAGTTCATTTATAATATAATTAGCTTAGTTAGGTAAAAAATAGCACAAGATCCTTGGCTAGCTCATAACTTAGTGTATCTTCCTCCAAAATAACATAATAAGCTCAAAACAAGATAAGTAATCATCTTCACCTTCTTCTCCTTCTTCTTCTTGTTCTCCTCCTTCTAGTATTCTTCTTCTCCTAGTTCTTCTTCTTCTAGTTTTATTCTCCAAAATGACATAGTTAGCTAATTATCCTGTAAAATGACATAATTAGCTTATTTAGTTCATTTCTGACATAATTAGCTTAGTTAGCTCAAAAGTAGCACAAGAACTTTGGTTAGCTCATAACTTAGCGTATCTTCCTCAAAAATGATATAATAAGCTCAAAATAACATAAGTAATCATCTTCACCATCTTCTTCTCCTGCTTCTTCTTTTTCTCCTCATTCTAGGTTTCTCCTCCTCCTCCTTCTAGATTTATTCTCCAAAATGTCATACTTAGTAATTATCCTCTAAAATGACATAATTAGCTTATTTAGTTCATTTATGACATAATTAGCTTAGTTAGATCGAAAATAGCACAAGAACCTTGGTTAGCTCATAACTTAGTGTATCTTCCTCCAAAATGACATAATAAGCTCAAAACAAGATAAGTAATCATCTTCACCTTCTTCTTCTCCATCTTCTTCTTTTTCTCCTCCTTCTTCTAGTCTTCTTCTCCTCCTCCTTCTTCTTCTTCTAGTTTTATTCTCAAAATGACATACTTAGCTAATTATCCTCTGAAATGACATAATTAGCTTATTTAGTTCATTTATGACATAATTAGTTTAGTTAGGTCAAAAATAGCAAAAGAACCTTGGTTAGCACATAACTTAGGATATCTTCCTCCAAAATGACATAATAAACTCAAAATAAGATAAGTAATTATCTTCACCTTCTTCTTCTTCTCCTTCTTCTTCTAGTCTTTTCCTCCTTCTCCTTCTCGTCCTCCTCTTTCTTCTTCTTCTCCTCCTCCTTCTTCTAGTTTTCTTCTTCTTGTTGTTCTTCTAGTTTTCTTCTTCTTCTTCTTCTAACTTTCTGTTTTTCATTTTTCATATTTGATTCACTTTATGGAAGGTGGCATTCATGGAAGCCAACACTGATGGACTGCTACTGTTTAATTTTTGTGTTGATTTGTATTAATAAACACTGTGAAACTATGTGTATGTATGAAGATAAGATAAGTATGTCTATATATGATGATTGGCACTATGTATATGTATTGGAAGCTAGACCATTTCTTGTATTGCTCTTATACGATGTTCGATACATGGCCTATATGCTGTTTATATGATATGTGTATTTTGAAACTTTATGTGGGCGTTAGAAATTATATATATCATATGTGTATTTTTAAAATGCAGGGAAATATCTAAAATAAAAAAAACAGTGTCAATGTTGTTGTTTTGCCGTCTGTCAGCGGATGGCAAAGGGCTTTTCCGTCTCCCAACAGACGGCCAAGGGCTTTGCCGTCTATGAGCGGATGGCAAAGGTGCCACGTGTCACCCACCTGTGCAACCTGGGGCAACCGGCTGGACCATATGTTCACTTTGCCATCCGTGGCACACGACAAAGGGGGGCACTAGGTAGACGACAAAGGAGGCCACCAGGCAGACAACAAAAAGTGCCACAAGGCAGACGACAAAGGAGGGGCACCTCGGGCGGCACTTGGTAGACGAAAAAGGGTGGCCACAAGGCAGACGACAAAGACATCCACCAGGCAGATGACAAAGGTGTGGCCGTGGCTGACGACAAATGTGTGGCCCCGGCAGACGACAAAGGTGGCGCGCAAGGCAGACGACAAATACTCCGTCAGCCACCTAACAATGTAGGTGCGTGTGGTCTGTCGTCTAATATATTTGCCGTCTGCTTGCCATTGACGGTGGATGGCAAAGACCTTTGCCGTCCGCTGCCTACCAACAGACGACGAAGAAGGCCCTTTACCCGCGCAAGCAGCCATAGAAGTTTTTCTGACTGCTGGCAGACGTCAAAGGGATTTGTCGTCCGTGGAATAGACCTTTTTCGTCTTCCATGGTAGATGGGAAAGAAGCAGAATCCTGTAGTGTCATGGGTTGGACGCACTCCACCACCGGAACCTCCGCACGACGAGCACTAGAGCAACCAACAACCGCACCGCACAGAAATCTAAACCGGCCGCGGGGCAGAGCAGCCACGCACCTCCATCCTCCCCCGCTACCGAGCACCAGCGTCACGCGAGGAGGACCCCCGCCATCAACCACCCCCACCACTAAGCACCAAAACCTTGCCGCCGACGAAGTCGAGCAGCACCACTACAACGCAACCCGTGACCCGTGGAGGTAGGCCAGAAGAAGCCGTCAAGCAGAGGACGGGGGGGGGGGGGGGGGCTGTCACCCCAGCCCATCGAGGCCGACCAAGACTTAAAACCGAGGCAGAGAGGCCATCGGATCTGCCCATCGCGCTTGGAGCCACCGCTGGAGGAGCCAACCACCGGATCTACGCCACCTCATGCCTCGAGACGCCACCAGAGGAGCCACCCACCGGATCTGCGCCCCTGGCCACCGGATCACCTCTGCCTGTGACCGAACAGGGCATGGAAGTGCTCTCCCGCCACTAGGCGTGCGAAGAAGTCCCACCTCCGCAGCCTCGTTGCACAGCGTCACCGCGCCACCTCGAACATGAGCAATCGAGCGAGGGTGCGTGCCCGACCGAACACCTACTCAAGCGAAGCATCCCGTGCCACCAAGTCCAAGCAGGAGGAGGAGAATGCCCCCACCCCGACCGCTGAGTCACATGTGCTTATCACATGGAGGGAGCAGTGGGGGTGTTCCTGGCGGCAACTGCTATTTAATAAGGAGAACTAATCCATTTGGGAAGATCTCTCATATTTGGATTGCATGACATCACCATCCTAAGTCAAAGTCGGGGCTTTTTTGACTGGCAGTGTTAGAATAAATCTGAGGCGTACCGTCTATCCGAGGACCAAGCAATCACATGATCACAACACCAAGATTTGTTAACAAGGTTTACCTTTATGGCTACATTCCCGGGCATGACAACAAACGCTCCTTCCCGTGGCACCCTTACAATACCGCACCTTGGCCACTCAGGCATCAACACACACCGTCGGTCTCCCCGCATACCTGTGCTATTATGTTTGCATGGATTACATCATGTATCTAGACCCGCTATATACGGGAGGTCAAGGATACAAGTGTCCTATTACGACATGACTCCATATCATGTCTAAATACAATATAACTACAAGTCCAATTGTAACATACCTTGTACACTATATTCGACACAATTCTAACAAACTCCACCTTGACGAATATTCCGCACCACCTTGAATTCGCCCATGTGTCAAACTTCCATGTACATTGGACTTGAGCTTATCCCATGAGCACCATTGCTACTTCAACACTTCATTTGACCCCACCTGCAACTTCTAGTCCCTTCTTTTCTTGACCACAGTCAACGCTCGAGCAAAATTAAGTTCTTCCATTACTCTAGTATGTGCTCTCAACTTTCAGAGTATTTGTTCAACACCAACACACACCTATCACTGACCTACGCTCACATATTGGGTGTCACGTGTAAGAGTTACATGAACTCAATATCACCTCTTTTCCTTGACCGCATGTCTCAAACTTGAAGGAATTTCAACATTGCTTTTAGTCATCCTGAGTCAAATTCGTAGTTGTCACACCACATGTATGACCACCACAGCCCTGGCCCGTCTCCATGTCCCGTGCATACCGCACGCCTCGCTATTATTATAGCATAGAGCCTCCGCTGTCCCCGTCAGGTATCCAGGGCCACGAACCCACACCACTCAACCCCCACTGCAGAGTACCACCGATCATCGCCGACCGATGACGAGTTTCATGTTTCCATCAGATCACTAGGCCCTAGTCCGAATTATGTGTCACTTACTTTTTCGGTTGAATAGGCTTCGACTCTGTGTGACTTAAATGTAGCCCCTCAGTCCAGCTCCACCTTCAACATGACTCCATGGTAGATGATCAGTCCACCACCTTGAATCAACCCCACGCCATAGTCTTGCCCAAACCACACAAGTCCTTGAGCCTGCGCCGTGTGTTTCCATGCCTAGAAGTTGGTCATGATAAACATCACACTCCTATGTCGTCGTGGTCGATCCCAGCACCATCTTCTGTATCAACCAACCCGCATCGATCCGTCAGACTGTCTAGTCGAACCCAGCCAAACTTGTCCACCTGCATGACACGCTTGTCCGCGCGCCTCCCCTACCTGCCCATGCGTTCCAAGTTTTATCAGCACATCGATCCCGAAAAACATCCATGCACCACCATTTGTTGTTGTAGCTTCTCCCTGCACCTTGGCAGAAAAAGATCAAATCCAAAACTACCCACGTACACACACATGACCTTGACATCTTTTTTTCTCAAACAAACTCTCATGTACATAGTCGTCTCGGCCTGCTCGCATTGTTAGAGCATATCCATCCGCCCCCAACAGCTCCCACGACACCTTTTTACCGTTGACGCCAAAAAAAGTCCCAGTCCCACCGCAGAACCTCGTTTTTTGCCGGTTTGGTCCAAAATTACAACCGGAAAACCCAAGTTGAACCCAATGCCCCGGTGGTCGCCTGGGGCACCGGCTGAAGCGAAAGGCATGTGGGCCCATGCTGTCAGCGACACCGACCGATTTTCCCGGTGATTTCCCCTTTCCCTCCATTTTCCCATTACCTACCCTCTTCTCCCCCTACTTCCGCCATTCTCCCGAGATATGTCTTCCATGCCGTTGAAGAAGTATGTGCCCCCCTTGACAAGCCACTAATTCCGTCCAGCCAAAGTAGAGGAAGCCGAGGGTGCTGATGGCAAGGCTCTCGGGCTTGACGAACGCCTAGCGGCAGGCCGATGTTGATCGCATGGTGGCGATCACCACCGATCAGCGGAACAAGATCAACATGAAGAGGGCTAGGGACGCGATGGTGGAGCAGGAGGAGGCGTCTCGTGCGGGGATGGCGAACCTTTCTCCTCATCAACAGGTCGGTCAGTACCCACAATGTGCATGGGGGAGCCAACAAAGCGTCGCGTCGCGGACCAACTTCTTGTCTCCATTGTGGGTGTACGAGCCCTCGCCTGAGTATGTCAACGGCGACGAGCTTGGAAGCTTCAACCCCAACATCACCTTCCCGCATTGCTCGACGCCTCCCCCTGTAACGCCCAGGATGCTATCCTATCCTTATTTTGGCATGAGGACCTCGACATGGATAGAAGCACATCTCCTCATTTTGCAAGAATGGATATCATTACAAGTACATGTAAGGACGAGATGAGTATATGGAATTGGCTTACACTCACCACAAGCTACATCATGATCATCTGAGGACAAACATACGTTTAGTCACCATTCCGGAGAGCAGGGTTCAACTACGGACGAAATCAAATGATAAAGACAATGCCATCCTTGCTATCCCAAGTTGTGGCCTGGAACCTATCCTATGATCGATGAAGAAGAAGAAGAAGAAGAAACTCCAAATAGAACAATCATTGTGCTCATGTCAAAGTATCGCTTTACCTATACCCGCAACTGTTGTTGTTGTAATCTGTGAGCCACAGGGACTCACCAATCTCATTTCCAAAGGTACAAAGACTAGCAAAGCTTAATGGGTGAGGTATGGTTAAGTGGTGAGGCTGGAGCAAGCACTAAACATTTATTTGAGTGGCTAACTTATGAGTACAAGAATAAGAGGGGGTGATCTACGCATAAACGTTCATGAACTAATAATGATCAATAAATGATCCTAAACACCTACTTACAACACCAACATAACCCCACCGGGTCCTCTCTCGGACGCAGAACTGACAGTAGAGACTGTCATGGTTAGGCACATAGTTGGCATATTTTAATTGAGTTTACTTCAAGTTTTCTACGACCGAGTGTTAAACAAAGTTTCCAAGTTGCCACATAACCGCGAGCACGCCTTTCTGAAAGATTTAACCCTGCAGGGGTGCTCCAACTAGTCCATCACATGCTACCACAAGCTGCATGGAATACCTCAACCTCGAGATCGCCCGAAGTATCCTCAAAATCCCGCGCACAAGACGTTGGAGAAAGGTAAAACAAATCTAGCAAGGCCGTCGGACATGCCGACGATCCCGATAGGAGCCATGTATCTCGTTCTAAGGGCACAATCGGATGAGCGTAGAGTACAATGGTTTGATTGAAATCCCCCGAGTTGCCCCGGGGTGGCCCCGCACACGACTCTGTTTAGGAGCAGCATCATCAACATTGTCCCTCCCTACATTATGTTGAATTAATCCTTGGGTTCATGACGCCCTATGTTTTACTAACGATGTTTAGTATTATTATCTTGGGCAAATATACTACCAATGTTGGGCCTTGACGGAAGAGTTCTATCCCAAAACAAAAATCAAGGTTTTCCCCATAACACCCCAAGCATGTTAGGAGCGCTCAGTATGGAACATAACACCGGTACACAAGTAACTAGGGAAACACCGAGCCAAAAGGCCAATCCTTCCACCTATTACCAAGTATATAGGTGCATTAAATAAAATAGAAGTAATATTGTGATATATCAAGGAATCCATGTTGCCACATGGAAAGCAACTTGCACCTGCAACTAGCAACGCTATAAGAAGGGCCGAGCAAGTGGTAACATAACCAAACAAAGGTTTGCTGGGATGTGTAGGGGGTTAGAGGCTTTTCATGGCAATGTTTGGAGGCTTGACATTCCGGTGGTAGGTAACGTGACATAACGATAGAAGCGAGACAACTAGCAGAGCAATGATAATAGTGGTATCCAGGGAAATGGTCATCTTGCCTAAGATCCCGCTTGGAAGAAGAACGAATACGTGAAGTAGACGAACGAGACATAGTTGAATGAATCCTCACACTCCGAACGCTTTCAAAACTCTATCGAGAAGAAGCAATCTGGAAACAAAGAAATGACACAAGGTAAACACCACAACGAATTGATGACATGATGAACAAACAAATATGATGCATGTCCATTTAATTATGCATGACATGATAAATCACAACAATCAACTTCTACACATTAAGTGAAGCTCAATATGCAATGAGCTGCATATTGATGAAACTCCACATTTGAATTAATTAGTTCACTCCCGTTTAGGTACTCATCAATATTAAATGTTATTAAACATGGGTGGTCATGGCACAAGGTGAAGATGGAATTAAGAAATTTTAAATGGAGAAGGAGAACATACATGTAAGAAATACAAATTCTCCATATTAAGAGAAATGTGGTTGATGTTGTTTAACTAAACAATCGTTTTATATGTTGTTAATCATGGCAAGAAGTGAAGCATGAACAACTACATCATCTAGGCATTTTAAATGAGGCCATAAACAAAAATAATAATTCCAAAAAGTTTCCATATGTAATTTTTGAATTTTCCACTATTCCGCATAGAACACAATTTTAGAATTGTTAAATAGCAAAATGAATGTCACCATATGATTCTACACATTTTTGTAGTCAAGTTACATATATAAAACATTTTAAACGGAGATACGGTTAATTAGTTATGGGATAAATCATTTTAACATGGTATTTACACTAATTATTCCAAACAACAAGTTTAAATAGTATTTATCATGGTTGAAAGTTGGACATTATTAACCTACATGAAATTCTAAGCATTTTCCATATTGAAATCATTTTAATCCGATGCATAGTTGTTTAAATATGAGTAATGCAAGATGAGGTTTTTTCCCTCCAATTCTGCTACTCTCGTGGTAATTCGATAAATTTGCAGTGCCCGAAAAAAACATAAACGGCCGAATCTCGGTCTGGTCCAATAGCATATGGGCGCAACATAGTAAGAAGCGCTCATGGGCGGGCTTTAGCGCGGGGAGGAGCTTACCTTATGGCCTGCTGGCCCGCTAGGGTGGTGTTGCGGTGGTGGGCCGACAAAGCCTGGGCACGACCCACGTGGAAGGAGGCGGAGCTGGGCCAGACTTGGTGATGAGGCGGCCTGGCAGGGGCGCCGTCAACACGAGCGGCAGACGCTCGATCCTGTCGTCCTCCTTGCAAGGAGTTCGAGAAGGAACGACGACTGAGGTGACGATGCTAGTCGGCGGCAGGGCGACACACTGGCAGGGATGTTCGGGAACAAGCGGGTGACAGCGAGATCCGGTGCATGGAGGTCGGGGCCTATCTGATCTGGGTGACGACGAGCTCCTGGACATGGACAGAGAAGGAGGTAGAGAGATTAGGGGAGAGGAGAAGGATGAGAGCACGAAAGGAAGGAGAGAGAGGAGGAGACCCGACAGACTCGACCTACTCTTCACCAACGAGGTCCGACCGTTGGTGGTGGGCGCAGACAATGGAGAGGCTCGTGGCCATGGAACTCGGGAGCAAGCTCGCAAGTGGTTGCGGTTCGTCCATGGCGGCTACAGGATCTGGGGCTCTGGGTCTGCCGGACAAGTTTGGGTTGGCCGCGGACAATGTCCGGGTGGGGGAAATCTCATGATTCCGGGCCCTTAGATCAAGATCTAAGGTCCAGATCTGGTGGGCTGGCCAGGGTTGTGGGTTTGGGGGGTTTATATGGCTAGGGGTAGGTTTAGGAGGAGGTGGCTGCAATTTTTGCAAGGGGAAACCCTAGTGGAGCGAGAGGGGTCTCTCCATGGGTGGGTTTGTATAGGGAACGGACTAGGGTGGGTTAGATCTCGCCCGCCCGATCGTGAATGGAAGGAGGAGCTAGGTCGGTCTAGTGGGTTGTGTATATGGGCTAGGTGGGGATGAGAGGGAAGGTTGTCGCTTGTGATACATTTTTTTACAAACAGAAACGTTCGATAATTAAACCGGCTATAGTGACGCTATACATTTAGCGGTTCAGGTATTAAATAGACTCCGATTGTGATGAAATTTGGCACGCAACCTACCTATACTATAGTAAGATCGCATGACAACTTTCAACCCAATTCGAGAATGTTTTATACACACTTTTAAAACAATAAATAAACGATGCCGCGGGCATGTGCATGTGTGCATTGGCTCAAAACGGTCAATGACAAAAATGGAGAGAACTGACAACTAACAACGGATGGAAGTTTTGAAAAATGACGAGAACGGAGTGCTGATGCAATGTGGATGATGCGCATGATGCGATGATGAATGCGACAACCAATTAAATCACACGGCGACAACAGAATAAAAGGGGAATCTTCTCGAGTGTCGGTTCCGGGCTGTTACACCCCTCCCCCCGTATTTAACCCGACCCGCGCATGCCATCCGCTGTGTTCACTACTGGCCTCAACATCAACCACAACTACTCTTTACCTACGCACTCAGTCTCGCCTACTACCACTTTGCATCGTGGCATTCTACCCTTCGTGCATGGCTCAGCACCACAGTTCAACAACATCAACTCCAACATGGACAAGATCATCACGAATGGCTCAGTCATCGCCGCTTCGTCCCTCGGGTTCAGGATGCAAGATGAAGCGCTGGAGACTGCCATCGACATGGAGGACGTCGAGCGCGACGATGCCAAGGAGGAAGAACCATCAGAGGTGAAGCCACCGGCCAAAGGGGGAATGAAGAAGCAACCGACCAACGCCAAACCGGGTGAGCCTCGCGTCAAGTGGACGCCAAAGGAAGACAAGTGCCTCACCGAAGCATGGAAGACCGTCAGCATCGACCCGATCACCGGCACGAATCAGAACTCCAACACCTACTGGAGGAGGATCAAGACGGTTTTCGATGAGTGGAAGTTGGTCGGCCCCGAATTTGCTAGCATCCACATGGATCGCAGCGAGAAGGCCATGGCGAACCATTGGGCGACCATCCAGAAAGCGTGCAACAAGTGGCATGTGATTCAAGAGGAGGCCATGGCTCGCCCAGAAATTCAGCGCCAACTTCGAGCGTCAAACATGTCCATCGCTCGCCGGCCCAGCTCTTCGTCGTGTACTTCGCCGACACTTGTTCTTCGACTATGCAAATGGTTTGGATGTTCAACATGTTTCGCTAGGACAACAACGACCAAGACTTCAAGTTCCTTCATGTGTTCATCGGGATTGAGTTGTGCGAGAAATTGACAGAATGTTTGCTCACTCTCGCCAAGGCCATGGACGGCGTCTAGAACGCAAGCGCGTCTTCCTCGACGGCGGCAGAAGGGCGTCCCGATGGCAACAAAAGAGCCAAGACATCGGGGGCGCAACACCCGCTGCCGAACAACTGCAATCATCGATAGAATAGTGCATTATAGACGCCAAGAGAAACGCCGCCAAGAGGGAGGATAATTTGAAGGCGAGGTGGTCGGTGTTGATGACGAAGAAGGACGTCAAGCTCGACCTTCTCAGGACCAACATGTCCGTGAAGAAGAGGAACACCGACCTGACATTCATGATGGGAGCATATGTGTCAGTGATGGACGAGAAGGTGAAGGCGTGGTACCTGGCGGAGCACGGCCACATCTTAAACCAGATGCCAGGACCGGTGGCGACCACTCCTCCTATGCCGGGCACTGAAGTTTTTCCACGATGCTGAGCATTAAAGTTGTGCCCATGACGTCGAACACTGAAGTTGTGCCCACAACACTGATGATGACGCCGACCTCTCCTAGCCCTACGACGGAGGAGCCTGCTGTTTGAGTTCCATGTCTATGGTTCCTACCCTTTTGATCACCGAACTTTGGCTATGTTCGATCGCCGACCCTGTGGCATGATGATCACCGAAGTTGTCCGATTTTTTTGGTAGCGGGAAAGATAATTTTGATTTTTTGTGCATTGGGGACCGAAATGTGGGGGTGCAGCTGGAAACTTGATCCCCCCGAGGCCGAAAAAACCGTTCAACGGGTGTGCTGGGGGGGTCAGCTGGAGATGCTCTTACACCTAGGGCCTCCTAGGATAGGCTGCCCAGCTTGGTCTACATGTGCACCTCTTGCGCTAGCTCACCACACGTACACCGTGCCAGCCTCTGGGAGCCTCTCGCTCGAGGCCCTTCGTCTCGGCCCACCACCTCACACATGGCTCTGATTCCACTGCTTCGTCTCGAGGTTCCCTCAATCCCGTCGAAACCAACTTGAACTAGAAATCCATGACAATCACGTGCTCGATCTGACCTCACTAAGAATTTAGCCTGTTTATGTATGCTTGCCCAATCGATCTTGATCAAATGCCGCACGTCTCATGCGACCACCAAGAACTTCTCTGTGTGCTTTCAATTACTTCTTCCAATCTCGTCGAGAACCACACCGCAGTTGATTGCATCTCAAACTCGATATTTTTGTAGATTATTAATCCACAACCTCCGAACAACCTAGCTCTGATATCACTTGTTAGAATAAATGCAAGGTGCATCGTTGATCATCTTAGGACCAAGAAATCACAGAAACACAACAACGAGATTTGTTAACGAGGTTCACCGATACGACTAAATCCTTGGGGCATGACTATGAGCGCTCCTCTTTGTCACAATACCACACCTTGGCCGCCCGAGCGCCGGCACCCAAGGTAGCCCCCTGCATGCGTGTGCTATTGTGTTGGCATGTGTTACATCGTGTGTCTAGCCCCACTATATATGAGAGGTCAAGGATACAAGTCTCATATTAGGACATGACTCCATATCCTGTCTAAACACAATACAACTAGAAGTCCAATTATAACCTACCTTGTACATTATATTCGAGACAATTCTAACACGTGGGATTCTAAAAACACCGAAACAAAAAATGCATACGATTGAAATGTCATGTTTATCTCAATCCTACGGGATTTTATTTTATTTTATTGCATCATGGGGAAAATAAAGGATTTTTTCAAAGAGATTTGCATGGATGCTAGGAATCCTATGAAAAATATAGTACAAAGAAGTCCTTTAAAGAATTCTATAGGATTCATTCCCATAGATCAAATAATCAACATAGATAAAGTTCCTAATAGTTCTAATCCTCCAAAACTCCTATGAGAATTGTTTGAATCGAAGGAGCCTCAATTGCTTGTTGTGCTGAATACCCGGGTCTCCAAAGTGCCATTATCGCGTCAGATGGTAGAGGCCAGCATGGTGCGACCATGGTGAGCAGGGGTAGAGAGATGAAGGTAGCAGGGTGGGAGATGGACAGAGGCGCCGACTGTGGAGGAAGGAAATTCTGGATGGGATAAGGTATAATTTTTACAATATAGCCACATCGATTGATTTGGCATTAAAAATCGTCTCTCCTCATTAACTCAACATAAGCAACCTCATTAGCACACGAGTAAATTTGCTGACGGGAACCCTAGGTTCCAACTACCGATGAATATTTCATTAAGGCATGACATTTACCAACAATTACTCTTTTAGTATTTGATTTATGTGATGCAAAATTATTAAATAATGAAGTACTTTTAAATACAATGTCATATAACTTTTTTGGGGCAAAACAGAGAGTTTTATTCATATAAAAGCCTTTATTAGATAGTCATGCAACATGCTGGTGACTAGAAAGCTAGGGGTTTCATCAAGCCAGCTCTCGATCATGTTCAAAGTGCAAGCATGTTTCGCACCAAGACACACAACTAGGGGGTTTCATCAAGCCAACTCTCGGTCACGTTCGAAGTGCAAGCGTGTTTCGCACAAAGATGCACGAGAAGGTTTGCTGACTAGTTTACATGTTGAATAAAAAAATAAGAAAAATAATAATATCAAGCTCTCCTATTTCTAACAAAATGGGAGCCACAATTGAGCAAGAATTATGGCGAGTGTTCCAGAGTGTCACCAACTCCATGCAATCAACTCCCGTTATCACATGCGAGAACCCTCAAAGAGTAGCAAATCGACTCCATCTCATAGAGGAAAACCTTCGAGGACAAGGGGTCTGATATCGCGAAGTATGGCTTGCACCATGCGCCAAGCAAGGCCGAAGGGGAGTGGGCGATGCCACCTGTGCCACCCATACCATCAGGAAAATTTAGGGCGTCGTTCATGGTTATTTTAACAAAGTATCATCAGGAGGAAGCCACCCATGTCTAGGCAGAATCAAGGCTTCCTTGCGAGGAAGATCAAGGGGTGCAATTGCCTCCTTAGTTGCTCTAATCGTAGTTGTAGGGCTCGACCTTCTTCTCCATGCTTGATACGATTTCAGGAGTGCCAAATAGACCACATAACAGTGGTGATCTTAGCATGATCATCATAAGAAAATCGAGGATCACAAATGATATCTCATGCCCACGAGTTCGGATGAAGACGAGGGGAGCCATGTAACGGCCAAGATGCGGCACTATCTTTATTTGGGGACGAGGCCTTAATATGGATAGAGGCGCATCTTGGCGTTTCGCAAGTACAGAAATCATGACAGTTACATTTATGAAGAGATGAGTATATGGATTGGCTTACACTCGCCACATGCTAAACTACAAGTCACACAACATTATTTCAATCATCAATAAGACAGGGTTCGTCTACGGATGAAAACAAATGATAAAATTGCAATGAGTCTATCTCGCTAGCCCAAGAGATGACCAAGGCCCTCTACTCGTCGAGGTACATCACGTACATGTGCCTGCTCTCCTCATCAAACTCCCACTAGAGCTGGGAAGCATCGAACAACTCTGGATCTGCGGTACGTGTACGTGTGGTGTTGTAGGAATCTATGAGCCACATGGACTCAACAATCTTGTGACCATGATATCGGGACTAATCAAGTTATTGGGTGTGGTATGCTTAAGTGGTGAGGTTGCAACAACACTAATCATGTTTGGTGGCTAACTTACGAGAATGTTATTGAAATTGACTAGTCTACGCGTAAACATACATGAGCTAATAATGATCAAGAAGTGATCCCGAACACCTACTTACGTCACGCATAACCCCATTGTGTTCTCATTCGAAGTAGAAACTCACGAGCACAGACAGTCATGGTTACGCACACAGTTGGCATATTTTAATTGAGTTTACTTCAAGTTTTCTATAACTCGATGTTACACAAATCTCTAAGTTGCCACATAACTGCGGGCACGACTTTCTGAAAGATATTTACCCGACAAGGGTGCTCCAACTAGTCCATCACAAACTATCAGAAGCTGCTCTAGATAGAAATCCTCAACTTCGAGATAGCCCGAAGTATCACTTATATCCTAGTGCACAAGACAATCACAAAGAGTAAGACAATCTAGCAAGACCGCCCGACAGGCCAAATACCAATAGGAGCCGCGCGTATATGTGTCTCAAGGCACTAGCGGATGCGAAAGCCTACGAGTAAAACCAATCCCCGAGTTTCCTCACGGTGACCCCGCAGTCTGCCCATTTGGACCAACACTCATGAGGAGCACTGGCCCGGGTTGTTGATTAATTATCCACGGGGTACCTTTTCCCTATGCATTTTTATTAAGTTGTTTAGCAAATTTAACACCAATGTTGGGCCTTGCCGGAATAATCTTAACTCAAAATGAATAATCAAGGGGGTCCCCATAACAACCCCAAGCGTGTTAGGAGCATTCAATATGGAACACAATACCGGTAACCGGAAACTAGGGCGGCAAAAGTGAAATAAAACACCGAGAAAAAGGCCAAGCTTCTGCCTTATACCAACTATATACCTTGCATTAAATTAAATAGAATAATAAGATGATATTCAAAATGTCCATGTCAACACATGGATCAACCTGCACCTGCAACTAGCAATGTTATAAGAAGGTTTGAGCAAGCGCTAACTTAGGAAACCAATGTTTCACTAGGATGTTTAAGGGTTAGAGGCTTTTCATGGCAATTTTTGATATTCAGGTGGTAAGCAACAATAAATAGCGATGGAAACAAGCCAGCTAAGCATCACAAAATTAGAAACGACATCAAGGTCACGGTCATCTTGCATGGCACTTCTTCTCAGGGATAAAGCTCTTGCTCTTTAGGAACGTTCTCAACGGGATCCTCATACTCATTCTTGGCACCCGATGCTACCCAAAAGAAAATACAACATCCAATGAACACACAGCCGCAACATGATGCTCAAACATATGATACATGAATATGATGTGAATGAAGCATGACAATGCTACACGTCATCTTCCTCATGCAATTATTTAGTTATTACCATTCTGTAAAGAACCTCAAGATTAACTATTTGGACATGCATGAACATGGCAAAAATGAATGCATCAGGAGAAAACGATACAAATCGTAGAAAGAACGTTGCAAACCGAGTTACGGATCTCTCAGAACTCTCACTACAAGATACAGAAGGCATCGATGATAAAACCAAATTTAAGAGAGGCTATGGGAAATTCCTTGGCATACCAAGTATGCCACTGGATTTGGCATGACATTCCATGTGAAATAGACCTAAATTTTATGCAAAACAAAGGAGCACAACTCACGCAAAGCACAAAACAATCCAACAAGCAATCTGTCCACAAACATCAACATGCCACTTTGTTAATATGAAAACTAAAAGCTACCGCCACCCATAAAGTTCAACAAAGACATGAATATGAAGCTATCAAAGATTACAATAACCCCTAACTAACAGCAACCTGGATATGTTCACGGATCATTGGCAATCAATCTCATAAGATGGCAAAAATTAAAGCAGTTTAGGACTTAGAGAAAATAAAAGGTTTACACTAGCAGTTTTAATATGATGGCATGTTGACAACAACAAAACTATACTCTACAGAACCTTTCATGGCATGAAACTGAATAGGGTGATAGAGGACAACAAACACTATAATTCACTCCCACTAACCATGACCTAATATTGCATAGAATCACTGATAACATCCTCTAAACAAGGGATGATGATATAAGCAGATTCTCAGACTTAGCCAAGTTTCACAAGGTGAATGCCCAGCAGTTTACATCAACATGACATGTTTGACTTGAAGAGTAGCTAAGATGCAAGACCTATTTTGCAAAGTAGTGGCACCATTTAACGGAGGGCAACATGCTCTTTAATTCACAACAAAGTTCAAGCATGAAGAACTAGTATATGCTTGGCAATCATCGTGGCAACACAGCTATTTGAAACAGTTTTCAGACTTAGTCATATTTCAACATACTCAAAATAGCAATATTGAGATGGCATGTTCACAAGAAGAAAGCCACAATTATAAAAGGTTTTCATGACAAATAAAATACCACGACGTAGTACTCCCTAAAAACTAATGCCAAAACTAATGCCACCACTGGATTTTTTGGATTTTTCTACCCCAATATCATATATCATAAGGCTATGTTACTGTAGAAAAATCACTCACAAAGCACAAACAAAAATCACACTTCTAGGTATAACATAGTAATATGCCAAATCCGACATTTCTCTTCTAGACAATTCGAGATTTCGCATTTTCCTAAAATGGAATATTCCTAAATGGATTTAATTAAACAACAAAACAACACACACACACAAATAAAACAGAGGGGGTGGTCCCACTCGCACACCCACGAGGGCCCCCTTAGAGTGTGGAAGGTGGGTCATAGGCCCACTATTAGCCAACACACCCAACTACACAAAGAAATAAAAGGGAGCTCGGGGTGACTCGAACCCGAGACTTCCCTGGGTAGTGCTCTTCCCACAAACGACCGGGTTGCGGCTCGGCTTCCGAACAGAAGGGGGGGGGACTCCTTAAGAACAGACAAAAGGGCGCAACTTCTCTTTCTGCGACAGAGAAGAGCTTGATGCCGCTGGTGGCCACTCCGGCGACCAATAGGCCGGTGAACTTATGACGGAGTTGTGGGTTTCTGCAGGGGTCCCATTGCCATGGTAAGGCTATGGTTGTGAGGTGAGAGACAATGGCCTCGAGCTCGAGCAAGAGCTCGGCTGGGGTGCTCGTGCAACGAGACAACAAGCACAACGAGGATAGCAGCGACGCAACAAGGCACATCGAGCGGATGCAGGGAGAGTCACTAGGCACTACTGCAAAACGGCTGTGCATGGAGATACGGGTGGCGATGCATGAAATTCTGCTTGCTGTCACGGATTCCATGGCGGCTTGCCCTCGGATGCATCGACAACGTCGGCTACAACACAAACCCAGGTCGGGGAGCAAGCTAGGATGAATGGAGGCGCGCCTAGGGGGAATAGACGAGCTCGACGGTCACGAAGAAGCCGATCCGAGGCATGGCATGGAGCTGGTCTGGTCTGCGAGGGCACTCTCGATACGCGAGGAAGATGGTGATGCCGCGGGCTCCATGGAGACGCTCCGGTCTTCCTAACACCGGGAACGGTTCGATGAAGAAATTGGGGCACTGCACGACATGGCGAATGGTCGGGGAACGCCGGCCGGAGGTGAGGGAGAAGACGACAACAACAACACATACGTTGGTCCCTCTCTAAACTTCATTGAACTTGCTGAATCTCTCCCTCTCTCCAGGCTTCTGACCCTAGGAAGAAGCAAGCAGGGAGGGGGGAGGAGAGAGGTGGTGGCGGTGCCATGGAGAAGGGGGAACCCAAGGAGGGGTGCGTGTAAATATAGTTGGTCCGCCTTGGCGTCCGTGAAGGAATTCACGACGCTGGAGCGCGCTGGAGATGGCTCTCTCTCACAACACAAAGACGGAGGGAGATAGGGAAGGTTGGCGTTAGGGTCGGCTGGCCGCACGGTGGAGCAGGTTCGCTGCTGCGTGCACTGTTGGGCCGCGCGTTGGGTTGCACTGCTGCTGGTTGCACACTGCTGCTACTGGCTTTTATAATAAAAGCCAGAGTTTGAAAAGAATAAAATGGCTAGGAAAAGGAGGGGCTACAAAATAAGACCCTGTTTTAATAAACTAGTTGGGCATTTTTTAGAAGCAATTTTTGAATGCACATATTTTAATCTAGCAAGCAATTGGGCTTTTTACACAACAGTAGAGAGGTTCACAAACTTAGCTTAATTCTAAAAACTCATGCACAATATTTGCAAGCATGGGGACACTTTTAAGAAGGTGTTGACAAGGTGGAAATATCCCCACATTGCACAAGGTGGAAAAATCCCCACATTGCACAATCTAGAATAAAAGAGAGAGGATGTTATTTACCAAAGGATTTAAAGAGAGGGGTTTCACTCATGAACAAACCACTTGTTGCAAGCCATGATGATGTGATAATCACCAAGGAAAATAATATAAGGTGAATGCCATGATGATGTGATGATATGATGCAAGTGAAAGACATGAAGCACCAAATCTTATTAAGTTAAAGCTAAATTGCCATGTCATACAAGGTTCAACAAGCATAATTATATAGAGATTGCACTTGAGCTGCTACAACTCTCCCACACTACAAGAGGATCTTGCTCCAAGATCAAGGATTGAAAGAACTCAGGATATTCGGAACGGAGAAGGTCCTCGCGTTCCCAAATGGCTTCTTTTTTTGGAATGGTGCAACCACATAACTTTGAGGAATTTGATAGACTTGTTGCATGTCTTGCGCTCGGTCTCTTCGAGAATAACAACTAGATTCTCATGATAAGAAAGATCTACTTGAAGATCAATGTCTTGGAAGTCAACGATGCACTCAGGAGTCTTGAAACACTTCTGGAGTTGAGATACATGAAAGGCATTGTGCACATTGGAGAAATTAGGAGGAAGCTCTAGTTGATAAGCAAGGTCACCTATTTTGCCAACAATCTTGAAATGACTCACAAAACATGGAGCAAGCTTTCCTTCGATGCCAAATATCTGAGTACCCTTCAGGGGAGATACTCGAAGAGAGACAAAATCATTGATATGGAAAGCCAAGTCACAATGTTTTCTATGATAGTAAATCTCCTAACGGGATTGAGCGGCTTGGAGATTATCCCGAATGACACGACACATTTCTTCTGCTTCAGTGATCATGTCATTCCCAAGAATTTGATGCTCACGAGTTTCAGACCAATTGAGCGGGGTACGTCACTTCCTACCATAGATAATCTCGAATAGGGCCTTGCGTGAACTTGCTTGAAAACTATTTTTGTAGGAGAATTCAGCAACCGAGACGCAGTCTTCCCACTTCATGCCAAAAAATATAACACACGTCCCCAGCATGTCTTCAAGAATTTGATTGACTCTCTCCACTTGACCACTAGTCTCAGGATGGAAGGTTGTACTGAAACGGACCTTGGTTCCCATTGTAGTTTGGAAGGAATCCCAGAACTTGGAAGTAAAGATGCTTCCTCAGTCTGAAGAAATAAGGTTAGGAACACCATGCAAAGAAACTATCCTTGAAGTGTCGGTGTTTACTCACAACATAAGCCATGGGTAGGAACACCATGCAAAGAAATAAGGTTAGGAACACCATGCAAAGAAACTATCCTTGAAGTGTCCGTGTTTACTCACAACATAAGCCATGGTGGGAACCGAAGTGGCACTTGAGGGTGCTGGGAACGAGGATGGTACAAGCATGGAACACATGATGTACCCAGGTTCAGGGCTCTCCGTAGAGATAACACCCCTAATCCCGCCGGAGTGTATGATGTATGAATGGGACTACAGAGTGCTCCTGGAGCTGTATTGCGGAGAAGGAAGAAGGAGCTGCCGGCTCGTGTCTACCTCTCATATTTGATGTGTGTGTGCTGAGTTGACCGACCCTCTGCATGGAGGGGGCCGGGGGGTTTTATAGACGAACCCACCGACCTACAATATGGATAAAGGTACAAGAGTGGGACCCGGCTAGCAGCCTCGCCGGCTTGCCAGGGGGCCCACGGGGGTCTTGTCTTGTCGCTGGAGGGCCCCGCCGGCTGCAAGGTCCCGTCTGGCTGTGAGACCCGCCAACTAGCTAATAAGGCTCTCGCGTAAGGTTGACGCAGGACACTTGTGGTACAGACGGCGTCGTCCAGTGAGAATCGTCATGGGTAGACAGTACGGCCGTCTCCACTGTTCCCACGCCGAGTGCAGTAATGGAGTGGGAGTTTGACGGGCCGACACTATGCAGGGTGATGGATCGGAGCCGGAGGAGGTCAGCGGCGTGGCCGCCGATGCTGTACCTGTCGTGCACCCCGATCCAGTACATTTGCTGATGCGTAGCCACCTTTAACCGTAGGGTCTCGTCATGACCTACGGTCTCATGTGACTTGAGATCCCTAGCGGGCTAGCCTACTTGACTAGCCGGCCTGGGCACGGCCGCCTCGCCCCTAGCCGGCTTGCTTGGCCTAGGCGGCCAGGTGGAGGTAGTCGTCTCGCCTCTAGCCGACAGGTGCTTCCTGGCCGGCCAAAGAGTTCGCCATCTCGCCCCCTAGCCGGCAGGTGCTTCCTAGCCGGCCAGGGGACTTGGTCTTTGTAGAATTGTTCTGGTTATTCCTTCTTGGTTGAAGGCAAAGGAGCAGGCTCGCTGAGCCTACCCCGGGGTCATCCCCCCGACAGTAGTCCCCGAAGTTGGGGAGGCCCGCTGCTTTGGAGCGGGTGGCCTCACCGGCTTGATTGTTTGTTTTTGTATTCCTGCCGCCGTCTGCGGCAGGGGACGCCGGATCGCTTCCAAGCGACGCCTTGGCTTCGGCGTAGGTCGCGCAAATTGCGCCACGTGCGAGGCCCGGCCTGACGTGATGATGGATTGTTCAGATGACGGGACTGGGCCTGAGCCCTGGGTCCCGCCACGACGCCCCCTCGGCCCCCGCGCAGAGGATCCTTTGTGGATTTACTCTGCGACGGTTGGGTTTAGGGAGTCGTAATGCCTGCGTAATAATCGGAGATGATGGGACCGGTGCGCACCGGATCCCCTCCCCATGATCCATTGTGGGGTTTAAATGGGGTGCATGGATACCAAGGAGGCCGTTCGCTCCCTTCTCGCCCTGCACTTGCGCTCCCTCTTTCTGTGAGCCCAGAGAAAGAGAGAGTCTCGCCTTAATCTTCTTCTCCGTCACGTCGATCGTCGCCACCTCCCCTTCGAGCTCTCGCCGCTCATCGCCATGTCGAGCAGCTCCTCCAAGAAGGGTCAACACAATGGTGCCTGGCTCAGCAGCAACATCTGCACCGAACACATCGACGCGCTCCGCCATCACCGAATGCTGCCTCCAGCCTCCCTCGTGGCCGTGCGGATCCCCGGAGCCAAGAACGCCCCAACACCGTAGGAGGGAGAAGTAGTTGTGTTCGATAAACAATTCTACAGAGGCTTCGGGCTCCCGGCGAGCACCTTCTTCTGCAACTTCCTCACCTTCTTCGGCGTGCAGCCGCACCATCTGGCGCCAAACGCCATCCTTCACCTTGCCTCGTTCGTCGTCATGTGCGAGGGGTTTCTGGGGATCGAGCCCCGCCTCGACCTCTGGCAGAGCCTGTTTTTCTTTAAGAAACAGTCCATCAAGATGGACAAGGCCGAAGTGGAGAAGCTCGATGGCCCACGCCCGATGACCCCGTGCGGCGCAGCACTGGTGCATCACCGAACGAAGAGCAACTTCCCCCAGATGCCACTCCAAGACTCCATCAAGCAGTGGCGGAGAGGCTTCTTCTATGTGAAGAATGTCAGCCCCTCCCGCGACGCCATCAACATGCCCCCCTTCGCCATCGAGCCTCCGATGGCGAAGAAGAACTGGCAAGCCAAGTACCCGAAGCCGATTCCCGAGGTAGCGCAGATAGGCATCTACCTCGACAGCATGAAGGCTCGCGGCCTTGTAGGCCGCGACCTGCTTACCACCATGATGACCCGCCGGATCCTGCCTCTGTAGAGATGGCCTCATCTGATATGCCAGATGAGAGGCCAGAACGATCCTTGCCGGCTCTCCACCAAAAATTTCCATGCCGGCACGGTGGCGAAGAATGTGAACCAGATCTCCTCCGCCAACATGAATGAGGGAGGAGACTGGGAATGGGGGCTGATCCCTTACGACAGAAACCATCCTCCCCCAATGGTGAGTGTCTTCCTGAATCTTGTATTTCTTTGTCTTTTGAAACTGTTGTTTCTTCTTGTTGAGCCGGCTACAAACTCTGTTGCATCAGCTGTTTGAGAACCTGCAAGGGCTCACCCCACCGGCTCCCGACGTGGAGACATCGGACCCCTCGGAGATTGAGGACGAGGGGATGATCGAGCCACGTGACATTGTCTCGGAGGAGGCACTGGAGTCGAAAGGCTCCGAGCCGTTTGGTGAGCACCTGACGCCTCCCCTTTTTGACTGGACGGATGATGACGAGACGCCACCATCTTCGTGTGATGCAGCCTTCGGGAGGATGCCGAGGAGGTGGAGGAAGTCATCAGCCCTCCCATGACCCGAGGCCGCCGCCATGCCGGCAAGACGACCGTGCCTGGCGAGGCGGCCAAGAACGAGGGCAAGGGTGCCACAACCTCCAAGCCGGCCTCCAAACGCGCCGCGCCTGGACCTCCAGCTGGAGGGCGAGCAGGCGGCGCCAAGAAGCGTCGTGCCGACGCCAGCAGGAAGCAGGTGCCTGTCGTGGCGGGGTAAGAGTCCTTCGCTGTCTCTTTTTGTTTTGTCCAGTGAGGATAGGTTCCTCAATTCATGCCTGACAGGGAGGCAGAAGTCGTGGAGGAAGAAACCGCCTCCGCTGCTGAACGAGCCGACTGGGCAGCGGCTGATGTTGCCCAGAAGGCTCTGGATGATCAATTCGCCCTTCACTGGGAAGTGGCAGCGAAGAAGATGTCCGCTGGCCAATCTCAGCCCAGCTGGGCCGAGAAACCCAAGGAGAAGCACTCGAAGGCTAGACATGACCCCTCCAAGTGAACTCGAGTGGAGGAGCCAGCTAGCGAGGCGGCTCCGAGGCGCATCCAAAGAACCGAGGCAGCCAAGCCTCCCGAGCCGGCCGTCTCCACACCTGCGGACCTCGAGGTGATCCCCTACACGTCGGAGGCCGAGGTAGGCGATGCGCCGGAGCTGAACCTGGAGGCGGCGGAGGTGACCATGGATGCGACGGAGGCGGCCGATCCACCCCCACCTACAGAGACGGCGCCGACTTGAGTGTCTATAGAGCCGGCCACCAATCCGCCACCTGGAGCCGGCGCCATCATCGTGACCAACCGCGGCCCAGCCGCTCTAGGAGCCGGCTCCAGCATGGGGAGCCGGCTCATGAAGACTTGGCGCGTGGCCAACGCCGAGTGCCTGAAGATGACCCCAGGTGCCGAGCTCAGCGGTGTCCCAGAACTGGTGGCAATGTTTACGAGTAGCCGGGACAAGGTGAAGCAAGCGGCCAGGGTTGCTCACAGCTACCTGGAGCGCCTGGAGGAACGCACCAGGGTGAGTGCTTCATCCTTTGCGTCTTCATCGCCTTGGTTTTGGTTTTTTCTCCTCTTGAATCAGTGGGGGCGCGCCAGCGCACCCACTGGGTGTAGCCCCCAAGAATCGGGACGGCCAAGCATTGGCCGGGCCGAATCTCTTCGTGCTATGCCTTGTCTTTGCTTCTTTAGTGGGGGCGCGCTAGCGCACCCACTGGGTGTAGCCCCCGAGAATCGGGCAGGCTATGAATTAGCCGGGCCAAATCTTACTTCCTTTGCTTTCTTTTGCTTTGCTCTTAGGATCTTCATGACGCCCAAGTGCACGCATACAATGCGTTGCGGGCCCAGACCCACGCGGCTGACGACCAAGTTGCTGATCTTCACGGCCGGCTGGGCGTTGCCGTCTCGGAGCGAGACACCTTGCGCGAGGCAGGCCAGCAGCTCCAGCAGCAGTTGAGTCTTCTCCAGACGGAGAAGAAGGATCGCGAGGCGGCCCTTCAGGCCGAACTCGGGCAGCTGCGCACCACCCTTGAGGAGAAGGACACCTCCTATGTTACCGACACGGAGCGTCTTAAGACGACTCATCTCGAGGAGATGAAGCTCAAGGACGTCGCCCTGAAGGAGAAGGAGGAGTCCTTGATCCAGAAGCAGGCGCACCTGGCCAAGGTGATAGAGACGTCTGTGGCCCTCCAGGACGAGCTCTCTCGCGCAGCCCAAGCGAGCACGGTGCGGTAGCGCGAGGCCCTGGAGGAGGCCCATGAGACCGACGCGCATTTTAACCGTAAGCCCTTCTTTCATTTTGTCTTGAATTTTTCTTCTTTGTTGCTCTCCCCTCTTATTCTTCTTCGCACCCCATCCCCTGCCCCAGGAATCTTCCCTGAGTCACGGGAAGCGGATGAATCGGCTGTTGAGACCAGCCGCGAGGAGCGTCGCGCCGCTGGTCAGGAGGTGGATGCCAACGCCGGCTGGATTGTGGAGGAGATTGTATTAGGCATCAGAGCCCACCTGCTTGTCGTGGCCGAATCCATGGAGCGGCTCTAGAGTGCCGGTGCGTCGATGATAAAGTCTCTATGGCCCGAAGCCGTGGAGCCGGCGTCGGTGAACCGGCAATCCCGCTGGCTTGCAGCTGGTGGCGATCGTCTTGACGCCTGGCGCGCCTCAGCAGCGCGTGCTGGTGCCTACATGGCGCTGAGCTTGGCCAAGTCCTGGTATCGGAACCTGGACTTGGGCAAGCTCGTCGCACAGCACGACGGCTCGGAGGGAGAGCCGCAGGCCGTGGAGGACCAGTTGCGGATGAGGGCCAGTGACATCGCCTCATATGCCGCCTGGGACGAGCTCAACTTGGAGCGGGATGAAGACGACAACGTGGTCCCTGAGGACTTGCACCGTCTTCAGCCGTATGATGCCGATGGCAGCTCTGACGAGGCGGCCCTTGAGGAGGAAGACGCTGACTCCAGCAGCGAGGCCTATGCCGACTCCGCCAGGGATGGAGCCGAAAGCTCTCGCGGTGGAGATGGCGCCACCGCCCTGGGAGCAGCCGGCGATGGTGAAGCCACCACTTTAGGAGCTGCAGCCGGTGCAACAGACGAGGCTGCCGCCCCTTAGCTGGTCCTGTTTTTGTTTTTGTTGTCTGCAATGTATCGTCAGTCCAACAGTTCCGCCCACTGGGGGTGTGTAATGAACTTCGGCCATGGGCCAAATGCTTTTGAATGTATATATTCCGCATTAAATTTGTAACACCATGCATGATGCCTTGTATTTTCATCTTTTGATTCCTGCTTGACTACTTTTTCTCCATCCCCTTTACTCCCTCTAGCATCTACCTCGCCAGCCCAACAGCCGGGAGCCGGTCTGTGACTGGGTCGAGGCTTCTGCCTTTGAGAATATTGGACTTAGATTTTTCGAAGCCATCAAGACTTAAAGACTCAAACACAAGCCAACAGAGGCCGGTTAGAATAATAAGATCGTAAAAAGGATCAAGCTAACCCGAGCCGGCAACCTTTTTGAAGTTGAACTTTTCATGCAACCGGCCTTACCTGGCGCCGCCTCGCTAGCCGGATAGCCGGGAGCCGGTCTGTAGCTGTTACGAGACGGCCAGGGTTCGACCCGGCATACACTATATGTTCTTCTACAACTAAGGAAATCGTTCGGGACGGCTAGCGAGCCCCCGAGCCCGTTAGAGACGGACCAAGGGACTCACAACATGAGTGAAGACTCGAGTTATGAATCCAAAAGAGGCATGCTCCAAGCCTCGGCTTGAAACACCCATTGCATTCAATGGAAATCCCGAAGGGGGAGAAAGATACATATGTTCATGCTCTTTCCATTTTTCTTACTTGCCTTCTATAAATAGAACGGGCGAAGCAACGCCGCGTTCCATGGACGCTCCATCTCCTGGCCGGAGTCGTCTCTCTTGCGCTTCCTTGGCTTCTGGGCATCGATCGAGTAGTATGCATTGTTATGCAACACCTGGCTGATGATGAAGGGCCCCTCCCATGGGGACAAGAGCTTGTGCTGGCCGGCTGTTCATTGGATTCTTCTGAGCACCAAGTCCCCCTCTTTGAAAGAGAGATGCTTGATCTTCTTGCTGTGGTAGTATCTCAGCTTCTGCTGATAAATAGCCGTCCGGCTCAAGGCTAGATCTCGTGCCTCCTCGAGCAGATCGACGACATCTTCTCTTGCCTCCTTTGCTTCTATCTCTGTGTATAAGGTGACCCGAGGCGAGTCGAACTCGACATCCGTGGGGATGATAGCCTCGGACCCATATACCAGAAAGAATGGGGTGAAGCCGGTTGACCGATTCGGCGTGGTGCGGAGGCTCCAGAACACTGCTGGCAGCTCTTCGATCCAGTAGTCGACTGACCTGACAAGTGGCGCCACCAACCTTGGCTTGATGCCGACCAGGATCAAGCCGTTAGCCCTTTCCACCTGGCAGTTGGATTGTGGGTGCTCCACAGACGCCAAGTCGAGTCGGATGCCTTCCTTGGAGCAGTAGAGTGCCAAAGCACCCTTGGCGAAGTTGGTGCCGTTGTCGGTCATGATGCTGTAAGGGACGCCGTAGCGGACAACAATGTCCTTGATGAACCTGACGACCGTGGGGCCGTCAAGCTTCTTGATGGGCCTAGCCTCGATCCACTTGGTAAATTTATCGATGGCTACCAAGAGATGAGTCATGCCGCCTCGAGCGGTCTTGAATGGCCCCACCATGTCTAACCCAGAGACGGCGAATGGCCATGACAAGGGGATGGTTTTGAGGGCTGAAGGTAGCATGTGGCTCTGCGCACCAAAGCGTTGGCAGCCCTCACATTTGTTGACCATGTCCACGGCCTCCTCGAGGGCCGTGGGCCAGTAGAATACATGGCAGAACGCCTTGGCCACCAGGGTTCCAGAGGCAGCATGATGCCCACACTCCCCCTGGTGAATGTCTCTAAGGATCTCATGTCCCTTTTCTGATTCGACGCAGCGCTAGAACACGCCAGTCACGCTACGCCGAACCAGCTCGCGATTGATGATGGCGTGGGCTGCTGATCTGCGCTGAATCTGTCTTGCATCCGCCTCATCTTGAGGAAGCTCGCTGCGAATAAGGAAGGCCAAGATGGGTTGAGCCCACGACGGAGCCAACACAAGGGCTGGCTCCGTTTCGACCTTAGTGTCAGGGGATTCTGTAGCCCCCGCGCTTGATGAAGCAGTCGCAGGCTCGAGACTCTCTGTCTATGATGCTGTCGTGGCAGCCGGCTCGCCGTCTACCTCCATGACGTCCACCCACTGGGTGTCGAGACGACAGTATTCAAGGCTTGGCAAAGCCAGATTTTTTGTTGTAGCCGGCGGAGTAGTCGTAGCTGGCGAAGTAGTTGTAGCCTGCACAACAATTGGAGTCGGCAGAGCCAGTGTAGCCGGCACAGCTGGCGTCGCTGATGACGCTTGCACTGCGGGATCAGCTGGCACAAAAATTGACACCGACTCCGGAGACGGCTTGATGGACGGCTTGTGCAGCTATTCGAGGGAGACGTCGATTGGAATTGCTTGTCTTGTAGAGTCGATCTTGGCCAATGCATCAGCCGCCTCGTTGTCCGCCCTGGGAACGTGGTGCAACTCACAACCCTCGAAAGGGCCGCTGAGCTGCTGGATGAGGAAGTGATAGCTCGCAATGTTGGCGTCCCTGGCGTCCCATTCGCCAGAGAGTTGCTGCACCATGAGGTCCGAGTTGCCGAAGCAGAGGAGCCGCCGGATGCCAATATCCTTGGCAAGCTGGAGGCCATGAGCGAGCGCTTCGTACTCGGCGACGTTGTTGGAGGCGGCGAAGTGAATCTGGAGAGCATACTTGAGATGGTTTCCTTTCAGAGACGTCAAAACAATGTTGGCTCCCAGACCAGTCCGCATCTTCAAGCCGTCGAAGTGCATCCGCCAATGAGTGGAATCTGGAGGCGGCGGCTCAAACTGGGTTTCGGCCCAGTCGACAAGGAAGTCGGCCACCACCTGAGACTTGATGGAAGTGCGTGGCTCGTAACGGATGTCGTGGTCGTCCATGGAGATGGACCACTTGGCAATCCGGCCAGTCGCATCATGGTTTCCCATGATTTCTGAAAGTGGAGGAGTGCTCACCATAGTGATGGCATGATCTTGGAAGTATTGCTTCAACTTCTTTGAGGCAAGGTAAACACCATAACACATTTTCTAGTAGTGGGGGTAGTTTTGCTTGGAGGCGGACAAGACCTCGCTGAGGTAATAGATAGGGCGTTGCACTAACAGTACCTTGCCTTCCTCCTTGCGCTCTACTACCAACACTACACTAACCACGCGAGTGGTCGCTGCAATGTATATGAGGATGGGTTCCCTTTCAGCCGGTGCTGCCAAGATTGGCAGGCTTGAGATGACCCGTTTGGGGTCGCGGAAGGCTTCGTCCGCCTGGTCGTTCCACTCGAACTTGGTTATTTTCTTCATGAGCTGGTAGAGTGGAAGCGCCTTCTCACCGAGCCGGCTGACGAACCGGCTAAGGGACGCCAGGCAGCCGGCGAACTTCTGGCCGTCGAGGATTCGAGCCAGCTTCACCATCCTCTCGATGGTGCCGATTTTTTCAGGGTTCGCTTCGATGCCACGAGCAGACACGAAGAACCCCAAGAGCTTGCCGCCTGGAACCCCAAAGACGCACTTCTCCAGGTTGAGCCGGATCTTGTACTCGCGCAGGTTGGCGAACGTCTCCCGCAAGTCGTCAAGGAGACTGAAGTGCTGCTTGGTCTTGACGATGATGTCATCCACATAGACGTGGATGTTTCTGCCAATCTCTGGCAGTAGGCACAACTACATGCAGCGTTGGAATGTCGCACCAGCGTTCTTCAGATTGAACGTCATGGTGGTGTAGCAGTAGGCCCCGAAGGGCGTGATGAAGGAGGTCTTCAGGCGATCAGCTGGATCCAGCTTGATTTGATGATAACCTGAATAAGCATTCTGAAACGACAACAATTCGCAGCCGGCTGTGGAGTCGATCACTTGATCTATCCGGGGCAAGGCGAAAGGGTCTTTCGGGCATGCCTTATTCAGGCTCGTGTAGTCGATGCACATTCGCCATGTGTTGTTCTTCTTCAGCACCAGGACTGGATTGGCTAACCAGTCCGGGTGGAAAACCTCCATGATGAAGCTGGCTGCAAGGATCCGGGCAATCTCTTCTCCAATTGTGCGCCGCTTCCCCTCGGCGAAGCGGCGCAAAGGTTGTTTCACCGTCTTTGCATCCGGTCGCATGTGAAGTTTGTGCTTGGCGTACTTCCTGGAAACACCAGGCATGTCTTTGGGAGACCATGCAAAGATGTTCCAATTCTCACGGAGGAAGTCTATGAGCTCGCCTTCCTATTTGGGGCTAAGGTTAGCCCCGATGGTGACGCACTGCTTGGGGTTCGCATGGTCGAGTGGCACCTGCTTGGTTTCTTTGGCCGGCTTGAAGGAGCCTTCTCCGGCCGACTGGGATGGAGGAGTAGGGATCGCCGGCTTCTTGGTAGCCTGAGCCATGAGCCGGTCAATCTGCTTTTCTCCTCAGCAATCACCATGGCATCGGCCAGGCAGCTGTTGTCCTGTGCACACTCGAGCGACTTCTTGTAGTCGCCAGGAATGGTGATGATGCCCTTTGGACCCGACATCTTCATCTTGAGGTAGGCGTAGTGGGGGATGGCCATGAATTTGGCCAGAGCCGGCCTGCCCAGCAGCGCGTGATACGGGCTGCTGAGATCCACCACCGCGAACCATATGGACTCATGGCGGAAGTGAGCCTTGTCGCCGAAAAGGACGTCCAGTTGGATTTTGTCGATCGGCGAGTAGGACTGTCCCGACACGATGCCGTGGAAGACAGTGCTTGTCGGCTGGAGGTCCTTCTCCTTGAGCCCGAGCTTGAGCAGGGTGTCGAGGTAGAGGATATTGATGCTGCTGCCGCCATCGACCAACACCCGGGAACCTGCAGGTGAGCCTCTGGGAGGCAAAAGTGGGGTCGAGGACGAGCGTGTATGAGCCAGGGTTTGGCATCACCGCAGGATGGTCAACCCGGCTCCATGTGATGGGCTTTTCAGAACAATGCATGTATTGGGGAACCGGGTGGACCGTGGCGTTCACCTCGCGCCGACGTTGGCGCTGGCTGTGCTTGTCGTCACCCTCACTGGTGAAGATAATGAATGCTCCGTCTTGATGGGGGTAGTCGTTGTGGAGACGGCCGTCATTGTGAGGCAGCGGCGATGGAGCCGGAGCTGGACCGGGAGCCGGAGCATGAGGCGCTGCAGCTGCACCTGGGGCAGCCGGCAGGTCCTACCCTTGCGATAGTGGTCGTGCAAAGTTGCACTGTCGAAGGGTATGGGTAGAGGGCTTCGCCCGAGAGTGCATCTTGCAGGGCGCGTCAATCATCTGCTCGAAGCTGAGCTTGGGCTGCCAGTCGTTCTTGCCGGTCCGCCTCCGTTGAGAGCCGGCTTGAGTAGCCGGCGCCTCTCCCTCCATGTTGGCCACCAGCTTGTTTTTGGAGCGCGAATCAAGTTGATCCGCCTTGCGATTGTTGTTGTTCTGGCCGCCTCGATTGTCACCAAATGGCTTGGGAGTAGTCGGCGTGGGGACAACTTTGTCTAAGGTGGTCACCTTGACTCGCATCACGGAGTCGGACGTGGCGTACTTGTCCGCCTTGGCCATGAGCACCGCTGGAGAGGTGGGCTCGTAGCACATGAGCTTGTGCTTGAGGAGAGTGTCGTCTCGGCAGCCGTCGATGAGGTACTGGATGGCTTGTACCTCATGCACTCCCTCACAAGAGTTGCGAAGCTCTGTCCAAAGCGTGACGTAGTCGCGAAGGGGTTCGTCGGGCTTCTGGACGCACATGCCAACTAGCGAGGCCGGACAAGGCGCTTGTAGGTGCCAGTGAAGTTGTGGACGAACGCTGACTGGCACTCTCTGGCAATAGCTAGACGAATGCTGATTCTGTGACAACAAACCTTCCCCTGCAACGGCACCAGAAGAATGTTGCTAGCACTCCCCGGCAACAAAACTAGAAGGATGTTGTTGATGGCCCACTAGCGCGTGGGTTCGCAACAGTTTTCGAGGGTAGAGTATTCGACCCAAATTTGTTGATCACCAAACAGGAGGTGAGAGAATACTCTTGAGTATTAGCAGCTGAATGTGTTAGATTCAACCACACCTGAAAGATTAGTATCTGCAAGCAAAGTAGTAACAACAAAGTAGCGAGTAACGGCAGTGGGAAGGAACAGCAGTAGTGACAGCAGTAGCAAGTAGCAACAGTAGCAAGCGACAGTAGTAGCAACAGTAGGACAAACTCGTAGGCAATTGGTCGGTGATTTGTTGGATGATATTCATCATGAAACAGTTATAAAACGAAGAGATATGTGGCTAGATCCCGTTCGTCAATGTGATGTAGGCATGCATTCCGTGTGTCCTCATACGTGCTTAGGGAAAAGAACTTGCATGACATCTATTGTCCATCCCTCCCGTGGCAGCGGGGTCCAAAAGGAAACTACGGGATATTAAGGTTCTCCTTTTAATAAAGAACCGGACCAACGCATTAGCACTTGGTGAACACATGAACTACTCAAACTATGGTCATCACCGGGAGTGGTTCCGGTTATTATCACTCCGGGGTTGCCGGATCATAACACATAGTAGGTAACTACAACTTGCAAGATCGGATCTAAAACACACATATATTGGTGACAACATAATAATTTTAGATCTGAAATCATGGCACTCGGGCCCTAGTGACAAGCATTAACCATGGCAAAGTAGTAGCAACATCAATCTCAGAACATGGTGGATATAGGGATCAATCACCATCAAAACTAACTCGACTATATGATAGATCTCATCCTACTCATCACCGCCCAGCGAGCCTACGAATAGATTACTCACGAACGACGAAGAGCTTCATGGAATTGGAGAGGGAAGAAGGTTGATGAAGACGATGGCGATGATTTCCACTCTCCGGAGCCCAAAACGGACTCCAGATCTGCCCTCCAGATGAAGAACAGGTTGTGGCGGCGCCTCCGTATCGCAAACGCGGCGAAATCTTTTTTTTTTCTGGGACGAGAGTGAACTTACAAAGCTGAGATTGGGGGCGGCAGAGCCGTGTGGGCCCCACAAGCTTGCCCACCGCCACAAGGGGGGTGGCGGTGGCAGGGCTTGTGGCCCACTGGCCCACCCCCTCAGGTGGATCTTTAAGCAGGTATTTTTCATATTTTCCAAAAATGTTCCCCGAAAATTTTCAGGACGTTCTGACAACTTTGATTTCTGCACAAAAATAACACCAAGGCAATTCTGCTGAAAACAGCGTCAGTCCAGGTTAGTTCCATTCAAATCATGCAAATTAGAGTCCAAAACAAGGGCAAAAGAGTTTGGAAAAGTAGATACGAGAGACGTATCAACTCCCCCAAGCTTAAAACCTTGCTTGTCCTCAAGCAACTCAGTTGACAAACTGAGAGAGAGAAAAAAACTTTGACAAACTCTGTTTGATCTTGTTGTTGCAACTATGTCTAACTCATAACCAGAATTTCAGCAAGATCACAAGTTAACCACATAAGCAAGTGATACAAAGGTCTCACGGTAAACTAATATCAATGGCATAATCAGCTAACGAGCAAATAATAATGAGTTTCAAAGACCAACACTTCAATCAAAACAAGCATAAAGCAATATGAATAGGTGGTATCTCGCTAGCTCTTTCTGAGACCGCAAAACATAAATGCAAAGCACTTTCAAAGATCAAGGGCTGACTAAACGTTGTAATTCATAGCAACGAAGATCCAGTCATAGTCATACTCAATATCAATCAAAAGCAAAGCATAAAAATGACAGAGGTGCTCTCTAATTGGTGCTTATAAAAGAGGAGGATGACTCGACAGGAAAATAAATAGACAGGCCCTTCGCAGAGGGAAGCATTGATTTGTAGAGGTGCCAGAGCTCAGGCTTTGAAAACAGAGATAATAATTTTGGGTGGCATGCTTTCATTGTCAATGCAATGACCAAGAGTTCTCAATATCTTCCATGCTACTCATGCTATAGGCGGTTCCCAAACAGAAAAGTAAAGTTTTAACTCCCCCACCACCAATCAATCACACTCCACGGCTAGCCGAATCCTCGGGTACCGTCCATACTAACATCAATCTGGGGGGAGTCTTGTTTTACAGTTATGTTTTTGATTTAAGCGTGGAAGTGGGCATTCCAATTACCGGCCCCTTTCTCGTGAATGACAGTGAATAAACACATGTCGAGGATAACACTCCTAGCATGGAAGATACCAATAGCCCTGTGTCACCACATGAGCAGTTCGGGCATGCAAAACGGATTATTTCTTGAAGGTTTAGAGAGTGGCACATGCAAATTTACTTGGAACGGCAGGTAGAGACCGCAAATAGGTAGGTATGGTGGACTCTCATGGAAAAACTTTTGGGTTTATGGAAGTGGATGCACAAGCAGTATTCCACTCAGTACAAGTGAAGGCTAGCAAAAGACTGGGAAGCGACCAACTAGAGAGCGACAACAGTCATCAAGATGCAATGAGTTTGACTAACATTGAATGCAAGCATGAACAGGATATAAATCACCATGAACACGAACATCATAGAGGTTATGTTGATTTTGTTTCAACTACATGCATGAACATGCGCCAAGTCAAGCCACTTGAATCATTCAAAGGAGAATACCATCCTATCATACTACGTCATAGTCATCTCAAAATCTATGTTGGCATTCAAGACAAACCATTATAAACTCTCAGCTAAATAAGCATGGCATCAGAAACTATGATCTCTAAGTTGTTATTGCAAACATGGTTTTCTCACAACAAAGCTGAATCTGGGTCGACAAGCTAGTCATATTTACAAAAACAAAATAGATATAGTTCATACCAGCTTTTCAGTCTCTGTCACTTCATCATATATCATCATTATTGCCTTTCACTAGCACGATCGAACGATGTAACAATAATAAGAGTGCTCGTGCATTGGTCTAAGCTGAATCTGCAGGCAAACACAAACGAGAAGACAAAGTAATATGGCTCTTTGAAAGCTAAACAGGTAAGCATGCAAGAACCACTAAACATTGTAACCAATATCTTCTACCTTGACCCAAAGAAAAAGAAAATTACTTACACGAGAAAGCTCCCAACAAGCAAAAGAAGAAAGAAAAATCTTTTTGGGTTCTCTCAAAAGGATACAAAACAAGAAAACAAGAAAACAAAAATAAACTAGCATGGATTATAGCTCCCATATTGAAGCTCCTGTCACCTGTTACTGCGCTCTTAAGGATACTAAGGTCGAAAGCGCATAGGTGACAATATGCACCCTTGCCGTTAATGCACCTACCTATGAAGAGGGCAAAGTAGTGCAATGCAGGGAAATGGATGCTCCCTATGGTGGCTTGCGTGATATCTCTGGTTTCTCCAACAGTTATACTGGAGACAATGTCTCTGACCGAAGATTTAGAAGGATCATTAATACTACCCCCATCGGGTATCTTGCAAATCCTATTAAAATCCTCCAAATCCATGGTATAGGATTTATTGTACAGATCAAACAATATGGATGAATCACGGCCAAATGAAAATTTAAATCTACGCACGAAAGAGGTAGTGAGCATAGCAGACTGTTCACATTTATCTAAGAGGAATTCTTCTAACCCGACATTGCGGACAAGTGTATCAAACTCATCCTTGAAAGATGCGTCGATCATAAACTCATCGGAAGGCCATTCACATGGTTGCACCGGTGCGTCCCTTAGTTGAAATGGTTCGGGCTCTCGAAAAGAAAGACGGGGACCCTTCTTACTTGAGGAACCACCATGAAACTTCCTCCTGAACATAATTTCCTTTTGCTGAAATTTTTGAAGTTCAAGAGAAAAGTGAATGAAGACCAACCATACCTTGTAGCAACTACTCCTACTAGTGCCTAGAGACCGTATCACGCGCTAAAACTACTTGGGACTAGCTAAAATCAATATTTCTAGCTCAAGAACAGGGTCACCAAGGTAGCAAGAATACGCGAAAGATAAAGCACTAGAGCAAAAACTAATTGGACTAATGGAGGAGTCACTTACCAAGGAGTAATTTCCCCAAAACGGTTCGGAGAATGGTGCTTTGAGCAAGGAGATCGAAAATCACAGGCAAATGAGCAAGAACACGGGTTTGAGCTGCGAAACAATTTTTTTCTGGAGGTGGAAGAAGAGGCTCGGAGCTGGAATGAGTGGAGGGGGTCCCTGTGGGCCCCATAGGCTTGCTCTCCACCACCAGGGGGTGGCAGTGGCAGGGCTTGTGGCACACTGGTCTGGCCTCCAGGCCAACTCTCAGGCCCAGTAATTTTCGAAAATTCCAGAAAAAATCATACTAAATTTTCAGGACCATCGGAGAACTTTTATTTTCGAGGTATTTTTCTCCGGGACGCTAAAACAGAAAACAGGAAAAACTAAACTAAATCTATCATTTTTCTTCTAAGCAACAGAAAATGAAAGCTTAAAACAGAGGTATGTGACTCTTTGATTCATCCATTTCGTGGTCATCGAAAGAAATCCGTCAATAGGATTGATCAAGTCCTCATGAAAAAACCTTCTCGAATCTCAAGAGAGAACGGAGGATTTTCGAATAGCCACTAAGTCACCTCAATGGGGATATGTATCTCCCCAACAAGCAAATCATACTTCATCTTGACACGAGGAATAGGGCATTCAAAGCTCCCAATAAGAATCGATGAAGTCTTTTTGATAGCATTGATGCAATGTACTTGATATCGTTTCTTCAGAAAGTGCACCGTGTGCTCATTACCGTTGACATGGAAATTGACATTGCCTTTGTTGCAATCTATAACAGCCCCTGCATTGTTTAAAAAGGGTCTTCTGAGGATGACAGCCATGGATCATCCTCGGGAATATCCAAGATAACAAAGTCTGTTAAGATAGTGGTGTTAGCAACCACAACAGGCACGTCCTCGCAAATGCCGATAGGGAAAGCAGTTGATTTGTCGGCCATTTGCAGAGAAATTTTAGTGGGTGTCGACTTATCCAACTCAAGTCTACGATAAAGAGAGAGCGGCGTAACACTAACACCGGCTCCAAGGTCACATAAGGCAGTGCTTACGTAGTTTCCTTTAATGGAACAAGGTATAGTGGGCACTCCGGGATCACCAAGTTTCTTAGGAGTTCCACCTTTGAAAGTGTAATTGGCAAGCATGGTGGAGATCTCAAGATCTGGTATCTTCCGTTTATTAGTCATGATATCGTTCATGTACTTGGCATACAGAGACATCTTGAGCATATCAGTTAACCGCATCTGCAGAAAGATGGGTCTTATCATCTCAACGAAGCCCTCAAAATCCTCATCATCATTTTTCTTGGATGGCTTAGGAAGAAAGGGCATAGGTCTATGAACCCATGGCTCCCTTTCTTTACCATGATTCCTAGCAGTGAAGTCATTCTTATCGTATCTCTTAGGTTGTGGGTTATTAGGATTAACCGAAGGTTCAATCTCCACATCCTCATCATTGCTAGGTTGAGCATCATTATGAACATCACTGTCCATATTGTCACCAGGTTCATGTTCATCACCAGATTGTGTTTCTGCATCAGACGCAGAAATATCATTAGGTTCTTCAGGTGTGACAGTATTTGGTGAACTGACATGTAGGTTTCTATCATCCTTCTTCTTCTCCTTAGGATGACTGGGTGTATCAGCATTGATTCCTTGAGAATCTTGATCAATTCTCTTAGGATGACCTTCAGGATACAAAGGTTCCTGAGTCATTTTGACTCCTCTAGTAATGACTTTGACAGAGTTGTCATTTAATTCATTGAGCAGGTAATTGTGAGCTTTAAGTACTTGTTCTACCTGAGTAGTAATCATAGAGGCATGTTTACTCAGAAGCTTCAGATCATTGACATTTCTGTCTACACAAGCACTTAAATGGCTAAGCATATGAGTACTTTGTTCCAAATGTCTGCTAACATAATCATTGAAACTCTGTTGTTTGGCAACAAAGTTGTCAAATTCATCAAAGCATAGGCTAGCAGGTTTATCAAAAGGAATATCACTCTCATCAAACCTACGCAGAGAATTCACTTCTACTACTTGTATCGGGTTATCGAGACCATGGATCTCTTTGATAGGTGGTAGGTTTTTGACATCTTCAGATCTAATGCCTTTCTCTTGCATAGATTTCTTGGATTCTTGCATATCTTCGGGACTGAGGAATAGAATATCTCTTTTCTTAGGAGTTGGCTTAGGAGGTGGTTCGGGAATAGTCCAAGCATTACCGTTGATCAAGATGTTATTCAGTAGAGTCTCAGCTTGTTCTACAGTTCGTTCCCTAAAAACACAACTGGCACAACTATCTAGGTGGTCTCTAGAGGCATCGGTAAGTCTGTTATAGAGGATATCAAGTATCTCGTTCTTCTTAAGAGGGTGATCAGGCAAAGCATTCTGTAGCTGGATGAGCCTCCCCCAAGCTCGTGGAAGACTCTCTTCTTGGAGTTGAGCAAAGTTGTATATTTCCTGCAAGGCATCTTGCTTCTTATGGGCAGGGAAATATTTCTCACAGAAGTAATAGACCATATCCTGGGGACTACTCACACATCCAGGAGCAAGAGAGGTGAACCAGGCTTTAGCGTTATCCTTTAGAGAGAAAGGAAACTTCTTAAGGATATAGTAGTGGCGGATCTTCTCCTCATTAGTAAAAAGGGTGGCTATATCGTGTAGTTTGGCAATATGGGCTACGACCGTCTCAGACTCATAACCGTGAAAAGGATCAGATTCAACTAGATAGATTATCTCAGGATCGACAGAGAATTCATAATCCTTATCGGTGATAAAGATAGGTGAAGTGGCAAACTTCGGGTCGTATTTCATCCTAGCTTTCAGAGATTTTTCCTTCCACTTGAGAAGCAATTTCTCAGCGTCATAGGCATCCTTACATGCAAGAAAATCCTCAACAATCTCTCCCTCCATAACATAACCCTGAGGTATATCAGGCAATTTATATCTAGGAGAGCTAGATCTAACAGGAGCAAAAGCAGGTTCTATCTCAATAGTATCGGCAGTTTCAGAAGCATCACGAGCATTGGCAGTAACTCTAGCAATATGAGCATCAAGGAATACCCCTAGTGGAACATCAGGCAAAGTAGTATCTCTAGCAGTATCACGCATAGCATCATGAGGCAAAATAGCATCTCTAGCATGATCAAGAAAAGCAGTATCAAGCATAGCATCTCTAGCAGTATCAAGCATAGTATCTCTGGTAGTATCAGGCAAAGCAGTATCAGGCATAGTATCAAACATGGCATCTCTAGCAGTAGCATCATAAGCATCATCAAGCACAGGCGACATATCAAGATTTCTAGCAGGAGGTGATGTCGCAAACTTACTCATAACTGAAGGTGAATCAAGTGCAGAGCTAGATGGCAATTCCTTACCTCCCCTCGTAGTTGAGGGCAAGGCTTTGGTTTTTGGATCCTTCAGATTCTTCATAGTGATCAGCAGATATAAATCCCAAGTGACTCAGATAATATAGCAATACCTCCCCGGCAACGGCGCCAGAAAAATGCCGACTGACACTCTCTGGCAATAGCTAGACGAATGTTGATTCTGTGATAACAGACCTTCCCCTGCAACGGCACCAGAAGAATGCTGCTAGCACTCCCCGGTAACGAAACTAGCAGGATGTTGTTGATGGCCCACCAGCGCGTGGGTTAGCAGCAATTTTCGAGGGTAGAGTATTCGACCCAAATTTGTTGATCGCCAAACAGGAGGTGAGAGAATACTCTCGAGTATTAGCAGCTGAATGTGTCAGATTCAACCACATCTGTAAGATTAGTATCTGCAAGCAAAGTAGTTACTGCAAAGTAGCGAGTAATGGCAATGGCAAGGAACATCAGTAGTGACAGTAGTAGCAAGTAGCAACATTAGCAAGCAACAGTAGTAGCAACAGTAGGACAAACTCGTAGGCAATGGGTCGGTGATTTGTTGGATGATATTCATCATGCAACAGTTATAACACGGAGATATATGTGGCTAGCTCCCGTTCGTCAATGTGATGTAGGCATGCATTCCGTGTGTCGTCATATGTGCTTAGGGAAAAGAACTTGCATGCCATCCATTGTCTATCCCTCCCACGGCAGTGGGGTCCAAAAGGAAACTACGGGATATTAAGGTTCTACTTTTAATAAAGAACCAGACGAACGCATTAGCACTTGGTAAACACATGAACTCCTCAAACTATGGTCATCACCGATAGTGGTTCTGGTTATTGCCACTCCGGGGTTGCCGGATCATAACACATAGTAGGTAACTACAACTTGCAAGATCGGATCTAAAACACACATATATTGGTGACAACATAATAATTTCAGATCTGAAATCATGGCACTCGGCCCCTAGTGACAAGCATTAAGCATGGCAAATTAGTAGCAACATCAATCTCAGAACATAGTGGATACTAGGGATCAATCCCCATCAAAACTTACTCGATTACATGATAGATCTCATCCTACTCATCACCGCCCAGCGAGCCTACGAATAGATTACTCACGAACGACGAAGAGCTTCATGGAATTGGAGAGGGAAGAAGGTTGATGAAGATGATGGCGACGATTTCCCCTCTCCGGAGCCCAAAACGGACTCCAGATCTGCCCTCCAGATGAAGAACAGGTTGTGGCGGCACCTCCGTATCGCAAACGCAACGAAATCTTCTCTTTTTTATTTTTTCTGGGACGAAAGTGAACTTACAGAGCTGAGATTGGGGGCGGCAGAGCCGTGTGGGCCCCACAAGCTTGCCCACCGCCACAAGGGGGGTGGCGGTGGCAGGGCTTGTGGCCCACTGGCCCACCCCCTCAGGTGGATCTTTAAGCAGGTATTTTTCATATTTTCCAAAAATGTTCCCCGTAAATTTTCAGGACGTTCTGACAACTTTGATTTCTGCACAAAAATAACACCAAGGGAATTCTGCTGAAAACAGCGTCAGTCCAGGTTAGTTCCATTCAAATCATGCAAATTAGAGTCCAAAACAAGGGCAAAAGAGTTTGGAAAAGTAGATACGATGGAGACGTATCAAACGCCTCCTCGAAGTCAACGCATGAGTTGACGCTGCTGGCTGGAAGGCTGTTAAGCCACCTCCGAGCCGAGCCGGCCAGCATGAGTGGCAGGTAGCGGACGGCTACGCGCTTGTTGCCCCTGGCGATGGCAACGGCAGTGGTATAGTCGATCAGCCAATCTTCTGGCTTAGTTGTGCCGTTGTACTTGGGGGTGTCCCAAGGAAGATTGAAGCCTCGGGGAAACGGCTCCCCTCGGATCCGGGGGCCGAAGCATGCCGGACCGATGGGACCGTCTTCCTCCAGAAGGGCTGACTGCGCCAGGGCCTTGAGGCCTTTGCGGACATCGTTGTCGCCATGTGGGACATGAGCGCCAATCCGAGCCATGATAGGAAGGGTGCCTTGTGAGCCGGCTGCATGGGTCCTCCCTAGACGAGGAACCTCATACACCGAATCACTCTCATCATCTCCTCGACGCTGGCTCGAAGTCGGCTCGCTCTGGCACTGAGAACGCCTGTCGCGGCTGCCCTCGCCCTTCCAGTCGGAAGTGCGATGCGAGGAAGATCCCTCTACTTGATGATGACCGCCGAGGTTACGACGCGCTCCGGGATTGGGTCCCGGAGACTCCGACTGAGCCTGAATGGGGTCAAGTCGTGTCTGCTGCTTGTTGGCGGCATCAAGGAGATCCTTTACCCGCTTCTCCTGAAGTACGCGTTCCTCGCCCTCCAAGCCTGGCATTTCTGCCATGGCCACCCGTAAGTTGGCCGCAGGAGTCCCGTAGATGGGCTGCTTGCCACCTAGGATCTCGGCGATGACACGGTCGCGGCTGCGGACCGCGCCAAGCCGGCTAGGACCCTCGGAAACCGGAGTGAGGCCGTAGGCGGAGTTATACTCGCACTGTGTGGCCTCCATCCGGCGTTTAGCCACGGCGATGGCAATGCCCTCCTCCAAGATCTGTCTGCGAGCCTCCTCCAACGAGGCCCGCGCGTCGGTGGGGTTTGTAGAGGTGGCGATGGGTGTCTTCAAGCTGGTAAGAGCGGACTGAGGAGTCTGAGTGGAGACAGCAGCAGGCTCACCAGCGTCTGCTGATGCCTTGCCATGAGCCGTGCTGGTGCCGGCACCTATGACCATCACCTCCACGACGTTGGAGACGACGGCGACATGATACAGGGTAAGGAACCCCACAGACGATGGAGGACCGTCGAAGACGAGTACGTTGCCGGGATACACGTTGAATGCAGGCGTCTCGATGAGAGAGAGCCTACTGAAGCTGACGCATAATGCCTCGATGTCGAAGTCCTCACCAGGGTAGCGAGGGCCATCGTCGAGACGCAAGTCGCTAAAGAGAACGCTGAGGTTCTTCATAGCAGCGACGACGATGCTAGGGAGCGACTGGTCGTCGGACTCCCCATCAGAGTCCGGATGACGGACTGGTACGTCGATCATCATCGGTGAAGCCTCATCAATAGCAGGCTCCACATGCATGCTGATCGGTCCGGACGCGATGCATCCGACGGTGTAAGCGCACGGCCCCGCCGAGCGCGTGAAGCCAGCCGATGCCGCGGACGGCCCCATGGTGGGTGCCAAATGTCGGTATTTACTCATAAAATAAGCCATGGGTAGGCTAAAGATGGTGGGAACCGAAGTGGCACCGGAGGGCGCTGGGAACAAGGATGGTACAAGCATGGAAAGCATGATGTACCCAGGTTCAAGGCTCTCCGTAGAGATAACACTCCTAATCCGGCCGGAGTGTATGATGTATGAATGGGACTACAAAGTGCTCCTGGAGCTGTATTGCGGAGAAGGAAGAAGGAGCTTCCGACTCGCGTCTACCTCTCCTATGTGGTGTGTGTGTGCTGAGTTGATCGACCCTCTTCATGGAGGGGGCCGGGGGGTTTTATAGACGAACCCACCGACCTACAATATGGATAAAGGTACAAGAGTGGAACCCGGCTGGCAGCCTCGCCGGCTGGCCAACGGGCCCACGGGGGTCTTGTCTTGTCGCTGGAGAGGCCCGCCGGCTGCAAGGTCCCATCTGGCTGTGGGACCCGCCGGCTAGCCAATAAGGCTCTCGCGTAAGGTTGATGAAGGACACGTGTGGTACGTCTGGCGTCGTCTAGCGAGAATCGCCATGGGCAGACAGTACGACCGTCTCCAGTGTTCCCACGCCGAGTGCACTAATGGAGTGGGAGTTTGACGGGCCGACACTATGCATGGTGATGGATTGGAGCCGGAGGAGGTCAGTGGTGTGGCCGCCGATGTTGTACCTGCCATGCACCCCGATCCAGTACCTTTGTTGACGCGTAGCCACCGGTAACCGTAGGGTCTCGTCATGACCTACGGACTGATGTGACTTGAGCTCCCTGGCCAGCTAGTCGCTTGACTAGCCGGCCTGGGCACGACCGCCTCACCCCTAGCCGGCTGGCTTGGCCTAGAAGGCCAGGGGGAGGTAGCCATCTTGCCTCTAGCCGGCAGGTGCTTCCTGGCCGGCCAGAGAGTTAGCCGTCTCGCCCCCAGCCGGCAGGTACTTCCTAGCCGGCCAGGGGGACTTGGGCTTTGCAGAATGGTTCTTGTTGTTCCTTCTTGGTTGAAGGCAAAGGCGTAGGCTTGATGAGCCTACCCCGGGGTTATCCCCCCGACATGAAGTGTACAGCTCCGCGAGCTGAGCTGATGAGATAGATTCTTTGACAGGAAGGAAGTGGGCAACTTTAGTCTTCTTCTCGATGACCGCAAAGATGACATTGTTCCCCTCTTGGACTTATGAAACCCAGTGACAAAATCCATCTCAACATGATCGAATTTCCAATCGGGTATAGGCAAAGGATGAAGAATACCTACTAGATGTTGATGCTCCGCCTTCACTCTGTGACACACATCAAACTGAGCAATCACATGTTTCATGCAAGTCCACCCGAAGATTTGCTTAAGATCCTGGTACATCTTAGAACTGCCTGGATGTATCGAGAGGTGAGAATTGTGGGATTTATCCATGATAACTTTTTTGAGCTCTCCTTTTGGAACCACAAGGCGGTCCTTGAAGACCAAAGTGTCTTTGTCATCAACATAGAAGCACTTATACTTTGGAATGCTCTTTGCCAAGCCTATCTTCACTTTATTCACCCTAACATCAAGAAGTTGAGCTTGGTGGACGTTGTCATCCAAGGTAGGAGAAATCTGAAGGTTGGCAAGAAATCCTTGAGGAACTACTTGAAGGTTGAGCTTCCTGAAAGACTCACAAAGATCAAGTTGGAATGGCTTTAGAATGAGATTATTGCAATAAGCCTACCTGCTCAAAGCATCTGCAATCGCATTGCTTTGCCTGGAGTATAGTCAATGCTTGGATTGTAATCTTGGATCATCTCCACCCAAAGTATCTGGTGATTATTAAGATTTGGTTGAGTGAAGATATATTTCAAACTCTTGTGGTCGGTGTAGACTTCAACAAGTCTTCCCAACAAGAGGTGTCTCCAAGTCACCAAAGCATGGACAACTGCCACCAACTCAAGATTTTGAGTGGGGTAGTTTTTCTCACTTGGCTTCAACTGACACGAGGTATAAGCTACCATTCTCTTGTCTTGCATCAAAACACCACCAAGACCTTGCAGAGATCCATCATAGAAAACTTGGAATGGCTTGGAATCATCAGGAGGAGTTAGAACCGGAGTTGAGGTGAGCTTCTCCTTGAGTGTACTGAAAGCCAAATCACACTCGGGAGTCTAGACATATTTTACACTATTCTGAATAAGGTTGGACAGAGGCTTAGCAATCTTGGAGAAATTCTCAATGAATCTTCTGCAATAGCTCATGGTAAAAAAAAGTTTGAGAAAGCTTTGAAGCTGCTTGACATTCTGAGGAGGCTCTCACTTCACAATGGCTTGAACCTTTTCAGAACCCACCTTAATGCCCTTGACAGAGATGATATGCCCAAGGCACACCACCACATTGAGCCAAAATTCACATTTGAGAACTTAGTGATGTCTACTACACAACTTGTTCTTGTAGACTCGTGTTGGGCCTCCAAGCGTAGAGTTTTGTAGGACAGTAACAAATTTCCCTCAAGTGGATGACCTAACATTTATCAATCCATGGGAGGTGTAGGATGAAGATGGTCTGTCTCAAACAACCGTGCAACCAAATAATAAAATGTCTCTTGTGTCCCCAACACACCAAATACAATGGTAAATTGTATAGGTGCACTAGTTCAGCAAAGAGATGGTGATACAAGTGTAGAAATGAAAGAAAATATTGATTTTTGTAACCCAAAAATATAAAACAGCATGGTAGCAAGTGTAAAACAAAGAACAAAACGTTGTATAAATACTTGGTAAAGAGGCATAGTGAAACGCCCAAGATGCGATCCTATCCTTATTTTGGCACGAGGGCCTCGACATGGATAGAAGCGCATCTCGTCATTTTGCAAGAATGGATATCGTTACAAGTACATCTACTGAAGAGATGAGTATATGGAATTGGCTTACACTCACTGCAAGCTACATCAAGTTCACATAAATAGAACAGTATACAGTCATCATGAAGAAAACAAACGATAAAAGAACGACGTCCATCCTTGCTATCCCAGGCTGTCGGCCTGGAACCCATCCTAGATCGATGAAGAATAAGAAGAAAACTTCAATAGCAAAATCATCGCGCTCACGTCTTAATATCACTTTACCTGTACCTGCAACTGGTGTTGTAGTAAACTGTGAGCCACAGGGACTCATCAATATCATTTCCAAAGGTATCAAGACTAGCAAAGCTTAATGGGTGAGGTATGGTTAAGTGGTGAGGCTGTAGCAAGCGACTAAGCTTTTATTTGAGGTGGCTAACTTACGAGTACAAGAATAAAAGAGGGGGATGATGTACGTATAGCGGACGTGAACTACTGATGATCAAATGGATGATCCTGAACACCTACTTACATCAGACATAACCCCACTGTATCCTCTTTCGGATATAGAACACACGAGAAGAGACAGTCACGGTTACGCACACAGTTGGCAAGTTTGAATGAAGTTTACTTCAAGTTATCTAGAACCGGATGTTAAACAAAGTGTACAAGTTTGCCACATAACCGCGGGCACGGCTTTCCGAAAGATTTAACCCTGCAGGGGTGCTCCAAGTAGTCCATCACAAACTACCACACGATTGGCCGGACTGACATCGATCAGGGAAAACCCGTGATATCCTTGGGTTCCTATTGGAATACCTCAACCTTGAGATAGCCTAAAGTATTCTCAGAATCCCACGCACGAGATGCTCGAGAAAGGTAAAACAAGTCCAGCAAGGTCGCCCGACGTGTCGACGATCCCGATAGGAGCCGCGTATCTCGTTCTCAGGAGACGACGGATGAGCAATACGTACGGTGGCCGGATAGAAATCCCTCGAGTTGCCCCGGGTGGCCCCGCAAGTGGCTCTGTTTGGGACCAACACCAACAACACTGCCCCCCTGTATTATGTTGAATTACTCCTCGGGCAGCGCTAACTCCCTATGCGGCGAATTACTTATCGGTATTATTATGTTGGGCAAATATAGTACCAATGTTGGGCCTTGCGAGACAAGCTTTATCCCAAAACGAAAGTCAAGGGGGTCTCCGTAACAACCCCAAGCATGTTAGGAGCGCTCATTTATGGAACGTAACACCAGTAGCCGAAACTAAGGCGACAAAGGTGGAACAAAATACGTGGTAGATGGCCAAGCCTTCCACCTTTTACCAATTATATATGTGCATTAATCTAATTAGCAATACTATGGTGATATAACAAGGAACTTATGTTATCACATGGAAGCAACTGCACCTGCAACTAGCGACGCTATAAGAAGGATGATCAAGTGGTAACATAGTCAAACAGTGCTTTGCTGGGTTGTCGACATGTTAGAAGTTTTCATGGCAATGTTGGGAGGCATAATAAATAGGTGGCAGGCAGCGAGACATAGCAAAAGAAACGAGACAAATAGCACGACAATGATGGTAATGGTATCTAGGGAAATGTTCATCTTGCCCGTAATCCCGCTTGGAAGAAGAATGCATCCGGAAGCAGACGAACCAACGAAGTCGAATGGATCCTCACTCTCAAAAGCGGTTCAGAACTCTATCGAGAAGAAACAATCCGAAGCAACAATCAACACACGGTAACACCACCACATATTCAAGACAATATGCACAACACATATGATGCATGTACGGTTTAATTATGCAAGGCACGACACGACAATTCACAATAAACAAATATTGCACCTTAAGTGAAGCTCAATATGCAACGAGTTGCATATTGACGAAACTCCACATTCAAAAATTTAGTTCACTCTCATTTAGGTGCACGATAATTTTAAAATGTTGTTAACATGGCAAGAGGTTAAGCATGTGATTCTAGACGTCATTTTAGTCGGTTACATATATAGCTTACCTCCAACGGAGCTATGGTTAACTAGCTACAAATTAAACTGTTTTAGCATGGCATCATGCAAAACAAGGCAAACAGCAAGTTTAACAATATTAAATATACACGAGAGCTGGAAAATATTAATCTACACGAAATTCTACACATTTTACATATCTAACTTATTTTGATGCGACACACGGTTTAAAAGTTTTGAGCTTTTTAAAAATATGCATCTAATTTGTAACTTTGAAATTTGGGGCTAATTAAACAAATTCGCACGCGAGAAAAAAAACACGACTAATCTGAATTGCACCATAGTACAACAGCCCAGGAGTGGATCATGTCCAAGCGGCTGGGTGAGTGCAAAACAAAAACATGGCAAAAAAATAATGGATCGTTGGGACTTGAACCCAGAACCTCATGGATGGATGCATGCAAGGGTACCAATGGGCTACAGTGTGACTTTGATGTAACATGGATGAAATTTACCAAAGACATATCACACTGAGGCCGTGATCCGATGAAACTAACAAACATGCGGCTAAGAAAATTTGACAAAACAAGAACGGGCGAGGCTGGGATTCGAATCCCACACCTCCTAGATGAAAATCTTGCTCCGTTACGAGTCATACTCGGTGGAAGGTTCTGTCTAGACGCGGCTTCGACCGAAGAAGAGATGACGTGGGGCGGAGGCTCACCTTGGGCCACATCGACCAGCTGTGGAGGTTGTAGTAGGTCAACGCGAGTAGGTCGGCGGCTACAACGGCCCTGGCGGCTGCACCACCTGCCGGCGACGATGCGCGAGGGGGGTAGCGGGGCCGATCAAGGGAGCCCGAGGGAGTCGCGGGCGTGGAGCGGATCCACCAGATCCGAGGTCCACTATCATCGGCGAGGGCTCATGCCCACGGTGTCGGAGTTTGGCGGCATTCCCTGCAACACGGGAGGAGAGAGAGAGGCATGAGAGAGAGAGACTCGGCGATGGGAGAGAGAGGGCGAGGGGCGGCAAAGACGACCGGTGAAGGGGTGGACTGGCGGAGACGTGAGCTCGGCGACCACGGTAGTCGGGCGAGCACGAAGGCGACAATGCTATCGAGTGGGGCACACGGTCGAGCTCCTGAGCGGCGCAGGGATGCGGGCTACTCTGGGCCCCGATGGGCTCGGGCAGGCTAGCACCGGGCCCGAGCGGGCCGCGCGGGGGCAGGAAGGGGCTGACGGCGGCACAAGGGGTGGAGGCGGCGAGGAGGGACAGATGGCGCACACGGGTTGGATGGAGGGGCGGCTCACGGCGACTGGGTGGGTGGTAGCTCGCCAAGTGGCGGCTGTTGGTTCCGCCGACAGTGAAAACGGGGGTGGAGAGCGACGGGTGCAAGGTGGGAGGCTGGGAAGGTCAAATTTGGATGGTGGCATGTCTATAAATAGCAGGGAGACTAGGGTTTGGGGGTTTCAGCTCGTTTTCGAGCCATTCGATCTCGATCGGACAGCTCGGAAGCGAAGGAGGTTTGCTAGGTAGTTGTTGGGCTGTGGAGAGGGTTGGGCTGATGTGAGAGGGGAGTTGCGGCCCGACAACGAGATTTTAACACCGAAAAAAATCCGACGATAAACCAATGTCGGTGCCGCTACAATTGACCGTTCGGGTATCAAACGGACTCGGATTGCGACGAAATTTGGCATGCGGCCTACCTTCATTAAAATAAGACCACACGCCAAGTCTCAACACAATCCGAGAATATTTTATACACACTTTTAAAAATAGATTTTAACAATGATGCGGACACGTGCGTGTGTGGTTGGTCTCGAAACGGTCAACGTTAAAAACAGAGATAACTGACAACTAATACGGATGTAAGTTTTGAAAAATGGCAGCAACAGAGTGCCGATGCAACAAATATGATGTGTATGATGTGATGATGAATGTGAGAAACAAATAAATCACACGACGGCAATGGAATAAGAGGGGTATCTTCTGGAGCGTCGGTCTCGGGCTGTTACAACTCTCCTACACTAACAAGAGATCTCGACCCGAGATCTAAGAATGAAAGGGGAAGAGGAAGAGGTACAACTTAGTTGCATCTTTGACAACGAGTGGAACCAATGACTCTTAACTGTTGCAACAGAACGAAGAATGATATGAAGAACAAGCAAGAATTCAATAGAAATTTTGACAACACTTCGGTAGGAAATTGAGGCAAAATTTGATAGATGGAAAGATCTTAACAAGATTCACAACAAACCAACTAAATTGATAATCAAGGAAAGAACATGTACTTGATAGAACAAGATGATAAATTGAAGAGAGCAACATCACAACAACTCCTGAACAAGAGAATAGAAACTAGATCATTGGGAAGAAAGAACGAAGAAGAGAATGACAACTACTATCACAATTTAATTTGACAAGCAGTCTTGCAAGAAGAATTGAACAGAGTTATTGGCAAACCAACAACAAAAAGAATAAGCTTGTAGTGTACTTATGAAAACAATCCCAACAATGAGGTGACAACCAACCACAATTGGAAAACAATTTATTCATTGGGAGCAACAAGAGATGGAAAACTTCTTACACCAAGAGGATACATTGAGAACTTGGATCAAATATATCACCATAATAGCAATAATCCTTAGACAAAACCTTTACGTGTAATCTAAACCAAGATAGATCGATGAATAAATCGTGGGTTGAAAATATCACATGATCAAAGAATTTGGTGGGTTTCAATATCTCATTCTTGAAACAAACTCTCTTCGAGACTCCTCATGAGTCAAGAATGCTATAACTCCACCTCATAGGAAAAAAGAGGAAGAATTGCACTTTGAAATGCAAGACACGAACACATAAAGTACTACCAAAAGAATCTTGAAGAACACCTTGATAATGAATTGAATCTTGATGGGCCACCATGATGCACCTCCGGAACAAAAGAATGATGAAAAGAAATGAAGGATGAAAGAATAAGATTATGGCCTTGCAAAGAATTAGATGGAACTTCACGAAGAGAAACTTGAGAAAACTTGACCTTCAAAAAAGAAAGATGAAGCACTTGGGATAAAGAATTGATATCATGAACAACCCCGGAAAAAGAATTGAAATCACTTGATGAAACAAGAATAAGAATTACGTTACGCCTATCCTTCATCAAGTTAAATTGATAAAAAGCAGCGTATTTAGCTTACCACTTATTATTCTTGAAAAGAATGGAGATAGAGAGAAAGATAAGGCACACACTTGAAGAATTCTTGGAAGAAACACCGGTAAGAATTGAAATGAATGAGACAACCATCAATGAATGAATATACTTGAGAATGAAGAGATCATGATCCACCTAGAAGAAACTTGGACAAGGAACCGGAATAATTGAGAGACGAACTAAGAGACAACAATTGAGAAGAACTTGAGAATGCAAGCTGAAACCTGAGAACGAAGAAATCTTCTGAAATGATGGCCTTCGGAGGATCGAGAAAAGAAGCAACTTGATGAGGACATCCCTACACTTGACCCACCTCCAACCTATGATGATGATCACCAAGTGGCTGCAAAGAAGACGTCCAATGATGAAATCAGAATTGGGCCTATCACAAGAGCTCGTGCAAAGATAATAGAGCAACATGTGAATTCTCTCTTAGTTGAATATGCTATTTATTTTAATGAGAGCTTTCTACTGCCTAAGTCTTTGAGTGTTTGCATACTCAGGTGTATGGGAGAAGAAGGCACAGCACGAGGGAGCGAGGAGTTGCAGCAAGAGGAGCATGACGCGGAGTACAAGCAAGAGGGCACGAGGGAGGGGAGGCAGTCAGGCGCTAACGTCAAGGAGGAGGGTCCCCATGTCGAGTAACACCAGGCACACCAACACCATGTTGCAGCGCCATACCTCAAGTACATGGCCTCCATGCCAAGGGGCTGAACCCAAGTTGGGTCAGTTTGTATCAATTTGAGTCGAACCACGTTTTGAGTCGACCAGTTTAGGTTGCACCAAGTCAGGAGGACCAGGCTGGGCGCACCAGACCTAGCGCCCCCCTGGGCGCGTCACCCAGCCCCTCTTATATAGAGGGCTGCTCTCAGATTAGATAGATAGACCACGTTTAAGATAAACCCTAGTTCATGAGACTGCTATACGCATTCATCTTGAATTCTTGTCTCCAATTCGTATCGATCTGGAGATTATATACTACAAGTTAAGTGTGATCTGCTGTTCCTTTGGGAATTAGTATATTGCAATTCTAACCATCTCGTGGTCGTCGGCTACGTTGCGCAAGTGTGTGAAGTTGTGAATATCCGAAGGGTAGAGAGCTGCGGCATTGGCATAAGGGATCTAGCGAGGAGAGATCATCGGCGACACCAAGCTATCTATCCACCATCATCATCTACGTTACCGCTCATTGAGAAGATTGGGCTACCCCATATCATCTTGGTATCAGATTTCCAGCGTTTACTCGGTGAGCATCCACAAATCCACCCCGTAGATTAGTTTGTGTTCTTATTCCTATCTAGAAAAAACCAAAAATAGTAGGGTTCGTAGATTTTGCCATAGCCTAGATTGCATCGTAGCTTCGTTCTAGTTGCTGGTCAGTTGTGTTCGTCCTTTTGATCCTTTCGGTTTTGCTAGTAGGAGTCTAGGGTTTGTCTTCCTAGTTGTTTTCTTTTGATCTTTGTGTCAGTTTGAGTCTTTGTCAACTTTCTTGGCTGAAACCCTAGCTGCTTCGGCCATTGTTGCTGCTATCCGCATGCGTCTGAGTTTGCTTGTCTGAGTCCACAAAGAGTTCAGTTTGGTGTCTTTCCCAACTTTAGCCACAGCCATTCTATACAAAGGTGTTAGGAGCCTATCCATTGAGACTAGCTTGTCCTTGTGCTCATCGGGCTGCTCGGATTAGGGTTTTTCTTGTCCTTGTCCTTGTGCTCATCGGGCCGCTCGGATTAGTTTTTTTGGTTTACTGTAGCAAAAAAAAGAATGAAAAAAAAGAGTGAATAAAAAAAACCGAGAGAAGAGAAAGAAAAGAGAGAGACATTGGCCAGAAGTTGCTGCTATCTATTGCTGGAATTGTATTATCTTGTATTTGCACTCGTAGTGAGCAATCTTGTGCCTGTATACCCTGAGATTTTTGCTAGCGTCTCTTCCTGTGCATTGCAACACGAGCATTACTCCGACACATACATCAAATCTATGCTCATTTTCAGCGTTGCAATTGCCCCATTTATCTCCACTGCGTGAGTTTCTTTGGGTGTGTCTCACACGATCAACACTAGGACTTGTCTTCGGTGTAGATAGGGTACCATACCTACAGCTCCACCAAATTTAATCCTGCTCTATCATGTGGTAGCTCTTATACCCTGGTATTCACTTCATCACATCCGTGCACTAGCCTTCTATCCGACCTGGTACATGTGCATTACTATTCACTTTGGAACGGTAAGATTCCCTTTTCTTGTCAGTTCAGTGAGTTGTGAGTGTTCCACCCAAACGATTTTTGATTTAGTGCACTAACCTGCTAATCATGTCTGAGAATGGTGTTGATGTGATGCAGAAAAAGGATGGTGACGAGTGTGTTACATGGAAGGAATATGAAGCTCTTCGTGATCATTTGACAGGGCTTATCCATAGATCCACTGACGATATTGATGCTGATATTCAAGCTATACACATGAAAGTGGATGCAACTGAAACTACAGTCAATGCTATGCAAACACAAGTCAATGATCTCCACACAAGCATACAACAATTGACAACTTCAGTCCATGGGCTACGTGTAGCTATTGAGCAACCCCAACATGAGGGCCATGGAGATGATGATAGTGTCCATGGAGACAATGAAAACATGATGGGAAATAACGGTCGTGGGCGTGGCTTGCAAGGGCCTGGTCGCCCACCACCACTTGGTGCTCGACGTGTACCACCGCAGGAGGATGATGGTTTGGGCAAGCCTAAGTTCACAATTCCCAGATTTGAAGGCTCCACTGATGTAGAAGAGTACCTCACATGGGAGCTCAAGATGGAGAAATTATGGCGTTTGCATGATTACACTGAAGATAGGAAGATCAAGCTTGCTTCCTCAGAATTTGATGGTTATGCTTTGCGTTGGTGGGATAGCATTGTGCGCGAATGACGAGAAGACAATGCGTTACCTATTCTTACTTGGCGCCATATGAAGGAGATCATGCGAGCTCGTTTTGTTCCCACTAATTACTTGCGGACAGTTTATGATAAATTGACACAACTGAGGCAAGGTTCCCTGACGGTTGATGCATATTACATGGAGATGGAGATGTTGCTGCAGCGTGCACGAGTTAGAGAATCTGCTGAGATGACTATGCAACGTTTTCTCCATGGGCTGAAATATAACATCAAGGGTATTGTTAGGCATCACCAGTACAATACAATGAACGAGCTGCTACACCATGCAAGAGAAGCTGAGTCCCAGTTGGCTGAAGAAGCTCAAATTAAAGCCCGTTATGCTACAACGGGACTGTTCTCCAACAGAACACAGCCGCCTCCTTACACGCCTAGTGAGGGCGCCGCCAGCCGCCCCTTTTCTTCTGCAACAAAATCAGCCTCCACTGTTTCACAATCAAAGAAACCTGCTGCTCCTGCTGCTAGCTCTAGTTCCAACATGTCTACATCCCGTAACCGAGATATGCTCTGTCATACATGTGGAGGCAAGGGACACTTCAAGAGAGAGTGCCCAAACAGAAAAGTGATGATTGTGAACGATGACAATGAATATGAGACTGGAGATGACGCTGACCCATATGCTTCCGATGGTGATGGGCACGCAAGTGAGGGCGGCATCGATGCCTTTGCTTCTCCCGCGCCCATTATTGTTGTCAAGCAGCGTGCCCTTAGTGTGCAGCCACATGCTGATTCACAGCGCTGTAATCTGTTCCAAACCAAAGCACTAGTTGGCCCCAACAAAGCTTGTAAGGTGATCATTGATGGAGGTAGCTGCCGTAATCTTGCAAGCAAAGAATTATGTGCCAATCTGAAATTCAAGTATTTGCCTCATCCAAACCCATACTACGTACAATGGCTGAGTGACAATGGAGAGATGAAAGTGAATCATATGGTGCGTGTGAATTTTGAAATAGGACCATACACGGATTCCATTGAGTTTGATGTGGTTCCTATGACTGTTTGCCATCTCTTGTTGGGTCGGCCATGGCTGTATGATCGCCATGTGCAACACAATGGCCGCGCCAACACTTATCACTTGGAGTTCAAGGGCAAGAAAATAAATCTACAGCCTATGTCACCACAGCAAATTGTGAATGAGTCTCGTCAGAAAACAGAAGTGAATATCGACCAGCAACCTGCACGAGAGAACACCATGAGTGACAATATAACGAAAAGTGCGAGAGAGACTAGTTTGCTTCTATTAGCCACCAAAGAAGACATGAGAGAATTTAGAGAGGATCCTACAGCCACGCCTCTCGTGCTTATGTACAAAGGCGAGGTTTTAGTTTCTAATGATATGCAACCTGTTTCTCTTGGTATGTCTGCTGTTTTGCAGGAATATGGCGATGTGTTTCCGGAGGAGGTACCAGCGGGGATACCACCATTGCGTGGAATTGAGCATCAAATTGATCTCATACTAGGCGCTACCCTCCCCAACCGAGCGCCATATAGGACCAACCCCGAAGAAACGAAGGAAATACAGAAGCAAGTGCAAGCACTACTAGACAAAGGGTATATTCGTGTTTCTCTTAGTCCTTGTGCGGTTCCTGTTATTTTGGTGCCTAAGAAAGATGGTACATGGCGTATGTGCGTCGATTGTAGAGCTATTAACAACATCACTATTCGATATCGTCATCCTATTCCACGCTTAGAGGATATGCTAGATGAGTTGAGTGCTGCTGCTGTTTTCTCTAAAATTGATTTGCGTAGTGGTTATCATCAAATTAGGATGAAAGAAGGGGATGAATGGAAAACTGCTTTCAAAACTAAATTTGGTTTATATGAGTGGCTAGTTATGCCTTTTGGTCTTACTAATGCACCTAGTACATTCATGAGATTAATGCATCATGTTTTGAGAGAGTTTATTGGTCGTTTTGTGGTTGTATATTTTGATGACATACTTATTTACAGCCGCAATGTATCTGAACATTGTGATCATATTAGACAAGTTTTGCAAGTGTTGCGTGATGCTAAATTGTATGCTAATCTTGAGAAGTGCACATTTGCAAAAGGTAAGGTCATATTTCTGGGGTACGTTGTATCTAAGCATGGAGTACAAGTAGATTCATCTAAAATTGAAGCAATTCAAAATTGGCCTACTCCCATGAATGTTAGTCAAGTACGAAGTTTTCACGGTCTTGCTGGTTTCTACCGGCGTTTTGTGAAAGACTTTAGTTCTGTTGCTGCACCATTGAATGAATTAACTAAGAAAGGAGTGCCTTTTGTTTGGGGCGCTGCACAAGATCATGCATTTGATGAGCTGAAACGTTTGCTTACTTCTGCACCATTACTTGCACTACCAGATTTTTCTAAGCAATTTGAAGTTGAATGCGATGCTAGTGGTATAGGAATTGGTGGTGTGTTGATGCAAGAAGGTAGACCTATTGCTTATTTCAGCGAGAAACTTTCTGGTGCTAGATTGAATTATCCTGTTTATGACAAAGAATTGTATGCGCTTGTTAGAGTTCTTGAAGTTTGGCAACATTATTTATGGCCAAAAGAATTTATCATACATTCTGATCATGAAGCTTTAAAATATCTGAAAGCTCAATCTAATTTGCATAGGCGCCTCGCTAAGTGGGTTGAGTTCATTGAGTCGTTTCCCTACATAATTAATCATAAGAAAGGGAAAGATAATGTTGTTGCTGATGCTCTATCTAGGAAGAACATGTTATTGACACATCTCGATGTTAAAATTCCTGGTTTAGAGAGCTTGTGTGATTTGTATGCAACTGATCATGATTTTGCTGAACCATATCGTTTGTGTATGCTTCGACACGCATGGGACAAGTACCACATAGATGATAGATTTTTGTTTCGTGCTAACAAACTATGTGTTCCAGACTCGTCGGTGTGTTTGTTGTTGTTGCAGGAATCACATGCAGGAGGATTGATGGGTCACTTTGGGCGTGAGAAGATATTTCTCATGCTAGCTGATCACTTTTATTGGCCCAAGATGAGGCGCGACGTGGACAGGTTTGTTAGGCGCTGCATTACATGTAACCAGTCCAAGTAAAAACTAAAGCCTCACGGTTTGTATACGCCACTACCTGCACCTACCACACCATGGGAAGATATCAGTATGGATTTTGTGTTAGGTTTGCTACGCACTAAAAGAGGTCATGATTCTATATTTGTGGTAGTGGATAGATTTTCAAAGATGGCACATTTTATTGCATGCCACAAAAGCGACGATGCGTCGCATATTGCTAACCTGTTTTTCAGGGACATTGTACGCTTGCATGGAGTGCCAAAGACAATTGTTTCTGACACGGACGTGAAGTTTATGAGCTACTTCTGGAAGACCCTATGGGGAAAGCTAGGAACAAAGCTGCTGTTCAGTACTACATGTCATCCCCAAACGGGTGGTCAAACGGAGGTGGTGAATCGCACATTGTCCCAATTGCTGCGAGCTATGATCAAGAAAAATCTACGTGAGTGGGAGGAGTGTTTGCCACATGTTGAGTTTGCATATAACAGAGCGGTGCACACTACTACCTAGCTTTGTCCTTTTGAGGTGGTGTATGGCTTCAAACCAATCACACTGCTAGATTTGCCGCCTCTTCCATTGCATGAGAGAGTAAATATGGAGGCATCAAAAAGAGCAGATTATGTGAAGAAAATTCATGAGAGGACACAAGCGGCTATTGAGAAGAAAGGCAAGTATGTTGCTGCTGCAAGAAACCAATCAAGAAAGCAAGTTTTGTTTCAGCCTGGAGATATGGTTTGGGTGCATCTGCGCAAGGATAGGTTCCCACAGCTGCGGCGTTCCAAGTTGTTGCCGCGTGGTGCTGGTCCTTACAAGGTGCTAGCCAAGATAAATGACAATGCCTACTCAATTGATATTCCTATTGCTGAGTTTGGTGGCGCTAGCAACAGTTTCAACGTTGCTGATTTGTCACCATATGACGGAGAAGACCTTGGAGCGTCGAGGTCGACGCCTTTTGATGGGGGGGGGAGATGATGAGGACATCCCTACACTTGACCCACCTCCAACCTATGATGATGATCACCAAGTGGCTGCAAAGAAGATGTCCAATGATGAAATCGGAATTGGGCCTATCACAAGAGCTCGTGCAAAGATAATAGAACAACAGGTGAATTCTCTCTTAGTTGAATATGCTATTTATTTTAATGAGAGCTTTCTACTGCCTAAGTCTTTGAGTGTTTGCATACTCAGGTGCATGGGAGAAGAAGGCATAGCACGAGGGAGCGAGGAGTTGCAGCAAGAGGAGCATGACGTGGAGTACAAGCAAGAGGGCGCGAGGGAGGGGAGGCAGTCAGGCGCTAAAGTCAAGGAGGAGGGTCCCCATGTCGAGTAACACCAGGCGCACCAACACCATGTTGCAGCGCCATACCTCAAGTACATGGCCTGCGTGCCAAGGGGCTGAACCCAAGTTGGGTCAGTTTGTATCAAGTTGAGTCGAATCACGTTTTGAGTCGACCAGTTTAGGTTGCACCAAGTCAGGAGGACCAGGCTAGGCGCACCAGACCTAGCGCCCCCCTGGGCGCATCACCCAGCCCCTCTTATATAGAGGGCTGCTCTCAGATTAGATAGATAGACCACGTTTAAGATAAACCCTAGTTCATGAGACTGCTATAAGCATTCATCTTGAATTCTTGTCTCCAATTGGTATCGATCTGGAGATTATATACTACAAGTTAAGTGTGATCTGCTGTTCCATTGGGAATTAGTTTATTTCAATTCTAACCGTCTCGTGGTCGTCGCTACGTTGCGCAAGTGCGTGAAGTTGTGAATATCCGAAGGGTAGAGAGCTGCTGCATTGGCATCAGGGATCTAGCGAGGAGAGATCATCGGCGACACCAAGCTATCTATCCACCATCATCATCTACGTTACCGCTCATTGAGAAGATCGGGCTACCCCATATCACAACTCTACCAAGCACCAGATAGATATGGAAGGAATTTCTCATGATCGAAAACAATTGAGAGGATAACGTGAAGCAGAGATGTCAATATTCAAAAGAATGGAGCAATATTTAAGAGAAACACTTCTTCAGTCTTCAATGCAGAGAATGATGGCAAGAAGCACCATCATGATTTACTGAGACACTCCGGAATAATGAAGAATGAAAGGTTGAGACAACAAATAAAATTGATTTAGCGATCTTGGAGAGGGAATATGACTCATGAAATACATTCTTACGTCATATATGAAAAGAGCTTGAGATCTCTAGAAAAGATTAGAAGAGCAAGATAAGATCCTGGGAAAACCTGTGGGTTATGGGCCCACTCAAAAGAAACCACCATTGAAACAATTGATTTGAAAAGAGAGATTGCACCGGCACAAATGAAATTTGAGGAGGTGGGACCCTCGAAATAATTGAACGGACTGAAAACAAGAAACTTCTGAGATATCTTGAACACTCCAGATAGAATAGAGAGAGATGAAAAACAAGAAAGACTTGAATAAGAATTTCCAACACGAGAAGCATTTAAATGATGAAAAGGACATGATGAACACCGAAAGCTTGACTTGAGTCCACCGGAGAAGAACCCAAAATTGAAGAATGATGAACTCAAAGCTCCTAAGAATATTCACTGTGAAACACTAGATACGAGACAAAAGAGAAGATAGAGGAAGCAACAATGAAAAGAAAGGCACTTGGATGATAATTAAATCATTGAAGAAAAAGGGCGGGAGGGTGGGGAAAACAAAGACAACTTGGAACAAATGAAATGAACTCCACAAGAAATGAGAGATTGATCTTCCAAATATTGGATAGGATTGAATTACTTGAAGAGAAGCACATTGGTTGAAAAAGAATTGACCTGACAACTCTGGTTTACAAGAATTGAAAACACAACTTGATTGAGCAAAAGAATTTGCATTCCCATAAAAATATGAGAACACCTCTTGAAAAGTTATCAATTCAACACTTGACATCGAAGCAACTCGAATTACCATACTCCAACAAAACAAAGGATGAGGCTTGCAAATTAGCGAGAACAAACATATGACAGAGATTTCCTTTGATATTTTCCTGGATAGGATTGCACGGGCTCGATCCTACATTGGATTGTCATATTGAAATGACGCTCGAGTATGCTCCCTTGTCATAGCAAACTACAAGGCTTGTCGAAGCATACTGATGACATATATCAAAACTGTCCTATATAAAACGACAGCGAACAAACGAATCCACTAGATGTCGAACCCCAACCTCACATCATGCATCTATTGGAAGATGTCCTATAAGTAACTACTTGAATCCCCACCTAAGAACTCTCGAAATTTCTGGTCATGCAATCGGGTCCACGGATACAAGGAGTGAGAACCATCACTCAACTCCTAGCAATAACACTAACCCGTCCAGTGTATCACATCCGTCAACACATTACCAGAGATCTCAGAAACTCATCTATCTCAGACCCTCGAAATCACAACGATACCAAGTATGGTAGTACATCCGGACGCTCCCCACCAGTACTGGGGATGCCAGACTCCTCTCGCCACTAATAGTATTGAAGCAATTCTGATTATCCTCCGTCCTGAGATACTAAGAAATCTGAATGATAGCGATGTGCTCAAGAATCCTGTGGAACTCAACTCCGTGGAAGAAATCAAGTCAGACAGGAGGCACCAAGTCAGAACTCCGTCACATCGACATCATATAGATACCAAAATACCCGCGTGATCCTAAAACAAATTTGAGTGAGAAGAGGAGCAGGATTTAAAATTATCACGTCAAGATTCCTCACCACAACATAGAAGAAGAGAAAAAAGAATCCTACTCTCTGATATATAACTAGACTCAAAGCAATTTTTGACTAGACTCGACTCGACCAAGTTCGATCAATCAAGGGGGCTCCTAGGTCGGTACTGCTCTGATACCAACTTGAAACGCCCAAGATGCGATCCTATCCTTATTTTGGCATGAGGGCCCCAACAGGGATAGAAGTGCATCTCATCGTTTTGCAAGAATGGATATCGTTACAAGTACATGTACTGAAGAGATGGGTATATGGAATTGGCTTATACTCGCCACAAGCTACATCGAGTCCACATCAATACAACAATATACAATCATCATGAAGAAGAGCAGGGTCCGACTACAGATGAAAACAAACGATAAAAGAACGACGTCCATCCTTGCTATCCCACGCTGCCGGCATGGAACCCATCCTAGATCAATGATGATGAAGAAGAAAACTCCAAATAGCACAATCATCACGCTCACGTCTTAATATCACTTTACCTATACCTGCAACTGGTGTTGTAGTAAACTTGGGCCACACGGACTCGGCAATCTCATTTCCAAAGGTATCAAGACTAGCAAAGCTTAATGGGTGAGGTATGGTTAAGTGGTGAGCGTGCACCAAGCGACTAAGCATTTATTTGAGGTGGCTAACTTACGAGTACAAGAATAAAAGAGGGGGATGAGTACAAGAAGAGATAGTCACGGTTACACACACAATTGGCAATTTTAATTAAGTTTACTTCAAGTTATCTAGAACCGAATGTTAAACAAAGTGTCCAAGTTTGCCACATAACCGCGGGCACGGCTTTCCAAAAGATGCAGGGGTGCTCCAACTAGTCCATCACAACTAGTCCATCACAAACTACCACATGCTGCGCCAGAATGACCTCGATCAGGGAAAACCCGTGATCTCCTCAGGTTCCTATTGGAAAACCTCAACCTCGAGATAGCCCAAAGTATCCTCGGAATCCCATGCACGAGATGCTCGAGAAAGGTAAAACAAGTCCAACAAAGCCGCCCGACGTGTCGACGATCCCGATAGGAGCCGCACATCTCGTTCTTAGGACACGACGGATGAGCAATACATATGGTGGCGAGATAGAAATCCCCGAGTTGCCCTGAGTGGCCCCGCAAGTGGCTCTGTTTGGGACCAACACCAGCAGCACTGGCCGCCCTGTATTATGTTGAATTACTCCTTGGGTAGCGCTAACTCCCTATGCGGCAAATTACTTATCAGTATTATTATGTTGGGAAAATGTAGTACCAATGTTGGGCCTTGCCAAAAAAGCTTTATCCCAAAACGAAAGTCAAGGGGGTCCCTGATACGTCTCCAACGTATCTATATTTTTTTATGGTTTCATGCTATTATCTTGTCAAACTTTGGATGTTTTGCGTGCCTTTTATATATTTTTTGGGACAACTTATTAACTCAGTGCCAATTGCTAGTTCCTATTTTTTCCATGTTTTTGACCCCTTCCACATGAGGATTTTGAACGGAGTCCAAACGGAATGAAACTGCCAAAAAGATTTTTTTTCCGGAGGAGAAAAAGATCGGGGAGCCAAAGAATCAGGGCAGGGGGCCACCAGGGACCCCACAAGCCGTGATGGCACGGCCAGGGGGGCCCGCGGCCCCTGGCTTGTGGGCTCCCTGAGGCTCCGTTGCCCTAGGTTTTGCGCCTATATATTCTCAAAAATTCCATAAAAAATCAGGGGAGCATCGAAAGTACTTTCCGCCGCAGCAAGCTTCAGTCTCCGCAAGATCCCATCTGGGGCACACTCTGGTGCCCTGTCGGAGGGGTGATTCGGATACAGAGGGCTTTTTCATCAAACCAATGACCTCTCCGATGATGCGTGAGTAGTTCACCATAGACCTACGGGTCCATAGCTAGTAACTAGATGGCTTCTTCTCTCTCTTGGATCTTCAATACAAAGTTCTCCATGATCTTCATGGAGATCTATCTGATGTAATCTTCTTTTGCGGTGTGTTTGTCGAGATCCGATGAATTGTGGATTTATGATCAGATTATCTATGAATCTTATTTGAGTTTTTTCTGATCTCTCTTATGCATGATTTCATATCCTTGTAATTCTCTTCGAGTTGTGGGTTTTGTTTGGCCAACTAGATCTATGATTATTGCAATGGTAGAAGTTCTTGGTTTTGGGTTGATACCGTGCGGTGACCTCACCCAGTGACAGAAGGGGTAGCGAGGCATGCATCATGTTGTTGCCATCAAGGGTAAAAAGATGGGGTTTTCATCATTGGTTTGAGATTATCCCTCTACATCATGTCATCTTTCTTAAGGCGTTACTCTGTTCGTCATGAACTCAATACACTAGATGCATGTTGGATAGCGGTCGATGTGTGGAGTAATAGTAGTAGATGCAGAAAGTATCGGTCTACTTGTCTTGGACGTGATGCCTATATGTATGATCATTGCCTTAGATATCGTCATGACTTTGCGCGGTTCTATCAATTGCTCGACAGTAGTTTGTTCACCCACCGTGATATTTGCTATTTTGAGAGAAGCCTCCAGTGAACACTATGGCCCCCGGGTCTACTCCACACCATATTTTTAGCCTTACACTTTTTACTTCGTTGCACTTTCCGCCTTCAGATCTCACTTTGCAAACAATCTTGAAGGGATTGACAACCCCTTTATAGCGTTGGGTGCAAGCTCGTTTGTTTTTGCGCACGTACTGTGGACTTGACGAGATTCTCCTACTCGATTGATACCTTGGTTCTCAAACTGAGGGAGATACTTACTACTCATGTGCTGCATCACCCTTTCCTCTTCAAGGGAAAAAACCAACGCAAGCAAGTCTCCGTCAACGTGTCAATTTCTGGCGATGTTGTTTCAGAAGTAGTAGAAGGATTTCTGGCGCCTTTGCCAGGGAAGGACTTTTGTTGCTGTAGCAGAAGAATTTCTGTTGCTGTTGCCGAGGAGGATCAAGTCAAGAACTCATCCAAGTAAGTGTCGCAGACTCATCTCTTGCATTTACTTTGTTTGCCAGTTGCCTCTCGTTTTCTCTCCCCCACATCACAATTTGCCTTTTTCGTTCTCCTTTTCGTTCGCCCTTTTTCTCGCTTGCTCTTTGTTCTCTTGTGTGCTTGCTTGCTTGCCGAAGTCACCATTAATGAAAACACCAAACTTTGTGACTTCTGGAATACTAATAATAATGATTTTATTAGTACTCCGATTGCTCCCGCCACTAGTGCGGAGTCATACAAAATCAATGCCGCTTTGCTGAATCTTGTTATGAAAGAGCAATTCTCCGGCATTCCTAGTGAAGATGTCGCATCCCATCTCAATACCTTCATCGAGTTTTGCGATATGAAAAAGAAGAAAGATGTGGATAATGATGTGATTAAATTGAAGCTTTTTCCTTTCTCGTTGCGAGATCGCACAAAAACTTGGTTTTCTTCTTTCCCAAAAATAGTATCGATTCTTGGGATAAGTGCAAAGATGCTTATATATCCAAGTATTTTCCGCTGGCTAAGATCATCTCTCTCCGTAATGATATCATGAATTTAAAGCAACTTGATCATGAACATGTTGCACAATCTTGGGAGAGAATGAAGTTGATGATTAGAAATTGTCCCGCTCATGGCTTGAGTCTTTGGATGATTATTCAAATCTTTTACGCTGGCTTGAATTTCGCTTCTAGAAATATCTTGGACTCCGCATCAGGTGGAACATTCATGGAAATCACGTTAGGGGAAGCCACAAAGCTCCTAGACAACATCATGACGAATTACTCTCGGTGGCACACTGAAAGGTCACCTACTAGTAAGAAGGTATACGCTATAGAAGAAATTAACTCGTTGAGTGCTAAGATGGATGAGTTAATGAATTTGGTTGCTAGTAGAAGTGCTCCTTTAGATCCTATTGATATGCCCTTGTCTTCCTTGATTGAGAGTAGCAACGCTAGCTTGGACGTTAATTTTGTTGGTAGGAATAATTTTGGCAACTCCTACAACAATACTCATGGAAATTACAATAGATTACCCTCTGATCTAGAGAGTAATATCAAAGAGTTCATCAACTCTCAAAAGATTTTCAATGCATCCATAGAGGAAAAGCTACTCAAAATTGACGATTTGGCTAAGAGCGTTGATAGAATGTCTAGTGATGTTGATGCTTTGAAAGTTATATGTGCTCCTCCCAAGATCAATATGGATGAAACTTTGAAAGCTATGCGTGTTTCCATGATTGAGAGCCAAGAAAGAACCGCCCAATTTCGTGCTAGACATGAATGGCTTAAAAAGGCGTGTTCTCGTGATAAGAATCACGAAGATCTTAAAGTGCTTGGTGTGACTCCCATTGAATCTTTGTTTTCTTGTGACAAACCTAATGATTATGGGGCTTGATATGAATCCACTTTGGTTGAAAAGCGCCCCAATGATTCGGAGTCCATCTATCTTGATGCTAAAAGCATTGAAAGTGGAGTAGAAGATGTTAAAACTTTGAGTAGTAACAAAATTACTACCATGGATTTCAAGGAATTCAATTATGATAGTTTCTCCTTGATTGAATGCATTTCCTTGATGCAATCCATGTTAAACCCTCCACACGCTTATAGCCAAAACAAGGCCTTTACCGATCATATCGTCGAAGCTATGCTAGAATCTCTTGAAGAGAAACTTGAATTGGAAGTCTCTATCCCTAGAAAGATTCATGATGAGTGGGAGCCTACCATCAAAATCAAAATCAAAAACTATGAATGCAATGCTTTGTGTGATTTGGGTGCTAGTGTTTCCGCGATTCCAAAGTCTTTATGTGATGTTCTGGGTTTTAATGAGATTGAAGACTGTTCTCTTAATTTGCATCTTGCGATTCTAATGTCAAGAAACCCATGGGAAGGATCAATTATGTTCTTATTAATGCAAATAGGAACTATGTACCCGTGGATTTCATTGAGCTTGACATTGATTGCAATCCTACATGCTATATTATTCTTGGTAGACCTTTCCTAAGGACTATCGGTGCTATCATCGTTATGAAGGAAGGGAATATTAGATTTCAATTTCCTTTAAGGAAGGGCATGGAACACTTTCCTAGAAATAAAATATGATTGCCTTATGAATCCATGATGAGGGCCACTTATGGTTTGAGCACCAAAGACGACGATACGTGATTATATCGCTTTTATGCCTAGCTAAGGGCGTTAAACAATAGCGCTTGTTGGGAGGCAACCCAATGAATTTATCTTTTTCTTTCTGTTTTGTTGCGTCCACACCATCATAATTCTGTTATGATTGTGTTTTTTGTGCTTCTTTTCGTGTTTGAGCCAAGCAAAACCTTTATGACTAGTCTTGGTGATGGTTGTTTGATCCTGCTGGAAAAAGACAGAAACTTTTCGCTCACGAGATGATTTTTCATTTTTATTCAGAAAGAGCTTTCGAGTTGATTATTTTTGCTTCTTGTTGATATACCCTTTTCCCAGGCAGACATAATGTTTCAGAATTTTTGAGGTACCAGAAGTATACGAAGTATACAGATTGCTACAGACTGGTCTGTTTTTGACAGATTCTGTTTTGGTTGAGTTGGTTGCTTGTTTTGATGAAATATGGATAGTATCGGGGGGTACTAGCCATGGAAAAGTGAGAACACAGTAGCCCAACACCAATATAAATAGAAATCAAGATTTCTAAAGTACCTAAAGTGGTGGTAGTTTGTTTTCTTGTGCTAATGTTATCACGAGTTTCTGTTTAAGTTTTGTGTTGTGAAGTTTTCAAGTTTTGGGTGATGTTCTCATGGACAAAGAGATAAGGACTGGAAAGAGCTCAAGCTTGGGGATGCCCAAGGAATCCCAAGCCAAATTCAAGGACATCAAAAAATCCTAAGCTTGGGGATGCCCCGGGAAGGCATCCCCTCTTTCGTCTTCAATCCATCGATAACATTACTTGGAGCTATATTTTTATTCACCACATGATATGTGTTTTGCTTGGAGCATCTTGTATCGTAGGAGTCTTTTATTTTTGTTGTTTGACAATCATCCTTGTTGCACACCTTTTTGAGAGAGAGAGACATACACTCATCGTGATTTTGCTAGAATGCTCATTGTGCTTCACTTATATTTTTTAGAGCACGGTGGTGCATGACTTGGTAGTTGGCTTATGCTATGAAAGTAGCCCCAAAGGTGATAGGTACCCAAAGAGGATACAAAACCTTCATCTTCATGTGCATTGAGTAGAAAGAGAAGTCTTGATTCCTCTTAATTAGTTTTGAGACGTGGATTCGGTAATATTAAGAGCTATGTTAGTAGGGTGTTGTAAATCTAGAAATACTTGTGTTGAAGTTAGTGATTCCCGTAGGATGCACGTATGGTAAAAAACTATGTTAGGAAGTCGGAGCATAATTGATCTATTGATTGTCATCCTTTGTGTTGAGGTCGGGATCGCGCGATGGTTAACACCTACCAACCCTTCCCCTAGGAGTATGCGTTTAGCACTTTGTTTTGATTACTAACAAAAACTTTCGCAACAAGTATGTGAGTTCTTCATGACTAATGTGAGTCAATGGTATATATGCACTTTCACCTTTCACCTTTGCTAGCCTCTCTAGTGCCGCGCAACTTTCGCCGGTGCACAAACCCACCATATGCCTTCCTCAAAATAGCCACCATACCTACCTACTATGGCATTTTCATAGCCATTCCGAGATATATTGCCATGCAACTCCCACCGTTCCGTCTCATGACTTGTGTCGTCACTCTCATATTTCCATTGCATGATCGTAAGATAGCTAGCGAGATGTTTTCAACGCCATATGCCATGCTATATCATTGCACATCCCGGTACACTGCTGGAGGCATTTCCTATAGACTCGTCATCATTTTGAGCTTTGAGCTGTGAGTAAATAAAAGTGTGATGATCATCATTAGAGCATTGTCCCATGTGAGGAAAAAAAGAGGCCAAAGAGCCCAAATAAAAAAAGAGAGGCCAAGAGCCCAAAAAAGGGAGAGAAAAAGAGAGAAGGGACAATGCTACTATCTTTTTCCAAACTTGTGCTTCATAATAGCACCATGTTCTTCATGATTGGGAGCTTCTTGCTTTGTCACCACCATATGCTAGTGGGAATCTTCATTATATAACTTGGCTTGTATATTCCAATTATGGGCTTCCTCAAAATTGCCCTAGGTCTTCGTGAGCAAGCAAGTTGGATGCACACCCACTAGTTCTCCTTTTGAGCTTTCACATACTTATAGCTCTAGTGCATCCCTTGTATGGAAATCTTTATCGTTCACATTTATATCAATTATTGGGCATCTCCATAGCCCTTTGATACGCCGAGTCAATGTGACCATCTCCTCCTTTTTGTCTCACAACCACCACCACACTCTATTCCACCTATAGTGCTATATCCATGGCTCACGCTCATGTATTGCGTCATAGTTATAAAAAGTTTGAGAAAGTAAGAGTGCAAAAACAATTACTTGGCCAATACCGGGGTTGTGCATGATTTACATTAGTTGTGTGAGGATGATGGAGCATAGCCAGACTATATGATTATGTAGGGATAACTTTCCTTGGCCTTGTTATTTTGAAAGTTCATCACTACCTTGCTAATTTGCTTGAAGTATTATTGTTTTCGTGTCAATATTAAACTATTGTTTCAAATCTTACGGATCTGAACATTCATGTCACGTGAAAGAAGTTGCAAAGGACAACTCTGCTAGGTAGCATTCCACATCAAAAATTCATTCTTTATCACTTCCCTACTCGAGGACGAGCAGGAGTTACGCTTGGGGATGTGTGATACGTCTCCAACGTATCTATAATTTTTGATGGTTTCATGCTATTATCTTGTCAAACTTTGGATGTTTTGCATGTCTTTTATATATTTTTTGGGACTAACTTATTAACTCAGTGCCAAGTAGAGTTCCTGTTTTTTCCATGTTTTTGACCCCTTTCAGAGGAGGATTTTAAACGGAGTCCAAACGGAATGAAACTGCCAAAAATATTTTTTCCGGAACAGAAAAAGATCGGGGAGCCGGAGAATCAGGGCAGGGGGCCACCAGGGACCCCACAAGCCCTCATGGCGCGGCTAGGGGGGCCCACGGCCCCCTGGCTTGTGGGCTCCCTGAGCTCCGTTGCCCTAGGTTTTGCGCCTATATATTCTCAAAAATTCCATACAAAATCAGGGGAGCATCGAAAGTACTTTTCCGCTGCAGCAAGCTTCTGTCTCCGCAAGATCCCATCTGGGGCACGCTCTGGTGCCCTGCCGGAGGGGGGATTCGGATACGGAGGGCTTCTTCATCAACACCATGACCTCTCCGATGATGCGTGAGTAGTTCACCATAGACCTACGGGTCCACAGTTAGTAACTAGATGGCTTCTTCTCTCTCTTAGATCTTCAATACAAAGTTCTCCATGATTTTCATGGAGATCTATCCGATGTAATCTTCTTTTGCGGCGTTGAAAGGATCGATATGGTTGGCTAGAGGGGGGGTGAATAGACAACGACCACTTTTTAATTAATCTTAGCAAGTAAAGGTAAACACTATACGGGTTCACAAATAATATGACAATGAGGTGAACCCTATAGAAGCTAACAACGAGAGCTATTAAGACTACTAAGATATAGTCACAAGCATAAGCAAATACAAAGTAAAGGATAGAGATAACCACAAGTGGAACCGATGGAGACGAGGATGTGTTACCGAAGTTCCTTCCCTTTGACAGGAAGTACGTCTCCGTTGGAGCGGTGTGGAGGCACAATGCTCCCCAAAAAGCCACTAAGGCCACCGTATTCTCCTCACACCCTCGCACGATGCAAGGTACCGTGATTCCACTATAGGTGCCCTTGAAGGCGGCGACCGAACCTTTACAAACAAGGTTGGGGCAACTCCACACAAAGCTTGGAGGCTCCCAACTAAACCACGAAGCTTCACCACAATGGAATACGGCTTCGAGGTGACCTCAACCGTCTAGGATGCTCAAACACCCAAGAGTAACAAGATCCGCAAGGGATTGGTGGGGGAATCAACTTTTCTCTTGGTGGAAGTGTGGATCTAGGCCTTCTCAACCAATCCCTAAAGAGTCAACAAGTTTGATTGGCTAGGGAGAGAGATCGGGCACTTTTGAGCTTGTGGAGCAACAATGGAGCTTAGAGAGGTAAGAGATAGGGTTCCTCAGCTAGAAGAACCCTTTATATAGTGGGGGGAAAATTCAGACCGTTTTCCCACTCTCTGCCCGAGCTCCAGCGGTACTACCGCTGAACAGGAGCGGTACTACCGCTGCCTGGCGGTACTACCGCTGGATGCAGCGGTACTACCGCTGGCCCCTTGGTAGTGCACAAACACTACTACCGCTGAGAAAGTCTTCGCAAAAGGGTCCGTCCACGAACTACCGCTAGGTAGGTGGAACAAGGCACCTGGAGAGGTACTACCGCTGACTAGGGGCGGTACTACCGCCAGCTAGCGGTACTACCGCTGGCTGCAGCGGTACTACCGCTAGCAGTCCAGCGGTACTACCGCTGGAACTAGCGGTACTACCGCTGGGGACCATTTTGCAGATATGCTCATAACAAATAGGCGAGGGCCGCTCCAAAGATAAAGGAAAGGGAGAATGTGGACTGTGCGTGTGTAAAGATAGATTCCACCGAAACCTTTCCACTACGGATCCCCTCTTAATAGTACGACTTTCCTATGACTCAAATAAAGAGAATCGTAGAGAGCGCCATGCTTCCGTTCCATGAGAGAGGAGACGTGTTGTCTTGTGTCGTTGACGTGTGCTATCTGGAACCTTAACACATACGGTTAGTCCTGTACGGTACTGTCATCAATCACCAAAATTACTTAGGCATAAACTATGCCCCAACAGGCGTGTTTGTCGAGAACCGATGAATTGTGGATTTATGATCAGATTATCTATGAATCTTATTTGAGTTTATTCTGATCTCTCTTATGCATGATTTCATATCCTTGTAATTCTCTTCGAGTTGTGGGTTTTGTTTGGCCAACTAGATCTATGATTCTTGCAATGGGAGAAGTGCTTGGTTTTGGGTTCATACCGTGCGGTGACCTCACCCAGTGACTGAAGGGGTAGCGAGGCATGCATCATGTAGTTGCCATCAAGGGTAAAAAGATGGGGTTTTCATCATTGGTTTGAGTTTAGCCCTCTACACCGTGTCATCTTGCTTAAGGCGTTACTCTGTTCGTCATGAACTCAATACACTACATGCATGCTGGATAGCGGTCGATGTGTGGAGTAATAGTAGTAGATGCAGAAAGTATCGGTCTACTTGTCTCGGACGTGATGCCTATATGTATGATCATTGCCTTAGATATCGTCATGACTTTGCGCGGTTCTATCAATTGCTCGATAGTAATTTTTTCACCCACCGTGATATTTGCTATTTTGAGAGAAGCCTCTAGTGAAGACTATGGACCCCGGGTCTACTCCACACCATATTTTCAGCCTTACACTTTTTACTTTGTTGCACTTTCCGCCTTCAGATCTCACTTTGCAAACAATATTGAAGGGATTGACAACCCCTTTTAAGCGTTGGGTGCAAGCTCGTTTGTGTTTGCGCAGGTACTCTAGACTTGACGAGATTCTCTTACTGGATTGATACATTGGTTCTCAAACTGAGGGAAATACTTACTGCTCCTGTGTTGCATCACCCTTTCCTCTTCAAGGGAAAAAACCAACGCAAGCAAGTCTCCGTCAACGTGTAAATTTCTGGCGCTGTTGTTTGAGAAGTAGCAGTACCCATAACAACCCCAAGCATGTTAGGAGTTCTGAGTTATGGAACATAACACCAGTAGCCGAAACTAAGGCGGCAAAGGTGGAACAAAACACCAGGCTAGATGGCTATACCTTCCACCTTTTACCAAGTATATAGGTGTATTAAATTAATTAGCAATAATATGGTGTATAACAAGGGCCCCATGTTATCACATGGAAGCAACTGCACCTACAACTAGCAACGCTATAAGAAGTCTCAACAAGCGGTAACATAGCCAAACAGTGGTTTGCTGGGTTGTGGACATGTTAGAGGTTTTCATGGCAATGTTGGGAGGCATAATAAATAGGTGGTAGGCAGGGAGACATAGCGAAAGTAACGAGACAACTGGCATGGCAATGATAGTAATGGTATCTAGGGAAATGTTCATCTTGCCTGTGATCCCGCTTGGAAGAAGAACGAATCCATGAAGGAGATGAACCAACGAAGTCGAACAGATCCTCACTCTCTGAAGCAGTTTGGAACTCTATCGAGAAGAAACAATCTGGAGCAACAACCAACACACGGTAACACCACCACATTCAAATATTTAGTTCATTTTCGTTTAGGTACACGACAATTTTAAAATGTTGGTAACATGGCAAGAGGTGAAGCATGCGATTCTACACGTCATTCTAGTCGGTTACATATATAGCTTAACTCCAACGGAGCTACGGTTAACTAGGTACGAATTAAACCGTTTTAGCATGGCATCACGCAAAACTTGGAAAACAGCAAGGTTAATAGTTTTAAATATGCATGTGAGTTAGAAAATATTAATCTACAAGAAATTTTACACATTTTATATATCTAACTTACTTCGATCCGATGCAAGGTTTAAAAGTTTTGGGTGTTTTAAAAATATGCTTCTAATGTGTAATTTTGAAATTTGGGGCTAATTTAAAAGAATCGCACACGAGAAAAAAAACACAACGGGGCCAAATGGCACCATAGTGCAGCAGCCGAGGAGTGGATTACGCCCAAGCGGCTGGGTGAGTGCAAAACAAAAACATGGAAAAAAAATATTGGGTCGTTGAGACTTGAACCCAGAACCTTATGGATGGATGCATGCAAGGGTGACCAGTGGGCTACGGTGTGACTTCGATGCAACAGGGATGAAATTTACCAAATATATATCACAGTGAGGCCCTGATCTGACGAAACTAACAGACATGCGGCTAATAAAATGAGACGAAACAAAAACGGGCAAGGCTTGGATTCGAACCCCACGCCTCCTAGATGAAAATCTTGCTTTGTTGCCACTCAGACTAGGAGGCACATTCTGTCTAGATGCGGCTTCGACCAAAGAAGAGATGACGTGGGGCGGAGTCTCACCTTGGGCCAGATCGACTGGACGTGGAGGTTGCAGGAGGTAAACACGAGGAGGTCGGTGGCTACAACGACCCCAACAGCAGTGGCAGCTACCGACAACGATGCACGAGGGGGCAGCGGGGCCGAGCGGGGGAGCCTGAGGCAGTCGCCGGCGTGGAGCGGATCCACTGGTTCCGAGGTCGACTATCGTCGGCGAGGGCTCATGCCCACGACATCGATGTCCGGCGGCGTTCCTGCAACACGGGAGGAGAGAGAGACGCATGAGAGAGAGAGAGTGTCGGTGGTGGGAGAGAGAGGGCGAGGGGCGGCGAAGACCAATGGCGAAGGGGAGGACTGGCGGCAGCGCGAGCTCGGCGACCACGGCAGTCGGGTGAGCACGAAGGCGACGGAGCTGCCGAGTGGGGCACATGACCGACCTCCCGAGTGGCACGGGGACGCGGGCTGCTCCGGGCCCCGATGGGCTCGGGCGGGCCAGCATCGGGCCCGAGCGGGCCGCGTGGGGGCAGGAAGGGACTGGCGGCAGCACGAGGGGTGGAGGCGGCTAGGAGGTGCAAATGGCACGCACCGGTTGGATGGAGGGGTGGCTAGCGGCGACTGGGTAAGTGGCAGCTCGCCAAGTGGCGGCTGCTGGTTCCACCGACGCTGAAATCGAGGGAGGAGGGCGGCGGCTGCAAGGTGGGAGGCTAGGAAGGTCAAATTTGGATGGTGGCATGTCTATAAATAGCAGGGAGACTAGGGTTTGGGGGGTTCAGCTCGTTTTCGAGTCGTTCAATCTCGATCGGATGACTTGGAAGTGGAGGGGGTTTCCTAGGTGGTTGTTGGGTTGTGGAGAGGGGTTGGGCTGCGATGAGAGGGGAGTTGTGGCCCGGCAACGAGATTTTAACACCAAAAAACACGTCCGACGATAAAACGATGATGGTGCCGCTACGATTGACCGTTCGGATATCAAACGGACTCTGATTGTGATGAAATTTGGTAGGTGGCCTACCAACATTAAAATAAGACCACACACCAAGTTTCAGCCCAATCCGGGAATATTTTATACACACTTTTAAAAACAAGATTTTAACGATGTCATGGGCGCGTGCGTGTGTGGTTGGTCTCGAAACGGTAAACCTAAAAATGGAGAGAACCGACAACTAATACGGATGCAAGTTTTGAAAAATGGCGAAAACGGAGTGTCGATACAATGCATATGATGCGTATGATGCGATGATGAATGCGACAAATAAATAAATCACACAACGACAATGGAATAAGAGGGGAATCTTCTGGAGTGTCGGTCTCGGGCAGTTACACCTAGGGTCCGTACTTTCGCTAGTGCAATCTCTCAACAATGCTAACATAGTTAGATTATATAACAATCCTTCAACGTGCGATAGAGAATCGCTCCAAAGTTCCTATCTAGTGGAGAACATAAGAAGAAATTGTTTGTAGGGTACGAAACCACCTCAAATTTATTCTTTCCAATCAATGTTTCCAAGAGTTTGTACTAAGATAACAAGTTATCCTTTCTGATCGATCTAGAGTTCGTACTAAAATAACACCATAACAAATTCAGATTCATAACACTCAATATAACAAAAATAACTTCAAGGAGCACACCAAGATTTCTATCGGTGAACATAGTATGAAAATGTGCAGTCAACCACTATGCTTAGATTACCCCATTGTCACCTCGGGATTCCGCAAGTTGATGACACAACATATATCAAGTGAATCACTTGAATACCCCAATGTCACTATGGGTATCTGCATGCAAGACATATATTATGTGCTCTCAAACCTGAATATTCAATCCAACATAATGAGATCTTAAAGTGAAAGATTCAATTCATCACAACAATAGCATGGGATAAACACCATATGATCCAACTATATTAACAAGGCCCGTGATATATCAAGATCATGACATCTCAAGAACATGAGAGAGAGATAGAGAGAGAGAGAGATTAAACACATAGATACTGGTACAAACCCACATCCCCGAGGGTGGACTACTCCCTCGTCATCATGGTGGCTGCCGGGTTGATGAAGATGGCCACCAGAGATAATTTCCCTTCTCCAGCAGGGTACTGGAACGTCCCCAGATTGGTTTTTCATGGCTACAGAGGCGTGCGATGATTAAACTTCTCGTCTAGGGATATTTTTGTAGGTTTCTATATTTATAGGATTTTTGGGCGTTGGAATCACGCCAAGATGGGCCACGAGTGGCCCACTAGACACCACGCCACGCCAGAGGGTTGGCGCGCCCTGGTTTCTAGTTGGCACCAGCCCCCTCTCGTGGTTCTTTGCTCCAATATTTCTCTTTTCCTCCAAAAAAATCATCAAAAAGTTTCGCCCAATTTTAAAAACTTTTATTTCTGCACAAAAACAACACCGCGATAGTTGTGCTAAAAATAGTGTTAGTCCAGGTTAGTTCTAAATAAATCATATAAATTGCAGAAAAACCATATGAAAGTATTGTAAACATAGGCAAACATGGCATGAATACTTCATAAATTATCGATACGTTGGAGACGTATCACTTAGCATAGAAGTTATGGTCTCTTAGCTTATCAAGCACAAGCCTAAGATGTTCTTCATGTTCTTCCTCAATCTCGGAGAAGACTAGAATGCCATCAAGATACATCAAGATGAATTCATTCTTGATGGTAGAGAACACATAATTCATCATGCAAGAGAAAGTCGCAGTAGCATTGGCGAGACCAAAATACATCACTGTATACTTATAAGAGCCAAAGCTAGTCCTAAATACAGTCTTGGGAATATCTTCTTCATGAATGTGGATTTGATGATAGCCCATCCAAAGATCAAGCTTGGAGAAAACCTTGACCCTTTTAATTGCTCAAATAATTCATTGATGTTGGGAAGTGGTTACTTGATTCTGATTGTCTTCTTATTTAATGGACGGTAATTGACACAAAGTCAGTCCATGACATCTTTCTTCTTAACAAAAAGAACACCATAGCCAGAAGGAGAAGAACTTTGTGTGATCAGACCTAGACGTTCTTGTTCATCTAGCTGCTTCTTCAACTCTTTCAGCTCTTCGTGACCAAGTTTATAAGGATGCTTGCAAACCGGTTCAGTTCGAGGCTCGAGTTCAAACACAAACTCCACTGGCCGGTGAGGAGGCATTCCTAGCAATTCTTCTGGAAATACATCTTCATACTCACAGACAACAGGAACTTGAGAAATGGCTGAGATTTCACCCTTCTCATTGAGAGAAAACAGACGAATCGTGTCATCACGAGCAGCGAAAATCATCACGTCATCTGAAGGATGAGTCAATTTGACTTCTTTGGCTTCACAATAGACAAAAGCCTTGTTCATCGCCAGAAAATCCATGCCAATAATAAGATCAATATCGGAACTGCCGAGCACAATTGGAGAAGCTAGAAAAGAATAATTACCCATCTTGAGAAAGACATCTGGAACCATCAAACGAGAACTCATATGCTTCCGAGGAGAAACAACTGCCAAAGGCCTAGGCAACAGCTCGTGATGCAGATTATGCTTGGATGCAAATGGATATGACATGAAATAATGCAATGCACCAGTGTCAAATAAAACCTTTGTAGGAATATAATTAGCCAAGAGATTACCCATTATCACATCTGAGGAATCTTCTGCTTCAGCTGCATTGACCATGTTCACTCTTGCTGACTTGGGATTATTCTTCACCATTGCATTGCGTGGGGGCCTAATTGGAGGAAGAGGCGCAAGACGCTGCTAGTTGGTGCACTTGTTCGAGTAGTGACCCTTCTGACCACACTTGTGACAAGTCACCTCTCACAGCAGACAAAAGTGAGCTGGAGGAGCTCCTGACTTAGGCGGCTGATACTTCTACTGGAAACCCGGGTTGGATGGGTGGGAAGATCTACGAACACCGTTCTGCTTGAACTGCCGAGGAGGACGAGGTGGAGCAGGAACCCAAAACTTATGTTGCTTTGGAACAATCTGAGCTAAGGACAAAGACGAATGAGAATCTCTGAAGCGTTTTCTTAAATTCTCAAGCCTAAGAAGAGCTGAGTCAGCCTCGAGAGCTAAGTTGTAGAAATGATCAAACTCGGGAGGGTCATGCGGGCAAGAGAAAGCTGCAAATCTTCATTGAGATCACCTCTAAATTGATAGATCTTTCTCTTCTCATTTGGAACATCTTGCTTAGCATAACGGGCCAAGTTCTGAAAATCGATGTTATACTGATAAACAAACGAACTTCCTTTCTTCAGATTCCTGAAATTCTCACGCATGCACTCAACAAAGCTTGCTGGAATATGATGAGCGCTGAAATCATGGCAAAAGTCATCCCAACTGATCAAGCAGACACCTCTGGAATCCTTGAGTTGTTGCCACAACTCTTTTGCTTGACCTTTCGGCTGGAACGTTGCAAACTTGACGAAGTCCTCAGGCCTGACATTGCTGCACTCGAAATGCTGGCTCATGTCGTGTAGCCAATCGTCCGCATCAAACGACTGATCACAACAGGTGAAGGACTTGGAGCAGATTTGGAAGGAATTGATTGAAAGAAGCAAACTGCTACTGGTTGTTGAAATTCCCTTACTAGCCTTGGCTCCTTTCTTGCATCATTTGAAGTAGCATGTGAGTGTTTGCATTGGTTGCATCCATCAAAGCTTGCCATGCCTCGTGAGGAGGAGGAGGAGGCGGAGGAGCCTCTGACTGCTCCCCATCACGACTCAGATTATGGCGGAGTTGCTGGAGCGATCCTGGAGACGATATGAATATTAGATCGCCGATGAAAAGATGAAGCTGATAAGCTGAATCAAAAGCTTGAATATTGCAAGATAAAGTCTTAGCAATTTGCATTCAAACTAGAATTAGTAAGAACACTTCCATGAAATTAGTGACGACAACATACAATTCGAAAGCCACTTGCAATTGACAAGTTTGAGCTAGAATTGCTCGAAACAAATGTATATCCCAACATACATCCGATGGAAGAATTTTCTAGGTGACTACTTGAATACCCAACTGAGAACTTACAAAATCTTCCTTGGTTATGCTATCAGGTTGCGGTTCCGGGAACCTACTCAGTGTAATCAGCTACACCTTTCCCGCAACTATCAACACATATCTCAGAAGTTCCGCAAATTCATCTACCTCAAACCTTCGAAACAACAACGATACCAAATCGAGTAGATCATCCAAGCTATATCCACATGTACTAGGGAAAAGTCATGGAACTATTTGCCACCAAACAAAGTATATATGCATTTCGATGTGTGCGTCCAGAGATACTAAGGAAGTTGAATGATAACGATGTGTCAAAACACCTTGGAGCTCAAATCCCGAGAATAAATCAATACAGACAGGAGGCACCAAGTTAGAATTCCGTCACATCGGCATCATGTAGATTCCAAAATACCCGCGCGATCCTAAAAAAATTGAGCAAGAATAGGAGCAGAATTAAAATTCCTAAGTCGTAAACCCCACCAGAGCAGGGAAGAGGAGTAAAAAGAATCCTACTCTCCGACATAACTAGGACTCAAAATAGTTTTTCACTAGACTCGAATCGGCCAAGTTCGATTAAGAAAAGGCTCCTATGGTCATATGGCTCTGATTACCAACTTGTAACGTCCAAGATGCGGCATGTCTGTATTTGGGGATGAGGCCTAAATATGGATAGAGGTGTATCTTGGTGTTTTGCAAGAACAAAAATCATTGCAAATACATTTACGAAGAGATGAGTATATGGATTGGCTTACACTCGCCACATGCTAAATTAAAAGTCACACAACATTATTTCAATCATCCATAAGACAAAATCTGGATACAGACAAAAACAAATGATAAAATTGCAATGAGTCTGTCTCGCTAGCCCAGGAGACGACCAAGACCCTCTACTCGTCGGGGTACATCACGTACATGCGCCTGCTCTCCTCATCAAACTCCCACTAGAGTTGTGAAGCATCGAACAACTTTGGATCTACAGTACATGTACCTGTGGTGTTGTAGGAGTCTATGAGCCACGGGGACTCAACAATCTTGCGATCATGATATCGTGACTAATCAAGTTATTGGGTGTGGTACGTTTAAGTGGTGAGGTTGCAACAGCACTAAGCATATTTGGGGGCTAACTTACGTGAACACTATTGAAATTGAGTGGTCTACGCATAACCGAACGTGAGGTAATAATGATCAAGAAGTGATCCTGAACACCTACTTACATCACGTTGAAAGCACAATTGCTCCCTAAGGTGGTTTTGATAATTGATCACAACATATGCATCGTTGGACTAATGATCTTATCTTAGTATATTTCAGAAAAGTTCAACAGATGCATTGGCTAAAAGTTTATGAGGAGATGCCCCTTGATGCAAGAAAAAAATAAGATTGGGTCAAGCTTCACGCAAGAAGACTCTTCATTTTATATTTGTGAGAAATCACTTTTGAGTCCATAGGAAAGCCAATACTATTAAAAGGGGGCGAGGTATTAAAATGAACTTTTTTCTCAAGTGCTCAAAGATAGCCACCAAAAGTACTCAGTCATTTTCCCACATAACACTTCTGTCCAAAGCCAAATATCCAAAATCGGCGCCACCAAGGTTTCAGATTCGGCCCTACCGGTTTCAACCCACACATAAACCTAGCAAGACCTACCATTTATGTACAACCGGTTCTGCATCGGTGCTACCGAGTTCAGGTGACCAACCTTATGTTGCCTCGGAACACAAAATCAGAATTTCTGAGTTTGGGTAGCGGTGTCACCGAATTGGGTCATCTCACCCTTAGCCACATTTTCGGTTCTACCGAGTTGTTCATATCGGTCTCACCGAGATTCAAAAGTTGCTATCTTTTGTGCAAGTTGGTACCAACAAGTTTATGACTTCGGTGTCACCGAGTTGGTCACTTTAGGTCAATGGTTAGATTTTGGGTGTTTCCTATATACCCCTCCACCAACCTTGCATTCATAGAGGAAGCACTCACAACACACACTTCATTGCCACATCCATTTTTCTGAGAGAGAGCCACCTACTCATGTGTTGAGATCAAGATATTCCCATCCATTCATTTGAAACTTGATCTCTAGCCTCCCCAAGTTGCTTTCCACCAAATCAATCTCTCCTACCCATGCCTATTCCGTGAGAGAGTGATTGAGTGTCGAGGAGACTATCTTTAGAAGCACAAGAGCAAGGAGTTCATCATTCTACCGCATATATTACCTTTTGGAGGGTGGTGCCTCCTAGACTGGTTAGGTGTCGCTTGGGATCCTCCTACTTCATGTTTTGGAGTTGAACCAAGATGTTTGTAAGGGCAAGGAGATCGCCTACTTCGTGAAGATCTACCGTGAGTGAGGCTAGTCCTTCGTGGATGGAAGCCGTGGTGGAATAGACAAGTCCGCTTCTTCGTGGACCCCTTGTGGGTGGAGTCCTCCATGGACTCTCGCATTTGTTATCCTCTGTGGGTTGAAGTCTCCACTAACATGGATGTACGATAGCGCCACCTATTGGATACATACCAAAAATCACCGTGTCAACTTCTTGTGTTTGATCTCCCTACCTTACCCCCCTTTACTTTACACTTACATGTTTTACATTCCGGTGCTATACTCTTAGATGTGCATGTGTAGGGTGTACTTGACTTGCCATAATTGCTAAAACTTGCCCACAACTAAAATTGGGAAAAGGCTAGGTTTTTATTGGTCATGTAGTCTAATCACCCCCCTCTAGACATACTTTCGATCCTACAATTGGTATCAGACCTTTGGTCTCCATTGCATTGGTTTCACAAACTAGGAAGGTATGGCATCTAGTGATGGAAGTTATCACCGTAGAGGTCTATATTTTGATGGCAATAGATTTGCTAGTTGGAAACATAGGATGAAAATGCATATTCTTGGTTATAATCCTTCCGTATGGGCTGTTATTCGTGTTGGTGTGCATGGTGACTTCTTCAGAGAAGGGCGTAAACCGGATCGTGATGCGACAGTGGAAGAACTGAAGATGTTGCAATTCAATGCACAAGCTCGTGACATCATCTTCAAATGTCTATGCCCTGAAGAATTCAACAAAACCAGCCGCCTTGAGAATGCAAAAGAAATTTGGGATACTTTCGTTGATATGCACGAATGTACTAATTTTGTCAGAGAATCTAAGTTGGATATGCTTCGAAATCAACTAGACAAGTTCAAGATGAAGGATGGTGAAGGAGTCTCTGAAATGTACTCTAGGCTAGCTCTCATCACAAATGAGATTGCCGGCTTAGGAAGCGAAGAGATGACCGAAAATTCATCATCAAGAAGATACTTAGAGCTCGAGATGGAAAGTATGACACTCTGTGCACATTGATCCAAATGATGCCAAACTACAAATATCTCAGGCCAACAAAAGTCAATGATAGGATTGTTGCTCATGAGATATCACTCAAGGACAAACATGAGTTGCACAACAAGTCAAGCGGTGATTACAAAGCTTCAAGTGTTGCTTCCGCTACTTCAAAGTACAACCTTGTTACCAATGAAGAGATACGACTCATAGTCAGAACATTTAACGAGTTCTACAAGAGTAGAGGCAAAGAGAAAAACTCAAACTCAAGACATGATGAGACGCATTCGTACAGTCGTGATCGAAACTGCTACAACTGTGGGAAGCCCGGACACTACTCTAATGAGTGCTTGGCTCCCTACAAACAAAGAAAAGAGTCACCTCGAAGACGAAGCTTAAGAGATGAGTCACCTCGCACAGACAGAAGGATCACAAAAGATCGTTACGAACGAAGACACTCACGGAGAGGGAAGGAATCGGAGAAGAAGGACAAATACACTAAGAGCAGCTCTAGAAGAAGACATCAAGCTCATGTTGGTGAATGGGTTTCTGGCTCCGAGTCTGACAACCAATCTGAGAGAAGCTAGAACTTCAACTCCGTCTATAGTCAAGATGAAGGTGTTGCCCGCATTGCACTCATTTCCTTCGATTTCTATGACTTATTTGACTCATCATATGAGGGGTTCGGAAACTACTTCATGGCTAAAGGCCCCAAAGTATCACACCCCGAATATCTGGATTTTGATAGTGATGAGGATGACTTGTTAGGAGAAGATGACTGGCTCTTTGATAAAACTAGTGATAACGTTGAAAATGAACTTGTTAAGTCTCATGCTAGTCAAGAGAAGTCAGATGATGATGATAAGAAAGATTTTGAATGAATAACTAAAGAATTAAACACTCTTAAGTTAGCTCATGAAACTACTCTAGAAGATCATAGATAACTTGCAAGAACTCATGAGAAGTTACCCTTCTAGAAGCTCAACTTGGAGCAAGAGCATGAGTTCCTAAAAGCAATCAATGATGATCTTGGAAAGAAGAGTTCTTATCTAGCCAAATGACTAATCTTGTCTACCTTTGTTCCACAAATTAAACCTAAGAACACTAGTAACAAAGGCAAGAAATTTTCTTCATCTAGTAACAACAATGCTAAAGTTAAATCTAATGATGTTGTTGCTAGTAGATCTCTTGATTCCACTAATGTTTCTCTTAGCCAAGTTGCACTTGAGCAAGAAAATGATTTACTGAAAGGGATTATAGAGAGAGGTGTCTTCAAAAGTATTGTCGGAAGTAAGAAATTTGAGGAAATTGTGCACAAGCAAGGAGAACATCGGAAGAAACAAGGTGTTGGCTACTTCAACATCAACGGAGATGTTTGGGAAGAAGGTCCATATCCCACTCCCAAGTTTGTTCCTCAAGAGGAGAACTACGATCCTACTCCTCCCAAAGGAACAAGATTTCAAGATGGCCTTCTACCACAGGACCACAAGGGCAAAGGAAAGCTTCAAGAGGAGCTTGACTTATTTGAAGAGGAATCCCAAGCCAAGGTCAAGTGGATTCCCAAGGGCACTACTAGCACTGCCTCATCTAGTGCTACCACAACTACCAAGATTCCCATAAAGTTGATGTGGCTTCCCAAGAGGAAGAACTAGAAAGTTCTTGAGGGGTGACTCCTCCAATGAAATTCACTCTTATTCATTTTGGCAAAACTATATGAAATCAACCTCAACCATATGCATTAGTTCAAGGAGTCACACATTCCCTCAAAGGTAAGCAAGGGACAAGGTAATTAATGTATGTTTGGACATCATCCCACATGTGCTTCACTCCATGTCCATAGATATTCTTGCATATGTTCCTTGTGTTTGGGACTAACCCATGTAGGTGAGAAGAGTACGAAACAACAAGGATTGCTCCCAACTCAAGATGATCTTCATCAACATTGAGCATCCACCACTACTTCACCTACTTGAAGTCTTCTATGACAAAACCAAAAGTTAGTTTATCCCTCTTAGGGAGGATGTCATACCAAGGGGGAGGTTTGCTCTAAATATTGAGTATAAGCATCTCCTAAGGATATGAGCACATTAATGCTTTATGTAAAAGTGGTAACCCCACTTGTGCTTAATTGATGAGTATGACCTATGATCAAGTATTCTTACTGGGATCCTATGTCAATATACTCATATATAGATGACTTCGTCATCGCAAAAGTGTTTGATAGATACTAGGATGTTTGTGCATGTTCACATTGTTTTGCCCATCATCTTATTGTGTGAGCATTTTGGTCTGCATATTTTGCTCATTTGAGGACATCCAATTGTTGTTATTTGGAATTTTTATTTATCTTTTGCCAATTGGATGGACAAAAATTCCTAGGACCCTCCTCTAGCTATCTATGCTTTCTCATCTCAAGTTCTATTCATGCTTCATCACAAAACTTGAACAAGCACATCTTGATCCCTCTGTGTGAAGGAGCACTTGGAGTTCCGGATCAACAAAGGTTGTACTCCAAAACCTCTTTGTGAGAAATCACTTTTGAGTCCATAGGAAAGCCAATACTATTAAAAGGGGGGTAAGGTATTAAAATGAACTGGTTGCTCAAGTGCTCAAACATAGCCACCAAAAGTACTCAGTCATTTTCCCATATAACACTTCTGTCCAAAGCCAAATATCCAAAATCGGCGCCACCAAGTTTTCAGATTCGGCCCTACCGGTTTCAACCCGCACATAACCCTAACAAGACCTACCATTTAGGTACAACCGGTTCTGCATCGGTGCTATCGAGTTCAGGTGACCAACCTTCTGTTGCCTCGGTACACAAAATCAGAATTTCTGAGTTTGGATAGTGGTGTCACTGAATTGGGTCATCTCACCCTTAGCCACATTTTCAGTTCTACCGAGTTGTTCATATCGGTCTCACCGAGATACAAAAGTTGCTGCCTTTTGTGCAAGTTGGTACCAACAAGTTTATGACTTCGGTGTCACCGAGTTGGTCACTTTAGGTGCAATGGTAAGATTTTGGGTGTTTCCTATATACCCCTCCACCAACCTTGCATTCATAGAGGAAGCACTCACAACATACACTTCATTGCCACATCCATTTTTCTGAGAGAGAGCCACCTACTCATGTGTTGAGATCAAGATATTCCAATCCATTCATTTGAAACTTGATATCAAGCCTCCCCAAGTTGCTTTCCACCAATTCAATCTCTCCTACCCATGCCTATTCCGTGAGAGAGTGATTGAGTGTCGAGGAGACTATCTTTAGAAGCACAAGAGCAAGGAGTTCATCATTCTACCACATATATTACCTTTTGGAGGGTGGTGCCTCCTAGACTGGTTAGGTATCGCTTGGGAGCCTCCTACTTCATGTTTTGGAGTTGAACCAAGATGTTTGTAAGGGCAAGGAGATCGCCTACTTTGTGAAGATCTACCGTGAGTGAGGCTAGTCCTTCGTGGATGGAAGCCGTGGTGGAATAGACAAGTCCGCTTCTTCGTGGACCCCTTGTGGGTGGAGTCCTCCATGGACTCTCGCATTTGTTATCCTCCGTGGGTTGAAGTCTCCACTAACATGGACGTACAATAGCGGCACCTATTGGATACATGCCAAAAATCATCGTGTCAACATCTTGTGTTTGATCTCCCTACCTTACCCCCTTTACTTTACACTTACATGTTTTACATTCCGGTGCTATACTCTTAGATGTGCATGTGTAGGGTGTACTTGACTTGCCATAATTGCTAAAACTTGCCCACAACTAAAATTGGGAAAAGGCTAGGTTTTTATTGGTCATGTAGTCTAATCACCCCCCTCTAGACATACTTTCGATCCTACAATTGGTATCAGAGCTTTGGTCTCCATTGCATTGGTTTCACAAACTAGGAAGGTATGGCATCTAGTGAGGGAAGTTATCACCGTAGAGGTCTATATTTTGATGGTAATAGATTTGCTAGTTGGAAACATAGGATGAAAATGCATATTCTTGGTTATAATCCTTCCGTATGGGATGTTATTCGTGTTGGTGTGCAAGGTGACTCCTTCAGAGAAGGGCGTAAACCGGATCGTGATGCAACAGTGGAAGAACTGAATATGTTGCAATTCAATGCACAAGCTCGTGACATCATCTTCAAATGCCTATGCCCCGAAGAATTCAACAAAATCAGCCGCCTTGACAATGCATAAGAAATTTGGGATACTTTCGTTGATATGCACGAAGGTACTAATTCTGTCAGAGAATCTGAGTTGGATATGCTTCAAAGTCAACTAGACAAGTTCAAGATGAAGGATTGTGAAGGAGTCTCTGAAATGTACTCTAGGCTAGCTCTCATCACAAATGAGATTGCCGTCTTAGGAAGCGAAGAGATGACCAAAAAAATCATCATCAAGAAGATACTTAGAGCTCAAGATGGAAAGTATGACACTGTGTGCACATTGATCCAAATGATTCCAAACTACAAATATCTCAAGCCAACAAAAGTCAATGATAGGATTGTTGCTCATGAGATGTCACTCAAGGACAAACATGAGTTGCCGAACAAGTCAAGTGGTGATTACAAAGCTTCAAGTGTTGCTTCCGCTACTTCATAGTACAACCTTGTTACCAATGAAGAGATACGACTCATAGTCAGAACATTTAACAAGTTCTACAAGAGTAGAGGCAAAGAGAAAAACTCAAACTCAAGACATGATGAGACGCGTTCGTACAGTCATGATCGAAACTGCTACAACTGTGGGATGCCCGAACACTACTCTAATGAGTGCTCGGCAACCTACAAACAAAGAGAAGAGTCACCTCGAAGACGAAGCTCAAGAGATGAGTCACCTCGAAGAGAGAGAAGGAACACAGAAGATCGTTATGAACGAGGACACTCACGGAGAGGGAAGGAATCGGAGAAGAAGGACAAATACACTAAGAGCAGCTCTAGAAGAAGACATCAAGCTCATGTTGGTGAATGGGTTTCTGGCTCCGAGTCTCACAACCAATCTGAGAGAAGCTACCACTTCAACTCCGACTATAGTCAAGATGAAGGTGTTGCCCGCATTGCACTCGTTTCCTCCGATTCCTACGACTTATTTGACTCATCAAATGAGGGGTTCGGAAACTACCTCATGGCTAAATGCCCCAAAGTATCACACCCCGAATATCTGGATTTTGATAGTGATGAGGATGACTTGTTAGGAGAAGATTACTTGCTCTTTGATAAAACTAGTGATAACGCTGAAAATGAACTTGTTAATTATCATGCTAGTCAAGAGAAGTCAGATGATGATGATAAGAAATATGTTGAATGAATAACTAAAGAATTAAACACTCTTAAGTTAGCTCATGAAACTACTCTAGAAGATCATAGAGAACTTGCAAGAACTCATGAGAAGTTACACTTCTAGAAGCTCAACTTGGAGCAAGAGCATGAGTTCCTAAAAGCAATCAATGATGATCTTGGAAAGAAGAGTTATTATCTAGCCAAATGACTAATCTTGTCTACCTTTGTTCCACAAATTAAACCTAAGAACACTAGTAACAAAGGCAAGAAATTTTCTTCATCTAGTAACAACAATGCTAAAGTTAAATCTAATGATGTTGTTGCTAGTAGATCTCTTGATTCCACTAATGTTTCTCTTAGCCAAGTTGCACTTGAGCAAGAAAATGATTTACTGAAAGGGATTATAGAGAGAGGTGTCTTCAAAAGTATTGTCGGAAGTAAGAAATTTGAGGAAATTGTGCACAAGCAAGGAGAACATCGGAAGAAACAAGGTGTTGGCTACTTCAACATCAACGGAGATGTTTGGGAAGAAGGTCCATATCCCACTCCCAAGTTTGTTCCTCAAGAGGAGAACTATGATCCTACTCCTCCCAAAGGAACAAGATTTCAAGATGGCCTTCTACCACAGGACCACAAGGGCAAAGGAAAGCTTCAAGAGGAGCTTGACTTATTTGAAGAGGAATCCCAAGCCAAGGTCAAGTGGATTCCCAAGGGCACTACTAGCACTGCCTCATCTAGTGCTACCACAACTACCAAGATTCCCATGAAGCTCAGACCTCATTTGCCACTACATAATGCTACTCGCCCAGTAGCTGAGGACATGAAGAAGAGGAGAGATGCAGGGCTGAGGAAGTGGAGAGCTACTGATCCATATGATGTAAGGACAAGGAATGATGTTGATCTTAGATTCCACACTAAGGAACAACAAGATTTTTATGATAGTATACTATATGACAAGAGTCCAACTGATAGTGACATGAGATATATTGACTGGGCTTACATCAAATCCAATGAAGATTTCTTTCCCATGTGCAAGAAAATTTCAATTCAATGGATATTGAAGTATTTGTTGGGAGAGAGACGACCCCATGGAATGATGAACCGATCATGCAATTATATTCAACTGCTCATTTATGGTGATGGCTCTATTGTTTGGATGACTGATGGTCACAAGTATGAAGCTACAATTGATGAGTGGGACACTATCATTGGTGCCCCACAGCAGAAAGACGATGATTTGGATGTCTACTCTCAGATGAAGATGAACCACAACTCCATGCCTAATATGTATAAGTCAATTCATAACTAGTTTGTTACCACACACAAGCTTGGATCTATATATTTCTTGCAAGCAGGAATACCCACTACCAATACCGTTATGATACACACCTTAATGCCTAAGTCAGGTGATGATAAGATGATTAGATGCTATTCCATTAACATGCCGCACCATCTAGACACCCACACTCGCTTTAAGGTGATGGATTTGATAGTAGAGACTACCAGGAGGACTGCTACAGATCAAAAGAGATCTTGTGGATATGCCCCATACATTCAGATGCTTATCAATTCCAAACTTGGCAAGCATGCATATCTGCTTGATCGTCCCCATTTGCCCCTTCATCCTGAATTTGAAGATAATGTGGTTGTGATGGATGACAATGATGCCAGCTCAGCCGCAGCTAGAGAGGCAACAGAAGAAGAGGCTGCTAGGAATGTGCCACCACCAGTTACACAGCTCAGAACTGAAGCTGTGCAAATGACATTTCTAGTGAGCACTATCCAGGGTATGGAGAAGAACATCTCCGAGATTCTGCTAAACCAAAGGAGCTTAGAGAGGATCGTGGAAACCAAATTCCATGATATGGACGTCAAAATTATAGAGATATCTGCTAGTGTTGATCAACTCAAGCATGAAGTTGATGGTTTTAGGACACCCAGTCCAACTAATGATGATGAAGAGTTGCCTCCTCGCACTACCACTCAATTCAGTACCAAGATCCGGTCAGCAGCTGTGCCAGTGTCAGAAGAAAGACCAACTTCATCAGCTCAGGCATCTGCAACTTTAGCTTCTCCCCTAGATCTAGCACCTCGAGTATCGACACCTCGAGCTCCAGGACATTCTGCCGAAGCCTTCGCCGACACTCTTCTGTCTACTCCATCATCGACTGTCGCGGGAGATAGAGCCTAGATAGATGATTAGATATATACTTTTTAAACTTTTTGGTAACTTGTTGCCAAAGGGGGAGAAATGTATAGATCATAGGGCTTCGAGAGAGAGAGAGAGGGAGCTTTTTACTTTATTTGCTCTCATTTTGGTTTTTACAAACCTTGTCTCGTTGGATGACTTTATCCAGTTACCTGTGTTTGATCATATGCTTTGCGTGGTTGATGCTACTACATTATTATCTTTGAGCTATTCATATGATGATCATTCACTTATTCTTTTGTTGTCATGTGCATTACTATTCATTCATATCATGTATGCACACCACAAGATGTATGTGACATGGAAGAGTGACCCATGATCCTAATTGATTGTGCATTTGCATTCAAACGCAAATTATAAATAATGCCCAAATTTAGGGGGGGGGCTCTTGGTTTTCACATACTTTTCAAAGCATCGATGCTAATCATTGATTATATATTTTGTCGAAGCTTTGATCTACAAGTTGTTGTCAATTACCAAAAATGGGGAGGTTGAAAGTACAATTGCTCCCTAAAGTGGTTTTGATAATTGATAACAACATATGCATCATTGGACTAATGATCTTATCCTAGTATATTTCACAAAAGTTCAAAAGATGCATTGGCTAAAAGTGTATGTGGAGATGCCCCTTGATGCAAGAAAGGAATAAGATTGGCTCAAGCTTCAACCAAGAAGACTCTTCATTTTATATTTGTGAGAAATCACTTTTGAGTCGATAGGAAAGCCAATACTATTAAAAGGGCGTGAGGTATTAAAATTAAATCGTTGCTCAAGTGCTCAGAGATAGCCACCAAAAGTACTCAGTCATTTTCACATATAACACTTTTGTCCAAAGCCAAATATCCAAAATCGGTGCCACCAAGTTTTCAGATTCGGCCCTACCGATTTCCTTCCCACATAGAACCCTAGCCAAACCTACCATTTTGGTACAACCGATTCTGCATCGGTGCTACCGAGTTCAGGTGACCAACCTTCTGTTGCCTCAGTACACAAAATCGGAATTTCTGAGTTTGGGTATCGGTGTCACCGAATTGGGTTATCTCACCGTTAGTCACCTTTCGGTCCTAACGAGTTCTGTATATCGGTCTCACCGAGATTCAAAAGTTGTTGCGTTTTGTGCAAGTTGGTACCACCGAGTTTATGAATTTAGTGTCACCGAGTTGGTCACTTTAGGTGTAACTATTGGATTTTGGGTGCTACCTATATATACCCCTCCACCAACCTCTCATTTGTAGAGGAAGCACTCAGAACACACACTTCATTGCCACATCCATTTTTTTGAGAGAGAGACACCTACTCATGTGTTGAGATCAAGATATTTCAATCCATTAATTTGAAACTTGATCTCTAGCCTTCCCAAGTTGCTTTCCACCAAATTAATATCTCCTACCCATGCCTATTCCGTGAGAGAGTGATTGAGTCTTGAGGAGACTATCTTTAGAAGCACAAGAGCAAGGAGTTCATCATTCTACCACATATATTACCTTTTGGAGGGTGGTGCCTCCTAGATTGGTTAGGTGTCGCTTGGGATCCTCCTACTTTGTGTTGTGGAGTTGAACCAAGATGTTTGTAAGGGCAAGGAGATCCCCTACTTCGTGAAGATCTACCATGAGTGAGGCTAGTTCATCATAGACGGAAGCCATGTTGGAATTGTCAAGGCCGCTTCTTTGTGGGCCCTGATACGTCCATTTTGCATCATGCTTTCATGTTGATATTTATTGCTTTATGAACTGTTATTATACTTTGTGGTACCATACTTATGCCTTCTCTCTCTTATTTTGTAAGGTTTATTTGAAGAGGGAGAATACCCGCAACTGGAATTCTGGACTGGAAAAGAAGCAAGTCTATGTCCTCTATTCTGCGCAACTCCAAATGCCCTCAAAATCAACGTGGATTTTTTTGGGAATATATAAAAAAATACTAGGCGAAAGAAGTGTCAGAGGGGAGCTGCCACGGCCCCACAAGCCTGGTGGCCGCGGCCTGCCCCCCTGGCCGCGGCAACAGGGCTTGTGGGCACCCTGGTGGCCCACTGGCCCCCCTCTTTTGCTATATGAAGGTTTTCGTCTGGAAACAAATCAGCGTGGAGCTTTTTCGTGGATTCTCCGCCGCCATGAGGCGGAACTTGAGCAGAACCAATCTAGAGCTCCGGCAGGACGATCCTGTCGGGGAAACTTCCCTCCCGGAGGGGGAAATCGTCGCCATCATCATCACCAACACTCGTCTCGTCGGAGGGGAGTCATCTCCATCAACATCTTCATCATCACCATCTCCTCTCCAAACCCTAGTTCATCTCTTGTAACCAATCTCCGTCTCGCGACTCCGATTGGTACTTGTAAGGTTGCTAGTAGTGTTGATTACTCTTTGTAGTTGATGCTAGTTGGATTACTTGGTGGAAGAGTTTATGTTCAGATCCTTGATGCTACTCATTACACCTCTGATCATGATTATAATTATGCTTTGTGAGTAGTTACTTTTGTTCCTGAGGACATGGGATAAGTCATGCTAATAGTAGTGATGTGAATTTGGTATTCGTTCGGTATTTTGATATGCAGTATGTTGTCTTTTCCTCTAGTGGTGTTATGTGAACGTCGACTACATAACACTTCACCATATTTGGGCCTAGAGGAAGGCATTGGCGAGTGGTAAGTAAATGATGGGTTGCTAGAGTGACAGAAGCTTAAATCCTAGTCTATGCGTTGCTTCGTAAGGGGCTGATTTGGATCCACTAGTTTAATGTTATGGTTAGACGTTGTCTTAATTCTTCTTTCGTAGTTGCGGATGCTTGCGAGAGGGGTTAATCATAAGTGGGATGCTTGTACAAGTAAGGGCAGTACCGAAACGCGGGTCCACCCACATATCAAACTATCAAAGTAACGAACGCGAATCATATGAACATGATGAAACTAGCATGACAGAAATTCCCGTGTGTCCTCGGGAGCGCTTTACTTCCGATAAGACTTTGTTCAGGCTTGTCCCTTGATACAAAAGGGATTGGGCCACTTTGTTGCATCGTTGCTACTACTTGTTACTTGTTACTTTTCACCTGCTACGTTTCACCTCACTACACCATCACTTGTTACCGCTACTTTCAGTGCTTGCAGTTATTACCTTGCTAAAAACCGTTTATCAGAGCCTTCTGCTCCTCGTTGGGTTCAACACTCTTACTTATCGAAAGGACTATGATTGATCCCCTATACTTGTGGGTCATCAAGACTCTTTTCTAGCGCCATTGCCGGGGAGTGAAGCGCCTTTGGTAAGTGGAATTTGGTAAGGAAACATTTATATACTGTGCTGAAATTTATTGTCACATGTCACTATGGAAACTGTTCCTTTGAGGAATTTGTTCAGGGTATCTTCACCATGAACGGAAGCACGAGGGGTTGCTCCTCAACCTGAGTTACCTACTGAAAATATCTTTTATGAAATTCCTTTGGGTATGCTCGAGAAACTGCTGGCTAATCCTTTTACAGGAGATGGATCATCACATCCAGACTTGCATCTAATCTATGTAGATGAAGTTTGTGGCTTATTTAAGCTTGCAGGTTTGCCCGAGGATGAGCTAAAGAAGAAAGTCTTTACTTTATCTTTGAAGGATAAGTCGTTGACATGGTATAGGCTATGTGATGATACTGGATCATGGGACTACAATCGGTTGAAATTGGAATTTCATCAAAAGTTTTATCCTATGCATTTAGTACATCGAGATCGGAATTATATTTATAACTTTTGGCCTCGTGACAGGGAAAGCATAGCTCAAGCTTGGGGGAGGCTTAAATCAATGCTATATTCATGCCCCAATCATGAGCTCTCGAGAGAAATTATCACTCAAAACTTTTATGCTCGGCTTTCTCATGAAGATCGTACCATGCTTGACACTTCTTGTACCGGTTCTTTTATGAAGAAGGATATTGACCACAAGTGGAATTTATTGGAGAGAATCAAACGTAACTCTGAAGATTGGGAGCTTGAAGAAGGTAAGGAGTCAAGTATGAATTTCCAGTTTGATTGCGTTAAATCTTTTGTTGAAACAAACACTTCTAGAGATTTTAGCGCTAAGTATGGACTTGACTCTGAGATAGCAGCTTCTCTATGTAAATCTTTTGCTGCTCATATTGATCTTCCCAAAGATAAGTGGTTTAAGTATCATCCTCGTGTAGAAGTCAACATAGTTAAACCCAATCTAGTGGAAGAGAAAGTCATTGCCTTTAGTGATCCTATTTTTCCTTGTGCCTACGCTGAGAAACCACCTTACCCTGCTAGGAAAAAGGATTATTCTAAAGCTCCAACTATGATACGTAGGGGTTACATTAGACCACTTGCACCCCCTGAGGAAATTAGAGTTGAACGTGCTGTTGCTATTATCAAAGATCTCTTAACCGAAGACGTAGACGGGCATGTTATCAAATTCTGTGAGGACTCCGCTAGAATTGCTAAACCTCACGCGAAAGACAAATACGGACTTGTAGTTGGCCTCCCCATTGTTTCTGTCAAGATAGGAGATCACTGTTATCATGGTTTATGTGATATGGGTGCTAGTGTTAGTGCAATACCCCGGTCCCTATATGATGAAATCAAAGATGAGATTGCACCTGCTGAGTTAGAACCCATCGATGTCACTATTACGCTAGCTAATAGAGACACTATCTGCCCTGTGGGAATTGTGAGAGATGTAGAAGTCCTATGTGGTAAGACGAAGTATCCTACTGATTTCCTCGTCCTTGCTACTGCACAAGATAGCTTTTGTCCCATCATATTTGGTAGACCCTTTATCAACACTGTCAATGCTCATATTGATTGCGTTAAACAGACTGTCACTGTTAGTTTCGAGGGTGTGTCTCATGAATTTAACTTCTCCAAGTTTGGAAGACAACCTCATGAAAAAAAGTCGTCTGGTAGGGATGAAATCATTGCTCTTGCCTCTATTGTCGTACCTCCTACAGATCCTTTAGAGCAATATCTGCTTGAGCATGAAAATGATATGCATATGGATGAAAGAGATGAGATAGATAAATTGTTTTAGAACAATATCCTATTCTCAAGAATAATATGCCTGTTGAAATGCTTGGGGATCCTCCCCCACCAAAGGGTGATCCTGTGTTCGAGCTAAAACAGTTACCAGATACTCTTAAGTATGCCTATCTTGATGAGAAGGAGATATATCCTGTTATTATTAGTGCTCACCTCTCGAATCACGATGAGAGGAAGTTATTAAAAACTTTGAGGAAGCACCGTACTGCTATTGGATATACTCTTGATGATCTTAAGGGTATTAGTCCCACTCTATGTCAGCACAAGATTAAAACCGATCCTGATTCTAAGCCAGTTGCTGATCATCAACGGAGATTAAATCCGAGGACGAAAGAGGTCGTGAGAAAAGAAATATTAAAGCTTCTGGAAGTAGTAATCATTTATCCTGTTGCTCATAGTGATTGGGTAAGTCCAGTACATTGCGTACCTAAGAAGGGAGGTATCACTGTTGTTCCTAATGATAAGAATGAACTAATCCCACAGAGGATTATTACTGGCTATAGGATGGTGATAGACTTCCGGAAACTGAACAAGGCAACAAGGAAAGACCAGTATGCTTTGTCGTTTATCGACCAAATGCTAGAAAGGCTATCTAAACACACACACTTCTGCTTTCTAGCTAGACGGTTATTCAGGTTTCTCGCAAATACCTGTTGCACAATCTGATCAGGAGAAAACCACTTTCACTTGCCCCTTCGGTACCTTTTCTTATAGACATATGCCTTTTGGCTTATGCAATGCACCTACCACCTTTCAAAGGTGTATGATGGCTATATTCTCTGACTTTTGTGAAAAGATTGTTGAGGTTTTCATGGATGATTTCTCTATTTACGGTTCTTCCTTTGACGATTGCGTCAGAAACCTTGATCGAGTCTTACAGAGATGCAAAGATACCAACCTCGTCTTGAACTGGGAGAAGTGCCACTTCATGGTTAACAAAGGCATCATCTTAGGACACAAAATATCTGAGAAAGGCATTGAAGTTGATAAGGCTAAGGTTGATGCAATTGAGAAAATGCCTTGCCCCACAGATATCAGAGGTATACGAAGTTTCCTAGGTCATGTTGGTTTCTATAGAAGGTTCATTAAAGACTTCTCTAAGATTTCTAGGCCTCTTACCAACCTCTTGCAGAAGGATGTTCCTTTTGTTTTTGATGAGGATTGTGAGGAAGCTTTCGAAATACTTAAGAAGGCCTTGATAACCGCACTATTTTTCAACCACCTGATTGGAACTTGCCCTTTGAAATCATGTGCGATGCTAGTGATTATGGTGTTGGTGCTGTTCTAGGACAAAGAGTTGACAAGAAGTTGAATGTTATTCACTACGCTAGTAAAACACTAGACAGCGCCCAAAGAAACTATGCTACTACGGAGAAGGAGTTTTTAGCAGTCGTGTTTGCATGTGAAAAGTTCAGATCTTATATAGTTGACAAAGTCACTATTCACTCTGATCACGCTGCTATTAAGTACCTTATGGAGAAGAAGGACGCTAAACCTAGGCTAATTAGATGGGTTCTCCTGCTACAGGAATTTGATTTGCACGTTGTTGACCGAAAGGGTGTTGATAACCCTGTAGCAGATAACTTGTCTAGGCTAGAGAATGTCCTTGATGACCCACGACCTATTGATGACAACTTTCATGATGAGCAATTTAATGTCATTCGTACTTCACATAGTGCACCGTGGTATGCCGATTACGCAAACTATATCGTAGCCAAATACATACCACCCAGTTTCACCTACGAGCAAAAGAAGAAATTCTTCTTTGATTTGAGACACTACTTTTGGGATGATCCTCACCTTTATAAGGAAGGAGTAGATGGTGTTATTAAACGTTGTGTGCCTGAACATGAACAGGGACAGATCCTGCAGAAGTGTCATTCCGAGGCCTACGGAGGACACCATGCTGGAGACAGAACTGCTCATAAGGTATTGCAATCAGGTTTCTATTGGCCCACTCTCTTCAAGGATGCCTGTAAGTTTGTCTTGTCTTGCGACGAATGCCAAAGAATAGGGAACATCAGTAAGCGTCAGGAAATGCCTATGAACTATTCACTTGTCATTGAACCATTTGATGTCTCGGGCTTTGATTATATGGGACCTTTCCCGAGTTCCAATGGGTATACTCACATATTAGTTGCTGTGGATTACATCACTAAGTGGGTAGAAGCTATCCCCACTAGAAATGCTGATCACCACACCTCTATTAAGATGCTTATAGAAGTCATCTTCCCAAGATTCGGAGTCCCTAGATATCTGATGACTGATGGTGGTTCACACTTCATTCATGGTGTTTTCCGCAAGATTCTTGCTAAGTATGATGTCAACCATAGAGTTGCATCTCCTTATCATCCTCAGTCTAGTGGTCAAGTGGAGTTGAGTAATAGGGAGGTCAAATTGATCTTACAAAAGACTATCAATAGATCTCGAAAGAATTGGTCTAGCAAACTTGACGATGCACTATGGGCTTATAGGACTGCTTATAAGAATCCCATGGGCATGTCGCCGTATAAAATGGTTTACGATAAGGCCTGTCATTTACCTCTTGAGCTGGAACACAAAGCTTATTGGGCAACCAAAGAGCTCAACTTCGATTTCAAACTTGCCGGTGAGAAGCGGTTGTTTGATATCAGCTCATTAGATGAATGGAGGGCCCAGGCATATGAGAATGCCAAGTTGTTCAAGGAAAAGGTTAAGAGATGGCACGATAAAAGAATACAAAAACGAGAGTTCAATGTAGATGATTATGTCCTGCTATACAATTCTCGCTTAAGATTCTTCGCAAGCAAGCTTCTCTCTAAATGGGAAGGTCCCTACGTTGTCGAGGAAGTATATCGTTTCGGTGCCATCAAAATCAATAACACGAAAGGTAATTTTCCTAGAGTGGTAAGTGGGCAAAGAATCAAGCATTATATCTCTGGTACTCCCATAAATGTTGAGACCAATATCATCAATATCATAACTCCACTGGAGTACATAAGGGATGTTTATCAGCCTGTTTTAGACCCTGAAAACGAAGAGGTTGGACTCCGAAACTTTTCCAGTAGGAAATTTTCTCCGTTTTGGAATTTATGGAAAATTAGAAAAATAAAAATCAGTTCGGAGAGCGCATGAGGCGGACACAAGCTTGGTTGCCGCGGCCTCCCCCCTGGCCGTGGCAACATGGCTTGTGGGCACCTCGTGTGCCTCCCGGACTCCGTTTTCTTGCGGAGACTCCTTCTGGTCCAGAAAAAATCATTATATATACGCCCGTGGGTTTTGATCTCCGTATCGCGCAGTTTTCCTCTGTTTTTGTTTCGAGCCTGTGTCTGTTACAGATCTAGATCCCATGACTTCCCCAAAAGCTCCTAAGGACAACATCTTCGAGAAGGTCATCAATCCATACCTCGCGGAAGTGTTGCAGCACCCTCTGTTGGAATTATGCCCTAGAGGCAATAATAAACATAGTTATTATTAGAATTCCTGTATCAAGATAATCGTTTATTATCCATGCTATAATTGTATTGAATGAAGACTTATATACATGTGTGGATACATAGACAAAACATTGTCCCTAGCAAGCCTCTAGTTGGCTAGCCAGTTGATCAAAGATAGTCAGGGTCTTCTGATTATGAACAAGGTGTTGTTGCTTGATAACTGGATCACGTCATTAGGAGAATCATGTGATGGACTAGACCCAAACTAATAGACGTAGCATGTTGATCCTGTCATTTTATTGCTACTGTTTTCCACGTGTCAAGTATTTGTTCCTATGACCATGAGATCATATAACTCACTGACACCGGAGGAATGCTTTGTGTGTATCAAACGTCGCAACGTAACTGGGTGACTATAAAGATGCTCTACATGTATCTCCAAAGGTGTTCGTTGAGTTAGTATGGATCGAGACTGGGATTTTTCACTCCGTGTGACGGAGAGGTATCTCGGGGCCCACTCGGTAATACAACATCACACACAAGCCTTGCAAGCAATGTGACTTAGTGTAAGTTACGGGATCTTGTATTACGGAACGAGTAAAGAGACTTGCCGGTAAACGAGATTGAAATAGGTATGCGGATACTGACGATCGAATCTCGGGCAAGTAACATACCGAAGGACAAACGGAATGACATGCGGGATTATACGAATCCTTGGCACTGAGGTTCAAACGATAAGATCTTCGTAGAATATATGGGATCCAATATGGGCATCCAGGTCCCGCTATTGAATATTGACTGAGGAGTCACTCGGGTCATGTCTGCATAGTTCTCGAACCCGCAGGGTCTGCACTCTTAAGGTTCGACGTTGTTTTATGCGTATTTGAGTTATATGGTTGGTTACCGAATGTTGTTCAGAGTCCCGGGTGAGATCACGGACGTCACAAGGGTTTCCGGAATGGTCCGGAAACGAAGATTGATATATAGGATGACCTCATTTGATTACCGGAAGGTTTTCGGAGTTACCGGGAATGTACCGGGAATGACGAATGGGTTCCGGGTGTTCACCGGGGGGGGGGGCAACCCACCCCGGGGAAGCCCATAGTCCTGGGGGGTGGCGCACCAGCCCTTAGTGGGCTGGTGGGACAGCCCAAGAAGGCCATTTGCGCCATAGGAAGAAAATCAAAGAGAAAAAAAAAGAGGAGGTGGGAAAAAGGGGAAGGACTCCACCTTCCAAACCTAGTTGGATTCGGTTTGGAAGGGGAGCACTCCCCCCCTTGGCTCGGCCGACCCCCTTGGGGCTCCTTGAGCCTCAAGGCAAGTTCCCCCCTCTCCCACCTATATATACGGAGGTTTTAGGGCTGATTTGAGACAACTTTGCCACGGCAGCCCGACCACATACCTCCACGGTTTTACCTCTAGATCGCGTTTCTGCGGAGCTCGGGCGGAGCCCTGCTGAAATTAGATCACCACCAACCTCCGGAGCGCCATCACGCTGCCGGAGAACTCATATACCTCTCCGTCTCTCTTGCTGGATCAAGAAGGCCGAGATCATCGTTGAGTTGTACGTGTGCTGAACGCGGAGGTGCCGTCCGTTCGGCACTAGATCATGGGACGGATCGCGGGACGGTTCGCGGGGCGGATCGAGGGACGTGAGGACGTTCCACTACATCAACCGCGTTCACTAACGCTTCTGCTGTACGATCTACAAGGGTACGTAGATCGAATATCCCCTCTCGTAGATGGACATCACCATGATAGGTCTTCGTGCGCGTAGGAAATTTTTTGTTTCCCATGCGACGTTCCCCAACAGTGGCATCATGAGCTAGGTTCATGCGTAGATGTCTTCTCGAGTAGAACACAAAAGTTTTTGTGGGCGGTGATGTGCGTTTTGCTGCCCTCCTTAGTATTTTCTTGATCCCGCAGTATTGTTGGATTGAAGCGGCTTGGACCGAGATTACTCGTACGCTTACGAGAGACTAGTTTCATCGCTACGAGTAACCCCGTTGCTCAAAGATGACTGGCAAGTGTCTGTTTCTCCAACTTTAGTTGAATCGGATTTGACAGAGGAGGTCCTTGTATAAGGTTAAATAGCAATTCATATATCTCTGTTGTGGTGTTTGCGTAAGTAAGATGCGATCCTACTAGATACCCATGGTCACCACGTAAAACATGCAACAACAAAATTAGAGGACGTCTAACTTGTTTTTGCAGGGTATGCTTGTGATGTGATATGGCCAACGATTTGATGTGATATATTGGATGTATGAGATGATCATGTTGTAATAGATAATATCGACTTGCACGTCGATGGTACGGCAACCGGTAGGAGCCATAGGGTTGTCTTTAAACTAACGTTTGTGCTTACAGATGCGTTTACTATTTTGCTAGGGTGTAGCTTTAGTAGTAATAGCATGAGTAGAACGACAACCCCGATGGCGACACGTTGATGGAGATTATGGTGTGGCGCCGGCGACAAGAAGATCGTGCGGTGCTTTGGTGATGGAGATCAAGGAGCACGTGATGATGGCCATATCATGTCACTTATGAATTGCATGTGATGTTAATCCTTTTATGCACCTTATTTTGCTTAGAACGACGGTAGCATTATGAGGTGATCTCTCACTAAAATTTCAAGACGAAATTGTGTTCTCCCCGACTGTGCACCGTTGCTACAGTTCGTCGTTTCGAGACACCACGTGATGATCGGGTGTGATAGACTCAACGTTCACATACAACGGGTGCAAAACAGTTGCACACGCGGAACACTCGGGTTAAGCTTGACGAACCTAGCATGTGCAGACATGGCCTCGGAACACATGAGACCGAAAGGTCGATCATGAATCATATAGATGATATGATTAGCATAGGGATGCTTACCACTGAAACTATACTCAACTCACGTGATGATCGGACTTGAGCTAGTGTAAGTGGATCATGTACCACTCAAATGACTAGAGAGATGTATTTTTTGAGTGGGAGTTTAGAAAGTAATTTGATTAAGTTAAACTCTAATTATCTTGAACATAGTCTAAGTCCACTTTGAATATATTTGTGTTGTAGATCATGGCTCACGCGACAGTCACCCTGAATTTTAATACGTTCCTAGAGAAAGCTAAGTTGAAAGATGATGGAAGCAACTTTGTAGACTGGGCTCGTAATCTTAAGCTAATCTTACAAGCTGGGAAGAAGGATTATGTCCTTAATGCTGCGCTAGGAGATGAACCACCCGCTACGGCTGACCAGGATGTTAAGAACGCTTGGTTAACACGTAAGGAGGACTACTCGGTAGTTCAGTGTGCAGTCTTGTATGGCTTAGAACCGGGACTTCAACGTCGCTTTGAGCGTCATGGAGCATATGAGATGTTCCAGGAGTTGAAGTTCATCTTTCAGAAGAACGCCCGGATCGAGAGGTATGAGACCTCCGATAAATTCTATGCTTGCAAGATGGAGGAGAATTCGTCTGTCAGTGAACATGTGCTCAAAATGTCTGGGTACTCAAACCGTCTAGCTGAGCTGGGGATTGAACTCCCGCAAGAGGCTATCACTGACAGAATCCTTCAATCACTGCCGCTAAGCTATAAGGGCTTTGTGTTGAACTAAAACATGCAAGGGATGAACAAGTCACCCGGTGAGTTGTTTGCGATGCTGAAAGTCGCAGAGTCTGAACTCCGTAAAGAGCATCAAGTGTTGATGGTGAATAAGACCACTAGTTTCAAGAGAAACGGAAAAGGCAAGAAGGGTAATTCAAATAAGAGCGGCAAGCCTGTTGCCAATCCGACGAAGAAACCCAAAGTTGGACCTAAGCCTGAAACAGAGTGCTACAATTGCAAGAGTATGGGTCACTGGAAGCGCAACTGCCCCAAGTATCTGGCTGATAAGAAGGCGGCCAAAGAAAAATCAGGTATATTTGATATACATGTTATTGATGTGTACTTAACCGGCTCTCGTAGTAGTGCGTGGGTATTCGATACCGGTTCTGTTGCTCATATTTGCAACTCGAAACAGGAACTGCGGAATAGACGAAGGCTGGCGAAAGATGAAGTGACGATGCGCGTAGGAAATGGTTCCAAGGTTGATGCAATCGCCGTCGGCACAGTTTCACTTCAGTTACCATCAGGATTAGTTATGAACTTGAATAATTGTTATTTAGTGCCTGCGTTGAGCATGAACATTATATCTGGATCTTGTTTATTGCGAGACGGTTACTCTTTTAAGTCAGAGAATAATGGTTGTTCTATTTCTATGAGTAACATCTTTTATGGTCATGCACCCAATGTGAGAGGATTGTTCATATTGAATCTTGATAGTGATACACATATACATAACATTGAGACCAAAAGAGTTAGAGTTAACAATGATAGCGCCATATTTTGTGGCACTGTCGCTTAGGTCATATTGGTGTAAAACGCATGAAGAAACTCCATGAAGATGGACTTTTGGAGTCACTTGACTTTGATTCACTTGACACGTGCGAACCATGCCTCATGGGCAAGATGACTAAAACTCCGTTCTCCGGAACAATGGAGCGTGCCAGTGACTTGTTGGAAATCATACATACCGATGTGTCCGGTCCGATGAGCGTAGAGGCACGCGGCGGATATCGTTAGTTTCTCACCTTCACTGACGATTTGAGTAGATATGGTTATGTCTACTTAATGAGGCACAAGTCTGAAACATTTGAAAAGTTCAAGCAATTTCAGAGTGAAGTTGAAAATCATCGTAACAAGAAGATCAAGTTCCTACGGTCTGATCGTGGGGGTGAATATCTGAGTTTCGAGTTTGGTGCTCACTTAAGACAATGTGGAATTGTTTCACAGTTGACACCGCCTGGAACACCACAGCGTAATGGTGTGTCCGAACGTCGTAATCGTACTTTATTAGAGATGGTGCGATCTATGATGTCTCTTACCGATTTGCCGTTATCGTTTTGGGGTTATGCATTAGACACAGCTGCATTCACTTTAAATAGGGCACCATCAAAATCCGTTGAGACGACACCATACGAACTGTGGTATGGCAAAAGGCCAAAGTTGTGTTTCTTAAAGTTTGGGGATGTGATGCTTATGTCAAAAAGCTTCAGCCTGAAAAGCTGGAACCCAAAGCGGAAAAGTGCGTCTTCATAGGTTACCCAAAAGAGACAGTTGGGTACACCTTCTATCTCAAATCCGAGGGCAAAGTGTTTGTTGCTAAAAACGGAGCTTTTCTCAAGAAGGAGTTTCTCTCGAGAGAATTGAGTGGGAGGAAGATAGAACTTGATGAGGTTGTCGAACCTCTCATCCCTCTAGATGGTGGCGCAGGGCAAGGGGAAACCTCTATCGTTGCGACGCCGGTTGAGGAGGAAGTTAATGATGATGATCATGAAACTCCGGTTCAAGTTCCTGTCGAACCACGCAGGTCGACGAGACCACGTGCTGCTCCATAGTGGTACGGTAATCCCGTTTTGTCAATCATGTTGTTAGACAACAATGAACCTGCAAATTATGAAGAAGCAATGGTGGGCCCAAATTCCAACAAATGGCTAGAGGCCATGAAGTCCGAGATAGGATCCATGTATGAAAACAAAGTGTGGACTTTGGAAGTACTACCTGAGGGCGGCAAGGCTATTCAGAACAAATGGATCTTTAAGAAGAAGACGGACGCTGACGGCAAGGTGACCATTTATAAAGCTCGACTTGTGGCAAAGGGTTTTTCACAAGTTCAAGGAGTTGACTACGATGAGACATTCTCACCCGTAGCGATGCTTAAGTCCGTCAGAATCATGTTAGCAATAGCTGCATTTTTCGATTATGAAATCTGGCAGATGGATGTCAAAACGGTGTTCCTTAACGGTTTCCTTAAGGAAGAGTTGTATATGATGCAACCCGAAGGTTTTGTCGACCCTAAGAATGCTAACAAGGTATGCAAGCTCCAGCGATCCATTTATGGACTGGTGCAAGCATCTAGGAGTTGGAACAAACGTTTTGATGAGGTGATCAAAGCATTTGGGTTTATACAAGTGGTTGGAGAATCTTGTATTTACAAGAAAGTGAGTGGGAGCTCTGTGGCGTTTCTAATATTATATGTGGATGACATATTGCTGATTGGAAACAGCGTAGAGTTTTTGGAGAGCATAAAGGATTACTTGAATAAAAGTTTCTCTATGAAGGACCTAGGAGAAGTTGCTTACATTCTAGGCATTAAGATCTACACGGATAGATCAAAACGCCTGATAGGACTTTCACAAAGCACATACCTTGATAAAGTTTTGAAGAGGCTCAAAATGGAACAGTCCAAGAAAGGGTTCTTGCCAGTTTTACAAGGAACGAGATTGAGTAAGACTCAGTGCCCAGCAACTGATAAGGATAGAGAGCATATGAGCACCGTCCCCTATGCTTCAGCCATAGGTTCTATCATGTATGCAATGTTGTGCACTAGACCGGACGTTAGCCTGGCCATAAGTATGGCAGGCAGGTTCCAGAGTAATCCAGGAGTGGATCACTGGACGGCGGTCAAGAATATCCTAAAGTACCTGAAAAGGACTAAGGAGATGTTTCTCGTGTATGGAGGTGACGAAGAGCTCGCTGTAAAGGGTTACGTCGATGCAAGCTTTGACACAGATCCGGACGACTCTAAGTCGCAGACCGGATACGTATTTATTCTTAATGGGGGTGCGGTAAGCTGGTGCAGTTCCAAGCAAAGCGTCGTAGCAGATTCTACATGTGAAGCGGAGTACATGGCTGCCTCGGAGGCGGCTAAGGAGGGTGTCTGGATGAAGAAGTTCATGACGGATCTTGGAGTGGTGCCAAGCGCACTGAATCCAATAACCTTGTTCTGTGACAACACGGGTGCCATTGCCTTAGCAACGGAACCACGGTTTCACAAGAAGACCAGACACATCAAACGACGCTTCAACCTCATCCGCGACTACGTCCAAGGGGAGGACGTAAATATATGCAAAGTGCACACGGATCTGAATGTAGCACACCCGCTGACTAAACCTCTTCCACGGGCAAAGCATGATCAACACCAGAACTGTATGGGTGTTAGATTTATTACAATGTAATTCGCATGATGATGTGAGGACTAGATTATTGACTCTAGTGCAAGTGGGAGACTGTTGGAATTATGCCCTAGAGGCAATAATAAATATAGTTATTGTTAGAATTCCTGTATCAAGATAATCGTTTATTATCCATGCTATAATTGTATTGAATGAAGACTTATATACATGTGTGGATACATAGACAAAACATTGTCCCTAGCAAGCCTCTAGTTGGCTAGCCAGTTGATCAAAGATAGTCAGGGTCTTCTGATTATGAACAAGGTGTTGTTGCTTGATAACTCGATCATGTCATTAGGAGAATCACGTGATGGACTAGACCCAAACTAATAGACGTAGCATGTTGATCGTGTCATTTTGTTGCTACTGTTTTCTGCGTGTCAAGTATTTGTTCCTATGACCATGAGATCATATAACTCACTGACACCGGAGGAATGCTTTGTGTGTATCAAACGTCACAACGTAACTGGGTGACTATAACGATGCTCTACAGGTATCTCCGAAGGTGTTCGTTGAGTTAGTATGGACCGAGACTGGGATTTGTCACTCCGTGTGACGGAGAGGTATCTCGGGGCACACTCGGTAATACAACATCACACACAAGCCTTGCAAGCAATGTGACTTAGTGTAAGTTACGGGATCTTGTATTACGGAACGAGTAAAGAGACTTGCCGGTAAACGAGATTGAAATAGGTATGCGGATACTGACGATCGAATCTCGGGCAAGTAACATACCGAAGGACAAAGGGAATGACATACGGGATTATATGAATCCTTGGCACTGAGGTTCAAACGATAAGATCTTCGTAGAATATGTGGGATCCAATATGGGCATCCAGGTCCCGCTATTGTATATTGACCGAGGAGTCACTCGGGTCATGTCTGCATAGTTCTCGAACCCGCAGGGTCTGCACACTTAAGGTTCGACATTGTTTTATGCGTATTTGAGTTATATGGTTGGTTATCGAATGTTGTTCGGAGTCTCGGATGAGATCACGGACGTCATGAGGGTTTCTGGAATGGTCCGGAAACGAAGATTGATATATAGGATGACCTCATTTGATTACCGGAAGGTTTTCGGAGTTACCGGGAATGTACCGGGAATGACGAATGGGTTCTGGGTGTTCACCGGGGGGGCAACCCACCCCGGGGAAGCCGATAGTCCTGGGGGGTGGCGCACCAGCCCTTAGTGGGCTGGTTGGACAGCCCAAGAAGGCCATATGCGCCATAGGAAGAAAATCAAAGAGAAAAAAAAGAGGAGGTGGGAAAAAGGGGAAGGACTCCACCTTCCAAACCTAGTTGGATTCGGTTTGGAAGGGGAGCACTCCCCCCCTTGGCTCGGCCGACCCCCTTGGGGCTCCTTGAGCCTCAAGGCAAGGTCCCCCCCTCTCCCACCTATATATACGGAGGTTTTAGGGCTGATTTGAGACAACTTTGCCACGGCAGCCCGACCACATACCTCCACGGTTTTACCTCTAGATCGCGTTTCTGCGGAGCTCGGGCGGAGCCCTGCTGAAATTAGATCACCACCAACCTCCGGAGCGCCGTCACGCTGCCGGAGAACTCATATACCTCTCCGTCTCTCTTGCTGGATCAAGAAGGCCGAGATCATCGTTGAGTTGTACGTGTGCTGAACGCGGAGGTGCCGTCCGTTCGGCACTAGATCGTGGGACGGATCGCGGGACGGTTCGCGGGGCGGATCGAGGGACGTGAGGACGTTCCACTACATCAACCGCGTTCACTAACGCTTCTGCTGTACGATCTACAAGGGTACGTAGATCGAATATCCCCTCTCGTAGATGGACATCACCATGATAGGTCTTCGTGCGCGTAGGAAATTTTCTGTTTCCCATGCGACGTTCCCCAACAGTGGCATCATGAGCTAGGTTCATGCGTAGATGTCTTCTCGAGTAGAACACAAAAGTTTTTGTGGGCGGTGATGTGCGTTTTGCTGCCCTCCTTAGTCTTTTCTTGATTCCACGGTATTGTTGGATTGAAGCGGCTTGGACCGAGATTACTCGTACGCTTACGAGAGACTGGTTTCATCGCTACGAGTAACCCCGTTGCTCAAAGATGACTGGCAAGTGTCTGTTTCTCCAACTTTAGTTGAATCGGATTTGACAGAGGAGGTCCTTGTATAAGGTTAAATAGCAATTCATATATCTCTGTTTTGGTGTTTGCGTAAGTAAGATGCGATCCTACTAGATACCCATGGTCACCACGTAAAACATGCAACAACAAAATTAGAGGACGTCTAACTTGTTTTTGCAGGGTATGCTTGTGATGTGATATGGCCAACGATGTGATGTGATATATTGGATGTATGAGATGATCATGTTGTAATAGATAATATCGACTTGCACGTCGATGGTACGGCAACCGGTAGGAGCCATAGGGTTGTCTTTAAACTAACGTTTGTGCTTACAGATGCGTTTACTATTTTGCTAGGATGTAGCTTTAGTAGTAATAGCATGAGTAGAACGACAACCCCGATGGCGACACGTTGATGGAGATTATGGTGTGGCGCCGGCGACAAGAAGATCGTGCGGTGCTTTGGTGATGGAGATCAAGGAGCACGTGATGATGGCCATATCATGTCACTTATGAATTGCATGTGATGTTAATCCTTTTATGCACCTTATTTTGCTTAGAACGACGGTAGCATTATGAGGTGATCTCTCACTAAAATTTCAAGACGAAATTGTGTTCTCCCCGACTGTGCACCGTTGCTACAGTTCGTCGTTTCGAGACACCACGTGATGATCGGGTGTGATAGACTCAACGTTCACATACAACGGGTGCAAAACAGTTGCACACGCGGAACACTCGGGTTAAGCTTGACGAACCTAGCATGTGCAGACATGGCCTCGGAACACATGAGACCGAAAGGTCGATCATGAATCATATAGATGATATGATTAGCATAGGGATGCTTACCACTGAAACTATACTCAACTCACGTGATGATCGGACTTGAGCTAGTGTAAGTGGATCATGTACCACTCAAATGACTAGAGAGATGTATTTTTTGAGTGGGAGTTTAGAAAGTAATTTGATTAAGTTAAACTCTAATTATCTTGAACATAGTCTAAGTCCACTTTGAATATATTTGTGTTGTAGATCATGGCTCACGCGACAGTCACCCTGAATTTTAATACGTTCCTAGAGAAAGCTAAGTTGAAAGATGATGGAAGCAACTTTGTAGACTGGGCTCGTAATCTTAAGCTAATCTTACAAGCTGGGAAGAAGGATTATGTCCTTAATGCTGCGCTAGGAGATGAACCACCCGCTACAGCTGACCAGGATGTTAAGAACGCTTCGTTAACACGTAAGGAGGACTACTCGGTAGTTCAGTGTGCAGTCTTGTATGGCTTAGAACCGGGACTTCAACGTCGCTTTGAGCGTCATGGAGCATATGAGATGTTCCAGGAGTTGAAGTTCATCTTTCAGAAGAACGCCCGGATCGAGAGGTATGAGACCTCCGATAAATTCTATGCTTGCAAGATGGAGGAGAATTCGTCTGTCAGTGAACATGTGCTCAAAATGTCTGGGTGCTCAAACCGTCTAGCTGAGCTGGGGATTGAACTCCCGCAAGAGGCTATCACTTACAGAATCCTTCAATCACTGCCGCTAAGCTATAAGGGCTTTGTGTTGAACTAAAACATGCAAGGGATGAACAAGTCACCCGGTGAGTTGTTTGCGATGCTGAAAGTCGCAGAGTCTGAACTCCGTAAAGAGCATCAAGTGTTGATGGTGAATAAGACCACTAGTTTCAAGAGAAACGGAAAAGGCAAGAAGGGTAATTCAAATAAGAGCGGCAAGCCTGTTGCCAATCCGACGAAGAAACCCAAAGTTGGACCTAAGCCTGAAACAGAGTGCTACAATTGCAAGAGTATGGGTCACTGGAAGCGCAACTGCCCCAAGTATCTGGCTGATAAGAAGGCGGCCAAAGAAAAATCAGGTATATTTGATATACATGTTATTGATGTGTACTTAACCGGCTCTCGTAGTAGTGCGTGGGTATTCGATACCGGTTCTGTTGCTCATATTTGCAACTCGAAACAGGAACTGCGGAATAGACGAAGGCTGGCGAAAGATGAAGTGACGATGCGCGTAGGAAATGGTTCCAAGGTTGATGCAATCACCGTCGGCACAGTTTCACTTCAGTTACCATCAGGATTAGTTATGAACTTGAATAATTGTTATTTAGTGCCTGCGTTGAGCATGAACATTATATCTGGATCTTGTTTATTGCGAGACGGTTACTCTTTTAAGTCAGAGAATAATGGTTGTTCTATTTCTATGAGTAACATCTTTTATGGTCATGCACCCAATGTGAGAGGATTGTTCATATTGAATCTTGATAGTGATACACATATACATAACATTGAGACCAAAAGAGTTAGAGTTAACAATGATAGCGGCATATTTTGTGGCACTGTCGCTTAGGTCATATTGGTGTAAAACGCATGAAGAAACTCCATGAAGATGGACTTTTGGAGTCACTTGACTTTGATTCACTTGACACGTGCGAACCATGCCTCATGGGCAAGATGACTAAAACTCCGTTCTCCGGAACAATGGAGCGTGCCAGTGACTTGTTGGAAATCATACATACCGATGTGTGCGGTCCGATGAGCGTAGAGGCACGCGGCGGATATCGTTATTTTCTCACCTTCACTGACGATTTGAGTAGATATGGTTATGTCTACTTAATGAGGCACAAGTCTGAAACATTTGAAAAGTTCAAGCAATTTCAGAGTGAAGTTGAAAATCATCGTAACAAGAAGATCAAGTTCCTACGGTCTGATCGTGGGGGTGAATATCTGAGTTTCGAGTTTGGTGCTCACTTAAGACAATGTGGAATTGTTTCACAGTTGACACCGCCTGGAACACCACAGCGTAATGGTGTGTCCGAACGTCGTAATCGTACTTTATTAGAGATGGTGCGATCTATGATGTCTCTTACCGATTTGCCGTTATCGTTTTGGGGTTATGCATTAGACACAGCTGCATTCACTTTAAATAGGGCACCATCAAAATCCGTTGAGACGACACCATACGAACTGTGGTATGGCAAAAGGCCAAAGTTGTGTTTCTTAAAGTTTGGGGATGTGATGCTTATGTCAAAAAGCTTCAGCCTGAAAAGCTGGAACCCAAAGCGGAAAAGTGCGTCTTCATAGGTTACCCAAAAGAGACAGTTGGGTACACGTTCTATCTCAAATCCGAGGGCAAAGTGTTTGTTGCTAAAAACGGAGCTTTTCTCGAGAAGGAGTTTCTCTCGAGAGAATTGAGTGGGAGGAAGATAGAACTTGATGAGGTTGTCGAACCTCTCATCCCTCTAGATGGTGGCGCAGGGCAAGGGGAAACCTCTATCGTTGCGACGCCGGTTGAGGAGGAAGTTAATGATGATGATCATGAAACTCCGGTTCAAGTTCCTGTCGAACCACGCAGGTCGACGAGACCACGTGCTGCTCCATAGTGGTACGGTAATCCCGTTTTGTCAATCATGTTGTTAGACAACAATGAACCTGCAAATTATGAAGAAGCAATGGTGGGCCCAAATTCCAACAAATGGCTAGAGGCCATGAAGTCCGAGATAGGATCCATGTATGAAAACAAAGTGTGGACTTTGGAAGTACTACCTGAGGGTGGCAAGGCTATTCAGAACAAATGGATCTTTAAGAAGAAGACGGACGCTGACGGCAATGTGACCGTTTATAAAGCTCGACTTGTGGCAAAGGGTTTTTCACAAGTTCAAGGAGTTGACTACGATGAGACATTCTCACCCGTAGCGGTGCTTAAGTCCGTCAGAATCATGTTAGCAATAGCTGCATTTTTCGATTATGAAATCTGGCAGATGGATGTCAAAACGGCGTTCCTTAACGGTTTCCTAAAGGAAGAGTTGTATATGATGCAACCCGAAGGTTTTGTCGATCCTAAGAATGCTAACAAGGTATGCAAGCTCCAGCGATCCATTTATGGACTGGTGCAAGCATCTAGGAGTTGGAACAAACGTTTTGATGAGGTGATCAAAGCATTTGGGTTTATACAAGTGGTTGGAGAATCTTGTATTTACAAGAAAGTGAGTGGGAGCTCTGTGGCGTTTCTAATATTATATGTGGATGACATATTGCTGATTGGAAACAACGTAGAGTTTTTGGAGAGCATAAAGGATTACTTGAATAAAAGTTTCTCTATGAAGGACCTAGGAGAAGCTGCTTACATTCTAGGCATTAAGATCTACACGGATAGATCAAAACGCCTGATAGGACTTTCACAAAGCACATACCTTACGAAAGTTTTGAAGAGGCTCAAAATGGAACAGTCCAAGAAAGGGTTCTTGCCAGTTTTACAAGGTACGAGATTGAGTAAGACTCAGTGCCCAGCAACTGATAAGGATAGAGAGCATATGAGCACCGTCCCCTATGCTTCAGCCATAGGTTCTATCATGTATGCAATGTTGTGCACTAGACCGGACGTTAGCCTGGCCATAAGTATGGCAGGCAGGTTCCAGAGTAATCCAGGAGTGGATCACTGGACGGCGGTCAAGAATATCGTAAAGTACCTGAAAAGGACTAAGGAGATGTTTCTCGTGTATGGAGGTGACGAAGAGCTCGCCGTAAAGGGTTACGTCGATGCAAGCTTTGACACAGATCCGGACGACTCTAAGTCGCAGACCGGATATGTACTTATTCTTATTGGGGGTGCGGTAAGCTGGTGCAGTTCCAAGCAAAGCGTCGTAGCAGATTCTACATGTGAAGCGGAGTACATGGCTGCCTCGGAGGCGGCTAAGGAGGGTGTCTGGATGAAGAAGTTCATGACGGATCTTGGAGTGGTGCCAAGTGCACTGAATCCAATAACCTTGTTCTGTGACAACACGGGTGCCATTGCCTTAGCAACGGAACCACGGTTTCACAAGAAAACCAGACACATCAAACGACGCTTCAACCTCATCCGCGACTACGTCCAAGGGGAGGACGTAAATATATGCAAAGTGCACACGGATCTGAATGTAGCACACCCGCTGACTAAACCTCTTCCACGGGCAAAGCATGATCAACACCAGAACTGTATGGGTGTTAGATTTATTACAATGTAATTCGCATGATGATGTGAGGACTAGATTATTGACTCTAGTGCAAGTGGGAGACTGTTGGAATTATGCCCTAGAGGCAATAATAAATATAGTTATTATTAGGATTCCTGTATCAAGATAATCGTTTATTATCCATGCTATAATTGTATTGAATGAAGACTTATATACATGTGTGGATACATAGACAAAACATTGTCCCTAGCAAGCCTCTAGTTGGCTAGCCAGTTGATCAAAGATAGTCAGGGTCTTCTGATTATGAACAAGGTGTTGTTGCTTGATAACTCGATCATGTCATTAGGAGAATCACGTGATGGACTAGACCCAAACTAATAGACGTAGCATGTTGATCGTGTCATTTTGTTGCTACTGTTTTCTGCGTGTCAAGTATTTGTTCCTATGACCATGAGATCATATAACTCACTGACACCGGAGGAATGCTTTGTGTGTATCAAACGTCACAACGTAACTAGGTGACTATAACGATGCTCTACAGGTATCTCCGAAGGTGTTCTTGAGTTAGTATGGACCGAGACTGGGATTTGTCACTCCGTGTGACGGAGAGGTATCTCGGGGCCCACTCGGTAATACAACATCACACACAAGCCTTGCAAGCAATGTGACTTAGTGTAAGTTACGGGATCTTGTATTACGGAACGAGTAAAGAGACTTAATGGTAAACGAGATTGAAATAGGTATGCGGATACTGACGATCGAATCTCGGGCAAGTAACATACCGAAGGACAAAGGGAATGACATACGGGATTATATGAATCCATGGCACTAAGGTTCAAACGATAAGATCTTCGTAGAATATGTGGGATCCAATATGGGCATCCAGGTCCCGCTATTGGATATTGACCGAGGAGTCACTCGGGTCATGTCTGCATAGTTCTCGAACCCGCAGGGTCTGCACACTTAAGGTTCGACATTGTTTTATGCGTATTTGAGTTATATGGTTGGTTACCGAATGTTGTTCGAAGTCCCGGATGAGATCACGGACGTCACGAGGGTTTGCGGAATGGTCCGGAAACGAAGATTGATATATAGAATGACCTCATTTGATTACCGGAAGGTTTTCGGAGTTACCGGGAATGTACCGGGAATGACGAATGGGTTCCGGGTGTTCACCGGGGGGGGCAACCCACCCCGGGGAAGCCCATAGTCCTGGGGGGTGGCGCACCAGCCCTTAGTGGGCTGGTGGGACAGCCCAAGAAGGCCATATGCGCCATAGGAAAAAAATCAAAGAGAAAAAAAAAACAGGAGGTGGGAAAAAGGGGAAGGACTCCACCTTCCAAACCTAGTTGGATTCGGTTTGGAAGGGGAGGACTCCCCCCCTTGGCTCGGCCGACCCCCTTGGGGCTCCTTGAGCCTCAAGGCAAGGTCCCCCCTCTCCCACCTATATATACGGAGGTTTTAGGGCTGATTTGAGACAACTTTGCCACGGCAGCCCGACCACATACCTCCACGGTTTTACCTCTAGATCGCGTTTCTGCGGAGCTCGGGCGGAGCCCTGCTGAGATTATATCACCACCAACCTCCGGAGCGCCGACACTCTGCCGGAGAACTCATCTACCTCTCCGTCTCTCTTGCTAGATCAAGAAGGCCGAGATCATTGTCGAGCTGTATGTGTGCTGAACGCGGAGGTGCCGTCCGTTCGGCACTAGATCGTGGGACGGATCGCGGGACGGACCGAGGGACGTGAGGACGTTCCACTACATCAACCGCGTTCACTAACGCTTCTGCTGTACGATCTACAAGGGTACGTAGATCGAATATCCCCTCTAGTAGATGGACATCACCATGATAGGTCTTTGTGCGCGTAGGAAAATTTTTGGTTCCCATGTGACGTTCCACAACACCCTCAATCTATCAAGATGAGTGAGGGGATGTTGCACATCCGTGATGTTGAGGGGCCTAAGAAGACCGGAAGCATGGAGACGAGGCTCGAAGCAATGGAGCAACAAGTCTTCAAGTGCCAAGGGATGGTGGAGCTTGGACTCAACGCCAACCACATGATGATCACGGAGTTCACCAACAATCACAAGATGGATGCCATTGACATTGGAAAGCACCTCTCCAGGCTCTATGATAGGGTTGATCAACTCCAGGGCCAGATCTATGACCTGCAGAACCAAAACTGTGAATATGAGTATAGATTTAAATCAATACGGTTGGTTGCAGATTTGAGGATTCCGGCGACTTGTTCATCCTGCCATGATGGAGCACCTATGCCTTGGAAGACGGAGGATCAAACTCATGTTGCAACTCCACCACCATCACCACCAAAGGAAGGCAACTAAGCATTGGTATGGGCAACTCCCTTGGCTTATGCCAAGCTTGGGGGAGTTGCCCTGGTATTGTATCACCTTTATATCTTTTGCTTTTACCTTTGTTTTAGTTCTTTCCTTTTCAATTTTTATTTCTTCTCTTAGTGGAATAAGTCTTTAGTGTTTAGTTTGAGTCTTTTGCCTTGTGTCTCCCTCGATGTATTCGATCTTGCGAGCTATATAATAAAGAGTATCTTAGTCAAGGGCTTTGTTTTGTGTCGTCATCAAAAGTATGAAAAGAACGATAGCATGTAAGATCATGAGATGATCTTATGGAAAGTGATAGCTTCACATATAACAAGTATGATGATTGAAACTTGTTGAGAATAGACCAACATAGACCCCAGTCATTGTTGCAATTAATAAGAAGTAATAAGGAAAGAGAGGTTCACATATAAATATATCATCTTAGACACTTTTTACAATTGTGAGCACTCCCCAAACGATTACATGCTTAGAAGTAGATGTTGGACAAGGAAGACAACATAATGAATTATGTTTGCTTGATTCCAAACAATGTTATATGATTGGAGATCCCTTAGCATGTGACGATTGCTTCCACCTCATATTAGCCAAAACTCCCGTACCAAGTAGAGATACTACTTGTGCATCCATAAACCTCCAACCCAGTTTTGCCATGAGAGTCCACCATACCTACCTATGGATTGAATAAGATTCCTCAAGTAAGTTGTCATCGGTGCAAGCAATAAAAATTGCTCTCTAATATGTATGATCTATTAGTGTGTGGAAAATAATCTTTATACGAACCTGTGATGAGGAAGACATAAAAGCATCAGACTGCATAATAAAGTTCTTTATCACAGGGGGCAATATAAAGTGACGTTCCTCCGCACTAACAGGACACGCATCCAAACCTCAAAAGTGCATGACAACCTCTGCTTCCCTGTGCGAATGGCCTATCTTGTACCTTTACTTTTTTCCCTTGAAGGAGTCAAGGTGATCTTCACCAATTCCCTCTTTTTCCTTTGTCTTGGCTATCGTCATATGCTTGGGAAAGATCTATATTCATATATCAACTTGGAGATGAGTACTTACGTTTTATTATTGTTGACTTTACCCTTGAGGTAAATGGTTGGGAGGCAAAATTATAAGCCCCTATCTTTCTCTGTGTCCAACTGAAACTTTGATGCCAGGAGTACCACGTGAGTTGTAACAATTGTGGAAAACAAAAGAGATGATTGAGTATGTGGATTTGCTTTATAAGCTCTTATTTGACTCTTTCTGATGATATGATAAATTGCAATTGCTTCAATGACTATGGACTGTTGTCGGTTACTTCTCGGTAAGGTTATTGTCTCATACTTTGCTTTGTGAAGGAATTGTTACTTTCCCATAAGAATCTTTATGATGTATTGTTGTTCTATGTGTGTCCATGATGACCTCATGTCCTTCTATGTTTTATCGACACATTCATCCCTAAACATGTGGACATGTTATGGGTCTTGGTTTTCGCTTGAGGACAAGCGAGGTCTAAGCTTGGGGGAGTTGATACGTCCATTTTGCATCATGCTTTCATGTTGATATTTATCGCTTTATGGATTGTTATTATACTTTGTGGTACCATACTTATGCCTTTTCTCTCTTATTTTGCAAGGTTTATTTGAAGAGGGAGAATACCGGCAGCTGGAATTCTGGACTGGAAAAGGAGCAAGTATGAGTCCTCTATTCTACGCAACTCCAAATGCCCTGAAAATCAACGTGGAAATTTTTCGGAATATATAAAAAATATTGGGCGAAAGAAGTGTCAAAGGGGAGCTGCCAGGGGCCCACAAGCCTGGTGGCTGCGGCAACAGGGCTTGTGGGCACCCTGGTGGCCCACTGGCCCCCTCTTTTTCGATATGAAGGGTTTCGTCCGGAAAAAAATCAAGGTGGATCTTTTTCGTGGATTCTCCGCCGCCACGAGGCTGAACTTGAGCAAAACCAATCTACAGCTCCGGCACGACGATCCTGCCGGGGAAACTTCCCTCCCGGAGGGGGAAATCGTTGCCATCGTCATCACCAACACTCCTCTCGTCGGAGGGGAGTCATCTCCATCAACATCTTCATCAGCACCATCTCCTCTCCAAACCCTAGTTCATCTCTTGTAACCAATCTCCGTCTCGCGACTCCGATTGGTACTTGTAAGGTTGCTAGTGGTGTTGATTACTCTTTGTAGTTGATGCTAGTTGGATTACTTGGTGGAAGAGTTTATGTTCAGATCCTTGATGCTACTCATTACACCTCTGATCATGATTATGATTATGCTTTGTGAGTAGTTACTTTTGTTCCTGAGGACATGGGATAGTCATGCTAATAGTAGTCATGTGAATTTGGTATTTGTTCAGTATTTTGATATGCAGTATGTTGTCTTTTCCTCTAGTGGTGTTATGTGAACGTCGACTACATAACACTTCACCATATTTGGGCCTAGAGGAAGGCATTGGGGAGTAGTAAGTAGACGATGGGTTGCTAGAGTGACAGAAGCTTAAACCCCAGTCTATGTGTTGCTTCGTAAGGGGCTGATTTGGATCCACTAGTTTAATGATATGGTTAGACGTTGTCTTAATTCTTCTTTCGTAGTTGCAGATGCTTGCGAGAGGGGTTAATCATAAGTGGGATGCTTGTCCAAGTAAGGGCAGTACCCAAGCGTCGGTCCACCCACATATAAAACTATCAAAGTAACGAACGCGAATCATATGAACATGATGAAACTAGCATGACAGAAATTCCCGTGCGTCCTCGGGAGCGCTTTACTTCCTATAAGACTTTGTTCAGGCTTGTACCTTGCTACAAAAGGGGTTGGGCCACTTTGCTGCACCGTTGCTACTACTTGTTACTTGTTACTTTTCACCTGCTACGTTTCACCTCACTACACCATCACTTGTTACTGCCACTTTCAGTGCTTGTAGTTATTACCTTGCTGAAAACCGTTTATTAGAGCCTTCTGCTCCTCGTTAGGTTCGACACTCTTACTTATCGAAAGGACTACGACTGATCCCCTATACTTGTGGGTCATCGGGCCCCTTGAGGATGGAGCCCTCCGTGGACTCTCACGGTCGTTACCCTCCGTGGTTTGAAGTCTCCTCTAACAAGGACGTACGGTAGCGCCACCTATCGGAACCATGCCAAAAATCGCCATGTCAACCTCTTGCATTTGATCTCCCTACCTTACTCCCTTTACTTTACACTTGCATGTTTTACATTTTGCTGCTATACTCTTAGATATTCATGTGTAGGGTGTACTTGACTTGCCATAATTGCTAAAACTTGCCCACAAATAAAATTGGGAAAAGGCTAAGTTTTTATTGGTCAAGTAGTCTAATCACCCCCCCCCCTCTAGACATGCTTTCGATCCTACACACGCATAATCCCACTGTGTCCTCAATCGGAGTAGAAAATAATGATCAGAGGTAGTCATGGTTATGCACATAGTTGGCATGTTTTAATTCAGTTTACTTCAAGTTTTCTTTAACGAGGTGTTAAACAAATTTCCAAGTTGCCAGATAACCGTGGGCACACCTTTCCGAATATATTTACCCTCGAGGGGTGCTCCAACTAGTCCATCACAAACTATCACAAGCTGCTTTGGAGAGAAAACCTCAACCTCGAGATAGCCCGAAGTATTACCGATATCTTAGTGCACAAGACACTCGCAAAGAGTAAGAAAATCTAGCAAGACCGCCCGATACGCCAGAACCCAATAGGAGTCGCATGTATCTCTGTCTCAAGTCACTACCATATGGGAAAGCCTACGAGTAAAACCAATCATCGAGTTTAATCGCGATGAGCCCACAGTCTGCCCGTTTGGACCAACACTCATGAGGAGCACTGGCCCGGGTTTTTGATTCATTATCCACGGGGATGCATATTTATTAAGTTGTTTAGCAAATTTAACACCAATTTTGGGCCTTGCGGGAAGAATCATAACTCAAAACAAATTATCAAGGGGGTCCCCATAACAACCCAAAGCGTATTAGGAGCGCTCAATATGGAACATAACACCGATAACCGTAAAATAGGTCAGCGAAAGCGAAACAAAATACTGAGCAAAAGGCCAAGCCTTCCACCTTTTACCAAGTATATAGGTGCATTAAATTAAATAGCATAATAATATGACATTCAAAATGCTATAATAAGGTTTGAGCAAGCACTAACTTAGCCAATCAATGTTTCGCTAGGATGTGGAATAGTTAGAGGCTTTTCATGGCAATTTTTGGATGCTTGATATTCAGGTGGTAGGCAGTGTTAAATAGCGATGAAAATGAGCCAGCTAAGCATAACAAAATTAGAAATGATATCAAGCTCACGATCATCTTGCCTGGCACTTCTTTTGAGGGATCAAGCTCTTGCTCTTGAGGAACGTTCTCAAAGGGATGCTCGTACTCGTTCTTGGAACCCGATGCTACCAAAAATAAAATACAACATCCAATGAACACACAACCATGGCATGATGCTCAAACATATGATGCATGAATATGATGTGAATAAAGCAAGGCAATGCTACAGTAGTCATCCTCCTCATGCAATTATTTAGTTATTACCATTCTCGTAAGAACCTCAAGATTAATTATTTGTACATCCATAACATGGAAAAATGAATGCCTCATGAGAAAATGATACAAATGCATATAAAGAACATCGCAAACCGAGTTATGGATCTCTTGGAACTCTCACTACAAGATATGGAAGGCATCGATGATAAAACCGAAATTAAGAGAGGCTATGGGAAATTCCTTGGCATCCCAAGTAAGCCACTAGATTTGGCACGAAATTCTAGGTGAAATATACCTAAAGTTCATGCAAAACAAAGGAGCACAACTCACACAAAGCACAAACAATCCAACAAGCAATTTGTCCATACACAACAACATGCCACTTTGTTCATATGAAAACTAACAGCTACCGCCACCCATCAAGTTCAACCAGGACATGAATATGAAGCTATAAAAGAGTACAATAACACCTAACTAACATAAACCTGGATATGTTCATGGATCAATGACAATCAAGCTCATAACAATGCAAAAATTATAACCGATTATGACTTAGAGAAAATATCAGTTTTACACTAGTAGTTTTAACATTATGGCATGTTGACAGCAATAAAAATCTACTCTACAGAAACTTTCATGGCATGAAACTAACCACGAGCTAATACTGCACATAATCAATGATAGCATCCTCTAAACATGGCTTGATGATATAAGTAGATTCTAAGACTTAGCCAAATTTCACAAGGTGAATTCTCAGCAGTTTGCATCAACATGGCATGTTTGACAGGAAGAGTAGCTAAGATGCAAGACCTATTTTGCAAAGTTGTGGCACCATTTAACATAGGGCAACATGATATTTAATTCACAACAAAGTTCCAGCACAAAGAACTAGTATATGCTTGGCAATCATCATGGCAACACAGCTACTTGAAATAGTTTTCACACTTAGTCATATTTCAACATACTCAAAGGAGCAATATTGAGATGGCATGTTCACAAAAAGAAAGACACAATTATACAAGGTTTTCATGAAAAATAAAAATACCAGGACCTATTACTCCCGAAACACTACCACTTTCATGTTGACAAGTTTGACATCGCTTGCAAGGATTGCTCCACAGAAAATTAACAAAATGACATCTTAGCACAAAATAGTATTTTAACAAACTTGCTCAAATGGTAAAACTAATGCCACCATTGGATTCCTTGGATTTTTCTACCCCAAAATCATATATCATAAGGCGATGTTAGTGTAGAAAAATCACTCACAACGCACAAATGAAAATCACACTTCTAGGTATAACATAGTTATATGCCAGATTTGGCATATTCCTCTTCTAAACAATTCCAGATTTGGCAGTTCCCCAAAACATAATATTCCTAATTGTATTTAGTTAAAAAAATAACACACACACACACAAAAAATAAAACAGAGGGGGGCCCACTGGCAGACTCACCAGGCCCCCCTTAGAGTGTGAAAGGTTGCGGCGATTTCTCCACACAAAATTAACAAAATGGCATCTTAGCACAAAATAGCATTTTCACAAACTTTCTCAAATGATAGAACTAATGCCACCATTGGATTTCTTGGATTTTTCTACTCCAAAATCATATATCATAAGGCTATGTTACTGTAGAAAAATCACTCACAAGGCACAAATGAAAGTCGCACTTCTAGGTATAACATAGTTATATGCCAAATTTGGCATATTCCTCTTCTAAACAATTCCAGATTTGGCATTTCCAAAAATGGAATATTCCTAATTGTATTTAATTAAACAAAAAAACAAGACACACACAAAATAAAATAGAGGGGGTCCCACTGGCAGACTCACCAGGCCCCCTTACAGTGTGAAAGGTTGCAACGATTGCTCCACACAAAATTAACAAAATGGCATCTTAGCACAAAATAGCATTTTCACAAACTTCATCAAATGATAAAACTAATGTCACCATTGGATTTCTTGGATTTTTCTACTCCAAAATCATGTATCATAAGGCTATGTTACTGTAGAAAAATCACTCACAAAGCATAAATGAAAGTCGCACTTCTAGGTATAACATAGTTATATGGCAAATTTGGCATATTCCTCTTCTAAACAATTCCAGATTTGACATTTTGCCAAAATGGAATATTCATAATTGGATTTAATTAAAAAACAAAACAACACACACACAAAATAAAACAGAGGGGGGTCCCAGTGGCAGACTCACCAGGCCCCCCTTTGAGTGTGAAAGGTGGGTCATAGGTCGAGTGCAAGCCAACACACCAAACTACACATAATTATATACCAAATTTGGCATATTCCTCTTCTAAACAATACCATATTTGGCATTTTCCAAAATGTAATATTCTTAATTGGATTTAATTAAATAACAAAACAACACACACAAAATAAAACAGAGGGGGTCCCACTGGCAGACTCACGAGGGCCCCCTTAGAGTGTGGAAGGTTGGTCATAGGCCTAGTGTGAGCCAACACACCAAACTACACATAGTTATATGCCAAATTGGCATATTCCTCATCTAAACAATTCTAGATTTGGCATTTTCCCAAAATTGAATATTCGTAATTGAATTTAATTAAACAACAAAAGAACACATACACAAAATAAAACAGAGGGGGGATCCCAGTGGCAGACACGAGGGGCCCTTAGAGTGTGAAAGGTGGGTCATAGGCCCATTGTGAGCCAACACACGAGACTACACAAAGAAATAAAAAGGGGTTGTGGGTGACTCGAACATGAGACCTCCCTGGGTAGTGCTCTGCCCACCAACCACTGGGTTGCGGCTCGGCTTTTGAATAGAAGGGGGATCCACTCCTTAAGAACACACAAAAGGGCGCAACTTCACTTGCGACAGAGAAGAGCTTGACGTCACCGGCGGCCACTCCGGCAACCAACTGTGCAGCAAAATTATGGCAGAGTTACGAGTTTCTGCACGGGGGCCATTCCCGAGGCGAGGCTGCGCATGCGAGGCGAGCGACGATGGACTCAAGCTCGAGCAAGAGCTCGGCTCGGGTGCTCGCGCGGGGAGACAACAGGCATAGCGACGCTAGCAGTGAGGCAATGAGGCACAGCGAGCGGGTGTAGAGTGAATGGCTGGGCACTACTGCAGAACGGCCGCGCATGGAGGCTACAAGGGGCGATTCACAAGCTTCTTCTTGCTGCCACGGAATCATGGCGGCTTGCCCTCAAACACGTCGACAACATTGGCTACAACACAAATCCAGGCCCGGGAGGAGGCTAGGATGAATGGAGGCTCGCCTAGGGGGAAGAGATGAGCTCGAATGGTCACGAGGAAGCCGATCCGAGGCGAGGGTGCTCTCAATACACGAGGAAGATGACGACAACGCGGGATCCATGGAGATGATCTGGTCCTCCTAATTCCGGGAACGGTCCGAGGAAGGAGTCAGGGCGCTGCACAACATGGCGGATGGTTAGAGAACACCGACCGGAGGCGAGGGCGAAGACGATGACGGCGGTGCAGACGATGCTCCCTCATTGAATTTCGTTGAACCTGCCGAATCCCTCCCTCTATGCAGGCTTCTAACCCAAGGAAGAAGGAGGTGAGGGGGTAGAGGAGAGGTGCCGGCGGTGCGAGGGAGAAGGGGGAAACCCTAGGAGGGAGGCGATCATATATAGCTCGACAGCCTCGGCGTCCGTCAAGGACTTCACGACACTGAAGCTCGCAGGAGCTGGCTCTCTCTCACAACACAGAGACGGAGGGAGACGGGGCAAGTAGGCGTCAGGGTAGGATGGGCCATGCGGGAGGTGGTTTGTTGTTGTGCGCGTTTCTGGGCCACGTGCTAGGCTGCACTACTTCTGCTGCTATTGGCTCCACGTTGTTGCTGCTATCTTTTACAATAAAAGTCGGTTTGAAAAGAATAAAATGGCCAGGAAAAGGAGGGGCTACAAAATAACAAATAGGAGTAATCAACTCACTAAATAGGCCCCTATTTTAATAAACTAGTTGGGCATTTTTTAGAAGCAATTTTTGAATGCACATATTTTAATGTAGCAAGCAATTGGTTCTTTTTACACAATAGCAGTGAGGTTCACAAACTTAGCTTAATTATAAAAACTCAAGCACAATATTTGCAAGCATGGAAACATTTTTAAGAAGGTGTTTACAAGGTATAAAAATTCCCACATTGCACAATCTTGAATAAAAGAGAGGGTGTTATTTACCAAAGGATTTAAAGAGAGGGGTTTCATGAACAAACCACTTGTTTCAAGCACATCATCACAACATCCACTCCACTCCAACACAACACAATTAGCAAGGAAAATAAAATAAGGTGAATGCCATGATGATATGATGCAAGTGAAAAACATGAAGCACCAAATCTTATTAAGTGAAAGCTAAATTGTGATGTCATACAATGCTCAACATACATAATAATACATGGATTGCGTTTGGGCTGTAACAAGCCATGCACACTCAAAGGACGTGGATGTCACCTAGAGAGGGGGTGAATAGGCGCTTTAAAATAATTATGGTATAGGCTTGAACAAACGCGGAATAAAACTAACTTTTAAATTGTCAAGCACAAAACCTAAAACAGCTAGTCTCACCTATGTGCACCAACAACTTATGCTAAGAAAGATAAACAACAAGAAAGAATATGGCTATCACAAAGTAAAGTGCATGAGTAAAGAGCTCGGTTGAGAGATAACCAAGGCACGCAGAGACGATTATGTATCCCGAATTTCACACCCTTGCGAATGCTAATCTTCGTTTGGAGCGGTGTGTAGGCACAATGCTCCCCATGATGCCACTAAGGCCACCGTAATATCCTCACGCCCTTGCATAATGCAAGATTTTGTGATTCCACTAAGGGACCCTTGAGGGCGGTCACCAAACCCGTACAGACAAGGTTGGGGCAATCTCCACAACTTAATTGGAGGCTCCCAACAACACCACGAAGCTTCACCACAATGGCATATGGCTTCGAGGTTACCACAAATGCTCGGGGCAATCTCCACAACTTAATTGGAGACCCCGATGCTTGCCCGGTGCTTTACACCACAATGATTGATCTCCAAGGCACTACCAAGCTTGTCGGATGCCAAAGCATCCATGAATAACAATCTTTAGGGTACCAAGTACCAAAGGGTAATAAGCTTCTCAAACTTCACTTCCACGTATCACCGTAGAGAACTCAAACCTATGCACCAAATGCAATGGCATGGGCACATGGAGTGCCCAAGTCCTTCACTCCCAAATCCCACGAAAACAACTAATGTTATGGTGGAGAATGAGAGGAAGAACAAATAAGAACACAAGGAACTCCAAGAACAAGATCCAGGTGGTTCCCCTCACTTAGAGGAGAAAGTGATTGGTGGAAATGTGGATCTAGATCTCCTCTCTCTTTTCCCTCAAAAAGGAGCAAGAATCATTAGAGGGATTGAGAGTTAGAAAGCTCGAAGAAGGTCAACAATGGGGGAAGAACAGGAGCTCAACAGATAAGAACCATTGGGGAAGAACACCCCTTTATATAGTGGGCAAAAAATCTAACTGTTACCCCCCACTTACAGCCCAAGCAAAGCGGTACTACCGCTGCCCGGTGCGGTACTACCGGGCGCACGATAGTGGCAGAGGGAGAAACTACCGCACGGGGCCGGGAGCGGTAGAACCGCCGTAGTGGTACTACCGCTCGCCCTTACGGTACTACCGTATGGTAGTATCCAACTGCCACGGGAGGTACACGGAAGTAAATAAAATCACTTCCATGTCAACCTCCGCTGAGGCTACGGCTGTGCAAAAATCCGGCACGGTAGTACCGGACACGACTTTGCGATACTACCGCCTGAGGGTGGTAGTAGAAAACTATGTTCACTCTTTACACGACGGAAGTACCGCCCAAGCGGTACTACCGTGGTACCGAGCGGTACTACCGCCTGTTTGGAGAAAAACAGCTCTGGTAGAGAAACTACCATAACTATTCTCAGAAATATGCCCTAGAGGCAATAATAAAGTGGTTATTATTATATTTCCTTGTTCATGATAATTTTCTATTGTTCATGCTATAATTGTATTAACCGGAAACCATAACGCATGTGTGAATACATCGACCACAACATGTCCCAAGTGAGCCTCTAGTTGGCTAGCTCATTGATCAGTAGATGGTCATGGTTTCCTGATCATGGACATTGGATGTCATTGATAACAAGATCACATCTTTAGGAGAATGATGTGATGGACAAGACGCAATCCTAAGCATAGCACAAGAACGTTTAGTTCGTTTGCTAGAGCTTTTATAATGTCAAGTATCATTTCCTTAGACCATGAGATTCTGCAACTCCTGGATACCGTAGGAGTACTTCGGGTGTATAAAACGTCACAACATAACTAGGTGATTATAAAGATGCACAACAGGTATCTCCAAAAGTGTCTGTTGGGTTGGTACGAATCGAGACTGGGATTTGTCGCTCCGTGTGACGGAGAGGTATCTCTGGTCCCACTCGATAATGCATCATCATAATGAGCTCGATGTGACTAAGGAGTTAGCCACGAGATGATGTGTTACGGTACGAGTAAATAGACTTGTCGGTAACGATATTGAACAAGGTATAGGGATACCGACGATCGAATCTCGGGCAAGTATCATACCGGTAGACAAAGGGAATTGCATACGGGGTTGAGTGAATCCTCGATATCGTGGTTCATCCGATGAGATCATCGTGGAACATCTGGGAACCAACATGGGTATCCAGATCCAGCTGTTGGTTATTGGTCGGAGAGATGTCTCGGTCATGTGTGCATGGTTCCTGAACCCTTAGGGTCAACACACTTAAGGTTTGGTGACGCTAGAGTTATTATGGGAATTGTATATGTGGTTACTGAAGGTTGTTCGGAGTCCCGGATGAGATCCCGGACATCACGAGAAGTTCCGGAATAGTCCAGAGGTGCAGATTTATATATGGGAAGTCGGTTTTTGGCCACCGGAAAGGTTTTGGGGTTTATCTGTATTGTACCAGGACCACCGAAAGGGTACCGGGGGTCTACCGGGAGGGCCCACTTGTCCCGAAGGGCTATATGGGCTGAAAGGGGGAAGGGAACCAGCCCCTGGTGGGCTCGTGCGAGCAAGGGAGGAGTACCAAGGCGCATAGGGGCAAACCCTACGGCGTGGGGGCTGCCTTGGGTGGCAAGCCACCCCCTAGGGCGTCGCCCCCTCTTCCTCCTAGGGCTGCATCACCACCTAGGCTTTCCCTAGGGGTGGCCGCACCCCCTCTTCCAACCTCCTATAAATAGTGGAGATATTGGGAGGGCTGCGCACACAAGTGTCTCTCTCCCTCGGTGTAGCCCTACCTCTTCACCTCGCCTCCTCCGCGGTGCTTGGCGAAGCCCTACCTCAGAGCAACAAACTCCACCACCACCAAGCCTTCGTGCTGCCAGAGTTCTACCTCAACTTCTCCTCCCTCCTTGTTGGATCAAGAAGGAGGAGACGTCCCCGGGCTGTAGGTGTGTTGAACGCAGAGGCACCAAATGTTCGGTGTTTGGATCCGATCGCCGCGAGTACGACTCCATCAACCGCATTCATAGTAACGCTTCCGCTTTGCAATCTTCAACGGTATGAAGATGCTCTACCTCTCTCGTTGCTGGTTTCTCCTAGTTTGATCTTGGTGTGACATAGATTTTTTTTTTGAATTATTACTACAATCCCCAACAGTGGTATCAGAGCTAGGTCTATGCGTATATTCTACGCATGAGTAGAACACCAGTAGTTGTGTGCGATGATTTGGTCAATTTGCTTACCGTTACTAATCTTATCTTAATTCGGTGGCATCATGGGATGAAGCGGCACGGACTTTACACATACTCTTACATGAGACTGGTTCCACAGCCCGACATGCACTTGTTGCATAAGGTGGCTAGCAGGTTGATACGTCTCCAACGTATCTATAATTTTTGATGGTTTCATGCTATTATCTTGTCAAACTTTGGATGTTTTGCATGACTTTTATATATTTTTTGGGACTAACTTATTAACTCAGTGTCAAGTGCCAGTTCTGTTTTTTCCATGTTTTTTACCCCTTTCATAGGAGAATTTAAAACGGAGTCCAAACGGAATAAAATCCCCGAAAATATTTTTTCCGTAACAAAAGAAGATCGGGAGACTTGAGAGCCAAGGCAGGGGTCCCCAGGGGCCCCACAAGCCCCCTCACCGCGGCCAGGGGGGAGGCCGCGGCCACCAGGCTTGTGGGCCCCCTGGACCTCCTTTGCCCTAGGTTTTGCGCCTATATATCCCCAAAAATTCCACAAAAAAATCAGTAGATCATCGAAAGTACTTTTCCGCCGCCGCAAGCTTCTGTCTCCGCAAGATCCCATCTGGGGCACGTTCTCGTGCCCTGCCGGAGGGGGGATTCGGATCCGGAGGGCTTCTTCATCAACACCATGACCTCTCCGTGATGCGTGAGTAGTTCACCATAGACCTACGGGTCCATAGCTAGTAACTAGATGGCTTCTTCTCTCTCTTGGCTCTTCAATACGAAGTTCTCCATGATCTTTGTGGAGATTTATCCGATGTAATCTTCTTTTGCGGTGTGTTTGTCGAGATCCGATGAATTGTGGATTTATGATCAGATTATCTATGAATCTTATTTGAGTTTCTTCTGATCTCTCTTATGCATGATTTCATATCCTTGTAATTCTCTTCAAATTGTGGGTTTTGTTTGGCCAACTAGATCTATGATTCCTGCAATGGGAGAAGTGCTTGGTTTTGGGTTCATACCATGCGGTGACCTCACCCAGTGACAGAAGGGGTAGCGAGGTACGCATCGTGTTGTTGCCATCATGGGTAAAAAGATGGGGTTTTCATCATTGGTTTGAGATTATCCCTCTACATCATGTCATCTTGCTTAAGGCATTACTCTCTTTGTCATGAACTCGATACACTAGATGCATGCTGGATAGCGGTCGATGTGTGGAGTAATAGTAGTAGATGCAGAATGTATCGGTCTACTTGTCTCGGACGTGATGCCTATATGTATGATCATTGCCTTAGATATCGTCATGACTTTGCGCGGTTCTATCAATTGCTCGACAGTAATTTGTTCTCCCACCGTGATATTTGCTATTTTGAGAGAAGCCTCTAGTGAACACTATGGCCCCCTGGTCTACTCCACACCATATTTTCAGCCTTACGCTTTTTTACTTCGTTGCACTTTCCGCCTTCAGATCTCACTTTGCAAACAATCTTGAAGGGATTGACAACCCCTTTGAAGCGTTGGGTGCAAGCTCGTTTGTGTTCGCGCAGGTACTCTGGACTTGACGAGACTCTCCTACTGGATCGATACCTTGGTTCTCAAACTGAGGGAAATACTTACTGCTCCTTTGCTGCATCACCCTTTCCTCTTCAAGGGAAAAACCAACGCAAGCAAGTCTCCGTCAACGTGTCAATTTCTGGCGCTCTTGTTTGAGAAGTAGCAAGAAGAATTCCTGGCGTTGCCGGGGAAGGACTTTTGTTTGCCGTAACACAAGAATTTCTGGCACCGTTGCCGGGGAGGATCAAGTCAAGAACTCATCCAAGTATGTGTCGCAAACTCATATCTTGCATTTACTTTGTTTGCCAGTTGCCTCTCGTTTTCCTCTCCCCCACTTCACAAGTATTTGCCTTTTTCGTTTGCCTTTCCTTTGCTTGTGTGCTATGTGCCTTCAATATGCTTGCATCTTCTCTTGCTGAAAATCTAGTGATATGGATCCTCATCCACTTGCTAATCTCTTTAATAGATCCAATTATGTTGATCCAATTGCTAGTGAGTTGAGTGCACTTGACTATCTTTATGGAGTTTTGCTTGAGATGCGTGAATCTGAAAAATGTGATGAAGAAATTTATGAAGTGATTCACGAGGGCTCCTTGAATGAAAAGCATGCTTGCAATGGTTTCACTATAAATCATATTAGTGCCAATCATGCTAAAAATATGCAAAACCCTAAGCTTGGGGATGCTAGTTTTTCTATGTCCCCTACTTGTTGCAATGATCATGATTGGGGTGATGATTTTTCTTATGATCTTCAAAAAAAAATTTAAGCCTCATGATGAGTATGATATTTGCAACAATACTGAAAGTGGGATTGGAGAAATCATGACTTTATTTGATGATAATCCCACTATTTTTGAAGAGCGCCAACTTTGCATGCATGTGGATCATGAAAAGAATATCCTATGTGATAGTTACATTGTTGAATTCGAATATGATCCCACATGTAATTATTATGAGAGAGGAAAATATGGTGGTAGAAACTTTCATATCACTAAATCACCTCTCGTTATGTTGAGATTGCTCTTGTCTCTTTCTTCTTCCTTGCATTTGGTAACTATTGGTTGTCTTGCCAATTTGTTCTCCTATAAAATGCCTATGCATAGGAAGTATGTTAGACTTAAATGTGATTTTCACATGCTTTATGATGCTCTCGTTGTGCTTCAATTCTTATCTTTTGTGTGAGCATCATTGAATTATCAATGCCTAGCTAAGGGCGTTAAACAATAGCGTTTGTTGGGAGGCAACCCAATGAATTTATCTTTTTCTTTCTGTTTTCTTGCGTCCACACCATCATAATTCTTTTGTGATTGTGTTTTTTCTGTTTCTTTTTGTGTTTGAGCGAAGCAAAACCTTTATGACTAGTCTTGGTGATGGTTGTTTGATCCTGCTGGAAAAAGACAAAACTTTTCGCTCACGGGATGATTTTTCATTTTTATTCAGAAAGAGCTTTTGAGTTGATTATTTTTGCTGCTGGTTGATATGCCTTTTGCCCAGGAATTCGTAATTGTTCAGATGTTTTGAGGTAACAGAAGTATACGAAGTATACAGATTGCTACAGACTGGTCTGTTTTTGACAGATTATGTTTTTGTTGAGTTGGTTGCTTGTTTTGATGAAACTATGGATAGTATCGAGGGGTACTAGCCATGGAAAAGTGAGAATACAGTAGCCCAACACCAATACAGATGGAATTCATGTTTGCTACAGTACCAAAAGAAGTGGTAGTTTGTTTTCTTGTGTTAATGTTATCACGAGTTTCTGTTTAAGTTTTGTGTTGTGAAGTTTTCAAGTTTTGGGTGATGTTCTCATGGACGATGAGATAAGGAGTGGAAAGAGCTCAATCTTGGGGATTCCCAAGTCATCCCAAGACAAATTCAAGGACACCAAAAAGCCTAAGCTTTGGGATGCCCCGGGAAGGCATCCCCTCTTTCGTCTTCAATCCATCGGGTAACATTACTTGGAGCTATATTTTTATTCACCACATGATATGTGTTTTGCTTGGAGCGTATTGTATCGTAGGATTCTTTTCTTTTTGTTGTGTCACAATCATCCTTGCTGCACACCTGTTTGATAGAGAGAGACATGCACTCATCGTGATTTTGCTAGAATGCTCATAGTGCTTCACTTATATCTTTTGAGCTAGATACTTTTGCTCTATGTGCTTCACTTATATGTTTTAGAGCACGACGGTGCGTGACTTGGTAGTTGGCTTATGCTATGAAAGTAGTCCCAAATGTGATAGGTACCCAAAGAGGATACAAAAACCTTCATCTTCATGTGCATTGAGTAGAAAGAGAAGTCTTGATTCCTCTCAATTAGTTTTGAGACGTGGATTCGGTAATATTAAGAGCTATATTAGTAGGGTGTTGTCAATCTAGAAGTAATTGTGTTGAAGTTAGTGATTCCCATAGCATGCATGTATGGTGAACCGCTATCTCAGGAAGTCGGGGCATAATTGATCTATTGATTGTCATCCTTTGTGTTGAGGTCGGGATCGCGCGATGGTTAACACCTACCAACCCTTCCCCTAGGAGTATGCGTTTAGCACTTTGTTTCGATTACTAATAAAAACTTTCGCAACAAGTATGTGAGTTCTTCATGACTAATGTGAGTCCATGGTATAGATGCACTTTCACCTTCCACCATTGCTAGCCTCTCTAGTGTCGCGCAATTCTCGCTGGTACACAAACCCACCATATACCTTCCTCAAAACAGCCACAATACCTACCTACTATGGCATTTTCATAGCCATTTCGAGATATATTGCCATGCAACTCCCACCGTTCCGTCCCATGACTTGTGTTGTCACTCTCATATTGTCATTGCATGATCGTAAGATAGCTAGCGAGATGTTTCAACGTCATACGCCAAGCTAGATCGTTGCACATCTCGGTACACCGCCGGAGGCATTTCCTATAGAGTCATCATCATTTTGAGCTGTGAGCTGTGAGTAAATAAAAGTGTGATGATCATCATTATTAGAGCATTGTCCCATGTGAGGAAATAAAAAAATAAAAAAAAGAGGCCAAAGAGCCCAAAAATAATAATAATAATAGAAAAGAAAAAAAAGGCCAAGAGCCCAAATAAAAAAGAGAAAAAGAGAGAAGGGACAATGCTACTATCTTTTTCCACACTTGTGCTTCATAATAGCACCATGTTCTTCATGATTGAGAGCTTCTTGCTTTCTCACTACCATATGCTAGTGGGAATCTTCATTATATAACTTGGCTTGTATATTCCAATGATGGGCTTCCTCAAATTCCCCTAGGTCTTCGTGAGCAAGCAAGTTGGATGCACACCCACTAGTTCTCCTTTTGAGCTTTCACATACTTATAGCTCTAGTGCATCCCTTGTATGGCAATCCCTACTCATTCACATTGATATCTATTAATGGGCATCTCCATAGCCCTTTGATACGCCGAGTCAATGTGACCATCTCCTCCTTTTTGTCTCACAGCCACCACCACACTCTATTCCACCTATAGTGTTATATCCATGGCTCACACTCATGTATTGCGTGATAGTTATAAAAAGTTTGAGAAAGTAAGAGTGCGAAAACAATTACTTGGCCAATACCGGGGTTGTGCATGATTTACATTAGTTGTGTGAGGATGATGGGGCATAGCCAGACTATATGATTTTGTAGGGATAACTTTCTTTGGCCTTGTTATTTTGAAAGTTCATGATTACTTTGCTAGTTTGCTTGAAGTATTATTGTTTTCATGTCAATAGCAAACTATTGTTTTGAATCTTACGGATCTGAACATTCATGTCACGTGAAAGAAGTTGCAAAGGACAACTATGCTAGGTAGCATTCCACATCAAAAATTCATTCTTTATCACTTCACTACTCGAGGATGAGCAGGAGTTAAGCTTGGGGATGCTTGATACATCTCCAACGTATCTATAATTTTTGATGGTTTCATGCTATTATCTTGTCAAACTTTGGATGTTTTGCATGCCTTTTATATATTTTTTTGGGACTAACTTATTAACTCAGTGCCAAGTGCGAGTTCAAACGGAGAATTTGAAACGGAGTCCAAACGGAATAAAATCCCCGAAAAGATTTTTTTTCCATGTTTATGACCCCTTTCAGAGGAGAATTTGAAACGGAGTCCAAACGGAATAAAATCCCCGAAAAGATTTTTTCCGTAACAAAAGAAGATCGGGAGACTTGAGAGCCAAGGCAGGGGGTCCCCAGGGGCCCCACAAGCCCCCTCACCGCGGCCAGGGGGGAGGCCGCGGCCACCAGGCTTGTGGACCCCCTGTACCTCCTTTGCCCTAGGTTTTGCGCCTATATATCCCCAAAAATTCCACAAAAAATCAGGACATCATCGAAAGTACTTTTCCGCCGTCGCAAGCTTCTGTCTCCGCAAGATCCTATCTGGGGCACGTTTTGGTGCCCTGTCGGAGGGGGGATTCGGATACAGAGGGCTTCTTCACCAACACCATGACCTCTCTGATGATGCGTGAGTAGTTCACCATAGACCTACAGGTCCATAGCTAGTAACTAGATGGCTTCTTCTCTCTCTTGGATCTTCAATACAAAGTTCTCCATGATCTTCATGGAGATTTATCCGATGTAATCTTCTTTTGCGGTGTGTTTGTCGAGATCCGATGAATTGTGGATTTATGATCAGATTATCTATGAATCTTATTTGAGTTTCTTCTTATCTCTCTTATGCATGATTTCATATCCTTGTAATTCTCTTCGAGATGTGGGTTTTGTTTGGCCAACTAGATCTATGATTCTTGCAATGGGAGAATTGCTTGGTTTGGGGTTCATACCGTGCGGTGACCTCACCCAGTGACAGAGGCGGTAGCGAGGCACGCATCGTGTTGTTGCCATCAAGGGTAAAAAGATGGGGTTTTCATCATTGGTTTGAGATTATCCCTCTACATCATGTCATCTTTCTTAAGGCGTTACTCTGTTCGTCATGAACTCAATACACTAGATGCATGTTGGATTGCGGTCGATGTGTGGAGTAATAGTAGTAGATGCAGAAAGTATCGGTCTACTTGTCTCGGACGTGATGCCTATATGTATGATCATTGCCTTAGATATCGTCATGACTTTGCGCGGTTCTATCAATTGCTCGACAGTAATTTGTTCACCCACCGTGATATTTGCTATTTTGAGAGAAGCCTCTAGTGAACACTATGACCCCCAGGTCTACTCCGCGCCATATTTTCAGCCTTACACTTTTTTACTTCGTTGCACTTTGCGCCTTGAGACCTCACTTTGCAAACAATCTTGAAGGGATTGACAACCCCTTTGAAGCGTTGGGTGCAAGCTCGTTTGTGTTTGCGCAGGTACTCTGGACTTGATGAGACTCTCCTACTGGATCGATACCTTGGTTCTCAAACTGAGGGAAATACTTACTGCTCCTTTGCTGCATCACCCTTTCCTCTTCAAGGGAAAAACCAACACAAGCAAGTCTCCGTCAACGTGTCAATTCCTGGCGCTCTTGTTTGAGAAGTAGCAAGAAGAATTCCTGGCGTTGCCGGGGAAGGACTTTTGTTGCCGTAGCACGGGTGTCTATCTCTCCCACTTTAGTCGGTTCGGATTCGATGAAGAGGGTCCTTATGAAAGGTAAATAGCAATTGGCATATTACCATTGTGGTTGTGGCGTAGGTAAGAAACGTTCTTGCGAGAAACCCATAGCAGCCACGTAAAACTTGCAACAATAATTAGAGGACGTCTAACTTGTTTTTGCACGGTATGCTATGTGATGTGATATGGCCAAAAGGATGTGATGATATATATGTGATGTATGAGATTAATCATGTTCTTGTAATAGGATTCACGACTTGCATGTCGATGAGTACGACAACCGGCAGGAGCCATAGGAGTTGTCTTAATTTATAGTATGACATGCAATGCTACGTGATTACTTTACTTTATTCCTAACCGTTAGCCATGGTAGTATAAGTAATAGTTGGCGAGACGAGTTCATGAAGACACAATGATGGAGATCATGATGATGGAGATCATGGTGTCATGCCGGTGACAATGATGATCATGCCGCGCCCCGAAGATGGAGATCAAAGGCACAACATGATAATGGCCATATCATATCACTATATGATTTGCATGTGATGTTTACCATGTTTTTATATCTTATTTGCTTAGAACGACGGTAGTAAATAAGATGATCCCTCAATAAAATTTCAAAAAATGTGTTCCCCCAAGTGTGCACCGTTGCGAAGGATCGTTGTTTCGAAGCACCACGTGATGATCTGGTGTGATAGATTTTAATACTCGCATACAACGGGTGTAAGCCAGATTTACACATGCAAAACACTTAGGTTGACTTGACGAGCCTAGCATGTACAAACATGGCCTCGGAACACGAGAGACCAAAAGGTCGAACATGAGTCGTATGGAGATACGATCAACATGGAGATGCTCACCATTGATGACTAGTCCATCTCACGTGATGATCGGACACGGCCTAGTCGATGTGGATCATGTAACACTTGGATGACTAGAGGGATGTCTATCTGAGTGGAATTTCATTAAATAATTTGATTAGATGAACTTAATTATCATGAACTTAGTCTAAAATTGTTCTTTACAATCTATATTGTAGATCCAATGGCCAACGCACATGTCCCACTAAACTTCAACGCGTTCCTAGAGAAACCAAGCTGAAAGACGATGGAAGCAACTATGCGGACTGGGTCCATAACTTGAGGCTCATCCTCATAGCTTCCCAGAAAATGTAAGTCCTTGATGCACCGCTAGGTGAAGCATCCGTTTTCCCGGCGGCTCAAGACGTTATGAATGCCTGGCAGTCACGTAGTGATGATTACTCCCTAGTTCAGTGCGGCATGCTTTACAGTTTAGAACCGGGGCTTCAAAAATGTTTTAAGCAAAATGGAGCATATGAGATGTTCCAAGAGCAGAAACTGGTTTTCCAAGCTCATGCCCGGGTCGAGAGATATGAAGTCTCCGACAAGTTCTTCACATGTAAGATGGAGGCGAATGGGTCTGTGAGCAAGAACATACTCGGAATGTCTGGTTGCACAGCCGCTTGTCTCAGCTGGGAGTTAACCTTCCGGATGACTCGGCTATTGGCATAATCCTTCAGTCGCTTCCACCTAGCTATAAGAGCTTTGTGATGAACTACAACATGCAAGGGATGGAGAAGACCATTCCCGAGTTGTATTCAATGCTGAAATCAGCGGAGGTCGAAATCTAGAAAGAACATCAAGTGTTGACGGTGAATAAGAACACCAGTTTCAAGAAAGGCAAGGGTAAAAAGAACTTCAAGAAGGACGGAAAAGCATTTGCCGCGCTCGGTAAACCAGCTGCCGGTAAGAAGCCAAAGAATGGACCCAAGCCAGAGATTGAGTGCTATTATTGCAAGGGAAACGGCTAGTGGAAGCGAAACTGCCCCAAGTACTTAGCGAATAAGAAAGCCGGCAACGTCAAAGGTATATATTATATACATGTTATTGATGGGTGCCTTACCAGCGCTCGTAGTAGCTCATGGGTATTTTATACCGACGCAGTTGCTCACATTTGTAACTCAAAACAAGAGTTGTGGAATAAGCGGGGGCTGGCGAAGGACGAGGTGACGATGCGCGTCGGGAATGGTTCCAAGGTCGATGTGATCGCCGTCGGCACGCTGCCTCTACATCTACCTTCAGGATTAGTTTTAAACCTTAATAATTGTTATTTAGTGCCAGCTTTGAGCATGAACATTGTATCGGGATCTCGTTTGATGCGAGATGGCTACTCATTTAAATATGAGAATAATGGTTGTTCTATTTATATGAGGGTTATGTTTTATGGTCATGCCCCGTTGGTCAATGGTTTATTCTTAATGAATCTCGAACGTGATGTTACACATATTCATGGTGTGAGTACCAATATATGTAAGGTTGATAATGATAGTCCCACATACTTGTGGCACTGCCACCTTGGTCATATGTAAGGTTGATAATGATAGTACCATGGCATGAAGAAATTCTATACAGATGGACTTTTGGAGTCTCTTGATTTTGAATCATTTGACACATGCGAACCGTGTCTCATGGGCAAGATGACTAAGACTCTGTTCTCCGGAACAATGGAGCGAGCAACCAACTTGTTGGAAATAATACATAATGATGTATGCGGCTCAATGAGCGTTGACGCTCGCGGTGGCTATCGTTATGTTCTCACCCTCACTGATGACTTAAGCAGATATGGGTATGTCTACTTAATGAAACACATGTCTGAAACCTTTGAAAGGTTCAAGGAATTTCAGAGTGAGGTAGAGAATCAATGTGACAAGAAAATAAAGTTCTTGCGATCGGATCATGGAGGAGAATATTTGAGTCACGAGTTTGGCACGCACTTAAGAAAATGTGGAATTGTTTGACAACTCATGTCGCCTGGCACACCTCGGCGTAAGGGTGTGTCTGAACATTGTAATCGCACTTTATTGGATATGGTGCGATCTATGATGTCTCTTACTGACCTACCGCTATCATTTTGGGGATATGCATTGGAAACTGTCGCATTCACTTTAAATAGGGCACCGTATAAATCCATTGAGACGACACTGTATGAATTATGGTTTGGCAAGAAACCTAAGCTGTCATTTCTGAAAGTTTGGGGATGCGATGCTTATGTTAAGAAACTTCAACCTGGAAAGCTCGGACCCAAATCGGAGAAGTACGTATTCATAGGATACCCTAATGAAACTATTGGGTATACCTTCTATCTCAAATCCGAAGGCAAGATCTTTGTTGCCAAGAATGGATCCTTTTTGGAGAAAGAGTTTCTCTCGAAAGAAGTGAGTGGGAGGAAAGTAGAACTTGATGAGGTAGTCGTACCCCCTCTCGAACCGGAGAGTAGTGCAACACAAGAAAATGTTTCTAGGGTGCCTGCACCGTCTAGAGAGGAAGTTAATGATGATGATCAGGAAACTTTAGATCAAGTTGCTACTGAACTTCGTAGCGCCACGAGGACACGTTCTGCACCAGAGTGGTACGGCAACCCTGTCATGGAAATCATGTTGTTGGACAACAGTTAACCTATGAACTATGAAGAAGAGATGGCGAGCCCGGATTCCAACAAATGGCTTGAAGCCATGAAATCCGAGATAGGATCCATGTATGAGAACAAAGCATGGACTTTGGTGGACTTGCCGGATGATCGGCGAGCCATAGAAAATAAATGGATCTTTAAGAAGAAGACTGGCGCAGATGGTAATGTGACCATCTATAAGGCTCGACTACGATGAGACTTTCTCACCCGTAGCGATGTTGAAGTCTGTCCGAATCATGTTAGAAGTTGCCGCATTTTATGATTATGAGATCTGGCAAATGGACGTCAAAACGGCATTCCTTAACAGCTTTCTTAAGGAAGAACTGTATATGATACAGCCGAAAGGTTTTGTCGATCCTAATAATGCTGACAAGGTATGCAAGCTCCAGCGCTCCATCTATGGGTTGGTGCAAACATCTCGGAGTTGGAACATTCGCTTTGATGAGGTGATCAAAGTGTTTGGGGTTTGTACAGATTTATGGAGAAGCTTGTATTTACAAGAAAGTGAGCGGGGCCTCTATTACATTTCTCATATTATATGTGGATCACATATTATTGATGGGAAATGATATAGAACTTTTGGAAAGCATAAAGGCATATTTGAATAAGTGTTTTTAAATGAAGGACTTTGGAGAAGCTGCTTACATATTAGGCATCAAGATCTATAGACATAGATCGAGACGCCTCATTGGTCTTTCACAAAGCACATACCTTGACAAGATATTGAAGAAGTTCAATATGGATAAGTCCAAGAAGGGGTTCTTGCCTGTATTGCAAGGTGTGAGGTTGAGCACAGCTCAACGACGAACCATGGCAGAAGATAGAGAAAAGATGAGTACCGTCCCCTATGCTTCAGCCATATGCTCTATTATGTATGCCATGTTGTGTACTATACCTGATGTGAACCTTGCCACAAGTTTGGTAGGGGGTACAAAAGTGATCCAGGAGTGGATCACTGGACAGCGGTCAAGAATATCCTTAAGTACCTGAAAAGGACTAGAGATATGTCTCTCATTTATGGAGGTGCCGAAGAGCTCGTCGTAAAGGGTTACGTCGATGCTAGCTTCGACAAAGATCTGGATGACTCCAAGTCACAAATCGGATACATGTATATCTTGAATGGTGGGCAGTCAGCAGCTGGTGCAGTTGCAAGCAAAGCATCATGGCGGCATCTACATGTGAAGCAAAGTACATAACTGCTTCGGAAGCAGCACAAGAAGGAGTCTGGATGAAGGAGTTCATCGCCGACCTAGGAGTGATTCCCAGTGCGTCGGGCCCGATGACTATCTTCTGTGACAACAGTGGAGCTATTGCCATTGCCAAGGAGCCCAGGTTTCACAAGAAGACCAAGCACATCAAGCGCCGCTTCAACTCCATTCGTGGATACATCCAGGATGGAGATATAGATATTTGTAAAGTACATACGGATCTGAATGTCGCAGATCCGTTGACTAAACCTCTTCCACGAGCGAAACATGATCAGCACCAGAACTCTATGGGTGTTCGATTCATCATAATGTAACGAGATTATTGACTCTAGTGCAAGTGGGACACTATTGGAAATATGCCCTAGAGGCAATAATAAAGTGGTTATTATTATATTTCCTTGTTCATGATAATTGTCTATTGTTCATGTTATAACTGTATAAACCGGAAACCGTAATACATGTGTGAGTACATAGACCACAACATGTCCCTAGTGAGCCTCTAGTTGGCTAGCTGTAATACATGTGTGAGTACATAGACCACAACATGTCCCTAGTGAGCCTCTAGTTGGCTAGCTCGTTGATCAGTAGATGGCCCTGGTTTCCTGATCATGGACATTGGATGTCATTGATAACAGGATCACATCATTATGAGAATGATGTGATGGACAAGACCCAATCCTAAGCATAACAGAAGATCGTGTAGTTCGTTTGCTAGAGCTATTATAATGTCAAGTATAATTTCCTTAGACCTTGAGATTGTGCAACTCCCAGATACCGTAGGAGTACTGTGGGTGTATCAAACATCACAACGTCACTGGGTGATTATAAAGGTGTACTACAGGTATCTCCGAAAGTGTCTGTTGGGTTGGTACGAATCGAGACAGGGATTTGTCGCTCCCTGTGACCGAGAGGTATCTCTCGGCCCACTCGGTAATGCATCATCATAATGAGCTCAATGTGACCAAGGAGTTAGCCACGGGATGATGTGTTACGGAACGAGTAAAGAGACTTGCCGGTAACGAGATTGAACAAGGTATAGGGATACCGTCGATCGAATCTTGGGCAACTATCATATCGGTAGACAAAGATAATTGCATACGGGATTGAGTGAATCCTCGACATCGCGGTTCACCCGATGAGATCATCGTGGAACATGTGGGAGCCAACATGGGTATCGAGATCCTGTTGTTGGTTATTGGCCGAAGAGATATCTCGGTCATGTCTGGATGGTTCCCGAACCCGTAGGGTCTACACACTTAAGGTTCGGTGACCCTAGAGTTGTTATGGGAATTGTATATGTGGTTACCGAAGGTTGTTCGGATTCCCGGATGACATCCCGGATGTCACGAGGAGTTTCGGAATAGTCCGGAGGTGAAGATTTATGTATGGGAAGTCCGCTTTCGGCCAACGGGAAGGTTTCGGGGTTTATCGGTATTGTACCGGGACCACCGAAAGGGTACCGGGGGTCCACCGGGAGGATCCACCTGTCCCGGAGGGCTACATGGGCTGAAAGGGGAAGGGAACCAACTCCTGGTGGGCTGGTGCAAGCAAGGGAGGAGGCCCAAGGCGCATAGGGGCCAAACCCTAGGGCATGGGGGGCTGCCTTGGGTGGCAAGCCGCCCCCTCCTCCTCCTAGGGTTGCCGCACCACCTAAGGTTTCCCTAGGGGTGGCTGCACCCCCTCTCCATCCCTCCTATAAATAGTGGAGGTATTGGGAGGGTTGTGCACACAAGTCTCTCTCTCCCTCGGCGCAGCCCTACCTCTCCACCTCTCCCCCTCCGTGGTGCTTGGCGAAGCCCTGCCGGAGAGCCACAAACTCCATCGCCGCCATGCCGTCGGGCTACCGAAGTTCTCCCTCAACTTCTCCTCCATCCTTGCTGGATCAAGAAGGAGGAGACGTCTCCGGAATGTAGGTGTGTTGAACGCGGAGACACCAAACGTTTGGTGTTTGGATCGGATCGCCGCGAGTACGACTCCATCAACCGCGTTCATAGTAACGCTTCCACTTTGCGATCTTCAACGGTATGAAGATGCTCTACCTCTCTCGTTGCTGGTTTCTCCTAGTTTGATCTTGGTGTGACGTAGAATTTTTCTTGAATTATTACTACGTTCCCCGATAGTGGTATCAGAGCTAGGTCTATGTGTAGATTCTATGCACGAGTAGAACACCAGTAGTTGTGGGCGATGATTTGGTCAATTTTCTTACCGTTACTAGTATTATCTTGATTCAGCGGCATCATGGGATGATGCGGTCCGTACCGACTTTACACGTACTCTTACGTGAGACTGGTTCCACAGCCCGACATGCACTTGTCGCATAAGGTGGCTAGCGGGTGTCCGTCTCTCCCACTTTAGTAGGGTCGGATTAGATGAAGAGGGTCCTTATGAATGGTAAATAGCAATTGGCATATCACCGTTGTAGCTTTGGCGTAGGTAAGAAACGTTCTTGCGAGAAACCCATAGCAGCCATGTAAAACTTGCAGCAATAATTAGAGGACGTCTAACTTGTTTTTGCAGGGTATGCTATGTGATGTGATATGGCCAAAAGGATGTGATGATATATATGTGATGTATGAGACTAATCATGTTCTTGTAATAGGATTCACGACTTGCATGTCGATGAGTATGAAAACCGGCAGGAGCCATAGGAGTTGTCTTAATTTATTGTATGAGATGCAATGCTACGTGATTACTTTACTTTATTTCTAACCGTTAGCCATAGTAGTAGAAGTAATAGTTGGCGAGACGACCTCATGAAGACACAATGATGGAGATCATGGTGTCATGCCGGTGACAATGATGATCATGTCGCGCCTCGAAGATGGAGATCAAAGATGCAAGAAGATAATGGCCATATCATATCACTATATGATTTGCATCTGAAGTTTATCATGTTTTTATATCTTATTTGCTTAGAACGACGGAAGTAAATAAGATGATCCCTCAATAAAATTTCAAGAAATGTGTTCCCCCCAAGTGTGCACCGTTGTGAAGGATCATTGTTTCGAAGCACCACGTGATGATCTGGTGTGATAGATTTTAATGTTTGCATACAACGGGTGCAAGCCTGATTTACACATGCAAAACACTTAGGTTGACTTGGCGAGCCTAGCATGTACACACATGGCCTCGGAACACGAGACACCGAAAGGTCGAACATGCGTCGTATGGAGCTACGATCGACATGGAGATGTTCACCATTGATGACTAATCTGTCTCACGTGATGATCGGACACAGCCTAGTCGATGTGGATCATGTAACACTTGGATGACTAGAGGGATGTCTATCTGAGTGGGAGTTCATTAAATAATTTGACTAGATGAACTTAATTATCATGAACTTAGTCTAAAATTGTTATTTACAATCTATATTGTAGATCCAATGGCCAACGCACATGTCCCACTAAACTTCAACGCGTTCCTAGAGTAAACCAAGCTGAAAGACGATGGAAGCAACTATGCGGACTAGGTCCGTAACTTCAGGCTCATTCTCATAGCTTCCAAGAAAATGTATGTCCTTGATGCACCGCTTGGTGAAGCACCCGTTTTCCCGGCGGCTGAAGACATTATGAATGCGTGGCAGTCGCGTAGTGATGATTACTCCCTGGTTTAGTGCAGCATGCTTTACAGTTTAGAACCGGGGCTTCAAAAGCGTTTTGAGCAAAATGTAGCATATGACATGTTCCAAGAGCAGAAACTGGTTTTCCAAGCTCATGCTCGGGTCGAGAGATATGAAGTCTCTCACAAGTTCTTAATATGTAAGATGGAGGCGAATGGGTCTGTCAGTGAGCACATACTCAGAATGTCTGGGTTACACCACCGCTTGTCTCAGCTGGGAGTTAACCTTCCGGATGACTCGGTTATTGGCAGAATCCTTCAGTCGCTTCCACCTAGCTATAAGAGCTTTGTGATAAACTAGAACATGCAAGGGATGGAGAAGACCATTCCCGAGTTGTATTCAATGCTGAAATCAGCGGAGGTGGAAATCTAGAAAGAACATCAAGTCTTGATGGTGAACAAGACCACCAGTTTCAAGAAAGGCAAGGGTAAAAAGAACTCAAGAAGGACGGAAAAGCAGTTTCCGCGCTAGGTAAACCAGCTGCCGGGAAGAAGCCAAAGAATGGACCCAAGCCTGAGACTGAGTGTTATTATTGCAAGGGAAACGGCCAGTGGAAGCAAAACTGCCCCAAGTACTTAGCGAATAAGAAAGCCGGCAACGTCAAAGGTATATATGATACACATGTTACTCATGGGTGCCTTACCAGTGCTCGTAGTAGCTCCTGGGTATTTGATACCGACGCAATTGCTCACATTTGTAACTCAAAAGAAGAGTTGTGGAATAAGCGGAGGCTAGCGAAGGACGAGGTGACGATGCGCGTTGGGAATGGTTCCAAGGTCGATGATGTGTTACGGAACGAGTAAAGAGACTTGTCGGTAACGAGATTGAACATGGTATAGGGATACCGACGATCGAATCTCGAGCAAGTATCATATCGGTAGACAAAGAGAATTGCATACGGGATTGAGTGAATCTTCGACATCGCGGTTCATCCGATGAGATCATCGTGGAACATGTGGGAGCCAACATGGGTATCGAGATCCCATTGTTGGTTATTGGCTGGAGAGATGTCTCGGTCATGTCTGCATGGTTCCCGAACCCGTGGGGTCTACACACTTAAGGTTCGGTGACCCTAGAGTTGTTATGGGAATTGTATATGTGGTTACCGAAGGTTGTTCGGATTCCCGGATGAGATCCCGGACGTCAAGAGGAGTTTCGGAATAGTCCAGAGGTGAAGATTTATGTATGGGAAGTCCGTTTTCGGCCACCGGAAAGGTTTCGGGGTTTATCGGTATTATACCAGGACCACCGAAACGCTGCCGGGGTTCCATCGGGAGGATCCACCTGTCCCGGAGGGCTACATGGGCTGAAAGGGGAAGGGAACGAGCCCCTGGTGGGCTGGTGCGAGCAAGGGAGGAGGCCCAAGGCGCATACGGGCCAAACCCTAGGGCGTGGGGGCTGCCTTGGGTGGCAAGCCGCCCCCTCCTCCTCCTAGGGTTGCCGCACCACCTAAGGTTTCCCTAGGGGTGGCCGCACCCCCTCTCCCTCCCTCCTATAAATATTGTAGGTATTGGGAGGGCTGCACACACAAGTTTCTCTCTCCCTCGGCGCAGCCCTACCTCTCCACCTCTCCTCCTCCGCGGTGCTTGGCGAAGCCCTGCCGGAGAGCCACAAACTCCATCGCCTCCATGTCGTCGTGCTACCGGAGTTCTCCCTCAACTTCTCCTCCCTCCTTGCTGGATCAAGAAGGACGAGACATCCCCGGGCTGTAGGTGTGTTGAACGCGGAGACACCGAACGTTCGGTGTTTGGATCGAATCGCCGCGAGTAGGACTCCATCAACCGCGTTCATAGTAACGCTTCCACTTTGCGATCTTCAACGGTATGAAGATGCTCTACATCTCTCGTTGCTGGTTTCTCCTAGTTTGGTCTTGGTGTGACGTAGGAATTTTTTCAATTATTACTACGATCCCCAACAACTATCGCATACGAGCTCCAAATCGAGCAAACTCAAGCTTGTTAGATTCAGGACGACAAGAGCTATCCAAACAGCGACTAAGAACATGCATTTATGAATAATGCCAATGATATAGAGATGTGAGACCTCCATGAATGAAGAACCGGCAAAAACTTCCAACATCGAAAACATCATAGAAGATGCATATGGACTCCGTTTTCGATGAACTCGAGTTTGCCATGAAGATAACCATAAGCTCTAAAACTCACAAAGAGAAACACCAAACAAGAACCAAGAAATATGATGCAAGGATGCAGATGGTTTGAGATCTCAACGAACGATACGATCAAGCTACTCACTTGAGAGCCCCCCTTGACAGTACGGCAAACTATCCTAAAATATAAAAAACTATCAAGGGCAAACCTATACCTTGCACCTAGTCCTCTTGAGCTAGATGACGATGATCTTGGCTTCCTCAAGGTGGACCACCTTTCTTGATTGCGTTGGTTTGATGAAGACTAGCTGATTGCTCCCCATACTCACTGTGGGTGAGCCATTCTTCAGCACATCTTCACAAGTCCATTGACACCACAATGCACGCCAAGCTTCAAGCATGATATCTTCGTGATGCTCGACTTGAACTTGCATACCACAATCTTGATGACGATCACCAGTTGATGTCCTCCTTCATAGGTTGAATCAGATCTTCCTCTTGACGCAAACCCATGAAAACACACCTAACCCCACATAGAACTCTCACGAAGACCATGGGTTAGTACACAAAAGCGTTATGGACAATGCTTGCCATACCATGGGATCACTTGATCCCTCTCGGTACATCTTGTACACTTTATGTGTTGATCATCTTGATTTACTCTTTGCTTAGTATTGATCAACCTTGTGTCTTTATGACCAATCTATGGATAATACTTTAAATACCACCTTGGTCATCATATAAACTCCTTGAAACCAACAGATGGACTTCAAGAAGTGCATATGGACAAATCCTTCGAATATAACTCAATGCAACCATTAGTCCATAGGGATTGTCATCAATTACCAAAACCACATACAGAGAAATATGCTCTAACACACACGCTTCCTCCCTAAAATTATGCGCATGTGAGGAGTGTATGAGTGCATGTTTCAAATCCTCGTTCATGGCCAGACAAACTTTGCATTGACTGATCTCTGCATTACGATGATAGTTGAGAGTAATTTCATCCGGAAGAATCCCAGAAGAACTCTTCACCAGAAAACTCTCACTTTTGAAATGACATTTAATTTCCATAAAGCCTTCCACAAATGTTGATCACTCCTTGAGGTCCCCGTAATCGTCCCTTCCTTCCCTTCCTCTAGAGTCAAACACTCTTTTTGAGTCACGAGAGCACGGTACACCGTCTTTACAGTGTAGTTGCCTGATTTCTCAAATGCTAAGATCTTCAACCATGAGAGACCACGCTTCAGTAAATGGAAATCTGGTTTTGTTCATGATATATCCCTTTTAGCTCACAGGATTAAGGCTAGTTTTAGGGATGATCTACTTAAGTGGATATCTTTCTTACCTCCTTGAGGTTTGTGCACTTCCCACCCCCCTTCTCCCTTGTACATCCCAACCCCCTCTCATGTACATATAATCTTTTTATGGAATAAAGGAAAAGCTGTGGGGTGTTTCCCTACAGTAGCTTGTCAAAAAAAAAATCATCACATCTTCCCCGATGAATGGGGATGTTTAGGATAGCCTCGGCACCATTTTGAGTCACGAGAGCGCGGTACACCGTCAAATGCCAGGCAAAAAAAATCCTCACCTCCTCCCTCCTCCCCGTCGAATGGGAATGTTTTGGATAGGTTGAAAAGTGCCTTCTGCTTCCGAGCTCAAATGAGCTCAGTGAACAGTAAAAAATCGTAAAACATTCAAAAAGTTTTGAATTTTTTTTGTAAGAAACATTGACAGAAATTCTAAATGCATGCAAAAAATTTGGCGTGAAGTAACATTTCTATAAGGCATGACAAAAATACAAAATCGATACTCCGAAAATGCGCATTTTCAGAATATCGATTTCGTTTTTCACGCCTTATAGAAATGTTATTACATGCCAAATTTTTACATGCACTTAGAACTTTTGTCAATGTTGCTCACAAAAAAAATCAGAATTTTTAAAATGTTTTTTGATTTTTTTCGAATTTACTGTTCACCAAGCCTAAATGAGCTTGGGAACAAAAACTCCGCATCCGGATAGCCTCGGCATCTGGGGTAATAAAATTATCCATGATCACATCGTGCCACCGAGACCAATTGGTGGTGTCAATGAGATCCACCACTTTCTCAATATTGATGTTCGACGGCTTGAGAAGTGGTGTCATGGAGATTGTATCTGGAATCCATTTCTCGGTCCATGACTGAAATGGTACTGCCATCTCCGACACGGGAGATCCAACCAGTCCGTAAAGCCTCCCTTCCAGTGATAATCGCCCTGCAAGTGGCAGAAGCCGACTTGGAGACAGAATGTGTGCCTTAACTAAACAAAATACACTTTCCTATTAGGAATGGAGTCAGTACCAAGTTACCCCCACTATGACTAGCCTAAAACCAACGGGGCAGAACCAGACACAAAATGGCCGCCACTGCACAAAGCAGATAATTACCGCAAGTGACGCCGTAGCATGGACCCCAGACTTTTTCTTAAAGGAGGGAAAACGCGAAGAGGAACCATACAAGTTACCACGGTATCTCACAGGTGAACTCAACATCATAGTTTCGAATATGCACTCTGACAGTTTGACAACACAAGCAAACGCATAACGCAGTCGAACTAGCATATGCGTACAAGTACACAGCTCAAAGAGCGGTAAAATCATCGACGACCATCACTTTGTCATGTTTATTTTAATGGAACAAACGTTTTGTTTGGTGAAGAAATTCAGGCAGGTGCCTCTTGGCTTTGCTCTAACCCTGCCTCGCCTCGGAAAGAGAATACATGCATTGTAAGCTCCTAGACATTCACATTAGCATCATTCAAAGTTGAGGTGAAACTCTTCCACGAGCGATATGGGTTTCCATTACCATGAAATTTTGTGCCTTCCTTTAGCGATTCTCCGAGCAATCACTTTACGCCCACCAGTGGTTGATTTGCTGCAAAATGAGAGAAAGAATGGGAAAACCAGATATCAGCACACTGAGAACACAGAAACTTATGAACAAAGTCTGGTCCATGAAAAACACCAGCCAAACTAATTGCTTGGCATATTTTAGTTAGTCACATGAAGCAAGGAGGAGGGAGGGGAGACAGACCGTGCACGAAATCCATGGGTTCGTTTCCGCTTGATGGTGCTGGGTTGGTAAGTCCTTTTGGGAAGTAACTCAAGGGGTTCATTAGCAACAGGATCAATTCCTACAGATAGCCAAGTATCAACTAAGGAAGATAACATGTAGAAGGTAATTAATAATCAATTCTGCAACACTTACCAAAAAACAATGAAACGATATGATCGGCAAAAATAACAAGAGCTCAGCACACTATATGCTCCATTCAGTCAAACTATTCATAATAACAAAAAACAGGAGTATTTCTGAGCATTTTAGATTCCAGGGAATCCAAGCCTTCCTAATTCACATGTCCATGTGTCGAGGAATTTTCAAAATTCATGAAGTCTATTATAATATGGTTTGCTGAACAGTATTCATGGTCCTGCGTCATCCATAACCAGATGTATTAAAATTTATGTTCTGTTACCCTGGTTGATATCCAAGCATAAAAAGACAAGTTGGAAATTTAAAACAATGTATAATGCATTCCTATGCTTGCATAATTCTCTGCAAACAGTGATTGCAAACTTTCTTGTGAGTGAGGTGCCTAACTGAACAAATATACGAAACATCACTACATCGAAAGCAAGCAACTTTGCAAGAAATGAATTGATTAAACCCTGTCATTTGTCACTTGAGAAAATGTGAACCAAACCTACAAAACATTGGCAGCATGCTGAAAATGGTTCCAGTAAACTGTATATTCGACAATATAAAAGGAATGGGTAAAGCTATGAGTCACTCTACTCCCTGGTTAAACTGGGTAAGTAGCTACTAGGTGGGCGACGGCCGAGTACTGGTTATTTTAGCGCCGAACCTTTATTCAAATCAGTGAGCCAGATGAAACAGGACACAATTCCTCAACTAATCAGCAATTTACCCAAATTATCATGCGCCGGAGTTGTCTGCTAAGTTCAGTGAGCCAGATCAAACAGGGCACAATTCCTCGACTTATTCGCGATTTACTCAAATTATCATGACCAGAGATGTCTGCTGAGTGTATAATAAACATAACAAATAACCACTGACACCTTATACCATTGGTATTAAAAAAACGAATAGAGGCACTAATGACATAATGGGACTGCGGAACACTAAGTTGCTAGTGCACCAAAACAATCAAGTAAAACGGACACTCAATGTGAAGTAGGATTCCCGAAGCAATCCTATCAGTTCTTTCAACCACCCCCACAGCCGCAGACAAGTGCTAGTGTCGAAATTAAGTGTCTAGCTGGCAAGATACTGATGAGGAGTTCCGCAGTATGTAGACAGCGACTTGTATGCAAAATACCGCCCAATTTATACATTTCTCATTCACCATTGATCCAACAACGACACAGCTAAAGGCCAACGATCCAAATGTCTGATGCAGGGAGCATCCTAGAAAGCGTCTAAGGGGAAATTGGGGTAGAGCAGGCGAGTGGCCATACCATCGTCAATGAGGAACCTGAGAGAGGGGAGGCCGCAGGGGAAGGAGATCTCCCCAGGGAGCGAAGTTAGGTTTGCGACCACTTCCGCGTCGTGAGCGTCCACCGACGCCGGCGGCGGCGGGACGTGCGCCTGGATCCTATGGAGTAGCGACGGAGGAGGAAGTCCGGTCCGCACAAGAGACGGAGGCGGGGAGGCGAGGAGGCGGCCGAGGAGGGAGGAGCCAGCCCGCGCTAGGATTTTCGCCGACGCCATCGCCGTGATCCACTTCGTCCTGGACCTTCTTAAACCCTAGCTTCCACTTCTGCCTTCCAAAGCAGCTTTGACCTATGGCGAGAGATGGTCTTTAGAAAAATGGGCCTGATGAGCCCCTACTAGATGGCCCAAGCTAACCCAGACAGGAAGTGTAACCACAACTGTGGCTCAAAAAAAAACGATGGCTTTTTATTTATTTATTTATAAAAATTGCATATCGAGGGTCGAGGTCCTATTCTACTCCCCCCCTTTCCGATTTAAGTTCTACTAGCAAAAAAGCCTGTGCGTTGCAACGGAAGAGAAAATAACACACGCTTTGAACGTAATATATTAGCACATTTGTGTTGTCGACGATGGCCTCAGTGCTCACACAACGAAAACGTGTTTGAATGTACAATCACTCGGAATAAGATGAGAAATATGTTGTTTCTCCCCACGAGATTTTTCAAAGGTGTGCATGTGTGGTTAACGATGCTTTCTTTCCTCTCAATTTGGTTTTAATTTAATAAATATTTATTGCAATTCGTATGGTCGTCGGAAAGAGAGAAAAAAAAGACAGTGCATTACAGATTAAGTTTGCACAAAAAATAATATTTAAGAAGTATTCAACAGCTAAAAATAACATCCTATTTAGATTCTACACATTTTTTCAATCAAATTTCATATATAACATGTTAAAATCGGAGTTACAGTTTAAAAGATATGGATAATTTTGTTTTAGATAAAATATGGATTGATTAACTGAAAAGTCAAGGTTTTTTTTGTTAAAACAAAAAAACGTTTCGGCTGACTTAAATAGGGACGGCGGGTTGATTACCTGAAACATCAAGGAATTTTCTGTAAAGTGCAAAAAAAATGGTTCGGCACCGACTAAAAGATGGACCGCGGGTTGATTATCTAAAACTGCGAGGACTTTTCTGCAAAAGGACAGAAAACGGTTCGTTCTGACTTAAAGTTGGACTGCGGGTTAATTAACTGAAACTACGAGGGCTTTTCTGCAAAATGACCGACGACGGGCGACAGAAGCGCTGCGCGTTTTATTATTAGGAGAGATGTACCTATCTTTAGGTCGTCAATTTTACCAATGTAAGAGGAATAATACTCCCTTCATCCTATAATATAAAAGCTTTTTGATATTATATTTGTATAAAGATATTATTTTATTATGGAATGAACGGAGTATATCACAAAAATTATATTATTAAAAACTATAGATTTCAAAGTTTTTAATGATATATTTTTAAAAATATATATCTCTATTCAAATTTTCAATCTAGATATACATGATGACCTTATAGACTGGAAAGAAGGTAGTACTCCATAAGCGACATACTGTCGCATAATGCTAGGCGGACCGCGTCCTAGTAGCGATGCCTCGATTGCCTCACTCGGTCTGCTCACCCATCCAGATATTCTAAGAGACTAACATATTTTGTCATTGATACATTTTCTTTCCTTCAAATCTGAATCAATTTATGTATTAGTATGTCTCGCTCACCCATACATTCAAAAAATCCAGGCCCCTCTAGGCTTCCTTCCTGATTTGAATAAATTCTTAAAGTCAAAACATGTGCACGAATTTGGAAAACATGGATTTAAAGAAACATAGTTTATATATAGAAAGAGTGATATTATTTATCACTCAGGATACAGAATAAATTATTCTTCATCCGAGATAATCTTTTGATTGTTTCATAAATAAATTACATTTGATATGTAAATAATTACATTCAGATTGATTCACTATATAAAATTTGGCATAAGAAAACAAAATTATATGTCACAAGATCAAAAATAGTGCTTTTTATATACATTTTACACTATATTTTGCGTTCGTTACTTTATGTAACATAAACTATTTTTACGGCAAGTATATATTTTCTTACCTTCTCTTTTTACATGTGAAGTAAGATAAAATTTATGAAACGTAAAAATATGGAGCATTAATATTAAAATAGGGACAGGTGAAGAATAATTATCATCGGTAGTACTGCTCTCGCTCGGGCTGAGGGGGTAGGTAACAGGCATATTCCTTCCGCCCTATAAAAGGGGGTCTTCTTCCCCGATGGTTCTCTATCCGTTGAGCTCGTGTTTGCCCCCCATTGTTGACCTTCTTAGAACTTGCTAACTCTCAATCCCTTCAATGATTCTTGCTAGTTCTTGAGAAAAAAGAGAGAGGAGATCTAGATCCACATCTCCACCAATCACTTTCTCCTCTATGTGAGGGGAACTCCTTGGATCTTGATCTTGGAGTTCTTTGTGAGCTCCTTGTTCTTCCGCACATATTCCTCCATAGCTTTTGTTGTTGTGGAGGGATTTGAGTGTGAGGGACTTGACCACTTCGCGTGTTCTTGTCATTGTATTAGTTGCATCGGTTTGAGTTCTCCACGGTGATACGTGGAAGTGAGAAGTTGAGAAGCTTATTACCCTTGGGTACTTGGTACCCCTAGAAGCTTGGTGGTGCCTCGAAGCTCAATCATTGTGGTGTAAAGCTCCGGGCAAGCGTCGGGGTCTCCATTTAAGTCGTGGAGATTGCCCCGAGCATTTGTGGTCACCTCGAAGCCATATGCCATTGTGGTGAAGCTTCGTGTTGTTGTTGGGAGCCTCCAATTAAATTGTGGAGATTGCCCCAACATTGTATGTACGGATTCGGTGACCGCCCTCAAGGTTCCCTTAGTTGAATCACGGAATCTTGCATTGTGCGAGGGTGTGAGGAGATTACGGTGGCATTAGTTGCATCGGTTTGAGTTCTTCACGGTGATACGTGGAAGTTAAGTTTGAGAAGCTTGTTACCCTTGGGTACTTGGTACCCTCGAAATTGTTCTTCGTGGATGCTTTGGCATCCTAGAAGCTTGGTGGTGCCTCAGAGCTCAATCATTGTGGTGTAAAGCTATGTGCAAGCATCGAGGTCTCCAATTAAGTTGAGGAGATTGCCCCGAGCATTTGAGGTCCTCATGAAGCCACAGTACATTGTGGTGAAGCTTCATGGTGTTGTTGGGAGCCTCTAATTAAGTTGTGGAGATTGCCCCAACCTTGTTTGTATGGGTTCGGTGACCGTCCTCAAGGGTCCCTTAGTGGAATCACTGCATCTTGCATTGTCCAAGGGCGTGAGGAGATTACGGTGGCCTTAGTGGCATCTTGGGGAGCATTGTGCCTCCACATCGCTCCCAGCGGAGATTAGCATCCGTAAGGGTGAACTTTGGGATACATCGTCGTCTCCACGTGCCTCGGTTATCTCTTACCCGAGCCTTTTACTTATGCACTTTACTTTGTGATAGACATATTTGTTTCCTGTTATATATCCTGCTATCACTTAGTTGTTTATCTTGCTTAGCATAATTTGTTGGTGCACATAGGTGAGCCTAGTTGTTTTAGGTTTTGTACTTGAGAAATTAAACGTTAGTTTTATTCCGTATTTGTTCAAGCCTAAACTATAATTATTTTAAAGCGCCTATTCATCCCCTTCCTCTAGGCGACATCCACGTACTTTCATTGGGTTTTAAAAAAACTTTCCAAATTGCCACATAACCAGGGACGCAGTTCTCAGAAAGATTTAACCTTGCAGGGGTGCTCCAACTAGTCCATCACAAACTACCACAAGCTGCGTTGGAGACTTAGATCACGGAAAACCCGTGATCTTCTCGGATTCCTGGTGGAAAACCCCAACCTCGAGATAGCCCAAAGTATCCTCAGAATCCTCACACAACACCTTCGAGAAAGTTAAAACAAATCCAGCAAGGTCGCCCATCGTGTCGACGATCCCGTTAGGAGCCACGTATCTCGTTCTCAGGACACGACGGATGATGTATGGTTACCACGCCAAACACCGAGTTGCCCCGGGTATCATTAGTAAGCTGCTTTGGGTTGGACCAACACTCATGAGGAGCACTGGCCCCCGAGGGGTGACTAATTATCCATGGGGGTCGACGGGTCCCTATGCAAGTTTATTAGTTATTAGGCAAATGTAGTACCAATGTTGGGCCTTGCCAGAAGAGTTTTATCCCAAAACGAAAGTCAAGGGGTCCCCATAACAACCCCAAGCATGCTAGGAGCACTCAATTATGAAACATAACACCGGTACACAAGTAACTAGGGCGGCAAAGGTGGAACAAAACACCGAGTTAGAAGGCCAAGCCTTCCACCTCTTACCAAGTATATAGGTGCATTAAATTAAATAGAAATAATATGGTGATATACCAAGGAACCCATGTTTTCGTATGGAAGCAACTACACCTGCAACTAGCAATGCTATAAGAAAGCTGAGCAAGCGGTAAGATGGCCAAAAAGTGGTTTGCTGGGAGTGGAGGAGTTAGAGGCTTTTCATGACAATGTTGGTAGGCTGACATTAACACGTGGTAGGCAGCGAGACATAGTGATAGAAACTAAATAGCTAGTGTAGCAATGATAGTAGTGGTATCGAGGGAAATGATCATCTTGCTTGTGATCCCGCTTGGAAGATGAACGAATTCATGAAGTAGACGAACCAACGTAGTTGAACGATCCTCACACTCCGAAGTGGTTCGGGACTCTATCAAGAAGAAACAATCTAGAAACAACAATCAACACATGATAAACACCGCAACATATGCATGACAAGATGCACAATCAAATATGATGCATGTCCGGTTAATTATGCATGGCATGACAAGGCACAACAATCAACTCCTACACATTAAATGAAGCTCAATATGCAACGAGTTGCATATTGACGAAACTCCATATTTGGATTACTTGGTTCACTCCTGTTTAGGTACGCGACAATGTTAAATGTTGTTAAACATGACAAGAGGTTAAGCATAAATAAACTACACTATCTAGGCATTTTAAATGGGGTCGAAGACAACATGTAGTATTTCCGAAATGACCCCACATGTTTATTTTGAAATTGGTCCAAATCTGAACTAAACATGTTCTTATATTTGTTAACCAGCAAAATAAAGTGGACCATGTGATTCTACATGTCAATCTAGTCAATTTACATATATAAATAATTTAAAACAGAGCTACGGTCTAAAAGATATGATCATCACAAGATAATATGCTATGAATGCAAAATATATGCAATGGCGGCCACAAACATGTTAATCACGGATGCAACAAGATATTACGAAGCTATATGAAATTCTAGACAAGTTTAAATGAGGCCCCAACAACGAATAACAATTTCGGTAAGTCCTCATATGCAAATTAAGGTTTTGGAATTGTTCCATCTATAACATAGTTTTAGAGTTATTAAACAGCAAAATAAATGCCACCATGTTATTCTACACATTTTCTAGTCAAGTTAAATATGTGGAACATTTTAGTTAGAGCTACGATTAATTAGTTATGAGACAAACTGTTTCAAAATGATACTAATGCAAATTAAATGCAAACAACAAGTTAAACATTTTTAACATGGTTAAAAGTTGTATATTGTGAAACTAGATAAAATTCTAAGCATTTTTTATGTATAAAGTTTTTAAATCCAATGCACGGTTATTTTACTATGAACTAAAGCATTTTTTACTATGGCATCACGCAAAACAATGCAAACAGCAGGTGAAATATTTTTATACATGCATAAAAGTTGTATATTATTAATCTACATGAAATTCTGGACATTTTAGAAATATAAAGTTTTTACATGCGATGCACGGTTAATTAATTATTAGCATTTTAAAATCATGGCATATTCTGTAATTAACAATGCACTTGTAATTAGGAAATTTGTCGAACGGGAAAAACCCATTGGGTCAAATCTAGAGCTGGGCCGAACGTAGGCATAGGCGCAACAATACTATACTACGCCCAAGGCGCAATTTAGCAGTGATCGGGCGCTCAACACATGGGCCAGGCCCGACGAATCTGGTGCTGGGCCGCGCTGAGCTTCGAGGCGAGGCGAGGCGGAGGGAGGCATGCTGGGCCGGCCTTAGCGGGTGCTGGCACTAGGCCAGGCGGGGCGAGCAGAGCTGGGGCAACACGTTGGGCTTGCCGAAGCGGCGAGGCCTGGCGCGGGGTCGTCTGGGCCGGCCTTGGCGAAGAGGCGGTCGGTCCTAGGAGACGGGTTATGAGGCCAACGCGGAGGGAGCAGCCCACGGGGGCGAGCGCTCGGTCAACGCGAGCGTGCGGTCGAGGGCTTGCGGACGCTCCTAGCGTCCGTTCTCTCTATGCCGAATAGAAGCAAAGGCACGGGATCGCGGGTGCGGGGACCTCCAACACGACGTGTCGGGGCGGATCCAGAGCTAGGGAACGGTCCGTGACGAAGGACGGCGGTGGCCAACGACGACGCTCAGGCAACGACGCTGCAAGGGCTAACCATGGCTCCTCCTTATCCTAGGAGAGAAGAAGGAGGTTAGGGAGATAAGAAGAGGGGAGGAAGGAAGGACGAGACCGACGAACTGGTCCTGGTCGACAGCGGCGGACACGCCGGTGGCTCCGACAACTACCGGCGCGAGGAGGCAAGGCAGCGAGGCCACGACTGCATAGGGCAGGGAGCTCGGGCTCCTCACCATCTGGTGCTTGACAGGTGAAAGGATCGATATGGTTGGCTAGAGGGGGGGGGGGTGAATAGACAACGACCACTTTTTAATTAATCTTAGCAAGTTAAGGTAAACACCATACGGGTTCACAAATAATACGACAATGAGGTGAACCCTAAAGAAGCTAACAACGAGAGCTATTAAGACAAGTAAGATATAGTCACAAGCATAAGCAAATACAAAGTAAAGGATAGAGATAACCACAAGTGGAACCGATGGAGACCAGGATGTGTTACCGAAGTTCCTTCCCTTTGACAGGAAGTACATATCCGTTGGAGCGGTGTGGAGGCACAATGCTCCCCAAAAAGCCACTAAGGCCACCGTATTCTCCTCACGCCCTCGCACGATGCAAGGTACCGTGATTCCACTATAGGTGCCCTTGAAGGCGGCGACCGAACCTTTACAAACAAGGTTGGGGCAACTCCACACAAAGCTTGGAGGCTCCCAACTAGACCACGAAGCTTCACCACAATGGAATATGGCTTCGAGGTGACCTCAACCGTCTAGGATGCTCAAACACCCAAGAGTAACAAGATCCGCAAGGGATTGGTGGGGGAATGAACTTTTCTCTTGGTGGAAGTGTGGATCTAGGCCTTCTCAACCAATCCCTAACGAATCAACAAGTTTGATTGGCTAGGGAGAGAGATCGGGCACTTTTGAGCTTGGGGCGCAACAATGGAGCTTAGAGAGGTAAGAGATAAAGTTCCTCAGCTAGAAGAACCCTTTATATAGTGGGGGGAAAAATCAGACCGTTTTCCCACTCTCTGCCCGAGCTCCAGCGGTACTACCGCTGGCACTCCAGCGGTACTACCGCTGACCAGGGGCGGTACTACCGCTGGATGCAGCGGTACTACCGCTGGGACTCCAACGGTACTACCGCTGACACCAGCGGTACTACCGTTGGGCCCCTGGTAGTGCAAAAGCACTACTACCGCCAAGAAAGTCTTCGCAAAAAGGTCCGTCCATGAACAACTGCTAGGTAAGCGGTACTAAGCTCCTGGAGTGGTACTACCGCTGACCAGGGGCGGTACTACCGCTGGCTGCAGCGGTACTACCGCTAGCAGTCCAGCGGTACTACCGCTAGGGCCAGCGGTACTACCGCTGGGGACCATTTTGCAAAGAGACAAGAAACAAAGTGGCGGAGGCCGCACCAGAGATGAAGGTAAGGGAGAATATGTGAAGTGTGCGCGTGCAAAGATAGATTCCACCCAAACCTTTCCACTACGGATCCCCTCTTAATAGTACGGCTTTCCTATGACTCAAATAAAGAGAACGTAGAGAGCGCCGTGCTTCCGTTCCATGAATGAGAAGACGAGTCGTCTTGTGCCGTTGACGTGTGTTATCTGAAACCTTAACACACACGGTTAGTCCTTTACGGTACTGTCATCAATCACCAAAATTACTTAGGCATAAACTATGCCCCAACAATCTCCCCCTTTTTGGTGGATTGATGACAATACCGGATTTGCACAGAGAATAATATGAGAACAAAAAGATAGAGATATATGACAGTACGGGGCATATGACTCACATCATATGATGGAAATAAATCTCACATAAGTTCATGTCTCACAAATGATAGCAAACTAGAAGCAAACCAAGTTCGAAGCAAACCACACGAAAGAAAGCAAAACAAAGCAAAGTTCGACTATGAAAGCAAATCCAGCTCCTAGACTCTCTCCCCCTTTGGCACAAGACACCAAAAAGGGGCAGACCTAATGCCACAGGTAGCTACTCATCATCCTCAGCATCGCCAGACTTGTCGGTTCCCTCCTGATCGTCCTGGTCCTCCTCTTCCGCCTCACCGCCAGACCACTGGTATCCTTGAGCCTGCATCCAAGTAGCCTCTGGAGTGATGTCGTCCTCTGATCCGCTGGAGATGTCCACATCAAGAGTCCTGAGAACCCGCTTGTGCCTCTGGCGGCTCTCCTTCTGAGCCACGTGCGTCTGGTACTGACCCTTAGCCTGCATACAGAATAGAGTCTTCATCTTATCCTGCAGTTTGATGGCCCAAGATGGCATGGCAGAAGAGCGGGACTGAGAGGTCGTTCCTCTGTCAGCAGCAGTCTCCGTGTCAGTATCCATGTGCTGAGAGGAAGTTGATGGGTTGGCCCATTTGTCCTTGACGCGAAGCTTGATCGGGTCGTGCACAATGTAGTCAGACTCAGCGTAGAGCACCTCCTCCGGAAAAGCCTCTTGCCACTTATGACGAATATATGCGAACAGATAGGGCCCGTAGATGGGAACCTTACGCATGATGATGCAGTTCCAGAGCTCCGTGAACATCACATCAGAAATATCCAGAGGGGCAGACTCCTTAGACATAGCCTCCTCACAAAGCAGCAACATCTCAGCCAAGGAGCCATGAACCTCGTCGAAGTTACCAATGCGAGGGAAGAGGGTGTTGCGAAGGATCCGATGCATGATGTCCAGATGCTTGGGGAGCACACCCTTCCTCACATAGAGTTTCTGCAATCTGTCCTTTGCGGGGGCCCTATCGGTGGGGGCTGCAGCATGAGGATGCAGCCCAAGTGGAGTGTTAGCACCCTGGAAGTCAATGTTGAGGAATTGCATGAACTCACGCCAGGTACCGGTCATCTTTTGAGTCCCAGTCATCCACACCATAGAGCGCTCTGCATCAGGAGAGAAGTGAACCGTGACATAGAACTGAGCAACAGCAGTGGGATCAAAATCTGTCTTGTAAGTGATGATGTCCTTGATGCCCAGTTTGTCAATCAGAGAGAGGGCATCACCAAAATAGTCCAGGTTCCGCTGAAGATGAGCTAGGTCAATCCACTGAACGGAGACATAGTTTTTCTTGAAATATGCGACAACATCACGGTAGATCCTGCACTGATCCCTTGCCCAGACATGGTCAACATCCTTGATCACAACCCTCTCGTTGAGATAGTGGTTCTGAGTGCGAAACTGCAGAAAGTCCTTGGGGGACATTGTTCGGACATTGACCCTCTTATCCTTGTGCGCGACCTTCTTGAAGGACTGCTTTTTGGGTTGCAGACCTCAGGTGGCAGACCCCTCGGGAGCCTCTTGGTTGCGATACTACTTTGACTGTGTGTCCCGTGGGGGGTTCGAACGGCGAAAACTACCTGTGACACAGAACACATAGCGAAAAGAGGCGACAAAAAGAGTCAAGGCAATGAATCTTGAAAGAGCAGAAAAATAAACACTCATTGCCAAGCACATAAAAAGAATGCACAGTGAATTCTCCTGGCGGTAGTACCGCTACCCCTGGCGGTAGTACCGCCGGGGGTCCTAGCGGTAGTACCGCCGGGGGACCTAGTACCGCCGGGGGTCCTAGCGGTAGTACCGCCGGGGGACCTAGCGGTAGTACCGCTACCCCTGGCGGTAGTACCGCTGGGGTTTGACTTTCAGATCTGACAGATAAAAAACGATACGAGGTCACGGGCTGTATGTGAACACTAAAAACTCCAACCCAGCCCTACTTACATGCGGATCAGAGGTATCACCGAAATAAGTACATGCCTAGGCAAGAGAGAGCAAGTTTTAGATCTAATCCAAACATAGTTCAAGTGCTAGATCTAAAACAAGTAAATCCTAGGGCATGGCAACATAATCAACAACGATCCATAGGACCTACACTCCCCTCAAATATCTCCTTCATGCCATCCAAGAACAAGGCACAAGATCAAAGACATGGATCCAATCCCCAATGCTCCTATCCCTAGAACAAGAACATCAACCAAATAGAAGAAGGGAGGAGCTTTACCGGGATTCATGGCTCTTGGAGGAGGAAGGAGAGGTGGAGCAACCCTTCCAATCCAACGGGGAGAAGGAGCTCCACGAAACGAGATCCAAACAGGGAGATTTCAGGCTAGGGGAGGGAGGAGCCGCGAGGAAGAAGAAACAGGATGAGAAAAACGGGCTCCCCCTCCTTTATATAGCCCAAGGGGTACGGGCCCGCGGTAGTACCGCTGAGGACCTAGCGGTAGTACCTCTACCTGGCGATAGTATCGCCAGATGCAGCGGTAGTACCGCTGGGGTCCTGGCGGTAGTACCGCTCCCCCTGGCGGTAATACCGCTCCCCCTTGAGACAACCCTAAAAATTTCCTAGCCGGTCGTGTTAGATGGGAATCCTGGCGGTAGTACCGCCATACCTGGCGGTAGTACCGCTGGGGTCCTGGCGGTAGTACCGCTACCCTGGCGGTAGTACCGCTGCAAATGTCACAACGCGGCTTAGGATAAGAGAGGAACTTGGGCACATGACAGGTAAGTAAAAAATGAGATAGCACCTAGAAAAATGTACTGACTTGTCATTGTATATCCTTTCTTTTATACAAAAGAAAGGATGGAGGGGCGGTGGCCGAGGCCACCTATGTTTGAGACAATGGTATGACACCGCGAAGAATTATCCTTGTGTTCATGACCAATGCTCGTCTTTGAAGCACACGTGCCATTTGACAATGGCTAAAGTGAAAGACTAGATTGATTTATGCATAATGGGGGGAGGGAAAGTTCATTGAGAGAACAACACTCCCCCTATGTCCATGCCTATATCTAGACCAAGATGGAATGCAAAGTGAGGTGCAACATGCCTAGTTTCAATCCACATTACTTGAATCAATGATATTTAGCTCATGCCTTAACTCCCGGAACCTTGCTTCATCTAGAGGCTTAGTGAAAATATCTGCAAGTTGCTCTTCAGTGTGGATGAAGTGAACCTCAATATCACCTAGCTTGATATGTTCACGAATGAAGTGATGACGAATATCAATATGTTTGGTTTTGCTATGTTGCAGTGGGTTGAGGGAAATCTTGATAGCGCTTTGATTGTCACATAAAAGAGGCACTTTGTCACAAGTGACACCATAATCCTTTAAAGTTTGCCTCATCCATAGCAATTGTGCACAACAACTTGCAGCTGCCACATACTCAGCTTCGGTGGATGATAAGGAGACGCAATTCTGCTTCTTTGACGACCAACTTACCAATGAGCGACCAAGGAATTGGCATCCTCCAGACGTTGACTTCCTCTCCACACAATCTCCTGCCCAATCTAAGTCAGAATAGCCAACTAGATTGAAGTTTGCTCCTTTGGGATACCAGAGGCCAAAGTTTGGGGTATGAGACAAATATCGAAAGATTTGCTTAACAGCCATGTAATGACTTTCTTCTGGTGCGGATTGAAACCGTGCACATATCCCTACACTCAACATAATATCCGGTCTAGATGCACAAAGGTAAAGGAGGGATCCAATCATGGAGCGATATACCTTTTGATCCACTGCTTTACCATTGGGATCACTGTCAAGCTTGCATCTTGTTGGCATGGGGAACTTGACCGGTTTGACATCTTCGAGCTCGAACCGTTTGAGCATGTCTTGAGTGTACTTGGCTTGTTTGATGAATGTCCCTTCTAGACCTTGTGTAATCTCGAACCCGAGGAAGAACTTCAACTCTCCCATCATGGACATCTCAAACTTCTCAGTCATTAGTGCAGCAAATTCTTCATTGAATGAAATGTTAGGAGAGCCAAAGATAATATCATCAACATATAGTTGGCATATGAAGAAATCCCCTTTAACCCTCTTAGTAAAAAGAGTGGGATCTATCTTCCCAATTTCAAACCCACGATCTTGTAACAACTCAGTAAGATACTCATACCACGCGTGTGGGGCTTGTTTAAGGCCATAGAGTGCCTTATTAAGTTTGTACACATGATTGGGGAGCTTGGGATGTTCGAATCCCGGGGGTTGTTTGACATAGACCAACTCATTCAAAGGACCATTAAGAAAGGCACTTTTCACATCCATTTGCTGTAATTTGAAGTTATGATGAGAAGCAAATGCAAGCAACATGCAAATAGATTCTAGACGAGCAACAGGGGCAAAGGTTTCACCGTAGTCGATACCCTCGACTTGGGAGTAGCCTTGAGCCACCAATCTTGCCTTGTTTCGAATCACAATTCCATTGGCATCTTGCTTGTTCTTGAATATCCATTTGGTCCCGATGACATTATGTTCCTCCGTTGGCCGAGGCACTAAATCCCAGTCTTGGTTGCGCTCGAAGTTGTTAAGTTCTTCGTGCATGGCCATAAGCCAATCCTCATCATCGAGCGCTTCCTGTACCTGTTGAGGTTCACAATACGAGACAAACGCGTGATGCTCACAATAATTCCAAAGCTGTTGACGGGTGGATACTCCCCTTTTTAAACTGCCAAGTACATTCTTCATAAGATGTGACTTGACTCTCAGCTTGTTCGCATTCTTGGCTGCTCGACGCTCCAAGAGTTCTTCATTAGATAACGGGGGAGCATCGACTTGTTTCCTTTGCTTTCCCTTGCGTATTGAGCCGTCTGTTGGAGCTCCAGAGGGGAATTGTGAGACAGTCTCCTGATCATCTTGTCCTTCGACTTGAGCAGGTTCACTAGTTTGTTCTTGTATTAGTGGTTGCTCTTGATCTTGATCTTGTGCTTCTACTTGGTCTGGATCTCGGGGTTGCACTTGATCTTGATCATGAGCAGGTTCAGAGTCTTGGGGTAGTGCTTGAATATCATGGGACACATCACCATTGTTGGGCAATTGATCTTGACCTTGAGCTTGTTCAACTTGTTGAGAGTCTTCTCTTTGTTCATCGGAAGCGCGTGGGGCTTGTGGGGGTGATGGCTCCACTTGAGTAGAGCATTGTCCTTCTCCTTCGGCCACAAGGGGTTCCTCAATGGGGAGTATTTGACCAATCCCCATTCTTCTTATGGCTTGGGGAGGAATTTCATCACCTACATCACAAAGACCACTTTGCCCCACTTGGGAGCCATTATTTTCATCAAACTCTACGTTATACGTCTCCTCAATTAGTCCGGTGGACTTATTGAGGACACGGTAAGCATGAGAGTTTGTAGCATAACCAACAAAGATACCCTCATGTGCTCTAGAATCAAATTTAGCTAACCGTGCTCCTTTCTTGAGAATGAAACACTTACAACCGAATACCCGGAAGTACTTGAGATTGGGTTTGTTTCCAGTTAGAATCTCATACAGAGTCTTGTTCAAGCCTTTGCGGATGTAGAGCCGTTTGGATGCATGACATGCTGTGTTGATGGCCTCTGCCCAGAAGTTATATGGAGATTTGAATCCTGCCATCATTGTCCTTGCAGCGTCTATCAAGGTCCGGTTCTTCCTTTCTGCCACGCCGTTTTGCTGAGGGGTATATGGTGCAGAATATTGGTGCTTTATTCCCTCATCACCTAGAAACTCATCTAAGGTGTAGTTCTTGAACTCGGTGCCGTTGTCACTCCTAATCATCAAGATCTTTGCTTCATGTTGACGTCGCGCTTCATTAGCAAAGTTGATGACCGTTTGTTGAGTTTCACTCTTCTTTTTAAAGAAATATACCCACGTATATCTTGAGTAGTCGTCAACAATCACTAAGCAATACTTTCTGCCTCCAAGACTATCAAATGATGGAGGACCAAACAGATCCATATGGAGAAGTTCCAATGGCCTCTTAGTGTAGATAAGAGTCGTTGGACGATGAGCAGTTTCATGAATCTTTCATTCAATGCAGGCACTGCAAACACGACCTTTAGCAAAGCTCACATTAGTTAGTCCACGAACATGGTCCCCTGTCAGAAGACTTTGCAAAGATCTCATATTGACTTGAGCTAAACGGCGATGCCAAAGCCAGCCCACGTCAACTTTAGCCATTAAACATGTTGCAGTCTTAGTGGGTCGCTTCGAGAAGTTCACCACATAAAGACCATTTTCGACATGTCCAACATAGGCTACTTTAAGATTCTTGCTCCTCAGGAGGACCACAGTGTCAATATTAAAGAATGTGGAAAAACCCATAATTGCAAGTTGACGAACCGAAAGTAAATTGTAGGCAAGTGACTCAACAAGCATGACCTTCTCAATAGATAAATCTTGAGAGACAACCACCTTACCAAATCCCAATACCTTTGAAGAGGATGCATCGGCGAATTGGACATGGGTGGGCATAGATGGAGAAGGATGCACATCCACCACTAAGTCCTTGCTTCCGGTCATATGATTTGTTGCTCCACTATCGAGCAACCATGACACCCTACCGGAAGCAAACTCCTCCAATAGATCAAGGCTTGGTTTTAGGTACCCATTTTTTAATGGGTCCTTTCATGTTAGAGACAAGGGTCTTAGGAACCCAGATAGCCCATTCAATATCCTCATCATAGGAACCAACAAATCTGGCATAAACATGCCCATCACTAGCACAACACAAAACATAAGAAGAATTGAGTTTGCCGGCTGTGTTAGTAGGAACGGTTTTGCCCTTCTTGGGCTTCCCATAGTCCACCTTGTTCCCGTTCACCTTCTGAGTCCCCTCACCCTCTTTGACAAAGATGTCCATGAGGGTGAAAGATCGTTTGTTCTTGTTCTTCCTTTTACCTTTTGACTTGGAGGTAAGTCCAAGTCCTTCCTTTCCTACAACACCCTTTTGAGTGCTCAAGAGATCGTTCAGACTCTTCTCACCTTGTATGCATGCCACAAGGCCCTTCTCAATTTTCTCCTTTAACTTGGCATTTTCCTCCACAAGATGAACATGCTCACAACAGGGGTTAGTTGCACAAGCATTATCAATTAACACAAAGGGAGGACAAGTAGAGGTATCCTTGGTAAGCTTTGCTTGGAGTTGATCATGAGACTCTTTCAGAGAGAAATGAGCACCTTTCAAGGCTTTGTGGGCCTTGTCAAGTATGTCAAACTCCTCTTTGAGTCTGTCATGGCCAACCCCAAGAGCATACTTTTCAGATTTAAGCATGCGAGTAAGAACAACATCATGATCTAGTTTCTTTTGCGTTTTAGCACAGTCATCGTTATATGACTCCTCAAGAGCCAAATGAAGAGTGCGCTCCTCTTCTAGAGCACTAGATAATTCGGCAATTTCATCGGCATAGTCACGACTATGTCCCTGAAGCTCGGAGATGGTCTCCTCATGAGACTCAATGAGGTCAGTGGCCTCACCCAGTTGTTCCAAGAGAGCAACAAAGTGCTTCTTGGGTTCTCCCTTAATAGTGCACAGAAACTTATCAAGATCATGCTCATTAAGTTCCCCAACATCACTATCTTCAACACAGTTTAATAATGAAGGAGCAGAAGCAATGTTGGTCTTAATGATGGGAGTTACCTGATTGATACCTTTTGCCATGAGGCACTTGGTGATGTGGTTCTCGTTGGGGGTGTTGAAGAGAGACACCTTCTGGGAAGAGGTAGTGGCAATAGCAACAGTTGTCGTTGCCACTGTATCATCATCATCACCATCATCATCGGAAGGATACTCTTCTAGGGCCACCATCCCCTTTGGGTGAGGTTTCTTCACAAAGTTGTTCTTGATTGGAAATGATTTGGTTTTGTCTTTGCGAATGAGCTTGCCTCCGTTGTCTTCCCTTTTCTCATAGGAACATTCTGCCACGAAGTGACTCACGTTGCCACAGTTATGACATGTCCTTACTCGTTGTTTGGGTTTGAATCCACTCGAGTTGTTCTTGGTGAAGGTGGGTCTTGAGTTCCTTTTATTGCCCCAGAATTGCCTTGATGCAAGAGCCATGTGCTCATGATAGGCATACTTTGTGTCTTCAGGGCAGCTCTCCTCTTCCTCATCTTCTTCTTCTTCAAGCATTACTCTTGCTTTCAACGCAAGGTTGGGTGAAGTTGTCTTTGATCGAACACGAGCAAGTGCATTGTCGGCTGTCTCGTTCATGATTGACATTGCAATGAACTCATCCAACACCTCACTGGAAGACAAGGAGTGGAAGTCTGGCCGCTGACGAATGACAGATGACATGGCTTTGTTGAAAGGCATGATGGCCTTGAGTAACTTGCGCTTGACCCATGTATCATCCACATCCTTACTCCCATGATCCTTTAGCGCCACAGCAATAGCAGTCACCCTCCGATAGAGATCACGAGGGTCCTCGTCTTCCTTCATCACAAACTCATCGGCCTTATCAAGTATCACTTCATAGTTGGATTGTTGAATGCTTGAGCTTCCCTTGTACAACACCATAATATGCTCCCAACAATCCTTGGGCAACGTGAAGGGACGTAAGTGGGGAAGATCTTCAGGTGGCACAGCAGACTGGAGAATAAACAACGCAGAGTGATTATATTGATTGTCTGCATCTTCTCTTGGAGTGAGGTTGCTTGGGTCATGGGGATAATATCCCTGCTCGATGATTCTCCACAAGTTTGTTGAGCTGTGATTCAAATGAGACTTAATAGAAAATACCCAGTTAGCAAAGTCACCTTTCACAAGCTTAGGAGGAGGACCAACAGGATTAAGACGAGGTGCGGGAACGGATCCTCCATAGACCATGGGGGGTGGAACTGAGGCATATGTTCCAGTCCCATCCTTTTCGTGAGATGAAGCAGGTCGCATACCTTTAGCCACCTCCTTAGAGGAGTTGGCCTCCGAATCGGTGATGGTGGGTTTAACTACTATAGCCGGTTCGGGTGAACTTTTAAGTCCCTCAATTAACTCTTTAAGCATGGTCTTGACTTCGTTCGTCAAGGACGTCTTGAGGGCTGCCATAGCCGTATTCAAGTTGTCCCTTGTGACCGAAGTCAAGTCCATGTCCTCGGGTTGCCCATGGTTAATTTCCTCTCCGCCTTCCATACTCTTCGGGTGGTTAAACCCTTAATAAAGATACGTGGCTCTGATACCAATTGAAAGGATCGATATGGTTGGCTAGAGGGGGGGGGGTGAATAGACAACGACCACTTTTTAATTAATCTTAGCAAGTTAAGGTAAACACCATATGGGTTCACAAATAATACGACAATGAGGTGAAGCCTAAAGAAGCTAACAACGAGAGCTATTAAGACAAGTAAGATATAGTCACAAGCATAAGCAAATACAAAGTAAAGGATAGAGATAACCACAAGTGGAACCGATGGAGACGAGGATGTGTTACCGAAGTTCCTTCCCTTTGACAGGAAGTACGTCTCCGTTGGAGCGGTGTGGAGGCACAATGCTCGCCAAAAAGCCACTAAGGCCACCGTATTCTCCTCACGCCCTCGCAAGATGCAAGGTACCGTGATTCCACTATAGGTGCCCTTGAAGGCGGCGACCGAACCTTTACAAACAAGGTTGGGGCAACTCCACACAAAGCTTGGAGGCTCCCAACTAGACCACGAAGCTTCACCACAATGGAATATGGCTTCGAGGTGACCTCAACCGTCTAGGATGCTCAAACACCCAAGAGTAACAAGATCCGCAAGGGATTGGTGGGGAATCAACTTTTCTCTTGGTGGAAGTGTGGATCTAGGCCTTCTCAACCAATCCCTAACGAATCAACAAGTTTGATTGGCTAGGGAGAGAGATCGGGCACTTTTGAGCTTGGGGCGCAACAATGGAGCTTAGAGAGGTAAGAGATAAAGTTCCTCAGCTAGAAGAACCCTTTATATAGTGGGGGAAAAAATGAGACCGTTTTCCCACTCTCTGCCCGAGCTCCAGCTGTACTACCGCTGGCACTCCAGCGGTACTACCGCTGACCAGGGGCAGTACTACCGCTGGATGCAGCGGTACTACCGCTGGGACTCCAGCGGTACTACCGCTGGGCCCCTGGTAGTGCAAAAGCACTACTACCGCCAAGAAAGTCTTCGCAAAAAGGTCCGTCCACGAACAACCTCTAGGTAAGCGGTACTAAGCTCCTGGAGCGGTACTACCGCTGACCAGGTGCGGTACTACCGCCAGCCAGCGGTACTACCGCTGGCTGCAGCGGTACTACCGCTAGGGCCAGCGGTACTACCGCTGGGGACCATTTTGCAAAGAGACAAGAAACAAAGTGGCGGAGGCCGCACCAGAGATGAAGGTAAGGGAGAATATGTGAAGTGTGCGTGTGCAAAGATAGATTCCACCCAAACCTTTCCACTACGGATCCCCTCTTAATAGTACGGCTTTCCTATGACTCAAATAAAGAGAACGTAGAGAGCGCCGTGCTTCCGTTCCATGAATGAGAAGACGAGTCGTCTTGTGCCGTTGACGTGTGTTATCTGAAACCTTAACACACACGGTTAGTCCTTTACGGTACTATCATCAATCACCAAAATTACTTAGGCATAAACTATGCCCCAACAACAGGGCTGCGGGAGGCAATCTCGACCATCGGATCTCGGATTCGATGGTCAGGATCGAAGGTGGGTGGGATCAGATCTGGTGGCTTGGGCTAGATGGTTTAATGGTTGAGGTTGGTTGGCTGGGCACACAAACTAAGGAGCGGCGGTCGCTAGGGATGGGGTAGTTTGCCTAAATTTTAGGGTTTGGAAACATTTGGTTAGGGGTTGCTCTATATATAGGGAAATTAGAGTAGGTTTGGACCCTCCGATCTCGATCGGAAGGTCGAAAAAATAGGTTAGGAAGTCCATTTGAAAAAAATGATGTTTTGGGTATTACGGGGTTGATCCGGACCCAACCGTCACGACCATGTGTCTCGGGTTCTGGGAGGTTTCTGGACTACGTTGCGAGCGGACTGGTGCACTATGTAGAGAGGCTAGGGGGAGATGAAAGGGAAAACGGGCAGCCCGGCGACAGAGATTAAAATACTGAAATGTGTGCAATTTAGACCGGCTATAGTGCCGCTATAGGTTTAACGGTTCGGGTATCAAACGGACTCCGAATGCGATGAAATTTGGCACGTGGTCTAGCTACAATAAAACAAGACCGCACACCAACTCTCAACCCATTCCAAGGAAGTTTTATACACAATATTTTAACAATGCTGTGGGCGCATGCGTGTGTGTTAGGTCTCGAAACGGTCACGACAAAAATGAAGAAAACAGACAACTAACAACGGATGCAAGTTTTGAAAAATGACGACAACGGAGTGCCGATGCAATGGGATGATGCACATGATGCGATGATGAATGCGACAACCAAATAAATCACACAGCAACAACGAAATAAAAGGGGAATCTTCTGGAGCTTCGGTTTTGGGCTGTTACAGCCAAGGAGTCCCATGGCAAGGCCGAGGCCGTCCATGCTGAGGGCCAGAGGGAGGCCGCTGAGGGGAAGTCCTCTCATGCTAGCGCTGTTTCTAAGAAGGAGCGCTCGGCAAGCGGTGCGAAGAAGTGGATGCCAGTTCGAAGGCACTTCAGGAGCGGGTTGAGGAGACGCATCGACTCTAGCTACGGGAGGAGGACGTCAAGGCTCGCGAGGCAAAGTTTGCAGACCGCAACTCTGACCTCACTAAGGTGGCTGCCGAACAGGCTACAAAGCGCGGGCGTGTGGAGGCGCTACAGCACAAGGTGGCCGAGGCCCAAGCTGGCCACCCTAGAGGAGGTATTCATGCTGCTACCGATGCAAAGGCGGCAGCGAACCATGTCGCACTCTCTTCTCTGGAACTCATGGCTCACTAGGCCCTGAGCTCCATCCATAGGCTGGAGCTCGAGTCTCCCTTCATCCCTTAGTGCGCCAGCTACCCGAGCTTTCCTCCAAGCTCGTGAAGGAGCTCGAGGTTCGACTCAGAGGGTGATGACATCCCGGAGGAGGAATGTCGCGACCTCTTCTTCGTGGCGGCGACCTGCGTCTTCAGCCATCTCCTCCTTCACGATCCCCGCTTCAAGCTCGATGAGGTGATGTGCCCCATGCATGAGGAATCTTGCGGCGACTTGGCGGCCGCTGTGGAGGGCAACGTGAACACACTGCTGGGGAAGTTCTTCTGCAGCGATGGCGAGGAACCCCCTGTTATCGGGTCCTGAAATAGATTGCTCTTGCCTCAAGGAGGTGTTAGATGATAGTTTTATCATGTGTAACAATTTAAACTTTGTAATAATTTCTTGTGATCCGTAATTTTATTTCCCACGCTCGGTTTCTCTCCTGCTTGCCTTTCTTCTCTGCGTCGGCAGGGCTTGGCCGTGCGTATATCTGAGCCGGCACTGGAACACCATGGGATAAGAGGCTACATGGGTAGTGAAGGTTCCTCAAACGCGATGCTCAAGATCCCCCCTTTACGCGCAAGCGGCTCGCTTGAGGGCCTTTTCTTTCACCGTTAGCAGCCTTTGCGCTCCGTGTCGGTAGGGCCCAACCCTGCGCGTATCTCAGCCACCACTGGAACGCTAGGCGTGATAGGCTACATGACTAGTGAAGGTTCCTCAGACGCGATGCTCAAGAACCCCCCCCCTTGACGCGCAAGCGGCTCACTTGAGGGCCTTTGTACTCACCGTTGGGAGCCTTTGGGCTCTGCTTCGGCAGGGCCCAGCCCTGCGTGTATCTCAGCCGCCACTGGAACGCCAGAGGGTGAGAGGCTACAGGACTAGTGAAGGTTCATGAGACGCGATGCTCAAGACCCCCCCCCCCCCTTGACGCCCAAGCAGCTCGCATTTTGTGACGAGAGCCTTCGTACTCTGTGTCGGCAGGGCCCAGCCCTGCGCATATCTCAGCCGCCACTGGAACGCCAGGGGGTGAGAGGCTACATGACTAGTGAAGGTTCCTCAGATGCGATGCTCAAGAACCCCCTTTGATGCCCAAGCAGCTCCCATATAGAAGAATTGGTCGAAACCTCATGTGCCCGTCTCCTTACACTTGGGTGTCGCGTGAGGAAACTAGACACCAAGGACCCCAGAAGGTGACGTGCACGGGGGTAAGCCCGCAAAAGAGAGCTCGATCGCTTGGATTTTCCAGCGTCGCAGGGACTAACCCGAGCACAAGCACCATGTGCATCCCCCGCTCGTGCGAGGTACCAGGGGAAGCTGGCGAGCATGGAGCTCTAACGATCGTCCCCGACGCGTTACATGGGGATTCCACTCTGGCGTGGGCATAGTCGCGGTTCGACAGTAATTCCGCCAACGCAGAGCATAGGGAGTTCCACTTGGGCATGGGCGGGAGGCCTCCAACGAGGCCACGACGCGGCTCGTCGTGGGCTTCCACTTAGGAGGCTTCGGGGCGTGTACAACCCCAAACTCATTATTACGTGAGGGAGTCATGGGCGACAATTACAAAGGTGTCGGATACCCCAGGCACAAGGCTCAGGAGCTCCTAGTACCAGTCTTCAAGCAGGTCGCGCCTCATTCTTTGTGCATCAGCGCGCTTACGGAACCTACGACATGGGGGCTACACGCACCGGGTGATCATCACGAGGCCACTCCAGGAAGGAGTTTAGCACCAAGGACCCCAAGAGGTGACGTGTACGGGGGTAAGCCCTTCAGACAAAGCTCAGTCACTCGGGTTTAGTGATGTTGCAGGGATGAACCTGAGCACGGATGCCGTGCCAGGTTCCTTCATGGAGTGATCAGGCGAAAATCACCCGCTGCATAGCGCTCGAGGCGACGAAGCGCCAAACCGACAATGATGCATTTCAAGAGAACGACATAAGCTTTAAAGGGAAATAACATGGTTTACCACACAACCAAAAAGCAAGAGTTCCGCAAGTGCGGGCCCTCGTGCCTAAGGATAATGCAGCCCGAAGGGTGCCCTCTTAAAGGATCGATATGGTTGACTAGAGGAGGGGGTGAATAGGCAACTAACAAATTTTAAACTTTTCTTTAAACAAATTAGGTTTAGCAACAAATAAGTTGTCTTGATATGCAACTACATGAGCAACCTATATGATTATAGCAACAAAAAAAAAGCAAGAAGTAAATACAAGTAAAGGTAAGAGATAACCACAAGTGGAACCGATGAAGACGAGCATGTGTTTTCGAAGTTCCTTCCCTTTGAGGGGAAATATGTCTCCGTTGGAGCGGTGTGGAGGCACAATGCTCCCCAAGATGTCACTAAGGCCACCGTATTGTCCTCACACCCTCACACAATGTGAGGTGTCGTGACTCCACTAAGTGGTGCCCTTGAAGGTAGTGACTTCACCTTTACAAATAAGGTTGGGGCGATCTCCATAACTCAATTGGAGGCTCCCAACAAGACCATGAATCTTCACCACAATGGAATATGGCTTCGAGGTGACCTCAACCATCCAGGGTGCTCAAACACCCAGGAGTAACAAGATCCGTGCGGGATTAGTCGGGGGAATCAAATTTCTCTTGGTGGAAGTGTAGATCAAGGCCCTCTCAACCAAACCCTAGAATATCAACACGTTTTGTTAGCTAGGGAGAGAGATCAGGCTAAAATGGAGCTTGGAGAAAAAATGGAGCTTAGGGGGCAAAAGGTAGGGTTCTCACGGAAGAAGAGCCCCTTTATATAGCGGGGGAGGGAATCTGCCCGTTACCGACCCCCATGTGCATGAGCCAGAGCGGTACTTTTGGAGAGAGGTACAGGCTAGAGGCACCAGCAGAGCACTACAGCTCCTGGGAGTGGTACTACCGCTTGGAAATTGCATGGGAGGGTTAGGCAAGGTAGAATGCTCCATCGAAGCAGAAAAGGGGGTGAGGAAGAAAGTGTATGTGATGATTCTAGCCACACTTTTCCAAAGCGGATCCCCTCTTAATAATACTACTTTTCCTACGACTCAAGTCCACCGACAACGAAGCGTAAGAGCGAAAACCGTCTTCACATCAAAACACCGAGGGGCAAGAATCGTCTTTGTGCAAACCGAGGAAATACCTGAAAGGCTTATTGCACATGATTAGTCCACAAAATTGTCATCATCAATCACCAAAACTACTAGGGTAGAAATATGCCCTTACATTCTCCCCCTTTTTGGTGGAATGATGACAACACGGGATTTGCATAAAGGATAAAAAAAGGTAGAATGCAATCCCACAGTTTACAAAATATAGACAGGCTCCCCCTAAGTGTGTGCACTGATGACCCACAAGTATAGGGCTCAATCGTAGTTCTTTCGATAAGTAAGAGTGTCGAACCCAACGAGGAGCAGAAGGATCTGACAAGTGGTTTTCAGCAAGGAAAAATCTGCAAGCACTGAAATTGTCGGTAACAAGTGATTGTGTGGTGAGATGATTTGTAGCAAGCAACAAGTAACAAAAGTAGCAACGGTGCAGCAAAGTGGCCCAATCCCTTTTGTAGCAAGGGACAAGCCTGGACAAAGTCTTATAGGAGGAAAAACGCTCCCGAGGACACACGGGAATTTCTGTCATGCTAGTTTCATCATGTTCATATGATTCACGTTCGTTACTTTGATAGTTTGATATGTGGGTGGACTGGCGCTTGGATACTGCCCTTACTTGGACAAGCATCCCACTTATGATTAACCCCTCTCGCAAGCATCCGCAACTACGAAAGAAGAATTAAGACAAAGTCTAACCATAGCATTAAACTAGTGGATCCAAATCAGCCCCTTACGAAGCAACGCATAAACTAGGGTTTAAGCTTCTGTCACTCGAGCAACCCATCATCAACTTACTACTTCCAAATGCCTTCCTCTAGGCCCAAACAATGGTGAAGTGTTATGTAGTCTACGTTCACATAACACCACTAGAGGAAAAACAACATGCAACATATCAAAATACCGAACGAATACCAAATTAACATGACTACTATTAGCATGACTTATCCCATGTCCTCAGGAACAAAAGTAACTACTCACAAAGCATAATCATAATCATGATCAGAGAGGTAAACTCTTCCACCAAATAATCCAACTAGCATCAACTACAAAGAGTAATCAACACTACTAGCAACCTTACAAGTACCAATCGGAGTCGCGAGACGGAGATTGGTTACAAGAGATGAACTAGGGTTTGGAGATGAGATGGTGCTGATGAAGACGTTGATGGTGACGATTCCCCTACAATGAGAGGAGTGTTGGTGACGACGTGGGCGACGATTTCCCCCTCCGGGAGGGAAGTTTCCCCGGCAGGATCGCCTTGCCGGAGCTCTAGATTGGTTCTGCTCAAGTTCCGCCTCGTGGCGGCGGCAAAACCATGAGAAAGCTCCTCTGTGATTTTTTCCTGGACGAAACCCTCCATATAGAAAAAGAGGGGGCTAGTGGGCTGCCCACAAGCCCCCATGGCGCGACCTGGGGGGGTGGCTGCACCGTGCAGGTTTGTGGGCACCCCCTGGTGCCCCTCTGGCACTTCTTCGGCCCAGTATTTTTGATAAATTGGGAAAAAAATCCCCGTTGATTTTCATGGCGTTTGGAGTTGCGCAGAATAGGTATCTCAACTTTGCTCCACTTTCATGCCAGAATTCCAGTTGCTGGTATTCTCCCTCTTCATGTAAACCTTGCGAGAGAAAAGGCATAAAAAAGTACCGTGAAGTGAAATAACAGCCAAAGAAGCGATAAATATCAACATGAAAACATGATGCAAAATGGATGTATCAACTCCCCCAAGCTTAGACCTCGGTTGTCCTCAAGAGAAAGCCTAGCTCCATAAATATGTCCACATGTTTAGGGAGAGAGATGTCGACAAAACAAGGTACGAACATGCATGCATCATGATCAAGATCAGAACAGCAATACCAACATATAATCTCTCATGCTAAAGTGATAATTCCTTCACAAAGTAAAGCATGGATCAAGAACCTTACCGAGAAGTAACAGCCGATAGCCTTTAGTCATTGAAGCAATTGCAATTTATCACAACATCAGAAAGAGTCAAATAAGAGCTTGTAAAGCAAATCCACATACTCAATCATTCTTTCGTTCTCTACAATTGCTACAACTCACGTGGTACTCATGAGATCAAAGTTTCAGCTGGACACAGAGAAAGATAGGGGCTTACAGTTTTGCCTCCCAACTGCTTACCTCAAGGGTAATGTCAACAATAATAATTCATGAATGCCTACCTCCAAGTTGACATATGAATATAGATCTTCCCCAAGCATATGACGTTAGCCAAGATAAAGACGAGATAAGGAATTGGTGAAGATCACAATGACTCTTTCAAGGGAAAAAAGTGAAGGTACAAGATAGGCCCTTCGCAGAGGGAAGCAGAGGTTGTCATGCGATTTTGAGGTTTGGATGCGTGTCCTCTTAGTGCGGAGGAACGTCACTTTATATTGCCTCCTATGATAAATAACTTTATTATGCAGTCTGTCGCTTTTATGTCTTCCTCATTACAGGTTCGTATAAAGCTTATTTTCCACACACTAATAGATCATACATATTAGAGAGCAATTTTTATTGCTTGCACCGATGTCAACTTACTTGAGGGATCTTATTCAATCCATAGGTAGGTATGGTGGACTCACATGGCAAAACTGGTTTGAAGGTTTATGGATGCACAAGTAGTATCTCTACTTGGTGCAGGAGTTTTGGCTAATATGAGGTGGAAGCAATCGTCACATGCTAAGGGATCTCTAATCATTTAACATTGTTCAGAGCCAAGCAAACACAATTCATTATGTTGTCTTCCTTGTCCAACATCTACTTCTAGGCATGCAATAGTTTAGTGAGTGTTCACAATCATAGATGGTGTCAGAGATGATATATTTGCATGTGAACCTCTCCTTCTTTATCACTTCCTATTAATTGCAACAATGACCAAGGTCTACGTTTGCCTACCCTCAACAAGTTTCAATCCTCATTATTTTTATATGTGAAGCCATCACTTTCCTTAAGATCATTACATGATCTTTCATGCTTTTGTTCTATTCTCACTCTTTTGATCATGGCAAGAGGAAAAGCCCTTCAACTAAGACACTCTTTATTATATGGCTCACGAGCAAGAATAAATGGGGGGTGACACAAAGCAAAACTCAATACTAAAACACTAAGACTTTTAAACTACTAGAGAAAAAGAAAACTAAAAAGGAAAACTGAAACAAAGGTAAAGGCAAAAGATGTGATGGTGATACGATACCGGGGCAACTCCCCCAAGCTTGGCAAAAGCCAAGGGGATTGCCCATACCAATGCTCAGTTGTCTTCCTTTGGTGGTGATGGTGTTGTTGTTGCAACATGAGTTTGATCCTCCGTCTTCCAAGGCATAGGTGCTCCATCATGGAATGATGAACGAGTCTCCGGAATCCTCAAATCTACAGCCAACCGTATTGATTTAAATCTATACTCTTACTCACAGTTTTTGTTCTACAGGTCATAGATCTGGCCCTGGAGGTGATCAATCCTGTCATAGAGCCTGGAGAGATGCTTCCCAATGTCATTGGCATCAATCCTGTGCTTGTTGGTGAACTCCGTGATCATCATGTGGTTGGCGTTGAGTCCACGGTCCACCATCCCTTGGCACTTGAAGACTTGTTGCTCCACTGCTTCGAGCCTCGTCTCCACGCTTCCGGTCTTCTTAGGCCCCTCAACATCACGTATGTGCAACATCCCGTCACGCATCTCGATAGATTGAGGGTGTCGCAGCACTCCCGTGAGGTAGGTATTGATGACTTTCTCGAAGATCTTGTCCTTCGGAGCTTTTGGGGAAGTCATGGCGATCTAGATCTGCAACAGAAACAGGCTCGAAACAAAAAACAGAGGAAATCTGCGTGATGCAGGGGTCAGACCAAACAGAAGTGTATATAATGATTTTTTTCAGACCAGAAGGAGTACCCTACACGAAAACGGAGTCCGGGAGGCGCACGAGGTGGCCACAAGCCCTCACGGCGCGGCCAGGGGGTGGGCCCGCGCCGTGCAGTCTTGTCGCCTCCTCGCGCACTTTCCGGACTACTTCCCATTTTTGTATTTTTTCAAATATTCCAAAATGGAGAAAATTTCCTACTGGAAAAGTTTTGGACTATGTTTTCTTAGCGAATCACATACCTCTTTGTTTTCGGAGTCTGAAAGAGGCTGATAAATATCCCTTAGGTATTCTTCCGGAGTTATGGTATTGATGATATTGCTTTCAACATTTATGGGAGTACCTGAGATATAATGCTTGATTCTCTGCCCATTTACAACTTTGAGACAATTACCTTCCGTGTTGTTGATCTTGATAGCACCGGAACGATATACTTCCTCAACAACATAGGGACCTTCCCATTTAGAGAGAAGCTTGCCTGCAAAGAATCTTAAACGAGAGTTATATAGCAAGACATAATCACCTACATTGAACTCACGCTTTTGTATCCTCTTATCATGCCATCTCTTAACCTTCTCCTTGAACAGCTTGGCATTCTCATATGCCTGAGTTCTCCACTCATCAAGCGAGCTAATATCAAATAACCTCTTCTCACCGGCAAGTTTGAAATCAAAGTTGAACTCTTTGATGGCCCAATAAGCTTTATGCTCTAGCTCAAGAGGTAATTGACATGCTTTACCGTACACCATTTTGTACGGAGACATGCCCATGGGATTCTTATAGGCAGTTCTATAAGCCCACAGTGCATCATCGAGCTTCTTAGACCAATTATTTCTAGACCTGTTGACAGTCTTTTGCAGAATCAGTTTAATCTCTCTATTACTTAGCTCTACTTGACCACTGGACTGAGGGTGATAGGGAGACGCAATTCTATGGTTGACATCGTACTTAGCAAGCGTTTTACGGAAAGCACCATGAATGAAGTGTGAACCACCGTCGGTCATTAGATATCTAGGGACTCCAAATCTAGGGAAGATAACTTCTTTCACCATCTTGATAGAGGTGTTGTGATCATCACTACTAGTGGGGATAGCTTCTACCCACTTAGTGACGTAATCAACAACAACTAAGATGCGAGTATACCCATTGGATTTTGGAAAAGGTCCCATATAATCAAAGCCCCAGACATCAAATGGTTCAATGACAAGTGAATAGTTCATAGGCATTTCCTGACGTTTGCTAATATTACCTATTCTTTGACATTCGTCACAAGACAAGACAAACTTACGGGCATCCTTGAAGAGAGTGGGCCAATAGAAACCTGTTTGCAATACCTTGTGTGAAGTTCTATCTCCCGCATGGTGGCCTCCGTAGGCCTCGGAGTGACACTTCTGTAGGATCTGTCCCTGTTCATGTTCAGGTACACAACGTCTAATAACACCATCTACTCCTTCCTTATAAAGGTGAGGATCATCCCAAAAGTAGTGTCTCAAGTCAAAGAAGAATTTCTTCTTTTGCTGGTACGTGAAACTAGGTGGTATATATTTGGCAACGATATAGTTTGCATAATCAGCATAGCATGCTGCACTACGTGAAGCATTGATGACATTCAATTGCTCATCGGGAAAGCTATCGTCAATAGGTTGTGGGTCATCAAGAACGTTCTCCAACCTAGACAAGTTATCTGCTACTGGGTTATCAGCACCCTTTCCGTCGACAACGTGCAAACCAAATTCTTGTAGCAAGAGAACCCATCTGATAAGTCTAGGTTTAGCGTCCTTCTTCTCCATGAGGTACTTAATAGCAGCATGATCAGTGTGAATAGTGACTTTGGAATCAACTATGTAAGACCTGAACTTTTCACATGCAAACACGACTGCTAAAAACTCCTTCTCCATAGTAGCATAGTTTCTCTGGGCACTGTCTAGAGTTTTACTAGCGTAGTGAATAGCATTCAGCTTCTTGTCAACTCTTTTCCCTAGAACAGCACCAACAGCATAATCACTAGCATCACACATGATCTCAAAAGGTAAGTTCCAATCAGGTGGTTGAACAATAGGTGCAGTTATCAAAGCCCTCTTAAGTATTTCGAAGGCTTTCTCGCAATCATCGTCAAAGACAAAAGGAATATCCTTTTGTAAGAGATTGGTAAGAGGCCTAGAAATCTTAGAGAAGTTTGATGAACCTTCTATAGAAACCAGCATGACCAAGGAAACTTCTTATACCTTTGATATCTGTGGGGTATGGCATTTTCTCGATTGCATCAACCTTAGCCTTATCGACTTCAATACCTCTTTCAGAAATTTGATGTACTAAGACGATGCCTTCATTAACCATAAAGTGGCACTTCTCCCAATTCAAGACAAGATTGGTGTCTTTACATCTTTGTAAGACTCGATCAAGGTTGCTGAGGCAATCATCAAAGGAAGACCCGTAAACAGAAAAGTCATCCATGAAAACCTCGACAATCTTTTCACAAAAGTCAGAGAATATAGCCATCATACATCTTTGAAAGGTGGCAGGTGCATTACATAAGCCAAAAGGCATACGTATATAGGCAAAGGTACCGAAAGGGCACGTGAAAGTGGTTTTCTCCTGATCAGACTGTGCAACTGGTATTTGGGAGAAACCAGAATAACCGTCTAGAAAGCAGAAGTGTGTGTGTTTAGATAGCCTTTCTAGCATTTGGTCGATAAAAGGCAAAGGGTAATGATCTTTCCTAGTGGCTTTATTCAATTTCCTAAAATCGATCACCATTCTATAGCCAGTAATAATCCTCTGTGGGATCAATTCATCCTTATCATTAGGGACTATGGTAATGCCTCCCTTCTTAGGGAAGCAATGCACCAGACTCACCCAATCGCTATGAGCAACATGATAGATAATACCCGCTTCCAGGAGCTTTAGTATTTCTTTTCTTACTACTTCTTTCATCTTAGGATTCAATCTCCTTTGATGATCAGCAACTGGTTTGAAATCAGGATCGGTTTTAATCTTGTGCTGGCATAGGGTAGGACTAATGCCCTTAAGATCATCAAGAATATATCCAATAGCAGCACGGTGCTTCCTCAGAGTTTTTAGTAACATATTTTCTTCTTGCTCTGAGAGGCTAGCACTAATAATAGCAGGATATATCTCTTTTTCATCAAGATAGGCATACTTAAGAGTATCGGGCAACTATTTAAGCTCGAACACAGGATCACCCTTTGGTGGGGGTGGATCCCCAAGCAGTTCAACAAGCAGATTATTCTTAAGGATAGGATATTGTTCTAAGACAACTCTATCTATTTCATCCATATGCATATCATTTTCATGCTCAAGCAAGTATTGCTCTAAGGGATCAGTAGGAGGGACGTCAATAGAGGTTAAGGCAATAGTTTCATCCCTACTAGGCAACTCCTTTTCATGAGGTTGTCTACCAAACTTGGAGAAATTGAACTCATGTGACACACCTTCAAAGCCAACAATGACAGTTTGCTTCTCACAATCAATACGAGCATTGACAGTATTGAGAAAAGGTCTGCCAAATATGATGGGACAAAAGCTATCTTGTGTGGTAGCAAGAACGAGGAAATTAGCAGGATACTTCGTTTTACCACACAAGACTTCAACATCCCTAACAATTCCCACTGGGCAGATAGTATCTCTATTGGCAAGCTGAATAGTGACATCAATAGGCTCTATCTCAACAGGTGCAATCTCATCTTTGATTTCATCGTATAAGGATTGAGGTATTGCACTAACACTAGCACCCACGTCACATAAACCATGATAACAATGATCTCCTATCTTAATAGAAGCCACAGGCATGCCAACAACAGGCCTATGTTTGTCTCTAACGTGAGGTTTAGCAATTCTAGCAGCATCTTCACAGAAGTGAATATTATGTCCCTCAACATCGTCGGGCAGAAGATCTTTGATAATAACAATGCTAGGTTCAACTCTAATTTGCTCAGGGGGTGTAGGTGTTCTAATATAGCCTCTACGTATCACAGTTGAAGCTTTAGAATGATCCTTTATCCTAACAGGAAAGGTGGTTTTTCAATGTAAGCACTGGGAACCACAGGATCATTATAGGCAATGACTTTCTCTTCAACTGGAGTGGGTATAACTACATTGACTTCTAAAGGAGGATGATATTTAAACCACTTCTCTTTGGGGAGATCAATATGAGCAGCTAAAGATTCACACAATGAAGCTACTATCTCAAAGTCAAGTCCATACTTAGCGCTAAAGTCACTAAAGGTATTTGTCTCAACAAAGGATTTAACACAATCAAACGTGAAATTCATACCTGACTCCTTACCTTCTTCAAGCTCCCAATCTTCAGAGTTGCGTTTAATTCTCTCCAATAAATTCCATTTGAAGTTAATATCTCTCTTCATACAAGAACCGGTACAAGAAGTGTCAGGCATGGTGCGATCATCATGAGAAAGCCGAGCATAGAAGTTCTGAATGATAATTTCTCTCGAGAGCTCATGATTGGGGCATGAATATAGCATTGATTTAAGCCTCCCCAAGCTTGAGCGATGCTTTCTCTGTCACGAGGCCAAAAATTGTAAATATAGTTTCGATCACGATGTACTAAATGCATAGGATAAAACTTTTGATGAAATTCCAATTTCAACCGATTGTAGTCCCATGATCCAGTATCATCACATAGCCTATACCATGTCAACGCCTTATCCTTCAAAGATAAAGGAAAGACATTCTTCTTGACCTCATCCTCGGGCACACCTGCAAGCTTAAATAAACCACAAACTTCATCTACATAGATCAGATGCAAGTCTGGATGTGAAGTTCCATCTCCTGTAAAAGGATTAGCCAGCAGTTTCTCAAGCATACCTGAAGGAAATTCAAAGCAAATATTTTCAGTAGGTGCAGCAGGTTGAGGAGCAACTATTTGTGCTTCCGTTCGAGGTGAAGATACCCCAAACAAGCCCCTCAATGGATTAGTATCCATAGTGACAAGTGACAATAAATTTCAGCACACCATATGAATGTTTCCTTACCAAGTTCCACTTACCAAAGGCACTTCACTCCCCGGCAACGGCGCCAGAAAAGAGTCTTGATGACCCACAAGTATATGGGATCAATCATAGTCCTTTCGATAAGTAAAAGTGTCGAACCCAACGAGGAGCAGAAGGATGTGACAAGTGGTTTTCATTAAGGAAAAATCTGCAAGCACTAAAATTGTCGGTAACAAGTGATTGTGTGGTGAGATGATTCGTAGCAAGCAACAAGTAACAAAAGTAGCAACGGTGCAGCAAAGTGGCCCAATCCCTTTTGTAGCAAGGGACAAGCCTGGACAAAGTCTTATAGGAGGAAAAACGCTCCCGAGGACACACGGGATTTCTGTCATGCTAGTTTCATCATGTTCATATGATTCACGTTCGTTACTTTGATAGTTTGATATGTGGGTGGACCGGCACTTGGGTACTGCCCTTACTTGGACAAGCATCCCACTTATGATTAACCCCTCTCGCAAGCATCCGCAACTACGAAAGAAGAATTAAGACAAAGTCTAACAATAACATTAAACTAGTGGATCCAAATCAGCCCCTTACGAAGCAACGCATAAACTAGGGTTTAAGCTTCTGTCACTCTAGCAACCCATCATCTAATTACTACTTCCCAATGCCTTCCTCTAGGCCCAAATAATGGTGAAGTGTTATGTAGTCTACGTTCACATAACACCCCTAGAGGAAAAACAACATACAACATATCAAAATACCGAACGAATACCAAATTCACATGACTACTATTAGCATGACTTATCCCATGTTCTCAGGAACAAAAGTAACTACCCACAAAGCATAATCATAATCATTATCAGAGAGGTAATGAGTAGCATCAAGGATCTGAACATAAACTCTTCCACCAAATAATCCAACTAGCATCAACTACAAAGAGTAATCAACACTACTAGCAACCTTACAAGTACCAATCGGAGTCACGAGACCGAGATTTGTTACAAGAGATGAACTAGGGTTTGGAGATGAGATGGTGCTGATGAAGATGTTGATGGTGACGAGTCCCCTCCGATGAGAGGAGTGTTGGTGATGACGATGGCAACGATTTCCCCCTCCGGGAGGGAAGTTTCCCCGGCAGGATCGCCCTGCCGGAGCTCTAGATTGGTTCTGCTCAAGTTTCGCCTCGTGGCGGCGGCGAAACCACGAAAAAGCTCCTGTGTGATTTTTTCCTGGACGAAACCCTCCATATAGCAAAAGAGGGGGGCCAGTGGGCCAGTGGGCTGCCCACAAGCCCCCATGGCGCGGCCTGGGGGGTGGCCGCGCCGTGCAGGCTTGTGGGCACCCCCTGGTGCCCCTCTGGCACTTCTTCGGCCCAGTATTTTTGATAAATTGGGAAAAAATCCCCGTTGATTTTCACGTCGTTTGGAGTTGCGTAGAATAGGTATCTCAACTTTGCTCCACTTTCAGGCCAGAATTCCAGTTGCCGATATTCTCCCTCTTCATGTAAACCTTGCAAAATAAGAGAGAAAAGGCATAAGAATAGTACCGTGAAGTGAAATAACAGCCAAATAAGCGATAAATACCAACATGAAAACATGATGCAAAATGGACGTATCATGCACTATTTAAGTATGCTTTTGGAATGCAAAGTCCACATACTAGGATCAACACTCCCCCTATATTTTATAGACAGACACTACTTGCATATATGAAACAAGTAAGAGTGATATAGCTGCAAGAAGTGAAGTGAGCATGACCATAAGGGCACAATTTAAGCATCTCACGGAATTAAAGACATATGATAAAGCTACGGTAGAATATGTCTCACACCATATGACATAGTCTCACATGAGTCTCACACTCGTTAAAAATGCAAACCAAGATAAGTTTCACACCACACAACTTAGTATTCTAAGAAAAGCAAATGATAAAAGAAATCACGAGTGAAAAGATGATCCATGAAAGAACACTTTTGACACGCAAATCCCAACACTCTCCCCCTTTGGCAGCAAGATGCCAAAAAGGGCAGAGAAAACATCAAGAATCCAGGAGGTGAGGTAATGCTAACACATCAATACTCAATAGACTCAGAGCTGTGTTGAACGGTGCAAGCAGGAGCAAGAGAGCTAGGTAACTTAGCATAAGAATCCCATGGGTAGTGGCGAGGAATCCAGGTGTCCTCATCAGTGAGCATATCCTTAGAACCACCCTCGATCAATAATCCAACATGCCTCCCAAGAGCCTTGTGACGACTCATAGCCGCCTTTTCGGCCGCGGGAGCCCGTTACTGACCCTTGGCCTGCATACAGAAGAGCTTCCTCATCTTCTCCTTGAGCTTCTTATCCCAAGAAGGTTCTCCAGTGGGTGGGGTGCAGTAGGGGAAGAAGTGTCCTCATTAGCCACAAAATCCTCATCAGTCTCGTCATTACCAGAATCTTCATCCATGTCTTCACGCACATCTTGTTGAGGGACAATGTGAGTGGCCCATTTGTCCTTCTGCCTAAGCTGCACAACCTTGTGAGAAACCAAGTCCCCAGCTTCAAACAACTCATGAGGAAAAGTTGCTTCCCAAGTCTTCTCAATCAGATGCATCAGAAAGGGGCCATACATGGGGAACTTATGCTCAGACACCGCAGAACAGAGCTCAGATCACATAACATGAGAAATATGCACACGATGCATATCAACCTTGAACTTGTGCTGCTCACAAAACAGAAGCATGTCGACTAGGTAGGAGTGGACCTGATCCAGATTGCCAACACAGGGGAACAAGGTGTGGCGAAAGATGCGGTGCATGATGTCTAAGAAGGGTTCCAACACCCAAGTGGACTTGCCTGTAGCAGAGGAGATCTTCTCAGTGCTGAACTTGTACATGGCTTGCTTGTGAGTAGCAGCATACTCATGGCGAGGACGGAATCCTAGAGGGATATGAAGACCCTTATCCTCAATGTTAAGAAGATCCATAAAGGACTTCCAGGGAGCAGAAAGCAACCTGCCATTGGTCATCGATGTAAGAGTCCCGGCCTCATCAGTTCCGAGGTGAACCGTGGCAAAGAACACTGCAATAAGCTCAGCATCAAAGTCTTTGTTGAACTGCATGATACCAAGGATGCCGAGCTTCTCATATATGGAGAGAGCGGTCCTGAAATACCTTTCATTGCGCCGCATATGTTCAACATCAATAGACTTGACATGAGGAACGTACATGTTCTCCCTTGGCTTCAGAATATCATTGTAGATGGACAGTTGCTTCCGGGTCCAGAAGGGACGGTTGAGCATTGAAGACTCCTAAGGTTCCACATAGGGATTAATCTTGCGGGACATCCAAAATTCCTTAGCCTTCAGAGAAGCCATGGATTGGGACTTCAAGGGCCTGACAGCTGGGCGCTTCCCCTAGGATTTGGGAGCGTACTGACTGACCGTCTCGACAGGAGCAACCTCCACTGGTTGGCTTGAGCTATCAGCCTTAGATGTACGTTACCTCTTCATGCTGCCATGCCTGGGATTCATCCTACGCTCCCGAGGAGCCGAGATGCCACCTCCTGAGATAGAAAAACACAACCAGACGAAAGCACGAGAGAACAACAATGAGTGCATGACAACAATACACAAAGATGGTCGAGAAAGAAATGATGAACAAGAAGAAAAATTGCGAAAAGGCCAATCCAAGGTAGTAGTACCGCCGCCAGGGGCGGTACTACCACTAATGAGCAGTAGTACCTCTTAGGGTTGGAACCGTGGGGTGAAAACCACCACATGTCAGATCTGGTACTACCGGGGATGCCTTGACCACAAAATTTCTAAAAGATCAACATATGTAAACTCAAGCTCTCATCCACACCCCTCACATGCTGCAAATCGGAACCAAAAAGACCTAGATACATATCATATTGTCCAAGACCTAGATCTGAAAAAGAGACCAAAAGAGAAGAAGAATGAGGACAATACCGGTATCCATGGAAAGAGGAGAGGGTGGAGAACAATTCCTCCGGTTGAAATCACGAATGGGTGGCCAAACCGGAGATCAGTGGCGGCCACCGCATCCTTGGGGTCGCGTGGAGAGAGACACCCACGAGGAGGAGTGGGGATGAATGGGTATGGGGAGAGAAAACTGCCCCTGTCCGACCCCATAACCCCGTGGAGAAGTCTAAGCGGTAGTACCGCTTGCCCGATGGTAGTACCGCCCAACGGTAGTACCGCTGCGACGGGCAGTACTACCTCTTATCATTGGTAGTACCGCTGGGGCAGTGGTAGGCCCGCTCCAGATGACCCAGAAACGCCCAAAAATCAGGAAAAGTCAAGTCACCATGAAGAGAAAGATATAAAGCCATTTCAAGTGGGTGAGTTCACTCCAATTTGTAAAATAAAAATAGAGAGAGAACAACTTGGACTGAAAGGGACAAATGTGAGAAGTTCTCGTGACACAAGTGCCATAAGGGGGGTGGCCGAATCCACCTATGTTTGAGTTAGTAGGTATGTCACCGTGAAGATTGTAACCTTGGTCCCAAGACCATAACTCGTCATTGAAGCACAAGTGTCATCGAAAATGACTAATTTGAAAGACCGGATCGTTTTATGCATAATAGGGGGAGGGAGAGTTCATTGAGAGAACAACACTCCCCCTAAATCCATGCCTACACCTAAACAAGATAAAATGATGAGAGTGGTGGGGTGTGCCTAGTTTCAATCCACATTGCTCAAATCAATGATATTTAGCTCATGCCTTAACTCGCAAAATCTTGCTTCATTCAACGTCTTCGTGAAGATATCTGCAAGGTGTTCATTAGTGTTGAGGTACATGAAATCAATCTCCCCATGCTTGATATGCTCCCGGATGAAGTGGTGACGAATACTGATGAGCTTTGTCTTGTAATGTTGAATTGGGTTGTTGGATAGTGAGATGGCACTAATATTATCACAATCAAGAGGCACTTTGTCACAAGTGACACCATAATCCTCTAAAGTTTGCCTCATCTAGAGCAACTGAGCACAACAACTGGCAGCAACTACATATTCAACCTCAGTGGACGAGAGAGAAACACAATTTTGTTTCTTAGAAGACCAACTTATGAGAGAGCGACCAAGGAATTGGAAGCCTTCGGAAGTTGACTTCCTATCCACATGGTCTCCCGCCCAATCCAAGTTTGAATATCCTATGAGATCAAATGAAGCACGTTTGGGGTACCATGAGCCAAAGTTTGGGGTATGAGTCAAATATCAAAAGATTCACTTGACCGCCACATAGTGGATTTCCTTAGGTGCGGATTGAAATCATTTACAAATTCCCACACTCAACATAATATCTAGTCTAGATGCACAAAGGTAAAGCAGGGAGCCGATGATAGAGCGATATACCTTTTGATCCAAAGCTTTACCAATGGGATCGAGGTCAAGATGGTAGTTGAGCGGCATAGGAGTGTTGGCCTTGGCTGGTTTGAGGTCATCCATCTTGAACCTTTTGAGCTGTCTTGAGTATATTTTGCTTGATTGATGAAGGTTCCTTGACTTTGTTGCTTGACTTCGAATCCAAGGAAAAACTTCAACTCTCCCATCATAGACATCTCAAACTCTTTAGTCATGAGTGCGATGAATTCTTCATTAAAAGATTTGTTAGGGGAACCAAAGATAATGTCATCAACATATAGTTGGCATATGAACAAACTCCCCTTCACCTTCTTAATAAAAAGAGTGGGGTAAATTTTCCCAATTTCAAATCCATGGTCATGTAACATCTCGGTAAGGTGCTCATACCATGCACGTGTGGCTTGCTTAAGGCCATAGAGAGCCTTATTAAGAACATAGACATGATTAGGAAACTTGGGATCCTCGAACCCTGGTGGTTGCTTGACATACACCAACTCCTTAAGAGGACCATTAAGAAATGCACTTTTCACATCCATTTGGTATAATTTGAAGTTATGATGAGAAGCAAATGCAAGCAACATGCGAATAGATTCAAGGCAAGCGACAAGAGCAAAGGTTTCATCGGAGTCGATACCCTCGATTTGGGAGTAGCCTTGTGCTACCAATCTTGCGTTGTTATGAGTGACAACTCCGTTTGCATATTACGTGTTCTTAAATATCCACCTTTTCCCAATGACATTGTGGTTTGCCTTTGGTCTTGACACCAGTCGCCACACTTGGTTGCGCTCGAAGTTGTTGAGTTCTTCATGCATGGCTTCAACCCAATCCATGTCTTAGAGAGCCTCTTGTACCTTTAGTGGTTTTATACAAGAAACAAATGCATGATGGGCACTAAAGTTTGATAATTGACGACGAGTGGTTACCCCTCTCTGTAAGCTTCCATAGACAATCTCCAGAACATGAGAATTATTTTTGAGTGTCTTGGCATTCTTGGCCGCACATGATTAGAACATCAACATCATTGTTACAACCACAACCCCAGTTGCTATAAATACTGGACCAGTTACTAGAGCCCATGCACGCCAATTGAATTACCAGGTACTTTCATTTCCTGGGAATACTTCTAATGTTCATGAACATATGATGTTGCCTAAGTTAGATACTTTTGTTGTGCTCATGAATAAAGGACCTAGCATGGACAAGAGGGATATCTGTTGGAGCGGGATCAAGCATGGAGAAGAAGGTGCACGCGCGGGAGAGAACAATGGAACTTCCATTGGTGATTTTCGGACTTTAAAGACACCATAAGGAGATCATGAAGGCTTTGGATGAAATATTCAAGATGCCACTTTATAAATTTCATCCATAGGCTATTATAGGTGTTGCGCCACCTTATTTTTGGGCCACGCCCATGTAATTTTGAAATACCATAATATAGGCTATTTTTAGAGTCCGTATGTGTGGGGAAACCGAGTTTTGGGCTGTTTTCGGACCCCTCCTCCAAGGGTCACGAAATTGCCTCTCTATTCCCTCATATATACAGCCCTTAGGGCACCGTTTAGGCTTGGGTTTTGTTTAGAATACAAGTTCGCCATAGCTGCAACTTAGCGTTCTTCGTTTGTGTTCTACGACCAGAAAAAGGCGTCACAGAACCGCACCTTCATCAATAAAGCTTTCTTCTTATATTCACAATATCTTGATTGCATCTTAGTTTCTTGCTTGTTCTTCGTTTGCGTGTAGGAAACAAACCTTCGTGGTTAGGTTGATCATGCTCCGGCGTGGTAAATAACCTCCCGGAGTTGGTTTAGCGATTGCTAAGGCGCTACGTCCTCACACGTTCATAGTCAGATTGTCAAAGTCGACTCTACCAAAACAAAACCACCATCTCATCGAAAGACAGGCACAACTCCGCCTCTATCAAGTGGTATCAGATTTCCAGGTTGCTCGGTGAGATTTTAGCAGTTTTTCGTAGTTAGATCACATCTGCTCTTCATACCTATCGTCCACGAAAAAGCCATAATTTTTTTTGGGTTAGATCATCATATCCGAACCAGTCTGAGCCTTTGCATAGTCTTTTCAGTAGTTTGCTTAGTTAAATTTGCAGTTACATCATCATGTCAAGTTGCTGGTCTTACTGTCTAGTCCTTTAGAGTTTTGAGTTATGTTCACAGGTTGTCACGTCGCCACCGCACCATCTTTCATCGCTGCCATATACCACCTCCACGCTACCATCATCAATGCTGCCATATCCCACCACCACGCCACCATTATCCTTGCTGCCATATACCACCACCATATATCTACCACAATCCTTTCCGCTTTATGTTAATTCCGAGATCCTTTTGCTTTCGGTTTCGCGTTTCCTTACCTGAGTAGGTTTCAGGAAAAAAATCTGACACGCTTTCCAGAGCACTTTTTAGGCCAAAGTTTCGAGGGGTGAAATTTTTAATTTTTTCCCTATCGTTTTGTTAGGATTTTTATAGAGTTTTGATACACTCGCCATCATAGTGATTTTTGTCGCAATTTTTGGTCGTCGCAGCCTCGAATTGCTCCAGAAATTAAAAAAAATGTTAATTTTTTTTCATGCCTGTCCTGTTTTTGGTCCTTGGGAAGAGTTTTGAGACACTCACCATTATAGTGATTTTCTGAAGAAAAAAACATAGAAAAAAGAGCGCAAAAAGAGAGAGAAAAATAAGAGTGGCTCTTCCCTTGATTAGTACGTGTCGTCGTGACTTCGTTGGTGTTCTAGGCTCGCGTCTCTAGTATGGTCTAGCCTAGGACCAGCACGGTACTATCGTTGAGCATCTTTTCAATTTTGCATCTCTGAACTGATTATTGCTGACCCTTCTTGCTACCATATTGTAAGTCTTTACAGCTCCACATACATCTACATCATGTGTTTGACACCACCTAGCAATCACTCTATCCAAGCTTTGAGAGTTTTGACTACACCGGTTGCCGATCGCCACCTGCTGCTGGGTAAGAATTGGTAAGAAATTGAGATTTGCTTGACCGATTTGTGACACACCACCACCACCACCACCATTTCCTAGTAGTCTGTAGGTTCATATTCTTCTGTGTTCCTATTGCTGCTAACCATGCCAAGATCACACGACGAGGATATCGACTGGGAGAACCTGACCAACCGAGAGCTCCATGATAAATTTCAGCAAATGATGTCTGACTAGGTACATGATTTTGTGACCACCTTTGGAGAGGCCATGGACAAGCTCGAAGGTATGGAGAAGAAATTTGACACCAAGATGAACGCCAAGTTCAATGAGGTGCTTGCCCGTTTACCACCACCAACTGCAGCTTCTGTCCCTCTTCAACAACAACAACGACTACGAGTGTGACGCGTGCCTGTCGGCCAAGTGCAGAATTTTGGTGTTGTTGCTCCTATTGCTGCTGTTGGTACTGCTAGTGCTCCTACTGCTGCTACTACCGAGGTTTCTGTGGCTGAGCAGATTGAGGAGTATGATGATGATTATGATGATGATTACGATGATGAGGGAGAGGTTGCTCCAGCTCAGCAATAGGAACAACAACCACCACGACAAGCCGCCAATCGTCCACATGGATACAATCGCAGGGTAGGGATGCACCACACCCTCACGTACGGGATCATGACCATCTCCCTAAACTTAAATTGAATATTCCTACTTTTGATGGTCGATATGTTCCTGATATATATCTTACTTGGGATTTAGAAACAGAGCAACATTTTACATGCTTGCAATTTCCTGAAGATAGACGTGTTGCTGCTGCTGTTTGTTCTTTCACTAGTTTTGCTTGTGTTTGGTGGTCCGAATATTGTCGAATACATCATGCTAATATTCCAACTACTTGGCCCGCTTTGAAAATTGCTATGCGTACTCGTTGGGTTCCACCATATTATCAACGTGAATTACTTCAAAACTTGCAGCGTTTGAGAGAAGGAAAAAAGTCTGTAGAAGAATATTATCAGGAATTACAAACTCGCATGATTAGATGTGGTATTTTTGAGGACAATTAAGCTATGCTTGCACGTTTTATGGGTGGATTAAATAGAGATATTTAGACTATTCTAGAATATAAGGATTATAACACTATCACTCGTTTATTCCATCTTGCTTGCAAAGCTGAACGTGAATCGCTAGATCGTCAGGCATTGGCGAGAATTAATTTTTCTATAGGTCGCACTTCCTCATGGACGCCACGAACCACATCTACTTCCACACGTCCCCCTGCATCAACACCGCCTCCTTCAGCCGCCAATTCCACGAGAGATACCAGGAATCAGGCCCCTGCACCACCCTTCGCCAAGAGCACACCTTCCGGGCCCGCACATAGCTCTTCTTCATCCATGGCATCCACAGGTCAAACACATGAGGTTATTTGTCATCGTTGCAAGGGTGGAGGTCATTTTGCGAGAGAGTGCCCATCCAAGCGCGTGATGATTATTACCGAGGATGGTGGATATGACTCGGCCAGTGATTATGACTAGGAGACCCCGACTCTTATTGCAAGTGAAGAATGGGGTGTTGATGATACTGAACAAGAGACACAATATATGGCTGCTGACTACGCTGACAGGTATGAAAGCTTAGTTGCTCAACGTGTTTTAAGTGTGAAGGTAACACAAGCTGAGCAAAATCAGAGGCAAAACTTGTTCCATACTAAGGGAGTGGTAAAGGAACGTTTTGTTCACGTAATCATCAATGGAGGGAGTTGCAACAACTTAGCTAGCATGGAGATGGTGGAGAAGCTGTCTCTCACTACCAGACCACATCATCATCCTTATTATATATAGTGGTTCAACAAAAGTGGCAAGGTAAGGTCATACGTACTGTCCGTGTGCATTTTAGCATTGCTACATATTCTGATTTTGTTTATTGTGATGTGGTACGCATGCAAGCATGCTCCGTTTTACTTGGTAGACCATGGCAATTTGATAAAAAAATGTACACCATGGTAGAACAAATCAATATACTCTTGTTCATAAGGATCAAAATATAACTTCACTTCCTATGTCTCCTGAACATATTATGAAAGATGACATTGCTAGAGCTAGTAAAGCAAAACAAGACCTACATAAGAGTGAAAATCAGATTGTAGCAAAGGAAGTTGAGCAACACAATAAGCCTACTAAATCATCATCTAGTGTTGCCTCAGAAATAAAACCGAAGAGTGGTTGTTTACTTGCTACTAAATCTAATATTACTGATTTGGATATTACTACATTTGTTTGCTATGCTTTAGTATGCAAACGGGTATTATTTTCATTCGAGGACATGCCACCCTCTTTGCCTCCTGCTGTCATTAACATTTTGCAGGAGTTCGCTGTCGTCTTTCCACAAGAGGTGCCACTGGGATTACCACCTATTAGCGGGATTGAGCATCAAATTGACTTAATTCCGAGTGCATCGCTACCCAACCGTGCACCATACCGTACCAATCCAAAGGAGACGAAGGAGATTATGCGTCATGTACAAGAGCTTCTCGACAAAGGTTATATACATGAATCTCTTAGTCCTTGTGTTGTCCCTATTATTCTAGTGCCGAAAAAGGATGGTACATCGCGTATGTGTGTTGATTGTAGAGGCATTAATAATATTACTATTCGTTATCATCAACCTATTCCTAGGCTATATGATATGCTTGATGAATTAAGTGGCTCTATAAATTTCTCCAAAGTTTGATTTGCGTAATGGATACCATCAAATTCACATGAAATTGGGAGATGAATGGAAAACAGCATTTAAAACTAAGTTTGGCTTATATGAGTGGTTAGTTATGCCTTTTGGATTGACTAATGCACCTAGCACTTTCATGAGATTAATGAATGAGGTTTACGTGCTTTCATTGGACGATTTGTGGTAGTTTACTATGACGATATACTCATTTATAGTAGATCTTTGGAGGAACACTTGGATCATTTGCGTGTTGTTTTTACTGCTCTACGTGATGCACGTTTGGTTGGTGACCTTGGGAAGTGCACCTTTTGCATAGACCGAGTATCTTTTCTTGGCTATGTTGTTACTCCATAGGGAATTGAAGTTGATAAAGCCAAGATTGAAGCTATTGAGAGTTGGCCGCAGCCCAAAACGGTCACACAAGTGAGGAGTTTCCTTGGACTCGCCGGGTTTTATAGGCGTTTTGTGAGAGATTTCAGCACCATTGTTGCACCTCTCAATGAGCTTACAAAGAAGGATGTGCCTTATTCTTGGGGTACCGCACAGGAAGAAGCCTTCACGGTTTTGAAAGATAAGTTAATGCATGCTCCTTTACTCCAACTTCTTGATTTTAATAAGACATTCGAGCTTGAATGTGATGCTAGTGGAATTGGATTAGGAGGTGTGTTGTTACAAGATGGTAAACCAGTTGCATACTTTTCTAAAAAAATATGTGGGCCTAGTATGAATTATTCTACTTATGATAAGAAATTATATGCTCTTGTCCGGACTTTGGAAACATGGCAACATTACTTATGGCCCAAAGAATTTTTCAAACATTCTGATCATGAATCTTTGAAACATATTAAAAGTCAAGCAAAACCGAACTGTAGACATGCTAAATGGGTTGAATTCATTGAGACTTTCCCGTACGTCATTAAACACAAGAAGGGTAAAGAAAATGTTATTGTTGATGCTTTGTCTCATCATTATACTATGATTTCACAACTTGACTTTAAAATATTTGGTTTGGAGACCATAAAGATCAATATGTGCATGATGCTGATTTCAAAGATGTGTTGGAGAATTGTAAAGAAGGGAGAACATGGAACAAGTTCATCATTAATAATGGATTTGTGTTTCGTGCTAACAAGCTATGCATTCCAGCTAGCTCCGTTCGTCTTTTGTTGTTACAGGAGGCGCATGGAGGAGGATTTATGGGACACTTTGGCGTAAAGAAGACGGAGGACGTACTTGCTACACATTTCTTGTGGCCAAGGATGCGACGTGATGTAGAGCGTTTTGTTGCTAACTACACGACATGTCAAAAAGCTAAGTCACGACTCAATCCTCATGGTTTATATATGCCTTTGCCTGTACCTAGTGTTCCTTGGGAGGATATATCTATGTACTTTGTTTTAGGTTTACCTCGAACAAAGAAGGGGAGGGATAGCATATTTGTTGTCGTGGACAAATTTTCAAAAAATGCACACTTTATACCATGTCATAAAAGTGATGATGCCGCTAATGTGTTTGATTTGTTCTTTCGTGAAATTATTCGCTTGCATGGTGTACCAAATACGATTGTTTTTTATCGTGATGCTAAATTTCTTAGCCACTTTTGGCGATGTTTATGGGCTAAGTTGGGGACAAAATTGCTTTTTAGTACTACATGTCACCCCAAACAGATGGACAAACTGAAGTAGTCAATAGATCTTTGTCTACTATGCTTAGGGCTGTTTTGAAGACCAATATAAAACTATGGGAAGAATGCTTGCCTCATATTGAATTTGCTTATAATCGTTCGTTGCACTCTACTACAAAGATGTGTCCTTTTGAAGTGTGTATGGTTTCCTACCTCGTGCACCTATTGATTTGTGACCTTTTCCATCTTCGGAGAAGGTTAATTTTGATGCTAAAGAATGTGCTGATTTGATATTAAAGATGCATGAGTTAACTAAGGAAAACATTGAGCGCATGAATGCTAAATATAAACTTGCTGGAGATAAGGGTAGAAAACACGTTGTCTTTGCACCTGGAGATCTTGTTTGGTTGCATTTGCGTAAGGATAGGTTTCCTGATTTGCGCAAGTCAAAGCTAATGCCGCGTGCTGATGGTCCTTTCAAAGTGTTAGAGAAAATAAATGATAATGCATATAGACTTGAGTTGCCTACTGATTTTAGGGTTAGTCCCACTTTTAACATTGCATATTTGAAGCCATATTTGGGTGAGGAAGATGAGCTTCCGTCGAGGACGACTTCAGTTCAAGAGGGGGAGAATGATGAGGACATCAACACCATTGTTACACCCACAGCCCGAGCTGCTATACATACTAGACCAGTTACTAGAGCTCGTGCATGCCAATTGAATTACTAAGTACTTTTGTTTCTTGGGAATACTTCTAATGTTCATGAACATATGATGCTGCCTAAGTTAGATACTTTTGTTGTGCTCATGAATAAAGGACCTAGCATGGACAAGAGGGATATCCATTGGAGTGGGATCAAGCATGGAGAAGAAGGTGCACGCGCGGGAGAGAACAATGGAACTTCCACTCGTGATTTTCGCACTTTAAGGCCACCATAAGGAGAGCATGAAGGCTTTGGACGAAATATCCAAGACGCCACTTTATAAATTCCGTCCATAGGCTATTATAGGTGTTGCACACCCTTATTTTTGGGCCAGGCCCATGTAATTTCGAAATACCATAATATAGGCTATTTTTAGAGTCCGTATGTGTGGGGAAACCGAGTTTAGGGCTGTTTTTGGACCCCTCCTCCAAGGGTCACGAAATTGCCTCTATATTCCCTCATATATAAATCCCTTAGGGCACCATTTAGGCTTGGGTTTTGTTTAGATTACAAGTTCTCCATAGCTGCAACTTAGCGTTCTTCGTTTGTGTTCTACGACCAGACAAAGGCGTCACAGAACCCCACCTGCATCAATAAAGCTTTCCTCTTATATTCGCAATATCTTGATTGCATCTTAGTTTCTTGCTTGTTCTTTGTTCGCGTGCAAGAAACAGACCTTCCTGGTCAGGTTGATCGTTCTCCGGCGTGGTCAATAACCTCTTGGAGTTGGTTTAGCGATTGCTAAGGCACGACGTCCTCACACGTTCGTAGTCGGATTGTCAAAGTCGACTCTACCAAAACGAAACCACCATCTCATCGAAGGACAGGGACAACTTCGCCTCTATCAGCACGTCTTTCTGGAATTTCCTCAGGGGTAAGCTGAGGAACTTGTTTGAGACCTTTACCGCCTTTGCGAGTTTTCCCTTCATCTTGAGCTGGGTTTTGTTCCTTGGACTAGGTCTGGATCTTGAGCTTGCTCTTGATCTTGAGCAACCTCAGAGGGGTGAGCTTGATCAGGGACATCACTTGGATCAGAACCATCCCGAGGTTGATCTTCTCCTTGATCAAGATCAGAGGGTTGAGGTCCTTCAGAATGTTCTTCGGAAGCATGTGGGTATTGCGTCAGTGATGGTTCCACTTGAGTGGTACATTGTCCTTCTCCTTCAGCCACAAGGGCTTCCTCAACGGACAGGAAGTGTCCCACGCCCATTCTTCTTATGGCTTGGGGAGGAATTTCATCACCTACATCTTAAAGACCACTTTGCTCCACTTGGGAGCCATTATTCTCATGAAAATCCACGTTACACGTATCCTCAATGAGCCCCAAGGACTTGTTGAGCACACGGTAAGCGCAAGAGTTCGTAGCATAACCAACAAATATGCCCTCTTGAGCTCTAGGTTCAAATTTAGACAATCAAGTACTTTCTTAAGAATGAAACACTTACAGCCAAACACCCGGAAGTACTTGAGGTTGGGCTTGTTGCCGGTAAGAATTTCATATGGAGTCTTGTTCAAGCCTTTGCGAAGGTAGAGCAGATTGGATGCATGACATGCGGTGTTGATGGATTCAGCCCAAAAGTTATATGGAGATTTAAACTCTGCCATAATGGTTCTTTCCACATCTATCAATGTTCGGTTCTTCCTTTCCGCCACACCATTTCATTGAGGAGTATAAGGTTCATAGTATTGATGCTTGATTCCTTCATCACTCAGAAATTCATTTAGGGTGTAGTTCTTGAACTCGATGCCATTGTCACTTCTGATCATCAATATCTTTGCATTATGTTGGCGTTGAGCTTCATTAGCAAAGTCGATGACGGTTTGTTGAGTCCCACTATTTCTCTTGAAAATGTATACTTAGGTATATCTTGAGTAATCATCCACTATCACCAAGCAATAATTTCTTTCCCCAAGACTATGATAGGACGGAGGACCAAATAGATCCATGTGGAGGAGTTCCAAGGTCCTTTTTGTGTAGATGATAGTCGTGGGGCAGTGAGCTGTCTCATGAATATTTCCTTCAATACACACACTTCAAGGACGGTCTGCGGCGAAACTCACATTTATTTGTCCAAGAACGTGATCCCCTTGAGGAGACTTTGCAAAGATCTCATATTGACATGGGCTAGCTGGCAATGCCAAAGCCATCCCACATCAACTTCAGCCATTAGGCAAGTCGCGTTATTAGTGGGTTCTTCCAAAAAGTTAACCACATAGAGACCGTTCTTGATATGCCTAGGAAAGGCTACTTTAAGAGTCTTGCTCCACAAAAGGGCCATAGAGTCAATGCCAAAGAAGGTACTAAATCCCATAGGTGCAAGTTGATGAACGGAATGTAAATTTTATGCGAGGGTCTCAACAAGCATAACCTTTTCAATGGTAAGTTCCGGAGAAATTACCACCTTGCCGAGACCCAGTACCTTTGAAATCGCATAATCACCAAAGGAGAGTTGGGTGACAATAGATGGGCCGGGATGAACGTCCACCACCAAGTCCTTGCTTCCGGTCATATGATTTGTTGCTCCATTATCAAGCAACCAGGACACCCCACCGGAAGCAAACTCCTGCATAAGATCAATTCTTGGATTTAGGTACCCATTATTTATTGGGTCCTCTCATGTTAGTAACAAGGGTCTTAGGAACCCAAATAGACCATTCAATGTACTCATCACAAGAACCAACGAACTTAGCAAAAACATTACCATCACTAGGGCCATAAAGTCGTTGTCTGTGTTGGGCAAGGGGTATTGCCCTTGATGGCATTACCACCCTTAGCTTGGCCCTTTTCTCCTCATGAGTATCCTCTCCAGATTTAACGAAGGTTTCCATAAGCTGGGGAGGTTTCTTGGTCTTCTTGTTTTTCTTAGACTTGGGTGCAAACCAAACTCCTTCCTGTGCAACCACTTCCTTTTGACTACTCAAAAGGTCATTAAGATTCTTTTCACCTTGGATGCATGTCACAAGGTCTTTCTCAAGCTGCTCTGTTAATGGAGTTATCCTCCACAAGATGTGTATGCTCACAACAGGGGTTAGAAGCATGTACATTATCAATTAAAATAAATGTAGAGCAAGTGGCTATTTCCTTAGTGAGTTTTACTTGGAGTTGAGCATGAGACTCTTTTAAAGACACATGAGCATGCATCAAGGCCTTGTGAGCCTTGTCAAGTGTTGTAAGCTCTTCCTTTAGTCTAACATGATCAAGTGCAAGTGCACTCTTTTCGTATTGAAGCACACAGGTAAGAACAAGAGCATGATCAAGATCTTTCTTTAACTTAGCAAGGTCATCGTTATGTGACTCCTCAAGAGTCAAACGAAGTCCTTGCTCTTCTTCAAGAGCAATAGAAAGATCCGCAATCTCATCGGCATAGTCATGACTATTACCATGTAATGTAGAGATAGTTTACTCATGAGATTCAATGAGGGCATTAGCCTCTCCGAGTTGTTCCAATAGAGCAACAAAATGGTTCTTGGATTTACCCTTGAGTTTTCCCATGAATTAATCAAAGGATTTTTCCTCCACCCCTACCTCTTCTTTTTCTTCTCCGCTATCCATGGTAGCAAAAATGGTAGCTTTGATGTTGGTAGTTTGAGTGTTAGATGTTACATTGTTGGATGTCTTGGCCATCAGACACTTGGAAAAGCAGTTCTTGTTGGGGGCCTTGAAGAGAGACACCTTGCTTGGAGAAGAGGATGCAATGGCCATCGTGGCCATTCCCATCGCTTCACCACTTGTCTCATCGTCACCATCCTCATCGGAGAGGTACTCTTCTTGAGCCACCAACATCTTCCGGGGCATCTTCTTGGGAAGTTGTTCTTGTTTGGAAAAGACTTGGTCTTGTCTTTGTGAATGAGCTTGCCACCATTGTCTTCCCTCTGCTCACAGGGACAATCTGCCACAAAGTGACTCATATTGCCACAATTATAGCAAGTTCTCATGCGTTGCTTTCCCTTGGACCCATTTGATTTGTTCTTGGAGAAGTTGGGCCTTGAGTTTTTCTTGTTGCCCCAAAACTGCCTTGAAACAAGAGCCATGTGCTCATGGTAAGCATACTTGGTGTCTTCAGGACAAGTTTCTTCTTTGTCTTCCTCATATTCCTCCAAAGTAACCTTGGCCTTCAAAGCAAGGTTGGGGGAGTCTTTTCTTGACCGTTGAACTCGGGCTAGACCATTGTGAGTGGTCTTGTTCAAAATGTTCATGGTAATAAACTCATCCAACACATCACTTGAGGACAAGGAATGAAAGTCTGGCCTTTGATGGATGACGGAGGACATGGACTTGTTAAAATGCATGATGGCCTTGAGAAACTTACGCTTAATCCAAGTGTCGTCCACATCTTTGCTTACATGATCCTTAAGAGAAACAACATGAGTTGTAACTCTTCGATATAGTTCACGGGGGTCCTCATCCTCGATCATAGCAAATTCATCGGCCTCATCAAGGACCACTTCATAGTTGGACCGTTGAATGTTAGAGCTTCCCTTGTATGCAGAGATGATGTGCTCCCAACAATCTTTGGCACGAGTGAAGTGATGCAAGTGAGGAAGGTCTTCAACAGGTACAACTACTTGAAGAATGAACAAGGCGGCGTGATTGAGCTGATTGTCAGCCTCTTTTCTTGGGGTGAGGTTTCTTGGATCGTGCGGGTAGTATCCCTTCTCAATCATTTTCCAAAGTTGTGTTCAGCTATGGTTCAAATGAGACTTGTTACGAAAAACCGAGTTAGCAAAATCATTCTTAAGAAGCTTTGGTGGAGGACCTAGATTAATAATATGCGCTGGGTGGACCAGTCCTCCATAGACCATGGGAGGAGGATCATAGGCAAAGGTATTTGCCCCACTCGTTCCTTGAGGCGTTTTATCCTTTTCAGTACTAGCATTTTCCTTTTCGGAATTACCCCCCGTATCCGAAGTTATGGAAGTAGCTACCAACAATGGGTCGGTAGGCGGTTTGTAAACATCAAGGAAGTCCTTAAGCATGTTCTTGACTTTGATAGCCACTTAGGATTTAAATGTGGACATGACCTAATTTAATTCCTCTCGGATGATCGAGTTTGCAACAGTTCCCTCGGGCACCTCCCCAACCCAGTCCCTGTCGTCAACCATACTCTTTGGGTGGTGAAACCCTTAATAAAGACGCGAGGATCTGATACCAATTGAAAGGATCTATATGGTTGACTAGAGGGCGGCGGGGGGGGGGGGTGAATAGGCAGCTAACAAATTATAAACTTTTCTTTAAACAAATTTGATTTAGCAACAAATAGGTTTTCTAGATATGCAACTACGTGAGAAACCTATATGATGCTAGCAACTACAATAATAAGCAAGAAGTAAATACAAGTAGAGGTAATAGATAACCACAAGTGGAACCAATGAAGACGAGGATGTGTTTCCGAAGTTCCTTCCTTTGAGGGGAAGTACGTATTCCTTGGAGCGGTGTGTAGGCACAATGCTCTCCAAGATGCCACTAAGGCCACCGTATTCTACTCATGCCCTCACACAATGCGAGGTGTCGTGATTCCACTAAGCGGTGCCCTTGAAGGCGATGAGTAAACCTTTACAAACAAGGTTGAGGTGATCTCCACAACTCAATTGGAGGCTCCCAACAAGACCACGAAGCTTCACCATAATGGAATATGGCTTCGAGGTGACCTCAACCGTCTAGGGTGCTCAAACACCCAAGAGTAACCAGATCCGCGAGGGATTAGTGGGGGCAATCAAATTTCTCTTGGTGGAAGTGTAGATCAAGGCCCTCTCAACCAAACCCTAGAATATCAACAAGTTTTTTTGGCTAGGGAGAGAGACCGGGCTAAAATGGAGCTTGGAGCAAAAATCGAGCTTCGGGGCAAAAGGTAGGGTTCTCAGGGAAGAAGAACCCCTTTATATAGTGGGGGAGGGAATCTGCCCGTTATCAACCCCCTCTGCATGAGCCAGAGCGGTACTACCGCTCCTAGGTGCGGTAGTACCGATGATAAGAGGTAGTACCACTCACGCAGAGGGAGGCCAGGTCAGAACCGAGGCAGAGCACCTAGTACCGCCCGGAGCGGTAGTAACAAGCTGTAGTACCGCTCTACGGGCGGTACTACTGCCCAGTACTATCGCAAAACGCGTCCCCAAAAGTGTTCGCACTTTCGGAGAGTGATACAGGCCAGAGGCACCAGCAGAGCACTACCGCCGGCCAGCTACTACCGTTGATAAGCGGTAGTACCGCTCTTGTGAGAGGTACTACCTCTTGGAAATTGCATGGTAGGGTTAGGCAGGGTAGAATGCTCCATCGAAGCGGAATAGGGGGTGAGGAAAAAAGTATACGTGATGATTCTACCCAGACTTTTCCAAAGTGGACCCCCTCTTAATAGTACGACTTTTCCTACGACTCAAATCTACCAACAACGAAGCATAAGAGCAAAACTGTCTTCACATCAAAACACCAAGGGGAAAGAATCCTCTTTGGTCAAACCGAGGAAATACCTAAAAGGCTTATTGCACATGATTATTCCGCAAAAGTGTCATCATCAATCACCAAAACTACTAGGGTATAAATATGCCCTTACACCCTCGATCTCGAACGAAACAAAAATTCACCTGGCGATTGTGTTGTCATAGGAGCTCCGGGCTGCTTGACGTAGCGCGTCGTGAAGGACGGCCCCTCAGGGGTCGGGTGCCTCCCATGGCTCTGGGGGCTCGCGAGGTCCTGGTGCCACGCGAGGCGCCGTTGCAAGCTGTGCCAACCTTTGGAAGGTAGAGCTAGCGTTCTCCAAGTCGAAGGGCATGTGAACGTGGTCGGCGGCGGTGCATCAGCCTAGGCCCACGCATGAAGGCAAGAAGGTGCTTCGGGAGGCAACCCCATTGAGGCCTGTGACATTGACGCACATGCGCACCTCATCGGTCCTCCCAAGAGCGATGATCCTCCTGGCGAGGCGCTCCAGACGAGGCCCGGCATCGTACCCCTCGCTCGCGAGGGCACGCCTCGAGGTGGTGCCCGAGCACCTCTCTTGATGTACCATCCAGGTCAGATGCTTTCCACGTGTAAGCCCCTGAGCCTGACCTGAGGGAGGCGCTGAGCGCGCCTTCCTATTGTAGAAGGGGGATGCACCTACAACGTGCATGGGGCTTGTGGCCCTGGACCCAGTCACTAGACCCTTAGCCTTGGCGGAGCCAGAGGCGGGCAACGTCTGCTTCACCATCGGGGGTGCGACCTCGCAAGGCACATCGTCCCTACATCGTTGGAGTGCTCTAGTGCGGCGACCCTATAGGCGCACTCGAGGGAGCAGACCACGTCCTTTTCATCACGGATGACGGTGATGATGCCGTTGCAACCTGACATCTTGAGGACGTTGTAGCCGTGGTGGGTCGCCGCCATGAACTTGGCCAGCGCTGGGTAGCCCAAGATGGCGTTGTACGGGAGGCCAATGTGCACCACATCGAAGTCAATGTGCTCGGTGTGACAGTTTTTGTGCATGTCAAAGGTGGCCAGAAGGCGAACCTGCCCCAACGGAGTGGCGGCACCACTGGTCACCCCGGAGAACGACCAAGTTGGCATCAGCTAGCCGTAAGGCACCTGGAGCGTGTCGAAGGTTTCAAAAAAGAGCATTTTGAGGCCCACGCCTTCATTGATGAGAGTCTTGGTGACAACGACTTTGCTGATGGTGGGAGTACACATCATGGGGAGCGTGCCCGCGACGGATGTAGACTTGAGGCTGTCCCTGGTGGCAAAGGTGATGGCGTACTAGGACCACTTGAGGGGCTTTGCAGCCCCCAGTCTTAGGAGAGCAACGTTCACCTCGTGACAGAGCTGCTTGAACTGGCGGTTCAACGAGGGGGCATGAGCTCCACCAAGAATGCAAGCCACCGCGCGAGGCTCTTGATTGGCTCTGGCCTCCTCATCGCATTGGTTGTCATCGTTCCTCCTCGGTGGCGGGGGCAGAAAAGGGAGCATCACGTTGTCCTGAGGGCGCGCCTCACGAGGCTGATTGTTTTGACTGTTGTCATGAGGCTGATCGTACTAGCCCCGACGAGGGTTGCCATTGTGGCTGTCCCACTCGTGCCTCCATGACTAGCACCACGGTCATTATGCTTCGGACGCCGACCAACCCGCTCATCTCGGAGGACCTTGAGCTCTTGAGAGTCTTTGGTGTTGTGGGTGTACACGTCGTGGTAGATATAGAACGGGCGGCGGTCCTATTCGGGCAAACCCCGCTCGTGGCCGTGCTTCTGCTCGGGCTCAGCTGCAAGCACGATAGATCCTATGCACTTGACCTCCTTGGCTTTGGCATCATCGGGCACGTTGTCTGGACTGTTGTCGGCGAACATGCGGCCCTCCTCGGCCTTGGCGCATTTTCAGCGAGGTTGAACAACTTCATGGTCGTGCTCAGGTTGTCGTTGATGGCGAGCTTTTCGCACATCTTGAGGTCCTTGATGCCGTTGGTGAATGCCATGATCACAACCTCGTCCATGGCACGTGGGATCTTGTTGCACATCTTGCTAAACCACTGAATGTACTTGCGGAGGGTCGCCCCAGGACGCTGCTCCATGCGGCACAAGTCGTTAACGGAGAGGGGACAGTCGTGCATGCCTTTAAGTTGGCGACGAATAGCTCACAGATGTTACCCCACGAAGAGACCAAGTCCTCGGGGTGGTTCAGGAGCCAAGACCGTGCGCCGTCCTTGAGGACCATCGGAAGCTAGTTCTCCATGACCTTGTCGTCACCGCCCTCCGCTTCGACACTCACGGCGTAGAGTTGGAGGAACTCCGCGGGGTCGAGGGATCCATCATAGCACGGGGGCAGCTCGGGTTTGAACTTGGTCGGCCAAACCACCCTGCGCAGCTCGCAGGTGAAGGCCCGACAACCCACATAGCTTGAGGGGCCGCCGCACACGAGGATGGCTCGGTTCTGGCGCCCGACCACCGCGACATCCCGGAGGACCCGACCGAGGCACTGACGCTACTGCTCAAGGACCACACGTGCGTCGAGCGGAGCCTCACAACGGATGACCTGGCAGCTATCTCCTTCTTGGGCATGTAGGGGTGGTTCGTGTGGCGGGTTACCCGGGCGCACGTCGCATCGGGGCTCAGCCTAGTCGCCATGCGTGGGAGGAGGCGGAGGCGCTCCCTGAGCCTCCTCTCCGTCGCAAGACGGAGGGGCAGAGCAAGCGAGAGGGCGCCTGGGCCTCTCCGGTGGTGGTAACAAGATCGGTGATGCGTCCGAGCCATGCGTCGTAGCTGGCATCCAGCGGGCGGTAGCGAAGTAGCTCGCGCGCCATGAGCAAGGCCGCTTGCGCATTCACCTATCCGAGATGGGCATGGGAGGAGGAAGTCGTGGCGGTGCGGCCCTCCCACTGCACGGAGGGGTGCGTGGAGGAAGCATGTTGCTCGCGGGCGGCGGGGTCTGTGGCTGAAGCCTCGGTCTCGACGGAGTGACGGCAGGTGCCAGGGCCCGCAAGCACGGTCACGACGACTTGCACTGCTTTACATCCAGCACGCACACGGCGAGCGTCGGCCATGGGGTCGGTGAAGCTGGATGCGAATCTGGAGCTAAAGAACGGTTGTGCACCCCTACTTGGCACACCAAATGCTAGAATCGGGGCTCTACAGACCCAGAAAGGTTCGAATTCGGGGGTGCGCTCGCTCTCCTGCCCTGTTCTACCTCTCTACCACACGACGACTCTCCGATGGCTTGATCTAAGGAAGCCGAACAAGAACACACTTGCAATTTACCTAGGTTCAGGCCACCTTGCGGTGTAAAAGCCTACTCCTGCTTGTCTAGATTGCTTAAGGTGGAAGATGAGTAGAAAAGGGGGGTTCTTTCCCTAGTGGAGTTAGCGAATCCCTTGCTATGGAGGCTGGGCCTCCCTTGTATACACGCCTTGGTCCTCTTCCCCCCAAAAACTTACACTTGGCGGGAAGGGTTGCCACAACGACCATTTTGAAAGGGGACATGAGTGTAGCCTACCCTGAGAAAGGTGGTCTTCGCCTGCTAAAGCTCTTCACCATTGTGCACTAGTGGGCTCGGGGGTGACCTTCATCCTGCCGAGCCCCCAACCTTGGACCTCTTGCACCGATTAGGAAACCATTGGGGGTTGATTTGGGAACCCGCAGGCTGGCTCGGCTCCCTTAACACCAAAGTGGAAAGCTTCTCTATTTGTTCCTGCTGTCACCGACCCTGGCGCTGTTCTGCATGGCTCGCGTCACCCATGTGAGGATGCAGGGTTACGCGACCCCGCATGGCTACCCTTGTTAAGTCCGCCCCGCAAGGGTCGCGTCAGGGGGCGGCTTCTCGACGTGGACCTCGCGGGGAAATGGCCTCGAGGGGAACTCCGCCAGCTCCTGCCAACCTTCAATGGCGTGCCCCTCGTGAGGGGGGGGGGGGCGTGTGATGACCCACAAGTATAGGGGGACAATCATAGTCCTTTCGATAAGTAAGAGTGTCCAATCCAACAAGGAATGGAAGGAAATGACAAGCGGTTTTCAGCAAGGTAATTTGTGCAAGCACTAAAATAGCGGTAACAAGTTGTTTGATAGCAAGATAATTGTAACAAGTGACAAGTAGCAATAGTAACAATAGGTGCAGCAAGGTAGCCCAATCCTTTTGTTGCAAAGGACAGGCCAAAACAATTTCTTATAATAGGCAAAGCATTCTTGAGGGCACACGGGAATTTTTTTCTAGTCACTTTCGTCATGTTGGGTTAATTTGCGTTCGGTATTTTGATAATTTGATATGTGGGTGGACCGGTGCTTGGGTGCTATTCTTACTTGAACAAACCTCCACCTATGATTAACCCTCCCACAAGCATTCGCAAATACGAGAAAAGTATTAAGAATAAATTCTAACCATAGCATTAAACATAGGGGTCCAAATCAACCCCTTACGAAGTAGTGCATAGACTGGGGTTTAAGTTTCTGTCACTCTCGCAACCCACCCTGTAATTACTACTCCACAATGAATTCCCTTAGGCCCAAAATATGGTGAAGTGTTATGTAGTCGATGTTCACATAACACCACTAAGGGAATCACATCATTCATATCATCAAAATATGGAACAAATATCAACTTCACATGACTACTTGCAACATGATTTCTCCCATGGCCTCAAGAACAGAAGTAACTACTCACAAGTGATAAACATGTTCATGATCAGAGAGGTATTGAATATCATAATGGATCTGAACATATGACCTTCCACCAAATAAACCATAAAGCATCAACTACAAGATGTAATTAACACTACTAGACACACCCCAGGTACCAATCGGAGGTTCCGGTACAAGATTGTGTACAAGAGATGAACTAGGGTTTTGATAGGAGATGGTGCTGGTGAAGATGTTGATGGATATTGGCCTCCCCAATATGATAGGGTTGTTGGTGATGACGATGGCCTCGATTTCCCCCTTCGGGAGGGAAGTTCCTCCGACGAAATCGCTCCGCCGGAGGGCAAAAGTGGTCCTGCCTAGGTTCTGCCTTGAGATAGAGGCGCTTCATCCCTAAAGTCATCTTCTTAATTTTGTTAGGTAGAAGGATAATATATACCAGAAGATGGGCACTAGAGGTGGGCCAGGTGGCCCAATAGACATCAGGTCGCGCTAGGGCTGCCTGACGTGCCCTGGTGTCTAGTGGCTTCCTGGTGGCTCCCTCCGACACTTCTTTATTGCAATATTTTTTAATTTATTATAAAATAAATCTCCATAAATTTTCAGCCCAATTGGATATGTGCAGAATAGGTATCTCTGACGTAGCTTTTTCTGGTCTATAATTTCATCTGCCAGTATTCTCCCACATGATGTAAACCTTGCATATTATGAGAGAAAAGGCATTAGAATTACTCCACCAATTGGCAAAAATGCATAAAAACACTATAAATAACAGTAACAAAACATGATGCAAAATGGACATATCAACTCCCCCAAGCTTAGACCTCGCTTGTCCTCAAGCGAAAGCCGATAGGGAAATCATGACAACATACTTTGAGAGAGAGGTGTCGATAAAAACAAAATACGGACACAGGATCATCATGCTCATTTAAAGTACTTCATCACTATTATTTCATAATGTAGCTTTTATCATAAAGGCTTCTTATAAACAAGTAGTAGTTCATCACAACATCGAACTATGAAGCATAAACTCTATTGAGAACTAACAAACTATGTTCTCAATCAACTTTGCAACACAATTCATCATATTTTCACGAAGGTCACATGTCAGAGCTCTTCATAAAGTTTACATACTCAACCATCATTTAGTATTCTATGATTGCTAACGCTCACCTCATACATATGAGAAAAAGGTTTAAGCTGTACACATAGAAAGAGTGGGGCTTATAGAGTTGACTCCCAACGTATTCACCTCAAGGGTGATGTCAACAATAATTACTCATGGCCACCCACATTCAGCTGGATATATATGTTTAGATATTTCCCCACCATGTCATGCTTGCCAAATAGAAGATAAATGAAGTAGAGGAAAATGCTTTGACTCTTGCACAAAAGTAAAAACATAAAGGTAAAAGATAGGCCTATCGCCGAGGGAAGCAGAGGTTGTCATACACTTTTTGGTTGTATGCTAAATATCTTAATGCAATGAATGTTACATTATATTGGCCCTTGTGATGGCAACCTTTATTATGTAGTCTGTCGCTTTTATTATTGCCATCACAAGTTTGTACAATGATTAATTTCCCTTACTCTAAATGATCAAACATGTTTAGAAGCAATTTTTATTGCTTTGTGCACCGATGACAACTTACTTGGAGGATCTTACTAAATCCATAGGTAGGTATGGTGGACTCTTGAACCATGGATATGGGTTTAAGGTTTTGGATGCACAAGTAGTATTTCTACTTAGTGCGGAGTTTTCGGCTAGCAAAGGTATTGGGCAAGCACCACATGTTAGAGTATCTATAACAATATAACTTCTATGTGAATGTGAATAAGCATAAATCATTACGTTGTGTTCCTTCTCCAATGTCAACAGTTTTGGCATATTATAATTAATGGGGGCTCACAATCATAAAAGATACCAAGGATAGTGTATTTGCATGTAAATATTCTCTTCACTTATTAATTCTTTCAAGTGTTGCATCACCGACCAATGCTATGTTTGTCAATTTTCAACAAACTTTATCACTTACACTTTTCCTTATGTGGTGTCACTACTTACTATAAGATTGACATATGATCTTTTTTATTATTTTTCTTTATTTTGATTGCAGAAAGGAAGTAAAGAAGAAAAATTTAAACTAAACTTTATTATATAGCTCTCACTCTTTATTATATAGCTCTCACTCGATTACATAGACAGATAGATACACGACGAAACTAGCACTCAAAAGAAAAAGGTTCAACTAAGTTTTATTTGACTAGATTTTAGAATAGCTAAAGATCAAAGTAGGATGGATAAAGAAAAATAAGGGTGATGGTGATATGATACCGGGGCACCTCCCCCAATCTTGGCACAAGCCAAGGGGAGTGCCCATACCCGTGTACTCAAGTCTCCTTCTTGGTGGTGAAGATGGAGGTGGTGGTGTAGAAGATGAGGTAGCGTCGAAGTTGTCCTCCAGCTTCCATGGAAGTGGCTCACCATTATAATAAGAGACACGAGTCTCCAGAGTCCTACAACCGGCAGCTAAACTCAGAGCTTTAAACCTTTCTCCATATTCCAAGATTTGGTTTTGAAGATCAAAGACTTGCCCTTGCAGAAAATTGATCTCACCGTTGAGGGTGAAGACTATATCCTCCAAGGGCGTGCCATCCACCTTTAGACCACGGGTGAATTTCGTGATTATGGTCTGGTTGGCACTTAGTCCACGCTCCACCATGCCTTCGCGCCTGAAGACCTCCCGCTCCACCGCCTCGAGCCTAGCTTCCACAGTTCCCATCTTCTTTGGCCCTTGTACATCCCGGATGTGAAGCACCCCATCACGCGTCTCAATGGTTTGAGGATGCTTCATCATCTCCGGAAAGTAGGGGTTGATGACCTTCTCAAAGAACTATTCCTTGGAGGAGCTTGATGAGGCCATGGTAATCTAGATCTGTCAGAAAAATAGCTCGAAACAAGAACAGAGGATTTATCCATGGTACTGGGCTCAAATCATCGATATATATATATATATAGAATTTTTATACAAGGGAATACATGTTCTATAAGAAAATGGAGCCAAGAAGGTACCCGAGGGCCCCACTAGACATTAGGCCGCGCCATGGGAGCCTGGCGCGCCCTCGTGTCTAGTGGACACGTGGATTGCCTTCCCGTGTGTTTCTGAGTTTCCTAAATTTTCTAAAATTCCAAAACTGTCATAAAATATTTTGGCGAATTTTTATGAGCCGTTTACTTACCGTATCACATACCTCTTCCTTTGAAGGGTTCTTGAGTGTTTTGAAAGGTCTCCCTAATGTGCTCCTGCGGTGTCATGGTTTGGATAATATTTGTTTCAACATTAATTGGTGTACCTCAGATATAATGCTTTATTCTTTGTCCATTGACCAACTTCGGGTTAGTGCCTTCGGGATTATAGATCTTAACAACTCCGGACCAATAAAATTCTTCGATGATATGTGGTCCTTCCCATTTGGATAGGAGTTTTCCTGCAAAGAATCTAAGACGTGAATTATACAAAAGAACATATTCGCCAACTTTGAATTCTCGCTTTTGGATTCTTTTGTCATGCCATCTTTTAACCTTTTCTTTGAATAGTTTGGCATTTTCATAATCTTGGGTTCTCCATTCATCTAAATAGCTAATATCAAATAACCACTTTTCACCAGAAAGTTTGAAATCATAGTTGGGTTGTTTAATTGCCCAATAAGCTTTATGGTCTAACTCAAGAGGTAAATGACATACTTTCCATAAACCATTTTATAAGGAGACATACCAATAGGATTTTTATAAGCTGTTCTATAGGCCCACAATGCATCATCTAAATTCTTAGACCAATTCTTTTGGGACCTATTGACAGTCTTTTGCAATATTAGTTTTATTTCTCTATTGGTTAATTCTACTTGACCATTAGACCGAGGATGATATGGAGATGTAATTCTATGCTTAACATCATATCTAGCAAGCAGCTTACAAAAAGCACCATGAATAAAATGTGAACCACCATCAGCCATTAAATATCTAGGGACTCCAAAACGTGGGAAAATAACTTCCTTAAGCATATTAATAGAGGTGTTATGATTAGCACTATTAGTTGAAATAGCCTCTACGCATTTAGTGACATAATCAACAACAACCAAAATATGTGTATACCCATTGGAGGAAGGAAAAGGCCCCATATAATCAAATCCCCAAACATCAAATGGTTCAATAACAAGTGAATAATTCATAGGCATTTCCTGACGTCTACTAATATTACCAATTATTTGACATTCATCACAAGAGAGGACAAACTTACGAGCATCTGTGAAAATAGTAGGCCAATAAAATTCAGACTAGAATACCTTGTGTGCAGTTCTATCTCCCGCATGGTGTACTCCATAAGCCTCGGAGTGACACTTCTGAAGGATTTGTTCCTGTTCATGCTCACGTATACAATGTATAATAATACCATCTACTCCCTCTTTATAAAGATGTGGGTCATCCCAAAAGTAATGTCTTAAATCAAAGAAGAATTTCTTATTTTGTTGATAGGTGAAACTAGGTGGTATGTATTTAGCAACAATGTAATTAGCATAATCAGCAAACCACGGTGTATTATGAGAAACATTAACCACAACTAGTTGTTCATCAGGAAAGCTATCATCAATAGGTAGTGGGTCATCAAGAACATTTTCTAACCTAGACAAGTTATCATCTACGTGGTTCTCAGCTCCTTCCTATCAATGATATGCAAATCAAGTTCTTGTAGCAAGAGAACCCACCTAATAAGTTTAGGCTTAGTATATTTATTTTCCATAAGATATTTGATCGCAGCATGATCAGTGTGAACAATTACTTTAGAATCTACAATGTAAGATCTAAATTTATCGCAAGAAAATACAAGTGCTAAGAATTCTTTTTCAGTAGTAGCATAATTCCTCTCGGCACTCTCTAGTGTTTTACTAGCATAATGAATGACATTTAATTTCTTATCAACTCTTTGTCCTAGAACAACACCAATAGCATAATCACTAGCATCATGATGACCCACAAGTATAGGGGATCTATCGTAGTCCTTTTGATAAGTAAGAGTGTCGAACCCAAGTAGAGCAGGAGGAAATTACAAGCGGTTTTCAGTAAGGTATTCTCTGCAAGCACTGAAATTATCAGTAACAAATAGTTTTGTGATAAGGTAATTCGTAACGGGTAGCAAGTAACAAATGTAACAAAGGTGCAGCAAGGTGGACTAATCCTTTTTGTAGCAAAGGACAAGCCTGGAAAAACTCTTATATAAAGCAAAGCGCTCTCGAGGACACATGGGAAATTCTGTCAACCTAGTTTTCATCATGCACATATGATTCACGTTCGTTACTTTGATAATTTGGTATGTAGGTGGACCAGTGCTTGGGAGCTGCCCTTACTTGGACAAAAATCCCACTTATGATTAACGTCTCTCGCAAGCATCCGAACTACAAAAGAATAATTAAGATAAATCTAACCATAGCATGAAACATATGGATCCAAATCAGCCCCTTACGAAGCATCACATAAACTAGGGTTTAAGCTTATGTCACTCTAGCAACCCATTGATACGTCTCCATCATATCTACTTTTCCAAACTCTTTTGCCCTTGTTTTGGACTCTAATTTGCATGATTTGAATGGAACTGTCTTGCTCCGCTGCTATTGCTGTTACTTGTCTTGCTGTGCTGCTACTGCTGTTACTTGTCTTGCTGTGCTGCTACTGCTGTTACTACTGTCGCTTGCTACTATTGCTACTTGCTACTGCTGTCACTACTGCTGTTCCTTGCCACTGCTGCTACTCGTTATACTGCTGCTACCTGCTACAATTTTGGTCCGCTGGTCGTTGACGGGAACAGACAATTTCCATCAACGGGCAACTTCTGGCGCCATTGATACGACAGTTAGGAATAGTTTGCCATCAATAGATCGTTTCTAACACCGTTGTTATCATATTACTTTGCTGCTACTACTTTGCTTGCAGATACTAATCTTTCAGGTGTGGTTGAATCTGATAAATTCAGCTGCTAATACTCGAGAGTATCCTCTCACCTCCTGCATGGCGAATCAACAAATTTGGGTCGAATAGTCTACCCTCGAAAACTGTTGTGAACCCACGCGCTGGTGGGCCATCAACAACATTCTTCCAGTTTCGTTGCCGGGGAGTGCTAGCAGCATTCTTCTGGTGCTGTTGCAGGGGAAGGTCTGTTGTCACAGAGTGATCATTTTTCTGGCGCCGTTGCCGGGGAGGTATTGCTATATTCTCAGAGTCACTTGGGATTTATATCTGCTGATCACTATGAAGAATCTGAAGGATCCAAAAACCAAAGTCTTGACCTCAACTACGAGGGGAGGTAAGGAACTGCCATCTAGCTCTGCACTTGATTCACCTTCAGTTATGAGTAAGTTTGCGACGTCACCTCCCGCTAGAAATCTTGATATGTCGCCTGTGCTTGATGATGCTTATGATGCTATGCCTGATACTGATTTTCCTGATATTGCTAGAGATGCTATGCCTGATACTGCTTACTGATATTGCTAGAGATGCTATGCCTGATACTGCTAGAGATGCTATGCCTGATGATGCTAGAGATGCTATGCTTGATACTTCTAGAGATACTACTTTGCCTGATGTTCCACTAGGGGTGTTCCTTGATGCTCATATTGCTAGAGTTACTACCAATGCTCGTGATGCTTCTGAAACTGCCGATACTATTGAGATAGAACCTCCTTTTGCTCCTGCTAGATCTAGCTCTCCTAGATATGAATTGCCTGATATACCTGAGGGTTATGTTATGGAGGGAGAGATAGCTGAGGATTTTCTTGCGTGTAAGGATGCCTATGACACTGAGAAATTACTTCTCAAGTGGAAGGAAAAATCTCTGAAAGCTAGTATGAAATACGACCCGAAGTTTGCCACTTCACCTATCTTTATCACCGATAAGGATTATGAATTCTCTGTTGACCCTGAGATAATCTCTCTAGTCGAATCTGATCCTTTCCACGGTTATGAGTCTGAGACAGTGGTAGCCCATCTTACCAAACTACACGATATAGCCACCCTTTTCACTAGTGAGGAGAAGATCCGCCACTATTATATCCTTAAGCTGTTTCCTTTCTCTCTAAAGGATGACGCTAAAGCCTGGTTCACCTCTCTTGCTCCTGGATGTGTGAGTAGTCCCCAGGATATGGTCTATTACTTCTGTGTGAAATATTTCCCGGCCCATAAGAAGCAAGCTGCCTTGCAGGAAATATACAACTTTGCTTGACTCCAAGGAGAGAGTCTCCCACAAGTTTGGGGGAGGCTCGTCCAGCTACAGAATGCTTTGCCTGATCACCCTCTTAAGAAGAACGAGATACTTGATATCTTCTATAACGGACTTACCGATGCCTCTAGAGACCACCTAGATTGTTGTGCCGGTTGTGTTTTAGGGAACGAACTGTAGAACAAGCTCAGATCCTTCTGAATAACATCTTGATCAACAATAATGCTTGGACTATTCCCGAACCACCTCCTAAGCCAACTCCGAAGAAAAGAGGTATTCTATTCCTCAGTCCCGAAGATATGCAAGAAGCCAAGAAATCTATGCAAGAGAAATGCATTAGATCTGAAGATGTCAAAAATCTACCACCTATCGAAGAGATCCATGGTCTCGATAACCCGATACAAGTAGTCGAAGTGAATTCTCTGCGTAGGTTTGATGAGAGTGATATTCCTTTTGACAAACCTGCTAGCCTATGCTTTGATGAATTTGACAACTTTGTTGCCAAACAACAGAGTTTCAATGATTATGTTAGCATACATTTGGAACAAAGTACTCGTATGCTTAGCCATTTAAGTGCTTGTGTAGACAGAAATATCAATGATCTGAAGCTTCTGAGTAGACATGCCTCTACAATTACTACTCAGGTAGAACAAGTACTTAAAGCTCAGAATGACTTGCTCAATGAATTGAATGACAACTCTGTCAGAGTCATTACTAGAGGAGGCAAAATGACTCAGGAACCTTTGTATCGTGAAGGTCATCCTAAGAGAATTGATCAAGATTCTCAAGGAATTAATGCTGATACACCCAGTCATCCTAAGGAGAAGAAGAAGGATGATAGAAACCTACATGTCAGTTCACCAAATACCGTCACACCTGAAGAACCTAATGATATTTCTGCGTCTGATGCAGAAACACAATATGGTGATGAACATGAACCTGGTGACAATATGGACAGTGATGTTCATGATAATGCTCAACCTAGCAATGATGAGGATGTGGAGATTGAACCTACGGTTAATCCTGATAACCCACAACCTAAGAGATACAATAAGAATGACTTCACTGCTAGTAAGCATGGTAAAGAAAGGAAGCCATGGGTTCAAAGAACTATGCCCTTTCCTCCTAAGCCATCCAAGAAAAAGGATGATGAGGATTTTGAGCGCTTCGTTGAGATGATAAGACCCATCTTTTTGCAGATGCGGTTAACTGATATGCTCAAAATGTCTCCGTATGCCAAGTACATGAAAGATATGGTGACTAATAAACGGAAGATACCAGATCTTGAGATCTCCACCATGGTTGCCAATTATACTTTCAAAGGTGGGACTCCTAAGAAACTTGGTGATCCCGGAGTGCCCACTATACCTTGCTCCATTAGAGGAAACTACATAAGAACTGCCTTATGTGACCTTGGAACCGGCGTTAGTGTTATGCCGCTCTCTCTTTATCGTAGACTTGAATTGGATAAGTTGACACCCACTGAAATTTCTCTGGAAATGGCCGACAAATCAACTGCTTTCCCTATCGGCATTTGCGAGGATGTGCCTGTTGTAGTTGCTAACACCACTATCTTAACAGACTTTGTTATCTTGGATATTCCCGAGGATGATGCCATGGCTGTCATCCTCGGAAGACCCTTTTTAAACACCGCAGGGGCTGTTATAGATTGCAACAAAGGCAATGTCACTTTCCATGTCAACGGTAATGAGCACACAATGCACTTTCCGAAGAAACGATATCAAGTACATTGCATCAATGCTATCGAAAAGACTTCATCGATTCTTATTGGGAGCTTTAAATGCCCTATTCCTCGTGTCAAGATGAAGTATGATTTGCTTGTTGGGGAGATACCTATCCCCATTGAGGTGACTTAGTTGGTATTCGAAAATTCTCCGTTCTCTCTTGCGATTCGAGATGGTTTTGTCATGAGGACTTGATCAACCCATTGACGGATTTCTTTCGATGACCATGAAGTGGATGAATCAAAGAGTCACATACCTCTGTTTTGAGCTTTCATTTTCTGTTGCTTAGAAGAAAAATGATAGATTTAGTTTAGTTTTTCCTGTTTTCTGTTTTAGCGTCTCGGAGAAAAATACCCCGAAAATAAAAGTTCTCCGATGGTCCTGAAAATTTAGTATGATTTTTTCTGGAATATTTGAAAAATACTGGGCCTGAGAGCTAGCCTGGGGGCGTGACCACTGGGCCACAAGCCCTGCAGCCGCCGCCCCCTCGTGGCGGCTAGCAAGTTTGTGGGGCCCACAGGGATCCCCTCCACTCATTCCAGCTCCCATCCTCTTCTTCCACCTCCAGAAAAAATTGTTTTGCAGCTCAAACCCGTGTTCTTGCTCATTTGGCTGTGATTTTCTATGTCCTTGCTCAAAGCACTATTCTCCGAACCGTTTTGGAGCAATTACTCCTTGGTAAGTGACTCCTCCATTGGTCCAATTAGTTTTTGCTCTAGTGCTTTATCCTTCGCGTTTTCTTGCTACCTTGGTGACCCTGTTCTTGAGCTAGAAATGCAGATTTTAGCTGGTTCCAAGTAGTTTTAGCGCGTGACACGGTCTCTAGGCACTAGTAGGAGTAGTTGCTACAAGTTGGGTTAATCTTTATTCACTTTTCTTTCGAAGTCTCTAAAAATTTCAGAATTTTTCAGAGCTAGAAAAAGGAAAAGATGAGGAGGTTCTTGAGAGGCTCCTCAAGCCGTAACCCCAAGGAGGATGAGAATAACCACCCCAAGTACGTAGTCCCTCGAGTCATAGAAGTTCGACCGTGCGAATGGCCAAGTGATGAATTTTTGCGCATCGCTCGGCTTTATGAAGACTTTTATTACTTGGTGGAGAATGCATGTCTTACTGCGTTCGTTGAAGATAAGTGCTCGCAATACCTCCTCCTCACCAATATTTTCGTTCAAAGCTTCAACTTTTATCCGAGGAAGAATCCTCCCATGGTTGAGTTCATGATATACGATGTCCCCCAGTGCATGACGCTACAAGATTTTTGCAATGTATGCAAATTACCTTATGTTGGGGATATCCGTGGCCCTCGTCCACGGGACTTGGAGGATTTCATTGGTACTATTGCTGTTGGAGAGGAGAGAGGAGTGTCTCGCGCTAGAATTTCTGGCATACATTTTCCTGTGCTTCGGTACTTCTCATTATTTGTGGGAAAATGTTTGATTGGCCGTGGGGAGGCTGGATCACTTAGTTCTCCAGACCTTGTGGTTTTGCACGAAGGCCTTTATAACGATAAGACTTATAGCCTAGGTGCTATAGTAGCCGAGCGGTTGAACACCAACCGTTCCAAGGGTGTCGTCTATGGAGGTATCTATGCTACCCGTCTTGCCAGACACTTTGAGATACCCATTAGACTGGGAGAGGAAGGAGAGATGCTTCTCCCTGATAAATATCTGGATTATGACAGCATGGTTCGCCATGATTTTCTGGATAGAGATGCTAGTAGACGGATGATTTATAACCTGGTATTTAGTCAGGGTACTCGAGAGACTATTACTTTGCCTGCTCCTTCTTTGTTAGATCTTCATGCAGGCATGTACACTATTATGCCCTCGGACATCTACGCATATTGGGGCTTGGCCCAACCACAGGTGCCCGTGCTTGAGCTGCCAGTCGAGTACCAGACGCCAGTTTATCAGTGGGAGCCAGAGGAGCTCACACAGCAGTGGCATCCACAATCTGCTCCAGAGTATCCCGGATCTGGTTATTTCCCACCTTGGGAGTAGACCAAGCTAGGCCAAAAGCCTAAGCTTGGGGGAGTATGTGTTCTCACCGACCTTACATTCATGCTTATGCTTTCACTTTGTTAGCCGGTGTTTACACTTTGCCACTGTATTATCCATGCTAGTTTATTTTTGTTTTTTCGTTTTCTTATTTTGTGTCCTTTTGAGAAAACCCAAAAATATTTTTCTTTCTTCTTTTGCTTGTTGGGAGCTTTCCCGTGTAAATAGTTTTCTTTTTCTTTGGGTCAAGGTAGAAGATATTGGTTACAATGTTTAGTGGTTCTTGCATGTCTACCTATTTAGCTTTCAAAGAGCCATATTACTTTGTCTTCTCCTTTGTGTTTGCCTGCAGATTCAGCTTAGTCCAATGGATGAGCGCACTTATTATTGTTCACATCGTTCGATCGTGCAAATGAAAGGCAATAATGATGATATATGATGAAGTGACTGAGATTGGAAAAGCTGGTATGAACTCTATCTATTTTGTTTTTGTAAATATGACTAGCTTGTCATGCCTGATTCAGCTTTGTTGTGAGAGAACCATGTTTGCAATGACAGCATAGAGATCATAGTTTCTGATGCCATGCTTAACTAGCTGAGAGCTTATAATGGTTTGTCTTGAATGCCAACATAGATTTTGAGATGACTATGATGTAGTATGATAGGATGGTATTCTCCTTTGAATGTTTCAATTGGCTTGACTTGGCGCATGTTCATGCATGTAGTTGAAACAAAATCAACATAGCCTCTATGATGTTCATGTTCATGGTGATTTATATCTTGTTCATGCTTGCATTCAATGTTAGTCAAACTCATTGCATCTTGATGACTGTTGTCGCTCTCTAGTTGGTCGCTTCTGAGTCTTTTGCTAGCCTTCACTTGTACTAAGCGGAATACTGCTTGTGCATTTGAAGTGATATTTGAATTTGATTCAAATCAACTTCAAACCTAATACATGTTAGCTATAATAGTATACCATCTTGCACTCTCATGCCATGCTCATGCATCATCTTGATTGCATATGTTTGATATTGATTGTTGTCATTCCTTTCGGTAGGCTCCGCTCCCCCGGATTCCACCGAATATCCGTCTGACGGATATTGTCATTCCTCTGAGCAACAAGGCAAGCAACCATTTTGATCATCCCGATAAATCCCATGTTCTTGCTCCTGCACTTACTTATTGCATTAGGATCAAATGCTTCAAATACTTTTGCCACGTTAGTTGAACCCACTTCCTTTGCATGACCTATCCTTGTCACAGTAAATAGCTGAACCTTGCAACCTAGCATACCTGGTAGTTGCTTGAGCCATGATGTGCCCTATCCTGCTATGCATGCTATGCTTAGAGTTGTGTATGGTCTGTCATCTGGGAGATGAATAGAATTGTGAGAATGTGTTCGGTAAGCAAAGGTTGTGTGTTGAACCTAATTTGGTAAAGGTACCGGTGAAAGGCTGTGTAGGAGTACATGGCGGGTTGTTTCATTGGAACCGCCCTTAGGAACTGAGTTCCGTGTATGTAATCCAAGACTAGATACTACCACACGTTGGGATACTTAATTGACCCTCTCGACTTATTAATCGCTTAGTACTCGGTCCAGGAGTTGCAAGTAGTTTCTGGTGTTTATAGTCATGCTGGAGGCCGTGCATAGCGCTGACCTGAGAGGTGGGCTCTGATGCGGTAGGCAGTGGTACGGTGTACCAAGTGGCACCCGGATGGTGGGCTTGGGAACCCTGCGCACATCGCTTGAGGCCGTGGCGGAAACCTCGGCCGGACTTCCGTAAGGGTTACTCTCAGATAGGCGATAAACCTGGACTAGGTACTAATGTGGTTAACGGTCGTGGCCGACTCCCTCGCTGGGCTTCCGCTTGAATGTTGCGAGGTGCATGACGAGCACATGGGGATAAGTGGCGAGAGCATGTGTGATGAAGTACACCCCTGCAGGGTTATGATCTATTCGAATAGCCGCGTCCGCGGATATGGACTACTTGGAGACATATGTTGTTCATAGATAACTTAAATGGCTACTCATAAAATTGTCAAGATAAGCGCGAGTGTCGTGGACGGCATTTCCGTATGGAGACGGAATGATTCCACGATGGAGTATTGTTGTGGTGTTAGTGGACTCGTGTGCGAGAAATCAAGTTGTCAAAATTATTTAAAAATGCAAGTTGTCTAGCCACGAGTCAAATGCTGGCTTTCCGCATGAAACCCCACAATACCTTATTGATACATTGCATGAGTAGATAGTTATCCTAAAGTCTTGCTGAGTACCTCCGTACTCATGTTTGCTTAATAAATGTTGCAGAGGTTGCTAATGACCCTAATGGAGGGTTCTTCATAGACATCGACGACGACGAGTAGCTGGTGTCCCAGCTATGATTTGGCCCTAGGTTGGGTCTGTAGTATAGTCAGGACATGTGCCTTCTAGTTGCACCTATCTGTACTCAGACATTTTTAAACACTTCCGCTGGCTTGTAACTGAATGACTGCTGTTATGGGTCATGAGACCCTTACTGTGTAATATTATGTGTGTGGCTCTTCCGAGCCTCTTAAATAAAGCTTGTATGTTTATGGTTATGTTGTGATGCCATCGATGTATCTATACATATCGGTATGCCATGCGTACGTGTGTCGTACATGATATGTATGGGGTTCGATTACCTAGTCGTGAATTTTAGTAGCACTCCTTACAGGGAAATGCCCCTTTGTGATCCAACGAGCCATGGTAGCTCGCTACTGCTCCGGACACATTGGTTGACTGGCATGTGTCCTTCTTAGCTGCTGTGTCTGTCCCCCTTGGGGAAATGTCAGGCGATGTAATGGAGTCCTTGTAGCTTGCTACGACTCGTCTACACTCGCTGGTGACCGACACCTGCTTTGTTGGGTCATGTACGCCTGTCCTTGTGCGGTACTGCCACTTTGGTTTATGACTAGACTTGTCGATCCGGGTTCTTTGACATTGGAATGCTAGCGACACAATTGCATACGTGAGTCAAAAGACGCAAACGGTCCCTGCTAAGGTAAGGCTGCAGTCGTGGGGTTAACCGTGCGTGAGACCGCAAAGGGATGCGATGTGTTACAGGTTGGATTCCTATGGCTTAGGATCGGGGTCCCGACAGCGTTGGTATCAGAGCCTGACTGACTGTAGGATTACTAAGCCAAATTGGTCGAAGTTCAGTCTAGAATTGCTTTAGTTATATATAAGGGAATTGTTTGTGGAAGGGAACGTAAGACTCTTGTTCTGTTCTCAAGTTATTCTATTCTGGTCATCCTCGTATTTTCTGTGGGAATTAAGGACTAGGTTACTCATCCTCTTCTAGGCTCGTGTTTCTGATCGGTAGATTATAGGACTACGGGTCAAGAGATATTTGGGTTTCTTTCATTCCTAGGGAAAAGGAAGTAAGTTTGATGATCAGAGAATTGAACTTGATAGTTGAGTGGTTACACTATTCCATTTTGGGTTGTCTCAAAATTTGTTTTTGAGCATTTACAGCCGTTATGCTGCCCAATTTTGCATTTCAGAGCTCTAATGCTTTTGCATTACTCTCTATTTACAGATGCCTGGCCGTCCTTCTCGTCAGGTGTTACGTCTGACCAGGTGCATTAATGTGCCGGGTCATACGGCCATGCTGGTCAGGGTGATGTCGGTGTGCGGTTACCGCTGGTACCCCGAGTACACAGTGGAGGAGCAGTACCGAGACTTCAACCAGAGCCAGTATATCTGCACTGTTAGGGTATTTCCAGACTACCCTGGAGCTGAGGAGCCAATCCATTGGTCCTATGGGCTGGGAGTCACTGTTGACATGGCACTACAAGATGCTGCCTATTTAATGCTGACCATTATGAGGGCGAGACATGCACTGCTGCAGAATTCAGAGTTCTGCTATGTTCCGGCCTCTCAGCCTGGTGAAGAGGGATACCTCAACGGAGTCTATTTTGATTCTTCTATGGAGGATCCACTACTGCAGTCCACTGTTGAGATGCTAGAGAACAGAGACAGGGATGCTCGTGCTCTCCGCATGGAGCTTTATGCTACCCGTGCCCGTCTATGGACGGTTTTGGCGCAGCTGGCACCGGTAGTCCAGACAAGGGTACAGAGATATGGAGATGCTGAACCCTGTTAGGACCCATCTTCCGGCCCACGTTGACTGGCCAGCTGTAGGAGGAGTCACCCCTCTTCGGGGACCCCTCTTACCACAAGTCAGGGGACCAAGGCCACATTCGTGTCCTTATGGATCCCAGGGATCTCAGGCCAGAGTGTTTCCTGATCCACAGGTTGAGCTTCCAGGCCATGGAGGTAATCTCTATGAGATGTTCTATGCGGATGCCTGAGCTGTGAGCGGAAGGATAGTATGGTAGTAGCCGTACGTTCACAGTCCTGCGTGACTTGTGAAGTATGCCTATGATGTGAAATGAATTCCGGAGGCCTAGATAAATAATGTATAGGAAGCTTGTAAGCCTCTGATGAGTAGTTTCATAATTTCAGTAGTTTGCTCTTCAATTAAGGTTGTACTGAACTATGTAAGGGTGTGTATGAACCATGGTGTATATATAGCAGTTGCTTGTTACCATGTTGTTCAGATATTCATTTCCGCATTCCGTGTGTTCAGTACATTCTTAATCCATAGCTAGTATTGATATGATATTGGTCTAAGATGTGAGTTTGTTTGTCAGGATGGTGTTCACCAGGTTGAACCGTGCCCCTCCTCATGAGCAAGGCGAGGGTAGTCAAGCGTCCCAGGAAGACCTGCCTCACCCACCCTCTCTGGCGGAAGTTATGCTTGAGGCAGAGAGAAACAAAAGGGAGACCAACCGACTGTTAGAGCGTATTGAGCAGAATACGACTCGTCAGCCTAGGAATGCTGCAGTGTCCCTCAACGACTTTGTGAAGCGGAATCCTCCAAAGTTTCATCATTCCGTCGATCCCCTCGACGCTGATGACTGGCTGTGCAGCATCTCACGCAAGATTCGCTCTGCGAATGTTTCTGAGGCCGACAAGGTGACCTTTGCGGCGTATTTCTTGGAAGGACCCGCCAATCTGTGGTGGGAGAACTTTGAAGCTATGTGTCCTGCTGAACCAGCAGCCACATTAGCAGACTTCAGTGCAGCCTTTCGTCTGCACCATATTCCAGAGGGCCTGATGGACAGAAAGAGAGAGGAGTTCTGTGCTTTCACTCAGGGCAAGTTGACCGTGGAGGCCTATAGCCGCGAGTTCGGTAACCTCGCCGGCTATGCAACACAGGAGGTGTCTACTGATGCCAAGAAGCAAGCAAGATTCCGTAAGGGTCTGAGCCCTGAGCTTCGTCATGATCTGCGCCTCCACGAGTGTGCAAGCTTTCAAGCCCTAGTCAACAAGGCGATCAGTGCCGAAACTGGTCATACTGACTTTGAAGCCACAAGGAAGCACTCCCGTGACTTTGGCTCGTCTTCTGGTTCCGCATTTCCAAAACACAGGCTGTGGGTTCCGAATAGTTCTCTGCCGCCAAGATAAACTCCGAGGCCATCCTACGTGGCGCCTCAGACGAATCAGACCAACCCTCCAACAAAAACTTATGGTGGTCTAGCTAGCAATGCTGCACCACGTACCAACCAAGTGATATGCTACAAGTGTGGAGAACCAGGGCACTATTCCCGTGAGTGTCCTCAAAATGTGGGTGCCAAGCAACCCGGATAGTCCGTCGGGCAAGGCAAGTCGGGCAAAGCTTACTATGTGAAGCCAACTCCTGCACGTGGCCGTGTGAACTATGTGTCAGCAGAAGAAGCTGCAGAGGATCCCGACGTCATACTGGGTACGCTTCTTGTCAATCATCACCCAGCGTCTGTTCTCTTTGACACTGGGTCTTCTCATTCCTTCATTTCAGAAAGTTGCGCACAGTTGCATAACATGTCTTTTTGTGATATGCCAATTCCATTGGTTGTCCAAACTCCTGGTAGTAAATGGCAAACCTCTAGGATAACCTATGACAATGAAATTCTAGTAGACAGGCTAGTTTTTCTAGCCTCATTGATAGCCTTGAAATCTTTGGATATTAATATCATCTTGGGTATAGACTGGATGTCAGCTCACTATGCCATGATTGATACTCATTCTAGAAATGTCCAGCTTACCCATCCCTCGGGTGAGATAGTAAATGTCTCTACTCGAGTTGCCAAATGCCAACTCTATTCCTTAAATGCCAACCCTCTTTCAGAACTTGAAGACATTCCGATAGTCCGTGACTTCCCAGATGTTTTTCCAGAGGAACTGCTAGGAATTCCACCTGACAGAGATGTAGAGTTTGTGATAGATCTTGTTCCGGGAACTGTCCCAATAGCCAGAAGACCATATAAGATGGCACCCCTGGAGCTAGCCGAACTTAAGAAGCAACTAGATGAGGCCTTGAATAAAGGTTTCATTCGTCCTAGTTCTTCTCCTTGGGCTTGCCCCGTCCTATTCGTCAAGAAGAAAGACGGAACGGATCGGATGGTTGTAGATTACCGACCAGTTAATCTGGTCACCATAAAGAACAAGTATCTGCTCCCCAGGATCAACGATCTGTACGATCAGCTCGCTGGGTCCTCAGTCTTCTCCAAAATGGATTTGAGGTTGGGATACCATCAAATCAAGATCAAGAACGGGGACATTCCAAAAACGGCTTTTGTTACTCGTTATGGCCAATATGAGTACACCGTCATGTCCTTCAGTTTAACCAATGCCCCAGCCACCTTCTCTCGTTTGATGAATTCAATATTCATGGAGTATTTGGATAAATTCGTTGTAGTATACCTCGATGATATTCTCATCTACTCGAAGAACGAACAAGAACATACTGAGCATCTAAGGCTGGTATTGATGAAACTTCGAGAGCATCGCCTTTATGCCAAGTTTTCAAAATGTGAATTTTGGTTACCAGAAGTGACCTATGTAGGTCACGTAATCTCTGGTAAGGGTATTGCTGTCAATCCCGAGAGAGTTCAAGCTATCTTTGAATGGACTCAACCTGAATTGGTTAAGCAAGTTAGGAGTTTTCTTGGTCTAGCGAGCTATTGTCGCCGCTTTGTCGAGAATTTCTCCAAGGTTGCAAAGCCTCTAACTGAATTCCTCAAGAAGGATAAAAAGTTTGAGTGGACACCACAGTGTGAGCATAGTTTTCAGGAACTGAAAAGACGTCTGACTTCCGCACCTGTGTTGCTACCACTAGATTTTTCTAAGGACTTTGTTATCTATTGCGACGCCTCGCGACAAGGATTAGGTTGCATTCTCATGCAAGATCGTCATGTGATCGCATACGCATCTCGACAGTTGCGTCCACATGAGGATAATTATCCCACACATGACCTTGAGCTTGCAGCTGTGGTCCATGCACTAAAAACCTGGCGACATTACCTTCTGGGTAATCTTTGCGAAATATTCACTGATCACCAAAGTCTGAAATATATCTTCACCCAGCCGGATTTGAATCTCAGGCAAATACGGTGGGTTGAGTTGATCTCGGATTACGACTTAGGGATAACTTACACCCCGGGGAAGGCCAATGTTATGGCTGATGCACTAAGTCATAAATCTTATTGTAACAACTTGATGCTACAACAAGGTCAACCACATCTCTATGAGGAATTTCGGAAGTTAAATCTCCATATTGTTCCTCAAGGATTCCTTTCTACCCTGGTGGCGAAGCCTACTCTTAGGGATCAAATCATAGCCGTGCAGGCTTATGATAAGGGTATATCCCGGATCAGGGAGAATATTGCTAGCGGTAACACTAGGGATTTCTCCATCAATGAGAAAGGTGTTGTGCTCTTTCAGAACCGTTTAGTGGTTCCTAAGAGCAAACGTCTACGGCAATTGATCCTTAAGGAAGCTCATGATTCTCCTCTCACCATTCATCCCGGTAGTACTAAGATGTATCAGGACCTACGCCAGAGGTTCTGGTGGACTAGGATGAAGAGAGAAATTGCTGAGTTCGTTGCTAACTGCGACGTTTGTCGTCGAGTTAAGGCAGAACATCAAAGGCCTGCTGGCACCCTTCAACCTCTAGCTATTCCTGAATGGAAATGGGATAAAGTTAGTATGGATTTTATTACCGGATTTCCCAAGACCAAGAAAGGAAATAATGCTATCTTTGTGGTCATTGACCGTCTTTCTAAAGTGGCTCATTTTCTTCCCGTTCGTGAGAGTATAACAGCTAGCCAGCTAGCGGAGTTATATATCTCTCAAATAGTGTCTCTTCATGGTGTTCCCCTGGAGATTAACTCGGACCGTGGAAGTATCTTTACTTCTCACTTCTGGGAAAGTTTTCAGAATGCCATGGGGACTCACCTATCTTTTAGCACTGCTTTCCATCCCCAATCAAGTGGTCAAGTAGAAAGAGTGAATCAAATCCTAGAAGATATGCTCCGGGCTTGTGTTATATCATTCGGTATGAATTGGGAGAAGTGCCTTCCATTCGCCAAATTCGCTTATAACAATAGTTATCAATCAAGCTTGGGCAAAGCTCCTTTTGAAGTTCTTTATGGACGAAGATGTCGAACACCTCTTAATTGGTCAGAAACCAGAGAGAGGCAACTCTTTGGCCCGGATATGATCCAGGATGCAGAAGAGAAGGTTCGCATTATTCGTGAAAAGTTGAAAACAGCCCAGTCTCGTCAAAAGAGCCAATATGATCGTCATCATAAGGCTGTGACCTTTGAAGTTGACGAGAAGGCTTACCTTCGGGTTACACCTTTGAAGGGTACCCATCGATTCGGTATCAAGGGCAAGTTGGCTCCTCGTTACATTGGTCCTTTTCGCATTCTTGCCAAACGAGGAGAAGTTGCCTACCAGTTGGAAGTTCCTCCGCATCTTTCCAAGGTTCATGATGTTTTCCACGTCTCGCAACTCAGGCGTTGATTTTCGGATCCTATCCGTGAAGTGGACCACAAAACGCTTGATCTCCAAGATAACCTTTCATACCGAGAATACCCCGTGCGTATTCTTGATCAAGCTGAGCGTACCACTCGACGTCGAAACCTCAAGTTTCTTAAAGTTCAATGGTCAAATCAATCTGAAAAGGAGGCAACTTGGGAAAGAGAGGATCGTCTCCGACTTGAGTATCCTGCATTATTCCTGACGACTTCTAAATCTCGGGACGAGATTCTTTTGAGTGGGGGTGAGTTGTCACATCCCTGACACCTTAATCAAGTTAGCTTTGTTCTCATGTTTTCTTTGCATTGCATCTAGGAAATTTTCAACAAGAATAAAGAAAGTGGTGAAGGAAAACTCAAAAACCCTAGCCACTTCTCAAATTAAAGGAAATTTCAAACTAGTTAAAATCAATGAACCCAAAATGGCCTCAAGAAAAGTTCAATCTCTCTGATAATTCTTGGAAACAAATAAGCAATGAAGGAAACCATTTCTTATATACTCTTGGCATTTTAATTAAATGCAAAAAGCTACTGGTTTCAAGTTTTAAATTTGAAATCAGAAACTTTGAACTTTCAAAAATGTTGAAAACTTTAGGAATGGTTGGAAATATTCCAACAAATATTCTGGGGTGTTCAAATTAGTTTTTACAAACTATTTTGGAGCTGAAATAAATAGCAAAACAATAGTTAGCAAAACAGAAACAAAACAGAAAAGAAATAAGAGAAAGGAATGGCTTACCTCTATCTGTCGCCGGCCCAGCCCACCAGGGGCTCCCCGGTCATCTTCCTCCTCCTGCCAGTAGGCAGGGGAGAAGATGAGCACGGCGGCCAAGCCCGGCCACCTCCTGCCTGCCTGCTCGCTGCTGGAGGCCTCCAGGAGCGCCAGCGCGACGCCTGTGCCTTCTTATCCTCCTCCCCGCGGCTCTATCCTCTCCCCTAGGCCTCTCGATCCCCTTCCCCTCTCGGATCTCTCTCTCCCCGAATCTCAGGTTGCTGTCGATCCGTCGTCTCCCGGTCCTCCCTGACCCTTCCGGCAGCCTCACAAGATCCGCCGTGAGCTCCTCTTCCTGTTCCCCCTCTTCCCGAGGTTTTTCCCCTCCTTTAACCACGTTAGCCGTCGGCGCCCGAAGGACCTCGTCGCCGGCCATGTCATTGCCGTCGTTGTGGTACTCCGCTCGCGAGGCCGAGCTCAGAAATGAGCTCCCGGAGCTCTGTAGATGGCGTAGGGCCCCTCTCCCAGCTCGCTAGTCCCCCGCATCGGCACCCCCATCGATGCCCGAGCGGTAGCCGCCGCTGACCTCATCGCCGGCGTGGATTCCGGTGACCACTGGTTCCAGCTCCACTCCCTTTAGATGTGGCGTTTCTCTAGCTGCCCGTAGCACTAATCTGCGCCCAAAACCGACGGCCGTAGCGCCGTTTAGCTCTCTCCGGCGAGCCCTCTGCCGAGCCCGTGGTCGCCGCCGGCCATATTCCGGTGGGGGCCGACGTGGCCAGCTTAACCCAATAGGTCTAAAGTCTAATCACTCGCTGACAGTGGGCCCAAGGCCAAGTCAAACCCACTTAGGGGCTGGTCAGCGCGGGATTAGCCCCTGAGACGCTGACCAATGGGCCCCCCTGTCAGGTTTGACCTGAACAGGTCAGTTGACCTGCTGACGCCATGATGATGCAGTAATGACGCAATAAAGGGGTTTTCCAGTATAAAAATAATTCCAGAAATGTTTAAAACTTCAAAAATTCATAGAAATTAATCTGTAACTCCAATGAAAATAATTTATATATGAAAAAGTATCAGAAAAATTCAAGGAATCTGAATATGTCATTTTCAAACATGTTTAAAAATGTTAGAGAACCCAAACATGTAGATTAATGAATAAGTTAATTCTTATAAATACTTTGTAGATGGAATTTGGAAAATATTTAAATTTCACTATAAATGACATGATCAAGCATTGTCCTAATTACAAACCAGCAACCTAACATGTCATCCTAGGCATGTTAAAAGCAAGTTGATCTGAGCATCAGGTCGAATCAATTAAAATGGTATCCGAGAATACCTCGTTTGAAGTGATATTTGAATTTGATTCAAATCAACTTCAAACCTAATACATGTTAGCTATAATAGTATACCATCTTGCACTCTCATGCCATGCTCATGCATCATCTTGATTGCATATGTTTGATATTGATTGTTGTCATTCCTTTCGGTAGGCTCCGCTCCCCCGGATTCCACCGAATATCCGTCTGACGGATATTGTCACTCCTCTGAGCAACAAGGCAAGCAACCATTTTGATCATCCCGATAAATCCCATGTTTTTGCTCCTGCACTTACTTATTGCATTAGGATCAAATGCTTCAAATGCTTTTGCCATGTTAGTTGAACCCACTTCCTTTGCATGACCTATCCTTGTCACAGTAAATAGCTGAACCTTGCAACCTAGCATACCTGGTAGTTGCTTGAGCCATGATGTGCCCTATCCTGCTATGCATGCTATGCTTAGAGTTGTGTATGGTCTATCATCTGGGAGATGAATAGAATTGTGAGAATGTGTTCGGTAAGCAAAGGTTGTGTGTTGAACCTGATTTGGTAAAGGTACCGGTGAAAGGCTGTGTAGGAGTACATGGCGGGTTGTTTCATTGGAACCGTCCTTAGGAACCGAGTTCCGTGTATGTAATCCAAGACTAGATACTACCACACGTTGGGATACTTAATTGACCCTCTCGACTTATTAATCACTTAGTACTCGGTCCAGGAGTTGCAAGTAGTTTCTGGTGTTTATAGTCATGCTGGAGGCCGTGCATAGCGCTGACCTGAGAGGTGGGCTGTGTTGCGGTAGGCAGTGGCACGGTGTACCAAGTGGCACCCGGATGGTGGGCTTGGGAACCGTGCGCACATCGTTTGAGGCCGTGGCGGAAACCTCGGCCGGACTTCCGTACGGGTTACTCTTAGATATGCGATAAACCTGGCTAGGTACTAATGTGGTCAACGGTCGTGGCCGACTCCCTCGCTGGGCTTCCGCTTGAAGGTTGCCGAGGTGCATGACGAGCACATGGCGATAAGTGGCGAGAGCGTGTGTGATGAAGTACACCCCTGCAGGGTTATGATCTATTCGAATAGCCGCGTCCGCGGATATGGACTACTTGGAGACATATGTTGTTCATAGATAACTTAAATGGCTACTCATAAAATTGTCAAGATAAGCGTGAGTGTCGTGGACGGCATTTCGTATGGAGACGGAATGATTCCACGATGGAGTATTGTTGTGGTGTTAGTGGACTCGTGTGCGAGAAATCAAGTTGTCAAAATTATTTAAAAATGCAAGTTGTCTAGCCACGAGTCAAATGCTGGCTTTCCGCATGAAACCCCACAATACCTTATTGATACATTGCATGAGTAGATAGTTATCCTAAAGTCTTGCTGAGTACCTCCGTACTCATGTTTGCTTAATAAATGTTGCAGAGGTTGCTAATGACCCTAATGGAGGGTTCTTTATAGACATCGACGACGACGAGTAGCTGGTGTCCCAGCTACGATCTGGCCCTAGGTTGGGTCTGTAGTATAGTCAGGACACGTGCCTTCTAGTTGCACCTGTCTGTACTCAGACAATTTTAAACACTTCCGCTGGCTTGTAACTGAATGACTGCTGTTATGGGTCGTGAGACCCTTACTGTGTAATATTATGTGTGTGGCTCTTCCGAGCCTCTTAAATAAAGCTTGTATGTTTATGGTTATGTTGTGATGCCATCGATGTATCTATACATATCGGTATGCCATGCGTACGTGTGTCGTACTTGATACTATGGGGTTCGATTACCTAGTCGTGAATTTTAGTAGCACTCCTTACAGGGAAATGCCCCTTTGTGATCCAACGAGCCATGGTAGCTCGCTACTGCTCCGGACACATTGGTTGACTGACATGTGTCCTTCTTAGCTGCTGTGTCTGTCCCCTTTGGGGAAATGTCATGCGATGTAATGGAGTCCTTGTAGCTTGCTACGACTCGTCTACACTCGCTGGTGACCGACACCTGCTTTGTTGGGCCATGTACGCATGTCCTTGTGCAGTACTGCCACTTTGGTTTATGACTAGACTTGTCGATCCGGGTTCTTTGACATTGGAATGCTAGCGACACAATTGCAAACGTGAGTCAAAAGACGCAAATGGTCCCGGCTAAGGTAAGGCTACAGCCGTGGTGTTAACCATGCATGAGACCGCAAAGGGATGCGATGTGTTACAGGCTGGATTCCTATGGCTTAGGATCAGGGTCCCGACAAACTGCCAATTCTTCACCAGAATCATCAAATGCTTCTATTGCTACAAATTATTCAACTGCTCCTGTGGTAACAAATTCCTCACTTGAGGAAACCACAAATGTTACTAACGAAAATGCACGGCTGAAGGAATTGTATGTGACAGGCATGTACAAAAGTCTCATAGGGCATCAAACCCTTTGTGATGTGCTCAAAAAGAAGATTTTGAACAAGAACCCGAGGAAAGAAGGACTTGCCTTTGAAAGGAATCTGAATGCTGATGGATCATACTGGAAACCTGAGCAGTATCCCAAAACCTCATGGGTTGCTACTAAAGGACCTCCCGTTGATCCATCCAATCTAGCAGTCTTTGCATGTGAATTATCCTATTTCTCACACGAGTCATTTGACTTCAACTATAAACTGTTCAAAAATCAATCTCGCGAAGTATTTGCTCGATATGTTGGAACTAACTGCAGGAATGGACAACCCGTGAGGAAAATATGGGTCCCCAAAAGTTGCTTGGAAAATCTTGAGGTGAATGTCCTCATGACACCACCTGTGAAGAACCTGAGCCCCAGATCAAATTCCTCAAGTGGACCAAAGTCTTCAAGAGGATCAAAATCCTCAACTGGTCAAAACTATGCTCGTACTCGTGCTAATGACTTTGATATGCACGGAAATTACAAGGGATATGAATATGAGCATTATACCTCAAATCATTATGTTCATAAATCCTCAAAGAATTTCTCTGCCTATTCATTTGAGTACTCTAACCCCCTACTGTGAAGAGAGTGCATTAGCTTCAATGCCCCCTTTCTCATATGTTGCTCGTAGGATGATGAACTCTTTGCCACCCCTTCAGATGTGGGTGGTGAAGGAACTAATCACTTCTGCAGGTCAGTTCTCCAGATGAAAATCATCATCTGAAGAATTTGCTGCAGACGTAGAGAAAATGCTTGATTGGATGCAAGCTAAAATTGATGAAATGATAACATTTCACACGTCCTCAAATTTACTATTTATGATGAAATTCCTATGTGATGAAAATGAAATCATATTCTTCAAGTCTGAAGCATATGAGATGGTAAGTTGTACTAATTCATCTGTAGGATGACAAACCCAAGAGTACTGAGTGGGTTCTTGACAGTGGTTGCACAAACCACATGACTGGTGATAAAAGTTTGCTGATGAACATGCCACTGACTCCATCACCTCTAAAGCAAATCACCTATGTTGACAAAGGTAAAAGCAAGGTATTGGGACTTGGCAAAGTGGCTATTTTCAAGGATAGGCACATGGACAAAGTGATGCTAGTCGAATCCCTTGGGTTTAACCTCATGTCAGTCTCAATGCTTTGTGATCTTGATATGGTTGTTATCTTTGGAAAATATAGATGTGTAGTCATCATGGAATCTGACAGATCGAAAGTCTTCGAAGGCTTTAGGAGAGGAGATTTGTACATTGTTGATTTTTCCACAGGTCCTCAACCATCCACATGCTTACTAGCAAAAACCTCAGAAGGTTGGCTATGGCATCGAAGACTTGGCCATGCAGGCATGAGGAATTTGCACATGCTGGCGAAGAAGAAGCATGTCATTGGCATAGAATCAGTCAAATTCCTCCAGGATCACCTCTGCGGTGCTTGTGAGTGTGAAAAAATGACCAGATCCAAACACCCCTCGAAGACTATCATGACTACTACTCGTCCGTTTGAATTACTTCACATGGATCTGTTTGGACCTACTCATTATGCTACTCTAACCAGTGCAGCATCCTTATATGGCTTTGTCATCGTTGATGATCGGTATACTTGGGTACATATCATTCTGTATAAAACTGAAGTGCAGGAAGTCTTCAAACGATTTTTCTCAAGGGCCTCGACGAACTTCGACATCAAGATCAAACACATCAGGAGTGATAATGGGACATAATTCAAAAACACTGGCCTTGATGATTATCTTGATGAACTTGGTATTACTCACAAATTATCTGCTCCTTATACTCCTCAACAGAATGGCATAGTTGAATGCAAGAACATGACTCTGGTGGAAATGGCATAGACTATGCTTGAAGAATAACAGACTCCTCGTCGTTTCTGGCCCGAAGCAATCAACACTGCTTGCCACATCATCAACAGGGTATATCTTCACAAATTCCTCAAGAAAACCTCATATGAACTCCTCACTGATAAGAAAACCAATGTAAGTTATTTCAAAGTCTTCGGTGCAAAATGCTGGATTAGAGATCCTCACCATAGCTCAAAATTTGTGCCTAAAGCACATCAGGGTTTTATGCTTGGTTATGGAAAGGGCTCGCACACCAACAGAGTCTTCAACACCTATCACAACAAGGTTGTTGAAACTGTGGATGTGCGGTTCGATGAAACTAATGGCTCGCAAAGAGAGCAATTGCCTCCTGTGCCAGATAAATTATCTCGAGAGGAAGCAATCAATTTGAAAGCTATTGAAGACATTGTTCCTACTTGGGAAATTGCTGAAGAAATCATCCCCAGCACTGATGTAATTCAAGAAGGTGCTCCTGAGGAAATTGCTCCAGATCAAATTCCTCAGCCCAGACAAAATCCTCAACCAGCTCATCCAAGCATTGCAAATGAAGTAGAACTTGACAAAATCCTCGATGACATCAAAGTGCCAGGTCCTCTCACCCGCTCAAAATCTTCACATTTAGTTAACTTCTGTGGGCATTCCTCTTTTGTGTCTATCATAGAACCCTCAAAAGTTGCTGAAGCTTTCATGGAACCTGAGTGGATTCAAGCCGTGCCAGATGAACTTCTTCAATTCAAGCTAAATGACGTGTGGGAACTCATCAAACGACCATATCCTAGCAAGCAGAATGTCATCGGCACCAAGTGGATTTTCCAAAACAAGCAAGATGAGGATGGTCAAGTGGTGAGGAATAAGGCACGACTTGTAGCCCAAGGCTACACACAGGTTGAAGGAATTGATTTTGATGAAACTTTTGCACCTGTAGCTAGACTTGAAGCTATTCGAATACTACTTGCTTATGTTAATCATCATAACATTACTCTATATCAAATGGATGTGAAAAGTGCATTCCTCAATGGTAAGCTTGAGGAAGAAGTATATGTTGCTCAGCCCCCAGGTTTTGAGGATCCAAAGCATCCAGACAAAGTCTTCAGACTCAAAAAGGCACTCTATGGCCTCAAGCAAGCCCCTCAGGCGTGGTATGATACATTGAAGGAATTCCTCATGAAGAAAGGCTTCAAACCTGGTTCACTCGATTCAACTCTTTTCACAAAATCCTATGATAATGAACTTTTTGTGTGCCAAATATATGTCGACGACATTATCTTTGGCTATACTGACAAACGTTACAATGATGAATTTGCTTACATGATGAGTGAAGAATATTAGATGTCTATGCTGGAGGAGCTGAAATTCTTCTTAGTTCTTCAAATTCGTCAACAACGCAATGGCATCTTCATATCACAGGAGAAATACCTCCAGGATGTTCTGAGGAAATTCGACATGCATGAATGCAAAGGCGTCAAGACTCCTATGCCTACCAACGGCCACCTCTGCACTGACGAATATGGTAAAGATTTCGATCAGCAGGTATATCGCTCGATGCTTGGCTCTTTATTGTACCTATGTGCATCTAGGCTAGATATAATGCTTAGTGTTTGCATGTGTGCTCATTTTCAAGCAAAACCGAAGGAATCACACCATAAGGCTGTGAAGCATATTCTTTAGTTAGCTCACACACCAACACTAGGATTATTGTACCCCAAGGTCTCAAATCTTCATCTCATTGGATATTCTGATTCTTATTATGCTGGTGAACGTGTGGATCGTAAGTCAACATCTGGCACTTGCCATTTCCTCGAAAGATCATTAGTCTGCTGGTCCTCAAAGAAGCAGAACTGTGTTTCTCTCTCCACTGCCGAAGGTGAGTACATTGCTGTTGGATCCTGCTGTGCTCAACTGCTATGGATGAAGCAAACCCTCAGAGACTATGACATCAACGTGAAGAATGCGCCTCTCTACTAAAACAATGAGAGTGCAATCAACATCGCCTACAACGCAGTACAACACTAGAAGACTAAGCACATCCAGATTCGTCATCATTTCCTTCGGGATCATGTCCTCAAGGGCACTATCATCATTGATCATGTGAAGACTGACAATCAACTAGCAGATATTTTCACTAAGTCCTTGGATGAGAGAAGGTTTTGCAAGTTGCGGTGTGAGCTAAATATCTTAGAGTCTTCAAATGTTTTGTGAAAACAGGCACACATCCTAACACTTATGCAAAATTGATGACTTAGATGTGCAACAGACGAAGAATATATTTTCTTCAATCAATGAAGAATATCACTATTAGTGTGAGAAAATTAATGAAGAATTTGATTCTGAGGGCCCTATGACAATTGTACGCGGCGCCTGAAATCATCTTTCTTATACGGTGGGTCACGCCACCACCAAACTTTGAAATTCTTCAAGCTATTTTTCTTCAAAGTTGAAATTCATCAATCTGACACTTTGTCACAAAATCCTCAAGTTTTTCAAAATCATCAAAATCTCCAAATTCTTCAAAAAGTTTGATGATTCCCATTTGCATATATATGTATGTATGTATATATATATATATATATATATATATATATGTCTATATATATATATATATATATATATATGTCTATATATATATATATAGACTGAGATTTCAAAGTCCTCAACATCATTCACTTATAGATCACTCTTCAATTTGATATTTCATCTAAGTGAATGTGATCGGATCCGACTCCCCTCTGTGCTCAGCTCAACCTAGTCTATTCATTTCTTCACATGCGTTCTACTTGACACTTGTTCAAAATCCTCACTGTGTCCTTGTCAACTGAGGACTTTGCAACGAAATCCTCAAAACTTCAATAATCAATTTTTATAACGTTACACAATAACTGGACCCACTTCCCACGATCGGATAACCACGAACTCCACCGCTTCAATCGTGGGCTCCACGTGTCGTGCGGAGACAAATGGCCAAGGGCAGTTCGATCCGAAAGTTTCGGGCGAACATTTTTTCACCTGAGCTATAAATAGGCCCTTACCCCCTCATTCATAACTCTTCGTCATCTTGTGTTCTTTGCTCGATCTCAACCCTAGCGCCACCGCTAGCAATCTCGTCGCTGGTGAGGAAAAGCTTCACTGCCTCGCCCTCGCTGTCGCCGAACTCACGTCGGAAGCGGAATCTCTTCCACCGCCACCGCCGTAGCTGATCGGATCCGAAGAGCTTCTCTCTTTTACTGCTCCTGTTCTTCGTGTTCTTCGCTCATGGTAATTAAAAACTTAGTTTACTACCTCTGTTGATCTATTATTTCACTTTAGACTCGCGAAATCTGTTTTTCCTCAGAGTGTCTGTCAGCGACGCACACTCATTCATCAAACACTTGATGAATTTTACAAAGCCACTCAAATTCTTCATGAGATTCCTCAATTGTGCAAATTCTTGAATCTGCACAACTTTGGAACGCAAGATCAGAAAGCTTAGTCAAATTCCTCAACCCACTTGTCAAATTCCTCAACAACTGAAATTTTCAATTTCTTCAAATCTAAGAACACATATGACCTCTCCAAATTCTTTGCACCTACACTCTGTTCACAGGTACAAAAATGCCAGCTGATGAATCACTAGGTTCTCATCAACTTAACTCATTTGCAGAATTCCTCAAAGAAACTTTACCAGTGTCATCAGAATCTTCAAGAGTGCATATTCCTGAGAAAAAAGCCTCAGTTGAAGAAAATGGAAGATGACAGGAAGCAAACGGGAGGAAAGAAGCTTGAACAGAACACAACTTTTGAGATTCCTGAAGACATAAACGCCAACTACTGCACTCCTGATGAGGAAATTCATGGCAAAGAAACCATGGCGAAGCGCAAGATAAGGCTTCAGAAAATTGAACTCAGGTGGGCTAAGGAGTGGAAGGAGTACAAATATGTTACTCCTAAGTATGCGAAGAAATTCACCCTCAAGCCACCTTGCAAGAGGCCTCCTTAGGGTGATCAACAAGCTGCTCATCCCTCAAGCATTGAAAATATTGAGGATTACCATGATGAGAAAGACAAATATTTGTCTAAATTACAGAAGAAGGCGGAAGCAGCCGTGAAGAAATTCAATGATGACTCTGCTGCTGCCACTGCTGCCACCTCTTCAGCTGCTGAGGCCTCTGCTACAACAATTCCTCAAAAGAAGACTGTGCCGAAGAAACCAAAGGCCTCAGTGCCAAAAGAGCAATTGCCTCAGAAGGCTGCACCAGTGACAAAATCTTCAACAACACCACAGTCCTCACAGCTTCAACAGAAGCAGCTCATTAAGCATCGGCCTGCTCAATCAAGTTCCTCAGTGTCGTGTGCCATGAGCTCTGCTACAAAGTCTTCACCACCTCTATTGAAGACTAAAATGACTGCTGGAAGAGGCATCAGGCCTTGTCCTAGCAAATTCATCAATGGTCCTTCTGCATCAGAAGGTAGTGAGCAATTTGATGAGGAGACTCTTCAAGCTATCATCAGAAACAAGCAGGAACGAGTTGCTCAAGCCTCAGACAGCTCTATTCCTCTTGCCATGGACCAGAAGGTTCTGCTGGACTTCATCGACCTCTGGTATGAAGATCCAAACACTCTCATTGATGACTTGAAGCTTCCCCCTGGTGTTAGCCACATGTTAGTAACTTTCATCAATGAGGCAAAATGGAAAGATTAGCAAGCCAAGCAAGCAAAGGCTGCTAAACTCAAGAAGGAGAAATTCCTCGAGCAGAATCTCCTCAAGTTGACGCCTGAAGCTTTTGTATCAACTCAGGCTGAGCTTAAAACCTTGACAGATAAGTGCACGAGTCTATCTGATCGTCAAGGTGTCAAGGTGAATTTCATCAAGGCTGCAACAGCTGCAGTTGATGAATACAACAAGAAAGCCGCTCTTCCTATGCAACAAAAGCCACCTCAGTCTAGCTACACTGTTCAACTAATAGAGGAAGATGAAACTAATGAACCTGCTACTGAGGAAATTCCTCAAGATACTCCAGCTGAAGAAACTGCTCCAACTGAAGAAACTGCTACAGCTGAAGACACTGCTCCAGCTGAGGAAACTGCTAGGATAGAATCTGCACCAGCTCCTAATGAAACTATTCCTTCATCTCAACCCTCAAAGGTGAAGAAGATGATTTCATCTGCAACAAACGTGAAGAAGACCAAAGCTGCTGAGAAAGAAGCAAAGAATATAAAAGCTTCAATACCTCAGAAACCTCAGAGGCCAAGCGCCAAAAGGTCACTCAGTCAGAGTCTTCAACTACCCCGGTGGATGCTACTCCTCTGAATGTAGCTCCATCTTACTTGATCGTTCCCATCGGAGTTGACTACGTCATTCCTGAAGATGATGAAGAAATGGAGGATGCGAAAGATGAAGAAATCATGGATGAGGAAATACTGATTGACGATATTCCTCAATCCAGCATTCCTCAAAATACCTCTGAAGAATGTGTGGGTGATGATGAAACTGGGTGCAACACTCAATTGATTCATGATGACTTATGGGAAGAAACTCATCGCTCACCGAGGTCAACTCAAATTCCTCCGACTCCTACTGCAACAGAAATCCTCACAGGCTCTCATGGGAAGACCTTCCGTGAGGAATCTGCTCAAGAATCAGCTGCATCAGCTAAAGACAATGCAACGACAAATGATGTAACTGCCTCTTCCAGCAAGCAAATTCCCCAAGCTGAGGAAAATCCTCAAGCTGATGAAAATGCTCAGAATAAAGAAATACCCCAAACACCAAACAACAAACCAAAAACCAAGTGATTGAGCATCACTGAAGAATTTGTTCCTGTGTGCACTGAAGCCTTTTACTGTTGAGGACTGTGCATCCTCCAGACGGTTAGGCGTCATGGTCTAGAGCATCCAGCAGTTAATTGTGGATCACCGGGTGACCGAGTTTGTGAGGGTTTGGAAGTCTGCACTGAAGACTTACCACGAGTGTTGGGTGAGGACTGTGTGTCCTTAGCTCAAGGAGAATACGGTAGGGACTGTGTGTCCCGGGACTGTGTGTCCTTTGGTTTCAAAACCAAGCCGCTCCAAACCAGATGTACGACTGTCATAGTAGTTGGAATTGGGTCATCAACAACTGTCTTCATCATGATAAGGGTTCTATTTCTTCAACTCTTTCATTTCCTCAGAATTGTATGTTGAAGACTTTCATTTGTACTGTCTGAAGAATTTGTTTGAAGACTTTATGTGAATTTCCTCAACCTCAAATTCTTTAGTCTAGTTAATCTTCACCTCCGTTCTGTGTACCTGCGTACTGTGCAAACCATTTCTCATAATCTTCACCAAGTAATATGCTATTGTAATGTTTGCACCTCTGATCCCGCGCTATTTCCACTTCACGTAATTCATCAGTGAGGAATTTCCTCAGCGATGAAATTCTAAAAATCGCCTATTGACCCCCCTCTAGTCGATATACTGTACTTTCACCTATGATCTTTACATTTCTCCCCCTTTGGCAACAAGTTACCAAAAAGTTCAAAAGTATAGAGCTAATCATCTCTCTAGGCAACTGATGATGGAGTCAACAGGAGAGCTGGAGGAGTGGATACTGGAGGTGCTTGAGGTCGGGCTACAGTTGAAGGTGCATGTGCAGATGCTTGAGCTGATGAAGTCTGTCTTGTCTCCATCAGGCCTGGTGCCGAACTGAGTGGTAGTATGAGGAGGCGACTCTTCATCATCATCATCATCACGTGAGCGTGGAATCTTCATTGAGTCAACTTCATGTTGAATTTGTTTGACTATAGTGTTGAATTCTGTAACCTTCACATCCATGTCATGAAACTTTGTTTGCACGACCCGCTCTAGGCTCTTCTGATTTTTGCTCAGCTTGGACAAAGCTAAATAGAAATGACATTTGTTCAGCTTGAGTTCTGAGCCGTGGAACCGGTGGTGGCACATTCCTAGCAGCCTCAGCTTGTGCTGCTATTATGGCTGCAGCTGAGCTAGGATCAGTGTCATCCATTACCACTTCATTGTCTTCAAATTCTAGCTGAAGAGGTAAATGGGGACGATCAAGGAGATATACATGCTTGCCTAGCTTGGCATTGACAAGCATATGAATGTACGGGGCATATCCACATGATCTCTTCCGATCAGCAGCTGTCCTCTGGATAGTCTTTACTATCAAGTCCTTCACTTTGGATCTGGTGTGAGTGTCCAAAAGGTGTAGCAAGTTGATAGAGTGACCTCTGATCATCTTATCATCATCTGATTTAGGCATCAAGGTGTGTCTCAGAATGGTGTTGGTGGTGGGTATTCCTCCTTTCAAGAAGTACACAGAGCCCGTCTTGTGAGTTGCCAAATACTTGTGAGGAATTGGCTTTTACATGTTGTCCATAGAGTTGTGTCCCTTCTTTGCTTCAGAATACACATCAACATAACTCTCTTTCTTCTTAGGGGCACCAATCATAGTGGGCCACTCATCAACTATTGACTCATATATGTGACCATCTGTCATCCAGACAATAGAACCATGTCCATAGAAGTGAATTGTCAAGTAGAATTGCATGATTAGTTCATCGTTCCATGGGGTCATCTCCTTTCCAACACAATCTTCAGTATCCACAGACTTGAAGTTGTCTTGTACATGGGGAAAGAAATCTCCATTGGCTTTGATGTAAGCCCAGTCAACATATCTGATATCGCTAACAGCTGGACATTTGTCATACAAGACAGTCTCATAGAAATCTTGTTGTTCCTTGGTGTGAAACCTTGGATCAACAACAGTCCTTCTCGTGATAGAATATGGATCAGCAACTCCCCATTTTATCAAACCTGCATCTTTTCTCTTCTTCATGTCTTCAGCTACTAGATGATCATCATTATGAAGTGGTAGATTTGGTCGGAGCTTTCTGAGAATGGGTGCATTCTCATCTTCTTCCTGTGCAACAAAGGCACTAGAAGCAAGGCCTTTCTCCTTAGCAGCTCTAGGAATGTCCTTTGTGGTCTTCTTGTGAGCTATTGTCTTCTTAGCCTTAGGAGGAGGCTTAGAAGTAGACTTCTTGGGCATGGTATCAGCCATGAGCTTCTTCTTCTTAGGAGGAGGTGGAGGGGTATCAGCTAGGATCTCATCTTCTCCAGCAGCATCTTCTGTGTCCTCATACATGGAAGTAGATCTTCCATTTATGAATTACCATTTTCCCCACTCTCTTTGCACCAGTCTTCTTGGGAGGATTATCAATGGAAAGTGTTGTACTTTTCCTTGTAGAAGGATGTGCTCTCACATCAGCAGGATTAGCATACTCCTTTCTGTCTGTCTTCCTTGGAGCCTTTGGAGGACCTAAAGTTTTCTCCGACACAAAATCTGAGTCCTATTCATCTATGTCAAGCTTCTTTCTCTGCCTAGTGGCTGCTTTGGGCAAGCCATGGGAGCTAGGAGAACTTGGATCATAAGTAGTCTTCTCGGGACTTGTTCCCGAGTCCAACTCAACACTGTGTTCTTTGTAGTCATTTTGACTATCATCAGATCATCACACCATGATAGACAAAGCAAGCAACCAGCAGACCAACAAACAAGCAGATGTGTGAAGCAGATATAGAAGAGTAGAAAGGTTAAGCATCACAAAACACAAAAGTTTTTTCAAAACTTGAACAAAGGAATCCTTAGTTTTAACTTTCTGCACATCATATTTCGGTCTCACCGAGTTCGAACTTTCGGAGTCACCGAGACAAATAAACTTCTTCACTGAAACTTGGTCATCACTTCGGTGAAACCGACAGTGACAACTCGGTTACACCGAGTTCATTCTCAGGAAGCCTAGATTCAAAATCGGTGGAACCGACTTTTCCAAATTGGTGTCACCGAGATGAGGTCTGCAAACAGCTAAACCTAAATTTTTTTCGTTCGCTAATTCTATGGGAACTTCTGGTGGAATAGGGGTTTGCAGAAGGTGGCTCATAGACAAAATTTCCAATGCGCATGAGATTGATTGAGGGAGCACAAGAGAAAAACTTGATCCATACCCTAACTTGGCGGTGGTTCGACTACGGTGGCGACGATGGTGAAGATTCCGTCGACGACGGCGATTCCCAGCGGCGGAGGTGCTCGGGAAGACAAAGGCAATGACCAGGGGTCCTTCGGGGCAACTTAGGGAATGGGAACGAAAAGGTTTTGAGGAACAGATCTCAAAAACTCGCCCGCCAGAATATATACCCTTCCGCTGTCGGTGTTACCGAGATTACAAAATCGGTGTCACCGAGTTCCTCTGCTATCAGCTGACAAAGAAACTCAGTGTAACCGAGTTGGTGATTTTGGTGGTACCGAGATTGAAAAACCCAGATCAACTTTGGAATTCGGTGGAACCGAGTTTGTGGAGTTGGTTTCACCCAGATTCACAAAGAGGTTTTGGAAGGCAACCTTTAACGATATGGAACTCCGAGTGCTCGTTCTCAGAGAGAGATCGACAAGAGCTTGTTCAAGTTTTTGTGATGAAGCATGAATAAAACTTGAGATGAGATAGCATAGCTAGCTAGAGGAGGATCCTAGGCATTCTTGTCCAACCAATTGGCAAAGGATATATCAAGAGCCAAATAAGAACAATTGGATGTCCTCGAATGATCAAGAATATGCAGACCAACATGCTCACACAATAAAATGATAGATAAAATATGGTGAACATGCGCAAACATCCTAGCATCTATCAAGCACTTGGGCGATGACAAAGTCATCTATATATGAGTATGTTGACATAGGAGCCAAGTAAGAATACTTGATCATAGGTCATACTCATCGTTAAGCACAAGTGGGGTAACCACTTTTACATAAGCATTAATGTGTTCATATCCTTAGGAGATGCTTATACTCAAGATTTAGAGTAAAGCTCCCTCTTAATATGACATCCCCCTAAGAGGGACAAACTAACCTTGGGTTTTGTCGTAGAAGACTTCACGTAGGCGAACTAGTGGTGGATGCTCAATGTTGATGAAGATCATCTTAAGTTGGGAGCAATCCTTGTTGTTTCTTACTCTTCTCACCTACATGGTTAGTCCCAAAGCACGAGGAGCATATGCAAGAATATCCATGGACATGGAGTCAAACACAAATGCGATGATGTCCAAAGATGCATTAATTACCTTGTTCCTTGCTTACCTTTGATGGAATGTGTGACTCCTTGAATTAGTGCATATGGTTGAGGTTGATTGCAAATAGTTCATGCCAAAATGAATGAGAGTGAATTTCATTGGTAGAGTCACCCCTCAAGAACTTTCTAGTTCTTCCTCTTGGGAATCCACATCAACTTGATGGGGATCCTTGGAGTTGTGGTAGCACTAGATGAGGTAGTGCTAGAAGTGTCCTTGGGAATCCACTTGACCTTGACTTTGGGTTCCTCTCCAAATAAGTCAATGTCTTCTTGAAGCTTTCCCTTGCCCTTGTGGTCTTGTGGTAGAAGTTCACCTTGTGATCTTGTTCCCTTGGGAGGAGTAGGATCATACTTCTCCTCTCGAGGAACAAACTTAGGAATGGGATATGGACCTTCTTCCAAATCATCTCCATTGACGTTGAAGTATCCAACACCTTGTTCCTTCCGATGTCCTCCTTGCTTGCATACAATTTCTTCTAATTCCTTACTCCCATCAAGACTTTTGAAGACACCTCTCTCTATAATCCCTTTCAATAAAAAAATTTCTTGCTCAAGTGTAACTTGGCTAAGAGAATCGTTAGTGGAATCAAGATAGCTACTAGCAACAACATCATTAGATTTAGCTTTAGCATTGTTGTTACTAGATGAAGAAACGTTCTTCCCTTTGTTGCTAGTGTTCTTAGGTTTAACTTGTGGAACAAGAGTAATCGTTTGGTAAGATAAGAAGAACTCTTCTTTCGAAGATCATCATTGATTGCTTTTAGAAACTCATGCTCTTGCTCCAAATTTAGCTTCTCGAAGTGTAGCTTCTCATGAGTTCTTCCAAGCTCTCTATGATCTTCTACAGTAGTTTCACGATCTAACTTGAGAGTGTTTAACTCTTTAGTTAGTTGTTCAATCTCTTTCTTATCATCATCATTTGATTTCTCTTGACTAGCATGGTAATTAGCGAGTTCATTTTTAGTGCAATCACTAATTTTATCAAAGAGCAAGTCATCTTCTCCTAATAAGTCATCCTCATCACTATTGAAATCAAGATACCCGGGATGTGATACCTTGGGGCCTTTAGCCATGAAGTAGTTTCTGACTCCTTCATTTGGTGAATCAAATAAGTCATAGGAGTTGGAGGAAAAAAGTGCAATGCGGGCAACACCTTCATCTTGACTATAGTCGGATTGGTTATCAGACTCGGAGCCAGAGACCCATTCACCAACATGAGCTTGATGTCTTCTTGCTGAGCCACTCTTGGTGTATTTGTCCTTTTTATCCGATTCCTTGCCTCTCCGTGAGTGTCTTCATTCATAATGATCTTATCCACTCCTTCTCTCTCTGCGAGGTGACTCGTCTCTTGAGGTTCGTCTTCGAGGTGAATCTTCTCTTTGTTTGTAGGGAGCCGAACACTCATTGGAGTAGTGTCCGGGCTTCCCACAACTGTAGTAGTTTCAGTAATGACTGGACGAACGCTTCTCATCGTATCTTGAGCTTGAGCTTCTCTGTTTGCCTCTACTCTTGTAGAACTTGTTGAATTTGGTGACCATGAGGTTTATCTCTTCATAGGTGACAATATTTTCTTTTGAAGTAGCAGGAGCATCACATGAAGCTTTGTAAGCACCGCTTGACTTGTTGTGCAGCTCATATTTGTCCTTGAGTGACATCTCATGAGCAACAATCCTACCAATGACTTCAGTTGGCTTGAGATCTTTGTAGTTTGGCATCATTTGGATCAATGTGCACATGGTGTCATACTTTCCATCGAGAGCTCTAAGTATCTTCTTGATGATGAATTCTTCGGTCATCTCTTCGCTTCTTAAGCCTGCAATCTCATTGGTGATGAGAGCTAGCCTAGAGTACATTTGAGCGAGACCTTCACCATCCTTCATCTTGAACTTGTCAAGATCACTCTAAAGCACATCAAACTTAGATTCTCTGACAGAATCAGTACCTTCGTGCATATCGATCAAAGTGCCCCAAATTTCTTTTGCATTCTCAAGGCGGCTGATTTTGGTGAATTTTTTGGGGCATAGGCAGTTGAAGATGATGTCGCAGGCTTGTGCATTAAGTTGCGACATCTTCAGTTCATCGGCTGTCACATCACGATCCGGTTCATGGCCTTCTCCTAAGAAATCACCTTGCAGACCAACACAAATAACATCCCAAACATGAGGATTCAAGCCAAGAATATGCATTTTCATCTTATGCTTCGAACTAGCAAAATTAGTGCCATCGAAGTATGAACCTCTATGGTGATAATTTCCCTCACGAGAAGCCATACTCTCCTAGGTTGTGAAACCAATGCAATGGGGACCAAAGCTCCGATACCACTTGTAGGATCGAAAGTATGTCTAGAGGCGGGGGGGGGGGGGGGGGTGATTAGACTACTTGACAAGATAAATGTTTTGTCTTTTCCCAATTTTAGTTGAGGGGCAGCTTTGGCAGTTAAGGCAATTAAAGTACACCCTACACATGCAGTTCTAAGAGTGTAGGAGTGGAAAGTAAAACATACAAGTGTAAAGTAAAGGAGTAAGGTAGGGAGATCAAATGCATGAGGTTGACACGACAATTTTTGGCATGGTTCTGATAGGTGGCACTATCGTACGTCCATGTTAGTGGAGACTTCAACCCACGGAGGGTAACGACTGTGAGAGTCCACAAAGGGATCCACCCACGAAGGGTCCACAAAGAAGCGGCCTTTTCTATTCCACCACGGCTTCCGTCCACACAGGACTAGCCTTACTCATGGTAGATCTTCACGAAGTAGGTGGTTGCTGCCTCTTGAGCTTGCGTTGGTTTTTCCCTTGAAGAGGAAAGGGTGATGCAGCACATGAGCAGTAAGTATTTCCCCCAGTTTGAGAACCAAGGTATCAATCCAGTAGGAGAATCGCGTCAAGTTCAGAGTACCTGCGCAAACACAAAAGAGCTTGCACCCAACGCTATAAAGGGGTTGTTAACCCCTTCAAGATTGATTGCAAAGTGAGATCTGAAGGCGGAAAGTGCAACGAAGTAAAAGAGTAAGGCTGAAATATGGTGTGAAGTAGACCCGGGGGCCATAGTGTTCACTAGAGGCTTCTCTCAAAATAGCAAATAATACGGTGGGTGAACAAATTACTGTCGAGCAATTGATAGAACTGCGCAAAGTCATGACGATATCTAAGGCAATGATCATACATATAGGCATCACGTTTGAGACAAGTAGACCGATACTTTCTGCATCTACTACTATTACTGCACACATCGACCGCTATCCAGCATGCATCTAGTGTATTGAGTTCATGACGAACAGAGTAACGCCTTAAGCAAGATGACATGATGTAGAGGGATAAACTCAAACCAATGATGAAAACCCCATCTCTTTACCCTTGATGGCAACAACATGATGCGTGCCTTGCTACCCCTTCTGTCACTGGGTGAGGTCACCGCACGGTATGAACCCAAAACCAAGCACTTCTCCCATTGCAAGAATCATAGATCAAGTTGGCCAAACAAAACTAACAACTCGAAGAGAATTACAAGGATATGAAATCATGCATATAAGAGATCAGAAGAAACTTAAATAAGATTCATAGATAATCTGATCATAAATCTACAATTCATCGGATCTCGACAAACACACCGCAAAAGAAGATTACATCGGATAGATCTCCATGAAGATCATGGAGAACTTTGTATTGAAGATCCAAGAGAGAGAAGAAGCCACCTAGCTACTAGCTATGGACCCGAAGGTCTATGGTGAACTACTCACGCATCATCGGAGAGGTCATGGTGTTGATGAAGAAGCCCTCCGTATCAGAAATCCCCCTCCATCAGGGCACCAGAACGTGTCCCAGATGGGATCTTGCAGAGACAGAAGCTTGCGGCGGCGGAAAAGTATTTTCGTAGATCTCTCGCGCAGTTTTGGAATTTTTCTGAATTTATAGGTGGAAGAGGTAGGGCAGACGTGCCACAGGGGGCCCACAAGCCTGCTAGGCGCGGCCCCCCTGGCCGCGCCTTGGGGGCTTGTGGGGTCCCCTGCTGGCCCCTGCCTTGGTTGTCAAGTCTGGTGCGTATCTTCTGTTCCGGAAAAAATCTTTTCGGAATTTTATTCCGTTTGGACATTGTTTAAAATCCTCCTCTGAAAAGGGTCAAAAACACGGAAAAAACAGGAACTGGCACTTGGCACTGAGTTAATAAGTTAGTCCCAAAAAAGATATAAAAGGCATACAAAACATCCAAAGTTTGACAAGATAATAGCATGGAACTATCAAAAACTATAGATACGTTGGAGACGTATCAAGCATCCCCAAGCTTAACTCCTGCTCGTCCTCGAGTAGGGAAGTGATAAAGACTAAATTTTTGATGTGGAATTCTACCTAGCATAGTTGTCCTTTGTAACTTCTTTCATGTGACATGAATTTCAGATCCGTAAGATTCAAAACAATAGTTTGCCATTGACATGAAAACAATAATACTTCAAGCAAAATAGCAAGGTAATCATGAACTTTCGAAATAACAAGGCCAAAGAAAGTTATCCCTACAAAATCATATAGTCTGGCTATGCTACATCATCCCCACACAACTAATTTAAATCATGCACAACCCCGGTATTGGCCAAGTAATTGTTTTTGCACTCTTACTTTCTCAAACCTTTTACAACTATCACGCAATACATGAGCGTGATCCATGGATATAACACTATAGGTGGAATAGAGTGTGGTGGTGGTTGTGAGACAAATAAAAGAGGAGATGGTCACATTGACTCAGCGTATCAAAGGGTTATGTAGATGCCCATTAATAGATATCAGTGTGAATGAGTAGGGATTGCCATACAAAGGATGCACTAGAGCTATAAGTATGTGAAAGCTCAAAAGGAGAACTAGTGGGTGTGCATCCAACTTGCTTGCTCACGAAGACCTAGGGCAATTTGAGGAAGCCCATCCTTGGAATATACAAGCCAAGTTATATAATAAAGATTCCCACTAGTATATGGTGGTGACAAAGCAAGAAGCTCTCAATCATGAAGAACATGGTGCTATTATGAAGCACAAGTGTGGAAAAAGATAGTAGCACTGTCCCTTCTCTCCTTTTTTTATTTGGGATCTTGGGCCTCTTTTTTTTCTCTCTCTTTTTTGTGTGTGGGCAACTTTGGCCTCTTTTTTTATTTCCTCACATGGGACAATGCTCTAATAATGATGATCATCACACTTTTATTTACTCACAACTCAAAGCTTAGAACGATGATGACACTATAGGAAATGCCTCCGGCAGTGTACCGGGATGTGCAACGATCTAGCTTGGCGTATGACATTGAAACATCTCGCTAGCTATCTTACGATCATGCAATGGCAATATGAGAGTGACGGCACAAGTCATGAGACGGAACGGTGGGAGTTGCATGGCAATATATCTCGGAATGGCTATGAAAATGCATAGTAGGTAGGTATGGCGGCTGTTTTGAGGAAGGCATATGGTGGGTTTGTGCACCGGCGAAAATTGCGCGGCACTAGAGAGGCTAGCAATGGTGGAAGGTGAAAGTGAATCTATACCATGGACTCACATTAGTCATGAAGAACTCACATACTTGTTGTGAAAGTTTTTATTAGTAATCGAAACAAAGTGCTAAATGCATACTCCTAGGGGAAGGGTTGGTAGGTGTAAACCATCGCGCGATCCCGACCGCAACACAAAGGATGACAATCAAAAGATCAATTATGCTACGACTTCCTAACATAGCGGTTCACCATACGTGCATGTTACGGGAATCACTATCTTGAACACAAGTATTTCTAGATTCACAACACCCTACTAACATAACTCTTAATATTACCAAATCCACGTCTCAAAACTAATTGAGAGGAATCAAACTTCTCTTTCTACTCAACGCACATGAACATGGAAGTTTTTGTATCCTGTTTGGGTACCTATCACCTTTGGGACTACTTTCATAGCACAAACCAACTACCAAGTCACGCACCGCCGTGCTCTAAAAGATCTAAGTGAAGTACATAGAGCAAAATTATCTAGCTCAAAAGATATAAGTGAAGCATGATGAGCATTCTAGCAAATTCATGATGAGTGCATGTCTCTCTCAAAAGGTGTGCATCAAGGATGATTGTGACACAACAAAAGGAAAATACTCTTACGATACAAGACGCTACAAGCAAAACACATATCACGTGGTGAATAAAAATATAGCTCCAAGTAATGTTACCGATGGATTGAAGACGAAAGAGGGGATGCCTTCCCGGGGCATACCCAAGCTTAGGCTTTTTGGTGTCCTTGAATTTGGCTTGGGATGCCTTGGGCATACCCAAGCTTGATCTATTTCCACTCTTTATCCCTTTGTCCATGAGAACATCACCCAAAACCTGAAAATTTCACAACAAAAAACTTAAACAGAAACTCGTGATATCATTAGCACAAGAAAACAAACTACCACCTCTTTAGGTACCATAGCAATCTTGATTTCTATTTATATTGGTGTTAGATTACTGTATTATCACCTTTCCATGGCTAGTACACCCCGATACTATCCATAGTTTCATCAAAAGAAGCAACCAACTCAACAAAAACAGAATCTGCCAAAAACAGCCCAGTCTGTAGCAATCTGTATACTTCGTATACTTTTGGTACCTCAAAAGTTCTGAAAAATTACGAATGCCTGGACAAAAGGCATATCAACCAGGAGAAAAATGAATCAACTCAAAATCTCTTTCTGAATAAAAATGAAAAATAATCTCGTGAGCGAAACGTTTCTGTCTTTTTCCAGCAGGATCAAACAACCATCACCAAGACTAGTCATAAACGTTTTGTTTGGCTCAAACACAAAAAGAAACACACAAGACACTATCATAACAGAATTATGATGGCGTGGACGTAACAAAAGAGATAGGAAAAGATAAATTCATTGGGTTGCCTCCCAACAAGCACTATTGTTTAACACCGTTAGCTAGGCATAAGGCGATAGAATCACATATCATCGTCTTTGGTGCTCAAACCATAAGTAGCCCTCATCATAGATTCGTAAGGCAATCTTATTTTATTTCTAGGAAAATGCTACATGCCCTTCTTTAAAGGAAACTGAAATCTAATATTCCCTTCCTTCATATCGATGATAACACCGGTAGTCCTTAGGAAAGGTCTACCAAGAATGATAGGGCATGTAGGGTTGCAATCAATGTCAAGCACAATGAAATCCACGGGTACATAGTTCCTATTTGCAATAATAAGAACATCATTGATCCTTCCCATGGGTTTCTTGACAGTAGAATCTGCAAGATGCAAATTAAGAGAACACTCCTCAATCTCATTAAAATCCAGAACATCACATAAAGACTTTGGAATCGCGGAAACACTAGCACCCAAATCACACAAAGCATTGCATTCATAGTTTTGATTTTGATTTTGATAGTAGGTTCCCACTCATCTTGAAGCTTTCTAGGGATAGAAACTTCAAATTCAAGTTTCTCTTCAAGAGATTTTATCATAGCTTCGACGATATGATCGGTAAAGGCCTTGTTTTGGCTATAAGCGTGTGGAGAGTTTAGCATGGATTGCCTCAAGGAAATGCATTCAATCAAGGAGCAATTGTCATAATTGAATTCCTTGAAATCCATGTTGGGGAACGTCGCATGGGAAAAAAATTCCAACGCGCACGAAGACCTATCATGGTGATGTCCATCTATGAGAGGAGATTTGGATCTACATACCCTTGTAGATCGCACAGCAGGAAGCGTTTAAGAAACGCGGTTGATGTAGTGGAACTACCTCACATCCCTCGATCCGCCTCGCGAACCGTCCCACGAACCGTCCCGCGATCCGTCCCACGATCCGCTCCGATCTAGTGCCGAACGGAGGACACCTCCACGTTCAGCACACGTACAGCTCGACAATGATCTCGGCCTTGTTGATCCAGCAAGCAAGATGGAGAAGTAGATGAGTTCTCCGGCAGCGTCACGGCGCTCCGGTGGTGGTGAAGGATCTACTCCTGCAGGGCTCCGCCCGAGCTCCCTAGAAATACGATCTAGAGGAAAAACCGTGGTGTTTGTGGTCGGGCTTCCGTGGCAAAAGTTGTCTCAAATCAGCCCTAGAACTACACTATATATAGGAGGAGGGGAGGGGAGGCTTGCCTTGGGGTCCAAGACCCCAAGGTTCCGCCGGCCAAGGAGGTGGAGGAGTCCACCTCCAATCCTAGTCCAACTAGGATTGGAAGATGGAGTCCTTCCCTTCCTTCCCACCTTTTTTTTCCTTTTCTCTTTTGATTTTATATCTCCTGCACATAGGGCCCTTTTGGGCTGTCCCGCCAGCCCACCAAGGGCTGGTGCGACACTCCTAAGGCCTATGGGCTTCCCCGGGTGGGCTGGCCCCTCCCGGTGAACATCCGGAACCCATTCGTCACTCCCATTACATTCCCGGTAATGCCCGAAAACTTCCCGGTAACCAAATGAGGTCATCCTATATATCAATATTCGTCTCCGGACCATTACGGAAACCCCCGTGACGTCCGCGATCTCATCCGGGACTCCGAACAACATTTGGTAACCACACATATAACTCAACTATACTAAAACATCGCTGAACCTTAAGTGTGCAGACCCTGCGGGTTCGAGAACTATGCAGACATGCCCCGAGGTACTCCTCGGTCAATATACAATAGCGGTACCTGGATGCCCCTATTGGATCCTATAAATTCTTCGAATAACTTATCGGTTGAACCTCAGTGTCAAGGATTCAGGCAATCCCGTATGTCATTCCCTTTGTCCTTCGGTATGTTACTTGCCCGATATTCGATCGTCGGTATCCGCATACCTATTTCAATCTCGTTACCGGCAAGTCTCTTTTCTCATTCGGTACTACAAGATCCCGTGACTTACACTTAGTCACATTGCTTGCAAGGCTTGTGTGTGATGTTGTATTACCGAGTGGGCCCCGAGATACCTCTCCGTCACACGGAGTGACAAATCCCAGTCTTGATCCATACTAACCCAACAGACACCTTTGGAGATACCTGTAGAGCACCTTTATAGTCACCCAGTTATGTTGTGACGTTTGATACACACAAGGTATCCCTCCGGTGCCAGTGGGTTATATGATCTCATGGTCATAGGAACAAATACTTGACACGCAGAAAACAATAGCAATAAAACGACACGATCAATATGCTACATTCATTGTTTGGGTCTTGTCCATCAAATGATTCTCCTAATGATGTGATCCCGTTATCAAGTGACAACATTTGCCTATGGTCAGGAAACCTTGACCATCTTTGATCAACGAACTAGTCAACTAGCGGCTCACTAGGGACAGTGTGTTGTCTATGTATCCACACATGTATTTGAGTTTCCAATCAATACAATTCTAGCATGGATAATAAACGATTATTATGAACAAGGAAATATAATAATAACTAATTTATTATTGCCTCTAGGGCATATTTCGAACAGTCTCCCACTTGCACTAGAGTCAATAATCTAGTTCACATCACCATGTGATTTCAACGAATCCAACACCCATATAGTTCTGGGGTCTTGCTCGTGAGAGAGGTTTTAGTCAATGGTTCTAAAACTTTCAGATCCGTGTGTTCTTTACAAATCTTGATGACATCTTATAGATGCTGCTACTACGTGCTATTCGGAAATACTCCAAATATCTACTCTACTATACGAATCCATTTTACTACTCATAGTTATTTGGATTAGTGTTAAAGCTTGCATCAACGTAACCCCTTTACGACGAACTCTTTAACCACCTCCATAATCGAGAAAAATTCCTTAGTACACTAGTTACTAAGGATAACTTTGATTGTTGTTTCAGTGATCCAGTCCTGGATCACTCTCTGTACCCCTTAACAGACTTGTGGCAACGGACACATGAGGTGCGGTACATAGCTTGGCATACTTTAGAGTCTATGGCTAAGGCGTAGGGGATGACCTTCGTCCTTTCTCTTTCTTCTGTCGTGGTCGGGCTTTTGAGTCTTACTCAAATTCACACCTTACAACACAACCAAGAACTCCTTCTTTACCGATCTATTTTGAACTCCTTCAAAAACTTGTCAAGGCATGCATTTCATTTGAAAGTACTATTAAGCATTTTGATCTGTCTCTATAGATCCTGATGCTCAATGTTCAAATAGCTCTATCCAGGTCTTCCTTTGAAAATCTCCTTTCAAACAACCTTTCATGCTTCACAGAAATTCTACATTACTTCTGGTCAACAATATGTCAACCACATATAATTTATCAGAAATACTATAGTGCTCCCACTCACTTATTTTGAAATACAAGTTTCTCATAAACCTTGTACAAAACCAAAATCTTTGATCATCTCATCAAAGTGTATATTCCAACTCCAAGATTCTTGCACCAGTCCATTGAAGGATCAATGGAGCTTGCATACTTGTTAGTATCCTTAGGATCAACAAAACCTTCTGGTTGTATCACATACAATCTTTCCTCAAGGAAACCATCAAGGAAACAATGTTTTGACATCCTGTGTGCAATATTTCATAAATAATGCAGCAACTACTAACATAATTCTAACAGACTTTTAGCATCGCTACGAGTGAGAAAGTCTCACCATAGTCAACTATTTGATCTTGTCGGAAACATCTTTGCGACAAGTCGAGCTTTTCTTAATAGTGACTTATCACCATCATCGTATGTCTTTCTTTTAAAGATCCATCTTTACTCAGTAGTACTACGACCATCAAGTAGTTCTTCCAAAGTCAACACTTTGTTTTCATACATGGATCCTCTCTCGGATTTCATGGCCTCTAGCCATTTGTCGGAATCCGGGCCCACCATTGCTTCTCCATAACTCGTAGGTTCATTGTTGTTCAACAACATGACCTCCAAGACAGGGTTACCGTACCACTCTGTAGTAGTACACGACCTTGTCGACCTACGAGGTTTGTAGTAACTTGATCTGAGGCTCAATGATCACTATCATCAGTTTCCACTTCAATTGGTGTAGGCGCCACAGGAACATCTTCATGTGTCCTACTACACACTGGTTGAAGTGACGGTTCACTAAACTCACCAAGTTCCACCACCCTCCCACTCAATTCTTTCGAGAGAAATCTTTCCTCGAGAAAGGATCCGTTTCTAGAAACAAACACTTTGCTTCCGGATCTAAGATAGGAGATGTATCCAACTGTTTTGGATATCCCATGAAGATGCATTTATCCGCTTTGGGTTCGAGCTTATCAAACTGAAACCTTTTCACATAAGCGCCGCAGCCCCAAACTTTCAAGAAATGACTACTTAGGTTCCTCTAAACCATAATCTATACTGTGTCATCTCAACGGAAATACGCGGTGCCTCATTTAAAGTGGATGCGGTTGTCTCTAATGCATAACCCATAAACGATAGTGGTAATTCGATAAGAGACATCATAGTATGCACCATATCTAATAGGGCGTGGCTATGACGTTTGGACACAGCATCACACTATGGTGTTCCAGGTGGCATGAATTGCGAAACAATTTCCACATTGTCTTAACTGTGTACTAAAAACTCGTAACTCTGATATTCATCTCTATGATCATGTCGTAGACAGTTTATCCTCTTGTCACGATGATATTCACTCTGAAATAGCGTTGAACTTTTCAATATTTCATACTTGTGATTCATCAAGTAAACACTCCTGTATCTACTCAAATCGTCACTGAAGTGAGAACATAACGATATCCACTGCGTGCCTCAACATTTATTGGACTGTACACATAAAAATGTATTACTTCCAACAAGTCACTTTCTTGTTCCATGTGGTACTATTGTGCATGTCTCAAGTGATTCAAAATCACGTGAATCCAAACGTTCCATCCACATGGAGTTTCTTCATGCGTTTTATACCAACAGGTGTGGTTTGCATGTCTGAAACGTTTCAAAAATGAGTGAGTACAAAGATCCATCAGCATGGAGCTTCTTCATGCATTTTACACCAACATGACTCATGTGGCAGTGCCACAACTAAGTGGTACTATCATTATAACTTTGTATCTTTCGGCACCAATATTATGAACATGTGTAACACTACGATCGAGATTCAATAAACCATTGAGGGTGATTATTCAAGAAAATAGAATAATCATTATTCTCTTTTAATGAATAATCGTATTGCAATCAACACGATCCAATCATGTTCATGCTCAACGCAAACACCAAATAACAATTATTTAGGTTTTACCACCAATCCCGATGATAGAGGAAGCGTGCGATGTTTGATCACGTCAACCTTGGAAACACTTCCAACACGTATCGTCACCTCGCCTTTAGCTAGTCTCCGTTTATACCGTAGCTTTCATTTCGAGTTACTAATCACTTAGCAACCGAACCGGTATCCAATACCCTCGTGCTACTAGGAGTACTAGTAAAGTACACATCAATATCATGTATATCAAATATACTTCTGTCGACTTTGCCAGCCTTCTTATCTACCAAGTATCTAGGGGTAGCTCCGCCTCAGTGACCGTTCCCCTCATAACAGAAGCACTTAGTCTAGGGTTTGGGTTCAATTTTGGTTTCTTCATTAGAGCAACAACTGGTTTGCCGTTTCATGAAGTATCCCTTCTAGCCCTTGCCCTTCTAGAAACTAGTGGTTTTACTAACCATCAACAATTGATGCTCCTTCTTGATTTCTACTTTCCCAGTGTCAAACGTTGCGAATCACTCAAGGATCATCATATCTATCCTTGATTTGTTTATAGTTCATCACAAAGCTCTAGCAGCTTAGTGGCAGTGACTTTGGAGAACCATCACTATCTCATCTGGAAGATTAACTCCCACTTGATTCAAGCGATTGTTGTACTCAGACAATCTGAGAACATGCTCAATGATTTGAGCTTTTCTCCTTTACTTTGTAGGCAAAGAATCTTATCGGAGGTCTTATACCTCTCAACAAGGGCACGAGCATGAAATCTCAATTTCATCACTTTGAACATCTCTTATGTTCTGCGACGTTTTCAAAACGTCTTCGGCGCCTTGCTTCTAAGCCTTTAAATATTGCGCACTGAACTATCATGTAGTCATCAAAGACATGTATGTAAGATGTTCACGACATCCACAGACGACTCCCGAGGTGCAGCACATCGAGTGGTGCATTAAGGACATAAGCCTTCTGCGCAGCAATGAGGACAATCCTCAGTTTTACGGACTTAGTCCGCAAGGTTGCTACTATCAACTTTCAACTAAATTTTCTCTAGGAACATATAAAAACAGTAGAGCTATAGCGCAAGCTACATCGTAATTTGCAAAGACCATTAGACTATGTTCATGATAATTAGTTCTATTAATCATATTACTTAAGAACTCCCACTCAAAAAGTACATCTCTCTAGTCATTTGAGTGGTACATGATCCAAATCCACTATCTCAAGTTCGATCATCACGTGAGTCGAGAATAGTTTCAGTGGTAAGCATCTCTATGCTAATCATATCAACTATACGATTCATGCTCGACCTTTCGGTCTCTTGTGTTATGAGGCCATGTCTGCACATGCTAGGCTCGTCAAGTTTAACCCGAGTGTTCCGCGTGTGCAACTGTTTTGCACCCGTTGTATGTGAACGTTGAGTCTATCACACCCGATCATCACGTGGTGTCTCAAAACGACGAACTCTCGCAACGGTACACAGTCGGGGAGAACACAATTTCGTCTTGAAATTTTAGTGAGAGATCACCTCATAATGCTACCGTCGTTCTAAGCAAAATAAGGTGCATAAAAGGATTAACATCACATGCAATTCATAAGTGACATGATATGGCCATCATCATGTGCTTCTTGATCTCCATCACCAAAGCACCGGCACGATCTTCTTGTCACCGGCGCCACACCATGATCTCCATCGACGTGTTGCCGTCGGGGTTGTCGTGGTACTCATGCTATTACTACTAAAGCTATGTCCTAGCAATATAGTAAACGCATCTGCAAGCACAAACGTTAGTTTAAAGACAACCCTATGGCTCCTGCCGGTTGCCGTACCATCGACGTGCAAGTCGATATTAACTATTACAACATGATCATCTCATACATCCAATATATCATATCACGTCAGTGCCCATATCATATCACAAGCATACCCTGCAGAAACAAGTCAGACGTCCTCTAATTGTTGTTGGATGTTTTACGTGGTTGCAATGGGTATCCAGTAGATCGCATCTTACTTACGCAAAAACCACAACGGAGATGTGAAAATTGCTATTTAACCTCTCCAAGGACCGCCTCGGTCAAAATCAATTCAACTAAAGTTGAAGAAACACACACCCGCCAGTCATCTTTATGCAACGAGGTTGCATGTCAAGCGATGAAACCAGTGTTTCGTAAGCGTACGAATAATGTCGGTCCGGGCCGCTTCAATCCAACAATACCGCTGAATCGAGAAAAGACTAAGGAGGGCAGCAAATCAAACATCAACATCCACAAAACCCTTTGTGTTCTACTCGAGATAACATCTACGCATGAACCTAGCTCATGATGCCACTGTTGGGGAACGTCGCAAGGGAAACAAAAAATTTCCTACGCGCACGAAGACCTATCATGGTGATGTCCATCTACGAGAGGAGATTTGGATCTGCATATCCTTGTAGATCACACAGCAAGAAGCGTTTAAGAAACACGGTTGATGTAGTGGAACGTCCTCAAGTCCCTTGATCCGCCCCGCGAACCGTCCCACGAACCATCCCACGATCCGCTCCGATCTAGTGCTGAACGGACGACACCTCCGCGTTTAGCACACGTATAGCTCGACGATGATCTCGGCCTTCTTGATCCAGCAAGAAAGACGGAGAAGTAGATGAGTTCTCCGGCAGCGCGATGGCGCTCCGGTGGTGGTGAAGGATCTACTCCTGCAGGGCTCCGCCCGAGCTCATAGAAATACGATCTAGAGGAAAAACCGTGGTGTTTCTGGTCGGGCTTCCGTGGCAAAAGTTGTCTCAAATCAGCCCTAGAACTCCACTATATATAGGAGGAGGGGAGGGGAAGCTTGCCTTGGGGTCCAAGACTCCAAGGGTCCACCGGCCAAGGAGGTGGAGGAGTCCACCTCCAATCCTAGTCCAAGTAGGATTGGAAGGTGGAGTCCTTCCCTTCCTTCCCACCTTTTTTTTCCTTTTCTCTTTTGATTTTCGATCTCCGGTGCATAGGGCCCTTTTGGGATGTACCGCCAGCTCACCAGGGGCTGGTGCGGCACCCCTAAGGCCTATGGGCTTCCCCGGTGGGCTGGGCCCTCCCGGTGAACATCCAGAACCCATTGGTCACTCCCGGTACATTCCCGGTAATGCCCGAAAACTTTTCGGTAACAAAATGAGGTCATCCTATATATCAATCTTAGTCTCCGGACCATTCCGGAAACCCTCGTGACGTCCGTGATCTCATCCGGGACTTCGAACAACATTCGGTAACCACACATATAACTCAACTATACTAAAACATCGCCGAACCTTAAGTGTGCAGACCCTGCGGGTTCGAGAACTATGTAGACATGCCCCGAGGTACTCCTCGGTCAATATCCAATAGAGGGACCTGGATACCCATATTGGATCCTACATATTCTTCGAATAACTTATCGGTTGAACCTCAGTCTCACGGATTCAGGCAATCCCATATGTCATTCCCTTTGTCCTTCGGTATGTTACTTGCCCGAGATTCGATCGTTGGTATCCGCATACCTATTTCAATCTAGTTACCGACAAGTCTCTTTTCTCGTTCCGTAATACAAGATCCCGTGACTTACACTTAGTCACATTTCTTGCAAGGCTTATGTGTGATGTTGTATTACCGAGTGGGCCCCGAGATACCTCTCCGTCACACGGAATGACAAATCCCAGTCTTGATCCATACTAACCCAACGGACACCTTCGGAGATACTTGTAGAGTACATTTATAGTCACCCAGTTACGTTGTGACGTTTGATACACACAAGGTATCCCTCCGGTGCCAGTGGGTTATATGATCTCATGGTCATAGGAACAAATACTTGACACGCAGAAAACAATAGCAATAAAACAACACGATCAATATGGTACGTTCATAGTTTGGGTCTTGTCCATCACATGATTCTCCTAATGATGTGATCCCGTTATCAAGCGACAACACTTGCCTATGGTCAGGAAACCTTGACCATGTTTGATCAACGAACTAGTCAACTAGAGGCTCACTAGGGACAATGTGTTGTCTATGTATCCACACATGTATTTGAGTTTCCAATCAATAAAATTCTATCATGGATAATAAACAATTATTATGAATAAGGAAATACAATAATAACTAATTTATTATTGCCTCTAGCGCATATTTCCAACAATCCAAAGTAGTAATTTCATTACTACTCAAGGTTTTAATATCTTCCACTCCACTTTCAATGCTTTTAGCATCAAGATAGTTGGACTCCGAATCATTGGGGCGTTTTTCAACCAAAGTGGATTCATATCCAGCCCCATCATCATTAGGTTTGACAGAAGAAAACAAAGATTCAATGGGAGTCATAACAAGCACTTTAAGATCTTCGTGATTCTTATCACGAGAACACGCCTTTTTAAGCCATTCATGTCTAGCACGAATTTGGGCGGTTCTTTTTTTGCTCTCACTCATGGAAACACGCATAGCTTTCAATGTTTCATCCATATTGATCTTGGGAGGAGCACATCTAACTTTCCAAGCATCAATATCACTAGACATTCTATCAACGCTCCTAGCCAAATCGTCAATTTTGATTTTTCCTCTATGGACGCATTGAAAATCTTTTGTGAGTTGATAAACTCTTTGATATTACTCTCTAGATTAGATGGTAATCTATTGTAATTTCCATGAGTATTGTTGTAGGAGTTGCCAAAGTTATTAGAGGGGTTACTAGGAAAAGGCCTAGTAACATAGTTTCCTCTAAAAGCATTGTTGTTGCCAAAATTATTCCTACCAACAAAATTAACGTCCAAGCTAGCATTGCTACTCTCAATCAAGGAAGACAAGGGCATGCCATTAGGATCTAAACGAGCACTTCTACTAGCAACCAAATTCATTAACTCATCCATCTTAGCACTTAACGAGTTAATTTCTTCTATAGCGTGTACCTTTTTACTAGTAGGTGACCTTTCAGTGTGCCACTGAGAGTAGTTCGTCATGATATTGTCTAGGAGTTTTGTGGCTTCTCCTAACGTGATTTCCATGAACGTTCCACCTGTGGGGGAGTCCAAGCTGTTTCTAGAAGCAAAATTCAAGCCAGCGTAGAAGATTTGTATAATCATCCAAAGACTCAAGCCATGAGCGGGACAATTTCTAATCATCAATTTCATTCTCTCCCAAGATTGTGCAACATGTTCATGATCAAGTTGCTTAAAATTCATGATATCATTACGGAGAGAGATAATCTTAGCCGACGGAAAATACTTGGATATATAAGCATCTTTGCACTTGTTCCAAGAATCAATACTATTTTTGGGCAAAGACGAAAACCAAGTTTTTGCTCGACCTCGCAACGAGAACGGAAAAAGCTTCAATTTAATCACATCATTATCCACATCTTTCTTCTTTTACATATCGCAAAGCTCAATGAAGGTATTAAGATGGGATGTGGCGTCTTCAATAGAAAGGCCGGAGAATTGCTCTTTCATAACAAGATTCAGCAAAGCAGCATTGATTTCGTATGATTCTGCACTAGTGGCAGGAGCAATTGGAGTACTAATAAAGTCATTATTATTACTATTCGAGAAGTCACAAAGTTTGGTGTTTTCAGTCAAGGTGACTTAAGCAAGCAAGCAAGCACACAAGCGAACAGAAAGCAAGCGAGAGAAAAGGGCGAACGAAAAAGGCAAACGAAAAAGGCAAATATTTTTGTAAATTTTTATTTTTCAGAAGTGGGGGAGAGGAAAACGAGAGGCAAAAAAGTAAATGCAAGAGATGAGTTTGTGACACTTACTTGGATGAGTTCTTGACTTGATCCTCCCCAGCAATGGCGCCAGAAATCCTTCTGCTACCTCTTGAGCTTGTGTTGGGTTTTACCTTGAAGAGGAAAGGGCGATGCAACACAGGAGCAGTAAGTATTTCCCTTAGTTTGAGAACCAAGGTATCAATCCAGTAGGAGAATCACGTCAAGTCTAGAGTACTTGCGCAAACACAAAAGAGCTTGCACCCAACGCTATAAAGGGGTTGTCAATCCCTTCAAGATTGAATGCAAAGTGAGATCTAAAGGCGGAAAGTGCAAGGAAGTAAAAGAGTAAGGCTGAAAATATGGTGTGAAGTAGACCCGGTGGCCATAGTGTTCACTAGAGGCTTCTCTCAAAATAACAAATAATACGGTGGGTGAACAAATTACTGTCGAGCAACTGATAGAACCGCGCAAAGTCATGACGATATCTAAGGCAATGATCATACATATAGGCATCACGTCTGAGACAAGTAGACCGATACTTTCGGCATCTACTACTATTACTCCACACATCGACCGCTATCCAACATGCATCTGGTGTATTGAGTTCATGACGAACAGAGTAAAGCCTTAAGCAAGATGACATGATGTAGAGGGATAAACTCAAACCAATGATGAAAACACCATCTTTTTACCCTTGCTGGGAACAACACGATGCGTGCCTCGCTACCCCTTCTGTCATTGGGTGAGGTCACTGCACGGTATGAACCCAAAACCAAGCACTTCTCCCATTGCAAGAATCATAGATCAAGTTGGCCAAACAAAACCCACAACTCGAAGAGAATTACAAGGATATGAAATCATGCATATAAGAGATCAAAAGAAACTCAAATAATATTCATAGATAATCTGATCATAAATCCACAATTCATCGGATCTCGACAAACACACCGCAAAAGAACATTACATTGGATAGATCTCCATGAAGATCATTGAGAACTTTGTATTGAAGATCCAAGAGAGAGAAGAAGCCATCTAGCTACTAGCTATGGACCCGAAGGTCTATGGTGAACTATTCACGCATCATCGGAGAGGTCATGGTGTTTATGAAGAAACCCTCCGTATATGAATCCCCCCTCCGGCAGGGCACCAGAACGTTCCCCAGATGGGATCTTGCGGAGACAGAAGCTTGCAGCGGCGGAAAAGTATTTTCGTGGATCTCTTGCATAGTTTTGTAATTTTTCTAAATTTATAGGCGGAAGAGGTAGGGCAGACGTGCCACAGGGGGCCCACAAGCCTGCTAGGCAGGGGCCCCATGGCCGCACCTAGGGGGCTTGTGGGGTCCCCTGCTGGCCCGTGCCTTGGTTCTCAAGTTTGGCGCGTATCTTCTGTTTCCGAAAAAATCTTTTCAGAAGTTTTATTCCGTTTGGAGACCGTTTAAAATCCTCCTCTGAAAAGGGTCAAAAACACGGAAAAAACTGGAACTGGCACTTGGCACTGAGTTAATAAGTTAGTCCCAAAAAAGATATAAAAGGCATACGAAACATCCAAAGTTTGACAAGTTAATAGCATGGAACTATCAAAAATTATAGATACGTTGGAGACGTATCAGTGATCTCCTTGCCCTTACAAACATCTTGGTTCAACTCCACAACACGAAGTAGGAGGTTCCCAAGCGACACCTAACCAATCTAGGAGGCACCACCCTCCAAAAGGTAATAGTGTGGTAGAACAATGAACTCCTTGCGCTTGTGCTTCTAAAGATAGTATCCTCAACACAAAATCACTCTCTGGCAGAATATGCATGGGTAGGAGAGATTGATTTGGTGAAAAGCAGTTTGGGGAGGCTACAGATCAACTTTCGAATGATTTTATTGGAATATCTTGGTCTCAACACATGAGTAGGTGTCTCTCTCTCAGAAAAATGGATCCGTCAATGAAGTGTGTGTTCTGAGTGCTTCTCCTACGAATGAGAGGTGGGTGAAGTGGTATATATAGGCAGCACACAAAATCCAACCATTACACCTAAAGTGACAGACTCGGTGACACCAAAGTGGCACACTTGGTGGCACCGACATGCACTAAAGGCAACAAATTTTGAATCTTGGTGAGACCGATATACACAACTCGGTGGCACCGAAAAAGTGACTAACGGTCAGATGAGCAAACTCGGTGGCACAGATACTCAAACTGGAAAATTCTGATTTTGTGTATCGAGGCAACCGAAAGTTGGTCACCCAAACTCGGTAGCACCGATATGGATTTCGGTTCTATGTGAGGTCAAACTTGGTGGGGCCGAAATGGGAAATTTGGTGGCACCGGATTTGAGTATGTATTCTTGGACAAAATGGTTATGTGGGGGAATGAGTGAGTATTTTGGTGGCTAACTTAGAGCACTTGAGCAATCAATTCATTTTAATACCTCACCCCCTTTTAATAGTATTGGCTTTCCTATGGACTCAAAAGTGATTTCTCACAAATAAAATGAAGAGTCTTCTAGGTTGAAGCTTGGGCCAATCCTATTCCTTTCTTTCATCAAGGGGCATCTCCACATAAGCCTTTAGCCAAAGCATCTTTTGAACTTATCTTAAATATACTTGTATAAACATATTAGTCTAATGATGCATATGTTGTGATCAATTATCAAAACCACCCCAGGAGCAATTGTGCTTTCACCATTCTATAGCGAGTCACAATTCTTTGTGGAATGAGTTCATTTTTATCATTAGGGACAACAATAATACCTCCTTTCTTACGAACACAATGAACTCGACTTACCCATCTACTATCAGCTATGGGGTAAATTATACCTGCTTCCAGAAGCTTTAATATTTCATTTCTCACCACTTCTTTCATTTTGGGATTCAGTCTTCGTTAGTGATCAACAACCGGTTTAGCATTTGGTTCCATATTAATCTTGTGCTGACAGAGAGTTGGACTAATGCCCTTAAGATCATCAAGAATATACCCAATAGCAGCTCGATGCTTCCTTAGAGTTTTTAATAATCTTTCTTATTCATGCTCTGTAAGGTTAGCAATGATAATAACATGATATATCTTCTTTTCACCAAGATAAGCATATTTCAAAGTGTCAGGTAATCGCTTTATTCAAACACAGGATCACCCTTGGGGGGAGGACGGCCTCCTAGAGTTTCAACATGCATGTTATGTTTAAGGATAGGTACTTTCTCAAAGAGCATATTATCTATTTCATTCCTTTCATGCATACGCATATCATTTTCATGGTCTAGGAAATATTGTTGTAATGGATTCTTAGGAGGAATGACAATAGAAGCAAGGCCAATTGCTTCATTTTACTAGGCAGTTTTTACTAAAGTTGGAGAAATGAAAGTCATGAGCCGTACCACCAAAATTAACACTCACAGTTTCCTTTTTTCAATCTATTTGAGCATTGATAGTGTTCAAGAATGGTCTGCCAATTATTATGGGACAAAAATTATCTTGTGGTGAGCCAAGTACTAGAAAATCAGTAGGGTATTTTACTTTCCCACACAGGACTTCAACATCTCTAACAATCCCAAGTGGTGTGATGGTGTCTCTATTAGCAAGTTTAATAGTAAAAGCTATGTCTTGTATCTCACCAGGTGCTATCTCATGCATAATTTCTTGGTATAAGGTAAAAGGGATAGCACTAACACTAGCACCTATATCACATAAACCATGATAGCAATGATCTCCTATTTTAACTGAAATGATAGGCATGCGAGCAACACGTCTATTCTTATCTTTAGTATCAGGTTTGGCAATTCTAGCAGCTTCATTACAGAAATAAATAACATGCCCATGAATGTCTTCTACCAAGAGATCTTAAACCATAGGGGTACTAGTTTCTACCTTAATTTTCTTAGAGGTTTTGGTTGTTCTAACATAACTTTTATTAACCAGAGTTGAAGCTTTAGCATGTTCCTTTATCCTAACAGGGAAAGGTGGTTTCTCAATGTAAGTAGTAGGCACAACTGGTTCAACATTGTAGATAGTAGTTTCAGCTTCAACTTTGATTGGTTCTTCAAATTTTTTAATAGGTGGATGATATTTAAACCATTTCACTCTAGGGAGATCAACATGAGTAGCAAAGGTTTCACCAAATGAGGCTACTATCTCAGAGTCAAGTCCATACTTAGTGCTAAAATCATTGAAAGCATGGTATCCATAAAAGATTTAACACAACCTTCATCGAGCTTCCAATCTTCAGAGTTGCGTTTAATCCTTTCCAAAAGATCCCACCTTAATTCAATAGTATTGTTCATAAAAGAACCACAGAAAGAAGTATCGATCATGGTTTGATCATTACGAGAAAACCGAGCATAAAAGTTCCAAACAATAATTTCTATCAAGAGCTCATGATTGGGGCATGAATATAACATTGACTTCAGCGTCCCCCAAGATAGAGCGATACTTTCTCCTTCACGAGGCCAAAAATTGTAGATAAAATTCCGATCACGATGAACAAGATGCATAGGATACCTTTTTTTGGTGAAACTCCAATTGCAATCGATTCTAGTTCCAAGATCCTGTATCATCACATAGCCTATACCATGTCAATGCTTTCCCCCCAAAGATAAAGGGAAAACCTTCTTATTGACTTCATCTCTGGATAAACCTGCAAGCTTAAATAATCCACAAACTTCATCCACATAGATTAGGTGCATATCGGGATGTTTTCTTCCATCTCCCACATAAGGATTAGCTAGCAGTTTATCTATCATATCCAAAGGAATTTCATAATAAATTTTTTCAGTAGGTGCAGCAGGTTGAGGGACAAGTCCTGGTGTTTCCGTTCAAGGTGAAGATACCCCGAACAAGCCCCTCAAAGGATTAGTTTCCATAGTAACAAGTAATAGTAAACTTCAGCATGTAATATACATTTTACCTTACCAAATTCCGCTTAGCGAAGGCGCTTCACTCCCCGGCAACGGCGCCAGATAAGAGTCTCAATGACCCACAAGTATAGGGGGTCAATCGTATTCCTTTCGATAAGTAAGAGTGTCGAACCCAACGAGGAGCGGAAGGAAATGACAAGCGGTTTTCAGCAAGCACTAAAATAGCGGTAACAAGTTGTTTGATATAAAGATAACTGTAACAAGTGACAAGTAGCAATAGTAACAATAGGTGCAGCAAGGTAGCCCAATCCATTTGTGGCAAAGTACATGCCAATTTTTTTTCTTATAATAGGCAAAGCGTTCTTGGGGGCACATGGGAATTTCATCTAGTGACTTTCGTCATGTTGGGTTAATTTGCTTTCGGTATTTTGAAAATTTGATATGTGGGTGGACCGGTGCTTGTGTTCTGTTCTTACTGGAAAAAAACTTGCACTTAAGATTAAACCTCTTGCTAGCATCTGCAACTACAATAAAATTATTAAGAATAAATTCCAACCATAACATTAAAGATAGGGATCCAAATCAGCCCCTTACGAAGTAGTGCATAGACATGGGTTTAAGTTTCTGTCACTCTCGCAACCCACCCTATTATTACTACTCCATAATGCATTCCCTTAGACCCAAATATGGTGAAGTTCTATGTAGTCGATGTTCACATAAAACCACTAAGGGAATCACAACATTCATATCATCAAAATATCGAACGAATATCAACTTCACATGACTACTTACAACATGATTTCTCCCGTGGCCTGAAGAAAAAAGTAAATACTCACAAGTGATAAACATGTTCATGATCAATGAGGTATTGAATAGCATAATGGATCTAAACATATGATCTTCCACCAAATAAACCATAAAGCATCAACTACAAGATGTAACTAACACTACTAGGCACGCCCTGGTACCAATCCGAGGTTCCGGTACAAGATTAAGTACAAGAGATGAACTAGGGTTTTGATAGGAGATGGTGCTGGTGAACATGTTGATGGAGATTGGCCTACCCAAGACCACAGGGTTGTTAGTGATGTCGATGACCTCGATTCCCCCTTCAGGAGGGAAGTTCCTTCGGCAAAACCGCTCCACCGGAGGGCACAAGTGCTCCTACCCAGGTTCTGCCTTGAGACGGCGGCACTTCGTCCCGAAAGTCCTCCTCTTAATTTTTCAGGTCTGAGGAGAATATATACCCGAAGATGGGTACTAGAGGTGGGCTAGGTGGCCCACTAGACATTAGGCCGCGCGAGGGGTGCCTCGAGCGCCCCGATGTCTAGTGGCCGCGTCGTGGCCCCTCCGGCACTTCTTCATTCCAGTATTTTTATTTATTGTAAAATAAATCTCCATAAATTTTCAGCCCAATTGAAGATGTGAAGAATAGCTATCTTTCATGTAGCTTTTTCAGGTCCAGAATTTCATCTATCGGTATTCTCCCACTTGATGCAAACCTTGCATATTATGAGAGAAAATGCATTAGATTTACTCCACTATGTGGAAAAATGCATGCAACAATATAAATAACATCAACAAAACATTATGCAAAATGGAGGTATCACTTTGCAAGGGTCGGATTCCTGGGCCTTGGCGGGGAGCGCTCCCGGGCACACAACACGCGCCGCACCCTGGGTCATAGGAAGATGGATGTGTCTAGTTTGGGGAGCTTTAGTTGTAGTGTGTCTATTCTCAGTGAGGAGTACTATAGTCAACGGAAAGACAAAATGTTTGATCTATTTGATGAATTCCATTTGAGAAAGTATGTTGAATATCCCTATGTGCCTCCAAGTGATCCTCACATCCTTCTCATGAAGAAGAAATGGACATGCTTCGTAATCTTAGAACTATTAATCTTATCAGAATTGTGTTTAATCAAATGAAAACTTTGAGTGTGCTTATACTTTGTGAATTTTTTTGGAGAAAATATATCCAAACTACTACTTGAAAAATATGGATGTCATTCTCCATAATACTATTATCTTTCACAAAATGAAGCCTAGTGAAAGGACGTGGATGTCGCCTAGAGGGGGGTGAATAGGAGTTTTAAAATAATTCTGGTTTAGGCTTGAACAAATGTAGAATAAAAAATGTTTAATTAGTCAAGAAAAAAACCTAAAACAACTAGGTTCACCTATGTGCACCAACAACTTATGCTAATCAAGATAACCAACTAAGTGATAGCAAGATATATAACAAGAAACAATATGGCTATCACAAAGTAAAGTGCATAAGTAAAAGGCTCACGTAAGAGATAACCGAGGCACACAGAGACGATGATCTATCCCAAAGTTCACATCCTTATGGATACTAATCTCCGTTTGGAGCGGTGTGGAGGCACAATGCTCCCTAAGAAGCCATTGGGGCCACCGTAATCACCCCGCGCCCTCGCACAATGCAAGATGTCTTGATTCCACTAAGGGATCCATGAGGGTGGTCACCAAACCCGTACGACTGGCAACCGTTGGGGGCGGTCACCAAACCCGTACACCTTGGAAACCCTTGGAGTGGTCACCTATACCCGTACAAATTCCTCAGGGCAATCTCCACAACCTAATTGGAGACCCCGACGCTTGCTCGGAGCTTTACACCACAATGATTGAGCTCCGAGGCACCACCAAGCTTCTAGGACGACAAGGCACCCAAGAAGAACAAGCTCTAGGGTACCAAGGACCCAAGAGTAATAAGCTTATCAAACTTCACTTCCACGTACCACCGTCGAGAACTCAAACCGATGCACCAAATGCAATGGCAAGGGCACACGGAGTGCCCAAGTCCTTCTCTCCCAAATCCCACCACAACAACTAATGCTATGGAAGAAAATGAGAGGAAGAACACAGAAGAACATGAAGAACTCCAAGATCAAGATCCAAGGGGTTCCCTCACAAAGAGGAGAAAGGGATTGGTGGAAATGTGGATCTAGATCTCTCTCTTTTCCCTCAAGAACTAGAAAGAATCATTGGAGGGATTGAGAGTTAGCAAGCTTGAAGAAGGTCAATAATGGGGGACAAACACGAGCTCAAGAGTTAGGGACCATTGGGGAAGAAGACCCCCTTAAATAGGTCCCTTGAAATACAAACATTATCCACTCAGTCCGTGCACAAGCGGTAGTACCGAGCAGTGGAGCGGTACTTCCGCTTGCAATGGTACTACCGTCCTGCATAGAGCAGTACTTCCGCTCAACAAGGACAAAGGGAGCGAAGAAGCCAGAAGAAAAAACTATGCGGAAGTGAGGACAGAAGGGGAGGGCCGCAGTACCGCTGGATCGGTAGTACCGCTCCTCCCCAAGCGGTACTTCCACTCAAAATAGAAAATGCATCGAAGATCCGAGAAGAAAAATACAAGCACAAGTGAGGCCGGACCTGGAGGTCGGCAGTACCGCTTGGGTGGTACTACTGCTCTTCAGCGCGGTACTTCAGATTTGAGAGAGAAAACCCACCCTCGCACTAAAACTACCATAACTTCGGCATACAAGCTCTGAATTGAGTGAACTTCCACACACGACAAGTGCTATACTCTATGAATGCCAATGATATAGTCATGTGAAACCTCTATGAATGAAGAATCAGCAAAAACTCCAACATCAAAAACATCATAGAAGATGCACATGAACTCCATTTTCGATGAACTCGAGCTTGTCATGAAGATGACCAAGCTCAATAACCAACAAAGAGAAAAGCCAACCAAGAACCAATAAAGATGATGATGCCAAGAATGCAATGGTTTGAGCTCTCAACAAATGATACGATCAAGATACTCATTTGAGAGCCCCCCTTGATAGTACGACAATCTATCCTATAACCCATTCTCCCAGCAACACACTGAGACCGGTAAAATAGATAACCTATCAAGGACAAACCTTTGCCTTGGGCATAGTCCACTTGAGCTAGATGATGGTGATGTTGTCCTCCTCAAGATGGACCACCTTTCTTGATTGTGTCGGCTCGATCAATACTAGTAGATTGCTCTCCCATACTACACTATGGGTGATCCACTCTTGAACACATCTTCACAAGTCCATTGACACCACAATGGACGGCAAGCTTCAAGCATGATCTCTTCGTTATGCTCCACTTGAACTTGCACACTGCAATCTTGACGACGATCACCACTTGATGTCATCCTCCATGGGTTGTATGAGATCTTCCTCTTGATGCAAGCCCATGGAAGCATACCTACCCCCACATAGAACTCTCACGAAGACCATGTGTTAGTACACAAAGCGTAATGGACAATGCTTACCATACCATGGGATCACTTGATCCCTCTCAGTACATCTTGTAGACTTTGTTGTTGATCAACTTGATTCACTCTTTGACTTAGTCTTGATCAACCTTGTGTCTTTATGACCAATCTTTGGACGAAACCTTGAGTACCACCTTGGTCATTATATAAACTCCTTGCAACCAACAGATGGACTCCAAGAAATGCCCATGGACAAATCCTTTGAATATAACTCAAGGCAACCATTAGTCCATAGGGATTGTCATCAATTAGCAAAACCACATATGGAGAAATATGCTCTAACACCTAGTGGTCTCAACTTTGACAAATACTTGTTTGAGCTTAGTGACCTCATGCATGCTGAAGGAGATGTCATGACCATCAATAACATCATTGTTGAAGCCATTCACATTCATAAACTTGAACATTGTCATGGTCACAGTTCTAATGAATCTCTTGATTTTTGTGACAAGGATATTCTACTTGATGATGAGGATGTGGAACATGGATACTATGATGAAGATGAGATATTTGACATTGAATGTGAGAAGACTATGAAAAGTCTAAGTCTCTTGGCAAATTTCAAGGACTACATGTCCGGAGGAAAAGAGTGGATTATCGATAGTGGATGCACCAATCACATGACCGGAGATAGAGACATGTTCCAAGAGAGCACACCAAACCATGGAACACAGAGGTATGTGACTTTTGGAGACAACTCAAAGGGTAAGGTACTAGGTCTTGGTAAGGTGTCCATATCTCATGATAGTTCTATTCAAAATGCCATGCTTGTTGAATCCCTTGGCTATAATCTTATTTTTGTATCTAGACTAGCTGACTTCATTTTCGATGTGCTATTTACTAAAGTAGATTGCCAAGTGTTTCATCAAGACAACCATAACATGGTCTTTAACGACTTACGTAGAGGTGATATATACATTGTCGATTTCACTAAAAGAGCCCAATCTTGTACTTGTCTTATTGCAAAACCATCTAAAGATTAGAGTTCAAGAACACCAATGTGGATACTTTTCTTGACGAAGAAGGTATCTCACATGAGTTCTTGGCTATGTACACATCTCAACAAAATGGAGTTGTTGAGAGGAAGAACCAAACTCTGAAAGCACATATGCTCCCTTGATGGTTTTGATAATTCATGACAACATATATTATCTCTTGGACTAGCACTTTTACCTAGTATATTTCAGGTATAGTCCACAGAGACCATTGGCCAAAGGATTGTGAGCAGAAGCCCCTTGATGCAAGGAAAGTAATCGGATTGGCTCAAGCTTCAAGCAAGAGGGCTCTACATTTTACATTTGTGAGAAATCACTTTGAGTCCATAGGAAAGCCATACTATTAGAAGGGGTGAGGTATTATGATGAACTGGTTGCTCAAGTGCTTAGAGATAGCCACCAAAAATATGCACTCTTTCTCCCACAAATATCTCCGTCCCAAGCCAAACCAGAAAAATTGGTGCCACCAACTTTTTCCACTCGGCCCTACCCATTTTCAAGTGACAGATCCTTTGCAAAACCCTTATCTCTTGGTACCACCAAGTTTCACATCGGTACCACCGAAAGCATGTGACCAACTTTCTGTTGAGAAAATTCCAAGAATTGGAATTTCTGAGATTTGAATCAGTCTCACCGAGATAGGGAAACTTCTCTAGGTCATCATATCGGTATCACCAAGATTTATATATTGGTCGCACCGAGAATTCATAAGTTGCCACATATAGTGCAACCCGGCACGAACGAGATTCATTTTGGTGTCACCGAGTTGGGCAATAATATTGTAACGGTTGGATTTTGGGGGATGCCTATATATACCCATGCACCTCAAAGGAAGCCTATATATACCCATGCCTATATACACTCCCACTTGCAAGATCCATTTTTGTGAGAGATAGGCACCTACTCATGCATTGAGATCAAGAGATTCCAATCAAATGATTTGAAACTTGATCTCTAGCCTCCCCAAGTTGTTTTCCACTAAATCAATCTCTCCTACCAATGACAAATCTATGAGAGAGTGATTGAGTGTTGAGGAGACTATCTTTTGAAGCACAAGAGCAAGAGTTCATCGTTCTACTCCATCTATTACCTTTTGGAGGGTGGTGCCTCCTAGATTGGTTAGGTGTCGCTTGGGAGCCTAATACTTCGTGTTGTGGAGTTGAACCAAGAAGTTTGTAAGGGCAAGGAGATCGCCTACTTCGTGAAGATCTACCGTGAGTGAGGCTAGTTCTGTGTGGGTGTAAGCCATAGTGGAATAGACATGGCCACTTCTTCGTGGACCCCTTGTGGGTGGATCCCTCCATGGACTCTCATAGCCGTTACCCTCCGTGGGTTGAAGTCTCCACTAACGTGAACTATGATAGCACAACCTATCAGAACCATGCCAAAAATCACCATGTCAACCTTTGCGTTGATCTTCTTTCCTTACCCTCTACAATACATTTGCATGCCATTACTTTCCGCTCCTATACGCTTAGATATGCATGTGTAGGGTGAATTTGACTAGTCATAATTGCTAAAACTGACCCACAACTAAAGTTGGGAAAATGCTAAGTTTTTATTTAGTCAAGTAGTCTAATCATCCCCCTCTAGACATTGAGCCAAATGATGCCAAACTACAAGGATCTCAAGCCAACTGAAGTCATTGGAAGGATTGTTGCTGATGAAATGTCACTCAAGGACAAAGATGAGTTGCACAACAAGTCAAGAGGTGCTTACAAAGCTTCAAATGATGCTATCGCTACTTAAAATGAAAATCTTGTTACCATTGAAGAGATCAATCTCATGGTTAGAAAATTCAATAAGTTCTACAAGAGTAGAGCAAAGAGAAAATCTCAAGCTCAAGATATGACGAGAAGCGTTTGTCTAGTCATGACAGAAACTGCTACAACTGTGGAAAGACCGAATACTATTCCAATGAGTGCTTGGCTCCGCACAAACAAAGAGAAGAGTCACCTAGAAGACGAAGATCAAGAGATGAGTCACCTCGTAGAGGGAGAAGGAGTAGAGAAGATCGTTATGAAAGAAGAGGGAAAGGCAAGGAATCAGAGAAGAAGGACAACTATACCAAGAGCAGCTCAAGAAAAAGACATCAAGCTCACGTTGGTGAATGGGTTTCCGGCTCCGAGTCCGACAACCAATCGGAGAGAAGCTACCACTCTGATTTCGACTATAGTCAAGATGAAGGTGTTGCCGATCTTGCACTCGTTTCCTCCAACTCCTATGATTTATTTGATTCACCAAATGATGGGATTGGAAGCTACTTCATGGCAAAAGGCCCCAAGATATCTGTTATGCCCCCGATTTTGATTGTACACTAATCATACACGCAATGCGTATGACCAAGATTAGGAACTCACTGGAAGATATCACAACACAACTCTAGACCAAAGTTGTCAGAATCGTGACTCAAGTCTTAGAATCTTACGATCCAAACTAGCCCCTCCGATTCTATGATTTTGCTCATAGAATCTAAGTTTCTACGATCCTGATAGTTAAGATTCTATGATTCATGATCCTAGCAACGGAGCTCCGATCCGATTCTGAATCGCGATTCTAACAACCTTGCTCTAGACACAAGAAAGTCTTTAAAGCTTAATATTACCAGCGAGGGGCCTCGAGGGCTCGAATACAAATGCTCGGAAACAAATGAGTGAGCGGAAGCAATAATATCTGAGTACAAACATAAAACGAGGTAATGCCATAGATAATGCTAGCACAAAAGATACATAGATCGAAAGAGGTGATGCCTCCTGTCTGGGAACCTCATGAACTTCTCCTGGTCGTCAGCGACCTCCAAGAAGTAGTAGGCACCGTCGGGGGAGTATACGTCGTCGGCGGGATACGCCATGCCTCGGGCTCCATCATCTGGTCGTGGCAATCGTATCAAGGGGAAAAGGGGGGTCATAGGAACGGTGAGTACTCATCCAAAGTACTTGCAAGACTGACATCAGGACTATGCTAAGTATGCATGAGTATCAAAGGAATTGAGTTATATTTGGACTGACTGCAGCAATACAAGAATAGAGAGAAGGGACTAGTCCTATCGTAGACTAGCATCTTCAGGTGTCTTGCAGCATTAGGAAGAGTGTAGAACATTAACACAATTATATATTCATATTGTTGCAGCAAATTTAATTGAGTCACACCCAGAGATTCTTCCTTGACTCCTTGCGAGAAAGCAATCTCGGGGACAAACATTCCAGTTAAGTCACAGTTCTAGTTGTATTAGATGGGGATACAGTTCCAAGTCGTCGTGTAACCATGGACACGGCTATTCGAGTAGTTAATTTTCATCCCTGCATGGGTGCACCAAATTACCCAACACGCTTGATAAACTCTGGCCAACACACTTTGCTGGGTCATGCCCGACCTCGGAACATCAACACGTCGTTGCCCTACCTAGGCTGAACACAAATGCCAGCCCGCCAGTCTAAATCCTAAGCGTGCAGGGGTCATGGGCCCATCACCCTTTGCACTCCTGCATGATGCGAGGGCGACTGAGGTCAGTCCTGGCACCTCTTATATAAGAACGATGCTTATGCGGACCACTCGGGCGCGCGCCGCTCCATTGCTGAGTCTGGAGAGCTTCGGCTGATACCACGACGTCGAGTACCCATAACTTCTCCCACATGAAGTTTAGTGCGAAAAGGTCTATGACCAACTCAGATCAAATGACCAAATCCCATTAGCATTTTAATTAACACTGGGGCGACGGTCAACAATCGATGATATGTGGTCCCATCGCCCCGTCTCGAGGATGTGTGGCAAGGGCCAAGAATGTCCGGACACGCCTCGTCACATCCACGCAGGAATTATCCCGCAACACACCTTATCATGTTCGCAGTAGCAAGATCAAGTAACTATGTGGCTGTAACATCAGAGGGATCCGGTGTATCACCATCGATGGATTCTGAATGATGTAACCGTCAAGGCGACCAGGGAGGAATCACCCTCGATGGTCCACGCTTGAAGGGTTGTACGATAGATCCGTTATCGGAGGTGGTGAAGGAGGAATCACCCTTCGAAAAGCACCACAGATTAACTATACTATAGAGCTAACATTGGGAGTACGTATTAAGATGTCACCATCGGTACTCGATATTAAATATGCAGCATCGTACAACAAGAGGGGGTGTGAGTGATGTGACGAGTGTTGTCTTGTCGATTAGTAGATTGAGACTTCGATGATAAAGCAGGGGCAACTCGGACTAAGGGGTCAATCGGGATCACTTCTCCACCTATACTAAGCATTTAAAGTGAAGTAGAGTATAATAGCTGTTTATCAAAAATAGGCTATGCATCAAAATAGGAGCTATCTACAAGAGTAGAAAAATCTAATGCAAGCATGAGAGAGAAAGAATGGGCGATATAGGAATGATCAAGGGGGGGGGGTTTGCTTGCATGGTCGCTTTGCAGATAGATACAGATCCTCGACAGTGAAGTAGTCGATCACTAGATCAATATCAGTCTGGGGGTCTATCGCAGTATCAAGGTCTACCGGAAAAGAAGTAACAGAGGAAAAAAAGTAAATAACGGAGCAATCAAATGCAAGAAAAATGCAATGGCACGCCAAGATGTGTGGGTGACATGCTCTAATGCATCCCTAAGAATTTTAAAAGAAGGGGGAAAATATCCGACGATATGTTCTCAGCTCCAGATATTTTTTGGACATATGATCCTGATGCAGAATGTCCATGTTCGTCATGTTAAAGAGGTCTTACATCTATATGTATGGCATATTCAAATTCTTGTATTTTTAATCATATTGCATATATAAATTATTTTCATTGGAGTTATGGTTTATTTTCTATTAATTTTCAAAGTTTTATCAATATTCATAAATTTCTGAAATTATTATATTTAATAAATCCAAATTGACAAAGTCAATTCGGCTAGTCAAAAGGGTAGGTGGGCCCACATGTCATAGACTATTCACTAAACAAATAAATAAACCTAACTTATTTAAAGAGGGGCCTACATATCATCTACTACTAGACTAACTTGGCACTAAACTAGTAGGAGTACTAATTTAACCCTAAACTAAAGGGAAACATTTCTGGCCGGTGCGCCGGCCGAACCGTTCGACGGCCGCACGCGACCCGCGCTGAGCACTGATTAGACATGTAACTTTTTTCCGTCTAAATTTGTTGCAACCAGCGTTCATGTTTGCTACAAGCGTTTTTTATTTGCTACATTTGCCAGCAAAAAGTTGCATATACATTTGGTTGCAACTCTAGTTCGTTGGATTTTTGTTACAATCGGTGTTTTTTTACTTTTGCTACAACCGTGTTAATTTTTGCTACAACCAACATCATTTTTTGCTGCAACCGTTCAGTACAAAAGTTGCATCCACGTTCACGTAGATATTTGCTACAACCAGCCTTTAACTTTTGCTACCACGCACCATCAGCTTTGTTTTTTTTACTACGATCACGTAGATATTGTTTTGCTATATATTTTTTGTTGCAAACGTTGACGAAAATTACTGCATCGCACCGAAATTTTGCTGCATTGGGAAAAAAATGTTGCATGAAGATCTAACGGTGCGGACGCGAGGCGGTTGGCTGATCGTGCGGCCCGCGCGCGGCCGACTGAAAGTTTCGGCCGGCGCACCGGTGCAAAGCACGGGCCTAAACTAAACCTAGTACTAATTAAACACGGCCGTCCACACACGACTTTGGCTGCCAGAGCCGGCCACACATAGACCACACACATGCTACACACACAACCCACACACACACGCTGCACACAGTCACGGCAATGGCCATGGCCATGGCCAGCAGCAGTTAGTGCGTGTGGCGGCAAGCGGGCAAGCACTAGCAGCCAGCAGCAAGATAGGACGCAACAGTAGCAGCCAACGGTAACATCAAGCAGAGGGCAGCAGCGGCATCTGCAGAGAGCAGCAACAAGCGGCAGTAGCCAGCGATGGGCGTGCGGGGCGCAGCTATGGAGCGGACTGGCTCGGACCAGAGGCAGCAGCGAGCACCGTAGTAGCCAGCGGGAGCAGCAGAAGCAACACAATAGCAGTAGGACCGCGGGCAGCCAAGGCAGCAAGCACATAGAAGCAATATGCACACACGTCTGGCCAGAGCACCAAACACCAACGGCCGTCTACAACATGAGTGCGTGTGGATCCATGAGTTAGAGTTAGAGTTTCGTGTGCTAGCGGAGATGAACCCGCCTCCAGCCCCTCCTGCTGCGGCAACCGCCCCAACCACCGCGCCCCCTTCCTTCATTGATGGCGCGGGCGCCGTGGCCTCCGCCGCACCTCTGGCCTTCATTGATGGCTCCTCGGGCCGCGTTCTCCCCTGCATCGCCCTGCGCGAGGTGGTCAAGGCCGCAGCCATCAAGACCCCTGCCATTACGGATCAGATCTCCGGGAGGGTTCTGCCCTGTGTGGCATTGCGGGAGGTTGCGAATGCCCAGATCCAGGTGAGTAACTCCCCCATCCCTCCTTCTTGTCTTCTGCGAGCCGATCTGCCGGCCGCCGCAGGGCCTTCAACCCCTTCTTGGGCATCGACGGTGGCTGCCCCCGCCAGGCTGCGGCTGAGATCCCTCGTGGTTGGCCCGGGCTTTGGGGCTGCGTCTGCGCCCATCCACCAGCCGCGCCGCCCGAGGTTTCCCTCTGTTGGGTCTGCGGTGGGTGCTGGGATGTTGATCTCGTCGGCTGCTCCGGGGATCCCTTCCTCTTCGTCTTCAATAGGGGCGGGGGATGCAGCGCCATGGACAGAGGTCGTCTCTCGGCGATCTGTGGCACTGGCGCGGCAGCAGGCTAGCAAGGCCGCCACGGCTTCGAATGCTGTCCGCCATTATCGCCCCGGATCTGCCGCCGCGACGGCCTCAGAGGCATTCAAGAAGAGATTTGGCAACGCTTGTTTCCGCTGCCTGGGCTCAAGACACAAGTCATTTCAGTGCAGAGATCCCTTGACCTGCTACTCCTGCAAGCGACCTGGCCACCTCGAGCGGGGCTGCCCTGTGCGCCTGAGAAGAAAGACGCCCGCTTCCTCTAGTCAAGCTGAGCCCATGCCGAAGCTGCCAAGCCTAGCTGCTTCATCAGCGCCGCCGCCCCCAAGTCCACCTTCCGCTCCTACTGGGCCGACCAAAGTTGGTGTTGTCCCGATCGTGTCCACGGCTACCGTCCGGGCTTCTGCCCGCAAGGTGACAATGGCCTATGTTCCGGGGGAGGCGCTCCGGAGGCCGGCTTCCTCCAGCTGCAAGGTGGTTGGCACGCCGGCAATGGAGGCCGAGGCCCATCGGCTCTGCTCTTCGCGCGCTGGTCCTGACGGCGGTCGGGCATTTCTCGAGGTCGGCAGAGACGGTTGCAAGGGCGATGGAGAGAGATCTGCGTTTCCCGGCCAGTGATTTCGTCGTTGGGCCGTTCTTCCCTGAGGATTTCCTCCTCACTATGTTCCAGCCAGCTCAGATAGACATGGCACTCGAGAGGTGGAGCATTAGCGTAGCAGGAGTGATGTTCAAGCTCAGGCCACGGCTTCCTCCGGCAGGTACTAGCCGCATCTGGTGCTACTACTGTCGTGTCGCTATCGAGAAGCTGCCGCTCACAGCCTGGGACTGGGATAGTGTCAAGGAAGTCCTCGGAAAGGATTGCGAGCTAGACCTGATTGAGCGTCAGTCTACCACAAAGGGCAACTGCGCTGCGCTGTTTGCTTGGCTTTGGACTTGGCATACGGACAAGATTCCGTGGGCTGCAGATTTCACTGTCTTGTAGAGGCCAGACATTGTTCGTCCAAGAGAGTTCTTGCCGGAAAGAACGCCGGTAGAGGAGGGCAGAGAGGGGCCATCGTTCCCGGCGCTTATTCACCTGGACGTCGTCAAGGATTTCATGCCGACCTCCCCGGGCCGCGAGGAATGTTTTGCCTGGCCGCGCACTTACTGATTCAAGGGTAAGTGGCAGTTTGGCGTGAAGGATGGGGAAGGCAGGGCCAGATCAGCTAGTGTCTGCTCCAACCGCCTTGCTGATCGTCAAAGTGATGATGAAGAGGGGGATGCAGGAGGTAGCAGCAGCAAACGCCGGCGGGGATCCCGGGGTGGGGTGCGCAAATGTTTCTTCCGCAGCATGCGCGAGCAGGCTATGTGCCGGGACACTCCGAGCAGAGAGCCTGAGCCAAGGAGGCACCGCCGGCATCGTGCCATGGGCACTGCCGAGGTTGCCAGCGATGTGCAGCAGGAGCAGTCTGCACAGGAAGAGCGGGTGCTGGCGGTCAGCCATGTCACACCAGCCCAGGGGAAGAGGAAGCTGGTTCAGCAGGAATTATGGAACGCCGACGCGATGCAGCACGCGGGGATGCAACCTCACAATCCGGAGGAAAGGGCAGTGACTTATAGTCTGGACAGATGCATCCGCAATGGTGATGAGGTCCTCCCTGTGCCAGTGATGCAGAGCAAGCCTCCGAGCTTGCATATTTCCCCTGGTAGTGTAGACGAACAGAGTCGCATGGAGGGACAGGGCGACAAGCAGGGTTCGCAGGATCTGGTTTGCCATGGCCTTGTGGTGACTGAGGCAGCCTTTGCGCAAGAATCGGAAGTGCCGGAGATGCAAGCGGCTGGGATGGATGCTATCTAGCCGGGAAATGGAGCGCTTCAACAGGATAGGTCCATCCTGGACCCCTTCGCTTGGGATCAAACTGGGTCAGAGTTGATGTCTATGTGGCCCGAACCAGCATTTCAGTGTCTCATGCCCAAGGCGGGAGTGGTGGTGCCCTCCCTTCTCGTGCCGCCACAGGAAGCATATGAGCGGGACTGATGCAGCCCATCTGGAACGCGGCATGGAATCTGCCAACCGAAGATCTGTTCCCATGTTGGATGCCATGCTGGCCAGTGGTGCAGCCCTCTTGGCCGCAGCTGGGATCCTATAGAAATGATGGTTTGCCGCTGCCTTTTGGCCCGGCCACGGGATATAGCAGTGGTGCGTAGGCTGGTTTTATTACTGATAATTCTCCAATGCAGTCTATGGAAGAAGCGCGTGCCAGAAAGCTTTAGCTGACGTCAATTTGTCTGGTCCGAGGCTGCTCATGGCGATCACGGACAAGGTGTCCATCCTACAGATCTATGAGCACCAACTCTTCATCAGTAAAATTGCTTCCCTGCTATCCAGATCCATCCTCGGCGCTGCGCCGGTAGCGACGCCGTCACCAAGGCCTCTCAGGCAGCGTATTCTTAGTGTGGTGAGGGGTGCCAGACAGAGCTCAAGGCTGCAGCGCCGCAAATCAAATATGTCTTCATCTAGACGTGCACAGGCAGCAATCAGTGTTGAGCTAGGCTTCATCTCGCGCCCTGACGAGTTCTCCGACAACACCCTGCTTAAGTACCTGCAATTCTTCCGCTCCCCGATGCCACCTGAGAACATCAACAAGTTGGCAAACATAGCCGGTCTATCCTCTCCGTCACAGCTGCAGCAACCTAACGCCGAGCTCCAAGCGATTCTAGAGGACCTGGCGGGCAGCGCAACCTGAAATATGGGTCTATGCGCCTTCTGACCGCAGTATTTCGTTTTTTCCATGATTAGTTGCACTATGATCTGCAGTACTAGGCGCCGTTTTGGCCGCCGGGCGAAGCTAGGGCTTCGTCATGTATCTTGCCTGTTTTGCTTTGACTTTGAACCTCTGTTGCCTATTTGTTTTCCTATGAATGAACAATTTTCCCTTCTTAGTTGGAATGTTCGATGTCTAAATGATAGTGCTAGGCGCACGTTAACCCGCGCGCTGATCAACCCTCTCTGCTGCTCAATGATCTGCCTGCAGGAATCGAAACTGGCGGTGGTGTCCGATGCTGACAGGAGAGAAATAGTTGGAAATGGGTTCGACAGCCACGTCGCCCTACCAGCACAAGGTACCAGGGGCGGCATTCTGCTATGCTGGCGTGGTGACCGCTTCAGGGTAACTTCCGTGCACCTGCGTTCTTTCTCTATCACGGTCTCCTTCTGCCCAATTGGTGGGGGCGATCAGTGGTCTTTGACCATGGTTTATGGTCCGTATGACGCACAGAGAAAGCAGGCATTCCTTAACGAGCTAGCGTACATTCATAATACCATGACGGGGCCGTGGCTGCTAATCGGTGATTTTAATCTGATCACCAACCCAAGGGACAAAAGCAATAATCGGATATGTTGGACATGGATGACCAAGTTCCGTCGCACGCTCAATAGATCCTGCCTGCATGAATTGCAGCTAATTGGGCGTAGGTTCACCTGGAGCAATGAGCAAGCGAATCCAACGTTGGTTCGGCTAGATTGTGCATTCTGCAACGTAGACTGGGAGATGCTTTTCCCGATGGTCAGGCTGCTACCGCAAGCGTGTGGAATCTCCGATCATTGCCCCCTCATGTTAATCAATGTCGCGCATGCTAAAACAAATAGACGTTTCCGATTTGAATCATACTAGCAGTACATTGCTGGTTTCCATCAAGTAGTGGCGCAATCCTGGAATGAGCAGGCCGGCCAGAGATGCCCTTTGACCATGCTTGACCTCAAGCTGAGACGGCTCAGCCAAGCCTTGCAGCAATGGAGCCGCACGCTAGTAGGACACGTGCAGCGGCAACTTGCCACGGTCACGGAGCTCATTCTCCAGCTTGATGCGGCACAAGATTTCAGGCCACTATCGGCCCCGGAAAGGGGGCTGCGCGCTAACCTTAAATCAAGATCCTTAGGTCTTGCGGTACTCCTCAAAATCAAAATCAGACAGCGGAGTAGGGTGTTGTGGTTGAAAGCAGGGGATGCCAATACCAAATTTTTCCAAAGGAAGGCCAACGCCAGGTGCAACAGAAACTTGATCCACGTCCTGCACGCCCCGACAGGAGCAGTATCGACCACGGATGAGATGAATAAGCTTGCTCATGGCCATTTCTTGAGCATCTTTGGCACGCCACAGCCTACGACAACTTCACTGAACTGGGAGGCTTTAGACCTTGACCATGTAGACCTGTCGGATTTGGAAGATGAGTTCTCCCTTGCGGAGATTAAGGATGCAATCAATGATATGCCTACTGAGAAGGCACCTCGACCCAATGGCTTCTCCGGTGGATTCTTCCGGGCTTGCTGGGAGGTTATCAAGCTAGATGTGCTGGCCGCGCTTCAACAGCTTCATCGAATGGACAACAAAGGGATGTGACGTGTGAATAAGGGTTTGATTGTGCTAATACCCAAGAAGCCTGGTGCCGATGTCGTGACTGATTTTAGTCCAATCTCGCTAATTCATAGCCTGATGAAATTGTTCACAAAGGTTCTAGCACGGCGGTTGAGCCCAAAAATGGAATTCCTGGTTAGCCAATGCCAAAGTGTGTTTATCAAAAAGCGCAACATACAAGAAATTTTTTTGTACGTCCAGAACACATTGCGCCACACGCATAAGACCAAGAAGCCGTCAGTCCTGCTTAAACTGGATATTTCCAAGGCCTTTGACTCAGTCTCTTGGGCGTACATTCTTAACATGCTGCAGGCAAGGGGTTTTGGTGAGCGATGGCGGGAATGGATTGTAATGCTGCTATGCACATCTTCATCGCGCATTCTCTTAAATGGCGAGCAGTCTGAGCCCATCCGCCATCACAGGGGACTCAGACAAGGGGATCCAATCTCCCCCTTTCTTTTTATCCTCGCGATGGAACCAATGCAACGACTGTTCGATCTGGCCACGGAGGACGGCGTGCTATCGCCGCTGCCTGGGAGAAGAAAGCTCATGCGGTGCTCCTTTTATGCAGACGATGTAGCCATTTTCATGAACCCAGTAGAAACAGACGCGAGAATGGTCAAGCGGATGCTGGACTGTTTTGGGGCAGCTATGGGACTACATATAAATTGTGCTAAGAGCTCGGCATTCCCTGTAAGGTGTGCTGGCCTGGACCTTTCAACCATCCTTGCACCGCTCAGCATCATGGTCAAAACGCTACCCACCACTTTCTTAGGTCTGCCCTTGTCCCTAAGAGGGCTCACAAAAGCTCAGCTCGACCCCTTCATTCTCAAGTTTTCTAGCAGGTCTGCATGCTGGAAAGGAAACCTAATGGCCAAAAGTGGCAGCTGGTTCTGCTTAAAGCCAACCTGATTCCGCTTGTCATGTACTGGATGTCGGTTTTTAAACTTCCAATATGGGCGCAGAAGCTATTGGTCAGGTCTGCGCGAGCATGGCTGTGGGCGGGCTCCGACTCCTGCACGGGAGGTCAATGTAAAGTGGGGTGGAGCGAGATATGTAGGTCAAAGCACCTTGGGGGCGTGGGAGTGTTAAATCTGAAATATTTTGGTGCAGCCCTTCAACTGCGATGGCTTTGGCTGGCTTGGCGCAAACCTGATCACCCATGGGTACGTTTCTCGGTACCGTGTGATAGCAAGGACCGCTCCCTTTTCTCCATGGCCACAACCATTACCATTGGGGATGGGAGGTCAACACAATTTTGGAATGACAGATGGCTATTTGGGGAATGCCCTAAGGTGATCGCACCTGGTCTGTACAAGATTGCCATTGGAAAAAACAGATCTTTACACGAGCGCTGCTCAGGGACACGTGGCTAAACTACCTTGCACATGGTCTAACGGAGGACATGACCACCGAGTTATCAAACCTGGCATCTATGGTGGATAGGGTAACGCTCCAGGTCGGGCACCAAGATGATATTACTTGGAGATTTGCTACCAACGGAGAATACAGTGCGCGGTCAGCATATGCGCTAGAATTTGAGGGAACAACATCCAGGGCTGGTTTCGAGCTCATCTGGCAAGCCTGGGCGCCAGGGAATTGTAGATTCTTCGTTTGGACAGTCATGCTTGGGAAGATCATGACGAAAGACGCCCTGCTTCGGAGGGGGTGCGAAAATGAATACTTCTGCCGATTATGTGAGCCTAGCCTCGAAACGCCCATGCATCTGTTCATAGAATGCCCCTGGTCAAGGAAGATTTGGATCTGGACAGCGGTCAAGGCTGGTTTACCTTCGCTGCAGCCGACGAGGTGGGATGGATAGCCAAACTTCGCGAGATGGCTGCAAAACTGTGTTTCCATGGCAACGCGGAAAAGGAAAGGACTGCTCTCCATCATGTATCTCACGATTTGGAAGAGGAGATCTGGCGTGAGCGGAACAGGCGTATTTTTAAGAAGGAATGCATGAGTCAGGATGCCTTCATTAATAAAATCAAGGACGAGATCATCTTGTGGAATAGGGCGGGTGCCGGGATACCATTTGATCCAGGCTGAGGACCCCTGTGCGGGTCCGATCTTTCTTTTTTCTTTCTATCCTGGTCTTTCTTCCTGTTTCGCTTTTTAGCGGCACCTTTCCTCTTGTGGGTGCTTGCCCAGCTCAGGCGGTTATACTTGCGTTTTCTCCTCTGATCAATTAATTTGGTAGCCAAGCTACCAACATTCCAAAAAAAATATTGACACACGTACGTGCGCGTGCGCATACGCTTGGACGAGCTCGAGGAGAACACCTACGACAAGGAATCGAGGGGGAAAGAGGGAATCTGCAAGAGCGCTCACCGTGGAGCTTGTGGATGTGGTTAGGGAGCGCGGGGACGCGATGAACACGGTGACGAGATCCGCAGCCGTGGGCGAAGACGACGATGATGGCGAGCGAATTGGGCCTCCTAGCTCGATTTAGTGCTCGGTATGGACGAAGTAGATGGCGGTGGTCCTCCTGGACGCGGTCTTAGGGCTTGGGGAGGCCGGTGGCTGCATGTGTGGAGGTGGCATGGCAACCGTGTCACTCGGGCGGTGCGAGCAGAGGAGGTCGTGACACGGAGGAGAGGAAGGAGAGGCGGCTAGGGTTCAGGAAAGGCACGGGGTAGGTCTACTAGACATCGGGGAGGTCGGGGATGGCTGCCATGCAAGGCATGGTGAGGCCATGGCGTGCAGATGGTCGCCACGCACAGGTTCTGCCTCCTCTATGTACACACACGAGGAAGAAAGGCATGTGGTGGGTTTGGGCCTTGCACTGTAGTAACATAGAGTCCACATGCACAATAGCTTTTTAATATTTTCCTATTTTTACTGTCTGTAATTTTCTCTCCTGTTTTGTATTTTTTTTGTACCAAACGAATTTTGTTGCATATGAAACTGATCGCGTAATTACTATAGAATATATTAAGCTAGTACAAAAAGTTTGAGGCCAATTTGAATTGATTTAAATTATGTTAGGATTTAAATATGACACTTAGGTGATGTTGGTTTAATTCAAAAATAGAAAAGGGCAAATTTTATGTTTCAAATGATGTTGGTTTCTACGCCAAAATTATTCACGGATTATTTGCAACCAAACCAAGATTTTAGTTTTGCTGTTTGAAGAAATAATTTATTTGACTTTATTTTCGACATGAATTTGTCTTTGATTTTTTAACCTTTTGCAATTTGGCTTAGTTAAACCAGGTGACACCTCACATTAGTGTGAGGTCGCTGGAGCATGATACTGGGGGTGTTACAGTATCAGACCCCGAGTATTTTGAATTTGATAGTGATGAGGATGACTTGTTAGGAGAGGATGATTTTCTATTTGATAAGACTAGTGAAAACATTGAAAATGAACTTGTTAATAATCATGCTAGTCAAGAGAAGTGGAATGATGATGATAAAAAAGAGATTGAATGACTAACTAAAGAATTAAACACTCTTAAGTTTGATCACGAAACTACTCTAGAAGATCATAGCGAGCTTGCAAGAACTCATGAGAAGCTACACTTCAAGAAGCTAAATTTAGAACAAGAGCATGTGTTTCTAAAAGCAATCAATGATGATCTTTGAAATAAGAGTTCTTATTATGTAGCCAAATGATTACTCTTGTCTACTTTTATTCCACAAGTTAAACCTAAGAACACTAGTAACAAAGGAAAAAAGTTTCTTCATCTAGTTATAACAATGCTAAAGCTAAATAAAACGATGTTGCTACTAGTAGCTCTCTTGATCCACTAATGATTCTCTTAGCCAAGTTACACTTGAGCAAGAAACCGATTTATTGAAATAAATTATAGAGATAGGTGTCTTCAAGAGTCTTTCCGGAAGTAAGCAATTTGAGGAAACTGTGCGCAAGCAAGGAGGACATCGGAAGAAGAAAGGTGTTGGCTACTTCAATGCCAACAAATTTGAATGCGAAGAAGACCACAAGGGCCAGTGCAAGCTTTAGGAGGAGATTGACTCATTTGAGGAAGAACCCCAAGCCAAGGTCGAGTGGATTCTGAAGGACACTTCTAGCACCACTTCATCTAGTGCTACCACAACTTAAGGACCCCAATCAAGTTGATGTGGCTCCCCAAGAGGAATAACTAAAATAATTCTTGAGGGGTGTCTCTGCCAAAGAAATTCACTCTTATTCGTTTTGGCAAGAACTATATGCAATCAACTCCAACCATATGCATTAGTTCAAGGAGTCACACATTCCCTCAAAGGTAAGCAAGGGACAAGGTAATTAATGCATATTTAGACATCGTATCACATGCATTTCATTCTATGTCCATAAATATCCTTGCATATGGTCTTTGTGCTTTGGGACTAACCCATGTATGTGGGAAGAGTAGGAAACAACAAGGATTACTCCCAACTAAAGATGATCTTCATCAACTATGAGAATCCACCACTACTACACCTACTTGAAGTCTTCTACGACAAAACCCAAGGTTAGCTTATCCCTCTTAGGGGGATGTCTCATCATGGGAGAGATTTACTCTTTAACTCGAGTATAAGCATCTCTTAAAAATGTGAACACATTGGAAGTTTTATGTAAAAGTGGTAACCCCACTTGTCCTTAAACGATGAGTATGACCTCTGATCAAGTATTTTTGCTTGGATCCTAAGTCAACATACTTATATATAGATGACTTCGTCATCGCCAAATTGCTTGGTAGATACTAGATTGTTTGTGCATGTTCACCATGTTTCATTTGACATCTTATTGCGTGAGCATGTTGGTATGCATATTTTCCCATTCGAGGATATACAATTGTTGTTATTTGGCTTTCAATTTTATTAGGACAATTAGATATACAAGAATGCCTAAGTACCTCTCTCTAGCTATCTATGCTTTCTCATCTCGAATTCTATTGATTCTACACCACAAAATTTGAGCAAGCACTTTAGGTACGCCCTGTGAGAGGAGCACTCGGAGATTTGTCTCAACAAGGGCTGACTTCCAAAACCTCCCAAAAGCAACTCGGTGTGACCAAGCTCAAAAACTCGGTCCCACTGAAGCCTACAATTGATGAGGTTTTTTATATCAGTACAACCAATTTGTTATTTCCGGCCTCACCGAGTTTCACTGTCAGTTGACAGTTATGGAACTCGATAGCACCGAAAATTCCAACTTGGTGTCATCGACAGCCAGGGGGTATATAACCTGCGGAACCCGACATTTGAAATATTTCTTCAAACCTTGCCTCCTGCACCTCCTCGCTACCGAGCCCTAATCCTCAGGACATCGCCTTGACTCTTCCATGCACCCTCGCCACCGGAGTCTTCACCGTCGACGGAAATCTTCACTGTCGTCGTTGCCGTAGTGGATCCGTCACCAAGCTAGGGTATGGATGTCGGGACCCCGATCCTAAGCCATAGGAATCCATCCTGTAACACATCGCATCTCTTTGTGGTCCCTTACCTTAGCCGGGACCGTTTGCGTCTTTTGACTCACGTATGCGATCGTGTCGCTAGCATTCCAATGTCAAAGAACCCGGATCGACATGTCTAGTCATAAACCAAAGTGGCAGTTCCGCACAAGGACAGGCATACATGACCCAACAAAGCAGGTGTCGGTCATCAACGAACGTAGACGAGTCGTAGCAAGCTACAAGGACTCCATTACGTCGTGTGACATTTCCCCAAAGGGGACAGACACAACAGCTAAGAAGGACACATGCCGGTCAACCAATGCGTCCGGAGCAGTAGCGAACTACCAAGGCTCGTTGGATCACAAAGGGGCATTTCCTTGTAAGGAGTGCTACTAAAGTTCACGACTAGGTAATCGAACCCCATACATATCAAGTAAGACACACGTACGCATGGCATACCGATATGTATAGATACATCGATGGCATCACAACATAACCATAAACATACAAGCTTTATTAAAGAGGCTCGGAAGAGCCACACACATATTATTACACATTAAGGGTCTCACAACCCATAATATCAGTCACACAATACAAGCTAGCGGAAGAGTTATAAGCTGTCTGGGTACAGACAGAGCAACTAGGAGGCACATGGCCTGACTATACTATAGAGCCGACGTAGGGCCAGATCGTAGCTGGGACACCAGCTACTCGTCGTCGTCGATGTCTACGAAGAACCCTCCATTAGGGTCATTAACAACCTCTGCAACATGATTAAGCAAACATGAGTACGAAGGTACTCAGCAAGACTTTAGGATGGCTAACTACTCATGCAAGGTATCAAGAAGGTATTGTGGGGTTTCATGCGAGAAGCCAGCATTTGACTCGTGGCTAGACAACTTGCTTTTGAAATTAGTTTTGACCACTAGATTTCTCGCACATGAGTCCACTAACACCACAACAATACACTATCGTGGAATCATTCCGTCTCCATACGGAAATGCCGTCGACGACACTCACGCTTATCTTGACAATTTTATGAGTAGCCATTGAAATTATCTATGAACAACATATGTCTCCAAGTAGTCCATATCCGCGGACGCGGCTATTCGAATAGATCATAACCCTGCAGGGGTGTACTTCGTCACACACGCTTCCGCCACTTATCACCATGTGCACGTCATGCACCTCGGCAACCTTCAAGCGGAAGCCCAGCGAGGGAGTCGGCCACGACCGTTAACCACACTAGTATCTAGTCCAGGTTTATCGCCTATGTGAGAGTAACCCGTACGGAAGTCCGGCCGAGGTTTCCGCCACGGCCTCAAACGATGTGCGCAGGGTTCCCAAGCCCACCATCCGGGTGCCACTTGGTACACCGTGCCACTGCCTACCGCATCACGGTCCACCTCTCAGGTCAGCACCATGCACGGCCTCCAGCATTTCTATAAACACCAGAAACTACTTGCAACTCCTGGACCGAGTACTACGCGATTAATAGGCCGAGCGGGGTCATATTTCAGGGCCCAGCATGTGGTAGTATCTAGTCTTGGATTACATACACGGAACTCAGTTCCTAAGGACGGTTCCGATGAAACAACCCGCCATGTACTCCTACACAGCCTTTCACCGGTACCTTTACCAAATCAAGTTCAACACACGACCTTTGCTCACCGAACCCATTCCACATTTCTGTTCATCTCCTAGATGACAGACCATACACAACTCTAAGCATAGCATGCATAGCAGGATAAGGCACATCATAGCTCAAGCAACTACCAGGTATGCTAGGTTGCAAGGTTCGGCTATTTACTGTGACAAGGTTAAGTCATGCAAAGGAAGTGGGTCCAACTATCGTGGCAAAAGCAGTTGAAGCATTTGATCCTAATGCATTAAATAGGTGCAGGAGCAAGAACATAGGTGTTATCGGGATGATCAAAAGGGGTGCTTGCCTTGTTGCTCAGAGGAGGAACGATATCCGTCGGGCGGATATTCGGTGGAATCCGGGGGTGCGGAGCCTACCGAAATGAACGGCAACATTGAGTAACAATCATGTGCAATCAAAATGATGCATGAGCATGGCATGAGAATGCAAGTGATAAGTTATTATAATCAAGATGTTTTAAGTTTAGAGTTGATTTGAATCACATTCGAATAGCAATTCAAACGGGTATTCCCGGATACCGGTTTAATTGATTCGACCTGATGCTCAGATCAACCTAATGTTAACATGCATGAAATGTCATGTTATGGTACTGATTTACATCTAGGGCAGTGTGTGATCATTGCATTTATAATGAAATTTGGATATTTTTGCAAATTCCATTTATAAAGTGATTAAAAGAATTGAATTATTCCTTATTTCACAATTTAGGGTTGTGTAACTTTTTCAAACATAGTTGAAAATAGCATAATCAGAATCCTTGAATTTGTCTGATACTTTTTCTTATATAAATTATTTTCATTGGAGTTACAGATTAATTTCTATGATTTTTGCAATTTTTAGCAATTTCTTGAATTATTTTTATACTGGAAATTTCATTTATTGCATCAGGCTGACGTCAGCAGGTCAGCCGACCTGTGCAGGTCAAACCTGAGAGGGGGGCCCCACTGGTCAGCCTCTCTGGGACTAATCCAGCGCTGACCAGCCCCTAATTGGGGTTTGACCAGGCGTGGGGCCCTCTAGCAGCGACTCAGAGGAGGGCGATTAGGCCCTAATGGTCGGCCACGTCGACGGCCATCGAAGGGTGGTCGCCGGCGACCAAATCCGCGGCGGGGGGGGGGGGGGCTCGCCGGAGGCGACCTAGATGGCGCTGCACAGCACCAAATCGCACGCGGATGGCAGCTACAGCAAGCTCGCGAAGCGGCCGATCTAGCAGGACCAACTAGGGAGGCTAGGGTCGCCGGAAGAGGCGTCGGCGACGAGCCGGAGCGGCGGCCGAAGCTCGGGCATCGTCGGGGGGCTTGAATCAGAGGGTTCCACGCTTAGATCTTAGCTGCTACGGCATCTACGCGTCGTCCTGGAGCTTCTGGTGCTCACGGGAGGACGAGCTGGACATCGGAGGGCTACCAGCGACGAGCGGCAGCGGCGGTGCTCGTCGAGCTCCGGTGGAACTAGGGCTAGAGGAGGGGATCGACGGGAAAAGCTTAGGGGAAACCACCGCATGCTCACAGGGAGTGCAGAGAAGAGCTCAGACGGCTCGGGGAAGGCCTGGGGGCGACGAATCGACGGGAGAGGTCCGGCGGCCGGAGGAAGAAGACGACGGCGTTGCGGGCATTGCAGGGCTCGAGGGGACTTCGGCTTCTGCAGAGACGACCAGGGCGACGAGGCGGATCTAATGGCGTGCTCGGGGAGGGGTTCCTATGGCCAGGGCAACGGCCAGCTCGAGCTCGAGCTCGGCTCTAATGGCGGCAGCAGGGAGAAGGAGGGGATCCGGGCGGAGGAGGAGAACCGAGGCGGGGAATGGATAGGGGAGGCTCTGGGGAGCTTATCCCCGCCGTCGCCAGCGCGAACCGGCGGCCAGGCAGGCACGCAGGTGCGTGGCCGCACCGGAGGAGGCGGCGGCCACCTCTTGCTGCCTACTGGCGCGGGGAAGGGGACGAGCGGCGAGATGGGCTGGGCCTGGCGTGGGCGTCAGGTAAGTCTTTTCCTTTTTCTTCTGCTTTTGTTTTTCTGTTTTGCTATTTATTGCTTTGCTAATTATTTCAGCTCCAAAACAAAAAGTAAAAACTATTTTAAACCTCCTGAAATATTTGTTATAATGTCCCCACTCATTTCCAAGACTTTCAACATTTTTGGAAAATTATAGCTTCTGTTTTCAAATTTTTAAATTTGAAACTAGTGGCTTTTGCATTTATTTAAAATGCTTGAAGTGTCAAGGAAATAGTTTTCTCCAATGCTCATTTACTTTCATGATTTATCAGAAAGTTTGAACATTTCTTGAGGCCATTTTGGGTTCATTGATTTTGAACTAGTTTGAAATTTCCTTTAATTGAAATGGTGGCTAGGGTTTTGAGTTTTTCCTTTGCCACTTTGTTGTTTTTATTGAAACTTCTTAGATGCAAATGCAAAGAAGACATGAGCACAATGCTATCTAGCTTAAGGTTTAGGGATGTGACAACTCACCCCCACTCAAAAGAATCTCGTCCCGAGATTTAGAAGTCGTCGGGAATAACGCAGGATATTCAAGTCGGAGACGATCCTCTCTTTCCCAAGTTGCCTCCTTTTCAGAATGATTTGACCATTGAACTTTAAGAAACTTGAGGTTTCGACGTCGAGTGGTACGCTCAGCTTGATCAAGAATACGCATGGGGTATTCTCGGTAAGAAAGGTTATCTTGGAGATCAAGCGTTTCGTGGTCCACTTCACGGATAGGATCCGAAAAGCAACGCCTGAGTTGCGAGACGTGGAAAACATCATGAACTTTGCAAAGATGCGGAGGAAGTTCCAACTGGTAGGCAACTTCTCCTCGTTTGGCAAGAATGCGAAAAGGTCCAATGTAACGAGGAGCCAACTTGCCCTTGATACCGAACGATGGGTACCCTTCAAAGGTGTAACCCGAAGATAAGCCTTCTCGTCAACTTCAAAGGTCACAGCCTTATGATGACGATCATATTGGCTCTTTTGACGAGACTGGGCTGTTTTCAACTTTTCACGAATAATGCGAACCTGCTCTTCTGCATCCTGGATCATGTCCGGGCCAAAGAGTTGCCTCTCTCCGGTTTCTGACCAATTAAGAGGTGTTCGACATCTTCGTCCATAGAGAACTTCAAAAGGGGCTTTGCCCAAGCTTGATTGATAACTATTGTTATAAGCGAATTCGGCGAATGGAAGGCACTTCTCCCAATTCATACCGAACGAAATAACACAAGCTCGGAGCATATCTTCTAGGATTTGATTCACTCTTTCTACTTGACCACTTGACTGGGGATGGAAAGCAGTGCTAAAAGATAAGTGAGTCCCCATGGCATTCTGAAAACTTTCCCAGAATCGAGAAGTAAAGATACTTCCACGGTCCGAGTTAATTTCCAGGGGAACACCATGAAGAGACACTATTCGAGAGATATATAACTCTGCTAGCTGGCTAGCTGTTATACTCTCACGAACAAGAAGAAAATGAGCCACTTTGGAAAGACGGTCAATGACCACAAAGATAGCATTGTTTCCTTTCTTGGTCTTGGGAAATCCGGTAATGAAATCCATGCTAACTTTATCCCATTTCCATTCAGGAATAGCTAAAGGTTGAAGGGTGCCAGCAGGCCTTTGATGTTCTGCCTTAACTCGACGACAAACGTCGCAGTTAGCAACGAACTCAGCAATTTCTCTCTTCATCCTAGTCCACCAGAACCTCTGGTGTAGGTCCTGATACATCTTAGTACTACCGGGATGAATGGTGAGAGGGGAATCATGAGCCTCTTTAAGGATTAACTGCCTTAGATGTGGGTTCTTAGGAACCACTAAACGATTCTGGAAGAACACCTCACCTTGATCATTCACGGAAAATTCTTTAGCGTTTCCGCTAAAAATATTCTCCTTGACCCGTGATATACCCTTGTCACGCTTTTGGCCAGCTATAATTTGATCCTTAAGAGTAGGCTTCGCCACCAGGGTAGAAATGAATCCTTGAGGAACGATATGAAGATTCAACTTCCGAAAGTCCTCATGGAGAAGTGGTTGACCTTGTTGTAGCATCAAATTGTTACAATAAGATTTACGACTTAGTGCATCGGCCATAACATTGGCCTTTCCCGGGGTGTAAGTTATCCCTAAGTCGTAATCCGAGATCAACTCAACCCACCGTCTTTGCCTGAGATTCAAATCCGGCTGGGTGAAGATATATTTCAGACTTTAGTGATCAGTGAATATTTCGCAACGATTACCCAAACGGTAATTTCGCCAGGTTTTTAGTGCATGGACCACAGCTGCAAGCTCAAGGTCATGTGTGGGATAATTATCCTCATGTGGACGCAACTGACGAGATGCGTATGCGATCACATGACGATCTTGCATGAGAATGCAACCTAATCCCTGTCGCGAGGCGTCGCAATAGATAACAAAGTCCTTAGAAAAATCTGGTGGTAGCAACACAGGTGCGGAGGTCAGGCGTCTTGTCAGTTCCTGAAAACTATGCTCACACTGTGGTGTCCACTCGAACTTTTTATCCTTCTTGAGGAGTTCAGTCAGAGGCTTTGCAACTTTGGAGAAATTCCTGACGAAGCAGCGACAATAGCTCGCTAGACCAAGAAAACTCCTAACTTTCTTAACCGATTCAGGTTGAGTCCAATCAAGGACAGCTTGAACTCTCTCGGGATTGACAGAAATACCCTTACCAGAGATTACGTGGCCTAGATAGGTCACTTCTGGTAACCAGAATTCACATTTTGAAAATTTGGCATAAAGGCGATGCTCTCGAAGTTTCATCAATACCAGCCTTAGATGCTCGGCATGTTCTTGTTCATTCTTGGAGTAGATGAGAATATCATCGAGGTATACTACGACGAATTTATCCAAATACTCCATGAAGATTGAATTCATCAGCCGAGAGAAGGTGGCTGGGGCATTGGTTAAACCGAAGGACATAACGGTGTACTCATATTGGCCATAACGAGTAACAAAGGCCGTTTTTGGAATGTCCCCGTTCTTAATCTTGATTTGATGGTATCCCAACCTCAAATCCATTTTGGAGAAGACTGAGGATCCAGCGAGCTGATCGTACAGATCGTTAATCCTGGGGAGCGGATACTTGTTCTTTATGGTGACCAGGTTAACTGGTCGGTAATCTACAACCATCCGATCCGTTCCGTCTTTCTTCTTGACGAAGAGGACGGGACAAGCCCAAGGAGAAGAGCTAGGACGAATGAAACCTTTGCTCAAGGCCTCATCCAATTGCTTCTTAAGTTCGGCTAGCTCCAGGGGTGCCATCTTATAAGGCCTTCTGGCTATTGGGACAGTTCCCGGAACAAGATCTATCACAAACTCTACATCTCTGTCAGGTGGAATTCCTGGCAGTTCCTCTGGAAAAACATCCGGGAAGTCACGGACTACCGGAATGTCTTCAAGTTCCGGAAGAGGGTTGGCATTTAGGGAATAGAGCTGGCATTTGGCAACTCGAGTAGAGACATTTACTATCTCACCCGAGGGATGGGTAAGCTGGACATTTCTAGAGTGGGTATCAATCTTGGCATAGTGAGCTGACATGCAGTCCATGCCCAAGATGATATTAATATCCGAAGATTTCAATGCTATCAATGAGGCTAGGAAAACTAGCCTGTCTACTAGAATTTCATTGTCATAGGTTATCCTAGAGGTTTGCCATTTGCTACCAGGGGTTTGGACAACCAATGGGATTGGCATATCACATAATGACATGTTATGCAACTGTGCATAACTTTCTGAAATGAAGGAATGAGAAGACCCAGTGTCAAAGAGAACGGACGCTGGGTGATGATTAACAAGAAGCATACCCAGCATGACGTCGAGATCCTCTGCAGCTTCTTCTGCTGACACATAGTTCACACGGCCACGTGCAGGAGTTGGCTTCACATAAAACGCTTTGCCCGACTTGGCCTGCCCGACGGACTTTCCGGGTTGCTTGGCACCCACATTCTGAGGACACTCACGGGAATAATGCCCTGGTTCTCCACACTTGTAGCATATCACCTGGTTGGCACGTGGTGCAGCATTGCCAGCTGGACCACCATAAGCTTTTGCTGGAGGGTTGGCCTGATTCGTCTGAGGCGCCACATAGGATGGCCTCGGAGTGTATCTTGGCGGCAGAGAACTGTTTGGAACCCACAGCCTGCGTTTTGGAAACGCGGAACCAGATGACGAGCCAAAGTCATGGGAGTGCTTCCTTGTGGCTTCGAAGTCAGTATGACCAGTCTCCGCACTGATCGCTTTGTTGACCAGGGCTTGAAAGCTTGCACACTCATGGAGGCGCAGATCTCGACGGAGCTCAGGTGTCAGACCCTTACGGAATCTTGCTTGCTTCTTGGCGTCAGTAGACACCTCCTCTGTTGCATAGCGGGCGAGGTTACCGAACTCGCGGCTATAGGCATCCACAGACAACTTGCCCTGAGTGAAGGCACATAACTCCTCTCTCTTTCTGTCCATCAGACCCTCTGGGATGTGGTGCAGACGAAAAGCTGCACTGAAGTCTGCCCATGTGGCCACTGGTTCAGCGGGACACTTAGCTTCAAAATTCTCCCACCACAGATTGGCGGGTCCCTCCACGAAATACGTCGCAAAGGTCACCTTGTCGGCCTCAGACACATTCGCAGAGCGAATCTTGCGTGAAATGCTGCATAGCCAGTCATCAGCGTCGAGGGGATCGATGGAATGATGAAACCTTGGAGGATTCAGCTTCACAAAGTCATTGAGGGATACTGCAGCATTCCTAGGCTGTCGAGCCGTATTCTGCTCAATACGCTCTAGCAGTCGGTTGGTCTCCCTTTTGTTTCTTTCTGCCTCAAGCATCACTTCTACCAGAGAAGGTGGGTGAGGCAGGTCTTCCTGCGACGCTTGACTACCCTCACCTTGCTCATGAGCTGGGGCACGGTTCAACCTGGTGAACACCATCCTGACAAACAAACTCATAGCTTAGACCAATATCATATCATTACTAGCTATGGATTAAGAATGTACTGAACACACGGAATGCGGAAATGAATATCCGAACAATAGGGTAACAAGCAACTGCTATATATACACCATGGTTCATACACACCCTTACATAGTTCAGTACAAACTTACTCGAAGAGCAAACTACTGAAATGGTGGAACTACTCATCAGAGGCTTACAAGCTTCCTATACATTATTTATCTAGGCCTCCGGAATTCGTTTCACATTACTACCATACTCCACAAGTCACACAGGACTGTGACGGCTACTACCATACTATCCTTCCGCTCACAGCTCAGGCATCCGCATAGAACATCTCATAGAGATTACCTCCATGACCTGGAAGCTCAACCTGCGGATCAGGAAACACTCTAGCCTGAGATCCCTGGGATCCATAAGGACACGGATGTGGCCTTGGTCCCCTGACTGGTGGTAAGAGGGGACCCAGAAGAGGTGTGACTCCTCCTATAGCTGGCCAGTCAATGTGGGCCGGAAGATGGGTCCTAACAGGGTTCAGCATCTCCATCTCTCCATACCCTGTCTGGACTACCGGTGCCAGCTGCGTCAAAGTTGTCCACAGGCGGGCACGGGTAGCGTAAAGCTCCATGCGGAGAGCACGAGCATCCCTGTCTCTGTTCTCTAGCATCTCAACAGTGGACTGCAGAAGTGGGTCCTCCATAGAAGAATCAAAATAGACTCCACTGAGGTATCCCTCTTCACCAGACTGAGAGGCCGGAACATAGCAGAACTCTGAATTCTGCAGCAGTGCATGTCTCACTCTCATAATAGTCAGCATTGAATAGGCAGCACCTTGTACTGCCATGTCAACAGTGACTCCCAACCCATAGGACCAATGGATTGGCTTCTCCGCTCCAGGGTAGTCTGGAAATACCCTAACAGTGCAAATGTACTGGCTCTGGTTGAAGTCTCGGTACTGTTCCTCCACTGTGTACTCGGGGTACCAGCGGTAACCGCACACCGACATCATCCTGACCAGCATGGCCGTATGACCTGGTACATCAATGCACCTGGTCAGACGTACCACTTGACGAGAAGGACGGCCAGGCATCTTTAAATAGAGAGTAATGCAGAAGCATTAGAGCTCTGAATGCAAAATTGGGCAGCATAACGGCTGTAAATGCTCAAAAACAAATTTTGAGACAACCCAAAATGAAATAGCGTCACCACTGAACTATCAAGTTCAACTCTCTGATCATCAAACTTACTTCCTGCTTCCTAGGAATAAAAGAAACCCAATATCTCTCGACCCGTAGTCCTATAATCTACCGATCAAAAATCCGAGCCTAGGAGAAGATGAGTAAACTAGTCCTTAATTCCCGCTGAAAAGACGAGGATGACAAGAATAGAATATCTTGAGAAAAGAAAAAGAGTGTTACGTTCCCTTCCACAAACAATTCCCTTATATATAAATAAAGCAATTCTAGACTCAACTTCGACCAGTTTGGCTTGGTAATCCTACAGTCAGTCAGGCTCTGATACCAACGCTGTCGGGACCCTGATCCTAAGCCATAGGAATCCAGCCTGTAACACATCGCATCTCTTTGTGGTCTCACGCACGGTTAACTCCACGGCTGCAGCCTTACCTTAGCCGGGACCGTTTGCGTCTTTTGACTCACGTATGCGATCGTGTCGCTAGCATTCCAATGTCAAAGAACCCGGATCGACATGTCTAGTCATAAACCAAAGTGGCAGTTCCGCACAAGGACAGGCATACATGACCCAACAAAGCAGGTGTCGGTCATCAACGAACGTAGACGAGTCGTAGCAAGCTACAAGGACTCCATTACGTCGTGTGACATTTCCCCAAAGGGGACAGACACAGCAGCTAAGAAGGACACATGCCGGTCAACCAATGCATCCGGAGCAGTAGCGAACTACCAAGGCTCGTTGGATCACAAAGGGGCATTTCCTTGTAAGGAGTGCTACTAAAGTTCACGACTAGGTAATCGAACCCCATACATATCAAGTAAGACACACGTACGCTTGGCATACCGATATGTATAGATACATCGATGGCATCACAACATAACCATAAACATACAAGCTTTATTGAAGAGGCTCGGAAGAGCCACACACATATTATTACACATTAAGGGTCTCACGACCCATAATATCAGTCACACAATACAAGCCAGCGGAAGAGTTATAAGCTGTCTGGGTACAGACACAGCAACTAGGAGGCACATGGCCTGACTATACTACAGAGCCGACGTAGGGTCAGATCGTAGCTGGGACACCAGCTACTCGTCGTCGTCGATGTCTACGAAGAACCCTCCATTAGGGTCATTAACAACCTCTGCAACATGATTAAGCAAACATGAGTACGAAGGTACTCAGCAAGACTTTAGGATGGCTAACTACTCATGCAAGGTATCAAGAAGGTATTGTGGGGTTTCTTGCGAGAAGCCAGCATTTGACTCGTGGCTAGACAACTTTCTTTTGAAATTAGTTTTGACCACTAGATTTCTCGCACACGAGTCCACTAACACCACAACAATACACTATCGTGGAATCATTCCGTCTCCATACGGAAATGCCGTCGACGACACTCACGCTTATCTTGACAATTTTATGAGTAGCCATTGAAATTATCTATGAACAACATATGTCTCCAAGTAGTCCATATCCGCGGACGCGGCTATTCGAATAGATCATAACCCTGCAGGGGTGTACTTCGTCACACACGCTTCCGCCACTTATCGCCATGTGCACGTCATGCACCTCGGCAACCTTCAAGCGGAAGCCCAGCGAGGGAGTCGGCCACGACCGTTAACCACACTAGTATCTAGTCCAGGTTTATCACCTATGTGAGAGTAACCCGTACGGAAGTACGGCCGAGGTTTCTGCCACGGCCTCAAACGATGTGCGCAGGGTTCCCAAGCCCACCATCCGGGTGCCACTTGGTACACCGTGCCACTGCCTACCGCATCACGGTCCACCTCTCAGGTCAGCACCATGCACGGCCTCCAGCATTTCTATAAACACCAGAAACTACTTGCAACTCCTGGACCGAGTACTACGCGATTAATAGGCCGAGCGGGGTCATATTTCAGGGCCCAGCATGTGGTAGTATCTAGTCTTGGATTACATACACGGAACTCAGTTCCTAAGGACGGTTCCGATGAAACAACCCGCCATGTACTCCTACACAGCCTTTCACCGGTACCTTTACCAAGTCAAGTTCAACACACGACCTTTGCTCACCGAACCCATTCCACATTTCTGTTCATCTCCCAGATGACAGACCATACACAACTCTAAGCATAGCATGCATAGCAGGATAAGGCACATCATAGCTCAAGCAACTACCAGGTATGCTAGGTTGCAAGGTTCGGCTATTTACTGTGACAAGGTTAAGTCATGCAAAGGAAGTGGGTCCAACTATCGTGGCAAAAGCAGTTGAAGCATTTGATCCTAATGCATTAAATAGGTGCAGGAGCAAGAACATAGGTGTTATCGGGATGATCAAAAGGGGTGCTTGCCTTGTTGCTCAGAGGAGGAACGATATCCGTCGGGCGGATATTCGGTGGAATCCGGGGGTGCGGAGCCTACCGAAATGAACGGCAACATTCAGTAACAATCATGTGCAATCAAAATGATGCATGAGCATGGCATGAGAATGCAAGTGATAAGTTATTATAATCAAGATGTTTTAAGTTTAGAGTTGATTTGAATCACATTCGAATAGCAATTCAAACGGGTATTCCCGGATACCGGTTTAATTGATTCGACCTGATGCTCAGATCAACCTAATGTTAACATGCATGAAATGTCATGTTATGGTACTGATTTACATCTAGGGCAGTGTGTGATCATTGCATTTATAATGAAATTTGGATATTTTTGCAAATTCCATTTATAAAGTGATTAAAAGAATTGAATTATTCCTTATTTCACAATTTAGGGTTGTGTAACTTTTTCAAACATAGTTGAAAATAGCATAATCAGAATCCTTGAATTTGTCTGATACTTTTTCATATATAAATTATTTTCATTGGAGTTACAGATTAATTTCTATGATTTTTGCAATTTTTAGCAATTTCTTGAATTATTTTTATACTGGAAATTTCATTTATTGCATCAGGCTGACGTCAGCAGGTCAGCCGACCTGTGCAGGTCAAACCTGACAGGGGGGCCCCACTGGTCAGCCTCTCTGGGACTAATCCCGCGCTGAGCAGCCCCTAATTGGGGTTTGACCAGGCGTGGGGCCCTCTGGCAGCGACTCAGAGGAGGGCGATTAGGCCCTACTGGTCGGCCACGTCGACGGCCACCGGAGGGTGGTCGCCGGCGACCAAACCCGCGGCGGGGGGGGCTCGCCGGAGGCGACCTAGATGGCGCTACACAGCACCAAATCGCACGCGGATGGCAGCTACAGCAAGCTCGCGAAGCGGCCGATCTGGCAGGACCAACTAGGGAGGCTAGGGTCGCCGGAAGAGGCGTCGGCGACGAGCCGGAGCGGCGGCCGAAGCTCGGGCATCGTCGGGGGGCTTGAATTAGAGGGTTCCGCGCTTAGATCTTAGCTGCTACGGCACCTACGCGTCGTCCTGGAGCTTCTGGTGCTCACGGGAGGACGAGCTGGACATCGGAGGGCTACCGGCGACGAGCGGCAGCGGCGGTGCTCGTCGGGCTCCGGTGGAACTAGGGCTAGGGGAGGGGATCGACGGGAAAAGCTTAGGGGAAACCACCGCATGCTCACAGGGAGTGCAGAGAAGAGCTCAGACGGCTCGGGGAAGGCCTGGGGGCGACGAATCGACGGGAGAGGTCCGGCGGCCGGAGGAAGAAGACGACGGCGTTGCGGGCATTGCAGGGCTCGAGGGGACTTCGGCTTCTGCAGAGAAGACCAGGGCGACGAGGCGGATCTAATGGCGTGCTCGGGGAGGGGTTCCTATGGCCAGGGCAACGGCCAGCTCGAGCTCGAGCTCGGCTCTAATGGCGGCAGCAGGGAGAAGGAGGGGATCCGGGCGGAGGAGGAGAACCGAGGCGGGGAATGGATAGGGGAGGCTCTGGGGAGCTTATCCCCGCCGTCGCCAGCGCGAACCGGCGGCCAGGCAGGCACGCAGGTGCGTGGCCGCGCCGGAGGAGGCGGCGGCCACCTCCTGCTGCCTACTGGCGCGGGGAAGGGGACGAGCGGCGAGATGGGCTGGGCCTGGCGTGGGCGTCAGGTAAGTCTTTTCCTTTTTCTTCTGCTTTTGTTTTTCTGTTTTGCTATTTATTGCTTTGCTAATTATTTCAGCTCCAAAACAAAAAGTAAAAACTATTTTAAACCTCCTGAAATATTTTTTATAATGTCCCCACTCATTTCCAAGACTTTCAACATTTTTGGAAAATTATAGCTTCTGTTTTCAAATTTTTAAATTTGAAACCAGTGGATTTTGCATTTATTTAAAATGCTTGAAGTGTCAAGGAAATAGTTTTCTCCAATGCTCATTTACTTTCATGATTTATCAGAAAGTTTGAACATTTCTTGAGGCCATTTTGGGTTCATTGATTTTGAACTAGTTTGAAATTTCCTTTAATTGAAATGGTGGCTAGGGTTTTGAGTTTTTCCTTTGCCACTTTGTTGTTTTTATTGAAACTTCTTAGATGCAAATGCAAAGAAGACATGAGCACAATGCTATCTAGCTTAAGGTTTAGGGATGTGACAACTCACCCCCACTCAAAAGAATCTCGTCCCGAGGTTTAGATGTCGTCGGGCATAACGCAGGATATTCAAGTCGGAGATGATCCTCTCTTTCCCAAGTTGCCTCCTTTTCAGAATGATTTGACCATTGAACTTTAAGAAACTTGAGGTTTCGACGTCGAGTGGTACGCTCAGCTTGATCAAGAATACGCACGGGGTATTCTCGGTAAGAAAGGTTATCTTGGAGATCAAGCGTTTCGTGGTCCACTTCACGGATAGGATCCGAAAAGCAACGCCTGAGTTGCGAGACGTGGAAAACATCATGAACTTTGCAAAGATGCGGAGGAAGTTCCAACTGGTAGGCAACTTCTCCTCGTTTGGCAAGAATGCGAAAAGGTCCAATGTAACGAGGAGCCAACTTGCCCTTGATACCGAACGATGGGTACCCTTCAAAGGTGTAACCCGAAGATAAGCCTTCTCGTCAACTTCAAAGGTCACAGCCTTATGATGACGATCATATTGGCTCTTTTGACGAGACTGGGCTGTTTTCAACTTTTCACGAATAATGCGAACCTGCTCTTCTGCATCCTGGATCATGTCCGGGCCAAAGAGTTGCCTCTCTCCGGTTTCTGACCAATTAAGAGGTGTTCGACATCTTCGTCCATAGAGAACTTCAAAAGGGGCTTTGCCCAAGCTTGATTGATAACTATTGTTATAAGCGAATTCGGCGAATGGAAGGCACTTCTCCCAATTCATACCGAACGAAATAACACAAGCTCAGAGCATATCTTCTAGGATTTGATTCACTCTTTCTACTTGACCACTTGACTGGGGATGGAAAGCAGTTCTAAAAGATAAGTGAGTCCCCATGGCATTCTGAAAACTTTCCCAGAATCGAGAAGTAAAGATACTTCCACGGTCCGAGTTAATTTCCAGGGGAACACCATGAAGAGACACTATTCGAGAGATATATAACTCTGCTAGCTGGCTAGCTGTTATACTCTCACGAACAAGAAGAAAATGAGCCACTTTGGAAAGACGGTCAATGACCACAAAGATAGCATTGTTTCCTTTCTTGGTCTTGGGAAATCCGGTAATGAAATCCATGCTAACTTTATCCCATTTCCATTCAGGAATAGCTAAAGGTTGAAGGGTGCCAGCAGGCCTTTGATGTTCTGCCTTAACTCGACGACAAACGTCGCAGTTAGCAACGAACTCAGCAATTTCTCTCTTCATCCTAGTCCACCAGAACCTCTGGCGTAGGTCCTGATACATCTTAGTACTACTGGGATGAATGGTGAGAGGGGAATCATGAGCCTCTTTAAGGATTAACTGCCTTAGATGTGGGTTCTTAGGAACCACTAAACGATTCTGGAAGAACACCTCACCTTGATCATTCACGGAAAATTCTTTAGCGTTTCCGCTAAAAATATTCTCCTTGATCCGTGATATACCCTTGTCACGCTTTTGGCCAGCTATAATTTGATCCTTAAGAGTAGGCTTCGCCACCAGGGTAGAAAGGAATCCTTGAGGAACGATATGAAGATTCAACTTCCGAAAGTCCTCATGGAGAAGTGGTTGACCTTGTTGTAGCATCAAATTGTTACAATAAGATTTACGACTTAGTGCATCGGGCATAACATTGGCCTTCCCCGGGGTGTAAGTTATCCCTAAGTCGTAATCCGAGATCAACTCAACCCACCGTCTTTGCCTGAGATTCAAATCCGACTGGGTGAAGATATATTTCAGACTTTGGTGATCAGTGAATATTTCGCAACGATTACCCAAACGGTAATTTCGCCAGGTTTTTAGTGCATGGACCACAGCTGCAAGCTCAAGGTCATGTGTGGGATAATTATCCTCATGTGGACGCAACTGACGAGATGCGTATGCGATCACATGACGATCTTGCATGAGAATGCAACCTAATCCCTGTCGCGAGGCGTCGCAATAGATAACAAAGTCCTTAGAAAAATCTAGTGGTAGCAACACAGGTGCGGAGGTCAGGCGTCTTGTCAGTTCCTGAAAACTATGCTCACACTGTGGTGTCCACTCGAACTTTTTATCCTTCTTGAGGAGTTCAGTCAGAGGCTTTGCAACTTTGGAGAAATTCCTGACGAAGCAGCGACAATAGCTCGCTAGACCAAGAAAACTCCTAACTTTCTTAACCGATTCAGGTTGAGTCCAATCAAGGACAGCTTGAACTCTCTCGGGATTGACAGAAATACCCTTACCAGAGATTACGTGGCCTAGATAGGTCACTTCTGGTAACCAGAATTCACATTTTGAAAATTTGGCATAAAGGCGATGCTCTCGAAGTTTCATCAATACCAGCCTTAGATGCTCGGCATGTTCTTGTTCATTCTTGGAGTAGATGAGAATATCATCGAGGTATACTACGACGAATTTATCCAAATACTCCATGAAGATTGAATTCATCAGCCGAGAGAAGGTGGCTGGGGCATTGGTTAAACCGAAGGACATAACGGTGTACTCATATTGGCCATAACGAGTAACAAAGGCCGTTTTTGGAATGTCCCCGTTCTTAATCTTGATTTGATGGTATCCCAACCTCAAATCCATTTTGGAGAAGACTGAGGATCCAGCGAGCTGATCGTACAGATCGTTAATCCTGGGGAGCGGATACTTGTTCTTTATGGTGACCAGGTTAACTGGTCGGTAATCTACAACCATCCGATCCGTTCCGTCTTTCTTCTTGACGAAGAGGACGGGACAAGCCCAAGGAGAAGAGCTAGGACGAATGAAACCTTTGCTCAAGGCCTCATCCAATTGCTTCTTAAGTTCGGCTAGCTCCAGGGGTGCCATCTTATAAGGCCTTCTGGCTATTGGGACAGTTCCCGGAACAAGATCTATCACAAACTCTACATCTCTGTCAGGTGGAATTCCTGGCAGTTCCTCTGGAAAAACATCCGGGAAGTCACGGACTACCGGAATGTCTTCAAGTTCCGGAAGAGGGTTGGCATTTAGGGAATAGAGCTGGCATTTGGCAACTCGAGTAGAGACATTTACTATCTCACCCGAGGGATGGGTAAGCTGGACATTTCTAGAGTGGGTATCAATCTTGGCATAGTGAGCTGAAATCCAGTCCATGCCCAAGATGATATTAATATCCGAAGATTTCAATGCTATCAATGAGGCTAGGAAAACTAGCCTGTCTACTAGAATTTCATTGTCATAGGTTATCCTAGAGGTTTGCCATTTGCTACCAGGGGTTTGGACAACCAATGGGATTGGCATATCACATAATGACATGTTATGCAACTGTGCATAACTTTCTGAAATGAAGGAATGAGAAGACCCAGTGTCAAAGAGAACGGACGCTGGGTGATGATTAACAAGAAGCATACCCAGCATGACGTCGGGATCCTCTGCAGCTTCTTCTGCTGACACATAGTTCACACGGCCACGTGCAGGAGTTGGCTTCACATAAAATGCTTTGCCCGACTTGGCCTGCCCGACGGACTTTCCGGGTTGCTTGGCACCCACATTCTGAGGACACTCACGGGAATAATGCCCTGGTTCTCCACACTTGTAGCATATCACCTGGTTGGCACGTGGTGCAGCATTGCCAGCTGGACCACCATAAGCTTTTGCTGGAGGGTTGGCCTGATTCGTCTGAGGCGCCACATAGGATGGCCTCGGAGTGTATCTTGGCGGCAGAGAACTGTTTGGAACCCACAGCCTGCGTTTTGGAAACGCGGAACCAGATGACGAGCCAAAGTCATGGGAGTGCTTCCTTGTGGCTTCGAAGTCAGTATGACCAGTCTCCGCACTGATCGCTTTGTTGACCAGGGCTTGAAAGCTTGCACACTCATGGAGGCGCAGATCTCGACGGAGCTCAGGTGTCAGACCCTTACGGAATCTTGCTTGCTTCTTGGCGTCAGTAGACACCTCCTCTGTTGCATAGCGGGCGAGGTTACCGAACTCGCGGCTATAGGCATCCACAGACAACTTGCCCTGAGTGAAGGCACAGAACTCCTCTCTCTTTCTGTCCATCAGACCCTCTGGGATGTGGTGCAGACGAAAAGCTGCACTGAAGTCTGCCCATGTGGCCACTGGTTCAGCGGGACACTTAGCTTCAAAATTCTCCCACCACAGATTGGCGGGTCCCTCCACGAAATACGTCGCAAAGGTCACCTTGTCGGCCTCAGACACATTCGCAGAGCGAATCTTGCGTGAAATGCTGCATAGCCAGTCATCAGCGTCGAGGGGATCGATGGAATGATGAAACCTTGGAGGATTCAGTTTCACAAAGTCATTGAGGGATACTGCAGCATTCCTAGGCTGTCGAGCCGTATTCTGCTCAATATGCTCTAGCAGTCGGTTGGTCTCCCTTTTGTTTCTTTCTGCCTCAAGCATCACTTCTACCAGAGAAGGTGGGTGAGGCAGGTCTTCCTGCGACGCTTGACTACCCTCACCTTGCTCATGAGCTGGGGCACGGTTCAACCTGGTGAACACCATCCTGACAAACAAACTCATAGCTTAGACCAATATCATATCATTACTAGCTATGGATTAAGAATGTACTAAACACACGGAATGCGGAAATGAATATCCGAACAATAGGGTAACAAGCAACTGCTATATATACACCATGGTTCATACACACCCTTACATAGTTCAGTACAAACTTACTCGAAGAGCAAACTACTAAAATGGTGGAACTACTCATCAGAGGCTTACAAGATTCCTATACATTATTTATCTAGGCCTCCGGAATTCGTTTCACATTACTACCATACTCCACAAGTCACACAGGACTGTGACGGCTACTACCATACTATCCTTCCGCTCACAGCTCAGGCATCCGCATAGAACATCTCATAGAGATTACCTCCATGACCTGGAAGCTCAACCTGCGGATCAGGAAACACTCTAGCCTGAGATCCCTGGGATCCATAAGGACACGGATGTGGCCTTGGTCCCCTGACTGGTGGTAAGAGGGGACCCCGAAGAGGTGTGACTCCTCCTATAGCTGGCCAGTCAACGTGGGCCAGAAGATGGGTCCTAACAGGGTTCAGCATCTCCATCTCTCCATACCCTGTCTGGACTACCGGTGCCAGCTGCGTCAAAGTTGTCCACAGGCGGGCACGGGTAGCGTAAAGCTCCATGCGGAGAGCACGAGCATCCCTATCTCTGTTCTCTAGCATCTCAACAGTGGACTGCAGAAGTGGGTCCTCCATAGAAGAATCAAAATAGACTCCACTGAGGTATCCCTCTTCACCAGACTGAGAGGCCGGAACATAGCAGAACTCTGAATTCTGCAGCAGTGCATGTCTCACTCTCATAATAGTCAGCCTTGAATAGGCAGCACCTTGTACTGCCATGTCAACAGTGACTCCCAACCCATAGGACCAATGGATTGGCTTCTCCGCTCCAGGGTAGTCTGGAAATACCCTAACAGTGCAGATGTACTGGCTCTGGTTGAAGTCTCGGTACTGTTCCTCCACTGTGTACTCGGGGTACCAGCGGTAACCGCACACCGACATCATCCTGACCAGCATGGCCGTATGACCTGGTACATCAATGCACCTGGTCAGACGTACCACCTGACGAGAAGGACGGCCAGGCATCTTTAAATAGAGAGTAATGCAGAAGCATTAGAGCTCTGAATGCAAAATTGGGCAGCATAACGGCTGTAAATGCTCAAAAACAAATTTTGAGACAACCCAAAATGAAATAGCGTCACCACTCAACTATGAAGTTCAACTCTCTGATCATCAAACTTACTTCCTGCTTCCTAGGAATAAAAGAAACCCAATATCTCTCGACCCGTAGTCCTATAATCTACCGATCAAAAATCCGAGCCTAGGAGAAGATGAGTAAACTAGTCCTTAATTCCCGCGGAAAAGACGAGGATGACAAGAATAGAATATCTTGAGAAAAGAAAAAGAGTGTTACGTTCCCTTCCACAAACAATTCCCTTATATATAAATAAAGCAATTCTAGACTCAACTTCGACCAGTTTGGCTTGGTAATCCTACAGTCAGTCAGGTTCTGATACCAACGCTGTCGGGACCCCGATCCTAAGCCATAGGAATCCAGCCTGTAACACATCGCATCTCTTTGTGGTCTCACGCACGGTTAACTCCACGGCTGCAGCCTTACCTTAGCCGGGACCGTTTGCGTCTTTTGACTCACGTATGCGATCGTGTCGCTAGCATTCCAATGTCAAAGAACCCGGATCGACATGTCTAGTCATAAACCAAAGTGGCAGTTCCGCACAAGGACAGGCATACATGACCCAACAAAGCAGGTGTCGGTCATCAACGAACGTAGACGAGTCGTAGCAAGCTACAAGGACTCCATTACGTCGTGTGACATTTCCCCAAAGGGGACACACACAGCAGCTAAGAAGGACACATGCCGGTCAACCAATGCATCCGGAGAAGTAGCGAACTACCAAGGCTCGTTGGATCACAAAGGGGCATTTCCTTGTAAGGAGTGCTACTAAAGTTCACGACTAGGTAATCGAACCCCATACATATCAAGTAAGACACACGTACGCTTGGCATACCGATATGTATAGATACATCGATGGCATCACAACATAACCATAAACATACAAGCTTTATTGAAGAGGCTCGGAAGAGCCACACACATATTATTACACATTAAGGGTCTCACGACCCATAATATCAGTCACACAATACAAGCCAGCGGAAGAGTTATAAGCTGTCTGGGTACAGACACAGCAACTAGGAGGCACATGGCCTGACTATACTACAGAGCCGACGTAGGGCCAGATCGTAGCTGGGACACCAGCTACTCGTCGTCGTCGATGTCTACGAAGAACCCTCCATTAGGGTCATTAACAACCTCTGCAACATGATTAAGCAAACATGAGTACGAAGGTACTCAGCAAGACTTTAGGATGGCTAACTACTCATGCAAGGTATCAAGAAGGTATTGTGGGTTTTCATGCGAGAAGCCAGCATTTGACTCGTGGCTAGACAACTTGCTTTTGAAATTAGTTTTGACCACTAGATTTCTCGCACACGAGTCCACTAACACCACAACAATACACTATCGTGGAATCATTCCGTCTCCATACGGAAATGCCGTCGACGACACTCACGCTTATCTTGACAATTTTATGAGTAGCCATTGAAATTATCTATGAACAACATATGTCTCCAAGTAGTCCATATCCGCGGACGCGGCTATTCGAATAGATCATAACCCTGCAGGGGTGTACTTCGTCACACACGCTTCCGCCACTTATCGCCATGTGCACGTCATGCACCTGGGCAACCTTCAAGCGGAAGCCCAGCGAGGGAGTCGGCCACGACCGTTAACCACACTAGTATCTAGTCCAGGTTTATCACCTATGTGAGAGTAACCCGTACGGAAGTACGGCCGAGGTTTCTGCCACGGCCTCAAACGATGTGCGCAGGGTTCCCAAGCCCACCATCCGGGTGCCACTTGGTACACCGTGCCACTGCCTACCGCATCACGGTCCACCTCTCAGGTCAGCACCATGCACGGCCTCCAGCATTTCTATAAACACCAGAAACTACTTGCAACTCCTGGACCGAGTACTACGCGATTAATAGGCCGAGCGGGGTCATATTTCAGGGCCCAGCATGTGGTAGTATCTAGTCTTGGATTACATACACGGAACTCAGTTCCTAAGGACGGTTCCGATGAAACAACCCGCCATGTACTCCTACACAGCCTTTCACCGGTACCTTTACCAAGTCAAGTTCAACACACGACCTTTGCTCACCGAACCCATTCCACATTTCTGTTCATCTCCCAGATGACAGACCATACACAACTCTAAGCATAGCATGCATAGCAGGATAAGGCACATCATAGCTCAAGCAACTACCAGGTATGCTAGGTTGCAAGGTTCGGCTATTTACTGTGACAAGGTTAAGTCATGCAAAGGAAGTGGGTCCAACTATCGTGGCAAAAGCAGTTGAAGCATTTGATCCTAATGCATTAAATAGGTGCAGGAGCAAGAACATAGGTGTTATCGGGATGATCAAAAGGGGTGCTTGCCTTGTTGCTCAGAGGAGGAACGATATCCGTCGGGCGGATATTCGGTGGAATCCGGGGGTGCGGAGCCTACCGAAATGAACGGCAACATTCAGTAACAATCATGTGCAATCAAAATGATGCATGAGCATGGCATGAGAATGCAAGTGATAAGTTATTATAATCAAGATGTTTTAAGTTTAGAGTTGATTTGAATCACATTCGAATAGCAATTCAAACGGGTATTCCCGGATACCGGTTTAATTGATTCGACCTGATGCTCAGATCAACCTAATGTTAACATGCATGAAATGTCATGTTATGGTACTGATTTACATCTAGGGCAGTGTGTGATCATTGCATTTATAATGAAATTTGGATATTTTTGCAAATTCCATTTATAAAGTGATTAAAAGAATTGAATTATTCCTTATTTCACAATTTAGGGTTGTGTAACTTTTTCAAACATAGTTGAAAATAGCATAATTAGAATCCTTGAATTTGTCTGATACTTTTTCATATATAAATTATTTTCATTGGAGTTACAGATTAATTTCTATGATTTTTGCAATTTTTAGCAATTTCTTGAATTATTTTTATACTGGAAATTCCATTTATTGCATCAGGCTGACGTCAGCAGGTCAGCCGACCTGTGCAGGTCAAACCTGACAGGGGGGCCCCACTGGTCAGCCTCTCTGGGACTAATCCTGCGCTGACCAGCCCCTAATTGGGGTTTGACCAGGCGTGGGGCCCTCTGGCAGCGACTCAGAGGAGGGCGATTAGGCCCTAATGGTCGGCCACGTCGACGGCCACCGGAGGGTGGTCGCCGGCGACCAAACCCGCGGCGGGGGGGGGGGGGGGGGCTCGCCGGAGGCGACCTAGATGGCGCTGCACAGCACCAAATCGCACGCGGATGGCAGCTACAGCAAGCTCGCGAAGCGGCCGATCTGGCAGGACTAACTGGGGAGGCTAGGGTCGCCGGAAGAGGCGTCGGCGACGAGCCGGAGCGGCGGCCGAAGCTCGGGCGTCATCGGGGGGCTTGAATCAGAGGGTTCCACGCTTAGATCTTCGCTGCTACGGCATCTACGCGTCGTCCTGGAGCTTCTGGTGCTCACGGGAGGACGAACTTGACATCGGAGGGCTACCGGCGACGAGCGGCAGCGGCGGTGCTCGTCGGGCTCCGATGGAACTAGGGCTAGAGGAGGGGATCGACGGGAAAAGCTTAGGGGAAACCACCGCATGCTCACAGGGAGTGCAGAGAAGAGCTCAGACGGCTCGGGGAAGGCCTGGGGGCGACGAATCGACGGGAGAGGTCCGGCGGCCGGAGGAAGAAGACGACGGCGTTGCGGGCGTTGCAGGGCTCGAGGGGACTCCGGCTTCTGCAGAGACGACCAGGGCGACGAGGCGGATCTAATGGCGTGCTCGGGGAGGGGTTCCTATGGCCAGGGCAACGGCCAGCTCGAGCTCGAGCTCGGCTCTAATGGCGGCAGCAGGGAGAAGGAGGGGATCCGGGCGGAGGAGGAGAACCGAGGCGGGGAATGGATAGGGGAGGCTCTGGGGAGCTTATCCCCGCCGTCGCCAGCGCGAACCGGTGGCCAGGCAGGCACGCAGATGCGTGGCCGCGCCGGAGGAGGCGGCGGCCACCTCCTTCTGCCTACTGGCGCGGGGAAGGGGACGAGCGGCGAGATGGGCTGGGCCTGGCGTGGGCGTCAGGTAAGTCTTTTCCTTTTTCTTCTGCTTTTGTTTTTCTGTTTTTCTATTTATTGCTTTGCTAATTATTTCAGCTCCAAAACAAAAAGTAAAAACTATTTTAAACCTCCTGAAATATTTGTTATAATGTCCCCACTCATTTCCAAGACTTTCAACATTTTTGGAAAATTATAGCTTCTGTTTTCAAATTTTTAAATTTGAAACCAGTGGCTTTTGCATTTATTTAAAATGCTTGAAGTGTCAAGGAAATAGTTTTCTCCAATGCTCATTTACTTTCATTATTTATCAGAAAGTTTGAACATTTCTTGAGGCCATTTTGGGTTCATTGATTTTGAACTAGTTTGAAATTTCCTTTAATTGAAATGGTGGCTAGGGTTTTGAGTTTTTCCTTTGCCACTTTGTTGTTTTTGTTGAAACTTCTTAGATGCAAATGCAAAGAAGACATGAGCACAATGCTATCTAGCTTAAGGTTTAGGGATGTGACAATGGATCCGACCCCTCTTTGCGCTCCCATCTCTGATTCATGTGCAAATTGGCTTTGATGAATTATGTCCAAGATTGCAAATTTCTTTCCACAAGATACTTCTTATAGATTAGAGAGCAATGAAGAACTTAGGGTTAGTGATTCGTCTCCAACGTATCTATAATTTTTGATTGTTCCATGCTGTTATGTTATCATTGTTGGATGTTTTATAATCATTTTATAGCAATTTAATATCATTTTTTTGGAAAAACCTATTAACATAGTGCCTAGTGCAGTTCCTATTTTTTGCTGTTTTTTTCATTGCAGAAAATCCATACCAGATGAGTTCCAATTGCCACGATACTTTACGAAGATTTTTTTGGACCAGAAGGAAACTTGGGGGCCAAGATTGAGCAGAAGCAAAGGCCTAGGGGACTACTAGACACCACAGCGTGCTAGAGGTCCCTAGAGTGGCCTGGTGTCTAGTGGGGCCCTCAAGAAGCTTCTCCACCGTTTGTGAGATCTATAAATACCCCAATATTCAGAAAACCCTAGAGGAGTCGATGAAAAATCGTTTCAGCCGCCGAAAGTTCCGGAGCCACAAAATCCAATCTAGAGCGCGTTCCAGAGAGGAACACGGTCATGGAGGGGTTCACCATCCTCCTTGGTGCTCCTCCGATGATTCGTGAGTAGTTCATATCAGACCTACAGGTCCATAGGTAGTAGCTAGATGGCTTTCTCTCTTGTTTTATTTCTCAATACAATGGTCTCTTGGAGATCCATATGATGTAACTCTTTCTTTTGCGGTGTGTTTGTTGCGATTCGATGAATTGTGAGTTTATGTTCAGATCTATGAAAACATATTCATGCTTGATTATAGCCTCATATTTCTTCTCTCATATTTGGCTTTTGTTTGGCCAACTTGATCTTTTATCTTGCAATGGGAAGACGTGCTTCGTGATGGGTCCGAGCTTGGGGTGCTCAATCTCAGTGACAGAAAGAGACATGACATGCATGTATCATTATTATCAAGGATAAAACGATGGGGTCTATTCCTACATGAATAGATCTTGTCTACATCATGTCATCGTTCTTAAGGCATTACTCCGTTTCTCCATGAACTTAATACACTCATTTGGAGGGTCAAAATCTTATTGAAAAAAATTGATAAAAGTGGGATTGAAGAGGTAAAAATATTGATAGCAATGCACCCACTATTTAGGATTGCAATTTTTTTAATTTTGATAGCTACTCGTTGATTGATTGTATTTCTATGTTGCAATCTATCATAAATTCAACCAATGCCTATGAACAAAATAAATATTTTACTAAACATATTTTAGATGCGGTGATAAAAGCTTTAGAAGAAAAGGTCGAGCTAGAGATTTCAATTCCTTGAAAATTACATGATGAATGGGAACCCACCATTAAGATCAAAATCAAGAATTTTTAGTATTATGCTTTATGTGATTTGGGTGCTAGTGTTTCCACAATTCCGAAATCTATTTGTGATGTGCTTGGTCTCACCAAAATTGAAGAATGCTCTCTCAATTTACACTTGGTGGATTCTACTATTAAAAACCTATAGGGAGAATTAATGATGTTCTTATTCTTGCAAATAGGAATTATGTGCCCATAGATTTTATTGTTCTTGATGCTGAGTGCAATCCATCTTGTCCAATAATTCTTGGTAGACCGTTCTTGCGTACTGTAGGGGCCACGATTGATATGAAAGAAGGGAATATAAAATTTCAGTTTCCATTAAGAAAAGGCACGAAACACTTCCCTAAAACGAAAATTAAATTACCATATGAATCAATCACGAGGGCAACCTATGGATCAATCGCTAAGGACGACATCACTTAAAATCTATCCTATATGCCTAGCTAGGGGCGTAAAACAATAGCACTTGTTAGGAGGCAACCCAATGAATAAAATTTATCTTCATTTTTGTTTTCTGCTTTTGAGTGTTTGCACAATTATGCTGCTGTAATAATTTTTTTTTTGTGTTCTATTTAGTGTTTGTACCAAGCAAAGCCTTTGGGATCATGTGGAGTATTAGTTGCTTTAATCCTGCTGTAAGATAGAAACTTTTGCGTCCAATAGAAACAATCCTAAAAGTTGCAGAAACGTGAAAATTGTCTGAATTCCTTACACAAGATTAATATACAAACTCCCTACGTTGTCCTATTTTTTTAGAATTTTCCGAGTTACAGAAGTATAAGTAAATTTTGAATCTTTACAAACTATTCTGTTTTTAACATATTCTATTTTCTTTTCGTTATGTGCTTATTTTAATGATTCTATGGTTTATATCGGGGGGCATAAGTCATGGTAAATTTATAATACAGTAGGTATAATGTAAAAACGAAATTGGAATTGGTTTTCAACAATACCTATAGTAAAATTTTGTTTTCTTATACTAATGGATCTCATAAATTTTTGTTGAGTTTTGTGTGATTGAAATTTTCAAGTCTTGAGTGAGATCTGTTGGAAATATGCCCTAGAGGCAATAATAAAATGGTTATTATCATATTTCCTTGTTCATGATAATCGTCTATCGTTCATGCTATAATTGTATTAACAGGAAACAGTAATACATGTGTGAATGAATAGATCACAATGTGTCCCTAGCAAGCCTCTAGTTGGCTAGCTCGTTGGTCAATAGATGATCATGGTTTCCTGATCATGGACATTTGGATGTCATTGATAGCGGGATCACATCATTGGGAGAATGATGTGGTGGACAAGACCCAATCCTAAGCCTAGCACTAGATCGTATTGTTCGTATGCTAATGCTTTTCTAATGTCAAGTATCTTTTCCTTCGACCGTGAGATTGTGCAACTCCCAGATACGTAGGAGTGCTTTGGGTGTATCAAACGTCACAACGTAATTGGGTGACTATAAAGGTGCACTACGGGTACCTCCGAAAGTGTCTGTTGGGTTGGCACGAATCGAGATCGGGATTTGTCACTCCGTGTGACGGAGCGGTATCTCTGGGCCCACTCGGTAGAACATCATCATGAGCTCAATGTGACTAAGGAGTTAGTCACACGATGACGAACTACGGAACGAGTAAAGAGACTTACCGGTAACGAGATTGAACAAGGTATAGGTATACCGACGATCGAATCTCGGGCAAGTTCTATACCGACAGACAAAGGGAATCGTATACGGGATTGATTGAATCCTTAACATCGTGGTTCATCCGATGAGATCATCGTGGAGCTAGAGGGAGCCACCATGGGTATCCAGACCCCGCTGATGGTTATTGGCCAGAGAGGTGTCTCGGTCATGTCTGCCTGTCTCCCGAACCCGTAGGGTCTACACACTTAAGGTTCGATGACGCTAGGGTTATAGGGAATTGTTATACGAGATTACCGAAAGTTGTTCGGAGTCCCGGATGAGATCCATGACGTCACGAGGAGCTCCGGAATGGTCCGGAGGTAAATATTGATATATAGGACGGATGGTTTCGGACACCGGAAGTGTTTCGGGCATCACCGGTAACGTACCGGGACCACCGGGACCACCGGAGGTGGTCCCGGGGGACCACCGAAGGGGGGCTGCGACCCCAAGAGGTAAGATGGGCTAAGTGGGGGTGGGAACCAGCCCCTAGTTGGGCTGGTACGCCTCCCCACTCAGCCCATGGCGCAGGGGAAAGAAAAAGAGGGGGGGAACCCTAACTTAGGTGGGCCTTAGGCCCACCAGAGGGGTGCGCCACCCCCTCCTCCCCATCTGGCCGCCACAAACCCCATCTGGGAGGGCTGCCGCACCCCCTAGGGTGGGAACCCTAGGGGTGGCACCCCCTCTCCCCTTCCCCTATATATAGTGGGCACTTTTGGCCTTTGGAGGACACAGTTTTCCCTCTCCCTCGGCGCAGCCCTGCACTTCTCCCTCCTCCTCTCTGCCGGCGCTTGGCGAAGCCCTGCCGGGAGACCTCGTCTCTCCACCAACACCACGCCGTCGTGTTGCTGGTCTTCTTCCCCAACCTCTCCCTCCTCCTTGCTGGATCAAGGTGCGGGAGACGTCACCGGGTTGCACGTGTGTTGAACGCGGAGGTGCCGTTGTTCGGCACTAGATCGGAATCACCGCGAGTACGACTCCATCAACCGCGTTCTAGCAAACGATTTCGCTTAGCAATCTTCAAAGGTATGAAGATGCTCTTACCCCTCTCTCGTTGCTGGTCTCTCCATAGGAAGATCTGAACATGCATAGGAAATTTTTTGAATTTATGCTACGTTACCCAACAGTGGCACCCGAGCCAGGTTTTCTATGCGTAGATTATATGCTCGAGTAGAACACAAAAGTTGTGGGCGATTGTTTGTCAATTTGCTTGCCGTTACTAGGAAGGGTAAATAGCTTTGGCATATCATCGTTGTGGCTGTCACGTAGGTAAGAAGGCGTTCTTGCTAGAAACCCAAATCAGCCACGTAAAACTTGCAACAACAATTAGAGGACGTCTAACTTGTTTTTGCAGGGTTTGACATGTGATGTGATATGGCCAAAGTTGTGATGTTGCATGTATGAGATGATCATGTTATTGTAATAGGTTTCACGACTTGCATGTTGATGAGTATGACAACCGGCAGGAGCCATAGGAGTTGTCTTAATTTATTGTATGAGATGCAACGCCATGTGCTTGCTACTTTTACTTCATTGCTAACGGTTAGCCATAGTAGTAGTGATAGTAGTAGTTGGCGTGACGACTTCACGGAGACACGATGATGGAGATCATGATGATGGAGATCATGGTGTCACGCCGGTGACGATGATGATCATGCGATGCCTGAAGATGGAGATCGAATGAGCAAAGATGATAATGGCCATATCATGTCACTATATGATTGCATTGTGATGTTTATCATGTTTTACATCTTATTGCTTAAAACGACGGTAGCATAATAAGATGATCCCTCCTAAAATTTCGAGAACGTATTCCCCTAAGTGTGCACCGTTGCGAAGGTTCGTTGTCTCGAAGCACCACGTGATGATCGGGTGTGATAGATTCTAACGTTCGCATACAACGGGTGTAAGCCAGATTTACACACGCAAAACACTTAGGTTGACTCGACGAGCTTAGCATGTACAGACATGACCTCGAATACAAGAGACCGAAAGGTCGAACATGAGTCGTATGGTTGAATACGATCAGCATGAAGTTGCTCACCATGGTGACTAGTCCGTCTCACGTGATGATCGGACACGGGTTAGTCAACATGGATCATGTATCACTTAGATGACTAGAGGGATGTCGATTTAAGTGGGAGTTCATACTTAATTTGATTAAATGAACTTAATTGTCATAAACTTAGTCTGAAAGTTGTCTTTATAAATATTGTAGATGTCCAACGTCAACCTCAACTTCAACGCATTCTTAGAGAAAAACAAGCTGAAAGATGATGGTAGCAACTATGCGGACTGGGTTCGCAACCTGAAGCTCATCCTTGAAGCAGCTAAAAAGGCTTATGTCCTTAATGCGCCGCTAGGTGACCCTCCCGCTCCCGCAGCAGCCCAGGACGTTCTAAACGTTTGGCAAGCGCGGAGTGATGACTACTCTCTGGTCAGGTGTGGCATGTTATACAGTTTAGAAACGGGGCTCCAAAGACGTTTTGAGCAACACGGGGCATATGAGATGTTCCAAGAGCTGAAGCTAGTTTTTCAAGCTCATGCCCGTGTCGAGAGATATGAAGTCTCCGACAAGTTCTTCAGCTGTAAGATGGAGGAGAACAGTTCTGTTAGTGAGCACATACTCAAAATGTCTGGGTTACACGGTCGTCTGACTTCACTTGGAGTCGAACTTCCGGATGATGCTACCATTGACAGAATCCTCCAGTCTCTCCCACCAAGCTACAAAGGCTTTGTGCTTAACTACAACATGCAAGGGATGGAGAAAACCATTCCCGAGTTGTACTCGATGCTCAAGTCTGCAGAAGTAGAAATCAAGAAGGAGCATCAAGTGTTGATGGTCAACAAGACCACTAGTTTCAAGAAAGGCAAGGGTAAGAAGAACTTCAAGAAAGATAGCAAAGCTGTTGCCGCGCCCGGTAAGCCAGATGCCGGGAAGAAGAAAAAGAACGGACCCAAGCCTGAGACTGAGTGCTTCTACTGCAAGGGAAAAGGTCACTGGAAGCGGAACTGCCCCAAATACTTAGCGGACAAGAAGGCCGGCAACGTTAAAGGTATATGTGATATACATGTTATTGATGTGTACCTTACCAGCGCTCGTAGTAGCTCCTGGGTATTTGATACCGGTGCTGTTGCTCACATTTGCAACTCAAAGCAGGAACTGCGGAATAAGCGGAGACTGGCCAAGGACGAGGTGATGATGCGCGTCGGGAATGGTTCAAAAGTCGATGTTATCGCCGTCGGCATGCTACCTCTACATCTACCGTCGGGATTAGTTTTAAACCTTAATAATTGTTATTTAGTACCAGCTTTAAGCATGAACATTGTATCAGGGTCTTGCTTGATGCGAGACGGCTACTCATTTAAGTCAGAGAATAATGGTTGTTCTATTTATATGAGTGATATGTTTTATGGTCATGCTCCGCTGGTGAATGGTTTATTCTTGATGAATCTCGATCGTGATGTTACACATATTCATAGTGTGAGTACCAAAAGATGCAAAGTTGATAATGATAGTCCCACATACTTGTGGCACTGCCGCCTTGGTCATATCGGCGTTAAGCGCATGAAGAAGCTCCATACTGATGGACTGCTAGAGTCTCTTGACTTTGAATTATTTGACACATGCGAACCGTGCCTCATGGGCAAGATGACTAAGACTCCATTCTCAGGAATAATGGAGAGAGCCTCCGACTTATTGGAAATAATACATACTGATGTGTGTGGTCCAATGAACGTTGAAGCTCGCGGTGGTTATCGTTATGTTCTCACTCTCACCGATGATTTGAGTAGGTATGGGTATATCTACTTGATGAAGCACAAATCTGAGACGTTTGAAAAGTTCAAGGAATTTCAGAGTGAGGTTGAGAATCAACGTGACAGAAAAATTAAATGTCTACGATCTGATCGTGGAGGAGAATATTTGAGTCACGAGTTTGGCACACACCTAAGAAAGTGTGGAATCGTTTCACAACTAACGCCGCCTGGCACACCGCAACGCAATGGAGTGTCTGAACGCCGTAATCGCACCTTATTAGATATGTTACGATCTATGATGTCTCTCACCGACTTACCGCTATCATTTTGGGGTTACGCATTAGAAACTGCAGCATTCACTTTAAATAGGGCACCGTCTAAATCCGTTGAGACGACACCGTATGAACTGTGGTTTGGCAAGAAACCTAAGTTGTCGTTTCTTAAAGTTTGGGGCTGCGATGCTTATGTGAAGAAACTTCAACCAGAAAAGCTCGAACCCAAAGCGGAGAAATGCGTATTCATAGGATACCCTAAGGAAACTATTGGGTATACCTTCTATCTTAGATCCGAAGGTAAAACTTTTGTTGCCAAGAACGGATCCTTTCTAGAGAAAGAGTTTCTCTCGAAAGAAGTAAGTGGGAGGAAGGTAGAACTTGATGAGGTAATTACACCCCCTCTCGATCAGGAAAGTAGCGCAGCGCAAGAAGTTGTTCCTGTGGTGCCTACACCGACTGAAGAGGAAGTTAATGATGATGATCATGAAGCTTCGGATCAAGTTACTACTGAACCACGAAGGTCCACAAGGGTACGCTCCGCACCAAAGTGGTACGGCAACCCTGTGATGGAAATCATGTTGTTAGACAACGGTGAACCTTCGAACTATGAAGAAGCAATGGCGGGCCCGGATTCCAACAAATGGCTTGAGGCCATGAAATCCGAGATAGGATCCATGTATGAGAACAAAGTATGGACTTTGGTGGACTTGCCCGATGAACGGCGAGCCATAGAAAATAAATGGATCTTCAAGAAGAAGACTGATGCAAACGGTAATGTAACCGTTTACAAAGCTCGACTTGTCGCAAAGGGTTTTCGACAAATTCAAGGAGTTGACTACGAAGAGACTTTCTCTCCCGTAGCGAAGCTGAAATCAGTCCGAATCATGTTAGCAATTGCCGCCTTTTATGATTATGAAATTTGGCAAATGGACGTCAAAACAGCGTTCCTTAACGGGAATCTTAAGGAAGAGTTGTATATGATGCAACCAGAAGGTTTTGTCGATCCTAAGGGTGCTAACAAAGTATGCAAGCTCCAGCGCTCCATCTATGGGCTGGTGCAAGCATCTCGGAGTTGGAACATTCGCTTTAATGAGGTGATTAAGGCGTTTGGGTTCATACAGGTTTACGGAGAAGCCTGTCTGTACAAGAAAGTGAGTGGGAGCTCTGTAGCTTTCCTCGTACTATATGTGGATGACATATTGTTGATGGGGAATGATATAGAGATGTTGGAGAGCATAAAGGCCTATTTGAACAAGAGTTTTTCAATGAAGGACCTTGGAGAAGCTGCATACATATTAGGCATCAAGATCTATAGAGATAGATCGAGACGCCTCATAGGTCTTTCGCAAAGCACATACCTTGACAAGATACTGAAGAAGTTCAATATGGAAAACTCAAAGAAAGGGTTCTTGCCAGTTTTGCAAGGTATGAGATTGAGTAAGACTCAGTCGCCGACCACGGCAACAGATAGAGAGAAGATGAGTTCTGTCCCCTACGCTTCAGCCGTGGGCTCTCTAATGTATGCCATGCTGTGTACCAGACGTGATATAAACCTCGCGATAAGCTTGGTAGGGAGGTACCAAAGTAATCCCGGTGCAGAACACTGGACAGCGGTCAAGAATATCCTTAAGTACCTGAAAAGGACTAAGGAAATGTTTCTCGTTTATGGAGGTGACGAAGAGCTCGTCGTAAAGGGTTACGTCGACGCTAGCTTCGACACAGATCCGGATGACTCTAAGTCACAAACCGGATACGTATATGTGTTGAATGGTGGGGCAGTGAGCTGGTGCAGCAGCAAGCAAGAAGTCGTGGCAGCATCTACATGTGAAGCGGAGTACATAGCTGCTTCAGAAGCGGCTCATGAAGGAATTTGGATGAAGGAGCTCATCACCGACCTTGGAGTGGTTCCAAGCGCGTCGGGTCCTATGACACTCTTCTGTGACAACACTGGAGCCATTGCCATAGCCAAGGAGCCCAGGTTTCACCGGAAGACGAAGCACATCAAGCGCCGCTACAACTCCATCCAGGACCATGTCCAAACTGGAGTGATAGATATTTGTAAAGTACACACGGATCTGAATATTGCAGACCCGTTGACTAAACCTCTTCCACGAGCAAAACATGATCAACACCATAATGCTATGGGTGTCCGATACATCACAATGTAACTAGATTATTGACTCTAGTGCAAGTGGGAGACTGTTGGAAATATGCCCTAGAGGCAATAATAAAATGGTTATTATCATATTTCCTTGTTCATGATAATCGTCTATCGTTCATGCTATAATTGTATTAACAGGAAACAGTAATACATGTGTGAATGAATAGATCACAATGTGTCCCTAGCAAGCCTCTAGTTGGCTAGCTCGTTGGTCAATAGATGATCATGGTTTCCTGATCATGGACATTTGGATGTCATTGATAGCGGGATCACATCATTGGGAGAATGATGTGGTGGACAAGACCCAATCCTAAGCCTAGCACTAGATCGTATTGTTCGTATGCTAATGCTTTTCTAATGTCAAGTATCTTTTCCTTCGACCGTGAGATTGTGCAACTCCCGGATACCGTAGGAGTGCTTTGGGTGTATCAAACGTCACAACATAACTGGGTGACTATAAAGGTGCACTACGGGTACCTCCGAAAGTGTCTGTTGGGTTGGCACGAATCGAGATCGGGATTTGTCACTCCGTGTGACGGAGAGGTATCTCTGGGCCCACTCGGTAGAACATCATCATGAGCTCAATGTGACTAAGGAGTTAGTCACACGATGACGAACTACGGAACGAGTAAAGAGACTTACCGGTAACGAGATTGAACAAGGTATAGGTATACCGACGATCGAATCTCGGGCAAGTTCTATACCGACAGACAAAGGGATTCGTATACGGGATTGATTGAATCCTTGACATCGTGGTTCATCCGATGAGATCATCGTGGAGCTAGTGGGAGCCACCATGGGTATCCAGACCCCGCTGATGGTTATTGGCCAGAGAGGTGTCTCGGTCATGTCTGCCTGTCTCCCGAACCCGTAGGGTCTACACACTTAAGGTTCGATGACGCTAGGGTTATAGGGAATTGTTATACGAGATTACCGAAAGTTGTTCGGAGTCCCGGATGAGATCCAGGACGTCACGAGGAGCTCCGGAATGGTCCGGAGGTAAAGATTGATATATAGGACGGATGGTTTCGGACACCGGAAGTGTTTCGGGCATCACCGGTAACGTACCGGGACCACCGGGACCACCGGAGGTGGTCCCGGGGGACCACCGAAGGGGGGCTGCGACCCCAAGAGGTAAGATGGGCTAAGTGGGGGTGGGAACCAGCCCCTAGTTGGGCTGGTACGCCTCCCCACTCAGCCCATGGCGCAGGGGAAAGAAAAAGAGGGGGGGGACCCTAACTTAGGTGGGCCTTAGGCCCACCAGAGGGGTGCGCCACCCCCTCCTCCCCATCTGGCCGCCACAAACCCCATCTGGGAGGGCTGCCGCACCCCCTAGGGTGGGAACCCTAGGGGTGGCACCCCCTCTCCCCTTCCCCTATATATAGTGGGCACTTTTGGCCTTTGGAGGACACAGTTTTCCCTCTCCCTCGGCGCAGCCCTGCACTTCTCCCTCCTCCTCTCTGCCGGCGCTTGGCGAAGCCCTGCCAGGAGACCTCGTCTCTCCACCAACACCACGCCGTCGTGTTGCTGGTCTTCTTCCCCAACCTCTCCCTCCTCCTTGCTGGATCAAGCTGCGGGAGACGTCACCGGGCTGCACGTGTGTTGAACGCGGAGGTGCCGTTGTTCGGCACTAGATCGGAATCACCGCGAGTACGACTCCATCAACCGTGTTCTAGCAAACGCTTCCGCTTAGCGATCTTCAAAGGTATGAAGATGCTCTTACCCCTCTCTCGTTGCTGGTCTCTCCATAGGAAGATTTGAACATGCGTAGGAAATTTTTTGAATTTATGCTACGTTACCAACAAGATCATGATGGATGATGGAATGAGGAGTCATAAAATCCTAATCTTGGGGATGCCCCATGGGACCTGAAGGCAATATCTAAGGAGTACCAAGCATATAAGCTTGGGGATGCCCTGGAAGGCATCCCCTCTTTCTTCTAGAAACCATCTGTAATTTTACTTCGAGCTATATTTTTATTCGTCACATATCATGAGTTTTGCTTGGAGCGTATTGTATAATTTGTATCTTTGCTTTATTTGCTGGTTAGTTTGTCATAATAAATCTTTCTCGACACACCCATTTGAGAGAGCCAAATTATGCTATGATTTGTTAGAATCACACTTCATGTTTCACTTAATTTTTTTGAACCATGGAATTGCTCAAGTACTTCACTTATATCTTTTTGAGCATGGTGGTGATGTTATTTTGAAAAAGTTTACTCTCATGCTTAACTTAGATTATTTTTAGAGTTGCTTAAATTTTGAAGAAATCCTCTCTTGCTTCACTTATATAATTTTGAGAGTTGAAAATTTTAAAGAAACTTGTGCACTCGTGCTTCACTTATACTTGTTTGAGAGCTTGTTATTTGCATCGGCAATTTGATTTAAATGAAAATTAGTCCTAAAGTGATGAATGTCCAGGAAAGTTATCATATAAACTTTCATGAAGATCATTGGATATTAAACTTGATTCTTTGCAATAGTTTTGTGATATGAAGATAATAATATTAGATTTATGTTGATGACTAATTATTCTGTACTAAGAATATTGGTGTTAAGGTTTGGGATTCCCTATGCTTGCACATGAAGTTAATAAGTACATCCTACTTGTGTTGCATTATTCGGTGTTAGTTATATTCAATGTTCACTTATGATGATTTTTGTTCCTTGGTTGGGCGCTTCTCAACCTGTTTGCTAGCCTTCACTTGTACTAAGCGAGAGTACTGCTTGTGCATCCAAATGCTAAACCCAAAGTTGTTCCAAATGAGCCACCATTGTGATAGCCCGATACCGACGTTCAAGAAGATTCCCCCTTTATTCCATTTTCGTCGTCTGGCTTATTTGTTTGTTCATTCATCATCGCATCATTCACATCATCTTTATTGCATCGGCATCCCGTTGCTGCCAGTTTTCAAAAGTTGCATTTGTCATTAGTTGTCGGTTCTCTCCGTGTTCGTCGTTGCCTGTTCTGAGCCCGACCACACATGCACGCGCCCGCGGCATCGCGAAAACCCTGTTTTAAAAGTGTGTATAAAACTTTCTCTGATTGGGTGGAAACTTGACGTGCGGTATTAATATAATATAGGTAGGCCGCCTGCCAATTTTCGTCGCAATCGGAGTCCGTCAGGTACCCGAATGGTCGACCGTAGCGGCACCGTATTTGGTCCATCGTCGGACGTTTTATCGGTGTTTTAAAATACGTTGTCGGGTGCCCGTTCTTCCTCTCATCTCCGGCTAACCTACTCTAAACGATCACTTAGACCGTCCGACATTCGAGATCGTTCGATTCCGATCGTACGGTTGAAACAGGGGCAAAATTCGGCTAAACCTAACCCCCCTTTTTCCCCATATTCGTCGCCCGCGCGTAGGAAAACTAAGTAGCGCCATGCTCTGTTTTAGCCCATTTAGATTTCAGGATTTTTCGGAGATTTAATTTAATTCCAGAAAATTGCATGTTTTTCAAAAGCCCGTAGATATTTTACCGTATGTCGGATCGAGGCAAGTTATATATGAAACTAGATTAGTTTTCCGCGTAGATTATTATTTTGAAACTTGCATGCATGTTTGGAGTAGTTTGACCTGCCATATGCCTAGATTTGCGTGTTGTCCCATTGTGTTATTCGTCCCGTATTTATTATCGTGCATGTCCGGATTGCTCAAATCCCGTAGATGAAATGCTCATGTTTTTAGGGACCCTTTTCCATGTATTTTAGAGTAGTTGTTTGCATTTGTGCATGTAGGTTCCTTCAGTAGTTTATTATACCGTGTTTAGGACATGTTCTCGCATATTCATGTGGCGATATTGTTATTTTGCAACCCATCATGTTATATATGTTTTCGGGGTAGAAAAATCCATAGAATTTAACTGTGCATTTAGCTTTAGCTTTTGAGCAAGTTACCTCGCGTGAATATTTTGCCATGTTGCCCTTTTGTTTATTTTGTGTGATTTAATCCGGGTATGATATGGAGTTGTCAACTAGAGATATGCCCTTGGATATGTATGCTAGCCTCTGGTAATTTTGGTTGCAATAGAAATCTATGTTTAGCTGTGGTTTGATTGCTGTTAACATGCTAGAAAATAATGCTGATTTGGAGATGCTGACATATTTCTAAGTCTAAAATCTGTTATATTTTGTTGTTGTCTTGTCATGAGTTTATGTGGTGATCTGTAGCTCTTTTGAGGTTGGTGCAATGGAATAAGTTGTAGACCTTAAGATTCTCTAGCATGCCGTGAATTTTCATGCCATTTGGAGACCTGTAGCATATAGTTTTGTTGCTGTCAATATGCCTTCAGATCAAAAACTGCACTGTCATAAACTGATATTTTCACTAAGTCTGAAACTGTGTGAGAGATGCCATTTTGTGAGTTATTTTCCTAGTAATCCATGCTCCCATGCTAGATGTTATTGGTTGTATGTTGTAGTGCATCTTGATCTTTATTGCCTCATGCCTTGTTTGAACATTTTGGATTTGCCTAGCTAGTTGTTCGAGGGTGTAGAAAATGCTATGTGGCTGATTTTAGCACATTGTAGTCATTTCTTGCTTAGCTTGTAGTTGTTGAACTGTTGCTCCGTTTTGATCATGTCCTACATGAAACTTGCTTAGAATCTCGTGTAGTTTCATATTATCTTGCTGGTTGTGTGTTTTGAAAGGCTTGTGACTATCGTTGCATGCATATTGCATCCATGCCATCATATCTTGCGGTGTTCAGATCTTTTGAACCGTAGCTCCGTTGGAGATGTTCTCTATGTGTAAGTTGATTGAAATGACGCGTAGAATCATGTGAACCTATTTATTTTGCTGTTTAAAAAATATTTAAACTTGTTAGTTCAGATCTGGACAGATTTATAAATTAACGTATGAGGTCATATCGGAGATGCTATATGTCATTTAAGACCTCATTTAAGATGCCTAGATAGGTAGATTAATTACGCTTCACCTCTTGCCATGTTTAATCACATTTAATATTGTCGAGTAAATAATCGGGATAGAACTAAATAATTCGTTTGTGGAGTTTCGTCAATATGCAACTCGTTGCATATTGAACTTCACTTAATGTGTAGTGTTTGATTGTTGTGAATTGTCATGCCGTGTCTTGCATATATTCAACTGATCATGTATCATATGTGGATTGCATCTTGTCGTGCATATGCCATGGTGAATATCTGGGTTGATGCTTGTTTCCGGTTTGTTTCGTCTCGATAGAGTTCCGCAAGCATGTCGGAAAGTGAGGACCCGTTCGACTACATCGGTTCGTCTGCTTCACGGAGTGATTCTTCTTCCAAGTGGGATCTCAGGCAAGATGACCATTTCCCTAGATACCATTACTATTATTGCCATGCTAGTTTTACCGTTTCTATCATTATGTCTCTTTGCCTACCACCTGTTAAATATCAGCCTCTCAACATTGCCATGAAAACCTTCAACCTGTCCACAACCTAGAAAACCACTGATTGGCTATGTTACCGCTTGCTTAACCATGTCTTAGCGTTGCTAGTTGCAGGTGCACTTGCTTCCATGTGATTACATTGGTTCATTGTTATATCACCATATTAATGCTATTTAATTTAATGCACCTATATACTTGGTAAAAGATGGAAGGCTTGGCCTTTCTAGCCTGGTGTTTTGTTCCACCTTTGCCTCCTTAGTTTCGGCTACCGGTGTTATGTTCCATAATTGAGTGCTCCTAACACGATCGGGGTTGTTGTGGGGACCCCCTTGATAATTCGTTTTAGATTAAAGCTGGTCTGCCAAGGCCCAACTTTGGTTTTCATTCGCCTAATAACCTGATAAAATTACATAGGGACTTTCCGGACACCGAGGATAATTAATAACCCCCCCGGGGCCAGTGCACCGCATGAGTGTTGGTCCAACCTGTCAACCGCCGGTGGCTACCACGGGCAACTCTATGATTGGCCTACCGGAAGTTTGGACAATCCGTCGTGTCCTGAGAACGAGATACGCAGCTCCTATCGGGATCGTCAACACGTAGGGAGGCCTTGCTGGATTAGTTTTACCTTTTACGAGATATCTTGTGCATTGGGATTCCGGTGATGCTTTGGGTAATCTCAGAGTTGAGGTTTTCCACTAAGGAGTCCGACGAGATCGTGAGTTTCGTGATCGAGGATTTCTATGCGGCTTGTGGTAATTTGTGATGGACTAGTTGGAGCACCCCTCCAGGGTTAAATCTTTTTGGAAAGCCATGCACGCGGTTATGTGGCAACGTGGAAACTTTGTTCAACACATGTTCTAGACAACATGAAGTTAACTTAACTAAAATATGCCAACTAGGTGCGTAACCGTGACTGTCTCTTTCATGAGCTCCTTCTCCGATCGAGGACATGGTGGATTTATGTTTGACGTAAGTAGGTGTTCAGGATCATTCATTTGATCAACAGTAGTTCACATCCGCTTTGCGTAGATCATCCCCCTCTTTATTCTTGTACTCGTAAGTTAGCCACCTCATATATGCTTAGTCGATTGCTGCAGCCTCACCACTTAACCATACCTCACCTATTAAGCTTTGCTAGTCTTGATACCTTTGGAAATGAGATTTCTGAGTCCCCTTGTGGCTCACAGATTACTACAGCACCAATTGCAGGTACAGGTAAAGATTACTTGACGTGAGCGCGTTGATTGTTCATTTGGAGGTGCATCTTCTTCTTCATCGATCTAGGATGGGTTCCAGGCCGGCAGCCTAGGATAGCAAGGATGGACGTTGTTTTCTTTTCTCATTTGTTTTCGTCCGTAGTCGGACCTGCTCTTATTCATGATGTTTATGTATTGTACTAATGTGACTCTAATGTAGCTTGTGGCAAGTGTAAGCCAATTGCATATATCTCATCTTTTCAGTACATGTACATGTAACGGTATCCATTCTTGTGAAACGACGAGATGCGCTTTTATCCCTGACGAGGCCCTCGTGCCAAATTAAGGACATGATCGCATCTTGGGCGTTACAAGTTGGTATCAGAACAGTACCGACCTAGGAGCCCGCTTGATTGATCGAACTTGGCCGAGTCAAGTTTAGTGAAAAACTGCTTTGAGTCTAGTTATATATCGGAGAGTAGGATTCTTTTTTCTCCTCTTCTATGCTTTGGTGAGGAATCTTGATGTAATAATTTTAATTCTACTCCTCTTCTCACTCAATTTTTTTTAGGATCACGCGGATATTTTGGAATCTATATGATGCCGATGTGACGAAGTTCTGTATTGGTGCCTCCTGTCTCACTTGATTTCTTCCGGGGAGTTGAGCTCCAGGGGATTCTCGAGCACATCGCTATCATTCAGATTTCTTAGTATCTCAGGGCGAAGGATGTTCGAAATTGCTTCAATACTAGTAGTGGCGAGAGGAGTCCGGCTTCCCCAGTACTAGTGCAGATAGTTCCAGATGTATCGTCATAATTTGTATCGTTGTGATTACGAGTGTCTGAGATAGACGAGGTTTCGAGATTCTCGTTATGTGTTGACGGATGTGATACACTGGACGGGTTAGTATAGGAGTTGGGTGATATATTACTCCTTGTATCCGTGGACCAGATTGCATGACCAGAAATTTTGGGAGTTCTTAGGTGGGAATTCATGTAGTTACTTATAGGACAATCTTCCAACAAATGCATGATGTTAGGTTGGCGTTCGACATCTAGTGGATTCATTTGTTCACGGTCGACTTACAGCGATTCTCTTGTGACTTAAAGAGTCCTTGTAACTTGCTACGACTCGGGGAAGCTTCGTATGTCGTGTGCACTCCCTTGCACAGGATGGCTACTGTAAGGATCGAGCCCATGCGATCCTGTCCACGAAAATATCAAGCGGAATCTCTCTCATGAGTTTGTTCTGGCTTGTTTCGTAAGTCTCATCCTTTGTTTTGTTGTAGTATGGTAATTCGAGTTGCTCCGATGTCAAATGGTGATTTCACATCTTTCCCAGCGGTCTTCTCATATTTTTATGAGAAGGCTAATCCTTTTTCTTAATCAGTTGTCTTGTCAAGTCTTCTCAACCGGAGTTGTTGTGTCAATTATTTTCCAACCGGTGTGCTTCTGTTCAGTGAATTCTATCCTCCCCAATAATTGCAAGATCGATCTCTCTTTTCTTCCGGATTCATCTCATCTGTTCCAAGTTGTCTTTGTTTTCCCCGCCCTCCCGCCCTTTTCTTCAGTGATTGGTTTTCATCCATGTGCATTTCATTTCATTGTTTCTTTCGCTATCTGTTCTTTTCTCTCTTATCCGGTGATTCATTGTGAAGATTCTTAGGAGCTTCGTGTTCTCCTTTATTCAATCTTGTTATCTTTTTCGATGAATTCAGTTCAGTTATACGTGTCATCATATCCTTTTCATTCTTGTAAGTCTTTCCCATGTTGGAAATTATGTCACGTCTTTCTTGTTTTTCATCTCTCTTTGTTCTAACCGAAGTGCTGAAGTTATCTCAGAAGTTCTTGTTTTCAATTATTTCGAGGGCCTCACCTCATCTAGTTTTCTTTATACCGGTGCAATATATCTCCTTCTGAGCAATCTTTTCAACGGTGGTTTCTTTGAGTGGGCCCATAACCCACAGGTTCTTTCCCAGGATCTTTTTTGGCTCTTGTAATCTTTCTAGAGTTCTCTAATTCTTTTCAATTATGACGCAAGTATGAATTTCATCAGACATATTCCTTCTTCAAGATCAATTCCAATTTAGTCTCATATTTGGCTCAACCTTTCATTCTTCATCCTTCCGGAGTGGCTCAGTAGTTCTTGCTGTTGTTTCTCCTCATCAACCTCAGCTTACAAGTTCAAAGGAGTGCTTCTCTTAAATCTTAGTCCATTCTCTTGAAGATTCATCATTTCAGCTTTGTGTTATCATCTTGAATTGTTCCCAATCATGAGTGATACATTTCTTGCTATCCCGTGTAATTCTGAATTGTTCTCATTCTTGATCCTCCGAAGGCCATCATTTCAGAAGATTCTTCGTTCTCAGCTTTCAGCTTTCGTTCTCAAATTCTTCTCAATTGTTGTCCCTTCGTTCGTCTTTCAATTATTCCGGTGCCTTGTTCGAGTTTTCTCTCACGTGGATCATGATCACTTCATTCTCATGTATCTTCATTCATTCTGGTAATCCCCATTCTATCCAATTCTTACCGGTGTCTCTTCAAGACTTCTTCAAGTTTGTGCTCGTATCTCTCCTCAATCATTTCTAGAAGAATAAGTGCTACGCAAAATCCGTTGCTTGTCATCAATTAAACTTGACGAAGGATAAGCATAACATAATTCTTATTCTTGTTCATAGTGATCTCAATTCTTCTTCCGGAGTGGCTCATGATATCAATTCTTCGTCTCAAGATGTCTTCAAGCTTGTGGTAGTAGTTCTCATTTTTCTTATTCATTCTTTTCTTGCCAAGAGCTAATTTCTATTCTTTCCATCGGAGGCTTTGTGATGTTGCTCTCGTCAATCTATCTTTTTGTCTTTTAAGATAATACTGTTCCCTTGATCAATTTAGTTATTTGTTGTGAATTGTATCAAGATCTGTCCATCTTATCGAATTTTTGTCCCCTTTTCCTACCGAAGTGCGGCCGAAATTTTCTGTGAATTCTTTCTTGTTTCTCATATCATTCCTCATCTCTCTGCAACATTCAAGGATCGTTGGTTTCACTCATTTGTCAAAGAAGCGACTAAGTTATACCTCTTGCTCTTCTCTTCCTCTTCCCCTTTCATTCTTGGATCTCGGGTCGAGATCCTCTTGTAGTGTAGGAGAGTTGTGACAGCCCGAGACCGACGTTCCAGAAGATTCCCCCTTTATTCCGTTTTTGTCGTGTGGCTTATTTGTTTGTTTCATTCATCATCGCATCATTCGCATCATCTGCATTGCATCGGCATCTCGTTGCCGCCAGTTTACAAAAGTTGCATTCGTTATTAGTTTTCAGTTCTCTTCGTGTTCGTCGTTGACCGTTCTGAGCCCGACCACACACGCACACACCCGCGGCATCGTCAAAACCCTATTCTAAAAGTGTGTATAAAACTTTCTCTGATTGGGTGGAAACTTGATGTGCGGTCTTAATATAATATAGGTACGCCGCCTGCCAATTTTTGTCACAATCGGAGTCCGTCTGGTACCCGAACGGTCGACCGTAGCGGCACCATATTCGGTCTATCGTCGGATGTTTTATCGGTGTTATAAAATACGTTGTCGGGTGCCCGTTCTTCCTGTCATCTCCGGCTAACCTACTCTACACGGTCACTTAGCGTGTCCTGCGTTCGAGATCGTTCAATTCCGATCGTACGGTTGAAACTGGGGCGAAATTCCGCTAAACCTAACCCCCCCTTTTCCCCATATTCGTCGCCCGTGCGTAGGATAACTAAGTAGCGTCGTGCTCTGTTTCGGCCCATTTAGATTTTAGGATTTTTGGAGATTTAATTTAATTCCAGAAAATTGCATGTTTTTCAAAAGCCCGAAGATATTTAACCGCATGTCGGATCGAGGTGAGTCATTTATGAAACTTGATTAGTTTTCCACGTAGATTATTATTTTGCAACTTGCATGCATGTTTGGAGTAGTTTGACCCGCCATATGCCTAGATTTGCGTGTTGTCCTATTGTGTTATTCGTCCCGTATTTATTATCGTGCATGTCCAGATTGCTCAAATCCCGTAGATGAAATTCTCATGTTTTTAGGGACCCTTTTCCATGTATTTTAGAGTAGTTGTTTGCATTTGTGCATGTAGGTTCCGTCACTAGTTTATTATACCGTCTTTAGGAAATGTTCTCGCATACTCGTGTGGCGATATTATTATTTTGCAACCCATCATGTTATATATCTTTTCGGGGTAAAAAAATCCATAGAATTTACCTGTGCATTTAGTTTTAGCTTTTGAGCAAGTTATCGCGCGTGAATATTTTGCCATGTTGCCCTTTTGTTTATTTTGTGTGATTTAATCCGAGCATGATATGAAGTAGTTGTCAACTAGAGATATGCCCTTGGATATGTATGCTAGCCTCTCGTAATTTTGGTTGCAATAGAAATCCAGGTTTAGGTGTGGTTTGCTTGCTCTCAACTTGCTAGAAAATAATGCTGATTTGGAGATGCTGAAATATTTCTAAGTCTGAAATTTGTTATATTTTGTTGATATCTTGTCATGAGTTTATCTCGTGATCTGTAGCTATTTTGAGGTTCGTGCAATGGAATTAGTTGTATACCTTAATATTCTATAGCATTCTGTGAATTTTCATGCCATTTAGAGACCTGTAGCGTATAGTTTTCTTGCTGTCAATATGCCTTCAGATCGAAAACTGCACTGTCATAAACTGATATTTTCTAAGTCTGAAACTGTGTGAGAGATGCCATTTTGTGTGTTATTTTCCTAGTAATCCATGCTCCCATGCTAGATTTTATTGGTTGTATGTTGTAGTGCATCTTGATCTCTATTGCCTCTTGCCTTGTTTGAGAATTTTGGATTTGTCTAGCTAGTTGTTCGAGGCTGTAGAAAATGCTATGTGACTGATTTTAGCAGATTGTAGTCATTTCTTGTTTAGCTTGTCGTTGTTGAACCGTTGCTCCGTTTTGATCGTGTCCTACATGAAACTTTCTTAGAATCTCGTGTATTTTCATATTATCTGGCTGGTTGTGTGTTCTGAAATGCTTGTGACTATTGTTGCACGCATATTTTATGCATGCCATCATATCTTGTGGTGTTCGTATCTTTTGAACCGTAGGTCCGTTGGAGATTTTCTCTATGTGTAAGTTGATTGAAATGACGCGTAGAATCACGCGAACCTATTTATTTTTCTGTTTAACAAATATTTAAAGTTGTTAGTTCAGATTTGGACAGATTTATAAATTAACGTATGAGGTCATCTCGGAGATGCTATATGTCATTTCCGACCTCATTTAAAATGCATATATAGGTAGATTAATTACGCTTCACCTCTTGCCATGTTTAATCACATTCAATATTGTCGAGTAAATAATCGGAATAGAACTAAATAATTCGTATGTGGAGTTTCGTCAATATACAAATCGTTGCATATTGAACTTCACTTAATGTGTAGTGTTTAATTGTTGTGAATTGCCATGCTGTATCTTGCATATATTCAACTGATCATGTATCATATGTGGATTGTATCTTGTCGTGCATATGCCATGGTGAATATCTGGGTTGATGCTTGTTTCCGGTTTGCTTCGTCTCGATAGAGTTCCGCAAGCATGTCGGAAAGTAAGGACCCGTTCGACTATATCGGTTTGTCTGCTTCAGGAGTCATTCTTCTTCCAAGAGGGATCTCAGGCAAGATAAACATTTTCCCAGATACCATTACTATCACTGCCATGCTAGTTTTACTGTTTCTATCATTATGTCTCGTTGCCTACCACCTGTTAAATATCAGCCTCTCAACATTGCCATGAGAACCTTCAACCTGTCCACAACCTAGCAAACCACTGATTGGCGATGTTACCGCTTGCTTAACCATGTGTTAGCGTTGCTAGTTGCAGGTGCAGTTTCTTCCATGTGATTATATGGGTTCATTGTTATATCACCATACTAATGCTATTTAATTTAATGCACCTATATACGTGGTAAAAGGTGGAAGGCTCGGCCTTTCTATCCTGCTGTTTTGTTCCACCTTTGCCTCCTTAGTTTCGGCTACCGCTGTTATGTTCCATAATTGAGCGCTCCGAACACGATCGGGGTTGTTATGAGGACCCCCTTGATAATTCGTTTTAGATGAAAGCTGGTCTGTCAAGGCCCAACTTTGGTTTTCATTCGCCTAATAACCTGATAAAATTGCATAGGGACTTTCTGGACCCCTTGGATAATTAATCAACCCCCCCCCCCGGGCCAGTGCTCCGGATGAGTGTTGGTCCAACCTATCAACCGACGGTGGCTACCAGGGGCAACTCTCTGATTGGCCTACCAGAAGTTTGGACAATCCGTCGTGTCCTGAGAACGAGATACACGACTCCTATCGGGATCGTCGACACGTCGGGCGGCCTTGATGGATTAGTTTTGCCTTTTACGAGATATCTTGTGCATCGGGATTCCGGTGATGCTTTGGGTAGTCTCAGAGTTGAGGTTTTCCACTAAGGAGTCCGACGAGATCGCGAGTTTCGTGATCGAGGATTTCTATGCGGCTTGTGGTAATTTGTGATGGACTAGTTGGAGCACCCCTGCAGGGTTAAATATTTTCAGAAATCTGTGCCCGCGGTTATGTGGCAACATGGAAACTTTGTTTAACACTGGTTTTAGACAACGTGAAATTAACGTGAGCTTCTTGCGTAACCGTGAGTGTCTCTTTCGTGAGCTCCTTCTCCGATCGAGGACACAGTGGGGTTATGTTTGACATAAGTAGGTGTTCAGGATCATTTATTTGATCAACAGTAGTTCACGTCCGCTATGCGTAGATCATCCCCCTATTAATTCTTGCACTCTTAAGTTAGCCACCTCATATATGCTTAGTCGCTTGTGCTAGCCTCACCACTTCACCACACCTCACCTATTAAGCTTTGCTAGTCTTGATACCTTTGGAAATGAGATTGCTGAGTCCCCCTGTGGCTCACAGATTACTACAACATCAGTTGCACGTACAGGTAAAGGTTACATGACACGAGCGTGTTGATTGTTCATTTGGAGTTGCTTCTTATTCTTCATCGACCTAGGATGGGTTCTAGGTCGGCAGCCTGGGATAGCAAGAATGCACGTCGTTTTATTTTCTCGTTTGTTTTCGTCCGTAGTCGGACCCTCCTCTTATTCATGATGTTTATGTATTGTAGTGATATGACTCTGATGTAGCTTGTGGCGAGTGTAAGCTAATTCCATATATCTCATCTTTTCAGTACATGTACTTGTAACGATATCCATTCTTGCGAAACGACGAGATGCCCATCTATCCCTGACGAGGCCCTCGTGCCAAATTAAGGACAGGATCGCATCTTGGGTGTTCCAACCATACCTACCCATATGCGGTATTTCAAGTACATTTACAAGTGCCAACTCTAATATTCAAAATAAAATTATGTTTTATGTGCCCGTACCGCTCATGAAACGACGAGGGGTGGCCGGTATCTTCCATGTAAATTGGTTATTCTCAAGATGAGTGTTTATTCACTTGTCATTGCACGAGAGTATGGCGGTAGTAGGGATGCCCAGTCTCAAAATAAAGAAAAACATTATTTTATGTTGTCAAATAATAAATTCTTTGGAAAGTGTTGATATGGACGGCATCCGTGGATACGGATAGCCGTGTAATCTGAAAGAATGGTGGAACGGAATAAACTATATTTTCAGTTTGGGAACCGCCTATAATTTGTTCAGCATGGAAGATATTGGAAACTCTTAGTCGATCTTGTTGACAGGAAAAGCATGCCACCCTAAAAACAATTATCTCTAAGTTTTTCACTTTGAGCTATAATAATTCAACAAATCCCTATTTCCCTATGCCAAGGGCCTATCTATTTACTTTATGCAATTATTATTTTTGAATTTAAATCTCCATGTTCTCTTATAAAGCACCAACTAAGGAACACCATTATCACATTTGAGCATTGGATTTAGTTAATATTTGAGTGTTGCATGAACGGGTCAATGATAAAGCATGATGTTCTAGGGTTAACGTTCTTCAACTTTGATTTTTTGAAAGACTTGGTTGCTTGTTAATATGCTTTAGTGTTGGGGAACGTCGCCTGGGAAAAAACATCCTACGTGCACGAAGACCTATCATGGTGATGTCCATCTACGAGAGGGGATTTGGATCTACGTATCCTTGTAGATCGCACAGCAGGAAGCGTTAAGAAACGCGGTTGATGTAGTGGAACGTCCTCACGTCCCTCGATCTAGTGCCGAACGGACGACACCTCCGCGTTCAGCACACGTACAGCTCGACAATGATCTCGGCCTTCTTGATCCGGCAAGAGAGATGGAGAGTTAGATGAGTTCTCCGGCAGCGTGATGGCTCTCCGGAGGTTGGTGATGATCTATCTCAGTAGGGCTCCGCCCGAGCTCCGCAGAAATACGATCTAGAGGAAAAAACCGTGGAGGTATGTGGCGGGGCTGCCGTGGCAAAGTTGGCTCAAATCAGCCCTAATACTTCGGTATATATAGGAGGGAGGGGGAGGGCCTTGCCTTGAGGCTCAAGAGAGCACCAAGGTGTCGGTCGAAGGGGGGGAAGAGGAATCCTCCTCCAATCCTAGTCCAACTAGGATTGGAAGGTGGAGTCCTTCCCTTCCTTCCCACTTCCCCCCCCTTTTTTTTCTTTCTCTTTGATTTTTCCTATCTCCTGCACATAGGGCCTCTTGGGCTGTCCCACCAGCCCACTAAGGGCTGGTGCGGCACCCCTAATGCCTATGGGCTTCCCTCGGGTGGGCTGGCCCCCCGGTGAACATCCGAAACCCATTCGTCACTCCCGGTACATTCCCAGTAATGCCGAAAAACTTTCCGGTAATCAAATGAGGTCATCCTATATATCAATCTTCGTCTCTGGAACATTCCAGAAACCCTCTTGACGTCCGTGATCTCATCCGGGACCCTGAACAACATTCGGTAACCAACCATATAACTCAAATACGCATAAAACATCACCGAACCTGAAGTGTGCAGACCCTGCGGGTTCGAGAACTATGTAGATATGACCCGAGGGACTCCTCGGTCAATATCCAATAGCGGGACCTAGATGCCCATATTGGATCCTACATATTCTACAAAGATCTTATCGTTTGAACCTTAGTGCCAAGGATTCATACAATCCCTATGTCATTCCCTTTGTCCTTCGGTATGTTACTTGCCCGAGATTCGATTGTTAGTATCCGCATACCTATTTCAATCTCGTTTACCCGCAAGTCTCTTTACTCGTTCCGTAATACAAGATCTCGTGACTTACACTAAGTCACATTGCTTGCAAGGCTTGTGTGTGATCTTGTATTACCGAGTGGGCCCCGAGATACCTCTCCGTCACACGGAGTGATAAATCCCAGTCTTGATCCATATATACTAACTCAACGGGCACCTTCGGAGATACCTGTGGAGCATCTTTATAGTCACGCAGTTACGTTGTGAAGTGTGATACACACAAGGTATTCCTCCGGTGCCAGTGAATTATATGATCTCATGGTCATAGGAATAAATACTTGACACGCAGAAAATAGTAGCAACAAAATGACACGATCAACATGTTACGTTCATTAGTTTGGGTCTAGTCCATCACATGATTCACTCAATGATGTGATCCAGTTATCAAGCAACAACACCTTGTACATAGTCAGAAGACCTTGACTATCCTTGATCAACTAGCTAGCCAACTAGAGGCTTGCTAGGGACAGTGTTTTGTCTATGTATCCACACATGTATCTAAGTCTTCATTCAACACAATTATAGCATGGATAATAAACGATTATCTTGATACATGAATTATAATAATAACTTATTTATCATTGCCTCTAGGGCATAATTCCAACAGTCTCCCACTTGCATTAGAGTCAATAATCTAGTCCTCACATCGTCATGCGAATTACATTGTAATAAATCTAACACCCATACAGTTCTGGTGTTGATCCTGCTTTTCCCGTGGAAGAGGTTTAGTCAGCGGGTCTGCCACATTCAGACCCGTGTGCACTTTGCAGATATTCACGTCCTCCTCCTCGACATAGTCGCGGATGAGGTTGAAGCGTCGTTTGATGTGTCTGGTCTTCTTGTGAAACTGTGGTTCCTTTGCTAAGGCAATGGCACCCATGTTGTCACAAAACAGGGTTATTGGATTTAGTGCGCTTGGCGCCACTCCAAGATCCGTCATGAACTGCTTCATCCAGACACCCTCCTTAGCTGCCTCCGAGGCAGCCATGTACTCCGCTTCACATGTAGAATAAGCTACGACGCTTTGCTTGGAACTGCACCAGCTTACCGCACCCCCATTAAGCATAAATTTGTATCCGGTCTGCGACTTAGAGTCGTCCAGATCTGTGTCAAAGCTTGCATCGACGTAACCTTTTACGGCGAGCTCTTTGTCACCTCCATATACAAGAAACATATCCTTAGTCCTTTTCACGTACTTCAGGATATTCTTGACCGCCATCCAGTGATCCACCCCTGGATTACTCTGGAACCTGCCCGCCATACTTATGGCCATGCTAACATCCGGTCTAGTGCACAACATTGCATACATGATAGAACCTACGGCTGAAGCGTAGGGGACAGAACTCATTGTCTTTCTATCTTCCTCAGTTGCTGGGCACTGAGTCTTACGCAATTTTATACCTTGTAATACTGGCAAGAACCCTTTCTTGGACTGATCCATTTCGAACTTCTTCAAAACTTTATCAAGGTATGTGCTTTGTGAAAGTCCTATCAGGCGTTTCGATCTATCCCTATAGATCTTAAAGCCTAGAATGTAAGCAGCTTCTCCTAGGTCCTTCATAGAGAAACTTTTATTCAAGTAACCTTTTATGCTCTCCAAAAGCTCCACGTTGTTTCCAATCAGCAACATGTCATCCACATATAATATTAGAAGCTCCACAGAGCTCCCACTCACTTTCTTGTAAATACAGGATTCTCCAACCACCTGTATAAACCCAAATGCTTCGATCACCTCATCAAAGCGTTTATTCCAACTCCGAGATGCTTGCACCAGTCCATAAATGGATCACTGGAGCTTGCACACTTTGTTAGCATTTTTAGGATCGACAAAACCTTCGGGTTGCATCATATACAACTCTTCCTTAAGGAAACCATTAAGGAACGCCATTTTGACATCCATCTGCTAGATTTCATAATCGAAAAATGCAGCTATTGCTAACATGATTCGGACGGACTTAAGCATCTCTACGGGTGAGAATGTCTCGTCGTAGTCAATTCCTTGAACTTGTGAAATACCCTTTGCCACAAGTCGAGCTTTATAAACGGTCACATTACCGTCAGCGTTCGTCTTCTTCTTAAAGATCCATTTGTTCTGAATAGCCTTGCGGCCTTCAGGTAGTACTTTCCAAAGTCCACACTTTGTTTTCATACATAGATCCTATCTCAGACTTCATGGCCTCCAGCCATTTGTTGGAATGCGGCCCCACCATTGCTTCTTCATAATTCGCAGGCTCATTGTTGTCCAACAACATAATTGAAAAAACGGGATTACCGTACGACTCTGGAGTAGTACGCGGTCTCGTCGACGTGCGAGGTCCAATAGTAACTTGATCCGGAGTTTCATGATCATCATCATTAACTTCCTCCTCAACCAGCGTCGCAACGACAGGGGTTTCCCCTTGCCCCGCGCCACCATCCAGAGGGATGAGAGGTTTGACAACCTCATCAAGTTCTATCTTCCTCCCACTCAATTCTCGAGAGAGAAACTCCTTCTCGAGAAAAGCTCCGTTCTTAGCAATAAACACTTTGCCCTCGGATTTGAGATAGAAGGTATACCCAACTGTCTCTTTTGGGTAACCTATGAAGACGCACTTTTTCGCTTTGGGTTCCAGCTTTTCAAGCTGATGCTTTTTGACATAAGCATCACATCCCCAAACTTTAAGAAACGACAACTTTGGTCTTTTGCCATACCACAGCTGATATGGTGTCGTCTCAACGGATTTCGATGGTGCCCTATTTAAAGTGAATGCAGTTGTTTCTAATGCATAACCCCAAAACGATAATGGAAAATCGGTATGAGACATCATAGATCGCACCATCTCTAATAAAGTACGATTACGACGTTCGGACACACCATTACGCTGTGGTGTTCCAGGCGGTGTCAACTGTGAAACAATTCCACATTGTCTTAAGTGAGCACCAAACTCGAAACTCAGATATTCACCCCCACGATCAGACCGTAGGAACTTGATCTTCTTGTTACGATGATTTTCAACTTCACTCTGAAATTGCTTGAACTTTTCAAAAGTTTCAGACTTGTGCTTCATCAAGTAGACATAACCATATCTACTCAAATCGTCGGTGAAGGTGAGAAAATAACGATATCCGCCGCGTGCCTCCACACTCATCGGACCACACACATCGGTATGTATGATTTCCAACAAGTCACTTGCACGCTCCATTGTTCCGGAGAACGGAGTTTTAGTCATCTTGCCCATGAGGCATGGTTCGCACGTGTCAAGTGAATCAAAGTCAAGTGACTCCAAAAGTCCATCGGTATGGAGTTTCTTCATGCGCTTTACACCAATATGACATAAGCGGCAGTGCCATAAAAACATGGCGCTATCATTGTTAACTCTAACTCATTTGGTCTCAATGTTATGTATATGTGTATTATCACTATCAAGATTCAATATGAACAATCCTCTCACATTGGGTGCATGACCATAAAAGATATTACTCATAGAAATACAACAACCATTATTCTCTGACTTAAACGAGTAACCATCTCGCTATAAACAAGATCCAGATATAATGTTCATGCCCAACGCAGGCACTAAATAACATTTTTTAAGTTAATAACTAATCCTGATGGTAACTGAAGTGAAACTGTGCCGACGGCGATTGCATCAACCTTGGAACCATTTCCCACGCGCATTGTCACTTCATCCTTCGCCAGCCTTCGCTTATTCCGCAGTTCCTGTTTCGAGTTGCAAATATGAGCAACAGAACCGGTATCGAATACCCAGGCACTACTACGCGAGCTGGTTAAGTACACATCAATAACATGTATATCGAATATACTTGATTTTTCTTTGGCCACCTTCTTATCAGCCAGATACTTGGGGTAGTTGCACTTCCAGTGACCCATACCCTTGCAACAATAGCACTCCATTTCAGGCTTAGGTCCAGCTTTGGGTTTCTTCGTCGGATTAGCAATAGGCTTGCCGCTCTTCTTCGAATTACCCTTCTTTCCTTTGTCGTTTCTCTTGAAACTAGTGGTCTTATTCACCATCAACACTTGATGCTCTTTATGGAGTTCTGACTCTGCCACTTTCAGCATCGCGAATAACTCGCCGGGCGACTTGTTCATCCCTTGCATGTTATAGTTCAACACAAAGCCCTTATAGCTTGGTGGCAGTGATTGAAGAATTCTGTCAGGGATAGCCTCTTGCGGGAGTTCAATCCCCAGCTCAGCTAGACGGTTTGAGTACCCAGACATTTTGAGCACATGTTCACTGACAGGCGAATTCTCCTCCATCTTGCAAGCATAGAATTTATCGAAGGTCTCATACCTCTCGATCCGGGCGTTCTTCTGAAAGATAAAATTCAACTCCTGGAACATCTCATATGCTCCATGATGCTCAAAGCGACATAGAAGTCCCGGCTCTAAGGCATACAAGACTGCACATTGAACTACTGAGTAGTCCTCCTTGCGTGCTAACCAAGCGTTCTTAGCATCTTGGTCAGCCGCGGCAGGTGGTTAATCTCCTAGCGCAGCATTAAGGACATAATCCTTCTTCCCAGCTTGCAGGAGCAACTTAAGATTTTGAACCCAGTCTACAAAGTTGCTTCCATCATTTTTCAACTTAGTTTTCTCTAGGAACATATTAAAATTCAGGGTGACTGTCGCGTGAGCCATTGATCTACAACACAAATATTTTCAAAGTGGACTTAGACTATGTTCAATATAATTAGAGTTTAACTAATCAAATTACTTGCTAAACTCCCACACAAAAAGTACATCTCTCTAGTCATTTGAGTGGTTCATGATCCAATTCCACTAGCTCAAGTCCGATCATCGCGTGAGTTGAGGATAGTTTCAGTGGTAAGCATCCCTATGCTAATCATATCAACTATATGATTCATGATCGACCTTTCGGTCTCATGTGTTCCGAGGCCATGTCTGCACATGCTAGGCTCGTCAAGCTTAACCCGAGTGTTTCGCGTGTGCAACTGTTTTGCACCCGTTGTATGTGAACGTTGAGTCTATCACACCCGATCATCACGTGGTGTCTCGAAACGATGAACTGTAGCAATGGTGCATAGTCGGGGAGAACACAAATTCGTCTTGAAACTTTAGTGAGAGATCAGCTCATAATGCTACCATCGTTCTAAGCAAAATAAGGTGCATAAAAGGATTAACATCACATGCAATTCATAACTGACATGATATGGCCATCATCATGTGCTTCTTGATCTCCATCACCAAAGCAACGGCACGATATTCTTGTCACCGGCGCCACACCATGATCTCCATCAACGTGTCGCCATCGGGGTTGTCGTGCTACTCATGCTATTACTACTAAAGCTACGTCCTAGAAATATAGTAGACGCATCTGGAAGCACAAACATTAGTTTAAAGACAACCCTATGGCTCCTGCCGGTTGCCGTACCATCGACCTACAAGTCGATATTAACTATTACAACATGATCATCTCATACATCCAATATATCACATCACATCATCGGCCATATCACATCACAAGCATACCCTGCAATAACAAGTTAGACATCCTCTAATTGTTGTTGCATGTTCTACGTGGTGACCATGGGTATCTAGTAGGGTCGCATCTTACTTACGCAAACACCACAACGGGGATGTATGAATTGCTATTTAACCTCTCTCCGAGGACCTCCTCGGTCAAATCCGATTCAACTAAAGTTGGAGAACCAGACACTTGCCAGTCATCTTTGAGCAACGGGGTTGCTCGTAGCAATGAAACCAGTCTCTCGTAAGTGTACGAGTAATGTCGGTCCGATCCGCTTCGATCCAACAATACCGCGGAATCAAGAAAAGACTAAGTAGGGCAGCAAATCGCACATCACCGCTCACAAAAACTTTTGTGTTCTACTCGAGATGACATCTACGCATGAACCTAGCTCATGATGCCACTGTTGGGGAACGTCGCTTGGGAAACAACAATTTTCCTACACGCACGAAGACCTATCATGGTGATGTCCATCTACGAGAGGGGATTTGCATCTACGTACCCTTGTAGATCGCACAGTAGGAAGTGTTAAGAAACGTGGTTGATGTAGTGGAACGTCCTCACGTCCCTCGATCCACCCCGCAAACCATCCCACAAACCGTCCTGCGATCCGTCCCACGATCCGCTCCTATCTAGTGTCGAACGGACGGCACTTCAGCGTTCAGCACACGTATAGCTCGACAATGATCTCGGCCTTCTTGATCCAGCAAGAGAGACGGAGAGGTAGATGAGTTCTCTAGCAGTGTGACGGCGCTCCGGAGGTTCGTGATGATCTATCTCAGCAGGGCTCCGCCCGAGCTCCGCAGAAATACGATCTAGAGGAAAAACCGTGGAGGTATGTAGTCGGGCTGTCGTGGCAAAGTTTTCTCAAATCAGCCCTAATACCTCAGTATATATAGGAGGGAGGGGGAGGGCCTTGCCTTGAGGCTTAAGAGATCCCCAAGGGGTCGGCTGAAGGGGGGAGGAGGAATCCTCCTCCAATCCTAGTCCAACTAGGATTGGAAGGTGGAGTCCTTCCCTTCCTTCCCACTTCCCCTTTTTTTCTTTCTCTTTGATTTTTCCTATCTCCTGCGCATAGGGCCTCTTGGGCTGTCCCACCAGCCCACTAAGGGATGGTGCGGCACCCCTAATGCCTATGGGCTTCCCCCGGGTGGGCTGGCCCCCCCGGTGAACATCCGGAACCCATTCGTCACTCCCGGTACATTTCCGGTAATGCCGAAAAACTTTTCGGTAATCAAATGAGGTCATCCTATATATCAATCTTTGTCTTCGGACCATTGCAGAAACCCTCATGACGTCTGTCATCTCATCCGGGACTCCGAACAACATTCGGTAACCAACCATATAACTCAAATACGCATAAAACATCGCCGAACCTTAAGTGTGCAAACCCCGCGGGTTCGAGAACTATGTAGACATGACCCGAGGGACTCCTCGGTCAATATCCAATAGCGGGACCTGGATGCCCATATTGGATCCTACATATTCTATGAATATCTTATCGTTTGAACCTCAGTACCAAGGATTCATATAATCCCGTATGTCATTCCCTTTGTCCTTCGGTATGTTACTTGCCCGACATTCGATCGGCAGTATCCGCATACCTATTTCAATCTTGTTTATCGGCAAGTCTCTTTATTCGTTCTGTAATACAAGATCTTGTGACTTACACTAAGTCATGTTGCTTGCAAGGATTGTGTGTGATGCTGTATTACCGAGTGGGCCCCGAGATACCTCTCCGCCACACGGAGTGACAAATCCCAGTCTTGATCCATACTAACTCAACGGGCACCTTCGGAGATACCAGTAGAGCATCTTTATAGTCACCCAGTTACGTTGTGATGTTTGATACACACAAGGTATTCCTCCGGTGCCAGTGAGTTATATGATCTCATGGTCATAGGAATAAATACTTGACACGCAGAAAATAGTAGCAACAAAATGACACAATCAACATGCTACGTTCATTAGTTTTGGTCTAGTCCATCACATGATTCACTCAATGATGTGATCCAATAATCAAGCAACAACACCTTGTACATAGTGAGAAGACCTTGACTATCCTTGATCAACTGGCTATCCAACTAGAGACTTGCTAGGGACAGTGTTTTGTCTATGTATCCACACATGTATCTAAGTCTTTATTCAACACAATTATAGCATGGATAATAAATGATTATCTTGATACATGAATTATAATAATAACTTATTTATCATTGCCTCTAGGGCATAATTCCAACATTTAGTATTGAAACCTTAATGTGAAATTATGGACTATTGCTTTGCATCATCTATAAGTCCATATGTTCATGCTGACAGAAAATAATATGATGAACATGAGAGACAACATTCCACAATAAAAAATTTTGTTTTTATCATTTACCTACTTAAGGACGAGCAGGAATTAAGCTTGTGGATGCTGATACATCTCGAACATATCTACAATTTTTTATTGTTCCATGATGTGTGTTATCATTCTTGGATTATTTTAATCATTTTGTAGCAATTTTATATCATTTTTTGGGATGAACCTATTGACATAGTTCCTAGTGCGTGTTGCTGTTTTTTTGTTGTTTTTTCCCTTGAAAAAAATCCATATCAGATTAGGTCCAATTGCCATGAAACATTACGGAGGTTATTTTTTGGACGAGAAGGAAACCTGGGGGCCAAGATTGAGCAGCAGCCAAGGCCCACTAGACACCACGACGCGCTAGAGGCCCCTAGCGCGGCCAGGTGTCTAGTGGGGCCCTCTGGAAGCTTCTCCACCGCCTCTGGGCTCTATAAATACCCCAATATTCTGAGAACCCTTGAGGACTCGATGAAAAATCTTTCAGCCGCCGCAAGTTCCAGAGCCACGAAATCCAATCTAGAGGCCGTTCCGGAGAGGAACACGATCACGGAGGGGTTCACCATCCTCATTGGTGCTCCTACGATGATGCGTGAATACTTCATATCGGACCTACAGGTCCGTAGGCAGTAGCTAGATAGCTTTCTCTCTTGTTTTGTTTCTCAATACAATGGTCTCTTGGAGATCCATATGATGTAACTCTTTCTTTTGTTGTGTGTTTGTTGGAATCCGATGAATTGTGAGTTTATGATCAGATCTATTAAAACATATTCATGCTTGATTATTATAGCCTCATATTTATTCTCCGATATTTTGTTTTTGTCTGGCCAACTTGATCTTTTATCTTACAATGGGAAAAGGTGCTTTATGATGGTTTCGATCTTCCGGTGGTCAATCTTCATGACAAAAAACAGTCATGACACACATGTATCATTGCTATCAAGGATAAATAGATGGGGTCTATTCCTACATGAATAGATCTTGTCTACATCATGTCATTATTCTTAAGGCATTACCCTGTTTCCACATGAACTCAATACACAAGATGCATGTTCGATAGGGGTCGATGTGTGGAGTAATAGAAGTAGATGGAGGCAAAAGTCGGTCTACTTATCTTGGACGTGATGCCTATATACATGATCATTGTCTTGAATATCGTCATAATTATTTGCTTTTCTATCGATTGCCCAACCGTAATTTGTCTACCCACCACTTGCTATTTTCTCAAGAGAATCCCCTAGTGAAACTGACACCCCCCGAGTCTACTTCACATCATCTATTTGTATACGCTACTTTGCTATTTGCGTTTCTGCTTTATTTGCTTTCAGATCTATATTATCAAAAAACCCAAGAATACCTTGTTGCGTTCCATTTGCTATCATTCTTGTTTGCATCTATCAATGTATCCTTACTTTACCCACGAGGGATTGACAACCCCTCTACGCGTTGGGTTGCAAGGATTTGCTAGTTGTGTACATGTGCTCCTTACATAGTCTTGTGGATCTTCCTACTGGATTGATACCTTGGTTTCTTAACGGATGGAAATACTTGCCTTCGTTGTGCTACATCACTCTTTAAGCTTGGAGGGAAACCAACGCACCTGCAAGGAGTTAGCAGTTAGCCGTCTGCAATACCAAATCTTGATGTCACCGATTCAGAAAAGTTGGTCTTACCGATTTTGTTTTAGGGCTAGTAAGAACATTCTCGATGAAACCGAGTTTCCCTTTTCGGTGAAACCAAACAGGGTTGCCAAGTTTCTGTTTAGGAGAATGTCAATCTGGGTGGCTCCCAAATTTTTGACTTGTTGGAACCAAAATCCCTTTTTGCTGAATGTTAAACCTAATTTTTTAGAGTTCAAATCTTTGCAAATCGTTTGATTTTTGTGATGCTTATCTTTTCCAGCTCTTCTAAATCTTTTCACACGGTCTGCTTGTCTGCTTGGATGTTTGACAGTATGTCAGGATCAAAGGATAGTCAGAGCAATTTCAATGAGCCAGTCGTGACATGGATTCAGGCACTAGTCCAGAGAGGACAACTTCTAACCCAGGAACACCTAGCTCCCATGGCTTGCCCAAGGTAGCTACCAGGTCCAGGATGAATATCAATTCAGATGAAGAAGATGCTCATTTTATCCCACATGAGATTCTTTGCGGAAGTAGAAGGAGAACACCACAGTCAAGAAGACTATGAGGAAGGAGTATGCCAGACCTGCTGATATGAGAGCTCCATAAACCACTCAGAGAGGATGGAAGATCTCTCTTGGAGCCCCTTCATCTATGCTTGCTAAGAAGCCAGGCCAGAAAAGATCGAGGAAGAGAGTAGTGCATGTTGTTGGAAGGCCAACTTCTATGTATGAGAACCCAGCAGAAGCTACCGAGGAAGAGGAGGAAGAGATTCCAGCTGATGTCCCTCCTGCAAAGAGGAAGAAGCTTATGGCTGATGCTATGCCAAAGAAGTCTGCACCCAAGCCTTCAGCTCCTAAGAAGTCTATAGCTCCCAAGAGGACTACCAAGGACATTCCTGTAGCAGATAAGAACAAAGGCTCTGCATCCAGGGAGTTTGCTCGAGAGGAAGAAGGAGAAGCACTATTGCTGATGAAATTAAGATCCCATATGCCATTGCACAATGCTCCTCATCCTATTTCTGAGGACCCTATTCAAGAATTCATCCAATTGAGCAGTTAACTTGCCGATTAATCCCTACTCATAGGGTCTCCGAGTAGCCGATAAACCGAAAATTCGTCCGATTAATTGATTAAATGGCCGACTAACTTGCCGATTAGCCCATTAATCCCCTACTCGCCAGCCAACCGAGCAGATACCAGTTAACGATTTCCTCAGCAATGGCTGAGGATATGAAGAAGAGAAGCGATCAAGGTTTGGGGCTATGGAGGTATGCTGATCCATATGCTATCAGGAGAAGGGCTGCTCTTGACCCTCATTTTCACACTAAAGAGCAACAAGATTTCTATGAGATAGTGTTTCTTGACAAGAGTCCTGCAGTCAATGACATGCAATATGTTGATTGGGAATATATCAAGGCCAATGAGAACTACTTTCCTCACGTGAGAGAAAATTTTAGGCTAGTTGATGTTGAAGATTTTGTTGGCAGAGAGATGACTGCGTGGAACGATGAGATGATCATGGAATTATATTCGACTGCTCATTTTTATCTTGATGGAAGGATAGTTTGGATGACAGAAGGTGACCAGTATGAATCTACCGTGGATGAGTGGGCCACAATCATTGGTGCCCCAAAGGCACAAGAGAGAGACTTGGATGTGTACTCAGAACCCAAGATGAATCATAACTCCATGTCCAACATGTACAATCCAGTGGCCTATAAGTATGTGAAGACACATAAGTTTGGCTTTGTCTATTTTCTGCAAGCAAGAATACCTACTACAAACACCATTACGAGACACACCCTGATGCCAAAATCAGGAAATGATAAGATGATCAGAGGTTATTCCATTCACATGCTGCACCATCTAGAGAGCCACACCCGATTCCGAGTGATGGACTTGATGGTATAGACTGCCAGGAGGTCTGCTGCAGATCAAAATAGATCTTGTCGACATGCACCTTATATTCTGATCCTCATCAATGCCAAGATTGTCAAGCATGCATATCCACTTGATCATTCGCATCTGCCACTTCAGCCAGATTTCGACAATAACAAAGTTGTGATGGACTCCAGCCATCCCAACTCCGCTTCAGCACATGAAGCAGTAGAGGCAGCCCATGCATAGGAAGCTAGAGATGCTCCAGCACCAGCTCCATAGCTCATGGCCAGAGAGGAGATAGTGTCTTTTCTTATCAGCACCATCCAATGGATAGAAAATAAAATTTCTGAGATCATGCTGAACTAAAAGAGCCTTGAGAGGATTGTGGAAACAAAATTCAATGACTTGGACTTTAAGGTGACGAAGTTCACTACCACTGTTTAACAGCTCCAGCATGAAGTTGATTATATGCAGATTCCTTATTCCAGCGGTGATGATGAGAGTCGCCTCTTCCCACACCTACTCAGTTCACGACCCAGACTAGGTCAGCAGTTGTGCCAACTCCGGAAGCAAGACCAACTTCATCAACTCAAGCCTCAGCACCTTCAGCTTCAGTTTGTGCACCTCTAATGTCTATACCTCCAACTCCAGGGACATCCATAGAAGCCTTCACCAACGCTCTTTTGTCCACTCCATCGACTGTCACCGGAGGAGATCGAGCCTAGAGAGACGTTTAGTTCTATACATTTGAACTTTTTGGTAACTTAATGCTAAAGGGGGAGAAGTGTATAGATTAATTAGGGCTTTGAGAGAGAGAGGGAGAGAGAGAGAGCTCTGCATTTTATTTTCTTGATACGTCCATTTTGCATCATGCTTTCATGTTGATATTTATCGCTTTTTGGGGCTGTTATTTCACTTCACGGTACAATACTTATGTCTTTTCTCTCTTATTTTGCAAGGTTTACATGAAGAGGGAGAACGCCGGCAGTTGGAATTCTGGCCTGAAAAAGGAGCAAGTTTGAGATACCTATTCTGCACAACTCCAAAAGCCATGAAAATCAACGAGGAATTATTTTGGATTTTATGAAAAATACTGGGCGGAAGAAGTGCCACACGGGCGCCACCACGAGGCCACAAGCCTGCCAGGCCCGACCTACCCCCCCTGGCCGGGCCTGGGGGCTTGTGGGCCCCTTGTTGCCCCTCCGGCGCTCATCTTTTGCTATATGAAGGGTTTCGTTCTAGAAAAAAATCAGAAGGAAGCTTTCGGGAGGAGCCGCCGCCGCCACGAGGCGGAACTTGAGCAGAACCAATCTAGAGCTCCGGCACGACGATCCTGCCGGGGAAACTTCCCTCTCGGAGGGGGAAATCGTCGCCATCGTCATCACCAACACTCCTCTCATTGGAGAGGACTCATCACCATCAACATCTTCACTAGCATCATCTCATCTCCAAACCCTAGTTCATCACTTGTAACCAATCTCCGTCTCACGACTCCGATTGGTACTTGTAAGGTTGCTAGTAGTGTTAATTACTCCTTATAGTTGATGCTAGTTGGATTATTTGGTGGAAGAGTTTATGTTCAGATCCTTGATGCTACTCATTACCTCTCTGGTCATGAATATGATTATGCTTTGTGAGTAGTTACTTTTGTTCCTGAGGACATGGGATAAGTCATGCTAATAGTAGTCATGTGAATTTGGTATTCGTTCGATATTTTGATGTGTTGTATGTTGTTTTTCCTCTAGTGGTGTTATTTGAACGTCAACTACATAACACTTGACCATTATTTGGGCCTAGAGGAAGGCATTGGGAAGTAGTAAGTAGATGATGGGTTGCTAGAGTGACAGAAGCTTAAACCCTAGTTTATGCGTTGCTTCGTAAGGGGCTGATTTGGATCCACTAGTTTAATGCTATCGTTAGACTTTGTCTTAATTCTTCTTTCGTAGTTGTGGATGCTTGCGAGAGGGGTTAATCATAAGTGGGATTCTTGTCCAAGTAAGGGCAGTACCCAAGCGCCGGTCCACCCACATATCAAACTATCAAAGTAACGAACGCGAATCATATGAACATGATGAAAACTAGCATGACAGAAATTCCCGTGTGTCCTCGGGAGCGTTTTTCCTCCTATAAGACTTTGTCCAGGCTTGTCCCTTGCTACAAAAGGGATTGGGCCACTTTTCTGCACCGTTGCTACTTTTGTTACTTGTTGCTTGCTACGAATCACCTCACCATACAATCACTTGTTACATATAATTTCAGTGCTTGCAGATATTACCTTGCTGAAAACCACTTGTCAGATCCTTCTACTCCTCGTTGGGTTCGACCCTCTTACTTATCCAAAGGACTAGATAGATCCCCTATACTTGTGGGTCATCAAGACTCTTTTCTGGCGTCGTTGCCGGGGAGTGAAGCTCCTTTGGTAAGTGGAAGTTGGTAAGGAAACATTCATTTAGTGTGCTGAAATTTATTGTCACCTGTCACTATGGAAACTAATCCTTTGAGGGGCTTATTCGGGGTATCTTCACCTCGAACGGAAGCACAAAGTGTTTCTCTTCAACCTGCTGCACCTGCTGAAAATATTTGCTTTGAATGTCCTTCGGGTATGCTTGAGAAACTGCTAGCTAATCCTTTTACAGGAGATGGAACATCAGATCCAGACTTGCATCTAATCTATGTAGATGAAATTTGTGGTTTATTTAAGCTTGTAGGTTTGCCCGAGGATGAGGTCAAGAAGAAGGTCTTTCCTTTATCTTTGAAGGATAGGGTGTTTACATGGTATAGGCTATGTGATGATACTGGATCATGGGACTACAATCGGTTGAAATTGGAATTTCATCAAAAGTTTTATCCTATGCATTTAGTACATCGTGATCGGAATTATATTTATAATTTTTGGCCTCGTGACAGAGAAAGCATCGCTCAAGCTTGGGGGAGGCGTAAATCAATGTTATATTCATGCCACAACCATGAGCTCTCGAGACAAATTATCATTCAGAACTTCTATGCTCGGCTTTCTCATGATGATCGCACCATGCTTGACACTTCTTGTACCGGTTCTTTTATGAAGATAGATATTGACTTCAAATGGAATTTATTGGAGAGAATTAAACGCAAATCTGAAGATTGGGAGCTTGAAGAAGGTAAGGAGTCAGGTATGAATTTCCAGTTTGATTGCGTTAAATCCTTTGTTGAAACAAATACTTTTTGTGACTTTAGCGCTAAGTATGGACTTGACTCTGAGATAGTAGCTTCATTGTGTGAATCATTTGCTGCTCATGTTGATCTCCCCAAAGAGAAGTGGTTTAAATATCATCCTCCTTTAGAAGTCAATGTAGTTAAACCTAATCCAGTTGAAGAAAGAGTCATTGCCTATAATGATCCTGTTGTTCCCAGTGCTTACATTGAGAAACCACATTTCCCTGTTAGGATAAAGGATCATTCTAAAGCTTCGACTGTGATACGTAGAGGCTACATTAGAACATATACACCCCTTGAGCAAATTAGAGTTGAACCTAGCATTGGTATTATCAAAGATCTTCTGTGCGACGATGTTGAGGACATAATATTCACTTCTGTGAAGATGCTGCTAGAATTGCTAAACCTCATGCTAGAGACAAACATATGCGTGTTGTTGACATGCTTGTTGTTTCTGTTAAGATAGGAGATCATTGTTATCATGGTTTATGTGACGTGGGTACTAGTGTTAGTGCAATACCTCAATCCTTATATGATGAAATCAAAGATGAGATTGCACCTATTGAGATAGAGCCTATTGATGTCACTATTCAGCTTGCCAATAGAGATACTATCTGCCCTATGGGAATTGTTAGGGATGTTCAAGTCTTGTGTGGTAAAACAAAGTATCCTGCTGATTTCCTCGTTCTTGCTACCACCCAAGATAGCTTTTGTCCCATCATATTTGGCAGACCCTTCCTCAATACCGTGAATGCTCATATTGTCTGTGAGAAGCAGACTGTCACTGTTGGTTTCGAAGGTGTGTCACATGAGTTCAATTTCTCCAAGTTTGGTAGACAAACTCATGAAAAGGAGTAGCCTAGTAAGGATGAAACTATTGCCTTAGCTTCTATTGTCGTGCCTCCTACTGATCCCTTAGAACAATACTTGCTTGAACATGAAAATGATATGCATATGGATGGAAGGGATGAGATAGATAGAGTTGTCTTAGAACAATATCCTATCCTTAAGAATAATCTGCATGTTGAACTGCTCACTGCAGGAATTAGCTTCTTTGCCGTCTGCCATCACAGACGGCAAAGAGAATATCACAAACGGCAAAGAGTATATCACAGACGGCAAAGAATCCCACTGTCGGCAAAATTTCTGCGTCAGCCTACGACGGCATTGTAGCTTCTTTGCGTCTGCCTCACCGAAGCGGACGACAAAGAGCTTTGTCGTCAGCTTTTCATAAGAGCAGTCGGCAAATATGTCGAGCCGGCAGCCGGCGGGCGTTGCCTCTTTTAGGGGCTAATCGAGCCTTTGTCGTCTGCCTCCCCCCCTCTTCTTTTTCGTCTGCCTCCCCCCTCTTCTTTGCCATCTGCCTCCCCCCTCTTCTTTGTCGTTTGCCTCCTCCTCCTCCCCCCCTTCACTCTTTATCGTCTGCCTACCCCTCCTTCCCCCTCCTCCGTGCCCGCTTCTTTGCCGTCTGCCCCCCTGGAAGCAGACGACAAAGATACTATATGGCCAGCTGCTGCTGCCCAGGCTGCACAGCTGGGCGCCACGTGGCACCTTTGTCGTCGGTCAGCTGATGGCAAAGGCCTTTGCCGTTAGCTGGCAGACGGCAAAGAGCCCATATTGTCATAGTTTTGTTTGTTTTGTCTATTTCACAACACATATACATATACATGGTACATATATAAGTCACAACACATATACAATTACATAGCACATATATAGGTCACAACACATATTCATAGCACAAAATTTCATCCATATTCATAGCACATATATAGGTCACAACACATATACATATAGTTCCACATATACTGTTCATCCATATATACATATACATATAATTCCACATTGTTCATCAACTCAAATGAAAACTAGAACTAAAGCACTCATCAATGCCAACTTCCAGGCATGTAGTACATCCAATCTGCAAAATGGGAATAAGAAAGTCAGAAAAAGAACAAAAACAACATATATATGACAAATAAGCTAAATTGAAGAAGAAAGAGAAGAAGCAAGAAGAGAGCAAGGAGAAGAAAAACAAGAAGGAGGAGGAGGAGGAGGAGGGGAAGGAGAAGGAGAATGAGGAGGAGAAGAAGAAAAAAGAAGAGAAGAAGAAGGAGAAGGAGGAGGAGAAGAAGGAGGAGTGAAGCAGAAGGAGAAGAAGGAGGGCTCCTTATCCTTCTTCTCCTCCTTCTCCTTCTTCTTCTCTTCTTATCCTCCTCCTCCTTCTTCTGCTTCTCCTTCTCTTTCTCTTCTTCTTCTCTTCTTCTTCTTCTTCTTCCTTCTTTACATTTCTCCTCTTCTCATCTTCTTGGAGCTAAATTAGCTAACTATGTATTTTTGCAGCTAAATGGGCTAATTATGTCATTCTAGAGGAAAACAAGCTAAGTATATAATATTAATGAGCTAACCAAGGTTATTATGCCATTTTGAGCTTATAATGTCTTTTGGAGCTAAATTGGCTAATATGTCATTGTTGGGGAAATTAAGGCAAGGAGAATATGAAAGATGAGAAGAAAGAGGAGGAGGAGGAGAAGAAGAAGAAATAAAGAAGAAGGAGGAGAAGGAGGAGGAGGAGGAGAAGGACTAGAAGGTCCTTGGCCTTCTCCTCCTTCTCCTCCTCCTCCTCCTCCTCCTCCTTCTCCTTCTTCTCTTCTTCTTCTTCTTCTTTCTTTTCATTTTTCCTATTTCTTCTCCTCTTCTCCTCTACTTGGAGCTAAATTAGCTAACTATGTCTTTTTGGAGCTAAATGGGCTAATTATCCCATTTTAGAGGAAAAAAAGCTAAGTATATAATATTAATGAGCTAACCAAGGTTCTTATGCCATTTTGAGGTTATTATGGCATTTTGGAGCTAAATAGGCTAATTATGTCATTGTTGGGGAAATTAAGGCAAGGAGAATATGAAAGAGGAGAAGAAAGAGGAGGAGGAGGAGAAGAAGAATAAATAAAGAAGAAGGAGGAGAAGGAGGAGGAGGAGGAGAAGGACTAGAAGGTCCTTGGCCTTCTCCTCCTTCTCCTCCTCCTCCTCCTTCTTCTTCTTCTCCTCCTTCTTCTCCTTCTCCTTCTCTTCTCTTTCTCTTCTTATTTTTGTCCTTCCTTTTCATTTCTCCTCTTCTCCTCTTCTTGGAGATAAATTAGCTAACTATGTCTTTTTGGAGCTAAATGGGCTAATTATGTCATTGTTGGGGAAATTAAGGCAAGGAGAATATGAAAGAGGAGAAGAGAAGCTTACCGTAGTGGTCATCAAGGAGGAGAAACACCTGGAGAAGGGTCGTGCGATGCCGCTCGGGAGTTATTCTGCAGAATAGATATTTTGCAATGTCTCAGTTAGCATGATTACACTCAATTATTAATACTAGTTTATAATGAAACTCACCGTGTCAATCGAAGAGAAGACGGGCATCGGCGGAGTGACTTGACCGCTGTTCTTGCACATACCTTGAAGAGTGGGTCGTATTAGTTAGTAATGAAGCAGACATTACACACATGATTTGGCTAATGTGAAAAAAAAACTTACCACAAAAAGCTCGTACAGGGCCTGTTGACCCGCCTCATTCCGGGCCCTCTCCTCCTCAATCAATCATGTCATGGTCTGGTCCCTCTCATCAAGAGCAGCCTGAAGAGCAGCCTCGCTTGCCAATCACTCTTTATCAAGAGCAGCCTGGTTTGCCAATCTCGCTTTCTCAAGAGCAGCCTGGTTTGCCAATCTCTCTTTCTGAAGAGCAGCCTGAAACACCATTCCTCGTTACCAAAGTAATGATCTATGGTGACACACATAATTAAATGGATGAAAGTGTTCTTAGTCCGTACAACTAACCTCGATGGCAAGATCGACTGGCCGTGGACAACGTGTTATCTCAGGACAGCTGCTCAACTGGCGCGCCTTGATCTCCGGGAGAGTGAGTGGACAACGTATTATCCCATCTCCAATGGCAATCGAGCCATGGGGCCTCCCGCCACCAGATATCATCACCAGCTCTGGATCCAAAGGTTCCTGGCTAGGGTTAAAGTCATCCCCTTTTGTAGCCTTCCCCGCGTCCCTTTATGCCACGAGCTTGTGGTGGGATGATATGTTGGTGAAGTTATTTGGATCATCCAGGTCAGACTAAGAGAATGCCTTCGCCTTCTTGTACGAGGCAGTATGGGCCATGCCATACAGGTCGTACAAGTGTGGCATCTCCGTCTTATTATGATGCGTCTAAAAGAGAGGAACAAAATATTAGCATGAAGAATGAATTGCATGAATCATGAAGCAAATCACATACCCAGTTTCGTCCGAACTGAATTAAGTTGGCGCTGCCTTGATGGTGTGGCACACCAACCATTTGGCTACGCCGATCCTTCGCATTCTCGTGGACGGCTCGCGAGCTGCCTATGCACCAGTCATCAACCAACGCCTCCCAACAATCCATCTTATCCGCACACCATCTCGGGGGCACCTGTAAGTTATTAGAAAGAATTTTGAGCGCTACGCGTATGAAAGAAATCAAGAAAACTATGTAGAAGGACTTAAGAATAGGTAATTACCTTCATGTATTGCTCCTTCTTCAGAAACTTTCCGCGGCAATCCTTCTTCTGCTTCTTAATACCACGCGTGGCGTAGTAGTCTCGAATAGCCTGCGGTCGAGCCTCGTGGCGTAAGTTCTGTAGTAACCGCCTACACTCGGCCTCGAGAACCTTGGCCGCCTCCTCCTCATATCCATCCTCACACCTATAGAAGGTCTGCAATCAAACGTGAAAACACCAATTAGTACAATAATTAGCTATATTGTTAATTTTAGATTGTGTAAAAGGATAATTTACCCAAAAGCTCTTGATCACCATCTCGGCCCTCGTGTGGCACAAGACACCATCTATAATCTCCTCCGGCGGGGCCTGCGCAGCCTGGTATTGCTCCTAGGAAAATCCTAGTGTAGGAACCTGACCCTCACCAGGCAACGTGACAAACCCCGGGAAATTTGTCCGGCAAAGCACACCAAGGACGGAGTTCGGCCTGCGGACTCCAAGAGGGTGTACCCATCCCCTGCAGTATGATAAGGTCAAAGCATTAGATATTTGAACAAACTTGAAGGCAAAAGCTAAAACAAGAGTAAATGTACTTACCTATCTCCTTCAGGTTTAATCACCGGCCTCTGCTCGCGGGTAGCCGGCACGACCGAGAGACGTGTACTACCACGCTTGTACACGGTGGCCCCGTCCACCTACACATCGCCCTCATTATCCGTAAACTCATCCCCGCCATCCCCGCCCCCTGAGCCACCCGGACCCTCGGTCCAATCCGGCAACTTGGTCCGATCTGGCCAGGTATCCCATCCGGTCCTCTCCATGTCGGGTGAAGCCTCCGGAACCATAGTCTCGTGGGCCGAATGCACCTTGATCCGAGGTTGATCCTGGACCGGAGTCTCATGGGATGAATGCCCGTCAACACCAGGCTCCTGGACCGGAGTCCCCATAGCCTCCTCCGCAAACGGGTCGACCATAGTAGTCCTATGCTCGGGTGAATGAGCTGGTGGTGGTGGCGAGGACGGCTCAACAGTCCTCCTGGATCTTCCGCGGCCACCACCTCTCCATGTACCCTTCCCCTTCTTCCCTACCCGACCAGCACCTCTCCTAGTGGGCAATGCCGCCGACGAAGAAGAACCCACGGGTGGTTCGACAGACTGTCTGCCAAGGCTCTACGGAGAGATAGGGGTGGAAGGGAAGTACCACCCCTCGTGCGGGGCGGCTGGGAAGAACCCGTCGAGCGCTCTGGACGAGCGCCCACCATGTTTCAACACCTGGTGACCTGCCATGATAAAGATTAAAAGAAATTAGTACAACATAAAAAAATTGAATAACTGACATAAATAATAATATGTACATGAACAATAAAGATTAAAAAATATATAATTTAAGTTGTGAATCTTACAAACTAATAATCATCATCAATAAATGCATCATCATCATCACTACCACGCATGTCTTCATGAATGACGTGCTCGTCGGGTTCAACGACATGAAGTTGTGAAAGGCCTTTCTTTAATCGTTGAAGCATTGACAGGTCATCCGCATCAGTAACCTCTACGAGTTCCAGGTCTTCTGGTTCTGGCTCAGGGGTGGACTCAGATTCATTGTCGCTGTCTCCTTCCATGTTCTTGGGTGAAGCACGGCGGTTCTTGAAACGTTTCTTGGAAAGACGTGTTTCTTGGAAGAATTCTCCATCATATGTGTCTGGGTTAATGTGAGGTTCATAATCCTTTTCATTTGGGAGAGGTGGTCTGACATGTGGCGGCACTTCATAAACAACATAACAACCTTCCAGATTCTTATCCGTTTGGCATGCCCACGGTAGATAGAAAACTTGGGTCGCCTGTTGAGCCGTAATATAGACATCGGGAACATCTAAATGGGTGTTTGGATTGATGAGTCCTTCTAGTCTCCTTCGGCTGGAACCAATAACATTTGAAGAGTACGACGTTCGGTGGGTTTTCACCATAGAATTGAAGTTCATAAATTGCTTCAACTCTTCCATAATACTTGATAATACCTTCGCCGATAGCAGAGACACCACAATTTGTAGATTTTCGGTCGAGCATAGATAACTTTTTGCCAAAGGTACGAAAGAGATACCCGTTGATGTTGTATTTCTCAAATGAACGGACCTTATAGTCAAAACCATTAGCGACTTGTCTCAATTCGGCGTCCATAGACTCTGAATTAGCCTACAAGTTTAATACGAAACGATTATTGCATTAGCCGCAAGTTAGACCAAGAAATGAAATGGTCCATTATTGATAATTACCGTTTGTTTGAACCAAGAGATGAAACCGGGATAGCCACCTCCTGTCTTTGACAGAAGCTCATACTCTTCGACGGAATCATTTTCGATCACCGCTCCATCCGAGAATTTGGCGATGTAACGGCTGTTTGAAATATCCAGGAATAAGAGCAGTTCAAATGAATTAGAAGTTACGGGAAAATGTGCCGAGAACTCACTCGATGTACGGCCGCACTTCTGTTAGGTTGTTGAATATATACAACGAAATGTTCCACCATTCTTCGACATCCAACGTTATTGGTTTCGAAGCACCGGCTGGTGCGAGCTTCCCTTTGAATAGGCTGAGGTTGGACCCACCTTTTTTAGGGTCTGCATCATTGTGCCGAGGCTTCGGATTATGCAAATGATGATTTTTGGCTTCGTAGTGTGCTATCACAAAGTTTGCCACCTCCTCAGTAATGAATGCCTCAGCCATCGATGGTTCAATTCTACGCTTATTTTTACATTTAGCTCGAAGGGTCTTCTGCATCCTCTCACTTTCATAGCACCAACGATCTTGCACGGGCCCACCCAATCTTGCCTCGGTCGGTAGATGTGAAATCAAATGCTGCATTGGATTAAAGAAGCCCGGTGGAAAGATCTTCTCTAACTTGCACAACAACTCCAGTGCAAACTCGTCCATGTCTTCTACCACGCCCGGCGACAATTCTTTCACACAAAGAACACGAAAGATATATATGTCTTACTATATAATTCTCGTTTAAGATTCTTTGCACGCAAGCTTCTCTCTAAATGGGAAGGTCCCTATATTGTTGAGGAAGTATATCGTTCCGGTGCTATCAATATCAACAACACGGAAGGTAATTGTCCGAGAGTGGTAAAAGGGTAGAGAATCAAGCATTATATCTCAGGTACTCCCATAAATATTGAGAGCAATATTATCAATACCATAACTCCGGAGGAGTTCATAAGGGATATTTACCAGCCTGTTTCAGACTCCAAAAATGAAGAGGTATGTGATTCGGTAAGTAAATCGACTCCAAAACTTTTCCCGTAGCAATTTTCCTCCATTTTGGAATATTTGAAAAAATAGAAAAAATTATAGTCCGGAAAGTGCACGAGGAGGCAACAAGCCTGCTAGGCCCGACCTACCCCCCTGGCCGGGCCTGGGTGGCTTGTGGCCACCTCGTGCGCCTCCCGGACTCCGTTTTCGTGTGGAGTACTCCTTCTGGTATGGAAAAAACATTATATATTCTCTCGAAAGATCTGACCTCTGTATCACGCAAATTTCCTATGTTTTCGTTTCGAGCCTGTTTTCTGCAACAGAATTAGGGCAAGATGTCTTCTCAAGATTTAGAGGGGGAGAGCTATGTGGCAGATTACCTTGCTGACCCCAAGGTCTATGGGGACTTGGATCCTTATGGCTGGACCACTGATGAGGAAGAAGATTATGATCCCAAGGGGAGGGAACAAACAAGTTCCGATGAAGAGGAGGCTCCTCTACCTCAACCTGGACACACGCATGTGGAGTTCAAAAAGTCGAGCCTCCCTGACTCAAGGAAGAAGCCTAAGACTTTGTTTATCCCTTCTCGTTTCTTGCAGGAGAGTAAGCAGGAATTATGCCAAAGGGTGTTGAAGCTTGAAGAGGAAAATGAAGATTTGAGGGAGCAGAATTTTATGCTCAAGTGGAAATTAAACAAGCTCAAGACCTCTGCAACAAATCCACCACCATCACCTCCAAAGGAAGACAACTGAGCATGGTTATGGGCAATCCCCTTGGCTTGTGCCAAGCTTGGGGGAGTTGCCCCGGTATCGTATCACCATCATATCTTTTGCTTTTACCTTTGTTTTAGTTTGTTCCTTTTGAGTTTTCTCTTTCTCTAGTAGAATAAAGGTCTTAGTGTTTTAGGCTTGAGTTTTTCTTTGTGTCACCCCCCCCCCCCGATGTATTCGAGCTCATGAGTCATATAATAAAGAGTGTCTTAGTTGAAGGGCTTTGCCTCTTGCCATGATCAAAAGATTGAGAGAGAACAGAAGCATGAACGCTCATGTAGTGATCTTATGGGAAGTGATGGCTTCACATATAAAAATAATGATGATTGAAACTTGTTGAGGGTAAACAAACGTAGACCTTGGTCATTGTTGCAATTAATAGGAAGTGATAAAGAAGGAGAGGTTCACATATAAATATATCATCCTTGACACTATCTATGATTGTGAACACCCACTAAACTATTACATGCCTAGAAGTAGATGTTGGACAAGGAAGACAACATAATGAATTGGGTTTGCTAGGTTCCGAACAATGTTGTATGATTAGAGATCCCTTAGCATGTGACGATTACTTCCACCTCTTATTAGCCAAAACTCCCGCACCAACTAGAGATACTACTTGTGCATCCACACACCTTCAACCCAGTTTTGCCATGAGTGTCCACCATACCTACCTATGGATTGAATAAGAACCCTCAAGTAAGTTGTCATCGGTGCAAGCAATAAAAATTGCTCCCTAATATGTATGATCTATTAGTGTGTGGAAAATAAGCTTTGTATGAACCTGTGATGAGGAAGACATAAAAGCGACAGACTGCATAATAAAGTTCTTTATCACAGGAGGCAATATAAAGTGACGTTCCTCCGCACTGAGAGGACACACATCCAATCCTCAAAAGTGCATGACAACCTGTGCTTCCCTCTGCGAAGGGCCTATCTTGTACCTTTACTTTTTGCCCTTGAAAGAGTCATGGTGATCTTCACCAATTCCTTGTTTCGCCTTTATCTTGGCTAACGTCATATGCTAGGGAAAGATCTATATTCATATGTCAACTTGGAGGTAAGTATTCATGAATTATTATTGTTGACATTTTCCTTCTTCAGCCTGCTGTTGGGAGGCAAAACTATAAGCCCCTATCTTTCTCTGTGTCCAGCTGAAACTTTGATCTCATGAGTACCACGTGAGTTGTAGGAATTGTAGAGAACGAAAAGATGATTGAGTATGTGGATTTGCTTTACAAGCTCTTATTTGAGTCTTTGTGATGTTGTGATAAATTGCAATTGCTTTAATGACTAAAGGCTATCGGTTGTTACTTCTCGGTAAGGTTCTTGATCCATACTTTACTTTGTGAAGGATTTATCACTTTAGCATGAGAGATTATATGTTTGTATTGTTGTTCTAATCATGATCATGATGCATGCATGTTCGTATCTTGTTTTGTCGACACCTCTCTCCCTAAACACGTGGTCATGTTTTTTGATCTAGGCTTTCGCTTGAGGACAAGCGAGGTCTAAGCTTGGGGGAGTTGATACGTCCATTTTGCATCATACTTTCATGCTGATATTTATCACTTTTTGGGCTGTTATTTTACTTCCCGGTACAATACTTATGCCTTTTCTCTCTTATTTTGGAAGGTTTACATGAAGAGGGAGAACGCCGACAACTGGAATTCTGGCCTGAAAAAGGAGCAAGTTTGAGATACCTATTTTGCGCAACTCCAAAAGCCGTGAAAATCAACGGGGAATTATTTTGGATTTTATGAAAAATACTGGGCAGAAGAAGTGCCAGAGGGGCGCCACCAGGAGGCCACAAGCCCCCCAGGCCCGGCCTACCCCCCTGGCCGGGCCTGGGGGGCTTGTGGGCCCCCTCTTAACCCTACGGCGCTCATCTTTTGCTATATGAAGGGTTTCGTTCCAGAAAAAATTAGAAGGAAGCTTTCGGGAGGAGCCGCCGCCGCCACGAGGCGGAACTTGAGCAGAACCAATCTAGAGCTCCGGCAGGACAATCCTGTCGGGGAACTTCCCTCACGGAGGGGGAAATCGTCGCCATCGTCATCACCCACACTCCTCTCATCGGAGGGGACTCATCACCATCAACATCTTCATCAGCACCATCTCATCTCCAAACCCTAGTTCATCACTTGTAACCAATCTCCGTCTCACGACTCCGATTGGTACTTGTAAGGTTGCTAGTAGTGTTAATTACTCCTTGTAGTTGATGCTAGTTGGATTATTTGGTGGAAGAGTTTATGTTCAGATCCTTGATTCTACTCATTACCTCTCTGGTCGTGAATATGAGTATGCTTTGTGAGTAGTTACTTTTGTTCCTGAGGACATGGGATAAGTCATGCTAATAGTAGTCATGTGAATTTGGTATTCGTCCGATATTTTGATGTGTTGTATGCTGTTTTTCCTCTAATGGTGTTATGTGAACGTAAACTACATAACACTTGACCATTATTTGGGCCTAGAGGAAGGCATTGGGAAGTAGTAAGTAGATGATGGGTTGCTAGAGTGACAGAAGCTTAAACCCTAGTTTATGCGTTGCTTCGTAAGGGGCTGATTTGGATCCACTAGTTTAATGCTATGGTTAGACTTTGTCTTAATTCTTCTTTCGTAGTTGCGGATGCTTGCGAGAGGGGTTAATCATAAGTGGGATGCTTGTCCAAGTAAGGGCAGTACCCAAGCGCTGGTCCACCCACATATCAAACTATCAAAGTAACGAACATGAATCATATGAACATGATGAAAACTAGCATGACAGAAATTCTCGTGTGTCCTCGGGAGCATTTTTCCTCCTATAAGACTTTGTCTAGGCTTGTCCCTTGCTACAAAAGGGATTGGGCCACTTTGCTGCACCGTTGCTACTTTTGTTACTTGTTGCTTGCTATGAATCACCTCACCATACAATCACTTGTTACCGATAATTTCAGCACTTGCAGATATTACCTTGCTGAAAACCACTTGTCGGATCCTTCTGCTCCTCGTTGGGTTCAACACTCTTACTTATCGAAAGGACTACGATAGATCCCCTATACTTGTGGGTCATCATTGCTCTATTTTGGTTTCCCAATTTTTTTCGTCTTTTGGATGACTTAATCTTTCGTGTTTGATCATACACTTTGATTGTTGATGCTGCTACGCTATACCTTTGAGCTATCTACTGATGATCATTCAATTATTTGTTTGGTGTTATGTGCATTACTATACATTCACATCATTTATGCACACCACCAAGTTGTATGTGACATGGAAGAGTGGCCCATTATCCTAATCGACTATACATTTGCATTCAAACGCAAATTAAAACAATGCACAAATTTAGGGGGAGCTCTTTCTTTGCACATACTTCTCAAAGCATCTTTTGTTGAAGATTTGATCTATATATTGTCATCAATTACCAAAAAGGGGGAGATTGAAAGCACAATTGCTCCCTAAGGTGGTTTTGGTAATTAATCACAACACGTGTATCATTGAAGTAATGGTCTTATCCAAGTATATTTCAGAAAAGTTCAAAGATGCTTTGGCCAAAGGATTGTGAGGAGAAACCCTTTGATGAAGGAAAGGAATTGGATTGGCTCAAGCTTCAAGTAAGAGGACTCTACATTTTACATTTGTGAGAAATCACTTTCGAGTCCATAGAAAAGCCAATACTTTTAAAAGGGGGTGAGGTATTATGATGAATTGGTTGCGCACGTGCTTAGAGATAGCCACAAAAACATATTCACTCTTTCTCCCACAAATATCTTTGTCCCAAGCTAAACAAGCAAAATCGGTGCCACCAACTTTTTCCACTCACCCCTACCGATTGTTCTAGTGACAGATCCTTTGACAAAGCCTTATCCCTCGGTACCACCAAGTTTCTCATCGGCGCCACCGAAAGCATGTGACCAACGTTCTGTTAAGAAAATTCCAAAAATCAGAATTTCTGAGATTAGAATCGATCTCACCGAGATTTGGAAACTGCTTTAGGTCATCGTATCGGTACCGCCGAGATTTATATATCGCTATCACCGAGAATTCAAAAGTTGCCACATTTAGTGCAACTCAGTACCACCAAGATTCATTTCGGTGTCATCGAGTTGGGCAATAATGTTGTGATGGTTGGATTTTAAGGGATGCCTATATATACCCCTCCACCTCCTCTCATTTGCAGAGGAAGCACTCAGAACACACTCCCACTTGCCAGATTCATTTTTCTGAGAAAGAGCCACTTACTCATGTGTTGAGATCAAGAGATTCCAATCCAACCATTCAAAACTTGTTATCTAGACTCCGCAAGTTGCTTTTCACAAAATTAATCTCTCCTACCGTGCCAAATCTGTAAGAGAGTTATTGAGTGTTGAGGAGACTATCTTTTGAAGCACAAGAGCAAGGAGTTCATTGTTCTACCACATCTACTACCTTTTGGAGGATGGTGCCTCCTAGATTGGTTAGGTGTCGCTCGAGAGCCTCGTACTTCATGTTGTGGAGTTGAACCAAGAAGTTTGTAAGAGCAAGGAGACCGCCTACTTCGTGAAGATCTGCCGTGAGTAAGGCTAGTCCTGTGTGGGCGTAAGCCACAGTGGAATAGACAAGGCGACTTCTTCATGGACCCCTTGTGGGTGGAGCGCTCCGTGGACTCTCGTAGTTGTTACCCTCCGTGGGTTAAAGTCCCCACTAACACCGACGTACGATAGCACCACCTATCGGAACACTGCCAAAAATCACCGTGTCAACCTTTGCGTTTGATCTTCTTTCCTTACCCTCTACATTACATTTGCATGTCCTTATCTCCGCTGCTATACTCTTAGATATGCATGTAGAGGATGAACTTGACTAGTCATAATTGATAAAAGTGACCCACAACTAAAATTAGAAAAATGCTAAGTTTTTTTGTCAAGTAGTCTAATCACCCGCCCTTTAGAGATACTTCGGATCCTACATCATAGACTTTTCTTTGCAAAATTCATGAATTTCTTTGAAAAATCATAAAACATTTTCTAAATCCGTGAACCGTTTTTCAAAATTCATGAACTTTTTTATTTTTAAAATCTGGTTAACAAGGTTCTTTTTTTGTTTCTATTTCCTACTAATATGGACACTGGTTTTTATATACTTTAAAATATTGTGAAAACAATATAAAATTTTGAAAACTTGTACGTAGATTTCAAAAAAGGTTCACAAATTTAAGAAAAAAAGGTAAATGGAAACTAAGAAGAAAAGGAAAACAATTTGAAGAAGAAAAAGAAGAAAAAGTGAGCAAGTGAACACAACACATCGATCAACAAATGGTTTTCTATTCGAGCCATCCCCGTGTGCTAACTTTTTATTTTCTAGCCGCAAAAACTTCAGCGGGCGGGTCCAGCAGAGAGCAGGGTGTATGTCATGTGGAATTTTTATTTTTGAAGAAAAAAGCGGTCCGGCCCATGAGATGAATCCTAGTTGACATTTGCTAAGGTTTGATTTAAACCAAATTACATGGTTCAGGATGCGATTTATCGAGATTTTGATTTGATGGTCCATTTTGCCCGTCCTCGGAACTAACCATGGAGGAAAAGAGCGACTGTGATGGAAGAAACAGCGAATAGGAATGAAGGGAGAGAGGTAGACCGTAATGCACGGGGAGGAAATATGTGTCCGTTCAGCTTAATCGCTAGCCGATCGACAAACAAGGCCTGCCGATTCCCTTGCCTCCAATGACGTGTGGGTGAACGGGGGGCAGAAGTTTCGGCTAGTTGGGTAGAAAATGCTTTCCTAAAAAATAAACTTAACTTGTGGTTTCATAACATAGTATAAAGTAGACGGCATACCCTTGTCCTATAAGCTTATATACGTACACTCTATCTATATGAACACATTCGAAAAATTGAGTTAGCACATCATTTTAAGGCTTTGTTTGGTTGGGCTACAGATTTTGTAAAAGCTGCTATTAAGCTCTGACAAAGCTGCCGTGAATTTTCAGGTGTAGGAAAGTTGAAAGTTGTTTGGCTGATACAACTATGAAACTGTAAATTTGACTCTGAGTTGTCTGTAATGATCATGTGCTAGGAGTTAATATTTTTATGTGCAACTTCACCGTAAAATAGTGTGAAAAACATTGGTAGGGATATACCTTCATGTTGCATATTACATATAAGTAGATGTTGACCCTACTATGAATAGTATCCATGAACAGAGAGTTGGAAGAGGATCGATAGGGATGAATGATGGAGGGCGGAGGGAGGGGAGAGGAGGAAGGAGTCCCAGTTCACCGGCGGTGGCGTCGCCGAATGACGAGACCTGCCCCGTCGCTCATGGATCCCAGATTCAGTAGGCACGGGACAACCTGACCTGTACCATAGGGGGCAAAGGGAGAGAGGAGGAAGGTAGGTATGTTGGAGGAGAAGGACCGGTGCTCCGACGCCGGAGCCGTCGGACCGTCGGCCGGCCACTGCCGAAGCCGTCGAACCACTGGCCGGCCACCAGCACGGGATGAGGGGGGCAGAAGGAAGAGGGAGGAAGGAGAACGGAGTGAGCCGTGGAAGCAGGGGTGGAAACGGAGGCTGTCGGCGCTAACGGCCGGCGGCCAAACCCTAGGCTTCTGAGTTGCACAGATCGAAGAGACGCGAGCGGTTGCCCATTTCCTCATGTGCTATGAGAAAAAGAAGAACGAAGGGGTATGCCTTGAGAGTGATATGATGGGTAAATACATTGCAGTTTGAAAGAGATAATTAAAAGCACCATACTGAAATTAGGATACAGGCTACGGGAAATGCACTAGAGAGAAGCTGTAATTTTTAGAGAAGCAACTTCTCTTTACTCTTTGGTTAGTTTTTAGCTTCCAAAAGCTAGACCTCGGCTTGAAAAGCCTAAGATTGACTAAATCATTATAAACTTTTTTTTAGTTAACGAAAACGTCCTTTTTTATTAAACACATCTCATTAAAACGTCTGAAATAAATTAAGAAAACATAGAAATATGATGGGTTAAGATATCACTGCCTTCCAAACCATTCAATCACAACATAACTCGTAATTTACTCGAAAAACGGCGTGCTTCACTATGCATATCAGACTTTCGCTCTTTGTATATTCGCTGTTCGCACACAAGCTCGTCTTCTTGGTATCGCTTTCTCCCGAGCTAGAAAACGTATATGTACATAGACACAGACACACAGTCTTTGTGATGTATGAAGACATATCAAGCATGTATTTTCGTTCGGCGGCCGGTTGGCTAGAGTAGAAAGAGGCGGTGATTAAGATCATCAGATCACATGACGGTGCAGGCGTTGACGTCCTCGTCGTTGAACATGTTCATGTAGTGGATCTCAGGCGCCGCGGGGTCGGCCATGGCCTGCGGTGCGCTGCGGACGAAGCCCGCCGGTGCCTTCTTGTCGTAGGCACCGCCGACGTAGGGGTAGGTGGCGAGCGTGTAGGGGACGTACGGCCACATCTCCGCCGCCTTCCCGGTGCTCTTCACCCGCTCCAGCACCTTGCGCGGCTCCACGTGCCCCGTCACCGTCACCTTGCTCATCTTGGGGTTCACGGCCACGCTCGTCACACCTGAGCCACACACAGTAATCGATGAACGCTCACTCAATCAAATTTATACCGAAGTTTTCTATCCCAAAAAGGTTAGTTAGCTAGATAGCACTAGTACTATTTGACGTATAGTATACCCCGAATCGATTTGACGGCGTTCTTGACTCTCCTCTCGCAGCCCTCGCAATCCATCTTCACCTTGATGTTCACCGTCTGTACACAAAAGGCCCCAGGTAACAAATCGCGTAGTATATATAGCAGCTCAACAACACGGCTAAAATCCTATAAATCACTTCACAAGATAACACTCCAGCTCCAGCTCCAGCTGAAACTGCTTCCAAGAAAGAAGTCAAGGAAGAATATTATATATATATGAATTCCACAAACCTCACCTGCTGTGGCCGCTTCTTCCTGAGCTTGAGGGATTCCTTTGTCTCCGTCATGCTGCACAAATCAGAGAGGTGATCCAAGGCGCCCATGATCTCACACAACTACAAGCGATCAAGCGTTGTTGTACTCGTCTGGTGTTTGGAGGGCGAGGCGAAGTGTTCTTTGGGCACAGAACCGTGGGCGAAGGAAAAGGGCCATATATATACACAGGGAGAAAGAAAAAAAAATGAAAGAAAAGGAGATGACGCGTCTTACCGTTTCGCTGGCTGGCTAATTCGGTATGGTAAGGATGTCCAAGTACTGTAGTACATCCTGATGCTTCTAGCTAAGAGGGTGCTTGGATCCAAGGGACTAAAACTAGTCTAACTAAAACTAGCCTCTTTAAGAGGCTAAAGTTCCAAGCACCCCTGACTAAAGAGAGACTAAAACTAGTCTTGAGGCTAAAATCTTTTAGTCAGGGATACCCATACTAAAATGTGCATTAGTCCTCTCTCTCCTCATTTAACTCCTCATGCAAGTTTCGGATTGGAGGGTTTGGAGGATAATAAATGCTCATTAACTTGATTTTAGTCTCTTTAGTACTTGGATCCAAGCATGGGTGAGACTAGCAAGTTTTAGTCTCATTACTTTTAGTCATGGGACTAAAACGTATCCAAGCACCCTCTAAGGCTAATCAGAGCGAGCCATGAAACCACTGAGCTTTCAGATTAAATGAGTGAGCTGGGCAAACATCCTGCTCAACGATGGACCAGTCCCTGCTTCACAGGCTAGCTATTTTCATGGCATGGTCGGTCGGTGCGCTGGATGATTTGCATACATAATTATTAGTAGTCTTTTCGGTTAGTCTATTGTTCGTTTGAAAACTGCATGTATTAAATTGATTACTCTGTCTCTGAGAACAAGCACTTTTCGCACTTCTTTACTTTAACCTGCCACTTAAGTGTGAAAACAATAGCACGATATCTTATATCTTAGGTAATCCTAATCAAGGCATCTTGATTTACTAGATTTAATTAAATCCTGACGCGTGTAGGATAGGATAGTTTCGTTTTTTGAGAAGGAGGTTAAAGCCGGCCTCTCCATCATGCAACCAACTTTATTAAATAATTATTTCATAAATGTCTCATACAAACATACATCAAACCATCCGAAGCCATCACTCACACCTACAAACTCGATAATATGGAGTGCTCTCACTCTTTATATCTAAAATTAATGTTGTCGGCAATCCATTCACATAACGTATCGGGACCAACAACCGGTGCAGCTGACCTAAAGCGCACACCACATGCACACATTAAAAGTCGTCATCATCATAGGCCCACCGACCCATCTTCATTAGAGAGATCCATATCATCCTTGCCGGTTCGAACATACGTCGATGCCATCACGGCACCTAACGGCGCCACCGCCCTGCGCTTATCCGTCCAGACGCGAAGATTCTAGAAGAATTGTCGTCCGTAGCACGTGCTGATACGTCCCAAACGTATCTATAATTTCTGCTTGTTCCATGATCTTTTGGGTGACATTGTTATATGTTTTGCTACAGTTTTATATCATTTTACACATATTTGGACTAACCTACTAACTCAGTGCACCCAGTGTCAGTTTTTGTCTGCTGATGTCTATTTTGCAGGGGCTTTTACCCAATTTTTCGAAGCCCGAAAAAATTCAAAAAAAATATATAAAAAATCAACGAAACAGAAGCTTCCGGATCACCGAAGATGGGCCAGAGGGAGGCCAGCGGCCTCCCAGGCGGCCTGCTGTCGCGGCCAGGCCCTAGGCCGCGCCAGGAGGTCGCATCGGTGGGTCCCACCTCCTCAGGTGCCCTCCTTTTGCCTATATTTAGAATCCCGAGAGGAAACCCTCGCAGACTTTCTGGAATCACGAATTTCACCATCGTTCCGCCGCCGCAGCGCTTCCGGGATCGAGAGCGTCAGGAGACCTCTTCCCGATACCCTGCCGTAGGGAGGATTGAACCCCGAGAGCTTCTCCACCGTCATGGGCGCTTCCCAAACGTGTTGTGAGTAGTCCTCCTTGGACCATGATCCATGATCAATAGCTATGTGATGTCTTCTCTCCAATCTTGTGCTTCAATTGTTAGTCCGTATGAGCTGCTCTACATGATCAAGGCATCTATGTAATTCTCTTGCTATTGCTATGCTCGGTTTGTTGGGATCCGATGGATTATGAGATTATGTTCAGATTGTTATGAGTTATATATTCGACTATCCTTTTATATTATGTTTCTTAGTGATTCATGCATGTTCTCCGTTGCTATTTATTGCTTTGGCTAAGTAGTAGATTGTAACTCCAAGACGGAGCATTATGCATGATTGTTGGTTCATGCCCCTCGATGTCTAGCTTGAGTGACATAAACATGAGACTAGGGGATATGCTTGTTGCCACCAGGGAGAAAACAACGGTGCTTGTGACCACAGTTGTAAGGATTTTTTACCATGCACATAGTTCGTTAATGAAGTTGTCCGTTGCTTTAAATTTACACGTTGGGTGGGGCTCACAACTTAATACCGGAGAGATGTTCTGGATAGATATCTCAAGGTGGATGATTAGTAAGTAGATGCTGATGAATAAACGGTCTACTTGTCTTGGCGTACTGCCCATTACTATTGAACCTCTAACTATCAAGTAGCATAATTAGCATTGCGGTGCGATCATAATTCTGTCAATTGCCCAACTATGATTTGTTTACCCAAGCATAGTTGTTTATCGTCTTTTGGGAGAGAGACATCACTAGTGAACGTCATGTGACTCCGGTCCATATCACCATCATTGTTTACACCTCCATCATTTACCGCTTCCATTTACTTTTCCGTTGCAATCACTATTACCTTCCCGCTTGTGTTTTGATCCTTTGCAAACTACAAGGCCGGAGAGATTGACAACCTCTCTGTACTCGTTGGGAGCAAAGTTATTTGTTGTGTGTGCAAGGTCACGTCTTCTGCTAGCGCCAGGGTGGCAGACACCTACTTGTTGAGCCTAGGAGTCCTCTTGGTTCGATAAACCTTACAGTCTCCGTGTAAGGGAAATCTGTTGGTGACTACATCTCCACATTCCACTTGGGGTAACCAATGAGGGGCGAGGAGTATATCCATCAACTCGTCATCAAGCAAAATTTCGGGCGCCGTTGCCGGGGACTCCAGTCTTCAAGATTGGGGAGTTGCACACTATCCTTTATCTTTGCTTTTTAGTCTTGTTAGTTTACTTTTTAGTTTTTGCTTTGGAGTCTTATACCAAAAACCACAAAAAATTAGTTGCTTTGTTCTTGCTTGTTGCTGCTGCTATGGGTTCCACTGAGAATACTAAGTTGTGTGACTTCACTAGTTAGGCTTATGGAAAACTTCACTCTTAGTTCGCTGCTTGGGGAAGGCCGCTTTACCACACCAGTGGTAGAGAAGTCTCCTCCACCTACTGAATGTATCCCATTCAAAATACCACTTGGGATAATTGAAATAATTAGGAATGATTGTTATGCAGGATATGGAATAGTCAATCCTAGTATTCATTTGTTGAAACTTACAGAACTTTGTGAGTTGTTCAAGATTTCAGGTTTGACAACAGATGGAGTCATGAGGAAATTATTTGCCTTGTCACTGAAACAAAAAGCATTGGAATGGTATAGGCTACTAGATGATTCTCACCTATGGGATTGGGAAGAGATTCAGTCTCTCTTTTACTCCAAGTTTTGTCCTCTTCATGAAGTCCATGTGGATCATGATTCTGCCATGTTTGCGTTTTCATTGTTTTGCAAACCCTAAGCTTGCTTTTTATTTGCAAATACTTTTGGCAATCATGAGAAGAAGTAGCTTTTCATGAAAATCTTTATTCCAGCAGGGAGTTTTCGAGTATGCGATGGGAGATGATGAAAGAAGATACAGGAGTGTCAAGCGCTCAAGCTTGGGGATGCCCCCATGCACCCCAAGAAATATTCAAAGGAGACTCAAGCGTCTAAGCTTGGGGATGCCCCCGTGCATCCCCTTCTCTATCAACAATCTTCAATTCATCCATCTTCATGCTATATTTTTATCACTTCATATGATATGTGCTATGCTTGGAGTGTCTCGCTCTTTACTTTTTAGTTTGTTTTAGTTTTGCTTTTTGTTCATAACAAGTCGGAACCTAGCCTACCTTGTTTGGTAGAGACACACACTCCATTCCACTCTAGAACACAACATAGGTTTTCGTGCTTATCTTTTATGTGTGTTTTCTATCTTTTCGTATCTACTGTCATGCTTAGCTCTTAGTTTTCATGCTTATCTTTTTAAGAGCTATTATTTAGGTTGCTTCTGGAACTCTCTTGAGTTATCATGCTTATCTTGTTTAGAGAGTTGGCTCATTGCATTGAGTTGTGTGTCTTGCATGAGTAGGTAATTGAGGTTGCTATTTAAGTATAGTAGTAACTTGCACTAGTTTTGAGGTATTGATTTGAGTAATGTTTGGACTATTGGTGCCAAGAGCTTGAGCCTATTAGTGATAGGTGTCGTATTTTGGGAAATCCGTGTGTTTGTCAAAAACTAAAATTAGTTGAGAACTCTAGCTACTAAATTTGTCGCTAACCTCTGGAGGGATTGGAATATATGGAGTACCCTCACGTTACCATGAGTCAAGGATGCGCAAGGATAACTGATACGTCTCCAACGTATCTACTTTTCCAAACACTTTTGCCCTTGTTTTGGACTATAATTTGCATGATTTGAATGGAACTAACGTGGACTGACGCTGTTTTCAGGAGAATTGCGTTGGTGTTATTTTTGTGCAGAAATCAAAGTTCTCGAAACGTCTTGAAAATTTACGGGGAGCAGTTTTGGAAAATATCAAAAATATATGCGCCAAGTTCCACCTCAGGGGGTGGGCCAGTGGGCCACAAGCCCCTGCTCCACCACCACCCCTCTGGTGGCGGTGGGCAGGCTTGTGGGGCCCACAGGCACCTGCCACCCCCAACTCCAGCTCTATAAGTTGTCTTTCGTCCTAGAAAAAATAAAAAGAGAAGTTTTCGTCGCGTTTTCGATACGGAGGCGCTGCCACCACCTGTTCTTCATCTCGAGGGCAGATCTGGAGTCTGTCTTGGGCTCCGGAGAGGGGAAATCGTCGCCATCGTCATCATCAACCTTCTTCCCTCTCCAATTCCATGAAGCTCTTCGTCGTTCGTGAGTAATCTATTCATAGGCTCGTTGGGCGGTGATGAGTAGGATGAGATCTATCATGTAATCAAGTTAGTTTTGATGGGGATTGATCCCTAGTATCCACTATGTTCTGAGATTTGATGTTGCTACTACTTTGCCATGCTTAATGCTTGTCACTAGGGCCCGAGTGCCATGATTTCAGATGTGAAATTATTATGTTGTCACCAATATATGTGTGTTTTAGATCCGATCTTGCAAGTTCTGGTTACCTAGTATGTGTTATGATCCGGCAACCCCGGAGTGACAATAACCGGAACCACTCCCGGTGATGACCATAGTTTGAGGAGTTCATGTGTTCACCAAGTGCTAATGTGTTGGTCCGGTTCTTTATTAAAAGGAGAACCTTAATATCCCGTAGTTTCCTTTTGGACCCCGCTGCCACGGGAGGGATGGACAATAGATGTCATGCAAGTTCTTTTTCCCTAAGCACGTATGACGACACACGGAATGCATGCCCACATCTCATTGACGAACGGGAGCAAGCCACATATCTCTCCGTGTTATAGCTATTGCATGATGAATATCATCCAAACAAATCACCGACCCATTGCCTACGAGTTTGTCCTATTGCTGTTACTTGTTTTGCTCTGCTACTGCTGCTACTGTTGCTACTACTGTCACTTGCTACTGTTGCTACTTGCTACTGCTGTCACTACTGTTATTCCTTGACACTGCTATTGCTCATTACACTGCTACTACCTGCTACACTGTTGATTCGCCAGACCGTTGACGGGAATTGACAACTTCCGTCGACGCGGCAACGGAAGCGCCATTGATACAATTGTTAGGAATAGTCTGCCGTCAACAGATCGTTTCTGACACCGTTGTTATCATATTACTTTGCTGTTACTACTATGCTTGCAGATACTAATCTTTCACGTGTGGTTGAATCCGACAAATTCAGCTGCTAATACTCGAGAGTATTCCCTCACCTCCTTTAGGCGATCTACAAATTTGGGTCGAATACTCTACCCTCGAAAACTGCTGCGAACCCATGCGCTGGTGGGCCATCAACAACATTCTTCTAGTCTCATTACTAGGGAGTGCTTTCAGCATTCTTCTGGTGCCGTTGCAGGGGAAGGTTTGTTGTCATAAGCATTCGTCTAGCTAACGCCAGAGATTGCAGGATCAACCCTTTTCTGGAGCCATTGCTAGGGAAGCACAGCTGACGTCAGCATTTTTCTCGCGCTGTTGCCAGGGAGGTATTGCTATATTCTCTGAGTCACTTGGGATTTATATCTGCTGATCACTATGAAGAATCTGAAGGATCCGAAGACCAAAGTCTTGCCCTCAACTACGAGGGGAGGTAAGGAATTGGCATCTAGCTCCGCACTTGATTCACCTTCAGTTATGAGTAAGTTTGCGACATCACCTCCTGCTAGAAATCTTGATATGTCGCATGTGCTTGATGATGCTTGTGATACTACTGCTAGAGATGCTATGCTTGATACTATGCCTGATGATACTATGCTTGATACTATGCCTCATGCTATGCCTGATACTGCTAGAGATGCTATGCTTGATACTGCTTTCCCTGATGATGCTAGAGATGCTATTTTGCCTTATGATGCTATGCTTGATACTGCTAGAGATACTACTTTGCATGATGTTCCACTAGGGGTATTCCTTGATGTTCATATTGCTAGAGTTACTGCCAATGCTCGTGATGCTTCTGATACTGCCGATACTATTGAGATAGAACCTCCTTTTGCTCCTGTTAGATCTAGCTCTCCTAGATATGAATTGCGTGATATACCTGAGGGTTACGTTATGGAGGGAGAGATAGCTGAGGATTTTCTTGCGTGTAAGGATGCCTACGACACTAAGAAATTACTTCTCAAGTGGAAGGAAAAATCTCGGGAAGCTAAGATGAAATATGATCCGAAGTTTGCTACTTCACCTATCTTTATCACCGATAAGGATTATGAATTCTCTGTCGATCCTGAGATAATCTCTCTAGTCGAATCAGATCATTTTCACGGTTATGAGTCTGAGACGGTCGTAGCCCATCTTGCCAAACTACACGATATAGCCACCCTTTTCACTAATGAGGAGAAGATCTGCCACTACTATATCCTTAAGCTGTTTCCTTTCTCTCTAAAGGATGACGCTAAAGTCTGGTTCACCTCTCTTGCTCCTGGATGTGTGCGTAGTCCCCAGGAGATGGTTTATTACTTCTGTGAGAAATATTTCCCTGCCCATAAGAAGCAAGCTGCCTTGCAGGAAATATACAACTTTGCTCAACTCCAAGAAGAGAGTCTTCCACAAGCTTGGGGGAGGCTCGTCCAACTACAGAATGCTTTGCCTGATCACCCTCTTAAGAAGAACGAGATACTTGATGTCCTCTATAACGGACTTACCGATGCCTCTAGAGACCACCTAGATAGTTGTGCCGGTTGTGTTTTTAGGGAACGAACTGTAGAACAAGCCGAGACTCTACTGAATAACATCTTGATCAACGATAATGCTTGGACTATTCCCGAACCACCTCCTAAGCCAACTCCTAATAAAAGAGGTATTCTATTCCTCAGTACCGAAGATATGCAAGAAGCCAAGAAATCTATGCAAGAGAAAGGCATTAGATCTGAAGATGTCAAAAATCTACCACCTATCGAAGAGATCCGTGGTCTCGATAACCCGATGCAGGTAGTAGAAGTGAATTCTCTGCGTAGGTTTGATGAGAGTGATATTCCTTTTGACAAACCTGCTAGCCTATGCTTTGATGAATTTGACAACTTGTTGCAAAACAACAAAGTTTCAATGATTATGTTAGTAGACATTTGGACAAAGTACTCATATGCTTAGCGATTTAAGTGCTTGTGTAGACAGAAATGTCAACGATCTGAAGCTTCTGAGTAAACATGCCTCTATTATTACTACTCAGGTAGAATAAGTACTTAAAGCTCAGAATGACCTGCTCAATGAATTAAATGACAACTCTGTCAGAGTCATTACTAGAGGAGGAAAAATGACTGAGGAACCTTTGTATCCTGAAGGTCATCCTAAGAGAATTGATCAAGATTCTCAAGGGATCAATGCTGATACACCTAGTCATCCTAAGGAGAAGAAGAAGGATGATAGAAACCTGCATGCCAGTTCACCAAATACTATCACACCTGAAGAACCTAATGATATTTTTGTGTCTGATGCGGAAACACAATCAGGTGATGAACTTGAACCTGGTGACAATGTGGACAGTGATGTTTATAATAGTGCTCAACCTAGCCATGATGAGGATGTGGAGATTGAACCTACGGTTAATCCTGATAATCCACAACCTAAGAAATACGACAAGAATGACTTCACTGCTAGGAAGCATGGTAAAGAAAGAGAGCCATGGGTTCAGAGACCTATGCCCTTTCCTCCTAAGCCATCCAAGAAAAAGGATGATGAGGATTTTGAGCAGTTCGTTGAGATGATAAGACCCGTCTTTCTGCAGATGCGGTTAACTGATATGCTCAAGATGTCTCCGTATGCCAAGTACATGAAATATATCGTGACTAATAAACGGAAGATACCATATCTTGAGATCTCCACCATGCTTGCCAATTACACTTTCAAAGGTGGAACTCCTAAGAAACTTGGTGATCCCGGAGTGCCCACTATACCTTGCTGCATTAAAGGAAACTACGTAAGAACTGCCTTATGTGACCTTGGAGCCGGTGTTAGTGTTATGCCACTCTCTCTTTATCATAGACTTGAGTTGGATAAGTTGACACCCACTGAAATTTCTCTGCAAATGGCCGACAAATCAACTAGTTTCCCTATCGGCATTTGGGAGGATGTGCCTGTTGTGGTTGCTAACACCACTATCTTAACAGACTTTGTTATCTTGGATATTCCTGAGGACGATGCCATGGCTGTCATCCTCGGAAGACCCTTTTTAAACACTACAGGGGCTGTTATAGATTGCAACAAAGGCAATGTCACTTTCGATGTCAACGGTAATGAGCACACAGTGCACTTTCCGAAGAAACGATATCAAGTACATTGCATCAATGCTATCGAAAAGACTTCATCGATTCTCGTTGGGAGCTTTGAATGCCCTATTCCTCGTGTCAAGATGAAGTATGATTTGCTTGTTGGGGAGATACATATCCCCATTGAGGTGACTTAGTGGCTATTCGAAAATTCTCCCTTTTCTCTTGCGACGTGAGAACGTTTTGTCATAAGGACTTGATCAATCCCATTGACAGATTTCTTTCGATGACCATGAAACGGGTGAATCAAAGAGTCACATACCTCTGTTTTGAGCTTTCATTTTCTTTTGCTTAGAAGAAAAATGATAGAATTAGTTTAGTTTTTCCCTGTTTTCTGTTTTAGCGTCCCGGAGAAAAATACCTCGAAAATAAAAGTTCTCCGATGGTCCTGAAAATTTAGTATGATTTTTATTGGAATTTTTGGAAATTTCTGCGCCTAAGAGCTGGCCTGGGGCCTGACCAGTGGGCCACAAGCCCTGCCACCGCCACCTATCCCCCTGGTGGCGGAGTGCAAGCTTGTGGGGCCCACAGGCACCCCCTCCACTCATTCCAGCTCCCAGCCTCTTCTTCCACCTCCAGAAAAAATTGTTTCACAGCTCAAACCCGTGTTCTTGCTCATTTGGCTGTGATTTTCGATCTCCTTGCTCAAAGCACCATTCTCTGAACCGTTTCGGGGAAATTACTTCTTGGTAAGTGACTCCTCCATTGGTCCAATTAGTTTTTGCTCTAGTGCTTTATCCTTCGCATATTCTTGCTACCTTGGTGACCCTGTTCTTGAGCTTGAAAGGTTGATTTTAGCTGGTCCCAAGTCGTTTTAGCGCGTGATACGGTCTCTAGGCACTAGTAGGAGTAGTTGCTACAAGTTGGGTTAATCTTTATTCGCTTTTCTTTCGAAGTCTCTAAAAATTTCAGAATTTTTCAGAGCTAGAAAAAGGAAAAGATGAGGAGGTACTTGAGAGGCTCTTCAAGCCGTAACCCCAAGGAGGATGAGAAGAACCACCCCAAGTACGTAGTCCCTTGAGTCACAGAAGTTCGAGCGTGCGAGTGGCCAAGTGATGAATTTTTGCGTGCCGCCGGACTTTATGAAGACTTTTATTACTTGGTGGAGAACGCATGTCTTACTGCGTTCATTGAAGATAAGTGCTCACAATACCTCCTCCTCACCAATATTTTCATTCAAAGATTCAACTTTTATCCGAGGAAGAATCCTCCCATGGTTGAGTTCATGATATACGATGTCCCCCAGTGCATGACGCTGCAGGATTGTTGCAATGTATGCAAATTACCTTATGTTGGGGATATCCATGACCCTCGTCCACGGGACTTGGAGGATTTCATTGGTTCTATTGTTTTGGAGAGGAGAGAGGAGTGTCTCATGCTAGAATTGCTAGCATACATTTTCCTGTGCTTCGGTACTTCTCACTATTTGTGGGAAAATGTTTGATTGGCCGTGGGGAGGCTGGATCACTTAGTTCTCCAGACCTTGCGGTTCTGCGCAAAGGCCTTTATAACGATAAGACTTATAGCTTGGGCGCTATAGTAGCTCAATGGTTGAACCTGAACCGTTCTAAAGGTGTTGTCTATGGAGGTATCTATGCTTCCCGTCTTACCAGACACTTTGAGATACCCATTAGACTGGGAGAGGAAGGAGAGATGCTTCTCTCTGAGAAATATCTGGATTATGACAGCATGGTTCGCCATGATTTTCTGGATAGAGATGCTAGTAGACGAATGATTTATAACCTGGTGTTTAGTCAGGGTACTCGAGAGACTATTACTTTGCCTGCTCCTTCTTTGTTCGATCTTCATGCATGCAGGTACACTATTATGCCCTCGGACATCTACGCATATTGGGGCTTGGCCCAACCACATGCGCCCGTGCCCGAGCCGCCAGTCGAGTACCAGACGCCAGTTTATCAGTGGGAGCCAGAGGAGCTCACACAGCTGTGGCATCCACAGTCTGCTCCGGAGTATCCTGGAGCTGGTGATTTCCCACCATGGGAGTAGACCAAGCTAGGTCAAAAGCCTAAGCTTGGGGGAGTACGTGTTCTCACCGACTTTACATTCATGCTTATGATTTCACTTTGTTAGCCGGTGTTTACACTTTGCCACTGTATTATCCATGCTAGTTTATTTTCGTTTTCTTGTTTTATTGTTTTGTGTCCTTTTGAGAAAACCCAAAAAGACTTTTCTTTCTTCTTTTGCTTGTTGGGAGTTTTCCCGTGTAAATAGTTTTCTTTTTCTTTGGGTCAAGGTAGAAGATATTGGTTACAATGTTTAGTGGTTCTTGCATGCTTACCTCTTTAGCTTTCAAAGAGCCATATTACTTTGTCTTCTCCTTTGTATTTGCCTGCAGATTCAGCTTAGTCCAATGCGCTTATTATTGTTCACATCTTTCAATCATGCAAATGAAAGGCAACAATGATGATATATGATGAAGTGACTGAGACTGAAAAGCTGGTATGAACTCTATCTATTTTGTTTTTGTAAATATGACTAGCTTGTCGACCCAGATTTAGCTTTGTTGTGAGAGAACCATGTTTGCAATGAAAACTTAGAGATCATAGTTTCTGATGCCATGCTTATTTAGTTGAGAGCTTATAATGGTTTGTCTTGAATGCCAACGTAGATTTTGAGATGACTATGATGTAGTATGATAGGATGGTATTCTCCTTTGAATGTTTCAAGTGGCTTGACTTGGCGCATGTTCATGCATGTAGTTGAAACAAAATCAACATAGCCTCTATGATGTTCGTGTTCATGGTGATTTATATCCTGTTCATGCTTGCATTCAATGTTAGTCAAACTGATTGCATCTTGATGACTGTTGTCGCTCTCTAGTTGGTCGCTTCCCAGTCTTTTGCTAGCCTTCACTTGTACTAAGCGGAATACTGCTTGTGCATCCACTTCCATAAACCCAAACGTTTTTCCATGAGATTCCACCATACCTACCTATTTGTGGTATCTACCTGCCGTTCCAAGTAAATTTGCATGTGCCACTCTCTAAACCTTCAAGAAATAATCTGTTTTGCATGCCCGAACCGCTCATGTGGTGACAGGGGGCTATTGGTATCTTCCATGCTAGGAGTGTTATCCTCGACATGTGTTTATTCACTGTCATTCACGAGAAAGGGGCCGGTAATTGGAATGCCCAGTTCCACGCTTAAATTGAAAACATAACTGTAAAACAAGACGCCCCCCGGATTGATGTTATTATGGACGGTACCCGAGGATTCGGCTAGCTGTGGAGTGTGATTGATTGGTGGTGGGGGAGTTAAAACTTTACTTTTCTGTTTGGGAACCGCCTATAGCATGAGTAGCATGGAAGATATTGAGAACTCTTGGTCATTGCGTTGACAATGAAAGCATGCCACCCAAAATTATTATCTCTGTTTTCAAAGCTTGAGCTCTAGCACCTCTACAAATCAATGCTTCCCTCTGCGAAGGGCCTGTCTATTTATTTTCCTGTTGAGTCATCCTCCTCTTATATAAGCACCAATTAGAGAGCACCTGTGTCATTTTTACACTTTGCTTTTGATTGATATTGAGTATGACTATGACTGGATCTTCGTTGCTATGAATTACAATGTTTAGTCAGCCCTTGATCTTTGAAAGTGCTTTGCATTTATGTTTTGCGCTCTCAGAAAGAGCTAGTGAGATACCACCTATTCATATTGCTTCATGCTTGTTTTGATTGAAGTGTTGGTATTTGAAACTCGTTATTATTTGCTCGTTAGCTGATTATGCCATTGATATTAGTTTACCGTGAGACCTTTGTGTCATTTGCTTATGTGGTTAACTTGTGATCTTGCTGAAATTCTGGTTATGAGTTAGACATAGTTGCAACAACAAGATCAAACAGAGTTTGTCAAAGTTTTTCTTTCTCTCTTAGTTTGTCAACTGAGTTCCTTGAGGACAAGCAAGGTTTTAAGCTTGGGGGAGTTGATACGTCTCCAACGTATCTACTTTTCCAAACTCTTTTGCCCTTGTTTTGGACTATAATTTGCATGATTTTAATGGAACTAACCTGGACTGACGCTGTTTTCAGCAGAATTGCCTTGGTGTTATTTTTGTGCAGAAATCAAAGTTCTCCAAATGTCCTAAAAATTTACGGGGAGCAGTTTTGAAAATATCAAAAATATCTGCGCCATGTTCCACCTCAGGGGGTGGGCCAGTGGGCCACAAGCCCCTGCTCCTCCACCACCCCCTGCTGGCGGTGGGCAGGCTTGTGGGGCCCACAGGCACCTGCCGCCCCCAACTCCAGCTCTATAAGTTGTCTTTTGTCCCAAAAATAATAAAAAGAGAAGTTTTCGTCGCGTTTTCGATATGGAGGCGCCGCCATCACCTGTTCTTCATCTGGAGGGCAGATCTGGAGTCCGTCTTGGGCTTCGGAGAGGGGAAATCGTCGCCATCGTCATCATCAACCTTCTTCCCTCTCCAATTCCATGAAGCTCTTCGTCGTTCGTGAGTAATCTATTCGTAGGCTCGCTGGGCGGTGATGAGTAGGATGAGATCTATCATGTAATCGAGTTAGTTTTGATGGGGATTGATCCCTAATATCCACTATGTTCTGAGATTTGATGTTGCTACTACTTTGCCATGCTTAATGCTTGTCACTAGGGCCCGAGTGCCATGATTTCAGGTCTGAAATTATTATGTTGTCACCAATATATGTGTGTTTTAGATCCGATCTTGCAAGTTGTAGTTACCTACTATGTGTTATGATCCGGCAACCCCAGAGTGACAATAACCGGAACCACTCCCGGTAATGAACATAGTTTGAGGAGTCCATGTGTTCAACAAGTGCTAATGCGTTGGTCCGGTTCTTTATTAAAAGGAGAACCTTAATATCCCATAGTTTCCTTTTGGACCCCGCTGCCACGGGAGGGATGGACAATAGATGCCATGCAAGTTCTTTTCCCTAAGCACGTATGACGACACACGGAATGCATGCCTACATCACATTGACGAACGGGAGCTAGCCAAATATGTCCCTGTGTTATAGCTGTTGCATGATGAATATCATCCAAACAAATCACCGACCCATTGCCTACGAGTTTGTCCTACTGTTGTTACTTGTTGTGCTCTGTTACTGCTGCTACTGTTGCTACTACTGTCGCTTGCTACTGTTTCTACTTGCTACTGCTGTCACTACTACTGTTCCTTGCCACTGGTATTGCTCGTTACACTGCTACTTCCTGCTACACTGTTGATTCACCAGACCGTTGACGGGAATTGACAACTTCCGTCGACGTGGCAACGGAAGCGCCATTGATACAATTGTTAGGAATAGTCTGCCGTCAACAGATCATTTTTGACACCGTTGTTATCATATTACTTTGTTGTTACTACTGTGCTTGCAGATACTAATCTTTCAGGTGTGGTTGAATCCGACAAATTCAGCTCCTAATACTCGAGAGTATTCCCTCACCTCCTTTAGGCGATCTACAAATTTGGGTCGAATACTCTACCCTCGAAAACTGCTGCGAACCCACGCGCTGGTGGGCCATCAACAACATTCTTCTAGTCTCATTACTGGGGAGTGCTTTCAGTATTCTTGTGGTGCCATTGCAGGGGAAGGTTTGTTGTCATAAGCATTCGTCTAGCTAACGCCAGAGATTGTGGGATCATCCATTTTCTGGAGCCATTGCCAGGGAAGCACAGCTAACGTCAATAACCAAACCCCCAAACACTCCTCCTCGGGGTACTTGTCTGTTTATGAATTTCCTAACTAGATAGAGAGTTACCGATAATAAGTGTATGAGTTCTTCGGACTAATGTGAGTATTCGATTGTTGGCACTTCCACCATCCATATTTTGCTAGCCTCTTCGGTACCGTGCATTGCCGTTTCTCACATTGAGAGTTGGTGCAAACTCCGCCGGTGCATCCAAACCCATGACATGATACGCTCTCTGATACATAAGCCTCATTATATCTTTCCTCAAAACAACCACCATACCTATGTACTAAGGCATTTCCATAGCCTTTCTGAGATACATTGCTATGCAACATCCACTATCTCATGACTTGATCTTCATGTCATACATGCTTTTGCTTGATCGAGGAGCCACATGCTAGTTGGGCCTTCCCCTTATTACTGCTACATAACGCGCTAGTATCATTGCATATCCTGCTACACTGGCACATGCATACATTTGCATACATCATGATAGTTTTCACTTGTCTTTATGTTGAGTACTTCATATAAAGTGTGATGATTTTTCTTTTTATTCATGTAAAACATAGAGTGTTGCCCTTAAGTGAGGAAAAGATCCCAAAGTGGAGAAAACAAAAGATCCCAAAGAGGACAAATGAGAGACAAAAAGAAAGAGCCAAAGAGGCCACAAAATAAAAAAAATAAAAAGAAAAAGAAATAAAAAGAGATAAGGGGTCAACACTACTATTCCTTTTGAAAGATCCACACCCGTACTCCATTGCTATATTGGTACTACATAGAGATTATCATCCATGCATAACTATGTGGGGACCCTTACACTATAGAACTTGGTTTGCATATTCCAATGATGAGCCCCCTCAAATGAGCTCTAGGTCTTCATGAGCAAACAAGTTGGATGCACCCCCACTAGTTACATCGGAGATCTTACCTTAGCTCATATGTGCATCCATTACATGGGAATCCCTACTCCTCACATCATATCTATCAGTTGCCTTTCTCTCGCCTATGGTTGTCCTCATTGATGTGAGCATTTCCTACCCTTTTGTCTGCCTTCCCCATAATTATTCTATTAGCCATCCTAAGTGCCAACATATCTTTCTTACGCTCATCCATTGCATGAGTGCTCAAAATTGAAAGGGAGAGGATCATTTTGACTTGTGCCTGACTAGTGGTCTGGGGATGAGTCAAAATAAGATCCGAGGAGACTAAGTGTGAGTTTAGTAGATTGAGTTCTCAATTAAAAATATATTTTATGATCTCAACCCATCTCCACTTCTTGCACGCGAACACTATTTGGAGACATTCGAGTCACGCACAACGAGAGCTCTTGCACCTTTATGTTCTTACTTTGCTAAATTCAATACTAGACATAGACTCTTGCTTGTTATTGTGTTGACTTGAATTTCATATCTCACTTGCTTTACTTTGAAGTTCTTATATGTGTGTTAGCATGTCACCACCGAAATTATTGTGTTATCATTTATCTACTCGACGATGAGCAGAAATTAAGCTTGGGGATGTTGATACGTCCCACACATATCTATAATTTCTGCTTGTTCCATGATCTTTTGGGTGACATTGTTATATGTTTTGCTACACTTTTATATCATTTTACACATATTTGGACTAACCTACTAACTCAGTGCATCCAGTGCCAGTTTCTGTCTGTTGATGTCTATTTTGCAAGGGCTTTTACCCAATTTTCCGAAGCCGAAAAAATCCAGAAAATATATATAAAAAATCAGCGAAGTAGAAGCTTCCGGATCACCGAAGATGGGCTAGAGGGGGGCAGGGGCCTACCAGGTGGCCTGCTGGCGCGGACAGGCCCTAGGCCGCGCTAGGAGGTCGCCTGGCTAGGTCCCACCTCCTCCGGTGCCCTCCTTTGACCTATATTTAGAGTCCCGAGAGGAAACCCTCGCACACTTTCTGGAATCGCGAATTTCTCCAACGTTCCGCCGCCGCAGCGCTTCCGAGATCGGGAGCGTTAGGAGACCTCATCCCGGCACCCTGCCGGAGGGAGGATTGACTGCCGGGAGCTTCTCCACCGCCATGGACGCTTCCCGGAAGTGCCGTGAGTAGTCCTCCTTGGACCATGAGTCCATGGCCAGTAGCTATGTGATGTCTTCTCTCCAATCTTGAGCATCAATGGTTAGTCCTTGTGAGCTGCCCTACATGATCGAGGCATCCATGTAATTCTTTTTCTATCGCTATGCTCGGTTTGTTGGGACCCGATGGATTATGAGATTACGTTCAGATTGTTATGAGTTATATATTTGATTATCCTTTATTTTATGTTCCTTAGTGATTCATGCATGTTCTCCGTTTCTATTTATTGCTTTGGCCAATAGTAGATTGTAACTCCAAGAGGGAGCATTATGAATGATTGTGGGTTCATGCCCCTCGATGTCTAGCTTGAGTGACAGAAACACGGGACTAGGGAATGTGCTTGTTGCCACCAGGGAGAAAACAACGTTGCTTGTAACCACGGTTGCAAGGATTGTTTACCTTACGCATAGTTCGTTAATGAAGTTGTCCATTGCTTGGAGTTTACACTTTGGGTGGGGCTCGCAACTTAATACCGAAGAGATCTTCTAGAAATATATCTCAAGGTGGATGATTAGTAAGTAGATGCTGATGAATAAATGGTCTACTTGTCTTGGCGTACTGCTCATTACTATTGAACTTCTAACTATCAAGTAACATAATTAGCATTGCGGTGCGATCATAATTCTGTCAATTGCCCAACTGTGATTTGTTTACCGAAGCATAGTTGTTTATCGTCTTTTGGGAGAGAGATATCACTAGTGAACGTCATGTGACTCCGGTCCATATCACCATCATTGTTTACACCTCCATCATTTACCGCTTCCATTTACTTTTCCGTTGCAATCACTATTACATTCCCGCTTGTGTTTTGATCCTTTGCAAACTACAAGGCCGAAGAGATTGACTACCTCTCTGTACTCGTTGGGAGCAAAGTTATTTGTTGTGTGTGCAGGTCCACGTCTTCTGCTAGCGCCAGGGTGGAACACACCTACTTCGGGTAACCTACGCCAGGTGTGTGCAGGTCCACCTAGGAGTCCTCTTGGTTCGATAAACCTTACAGTCTCCGTGTAAGGGAAATCTACTGCTGACTACATCTCCACCTTCCACTTGGGGTAACCAACGAGGGGTGAGAAGTATATCCATCAACTCGTCATCACCTGCCAACCAGCCACGCCTCACCGTAACACCTGTCGGACATGCATGACTTGAGAGCTCCACCAAAGCTCCGTGCAAGACGAAGCCACTCCACCTCCTGCCTCTGTCATCCAGCGCTGCTCCACAAACGATGCTCCTAAAAGAGAAACGACACTATAGTACCGCCATTGTCCGATCTGGAAGACCAGATCTTAGGGTTTCCCCTGAAGCACGGCCCACCACTAGCAACCATCATGGACCCACATAGTGCCCACCACTACTCAACCCTCAAGGCGACGCCTTAAGGAAGTTCACAGCGTCAAGGACGTCGAAGCCGCCCACGGGAGATAGGGTTTTCACCCGAGAGGCAGAGAGGTGGGAAGTGGAGGAGCAGACATAGACCAACGTCTCAAAGAAGAACAATGGCGCCATTGAGCGTCGGCAGCGGCGGCGGGGGGGGGGGGGGGGAGGGGGTGATGGCCGTGTCTGACCAAGGGGTTTCCCCCAATCTGGATCTCCTCCACCAGCTTCAACACCGACCTTGCCGGCACCGCCAGGAGCCCGCAAGGGAGAAGCACACCGGTTTGGGTCAGAGGACAGCGACCGGATCAAACGCCGCAGGCCGCGAGAGCAGCCACGCATGGCCCTGGTCTACCAAAGATCTGTCGGCCGCCCGACTAGACCACCGGCACCACAAGCCCATGACGTAGTTGCCATGCATCCGGCGAAGTTGGAGAACCACAACACCATATGATCTGGGACGTGCCCAAATCTAGACAATGACGCAACCCCAACCACACACCCTCAACACAACACATTCTACGTCGCCGGTATCTGCCGCGCACACCCCTTGAGTGGACGGTGCGCTCAACCACTGGTCGCTGGAGACCCGTGGCCCCAACGCGTGCCGACACGCCTCTGGATCCGTTACCCAACACAGCCCACAGGTCGTCATGAGAGGAAGCCCTGCCGCCACCGTCGGCCGCGCGGCCTTTGCCCGACGGCATCCTTCGGCGGCGGCGGCGGAAGGGGAGGAGGAAGGTCCGACGGGGCTAGGGTTGAAGGAGGCTCCCGAGTTGCCCAGGGCGAAGGCGACGTGGGGCTCCTTTTACTATCAGGGCCAAGGCGATAGGATAGTTTCGTAGTTGAGTCAAACTTTCTCGTGGTTAAGAGTCAACCTAGTACTAGTGTATTAGACTCTATTCCTAAGTGGGGAGTTGGTATCCCGCGTTTACTTTTATTTTCTCTCCTTCCATCTTTGTTTGATTTTTTTCGTCTCTTCTCTCACCTTCTTGGGGTTTTCACCCTTTCACTAAAAATCGAAGTGATTCCCTTTAATACTCTGCTTGGTTTGTATATCCCCTAATATTCACATGTTTTTTTGGTAGGTGCTAATTCAATTGTAATTAAGGATTCACAAATTGCAACATAATCTTCTTACTTTCACGATCACCTTCCTAAAACCTTTAGGAATCAACCAACCTAAATTCTTTCCCTTTTCTGGACCTTTTTGTGGTTTTGGACAAGTAATTCAATCATCATCGATCGTTATAATTTAGTAATAAATCAACAAAAAAATATTTTCTTAGATCCGTCACCTTTTTTAATTTGAAGCCTGACTCGAGCAATTTTTATCTCCTTCCAATGTTCTTTTCATCTCTCCTACCACCTTCGTTTGGTTTTTTCGTCTCTCTTCCCACGTTCCCTCTATGCTGTTTTTAGCCCCCCCTCACTATAAACTAAAGTGATTCCATTTAATACCTTGTTTGATTTTTATGTACCGCAATATTCTTGTTGTTTTTTGGTAGGTGTTAATTCAATGCTTACGTGAGATCACCATCCTAAAAATTGCATCATAACTTTCTCACCTTCTTATGTGAGATCACCATCCTAAAACCTTTAGGAATCAATCAACAAAATTCTTTCCTTCTTGTAGAACTTTTTCTGGCTTTAACAAGTAATTTAGTAGTCGCTAATCACCATGATTTAGGAATAAATCAACATAAATTCTTTCCTTGGACTGCTCACCTTTTTTCATGTGAAACCCGACTCCACCGATTTTCCTCTCCTTTCATAGTTTCTTTTACTCGGGATAGTACAACATGGCCACCGCCTCCAACCTTGCCTCCCTCTCCCTCGACCCAAATCCTAGAGGTGTCTCCCGCACACGTGTGCAGCTGCATCAATGTACGGCGACACCAACTCTCCGTTTCTCACACGTCGCCGACCGACGTAGCCGGTTGTTTCATTGCTGCTGCCACCCTTGCCTTACCCATGATGTTGCCTGCTCTGCTCGTGTCCCGCCTCCTCAGTCATGTATGCCGCCATGGATAACCATGACCGCCTCGTATATCGTCTCCTTGACTACCACCCCTTCCCTAGCTGTGTTGCTGCTGAACTCCCCAACACAACCCGTAGGTGCACACCACCGCTCCCCCTCCCTCTCTTCCTCCCACTAGCGGCTGATACATCTCTGTCGTATCTACTTTTCCGAACTCTTTTGCCCTTGTTCTAGACTCTAATTTGCATGATTTGAATGGAACTAAACCGGACTAACGCTGTTTTCAGCAGAATTGCCATGGTGTTGTTTTTGTGCAGAAATAAAAGTTCTCGGAATGTCGTGAAAATTTACGGAGATTTTTTCTGGAATAAAATGAAAATACCTGCGCAAAGATCCACCGGAGGAGGTGGACCAGCGGGCCACAAGCCCACAGGCCGCGGCCACCCCCTGGCCGCGCCGTGAGGGCTTGTGGGGACCACGTGGCTCCACCGCCCCCAAACCCAGCTCTATATCTTCCGTCTCGCATAGAAAAAAATCAGAGAGAAGGTTTCATCGCGTTTTACGATACGTAGGCGCCGCCACCTCCTGTTCTTCATCTGGAGGGCAGATCTGTAGTCCATTTTGGGCTCCGGAGAGGGGAAATCGTCGCCATCGTCATCATCAACCTTCCTCCATCGACAATTCCATGATGCTTTTCATCGTTCTTGAGTACTCTCATCGTAGGCTTGCTGGACGGTGATGAGTTGGATGAGATCTATCATGTAATCGAGTTAGTTTTGACGGGGATTGATCCCTAGTATCCACTATGTTCTGAGATTGATGTTGCTACTACTTTGCCATGCTTAATGCTTGGCACTAGGGCCCGAGTGCCATGATTTCAGATCTGAACCTATTATGTTGTCGCCAATATATGTGTGTTTTAGATCCTATCTTGCAAGTTGTAGTCACGTACTATGCGTTATGACCCGGCAACCCCGGAGTGACAATAGCCGGAACCACTCCCGGAGATGACCATAGTATGAGGAGTTCATGTATTCACCGCGTGTTAATGCGTTGGTCCGGTTCTTTATTAAAAGGGGAACCTTAATATCCCGTAGTTTCCATTAGGACCCCGCTGCCACGGGAGGGATGGACAATAGATGTCATGCAATTTCTTTTCCCTAAGCACGTATGACTACATACGGAATACATGCCTACATTAGATCGACGAACGGGAGCTAGATACATATCTCTCCGTGTTATAGCTGTTACATGATGAATCACATCCGTCATACTCATCCATCACCGATCCACTGCCTACGAGTCTTTTACTACTAGTCCTTGCTACGTTACTTTGTCTTGGCTTGTCCCTTGCTACTAACGGGATTAGGCCACTTTGCTGGTACTGTTGCTACTGCTGTCACTTTGCTGCTGCTGCTACTGCTGTTCCTTGCCACTTTGCTGTTACTTGTTCCAAGAATTTTATGGAGCCGTAGCCGGGGAAGCATTCTTCTCAAGAATAATCCCCCGTCAACGTGCTATTTACTAGCGCCATTGATACAACAATTAGGAATAGTCTGCCGTCAACAGATCATTTCTGGAACCGTTGCTATCATAGTACTTTGCTACTGATACTTTGCTTGCAGACACTAATCTTTTAGGTGTGGTTGAATCTGATGAATTCATCTGCTAATACTCGAGAATATTCTTTCGCTTCCCTTGTGTGAACCAACAAATTTGGGTTGAATACTCTACCCTCGAAAACTGCTGCGATCCCATACGCTTGTGGGACATCAAGGCTTTTTCTGGCGCCTTTGCCGGGGAGGCACAACTATATTCTTTGAGTCACTTGGGATTGACCTCTGCTGATCACTATGAGGAATCCAAAAGATCCAAGAACTAAAATCCTACCTTACACCAAGAGGAGAGGTAAGGAACTGCCATCTAGCTCTACACTTGATTCACCTTCAGTTTTGAGTAAGTTTGCAACATCGCCTCCTGCTAGAAATCTCGATATGTTGCCTGTGCTTGATGATGCTACTTTTGCTGCCCATGATGCTTATGATGCTTCTATGCTTGATACTATGCCTGATCATGCTATGCTTGATACTATGCCTGATGATGCTATGCCTGATACTGCTTTGCCACTTGGTGGCCTTGATGCACATATTGCTAGAGTTGCTGCTAGATGTGATGATACCTCTGAAACTGCTGATACTATTGAAGTAGAACATGCTACTATGCCTGAATTGCCTGTTATGCCTGATACGCGCTATGTTATGGAGGGAGAGATAGCTGAGGATTTTCTTCTGTGTAAGGATAGCTATGATGTTGAGAAACTTCTGCGCAAGTGGAAAGAAAAATCTCTGAACGCTAGGATGAAATACGAGCTGAAGTTTGCCACTTCGCCTATCTTTGTGACCGATAAGGATAAAGAATTCTCTGTCGACCCTGAGTTAATCACTCTGGTCGAATCTGATCCTTTTCACGGTTATGAGTCTGAAACGGTTGTTGCGCATCTTACCAAACTGCACGATATAGCCACCCTATCCACTAGTGAGGAAAAGATCCACCACTACTACATGCTCAAGCTATTTCCTTTTTCTCTAAAGGATGATGCTAAGACTTGGTTCACTTCTCTTGCTCGTGGATGTATGCGTAGCCCCCAGGATATGGTCTACTACTTCTCTGAAAAATATTTCCCTGCCCATAAGAAGCAAGCCGCCTTGCAGGAAATATACAACTTTGCTCAAGCTGAAGAAGAGAGTCTCCCACAAGCTTGGGGGAGGCTTATCCAGCTACTGAATGCTTTGCCTGATCACCCTCTTGAGAAGAATGAGATACTTGATATCTTCTATAATGGACTTACCGATGCTTCTAAATACCACCTAGATAGTTGTGTCGGTAGTGTTTTTAGGAACAAAGTGTAGAACAAGCTGAGATTCTACTGAATAACATCTTATGCAATGAGAATGCTTGTCCTATTCCCAAACCACCTCCTAAGCAAACTCCGAAGAAAGGAGGTATTCTATTCCTCAGTCCTGAAGATATGCAAGAAGCCAAGAAATCTATGCGAGAGAAAGGCATTAAATCTGAAGATGTCAAGAATCTACCACCTATCGAAGAGATCCATGGTCTCGATAACCCGATATAGGTAGTAGAAGTAAATTCTCAGCGTAGGTTTGATGAGAGTGATATTACTTTTGATAAACTTGCTAGCTTATGCCTGGATGAATTTGATAACTTTGTTGCCAAACAACAAAGTTTCAATGATTATGTTAGCAGACAATTGGAAATGAATGCTCGTATGCTTAGTCATTTAAGTGCTTGTGTGGACAGAAATGTCAATGATCTTAAGTTTCTGAGTAAACATGCCTCTATGGTTACTACTCAGGTAGAACAAGTACTTCAAGCTCAAAATGACTTGCTTGATGAGTTGAATGACAATTCTGTCAGAGTCGTTATGAGAGGAGGTAGAATGACCCAGGAACCTTTGTATCCTGAGGGTCATCCGAAGAGAGTTGAACAAGATTCTCAAGGATTTAGCACTGATGCACCTAGTCATCCCAGAAACAAGAAGAAAGATGATAGGAACCTGCATGCTAGCAACCCTGTTGCTACTACCCCCGAGAGTCCAAACGATGCCTCTATCTCTGATGCTAAAACACAATCTGGTGATGAACATGAGCCTAATGGTAATATCAATAGTGATGTTCATGAAGATGCTCAACCTAGCAATGAAAAGGATGTGGAGATTGAACCTGTTGATGTTGATAACCCACCACCTAAGAATAGAAGATACGACAAGAATGACTTCACTGCCAGGAAGCATGGTAAAGAAAGGGAACCGTAGGTTCAGAAACCTATGCCCTTTCCTCCCAATCCATTCAAGAAAAAGGATGATGAGGATTTTGAGCGCTTCGTTGAAATGATCAAACCTGTCTTTCTGCAGATGCGTTTGACGGATATGCTCAAGATGTCTCTGTATGCTAAGTACATGAACGATATTGTGACTAATAAGGGGAGGATACCTAAGGTTGAGATTTCCACCATGCTTGCTAACTACACTTTCAAGGGTGGAACTCCTAAGAAACTAGGTGATCCCGGTGTGCCCACTATACCTTGCTCCATTAAAGGCAACTACGTTAGAACTGCTTTATGCGACCTTGGAGCCGGTGTCAGTGTTATGCCCCTCTCTCTTTATTGTAGACTTGACCTGGATAAGTTGACACCCACTGAAATCTCTCTGCAAATGGCCGACAAATCAACTGCTTTCCCTATCGGCATTTGCGAGGATGTGCTTGTTGTGGTTGCTAACACCACTATCTTAACAGACTTTGTTATCTTGGATATTCCTGAGGACGATGCCATGGGTGTCATCCTCGGAAGACCCTTTTTAAACGCTGTAGGGGCTGTTATAGATTATAACAAAGGTAATGTCACTTTCCATGTCAACGGTAATGAGCATACAATGCACTTTCCGAAGAAAAAATATTGAGTACATTGCATAAATGGTATCGAAAAAACTTCATCGATTCTTATTGGAAGCTTTGAATGCTCTATTCCTCGTGTCAAGATGAAGTATGATTTGCTTGTTGGGAAAATACACATCCCCATTGAGGTGAACTAGTGACTATTCGAAAATTCTGCGTTCTCTTTTGCGATTCGAAAAGGTTTGTCAAAGAGGCAATATCGAGTACATTGCATAAATGCTATCAAAAAAACTTCATCGATTCTTATTGGAAGCTTTGAATGCCCTATTTCTCATGTCAAGATGAAGTATGATTTGCTTGTTGGGAAAATACACATCCCCATTGAGGTGAACTAATGACTATTCGAAAATTCTCCGTTCTCTTTTGCGATTCGAAAAGGTTTGTCAAAGAGGCCTGATCAACCCCATTGACGGATTTCTTTCGATGACCATGAGATTGATGAATCGAGGAGTAACAAACCTCTATTCCAAGCTTTCACTTTAGGTTGCTTAGAAGAAAAATGACAGACTTAGTTTAGTTTTCCCTGTTTTTTGTCTTATTGTCCGGTGGAGAAGTACCCCAACATAAAAGTTCTCTGAACGCTGTGAAAATCAAGTATGATTTTTTTTGGATTTTTTGAAAAATACTGGGACACACAGTTTGTCTAGGGGACACACCAGTGGGCCACAAGCCCTAGGGGCGCGGGCACCCCCCTGGCCGCGCCACCCAGGCTTGTGGGGCCCACAGGCACCCCCCACTCATTCTTGCTCTCATCCGCTTCTCCTACCTCCAGAAAAAATTGTTTCGCAGCTCAAACCCGTGTTCTTGCTCCTCTTGCTGGGATTTTCGATCTCTTTGCTCAAATCACCGTTCTCCGAACTGTTTTGGGGAAATTACTCCTTGGTAAGTGACTCCTCCATTTGTCCAATTAGTTTTTGCTCTAGTGCCTTATACTCCGCGTATTTTTGCTGCCTTGGTGACCATGTTCTTGAGCTTTGCATGCTGATTCTAGCTGGTCCCAAGTAGTTTTGATGCGTAATATGGCCTCTAGGCACTGGTGGGAGTAGTTGCTACGAGTTTCATTGAGCCTTATTCACTTTTCCTTAGAATCACTAAAAATTTCAGAGATAGAAAAGGGAAAAGATGAGGAGGTTCTTAAGAGGCTCGTCAAGCCGTGACCCCAAGGATGATGGGAGTGAGAAGAAACCCAAGTATTTGGTCCCTCGAGTCGTAGAAGTTCGAGCGTGCGAGTGGCCAAGCGACGTGTTCTTACGCGCCACTGGAATCTATGAGGACTTTTATCACTTGGTGGAGAACGCAGGCCTTACCGCCTTCGTTGAAGATAAGTGTCCGCAATACCTCCTCCTCACTAATATCTTCATACAAAGCTTTAACTTCTATCTGAGGAAGAATCCTCCTATGGTTGAGTTCAAACTTTATGATATCCCCCAACGCATGCCACTCCAGGTTTTTTGCATTGTTTGCAAATTACCTTATGTTGGGGATATTCATGATCCTCGTCCACGGGACTTGGAAGCTTTCATCGGTACAATTGCTGTAGGAGAGGAGAGAGGAGTGTCTTGCGCTAGAGCTGCTAGCATTCATTTTCCCGTGCTTCGGTACTTCTCACTATTTGTGGGAAAATGTTTGATTGGCCGTGGGAAAGCTGGGTCACGTAGTTCCCCAGATCTTGCGGTCTTGCACAAAGCCCTTTATATCGATAAAACTTATAGCTTGGGCACTATAGTAGCTCAACGGTTGAATCTGAACCGTTCTAAAGGTGTTGTCTATGGAGGTATCTATGTTACCCGTCTTGCCAGACACTTTGAGATACCCATTAGACTCGAGGAGGAAGAAGAGGTTCTTCTTCCCGAGAGATATCTAGATTACGATAGCATGGTTCGCCATGACTTTCTTGATAGAGATATAAGTAGAAGGATGATTTATAACCTAGTATTTAGTCAGGGTACTCGTGAGACTATTACTTTCCCTGCTCCTTCTTTGTTCAATCTTCATGCAGGCAGGTACACTATTATGCCCTCGGACATCTACGCATATTGGGGCTTATCCCAACCACAGGTACCCGTGCCCGAGCCACCAGTCGAGTACCAGACGCCAGTTTATCAGTGGGAGCCAGAGGAGCTCACACACCAGTGGCATCCTCAGTCCACTCCGGAGTACCCCGGAGTTGGTTATTTCCCTCCTTGGGAGTAGACCAAGTTAGGCCAAAAGCCTAAGTTTGGGGGAGTACGTGTTCTCACCGACTTTACATTCTTGCTTATGCTTTCACTTTGTTAGCCGGTGTTCACACTTTGCCACTGTATCATCCATGCTAGTTTATTTTCTTTTTCCTCGCTTTCTTTTCTTGTGTTTGTCTAGTTTCAGAAAAACCCAAAAAGATTTTTCCTTTTCTTCTTTTGCTTGTTGGGAGCTTTCCCGTGTAGATAGTTTTCTTTTTTTCTTTGGGTCATGGTAGAAGATATTGGTTACAATGTTTAATGGCTCTTGTATGTATACGTGTTTAGCTTTCAAAGAGCCATATTACTTTGTCTTCTCCTTTGTGTTTGCCTGCAGATTCCAGCTTTAGTCCAATGCACGAGCACGCTTATTATTGTTCATATCATTCGGCCGTGCAAGTGAAAGGCAATAATGACGATATATGATGAAGTGACTGAGCCTGGAAAAGCTGGTATGAACTCGATCTATTTTGTTTTTGTAAATATGACTAGCTCATTGTTCCTAGTTCAGCTTTGTTGAGAGAGATACATGTTTGCAATGACAACTTAGAGATCATAGTTGCTTATGCCATGCTTATTTAGCTAGGATCTTATTATGGTTTGTCTTGGTTGCCAACATGAATGTTGAGATGACTATGATGTAGTATGATAGGATGGTATCCTCCTTTGAATGTTTCAAGTGGCTTGACTTGGCGCATGTTTACGCATGTAGTTGAAACAATATCAACATAGCCTCTCTGATGTTCATGTTCATGGTGATTTATGTCCTATTCATGCTTGCACTCAATGCTAGTTAATCTCAATGCATTTTGATGACTGTTGTCGCTCTCTAGTTGGTCGCTTCCCAGTCTTTTGCTAGCCTTCACTTGTACTAAGAGGGAATACTGCTTGTGCATCCACCTCCATAAACCAAAAGTTGTGCCATATGAGTCCACCATACCTACCTATGTGCGGTATCTACCTGCCGTTCCAAGTAAATTTGCATGTGCCACTCTCTAAATCTTCAAGAAATAACCTGTTTTGCATGCCCGAACCGCTCATGTGGTGACAGGGGGATATTGGTATCTTCCATGCTAGGCGTGTTATTCTCGATATGTGTTTATTCACTATCATTCACGAGAAAGGGGCCGATAATTGGAATTCCCAGTTCCATGCTCAAATCGAAAAGATAATTACAAACAAAACTCCCCCAGGATTGGTATGGACGGTACCCGAGGATTCGGCTAGCCGTGGAGTGTGATTGATTGGTGGTGGGGGAGTCAAAACTTTAGTTTTCTGTTTGGGAACCGCCTATAGCATGTGTAGCATGGAAGATGTTGAGAACTCTTAGTCATTGCATTGACAATGAAAGCATCCCACCCAAAATTATTATCTCTGTTTTAAAAGCTTGAGCTCTGGCACCTCTACAAATCAATGCTTTCCTCGGCGAAGGGCCTATCTATTTATGTTCCTCTTGAGTCATCCTCCTCTTACAACAGCACCAATTAGAGAGAACCTATGTCATTTTTATGCTTTGCTTTTAACTGTGTTGAGTATGACTATGACTGGATCTTCATTGCCTTGAATTACAATGTTTAGTCAGCTCTTGGTCTTTGAAGGTGCTCTGCATTTATGTTTTGCGGTCTCAGAAAGAGCTAGCGAGATACCATCTATTCGTACGGCTTCATGTTGTTTTGATTGACGTGTTCACGTTTGATACTTATTATTATTTGCTCGCTAGCTGATTATGCCATTGATATGAGTTTACCGTGAGACCTAGATGTCATTTGCTTATGTGGTTTGATTGTGATCTTGCCGAAACTCTGGTTATGAGTTAGACATAGTTGCAACAACAAGATCAAACAGAGTTCGTCAAAGTTTTTCTTTTCTCTCTGTCAGTTTGTCAACTAAGTTGCTTGAGGACAAGCAAGGATTTAAGCTTGGGGGAGTTGATACGTCTCCGTCGTATCTACTTTTTTGAACTCTTTTGCCCTTGTTTTGGACTCTAATTTGCATGATTTGAATGGAACTAACCCGGACTGATGCTGTTTTCAGCAGAATTGCCATGGTGTTGTTTTTGTGCGGAAATAAAAGTTCTCGGAATGTCCTGAAAATTTACGGAGATTTTTCCGGAATAAAAGAAAAATACCTGCGCAAAGATCCACCGGCGGAGGTGGACCAGTGGGCCACAATTCCACAGGCCGCGGCCACCCCCCTGGCCACGTCGTGAGGGCTTGTGGGGCCCATGTGGCTCCACCGCCTAAAACTCAGCTCTATATCTCCCGTCTCGCCCAGAAAAAAATCAGAGAGAAGGTTTCATTGCGTTTTACGATACGGAGGCGCCGCCACCTCCTGTTCTTTATCTGGAGGGCAGATGTGGAGTCTGTTTTGGGCTCCGGAGAGGGGACATCGTCGCCATCGTCATCATCAACCTTCCTCCATCGACAATTCCATGATGCTCTTCATCGTTCGTGAGTAATCTCATCGTAGGCTTGCTGGACGGTGATGAGTTGGATGAGATCTATCATGTAATCGAGTTAGTTTTGACGGGGATTGATCCCTAGTATCCACTATGTTCTGAGATTGATGTTGCTACTACTTTTCCATGCTTAATGCTTGTCACTAGGGCCCGAGTGCCATGATTTCAGATCTGAACCTATTATGTTGTCGCCAATATATGTGTGTTTTAGATCCTATCTTGCAAGTTGTAGTCACCTACTATGCGTTATGACCCGGCAACCCCGGAGTGACAATAGCCGAAACCACTCCCGGAGATGACCATAGTATGAGGAGTTCATGTATTCACCGCGTGTTAATGCGTTGGTCCAGTTCTTTATTAAAAGGAGAACCTTAATATCCCGTAGTTTCCATTAGGACCCCGCTGCCACGGGAGGGATACACAATAGATGTCATGCAAGTTCTTTTCCCTAAGCACGTATGACTACATACGGAATACATGCCTACATTAGATCGACGAACGGGAGCTAGTTACATATCTCTCCGTGTTATAGCTGTTACATGATGAATCACATCTGTCATACTCATCCATCACCGATCCACTGCCTACGAGTCTTTTACTACTGGTCCTTGCTATGTTAATTTATCTTGGCTTGTCCCTTGCTACAAAGGGATTGGACCACTTTGCTGCTACTGTTGCTACTGCTGTCACTTTGCTGCTGCTGCTACTTTTGTTCCTTGCCACTTCACTGGTACTTGTTGCAAGACTTTTCTGAAGCCGTAGCCGGGGAAGCATTCTTCTCAAGAATAATCCTCCATCAACGTGCTATTTACTTGCGCCATGGATACAACAATTGGGAATAGTCTACCGTCAACAAATCGTTTCTGGCACCGTTGCTATCATACTACTTTGCTACTGATACTTTGCTTGCAGGCACTAATCTTTCAGGTGTGGTTGAATCTGACAAATTTAGGTGCTAATACTCGAGAATATTCTTTCGCTTCCCTTGTGTGAACCAACAAATTTGGGTTGAATACTCTACCCTCGAAATTTGCTGCGATCCCATACGCTTGTGGGACATCAGCGACCTCCCCCCACCACGCGAGGCGGATCAATCGATATGGATGACCTTCCAGCGACCGCTCTTGTCAACTGACAAGATGGGTAGCGATAGGACAACTGTCGTGGCTCCATGTATGTTTGCTTGAATGTGTCTTTTCTTTTTTTCCTTATACATCAGTTAGATTGCTTTAACTAAACCGCCAGCGGAGAATAAGGTTCCCTAGATTGAGAAGGTTGGTGAGGCTGCTAAGAGGCAACATACTCTAGGGGCTACAATGACCAATTTTCTTAAGAATCATAGACTTTGGTGCAATGATGTTATATGCAAGATATTGATTTTCATAAAATAGTTTCATGTTTGTTGTTAATTCGATTCATGTTGTTAACGGTGTGTGTGTGCTTATAATCAGGTTTATATTTCTCGTGTTTCATGTGATTTATTTTGACAGTCTAGAATCTTTTTTTGGTGTTTCCCTTGGTGGGGTAATGGAGGAAGATGAGACTTAGCCTATGTATATTATGTAAAGCTTGCTTGTTTTTCCTGTTTGAAAAGAATACACATTATTCATGGGTTATTTTTTACTCTCTGAACTCAAATATGGTATTTACTTTTGCTGGCTTGTTGCCATTGGTGATTATAGTGCATGGCCTACGCAGTTATCTACTTCGTTAGTTGCAGTTTTATTACATGAAAATGTTTTTATTATATCATTTATATCTTTTCTTCATGAGAATTTGCTTAAAAAAAGCAAACCAAGATAGTAGCATATCGATATGCACATTCAAAGCATTTTTTTATTATTATATCCTTTGTATCTTGCTGAGGAAGCAGGGAGGATGTCATTTGGAATGCCTACAAGTTCTAGAGCAGTGAGGCCAGATGCCGGAAAAGGATGGCCATGCGGTGGCCGAGGTGTCCATATGGAGTTGGGTTGAGGAATTGCAAATGCGAGGGTGTTGTTCCTTACTGTACCAACACCCTGGTTTTGACCCAAAGTTTCTTTGTTAGCTATGCATGGTTAGGACTATATTGTGAATCTAGGCAACGGCTCATGTCATCAATCCATCGATGTCGATGTCCCTTATTGTTAGTTTTTCTTGAATTTTAATTTACTTTATGCGATGTTCCTTAATGCTTGAATTATTTTTAGTGTGAACTGGAGTCTGGAAATTTTGGTACAACTATCACCATTTTTCAAAACTATAGAAGTCTGAAGATAAGAAGCATGATGTTTTATTTTTCATGTTGCTCTACCTCTCTATCGTCAGCATCCCAATATATCCTTGATGGAAAATTAATGTTCGGACGAACAAAACCTCACCAGAGTAAGGGAAAAAGATTGTGGGAGGGGACACACATCATGTAAGCGAGACACGAGAGCTTGTGGTCGTAGAGGTTGCTTTCGGGCATAAATGATTTTATTGAAACTATTTTTACATTCATGTTATTGCATCCGGAATCTAAAAGGTGAAGGAAATGGCTAATAATGCCTCAAAATTCATAGTGTGGATGGGGAAAGTTTGGGGATTTTCAACTTGATGTGCCATTGATGGTTGTAGCGAGCATGGATGGGAAAAATTCCTATGCTCACTAAACGAGATAAACATCTACGAGAGGGGAAGTGCATCTACATACCCTTGTAGATCGCTAAGTGGAAGCGTTAAGAAATGCGGTTCATGTAGTCAAACGTCTTCATGAGCCAACCATGATCCGTCCTGCGATCCAATAATGAACATCTCGATCAAGTACCGAACAAATGACACCTCCGCCTTCAGCACATGTACGGCTCGATGGCACCTTCACCTCCTCGATCCAGCGAGCGGTGGTGAAGTAGTAACTTGAGCTCTCTAGTAGCACAACGGTGTGGCGACATCGGCGGTGGAGCTGTACCGGCAAGGCTTTGCCAAGCAGTGTTGTGATAGAACGAGAGAGAGGAGGGCAACGTCGTGGCTGTTTCTGGTGAGGCTGCCCTCCCAGTCCTCTAGTGTATATATGAGGGAGGGAGGAGGGGTGGCGCTCTAGCGTTTCCCCTAGGGTGGGGTGTCGTCCCACTCTTGGCCATCCCAGCTCCTTGGCAGCCATCCCACCAGGGGCTGGTGCGCCACCTCTCACAACCCATGGCACCCTCCAGGGTAGGTGGACCCTCCCGGTGGACCCCCAGAGCTCTTTCAGAACTTGCATCACAAAACTGGTAACCTTCCAGAACTCTTCCGGAACTGGAACACCATCTTCCCATATATCAATCTTTACCTCTGGACCATTCCAAAGCTCATCGTCATGTCCGGAATTCTTCTGGGACTCCGAATAACATTTGGTCACCAGTACAATAACTCAACTATACTTATATCATCACTGAACGTTAAGTGTGCACACCCCGCGGGTTCGAGAAGTATGCACACATGACCGAGACACCTTTACGGTCAATAAAGAATAGCGGGACCTGGATGCCTATATTTGTTCCTACATATTCTACAAAGATCTTTCTCGGTTGAATCACGATGTCAAGGATTGAGCTAATTCTGTATCCAATTCCCTTTGTCCACCGATATGTTCCTTGCCCGAGATTCGATCGTCGGTATCTCCATGCCTAGTTCAACCTCGTTACCGGCAAGTCCCTTTACTCGTTCCATAATACAAGATCCCATGACTAACTACTTAGTCACATTTCTTACAAGCTCATTGTGATGCTGTGTTACCGGGTGGGCCCTGAGATTCCTCTCCGTCACATGGAGCAACAAATCCCAGTCTTGATCCATGCCAACTCAATGGACACCAAAGTTGTCAGAATCGCGACTCAAGTCTTAGAATCTTACGACTTTACAATCCGAACTAGCCCATCCGATTCTATGATTTTGCTCATAGAAGCTAAGTTTCTATGATCCTGATAGTTATGATTCTACGATTCACGATCCTACCAACAGAGATCCGATCCGATTCAGAACCGCAATTCTAAAAACCTTGATGGACACCTTCGAAGATAAATGCAGAACATCTTTATCATCACCCAATTAAGTTGTGATGTTTGATACACACAAGGCATTCCTCTGGTGTCAGGGAGTTGCATGATCTCATGGTCATAGGAAAAAATACATTAACATGTAGAAAGCAATAGCGGTAAACTTGATATTTGATCAAATGCCATGCTTAGGTTTGGGTCTTGTCCATCACATCATTCTCCTAATGATGTGATTCCATTATCAAATGACAACTCATGTTTATTATTGACTCTAGGAAATATTTCTAACAGTCTCCGACTTGCACTAGAGTGAGTAATCTAGTATTACAAGGTACTGAATATAACACCCATAGAGTTCTGGTGCTGATCATGCTTTGCTCATGGAAGAGGTTTAGTCAATGGATATGCAACATTCAGATTCGTATGTACTTCACAAATGTTTATGTCCCCCTCCTTGATATAATTGCGGATGGAAATGAGGCGGCACTTTATGTGTCTGGTCCTGTTGTGAAACCTTGGTTCCTGGTCTCGAGCAATGTCACTAGTGTTGTTCCAAAATAGGGTCATTGGATCCATCATGAACTGCTTCATCCAGACACCTTCCTTCATTGCTTTTGAAGCAACGATGTACTCCGCTTCACATGTAGAATCAGCGACCATGCTTCGCTTGGAACTGCACCAGCTTATCGCTCCACCATTCGGAATAAATACGTATCTGTATTGAGACTTTGAGTCATCCGGATCAGTGTCAAAGCTTGCATCAATGTAACCCTTTATGGCGAGCTCTTGATCACCTCATAAACGAGAAGCATGTCCTTAGTCCTTTTCACGTACTTAAGAGTATTCTTTACCGCTGTACAGTGTTCCACTCCTAGATCACTTTGAAACCCTCTGGCCATACTTATGGAAAGGCTGACATCGGGTCTTGTGCACAACATCGCATACATTATAGAACCTATGGATGAAGCATAGGGGATGACACCCATCATTTCACTATCCTCCGTAGTCACTGAGTATTGAGTCTTACTCAAGTTCACACCTTGTAGGTGTTGGAAATATGCCCTAGAGGCAATAATAAAGTTGTTATTATTATATTTCCAGTTCATGATAATTGTCTATTATTCATTCTATAATTTTATTAACCGAAAATCTTAATACATGTGTGAATATATAGATCACAATGTGTCCCTAGTGAGCCTCTAGTTGGCTAGCCCGTTGATTAATAGATGATCATGGTTTTCCGATCATGGACATTGGATGTCATTGATAATGGGATCACATCATTGGGGACTGATGTGATGGACAAGACCCCATCCTAAGCCTAGCACTAGATCATGTTATTCGTTTGCTATAGCTTTTATAATGTCAAGTATCATTTCCTTAGACTACGAGACTGTGCAACTCCCGATACCGTAGGAGTTCTTTTGGTGTACCAAATGTCACAAAATAACTAGTTGATCATAAAGGTGCATTACGGGTATCTCCGAAAGTATCTGTTGGGTTGCATGAATCGAGACTGGGATTTGTCACTCCGTGTGACGGAGAGGTATCTCTGGGCCCACTCGGTAATTCATCATCATATTGAGTTCAGTGTGACTAAGGAGTTAGCCACGAGATGGTGTGTTATAGAACGAGTAAAGAGACTTGCTAGTAACGAGATTGAACAAGGTATAGGGATACCGACGATTGAATCTCGGGCAAGTATCATACCGGTAGACAAAGGGAATTGCATACGGATTGATTGAATCCTTGACATCATGGTTCATCCGATGAGATCATCGTGGAACATGTGGGAACCAACATGGATATCCAGACCCCGTTGTTGGTTATTGACTAGAGAGGTGTCTCTGTTATGTCTGCATGTCTCCCGAATCTGTAGGGTCTACACTAAGGGTTCAATGACGCTAGGGTTATAGGGAAACAGTGTATGTGGTCACCGAAGGTTGTTCGGAGTCCCGGATGAGAACCCAGATGTCACGAGGAGCTCCGGAATGGTCTGGAGGTAAAGATTCATATATAGGAAGTGAGGATTTGGACGTTGGAAGTGTTTCGGGCGTCACCGATAATGTACCGGGACCACCGGAAGGGTTGCGGGGTCCATCGGGAAAGGCCTACAGCGACGAAAGGGTATTTGGGCCAAGAGGTGGATAGGAACCAGCCCAAAGTGGGCTCGTGCACCACCACCACCCAGCCCAAGGCGCAAGGGGGCAAGGTGGGCCAAAACCCTAGGGCGTGGGGGCTTGCCTTGGGTGGCAAGCCACTCCTAGGGCTGCCGCACCCTTGCCCTAGCCGCCGCCCCTTGCCTCCCATCTAGGAGGCTGCCGCACCACCTAAGGGGAAACCCTAGGGTGGCCAGCCCCTCTCCCTCCCTCCTATATATACCAAGGGTTTTGGGAGGGTTGCACACAACTTCTCCTCCTTCCAAGGCGCAACCCTACCCTTCGTCCTCCTCGTCCTCCGCATAGCTTGGCAAAGCCCTGCCGGAGTGCCACGTAGCTCCACCGTCAGCACGCCGCGTGCTGCTGGAGCTCTCCTTCAACCTCTCCTCCCTCCTTGCTGGATCAAGGCATTGGAGACGTCACTGGGCAGCACGTGTGTTGAATGCGGAGGCACCATCGTTCGGTGCATAGATTAGAACCCACCGTGATCTGAATCGGTGCGAGTACGACTCCATCAACCACGTTCTAGCAACGCTTCCGCTTAGCGATCTTCAAAGGTATGAAGATTCTCTACCCCTTTGCTCGTTGTTGGTTTCTCCATAGATAGATCCTTGCATGGCTTAGGAATTTTTTTGAAATTACTATGATCCCCAAGAGTGGCATCCGAGCCAAGGTTCTATGCGTAGATTCTATGCACGAGTAGAACACAAAAGTTGTGGGTGCTGATTTGTTAATTTGCTTGCCGTTACTAGTCTTATCTTGATTCGGCGACATCGTGGGATGAAGCGGCCTAGACCGCCTTTACACGTACTCTTACGTGAGAGTAGTTCCACCGACCGACATGCACTTGTTGCATAAGGTGCTTAGCGGGTGTCTGTCTCTCCCACTTTAGTCATATCGGATTTGATGAAGCGGGTCCTTATGAAGGGTAAATAGCATTGGCATATCAACATTGTGTCTATCACGTAGGTAAGAAACGTTCTTGCTAGAAACCCTAACCAGCCACGTAAAACTTGCAACAACAATTAGAGGACGTCTAAATTTTTTTCTGCAGGGTATGCTATGTGATGTGATATGGCCAAAAGGATGTGATGTATGAGATTGATCATGTTCTCGTAATAGGATTCACGACTTGCATGTCGATGAGTATGACAACCGGCAGGAGCAATATGAGTTGTCTTACTTTATTGTATGAGATGCAACGCCATGTTGGTTACTTTACTTTATCGCTAACGTTTAGCAATAGTAGTAGAAGTAATAGTTGGAGTGATGACTCCACAGAGACACAATGATGGATATCATGATGATGGAGATGATGGTGTCATGCCGGTGACGATGATGATCATGGTGCCCCGAAGATGGTGATCAAAGGAGCAAGATGATATTGGCCATATCATGTCACTATATGATTGCATGTGATGTTTATCATTTTTTACATCTTATTGCGTAGAATGACGGTAGCAAAGATAAGATGATCCCTCATTAAAATTTGAAGATAGTTATTCCCCTAAGTGTGCACCATTGCGAAGGTTCGTTGTTTTGAAGCACCACGTGTTGATCGGGTGTGATAGATTCTAGCGTTCACATACAACGGGTGTAAGCCAGTTTACACACATAGAACAATTAGGTTGACTCGACGATCCTAGCATGTACAGACATGGCCTCTAATAAGGGAGACCGAAAGGTCGAACATGAGTCATATGGTTGATATGATCAGCATAGAGATGGTCACCATTGATGACTAGTCCGTCTCACGTGATGATCGGACACGGGCTAGTTGACGTGGATCGTGTGTCACTTGGATGACTAGAGGGATGTCGATATAAGTGGGAATTCAATAGTAATTTGATTAGATGAACTTAATTATCATGAACTTAGTCTAAAATTGTCTTTACAAATATTGTGTCCAATGGCCAATGCAAATGTCTCATTCAACTTCAACGCTTTCTTCGAGAAAACCAAGCTGAAAGACGATGGGAGCAACTATGCGGATTGGGCTCGTAACTTAAAGCTCATCCTCAATGCTGCCAAGAAGGCATATGTCCTTACTGCACCGCTAGGTGATCCTCGCGTTCCCACGGCAGACCAGGACATTAGGAACGTCTGGCAGTCGCGGAGTAATGACTACTCTCTCGTTCAGTGCGGCATGCTTTACAGTTTAGATCCGGAGCTCCAAAGGCGTTTCGAGCATCACGGAGCATATGAGATGTTCGAGGAGCTAAAACTTGTTTTTCAAGCTCATGCCCGGGTCGAGAGATATGAAGTCTCCGGCAAGTTCTTTAGCTGTAAGATGGAGGAGAATGGTTCTGTCAGTGAGCACATACTCAGAATGTATGGGTTGCACAACCGATTGACTCAACTGGGAGTTGAACTTCCGGATGATGCGGTCATTGACAGAATCCTCTAGTCGCTTCCACATAGCTATAAATCCTTTGTGACGAATTATAACATGCAAGGGATGGAAAAGACTATTCCTGAGTTGTATTCAATGCTGAAATCTGCTGAGGTAGAAATCAAGAAAGAGGATCAAGTGTTGATGGTCAATAAGACCACCAGTTTCAAGAAGCGCAGGGGTAAGAAAAGCTTAAAGAAAGACGGGAATGTAGTTGCCACGTCCGGTAAGTCAGTTGCCGGGATGAAGTCAAAGAAAGGACCTAAGCCTGAGGCTGAGTGTTACTACTACAAGGGAACTAGGCACTCGAAGCGGAATTGCCCATGTACTTAGCGGACAAGAAGGCCGGCAACGTTAAAGGTATATGTGATATACTTGTTATTGATGTGTACCTTACCAGCGCTTGTAGTAGCTCCTAGGTATTTGATACCGATGATGTTGCTCACATTTGCAACTCTAAGCAGGAACTCCGGAACAAACGTAGGTTGGCTAAGGACGAGGTGACGGTGCGCGTCGGGAACGGTTCCAAGGTCGATGTGATTGCCGTCGGCACGCTACCTCTACATCTACCTTCGGGATTAGTTATAAACCTTAATAATTGTTCTTTAGTACCATCTTTAAGCATGAACATTGTATCGGGATGTCGCTTGATGCAAGATGGCTACTCATTTAAATTTGAGAATAATACCTGTTCTATTTATATGAGTGGTATGTTTTATGGTCATGCCCGTCTGGTAAATGCTTTATTCCTGATGAATCTCAATCATGATGATACACATATTCATAGTGTGAGTGCCACAAGATGTAAGGTTGATAATGATAGTCCACATACTTGTGGCACTGCCGCTTTGGTCATATTGGCGTAAAGCGCATGAAGAAACTCCATACTGATGGACTTTTGGAGTCTCTTGATTTTCAATCATTTGACACATGCGAGCCGAGCCTCATGGGCAAGATGACCAAGACACTGTTCTCCGAAACAATGGAGCGAGCAACCAATATATTGGAAATAATACATACCGGTGTATGCGGTCCAATGAGCGTTGAAGCTCGCGGAGACTATCGTTATGCTCTCACCCTCACTTCTGATTTGTGTAGATATGGGTATGTTTACTTAATGAAGCACAAGTCTGAAACCTTTGAAAAGTTCAAGGAATTTCAGAGTGAGGTGGAGAATCAATGTGACAAGAAATAAGGTTTCTACGATCCGATCATGGAGGAAAATATTTGAGTCACGAGTTTGTCACGCACCTACGGAAATGTGGAGTTCTTTTACAACTCACGCCGCCTGACACTCCGCAGCGTAAGGGTCTGTCTGAACGTTGTAATCGCACTCTATTGGATATGGTATAATCTATGATGTCTCTTATCGATTTACTGCTATCATTTTGCGGATATGCATTGGAAACTGCCGCATTCTATGAATATGAAATCGGGCGAATGGATGTCAAAACAGCATTCCTGAACGTCTTTCTTAAAGAATAATTGTATATGATACATTCGGAAGGTTTTGTCGATCCTAGCAATGCTAACAAGGTATGCAAGCTCGAGCGCTCCATCTATGGGCTGGGGCAAGCATCTCGGAGTTGGAACATTCGCTTTGATGAGGTGATCAAAGCGTTTGGGTTTATACATACTTATGGAGAAGCGTGTATTTACAAGAAAGTGAGTGGGAGCTCTGTAGCATTTCTCATATTGTATGTGGATGACATATTGTTGATGGGAAATGATATAGAACTATTGGAAATCATAAAGGCCTATTTGAATAAGAGTTTTTCAATGAAGGACCTTGGAGAATTTGCTTACATATTAGGCATCAAGATCTATAGAGATAGATCGAGACGCCTCATAGGTCTTTCACAAAGCACATACCTTGACAAGATATTGAAGAAGTTCAATATGGATAAGGCTAAGAAGGAGTTCCTGCCTGTATTACAAGGAGTGAGGTTGAGTGCGACTTAACGACCGATCACAACAGAAGATATAGAGAAGATGAGTACCATCCCCTATGCTTTAGCCATATTCTCTATTATGTATGCCATGTTGCGTACCAGACCTGGTGTGGACCTTGCCATAAGTTTCGTAGGGAGGTACCAGAGTGATCCAGGAGTGGATCACTGGACAACGGTCAAGAACATCCTTAAGTACCTGAAAAGGACTAAAGATATGTTTCTCGTATATGGAGGTGCCCAAGAGCTCGTCGTAAAGGGTTACGTCGATGCTAGCTTCGACACACATCCGGATGACTCCAAGTCACAAACCGGATACATGTATATTTTGAATAATGGGCAGTTAGCTGGTGCAGTTGCAAGCAAAGCATCATGGAGGCATCTACATGTGAAGCGGAGTATATCGCTGCTTTGGAAGCACCTCAGGAAGGAGTCTGGATAAAGGAGTTCATCACCAACCTAGGAGTGATTCCAAGTGCGTCGGGCCCGATGACTCTATTCTGTGACAATACTGGAGCTATTTCCATTGCAAAGGAGCCCAGGTTTCACAAGAAGACCAAGCACATCAAGCCCCGCTTCAACTCCATACGTGGATAAATCCAGGATGGAGATATAGATATTTGTAAAGTACATACGGATTTGAATGTCGCAGACCCGTCGAATAAACCTCTTCCAGGAGCAAAACATGATCAACACCAGAACTCTTTGAGTATTTGATTCATCATAATGTAACTAGATTATTGAATCTAATGCAAGTGGGAGATAGTTGGAAATACGCCCTAGAGGCAATAATAAAGTTGTTATTATTATATTGCCAGTTCATGATAATTGTCTATTATTCATGCTATAATTTATTAACCGGAAACCGTAATACATGTGTGAATATATAGATCACAATGTGTCCCTAGTGAGCCTCTAGTTGGCTAGCTCATTGATCAATAGATGATCATGGTTTCCTGATCATGGACATTGGATGTCATTGATAACGGGATTACATCATTGGGGAGGATCTGATGGACAAGACCCAATCCTAAGCATAGCACTATATCGTGTTGTTCGTGTGCTAAAGCTTTTGTACTGTCAAGTATCAATTCCTTAGACCATGAGACTATGCAACTCCCGGATACCATAGGAGTGCTTTGGGTGTACGAAACGTCACAACGTAACTGGGTGATTATAAAGGTGCATTACGGGTATCTCCGAAAGTGTCTGTTGGGTTGCACGAATCGAGACTTGGATTTGTCACTCTGTGTGACGGAGAGGTGTCTCTGGTCCCACTCGGTAATTCATCATCATATTGAGCTCAGTGTGACTAAGGAGTTAGCCACGGGATGATGTGTTACGAAACATGTAAAGAGACTTGCTGGTAAGGAGATTGAACAAGGTATGGGCATATCAACGATCGAATCTCGGACAAGTATCATACCGGTAGACAAAGGGAATGGCATATGGGATTGATTGAATCCTGGACATCCTGGTTTGTCCCATGAGATCATCGTGGAACATGGGAGAACCAACATGGATATCCAGACCCCGCTGTTGGTTATTGTCCGGAGAGTTGTCTCGGTCATGTCTGCATGTCTCCCGAACCCGTAGGGTCTACACACTTCAGGTTCGATGACGCTAGGGTTATAGGGAAATAGTGTACGTGGTTACCGAATGTTGTTCAGAGTCCCAGATGAGATCCCAGATGTCACGAGGAGCTCTGGAATGGTCCGGAGGTAAATATTCATATATAGGAAGTGAGGATTTGGACGGCGGAAGTGTTTCGGGATTCACCGGTATTGTACCAGACCACCAGAAGGGTTCCGGGGTCCATCGGGAAAGGCCTACAGCCATGAAAGGGTATTTGGGCCAAGAGGTGGATAGGAACCAACCCAAAGTGGGCTGGTGTGCCACCACCACCCATCCCAAGGCGCAAGGGAGCAAGGTGGGCCAAAACCCTAGGGCGTGGGGGCTTCCCTTGGGTGGCACGCCACCCCTAGGGTGCCGCACACTTGCCCTGGCCGACGCTCCTTGCCTCCAATCTAGGAGGTTGCCGCACCACCTAAGGGGAAACCCTAGGGTGGCCCGCCCCTCTCCCTCCCTCCTCTATATACCAAGGTTTTTGGGAGGGCTTCACACAACTTCTCGTCCCTCCAAGGCGCAGCCCTACCCTTACTCCTCCTCGTCCTTCGCATAGCATGGCGAAGCTCTACCGAAGTGCCACATAGCTCCATCGTCACCACGCTGTCGTGCTGCCGGAGCTCTCCCTCAACCTCTCCTCCCTCCTTGCTGGATCAAGGCGTTGGAGACGTCACCGGGCTACACGTGTGTTAAACGCGGAGGCACCATCGTTCGGTGCATAGATCGGAATCCACCGCGATCTGAATCGCTGCGAGTACAAACCATCAACCACGTTCTAGCAATGCATCCGCTTAGCAATATTAAAAGGTATGAAGATGCTCCACCCCTTTGCTCGTTGATGGTTTCTTCGTAGATAGATCCTTGCATGGCGTAGGATTTTTTTTTGAAATTGCTACGATCCCCAACAGTAAGACACGCAAGAACCCCTTCTTAGACTGATCCATTTTGAACTTCTTCAAAACCTTGTCAAGGTATACGCTTGGTGGAAGTCATATTAAGCGTCTCGATCTATCTCCATAGATCTTTATGCCTAATATGTAAGCAGCTTCTCTGAGGTATTTGATTGAAAAACTCTTATTCAAATATTTCCTCAAGCTTTCCAAAAGTTCTATATTGTTTCCGATAAGCAATATGTCATCAACATATAATATTAGAAATGCAATAGAGCTCCCACTCACTTTCTTGTAAATACAAGCTTCTTCATAAACTTGTATAAACCCACACACTTTGATCATCTCATCAAAGTGAAGATTCCAACTCTGAGATGCGTACACCAGTCCATAAATGGATCACTGGAGCTTGCTTACTTTGTGAGCATTCTCTGGATTGACAAAACCTTCTGGTTGCATCATATACAACTCTTCCTTAAGGAAACCATTAAGGAACGTTGTTTTGACATCCATCTGCCATATTTCATAATTGAAAAATGGAGCTTTTGCCAACATGATTCTGATGGACTTAAGCATCGCTACGAGTGATAAAGTCTCATTGTAGTCAACTCCTTGAACTTGTACAAAAAACCTTTGCCACAAGTCGAGCTTTATAGACAGTGATATTACCGTCCGTGTCCTTCCTCCTCTTAAAGATCCATTTGTTCTTAATAGCCTTTCGACCTTTAGGTAATACTTCAACAGTCCACACTTTGTTTTCATACATGGATCCAATCTCAGATTTCATGGCCTCTAAGCATTTGTTAGAATCCGGGCCCACCATCGATTCTCCATAGCTCGTAGGTTCATCATTCTACAACAAGATGACCTCTAAGACAAGATTACCGAACCACACACGAGCAGTACATATCCATGTCGACCTGCGAGGTTCAATAGTAACTTGATCCGAAGCTTCATGATCACCATCATTAGCTTCCTCTTCAATTGATGTAGGCGTGGCAGGATCATCTTCCTGCATCACGCTACTATCCGGATGAAGTGATGGTTCAGTAATCTCATCAAGTTCTATCTTCCTTGCACTCAATTCTTTCGAGAGGAACTTTTTCTCGAGAAAGGACCCGTTCTTAGCGACAAACACTTTGCCCTTGGATCTGAGGTAGAAGGTGTTCCCAACTGTTCCCGTTGGGTATCCTACAAAGACACATTTATCTGCTTTGGGTTCGAGCTTATCAGGATGAAGCCTTTTGACATAAGGATCACAACTCCAAACTTGAAGAAACGACAACCTAGGTTTCTTGCCAAACAATAATTCATACGGTGTCATCTCAACGGATTTAGATGGAGCCCTATTTTAAGTGAATGCAGTTGTGTCTATTGAATAGCCCCAAAATGATAGTGGCAAATCGGTAAGAGTCATCATAGAACGCACCATATCCAATAAATAACAATTACGACATTCACATACACCATTACGTTGTGGTGTTCTAGGCGGTTTGAGCTGTGAAACAATTCCACACCGTCTTAAGGGCATGCCAAACTCACAACTCACATATTCTCCTCCTCGATCAGATCGCAGGAATTTGATCTTCTTGTTACGATGATTCTCAAATTCACTATCAAATTTCTTGAACTTGTCAAACAATTTAGACTTGTGCTTCATCAAGTAAATATACCCATATCTACTCAAATCACCGGTGAAGGTGAGAACTTAATGATATCCACCGCACGCCTCAACACTCATTGGTCCACACAAATCCGTATGTATGATCTCCAACCAGTCACTTGCCGTTCCATTGTATCGGAAAATGGGGTTTTAGTCATCTTGCCGATGATGCATGGTTCACATGTGTCAAGTGATTCAAAATAAAGTGACTCCAAAAGTCCATCAGCATGGAGCTTCTTCATGCGTTTTACACCAATATGACCTAAGCGGCAGTGCCGCAAGAATGTGGTACTATCATTATTAAATCTACATATTTTAGCATCAATGTTATAAATATGTGTATCATCCCTATCGAGATTCAACAAGAATAAACACTTCACATCGGGTGCATGACCATAAAATATATTACTCATATAAATAGAACAACCATTATTCTCTGATTTAAATGAGTAACTATTTCACATTAAACATGATCCATATATACTATTCATGCTCAATGAGGCACCAAATAACAATTTTTTAGGTTCATCACTAATATCGATGGTAATCGAGGAACGAGCGTGCCGACGATGATCACATCAAGCTTGGAACCATTTCCCACGCCCATCATCACGTTGTCCTTTGCTAGCCTCCATTTATTTCGTAGTTCCTATTTAGAGTTACAAATATGAGCTACTGAACCGATATCAAATACCCAGGCACTACTACAAGATCTAGTAAGGTACACATCTTTAACATTTATATCATATATACCTTTGTTGACATTGACAACCTTCCTATCGGCCATATACTTGGGTTAATTCCACTTCCAGTGTCCAGTTCACTTGTAATAGAAGCATTCAGTCTCAGGCTTGGGTCCAGCCTTAGGTTTCTTCACGGGAGCGGCAACTACTTTACCGTTCTTCTTGAAGTTACCCTTCTTGAAACTAGTGGTTTTATTCACTATGAACATATGATGCTCCTTATTGATTTCTACTTCGCGACTTTCAGCATTGTGAATAGCTGAGAGATGGACTTTTTCATCCCTTGCATATTATAGTTTATCATGAAGCTCTTGTAGCTAAGTGGCAGTGACTGAAGAACTCCGTCAGTGACCATCTCAGGTGGAAGCTCAACTCTCACCTAATTCAAATGGTTGTAGCACCTAGACATTCTAAGTATGTGCTCACTGAGAGAACTGTTCTCCTCCATCTTGCAAGAAAATAGTTTATTGGAGGTCTCATACCTCTCGATTCGGGCATTTGCTTGAAAAACAAAGTTAAACTCCTAGAACATCTCATATGCTCCATGACATTCAAAACACCTTTGATGTCCCGATTCTAAGCCATATAACATGGCGCACTAAACTATTGAGTAGGCATGAGCACGTTCCTGTCACACCTTCACAACATCCATAGACATTACTGGAGGCGCACCAAGCAACGCATCAAGGACATAATCCTTCTATGAAGCCGTGAGGATAATCCTCATATTACGGACCCAGTCCGCGAAGTTACTTCCATCATATTTCAGCTTAGCTTTCTCTAGGAACACATTAAAATTCAGGGGACCTACCGCGCGAGCCATTGATCTACAACATAATTTACAAAGACAACTTAGACTATTGTTCATGATAATGAGTTTAATTAATCATATTACTTAAGAACTCCCACTCAAATCAACATCCCTCAGGTTGTTTTAGTGTAATATGAGGCAAATCCACCAAGTCAAGTCCGATCATCATGTGAGATGAGGTGGTTTCAATGGTGAACATCTCCATATTGATCATATCTACTATATGAATAATGTTTGATTTTTTGGTATATTGTGTTCCAAGTCCATGTCTATACATGCTAGACTCGTCAAGTTTAACCCAAGTCTTCTGCATGTGCAAAACTGGCTTACACCCATTGTATGCGAACATAGAGTCTATCGCACCCGATCATCACGTGGTGCTCGAAGCGACGAACCTTCACAATGGTGCACACTTGGTGAGAACACAATTTTATATTTAAATCTTAGTGAGGGATCATCTTTGTCCTAAGAAAAATAATATGCATAAAAGGATTAACATCACATGCAAATCATATAAGTGACATGATATGGCCATCATCATCTTGTGCTTTTGATCTCCATCTCCAAAGCACCGGCATGATCTCCATCGTCACCGGCATGACACAATGATCTCCATCATCGTGTCGCCATTAGTTCTCTGCGCCAACTATGCTTCTAACACTATTGCTAACTCATAGCGATAAAGTAAAGCTAAAAGTCACAAATTAATTAAAGACAACCCTATGGCTCCTTCCCGTTGCCGCATCCATCAACATGCAAGTCATGATAATCTATTCAAAACACGATCCTCTCATACATCCCATATATCTCATCATGTCTTTGGCAATATCATATCACAACATACCGTGCAAAAACAAGCTAGACGTCCTCTACTTTGTTGTTGCATGTTTTACGTGGCTGCTATAGGTGACTAGCAAGAACCATTCTTACCTACACAAAGCCACAATGTTGATATTCAAGTTGCTATTTAACCTTCTAAAAGGACCACCTTTCTTGAATATGATTCAACTAAAGTTGGAGAGACAAACACCTTCCAGCCATCTTTATGCAACAAGTTACATGTTAGTCGACGGAACCGGTCTCTCGTACGTGGATGTGTATGGTTGGTCCAGGCCGCTTCATGGCACAGTACCAGCGAATCAAAATAAGGCTAAGGAAGTAAGAAATCTGAACATCAACACCCACAAACACTTTTTGTTCTACTCGTGCATGTTATCTACGCATAGACTTGGCTCTCATACCACTATTGGGCAACATCGCATGGAACGCTCACCTAGATCAATTTATGGACATCAATTGCTACGAGAGGGGGAGTGCATCTACATACCTTTGTAGTTCACTAAGCAGAAGCATTAAGAAACGTGGTTGATGTAAGTGAACATCTTCGCAATCCAATCATCTGTTTGACGATCCAATCACAAACATCCTGGTCAAGTGTCGAACGGATGGCACCTCCGCGTTCAGCACACGTACGGATCAAGGACGCCCTCACCTCCTTGATCCAGCGAATGATGGTGAAGTAGTAGCTTGAGTTCTCTGGCGGAACGACAACTTGGTGGCGGTGGTGGTGGAGCTATCCCGGAAGGGCTTCACTAAGCGGTGGGGTGACAGAACGAGAGAGAGGAAATACGAGAGAGAGTGGAGGGCATAGCCGTGTGTGTTTCTTGTACGGCTTCCCTCCCTCTACTCTAGTATATATAGGAGGGAGGTAGGAGGGGTGGTGCCCTAGGGTTTCCACTAGGGTGGGGCAGCGGCCACCTAGGTGGCTTGGCCCCCAAGTTGGGTGGGGGCGCCGACCCACTCTCGGCCAGCCCACCTCCTTGATCGCATGGGCCTTAATAAACCACAAGTATAGAGGATCATATGTAGCCCTCTTCGGTAAATAAGAGTGTTGAACCCAATGAGGAGCTAAAGGTAAAACAAATATTCCCTGAAGTTCTATCGACCACCGATACAACTCTACGCACACTTAATGTTTGATTTACCTAAAACAAGAATAAAACTAGAAGTACTTAGTAGGTGTAATAGATAGGTTTGGAATATAGTAAAGAACAAGTAAATAAAAGTTAGGTGATGTTTAGTAGAAAGCTTTTGTGTAATGCAAGAAAAAGATTGTCCATATGCAATTGAATATAACATGATAGATACTTATCATGTGCAATGAGGGAGAGGCAGACGCTAACACACTTTCCATACTTGGATCATATGCACTAATAATTGGAACTCTAGCATGCATCCGCAACTACTAGAAACCATTAAGGTAAATCTAACCATAGCATCAAATATCAAGTTCTCTTTACAACCATACACGCACAACTCCCTTACTAGGGTGTAAGTTTATGTAACTCTCGCCACCCACTATAAGTGAATCGTGAACATATTGCAAACCCTACAGTGTGTATCCTTCACGTGTGCACCTCACAGAAGGAACCTTAGGACAACAACATATCAACACACAACTCATATCAATAACATCATATCACCATTAACCCGTAGGACAAAACGGATCTACTTAAAAAATTATAGGATAGCCACATATCTTTGGGAAATAGTATGTAGTGTTGAGAACCATGTTTAAGTATATAATTACAGCTAGAAAAGAGGTGTTACACCGCTACATAGAGGGGGAGAGAGTTGTTGTTGACGGCGGCAAGATTGTTGATGTAGATCGCCGTCACGGTCCTTGCCCCAGCGGCACTCCGGCGCCACCGGGAGAGAGGGGGAGAGAGCCTCCTCCTTATTATTCTTCTTCCTGGGCCTCCCCTTATATGAGAGGAGAGTTCCCCCTCTGTTACATGTCCCCCATGTCGGCGGAGGGGCAGGATCCCATCCGAGATTGGATCTCCCTCTTTGTTCTCTGCCTTTTGCGTTTCTGTTTTGTAGCCGTTAACCGTTTCTTAAATTCCCGGAGATCCTTTAATCCGATCGGGCTGAAATTTTTACATGATTGTTTTCCATAAATTATCTTTTTTTGCCGGGAAAAGAGCCCTAACCGACTCACGGTGTGGCCACTATAGGCAGGGAGCGCAAGGGTGTATGGGCCGTGCCTTGGTGGGTACTGGAGACCGTGGGCCTCCGTTTACATTGATTCCACCTCCCAGAAACCACATATATCCAAAAATAATTCTCCGTAAATTTTTATCGTGTTTGGACTTTGTTTGATATGGATATTCTGCAAAACAAAAAAGAACAACAAACATGAACTCGCACTTTGCACTGGATCAATATATTAGTTCCGTAAATCATATAAAATGTTGCCAAAAGTATGTGAAAGTTGTATAATATTGGCATGGGAGAAACAAAAATTATAGATATGATGGAGATGTATCAGCATCCCTAAGCTTAAGTCCTTCTCCTCCTCGAGTAGGTAAATGATAAAAAGATAATTTTTGATGTGGAATTCTACCTAGCATAATCTTGATGATATACCTAATCATCGCATGAATATTAAAATACAACTAATTCAAGGCAATAGTCTACCATTTGACAAAATGGCATCCATACTCGGGTTTACTGGCAAACAATCATGTCTTTTTAAAATAACATTGCTTGAAGAATGATATCCCTACAAAATCATATATCTTGTCATGCTTGGTATTCCTAGCATAAGGAATATATCATGAGCACCCCGGTATCAAATCAATCAATTGGATCATACTTTTTAATTCGCTTCAACTTTTTATTACTCACTCAATACTTGAGCGTGAACCATGGATATAGCAAAAAGGTAGAATATAATATGGTGGTGTGTCTCAAAGGGGTAAAATTGAAGAAGAAAGTCTCGCATCAAGTCGGCATATCAACGGGCTATGGAGATGCCCATCAATAGATATCAATGCGAGGAGTAGGGATTGCCATTCAACGGTGTACTAAGAGCTATAAGTGTATGAAAGCTCAATATGAAAACTAAGTGGGTGAGCATCAAACTCTATAATGAAAAATTCCCACTAGTATATGAAAATGACAACATAGGAGACTCTCCATATGAAAAATATGGTGCTACTTTGAAGCACAATTGTGGAATTAGCATGCCTCTTCTGTCCTTTTTCTCATTTTTTTCTCATTTTTTCTCTTTTTCTAATTTCCCCCCTTTTTTGTGGTGGGCTCATTTGGCCTACCCCATTTTTCATTTTTTGTCCAGACTCTCATGCCGACTTGTGGGGGAATAATAATCTCCATCATCCTTTCCTCACTTGGACAATGCTCTAGTAATGACGATCATCACACTTCTATTAACTTACAACTCAACATTGCAACTCGATACCTAGAACAAAGTATGACTCTATGTGAATGCCTCTGGCAGTGTACTAGGATGTGCAATGACCTAGCATACCACAGATATCAAAAAATGACAAACCATGTAAATATCATGCCAGCTATCTCACGATCATGCAAAGCAATATGAAAATGAATGCTCAAGTCATCAAAATGGAAGCCGTGGAAGTTACATGGCAGTACATATCGAAATGGCTATTGAAATGCCATAATATGTAGGTAGGGTCGCTATTTTGAGGAAGATATAATAAGGCTTATGTGTGACAGAGTGTATCATATCATGGGGTTTGGATGCACCTGCGAAGTTTGCATCGACTCTCGAGGTAAGAAAGGGCAATTCACGGTACTGTAGAGGCTAGCAAATTGCGGAAAGATAAGATCGCGTATATCCATGGATTCACATTAGTCACAAAGAACTCACATACTTATTGCAAGATTTTATTATCTCTATTGAAGCAAACCACTACTCGCATCCCCCTAGGGAGAAGGTTGGGAGGAGTTAACCATCGCGTGACTCCGATTATAACAACACAAAAGATTTCAATCTAGGAGAAATTATGCTCCAACTTCATTGCATAACCACAGACTATACATGCATGCTTCGGGAATCAAAAACCTTAACATTAATATTCTTTCTAATCCACAATCATCAACTAGTGCTCCCACATATTACTATCTTAATGTCGCAAAACTATTGCAGGGAATCAAACATATCATACTCAGTGATCTACAAGTTTTATGTAGGATTTTATGACTAATCATGTAAATAACCAATTCCTTTTGACTCTCTAAATATGTATAAGTGAAGTATGAGAGGGTAATTATATCTAGAAAAGATCACTCTCAAAAAAATATAAGTGAAGGAGAAGAGCATTCTTGTAACATCCCAAATTTCCTAATTTGGAATGTTTTACAATTGTAGCTAAGCATCTATGCATTTTTATTGTAATAAAGGTGGCATTTGAATTTCTTTCGATTTTTGCTTGGCATTCTAATTTTCTTCACTCACGGAATGTCGGGAACATTATCTTGCCAAGCAAGAAAAAGAGAGGAGGAACATGACCCTCCAAACCAGGGGTATTTCTTTGAAATATTGGAACCATAAAACCCAAGGGGTATTTGAAAAATATTTGCAAAAAAGAAAATAAACCAATTTAGGGATATTTTGAAAAACATTTTTTTTCTCCAAAGTAATAATTTTGGCCATGGAAAAATGTCCATCTTATTGGATTTATTTTTCTGATAATTTTAATATATAATACCCCTATATTTCGAGTATGTCATATTTCCTTTTATATGTTTTATTTCTGGTTTTTAATAAAATTGAAAGGATCTTTTATTTTAGGAAAGTTCCTGGGCCATATTTAGAAATCAATCCGGCCTAGACCGAGTCATCCCTAACCTCTCGCCACCTTCCTTCCTGGCCATGGCTTGCACCTACAGGAAGTTTCCTCTCCCCGATCTCCGGACTCCCTTCCTCCCCTGCCTCACCTCAACCCCTATAAGAACCGCACCACCCCCAGCACCCCGTTCCCCTCGTTACCCTGCCCTCTCCTCGCCTCACGTCGCTGCGCCGCCCCTGCCACATCTTGCCGGAGCTGAAGCTTCGGGAGTCCTCTGCCAAGTCCCCTGCCGTGCCTCCTGCCGCCGCCAGAGGCCACCCCACCCCCGCCGCACCCCATTTCGCCCCCAAAACCCTGAGCTCCTCCACCCAATCGCCCCCTGCAGCCACCTCGACGGAGCTCTACACCACCGAACTTCCATGACGCTACGTCGACCTCCAGCGCCCCCCTGACGCCGCCTCCCGCGCCCCATTCGCCGACCGCACCCACCCCGCCACCCCTACACCGCCGGACTGCCCCAAAATGTCGCCTCACCTTGCCGGCGACCTCGCCGGAGAAGCTTTCTTCTCTGCCACAGTGAGGTCTTCATTTATCTCTCTCTTTTTGAGTCTTTTGTTTTTTTACCGTAGTATCTAGGACGTACGGTGTAGATTAGAAGGGGCATACCTCTTCGGTTCTTTAAAAGAACCAGACGGTCTATTGTCTTATTTATATTAGCCGAACCATTTTTTTATATCACGGCCATTCGTTAGATTAGCTCTAGCAGTGCACACTTTTAGCCAATCAAAACATGCCACGTCACCGTTTCCTTTGCTATTTTTAATTCTGTAACAGAAACAATTCTGTTTTTGTTTTCTTAATAACGTTTAATCTACAAATCCAATTAAGGTGATTTTTTTTGCATTAGGTCACAAATTTTATGTAGTTTCTGAAAATATAAAATTTTACTATGTTTAAATTTATAAAGTTTGAGTTAAAACAGATTTGATTCAAATCTTATTTTGTGAATACCGGGAGTTTAAAAATTGATTTTTAATTGATTCTTTTTTATACTGATCACTAGTTATATTATTTATGAGTAGGTTCAGTTTCAGAATTGTTTAGATATTTTGTCTTGGGGTTTTCGACAAAACAGATTCTGTTTTGGTTCTTCTAAGACAATTTCCATCTCCTATGTCTAGCTACTTTGTGTTGGATGAATTTGACTACTTCTCATTGTGATGCTTATTGTGTGAATTTATTTGTGTCGTTAGATCACTCGGAGTGCGGAGCTTATTATCTAGAAGCGCTCGACTTAGACAATCGTAAGCAAGGCAAGTCACGTTGATCATATTTCGTATGTTTTATATGCATTGTAGATCAACCTTTCTTCACCTATTGCATGCTAAGTAGGTACTCGAAAAAATTGGTTCTTGATGTAGTATCATGTGGGAGGCACCCATCACCCTTGTTACTTGGCTTGGGACAATACATTTTATTTTGCTATGCTTAAGTAGACGAGGTTTTGGTTGAGAATCTATCACGAGTGTTGTGAGAAAATTTTAATAATCAAGACCGGATATGTCAAGACTTTTCGAGACCTCGTGATGAAATGCAACTCTGGGTGAAGGACGGTTCAGATGGGCTCCCTGGGATAAACCAGCGGAGGACTCGGGGTGCATGGAGAAGCGCCATGACATCTTGCGGAAAGCTTCACCCACACACGAAGAGATGGATGGATGCTTCAGGACCCAAGGCTTACCTGCACAACCATAAGTCATTATGGGTTCTGGCTTAGTTGGACAACTCGGCGACTCTGGACGGACGGTAATATGAGATCTAGAAGAATGGTAGGATTGGATGGGCACCGACAGAGGCTGAGAGGAAACCGTTGAAAGACCATGTTTTGATCGTCCGACCCTCAAACACCCTGTAGTGCGAGGACATTCCACGGAAGTGATCAAATCTTGTGGGGAACGTGTGCAAAACTCTGCAGAGTACCCAAACCTAATCGATTAGCCATGTCCATGGTCATGGACAACTTGAGCCGAAGGAACTGAAACTATCTGGAATTCTCAACACAATTAATAATGATGTGGGTATTATTGACAACTTGGGTACGAGAATTGGTTGGTGGAACCATCTCGTTAACAACCAATAATGTAGTAATATTTTGCTTTTAGCCCTCTATTGTTGTAGGAGAAAACTTTACTTTCCTCTAAAAACTTACAAGCCCCACCTACCATATATGCATGTAGTATAGATGATACTTTTCACCTCTGTCTTTTGTGACTTGCCAGTATATTCAATATGCTGACCTACATGGCCCCAACGTGTCATGTTGCAGAGTACTTTTCCGACCAGGAGTGAGGTCACGATCTACACTCGGTGATATGCCCTGGAGTCAGATGGACTCTACTACTTTTGAAGCTTCCACTAGTCTTCGTTTAGTTATCTCATGAGTTTGGCCTTCAGCCCCTTTATTGAAATATTTATTGTAATAAAGTACTCGATATGAGATCCGAATTAATAAAGTTGTGTGATTGAACTCTCGATATATACATTGATGTACTGTGTGTGTACCAGCATGATCTTAGGATTGTACAAAAACACCACAAACTTGGCCGTTTCAGGTCCGATCGCTACAGATATGGTATCAGAGCACACTCTGACCATATGATGTAACCTCTAGGATTGGAAAACCCTTAGGAAGAAAACTATTTTTTATATCTTTAATTCTTATATATTTCTCTTCTGCTCATTTCTGACTTCTCTCCGATCTTCCAATATTTTCTAGATGGCCACCTTCATCCCCGTTAAGGTCACGAAGTTTTGCCAACCCGATGCCACAATGCCCTTTGGAAAGGAGCTGATGAAGATCACCAAGGACTTAAGGATTGCTCTGCCAACCATCATCTGGAAGCCTACCTCGTCTTACCCGAAAGATACACGCTACAGGATTGAGGTGCACATCCCCGGAAGAACTTTCGAGCCGCGCACAGAACCTATGGACTTCAAGTTCATCGTACCCAGCTGGATTCTCAGAAGGGACATAGAGATTCACTGTGCACTCAGAATAATCAAGGAGGAGTATAGAGGCTGTCCCATCTCACCGAACTTATTCACGGTCTCTCGGAGAGGAGGTGATGGAGAAATCATTTTGACTAAGACTGAAGACGCTCTCCTGTCATATGCCCAGACCATGGAGACACATATCAGAACTCCGGAGCTTCGTGTTGGCAAGGACACGAAGAGGATCAAGCAACTGTCGCTCCGCGAACTCGACCTCGAAGACAAATCCCGAGAAGCCCACTACGAGCACGAATTGGAGGTGAAGGACTTCTTGGAGAGGATCGAGAAGCTGAAGGCCCGTGTCGCATATTTGGAAGAAGAATTGGACATGGGCGAAAACCTTCACCCTGAAGGAGACGTAGCCCCCTTGATTAGTAATGAGGAGGACTACAAAGAAAGCTCTACCGATGGACCCACCACCATGCTATTCTGAGGAGGACACATAGACAAGTCCACCAATTTATCTTATCGTTAAACATTTAGACCGATGTTTAGGATATCGCACCTTGTACCCCTGTGTTTGAACCTTTTGAGGTTATTTATGAATAAATGTGTGGTGTGATAATTGTTTGTTGCATTTCGTATGGGTAGTGTAATTACTCTTTTGACCCTTGCTCTTTGCTAATCCCATCCCTCTAGAAACACTAGATGCCTCCGAGACGTGACCCTGCTTCCAACTTCCTGCCGGAAGTTGCTCAGTTGATCCAACAGCAGAACACCCTGATGCAGTCGCTCATTCAGAATCAGAACAACAACAACCACCATCATCCACCCCAGGCCGACAATCTCACCCGCTTTTTGAGGTTGAACCCTCCGACTTTCTCTAGCAGCGTTGGGCCCATTGTGGCCGATAATTGGCTCCGCAAGATGGAGAGAGAACTAATCACTTCCGGATGTAGTGACGCTGAGAAGGTAAGCTTTTCCGTGCACCAACTCGAAGGACCCACAACTGCTTGGTGGGAGAACTACACCACCACCTATCCAATCGCTGATATCACCTGGGAACAATTCAAACTAGCCTTCCGCACCGCTCATGTCTCAGCTGGAGCCATGAGTCTGAAGAAGCGTCAGTTTCGCAACTTACGCCAGGGAAATCGCTCAGTGGCTCAGTATGTTGATGAATTCAGCATGCTCGCTCGATATGCACTTGGAGAAGTGGCCGATGATGCAGCCAAGCAGGAAAAGTTCATGGAAGGACTCAACGATGAGTTGAGCAATCAGTTGACTGTGGCCAACTTCAACAACTACCAGGAGGTGGTAGATAAGGCCCTCATCTTGGAGGGGAAATAGCAGCAGATGGAGAACCGCAAACGGAAGTGTGGACATGGGAAGTTCAATTCTGTAGTTCAGTAGAAGCCTCATTACACCCCCTATCCAGGGAATACCGGAGCATGAGCCGGTAAGTTTGGAGGACACGTCCAGCATAACCATCCAGTGCACAACCATGGAGGCCACAACCATGGAGGAAATGGGAACAACCGCAATGGCAGAAATTTCAAGAATGGTAATGGAGGTAATGGCACTAAGCGCCATCCCGCTCCAGCTCAGAAGGATCTGAACCATATCACCTGCTTCAAGTGACAGAAGATGGGACACTATGCCACTGAATGTTCCCAGAACAAGCAGGGAAATGGAAACGACAATGGCAACTCAGCAGCAAGGAAGCCCAATCCTTTTCCCCGAGCTCAGGTGAACCACATTGATGTTGAAGAGGTCTAGGATCACCCCGATACCGTGGTTGGTAAGTTTTTGCTAAATTCACGTCCCGTATTGGTACTTTTTGATTCTGGTGCAACACATTCATTCATATCAAGGGTAGTTGTGGAAAAGTAAAGTTTACCTACTAGAACCCTGAGCCAGCCCATTAAGGTCAGTTCCCTAGGAGGCATGATGACAGCTGGGATAGGATGCCATGCATTGAGTCTCAACTTTGGGAACCATAAGTTTCCCACCGACCTCATCGTATTAGAGTCTCAGGGATTGGATGTAATCCTAGGTATGGATTGGTTGGCCAAGTCTGAAGGAAATATTGATTGTGCCCTTAAGTCTATTTTGCTCACCACCCCCGAGCAAAAACGGATTAAGTATTTATCCCAACGCCCGTCACAGAGTAAACGGGTAAATTCTCTCACGGGAGTAGTTCTGGAGGAAGTGCCGATTTTACAAGACTTCCCAGATGTATTTTCGGAGGAATTGCTGGGCATGCCACCGGACAGGGAGATTGAGTTCCTGATTGAGCTATTACCCGGAACAGCCCCAATATCCAAGAGACCCTATCGGATGCCCGCAAATGATTTAGAGGAAATCCAGAAGCAAAATAAGGAGTTGTTGGACAAACGGTACATTCGCCCGAGTTCTTCACCTTGGGGATCCCCAGTTCTCTTCGTTGAAAAGAAGGACAAATCCTTGAGAATGGTAGTCGATTATCGTGCGTTGAACGAGGCAACCATCAAGAACAAGTATCCCTTGCCGATGATCAACGATCTGTTTGACTAGTTAGTGGGAGCCCGAGTGTTCGCCAAGATCGATATTCGATCCAGGTATCATCAGCTGAAAATTCGTGAACAAGATATACCCAAGACAGCCTTCACCACAAGGTATGGTCTCTATGAGTACACAGTCATGTCATTTGGTTTGACTAATGCTCCGGCATATTTTATGAGTATGATGAACAAGGTATTTATGGAATACCTGGACAAGTTTGTCGTGGTGTTCATCGATGACATACTGATATTCTCCAAGAACGAGGAAGAACACAAGGAACACTTTTGTCTAGTTTTGGAGAATCTTCGAGAGCATCAGCTGTATGCGAAGTTCAGCAAATGTGAATTTTGGTTGAAGGAAGTCGGATTCCTCGGGCATATTATTTCGGGAGACGGAATAGCAGTGGATCCTGCCAAGGTTGCAACAGTCATCGAATGGGTAGCACCCACTTCAGTTAAGGAGATCCGCAGTTTCCTCGGACTTGCCGGATATTACCGGAGGATTATAGAGAATTTCTCGAAGATTGCCAAGCCCCTCACAGAGTTGTTGAAGAAGGAGTCCAAGTATATTTGGACCGAGGAATGTGAAGCCAGTTTCCATGAGTTGAAGAAACGTTTGGTTACAGACCCAGTACTGATATTGTTGAACATTCGAAGGGATTTACAGGTTTAATGTGACGCTTCTCATCAAGTACTTGGAGGAGTGCTCATGCAAGAAGGTAAAGTTGTAGCCTATGCATCCAGACAGCTCAGAACCCACGAGTTGAATTATGCCACACATGATTTTGAGTTAGCAGTCGTAGTACACACACTCAAGACCTGGAGGCATTTCCTTATCGGAAATAGTTTTGATATTTACACTGATCACAAGAGCCTGAAATATATCTTCACGCAGAAGGAGTTGAACCTCAGACAGAGGAGATGGCTAGAGTTGATCAAGGACTGTGACATGAGATTGCATTATCATCCAGGGAAGGCAAATGTTGTAGCAGATGCTTTCAGCCATAAGAGTTATGTGAACACACTCATAGCCGGAGGATTACCCCAGGAGTTAGCCGACAATCTCAGAGAGCTCAAGTTGGAGATAGTCCCAAGATGATATGTAGCCACGCTGGAAATTCAGTCCACCTTGACCGGAAGAATCCGTGAAGCCCAGAAGTCATACAAGGAAATAGCTGAGATTAAGCAAAGAATGAATGATGGGAAGGCTAAAGGTTTTCGTGAGGATGAACACGGAACTATATGGTTTGAGGACCGTATCTATGTGCCCAATGATCCTTAACTCAAGAATTTGATACTTCACGAGGCCCATGATTCCCCATACTCGATACATCCAGGCAACACCAACATGTATCTGGACTTAAAGGAAAGTTTCTGGTGGACAGGAATGAAGAAGGATATTGCCGAGTTTGTAGCAATATGTGATGTTTGTCAGCGAGTAAAGGCCGAGCATCAGAAGCCAGTCAGATTACTTCAACCTTTGCCGATACCTGAGTGGAAATGGGAGAAGCTTGGTATGGAATTCATCACAGGATTACCCAGGACCCGTTCAGGTTATGATTCTATCTGGGTAGTGGTCGATCGTTTGACCAAGGTAGCTCACTTCATTCCCTTGAAGACTACCTACACGAGTGACAAGCTGGCCAAGATCTATATGACCAAGATTGTATGTCTGCATGCAGTTCCAAGGAGTATCGTGTCAGATAGAGCAACCTAGTTCACGTCAAAGTTTTGGCACCAACTACACGAAACCTTGGGTACGAGGTTGGAGTTCATTACAGCTTTTCACACACAGACCGATGGACAGACCGAGACAGTCAATCAGATTTTGGAGGACATGTTAAGAGCTTGTGCACTAAACTATGGGTGTAGCTGGGACGATAACTAGTCTTACACCGAGTTCTCATACAACAACAACTATCAGACCAGTCTGAAGATGGCCCCTTTCGAAGCTCTATACGGAAAGAGGTGCAGAACACCATTGATGTGGGATGGTGTTGGAGACCGAAAACTTTTTGGTCCTGACCTTATCCGAGACTCTGAGGTAAAGTCATGATGATTCGTCACCGACTCAAGATAGCTCAGTCCAGACAGAAGAGTTACGTTGATAGGAAACGCAAGGAAGTAACATACAAAGTGGGAGACCAAGCATACCATCGTGTGTCCCCACTTCGAGGAATCAAGAGGTTTGGTGTAAAAGGAAAGTTAGCACCCAGATTCATTGGCCCCTACAAAATTCTTGAACGTAGGGGCCAAGTTCCATACAAACTGGAATTGCTGGAAGGATTGTCCGGAGTTCATGATGTTTTCCATGTTTCCCAGTTGAAGAAATGCCATGCTGAGATGGTTGATGTTCCGTTGAGAGACACAGTTCCCCTAGAGGCCATAGAGCTTGACAGTGATCTGACGTATGAGGAGAAACCTGTCAACATTCTCGATACTGCCAACAGAGTTACCCGCAGTAAGGTTGTCAAGTTTTGCAAGGTTTTGTGGAGCCATCACACCGAGGAAGAAGCCACGTGGGAACGGGAAGAAGATCTTCATCGAGACCACCCGCACCTATTTTCTAGCCAACCCGAATCTCGAGGGCGAGATTCATCTTAAGGTGGGTAGGTTTGTAACATCCCAAATTTCCTAATTTGGAATGTTTTACAATTGTAGCTAAGCATCTATGCATTATGATTGTAATAAAGGTGGCATTTGAATTTCTTTCGATTTTTGCTTGGCATTCTAATTTTCTTCACTCACGGAATGCCGGGAACATTATCTTGCCAAGCAAGAAAAAGAGAGGAGGAACATGACCCTCCAAACCAGGGGTATTTCTTTGAAATATTGGAACCATAAAACCCAAGGGGTATTTGAAAAATATTTGCAAAAAAGAAAATAAACCAATTTAGGGATTTTGTGAAAAACATTTTTTCTGAAGTACTTATTTTGGGTGTGAAAAAATGTCCATCTTATTGGATTTATTTTTCTGATAATTTTAATATATAATACCCCTATATTCCGAGTATATCCTATTTCCTTTTATATGTTTTATTTCCTGTTTTTAATAAATTGGAAAGGATCTTTTATTTTAGGAAAGTCCCTGGGCCATATTTAGAAATCAATCCGGCCCAGACCCCGTGATCCCTAACCTCTCGCCACCTTCCTTCCTGGCCATGGCCGGCGCCCAGAGGAAGTTTCCTCTCCCCGATCTCCGGATTCCCTTCCTCCCCTGCCTCACATCGCCCCCTATAAGAACCGCACCGCCCCCAGCACCCCGTTCCCCTCGTTACCCCACCCTCTCCTCGCCTCACGTCGCCGTGCCGCCCCTACCACATCTTGCCAGAGCCGAAGCTCCGGGAGTCCTCTGCCGAGTCCCCTGCCGCGCCTCCTGCTGCCGCCAGATCCCACCCCACCCCCGCCGCACCCCATTTCCCCCGTAAAACCCCAAAATCATCCACCCAACCGTCCCATGCAGCCACATCGCCGGAGCTCTACACCGCCTGACTTCCAGGACACTATGCCGACCTCCAACGCCCCCTGACACCGCCTCCCGCGCCCCCTTCGCTGGCCGCACCCACCCCGCCACCCCTACACCGACGGACTGCCCCACCACGTTGCCTCACCTCGCCGGCCACCTTGCCGGAGAAGCTTTCTTCTCTGCCACTGTGAGGTCTTCTTCTATCTCTCTCTTTTTCTTTTTTTTCTTTTTTATCATAGGATCTAGGACGTACGGTGTAGATTTGAAGTGCATACCTCTTTGGTTCTTTAAAAAGAACCGACCGGTCTGATGTCTTATTTATATTATCCGAACCGTTTTTTACATCACGACCATTTTTTAGATTAGCTCTAGTAGCACACACTTTCAGCCAATCAGAACATCCACGTCACCGTTTCCTTTGCTGTTTTTAATTCTGTAACAAAAACAATTCTGTTTTTGTTTTCTTAATAACTTTTAGTCTACAAATCTAATTAAGGTGATTCCTTTTTGCATTAGATCACAAAATTTACGTAGTTTATGAAAATATAACATTTGACTATGTTTGAATTTATAAAGTTTGAGTTAAAACAGATTTGATTCAAATCTTATTTTGTGAATTCCGGGAGTTTAAAAATAGATTTTTAATTGATTCTTTTTGCTACTAATCACTAGTGATCTTATTTATCATTAGATTCAGTTTCAGATTTTTTTGTATAATTTATCTTGGGGTTTTCAACAAAACAGATTCTGTTTTGGTTCTTGTAAGACAATTTCCATCTCCTATGTCTAGATACTTTGTGTTGGATGAATTTGACTACTTGTCATTGTGATGCTTATTGTGTGAATTTATTTGTGTCGTTAGATCACCCGGAGTGCAAAGCTTGTTATCTAGAAGCGCTCGAGTTCGACAGTCGTCAGCAACGCAAATCACGTTGATCATATTTCCTATATTTTATATGCATTCTAGATCAACCTTTCTTCACCTATTGCATGCTAAGTAGGTACTCGAATAAAATTGGTTCTTGATGTAGTACCATGTGGTAGGAACCCATCACCCTTGTTACTTGGCCCGTTATGATACGTTTTATTTTGCTATGCTTAAGTAGACGGGGTTTTAGTTGAGAGTCTATCACGAGTGTTGTTAGAAAATTTTAATAATCAAGACCGGATATGTCAAGACTTTTCGAGACCTCATGATGAAATGCAACTCTGGGTGAAGGACGGTTCAGATGGGCTCCCTGGGATAAACCAGCGAAAGACCCGAGATGCATGGAGAAGCTCCATGACATCTTCTGGAAAGCTTCACCCAGGCATGAAGAGATGGATGGATGCTTCAAGATCCAAGGATTACCTGCACAGCCACAAGTCATTATGGTCTCTAGCTTGGTTGGACAATGCGGCGACTCTGGACGGGCGGTGCTACGTGATGTAGAAGAACGGTAGGATTGGATGGGCACCGACAAAGGCTCAGAGGAACCTGTTGAAAGACCATGTTTTGATCATCCGACCCTCAAACACCCTGTAGTGCGAGGACATTCAACGGAGGCGATCAAATCTTCTGGGGAACGTGTGCAAAACTCTGCAGAGTACCCAAACCTAATCGATTAGCCGTGTCCACGGTCATGGACAACTTGAGCCGAAGGAACTATAACTATCTGGAATTCTCAACACAATTAATAATGATGTGGGTATTATTGACAACTTGAGTACGAGAATTGGTTGGTGGAACCATATCGTTAACAACCAATAATGTAGTAATATTTTGCTTTTAGCCCTCTATTGTTGTAGGATAAAAATTTGCTTTCCGCTAAAAACTTACAAGCCCCACCTACCATATATGCATGTAGTATAGATGATACTTTTCACCTCTCTCTTCTGTGACTTGCCGGCATATTCAATATGCTGACCTACACGGCTGCAACGTGTCATGTTGCAGAGTACTTTTCCGACCAGGAGTGAGGTCACGGTCTACGCTCGGTGATATGCCCTAGAGTCAGATGGACTCTGCTACTTTTGAAGCTTCTGCTAGTCTTCGTTTAGTTATCTCATGAGTTTGGCCTTCAACCCCTTTATTGAAATCTTTATTGTAATAAAGTACTCGATGTGAGATCAGAATTAATAAAGATATGTGATTGAACTCTCGATATATACATTGATGTACTGTGTGTGTACCAGCATGATCTTCGGATGGTACAGAAACACCAGAGACTTGGCCGTTTCAGGTCAGTCGCTACAATTCTACAAATAATGGTTTTCTATATGTAGAGAAAGAGGCAATCCAAACTTCAAATGATATAACTGAAGCACATGAAGCATTCTATAAAGCCATACTCCAAAGATATAAGTGAAGTGCAATGTTCATTCTATAAATCAAAGTGAAAACTAAACACGAAAGACGCTTCAAGATTTACGCATATCACGTGAACGAATAAAGACGAAAATATACCCATACTTGTTGAAGATAGGTTGTGATGATTTTTGGGGCATACTCAAGCTTAGACGCTTGAGTATCCTCGGATATTTACTTGGGGTGAATTGAGCATCCCCAAGTTTGAACTCTTGCCTCTCCTCCATATCCTCATATCGAGACCTCCTCGAACTTTGAACTCTCCATCCACACAAAACTTAACAGAAAAGTCGTGAGATCTGTTAGTACAATAATGCAAATTACTATCTTAAGTACAGTTTAATACCCATTCATATTTTGTTTTTTCATAATAGCTACTCTAATCTAACTTATCCATGTCTTATACCATCGATACAATCGATAGTTTCATCAAATCGAGCAAAACAATGTATCAAAAATGGAATCTCTTAAAAACAGGACAACTTGTAGTTATCTGAACATTGATCATACTTATGTAACTTAAAAAATTGTGAAAATTAGGAAGCAATAAACAAAATCATAACATTACCGTGTAAAAATTTCAGAAACTTTCGACGTTATAGTTAAAAATTTAAATTCACGCAGTACAACCAAAGTTTCTGTTTTTGTACCGCACATACCAACAAGCAATCTAATCATCCTAAAGGCAAATCTTGGCACATTATTTTTATAATACAATGAATTTGTACAAGGGGATAATTATTTTTTTGAGAAACTCATGAAAAATTCTACATTGTTTTCATGAGCATGAAGACAAGTGTTCAAGGTCGACCCTCACTTCTCCAATCGCTTCTCCTTTTGGAAAAAGTTTTAAGTTCCCCTCTATTTTTTTGTTTTAAAACTTTATAAAAGCACTCAACAGAAATAAATGACTCTTTAAAACTTTCAGATTGTCTCCCTCGCAACGCTTTCTTTAAATCCATTAAGCTAGGAATAACATGCTTAAGTAATGTATCCACCCGGATCCCGAGGTATATGAAAGTCAATTTCAATAAACTGCGATTTTAATGAAGTAGTGAGCACAAAGAAACATATATAATGCAATGACATAGTCTAACCCTCGTCCTATGCATCGGCATGCTATAGAAGAGCAATTCATGCACATCAAGTAAAGGCCAATACATAGCATAAGCAGCTTCTTTACAATTTTATCGTGTTGGGAAAATAAAGAGGTGGAGATGTAGTTCCTCTATCATAATAATGGCAAGTAGGAGCAGAAAGCACATGCATATTATATCCATCAAAATCATCATGTGTGACGGTAAAACACAACCCATCAGTAAATCCTTAATAAGAGCAAACTTCTCCAAAATAGTGTAGTTCGGAGAATTGAAAAAGATAATAGGACTATCATGTGTGGGTGCAATAGCAAGAATTTCATTCTTAACATAAGGCACTATAGAAAGTTCATATTCACAAGCATAATTCATATTGGCATCCTGGCCAGAAGCACATCAATCATCAATTTCATCAAAAATGGATATTTCAAAAGAATCGACGGGTTCATAGCAGTTATCATAGCATTCATCCTTCAGTAAGCACGAAGGGAAATTAAACAATGTATGAGTTGAAGTGTTACTCTAATTAAAAGGCGGCCACGGGTGGCTAATCCGCTCTTCCTCATTTTGCTCTTCACTCTCCTCCTCATGTTTTTCATCCAACTAGCTCAAAGTTTCATCAAGTTCGTCTTCCATAGACTCCTGCAAAATATTAGTCTCTTCTTCGACAACACAGTAGTCCTCAATATATAGTTTAACATAAGCATTAGAAGCATAGTTTTCATAGAAATATTTAAGTATGGCAATTTTTTCAAATTTGTAAAGAGTAGCATCATACTTTTCAATCAGAGAAGCAATTTCCTAAGCACCCTTAAAAGCAACAAATTCTTCAATTTGTTCAACATCGTAATAACGATAATCACCTTTAGCATAAGAAGATAAGATTCCATTATCACTAAACTCACATCGGTAGGGAAGCTGTCTCTTAGGGTCTTCAGAACAACAAGCGAAATAATATATTTCACATAAATTCCAAGCATATCAATGCAAAGTATTAATATGATTCCATAAAAGTTTCCCTTTTTGAGATAAGCGGTGTCGTACATAATAAGCATGCTCATATAATGATTTGCGATCAATTAAACTAGTTGGGGTTGCAACACAAGCACATAGGGATCGAAGATGACCCAAGTAAAAAGATTTAGTATTATGATTGATTTTGGGTGGTTCTTCAACCATTGGTTCGGTATGTACAACTATTTTTTTTGTATCTTGTGTTTCCTACCCATGACTAAATATAGAAAAAAGAACAAAATAAAAACTACTTTGTGACAAAGCAAACAAGCACACACGATAATATTTACCCCACGCTATTGCTCCCCGACAATGGTGCGAGAAAAAGGTCTTGATAACCTAGAAGTATAGGGGGTTGTTTGTAGCCCTTTTCGATAAATAAGAGTGTCTAACCCAATAAGGAGCTAAAGGTAGAACAAATATTCCCTCAAGTTCTATCGACCACAGATACAACTCTAGGCACACTTAACATTTGCTTTACCTAAAACAAGAATAAAACTAGATGTATTTAGTAGGTGTAATAGATACGTTTGCAAGATAATAAAGAACAAGTAAATAAAAGTTAGGTGTTGTTTAGTAGAAATATTTTTGTGTAACTCAAGAAAAATATTGTCCATAGGAAATTGAATATAACATGATAGATACGTATCATGTGCAATGAGGGAGAGGCATATGCTAACACACTTTTCATACTTGGATCATATGCACTTATGATTGGACCTTTAGCAACCATCCACAACTACTAGAAATCATTAAGGAAAACCCAACCATATCATTAAACATAAAGTCCTTTTTAATCCCATACATGCACAACTCCCTTACTCGGGTGTATGTTTTTGTCTGTGGGGACCCCGACTTACGAGTCGAGATCGCCCAATGAACGTGCTCAGTGATCCCAGAGATCAATGCTCATCCAACACACAAAAACTGAATAACAAGAGTCTTACATCCATACATTCCGTTTGATACAATAAATGACCATTGCGGTCAAGTATTACAAATATAGGTCCTTGAAGGTGAGCACACAGAACTTGACCAATAGCGAAGATATTGGTCGAAAGCATGAACCCATGCGATCAACCTTAACCTATAGGCATTCTGACTGGGAAGCGTCCTAGCTCGCACGAACACCACCAAGTTACTCTTCACCATTTCCTATTCTCTCATACCTAGTCAATGAAATAACTAGTGGCAAGCTAATGAGTACTTTGAATGTACTCTCAAACAGCCCATGATATGGATAATGGAGTTGGTACGATAATAAAGTAATATGTAGTCTTTGCGGAAAGCAAGTTCTAATTGAAAATGAGCATGGTCAATTATTTGTATGAATATGCATCATAAGGTAGATGGTAATCATAAGAACAGGTTACAGATATCAACATATCTGGTGAGGGTTGAACACCTCAGGTTCACCCTATATGCCAAGTCACCAGACTTGACAATATCATCTTTCTCAACAACACACACACACACACTTGGTTTATGCGGAAACGACTGGACGTAGTTTAAGCAGGATTATCCAACTATCCTTGACCATGCACACGACTATTCGAATAGTTTTACACTCTACAGAGGTTGCACGTTGTACCCACGAGATCCGGGAAACTTCTGTGTCATCCACGACTCGTGGTATATAACATACCTGAGGTAAGTAACCGATCATTGCCTTTCCCCAAATGACACTAGACAAAGAGTCCACTCGACTGGTACCCGGCCCACATGATGTATGTCTTACAAGCACCAACTCTAGACCGTACCATCCATGCGGGGACCAACAGTGTGCCCGGAACATGTAAAAACGACATAGTCGTCCTACTTCGCACGACCCCGTCACGAGAGTTACCATATCACTCCCGCCACTAGTAATGCGGGCTCTTTGTTAGCATCGACCAAAGTATTCAACAATGCCCCGTCCCAAAAAGGGGTATCATGGTCGGACATGTAAGGTTGGGACGGTCGACACATCATAAATATAACGCCATTTCCTAAACCACTCACAAAAAACCTTTTCGGTACACCACTTCTTTCTCAAGTGGTCATCCAGCTCAACACAATCACCCTCGGGCATTAGTGGCCCCCACGGGGTTTTTGAAAAACCTTTGATTTCATCTTTATTACCATCATCATGCATATGCTCATCCTATGCGTAGCACTACTACTACTTGTCAACTTTTTATCAGCATGAACTTCATAGGTGCTAAGGTCACACTCAAATGCAAGTGCTCCAGAGGAGCCATCGGTAACACCATACTGGGGTGTACCTATTAATCATGACTATATGCATCGGGATAAGGTAATCAACATGTCATGCATAAAACATTTTCTCAGACATGGTCAAAGGGCTGCTTGCCTTTGCTCACATAAGTCCTCGGGGTCTTCGAGGTCTTCCGGTCCAACTCTGAGTACTCTGCCTACTCCGTCAACTATCGCCGGAAACAATCACAATAAGCCACACAACAAGCAGAAACAAAAGTGCTATATAAATAGGTGTTTTATTTTTCTTGGACCTCTCTGGTCATAAGAAAAATACCTAAACCTTGCTCTAGGAGATTAGGATCATCATGGTTTTTTGAATGGACGAAAGGAGGAATAGGTGATCCTTTAAGAAGCCTACGGAAAACATTTTGCTAAAAATGAGTGGAGTCACTCATTTAAGAGAGCATGATTTTAGAAACATTTAGGAAGTTGTTTCACTAGATTTGGAGTGGATATGAATATTCTAAGGATTTCCTAACATTGGATAAATAGCAAAAGGAGCTATTTATTTAATACAACAGAAACATGCCACATAAAAATGTTGACTAATGCTTCAAAAATAGTGCATGATATTAGAAGACTCTGGAAATTGGAATCTCTCCATTTGTAGTTGATTTGAATCCTCTAGGATTTTTGTAAGGTGGTGTTTAAAATATTCGAATGGGCATTTGAATATTAACCCCACAGAAAAGTTGTTTGGAAAAATGCACAATGCACATATCTGGATAGATCTTGAATTTAGGAACCTGTAGAAATTTGAATCATCTTATTTGGAGTCCAAATGGATTTATTGTGGATTATTGAAGTTCCTAAAAAACAAAAAGGACAAAGCCTATACCGGCGGGCTATCCTGTGCCCACTGCGCTGGGGAGGAGGTGGGACAGCCCATTGGCTCGGCCTAGCAAGCCAAGAGGCCACGCAGGAGGCGCAACTGTCAAATACGCCTTCGGCAAAGGGGAGGTGCAATATGCAAGGGGCGCCTCCACTTAACAGGTGGGCCTCGGCCCTGTCTCGTTTACAAGCGGGGCCCGACGGCCAGGTCGTGTTCCTCCTCTTGCTCAAGCGGGGAGGAGCGAGGGAGGTAGAGCCAGCTGCACGAGCACTCGGCCCCGACAGCTAAATCCACTTCTAGCAGCACCTCGGCCACCAGGAGGCTTGGGAAGGCCTGCCGCACTCGCCTAGGTTGCCCTCCCCTGCTGGAAAGCACCAAATCAAGCGCCCATCAGCCACTGCGCCTCCGGCGATGGCGGCCACAGTGCTCAAGCTTCTGGCCACCAGAGGAGAAATGGAGAGAGGTGAGGGTGTAGGGTATCTTGGGAACCTCACTGTGGTCGGAGGAGCAGATGGTACGAAGGGGAGAGCTTGGATTCAAGCGAGCCGAAGTAGTGGCCTCGCGACCATGGGAGGAGGAGATGAGCGAGCGAGCTCGAAAGGGGAGGCCCTGGAGGTGCACCGAGGGAGGAGGGAATGAGAGAGGGAAAGAGAGGGCTCGGGGGCGAGGAGATAAGTGAGGGGGCGACATGGTGAGCTCGGGAGCGCCAGGGATGCTGTGGACACGGCGGCTATGTGCGTGCCTGGCGCCTTTGGCTTCACCCTAGCATCAGGGAGCGACGTTGATGTCAAGGGAGGCCCTGAGGCGCTATGGGACACACTTCCCTCGCTGGACCTGAGCTGCAGCAAGAGGCCATGGTGCAGAGCATCGTTTCTGCATGCTAGAGGTGTGGTCACCATGGCCACTCATGCCTACGGTGGCCTTACGACCAGTCAAATGTGTCTTTAACCTAGGGCATGCATGCAGGAAGCTAATGGTGGGGTTTGGCCTTGAATGGAGTTGATTTGAATTGGTTTTGACCGCAGTTTAGTTTGCAGCAGCAATCCTAGGGCTAGCAATTAGGGTGCTTACTGGGGAATCTGGAAATCAAAACACGTCTCATATTTGGTATGGAAGGACTGCACTACTGCAAAGTTTCAGATCAGGAGAAGGTGTCTAGCTAGCAGTTGTAGTTCAAAGCTACATTTCAGTCAAAAATCAAGTTTCAAATGGGCTGCTCATATTTCCCACATGAGCATGCCATATTTTGGTTTGGAATGATGCATTAGCATGCTAGAGGTTGTCTGGAAATAGCTGGGGGCATTTGCTTAAGCAGAATCATAGCAAGAGGGGTAAAATAGTGCTGCCAAGGTGAAAATGAGAGGTAGATACATGGGTCACCCTCCAATAATTGACCAATGGCCATGGCAAGGTTACCGGAGGTAAAAGGGAACTAGAGAGAGTTGTGGTAAAGATTTAAGCTCAAGGGAAATAGTCGAAGGTGCCAAAGCAGCAACTTGTGTAAATAGACAGAAGGTGTTTGATGGATGTTAGGGCTAGCAAATGGACTCCATTTGCTATGAAACATAACATGATCACATAATAGGTGAAAATAGGCTTGGACACCAAATTTTGGATTTGGTGGAGAAAGTTTCCAATGTAGACTTGAAAAACCCATGAAATGGGCAAATATTCCTTTCTGCTTATGAAACCATGCAAATCAATTCCCACAAATCCACAACTTTGTGTGGGGGCGCTATTTGAGCAAAACAAATGCCCAAAAAGTTTGGGATAAATTGGAGAAACTTTATAATGTAAAGTTTCCCAAAGTTAGAAATCAACAAATAAGGTTTTGAGGGGTTTGGGACAAGTTCTTCTATTCTCCTTGATTCACCACTTGGTGTGGATGCACTACTGGAATATCAGAACATGTCCACCAAATTTGAGCACAATTGGAGACACTTGGCAATGTAGAGTTGTTCAAATTTGGATCTGGACATATAGGATTTTAGAATAATTAAGTGAATCAAATCAACTTGGATTGAGATAAAACTTGGCAAGATCATCACATATATCATATGTGACATGCTAGAATTTTACACGAATTTATTGAGAATATTTGTTATAGAAATAGGCAGGAAGGGTTTTGAAGGGTTTTGCCCAATATTTTGAACATGGCCAAGTGTTGAAACTCCCATATATGTAATATATATGTCCACTGGGTTTCTCTAAATTTTCTCAAATATTTTTAAAGCAATAAAAATAACTTTCCTTCATAAGGGACCATTTCTACCGTCACATAAAGGTATTTAAATAAATAGTAAATTAGCTTTTAAAATAATAATATTGTGGTTTTGTGAAGCCATTTTGATAATGGGATTTAAATAAAATATTTGGCGCACAATAACTTCCCTAGTTTGAGGACTTGCAGCACAAATCCCAACTCAGGGTTTTTGAAAGCTTAAATCAAGGAAATGCTTTTTGGTGAAAATAATATTTGGTAAAATAGTTTCTGGTCCTATACACATGGCATGATCATTAGGCAAGGATTTGGGTCAAGGAGGTGAGTGTGGAGAGTAGCAGGAACATTGAGAGTCAAACACAGACACATAATCAAGCAAGCAAGCAAACAACAATCACTTCAAGCATCACAAGCACTCATAAAAATTTTAATTGGTCCTAATTTTTGAGAAAAGTTAAATAGTCACGAGAGTTAAAACATAGGGTGTTACAGATCTTACCCCCTTAAGAAAATCTCGTCCTTGAGATTTCTACGCTAGGCGTTGGAGAGATACTGAATTTTTAAGTTGGAGGCAGTCTTCACGTCCCCATGTTGCTGTTGTGGCTCTTGAGGTGCTTGATGATACAACTTCGAATGATCGCACGTCCTCGCGTGACCATGAGTGAGGTTCTGGCAATAAGTTAGGCTGGACTGAGGGTCAAGGTCCTGGTGCACTAAGTTCTCACAAATGTCTGACTTGCATGTGTATCCCAAGGTCGGAATACGTGGGAAGGTAACGTGTCTGGGTTGGGTCTCGACCATGAATCTAAGCTCACGGACTCAGTGTTTAGAACATGTTCTACCATCTCGAAAGGTTTGTGAGGGGTCCTGGATAGGCTGGCTACCCAAGAGTATAGACTAGTCATCCACTCCCAATGTTTGTGGCTCGGCGAGCGGGTGAATCACCTTTAGCAGGTTTTCACCATGATCCAATTAGAACTCTCGTCCTTGATTTGGACCAAGAAGAAGCTCTCAGATTTCTCTCGCTGTCCAAAGGCTTCATCGGCTTGAATCGTCGAGGCTTCATGAAATTGTTTATGTAGTTGGCGCATGATCGGTGGTTGACTTCTACTCCTTCTTATTCATCATCGTGGTTTCCCTAACCATTGCGGTTCTTCGCCTTGTGTTGGGAAGGATAGACTTCCGATGTCTTGAGGTTGCTTCGAGAAGCCCATCTTCTCGAGATAACACCTTACTCTCGAGGGGAATAGCGACCGGCATTCCTCTGGCTGTCCAAACCGGACTGAAGTTCTCCTCTTATAGGGTAGATAAGTATGCCATCCATGAGGATAACAACATACTTCCCGAAGCATCACATAGCACAGTGCTCATGAGACATGTGAGGAGAGAGGGAACTCGCTATGGGCGATCTGTGGCCGAGGTGTTTGTGGTCCAACACGATCTAGTGCTTCATGCCCATGTATGTCATAGATATGTTGGGTGGTGGCCAGGGCGGAGTACTGTCCATATTCCAACGACTTAGAGCTGTTTCCTATGGTCATAATCCGACCATCTCATGGCTCGGTGAAGCTTTGGGGTTTCAAGGAACTTAGTATGTGAGTGAACATCTATCATCTTATCCTTAAGCACATTCCTTAGATGCCAATAGCCTAAGTTCTATCTCTGGACAATATCACTCTATATCATAAAAAACACCATCTCACATAAGTTGTCTCCACATCACTCATGCTAGTCAGCTCCAGGGTCTGAGGGAAGACCTCAACCTCATCTCATAGGTATACTATAACTAAGTTACACATGCAGCCCTATGTAAAAATCCTCGGGAGAGTACACAAGCTTCTAAGCTTGAATGAAGACACCACCATCCAAGTGCTTGAGGAGCCACAAGTATAGGGGATCAATCGTAGTCCTTTCGATAAGTAAGAGTGTCGAACCCAACGAGGAGCATAAGGATCTGACAAGTGGTTTTCAGCAAGGTAAAATCTGCACGCACTGAAATTATTGGTAACAAGTGATTGTGTGGTGAGATGATTCGTAGCATGCAACAAGTAACAAAAGTAGCAACGGTGCAGCAAAGTGGCCCAATCCCTTTTGTAGCAAGGGACAAGTCTGGATAAAGTCTTATAGGA